>NW_026947487.1:97705000-100635000 GCF_034190915.1 Cavia porcellus
TCCATCCAAGAGTGCACAGTTAAAGAATACATCTGTCATGGTTTATATCAGTGACCCCCCTAGCCCTCATGAATTATGGACTTGACCAAATTTAGCATTTGTGATTGGTTCATTGTGTAGTGCTTGGATTGGTGGTATGAATGCTACCCCTACCTACCCCTACCTACCTAGGGCTCTACCCCCTAGGATGTGATGCAATGGCAGGAAGAAGGTGTATCTCTCTGTGTCTCTTGCCAATTCATGCCTTGCTGTTTGCAGCAGTCATGAATGATGATCCCGGCGTGCCACACTGCCTTGGTGCCAACTGCATATGGACTGAAACCTCTAAGAACTGTAAGAAATAAATTTTTCCTTCCTTCATTTTGGTGTTGGGTATTTTATCCCAGCAACAAGTAAAAAGTAACCAAGGCAACATCCATGTTAAGACTTTCCAGATCCACAGCAAGAGAGATACATGTTTGCTTTCATTAAGCCTGTGCCCAATTTCTCGGCAACACAACATGCAGATTTTTAAGTATCTATGAGTGAGTCTGTCACACTAGGGTATTTTTAAAGTTAGGGTCTGACAAAGACAGCACCACTCTGTGCTTGGCTCTTTAACCCCCATCAGGGAGACTGCAAAAGTCGAAAGGTAAATGAATGAGTTAATGGAAAGCTTGCTATAGCTACAAAGAAAGCAGAAACCTTCCCTATAGCCAAGGAACAGCTCTTCATTTGCATGTTCCCTGGCTCTTGCCCACTCTTCTGTAAGGTTTTAAATTTCATCATACTAGGAAGGCCCAAACTATAACATATCACCTGGCATAATTCACTTTATGCCTGTTGAGTCAATGAATAAACTTTGATGGACTCTTCAGTGGATGTGGAAACTGATAGAAAAGTGAATGAGCTCAACAAATTCTGTATGAGGTGAGGCAGTTTGAGTGGGATGCTGCGTATTCAGCTATCCTGAGCAAGATGACAAACAGAAGAGTGAGATTTTATGACATTAAAGAAGAGCATAAACTTCATCTCAAAGGAATGGTAATAGGAATTCAATACACATGTTCCAATCAGCTGGATGACCAGTGTTTGCCTACCAACAGATGAGGGGAAATTATCTCATCTACCTGTCTTAGTGGGGTGCATCTTCTCAGGTATGCAGTTAGCTCAAACTCAGATGTTTGAAAACTACCTGTAAGGTGAAATAGTGACACTGAGAAACCGGAAGTAACAAGCACCAAGATAAGATCATCATCTGTCCTTACCCTACTAGAGGCAGATACTTCAAATCTTTGGGAGCAAGGCTCCTGAAAACTGCTTTCCAAAAATATCTGTCCAGATGTGTAAGGAATATATTGCATCATTCTGTCTACCTAAGTCCAAGAAAGGCATTACTCTAGACTTTAGGCAAGATAATAGATCTTAGTCCTGATAGCACATTATATCTGTAGGGACTTTTCTCATAGGCTCTTTACAGCCATACTTTTAATGACTTTCACATCTTGCAATAGAAGAAACATCTTGCTTCCTTTACAGATTGGCAAAGTGAGGCTTAGGAAAATATAATGCTTCTGCGGAGGATGTAGTGGGAGGGAGATGATAGTGAGTCCTGATTCCTAGCTCACCTGGCAACCACAGCTTAGCTCTCTTTCTTGTGTATCACTTAAAATTCCCTACAATCAGCCGAAAGATTTATATTTTTATTACCTTAGCAGCTTCTTACAAATAAATCTTTTTTCCCCAGCACAAGAAATACATTTAAAGGAATATATTAAATAAAAATGGACTTGCAAAGCAAGATTTTGATTTGACCCTAATATCTCCCTCTGATTCCTTCCTGTACACATAGTTTTTTTATTACACATGATTCACTTTCTCTGGAAAGAGGATCAGACTGGAGTCATGGCCAAAAGTAGGAGTAGAGGTGTGGGTATGAGTATTATCACAGTATAAAGCTAGCAAGTGGATAATGACTGAGAAATTTCAGGCGGCAGACCACTAACTGCTGATAGCTTCCTAAGAGCAGAAAATTTTGGGCAGAAAATAATTTTTAATATAATTATGTTGAGAAATGTCTTGAAGAATGAGTTTGGAAAACTGAGGTCACTCAATTTTGCATTTCTTTTACATTAGGAGAATAAAAACAATCTGATTATCATCATAGCCTTGTGCCAGATCATTTTGGTGACACCTTGTAGACTCAGCTTCTTCTTCCAGGCTTCTGAAAGTCTGCTCCATGGACGACTTCAAAATAAATATCTACATAGATACAGATGTACACATATAGGCTAGTACTGCATTCCTTGGCATGTGAAATACATTTCTTACATGAACTTAATCTCAAAAGAGTGTCATTGGGAAGCTAAAATGGTAGGCTTTGTGTGGTAAGCTAATTTGCTTCAAATAATGCACAATTCACATAAAACAAATTTTGGGGGGGTACCAAGAATCAAACTCAAGTTCTCATGCTTCCCAGATAGCCACTGTGCTACTAAGCTATATTCCAAGCCCAAAACTACTTTTTAGAGAAAAGTATGATATAATTGTTTTCACTCAATGAAAATACACAATAATTTCAAGAAATTTAGGAACTATTACAGAAAATAAAGAAAATAAAAACCACACATATTCTCACCTCTCAAAATTAGTTGTTTACAATTTGATAAGTTCTATCATTCTTTCCTTAATTCATTTATCTTTTGTCACAAATATGATAATATTTGGCATTTTATGTATTTTCTTATTTCTTTCAAGATTCGCTGATATCAGGCTTGGGATTAGCTCAGTGCTTGACCGGCAAACACAAGGTCATGAGGTCAATCCTCAGTATAAAAAAAAAAAAGAAAGACAGAAAAAAGAATCTCTGATATTCAATTTCTCATACTGATAAAATTTGTCTTAAACATTTTTAAAGTTACTTGATATTTCATTATATAGTTAGCATTATTCCTTTACATTGTAAATGAAGGTTCCTTGAAAATATTTCTTAATAAAAGAAACATACAAGCAAAGTGATTTTGAATTTAATTTGGAAGACAAAAATGCAACATCATTGAAAATTGAAGCTAAAATCATTGAAAAACTCAAGTGCCTAAACATAGTGTCACATTCAGAAATGTAAAAATCCCACCTCAAAGAAAAGAGACTTTTCTAGGTTTACAAATTGAATAAATATTAGAGAGAAATGTTGCACTGAAATCCAAGTGATCTTCACATCTCTTTATACTTCATGTGGAATTTATTTCTTTCCAGAAAAATAACAGCCTGGTCCACATTTTGAGAAGGATTACCTGTGAAACCAGCACCTGTGTCCCCACAGGAAGAAAAGATGGTACTAGCTGGTGATCCAACATAGGAAAAAAAATCTGTTGTTATTTCATGTCTAAAT
Source organism: Cavia porcellus (assembly GCF_034190915.1). Taxonomy (NCBI): domain Eukaryota; kingdom Metazoa; phylum Chordata; class Mammalia; order Rodentia; family Caviidae; genus Cavia; species Cavia porcellus. The sequence continues at coordinate 97,708,371 of NW_026947487.1, forward strand.
AAGGTCTTCTGCCAAAACAAATCAGGGTAGTACTCTGAAAATACCTGGAAAAATGTTTTTCATAAGGTTTCAGATGCCAACCTCAGAATGACTAATAACAGCACCATATTCTGGGACAGCTCACATGCTCTATATCTAAGAATACTCACACAATGTTAAAATACTTACTTTACTTAGTGCTTAGATTAGTTCCTTTTTTGTTTCTATAACAAGTTACCTGAAGCTGGAAAGTTTAGAAAAGAGGTTTTGTAGCATCACCATTGGTTCACGCTCCAATGAGCACTTCCCTTGGCTATGTCCCATCATAGCAGAGTACAAAGTAAGACAGTGTCTTGGTTTGTGTTTGTGTCCCCCAGGCCTCATAAGTTTGCATTGAGCATTTGTGATAGTTCATTGTGTAGTGCTTGGATTGATGGTGTCAGTGCTACATCCACATAGGGGTGGAGCCAGGATGTGATGTAATGGCAGGAAGAAGGTTTGTCTTGCTCTTTTGCCTGTTTCCTCCCTGCTGTCTGCAGCCACCATGAACTGCGGCTCTGCCATGCCCACCTGCCTTGGAGCCAACTGAGTGTGCACTGAAACCTCCAAAAACTGTAAGAAATAAACCTTTCCTTTCCCACTTTGCCCATCAGGTATTTTGTCTCAGGGACCAGTAAAAAATAACTAAGACAGACAGTATATGGGCAGACAGGAAAACAGAAATTCAGGGGCCAGTATCACTCATTTTATACTAACCCACTGTCATGGGAACCAACTCACTCTACAGGAGCAGAACAAACACCCATGACAACTGGGAGACCATACTTAGGGTCTCTATATTGAGGCCTTAGTTGGTATATGATTTGATCTTCATTTTCCAGAAGAAGTTAGACACAAACATAGATGGCATGCTGTTGTTTTCTGGTAGACTGTTTCTGCCTTTGAGCCAGCCATTGATTGAAACTTCTGAAACTGTGAGCTAAATAAAGCTATTCTCCTTAAAAATGTGGGCATGCATTATGTATTTTACATTACATATGGGAAAGCTAACCAATATACTATCCATATCATATTTTCTTTTCTTCCAGCATGCAACTCCTTAACTTTCCACACCAAGCACCCTTCCTGCTCCCATGACTTTTTACTCTGATAGCCTTCAGGTCTTAGTTCTGAAGAAAGAAGGATACAGAAATGATACCATTAGACATTAGATAGAAAGGGGAAATGGCCACCATGTCTTCCTTATGCCTCTTTAATAGCATCTAATATATATATATATATATATATATATATATATATATATATTACACACACACATATATATACACACAGTATACACATATACAGAGTATACACATATAAATTATATATATATATATGTGTACACTCTGTATATGTGTATACAGGAGATTCTTTGGGGTATCTCTTAGTATTACCACAACCTGTGACTAAGGACCCTGGAAAAATATACTGCAATCCAGGCAGAACTAAATATAGACAGGACCTATCAGAAATGAAAGTTTGGGTCACTTCAACAGGTAAAGAACCAAGACAAGGGGAAGTGATTGCTAGAAAAAAAGGAAATATGATATTGGATGATATACTGGTCAGCTTTCCCACTGCTGAAATAAAACACCTAATGCATGCTCACATTTTAAAAGAAGATAGATTTATCTTGGTTCACGGTTTCAGAGGATTCAGTCAGTTTCTGGCTAGCTCAAAGGCAGAAACATCACGGTAGAAGGGTGCAGTGAGCTCCCTTCTTGTCAGCCACGATGCGGGGTACTGAGGGAATGCCTTGGCCACAGATAAAGTCTTCAAAGGTGCAATCCCAGTGATGCATCTCCAACTGGGACCACCTCCTACCAGTTATGAACATCAGTGTATTAATTAACTGATGAGTATAGTAATGGCTTGTAATTCCAGGAGTCTCTAGTGCAGTCAAGTTAACAATTAAAGTAAACTGGCACAGATGGTGGAAGGAGGTATTATAGATAGCATCATGCCATACCAGTATACTATTTACCTTTATGAACAGTATATTTATCAGTTAAGATTCCTAGAGATATGGACCCATTATGGTATACATATGCATAAAAATAGATTTATTATAAGAAATTCATTGTTATGAATATGGAGGTAGGCAAGTCAAGAGGTGGACAGTTCAAGTAAAGAAACTGAGGATCTAGAAAAGTTGAGTTTCGTTACTATCCAGGTCCAAATATCTGAGACCCAAGAGAGGCAGCAGTGTAGTTCCAGTACAAAACCAGCAGGCTCTAAACTAAGAAGACATCATGTTTCTACTTAATGTGTGAGGGAAGGCAAAAATCCAGTATCATAGTCTGAAGGCTATTGGGCAGGAGAATCCTCGCTTACTCAGGGAAGGGTCAGTCTTTTTAATCCACCAAGAGCTTCAAGTTGTTGGATGAGGTCCACCCACACTACATTGGGCAACCTGCTTTATCAGTTGCTTTAAAGATTTATACCTTAATCTGACTTAAATTACTAAATCTTATCTTAATCTAGAATATCTCTCCGGTGCCTAAATCGACTCTTAATTTTACCTGCATTGAAACATGCAAGAGAAAATTTGAGCCAGTATTGGGTACTCCATGGCCCAGTCAACTTGACAAATAGAATTAATCATCACAGTATATGACAATATCTGACATAATGGGAACTCAAAAATGGTGGACATTAGTTATTATCATTATTTTTAACATTTTGACTCACTTTATTTTGTCACATCATTGTTGTCATTAAATGCAAGCCACTGATACATATATTTTGGAGGATTATAAATGATACCTTATTGCCACCATAATGCTGGTTAAATTGGGTTTTGTCACCTATAACCTTAAAATCGTATGCATTGTGTTTGCTAAGGTGTCATACACAGACTTTGGGGGAATTTTTTGTGATAAGATTCATCTCTGAGTCACCTGTAGAACACACTTTAAAGGTGATAGTTAACAGCTTCTATGCATCGCTATTTATATACATATGACTGCACAGACACTCAAACACACATAATCCTAAAGGCTTCTGATAAGTGTGGAATAATTTAACCAACTTTATGAATTTAATTAAGCTTTTCACCACATGGTGTGTTGGAAGAGACAGAAGTTTTCAGGAAGACTATAATCTAGAAAAAAAAAAAACATATTTTTAGAATGGGAACCAAGTCCACAGGGCTACGGGTACATTTTGCTTGTCAGCAAAATAAATTTATTCAGCATTTATGAATTGATAATAAGACACCTTCTCCTAATAATTAAGGATAATTAACCTTTGAAAGTTCCAGCACTTACCTGGCCATCTTTGGCTGACAGCCTTTGGAGAAAGGGTAGAATGTTAATGGCAGTGAAAACCTTCCTCTGTTTCTCCAAGGTCCTGTAAGGTAGACAATGCTATTTCACATCTACGTGGCCCAAGAGAATTTTGGACAATGAAAACATGTACTTATGGCTTGTAATGATGGGATGCTGTCATCCCAAAAGGACTAGTAGACTAGAGGCCAGCATAAACCAGCTCCAGTGCCTAAAGACATTGACTTCAGCACAGCCTTTTATTCTCACTTGCGTAAACTCAACTTCTCTCATCTGTAAAATCTGTGAATGATAAATGCATTATCAATTAACGTTTTAAATTCAGTGCGCTATGGACTAGCAGGAAGAAGTTCAGGTCCTCTTATCAAACAGTCAGCCACATACTAAAGCTGTCTTTTTACTAGGTAGTCCTGTTTTGCACCTTAAAACGCTCACGTAGACCCTCGACATGCACCACTTCTTTGGCTGTCTTAGGTCCTATGACTTCTGAAACTCACAATTTAGACATCTGGGAAATAGATACAAGTTGTTCATGAAGGAATTCCCAAGAAACCAATGCCTATGGAATAGAAGAAGAGGAAGTAGGTATGGACACAGAGAAAAGACTGTGAGCTACAAATCAGGCCACATAACAGACTTAGCTTACCCAAAAGAGAGTCCTGATCTAGAATCAGTATTATTCTGAACCAGGATCTGTGGACCACGTCACAATTCCTCTGTGCAAATAAATCATTATAACGGGATCTTCAAGAACATGTAATGGCCATGACCAAGTTGGTTCTATGTAAATGAGAGAATCCCTAAAGGGGCTCAGAGTTGATGGTCATATGCAAATGGTATTCTTATTAGTAAGATCACTAGAACTTCACAAACAGGGAGCACAATAGTGCATTGGTGTCTTACACATCCACATTTATTATGTGCACATTTTTCTTAGGCTGGTGCCTACTTCATTACTTTTAACCACAGACCATCAGGTGAATATTTATAGGCATATGTGAAAAATGAGAAAATTGAGACATGGTGTTTTGTACAAATAGAATTTGTACAAGTTGTATTCAAAAATGAATTCATAACCAAATAATGGAATCAACCTAAATGTCTATTAACTAATGAATGGATAAAGAAAATATGGCCTGTTCCAAAAAGGAATTCTATGTAGTAATTAAAAAGATAAAACCTTGTCATTTGAGATGATGTGGGCGAATGAGGGAGACAGTGTATTCAATAAAATGACCCAAATGCAAGAAGACAAACACTACATGATCTCACTCATGTGGAACATAAAAATATTGTTCCCATAGAAACTGAAAATATCCAGGGACATAGCTCAGTTGCACAGCACCTGCCTGGCAAGTGCATGGACCTGAATTCAATTCCAGGTACCAAAAAAGAAGAAGAAGAAGAAGAAGAAGAAGAAGAAGAAGAAGAAGAAGAAGAAGAAGAAGAAGAAGAAGAAGAAGAAGAAGAAGAAGAAGGAAAAGAAGAAAGGAGGAGGAGGAAGAGCTGGAGCAGAAGAAAAAGAGGAAGAAGAAGTAGAAGAGGAAGAAGGAGGAGGAGAAGGAGAAGGAGACGAAATAAGGAGAAAGAAAGGAAGAGGAGGAAGAGGAAGAAGAGGATAAAGAAGAAGTTGGTGAAAGTAGAAAATTAGGTATAAGAGCTGGGGGAGGAGAAAACAGGAAAGAATGGGGAAAGGCTGGTCATCAGTGATCCTCTGTGGTAATGATGGTGCTTTGTAAGCACTACAAAAGTAGGTGAAAGATTTTAGAATATTTTTATGACAAATAAGTTATAAATGTTTAAGGAGGCAGATATGTTCACCCTTACTTGAACATTACAGTGAAATATGCAAAAATATTATGTAAATTAAAAAATCTTAGGTAAATGTTGAATAAAAATACATGTTAAGAAATAGTTCAGATTCGCTAAGAAACCCAATGCTAATTTTGTAGCATTATGATATAAATTCTAGAAATACTATTGTTCGCTGATTAGAATGACATCGGTCTGGTCTCTTGAGTTCAGTTTCAGCATATGTAGAGATGGGGACAGCTACCACGAAGAGAATGAGAAATGTGATGGTAGTTATTATTGTCTTCCCTAATGTTGGATCTTGAAGACCTAAAAAGTCTTCATCATCCTGTAATGATTTGATTAGTTTTATAATATGCAATAAGTATATAAAGTGGGTGAAGATGGGGACAACTATTTGTAAGAAACTAGAGACAGACAGTGAAGATCTCCAATGGACTTGCTTTGAAATCTGTATTTCTTTAAATTGTTTTTTTAACTGTTTTGTTCTGTTTTGAAGTGTTTAATCTTACCCTCTTTGAGATGTAAAACAAGTGTGTAGGACTGATAACCATATTACTGAGTTTTTGTTCGATCATTGAGCAGAACTGTTTGCAGTGTCACTTTTTGAATGTCATTCTAAATACTTTTAATTTTGTAACCTGAAGAGCTATTTCTAAGATGACAATATGTAACTTATCAACCAGCAATTTCTTACCATTTGTTTTTCTGTAATTTTGTATTATTTCTACCCTTTTTTTATCTCCATGTATTTTTTGTTTCCTTTTCTTTAAATAAAAAAAAAGAAAGAAATAGTTCAGATTAAGTCCCAGTTAAATCAGATTAACCCCTATTCAGTGTTAACTGGAATGAACATAAGGATTTGTAGCACTTTTAGCAAGTGGAGAGGTGACTCACAATAACCATCAGTGTTTTCAGTACTTACTGATTTTACATAGGGATTGCTTCTAGTTTCTTCCATTTCTTAGTAAGATTCATTACAGATCATGACCCTGCACTTCCCCCAAATGCATGTTATTAATTAATTATATTCATGTATTTTGGTTTTCAGAGTCTGCAGCTATCTCAGTGATCTTGCTGAAGTTACTTATCTTCCTGTGCCTCAGTTTCTCATCTGTTTCAATATTGGTAATATAGGGATGATAATGGCACCAATCACATCACAGTCCTAAGATTGAAAATGTAAATGCATAGGAATCACATTTGCAAGCCTATCTGGAGAAGGCCATGCAAATGTTTATTATTATTATTATTATTATTATTATTATTATTATTATTATTTGCATATATTGCTGATAAAATACTGCAGTGCATCATCATTTCAGTTCATACATTGTAAGATATGTGTTCACTAATTTTCTTTGGCACACTTTGGTGATATCTGAATGTACTTAGAGTTTAGCAGAATGCCTCACAGGACTAAGTATCCAATACCAGACTATTAAACTGAATTACATTTCAACAAAAGTAAGCAAATTTTCACAATTATAAACCACAAAAGTCATTCAAAATTGTTCATACATTATTCATAACTCATCCTAACCCAAGACACTATAATTTCTCTCTTCTTATTTGAAGTCAGAAAGATCTGGAAACAAAATCTATCTGATATTTGTTACTTACCTAGTTTGAACTTTCATTTCTACACTTGTGAAATAAAGACAGAGTAATTACTTCATAGTGCTATAAATGGACTTAGATGAGTTATGTAAATAAACTAGTCCAGGTTATGGCACAGAGCTCACCAAAGGCTAGCTTTAATCACAAAAATGACAGCCCCAACCATTCTTCTTGTTATTGAATATGCTACTTGCTGCTAAGATTGAAAATATCTGAAGGTAAGCACCACAGAAGCTTTTCTTCTCTGTGACAAAATACCTGAGATAAATAACTTACAGAGAAGAGAGGTCTGTGTTGGCTTCCAGCTTCAGAGTTTATGGTTGCTTAGCCTCATCACTTTGATCCTGTGCTACCCTGAGCATCATGGTGGGAGCAGGTGAGGAGGTAGAGCTGTTCATTTCATGGTGACCAGGCATCAAAGAGAAAGCTGGCTTTGTATAACAAAACCTTCCTCTCCAACGTATTAAACTGTGAACCCATAAATGGATTAAGCCAGTTATAAGGCCAGAGTCCTCACGATACAAACATCTCCCAAAAGCTACAGCTGTGAACAAGTCTTCACAAGTACTTTCAAGGAACATTTAAGAACCAAATCACAACAGCACAGTACAAAGAGCAGGCATGTTCGTTTTGGTTTTGTCAAATGCGATTTCATAACCTTGGAGCAAGGTATTTAACTCTGTTTGCCTTATATTTTTCAGGTGTAAAGTGAAAAAGCGATGATGTGTATATCAAGGAACATTTTAGGGTTAAATGAGGTAGGTGTCTGAAGCATTTCACATGCACCCAATGTCTTTGCTTTGATTCACACTATCAAAGTATGTGCAAAGTGGTCGTTGTGAAAATCGCAGGTATTGGTGCAGGCTGTCTAAAGCTGCACACAGTGGGCCTTTGGCACACTCAGGTGCCTTCACATTACCAATGCTGTTCCACTCCGAACAGAAAACGCCTGCTCGGCCTCACATACTGCAGGATGCTCTGGAGAATGTTAAATGGCGGGGAAAACGCTCTGGCAAAAGCTGCTTTAATGAGAGGCACAGTGAGCTCGCCGCTCCCAGGTCAAGCTGCCCGTGTCGGCGTGGAACTCTAATGGACTAGGTGGTCCTGCCTTTCCAGCTGACTGCGCTCGGGGTTTTTAATGAATTAAGCGGCTCACAGATTTGAGGTCAATGTCAGTGTGCGTATATGTGCGCGCGTGCACGCAAGTGTGTGTAAGTTCCAGGGTCTCCAATGCCAGTTTTCAGCTTTAAAAAAATAAGAGTGGGAGAAAATGACAAGATGTAAAGAATCAAATTGCTCTGTGATTTGCATCAACTGCAAAAAAGCTAACGAAGACCTTCCCACCCATGTGGCTGATGGTCACAAGGGGTAGGGAAGAATAACAAAATGCACTGCTTTTCTAGGTGTGTGTGGAGTGGGTGACACCCTCACTGGCATTAACAAAGACTAGTGTCAGCGGCCTGACTTCTTAATGATGAATAATTCATACACATCAAAGCGGCCCTTACAAAGTATCTTTTTTTCTGCAGCCTCAAAGACAATGAAACAACAGCAAAAAGGCCAGAAGGAGAGAATTAGGTTTTGTTTTTTTTTTTTTTTTTAATCACATCATCTTCTCATCTTTCCTCCCTCCCTATTCTTTAACATCTGTGCTGCTGAACTGGATTGAAATAAACTGCAGTAGTATTTTATGAAAACATTAAATCCTTCGATTTCCTAGCAAATAGAATGTCAAACTCCTACTTAGCCTTCAAAGCCCAGCTTTAAAACTACTCTTTTTGGAAGACAGTTCACCAACCCACATTTTCAACCATCTTTGCCCCTTGAGGTAAACACATCTACTAAAATCTTATGTCTTTGAATCTCAGGCTTAGGTTTAAATTTTTCTTAATGTTAAACACTATATCATGTGTATTACAGAATCATCGGGATCCAGCACAAAGCCTGGAGTACAGCAGACGTTCAATAAATGTGCAAGAAATTGAAATGATTTGAATTCTTAAAATAAAAAATATACTTGAAGTGAAGCATTGGAAAGCTAATGTATATTAAGTCTATGAAAATGAGAACTAGATGAAAAGAGTATTTCCAGAGCCTCGCAAATATCACTGAATATTATTCTTATCATTTAGCCTTTACCAAGGACTCAAATCAAAGGCTCAGAAAGGCAAGGCGTGGGGAGATCTGTTTGGAGAGCTTATCAGCACTATTTAGGAGGGCGAGTCTTTTAAAGGGAAATATTTGTCAGAACTGAGATAAAATTAAAATGGCAGAATCACGATCTAGGTTATTTTTTAGTCTGTCTTAAAACATAAACCCCTTCCACTCCCTTCCTTTTTGATCATCATAATGACAACGTCCTACAGATGTGCACACATCAAAATGCAGATGTTATCCAGTTTTTATATTTCTCAACTGGCTGCTGCTTCAATAAAATACCATTTCAATGTCAAGGGAGACCGTATTTCCTTTGTGGAGTAAATGCTTGTAATCAAGGAGAAAAAAATATATTTTAAAGCTAAATTCTACTTATTCACTGGATTTATTTCAATGGATATGAAGTGCCAGGCGTTGTGCTAATCACAATGGGCTATGAGATGCAGGTCTCAAACTTAGACCTCATAGTCCAGCAAAGAGGAGACACGCAGTGGGAGAATTATTTAATTTTTTTTTCACTTTTATGGATGAACAGTGCTATGGTTTAGCAGAAGACATGGTGAGTGATCCTCCCCAGAAAGTTAGAAATGGCTCCCAAGAAGGGAGGATTTTTAATCTGATGCTGGAGGGGCAAATGGAAGGGTATTTTCCAGTGGGAGGAAGGCAGCTGGCACTCATCAGGTGTTCACGGTGCCTCCTGCAGGCTGCAGTTGTGGGAAGTGTGGATGGAAAGTTCCAGATGGCTAGGGGACCTAATTCATGGCAAGGGGTAGGCAAATCCAGCCGGAGAAACCAGAAGCTATAATTGCTAAGGGCTTTGAATTAAAAATGAATAAGTACGGCATTTTTAAAGTTAATTTTATCAGTTCCTTGGGTGGTAGAACGGAGAAGTGCTTACTAATTAGCCATTGCTTTGCAATGAAGCATGGCCTGAGTAGTTCTCTCATACCTTAGCCTCAAGCATCAGGCATAACTGTGTCTTCCTGCTCCCACTGCATGAAGACTCCCTTCCATTCCTCCTCCCAAGTGCATTTACTTAACACTTCACCCATTGCCTGATGTCAAAGGGCACCTACTCAAATGAGATGCAGGCTCTGCAGACTTCCAGTCTCCAGCTGACAGTCTGAGCCAAGACTGTGAAATGAAATGAAGAAAGATAGATCATGTTACTGCAGGACCTCGAGGCTTTCTGGAGGATGAATCCAATGCATAAAGGCCTGGACATAAAGATGTGAGTGAGAAGGGGAGGACACTGATTGTATTGAGGGGTTACACAGAATTTTTCAGGAAATTAGTTCAAAATTGTGTGATTTCAATTTAAATGGAAACCTAGCTTGGTTCACCTAAAATGAATGTATTGTAACCAAAGATTATAGCACTATTAAAAATTGCAACCAAGTCTGTTTAGGAAGAGGGGATGGAGGGAGATGGTCTTGAGTTACAGCAGATGGAACCAAAAGATTGGTGTGGTAATAAAGAAATATACCATTGTTTTGTTTTTGAGGGAGGAGAGGGTACCAGGAATTGAACTCAGGACCTTGTGCTTGCTTAGCAGGCATTTATGCTGTAAGGCACACCCTTGGCCCAGAAACACAAAAGTCTTAGTTTATGCTTCTAGAATCAAATACTGTTAACTAAGTGGCTTTTAAATAATACACATTTAATTCTCACAGCTCTGGAAGCTGGGAAATCCAGGATCAAGGTGCCAGCAGATTCAGCGTTTTGTGAAGACCAACTCACTGTTTCATAGAAGTACCTGTGGCAGTAGCCTTACATGGTAAAAGGAGTGAGGGTTCCCCCTTTGACCTCTTTCATAAGGACACTAATCCCACGGATGAGAGCCCCACCATCATGACCTAATCACCTCCCAAATGTCTCATCTTCTTATATCATTTCTTTGATTTAGAATTGTAACAGATGATGTTTTGTTTTGTTTTGCTTTGCTTTGTTTTGGTGGTGGTGCTAGAGAGTCAGCCCAGGGCCTTTGCACTACATTATACTTATCCTTCTTTTCTTTGCTTTTATTTCCTTTTTCTTTTTAAGATCTTATGAAGTCTTCCAGGCTGTACTTGAATTTGTAGTCCTCCCGCCTGGGAACCAACACAATAGACGTGTGACAACTGCCCCTGGTAAGCGGGTCTGGAAGGCATGACAACACGACGTGCCTCTGCTTCTCTGTTTTCACTGCCAGCCTTACTGGAAACCTTCCATTACTCACACTAACTATGTAACTAAGTAACTATGATTTTGTCACCCGTGCTTCTATCCTTCCTCCTTCATCTTCTGCAGAATTAGGTGGAGGAATAATGAGTGCTAAAGGTGTCCAGAGGAGTCACCAAACTCTGGGTCTTAAAAGGATGAAAATGCATCAAAATTAGGCATCAGAGCAAATTAGGGTAAAGACCAAAGTGGATATGAGAGGAAAAATAAAACAGAACCTTTGTGGAAGTATCTGAGCTATTATCAGAATAAATATGGAGTCAAATTACTAGGAATCAGACCAGTATAGGTCAGGGGATACAGAAAAGAGCAAGAGATCAAAACATGAAAGAGGAAGAAAGAAAGAAAGAAAGAAAGAAAGAAAGAAAGAAAGAAAGAAAGAAAGAAAGAAAGAAAGAAAGAAAGGAAAGAAGAAAAAGTGAGAGAGAGAGAGAGAGAGAGAGAGAGAGAGAGAGAGAGAATGGGAGAGAGAAAGAAATAGGTCACTCTAGGAAAAGTCCTTTGTTAAACAGACTTCTCTTGCGGGTAATGTTAGTTCACCTTACCTGTTCTGCTTATGTGTTGCCCAGTGTTAGACAAAAACATGTGATATAGCTTCTTGAGTAAGCCCAAAAGTTAAAATAAACCTGTAGAAAATCTAGCATTTGTTGAGTTTTCTGAATAAAGAATTTTAGTTCCTTAGCAGACATGAAAATTAGTTCATAACCACTTCTGAAAGGCAAGTTGCTGGCTCATTATTCATGAAACTGTAAGCTACATAGTGAGCCCTCCCTGGTAGCTGCTGGCTGAGGGACAGGGTGTGACAGTAAGGATGCAAGTGACGGGGAAAATGGACATGATCCGTATTCCCATAGGATTTATTATCTACTGAGAATGACAGACATTAATGTAAGAATCACAAAGCTAAATAATTAGCTAAAACTGAAGTTAAAGGTCAAATAAGAAGGAAAGCATTTCTATGAGTGCAAGTAACAACCATGTGTGACCTAGACTGAGAGAAGACAGAAAACTTCCCAAAATGGTAAGACTTGAGCTGTGCTCTGGAAGGTGGGTGTGGAAGGGGAAAGCCCCAAGTGGTGGGGTGGCATGCACAACCATCCTGGAGCCAGAGGTCCTGAAAAACTTCTGCTGTTACAGAGAGTAGAAGAGTGCATAGAAATGTAAAATGGAAACATTTTGAGAAGAGGCTGAAGGCAAAGAAAAAACTATATAGACACCTTACTAAGGTTTTGAAATTTTTCTTTTTTTATTTAAAGGAAAAAAAAAAACAGTATAAAGGTACAAGTAATACAGAATTTCAAAAAAAAACAGGAAGAAATCACTAGTTAATAGATTACATATTGTCATCTTAGAAATAGTTGTTCAAGTTACAGGATTAAAGCATACAAAGTGGACATTCAAACAGTGAGACTGCACACAGTTGTGTTCAGTGATCCAGCAAAAATTTAGTAATATGGTCATCTTCTTAACACACCTAAACACACTTGCAGTTATATCCTTTAGAGCATTATTTTTTCCTTTTTTACAACATTTACATATTTGGGGTTTTATTACTCCCATAGTTCTTATTAATTTTTTGGAAGAGAATAAATATGAAAAAAAGCATTCAGTCAAAACAAAGGATGGACATAGCACATGATGTAAAATCAGAATACAAGGTAATCAACAATGGTTACCATAATGCCTCTTGCTACCTTAAAAAGATTTGCCTATATCATTAGGTATAATAAAATTGAACAAAACAGTATAGAACAAGACCAATAAAACATAAACATCGGAGACATTACAGGACTTCAAAAGGAGATAATAGTCAAACCAGAATGGCCGTCATAGTGAATCTTATTGCCTTCAAAGTAGTTGCCTATACCCTCAAACTTGATACTATCAAACAGAACGGAACAGAGTAAAAGTAGTCAAAACAAGATGGTGGGAGCAATACAGGGCTTCAAATCCAGTTAATAGGAAATCAACAAAGTTACTATAATATACCCTGCTAATTTTTTCCCTTAATTAAAAAATAATAAAAAAATAAATAAACATTTTTTTAAAAGGGGGAGATTGATATAAAAGAAGACATAACAATACAGGTCAAAGCATAACAATTTCAGCAACCTAGTGCTTCATCACAAGATAACTCAATTTAATAGTAATTACCATAGTGTCTCTTTCCTTGAAATATTTGAGTATAACTTCGTATACTATGGCTTCAAACATATCAAGGTAGTGTGAAACCATTCAAGAGAATGAAAGTATTACAGGGTATTTAGAACCAACTAACAGAAAACGAACAATGGTTTCTATATTATCTCTTTGCCTATAAAAAATTTTGTTTATACTACCACATATAATAAAATCCAGTAGGATACAACATGATAAAACCAGTGAGACAGAAGAACAACAGTTTGGTGGGACTTCAAAACAAGATGATATTAAATCAGCACTAGCTATTATGATGTCTTGTTTTCTTCAAAATAGCTGTTCATATCATGACAGGCAATAATATCAAACAGCCCAGAATAAGGCCATTCCAATTAATGAGTGAAAACTTTATAAGGCTTCAGAGCCACATAATGGGGAATCATGATTACCACATCCTTTTATATATTTGAATTATTTCTTACAATAGGGAAACTATTCAGCATTCATATATGTGAGTTTGATTTTTTTCACTTATGAGTATGATCTCAAGCTGTGTCCATTCATTTATAAATATCTCAATGCAATCCTTCTTTATACTCCATTGTATAAAAATACCACAAATTTTTATCCATTTCTCAGTCTACACTCCCACCAACATTGCAGGAGAGTTCCTTTTTCCCCACAGCCTCTCCAGCATTTGTTGTTTAATGGTTTTCTTGATCCTGGCCATTCTTTCAGGATTGAGATGGAATCTCAGTGTGGTTTTAATTTGCATTTCTCTAATGACTAAAGATGATGAACATTTTTTTCATGTGTTTATTTGCTATTTGTATTTCTTCATCTGAGAAGTGTGTATTCATCTCAGAAGCCCATTTTTGGATTGGATCTTTGAATTTTGGTGATCTGATTTTTTTTTTAATTCTTTATATGTTTTAGACAGAAGTCCTTTGTCTGAGGGACAGTTCACTAAGATTTTTTCCCAGTTTGTGGGTTTTCTTTTCACTATGCTGGAGATTTCTTTTGAAATCTTTTTAATAAGAGGTAGTTCCAGTTACTGATTCTGGGAAATATTTCCAGTGCAGTTGGAGTCCTGTTCATGAATTATCTACCTACCCCTATGTCTTCAAGGATTCTACTCAATTTGTCTTTCAATAGATTTAGTGTTTCTGTTTTAATATTCAGATCTTTGATCCATTTAGATTTTAATTTAGTACATGGTGACAGACATGGGTCTAGTTTTAGTTTTGGGTGTATGGAGAGCCAGTTTTTTGAACACCATTTATTAAAGCGTCTGTCATTCTTCCAGTGAACCTGTTTGGCTCCTTTATCAAAGATAAGGTGGTTGTGTGTGTTTGTAGTTGTGGTTGTATCTTCTAATCTATTCCATTGATCTTCGGCTCTGTTTTGATTCCAGTACCTTGTTGATTTTACTACGGTTGCTTTGTAGAGTAACTTCAAGTCAGGGATTGTGATGCCTCCTGACTTGCCTTTGCTGCTTAGAACTGTCATTGCTATTCTAGGTCTATTATCACTACAGATGGATTTTAGGAGTGATTTCTCTAGATCTATGAGGTATGTTATGGTATTTTTATTGGGATTGCCTTAAATCTGTATAAGAATTTTGGGAGAATGGCCATTTTCACAATATTTATTCTTCCTATCCATGCGCAAGAGATGTCTTTTCATTCTCTGAGATCCTCCTCAATTTCTTTTTTCAGTATATTATAATTTTCCCTGTATAGGTCTTTCACTTCTTTCATAAGAGTAATTCCTAAGTATCTCATTTTTTGGTTGCTAGTATGAAGGGTGTGGCTTCTCTTATTTCTCTGTGATTTTGTTTTTAGTGTATAGGAATGCTACTGATTTTTGAGTAATGATTTTGTATCCAGCTACATTACTGAATTTAGTCATTATATCTAAGAGTCTCTCAATGGAGGTTAGGGGGTCTTCTATGCAGAATATCATGTCATCTGCAAATGATAATTTAACTTCTTCTTTTCCTATCTTTATCCCTTTTATTTCTTTCTCTTGTCTAATTGCTCTGGCTAGTATTTCCAGTACTATATTAAATAGGAGTGGTGATAAAGGACATACTTGTCTTGTGCCTGATTTTAAAGTAAGAGCCTTCAATTTTTGGCCATTTAGTGTGATACTGGTTGTTGGTTTGTCATAGATGGCCTTTATTATATTGAGGAAAAGACCTTCTATTCCAATTTTCTGTAAAGTTCTTATCATGAATGAATGTTGGACCTTATCAAAAGCTTTTTCTGCATTTATAGAAATGATCATGTGATTCTTACTTTGGGCTTTATTGATATGGTGGATTACATTTACTGATTTATGTATGTTGAACCATCCCTGCATGCCTGGGATGAATCTCACTTGGTCATGGTGTATAATCTTCTTGATGATTTCCTGCATCCTATTCGCCAGTATTTTATTGAGAATTTTTGCATCTGTGTTCATTAGGGAGATTGATCTATAGTTCTCTTTTTTAGTTGGATCTTTCTCAGGTTTTGATACTAGAGTAATATTTGCTTCCAGGAATGACTTAGGAAGGATTTCTTCCCTTTCAATTTCATTGAGGAGTTTGAGGCTTGTCGGCATTAGTTCTTCTTTGTATTTCTTGTAGAATTCTGCAGTGAATCCATCTGGGCCTGGGCTCTTCTTGTAGGTAAGTACTTAATTACATTTTCAATTTCATTATTAGAAATTGGCTTATTCAGCAGTTTTACATTCTGTTAACCTAGCTTTGGTACTTCATATGTTTCAAGGAATCTGTCTATTTTTTCTACATTATCAAATCTTTGAGAGTAGAAGTTTTCGAAATAGGTGTTGATGATTTTCTGTATTTCTGTAGAGTCTTAGTAATTTCACCTTTTTCATTTTTTATGCCATGAATTTGAGCTTTTTCTTCCCTTTTTAAAATAAGGTTCGCTAGGGGCTTATCAATTTATTTATTCTTTCAAAGAACCAACTCTTTGATTAATTGATTCTTTGGATTGTTTTCTTAGGCACTATTGCATTGATTTCTGCTTTGATTTTTATAATTTCCTCTCTTCTTTTGGCTTTGGGCTTGACTTTCTCTTCTTTTTCTAAATGTTTGAGGTGTAGCATCAGGATATTTATTTGTATTCGTTCTGTTTTCCTGCTGTGGGAACTCAGTGTAATAAATTTTCCACTGAGGACGGCTTTAGTTGCATCCCACAGATTCCGGTAAGCTGTATTTGTATTTTCATTTTCTTGTAGGTATTGTTTAATTTGTTCTTTAATTTCCCCTGTGACCCACTGGTTACTCAAGAGTGTTTTATTGTTTCCATGTGTTTGTGGCATTTTTGCAGTATCTTTTATGATTAATTTCTAATTTCAAAGTGCTATGATCTGATAACATGCGAGGGATAATTTCAACATATTTGCATTTATTTAAATATGTTCTGTGAGCTAATATACAGTCTGTTTTAGAGAATGACTCATGTACTGCTGAGAAGAATGTGTACTCTGATGTTGTTGGATGGAACGCTCTGTATATGTCTATCACGTCCATTTGTTCACATGTGTGACTCAGTTCTGTTATTTCTTTTCTGATTTTCTGTCTGGTTAATCTCTCCCTTGGTGTCAATGGTGTGTTAAGGTCTCCTGTTACAATTGTGTTACTGATGATTTGATTTTTCATTTCTGTTAATATTTGTTTTATATAACTGGGTGCTCTGGAATTTGGTGCATATATATTTAAGATAGTTATCTCTTCCTCTTGAAGTTTTCCCCTAACCAGTACCTAGTGACATTCTTTATCACTTCTGATCATTATTGGTTTGAAGTTCACATTGCCTGCAAACAGAATGGCTACCCTGGCCTTTTTTTGGGTTCTGTTGCATGAAGTATTGTCTTCCACCCTTTGACTTTCAGTCTGTGAGTTTCCTTTTGGGTTAGATGGGTTTCTTGTAGACAGCATATGGTTGGATTTTGTTTCTTGATCCATTCTGCCAGTCTGTTTCTTTTACTTGGTGCATTGAGATCATTTACATTAATGGTTATAACTGTTACATGTTGGTTTATTGTTGACATGTTATCTTTCTGCTGTTGCATCTTTATCTTTCTGTTCTGTTTAATTATCTTCTTTGCTTAGTGGTTTTTTCCTAAGTGTATCAAAACTATCTTTCGATATTTTTTTCAGGATTGGCTTGGTGATCATGAAGTTTTTCAGCTGTTCTTTGTCATGGAAGTATCTTATTTCACCATTGATTTTGAAATACAATTTTTCAGGGTACAACAGTCTAGATTGGAAATCATTTTCCTTTAGGATCTGGAATACTTCACTCCATGCTCTTCTTGACTTTATTGTTTGTGCTGAGAAGTATGCTGTGAGTCTGATAGGTTTTCCATTATAAGTGATCTGTCTTTTCTCTCTGACAGCTTTTAATAAACCTATTCTTGTGTTGGATTTCTGGGATGGTGATTATTATATGTCTGGGTGTAGTTTTCTTTTGGTTATGACTATTTGGAGTTCTATATGCTTCACTGATCCTATTGTCTGTTTCCGATCTCACGTTTGGGAAATTTTCAGCTATGACTTCTCTAAATATCCTCTTGACATCCTTTATGTCATCCACTTCTTTTCATTAATCCCTATCAATCTTATGTTGGTTTTTTTGTGTGTGTCATCTTGCAGTTGTTGAATTGTTATTTCCTGATTCTGTGTTATTTTTAAAAGATCTTTCCTTTCCTGTTCACTAGCTTCAATCTTGTCTTCAAGGTCTGAAATTCTATCTTCACTTTCATTGAGGTGTTTTTTACAGCTTTCAGTGGAATTTTTGATTTCCTGTATATCTCTGTGCTTGTGCTTTATGTATTCTGTTTGTTTCTTATATTGCTCATCTAGGGATTCTATCTTTTTGTTTAGTTCCTCCAATTTTTAAACTGTGTTTTCTTTAGATATATTCAGCATCTCTTTTGTCTCTTTTATCATTTCTTCTTTTACCTGGGAGATGATTTCTGGTTTGAATTCCTTTAACACTTCCTGGAGTTGCTTGTTTATTTCAGTTGCCATTATGTCCGATATTTGAGGTGTATGGCATATATTTTCTTCTATATACATCTCTCCTCAGCTTTCTTTGGATGGGCTGAAGGTTTGAGATTGTAATTTGATCTTTCATTTTGTCATTTTCCTATATTCCTGTGTTTCAACTGTTTCCAGTGTTATTCTAAGGCTTCCTCAGGGTCTGTTGGAAATCCTCTTCTATGCCCTCAGCTCCTGGGTTTCTGGCACCCAGTTCCCTAGATTGATAGAGGGTCATGGGGGTGCAGCAGATGGGCTCAAGCCCAGTGTCTGGAACCCATGGCACTTGCCCATTTGCTTAGCACTCCACAGTCTGCCAAGCACAGCCAGAAGAGGGGAGGCTGATACCTGCTCCCAGGACCTGCTGCACTGCTGCAGTGCACCCGGAAGCTGCAAGCTTCCCTGGCCAGGGCGGAGAGAGGGTCCCAGACTAGCTAGACTTGGGGGAAAGTGCGCAGGCACTCACGCCAGGCCACACGGCCTCTGGAACCAGTGGCACCCACATGCTTGTTTAGAACTCCACAGTCCACCAAGCACAGTTGGGAATGGGGAGGCCAATGCTGGCACCCCAGACCCGCCAAGCTGCTCCAGTGCACCCGGAAGCCACGAGGGTCCCAAATAAGTTTGACTTGGGGGAACGTGCACAGGGCACTTATGCCAGGCCACCAGTCCTCTGGAACTGGTGGTGCCTGCCTGATTGTTTAGAACTCTACAGCCTTCCAAACACAGCCGGGAATGGGGAAGTGGATACAGGCACTCCAGACCCGCCAAGCTGTTCCAATGCACCTGGAAGCCGAGAGGGTCCCAAACAACCTGGACTCCTTCGAAATTTTTCTTTAATGATTACTCTAAGATCAGTGTGTTTCCATAGACAAGAGTATTCCATGATTTTATGACTTCAACACACATATTGCTCTTAGGCACCTAACTTCTCACAACAGCACTTCTGACCACAGCTGCATTTCTAGGTCTCAGAAGAAAAGCAGAGTGAGAGAGATAAATCAGGTATGCTTTCAACCCTCAACAACCTACTCTTTAGGAAAGAGGGAAATGACTGGAAAGTGAAGAAGCAGTTGCAAACAGTGATAGAAAAAAGAATGGAAGAAAGAAAAAAGAAACAACCCAGAGAGCTAACAATCAGAGCCTCTCATTAACCCATCTGCACGAGGACATTGCTAGATGGGTGACATCTAAACTCAGTGAATACAGAATAACTGATATCAATAAATCTCTACTTAAGAGGTGCCCTGTTCTTATCCTCTTTCTAAAGATGTAGAAATTAGGAGTCAGAGATCTTTAGCAATTTGCTCAAAATCACAATTAAGACATGGCAGGAACCAGATTCAAACAAAAGTATCTACTTGCTTAATGCGAGGAATGGAAGGAAAGGAGATTAAATTGTAGATTTCAAGTCAAAATATTAAGACAAGATATGTGTTAATTTAGACTACAACTACTCAGAGAAATGTTTGAGGATCTGCAAATGCAACATCTTATTTGGAGCTAAGAACTTGATCTAAAATAACAGTAACCTCCATCCTTAAAATGGTGGAACCTTTTACGTGATGAATATATCAGAAATTAGTAATGCACATGCATCAGGGAACACATTAGCGCTTAGATAATCCAAAAGGACATGTTTTTATATCATTTGACTTTTCTTCTCTTCTCCAGTAATTACTTCATTTCAGCAAAATCATACCGTGTTATGATTTAACAACTGGAACCATCACTTCAGCATTGATATTTTGCAAGCACCTTTCCAACAGTTCCATCAACAATCTGGGCTTAAAAGACAGAACAATGAGTCCATTTCATGCAGGGGCCCAAATAAACCACACAAAGGTATCCAGTGATCAGTCTGGCATTTAAGTTCTGACCAGGTATTAGCTATCAATTGCCTTTCAGGAAACATTTGAGTAAAATATTAGTGGAACTCAGAGGGATGATAAAAAAATTGCGAAACCATAGAGAAATTTGGAGTGGGGATGCTCTGGTTATACATTTTCGTCTCACTTGTTCTTTCAAACTTCACTTTTCTACTCCAAAAGGTTGCAAATTTCTTTCCCCAGACATCTCCAGGTGAGGAGCCAAAATGTATACCAAAGCTACCAAATGAAATGCAGAACTCTAATTGTTGCCATGCTCCCAGCAGGTCTGAAATTCCAGCCTGCGCTTCATTCCCAGGCAGGTCTTGTTAACCCCACACATGTGTAAATAATCAAACATACCTAGCAGTCAATGAGTGTTTGCTTTGTAAAATGTGTATCTGTGTGGAGTAAGCTGAGCCCAGAGAATAAACAGTGACGTGTACTTACAGAATTACAGGCTTTTCATCCTGGATCACTCTTAAATGCTCTTTCTAGGCCCTTTGGTTTGATAAATAAGGTACCTGGATGCAGATGGAGGACATGGCCATGGCTGCTTTATCCATGAAGGATAAAGCATTGACTTCCTGATCCTTAGAGGCCGGTGTTTCAGATATTCTGCCTTGGACCTAAAATAGCTTTAAATTTCATACTAAGCCCTGTGTCCCTTACTTTTTAATCAAAGACGTAATCAATCATCATTTGCAAGGCATTCACTTTGAGAAATAGGAAATGAAATTTCCCAGTGTAGTTACATTTTAATTTTCAGGGAACCACTGATTCAGTAAAAGGAACTTCTTAAAAGGAAGGTCATCAAAATGCTTGCTGGTGGAAACTATGCCTTTCCATATTCCATGCACACTGTGAATCCAGGGTAGCCACTAGCAAACTTTTCCTGTAAAAGGCCAGATAGCAAATATTTTGGGCCATATTGTGCAAGATAAGAGCTCTAGGCAGCCCAGAAAGAAACGGGTATGTGTGTTCCAATAAAACTTTATCCAAGAATATTAAAAATTTAATTTCACATACATTTTACAAAGTACAAAATTTTACATATTTACTTTGAAAAAATTTTCAAATTTTGAAAACCATTAGTAGCTCATGGCTCTGCCAAAATAGGCAGTGGGGCTGGATTGTCCTTCTTGCTATAGTTTGTTAACCTTTAATATAGAATAAGAGATCTATAATCACTTTTTCATATGGTCTGTGCTATTAGCAGATCAGCATTTGATGATTAGAATAATTCTTTTTAACAAAATATTTCTTTTAATTTTTCCATGAATATTATATTTCCTTGTAGAAATATTTCATATATTTCAATATTCCCTTGTAGAAAGTCTCCAAAATATTTCAAGATCTGAAAGGAAATCTGTTATCTCCTGTCTACATTATCTTCTCCAAAAGATGTTTATCTGTCTTCAAGTCACTGATATGCACACCTCACCATCTCTGTAGCACCTCATCAGGGATCCTTTGGGTAGACTAAACCAAGTCCAAGTTCTTTATAGGATCCTTCAAAATCTCTCTCCCATTGTAGCTTTCATGATTTCAAGATGTTTTGGTGTCCTTGGCATCTTCAGTCATTGATTCACTGATACAGAAAATACCCCTTAAGCACCTACAAAGTTGTACCCAAAGCTCCCTGACAGCAGCCTGATTCCTACCTCACATCAGTGGCATGACTACATGTACATATTCATCTGTTCATTCAAGTCGAACCAGCTAGAAGCTGCAACTGATCTAACAACTGAGAACAAACAGGGATGAGCCAGTCAGACTCACTGTCCTCGAGGAAGGTTCAGCCTGGTGAGCATACTGTCAAACTGTCACATGAAGGGCTTCCACTTTTTGATGAAGGCTGGGAATGAAAAGGGCAAGGCTCTGCGAGCTAGAGACTGTCCTCTGCTCCGATACACTGAATGTACTGAAGGTTCCAACATGATTGGAGCTCACGTATGCTAAATTTCAGGGATAAGTCCTACTTTGCAGATTTGGGTAACTAGTCATCTCCATTGCAAGGTTCCTTAGAGGAGCTCTTCCCATCAAACCACTCTCTAACTCCACTTTCCCAAGCTCAGCTGTGCCTGCTGTTGAGTCCCACAGCATGCTACCCTGTATGTCTCCATCTTCCAGTGAGTTCTAGACAAGACACTTACACATGTCTGATTCAGCATTGTCAGTCCCCTTTCTGTTCCCTGGCACAGTTTTAGCCTCAGCAGATACAGTGTTGGACAAACATATGAGTGAATATATGAATAAAAGCAAATGTGCTTCATGGTGGCAGGGCAAGTTCACAAAGCATAGAGATTCACACAAGCAAATATTTATTTTGTGCATTAAAAATGAGTTATTTAGATATTTTCCACTGTCCCCTTCCTCACTTCTTGACACAGACACTTGAAATATCAAAGCAATTTATTCTTCAGTCTTTTTTATTCCTAAAATTTCACCTTTAAGAAGGGAGGCCAAGTTGCTTTGCACTCTCGTTTGTTTTGTTGTTGTTGTCGTTGTTGCTGCTGCTGTTGTTTAGGAGCCTGGAGTCCTTCCCCTCTTTCAGTCTAACTCTACCTTCAGAAATCATGGAAAATAAGCCCCTTTTGACCTGAGTGGGGGGCTGGGTAAACAGCAGCAATTTGCTGTGTTGTATGGAGCCAGCCTAAACCATTACTCTCTGTCAAGAGATGACACCGTTTAACCCCAATTAACTCACATCTTTAGTTCAAGGCTTCTGGTTTACTAACATGAATCAATATTCTACTTTATCAATTATGGAAATTCAAAACAAGACGTGCCTTAACATTTTTTGAAATTGGCATTACATCCTGCCAAGCAGGACACTGTTGGGATCCAGATTCTATAGACAACTGTCTAGGTTTAATCAGACGATTGTTTTTCTTTTTATTCTGTAAAGTTTATTAAAACTTGCTAGATGCTTTCCAGAGAGAGGAAAGAAGAAAGAATACAGGCCTGGGTTCCTCAGGGATTATTGTCTAGGAAAATTAACAAGACACACTTAAGACAACTAATGAGAAACTAATCAGAGATCTCATTCTCTCCTTTTCTTCCCTCAGAAGATCCCAGCCACAAGAGCAGGTGTAAACATACTCGGAAGAAATGGAAAGTGGGCAGAGACTGCAAGGAGATGGCTTTGGACCTGAACAGACCTCACCTGCGACATAGATCTCATTGTTTCTCTATAACCATAGGCAATTACCTCATGTAATTGACTATGTCTCATGTCACTCATCAGTGAAGTGAGGATATCATTCACCATTGCAAAGACTTTTGCATAGTTGGAATCATTGGTGCCAGGAACATAGTTAAGTGCTCAATAATTATTAGCTAATATAAGTGTTATATCAAGAAATATCTATTAAGCATCTCTAAGGTGCTTAGACTGTGCTATTTCCTGGGAAGGAGATAATGAAAATGCAAAGCATAGTCAGATTTCTCATGAAGCTTAATATGCTCCCTAACCCAGCATAAGTAAATATACAATTTTTAATGCAAACATTAAAACAATCTAAAGCTTTATCTGATATAAAGACTTAATCTGCCAAGAATTTTCCTTCTGTATTTGGCACATTGTAGTTGCTCAGTAAATGCCAATTGAATGATTAAATGTCAGTGGAATGGACAGACAGGTGGCTGTAATAAATATCTCCTTTTTTGGAACACTCAGGTGTAAATCAGAGGGTGCAGGCTTCTGCTACTGTTCTCCAGAGATTGTGTTTGTGTGTGAATGCACATGCTTTGCACAATTCACTTTCAGTCACAGAAAATATCCCAGAGAGATTTGAGCATGTTCAGATTCAAATTCTGGAGCTAAACTTTCTATCCAGTTGTCATGACAACTGTGTTATTGAGACAATTAGATATTAACCTGAGTGGTTGGAAGGGCCAATTGTTTCTAGAGAGGATGTTGGCTAGAGAAAGAGAGTCCTGCTCAAGTACACGTCCTGCGTTCACAGTCTTCCATCTCAGAAGGAAGTTCCAAATCTATCACTCCTTTTCCTGTACTAGTTGACTAGCACTGATTAAAAAAAAATAGTTCTAAAATTGAGTGGCTTAAACAACAGAAATTTCTTATTTCACAGGTATGGAGACTTGAAGTTCAAAATCAAATGTCAGCAGGGTTAGTTTCCTATCAAAGCTGTGAGTGAGACATGCTCCAGGTCTTCTCTCCTGGCCTGGAGAAGGCTATCTTCATGTTTACACAGTGTTGTCATATCCTCTTTCTTTTATGGATAGCTGTGTCCAAAGTCGCCCCCCCCCCCTTTTTAAAATAAGGACACCAGTTAGATTTCATGCTAGTGACTTCATTTTAAGTCAAATACATCTGTAGAGACCCAATCTCCAAATAGAGCCACTTTCTGAGTTAACAAGGAATAGAAAGGGATATAACTCCGCCTTCTCAGTGCTAGGAGACACTGAAATTTACCAGCTTGCTGGTTGTGACCTTCAAGCATTAGAAAGATACTAGCAATAGTCCTTTTCTACGGTACCGGAAATTGAACCTAAGACTTTTTCACTGGGCTATACAGTGATCTCTTTTTTAGTTTTTAATTTGAGACAAGGTCTCATGAAGTCACTGTTATCAACCATAGGCTTGAAGTCCTAGGTATGGAAGTCCCATTATGTACAAATAAAAAGTGAGAGTCCGCAAGGTGAAGCTTCATGCAGTGTGGAAAGCTCTGGAATGACGCTGTGCTGAGGCCCATTTCATTTTACCCAATCATATCCAGATGTTCCACATTCTTTTTATAAGATAACCAGGATCTTAAGCCAAAGAATAACTTTTTAATTTTAGTGCTCAGCTCCATTAAGGGAAGAGAAAATCTCTAAGATTCCTAAAATCTGGTTTGTACAGAACCTGGAAGGAGCAGTAATAAAAGACCCCAGGTATCTTCTAGCCAATAAACCTATATGTTGACCAAAGCTGTCACATTTGCCTTCTAAAAATGAAATTCTAATTTTTCTTCAAGACCCTCTACAGATTTCGAGGCTAATAACAGTTCGTTAAGAAGAAGAGAAATGCCATCCCTCCTTTGATATGTGATTATGAAAAAGAACTATCTTCAAATTCTCTTTAAGAGGTGGTATTTATGAATCCACCTTCAGAGCAGAATATAAAGAGCTTTGTCAAACACTGGTATGAATCCAATAAAGCAGAGGACAATAGCTCCCTCCCCTGTGCCATCCTGAATGTGAGTTTACAAGGAAGTGGTCCTCCTCCTGCAGCCCTGATTTGAAGCCTCCTGAACTTCCCAGGTCATCCTTTGCTTTGCTTCTTGGCCTTTTAATTAATTTATGTATTTATTAGTTCCTTGTGACCTTGACTTGAAAAGTAATGAACACAATGGGAGACTGTTCACTCACATCATCAATCACAACACTGGCTGGGGCTTCACACCAGAAATGCCAATGATATTGAGCAGCCTAGGTTTGTCATCAGTGCTTTACTTTCAGAGTCTATGTAAACCAGGCAACTGTCTTTGAATTCCTAATAATGACTTCCTAATAATGACTTCCTCACAGCATCTGAGCTTCTTCTGCAGAGAGGGTTGTCAGTCACAGAGCCTGAAGCCACATCATTCAAAGATAGAGAGGTAATAAAACACTCTTATGTTTATCCCCTAGATATTGGTTGCCTGATACATATTGCACATTGTTTCTTAATGCGTCCAATTTTTAAATTTAGTATAGTGATATACACTTTGATGATAGGTAAACAGACTCAGGTTAGTTAAGAAACTTTGTCAAACTCATAAAATGCATTTATAGTTTCCAAAATACAGATTCAAACTCAAGTTAACACAACTCCTCCTATTCTAGTATGACTCTGCTCACTATAACATATCCTTGTAATCCAAATATCTGCTAATTGGTGGCTTGTGCTGCCCTTGTGACTCTGAAATCATTCACTTCATAAATAACAAAATATATCTATTCTCTCAATAATACCATATGAGATGGAGACCCAAAAGTTATACAGTTTGTTAGGTTTCTCTTCATATGGGGCAAGATTTACTCTTAATTATTTTTCTCAGAAAATTTCTGTGAAAGTAAAATTTCTCAGAAACAAAAACATGAAGAAGCAGTGTCAAGATTTGGATGACGTAGGCTATGATTTACCTCTTCTGAAGAAGATTTATGGTAGAGAAAAGAGACAAGACCTAAAATCAAGAAACTCGAGTTTTAGATTTCCATGTTGTCTTTGGCAGATTTCATCAGCTTTGGCAACACACCCAAGTCGTGAGAAGTTATTTGTGAAACCAAAAATTATCTATGCACCCACAGATGCGATGTAACTATGTTTCATGATAATCACTGTAAGGATTCTAATAAAATCAGCTGCTCTATTAGAGCTCATATAAACCTAAATGCTCAAATTATTCCTCTTCTATGGATGAGAAGATTGTGCGTCACAATCTTTCATAGTAACAGTAGTAAAGTTGAAATCAAGATGAGCAATGACCAGCTTCACATCCATGCTCTTTTTCTCTTGGATCATCTATTATTTCTAGAGATGCAACTTTGAACAAGAAAGAAAGCTTAGTTTAGGACCTGTCTTTTATCAAGGTGTCTGAGAAAAACAGGTAAATGATAAGAGTTCTTTCTGGACCATAGTGGGACCAAGTCCATTGTCATACTTGGTCAGTCCATTTGATGTAGAAATTCGCTGAAATTGAAGGTTACCAGAAGAGTGAGGTAGGCAGTCACCAGACTCAAGCACAGAATCTATTTCTATTCTCAGGTGGAGCATGATATATTTTGTTACCAGGCACTTCATCTGCCTTGAGAATTTGGCTAGTTAGCCGTACACCTGTTACACAAATTTTCCACTCCCCATTTGATTACAGTTCCACTTTTCTGGCTATGATTTCCTGTAAGGGAGAATTTATGACTTAAACTAAACAAACCATTGTGGATCCAACCTATCTCATACCCAGCTGGGAACAGTGTGCCTTCAAAGTTCAGTGAGTGATGGGTGTCTAGCTTTAGTGCCCTTGATGATTACTACTTTCTTTCTTCATTCCGGGTGTTTTCATTCCGTCTTAGACCTACATTTGCTTGTAAAAGCAAAATTTAAAAGCTTTACACCATTTTTGGAAGGAAGATGGCTCAAACTACTTAGGAATAGACAAATGTTTATCCAAGACAAAGAGTAGATCTCACTTCCTGATCAAAACCACCACCACAAACTTCTTTATATGATTTATTTCCTTAATTCCGAGATTGATTCTCCTTATTTTCATTTCCTCTACTCTATGACAGATACTCAAACTCTCCTTATTTCATACTGTAATGTTTAATTCAATAATCACAAATTAAGTACCTATAAAAGGACAAGGTAGTATATTTATAGTTATAGAAATTCTGCTAACCCAATCTTCTCCTAACCTACTGATTTGAAAGTTATCAAGGGCACTCCACTACTCGTATATCAAAAAATATATAAAGGGTACTCTGCAAGCCCATGCAATAAGCCAGAATTTTACCTCCTACACTTCCCTTATATTCCACATAAACCCATTCCTTCACTCTACTCAAGGTCATGGGAAACTTTCATTGCTTCTGCTTTTCCTACCCCATGTGGTTTCTGCTGATGGAATTCCTCCCAAGCTTCATGAAAACCCTAGCTCTGGAATCAGCTCTCTCTGGACTGCTTCCAAACATGGATATGAATTTTAGCACTGGCTTTTGGGCCAGATCATTTGTAGTCACGGTTACCATAGATGTAGCTACAACTTCAGTATTTCCACTGTCTACCTCTGAGACTATGAATAATACCATTCTCACGCTGTGTTCAAAGTTCAGTAACAGTGATCTCTACTCTTTTAGATGGCTGAGCCCCCTGTTGAATTATTCTTATCTTTAGAAAGTCATTCTTCTCTCTCTCTTCCTTTCCTTGTTCCTCCTCCTTTCTTCTTCCTCTTTTTTCTGCCTCTTCTTCCTCCTCTTCCTTGTCCCTCCTTTCCCTCCTCTTCTTTCTTCTCTGGATTAGGATTAAATACAGAGCCTACAAACTGAGCTACAACTCCCAGCCTTTTTTAATATTTATTTTTAAGATAGGGTCTCACTAAGTCACTACGTTGACCAGGTTACAATTGATCTTATAATTATCCTGTCTTGCCCTTCCACAGCCTGGGATTATAGGTGGAAATTCTTATGATAGAACTGAAATTATCTATTTTAGAATATGCTTAATTTTAGTTCCGCTCTGCCTTTTGGAAGAAAATCCACAAGTCTACCACGCTCCTCCTATACCAAACCATCTCATAATTGAAGGCAGTCATTTTTCCATCATCTCTACTTTGCTGAGAGATCTTTTCCAACCTAAATACTCCAATAGCCTCAATTCTCTTGAGAAGATCATCAAGCTGTTTCCATGCCCCACTCAAACGCATTATCCCAGTGCAGTGGGTAACTATATCCACATTGCTGTGGAACATAGTTCACCTACCTCTTTCCCCTCTTCGCTGATGTTTGTTAGCCATGTTAAGTTCACAACTGGTTTTCCCAGCAGCCATTTCATGCTGCTGGTCATTGTGAGCATAAGGTCAACCACAACAGCCCTTTTTTCTGCAAGGACTGCCATTTAGACAGGATTCTTGATCTAGTATTTGAAAAGTATAATGGAACTCTTAATCTCCACAGGCCTATGAAGTTTCCACCCACTGTTCTGTACCTCTGAAGAATGGTTTGCCTGTTCTACCAAGATCTGAACATTGAAAATATCAAAAGAATGGGCAAAAATCACAAGTATTGAGAGCTGACCTGAAATATTTAAATGCCATATAATTCCAAAAGACTAAACTGTCACTAATAATAATTATATTTTACACATCAAGGTAATAATAGCTAATAATGAGTCTTTGTATTTATCCACTGCTTTTCTTCTGAAGACATTGGCAGAGTGAAGTAAATCTAACATCGATATTAAAAAATAAACCCCTGAATTAACACCAGCATGACACCCCCCAAAAAACAGAAGGCATAATAGAAGGCTCTTTGACAGCACAGAAATCAATGGTTATGCAAAATATGAACATTTGGCCTGTCAGATGATAAGAAAGTCACATGTCAACTGCAACTAGTCATAACGCCTACCTTTGGGGTAGGTGTTACTTAGATCCCAGTTCTGGAGAAAAGTAAAGTAGTGAAAGGTTTACAAACACAGGTCTGTTCAGGCAAGATTATGTGCTGAAAAGATTGAAGAGAAGGGTGCTCTCCAAGAGAATTTTTAAAAGCTGCATCACAAGTGATGCCAGGCAATGCTGTGTCTTTTACTTGTAAAACTAAGTCTCATTTGTAAAACTAAGTAAATCAGACATTTTTTCTCTGAGTCTTCAGACACACACAAAATAATATTTCTGAGAAACATAAAATCTTACCAGGTCTTGCATTTATCAGTGGATGCTCCATCAGGACTGAGAGGTCAACAAGGTCAAGAACAAAGGCTGACATCCTGGGAAGTGAGATATTAGGTAGAAATGAGTATAAGGGAATGATTCTTCTGAACCATTGCATCTATTATCATAAAAGTAATTTGCATATAAACCAGTCTAAGGAACAAAGCCTTAAAATGAGAAGCAAAGTTCTAATGATAAATGTTTAAGCCTACCAGTAGACCAAACAGAGAGGAAATTGCAAATGGAAATTAATTATTTCTATCATTCCTATGAAATTGTTGATGCAAGAAGAATTCAATGTATTAACAGAATGGCCAATAATCCCTAAACTAGAAGGGAAGACACAGTTTAATTTCTCTCCCTACTTCTCTTTTACACCTCAACTCCTTAATGTCAATGTATGTCAAGTATTTATCACGTGCAGAAGGAAATAAATTATATGATTCTTGAGTAGTTCAAGATCCCTAAAAGAGAGGGTTGAGTAGATCAACTGAGAGACAAACCATTGACATAAGTCAGCGTGATCTAAGGAGAAAGGTGTTGAATAGTACAAGATGGAGAACAAGAGTTCTATGGGATCATTGGAAGGATAATTACATGGGGATAGAAGCAACCAAAAACAAGATTTTAAGATTGTTTTATTCATAGAGAGAAGGATCTGAATTAGTCTAGGTTCTCTAGAGACCAAGAATTAACAAGATATATAGATACAGCATATAAAAAGATATTTATTATAAGGGAATTGCTAATGCAAATATAGATGCTAAGTTTCTTGCTATGCTATGTGCATGCAACCAAGCCCAGGCTGATGGAATAGCACGAGTTCAAACCCAAATGCCTGAGAACCTATGGTGTCACTGATGCAAGTCCAAGTCTGAATTTTATGGCCTGACAACCAGGAGCGCAATACCCAAGAGTAATACAAGATAGTAGCTCAAGAAGAAATACCAAATATACTTCTTCCACCTTTCATTATACTTGAGTTTTCTAAAGATCAGATAGTTTCTACGCATGTTGTGGAGGACAATCTACTCTCTGTAAACTGAGTGTTAGTTTCATCCAGGAACATCCTCTTAGAAATAACCCACACTTTACCAGCTTTCTGGGAATCCCTTAGCCCAATCAACTTCACACATAAAATTAACCACACAACATCAGATTTAAACACAAAAGTGAAGATATTTGAGAGGAATGGAGGATTCAGGGATTTGATTTAAACTGCAGGGAGATATTACACTTACTATTTTTTTACTAAGCATATATTGTATAATTGTATAATGCTAACATATTCATGGTTATCTTGGGATTTTTATTCCTTCCAAAGATGATTTTGAGCAATATCAAATCTATCATAAGAGATAACTTCTATTGAGTAGTTACTATATGGTCGCCTTTAGGGTATCTGCCTTGCATATCTTGACAAATTGATTGTATTGTTATTTCAAGTCACTAGTGTCCATGTAGCCAGGTTCTCTAATCTAGCTTTGTGGCACAGATTAAATCTGAGCCTGGTCCTATATATACTCTCTCCCACTCTCATTATCTGAGAATAATCCTACTAAAGAATGTGATATCTTGTGGAAGAAAATGCACTTGTCCCAACCAAGACTATTCATGACTGATTTTGATTGAACCAATTCTCACACATAGGAAGAATGTAGATGAGATCAACAAGATTACCTACTCATTTGGTAACTAAGTAAGCATGAGTATAAAAGCTCAAGTAAAGCAGAAAACAATTCCCAGATAACCCACAGAATCATAAGTAATATAAGTAATTATGATTTTAAGGCTTTAAATTTAATCAGTTTTGTTATGCAGCAAAAGCTAGCATAAAGCTGAATATATATATATATATATATATATATATATATATATATATTCCTCCCAGCAAAATGGGAATTTTGTTCTAATATTCATTCTCATTTCATGGAGGAGACTAATCAAAACTTTAAAAATGTTATTTGCTCCTTGATGATGTTAAATCAAAGATAGCCAGTATTTTAATTTAGTTATTATCTTGAGCCAGAATTCTTAGTAGATCTATTACACTGCCTGTCCATTATGATCCAAATTTTGTAGTCAAACTTGAAATAAGCAAAGTTACACACATTGAATAGCAAAAGCAAAATACAAAGCCAAGATTTCCAGGGACTAAGCCTTCCAACTCTGCAGCGTTATGCTTCTGTACACAAATGGGAAACACTGAAAAATAAACACCATCATAAGGAAAGGCTGAGGTCAAATTATAATCTCTGGGCCACCAGACCCAAAGAACCATATCTACCTATGGTTCATGGATATGCAGCAACCCTACAACTGGGTGAACAGGGCTAATATACAAGTGCCCCTTAGGAAGCATCAGGGCAGCAAGAAACTTTCAAATGAGTAATAATCCAGGAATGAATTTAGTATCTGTGTTTTCAACCAAGTAACATGTCTCTCAGCACAAAATGGTCTTCTCTTTCCTTTAAAAATAAATTCAATATGAATAAACTTCCAAAACTTCAGGGGCCGGGTCAGAAAGTCTCTTCATGCAGTACATAAACACCAACTGTGTGGAATCTAGAAGTTTTCATATTTTTCTAAATCATAAAATACGTTGGCAAACTTCACTTTCACAAGGACCCTTACCATGAGGATAATCTTAATCCAGCACAAAGGAAAAATATTTACAGGAACTGAGGCCAGCAAGTTGCTCTCCCCTGTGCAATGTGATATACTGACTACCCTGATTATGTGACAGTTTGATGGGCGTAGTAGAAAAAAAAAATGCTTAGGAGCATAAATATTAATGCTTAGGCAGTGATTTGTGTAAACTGCATAGCAAAAACAAAAGTACAGATGTAATTTTTTCACATATTTTGCCTTGTCCACAGCATATATTATTCTCTGTACATGTTTTCCATCTCTATAGTTCAGTGGTGGGGCTAGAAACCATATTTTTCTTCTACTGAATTCTCATAATGGGTTTTTTGTTTGTTTTTCTCTTCTCTCAGGCTCACTTTTTTCCTCTTTAGAATCAAAAGAGTATTGAACATGGTTTGCAAAGTGACATAAAAATTATAATAAAGATTTTAAGGTTATTTTCTGTGTATTTTGGAATACAGAAGGAATTCAGTGGCAATATAAAAAAGGCATGAATGCATTTCCAAAAAATCTTTTTAAATTTTTCATTCTATTCCAAATGATGAAGTTATATGGACGAAAATTCTCCAGTTATCTTCTGACATCATCTGTTATTAAGGAAAAAATGGTGTTCTTCCACTTCCAAAATTCTAGAGAAAATTGCTCCCAACAGTAACATTGAAAATGAAATCCTTCCTTTTCCTTTGTGTAGGTGAAAGAGAAGCTGAATTTCTTTTTCTGCCCCCTGCATAGCACACCTTCTACTATTCCCACTATTACTCATACCTTTTCTTCCTTAAGTAAAACTATTGTGATCCTCTGCTTCTTTTGTGCACCAAGTCTCTGTCCTTAAATTGCAGTACAGGAGCCAAATTGAAAAGACACTCATTATGACTCACTTACAGCTGTTACTTACCTGATTCTCGTTGACCCCAGAGGAATTCCTGACCAGATGACAGTGTTCTCTTTCCTGGGTTAATAGTGTATAAGTTTTGCAGCACAACGATCACCCCAAAAAGGCTTCAATCTGCCTCATCAACAAATATCTTCTGGATCAATCTCTCTACTGTTGGATTTTGTGTGTCACACTGGAGTACATAGCATTTTGGAATGCAGCAAAACATGCATGCTCCATGGACACAATGTGAGGTGAGACAGAATTAATAAGAAAGAAATGTACAAAGTAATGTGTGTTCAAAAGGGAATATATATGGTAATGCAGTAGAGGGTAACTCTACGGTGGAGAGCTTCAGTAAAGAGATAGCATTAGAGTTCTGTCCTGGCTGATAAGGCCAAGCTAGACATGTGGAGTTGGACAGAAGAACCTTCCAGTGAGAAGAGAAAAACAACTGCAAAGGCCTTCAGAGGAGAAGGAGCTTAGCATGGCTTAGAAAATGGAGCAGGTGGAAGATGAAGCTGGCAGATGGGCAGGATCCCAATCACGTAGGTCCTGCCAACACAGAAGTACTGCACTGTATGCAAAGAGATGCTTTGAAAGGGCTGCAGGCAGAGACAAACCATGAGCTAATCATATACATAATCCCACTCAGTATTCAGGGCTGAGGCTTAGATAGCAAGCCTTGCTCTTCTCCATTGGTATAATCAAAACACCATTCCCACAACAGGGGTTCTGTTTGCTGTTTCTTGTTCTCTACTTGCCTGTACCTTATCTTTGACCATGGTGGTCATGAATGTCTTGATATTTCTTCTCAGTTACCCCTTACCAAGGTTCAAAAAGTTCAAGCAGTTACATCTAATAAGTCTGTCTCTTTGCATGTTACAGATTGAAATTGATCATAGATGTCAGCTCCAGAACCCAGATAAGTTTCCATCCTCTTCTGGTTTTCACCAGCCACTCAGATTCTGAAATACACTGTAAGAATTCGAATTATGAGAGCTGATCCGCTGCTCGATAGTCCTAAACATAAATAACCCAAGGCAGAAATCTGTAAAAAAGACATAGGTCTTTTACCCTGTTCTACTCATCTGAATCTTAATTGTAATAGTCTCCCAATCCTAATTAGAAAATTATTTCTTTCCTCCTTTCTTGCTCCTTCCTCCTCCCCTTCCTTCCTTCCTTCCTACTTGCTTCCTTTCCTTCTTAACTCCCTTTCCTCTCCTCTTACATGCCTTCTATTCTTCCTTTCTTTTTCTTCTATGTTTAATTTTTCATCCTTCCTACTTTAATAACTAGAAGCAAGATGAAGTCCTTTAAGGGATTAATGAGCATCATAACCCTGAAAGCAATACTAACAAAGGTTTTTATAATAACATGACTGTAGCTGGCACATGGAATATTTAAATGTGCTGCCTATTAAACCAGGCCCTCTACATATATGTAGCCTTATAAATATATGTAAGTCTAATTGATACTGCTAATGTCTCTACTTTAAATGCAAATAACTTGAAATTTGTAAAGATTAAGTTACTTATCATGGTCCAGTGAAAAGGCTGTATTCTTCACCCACTTGGATTGGCTTGTACTGTGAAGTATGACTGGACCTACATTCTCTCCTTCTCTGAAAACTTGACTAGATACTCTTGACTACATTGTCTAGTGTAAATCTCAGGTCCACCTGGACAGAGCTCCTGTGTGTTTATGTATGTGTGAGCTCAAGTATGCTTCTGCAGATATGTATATGACCTTACTCTATTCACAAACCTTAAGCCTCTCTAGTTGCTAGATCTCACAGTCCAAGGCCTTTATACACAGGTAAGGGTGTGTCTCACTCCCATATACTTTCTTCCAAAATACTCTTTCTAGTGCAGTCTATGCTTTGTTGCGTGCTCAAAATTCTCTGCTTTACCAGCCTGAATGGCCTGACTCTGCCACACACTTTCCTTCCAGAGCTGATGATGTTAATGATGTTCATGTTGGGAAGGTCATTCCAACCACTGAAATTTCAGGATGAATGGTTTAGATTCCTTTCTAAGAGGAAAATTAACTCCAACTGGA
Source organism: Cavia porcellus (assembly GCF_034190915.1). Classification (NCBI taxonomy): domain Eukaryota; kingdom Metazoa; phylum Chordata; class Mammalia; order Rodentia; family Caviidae; genus Cavia; species Cavia porcellus. The sequence continues at coordinate 97,743,551 of NW_026947487.1, forward strand.
GATTTGTGGCAAAATCAGATTACCTATTGGGCAAATACAGTCTTCACAGCTCTTCTTGCTTCTTAAGTCCACTAATATCTCTGGTCACCAGGCTCAGCAGTACCTTGGTGTGTGACAATATTACCACTGTGTACCCATTAGTGGACTGACTCAGCCACAGCGTTTACACTCAGAATAAGTACGCTTCTGACTGCTTCTATATAAATGTATGCAATCTAAAATGAAAACCAGAAAGTATTTTACTTGATGCTGTTAATAACCAAAGAAAGCAGTCCTACCATCACTCTCTAGCCTGTATCAAAGAAGGCATTAGGGCCAGGGATTTATCTCAGTGGCATAAGCCCCTGCCTGGCAAGTTTGTGGTCATGAGTTCAGTCCCTGGTACCAAAAAGAAAAAAAAAAGAAGACAAACAAAACAGTATTACATAGAGCTATTTAGTTGACTAAGCAAAGTACACGGAGGCACACATACAAAATCATCACATACAGCAGTCTCCAGAAAATTTGAGCCTTAGAGCCTAGAATGAAATATTATATGTTTTAGGAACTCTCTGCAGCCCAGAGAATTGCTCATACAGAAGAAGAAGAAGACGAAGAAGATGAAGATGAAAAAGAAGAAGAAGAAGAAGAAGAAGAAGAAGAAGAAGAAGAAGAAGAAGAAGAAGAAGAAGAAAAAGAAGAAGAAGAAAAAGAAGAAGAAGAAGAAGAAGAAGAAGAAGAAGAAGAAGAAGAAGAAGAAGAAGAAGAAGAAGAAGAAGAAGAAAAAGGAAACAATCATTAAGTTGCTTTGGGTTGTCTTATAAATATATATACATAGACATTGAAAAGGTAGCAGATAGATAATTACTGGCTACAGAGGCTCCCTGAGATAGTCAACTTAGAATTCAACATAATACAGAGTGAGGAACCCCAAACAGAGGAAGATGAATTCTCTCATCCCAAGAAGAAATTAAGGTGAGAAGAACCCACCGAACATACAGTTCTGGTGCTATTATTGGAACAGCTAAAGGTTCAGTGTTCCAACCGCAGCAGATGACTTGCTGACCATCTGAGATCCCGCTGCAACTTACCGAGGTTCTGCCATGACTTTCTGAGCCATCTGAGGTCCTGCTGCTTCGAATTACCGGACGCACAGTTACATTGAGTTCAGGGGTTGGCGAGTCAAATGGAGAGTTGAGTTGACGGGGTGCCTCCATCAACCTATGGTGAATGATGGGAGTGGAGCCATTCCACAGAAAGGGGGGCTCTGGCAGATGACATTCCGGGGCCAGGTAAAACTGGCAAATACAAGGGGCAGTAGTGGCTTCAGTCAGTTGTTCCCTTCCCGAATGGGATTGGTGGAGTGAGCTAGGCCTGAGTCACAGCAACTTGCCTGAGACCCAATAGGTTATCCAAAATCAAGTCCCTTGTGGTGGCACACACTAACCACACTAACCCAGTAAAGTCTCAGAAGTTTGACCCACCCAGATGGGAGGTGGCACAAAGTAATACAGTGCAGGCCACAGCAGCTTGACTGACTCGGAGGGGAGGGGCCATTATATGCTGCCCTTATCTGCAACTCACTAGCACACAGCAGTGGGAAGGGTCATCCAGCCAGCGTGCTTCAGAAGAATTGCAACCAACAAAGAAAGAAACTGGTGCCTCCTGGAAGAAGCACAAAAGATGGGAAGAGGAAACAACAACAAAAAGTCCCCAGGTCCCAACCCTGAGAATATTGACCCAGGGCAGGTAAACACAAAGGAGAATTGAGAACAGCAAACATGCAATATCAGACACGGCACCAGTGGACATAAAGAAATATATTTGGGACCTCATAGATGAGTTCAAAAGTGAAATATTTAGCCAAGTAAAGCAAGATATAAGAACATTAATAAGAGATACTAAGCACCCCTAAAGCAGACAGGGAGAAGAAGGGAAGAACTCAAACAAAGGAGAGAGCCATTTGATGAAGAATATAAAAATATATAGAATACATGAAGCAGATTCAAAGAGATTACCAGGAAATTAAAAACTCTATGGAAAGATGGCAAATCAGCTTGAAAGAAACTAAGGATAGATTATCCAAACTGGAGGACAGTTTTGCAATGTGGGATTATGAAAGGGTAAACTTCTTAAAAATAACAAGGAAGCAAGCAGCAATAATACAAAGCCTAGAAGATGACAGGATGAGAATAAAGAATGTGAATGTAGAAGCAGGGGTACAAACAAAGGAACTACAAACGTTATTCATAGAAATAATTAAGGAAAACTTCCCAAACATAGGAAAGTGAAATGATATTCTGATATATGAGGCATACAGAACTCCAGCCACCTACAACCAAAACAGAGCTACACCCAGGCATAATATAATCAAGATCCCAGAAATTCAATATAAGAACAGAATATTAAAAGCTATTAGAGACAAGAAACTGGTAACCTATAAAGGAAGGCCCATCAGAATAACAGCAGACTTCTCGACACAAACCATCAAGTCAAGAAAAGCCTGGAGCAAAATATTCCAAGCTCTGAAAGAAAATAATCTCTAGCTCAGATTGATATACCCTGATAAACTGTCTCTAGAAGTTAATGGAGAAACAAGATGCTTCCAAGACAAAGAAGAACTTGAGAAATTCACAACCACCAATCCAACTCTACAGACAATACTGCAGGGCATTCTAGAGAGAGAAAGAAAAGTACTAGGATTCCAGAAACAGTGGCAGAGAGGCCTCAATGAATGGAGCAGAAAATAGAATGAAGAAGATAAGAAGACAACTGATGGCAAAAAGAGCATAACAGAAATGAAGCAGAGAAGATTTTATTCAAAACTGATATGATTGATAGTATCAAGTCTGAGAGTATAGGCAACTATACTGAAGCTGACAAGACTCTACGATATACATTCTGGTTTGATAAATGCTGGTTTTTGAAGTCCTATACTATATAGAAATTTGTTTTTATTAATACTGTTATGTACTGATACATTCAATTATACTATGTCTGATTATATAGCCAATTCTATTGGAGATAATAAGAGACAACACAGAAACCATGGAAGAACTCTTTGTACAATGGTCTTATATGTTTTTTTTGTTTTATGTGTTTATAGGAATATATTTTGTTTAGTCTTGCTTTGTTTTGTTTCTCCCTCTAATATAGAAAGGATGGAAATGCATGTTAAGACTCATGCATGTGTAGAATCTATAAACAGTTAATGAGAACTGATAGGAGTAAGTCATCTTATGACACATGATGAAATGAATAAATACTCTGAAGAAAAAGAGACATTAAAATACCCAGTGCTGATCCTGGAGTGTCATAATGTGAAACCCAGTAATAGTATTATCTTTTGTTCAGAGTGATATTAGACTGCATGGGTAGGTTCAATCTCAACATAATTGAAGATATAGATAACTGCATGTATGTTTAAGTGTAGAGGATTGATAACCATATTTCTAAGTTTTTGTTGGATAGTGGAACAGAACTGGTTGCAGTCTCACGGTTTGAATCCCCACTTTATATGCTCTACTTTAGTATCTTGAATAACTATTTGTAAGAAGACAATCTTTAATCATCAACTAGTGATTTCTTACTGTTGGTTTTTTCTTTGAAATTATGTATTATTTCTACCCATTTTCTGTTTTGTTTAGTCTTTCTTTAAATTAAATTTTAAAAAAAGACACTACATTACCCAGTGCTGATCATAGAGTGTCATGATGTGAAATCCAGCAATACTATTATTCTTTGTTCAGAATGATTTTAACCTGCTTTAGTTTGTTTAATCTAAACATAAATGAAGACATGGATAACTGTGTGTATGTTTTAGTGTATAAGATTGATAGCCATGTTACTAAGTTTTTGTTGGACAGTTGAACAGAACTGTTTGCAGTCGCGCTGCTTGAATTCCCACTTAATATGTTCCATTTTTGTATCTTGAACAACTGTTTATAAAACAACAATATGTAAACATCAACTAGTGATTTCTTACTGTTTATTTTTTTCTCTGGATGTATGTATTATTTCTACCTATTCTGTGTTTCGTTTAGTCTTCTTTAAATAATATATATATATATATATATATATATATATATATATGGAAAGAGAGAAGGATAGAGATGTTTTATGCATCTGGTCAAATTAGGGAGCATACTTCTCTACATAAGCAAATTTTTAAGAAAACAGTGATATTTATCCTATTAGAAATTATTTATGGCAATGCTTTTCAAAGAAATCTTGAGTTAATATATTAGATACCTCTTTAGTTTTTCAACAAAATACACAGAAGCTACTTTAGCCTTTCCTGGGTATCTCAAGCAAACCATTATCAGCCACCGTGGCAGAGGGAAGCTGGGTTGTATTTGAAGTGACTTGATATTATGCATATATTTACTTTTTGCTTTTCTTCACAAAGTTTGAGGCAGTTTATGAAAATATATGTAATACAAAGGGAAAAGAACAAATAACTGAAAGAATTAAGGTGAGGGAAAAATTTAGCCTGGAAAATATAAAAGCCAGGGAAAATATAGTGAATCAGGATTCTCTGTTAGAATGTTGATTGTAAGTAGTGTAAAAAAAAAGAGAGAGAGAGAGAGAGAAGAAATAAAAGAGAAAGCCAGCTTAGAATCACCTGAGGGCTAAGACGGAATTATTTCCTGAATATTTCTGGCGTGGAGAATTGTAGTTACAAAAAACAAAAAAAAAAATAGCAGAAAGACGTTTGAGTGGAGCAGAATGAGTTCCTAAATATTTGCAGGACCCTCTATGGAGGTTTCACTCCCCTATTTCTGTGACCACTGGGTCCACACTTTCCCTGCATTTAAGAGGAGTGAACGGACTTGACTTACAAGAAATGCTGTTTCCCAGTTCTTAGTATAGCACACTACTGGTTCGACTTAGGTCACATGAACATCCCTGGACAAGTTACTCTTGCTAGGAGGATGTTTAATGTCATGTCTCAGTCCAGTGCTTATCTCTGCAGTTGGGTAAATGAGCCTGTTATCTGATCACGACATGGGATAATCCTCAGACAGGAACCATAGCCACCAGCAGAAACATTCCATAGGGCCCTATGAAATGTTCACAGTGAACTCAGGTTTTCATTTAAACTTCCCAGGGGCCAAAACAGAGCAGGAAACAGAACTGCTTATACCATTCTTGATTTCTGTAACACAAGCAGGAAGGAGGAGGTGAGGACCCAGTAGCAAAGGAGAATGTGTTCCTCAGGGGCAGGAGAATTTAGCTTCTGTGTGAATAATGAGATCTCGCTGCTTACTGGAACCATAGAATGCCTGAACTCAGAATGGAGAATTCGGAGGAGGACTGATTCCAGGGCCAGGTTACAACTACACTCCCCAAGCAGAGCACAAGCGTGCACTCTGTCTTTCCTCACATCTCAGCTTGTACATCACCCTCATAGGGTCTGAGAAGTCTGCCTTTGCCAGGAATCAGAAATCTCCATGTTGGAAACAACAGCAAAAATAAACAAATGAAATATTTTTTATCCACAGCAGGGTATACAGGTTCACATCCTGGACACAGGAATTTGCACAGAAAGAGCCACTGAGAGGAATAATCAGATATACAAAAGGCCCCAGAAACCCAGAGACCTGAGTAACCCCAAGGAGAGAAACCCTTTCCCATCCAGGCTGATGCTTTGGGATACAACTAACTAGCTCAGATCAGTCCAAGTGCAAAGAATATTCTCCCAGGATCGTGGTCATAAAGATTTGGACTAAGTTGTAATATTCTGCCAAGGCAAACATTAAGTGGCCTTTTATGAAACCCCTTCTCCATCTCCAGTTTCAGGCCTGAGCTGTGCAGTGCATGGAGTGCAACCTACACTTCTGCTCCTTAGGAATCCATTTCCCCTGTGATAATTGCTCAGAAAGTCACAGACTCCTAAATAGCAAAACTGAGTCCCTGAGTCAGAGGTGATTCAAGGCTTGGGGCTACCAACTCAGCAAGATTTGTTACATTTTATTCCTCACTTTTCAGTTCTGTTCTGCCTCACGCTTAAAAATCTCTAGTTAGTCAAATATGTGATTGTTTTGGAGAAGAAACATTTCCAAGTCTTTGCATTTGCATCCTTCATTAAACTGGCAGGTAACTTGTTCTATAATTTCCCTGCTTTCTGCCAAATGGAAAGTGGTATCTTCTAATTGTCTTTTACAGGTTGGAAATCAGATGACAAGATAGGGATCCTCTAGCCAGTGTGCTTCAGAAGAACTGTAACCAACAAAGAAAGAGACTGGGACCTGTATGGAAGAAACAAAAACTATGGAAAGAGGAAGCAACAAGAAAAAGTCCCCAGCCCCCAAACCTGAGAACACTGATCCAGGAAAGATAAATTCAAAGGAGATTGAGGACAGCAAAGATGACAAGTTTGTTAGAGCTGTGTACAGAACATAGCTAGAGCCTATGAACACTGTGTAAAGTTCCAAAGTCTCCCACAAAGTGAATGTGTGTGTGTGTGTGTGTGTGTGTGTGTGTGTGTGTGTGACTGTGTTAAAAGGCTTTCGGAAAGTCATTCCTGCCTATTTCAAGCCCTTCTCATATATTTCTAATTTCAAGAATAAATTTTGGTCCCAGTTCTAGAAGTCTGGGATTTAGGGCAGTGAGAATAACTGTCAATAAATGCACGCCGCTCGTATGCTCTGCATCTTCACAGTGACGGCGGGGTGTATTTTCCAAACAGATTAGAGACCCAGATGAACTGTTTCTGTTTCTGGGGTGAGGAGTGTTATTACCTGGCACAATGTATTTTTGTGGAAAACAAACATGGACGCTGAGCTTCTCCATCAGAGAGAAAAGTGTATTTGGCATAGATATGGAGGAACGCACAGCCTTCTTTACACAGTATTGCTGAGATGAGCCACCAGAGAACCCACAGTGCTCTGTGGAAGGAGCAGGATCCTGTGAGTGGTTGCAGAGGAAGATTCCTGCTGAGCAGGGCGAGGGCCTCATCAAATGATGCACTGTCCCAGGCCTCCAGACAATTTCTTATCAAATTGCCCTGCAATGTTCTCCGCTTTGCTTCTGATGTTTCAAGCCCATTTTTTATGTATTTACATTCTCTCTGCCTTCCTGGGGAACATCCTTTAAAGTGAGGAGAGTGTGAGTTTGAAATTGCAGAGTTCAGACTGTGAATACTTCACTAGAGGAAATCCTAGGGCAGAATGACAGAACTCCCTGGGGTTTAAGTACAGAAAAACAAGCTTTCCTGCTCACCCACTCCCATCCCCAACAGCCGTGGACTCCTGTGCTTAAAGAGAATTTAAAAGAGAGAGAGAGAGAGAGAGAGAGAGAGAGAGAGAGAGAGAGAGAGAGAGAGAGAGAGAGAATTAAGGCGACCTGTTTAGTCTTTGCAGGCCTGTTTCTTCGTCTGTTGCATGAGAATAGCAATACCCACTCTAGACAGCTGGGCATTATGAGAGTTAAATGAAAAATGCCAGGCACAGTGCCTATCACAGCTGCCATCACTTCTTTATTTTTTAAAATACAGTGTAAGAAATATAAATATATGCCAACATGCTGAACGAGGCAGCTAAGATTGTCCATAAGCATCCAATAATTTCTTCGATTCAACATTTGTGTTCATCCTCTAAGTCTTCCTTAGTGCTTTGCAAGCCCCCTGGATAAGTGTGGTCACAGTGTACTTTGTATTGCACTAGTTGATGTAGTTGTATGTACAAGGATGCATGTGTGCTCTACGTCTGTGTATGCATCTATGTTTTTTGCATCTTTTTAGTCTTTAACCTCTCTCTCCCTCTATCTCTGTCTCTCTCTGTTCCCCCCCCATATGCCTTTACACGAGTTTAATAATTTTGTGATAAATTAATGTCTTACGTAAGACTCATTATAATCCTCGATATTTATGCAGTATTTTATAAATGATGTTTTATTTAATCTCCATAAAATTTTGCCCTTCTCCATTCTGTGTTATAGCAGTATACCTGAGGCTGGGTGTTCATAATGAAGAGAAACTTATTTCTCACAGTTCTAGAGGTGGAAAAGTCCAATATCAATGTGCCAGCACTGGGCAAGGGCCTATTTGCTGCAACATCTTGTGCTAACTGGGAAGATGAAGAGAGAGAGAGAGAGAGAGAGAGAGAGAGAGAGAGAGAGAGAGAGAGAGCGCTAAACTCACTTTTATATCAAACCCACTTTCTGGATAATGAACCTACTCCTAAAAGTTGACATCAATCCATTCATGCAGGTACTCTTTCACAAAGGTCCAATTTCTGAACATTATCACATTGGGGATAAACTTTCTAACACATAACTTCGGGGGTTACACGTAGATCGTAGAACACCTCTGAGGATAAATAAATCGTATTAACTGCACACTTGATGACTATCTATAGAGCCAATAAGATTATACTTCTATTTTGCAGACGTGTAAAAACAAGCTCAGATGAATTACATGATATCACTCATGCCACACAATCAAGAGCCTCGATTGGGCCTGGAAATTGAACTAGTTTTCTGAGTCTCCAACTCAGAATCCAAGATCCAGCGTCAGGGGTTCTTTTAGTGTGGGTGCCCAAACCAATGGCCTCAGTCAGTATCTCATAGGCAGTTCTTACAAATGCAAATTCTTGGGCTCCACATCAGATCTATTGAGACAGAAGCTCAGGAAATTGATTCTCACAATCTTTGGTCTAGCAAGCTCTCCAGATTACTATGGTACAAGTTTAATCTGAGAAAGAATCTCTGCCCTAAACCATCAAGTCAGGCAATAGTGGAGCATGGGGGTTTCAGCTGCCAGCTACCTCAGTTCATACCCCAGTTTGAACTTCAATTTTCTAACTGTATAACTATTGATATATTTTTAATATTTCCAGTGGTATATTTTTCTTATGTATGACATAGTAATAATTTCAAGACAAATTTTGTATTGCTATAAGGATGAAAAATATTGACATATGTATGCAAGACATTTACCTGGGACATACTATAGGGACAAGCTAAATATTATTTGTCATTATAAATTGAACATCCCTCATCTGAAATGCTTAGAATCGGAGGCATAGTGATTTTTTTTAATACTTGCAATAATAGGAAAGAGATCCAACTTTAAATACAAAATTCATTCATGTTTTATCTTCATAGAACCTGAAGGTGATTTTATATAGCATTTTTAGTGTTCCTGCATTTGACTATGACCTGCAACATAAAGTCAGTTGTGGAATTTTCCACTTGTGTAATGTGAGAACTCAAAAAGTTTTGGATGTTAGAGCATTCTGAATTTCAGGCTTGATTAGAGATGCTCAACCAATATTGTAATTTAATGATTTGAAATTACTTTTTCAATGTCTACCTTCAACATCCAATTTAAAGTCTCAACTGTCTTCTTGCTTTTTTTCCAAGGTAAAATAACTTAGACCCATCCTTTCTTAGGCTTCTGAATTGCCCTGATGTGATACTGCAGTATTTAAAGAGCTACAGTCTCTTTTCTTCTGCTGGCTGTCCTGACTTAGGTGCTTTTGTGAAGCTTCCTTACTGGGATGCAGCGTAGTATAAATTCAGAAGTCACACATGTCATATTGGAGTCCTGTCAATATGGGCATGACACCTGAAGTCTTCCTGATTCCCTGATATGTGGAAAGAATAGGGGAAGCCAGTAAGTATTGATCACTTATTTTGTCACACAACAGCTTTGTAAGTGCTTTCTTTGTGTAATCTCAGGGGAGCTTTCCTCTTGTCAGTCAGGTAGGCAAAAACCACACCTTTGCTTCAGGGACAAGCTGCCACCAGAGAGGTAACTGATGGGAAGTCACACACATAGTCAGAGGTCTGGATCCCCCGCACCATTCTGAAGCACAGCTGTCTCAATAAGTTGTTTGAGAGAAATAACTAAAACTCTGAGCAGTAAACACAAAACAGTATCCGGGATATTTAAGTGCTTATTAAATATTAAATAAAACAATGAGCGATAATAACAATCCATAGCAATACTAATCATATGGATGAACAAGCAGTTCTTCTGTTTGTTGCTGGCGGGATTCAGCTTCCTAAGAACCAGATAAAGAGATCTTTGTTTTGTTCATGAGTTTAACCAATATGTGAAGAAGGCTCCCTGCTCTCTCTTCCTCACTCCTCCTCCCCCTGTGAACCACTGGTGTCATTAAGAAACAGTTAACACACATCATCTTTCTTTGCTATTTTTGCCATCCGCCATCTGGAGTGCCTGGGCCTTTTCGATGGGTTCACACTAAATCAGCAGATGAGAACATTCACTAATTCCTGCATTTCAGATCTGCTCATTTGGATAACAATGACCTTTAAAACTACTGTCATTCACCTCATAACCATGTGCCATATGTTGCATGTCAGCTAATAAAACATCTTTAAACTTAGTAGGTTCTGTAACACCTTATGGCTGGTTAGCGAATAATTAATAACTTCCTTAATAGTACCTTGGGTAAGGCTGACAAGGCATTTTGTTGCAGCTCAGTGTCTGTTGACGTTGGAAACTTATCAAACATACTCCTAGAAGACTTCATTGCGTACTGAGCTCTCCTGTTCACTCTTGGAATACGGGACCAGTGCATTTTTTCTTCCAGACATTTAATTTCATGCAAAAGAATGATATCAAACATTGATCCCTGGATACCGAGTGCTCCATGTGGAGTCCTTCTAACTACACACAATACGTCAAAAGACAGTTCTTGTCCCTCTTTGTACAAATGAGAGTGAACATCAAAGCAATTGAACAACTTGCACATGTTCCCAGAAACTAAGTGTTTGATTTCAAATAACATGATTATTTTTACTCGGTCTGTTTCCATTACCATGTGAAAATTATGTTGATTATGTTTTCCCTTTACACTCCAACATTTCAGCTATTCTCTTTGCCATGTCTGAACCAGACTGGAAGGTTGTCAAAGTTAATTCCCAATATCTTATTCAGTCTTCTTCAAGGTTTGCACCTCCACCATGATCTGCGTTGGGAAGATATACAGGAGTACTGATAATCATGTCATCTAGGACCGCTGTCTCCTCCTCAGATAACCATTCATGTTCACCCTCATTCAGTAAGCAAGCTGTGGCTGGACTCTTTTAGGTTCTGTACAATTCAAATCCTAAATCAATCTATTCTGTTATTCTCATATGAAAGATAAATATTGAACCCCTCATACTTTCTGAACCTTAGCTTCCTAAAATTCTAAGGGAAGGAATTTGCAGTCATTGAAAGAGGAATTTTAAAGTGATAAAGTGATTACCCAAGGATGAGGAGACAAACATTATGTAAATACTTGGTCATCCAATTTTATGGCCGAAGACATAATTCTGCATAGCTAGTCAAGATGCTGAAGTATTTGTCTATGAGTCCCACCTAACTCAGGGGAAATACTACATTCCTTGTAATTAATATTAGTACTTTGTGAGCATCCTACCTTTGAAACCCTAAGTACCTCCAAAGCTTACAATGTTTTTCTCATCCTCCACCATTTATTTATTCAGTCACATTTAATTTTACATAAATCATAATGTATAATCCATCACCACCAAAGCAATTTATGAATCCACCTATACCTTTCTACATATTAAACAGCTATACCAGACTATAGTAATATTTTCCTTTGGCTACAATTTGCTTTACAACACTGGCTATTATATGCACTTTGCTAAATTTTACTATAATCATTTCTTTTAACAAACACTATATTTAATGTTGTAAATATGCCATAAATACCTATTCTCTCATCTATGGTCCTTTTTGCCATTCCCATGCCAATTATGATTTTATATAAGGGTTCTTTGATTTCCTCTCTCTAGATCCTCAAAGTGAGTTCACTCTGTCAAAGGGTAAATGTTTATTTGCTGTTGCCAAATTACTATGCAGAAAGGCTATACTTCTTTACATTTTTGGTAGCACTTCTTAAAATAAACTTTCTCTATACCAAACAGATCTTGAAATGGAGGTTTCAGTCTGATGGATATAAATTAACATTGCATCATTTCTTAGATTTCCATTTGATTTACCACTAGTGCATCTGAGCAATTTACAGTATACTAGCCATTTTTATTTGCATTTATGTAAGTTGTATTCTCTGTTCATCTTTCCACTAGGTGACTTATCTCTTATTGTTAATGTGTCTCATCTGTGATGAAATTTGTATTTGCATTCTTGAATAAGTATGTATATCCTTCTTCTGCATTCTAATTTTGTATACTTTCTGGAAATACTTTTATTGCCATTAAAAAATCAACTCTTTAATCAGTGTTCATTTCCATTAGTTTCAATTAAATTTTGTCTTTCAATAAGATACAGTGTTCTCACTGGGCATGGTTATACAGCCTGTAATCCCAACACTGAGGAGGGTAAGTTCAAGGCCAGCCTGAACTATATAGACCCTGTCTCCAAAATACATATATTTGTATTTTTATTATAGTTTACATATACTATATATTAATAAATATATTATATATAATAAGTATGTATAATACATGGCATTTTCTTAATATATTTTCTATGCCTTCTTGCACAACTTAGTCTTACTTCTTTTTTACAGTTCTCAGAATGGATTGCTTTTCTCTGTAGAATTCAAAAGAGCAGACATTACACCTTTACATTTCTCACGTTACAAACCTGACTCAACGGTTCTAATTTTTTATTCTTTTGTATTTTGAATTACTTATCAAAGATAATTTTTATCTTTAATTCTTGAATATTTTATTAATACTCACTCAATTTTCTTGTCATATTGCAGATGCTAAAACAGGAAAGAGAAGGTAATTATGATGACAGATATAACTGTGTAGTTCTTGACTTAATTTTGAAATTAGTTGAATATTTTTCTCTTTAGGATATATTTGTTCCTCTTTTCAATAAACAGTTTTTGTCACGTATAGTTTTTTAAATTCCACAGAATTTTTCAAGAATATTTTCAAATTTTTTGGATGTAACAAAATAGTTTTTGCTTAATTTCCTGACATTCTTGATTAAACAGATTATTGGGATTATATTTATAGGCAATGTCATATTTCTGTCTACTTACCTATCACTTTAACATTTTTTATCTTCATCATTTTGGAATTAAAATGATGCTGACTACATAATACTAACTGGAATACTTTCTAGCTCCTGAAATCTGTCAGCTTTCTTATTACACTTTGTTTGACTGTGTAATATTAGCAGGATTGATCCCTTTTTAGTCTGATTTGCCTTGGCCTAGTACAAAAATTCATCCAAAACCATGGTTTACCATAATGTTTAAAGTTTATTAGTTTGTTTTGGTGTTTGCTTCTTTATTTCGCTGTTTACTAAAGTTTGTGTTAATAATGAGAGAATTTAAAGTTTGTGGAAAATCTGCTTCCTATATTTACCTTTCATTTGTATCAAGAAGGTTCATTAATAAAGTGTCTCAATATCCAAAGTGCTCCTATTATAGAATATTGACTGGGAGAATGACTGATCAAAGAATATGATATTTCATTTTACAGTTTAGGTAATGGAGTTTATAAATGTCTTAATTGATAGAATTTTTGGCGTGGCTAAAAAGATAAGAAGTATGAAATAAAAGTGACCTTTATTTTAAGAATGTGAGGAGAGACTGTATGACCTCTGGGGTCTGGCATTCTCTTTCTCCATGGCTACATGTATGGTATGGGGGCATTCATGTAGCTTAGGTTTGGGGCGATGCACAGCTAGCCCACTGGTATTCATTTAGTGCCACAGGTAAATTGCCTAGGGGTGACCTCAAGATAGAGCCCCTTGATTCCACCTCCCAGCCTCCCACCGACTACAGCATCCCATCTAGGGCAAAATCCTTTCATTGATGATGTAGAACAAGGTATATTATCTATTCAAAGTGATGACACTACTTTTTAAGTATCTACTTGACAGTTTATATCTAAATATAGTGTAGTTTTTCTTTATTGATCAATTTGTGGTTTCCTTATCAAGACTTACGTGGAAAATCTCCCTGATTGGGACTCTTAATCACATCAATCTTCCATTTGCATTCATTTGAAATTGATTTCATCTCTTCTTCCTGAGAGCCTCAGGCTACTAAGCTCCAATTCCTATTAGTTTCCACTGGTTTCTTGCCCCAGGCACCTTACTAGTCTCAGGCCCAGTAAACTCAGTTTTTTCTTCACACTGCATGAATTCTGACACAGGCAAAGCCCCCAAATCTAGGAAAGCAGATGTTCTGCGATTCAGATGAAAACAAGTAAAGTGTAACTAACTAGCACCATATTCCCAAAATTCCATACAAATCCATGTCTTAACCACTTTCCTAAGCAGTGTTAAAACTCAGTGTCATCGGACTTTCAGGATCATAGCCTGCTCACATCTAGCCGGAGCACAGTAAGGAAGCCTGTGGGGCTACTCTGGATCTAGACTCCAAGAGACCAGTGGAGGAGCCAGAGACCAGCTGTCTGCTCAGGCAATCAGATGAGAAAGATAACCCATCAAGCCAGGATGGGGACAAGCCAAAATATGATTCCATTCTTGTTTTATCCAAAAGATCTCTCTGGAAGAGAGGGTTCCACAGTATTAGCCCTAAATTGCCTCTCAGATTGGAACAGGTTATATACCCAGAGACATAAAGCAACAAAGAAAGGGTGGCATATATATTTCTCTTCTCAACTTTTCTTAATTGCTTAAAATGTAAATTCTGTATTGAAATGAACATTAATAGAGAAACAAGAGCCAACCTTTGACTTTTATTTACTCTGCTATAAGAATAAAGAAACTTGGCCCTTGCTAACCCACATAAAATTCTATCACAAGGCCTTGGGTGTCTTGTAGAATTGAACACGTCCTGAATTTGTCTACTACATTAATCTCTTTATTTCATAGTTTTCTTTCTCCATAGAGTATATGTAAAGATAGGCAGAGACCTTTCTTATTTTGTGCATGGAAACAAGAATATTTTCATTTACCTTGAAAATCTATTCTCTTGCCTAGAAGTTCACCGATCTACTGCAGCTAATTTCTACAGCTTAAAATCGTACGTTCATGGCTACTGTTAGCCGCAAAGGCATTGGTTGGCAAATACTATGGGTATCAGCCAGTGTCTGGGAATAAAAGATAAATCACGATAACGAAGCATGGCTGGATCAAAACCCCAATACTGGAGAGGATCAGTTCATTTGCCTATAGTTGTCAGTGACCTTCTCCTAAGATTGACTTAGATACACAGTAGGGCAAGGTGGCTTGAGGATGAGTCTTTAATACCTGTACAGAGTCTCTGAGAACAGAAATAGATGGGCAAAATGCATCAACCCAAGTTCCTTCAGAAATTTGATTGGCTGTGGGGGAATGAATTCTAATGGACAAAGCAGTCTTCCAGTTCTGGCCTAGCCTGATTCATAAAAAAGAATGCTCATCCCAGGTACAGTGATAACTAGCCTCCTCCCCCAAGGCTCCTATGAAGCATTTAATTACATTCAATCGTATAGAGACTGTATTTCAGATCTATGTTTCCCTTCTTCACTCACTTTCTTGTATAAAGACACCCTGGGTTTTATTTAGTCAAATGTCTAACTAGAAATTGCACTTTTCAGAAAGATAAAAAATAATGATCATCTAATTCCTTATTTTCCACAGAGCCACTTATCTTCAAGTGCTCAGTGCTAATCAATAAAAGCCTTTCATCACAAAACCCAATAAGCATGATCAAATTTGAGGGAAATTCTGAAAAGAGAGCAATAGTTGGTATCCAGACCATTTTGTAAGGTCAGAATCACTTTTCCACATGAAGTTAATTTCTACTCATGGCCCCAAACCGTTGTGCCTCTAGCTCTCTGATTTCTTACTTTCAAATGATAAGTCCACTGGGCCTGCTGAGAACAGGCTCAATGGCCTGCTGAGAACACAGTGGGCTCTATAGCCAGGATCCAGGGAAAGCCCAAAACTGAAATTAACACCAGAAATGCTGTGTTACCACTTTGGGACCCATTTTAAGAGCTACTCACCATCCAAAAGAACTTGAAGTATTGATTATAAAACCGTCAGATAAGAGAAGCAATGTTAACTTTCTGATGAAGTTAAGACAGTATTTGGATCTGAGATTTCTGGGCTCCATGCCTACACCCCCATCCTTTCTTCTGTACTCTCCAAGAACCATGAAGACAGGAGAAAGATGAACAAATAACTGTGATGGTGTCTTATCAATTAGATCTGACCTTCAAAAGTCAATACTAAAGTCTGGTGAGCTTGTTGGGAGCTCAGGGTCACTATTAACACTTAAAAAGGTGCCTTTTAACCAACTCCATGCCTATGTTTTGAATCTTATCGCCTTTCATTCAGCCACATGAGAAGAAAACTACAAAAGACTGAGAATAAGAAACTCTAGTTCAACTTTTCAATCTATCTCATAAGTTTAAGAGAAAGAGAGAGGGTAAGGAAAAGAACATGCCAGATTCACAGTACAAGTGACCACTCCCTCTAACAATGTAGGCCACTCAATTCATTGGAATTTGTGAATTGATATGACTCAACTATTACCTGTATTGAAACAACTTCCTTGGCATATAGATAGCACTTAATAGACGCTCATTAATGGATAAGAGAGAGAAAGCATTAGAGATCATTTTCCTCTTATAAACTCTTTTAAGTCAAATAGGACATACTCATTCACAACCAAAAAATTAATAACTCCTTGAAACACATCCAAGATAGTTCACTGTTAGAGCTTTTACTTTTCTACATTATATTCAAAAGGTACTGTTGAAGGTTATATGGAATTTTATGGACATAAGCAAAAATATAAAGCACAAAATTGTTATACTTTTCAAAATATCACCAAATGACCCTGCAAGTAGTTCATATAAAGTCAAATCTCAGTGTATTATTGAGAACCATCTAGATGCTTAACAAATGTATTAAAAATTTTATTCTTACAGAAATCAGGCACGGGTTATTGAGAATTATAATACCAAACACTTAAAAATCAGATTAGTACTTAGAAAAATTTGAACTATTAAATCCTTCAAAGAGGATCTGGACATCAAGGCAAGAGAACCTGACTCCAGTCTAAGGACAGGCCCACACAAAGGGTCAGCTTGCTCTGAAGGATGAAGCCATGGCTGAGACTCCCACTGCCGCATGGCAGAGAAAAGGAATTCTATTTCTAATTCTCTTTCTCTCATCCACTATTAAGCACCTGTTAAGTGCTATCTGTGTTCCAAGGAAGGCATTGTGCTAATGAGGTGATGGACTGCGCCTCTGTGCCTCTGTAGGATGATCACAACATCCCTGATTCAACTCCAGCACAAATTCAAATTCAATCTGGAAGCACTTCACTGGTGTCTCTCTGCACCTGAGCCTATGAACCAAGTAACTAATATTTTCTACTAAACTGACATCTATCTATTTATAAAGGGAAATTTGGGCTCACTTCAACAAGAAGTTACTTCAATGGGTGTGTCTCAGTTACTTTTCTCCCTCTTTGCTGAGACAAAATACCTGGCACTCAAAATTAAGGAAAGAAAAGTTTATTTAGCTCATGGTTTGCTGGTTCTAAGGCAGTGTGACATGGCACAGGGGCAATGCTTTAAGATGTCAAAAGACAGCAAAAGCAGCAAGGGTAAAAATGGGATAGAATAACTCTTTTTTCCTCCCTTATATTGTAAGCAGGCTACCGCCCCCAACCCAGGGGCAGACGCAGCACTCACACCACCCCTTCCCTCCTCTTGCAAGGGCTGAGGAGGGATGCTGAGTGCTTAAACTTCTCAAATTGACACATTATATCAACTATCCATTACAGGGCCCTCTCCCATCATTAGCTTATTTACAAGAGTGAGGTAAGTTTTTAATAATTGCCAAATTTTACCAAACCAGCTCTTGGGTGGCCACACCAGAAGCCAATCAGAGGTCTCTTTGTGACAAATAATTGCTAAATTGGATCCACCTGTCTGTGAAGACCATCTCTGCTCCCTGGAGCCTCAACTTTGCCACGTTCTCTGGTGCTTCCTCCACCTCCTTCTATGTCCCAAGGATGCTTTTTTTTTCTTTTTTGTCTTTTTGAGACAGGGTCTTGCTGTGCAGATCAGGTTGGCCTTGAGCTCACTTTGTAGCCCAGGCTGGTCTTGAGCTCTCAAGGATCCTCCTGTCTTAACCCTCCAAGTGCTGGGATTACAGGTGTGAGCCACCACGCCCAGATGTCCCAAAGATTCTTAAAGTGAAAACTATGTAAATGAGCAGATGAGTTTCCTTAAATTTGCAGTGGAAATCATGGAAGCAAACAAAAAATGACAGGTCTTTCTCCTAAAAAACTCGGGTATTTAGTTTGAAGAAGTTGGAGCTGCACAGTTTCCATCTCCTATAATGTTCTCCAGTTTTAGCAGACCTTATTTTGACTTAAAATGTTTCATGGCAGGTTTAGGGTATTAATTTGCTTCTCTTCTATGTGTGACCTTTATATGTGTTTTCTTTGGAGGATAAATCAACTTGCTAGGCTGAGATAGACTATCATATATGTGACTTTATGAAACAGTCTCCACCAAGCAAGCTATAAATGATTGTGGCCCACCATGGAATACCCACTCAGCCAGGTTTTAACGCTAAGAGTCATCAGAACACATAAGTAATCAGCTTTCGAAAATAAAGGAGTTTTCATGAAATGATTTCTCGGAGCCTTATTGCTGACGCCTTCACTTCTATTTCTAATGGATTTTGAGACTTCTTGTTCAGAAGTTAATCCTGTTAATAAGATTCGATTTTCTTTTTGCCTTAATAGTGTACTTTGAAATACTTATGATGCAGCCAGGGCATGTTCGGTGTGCGGTACTGCTGTGGTCCTGTGTGTAATCTTGGCAAATGAAACTAAGAGGAGAATGAGTAGAGAAAGAAAGAGATTTTTTTTTAAAAAGTGGGAACACTGACTCCTGTGCAATTTAGAAAAGAAAATAGGTCTTTGTTTCTCTCTGTGCGTCTAGCTCAATCTCATCCAGCCTGTAGTGCATGCATTACCAGGAGCATCTGATCCAAAGAGCACTGGCTGAACAATCTGGCTACTTAATGCCTGCAAAATTGGTCATAGCTTGATTTAAAAAAAAAAAAAAAAAGAAAGAAAGAAAGAACAAGGGCTAGGGCTCAATGATAGAATACTTCAATAAGCACCCATGCTTCTGTTCAGGGCCAGCCCATGTGTTAACATCGATGACCATGTAGAAATTTACACTGAGTCCAGTGTAATGTGGAGGAACACAACCAGGGTCCCTGGATTTCTCCAGATGCACTTGTGTTCACGAAGGGGAACCTGGGAAAAACAGTATGGAAAGATGACACAGCACAAGACAGGAAATTTCTTGTGCGCCGGGCTAGAAAATGATGGGGCTGTCCTGTGGACAGTAGGACTGCTGCATTTCTGTGGGGAAGGGGAGCAGAAGACATCAAGTCTCCAGGCTGCTGCTTTGAAAACTCCAGTTAAAGTTTTGAATTAAGGAACACTTTCTTATACTTCAAAAATAATGGTTTTTAAGTTTCCCAGAATTATAATATCTGCTTATTGTTGATGCTCTATTGAACTGAAAACTTTTATTAATATTTGTGGTTTCATTTTATAAAATTATCATAACTGATGGATTTACAGTTCTGAAACAGTAACCAAATTTTAATAATGAAGCCATTAATACACACCTTAGCTTGAAGGGATGATACCGGTGACAATGTAATATTTGCTCTGAAAGCAACAATCCCCAGACTAATATATTTATATCTCTCTGTAAGTTGCAAAAATGTCTCCCCAGCTAGCAGCACACTGAGCTGTCTTGACAATCAGAGCTCTTCCTCCAATGTTGTTTATTTCTTTCTCTTTGTGGGAAGAGAAAAAAGATGCTTAAAATGTAAAAGAAATTAATTACCAAGATGATCTTGAGAGACTTGTAAAATAATTTAAGAAGCAATTTCAGTTTGAAAAGCTCACTGTCCCTGAATTTCTCCAGAAAAGCTGTGAAGATGTGTATTTCCTGAGACTCAGGGCAACATTTACATTTAAATGAAAACACAGACATATATGTTTGACAAAGACCATATACTTATGTGCGTAAAGCCATTCTTTCCTAAGAGAAACAGGAAATATCTTGCTATACCAATATTACAATATAGCGATTTATTATTTATGAAAAATAGCATAGTGTGCATCTGTTTGAGGTTTTTTGTTTCACTTATTTTTTTTCCTATCTTTTTTGCTAGCTTCATATATTTACTGTGAATCTGCCTCCTGAAGAAATAAATGCACGGTTATTAAAAGTAAAATCCCACAAAACCTTTAGGTTTCTCTTGTTCTCTCTCCTGCTCCCCCCACTGTGTACACCTTTATTTTCATGAACCTGAGATCCATGTAGTCAGTTGATTTGACCTAAATTTTACATAAATTATCAGAGTTGAGATTTAGAATTAAATGTCTTCATTGCTCCTCAAATGCTTGTGACATGTTTCTTTATTTTTTTCATATAAACCTGAGATAGTTATTGGGAGAATCTTATCAGCTTCTGCAAAGGGTGTCCTTGGAAACTAATACTCCCTTTCAACTTGTCTCTATGCCTCTCCTAACTGGCAGTGTATTACTAAGTTGGAGGTTATAGGGATTCAAGGATATGCATGATTAGTTACAATAGGTAAAAAAGTTATGGAACATAACTGCTTCTTCCACATATGCCATGTTGTTCTGATTTTAATGATTCAATACATACAAGATCACAGTACCTGCATTTATCTGCATTTTATATCATGTGAGACTTAGAGATATCAAGTTATTTCAACATGACATAGTTGGTAAAATTCAGTATAATGACTTGTACCTATATTATCCTGAAATCAAAGCCCATCATGTTTTTTGTGGTACTCAAAGTAATTCTTTTTGCCCAAAGAGCTGACACCACAAGCTGTCCTCACAACTTGCACATATCCACCTGTACATGTTGTCCTATTTCTGAAGTCCTTGGATAAAGTGACATAACTAATCAATACTTAAGCACCCGCTATGATAGAAGAAATGCTTATTTCCACTTAGACTCACTCAGGTTTTCCATTTCAAATATCATGAATTACACAAAAGTCTTACTGAAATGACAAATGCTGCAACACTGTTAAAAAACATTTTGAGAAATTCCCAAAGCTAGATTACTCTCCTGACACAAAAATCAAACTTCTCTTCCAAGGAGGCTTAATTGTAGTTGTGCATCTACTTATTTCCAGGCCTGGGGCAAAGTTCCACAGAACAGCTTATTTTCTAAGATGCAAAAGTTATTTCCATGAATAGGATTTTTAAGTGTTATTCATTCATGTATAAAATAAATACAACTACATGAACAACTGGTAAAGTAGACTTATGTAAGAGAGAAAATCTAGTCAAATGACAAAGTCCAGGCATTTGTAAAGTATCTAGGACTGAGGCAGACATGTACATGTGAGTTTGCTTCCTGCTTGATGCTCTGGACAGGGCACTGGATGCCCACAGAGTCCAAAAAGCTGAATGGGATTCTGAATACACTGAAACTGAAAGAAGCGATTCAGCAAAAGTTAGGTTCAAAAGAGCAGAGAGCAAAGAGCAAGTCAGTATATTTTTAGGGACATGTACTGAAGAGGCACCCAGAGGAAAACTGTTCTGTATGAGAACAGACAGGGGATATAGTCTTGAGACATGAAAAGATGGGTCAAATTAACATGGGGGAAGGAAGACAGGGATCCATTGAACCTACTCAGAGTGTTTGCAAACAGGCTTGTCGCCCCTGGCTCTTGTTTCCTCTGGGGCTATCTTCAAGGCACCATGAAATAATTAAAATTTACAGGCAGACATTTCTAATCATTGTATCCTCCTTGGCTGTAAACTCCAGCAGGGCAGGGAGTCTATCTGTTGTGTTCCTTGTCTTGTTCAAAACTTAGTTCAACAAATGGGTCCTGGAGATAATAGTCCAGATCATTGCTAAAGCCCTTATTATTTTCTAGGTTCAGTTTTCTCTAACAGGATCAAGTATTCTTTTCAGTTTCACTCCCTTCTACCTTCTAGGATGTGTTTGCATTTGTTGCCTTTGCAATTTTCCATCATTTTCAATTCACAGGTCTTAGCTTTTACCCATAGCAAATTCACATTTCTACTGTGCACCTCACCTTCCTCATCAGTGTCACTTTTGTTATCCTCTCACCAGTGTCTGAGCCTCAGTGTCTTCCATTTAATGCAGAAATAACTGAAAGGCATTGGGCAATTACCTATGAAATATGTGACGGTATTCAGCCCAGAATTTAAGAGGTACTTATTTACAATTTTTCCACAAACCTTATGACTAACAGTGGGTTTCTGAGTGGACAAGAGCTACAGACACTCTTCCTTGGAGCAATGTGGTCACAAGAAACAAATACTTGATTCACAGTGCATTCCACAACTTGTTGCATTTGATTATAAAGATGATTTCCAGGAATGAACAGAGTTCATAGGAAAACAGAGCAAGGTAACAATCTGTATTTGCCAAAATCAAACTGTACTCAGTTTAAAACTCAACAAAAAGTTCACTTTCAGTTTAGAACAGAAAAAAATGATAGAGTCAAAACTGAAATGTATTTCCGAGAGAACAGGGAAAAAATATATTCATACAGAGAAGAGAGGCAAGCATAGGCAAGATCTGGTGTTCCCAGTGGCCACTGCGGTACATGATTCATAAGGTCAAATTTATAATTACGGATTTTGCATAGGTCACTCCTTTAGCATGGGAGATAATTCTTTCTGAGATATGCTTTCTCTTCTACCCAGCTGTGTGGCCTGTCACACTCTTTGGGTGCAACATTGCAATTCAGCAGTGTAAGAGATTCTAAATTTGACCTGAGCTTGACAAAATTAAAATGTGCCCTAGCTAACTTCAAGTCATAAGTGGTTTTCCAATGCTCATTTTAGGTATTTGCTATTTTATACTGAAATAAGCATATGAATAACTAAACTCATTTATGAATTGCAAAATGGGCTCACCTCCCTTACCTACATATCCAAACAGAATAATAGATAGCTTTAAGAGTACACAACAAAAAGTATTATAAATAGCAATGTGTGGAATCAAATTATATGCGATATGCATACATCAGTTCAATCCATAGCTGAATGGCTGAATGTGCTATCTGTAAAGCAGGATTTATTCAAGCAACCCAAACTTTTGCTCTCAAAAGATTAAGTTACTATATTATTGGGGAAAGAAAAATCCTGCCCCACAATTAGAGAAGGAAAGAGAGTGATTAAATAAAAAAGAAAACAAAGAGAGGATTGATCAGTATTCAAATAAAGTCCAGATGTTTGCTGGACAATGGTTCTTCAATTCATTCTTAATCCTGGCATCAGAGCAACCTCCCTAAATATCTGGTGTCATCTTTTCATGCTCCTAAGCAGTAATTGTTTTAGTTATTTTTATCATTGCTGAGACAAAATACCTAACACCCAAAGTTTAAAAAGGAAAGGTTTATTTGAATTCATGGTTTGTAGCGGTTTCAGTCCAAAGTCAGCTGGCTCCAAGGCAGGGTGGCACGGCAGAGGGACCTCACAGAGGAGAAACAGTCCATGAGAAGCAAGCAGGAAACAGCAGAGCAGCACACAGTAGCAGCCTGCCTCTCCCTTTTATCCCTTCTAGGATACTTACATTAGGGTGGTGCCACCCACACCCAGAATTATGCTAAATCAATCAGTGTATTAATTTAGTAATCTGAAACTTTAATCCCAGCATCACATGCCCTAGATGCATTCAGCTCCATGAAGTCCCTATGACCTCTGACCGCATGAGGCTTTGAGGGAACATCTACATACGAGCCACAACAGCAATCTTCATTGGTTTTCTATAACCTACAAGGAAATGTTAACCTAGCAGCTTGGCATTCAAAATCCTGAGTGATCTCCAACTCACCAGCCTCTCCATCCATGTATATTATTCATTCTTTCTTTTTGAAACTTACTATTTACTAAATTCTTTTTCATGGCAATGTCCTCTGAAGTGGTTTGAGAGGTCTGTGCAGCTTTCTTTTCTTTTACCCCTAACCTTTCCTCCAGGGCTCGGAACTGTGCTCTCTAATCCCATTCCTTCTTGCCCTGAACTTTGCCAGCCCATGTGACCTTTATGTTTCTCTCACTGTCTGCCTGGGAATCCCTTACAGTAGCATCCTCTTAACATGAGACCAGGGCATCTGTGCTTTTCACAAAGCAGCAGGCACAACTGTGCTCTAAAATTTTACTAAAATGCCACTAATAATATTCTGTAAAAGATGATGATGCAAATTCTTCAAGCAGGCATTACATTTTAAGACAGCTATCCATTCAGTGAAAGGTGCCCAATACCTGTGAGGGGTAGTTATGTCTCTTTCAGAGATTAAAAATAAGGCTTAAAGAGAGCAACGTTATGTCTAGTTATGGAATTAACAGCCTCATTGAATCTGATTCTATCTTATAGGTGTATTGTCACATCCTCGGCATACTGTCACAAAATAGCTCAGATTTGATTTAGGGTTTTGTATCTTGCTTGACTAAAGTACTTAACATTGCTTTGGAAGCCATGTGGCTACAATTATAAACAATGGAGTCTTCCATATTTGAGTGTTTGATCTATTGCTTGGACCTTGGATGTTCATTTAACCAGTTAACCTTAGCATAATTTAAATATGAGATGATGTCAATATCTCACACCATAGCTGTAAAGATTAAAAGATAAAATTAGCAAAGAGTCATGGCTTATGCTTGGTAAGAAGGCTCATAAGTTCTTTGCATACTGGTTCTTAATTGAGGCTCCCTGGAATTGCTTTAATAATTCTGATGAAACCATCCATCTGTGGAACAGGAGATGCTGAATTACTGGATTCACGAATCACACTTAAAATGCTTTCTAAGCAGGAATGTTTTTCAGGAGCTATGACAATCACATGCAAGTTTCCTGAACAGACAAAATTTTTCAAACCTCATCTCCAATAAGTCCACTTGGATAGAGTATGTCTAGGAAGCTACCTTAACATATGCAGCTGATTCTGATGCAGAAGACCAAGGAACACAGTTTGACAAACATAATTGGGCAGATACTTATTCTAAGATTGGAACTTTGAACCACAGTATTTGACACATATTCTTTTCATTTTCATGATGATTATTTGAATGTGAATATGCCGTACTGGTGTATAATTCTCAGAGATCATAGTACACAAACTCAGTTTTACATATACCACATTTATGGGGGTGTGTATATATGTATGCATATGTAATCATATATTAGATATATACCTAGTTCTGTTTGTTTCTGATAATTACCCAGAGAAAAATATATAGCATTTCTATCACTCAATAATTTCCTTATGTTGTTACTCTTCTCTCATTTAATCCTCAGCTAACCAGAATTTTTACATTTATCATTATATCCAATTATAACATGATATACATTAAGTCTCTCAAAAGTTGTCTCTCTCTTTTTCCAATGGAAGCCACTTTCCTCAGCAATATCTAAAGTGCCTTGGAGGGACTGACCTTTCTGATTCTTGAAAACTATAGCACATAGCCCCCATGTTCCAGGCTAACTCACTGCACAAGTTTCAAATATGACCTTTGGGAAATGATGCCTTTTCTGACACAAGCACATGTTTTCCTAGCCAAGCCAATATTTTACATTCAATCTTGAAAGTAGGCATGAGGGTGGATACATGTCCTGGCTGCCATCTATAATTAAAAATGACATTTTTCTGAACTTGGAAAATAAACAACAACCTGGAGAATAAATCAGGCAGAAAAACACCATTGATTAAAAAAAAAAAGCAAAAAAAAAATACTGTAGAAAGAAAAAGAAAGGAGCATTCGAATTTTAAAGTATACCCTTTAAATTACATTAGTAATTCAGTGTATCATCTGTTATTCAGCCAATTTTATAGAAATTATAGAGCAATTCATTCCTAATTAAGAATAATCTGATGGTTGGGCTTGACCCAGTTAAATTCTTATCTTTATGATATCAATCTTTTATAATACTTCCAAAAGCCTTGGCAAAGGCTCCAGTTTTATAAGTAAAAATTAATTAATTGGGACATTAAATTTGAAAGATGCTTTTATCTTTTCCCTGATTCATGCCTTCACAACAGAAAGCAATAATTAACAGTTTTATTCAAATATATAAAATATTTCCTTGAAGATTTCTAATCACTTTAAATTCTCCAAGAATCAAATGGTATGACACCTAGATATCCGGAGACAGAGCAAAATAGATCTTTTGCAAATATTTTATTCAGTGAGTTCTACTTGATAATCACTTCCACTGAAGTAAGATGAGTTAGTCTGTTAGGAAAATCACTTGAGACCAGTTGGTGGAACGTGTGTCCCCATGTCTTGAATATGGGATGCACTTAGTAACACTAATTCATGGAGAATGACAAAGGTGACACTGTGACTTCCTAAATTTAAAAATTACAAAAAATTACTCTACACATTTTTTTTTCAAAGACTAATGTGTATATCTAGGTTTTTCCAGCTTTTGCTCTGGAAAATTGTCCTAACTAAACTAACCTAATTTGATTACCCAGAAAATAAATTTTTAGACTCTTTCTTAAAATTATGATTTGAATGCTTTGAATTAAAATAATTATTGAATTCTAGGTTTTATTTGTTTGTTTGTTTGTTTAATTTTATTTAGGGAGAAAAAAGAAAAAAAACAGAAAAAGGGTACAAGTTATACAGAATTTCAGAAAAAACAAACAGTAGGACGTCACTAGTTAATAGATTACACATTGTCATCTTAGAAATAGTTGTTCAAGTTACAAAATCAAAGCATACAGAGTAGAAATTCAAACAGTGAGACTGCAAACAGTTCTGTTCAATGACCCAATAAATCTTGGTAATATGGTTACCTATCTTACACAGTTAAATACACAGGCAGTTATGTCCTTTAGAGCACTTTCTTTTCCTCTCTTTTGTACAATGACAATTACACATTTTGGGTTTTATTACTCCCATTGTTCTTATTACATTTTTTTGTTGAAGAAAGTAAAACCAAATGTGACATAATAGGACAGAGTCAGTCAAATCAAAAGGATGGACATAATACATAATGTAAAAGCAAAATACAAGGTGATCAACAATGGTTACCATAATGCCTCTTGCTATCTTAAAAAGAATTGCCTATATCAGCAGTTATAATAAAATTGAACAAAACAGTAAAGAACAAGACCAATAAAACCAAAATATTGGAGACATTAGAGGACTTCAAAAGAAGATCATAGTCAACCAGAATGGGCGTCATAATGAATCTTATTGTCTGCATAGTTGTTGCCTATACTTTTGAACTTGGTACTATCAAGCATAACAGAATAGAGGAAAATCAGTCAAAACAAGATGGTGAGAGCAATACAGGGTTTCAAATCAAGTTAATAGGAAATCAATGTGGGTTACTATAATATATCCTGCTATTTTTTTAATTTTTCCCTTAATTAAAAGGATAAAAATGAAAAAGTGGACAATAAAAAGGAGATTGAGATAAAAAAGAGGGCATAACAACAAAACAGCACAGGTCAAAACATAGCCATTTAAGCAAAATAGTGTTTCACCACAAGATAATCTCAACATAAAAGTAGTTACTATAGTAACTTCGTATACTGTAGCATCAAACATATCAAGACAATGTAAAACCGTTCAAGAGAATGACAGTATTACAGGGTATTTAGAATCAACAGAAAATGAATGATGTTTTCTGTATAATCTCCTTGTCTATAAAAGTTTTTGTTTATATTACCACATATAATAAGATACAACAGGTTAAAACTGATGGAGACAGAAGAACAAAAGCTTGATGGGACTTCAAAACAAGATGATATTAAATCAGCACTACCTATTATGATGTCTTGTTTTCTCCAAAATGGCTGTTCCTACCATCCAACCTTCTCTGCCTCATTTCTGTTGAGCTCTTTTTCTTTCATTTGTTGTCAGTTTGTCTTCTTCATTTTGCTTTCTGCTCCATTCATTGTGGCCTCTCTGCTACTGTTTCTGGAATCTTAGTATTTTTCATTTTTAGAATATCCTGCAATATTCTCTGTAGAGTTAAATTGGTGGTTGAAAATTCCCCTAGTTCCTCTTTATCCTGGAAGCACCTTGTTTTTCCATCAATTTCTAGGGACAGTTATGCAGGGTATATCAGTCTTGGCTGGAGGTTATTATCCTTCCAAGCTTGAATTATTTCCCCCCACGCTCTTCGTGATTTGATGGTTTGTGCTGAGAAGTCTGTTGTAATTCTGATGGGTGTTCCCTTGTAAGTGATCTGTTTCTTGTCTCTGATGGCTTTTAATATTCTGTTCTTATATTGTATTTCTGGAATTTTGATTATTATATGCCTGGGTGTAGCTCTGTTTGGGTTGTAGGTGGCTGGGATCCTGTATGCCTCACACATCTGAATACCTTTACCATTTGTTAAATTAGGGAAATTCTCTTGGATTATTTCTGTGAATAGCTTTTGCAGTTCATTTGTTTGTGTCCCTACTTCTTCTTTTATGTTCTTAATTCTTAAGTTATGGATCCTCTTATCATCTTCTAGCCTTTGTATTATTGCTGTTTGTTTTCTTGTTACTTTTAATAAGTTTTTCACTTCATGCTCTCACCTTACAAATCTGTCCTCCAGTTCTGATAATCTATCCTTACAGAAAACATGTACTATCATACACAGCACCAATAGACATAAAGCAATGTCTCTAGAGCCTCATAGACGAGTTCAAAAATGAAGTATTTAATGAAGTAAAGCAAGAAATAAGTAGAAAATTTAGAGAAATGCTAAGCACCGCCCAAGAAAAAGCAGATGGTGGAATGGAAAAACAGAAAATAGGGGAGAATTGTTTGATGGAGAAAATAGAGAAAACATAGAATACATGAAGCAGGTTCAAAGAGATTACCAGGAAACTAAAAACTCTATTTGTTTGTTAATTCACCTATTAGTACTTCACCAAACATGGCACACTTGAAAGAGACTAATTAAGAGAATCACACAAACTCCAGGAGGCAAGAGAATTCATAGTGGATTAAGTAACTTTACCTGGCAGATACAGGCTGGTCAGTCTAACAGGAAATGTCTCCAAGGTGTTCTCCAGAGCTCTGAGCTGTCTGAAACTTTATTAAAAACTTGGGAGAAATTAGAAAAAATATACTGGACATTTCAAATGAATGTATGCATTCATTATATCATGAACTGAATAACACAATCATCTGAACAAACGGGAAGAAGTCAGGTAGCACTTCCGAGAGGGGCAGTGGCAGCGCAGAGGTACATCTTTAACAAATCTCACAGAAAAGGTCATTAAGGTGATTAAATAATTTGCTCCATACATTATTCAACTTTCCCACCTGCAAAACAAAACAAAGATGCTGGCCACCTAAAGCAGGAGAATTATATTTT
The DNA here is from genome assembly GCF_034190915.1 of Cavia porcellus. Lineage (NCBI taxonomy): Eukaryota > Metazoa > Chordata > Mammalia > Rodentia > Caviidae > Cavia > Cavia porcellus. The sequence continues at coordinate 97,772,858 of NW_026947487.1, forward strand.
TAGTAATGGTTTCCATCCATAGTAATTTGACTTCAAGGTAGAATTAGCACTGTGGAAGGGTACAGCAGAGGAAAATTGTTCATGTCAGAGCATTCAGGAAGCTGAAAGAGAAGACAGAAATCAGGGACAAGAAAATACCCTCCTAGGACATGCCCCAGTGGCTCATTTCCCACCAGGCCTCACTTCCTAACAGTACTTTTAGTCACTTAACTCATCAATGGATGGTTCCACTGACAAGTACAGCATCTCTATTACTCAATCACTTTCCAAACACATGAGACTTTTGAGGGACATTTTAGATCTAAACCATAACATTCCAGATCACACAGAAGTGTGCATTGGAACTGAATCCCTTCCCAGGTAGATTTGTGAGACAGTTTTAGATAATGGCCATGAATTCTTTGTCCTGCCTCATTTTAATAAGTGGAGTCCCTACACCTTGAATATGGGATGAGCTTAGTAATATTGATCCATGGGATATGGCAGAAATGACATTGTGTGACTTTCTGAGCTAGATTATGCGGTTCCTTTGGGACTTTTGTCCTTGGAACCCAGATACTACTCTGTGAGAAAGATAAAGAAGCCCATGGAGAGATATATGCTGAGAGACACCAGATATTCCACAGTCCCATTTGGATTCTTAACTAACAGAGCAGGTGATTAAGCAATATTGAAAGTGGCTCCTCCAGCCCATAACTGAATCTGCCCCACTGAGATCTCATGATCGAACAAAGATGACCTGATTTTGGTCTTCTGCTCAAAAGATAGATTCAGGAGCAAAATAAATGATAGTTGCTTTAAGTCGTTCGTTTTTTGTGTAGTTTGCTGTGCAGAGTAAATAATTCACAATTAACATGACTGTCTTCTTTGTGTGTTGCACTGCCTCCAGGGAAGGAAAAGCCTAGAAGTCAGGATGGTAACAGTTTGGAAGAAAAATCAGGCACAAACAAGGCTCCTGGTGACAGGAAGACATGGGGAGTCCTGAGTAATCAGTAGTAACATCATGAGATGCAGCTCTAGGAAAATAGGACGGGGGCATTTAATTCAGGTTTTTCAATTGAGTCCACAGTTGCCGTGGATTAACTTAAGTGACCCAGCTGTTCTAGAGCCACTGTGATTAAAGTCAACTGAAAAACTAGCTCAGCAGAAGTGGCACGTGGATCCTCTAATGTAAGGAGTGCAAATTCCATGTCATCCTGATCACTGACAGTGTGTCAGGCTCAGTTCTGAGAGAAGTGATCCAGAAAACCATGGCAAAAGTTGACCTGTATTCTAGAAAAGTCAATTAAATGAAAAATTTCTGAAATTTAAGTTCTATGTGGAAAAAAATAATTCCACTAAAATTCAAAGAGCTAGAATTTGAAACCAAAAGACAGAACCTATCCTCATCCTACCCTTGTGATTCTTAGACATCCAGAAATTTTTTTCTCATGATTGGGGATTGAACCCAGGGAGGGCATTCACAAAGAGCCATATCTCTAACTTATTTACTTGGTTTTATTTTTTTCTTTTTGAAATAGTTTTTCAGTAAATTACCCAGGCTAGGCTAGAACTTACAATCCTCTTGGCTCAGCCTCATAAATAGGTGGAATTATAGGAATATGCCACCAGGCCTGGCTCTCAGACTCATTGTATAGTTGCAAAAGAAAAGGAGTCAACTCTACTACCTACATAGGCACAATGTTAGGATTATTGAAAATAACTTACATGAAACAAGACTGCATTCAAGAAATAAGGCCCTCAGTATTTCCTTGGAGCTTAATTCAGTCCTAAAAATTAGGGTTTTTGTGTCGTTTTAGGAAAAGATATCTATCATTAGAATATTGTATCTTAAACACAACAGACCTTCTGTCTAAAGGTCTCCTTTCAAAGGCTGAATGTCAGAGTCAGACAGCATGTGCCCAATGGAGGATGCTAGCCACAAGACCTTTTAAGTGTCCTTCAGTGCCTAATATATCACTTTGATAGCTTTCTTCTGCAGTTCCAAAGCCACCTTCAACAGCCCATGTATCCTAAAAGCAATCTCACTCTCATGCAACAAGCATGAGTACTGTGCTAGCACGAAAGAAATACTCAGTTGGTAGGTGGTGATGTGATTTAGATTTAAATGGACCCTAAAACCTCACTTGTTTGGAAGATGACTGGATTATAGCTGAATTACAGTTAGAAGGTAAAGTCTGGACTTCAGAGATTGTGGTGAGGGGGTGACGCAGAAGGGTTCCTCAGTCTTTCCAGCTCTCCCCTTCACTCTCTGCTTACCAATCTGCCCAGCTTTCCTCTGCCCAGGCCCTTGCATCCTATTTCTATGTTTGAGGCTGGTAAACGTGGATTGGAACTTCTGAGATGTGAGTCAAAATAAACCTCTTCTGTTTAAATTCTAGTTATTGTGTATTCTGTTCCAGCAATAAGAGAGAGACTGAAACGGGTGGGCTATGGACCACTCTTACCCAGGCTTTGAAGTTTTGCAGTTAACTATCATCTCTCCCATCTACCATCAATGTAAAGCTTTTGGTTGAGATTCAAAACATTCTCAAAATTCATGTATGCAGAAAATATTGTCCATCAGACAAATGCCTGCACATTAAAGGAACTATGAGCATTTGATATTCTATACCACATGTAGAAGTAAAAATCCAAGGGCATTTTGTCCTTTGAATCAGAGATGCTGTCATGAGTCTTCCTCCCGCTTCCACTTTCACATCAGGAGTTAGCACGAAGAAGCAGGAGCTACTTTGTAATATGATTTAGTTTAGATTTCCACTTCACCCTTTACTAGCTCTGCAACTTGGGCAAGTCAGTTACCCTCACTGAAACAGACTCTGTATATAAGTTGAATTGATAATAGTTAACTCTTGGGAATGTTGTAAGAACTAAACAAGACAAATGTGTGCCTGAGTCTGGGGCATAGTAAGAAATTCCTACAGATTTGCTTCTTTTCCAGTGGTTGATTTCCTTGAGCTGTTCCCATGCAACCAACAAACAAACAAGCAAGCAAGCATCTGTACTCCACCTCCCTGAGACAGACATCTGAAATATAGTTGCTGGAAGAAATGGTGCCTAGAGATTTGATTCTTTATAGAGGAGAGAAACACAATTCTTTTTGCTTTGATTTTTTTTCTGAAAGCAGGGGCTGTTAGTTACTTACTTTTCTCTCTGAAACCGAGTTTCAATTAAGGGGCGCATTGCTTTCTGTCTTAGTCCATCCTAGCTACTGTAACAAAATACCTTAGTCTGAATGGCTCCTCAGCGACAGAAATTTATTTCAGGGGATCTAAAGGCTGAGAAGTCCAAGCTCAAAGCACCAGCAGATGCAGTGTCTGGGGAGGGTCTGCTAACTCCTCAGTGGTGCTTCTTACAGTGTCTTCACAGAGCGTGGGAGGGAAGAGACAGATGGGCTCACTGAGGTACCTTTTATAGAGGCACTGATTTTGTTCTTGAAAGCTATACCCTTTCAACCTAGTCACTTCTCAAAATCTAGTATCACTGCCTTGGGGTTTTCTAAGATATCGGTGCACAGATTTTGGAGAAGTATAAGTGTTCATTTCATCACACTCCTTGGGAGCAGAAAAATTGGGCTGTTTCCTTAACTTCTCTTTTAGCCAAATGTTGCAGTAGATCTGACTTATACTTAAAGAACATCCAATCAGGTGCTTCTTTTGTGGGCTTTTCTAATCATTTGTGCTGCTCCTAGGACAAAATATCGAACATTCACACTGTAAAGGAGTGAACTATTTTTGTTCATCCTTTTAGTGCATAACTGACCATCTCCAAGGCAGGAAGGCATGATGGAAGGGCTTGCATAGAAGAAAGACATGTATGTAATGAAATTCAACCAAGAGGAAATCAAGGGAGGAACCAGGATGAGAGACGAGCCTTCCAGATCACACCCACAGTGACCACCTATTTGAACCAGACATCACCTCCTAAGAGCAACTCAGCTATAAACCCTCATAATCCAACCACCTTACAAACACAATGGTGTTTTAAGGGCCACTGCAGATATAAAGCACACCAAGGAGAAACTTTTGCTTTGTTCTCTTGCTTTTCTTACATCCCTTTACTTAAAATTTGACTTTGTTGGCTGCAGTTCCAATAGTAGTCAAGATTCATAAAATTACCCTAATTATGTGAATGGGCAGAAAGATAGCACCCTGGATCTCTGCAGACCCAAAGAGAGAAGCCATCGTGACTAGCTATGTTCATATTTCTTTAACATGGGACACTGAAGGCAGTATTGCTTTATTTCTCTCTGTGTGTGCCAATCTAATTGTAACCAAGATACATGGCTCTCTCTCTCTCTCTCTCTCTCTCTCTCTCTCTCTCTCTCTCTGTCTGTCTCCCCCCCCATTCTCTCTCTGAAACAAGCAGGGAATTCTCATGGGAGATTGTAGAGACCACATGCACGGTACATGAAGGCAAGTCAGATTTGAGACAGTGATAAGACTGCATGTCACACAGCAAAAAACAAAGAGATCTTCTCTTAAACTCTAAATGATAAAAACCTTAATAGAGAACCTATATCTTTTAAATATCTTTGAGCAATTGAACACTTGCTGTGTGACAGGTGCTGAGGGGCATCAATGATAATCTTTGACCTCAAATTTACCCTTAGTCTATGGAGGCAAAGAATTTAAATTACATAAAGATTTGTTCCCAGGAATTGAAAGTCCTGTGCATGGCATCAGTGTATGGATCCAGCTTAAGTTGCAAAAAGGAGTCAAAGAAAGCTTTTCTAGATAGACATCCCACCTACTTATGAAAAGGTGACTGGTTTTGGACAGGGAAAAAAAAAGATACTTCAACTAGGTTAAGCCTAGGGTTTCACTCGAAATCCCAGTAAATTACCCAGTACCAGATACATACAATTGACACATTGGAAAAATCTGTATGTGGCAATTACCATTAATCTCAAACGCTTTGTGATTTGGAAATCAATCTTCCATATAACTGGCAAATTAGCTAAAGAAAAGTTTCCACCCATTTTATTTGGAGATGAGAGAATGTGAGTTGATACCTAAGGCACTGTTACACTTTGTGTTTAGATGAACCTCCCCCAAAGCCTAATATGGTCATAGTAGGGCTTTTTCAGAGGTGACTGGATCTGGAGTGATCTAGAGCTGGGTCTAGTGTGACCCAGTCATGATGCAATGCTAGGATTAGTGATGTGTAATTACTAAATCAATCTACTGATTAATTTGGTACCACCCTACCACCCTAATCCTGGTAGCCTAGATAGAGTACAAAAGGGACAGATAAAAAGCTGCTAAGTTTCCTTTCTTGTTTGCTTTCGCTATATTCTGCCTGTTATTAACTGTTTCTACTCTATAATGCTCCTCTGTCGAACCATCCTGCCTCAAATCCAGTCAATTATGGACTAAAACCTTTACATACTGTAAACTAAATAAGTTTTTCATTACTTAACTTGTGGGTGTTGGGTATTTGATCTCAGAATTGAACAAGTAGCTAAGTCAGAATCTGGTACAGAGAAGTGACTGTACCTGGCCATGTGGCTTGGGAACCTTTGGAACTGGCTTATCAGAAGGGGAAGAGTTATGAAGAGTTCAGAGATGTGGGCTGAAAAGGTACAGCTGGAATGCTTTAAATTTTACTTGACAGGAAATTGTGGTCAGAGCTCAGAAGACCAGAATGCTGATAGAAATTCTGCTGGTAAGGATCAGGCTTGGCAAATTCCTGCTGGGAAGAAGGACTGCACTGACTGTTGGACTGCAGGCTATCTGTTACATCTTGGCATAAAATTTGTATGCATTTCGCTTATGTCTAGAAACTAAGACTGAGACTAAGATTACCTGAGACTAAGATTAAGGGCAGCAGATTAACTTTGCAGAAGAAATTTCAAGGCAGTCTTATGTTGAGCCCATGGAATGATTGCTGTTGAGAGCTTTAAGCCAGATCCTTGTTGAGAATCAAAATCAAATAGGCCATCAGAATGATTTAAAGCACTGAAAATTTGTCTATAAAGGGAGCACTGATAAAGCTGTGAACTATAAATACAGAGTAGAGGAAATTTGGATTGATGAGAAGGAAGAGAATAGAAAAGATGGTCTGAGGCCATCATATGAAACACAAGGACATTAGGCTTTGCATCTTCATAATTCCAAAAGCAAAAGAATTTACATTTAGAATAAAGCCCCAGAGCACCATGTTCCAGAATGTCCTTGGCCTAAAGAAGTTGTTCCTCAGGATTTGGTTCATAGGCACTGGACCCCTACACCCGAAAGAGAAAATAGTAGCCTGGCTACTGCTCTAGCTGGTAGCAGACTTTGGCATCATAAACAGGGCACTAATTTTAGGTCTATGCAGAATGCAAGAGTTGTGGTGTCAGGAAGATTTCCACCCAGATTTCAGAAGAAGGCCAGGCAGTATGCTCAAAGAGGGCAATGTGTAAAGTTGTGAGTGTGAAGCTAAAGGTGCAGTGGAGATCCCAGAGTTCTACAAAAGCCAGAAAGGAGAATTATCTGAAAAGAGCTGCAAAGAGAAATAAGAACCTACCCAAGATAGAAGTCATGGGAGCTACCACCATCAGCAATACCTCAGGGGAAGAACCACATAAGCCCTTTGGAGTTTACATCTCACTACTGATTGCCTTGATTGGTGGACATAGAACAACAGGAATTGTTTTCCCTATTGGATTTTGGACTTGTTTTGTTTCCAGTTCTTTTTTTTCCCCCATCTTTATACCTTTTGGAATGGAAATGTCTATGCTATGGCATTGAATGATAGAAATGTTTAACTTTCTTTTCATTTGTAAAGGGGCTTAAAACTAAGAGTTTGCCTTAAATCTAAAGGAGACATTGGATTTGGGCTTTTCACCAATGCTGAAACTTATAGGACTTTGGCAACTCTTGGATATGAACTAAATGGTTCTTACACAAAAAGATGAACATGAGTCTTTGAGGGGCCAGGGGAAGAATATTATAGCTTGTGTTTAAATGTCTGCCCTGTAAAGCCTCATGAGAGCATAGATGGGGCTTTTTCATATTTGGCTGGATCTAGTGTGTGTAATTGCTTCATGGTACAGTGCCAGGATTAAGCGAGTGTGATTATTAAATCATCCCACTGATTAATTTGGTACTGCCCAAACTCTGGTGGCCTAGATAGAATATCTAAGTATCAGTGAAGAGTTTCTAAAGTCACTTTCTTGCTGGCTTTTGCCATATTCTGCCTCTTATGAACTATTTGTTCTCTACAGTGCTTCTCTGGAAAACCACCCTGTCTTAGAGCCAGCCGATTATGGATGGAACATCTACAAACCATAAGCTAAATAAACCTTTCTTCCCATAATTTGTAGGTGTTGAGTATTTGGTCTCAGCAATGTGAAAAATAATTAAGACAAGTTCAATAACTAGACAGAGTTTCAGGTGTACTCCCCTCACAGAAGCCAGAGTCTGATTGTCAAGAGATACAGGGCCATGAGAGAAGCTAAAATGAGTTTCATGTGATCTTTAAAATATAATACAAATATATTTTTACTACTTAACAGTAGACAATTAACCAAAGCATCACAAGATGAAAGCAGTGACAAAGATAACTATAGATAGAAAATCTGCTGTATGCCAGGCTATTATTTTAGGCATTTAACATACACTGTTATTGAATTTTGACAATTACACTTTAGTGAACATGTTAAAACGCACAATTTATAAATAAGAGTATGAAGGAGCCTAAGAAATTATGCAAATTTGTTTGGGGTCACAGGGGCAATGGAGGATTCAGAATCTCTCTGCAGTCCACCATGGCCCAGCCCACACTGCACACTGTCCCCACACACCAGACACATTCCAGACCAGGCTCCACCTCAGATTCACTCCACTCAAATCAACTCACACTTCTGAGTGAAGATATGGAGGAATAGAAGCTAATAATGAAAACAGATTAACTGTGTTTCTCAGAATTTTTGTACCAGGAGCTGTGGTGGTACTTTTACTGACATAGAATAGCTACTGAACAAGGTATGTTTGTGGAAGATGTTTTATATTCCCTTCCCAAAGGGACGCAAGTAATTTTTGTTTGGTAACTAAGAAAAACAATTATGTGTGCTCCCTGTTTGTCCTCTGCTCAATAACATTTGCCAAGCTGTTTGCTAATTACCCCCAAAACAGGTTCATATGAGAAACTGCAAAACAATCTATTATCCATATACCTTTTCCCTCTAACACTCTGGTCAAAGTAGAAAAGAGAAACACACCATATATTGTCAGTTAATGGGCAACAAAACAGGTGACTTGGCAAAGAACAGGAGAAAGGACAAAAATATCCTCTCTATGCCACAGGAAACACATAAAGCAAAACAAAGCTCAGTATCACTGTCAAGTGCTCCTGGGTACCCCCCTTGAAGGAAATGAAGTCACACTCCAGGTTTGGCTGTGTTACAAACTTGAAAGCTTTTTTCTCCGTCTTTCCTAAATTATCCAGAGTTGTTTCATCTCTCTTTCTCAGAAGAATTTTGACATTCCCTTTGGCACCTGAGAGATGGCTGGATACAGTAGGGAGAACAGAGTTTGAAATCATTACAGGGGAGATTATATCTGGTCCACCACTTCCTACTTATGTGACTTCAGGCAAGTCATCTGTGGGAGTCTAACAAGGTTGTGGAGAAGAGCAAAAAGACAAAAAAAAAAAAAAAAAAAAACAAGAAAGAACTGCTTAAATACTTTGCAAACTATTGGGACGTTCATAATTTTAAAGAAAAAAACAAGCATTGTGTTATGTTTTAGATGTAAAATGTTCACCAATAGACTCATGTATTCAAAGGCCAGGCTTCTAGAAGATTGGACCATGAGGCCACTATAATGATCAGTGGATTAACCCACTGATGAGTTCATGACTGAATGTGCTGCTGTGAGGTGGGGCCTGGCTGAAAGTGGGTCATTAGGTGCCCAGCTTGGAAGGAGATAGTCTTGTCCCCGGCACCTCCCATCTCACAGTTTCCTGACTCCCATGAGGTGAGCAGCATTCCTCTGCCATGCCTAGCTCCATGATATTCATGCCATGGAATCAGCCAATCAACGACTGAATTACCCAAATTTGAGCCACATCACTTCTGCTCCTTTACATTGTTAGTCAGGTATTGGGTCTCAGCATCAAGATCACAATAATAGTAATGTGTATAGAATAGCAAAATGTTAACAGTAATTCCTTGACCACTGAGCACTCTCATTTGTCAGATTGGTGCCTCTCCAGGTTGGTGATGTCTGTGTTCCCATTTCACAAGGTAGACTGAAAAATCTTCACTGAATGGCTAGAGAGCTGGCATGTGGCAGAGTTGGGATGTAATTCCTATTTTGTCTCACCTGAAGGCCTAAGTACCTTCTGACTTTACCACTTTCATATTTTCATCACAATTCATATAAAAAAAACTTCAAGTCAGCTAACAATAATGACACATAATACAATAAAGGATACCGGATGCCATCAGCAATACTCAACAGCTGGTCATTTTTGCACTCTCACACATAACTCACATGGCCTGGAATTTGAGATTGATCACTCTTTATTCATATCTTCTGATAACATGCAATCTCTGGAGAGAGATCATCTGTTCTGCAAGGGACACAGAAAGGAAACCAGTGAGCACATTGATGTGTAAGGAGATTGTTGCTTGAATTTTGAGCTTTTCCTCTTTCCAGATACCCTACAAATGGCTACACTTTGATGCTCAGATATAAAATGAATTAATTTCATGCAAAGGCAAAATGAGTATGTGTAGAAATTAGTGATTTCAGAGTCAAGTCTGTAAACTACTTGATCATGCACAATAATTATATAAAATGTCACCATTGGGGGAAATTGGGTGATGTGTATGAGGGTTCTCTTTGCCCTATGTTTGAAAGTTCTCATGAGCATAAAATAATCTCTTTAAAATGCAGACAACTTACTTTCTAATGAGGGCAGAAAATGTATATGTCCATCAGACTTCCAATAGAGTAACAAAATGCCTGACACCATGTCCTGGCCCATGGTTTCAGAGGTTATAGTCTGACTCCTTGGCCTCGTTGTCTTTGAGCCTGTAGCAATGCAGTACATCATGGTTGGAGTACATATCAGAGGAACTTCCTCTCCTTATGGTGATCGAAAAAAAGACAAAGGAAGAAGAGCCAGGGTTCAAATGATCAGCAGTCTTCCAAGTAGACTCTACTTCTTAAAGCTTCTGCTGCCTTCAAAGAGCCATGGAACAAAATGGAAGCCTTTAACATGTTGAAAGATACTTATCTAAACATTAGTACTTGTTTCAGTGCATTTTCCAGTGCTATAAGAATCACCTGAGACTGGGTACTGTATAAAAAGAAGACTTTTTTCTCACAGTTTGGAAGTTCACAAGCATACTACCAATATTTGCTCAGCTCCAATGAGATCCCCTTGGCTGTGTTTCATGGTAAGTACATAATGAAAGGAATAAAAGAGAAGGAGAGATAACTTAGCATGACAGGAAGTCAGAGAGTAGAGAGGGACCAGTGTTATACTTGCATAACAACCCTCTTACAAGACCTAACCAGGGTACCAGAGATTTACTTAATCTCTTCTGATGGCAGCACTTCCAATGACCTAATGTCCTCCCCTTAAATTCCACTTCTTTAAGGCTCTCCCATCTCTTAACATGGTCAACTGGAGACTAAGACACCATGTGTGAAATTTGGAGGACACACTCAAATAAAACCCTAACCAGACCAATGCCCCTCACCTCTAAAATACAACACACTTGTGGCATGATTTATTTCCTTTTCCATGACAAATTTACTGAGTGATCAATATGTGGCAGATCACCCAATGAAGTTTTTGCATTATTAGTTTATTGTCTTCACAATAATTCTGTCAGGATAGCATTATCAAGGACATATATAAATGGAGACATTGCTGATGGACATCACACAACAAATAGAAGTCCTAATCTGCTTCTTTGGAGATATATCCAGTATGGGTTTTATGTTCTGCAGCTAGTTTCAATGAATATTTGATAACTGCCTACTGCATATTTGAAATTATGGCATGCATCCAAGGAGGCAAAATGAGATGTAAGTCTACTTTTCAGCTTTGAGAAACATGTAATATAGCTAAGTGTGGATAGCAACAGAATATCCTAAAGCACTCAGAATGTGAAATCAAATTTCTTGAGTTCACCCTCTGTTCCATCTGTACATCTTAGCCTCTTTGCTAAACCTGACCAAAACTGTGCTTTTTCATTTGTAACAATTTTACAACAAGCAACTTCAACTTGATGGTTTCCAAGGCTCCTGCAAGCTCCTGCCAACTCCTGAGACAGCAAGAATAGAAGTCCTAATAATCTGTTTAGGGATGATCCAGGCCGTGCAGAGAGGAAACTCACAGCAGAGAGATATCCCAATGGACGTCAATGTCAGAGTAACTCAGGAAAGATCTGTTCTGTGACTGCTGAGACTGGGGAAAATCTAGACAGTGTGAGAAGAGATACAAGTACGCTTCTGGTGCAGGATACTCCAATAGTCAATACTATTACTCTTTAGTTTTCTGGGGAGCATCTCAGATTGAGAATGATTTTGTCTGGGTAAAGTGGGTTCAAACAAACATGTTTTTCAAAAAAATGAAGAATCCCTAGGCAATTAACAATTTTTTTTGCCAACATGCTTCAAATAAAAGTAACTTTTTGGATTTAAGAAATTTTAAAATCAGGAAGACTTTGGGGGACAACTGTAGCTGTCTACCAGCAGATGTCCCTTCTTTCTTCTGTACAGTAGCAAAGTTTCATGTGTGCATTCTTCCCTTCCACCAGAAGGTCAAAGGCTTTCACATTCTACTCTCTTCCCCACACAGTGTACTAGTGAGCAAGCTGCATTTACCACGCAATGGTAAATGGTAAAAAACGATTGCCTCACTGGAAAAATCACCACCCAGGAAAATCCACATCAGACCAGTACTTGTTTCTTAGTTGAGGAGAAATTTAGTCTCATGGTTGTGGTAAGAGGAAATGCATTTCCTCAAGAAGTGGTCAAAAAGTATTTGGCAATCACAGTAAGCCAACTTCAATGTCAAACTGAAATTACAAAAGAAAAATAGGGTTAAAAATAATGGTGAATTATTCGGAGTCTAGACATCTCTGTTTTGCAGTTATTTGCTCTAACAGTTCTTATAAGCACCCAATAGTTTTATACTGAGATTTCTGATATTTGAGATAGAAAGAATAGATATAAATATACTTAGTCATTTTTATGATATTTAAGAAATCCTGGGAAACCTCTAGAAAAGAGAATAATAATGCTGAGATGCCTGACCAAAATACTACTTTGTCAGTCAAGTAAAAGGAAAGTTGTGTCTAACCTCACCAAAATCATAGGCACATAATTTACACTAATGGGAAGTCTCTTACCTTATGTTACTTTTCCCCTACAAAGGCATGACCCTATTCCTTCCTATTCTAATTGGAGAGTCTCAGGCCCTTACATTCAACATTTACTATATTCATCTTGATGTTGTCACTTAAAACAGTTTTTGAATTCTTTGATTATCTTAGCTGTTCTATTACTAGCTACTGAACTTTTAGAAGGCAAAGAGGTTTTTTTCTGTCATTATATCTGAGGTCACAGTAGAGAAAGTGCTCCACTACAAAGAATCTGAAAGAATAGATGAATACACTGAAACAATATATAGTTGGCTTGTTAGTGTAAACCTTTGGATAAGTCACCAGAAAGCAATAGGGTGTTTTTGCTGTAGTTTGAGGGTCACCATGTGATGCTCATGCTAGGCCCAGAGCATTCCATCCCTCCTGCTCAGGAAGGTCATTTCAGTTACCTGGTCTGTCAGGTGCATAGTGGAAAAAACAAATGATAAGTGCAGAAAGTAAGTAAAAAAAAGTCTAACAGGCACCATGTCACCAGAGATTTGTACAGCAATTTTCAAAGTGAAATAGAAAAGAGAAATTGATGAGATAAAATATAAAATCAGAGGAAAAAAGTTTTCCTTTGTATCGTTCAGGCTCTTGTGGTTACTGTTATTGCCAAATGAATGTTTCCATTTTCTTGGAAGAGTCATATGGCACTGGGCATGTCACCAAGGTGCAATTTGATCAGTGTTAACTGACGCTGTTGAGTTTGGGGTCCAGGATGGAATTTTAACCGGAACAATAAAACAGTGACCATGGAGCATTTGTAACTTCAGGAAGTGAAATATTGATCCTGAAGTTGAAAATGTTCTAGTCTCATCACTAGTTAATTATCCAGGTTTCTAGTGATCAGAATAAATCCTAGACCAGTGAATGAATCACAGGTGTGTTTTAAACTAATATTTTTAATGTTTTTCATCAGTTCTCAGACAGTCTGGTATATGTTTTTTCTTTCACATTTTAGGTTCTCTGAAATCAGAATGCTGTTGGTTTAGCAGGCAGAAAACAGAATGTATTTTATTGCCTGCAAATCAACACTTTTCTATTCGTAATCATACCTCAGGCCTGCCTGGCTTTTTTCTTCCTGTTGCTGAAGCTCTTTGTTCTTGTGTTTCCATCTAGCCAATGCACTCTTGCACATCACAGCTAAGTATTTCCATGAGGAAACCTCACTTGACCCCACTGGCCTAAAGGAGACCCCTTTTTATTTGCTCTTCTTGCATTCCACGATTCTCCAAATTAAGGAGAACACTTACGGTCAATAAAGTTAAATGACTAAGTATGTGATATTTAATTTGATAATGACTTCATCCTTTTGGTATTTCTCTGGGAGAAGGATCATCGTTGTCTTTTCTACTGTTCTCTCGTTAGCACATAGCCATTGATGCTCAAGAATCCATGTTACCAATCCATGAATCAGTGAATGAGTGAATGAAAAATGATTTCCCAGTTTCTGTTGGGGGATTAAGTAGGTACCCTGCAGCACAAGATAACTCATGATAGTTATTCTCCACTCCCATCCTGCACACTGTTTTCTCACCCTGCAGCTGCTTTCTCAAAGAATCCCTCAATCTCTCTTTTCTAAATCAAGCAAACTTGCTGTTGGGAACACCCACAGATGCACTCTACAAACACACAACTCACTCTGAGTAATCACATTGATTCGGAATTAACATCCATTCAGCTATCTCATTGAAGATGCCATCTGGGATGTTATTGCTCGTAGAGGTATATCATATTCTGAGAAAATCTGTCAGAATGTAGAAATAACTCTTCAGAATGGCCATCTAGATGTATGTTCTAGCCCAGCAGCATCTGAGGCTGAAGGATTCATTCATTTCCCCTCCAGGAGAAGGTGCCGGAAGAAGCACCTCCTCTTTTTAACCTGCTTTAAGAGTCAAAAGAAATGGCAAGTTCAGGAATGCGCAGAAGGCCTCACTGCCTTTGGACATTCAGAAATATTTCAGAGCAAAACAACTCCTCAATCTTGTCTCTGGTCCTGGAAGTTATGCTTTTGTGTGGATTGTGAGTCTTCCTTGGCCACTCTTGATCCACAAAGATATTTAGGGCAAGTTTCTTGAACACTCTGAGTTGCTGTTGGTAACTATTAGGTAGCAAGATGTATGGCCCAGACCCACATTTAAAAAAAACAATGCCTGCAACTTAAAATTCTTAAAATGTTTACTGAAATAAAGTGAAATAAGCCATGATACCACCTTAGGTTTGGACATTAGAGAAAGCAGTGGCATAGGTGCTTTTGATTACTTATTAATGGCAGAAAACACAAAAGTATTATGAGCAACTTTGGCAATGATACGCCAGCAAACTTGCTCTGGAGGGAGTGGAATCTGTGTTTTCCCTTCTCCATTGTGTAAATACGCCCACTGTGACCTGTTTCGAGCTACCTACAGTTCGTTAATTAGCTCTTTAAATTTCTGAATATACAACAATGGGACCTTGCAAGCCAATATAAGCCACTTCCAGCAAACACAATGGGAACGCATTTGTATCCTACCCACCTTCCTTCTGGGTCAATGCCAAGCTTTGACTGTGCCTAGAGAAGCCAAAGCACAGCTTCTCAGTAGAAGTCTATCCCCTCGGCCATTCAGGAGAAACACCTAGTGACATCCCAGGTGCTGCCTGCTGCCACAGCATCCCCTTCGGCCCCTCAGCAGAGAACCCTCTTGGGCAGCAGACCACAGTCATACCAGGGAAATGCAGTGTTATCTAGCAGGCCCTTTTGAATTGAAAATAAGAGTTTCAAAAGGATTATCCCAGGCAAAGTCATCCACTGCTGTGTACTCACTGAATTTAAAACAATGCAAGATTGATTATATTTGTAGTCTATACTAACGGCATTGGTATTAAATGCCTGGTGTCTTACTTCACCTCCAAGGGCCTCACAGTTTTCTACTTCCAAATCAAGAATCTAGATTTTTAAGAAGTAAGATATATGCATGCATCTCCCCTCCACAAACAAAAGGAAAAGGAAAATTCATACCTCTAAATAATCCTAAACGCTTGTGATTAAACATTACAAACAATTTTATGAAATGATCTCAGTTCTCTATTGATTTCCAACCTACCTCATGAAACCTATAACAAAATGTCATGGCCTTAGTGAAATTTCTTGTCTTTAACTATAATTTTAGTTTCTGTACTGCACCGAAGTAAGCCTCGCTCACAGCCTGGTCAAGTAGATTTGCCACCTCCATACATTCACAGAACACCATGGATGTCAGCATTAATTCACTCCATAGATCTCTACATACACAAACACACCAGAAGCATACCAAGCTGTATGACCGTGGAGACAGATAGGAGTCTAGGAGGAAATCATTTCTTTAACACATTCTGAGAGACAGGTTGTTATTGCTTGCACAACTCCTACTACAACACCCAAGCAGTGTGCTAGGGCATTACTCAAACTGTCACTATGTACTATTACAACATTTCAGAAAGATAGATATTTTATCTCTCATTTTATAAATGCAATATCAAAGGCCGAATAGTTAAGAAAACTTTCAGTTGGCACATTTAGAAATGAAAAACCTAGGATTTGAACATTGGCCTTTCTAGGTGCAGAAACTAGTATTTTATATTCTGCCTTTTGAATTCTTGGCTCAAGAGCTTGAAAGCTTGTCTGATTCCTTCCATCTACTTAGAGTCAAAGCAAAACTACCTTCTGTCTCCATCTTGTCTGAAACTTGAACTTGAGATGATGTCACAGGATAGTCCAATTAGATCAGTACAGATTGATCAAGGTCTAACTTCATTGGAGATGCTATACTGGTTGTAGAATAATGGCAGAACTTCCCAGGGGGAAACCTGAAATTTGGCACAGAGAGAAGATAGTACAAAACGACACAGCCTGGTACGAGTCAGACCTGAGCACCTCCTCTCATCCCGTGACATCTTCCCATCACATTCATCCTGTCCTTCTCTCTCTGTACTTTTTCCACCCAGTGTCTAAGCCTACTGAAGTCCTCCCTCCAGGTTCAGTCTGTACTTTCCCTGCACTCACTATAACCGGTACCTCAGCCCTGAGTTCCACTGCCGCTTGCCTGAACTATTTAAACGACTTGATTGATTGATTGATTGATTGATTGACCAATTGGCTTTTTGAGACAAGTTCTCACTATGCAGTTCAGGCTGGCCTTGAGCTCACTTTGTAGCGCAGGCTGATCTTGAAGTCACAATGATCCTCCTGCCTCAGCCTCCCAAATGCTTGGATTACAGGCATATGCCACCATCCCCGGCACAACTTTCAAACTGACTTTCCTTTGTACAAAATCTTATATCAATTCTAAATTAAGATTAAGTCTTGAATTTTTAGATTCAACTTTTATCATGACACTTTTCTATTACAAATAACTTACGGATTAAAAAACACTAAAAATGTAATATTTTTTCCAAATATAGCCTTAGAAGCCTAGACAATGAAACAGATGAGAACAGATCATTTTTAGCTTATATTTTAGTTTTAGCTTAGATTTTAGGGGTTTTTCCCTCTAGATTTCCATTCTCACCCCCTAAATCCTCCTGGACCACCCCTATGGAGGGAGTAGCACTAGGTAGTTTGAGTGCATTGGCCTGAGGAATAAATCTCAGCTCACCAGTCTGATATTAAAAACCTGATAGGTTTGGGAGCCAACACCTGGGGCTGCTGCAACATTCAGAGCCAATACCTTCAAGGCCTTCAGAGCAGTCCCAGAACATGATAAATGCTCAATGAATGTAGCTCACTATGCCGGTTGCTGTTCTCAATCCTTCATCCACTTATACATCCCAAGCTGCAGTTTAGAGGAGCTCCTATTTCCTCTTTTCAATCCCCAATTCAATTCTCTAGTCATGTCCACTTCCTCATGCTACTTTCTCAGCCTGAAATTTCTTTCTGATATAATCTCCATATACACAATATAATCTCCATATACACAAACTACCCCTTTTCCAAGGCCCACTGCCACTTGGATTATCATCCCAGCCGGGGTCCATTGCTAGTAGCTCAGAATGCTTGTGGCCCATTATAGGGCCTCTGCTAGGGCCTGGTTGCATCATTAATTATGTCACTCTGTATCATCACAAAGAAGATTCTGAGGCTGAATGATTTTTGCCCTTGCCATTATCTCTACTTGCCATAATAAGTTCTCTGCAAATATCAAATAAATGAATTCAATGTACTTGTTTCATTTACATTGTTATATAGTGTCACAACTTAAGACATCTATGACTGTGAAATCCACTCAAAGTGTTATTTAATGGCCAAAGTATCTTCAGAGTCTAAGTCACTTTGCTCATTGCTGGAGCAAAATACCCAAAATCCCACAACTTCAAGGAAGAGAGATTTATTTTGAGTCACATTTTAGAAGTGTTAGGCCACACATGGATAGGGGCATAGAGGAAGGGCTTGCGCAGGGGAAAGCTGAAGCTGATTTTGTCACGGTGAACAAGAAGCAGAGAGGGGAGGGAGGAACTGAGGTTGGGGGGGGGGAGAGAGATCCTGACCTGCCCCTTTCAAACACATCCTACCTCCTAATTTCACATTTATCTATAATACCCTTACAATTCCATCACTTTCCAAAAGCCCTGGCTGCAATGCATGAGGCTTTGGGGGGTTGCATCTACATATAGACAGTAACGAAGTCCAACATCTTTATTCTCAGAATATTTCAGGTTGAATCACCCTTCTTGCATGTCAAGCTTGTTTGGTTCCAAAAAGTCTTTTTCCTGTTGTGATTTTCCTCCTAGTGGGTATTTTTCCTCCTAGTGGGTGTCCATCTGCACATTCCCTTTGCCCCTTTGCCCCTGCCAGTGGGGCTTGATGCTGCTGAAGGAAGAATCTC
Organism: Cavia porcellus; assembly: GCF_034190915.1. Taxonomy (NCBI): domain Eukaryota; kingdom Metazoa; phylum Chordata; class Mammalia; order Rodentia; family Caviidae; genus Cavia; species Cavia porcellus. The sequence goes on from NW_026947487.1 coordinate 97,791,071, forward strand.
AGACAGTGGATGCTACCCATAAAACTACTTCTGTAAAATCTCTGGCCCCTCAGCTCAGCCCTGGATCACCTGGATTATTGTGTGTCTTCTAAAAGTTCCCCCATGACAGCTTTATTATCTAGGCTGTTGTTCAAAACCCACCTAAAAGATACTGCAAAACTTGGATGTGATCACATTCTTTATTTTATTCCTTCTTTAAAAACTTCAATTGTTTTGTATCATAAATAGTTACATTTGTCAAAGATCCTCAGGATATCATCAGAGGTACTGGGGGCATGTGCTGAAATCCACAGAGTTGAGTTCCAAATCTAATGAGCCCCAGTTAGCTGCTGTTTTTTTCAGTAGCTTCTAACGTGCTTTTTTATGTCCAGACAAGTTAAAAATGGATGGGGGATATAGCTCAGCAAGAAGGCCTTGGGTTCAATCCTCACTACCACATAAACACACCCAGACAAAGGAAGCTGGAGCCTAGATTTAATCAGTGATGTGATCCCTCACCCCACAGTTTACTCACTGAATAGCAGTGGACACAATCACTTTGCATCTGGATCCCCGGTTTCACCATGTAAAACTGGCTTCAGCAACATTATTTAATTACGACTTTCTGGACTAAATGTGATAATGCATGTGAAGGGTTTGGAAGAGTACTCAGAAAAGAATTACCAGGCACACTTTTATTGTTAGTAATATTATCATTATTTTATTATCTTATTATCCCAAGGGTGAAACAAAAATGCCCGTTGCAAGAGACAGTAAATCACTGCAGACCTTATGTCCTTATAATGTTATTCAAATAAGGTCTGTAGCCCTGGTATAAAAGTGAAATAGTGTTAGCGTTGTCTTTTTCCTCCATCTCTTCTCCTGCATGAGGCCAGTGTCTTGCCTTTGCTGGTTTATAATCAGAACTAAATACCATAATGGGGCTCCTGTGATTTCTGATGGTTTCCCCATGGGGCAGCCCAGAAAGTATGAGAGTGCAAAGCAGCAGGCCGTGAAATAGTCTGCCTCAGATTGTCCTCATGCACAAGGGACCAGGCTGGAATGCACAAAAAGAAGGTAATGTGCATCCCTGGTATTGTATACTCTAGGGAGGAAAAGGCAAAGATAATACTGATGTTAGGGCACTTACCTTCACTGAGCATCCTTCATGACTGCTTTATTCAGTCAAAAAACATTGATTAAGCACCTACTATAGGCCAAACACTCTGAATAATATAAAACTTCCCTGCACTAGTGGTTTGACAAAGTTCCTCTTTTTGTCCAATTTACATTCTTAAGGGGAGAAAGAGATAATATTAATCATAACAAATTATGTATTATGATTTGCACTGCAGGAAAGGCAGCACAGGAAGGAGGTCTTACATGTCTTACTTCAATGGACATTATTATATAAGCAGATGCTCTATTCATCCCTATTTACACATGAAGAAACTGAAGCACAGAGAGTGAAAGTGATTTGGCCAACTAGGAAACGATCAAGTCAAAATTTGACTTTAGGCCTCTGACTCTAGAATTCACACTGTTAACCACAGTACATGCTGACCACCAATTGCACTGGCCCAGATGGAGATCTGCTCTGCCCAGCTTGTGCCCTGCCCTGCTTGGCTTATGATTACCATGTGGCAATGGAAGAGCACAGCTTGCCATTTTTCCAGTGTCCTGCGTGTCTCCTCTCCAGACTCCAAGGTCAGTATAGAGGACCAGGGAGATGAAAATATTTCCTTTCACCCTATCACGGTGGTGGTGACACTATGGTATGCGTGTTACTCATTCTTCTTATAAGCCAAAAGATATTAATGTAGGAGTTGGGTATTTTGTAGAGGTTTGTTTCTTTGTTTGTTTGTTTCATAAAGTAAAACTTCAGTACTCAGGTTTGAGTGTAGAGTAGACATTTTGGGATAAATAAGTGTGTTTGGGGATTGCACTTTGGTACTCACATGTAAAAGTTCTAACATCACTGCCCTAGTCTAATGCATTTGCATATGGAGCTTAGTGTCTCCTTTAGAAATTTCACTGATTGTGGCTATACATTCAGCCTCCTTGCAAAGATATTGACAATGACTATATCTACTTCTTCCATGGAACCCCATTCTTCTTTGCAATTAAAATATAAAAAGAATTAATCCTCTCGCCTCAGTACTTATTTGTTGATAATAATGTCACATTTTTCATCTCATAATTTAGATCTATATTGAGTACGCTGAAGTGCTACTGTCACTAGATAAGTTAAGTGGGTACCCACATGCTCATGCTACAGCAGTGTACATCTCAGCAATACCCTGATAAAATAAAAATGTCAGTATCTCCAAAGTCAACTGATAGACACATGATGAAAACACAAATTTTCTGCCAAAGCTACAGAATGGTCCAGTCTGGAATTTGATGTCTAGCTAGACTCCCTACATGCAAGTGAGTCAAGGTTTTCGTATTTTCCAAGAGCTTGATTAAATCTCTGATATCTAAAAGACCCTGAACTGATTTTCTTGGAAAAAAAGAGACATTGCTACAATGATAAATGAATGTTTAAGGATGAGAGACAACAATTTAAGGTTCTCAAATAGCAGCTTTCATGTTTCAAAAATTTTGGAGGTGGTATCATAACCAGGATCTTGTCTGATTAGTGCAACAACTAGACTATCACAGGACTGCTGAGATGAAACGAAGCTAAATGACTCAACCCACCCATCAGCCATTGACAGAGCAGAGGAAGCCCTCCATCAGTGACACAGGCCCCCCAAGCAAAGCTGTGGCGTAGTCTCTGAACATCTCTGAAAATCTCCCTTATTTCCCTGCATTCTTGCATCCACTTGTTAGTTTTCACCAGCTGTTCCTCTCTAAAATCAAGAGTGGGAAAAGATTACTGTTGCTACTGCATTTGCCAGTTTTCACCACTTTTAAGAGGCCCTTACACCTACCTCTGAATTGGCAAGGCCCACGGGCTGGGACTTTGTGGTTCTCAAAATTCAATGTACATCTACTCTTTCCTCACTATTATTATATACTTTTGAAAGACAAGAGGAGTGATTCATTCCGCTCATGTTTTCTGTTCATCTATATTATACCAGAAGTTGTTTTAGGTAACATAATTTAGCTGATCTCATAGAACTTATAGTGAATTTATAAAGCAGACCTATGTGTACATTGTAAGTGTGTGATGGTTGTCTTTTATTTGACAGAGTGATTACATGAGGAACTACTATTTAATAGTTACAACATTGAGATCCTGTGCTACGTCAAGCAGCAAGCTGGCAACTTCTAGAGTGAATAGTAAAGAAAAATGGCCACCTTCACGAAGCTGTGGACCACATTCCTCAAGAAATTCTAAGAGTTAAATCATGGCTTCTTTTGAAATATGAAGTTTGTCAAAAGATTTCTGAGCAAATATTTCCAAGATGTCATCCAATCCACATAAATGTTCGAAGTTGATATGACTGCAATTGAAACATTTGACAATCAGAGGGGCTAAGTGATGGATCTACATGTAAATTTCTGAGTCAGGGAAAGAGTAGAAGAGCTAGAAAACCCATAAGGATCTTCTGAACCCAAACTCCAAACCCTCACTGCTCTAAATGTCTGGGAGTCATTCTGCTGTTTTTTTAAGGGTACAAATAATACAGTATTTCAAGAAAAAATATATATACAGTACGAAATCACCAGTTAATAGGTTACATATTATCTTCCCAGAAACAGTTGTCCATATCACTAAATTAAAGCATATAAAGTGGACATTCATACAGTGAAATTGGAGACAGTTCCATTCAATGATCCAACAAAAGATCAGTTATATCGTTTTCCATCCTACCTGCAGTTATATCCCTTAGTCCACCTTACTTTCCTCTCTTTTTTACAGTAACAATTAAACTTTTAGGGTTTATTATTCTCATGGTTCTTATTACTTTTTTGAAGAGAATAAAACCAAATGTGACTAAGCAAAACAGAATCAGTTAGAACAGAAGGGTGGGCATAGCACATGATGCAAAAATAGAATACCAGGTGATCAAAAGTGGTTACCATTGTGCCTCTTGCTATGTTTAAATTGAGTTGTCCATATCATCAGGTATAATAAAATTGATCAAAACAGTACAGAACAAAACCAATAAAACTTACACTGAGGACCTTGCAGGACTTCAAAAAAAGGATAATATTCAATCCATATTGGGCATCATAGTATATCTTATTGCCTTCAAAGTGATTGCCTATACCCACAAACTTGATACTATCAAACAAAATAGAATATATAATAATCAGACAGAACAGCATTCTGCTATTTTTGAGGATCAGAACTGAAGCAGTGACTTTCACAAAATCAAATGGTATGTAGATAGAACTGAGGTACTTACAAGGAATTCTATATTTTAGAAACAGACAATAATGCAATTATTTTCAAAAACAGGATATTCAGTATGAAAAAAGTACAGGAAGACATAGGATGAGAGAGGGTAAGTAAAAGTCTAGAATTCAGTGTAAGATATATTTTATCCCACTCAAAAAATTATACCTCATTTTTATTCTTTAAAAAGATCTAAAAACATTTGAAGAGTGCTATTTTCCTGTTCAAAATATTTTTATCCATTCAATCTATGTTCAAATTATTTTTTAAATTGATAAAGCAATTTGTCAAAGAAGAGACGGCGACTGGATTTCTGTCAATTATTAAATAACTTAGTTACTGTTCATAAAATACTTCTAAGTACTGTGGAAGAAAGCTCTACAACATAATGGAATACTCTCTCAAGTTACATCTTCATTTCACAATTATATTAACTTATATTTCCAAGGTTCTTACACTCCTGATAAGGTAACCCAAGAAGTTTATCATACAAAAAAATTTTTCTGTCTATGCTGTGGGATAATTACTGTTCCAATAAAAAATTCACAAGTTCTCTAGCTGTCTGAACTCCATGCTAGAGCATCAACAGTAAGAAATCTTTATTGTTGCTTCAGCCAAAAAAGCCTAGTTATTAGTTGCAGTTTGGTTTGGTTTTTCCTTGGATTTCTAACCCATTCCTGAGCAGAAAGGTGTATTGTATTTTATATTAGCAATATTTCTTGTTTATTCTCATAACTCCACTTAATGAAAAATAAAACTTAGTCTAGCTTCCCAGAGTTTTGTGGCTCTTTGTTGAGGACGAATGAATTTGAGAGACAAATCCATTTCAGTGGTGTGGGAAGCTATTAATATGTTGGAACGTCAGCAGGTATAGTAGATAAGAAAAATAAAAGTCTGCAGATTCAGCCTAGGGTTCTAGCCATCCTAACTTCTTGTGAGTAAACTTCAGAAAATTGTTTATCTGCATGGAGCCTTTGTTTCCTCAGCTACAAAACAAGTAATTCTCATATAATCATTGGAAAGACTGAAGTAAGAATAAGAGGCCAACACAGTTAACATGTGGTAGCATCCAATAATACTATTTATTCTTTTCTCTAGCTTCTGAGATCCAGTATGGAAACTATAAAGAGGGTGGATGTTTAAAGACAACAGACAACGTGTGCATATTATACATACTACACATGTATTTAGAGAGAGAGAGAGCGACAGATCGACAGACAGACAAACAAGTAAGACACATGTGAAATGTGGGGTGTGTTTGCAATTTTCTACTTCAAATAGAATTCCAAACTTGTTTTTTTTTTTAAATTTGATGCTCTTTCTTCACTTGAAATAATCTGACCTGCATTATATTCTTCTATAACTCATACGAGCAAAGCTCCTGTGAATCACTGGCGGCTCCTTTCTATTTTCCATGCTTGACAAGCTCTTTTTCATAATTAAACGACTGCTGGAGTCCTTCACACACCAAAAGAGCCCAGTCATCTCATGTGGATGTGACTGTGTCCAATCTCTAATCTATACGACTCCAGCTACAAATTTCCTTCCTGTGTCCTGCATTTTTGGACACCACAGATATAAAATGAGCAAATATCAGTTACTTTTATATGGCATATTCTTAAGCATGTCTTGAGGTTGAACCTTCTTTGATTCTGTTCCCTTAGGAAAAGAATGAGAGAGTTAAGAAATAAAATATGTCTTCACTATAGATACCTCAGTGCAAAATGTCATGTTACATCAGAATGAGAAAATTCACCTGACTCTATTTTTCCCACTGTCTCTTTATTCTTTATTCCTTTCTTCTCTCTTTTTCCTCGTTAGAATCTACCTTGAAATATTTTTGAGCAATTATGATGTGCCACAACCTTTGAAGCACATGGATAAATAGATTACTTACTGTTGAAAGGTTAATCACCAAAAGTCAGTTTCCAGATGTTTAAATGTTAATGATTTAAAAGACATGAAAATGGTGTATATATTGTAGAGTACTATATTTTTGATCGTTATCCATGAAACATTGCCAGTAGGGAACAATAAAATTCTTCCTGTTCTGTGTTCTTTGTCTTATAAATACCCTACAAGCCATAGAAAATTCAAATTGTGTTTTAAATAAATTACATGGCCTCATGTGCTGAGATAAAATCCAAAGAGGCACTTATTTTTCAAAACTTTAAGATTACTTTATACCTTTCCTATTCTAGATCAGTATGAAATCTGTAAGATGAACATGGCTTAGAAATTGCAAACACACGTAGATTTTGTGTTCTAAAAAGTACTTAACGGACCAAATAAAACTGATGATGATATTTGCAACTTAAATCACACAGACAGGGTCAATATTTCTCATATAGAAAAACATCAACTAAAATTAGATAACAAAAGGAAAAACTATGCTTAATGCACTTACTATAATTTTTTCTGTGAAAGTTTTTCTCCTGTTCTTATAGAAAGTGTATTAGTTAACTTCACATTACTATAACAATATACCTCTGACTTTATAATTTATAAAGAGAAAGTTTTGTGTAGGTCAGTATTCTGGGGATTCCACTCCATGTATGGGCAGAACCATTGATCTGGGCCTTTAGCAACAGCAGCACCTTAGGCAAGCAGCATGTGTCAGAGTGCAAGCTTGCATTATAACCCAGGAAATAAAGTGAAATTAGAAAGCTTGAGTCCCATGTCTCCCTCAGGAGAACACCTCCAGTGGCCTAACGCCCTCAAATAATGGCTCACCTTCCGAAGTCCCAATCACCTTCAGTTCCCAACCAGTCCCACCCTGGAAAACAATAATTTAATATGTAGGCCCTCGGAAAAACACTCATGGATATCCAAACTACAGCAGAAAGAGTGAAAGGCTGTTGTGGTTAAGAATTCCAGGGTGGAGCCTAAAATACTCTAAACTGCTGCCTAACTCTGTCAAGTTAGAAAGTAACTTAATTCCTCTATGTCGAAGTTTGCTCTTCTGCAAGTGAGGTGTTGCCCTGATGGAACTGCAGAGCTTCACTAGGATAATCACTGCAAAGTGCCTACCAAAGTGGCTGGCAATAAAGATAGCTGTACAAATGTTAGCTGTTATTTTTTAATAATTCCAATCATCATGTAATTCCCAGTAGCCTTATTTTTTACTTTCTGCCTAATTATATATTTTAAGTGTTTCTATGTTGCTGGACCGTTTGTCATAATTAGAATATTTAATGATTTATTTATGCATTGGATATGTCACTTTATATTTAACCTCCAGTGTTGGACATTAAACCTTCTTTTAATTTTGATCATTAAACATACACACACATGCATGCACATACACATGCATGCACACATATGCACAAATCAGCATCTTCATGTGATTTTTCTTGTGTTTAGAATTATGAAATCTTGGAAAGAGTCCCAGAATATCAATTACTAAAAACGAGTGTATTTATATCTCTTAACAAACTTTTTCCCAAAAGAGATTTGTAAAAGCTACCATCAGTAAAAATGTGACTTTTTTAAAGCAACTTGTATCTTACCGTTTTCCATTACAATAAGAGATGCAAAACAATGTCTCATGGTTGCTCTAAGTGCTCTTGGTTACGCCAGCTGACTCTTGTAATTAATCTATGGGGTGCATTTCTCATCGTATAATACTTAGCGTTTGTCTTTTCTTTGTGTATTATTATAATGTTCATTCTTAACTCTTTTTGTAATGATTCTTTATACATAAATGCCATTCATCCTTTTTTTAATTAATTAGTTTGATGCCTTCTTTCACTGTTAAAACCACGCAGCACAATCATTTCACCTCTTCGATATTGAAGGCAAATGCATTTTGTTGCATTCATACTTCTGACCATGTTAAAATATTACAGCTGATCTTGTTTCTTCTCATTTCTAAGGAAACTGTCATACTGTTTCTGAGCTTGCTGAGCCAAAGTCTTTTCATCTGAGTTCATTCTCTTACACAGTTCATCTCCTTGAAATTGTACCAAGAACACAGGATCAGATCATACCACCATGATAAACCCTCTGCTGAGCGTTCTTGCTCCTTGAGGCATCTGAAATCGTTCTAGGGTTCAGGTTCCGAATGTCAATGGGGACGGTGTGCCTCTCATCCTCAATAGATGCTGAGTTTTATGCCCACCCATTACTTTCTGTTCACTGGCACTGATTCACATAGTGCATCAATTTTCTTTCATTTTTGTTTCTCAACTCCTACGGCAAAGTTTAACACTATAAAATATGTGACATGACTTGATGATAAAGCAGTGGCTTCCTGCTGAAACTTCAGAGCAAGAGCACTTTTTCTGTTTAAGGAAGAAAACCAGTGAGCTACCAGCTGCTTTCCTAAAAAAAGATGTGGAAGCATTAGCCATGTGGATATTCTGCAGTTGTTCCCTGGTCATGATAAAAAAATATTTTATCTTTTTTTGTTATTAAGCCTCAATGGCATGTGGCTTCTCAGAAGTGACCACAGACATGAAGCTGTGTCTAACAGGGACTAGTAACGAAACATGTTAACTCTGTAATGGATAAACTGCCTCAAGGTGCTATATTTAGCCATTGTCAAGGTGACTGTCTTATCTGTGTGATCCTTCTACAACTACAAAGAGACACATATAGAGAAGACATTCTTGCTTTAAGAGAACACATGACATTAAAATGTGTTTCATTCTACTGTCAAATTCCAGTAAGAACCACTTTAAAGAAATGTTGCCCAGACAGGTAAGAAACACTCTCTTGGTCTTTCTCTGTCTACTCGTCCTACTTTCCAGCACCGTTGTCAAATAAGCGTCACCCACTTGGTGGGAAGATGTTCTGGGGATAGTTTGACAGCAAGATAAGTGGCTGTTCCTCAGTGATATGAATAACAGAGACACATCGAGGCTTTCCTTGAGGTAACATAAAGTAGCAGTGGCTAATGTGCACAGAGAACAACACTCAACATTTACACATTCAGTACATAAAATCTCAAAGTACTGCCTCCTGATTTATAAGCATCTTACACAAATGTACATCTACTTGCTGCTCCATTCTCTTCAAAACCCATTGTTTTTACAGAGACTGAAGTCACAGAATGTTAGAGAAAGATGATAGAGATGTGTTTTATTAACATCCTTTCCGAGAAGACTGGAGCTGTCATGATTTATCACAGAAGAATTAACACAATTAAAATAATCAGCAACAGAGAGACAGAATTAGAGACCACATATTCCCCAACACAGATATCTGAGAATCAATTTTGAATTACTTCTCTCTGAAACTTCCCTTACATTCATCCGATAACTTGGCAAGGCCTGTAATTTCTGCCTTCTACTAAACATCTCCAGGGTCCCCTACTCTAAATGATCCCTTACCTGTCTTACAAAAATCTGCAAACTGGATTCCCTACTTTCTGACTTCATTCCACTTTTACTTTACTCTTTTCCACTGGATGATGGCTCTAAAATGGAAATATACACATTTCTTTTTATAATGTTCCTTATTTTGCAAAGCCAATACTTGCTGAAGAGTACAACTCCAGTCTTGTGCTGGGATATTAGAGACAGTTGCTCAGCAGAGTTGGGAAGCAATCTACAAATCAAATCGCTTTTCCAGCACGTATTCAGCAGTGATCCTGATCCTCAGAACATCATCTTCACCTTCAGTTTCAGAAGTACCAAGTGTCATTTAATCCTGAGCTCTTTGGGGCTTCTGTCATCTAAACTGGCTTGCCTATTTCTGCATTACCAATTTGAGATTTCTTTTTCTCAGTGTCTCTAAGTCATGACTATTCATACATTTTGTTTCAGCTTCTAAAGTTTCATTGATGTTATTCTCTCTTTCATTTTCAGTTCCTTTTTATCTATGCCTCTTTAAGAAATCATATTGTCATTTTAACGGGATGTTGGGAGCAAGAGATAATATATTTAAGTTTCAATCTTTCATCTGGAACCTATCCCTAATTTTTTTACACAAATGTAATAAAATAGTCACACACTCAGAGAGAGATCCACAAACACATGCAGTATTTTTGTTGAAAAGGGGAAAATTTGTCACAATGTGATAAAAATATGAAATTTCTGCAGAGAATTCACATTGAATTTTAATATGGAACTTCAGATCATGGCTCTAAAATGAAGTTTGTTTTTTATGCTGTTGAACGAGTACAGCATGCCAATAAAAATAAAACATATTAAAGATTCACTCATAGTGTGCCATCCAAAGTCAAACTGTGTCTGTTTACTTTGTAGCCCTCATGTCTTATGAAACACACAATTTCATAAAGCATAATGTCAGAATAGTCTTCATAACTATCATTTTTAATTGTTGTGGAATGTCCTATTACATTGATATGCCAAGATTTACTGGTTCATTTCCATATTGTTTTCCTAGCATAAATAAAACTTCACAGATATTATTGCACTACTGCTGTAGAGGATCTATCCAGCTTTACTATGAGTTTTACTGTATTTGACATTATCATTTAAAGATTTTATTTATTTAGTAGTGATAACTTTGTTGTACTTATTTTTTATTAATGATTTGAAGTGTTTTATTTGTAATGTTTAAAATAAAATGGTACTATCTATTCTGAGAAGTGTTTGTATCATTGCTCCATTTCCTGCTTAGTTATCAATTGTTAAATGGGTGTGAACAAACTCTCTACATTAGACAGAAACAGCATGTTGTGGGGTTACTCTAGAGGATGACACCCGACTGGCACTGTCTGTCAGTCCATAAGCTAGTTCTGTCAGCAAAGAGACACCAGCTGATGACATCATGTGCCTCCCTGAGGAAAGCCTTCTGGGTGGAGGGATCAGGGGCATCAAAGCAAGAGGGCATGTACAAAAGGCAAGAAATAAATATTCTGTTTTTTCTCCCACATTTGTATTCTACACTATATTTACTTTTTAAAAGTTATCAAGTTTTTTCAATGCATGGACATAATCAAATCTGTTGATCAGACTTTGGGTTGTTACCATTCTTTTTACAATAATCCCATCTGGAACTGGGTCATCATGGGTGACTTGAACAAAGGCATAATAAAGCTTCTGTTGCTGACACTTCACTTGGGGGCAGTTATGCAGGAACACTGAAAAGATTTGAACATAGGGAATCAATAAAATGTATTTGATTAAGACAACACTGCATTAAAGCTATAGTCTCAAAGTAACTCTCAGGATAACAGTGACTGTCCTGCATTACAGTGACCATCAGCATCACTGCTTGTTTTTCTGAATAAAGTGTATAGTTATTGGCTTTTAAACATAGAGATGCAATGTGCCTGCCAGGACTGTATCTGGTTCCATTCCCAATATAGAAATACTTCGAATAGATAGGACTTCATAAAATGTTATGTGTGCTCTTTTTATGTATGTATAGCCTTTTACATTTATGTATGTTTATGTATGTATAGCCTTTTACATTTAGATATACAGAGTTGCATTTTCTACCACAAGCTTCTGTGAGTTTGATTTTGTTTCAACACTTCTTCATGAAATCATACAGAGTGAAAGGGATATCAAGGATAGGGTTCTTGTCTTCAAGAGCTACTGATTCCTTGAGATTCTCCTAATACTTAGAAGACTGCATGCAGTTATCTACTTGTTGGTCCAGACTTATACTTACTCATTAGAATGCCAGCTCCATGCAGACAGAGGGTGTCATATTCATCCTTGCCTGCTCTGTGTCTGGTGTATAAGGGAAGCTCGAGAAGCCCAGTGAACAATCCATTTATCATGAAATGGCTAAGAGGAAAGGTACATCCATGTGTGCTTCTGATGTTCTGTGTGAGTGGCTGCTAGAGGGAGAATCCCAACCAAGGAGAATTAAAACAGTCTGCTGGAGAAACTGGCTTCTGGGCTTGGGCAATGGGTAAGATTGGAGAATGTAGAATGGAGACGAAATTATAGTTAAGATAGCGGAAGGAAACAGACAAGATTGTAAACATAGCAGCAAATGTCAGCAACAATAACCAGCTCAGTGTCAGAAAGGCCAGGGGGAGTAGAGCCAAAAAGAAGAGCAACTGGTAGCAACTACCTTGTGTGTTGAGAGATAGCTTATAGATACAGCTAAGGATGATAGCATACTCTTAGCTGACAATGGGAAAGTATACTTACTATAAAAAATATCAATGAACAGCAGGAAACTGGTACCACTAGGTTTATGTATTTGAGGGTCCATTCTAATGTAAGGATAAGGGCATTTAAGAGAGGGAGAAAAAGACAAGGAGAGGGAAAGAGAGAGGGAGAGGGAGGAGGAGACAGGACAGAGATACAGAAGGAGACAGAAAAGGTGAGAAAGATTATTAAGCACCCTTATTTTCCCACACTGAAAGGGAAAGCCAGAATCCTGGAGGTGTACCTTTCTCCTAAACAACACACAAAACTGTTCCAGCATAAATTTTTCAATCAAGTTCATATTCCTTCAGCATCTTGTTTAATACTTAAGTACAAATGATCTTAGAAGATCAAAAGTTTTTATGAGGACCAGAAATTGATAAGATTACCATCAACCCTAAATATGAGAAATACTTTCTTTTTCTTTTGAATAAGGTTTACCTTCTGTGGTGAGAAGAGTTATGAACACACAGACCCCCACAGATGTCCACATTTTAATCCAGGAAACTGTGACTGTATAACATTACATGGCAAAGGGGACTCTGTAAATGTGATGAAGGACCTCAAGATGGGGAGATTATCTGAGGTAACACTGATGTTTCCTCAGGTTTTTAAAGAAGAACATTTCCCAGCTATGGTGAAAAACAGATGTGACTATTAAGGAAGGGTCATAGAATGTAGGAGACAGCTCCAATGACTGCCTTTGAATCCAAAACAATTGCTGTGACTGATTATTTGGAGACTCATTTCCTTAAACTGATATGTAGAAAGCTGGCTGGAGTATTTCCTTCTCTCTATAGCCCCCAAAACAATTCCATGTTACCTTAATTGGGTTATGTAAATTGATCATTCTGCATATCTTTATCTCTGCAATTTACAGAGATGCCAATCTTGCACCTGGCCAGCCAGCTCCAGTTACTCATGTAATTCCTGACATCCTGACTGTCACTCATCCCTGAGCCACTCCCCTTCTTCACAAGATAATAAATGCTGGGAGAGGCCTAGGATCAGCGCCTTTGTCTGCCTGTCCTCAGGAGGATTGGATTTAGGACCCCTTGGCTGCCCTTAACTTGAAACATGTCTTGGTGTTTTTACTCTCGCCGTGGGTTGCATTGGTGGTGGTAGATTGGAATTATCTTACTGGGATTCCAATGATGTCTCAATGGATTACAAATACAACCTTTGGATTGTGAGGAAAACTAGAAAAAGGTTTATAATACTTGGATGACTGAACTCGATATTTGAGTTTACAATAATAGAGATGCAAGATTACCAACTTTGAGGATGAAGAGAAGGCATGGGTCAACAATGGTGGCAATCTCCAAAAGTTGGAGAAGATGAGCAAATATTTTCTCTCCATGCCTCCAGAAAGAACACTACGTGGATTTTAGCCCAGATGGACCTGGAGATTTTAAAACTATGGAAGTGTTAAACAATACATTTATCATTTTAAGTCACCATGTTTGAGGTAATTTGTTACAGCACCAATAGAAAATTAATACTTCCTATGGGAAGAGCTCTACAGTTTAAATTGTATGATGGACTCAGTAGGAATTATCTGATTTATGGCAACAATAAGATTAAGACTCAGGTTTCCATTACCCCAGTGAAGCAGTAAACTCAACTCTGCCATGTTGCAACAGCTAGTTACGGTCCCAAAAGTAGAGTTCAGTCCTTACAGGTGAGTTATCGTGGCATCTTTGAATGACACCAAATCTGGGAAAAGTGAGAGCCAATGATGTTGCTCCAGTCCCAGTCCAAAGGCCTGAGAAATATGAGTACCTATGATGCAAGTTTAAATCTGCATGAGCAAACTGATGTCCAAGCTCACAGATAATAGGCAGAAGCAGTAAATTACCTCCTAATTAGACTTCTCAATCTTTTCAAGTCCTTAATGAGATCCATCTTTACTGGGTCCATCCTTACTGGGAAGGACAATCTGCTTTATTCAGGCTATAAATTCAATATTACTGTCATTTAGAAAGATTCTCATGGACTCACCTAGGATATTGTTTAGCCAATTATCTGTGTACCTGTACACAAGTTGATACATGAAATATCAGCATAGACAGATAGATAAATACATACTTAAATCAAAGTAAAAATGTTTATAATTGAGATAGACCAAACTATGAATGGAAGAAAACAGTAATCCAGAATGAAATTTTTGACAAAAGGAAACTGCTATGGGCACCATGCTTACAAGAATTTTTTGGAAAATTTGAACTTCTAGAAAAGTATTGTTTACCAATCAAAAATGACTTAAAATTTAGGAGATGCTGCAAATAGTTGTGAGCATACATATGTATGTAGTTTGTTAATGATGTTTATTTTCTCCATGATTACATTGGTTTAGGGAGATTGATCCCAAGAGGCCCACAGTCTTTCTCAATTTTGTACTATGCATTCTATTCTAAGCCCCAGCTGTGACCCCATTAGTATCCTCAGGTGATCAATGCTAGAGAAATTGCATTTTGGAACAACGTCATTGGGATCCTACTGGGTCCCATCCTGGGAAGGCAGAGTGGATCCATAATAATGGTGGAACTTGATGTTTGTGTTTCCCTACAGCCCTCTGTGGTGTAGTCTTTTAGAGTGGAATAATTAATTGTAAAACATTGTTTTTCTTGCTTTCATTGATTGCTTTTATATAAATCTGTAGGTCAGGACATTTAAGCTTATCTTTCACCTGGGCTGAAGCTACAGGTAGAGGGGAACACAACCAATAAGAAGGAGACACTCCTGAGATGCAACACATATAAATATTTCATAAAGATAAATTTTAAAAAAATCAAAACCAGGGCCAAAATAGGCAAGTAAAGAACATGAACAAAAGAAGAATTCAAAAAGAAGAATTAGAAATGCCTAACATTCACACATGAAGAGAGGGGCAAATTTTCAGTCACTCTAATAAAAATAAAAAAAGGAAGTAATCGAGAAAAAAAGAGGCAATTTTTCACTCATCTAATTACACATATTAAAAATTTAAAAGACAGGAGAAAAGAAAATGGCATTTGAAAGAATTTGGTTTAACTTTCTTTCCTAGATTTCTCTAGGGGGTGTTAATTAGTACAATTCCTTTAGGAACAGTTTAGCAAAATGTATCATGAGTCTTTTAAAAATTCCAGTTTGACCCATTAATTCTACTTCCAGGATACAAATAAAAATGAAATCCTCTTGAATAACGTAAGAAGTTTACATGAAAACTACTTTGTTGAAATCATACTTATAATAATGATATACTGCAAACTTATGTTTACAAAGAATTCAAGTTGTATCTATAAGGAATGTTTTAGAAACAGATTATTTTTATAACCAAAAACAATTTTATAAGCAAAACTTCTATGAAATATGCATATAAAAACATCAAAATTACAAAACTATTTTATAAAACTGGGATGGGGTCATGAATTATTATAGTGCACTTTTATTTTCCAAATTTCACACAGATGATCCATTGTACTATAATAATTAATTGGAAAGTTTATTCAGAACAAAAACGTGGAAATGGCTGTGAAGTCCTTATATAACACACCATTGAAGAGGCCCAAAGACTATGGCGTCAGCAGTGTGCCCAGAAAGTAACCAGCATTTGATTTGATTGTAATCCTACCCTTAGAGGTGACCCTAGACCTGAAAACCATTTGTAATCTGACAACACTAAGGAGGCCCCTAAATTCCTCCTGGCCCACAGGAGAGAAGCAATGTCATTTTGGAGGAGATGAAATTCATATATAATGAGATCAAGCCACAGTCATTGTCAAAGCAAATTGTGTAAGGAGTTGTAGCTGATGAAAGTTTTATACTCCTCAAACCAAATTTTCAAAGATTGGAGAGAAGGAATTCTCTGCAGTTAGCCTATCAGCTCCTCCAAAGGAAGTTATCACCACAAGAAAACGAGCCTTTGCTGCCTGGTCTGACTTTGTAACATCTGACTTCTGACACACAGTAAATACTTAAGAAATACATGACTGGTGAACAAATTAACTTAATTCTTTGTGCCAGAAACCTAGGAGCCTTCCTGATTTGTCTCCAACCTTAGAGCTAAGGCCAAAACAGCCTTTTGTTCTTTCCAATAACTTCTCTCTACTTTTCCTCTTCTATCCCTTCTACTGTTTACTCCTCCCTCCCAAATACCATCTCTTTTGTCTGAAAAATTTTAGCAGTCACCATGGGCTCTCCCCTCTCTCAACCTCTTTCTATTTTCTCTACCAATCAACAAAAGTGACGATCTTAAAGCCCAATCAGATCAGGTCATTCTGCTGCTGGACTTCAGAGTTTTCCAGCTGCTTCAGTTCCCCGTGCAGTCCCCAGTCACCTGCTTTCACTGCCACTTCCCGTTTCCTACCAGTTCTGTATTTATGCCACTTTCCACCTGGTCCATCACACTGTGGTCGTACTACCCCACTTCCTATTCATTTATGCAATAGCCATGCTTTCCCCCGCCCATTTAAATGTTCCTGAATCACAGGATGCACTTTCTTCCACTCCTATTATTTTAAGTAACCTATCTTCAAGGCACATTTTTGTTCTACCTAATTAGAGAAGACTTTCTGGTTATTTTTCACATAGCTCATTTTTATTTGCCTTCCATAGCACCTCTGATAACTTGAACTTTATTATATGTTTATCTTTTTCATCTGTATCTTCCACTCAAATGACACCTATGAGAACCAGGATGGTTTATTAATCAAATCTACCACTGTATCCTAATGTCTAAGTGCAGAGTTGTGCAGAGAGGGAAACTCGCATCTGTCTGCTAAATGAAGAAACACACTAAACAGCAAAGGGATTTGACAGTGCAGGTCCATTAAGTGAATGAAGGATGAGATGGACCGAGATAAAGATAGGAAATAGGCAAGGATAAGAAAAGTAGCACTTAACAGTAACAGCCCATCCTGTCCAGATTTCATTCATCCTTTGCTAAAGAGTAAATCTCATAGGCATCGCGTACTCTAGGACTATTATGTACTCACAAGGTTTGATGGGCTTTATGTAATTAATCAGTAAGAACTCCTTTTTCAAAACACTGCACATGAAGAGTTTAATGGTAGATGGATGTAATCAATTCAAGATACATGCTTATGTGGAGATATCACAGCAAAGCCCATTACTTTATAGAGTAACATTTTTAAAGTTTACAGATTTTATTTTGAGTAATTCTCACCAATTTTTGTCTGTCTGTTGGCACAATATACTGAGATTTAAGATTACTATTGGATGAGCAAGGATCAAACAACAAATCCCTCATATTCTGACACACAGAGCTGCACAGACACCCTGAGAAGTCTATCCATATGTGAGGTGAGCACCACTTCTTTAGGGAACACAGATGGCAGAGGACAAACTCTAGGGCTATGCTTTGAACACGTGAGGAAAGCAATTATAAAGGGATTTAAGTCAATGGCAGAAATGGAGAAGTTAAGTCTCAATCACTTCTGTGGTATATTAAGTGGTAAAATAAAAAAGCTTTGGAACATCAAACTAGACTCATCTGGCAAATTGTTTTTGGAAAGAGATGGGCTTGTGCATTTGGACACTCTTCAGCTGTGTAAACACCCCATTATCTGGCTAGCTACCTCTGAGAGTCTGTAAACCCCATGCAGGCTTGCCATACCTGCCCACAGGCTCAGTACCAGTGGGAAAAAGATGTCCGCAGGTGCTGATATCTCCATAGAATCAGAGCACACCTTGGCTGCTTTCTTCGTGGTCACACAGTGACCCTTGGGAGAGAATCCAGTCCAAGAAAGTAAGATTCCTTAAAGAATGAAGGCTTGGTTGACATCCCCGGCCGAACGGCCGGATTCAAAAATGATTCGGTCTGCAGGCTGAATAACCATTTTGTTTTCTTTTTAGGTCCCCCGATTATGTTAATTTGGAAACTGTATCTATTAATTGCCCAATTAGACATCTGGTAATCACTTTCTACAGAAATATTCCAAATCATAGTGGCAAGGGCCTGGCATACTATTTTATTGTATCACAAATAAAAAAACTAATTTGGACTTAATAAAAACTAATTCCAGCTAATTTAAAACCAATTGATCATTAACAGGGTGCATTTTGTGGTTTATCAAGTATATAAGAAGAGCATATAATTAACTGGAAATGGTGTCCACAAGGTTATAATTAAATTCTTGGTAACTTTTAACTTTCAGCAAATGTTTTACCACTTAATTAACATTTCAGAAGATGATTTATAATATAATTTATTAAATGCCAATTGCATACAGTGCTGGGATAACTAATGAATATCATGATGGAGGCTTCTATTTACTAAATGTCTCTTCTTCAAACTAAGTAAATACCTTGCTGCAAAACAAGTAAGACATCCACATGTACTAATATTAATAATCAGTTAAGGCCTGAGTGATTGAATTGTTTTTAACATGTAACATTTACTGTTGTGTTTACACTGTGTTCAGTTTATTCAGTGTAGTCAGAGAATCAGCCAAAATAACACAAAAGGCGTTCATTTGCTTGATTTTTGCCCATTTTTTGCTGATCTCTCAGCATCACTTTCTTAGGATGAAAGAGGCAAGAGAGCAGGGACCAAGTATGGCTCACTCACGGTTGCACTCCCAGGTCTTTGTGTGGAGTCAGCAGCTGGAAAGTCGTTGCTTGCTGCAGAGATTAGAACAAATTCTACAAGGAGCTCCACTTGAGAGGAAACAAGGTCTGTGGTATCCATACTGTCTAAGCCATCTCAGTTTATATTTAGTCTATATTCTCTTTCTTCCTGAAGTTGATTGTGATGAGTGCTATATTTTATGCATTCACAACTTGGATGAATACCTAAAATGGAAAGACCATTGTGAGGATTTAAAGATCTTACATGTGGAGAGGCATTGAGTGGGTTCTCAACAAATGCCAGCAATGGTCTATTTCATCTGTGGAATTTATGACAATTACAACTTCCCACTGATTTGTCAACTGGATTTCTTCTTGAACAGGTCAGGACTCCTGTGAAGGTCGAGTAGATCTAGTTTTACTTATCTATCTGTAATGTGAAGGAGAGAAATGATCACAACATTGGTCTCCAGTGAACATGAGTTGAACTATTAAATGGACAAAGAAACTCATTATAGTTATTCAAAATGCTTGACACATTTGGCCTTTAGAATACTTCAAAAGAAGAAAAAGATTCAGTCTGTAGCTCAATGGTAGAACACACGGTTTGCATGAGTGAGGTTCAATACTCAGGACCAAAAGGAAAAGAAAAGAAAACCAGAAACCAAATCATGCTTTATTGCTCATGAGATGACCCAGTGAGGTAAGGTAAAATTTACAGGTGTTTGTTCTCTGTAGCAAGATGACCCATTCTTCTGACCAATGGATTCTGACCATAGCTTGTACCTTCCATCCTCCAACAGGACTCCAGTGACTGTGCAGTCATGGTTTTTATGCCTTCTGAGCCATCTTTGTGTTCACACTATGGTGATCAGAACTTATTGGAGTAATATTTCCTTATCAATATTTCAATATAATCTCAGGCCAGCCCTGGTCTTGCAGGGGCCACCTCATTTGCATTGGAAGGTATCAAAATCTGGCTGAACAAGTCCATTCCACCTCAAACATCCTTAAAGTTCTGAGCTCAGCATGGAATTTAATGTGATGCTTCTCGCTTTTCCTGAGCCCTGTTCCAGGAAGGTGAGCTATATTAAACTTGCTATAATGTTTGGGCATATTGATTTAAAAAATACTTGGCATCAAACATCCAAAATGCAGTTTTAAAAAATAAAAAAGGTAAAGAAACAAGAAGGGAAAACATGCATCCAATTGCAGCATTCAGCACTGTCCACAGAGGTAGGCATTTCTGAATGCCTATGCTTCAAAATCTGTCTAACCAATGGCTCTTTTCTTGATGACCTTTTTAAACGAAGGTGGCAGTTTAAGGCTGTAAACAACACTGAAGGACAGGGATGTGAGTTTATTGTTTTATATCACCACATGAAAAGTTGGCAGACTAAAAGAAAGTAGAAAACACTCAGTCAGGGCTCTTTCGAAGTAAGGATTCTCTTTTGCTATTAGTTCTGGCAACCTCTAAAATTTGACAGCCAGATTCATTATGGGAATCTTGAGGTCTGTAGTGTTACCACAAATTCAAAGATCTGCTTCACAGGGCTACTTTTTGAGGGTTGCCAGATCAGGTTTGCTCATCAATTAAATTCAGCCTTTCTGAGCTGAGTGTAGGAATCCTGGCAGGGCTTGTGTAAACCAATCTCAGGAGTATAGCGGTCACCTCAGATTTGCCATGAAGAGCTAACACTGAAAGGAGGCTGGACCATAGTATAATCCAGACATTTGTCCATTCATTTATCTCCCTTTATTCCCCACAACCTTCATCTATCCATCCACTCATCCACTTCTCTCTCCTCCACTCTAAAAGTTATATATTAGGCACTAAGCTAGGAACATGGATTTATAAGATGACAGAATTATTTCCCATTGTCAAATCTCTTTTCATCCTCCAAACCTGTCCTTCTCTTCTATCTTTCCTATTTCCCTCTTGCTATTACTAATTATGCAGTATATTTTCTAGTAGAAAAATTCTACTTCCTCGTTAAAATCCCAGTCCAAAGCAATCAGCACCTGCAAAAGTTTTCTTAAATGCCTGAGTCTGTATGGTTCTGCTTATTAATTTGATGCTTTATGCATATATACTCAGTAGCATTGGTCGTGTTTTGTAGAAGCCATTTTAAATAGTAATAGCAATAATAACAACAATAAACGAATAAACAGATTTTGTTGGCAAATATTCACTAAAGCTAAGTACATTACCAAGCAGTTAGCATAACTCTACTAATACTAGGAAGAAGCTACTATTACTATCTTTAATTCACAAGGAACTGAGAAGAAACTAAGGCACAGAGAGACCATTTTTGTGTCACTTAGCTTGACAGTGAGCTTTCCTAAAAGATAGAAAGGACTCTGTGATTTAGTGTACTGAAAAGCTTAGCATGTGCCTCTCATGGAGGCTCAAAATAAGTCTTCAAAAGATCAAACGAATGAGAGAAGTAATGCAACCCAAAATTCTAAGTATTTTCTTACATTGCTAGGTGACCCTCATTCTGATAAATCAAAAACTAAATTTAATGTTACAGTGATTCCTACATTTGTCATTGAAATGCAGGTTTACTGTGGGTTGAGTGTAACTCAAGAGGATGTTGATGGTACAGAACAGATACCAGGCACCCTGGAGTGGATTTTACATAGATTATTTCACTTAAGAGCTCATAAAATTCTATTAGGGTAAGTCAATTGATACTTTTCCACTGATGCAGAAACACTGAGGCTTAAAGATTTTAACATTCTTGCACAAGGTCACCTAAAGCTGCAAAACAGTGGACAGGCGCTGAGAATAAGGCTAACACCAGAGCCCTGGAGCCTCAGCTCAGGCTCCGCTGAAGGAATGAAGCAAAAATGAAAGGGAAAAGGAAGACGCAGAGAAGCCAGGACTGAGACATCATTTCCTTGACAGCATGAATTCCTGGGCTATCATTCCCCTGCTTTCCAGTGTTTTTAATACGACCTATCCCGTGTGCCTTGAAATATTAAACATTTGGAATAAATAGCCCTGAGAAGAAGTTGAACTTTTACTCAAGGACAAAGCACTTGTGTATACAGTATGCGTGTGTAATTTATAATACATAAATGTTATTAATGTTGTTTAGAGCTTTTAGATTCAAAACTATTTTCTTAATTGCACAGTTATGATGGTGTGGCTGACCGTGATGGTTTTTCCATCTCCATGAAATGTTTTCTGTTTCAGTTTATGACTAGGAGTGATCGATAAGATTTGTCCTTGGCATGTAAATTAATCCTACTGATATCATAGCTTTTCAGTTGGGACATTGCAAGAGTTCCACAAAGCTGTCGGTTCAGAAATTATTTAATCACTCTACAATTGCCTGTAACTGTTCATTGGTTTCAACTACAGTTTTAAAATTCCTTTTTCAAAGACCACAAATGACTTTGCTCACCAAAGCTATGATTTCTTCTCAACTAATTTTTTGGAACTTGCTGAGTCATTTAATATTACCCACTCATTACTCTCTCTATTGAAGCCCTTTACTACCTGAGATTCTGTCTTTAGATACTCTGTACATTTTAATTATATCCTTCATTTGCAGTTTTATTATACAGCCTACAGAGTTCACCATATATTCGCTGGCCTTCAAAGTGAACTTTGCTACTTATATTCCAAAGTAAAATTTCTCAAACTTCTTGGAGTTATAATGATAAAACAACAAATTTTACTACTATTCTGCAGATTTTGATCATGGATTTGAAAGTTCTGATTCTCAGTCCATCACTTGCAGTGCGAGCATACAAAACTCATTTTGAAAAAGAAAATGAATTCAAATCCAGTTTTTCAAAGTAAATATGGAACAACGTCATTTCTAGTCATCAGACTCTTGTCTTATGCCTGTGATTTATCAGGCTTCTACCTGTTGAGCATGACAAACTACATTTCAACATATACGGACCCTGGAGACTGAGACATATAACAGACAGTAGGAAGCTGAAAGAAAACATGTACCCTCTTTAACTTGTAAATGTTGGCTTTCTTTCAGATCCTGTCTGCTAACTGCCATTCTATTTAGAGAAGTGAATGTAATCACACATGGGCATGCACCCACATTCACACACACACACACACACACACACACACACACGTGTAAGTGATATATGATTGTAAAAAAGACTCAAGAAACTAAAATGGTTTATAGAGAGAGCTACTCATTCTGAATTTTCAAAGAATTCAAATTATCTGAAAACAAGTGCATATATACATTATGTCCATAGGGTTTCATCACAATTATGCTACCTGCTGTGATTTTGATTTTATTGCTATGAAAACACTCTGAGAAATGTCTAATTTGACCCTGGACTGTTCACAAATATTTTCTTAATTAAGAGAGTGGTCAGATTCTC
Source organism: Cavia porcellus (assembly GCF_034190915.1). Lineage (NCBI taxonomy): Eukaryota > Metazoa > Chordata > Mammalia > Rodentia > Caviidae > Cavia > Cavia porcellus. The sequence continues at coordinate 97,814,417 of NW_026947487.1, forward strand.
CCATTATGAGTAGAAAGATAAGGTTAAGATTAACCTTGAACCAAGCATCCATTACACAATCACACACAGTCTAATAAAGTTGGTATTCTAAGGCTTGGAACCAGGCTAGTTTTGTAAACCAGGTAAGGCCACAAGAGTGTAAAACTTGGTGATTGCCCTGTCAATAGGAGCACCAAGTGTCAAACCATGAAAACCAAGGCAGACTGTTGTTGCTACAGGGCTGGTAAATGATTAGAAAAAGAAAGACAGCACAGAACCATGTATCTTTGAGCAGTAAACCGGGGTAGTGGATAAAAGGCTCATTTCCTGCATATTTACTCAGATGTCCTTGAGGGCCCAAAGTTTCGTTGTATCGGTTGCTGAATGGGAGGGTATAGGTGAACGGGTCTGCTTTCATAGCATAATTTTGGTGTGGATCAGAACCACCAGGAATATATCAGATGAATATTTCTGAAAAATTATTGAATGGGAAACTGAAGTGACATTGCAAGGATCACAGGAATATTTATCTGTCTTTGAGAATAAATGTTATGATAATATGCTTTGCTATTTTTATATGTTCATAAAGAAGATGTTATCACAAGCCTTTTATATAACTTGATAAACTAAAATCTGCTTCTCCTATCCCTGCCTTCTTTGTGGATTTTTAAATATGATTTAAATTGACATGACAACATATTTTTCTTGTCAGTTAAGCTAGTTTTTATGGCAGTATTTAATTTCTTGAAATAATACCCATCAATGTCAGATAAAAAAGTAGTATTGGTAGATTGTAGAAGCATGAATCATCACATCCAACAATAATGACAAAATATTATAATGATGATAACATAGCCCAAGAGTCCAGTTCCAGAGGTCTCTTTCTGACACAACTTTGGTAAGAATCTTTTTAAGTGGCAATTTCTTACTTAGAAAATGAAGCTGTTTATACATTATCAATGGTTCTGTACACAACTCATAGGGCTTATACACAACTCATAGGATTTATACAGAAGTGTGTTAGGAAGTAAAGATAAGTAAAAGAAAAATGACCAGCATATTTTCTATCATAATGTATTAATAAAATAATAGTCCTTACATTTATTTTCACCATCTGAAGTACAGTTCAGTGACATTGGAAGCATTTCAGTGTTCTCACTGAGGAAGCACTCTGATCAAATTGGACCAACATTAAGTCCAGGCTCTTTGTCCCCAACAGAAGAGCATCATCCTTAGGCAGGTTCCATTCTAACCCCCATCATCAATAAAGATTGTTGATAGAAGATTATCAGCTTTGTATATTTACACTTGAAGAACAATGGCCTAACTTAACTTCACAGATTTCTCCTTTAAGCATAAATGACATCACTCAAAAAATAAAAACTGAGAGCAAAAGTGTTTATAAAAAAAATTAAAAGGTCAAGCATTGTGTTTGGTCAAACCATTTTTCCAAATAGAGAATAAGTGAATATAATAATACAATAGATACTAATTCAGTTATTTTGTGAGAAGCAATGTGCTAAAGATTTTATAAATAGAATCAAGTTTTATGCTCAGAACAACTTTTGGACATGATAACCCTCTACCCTTCACTATACAGGTAAGGAAACAGTTTGTAACACAATTGCCAACATCACAGAGCTACTGATAAGCAAACTAAAATTCAAATCCAATCAGGCTATCTAGAGTCCATAAATAGACCCTTAAAATTATCCTACATGAAAGAAAAACAAAATAGTATAATCAGAGAGACAAAGTGGGGGGGTGGCGAGACAGAGACAGAGAGAAAAGAGGGACAGAGAAAAAAAGAAAAACCAATAAAAGTGACAGTTTCTTAGGAGACACAAACAATAAATGAATAAATGAAAATTGCCTTTTGTCTTTCTTTTGAAACACTGAGAATTGAAAGTAGGACCTTAGCACTTGGCTATATCACCAGTTTTGTTTTCTCTCCTTATTTTGAGATAGGGTCTCACTAAGTTGCTAAATTGTCCAGGCTGAGTTCAAACTGCAATTCTCCTGCCTCAGACTCCCAGAGTACCAGGATTATAAGTGTGCACCATCATGCCTGGCTTTGAATTTTCTTTAATGTTTCTTTCTATCCTAATGGCCCACTTTTGAGACACAGTAAAATGCTAAGATCTTAAATTAAATTCTCAGAAAAGGCTTAACTTCTGTACAGTGGCAGCGTATCTGTACACATGAAGACCACGATTTGTTTACATGTTCTTCAGAACTTTATTCTCAAAAGAACAGTCTTATTTCTACAGGCTATTATTCATGCTGCTTTGCCTGGACTTTGTTTTTCTCTTTGAAGTCCCAGAGGTAAAATGTCATTTTCCGTATGGATCCAAGAATAGACCTAAAGACACCACTGACCTTGATGGACAAAGCCTCTGCCATATGAGGATTAATTTTCATACTAGAATTACCCCCTACCCAGGAATTCAGCAAAATGCAGAATAGTGATAGGTTGTTAGTGTGCAACAATCTTTTCAATCTAGTGTATGCTTTTTTCATAATCTTTAAATTCTTACCCCAAGGATCACAAGACACTGTCTTTCCCAAACACACCAGCTTCTTTTCAACTTTCAGTTATTTAAAGACTTTGAATTCATTTTTTAAAAAATTGAACGATTTGATCACACCAACCTCTTTGAAACTGGTAAAACCTCTACAATTTGTTGACTTTACTTCATACTTTTAGCAATAAACTATTTTAACATCCCAGTGAATGCATTTCCAGCTTTGAAAGTTCAGCCATCCTTTGATAACACCCCACCCCTGCGATCCTGCCATTCTACAGTATGAAACCCCAAAATCTGTGAGTTCTGTCAAAATTATTTCCAACTCAAGTCTAACAAGATCACTGGCTACAGTGATTGGTTCAAGGAAGAGATGCAATATTTTTGCAGTGCAGGGAGCTGAACCCAGGGTGTCTTGTTTTGGCAGGAAAGTGCTATACCACTGAGTTTCTCCTCAAGTCCAAGAAGACTGAATGTTTTTCTAAACATGAATATGCTGACTACTCTGCATTGATCACTACCTAAGATATATCTGACTGAAAGGATCACCTTCCATCTCATAAATATGTACAAGTATCATATCGATCAGCAAACTTTCATTTCCAGTGTGTTTTCTTTTACAGTTTTGTACATAGAGAAAGCATGCAGTGCATCCTTTTTATCTAGAAATAGAAGCTGGAAAGGTATGAGCAGCCATCTTGCCACCATCTATCATGCCGGAATTGATGCCACATAAGTAGAGAGCAGAACTGAATGATGTAAGGAAAGAAATGCTGGGTAAGTGAGCTACTGGACTTGGACATATTGTCTCTGTGTCATATTATCAGGGATGGCCTCATAGACATACCGTCAGTGCAGTGACACATGGCCCCATGCATGGACTTCAATGCTCTATTGGCACTGACTTGAAGTTATGAATAATTTTGTCTTCAGAGTTGAGTTTTAGAAATGAAGGTCAATAGCTCAATGGGACAGTGTAATATTTGCCAAGAGTTTGAAGCTAGGGTTCATGATTGCTTTGCCTTTTATCTTCCTGTTTTTCTGGGACAAGTACTTCACAGCTTGCTTCCTGTTCTCTAGGGCATTGGGTAACCCCTAGCCTTCTGCTACCTGCAGTGCAGATGTGGTATATTAATTGTGTCTCTCTGCCCAGCCTCATGACTGGAAAGCATCCAAGGTGGGGGAATTCAGATCCTACAGTCTACCATCACTTTCAGTTCTTTTCTAGGACAGTGATGTATCAAAGGGAAGGTTGGATTGACATGTATCCCTATCATTTTAACCCAGAGCTAATTAATGGCAAACCCTGCCCCAGGACTGGAGCAACACAGTAGTCTTAATTGTAATCAGTAAAAATTATAATGTCTAAACTAACTCTAGATCAGGGCAATGAATCAATGGGAATGGGAGATTCATCTCTCTTCCACCAATAGGGCTCTACCTTTTATATCTTTCATTGAGTCTCACACATCATGTCACTGGTCCTGCATGTATCCATACTTTCAACTGTATGAAATAACTATTTCCCTTTTTTGCATAAGAATCTTTAAATTAGGCTTTCTGTATGAGGCTTTGTGGTCACTCCACTCTTCTTTGCTCAGTCCTGGGTCAATTGACACTTTTCAATCTGTGGTCTGGCTTTGCCTCACCACCTGCTGGACAGCTGCTCCTTTTCCTCACAGATAAACCATCACCTACTTCTCACAGTTCCTTTTGGACGCTGACATGCTCATTCCAGGGAGCCCAAGGGAGAGACATCAGATGCACTCTTAATCCCTTAGAGCACAGCTGACCTTAGGTTGTCTAGAAATGAGTCTGACACCTAGGGCCTTGGATCAGACAATATAATAAAAGCATGTAAATCTCAAAGTTAGATTGCGGGGCCTAAATTCTTCAAAATCCCACCTTCTATGGAAGACCCCCCCTCCCCACACCATCCTTCTGCTCAGTTCCTGGCCTGCTATGCAGCAGGAGACCGATTGGACATGCCATATTGAGTGAAGCATTTCAGCTCCCCCGGGACCCCAGAGAAATTCTGTTTTCCTGAATCCCTTAGAATGGGAAATTCTTGTGTTACTACGGTTTAAATATGAAGTGTCGCATAAAGACTCATGTACTGAGGGCTGATTCTCAATGCAGAAGTGTTCAGAGGTGGGACTTAGGAGATTGGATCTTTAGGGCAGTCACCTTGTCAGTGGACTATCGATCAACTCATTAGACAAATGGAACATAGTTAAACGAAGTAAGATACTGCGGACATTAATGTAAAAGATGTATCTTCTGTCTTGCCCTCTCTACTTTCTGGATGTCTTGATGTGAGCAGATTTCTTCTGCCACATTTCTTCCTTACAGCCTGGCAGCCAACCATGTACTAAAGCCTCTGAAACTGTTAGCCAAAATAAGCGTTTCCACTTTTAAATTGTGAGTGTCAAGTATTTTTTCCTAACACCATAAAAGTGACTAATATCTGCATCAAATCAACCTCTGAACACCAATGGTAGGAAACTAATGGTAATGACTTCAAATTCAATTCCGATTTCATTTGTAGCCAACACAATTTTACAAGTCGAGTAGGAGGTCAGTCATAGAATGCTGAATTATACAATGTACATTTAGATTAATGTCTGTGATAATAAAATTAAAGACATGAGCATTTTTAATAGGAATTTTCAGGACAGTTTCATTTAGGAACATAATGATGAAGCCCTATTTACCCATCAACAAAAATACCAGAGTATTCTGATCAAAAAGGGAACACAATCCTCATAAGCCATATGCATACAAATCTTTATTTCAGGGTTTACTTCTATGAACCTGACCTATGAACCTGACCCAAGACACTCCATTACGCACCGGTGAAATTCAGGCTTTGAAACATGTTTTTCATATTTAATTTTTAAGATGAGTATTTTATGCTTCACTTACTAGCCCAGTTTTGTTCTTACCGACTTATGATTTATACATTGTGTCAATTTACAAGTTTAACTAATGGCTCAGCAAGAGGCCAAGGTCCTCACTTTGCACACATTTTCATTCTGTGCTAGAGGAGAGCACAGAGATGCTGTGAGTGCTATGTCCACCTTGGGCAAGGGGAGTGGTAGCCTGCTTACAATAAAAGAGAGGAAAAGAGCCTTGCTCTCCCTGCTATTTTTACTCTTGCTGCTTCTACTGTCTTCTACCATCTTGAACTGTTGCTCCTGTGACATGCCACCCAGCCTTAGAGCCAGCTGATTATGAACTGAAACCCCCACAAATTGTTAGCTAAATAAACCTTTTCTTCCTTAACTTTGAGTGTTAGATATTTTGAGTGTCAGATATTTTGTCTCAGCAGAGAGGAGTGTAACTAAACCATGTCACTTTCTTCTGTTGTATGTTAGGCTGTTTTTATTTACTAAACCTTTTTGTCTTGTCCCTGAAGGCATTTGAGTCTACAAACCTCCAACTAATGTGCTTTGGACCAAGATGAGGATAAGGTCCGTGGCAAATTCACCCTATTCTATATTTCTTAGGCACCCTTATTTCTTGCTATTGTGTGCAGTAGCACATTTCCCATTTTCCATCCATACAGTCACTCTGAATCTTTACACAGTATGATTCATCTGAATAAGTATTTTCCCTACTCTTAGGGCACCAAGCAAAATCGCATTTATCAATGCCCTTATCAAATGTCCCTCATCAAAGTGCCACCCATTAGAATAACTAAATAAAGTTCAGTGGTGGAGGAAGTTAAAAAAAGGTAAAAGGTTGGAGATTAGGGAAAAAACACCATCAGATAGACAGCCATTACTACTCTGTAATTCATGGAAGGATGACAAGCATAAGGCCCCTGTGGCAGACCAGTTAATGATCAGTCTAAGCAGGAACACCCAGGTGACCTGAGTCAGTGTGGATCTGGGCTGGGGAATCTATACAAGGAGTGTTACCAGATAGCATCAAAGGAAAACAGGAGGGAAATTCTGCATGCTGCCGATTTTCCTGTAGAAGCTGCTTTTTGGCTGCTGTCTTTCTTCAAGGGTGCTTCAGTCCTCACCTTCATCTTGGTTCTTGACCCCTGACTTTGAGTTCAGATCTCTCAGCCTCTGGCATATATCCTTCACCCTCCTAGAATAAGAGTTTCTAGCTTCCACCACTGGCCCTTGGGCCTTTCTGGTACAGAACCTTGATACAGAATTTTATGGGACATTTTTGTGGTCTCAAAGTCCCTGACTGGATCCCTTGAGTCTCTAATGCACAGACAGACATTTGCATTCTTTTAGATCTGATTCCAATACGCGTTGTTTAATGCACACTCCTCACCAATTCTAAGTAATATTGGTGTACTTCTGCCTGTTTCTGAGAAGGAGTTGCTAGCTTTCATCTCACAGATATCTTTACTAATAGGTAGAAATGGAAGGGAAGAGACATGGGAATAAGGACACCACATTGCAGAACTGAGCTTGGTTTCCTACTCCAAGATGACAACATGGAAGTCATCAGTTGCCATTATTAACATGTCACAGTACCTAGACTGACTTTTAGGGGTTCAGGAAGCTCTCTGAGGACACATGGCCTGTCTACTTGAGAACCAAGGTGTACACCCAATTTCAGGGCATACAGGATTATATTGATTCTACTACCTCCTGGATTAGAGAGAGCACATCAAAATATTTCCAAAGGCTATTTTGTGACAAGGCCAGAACAGGACATACTGCAGGCGAGGATGGCTGGTCCCAGGACATGCTCCTCTGTCTTGTGAGCTCATAAAACTGTGGTTTCTTGGGAACTATGGTCACTAGGGCAGAGCTTATCTTGACAACCTCATTTGAAATAAAAGTACATAATAGTCAAATCCTGAAAATAAGAAGAAAAACAAAAAAGAGAGAAAGGGAGAGAAAGGTTAGTCAGTGCTCTCACATCCCTGTGGTCTCCTTTAACAATGTGTTGACTTAAAAAATGTTCTCTACACTTATCTGCACTTTAAAGCTGTGATTCTCAAAATGTTATCTGACCACCAGCAGTAGCAACCTTATCTGTGGACTTGACAGAAATGCACATTCTCACCATCTAATCCAAACCTGGGGAGCCAGGAACTCTTTAATGGAGAGAAGTAATATGTTTTAAGAAGCACTCCAGGTGATTCAGATGCATATCTGACACCATGAACTATTGATTGAATGCATGCAAAGTACCTTCAGATGGAATCTCTTTGGAAAGTTTGATTCTGTTTGGTTCCCACTGCACATTGGCTTAAAAAAGGTTGAAATGTTCTGAATGCAAATCCATGTGAGCTGGATTAAGGAATGCCCACCTTTTCCAACTATGATAAGATGTCTTTATCAGAATCTCACCCACTAGGAGATCCAAAGAGGGTTTGCCATCTCCACTCTCAGCATTTACGTGTCTCATGACAACTCAATAGGTAAATGTTCAAAACTGATACCTTGTGTGACTCTGATATGGAAAGATGTATTCAGACCAATCCATTTGACTTCATAGAGGAAATTAACTTGCATGTCTAAGCAGACTATTAACCCATTAGAGATATATTTTGGTTCCATCAGAAAAGAATCTGTGGAAGATGAAATAATCATGTGTTTTTAAAACTGGAAAGTCATCTTGGTCACTCATCTCTTTAAAACTTTAATTTCTATTAGCTACAATAGTAGTTCTCAGTGTTGATTGCACACTGAAATTTAAAATCCCGAAAGCCAAGCCATATCCTGAGTAATTAAATTAGAATCCTTTGGAAAAGACCCTGGTATTTATAAAAGGCCTGGAGATAGTTTTGATGCACAGCTACGCTTGAAAAGCACCAGTATAGAACAATTTGCTTAATGTGGTCTCCAAATGCCTAGTTGCCCTAAGCCCTTCCTAAGAATTCAAAACTTTCCTCCAGGTCTCAGCATCTTGCCCATTTCTGCCCATTCTGATGCACTTGAACGGCATCTCAATCATCATCACTCCCAGATATGTGTGTCAGCTGTTCCTCTTACCAAGATGCGTGTTTTACAAGCTTTACCTGTGGTGGAATTATTAGTAACTTTTAGGTCTCAGCCTAAGAACTCTCTTGTGTAGGAACGCTATGTTAGCAACTTCATCTAAAGTCATGTACAATGTCGTTCTCCCTTACCTCTGAGTTTATCTCTTTTGATGTTTTACAGCCTTCTTCCTACATTTATTGGCTTTGTGTATGGCTGATCTTGCCCGACTTTATTGAGGATCCCAGGAACTCTTGTCATTTACTACCAAATCCTCAGTATCTGAAAGGCTGCCTGGTGAATAAATACTGCTTGAATGAATGAAGGAAGGAAAATGAATGAACTCGCAAAGTCTGGTGATTAATCCTCAGTCCTATAACCACTTTTAGCATTTTCACTCCAATGTTCTGAGTACAGGTTCACTGATTTTTGTAACTTTAACTGACCACTTCTGCTTTCATTCTGTTCACACATGTTGAGACAAACCAGGTTATAAGAGACAGTGTTCCTAATAAGTAACCTTGGATTTGGTAACTTAGAGCTGACCTTATGTGATGTGGCAGGGAGTAGGCGAGTAGGCACCATGCAGAACCAGCTGTGTAAATAGCATCACCTCCAGTGCTATTTAAATGAAGTCAGTAAATTATGCCTGCAGACCCTAAGCCATTTATTTTACCATTCTGGAGAAAGAAAAGGTAATGTTCAGAGAAGCAATTTCTCTACCTAGGTATTTCATTTAAAATAAATACAAGAGGGCCCTGTGGGAGAACATGGCTCCTGATATGATTCTAGGAGACATTTCCTTAAGAAATAACCCAATCAAACAATGGTTCACCCACTCCCATCAATTTCCTCCATTAGCAATAATGGAGGGCCAAGAGCTGGGATGAACTTCAGTTCATTGTGTGCCCTGCAGGAGATGGAGGAGCAGACAAGCTCCTGCCCACAGAAGCAATAGGAACAACATTAATAAGTCACCTTTGTCAACTCTGTGGAAGGGGGCTATTATGGGGGAAGTGTAAATATTTTTCTCCCTCCCCATTGCTTCTGACAATGGAAAAACTTTTTTTTTTTTTTTGGTTTAACATGTACAAGAGAATCAGACTTTGTTCTTTTGCTGCCTATAACAAAATAACCCCATTCTTTGTCAACATCAGAGAAGCCTAAGTCTGGGCAGCCACCACTGAGGTCTGTGTATCACTGTTTACCTCACTAGCATTTGTTTTTAAAGAATGTTTAAAAGAGCAAGGTTAGTTTAATAACTATAATTTTCCTTGAACCTTGTTATAATTCTAAGAACAAAACAAGAGTTCTGGTTTCCATTTGAGAGCAAAGAATTCCGAAAAAGAGGCCATACAACCTATTAGATTTTTTCAGCTGCTGAGTGACAAATCTGAGATTCTAACCCCAACAGAGCACAATTCATAGTCCACTTAGACCTAGGAAACTTCCACGGGTGCTAATAATAATACAAAATAACTATTAGTATTATTATACGCACCCAACAAAAGTTAGACATGCAGCAACACCATGTCAAATGCATACACCTATAATCTTAATTTAGTCTCACAGTAGGTCATTTAATTTTCACTCTACTCCTATCCAGTAGAGATACTTTATAGATAAAAATAACAAGAGTCAGAAAGTTTGCTTAAGGTAATAATCAATAGGTGGCTGAGTTCTCATTTGAATACGCACCTGTCACTTTTTTCTCCTCCTTAGTACTATGGGTGAACTAGACTAAAAATTGCCAAGCTTCTCAGAATATTGAATCCAAAGACTTGAAGTTTGGTTTGGCTACCAAGCCATTCTAGGACCTTTAGAATCCTCTTTCCTCTCTGATTGGCCGTGGGGCTGATCTAGCATCACTTAATTCCTGGTCCAGTGCTCTTTCCCAAGCACAAATTTACAAAACACACAAAGCAACCATCTGGGGTGTTGTCCAATGGCCTCTTTCAAATGTGGCATCACCCAGTTTAAAAATTTTAATGATAAAAGAAAACCTTTGCTGGCCACAAGTTTCAGAGAGGCCAAAGGACAGAACTGATATTGGAAACAAGCTGGGACACTACTCACTCATGTGTCCTTGATTCAATACCTATCAGGAAAAGGCCAACTGACTTTAAGTAGGTTGTTCCCTCTCCCTTTGTACTGTTCACCAGGAACTTGATGGGAAGGGCAGAGCTGAGAACATAATTACATGAACTTGAAAATGAGGTAAAGATCAAATTAAAGAAGTAAGCTTTACGCATAAAGACAAATGGATGACTGTCAGCAAATCTCTTGCAGCAGCAAGTAGAAAAAAATGATGTACTTCTTGCTTAAAATTTACCTTTGGAAAAAATAGGGAGATAACAGAGGCAAAATGCAGAGGCTTGGGCTTCTTCATCATCATCATAACAGCACCAATGGCAAAGGGTTCTTGCAGAGCAAATACATGCCAGAACCTATGCTTTTTGTCACTGAGTTCATCTTCCTATTGAGTACTCACCAAGCCACAAGGCATAGGTGAATCACTTCTCTGCTTTTGCAGATAAGCAAATAGATTCAGATGCTAAAGTTTATCCAGAATTTTTGTCTACAAGGAGTCAGCCTCTGTTGCTCTTATCATTTATGATAGAGGAAAGTTTAAGTACAGCTATTATGAGAGGCTCTATTCCTGACCAGAGAGAATTCTCTTTACTTAAGTGATAAAAAGCCAAAGCCATGATGTTGCTCTCCTCTTCCTCCTCCGTCAGTCACAGCCTAGATGCTCTCTTGGCTGTATTTCTGCTAAACATTGTCTTCCCTGCCTATTATGAGACACTTGTTTCTTCTTCTATACTCAAACTTGTTTATTTGATTAATATTTGCTTATCAATTGATTGATAGGTTCATTATTCTTTAAACATCTTCTGAGGGCATACTGTAACACCAAATTCAGCCTCAGATACTGAGTCCTTCAAGCAGTGTGTGGAAGGGGGAGCATGGGAAACCTATCAGGCAGTTCACAGAACACTGGTAGGGCTGCACGTGCAAGTCCACTCTTAGTCTACAGTATGTTGGGACAGAGAGTGGAGCAGAGGGAGAGAGCCTCAAAAGCCACCTACGAGGGGGACGGTTGTTGCCTAGAAGTGACCAGTACTGAAGCAAAGAAGCCGATTAGTATTCCTTAGGACAAGGGAGCTTGTGATCCTCAAACTCTGCTGTGCATGAAAAGCCCCAGGGACATTGGAGAATAAAACAGAATGTAACCAATGGGGCCATAGTTTCTCCTGTGGTGGGCAGGCTCATCCCTGGACTTTAATTGGATAAGATGGTCCCAGAGTGATTTTGTTTCAGGTGGTCTGAGCCTCAGCAAGAAGGCAATTAATGTCTGCTAATAAATAAATGATAGCATGCACATGGAAATGCCATAGACATAGACCAACAGATATTCACTAGCAACTGCACACAGTTTTTTTCAACATCCTCCCAGTATAGATGCTGTGCAAGTGTCCCTTGTTCACCCTCTGGAGAGCCTGGGAAAAACTGAAATGAAAGATGAAGACATTGACCTCAAAATTCTAATGAAAGGTTTAATGAAAAACAACACGCACATCAGGATCAGTCATGGTGGCTTCGTTTGCCATGACTTGCCAGCATAACATGAGCCATCTGCACTCAAGCCCTGAGAAAGCCTGGGTGGGAAAACCTGGCTCCCTTCCGTGCCCCAAAAGACTTTCCTCCAGAGCAGCCATCCAAGGCCTGCATCCACATGGATTCTTGTTCATGCCCCAAAGTTTCTCTACAATACTTAGCTGTCACTGAGTCTTGAAAGTTCTACAATTTTCAAATATTTTTCTTTATTGAACTGTCATTATCTCTACACATTGATGCTTGCTCTGGCTTTTCAGCTAATTAACTAGCCCATCCAGAATTTCTTGTTACTTGATCTCCAAGATATCCATATATTACATATAATTTCTAGCATAACAAATCTATTTACTAAAAGTTAAGGTAACTTCTCATACAGTAAGTGTCTGTACAGCACATACTAAGTGCCGGTCTCTGCTCCAGATACTATGTGCATATAAGGGAAAGGAAGGAAGAAATAGTTTCCTTCTCAAGAGAATGTAAGAAGACAGACAAAGAAAGAAAACAAAGAGAGAGAAGACAGGAAGAGGGAGAGAGGGAGACAGAGAGAGAGACAGAAAGGGGGAGAGGGAGAAAGAGAGAGAAAAGCAAATAGCCAGGCTGGGTGGGCCACATCAGTAGTCCCATTACTGAAGACCCCGTATCAAAATAAAATATAAAAAATGGTTGGGAATATAACTCACTGTAAAGGTCCTAAGTCCAATCACCAGTACCATAAAAAAATCAACAATGAGAAATGACTTAAAATAACAGAAAATAACAGGACAGTAACAAAGGTAATAGTTTAAGTGAATCGCAGGAATTGCACAACTGAGGACACCGAATCTCAAAAGACTCTGAGTCAGAACAGTGCTTGGAATCATTAAGAAAATGCAAATAAAGATGAGAAGATGCTAAGAAAACTAAGGAGGGTATGATGTCAAGTTGAAAGGATCAGTTAGGCTATATGAGAGTGATACGGATAGGAAATGGCCCCCAAAGCTTATGTTCTCACCTTGATCCCCAGCTTAGGGTTGTTGGAAAGTGGTGGCACCTTGAAGAGGCAGCACCTACTGGAAGAAGTATAGGTCACTGAGAGCACTCCTTTGAAGGGAATGCTGAGACAAGGGCCTCCATTATTTTTTTCCTCACACTCCAGGTCCAAGCAATGGAGCCAACTGATTATGAACTGAAATCTCTGAGATCATGAACCAACTTTATAAGCTGACTATGTCAGGTGTTTTGTCATAGCAACAGAAATTTGACTTACACAAACAGATGATTTGTAGCTATGAAAAAAGCCACCAGAGGATTTGAACGGGAAGGAGGCCTGACTTGTTAAAAATGACCTCTGTTGTATACATATACCACATGTTCTTACCCATTCCCCAGTTGTAAAATATTAGAATTGGTTCTACCTTTTTGGCTAAAGTCAATAGTGCTGCTTCAAACATTAATGTATGTTCACTTTTGTTTCCACATAGGAGTGGACTTGCTGGGTTATGTAGAAATTATCAGTTTAACTCGCTAGGGAAACGTGAAACTTTCCCACAGTGACCATTTTTAGAATGCCCTTGTGACCCTGTCTGGAGGAGTTTACATTTGAACTCTCAGGGTAAAGTTATTGAAATTCCAATAATTCCAGTCTATCACTTTCAGTGCAATTTAAGATTAGCATAAAGATATTAAGGCATATTTGTAATTCTGGGGAGCCAAGGGGGTCCTAAGAGCAGTCAGAACAATGGCTAACCAGAACAAAGACCTCAACCGAGCGCTGAACCTGGGATTTATTAATTTGCAAAGAGTCGCTCAGGCATTAATAAATAAGAAAATAGTGGGAAGTACTTGAGTGCTGTGAGCTAGGCTAGGTAGGAGGCCTGAAAGCAATATGCACACACACACACACACACAGAGAGAAAGAAAAAGAGAGAGAGAGAGAGAGAGAGAGAGAGAGAGAGAGAGAGAGAGAGAAATCTTATATCACGTATTGAGTAAGTATCTTGTGTTTAGCTTGATATGTAATCATCCTTCCCTGAGACATCATAGATTTTTTTTCTTGAGCCTCAGTCTCAGTCAATAACATGTGGTCACTCAGCCTAGCTCATGCATACTGCTGGGGACCTATAGGTGGGGTGTCACCGACTTGTTGCATTGCTTTAAAGACTACACATCAGCACCTCAGCTAGGCCCATTTGCATTACTTAAATCCAGTTGAAAGGATAAAGTAATACCCTAGTCAGCTCTGAACATGTCAATACATGGAAGTAAGGCCAAATGCTCTTCTTTCAAGGAGAGCCATCCCGGCGGTCCTCCACAACTATGCCAGTGGACAGTCCCACAGCCAGCATGTGAAGAACCTAATCTTATCACTCCTTCCTCATGCTTCTACATGGATGAAACCTGAATATGACATAGTAAGAGAAAAAAGAACCACCCACAGGGCCACATTGTGTAAGATTTCAATTCATTTGAAATGTTTGGAACAGGTATATTCATAGATAGAAAGCAGACTAGTTAGTTTCTTGAGACTGAGGGAGAAGGGAAGGGAAGAAGTTGATTAATGGCTGTGAGGGCTCCTTTGGGTGATAAATTAAAAGGCTAATTCTAAGTAATAGAATTAAAAAGACATTTTAGTTATATGCTACTGTGAAAATATCCAATGTCATTCAATTGCATACTTTAACATGGTTAAAATGTTGGTTTTTATATTATATTACTTTACTACAGTGGAAAAAAGATCCTGACAATTGTATGGATGATTAAGTAGGAGGAAAATAGTAGAGGATGCAGGAAAAGATGCATGGAGATTACCTCAGCCCTCTGTCTGAGAGACAATGGTAGCTCAGAGCATGATGGAAGCAGCCATCTTCCAAGGGAACACCATTTTACTGACACATTTTTGTTTCTTAATACAACCTGGGTTTTTTTTTCTGTTTTTCATAAATTTAATGCCTTATTGTTTCTCCTTAGTGCAACTTCTTTCCTATTTCACATAAATTGAATCCTTGTAACCACTGGTTCACCCTAGGTTTCTCCTCCCACTGAGTCCTCTATAGGACCAGAGGCGTTCTGTGTCATATTACATTTGTTAAACAAATACAATAAATCAGTAGCATTAGATAGCTTAAGGCTATGTGTATAATCCTGCTGGGAAGCTTTCCTACTCACCCTTCTTCCTCATTTTGCTATCCCAGCCAGATTAGGATCCTGAGCTGTGTGGAAATAAGAATTCCCTAAAATCAATACAGTATTTAACAGAAAGGCACTGAAGCATAACAAGCCAAGCAATATGCTGACTGGGAAGCTTCAGGAGGGCTTCTCCCTGCCCAGTTTCTGCTGTCCCAGCAGCAGAGCAACCCCTAGAAAGAGAAATTGCAGTTATCAATCCATTTAAGAAAGCCTCATATCCTACCTCCTGGATCAGCAGGAGGGAGAAAGAGTGGCCACCTAGTAGCGGTTTCTGAGATGGTAATGAGGATCGTTTCTGACATGGGATGGCAGTGGATTTGAAAGCCAGTTGGAAATCATCTGGTGTTTCCTGTTAGCAGCCTGACTTTATGTGTTGTGGGGTCAGCACAGGCCAGACCTGTTGGTGTGACTTTGCTGAGAAGGTACTCTGATCTCATTAATATGGGCTCTGCCTCCTTCAACCCTATCACGAATAAGCATGCTGTCATCCACTGTGCAGTGGAAGTCTGGTGCAGAAAAGAAAGCCCAGAACCATGAGAAATAAACACAAAAGACTTGTGCTGTTTAATATGAACTTGTTCACGATTTCAGGGAAGCTTGGTGCTAGGCATCATCACATCTCATTACTGGAAAAAATCATTTTATCAGACATTCCTCAATAGAAAACAGTGCAGCAAAGAGTATAAGACTTTGGTTTCTGAAGACATATAGATCCACATTTAACTATAGGCTCCACCACTTCCTACCTGTGTAATCTCTGAAAGGGTGCATAGATTCTCAAACTTCTGACTCCTCATCTGGAAAGTAGACATAAAGCACACATTTCCTAAAACTACTCACGAATGTACAATATGTGCGCATGCAATATCTAACAGTACTTGTATACCGTAAATATTTAAGAATTTTCAGTTGTTATTATTGGAATTACTGTCATAAAACATCAGAGAACTCCATTGCTATTCTGTTCTCGAGCACCACAAGGGAGTAAATGTCAACAACTATGAATGACAAATTTTCTCAACCTGTTTCTCACCAGAACCTACATTCAGTGCTTATCACATGTCTTGTGTTGAGTGTAATCCCATTTTTAATATGTACCAGAGAAGAGCAGCACCGCCAGGAGAGAGTGAGGCCCAGGCAAAGGACACTATGAAAGAAGATAATGGGGCTTTGAAGAGAAACCGAGTGCTGATGACTCTGGAGCGCTCCCAGGCCAGTTTCCTTAAGTCCTGATCAGTTGCATATGTCTCAACCTAAAATTCTTTTGAAATATTTGCCTAATGTGACAGCTTGAGAGTGACAATGTCATTGGCTTATGATCTGCCTTGAACAACAGTAAGTCATGGAGTTGGGCATTTGTGTCTGTATCTGCCCTTGCCCCTTCCTTCTCTGCAACTGATCTTCCTTTCTTCCTACTGAATGTGTAAGCAGCTTTGATCCTTTGTACCATTCCGCTATGCTGTTTTTGTCTTAAAGCCAAATGATCATAGACTAAGTTCCATTAAAACAACTAGCCAAATTAAACCTCTTCTTCTTTAACTTGTGAATGTCAGATATTGTATCCAGAAATAAAAAAAAGGTAATACAGAAAATTGGTACTAGGGAAACAAGGTTGTTGCTGTGACTGTACCTGATCATGTTGTATAGAAACCATTAAAATATTTTGAAGGAAGAATTTGGAAAGTTTTAGAAATGTGTACTACAGAAGTCCTAGAATGCTATAAACAAAGCCTCAGGGGTGGCTCTCATGAGATCTTAGAAGATTAGAAAGTGAACAATGAAGACCAGATTCAGGAGATTTCAGTTGGAAACAAGGGCTCCATTGACAGTTGGATTATAGGTCAATGTGATACATTGTAACAGAAAATTTATCTACACTTTTTCCAGGGTTTGAGGCTTTGCAGTTGACAGATTAAGGACAGTTGGGAAAACTAATTACAGTAGTGCCTCGGTTCAAATTTTAGTTCATTTCATGCTTCTGGGGAAGATAGCTATATCCATGTTCATGTAGGGCAGATGGCTACAGTCATATTCATCACCAGGTGTGGAGTTTGTGTATGAAGTTGAAATATTGCCCAAAACGTCTATTGGTGAATCAATTTACTCATAAAAAGAAGTGTTAGGGCTGGGGATTTAGCTCAGCGGCATAAGCACCTGCCTTGCAAGCAGGCAGTCGTGAGTTTGATCCCCGGTACCAATAAAAAAAAAGTGTCAATGAACCGAGGTATTATTGTACTCTGATGGAGGAAATTTCAGGATGGCCTAGCATTCAAGTTGTGGCACAGATACTACTTGCTGCTGTTAGCCAGATTTATAGCAAGAATTGAATTGAGAGCAAACTGCAGAATAGAAAAATTATAAAAGTTTAAATTTTGGCCAAGAAGGATCCTTGTGTAAAGTTGTAGCCAAAAGAGATTTGGCTGCTGAAGATATTAGTGTTGTTGAAAAGAAATGAAGCACAGGGGAAAAAAAGATGCTTTGAGGGCATCTCAGGAATTAGCAAGAGCCCACCCATCACAGGATCAAAGGTTCAAAATTATAAACATTTTATTTGAGAAGAGAGTCCCAGGGTCTCTGCTATAGGAGTTCCTTCAAGGAAATTAGGGAATTTGGAAATTGAGAAAAACAGGATTCATTTTACTATGCTTAGCCATAAAGGCACTTAGAAGCCACTACATCCATGAACCAATAGTGCTTGATTATTGCTCCTACTAACAGCAGACCTAAAGCACTGTTCATATAGTGATGGCTTTACTGGCATGCAGAATGCAAGAGTTCTGAGGTCAGGGAGGCTTCCACTGAGATTTCAAAGGAATGTCTGGAAGTATGGGCAAAGAGCTCTTAAGACGGATGTGGGTGAATCCACAATCATTAAACCAAAAGTGTAGTGGATACTCCAGCAAGTCAGAGATACCAGGAACATGGAACACTTACCAATGAAAGATGAAAGCCCTGAGTGTGGCCAGTTCAAGAGAGAGATCATGTGGGAAACAACTGATAAAACCACAGGGATGGGGCCACTGAAGCCCTTTGAAACTAGTATTTTATTATCATTTGTTCCAAATGCCAGACATGGACCTAAGACTTAATATTTGTCACACTGGATTCTAGCCCAATTATTTTCTAATCCTTTTTCTTCTCTTTTGGAATGAAAATGTTTACCTGTGCTATTTTACCTTGGAATTCTGTAAATCATTTTTTGTTTTTACAGAAGTTCACAGCTAAAAGTTTTCCTTCAGTCTTGGAAGAGACTTGGACTTGAACTTTTGGGAAAAGTACTCCAACTACTGACACTTGGGGGAAGGAATTACTGTATTTTCAGTTATAAGCAAAATATTTATGTCATGCTAGGTAGAATTATGACCTTGTGTTTATTTGGTAATGAAGTGTGGTTTAAGGAGATGTGTTTGGGTGTCAAGTTGACAAGAGGTGGGGTATGATGTGGAAACTCAATAGGGTCAACTTGGTTGACTTTTTTTTTTTTTTTTTTTTTTTTTTTTTTAATCTGAACCAGGGATTGAATTCACGACCGCCTTGCTTGCCGCTGCACGACCGGTGCTTATGCTGCTGAACTAAATCCCCAGCCCTACTTGTTTGACTTTCAAATCTGCCTTGGAATTTGATGAACCACACTTCTGAATGTATTTGGGTGGGCCATGGAGACGTGACATTGGTATCAATGTCTGGTCCCTCACTCCTTCCACTTAGCACTATTTTCTTGCTTTGTTTCCAAACTGATCTACCCTAAGGTGTATTCCTCTACAATGATCTTCCACCATGATATTTCTACCCAGTAGCCAACAGGCCCCATGGGTGAATCCCCTCAAAACATGAGTCAAATTATAACCTCTTCTAATGTGTAAGTGTTGGGTATTGTGTCCAGTAGCAGGAAAACTAGTATACCTATTAAAATACTCTCTACATGTGGGACTCATTACCTTAAATAGCATGAAGTCTATGGAATGATGATTGGAGGTTACAGAGGGTAGCAGAAAGGAATGGAAAGGAGGTCGAGGACATTGTCACTAAAGAGAAGAGCATTTTACAAAGACTGGAACAAATGAAAGAATGTTTGGGATAATTACTCCTAATGTCCCAAATAATGAATATCAAAAAGCCTTATAGTTGATTGGTTAACAGACTATGTGATTTCATTTAGTAGAAGCTCAGAAATAACCCAAATGAATGGATGAAATTGAAAATCATGTTTTCCTTGTTAGGTAAGTTAGTGGAAAGGAATATAAAAAGGGTAGTAGCCCCCCAAAAAAGGTATTGGAATATTCTATTCCTTCATTCAAGTTGTAACTATGTATATTTCGTTTTATGAAACTTCTTTGAACTCTAAACTTTATTGCATGTTTATGTACATATATATGTTGTTTTTAGAATAAGAACAGAAAAAAGAAAAGCAGAGAGAGAAGAGGAAAATGAAAAAGAAAATAAGGAAAAGGAGGAGAAAAAAAGGAAGAGGAGCAGGAGCAAAAGGTAGAAGAAGAGCAGAAGCATCTTACTTAAGTGTAATATACTGGCTTCCTTGAATCTCCAAGAGCTGTGACCAGATCCATGACTTGTAGCTTTAGCAGGTGTGGGGTATGACACCCCAGGGTCAGGACTCAGCACTTTTAACGTCGCCTAGGAAGGGTTTTGCATGGGAGTAGTACCAGCGGCAGTGAAACATCCTACACAAGCAAAAGCACCACTTGGTTGAGCTCATGAATATAGAGACCTCACATTTAAAGATTCCCAGGAAATATGCATAGAGAGCTGGGGGCATCTTGCCCTTCCTATACAGTGGTTTTGTGAACATGGAAAAACTTACCATTGCTAGAAAGTGATTAGGATCCTGCTTTTAGCCTCAGGCTAGTGCCAAAAAAAGAAACATACTTTGAAATGTTATATGAAAACTTCATCACAAAATGGAACTTCATCACAAAATGGAAATATAATAAACTGTCAGATGACAAGTACTCAAGAAATGTTCAGTCTTTACTTGCCATCATGCCAAATTATATTCATTGTGACACAATAAAATAATTTCCTCAAGTTTAACATAATTAACTGAAGAGTGCAAATTTCTGAGCTATGAACACATTTGTACTTTCGCTTCTGGATGAAACTTCTTTAAAGCAAAATGTCCTTAGTAATCTGACAGTAATCTGATAGTAATGACTATCAAACTAAATGAAAAATTTTTCTCACGAAGCCACTTTCCTGTTGAATAAAACTTCTGCCTTTAAGTACCAATCAGCAAGCATCTGGTAAATTGACAGCCAGTCCTACTTCACTGAATATGAATTTTTTCCTAAAAATTTGATGATATAAATAACCCTACAATGAAATATTTGTGCATAGTCTGTGTTTTCTCCTCTTTTTGAAAAGTCTCCAATAATTTATTAGAATTAACTACTATAAATAAGATTAGTAGGTGTACAGATTTGGGCATGTTTAAGTCCCATATTGTATATGTTTCCTGAGTTCTTCCTTCTAAACATTATAAATTTCACTGCCAGAGTTTAATTTAGCTTTCTCTTCTTTTGTTTTATTTTACAGATGCTTTTTTCAGTTTTGTAGTAAAGTTATTTAGGCAGGGTCAGAGGAACTTTAGCCCTCATATCAAACTCCAACTTTGGATTCATGGAGAAAGGCAATTCTGCAGAAGGCGAACTTTACGGCTGTAAGTTTAGCCAAGCTCTTGAAATAGGAGCAACAATATGCAGCCCCCTTTCCATATTTCTAAACCAACTGAAGTCAGACTTCATATTCAAATCCTATCTGGCTGAATTACTCCCAATCTAAAATGGCTTTGAAATTTTTCATATTAATGGATTTGAATATAAAAAGTAATAAGAGAAATCTATAGACCTATATAATTTTAAAGTTTTATGTGTATGAACCTAGAAATATTAGAAATGTAGCTCAGAGTGATGAATAATATTCACAGTGTAAGGCGATCTATGATGTGGTCTGGATGCTGGGGAAAGACTGGTCCAGTAGTATAACTGGTCCAGTTATCTAAAGGTCATGGGAAGGAGTTTTCAGGAAGAGAACATATTGCAGCTGATGAAAGAGAGAATGGGAGGCTGAAACCAACTCATTTCTTCTTCTTTACCTCTAGCAGGATGTTCAGAAATCTATATTCTTCTTCCTATGTATGTCAGGCTGCACTCTCCAAATTCTCAAATTTTAATTTTTCACCCAAAATGTTTACAAATGATTGACTTATGTGACACTCGTTGAGTAGTAATTCAAAAGAAAAATTATTAAGGGTCAAAACGATAGATGAATTATAAGGGTGAGATGTTTCTGTGATTAAGTATCAAGTAGAACTCTGAGCTCCCTGGCATCTAATATAAAGAAGAAAACATGCCCATTTTGTACAAGATGTGAAATTCTCCCACTTCTATAACTGAGCCAAAGAAGCTTGATTCTGAGTGGAACTTCTTTTCTGGGCCATTATGAAAGGGGCATAGAGAAATATGAAGGTCAATATTACCTGCCAACATTTTACTGCAAATGCAGAAGTTGAATTCATTCTTCAAGCTTTTAGAGAAACCTTCAATTATACTTAGAGGTGTTGGCTGCTATCCAATTCAGCAATGGCAATTGTGTGAGGGCTAGGATGATATATTTCAGCTTTGTAATAAGAGTACTGCAAAAGACCTCTATCGCATCTAGGTTTCCAGGGAATGATCCTTTAGGTCAGGGCCTACCTGGAAAAAGGTTGAATGTTTAGAAACAAAGTCAACATGATATTTAGCAACCAGTGTTTCATAAAACTAGTTAAACATCAGAACCATTTGCATCTATTTTAATTTTTGTACGTGCTGAATCAGAAACACCAGGGAAGTTCAGAGGAATATGTATTTTTTTAAAAATTCACTGCTTAGATAAATCAGAAGCATAATTTGGGTTAGCACTGCAAACAAATGGTTGCAAAAGCACATCCTGAATATTTTCTGTATTCTGACCTTTTGTGGGAGCCATGTGAGAAATGGGAATACTAAAGGCCCTCTACAACGCAGGTCACCTCCTGTGGGCATGTAAGAATGAAGCTTGCCTGTTAAGAGTTGCTTATGGAACTTTCTGGTTTGAAGAAGAAACAAGAGCTTCATCCCAGAGTCTACCACCTCCTACATTCCTGGCCTCAGATTCTCTCTCCAAGAAATAGGTCCATGACAGTCATTCTTATCACATGGCAATGTCTGTCTGCTCTGGCAAATTTTGATAAATGCAATGCCAAGCTGAGCAGTGTAAAACCACTGCAAGCAACATTAATGAAAGAAGGGACCTTGAGATCTCTTGAGTACTTTTGTAGCAAGGGAAAAATAATCACATGTCTGATTTCTTCAAATGTCCACATTCATTCATTCTTTTCTTTCCTCCTGACCTGACAATCAGGTTGTCTGCAGTCTAATAGTTAGAATGGTGTCATAAACTTGTGTGTAAAAACTGTCTCCTGGAGACCTATTTCTGATTTGTACTCTATCCAGTTCCCCTAAACACTAAATAAGTTAAGTTATGGATGGCGTTTAATGAAAACCTTAGCTTCCTTGATTTAGCTTTTAATTGTGTGACAATGCTACACACATACATATCTATATAAACCTAAACAAAACATTATAATGTGACCCACAAGCTCCTACTGGTACCCCAGACTGGCACAAATTTGCCTGGGTCAAAAGAATAATTTTTCTATTTCTTATCGTCATGCCATTAAGGTGGCTAAACGTAAAAAGGACAGCAATTGAGGGAGAGAGACGAAGGCCAGTTGTCAACAATGGCGTTCACACCAGTCTATCTAAATGCTGAATGCTAGCATGCTGGACATTTTAAATTTCCTTTACATATTTTTCCATATAAAACAGCAAAAACAAGTGCAGAAATAAATCATCTTGTGTCAAAATACATCTATAACCCTTAAGCATTTCAGTGAATATAAATCCTTTCTGTAATCATCAAATGAGTGGCATTACCAACAATAGAAAAGCAAGCAGACAAGTAAAGGTGGGTTAACTTTATGTTTTCTTAAGTTGGTTACAAAGAATTTAATCTCATTACTTGGCAATTTAAAATTCTAGAAGCTTTGTTTTATGGCTCCATTTACATCATGTATCTAAGAATACATATATAGTCTCCTTTGATCCTCAAAGAAAAGCAACCTATCACCAAGAGGAAAAAGAAATACTTGACTACTAATGGTAAATTAATAGAAATTACTAAAATGAACTCCAAAATATCCTATCTCATAAATATGTTCTTTTGAAATGAAAGCAGGGAAGGGTTTTTCAGTTTTCTTATGGACCAAGTAACCTTTTTGACCTGGAGTTGACTTTCCTCTTACTATGGTAGCTGGGGAGATGGGAACATCTTAACAATCAGCCGTGTGTGCTAATATTCATCAAATCACAATCATGCTAATACTTCCAAGTTCACGCACGTTTTCCCTAACCCTGAGACGCACATGGATAACACAACTTAGAGGCATGTGATAGCTGGGCTGCACTGCCAACTTGATTGGCATCAGAGCCACTTAGAAGAATAATAAAGAATATCTCTGGGTGTGTCTAGGAGTGCATCATGACTTTTGGTACTATAACTAGTCCCTTTACACCTTCTTCTAAAGTGCTATTTCCATGTTCTTTTTCCTAACTGCCATGCAGTGAGTAACTCTGCTCATCACACTCTTCTGCCATGATAACCCTGTCTTGAAGTCAGCTGTCCAAGAATTAAAACACTGAAACCATGGCCAATTAACTTCTCTCTCTTCAAGATGTGGGTATCAGGTATTTTGTCTCAGCAAAGAAAGAGTTGACCAATACAGGAATCAAGACGTAGTTATAAGCTGCTATATGTACTGTGAGAGTAATAGATAGAATCTGCCACACTGTGCATACTGTATGCAAAGTTAATGTCTCAACATTTCTCTCCTACCATATGGAGATTCATAGAGATTAAGGGATTTATTCATAGGCATGTGGCCAGAAAGAGACAAAACCAAGTCTTGAACCTAATTCTGCCTACTCTATGACTAGTGCATTAACTATTGACGACATTCTGCCTCTCCAAGCACTGCCATTGGAACATAAATAGCATGTGGGGGATGAAAAGTCACTGCTATAATTTGCTTATCTAGCAAAGAACTTAGCTCAAAGGCAAACTGATATTAAGAAAATCGGTACTCTCAAATCCCCTTATCTCTTTGCTTCTATACCTGACAGTAGATTGGACACTCTTCATACTTCACTTTCCCTCTGGAATTGTTGACTTGGATCCACTATATGACTCCTGCTGTGTTTGCTCTCTGCCCCTGATTCTACTCCCTCGCATCATTCATTTAACAACCTCTCCTACCAACCCCACTTTCCATACCACCAAGTGTTATTGTTGCCTGGTCCTTGGTCAAGAGCTCCATGCCTCATTCCATGAGAGGAAGAAAAAGGCTGTTTAGACAAGATGAAGGATTCAAAGTCTCTAAGACTAAAAATGATACCAGATATGTAATAAGTCTCTGCCAAAATGTTGTGACTTGTGGATTTATGCCAGACCTTAGAGTTAATAACGCATTTTCAAATGGAAGATTGCTTTCTTTTCATAAAAGAATAAAGCTACAAAAACATGTTGGATGCTAGAATTATTTTTTTCTTGGTTCCTTTTGTAGTGTTCCTCAGAAGGATGGTCAAAGGAACCATTGCTTCAATACACAGTGACATATTTGAGGAAGAAGAAAACAAAAATAATTCATTCACAGCTTAATTATGATTTAGAAGGTCTTCATAGATTAAAATGTTTTGATATAAAGATATATCACCTCTAAGCATTAAAGAATTGATTTTAAAGTGCAAAAACTGCATAGTACATAGGAGTTTCCACTTACATTACTGTTAGGCTCATTGAGTGCCAAGGGATCATTTTGGAATTGGAAGGATCTTTCAGAATGTTCCTGATGTCTCGTTTTATGGTTTGATTCAAAATTGGGCATTAAGTCTCATGTGCTTAGAGATGGGCTTTTGGAAGGTGATTAGATCATAAAAGTGCTAATCTAGTTAGCCCATTGGTGTGTTTAAACCTGAGTGTTCTGTTATAAGGTGGGCATGGTTGGAAAAAGATCACTGAAGGCAGAATCTGGAAGTGCATATTCTTGTCCCCAATCTTTTCTTCTCTCTCTTCCCATTCTGCTTCTCTTTCTTTCTTTCTTGTTCCCTTTGCTTCCTAGAGGCCATACAATGAGAAACTCTTCTGTTATGTGCTTCCACAATACTGTCTCTGCTTTGGATTCAGCTAACCATGAATACTGCGAGCCAAAGTAAACTTTTTCTCCTTTCGGCACTGTATTTTGTTCTGGTGACACAAAGGTGACTAATGCACTCATGCATGAACAATATTCTGTGTCCTATTGGTTTTAAATTTGTAGACTGTCCAGCATTCTGATCTTCTTAAATTCGAGTGGAAAACACATGAGACAAGGGCAGTCAATCTCAGAGCCAAACGTAGACAGGACTTCTTGCACTCTCCAGCAGCTCTGAACCCCCTGCTGCTTACTTTTGATTACTTGGTCGCTATTGATTGCTTTTCCTGAGGATTTGGGTAATGACTGCAGGAAAGTGTGACTTTTTAGTGTTTCCTGCTCCATAATGATCAGTCTTGATGATGACTAACCTTGATTTCACAGTGACCTTGGCAGTTCAGGTACAGAAAAGAATATGTGTATATGTGATGATGTAAGGTGACGCAGAAACATACAATATCTCAAGTCTTCTGATCTCTGCTCCATGCACAGCAAGAAAAAGATGGAGCCAAGAAAGCAAACCCACATACAGCATTTCCCATGAAACAGTTCTGGATGATGCCCTTCATCAGACCTAACTATGTACTTGAAGTTGGACCCAAATCTTACATTCATGTTCCAGCTTTAGCTTCTGTCCATGGCTTGGCATCTCTCCCTGTGTAAACTCTTGTCCTGGCTATTTGAGATTTAGATAGATAAACAGGTCCACTCCTTCCTCAAAGGCTCTGGTTCATCTTTCTTTTTAACCCAACACAGTTAAAATTAAGTTTGAGAAACTATGCTGATGGTTTTCTGGGGGTTCCAGGTATAAAAGAGTTAGGATATTCACCCAGTACCTCTGCCCTTGATGGCTGTGTTTCTTTGTACCACTTGCACTTCAACAGCAACTCAGTTTTGAAGCTTCAATGCACTCAACTCTGAGGCTATTTTTACATCTCTGTCAAATCTCTTCCTGATCCCCCTCCTTTTGAAAAAGATTTTTATAAATCCCATCGTAATGGAAGGAGTACAAGAAACTTCTAGGGCAGAAAGAAATTGGACAGCACTTGGTCCTACATCTGTTACCATTTTGGGATTAGAAGGCTGGTGACATGGTTTAAAAAGATAGCCATTCCTGTAATATGTCTGTTTAACATAGGTTTTAACTGTCTGTCTTAATGAAATCTTTTTATGTATTTACCCTAACAAATGCAAACTCCATGATACCTATCAACCATCCACAATTGAATTGCTCCATTTATTCTCCAGATTCTTAGGTATATGAAAGTAGACTGTAGATCAATAATCAACCAATGAGGTTCAATGTGACACTTAGCCTCATGGAAGAAGTACCAATGCAAGAAGCCCATAAAAAGGGCCCTCGTTTAGACTTGCTGAGTAAAGTAATGCTGTGTAGGTGAAGCAGAATCTAAACTGAAAGCTGAAGAATGAATGAATAACCTGATGTAGAGAGCAGGAATAATGTCCTAAGCACATGCTCAACAATGCATAAAGGTTCAGAGACCCATACCAGTTCAGCAAAGGGAAACCCATAGTATCATTGTTTAAAATGAGTGGAGACAGCAGTGTGAAACTAAGCTACCACGAGGATTGGGGATCAGTCATGAAGAACATTGTCATCGGCTTCTCACCACTTTTTCAGCTGCTCTAGGTCTGAGTCTAGAAATAGTGGAATCAACCCCAAATCCTTTATTTCTTGAAAATGGAATACTAAATCTCCTTATGGGCCTTTTTGGATCTCTATTACCAGACTAGGAAGTTCATATTCCTGTGTTTTTGTCAAGTGGCTTGAACCTATCAGTGTAAATTCATCTCAACTTTCCATTTTCTTATTTCTCCTGATATGGATATCATCGCCATACCTTTTTTCGAGTTTCCAAGACTTCACACTGCTTTCTTAATACCATATTTCTGCCTGCATCAGCCTTGTTTCCCACAACTGTGTCCACATATTTATTATCTGTTAATAAATGCCTGAATGATCTTTCAAAACTCAAATGAATACCATGTCCTGCAGGAAGTTTCTTTAATACCCTCAGCAAATTCCACAACCCTTCATCCACACTTGTACAACACCATTAGTTTTTTATTCTGGACTTTGTTAATAAGACTACTTCTCAAGCTCTCAATTTTGCCACATAGGACCATCTCACACATACTTCAGTAAATGTAAGATGCTTCATTTAATATCAAGATGTGATCATTAGTTCATGAGTCAATCCATATACTGTATAAGAAAAGTTATAATTATAACAATTATTTTATGTATATTTATAGTTACATGTTTGTATGTCAGCATCCCCAAATAGCAAATAGACTACATGTTCTTTCTAAAAAGAAACATATTTTCTTCTTTATTTCCAATGTCTTATTCTGGCATCTGGGACATATTATATGCATTCATGAATATTTGCTGAAAAATAAATGAAAAGCACAATATAAATAGATTATTCTTTCCATCACTCCCAACATGCAAGCATGTACATCTTCCAGCACACATACACATAAATACACACACGCACACACACATATGAACATAATTCTTTAATCCTCTTTAATTTTCTGCTGAGGATTAAATAATATAAACAAATGGAGCTCTCCACCAGTCTCTCTGTCTCACATACACTCACATATACACAAACAATAACTTCTTAATCCCCTCTAATTTCTTCCTGAGAATTCTTAGGTCAATGAGGACAATTGCTGAAGGTCCTGAACATCTTTTGAAACTATCCAAGAAACCAAACTTTTATTCAGTCTGATGCAATTCAGCAAGATAGTCACTGGGATCTTGTATGCATTTTACCACTGATCTTTGAAAGACACTCAAGGTACAAGTTAGAAATTACACAATTGAACAACTCATATTAATAGAGAAGCAAAAAAATGTTTTTTCCTTACAGTTCACAGTCAATTTTCCAATCTAGTGCCCAAATTGCTGCACCGTTTTCTTCATTTTCTTTGAATTCCATGATATATGCAAAATTCTCTATTCCTGGAGAAGAAAAATTGTACAGGGAAGTCAGAAGGCTCCTGCTTTAGCAACCCCACAACTTTTGGGATTGTGCTCTCTCCTGTATTTGCTGAGTTTAGGGAAGGGAAGGATGGTGAACATCTATTTCTGTTCTAACTTTAGTTCTAGAAAGTTCTAACCTGGAGTTTGTTCAAGGATTATTTCTGGAATAATCACTAGAGTCAGCTCTAAATGATACTTTTCCCTAAAGAATCAGCTAAAAGGACCAGCCTGAAAGGTCTTGTTCCTCCATATGGTGGAGAAGACCAAGAGTTCAATAAGCTGTCTCCTGGTTACGGAGAACAGAAAATCAACTTGTGGGTTTAACTGGTTTAGCATCTGGTCTTGGTATTTAAAAAAAAATACTCTCCTGGAGGTATTAACATTACACCTGCTGGAAGTTTTCTTTCTCCGAGGCCTATTTTTAAACATGAAGTGTGGAAATTTATTGTACATAGAATGTTAAAATCATTGAAATGTTATATTCAGATGTGTAATTGCTACAACTTACTCAATTCCAATGGTGTTGTGGAAATTGGCCTAATAATGAAGAGTCACATGTTCACTTTAACCGTTGTCATCCTGTCTGCTGACAGCTGACATTCTAGTGTTCAAAGAACAACAGGATTCTCTGAACTGATGATTTTGCAACTCAGAACTCTTCGTTCTGAGTTCTTGTCAAAAGAAAAAAAGTAAGTCTTCAAAATCTTACTGGTAAAAGTTCTTCAGAACTGGTCTAAAATCATAGAAATTTTAAAGACCAAATGAAATGACTATCTCTCCTCATAAACCACTTTCTCTCATATGGAAAATATGCACCATATGTATTTCAGAAACCCATCCATGTATTTCTCCTTTTGAAAGGTAGAGCAGATTGTCTCCTGGGTCTCTGGTCCCACCTTCAATGCTAGGTAGGTGAAACAATGAAAGTATTCAATGCTTGATGTATACTATATTGGATGAATGACAGAGCCATCTCCTTTTTCTGCATACATCTAGGTAATATGGGTAACGATGAAGAGGTTTTTATTTTGGTCATTCTTATGGGCAAGAAATTGTCTTTGTTTATAGGAAAGACTTAGATTTTGAGAGTTAAAAATATTCTTTGATAATCCCGAGTTCTCATCCTAAAATATCCTGAGATCCCCCAACTACACTGCTCATATTTATGTGCCTTAGGAAAAACCAAGTTGAAAGACTACAAAGCAACTCATTCTGTGAGTAGATGAACAGTACTTGAATCTTAAATATGCTTTCAAATGATGGTTCACTTGTTTTTAGGCTTTTCTCAGAAATTTTAAAAAATCAACCTCCTCTGTTTTCTGTATTTGAAGAAAATTGTTTTATTCCTCTCTTAAGCTTTCTCCTGGACGCTAATCAAGCACTTAAAATATTTTATAAGATACTGATACCAGTTTTCACCCCTTTAGCCTACTCTGCACTTACCTGTGGCTGTCTATCATTCATTGACCCTGTTAAAAGAAAATATTTACATAGATGTCACTCAAAGAGAATGAAACATAATTTCAACAGAAATTTTCATGGGCACTGTGCTCAGGCAACATGCAGAAACATGTAGCCTGCTTACATTTGAGGAAACCAATTTTAGGGAAGGTCACATATGACTTTTCATCCTAAGAGACTAAATAGCAAATTCGGAGCTCAGACATGGATGCTTGTTCCAGTCCTTACTTTTGTCCTCTGTTCACATATTTCTAGCAGCTGGAATGTTTAAAAACCAGTTTTCCAGCTGCATTATTCATAGAAAGTGTTTCTCTTGCTAGCACTACACCTAAAGAGAGAATATAAGGGAAAGATGTTTGGAGAAGCAGTTCTACATTATCACCTGAATGAAACTGCAAAGGGAAAGACCAGGAACCAGACAAAAAGAAATTTTGTAGAAGTTGGAGGACTTTAGGTGACCTACGAAGGCACTAGTAGAAAAGTGGCTATTCACAGGGCTATGATTGATTATGGATTAAAATAAACACAGTTGCTTTCTGTTACTTTGGCTGTGACAGGGGCTGCACTTTAGCACCATAATGACCCACTGTTGTTACATGGCAGGTGGCTGGTACACAAATCCCAGGAGCAGCACACTGAAGGATCTAGGGTTGCTGAGAACTCTGCAGTTTTGTAGCTAAACAAGTCAGCACTGTTTGTGTTCCCAAGTCTCTGCCTCAGCTGCATGGGAGATGCAGTGGGGAGCGGTCTCCCTGTAGACTTAGACATGGGGATGACCAAGTACAATTAAAAGTTAATTGTTGCAATTCCTCATGGAACACGTCTTTCCTGAGGAAAAAGAATCGCTTTCATGAGCTCTGAGATTATAAAAGTGCCCCCCTGGAATTATTCTGTCCAATACCTAATAGTAAACTCTAGATATGTTTAAAATAACTCAAAGGCACTGTAATGCTTAGTAAATATAAATATGTGTTTTCCAAAGTAGTGCACTCATGTAGTGGCTTGTTTCTTCAATATAGAAACTCAGCAAAACATCAAATACTTTTATGATTGCCATTCAATGTAATATATTGTGCTCTGTAATATAACAATTCATCTGGGTGAACTGTCAATGAAGATTTGATTTTTCCTTTTATCTGTCCTTCCTACCTTCTATACTCTGTAATATTTCAGAGTATAGGAGAATATAGAAATATTACAGAGTATAGAAATATTACAGAGTATAGAAGGTAGGAAGGACAGATAAAAGGAAAAAACAAATCTTCATTGACAGTTCACCCAGATGCCAATTGTAGATTTGGGGAGGAGTGAAAAATAATCTTAGAATTGCAACTGAGTCCACATATTATCTGAACTATGTCCTGATGCACAGGCAAGAAAAATGAAACCCAGAAGAGGCCACAATTTACCAACGATCAGAGAAAGCAAACTGTGTACAGAGTTATTTCTGTTTCAACAGTTGACACACATTCACTATCACGCACATATTTAGGCAAGTCATGCAACGGTTAAAAAATTTTGTGTAAATTTCTCTCTGATTTCCATATATATACTTATCTCTAACTGAATGACCAGGATAAATACAAGTAACACAAGCATCTGATTTAAACTCTTTGAAGAAATAAATAAAAATTCCAGTAATTGTTTTAAAAAAGAGTTGATGGCCATTTTGTCAATGTCATTTTAAAAAATAAGTGATAATAAAATGGACTTCCTGATGTTGTCCTTTAACTGTGCTCTGTACTGAACTCTGCAAATTAAATGAAAACAATAATGAAATTACTCAGACAACTCCTTGATCTGCTTCACCATCTCCTTCATCTATGTGGTGACTGGACTCTCCTCACCATCATGTGCCCTGTGGGTCTGGGTCTTTTGTTTTTATTTCATTTAGCAGAAATGGATAGACATGTATAATATACCAGATGCCTAAATCAACACTTGCTCTGCTTCTAAAACATTTAAGATAAATAAGCAGAGTTCACCGAGAGATCGCCAGATTATGGAAAAATCAACAGAGTACAGATAAGGGGACAAGTTATCTTAGTTAGGAGCTTTCACAAAGACTGTTTTATCTGAGTACTATAAGGATGAGTAAGAGAGATCCAGAATAGGAAGAAGAGAACTGGACACAAGGAGAATGGTCAGTGCTAAATCGTGGAATTATAAAACCAACACAAGCAGGCAGATGTGACTGACTGCAACTGAAGTGAGGCGGCTAAAGAGGAACATAGACAAGGACTGGAGGCGATTTCAGGGGCGGGTAGAGTTTGTAAGCCATGCTGCGGGTGAGACTCTCTAGATGAATCTTGAATAGATCAATGTTCAGACCCACTTTCTACCGGCATATTTGAAAGAAAATGGGAAGTAAATGCCACTGTGGGAACAGGTAGGCTGGCCAGAGGCTCCACTATCAGGTTGAGGACATTTTAGGGCACATTCTCCTGAGATGTATAGCTGCATCCAGGTCAGTAAACCACCTCCGAGATAGATTTTCCAGCTCACTGTGTTCAAATCTCCTGTGTCCTCCTTGACAATTTCGAAATTCTTCCAATGCACTGTCTAACCACACACAAGCACATACCTGCTTTGCTCTACGTTACATTCTGCTTTTGGACATAGAACCAAGAAAAAGGGTCATTTACAAATAATTAGCTGAGTGGCATTCCAGGGTACTGCTGTGTTCTGCTTTTGGGTTTTAATAAGCTTAACTGTGGACACAATTCAATGTTATTAAAAAAAAAAAGAAGAAGCAGTGTGTAGTTGTTTCTTCCCAGTCATCCTATAAAAGTGCTTCTCTCTGTTATTCCAAAAGTATTAAAAACTAATTGTTTTATTTTTCAATTAAGGCTTGCATATGTACGAATGTGTGTCCACATGTGTTGCAAACAACATTTTCATGGTGCCACAGCTTTCCCGTGGGTAGTAGTTTTCCATTTGGTGGTGAGTGATAGTAATTCACACTCAGCTCTGGGGAGCAGTTGACGGAGTCCAAGCTCAAAGATTCACACTGCATGGGACTTTTTCAGCAGAAGAATATAAATAAGTAAAAGCAAGATGAGTGGAAGGTGGAGTTTCTTGGGTCTGTTTAGACTGAAAGAGATAGAATGGCTTTGGTTTAAGAGATGAGAAAATGCTACTATAACAAATACCAGGATTTCATAGGTGAGCTTTGCTATTTTTTATTAAGGGGACATGCAAAACCAATGTAACTCACAGTGACGATCATCCACTTTCTGGATTATGAGAGGTTTTTATTTCTGAGATCAGCAGACAAATTGGGACAAGGTTTAGGAAAAAATGTGCTGCTCCCCTTTGGGGTCATTTCCCGTTTCTCCCAATCCCACCTCCACAAAAACGCAAATGAAGATCACCAGGCAGTTCTTTCTACTCAGTCTTCCTCTAGAGGTGATAGATTCTTCCTGGCTTCCTTTCCTTTACTCTGCCCTGGATAGAAAGAGATGGCTTCTCTGCTTTGTGTCATCTCCATTTGTAACACATTTGGTAATTAGAAACTCACAGATTCACCAGTAAGAGAGCATGTGGTGCCCAAATAAAATCCCACTCATTCTAAAATGAGTTGCTCTGCAGTGGGAAAAGCAGCCTATTAAGATCCATACTGATTCACTCGATTCCAGCTCATCCAAAATAACTCAATAAGGGTGTCCTTTTCACCTAACAACCACAGACACGCTCTAGTAGAGGAACAGAGATGTCTTAGTTTCTGAAGTTCAGGACATTTCCTCCAACTTAGCAGTCATTAAGCTTCATCATATTTACTCATTTGCTGTCAGCCCTACCTACAGGATTACATCCCCCACACTGGCAGACTGAATCTCACCTAACCACTTCCCTCTTCCTCATGTCGGCTGTGAATGAGAACAGCATAGCCAGTATTTGTTCATTCATTCAACAAAATCATACAGATGCTTACTATGAGCCAATATGTTGCTAAACCCATGGAATACAATGATGAAACATGCATGGTGGTAGCCTCTCAGAGTCCACTGGAGATACCTGAATTAGCAGACAATTGCAAGAAAGGACGTGAATAAGAGCTATGAGAGAAACTAATAAGAGGAGGAGGCTGCACACAGCGTGGGGCCAGGAAATCACCTTGAAAAGATGATACTGAAGATGAGAAAGGGGAAGTGAGAGGGACCACGGGATGCAGAGAGAAGGGAGAGCACTTCTGGCACCACAGAGGCCATGCTGGGCAGGAACTCAGCGTCTCTGGAAATGTAACATGCCAGTTTGCTAGCGCTGCCTGCCATGACAAAGTGCTACACATTAAGTGGCTCAGACAACAAAAATTTATTTCCTCACAATTCTGGAGGCCAGAAATTCCAGAGCAAGGTGTCAGTAGTGTTATTTTCCTTTGGGACTTCACTCTTTGGACTGCACCCGCCCATCTTCTCCCTGGTTCTTTCCCTGTCTTTTCCTCTGGACCAAAATTTGTTTTCCTGATAAATACAGCATATATATTGGTTTGGTTTTCACTCAAATACCTCGTTTTAACTTGATGACTGCCTTAAAGTCCTTGTCTCCAAATATGGTAGCATTCTCAGGTTGCACAGTTTAAAGCTCTAATCTATGAAATCTGGGAGGACACAATTCGGTCCATAATGCTCCATGGAGCCCAGTGGGGTTGCATGCTCCACTACAAATATACAAGAGCTAGCAGTGCATAATAATCCAGCCATGCAACTTTTAAAACTTGCTTTTAAAGCCACTGCTTTGAGAGAAGTATGGAGAAGAGATCAAGGGAGTAAAAGTACTTATGGGGAAACCAGTCAGCAGCTATGGCAGCTGTCATAAGAGAGGGTGATAAGAAGCGAGACTGGAAAGAGGAAAGAGCAGCAATAAGTGGGTAGGAACACTGTTCTGTAATACATGAAAGCTACTAAAAGAATAAATGCAAAAGCTAATGGGCCCCCACTGAATGAATGAACCCAGCCTGGTAGTCACAGTGAGAATGCCCATCAGACAGAATGGAATGGCAACTCGATGGGCTTTGGGACTGTCTACCAAGGGATTGGTAGAGCACACATCTAGGTGTGTGTTAGGGGGTGGATAAAGGAATAGTGGCCTTTGGGTCTTTGTTTGGTCCCTCATTACTACCACTACCCTCTCCACCTGTTCTGCTCTGCTTCCCAACTGCTGTGAACAAAGCAGCTTTGTTCTGCTGTGATATTTCTGCCTTGGAACCAGGTGACCATGGACTGTATCCCCTTAAATCTGGAACCAAATTAAACTTTTATTTAAGTTTGACTGTTAGATATGGTGTCTAGCAATGGGAAAGCCAACTAACACACCTGGCTTTGCCTTGGGGTTGATGCCTTTCATCTCCATCTGTCCCCTATGGGAGAGAATGTCCCCGGGTATATTTGTGCTAGAGTCTCTTATTCTGCAGGAGAAGCTGGTCCACCCTCCATCGGATAGTAGCACTGCATTGCGTGAGTATTGTACGAGTTAGAAGAAGCAAGGGAGGCATTCATGCCCTGCTGGATTTATGTTTCTGGGATTGCTCCTCTTGGTGTTTCTGATTCACCAGCCCTTCTACTTCTTAGACAAACAAACCTTTGCCTTTGAACATTTCTGTATGTAAATTGCTCGTGTGAAGTAAAGTAGTGCACTCGGTTAGGTTTTTGCTATTAACCATGTACCATTTTTCACAGTGCTTATATTGTGGATTTTCTTCATTCCCTTCACTCATGCCCACACGGGACAAGAGAGCCACTTCCTGTAAGGGAAATTCAAATGACTGGATAATTAATGGAATCAGAAGTTTTTAGGGGCAGTACTGGATGGAAGCTTATGGAATTCAAGTCCAGCAATTACCCTCTACTCCAGTGATGGGAAATCTTTTAGAGACCAGTGCTGAAATTGCGACCCAGAGCCCACTTATTTATCACAAAGTGCCAGCACTGCAATTAAACCTGAATAACGAATTTTTAGCTTAGAAAACAAAAACAGTACATTAACTTCTTTATTCTAATAGAAAAACAAATAACCATAGGTTCACTACTCTTTCTCTACTCTATCACCCAAAGACCCTGCTCTGGAAAGGTCATCCCCCAATCTCCTCTTTGTACCCTTCCTGGGACAAGTTCTCACCAATTCACAGCATTCTCCTGCATCCCACCACTAATCCATCCAAACAACTACAAAGAAGAAAATTAGTCTGCTCTCACCATACTCACACGGCCATGCCTGTCTCCCCAGGTGACAGCCATTCAACAGTCTGTGGCTCCCTGTTTAGGATCTCTGTATTCCTTCATAAATGTACTTGGGAAAACATGTCAGGAACTTACTGTCTGGCTGTTTTTGTTCCTGAAGCTCCAAATCACTACTTGTGTTTCTTAAGATGACACACAGACATTGAGTAGAGTGTTCCAAACATAAAATGACAAGAATTTGTCTTTGTGGTTGGGACCCCTACCCATTCAGACCACTTAGAACAAAATCTAGTCTTTTTTCCAACTTTTCTAAATCCATGTGTGACAACCTTATAACATGTGTGTCTTGATATTGGCTTTTTTCTTCTTTATTCTCATGTGTAACAGTCCAATAGCTGTCTTTTTCTCCTTGATGATTACAAAAATTTCTAATAATCTATTTCTCTTCTTTTTAACTAGCTTTTATTTCTTTCCTTCTCTACTTCTCTTTCTTTCTTCATTTTTCTTTTTCTGTTTGTTGTTTATATTTGGAACTAGGTTTTGCTGTGGAGCTTCCTGCCTCAGCCTCTCAAGGAGTATAGGCACACACTACAATGCCAACATCTTTTCTTATCATTTACCATCAAGATTCCCACTACCAACTTCCAAATCTTGAACTGTGGATTCTGAACTTGGATTTCCCTTCTCTGAAGACATTTAATCATGTGTGTGTGTGTGTGTGTGTGTGTGTGTGTGTGTGTGTGTGTGGTGGGAGTGGGAGCAGACTTTCAATTCCTGTGTAATACTCCTGTATGTTCAGATAAGAATCTAATCTTTTCCTGATTCCCTCTCCAGTTCCACCTGTCTCTCTAACTTCTAAACTGTAGGACTTTTTTTTCCAATTTCACATTAATACTTAACTTGACTATATTTTCTGTCAATCATAACCTCCCCAATTCTTTGCGGGGGAAACACCTACTTGTCCATCAGGTTGAGGACCTCATTCCAAATAGGATTGGCTGTGACTTCACTGATCAAACCAGCACACAGCCTTTCTTTGATTGGCTTCTTGTGAGGTTTTGTTCTGACCATGAAGGACAAATATTTCACATTGTATAATAAAGTAGTCCTTCCTTACACAATTGGTGCCTGAAGCCATAGATTATACAGAAACATATGTGTGTATATATATATATATATATATATATATATATATATATATATTCTTACTTTATTTATGGTATAAGATTAATCTATAACAGTACCTAGTACATAGTATAGTATTAGTACAGTAGGACATTAGCAACAATAATATAAATAAAAGAGAACTGTTATAATACACTGTAGTTATATGGATGTGAACTTTTCCAGGATCTCTACCCTATTATGCTGTGCATGTCTGTCTTCTTCTTGTGATGATGGAGATGGAACAATCACATAGGCACAGTGAGATGGACTTTGGCTCCTCCATAAGCATTACTGGGACACAACTGCTGCAATTCTGCAGCAGATCTGAAAACCCAGTTATGAGTGACTAACAGGTGGGCAGAATATATAGCATGGATGCTTGGGACAAATGGGTGATTCATATCCAGGGTGGAATGAAGGAGAACAACATGGAATGGCAGGTTTTTTTTAAATCATATTATTATTTGGTTTATATTGTTTGATCATAAGCACACACATAAAATTAAATTTAAAGCTTAAAACTTAAAATTGGTACTTTCTGGAATTTTTAAATTAATGTTTACAGATCATAGATAATTATGAGTAAAAGAAAAGAAACCATAAATAAGGATGACCTACTATTTATGTTGGATGACCAGTGTTGCTCACATTAAATCATAGACTCTAGCTAATCTGTATCATCAGTGTCTGAACTATACATAAAAACACAGGAAACTTTCAATGACTGTTTGTTAAACTACACTTTTCCCCATTGATACAGAACTGAAGATTAGAGCTGCCTGGGGTATTCAGGGAAGCCATGTGGTGTTTCACATAGTCATTTCCTGACTGGCATCAGACACAGGTGCATCCTCTTCGCTACTGGAAAGTCAAGAGTTCTTGAGTCAGTAAGTCTTGGTGAAACTCCTGAATTGAAATAGCTATGACTTACATGACAGTTGGAACATCAGACCTGAGAACCGAACAGTACCTCAGCTCTGGAGATGGGGGACTTTTTGACACCCAGAGCACATTCCCAACTATAGTTATAATAGTAACACTTTGCCATTTCATCCCAACCTAAACATACATTAAATTGACTAGGTAAGTGCCCCACTTAAGAATGTGAAGGAAGGAAAAAATGCACTCACATTCTTAATTAGTAATTTTTTTAAAGTAATCTTATACACACTATGATCAAACAATGTAATATAAAACAAATATTTGAAACTTATCTTAAAACATTGGTACCCTGATAAGCATAATTTAGAAATCTTTAATGAATTCACCTCAATTACCCTTTAATTAAATACCTCATTAAAAGCTGATTTGAATACTGTTCATGGAGAAATCCTTGTTCAACTGTTGTGACAGAACTGGAAGTTAATGAAGTTAAAATTAAGTGCAATTTTGATAGAATGGTCTAAATGTCATAAAGCTACAAGAGGAAATAAAATCTCTGAACTTCACCTGACATGTGAGACTTTTCCCCATAACCAAAACTCAAGTAATTAGTAGACTTGAACCCTGGCAGGGCAAAGAAGATTGTCTTTTACCTATTGTACTCAGCTTGATCTGAGGACACTGGAAATACGAGATAAAATTTGATAACTGAACAAATGTATGCATGTATGTATGAATAAAGAAATGACCAATGAAAGCGGATCTGCACACTTTCTAAATTCAATAAAAGAAACATATTTATCAAGCACCTATCAAATGCTTGAATACCATGTTTTATTTTCCCTAACAATCCATCATATTGGCAACTAAAATGTTATTCTTCTTTAATAGATGAAAAATCAGAATAACCAACATAGTTAAGTAACACAAATAGTAAATATATTAGTGGAAGTTTTATTACAAGGAAAAAGAATTCCAAATATTTTTATGAAACATCCAGTAGCGATCTTCGGTTCACATGCCTCCAGTACCAAGTCCTTTCCAAGATTGTGATCCTAAGCAAGTGGCTTGTGTTAACACACCTCTGCCATTTACATAGGGTGAGACCTACCAGTTGATTATTCTGAAAAATATTTGCTTCTTTAGGGTCTCCCTCTGGGAAATCTGATGCTGAGTTTAGCAAGGCAGGCATTGAGGAGCACACAGGTTTCTCAGAGACCTTTGCTCTTCTGAGCCCCCAGGTAGTAAGAAAACCCACTAGAATAAAGGAGAGTGTAGGATACTATGTTTATCACCTCTGTCCTTCAGGAACAAATATCGACAGATTTTACAGCAGAGAACTACCGCAAGAACCAATCTGATCTAAAATTTCGAGCAACACCCAAAATGTTCCTTTACCTACAAGAACTCAGGGATCAGCTCCTAGGTATTCTGCAGGGCTGAACTGTCTCAGATGGTCAGAGGTATCCAAGCTTGTGGTACCAGCACTGGGCTTTCAAGATGAGGATCCAGAGAACAGGACATGAGTCCTCAGCACAGCAGGAATCAGGAAAGCCTGGTAGATGGGAGCTAGAGCCCTGCCGAGAAATAGCTGCACCACTAGAGAACCTTTGCTCAACCACAAACAGCTTGTATTGGTCAGAGTTTTACTAGAGAGAACAGATATAACCCGGGATATACAGAAACAACAAGATTGGCTTACGATAGTCAGTCACAGAGTCCGATGAGGAAGCATGCAGAGGGTATCTATGCACTGGAGACTGAAGAATTTAATCCAAGGTCTGGAGTTCACCCTAGTATCTTGTGCAATTCCACACCAGTGGGCTCATGGGTCTGCAACAGAAGGCCAAAGGCTCTGTGATGAAAGCCTGAGAGTCTATACTGGAAGCCAGGAGGCGAGGTCCAAACCAAAGGTGAAGACTGGAGCTTCTCCCAAGAATGGAATGGATTCATCCTTCCTCCTCTCCTCCCCTTTTATACCTCGAGGTGATAACCCACCCTACGGTGAATCTTCTTCTACATCCTTGGGTGTAGAATTGCTAAACCCATTTAGTTAGCTTCTAAACTATCTTAAGTTGACACCATCAACCAATCACTACACAGCTAGACAGGACTCTTCCAACCTTGGGCAGAACTGGACCACCTGAAAATCCTCAGATATAGGAGCGGGAAGAAAGCATCAGATTGCCAAGCCAAGACTTTCCAACATCTCCATTATGATTACAGTGAGGAAATTAAGAGGTTGTAGACTAGCAAAAAATAGACTTGACATAAAGGAATCTGGTCCCCTTCCCCAGTGTAACCATGCTTTTTTATTTTCTGTATCAGGACACTGCATACAAGAGAAGTCTTTAGGGCAAAATTTTTTCCTGGCTTAAAGATCAACTAATATTTACAAAATGTTGATATGGGCCTGTTGCCAATCCTACCAACACTAGAGTGCTTTCATAGTTTCTATGGGAATATTTGCAGGGTTAGAGGTCTCCTTGAGTCCAAAAATAGCCAGTTCCATACTTGGACATACATGTGACTCTCGAGAACACTTTTCTTTGTATCGCAGCAAGAGACTTTTCTGTAGCATATAACCCCAATTCCTGCTTACGCCTTCTATGATCTCATGAAAAAAATTAGTTTTTATGTTCATATTGATAGACATTTACTGAGAACCTACTATACTGGGACAGAGGTCTCCTCCTGGTCTCCTGTAGATTATATCACATAGGAAGAATGAGTTTTCTCATTTTGTAGAGGTTGAAAGACTCTGTGGATCCAAACAACTAGGTTACATTGATGGTGTATAGCAGGGGTAAGCATCAAATTGGGTCAAATTCAGCAGCCCACACTTGCTCATACACAAGACCAAAAAGCAAAGGAGAAGACAGATGGCTTCTATGACCTGGGAATTCCTGCAAACTCAGCCTGGTTCTGTCTCCTGCCTCTGGACCCTAGTATTCATATGGCCACCCGTGCCCTTTTTACTCCAGAATCCACTCCCCCACGATGACGTAGCCCACACTGGAAGTTCAGGAAATATAAGCAGTCAAAATAAATGAATGCAGAGCTCAGGAATTTCATTTAAATGCCTTTTATTTCTTCCTGCAAGAATCTGTGAAACCCCACCACCACCACCACCAATTTCTCAGTCTGTAAAATCTACTTAATTTACTGCCAAGTATCAGTTTTGAAATATGGAAAACACAATGTAGGGAAAAGATCATGTGTCTGTCACCTGTCCATTTCTGCAGCCTGGCCTCCTTCTACATTCTTATTATTTACTGTCCTCTCCAGCATTTTGCCTTATCGCTTGTTTTGCTTTTTGTTTGTTTTGTTTTGCTGTTTGTTTGTTTTTCTAGACAGTCTCTATGCACTTCAGGCTGGCCTGGAATTCACTATGTAACTCAGGCTGTCCTCAAACTCACAGTGATCCTTCTACGTTAGCCTCTGAAATTCTGGGATTACAGGTATGCACCACCAAGCCTGGATGCCTTATGCTTGAATAGAAAATCCTGGTTTAACTCATGTTGGCTCCTTTCCCTGGTTAAAAAAGTCTTTTCTTTTACTTCTGCTCCTATGTGCGATCTCATGGGTCTCTGTACCTTTTCTCTTTTTGCAGTACTGTAATTCTATGTATACACGTAACATCTGCAGCCTCCACTTGGGAAATCTCTGAGAGAGAAATGCTTTTCTTATCTTAGCGTGCAATTCTCAACATATGGAACCT
Source organism: Cavia porcellus (assembly GCF_034190915.1). NCBI lineage: Eukaryota > Metazoa > Chordata > Mammalia > Rodentia > Caviidae > Cavia > Cavia porcellus. The sequence goes on from NW_026947487.1 coordinate 97,856,372, forward strand.
AGTAGGCACTCAATAAATATGCATTAAATGATCAAATAAATGAATGAATAAAAAAAATGCATGATTATTTAATATATGTAAATGATCAATTTTAGGTTATGAAAGAAGCCAATATTTAATGTTTACATCTATGTAAATAGCTCACACTTCTTTTCTAGCTAAACAGCCCTGGAATGTTTCACCACATTCTGGTCTTCACTTGCCAAGTGGCTTCTGCCTCCAGACCAGGCTGTGCCCACATTAGCACCTCTGAGATGGACAAGGGATTCATAGGAAGGCTGTGTTAGAGCCACAGCCTTACTTTTTAGATCACAAATATTATATGGGATGCAGCATCATTAAACTGAAGGTATTTGATTGTGAATATATTTGAAGTTTCTTTAAAGGTCTATCTACTTACCTAAGAGAGTACAAACCAAGTCTGTATGATTCCCCATGTGCAAATAGCACATTTATATTCTGAGACCGCTCTCAGGCAGTGTCATGACATGAGCAACTAGCAGTCCTTCTTAAAGAGGCGCCTGGATTCTGTTATGCACCATCACTCGTCCTCCCCTTCAAGCTTGTTGTCCTGCTCAATGACTTGTTCAGCCTTTTAGTTACACGCTAGCGTTCAGGTTAATTCATCCATCTACACTCATCCACCTACCCACCCATTCATCTGCATTTCTTAGCATCTGATCCTTACCTAACATCTTCCCTAGAGACCCTGGAATCTCTAGGTTAGGTACACTGAGAACTCATGGCCTACCACTGACCATCCAGATCAAATTAGAAACAAAAATAGACAGTCAAGAAGAATGGAAGAAGTGTCTCCTTCTCTCCTCATTTTCTGTAAGTCAGGATTTCTCCTGGCCTGACTAGGCCTCTCTACCACACCTGCTATTAACCTGCGTACAGAGATCTTGTATGTGTATATTTCTGCAGTAAGACTTGCCAGGTATACACCATACAGGTAATTTCAACTGTCTGCTTTGACATATTTATTTTTGGCTAATTAAAAACTGAGCTTTAAAAAATGGCTAAGACTAAACCCTTGCTTATCAGTCCTATTTACTCTCTCCTAGGATTTGCCAACTCTTCAATGATCCTGTTTCCACATCCAGAACCCAGGGATCAACTGTGGTCTTTACCCGTGCTGTCCCACCAATAATCCCTAATATTTTACTCCTCAATATTCTTGCTTTCTGACCTTATTCTAAGGCAGCCTTTATCATTTCTTACACAAATAGTATAAAACTAACTTGTGCTCCCCATGATGCTATAAATATCAATTTCGAATGCAAATCTCACCATATGAGCCAACTTATGTTTAAGGACTTTAGTGATTTCATTGCTGTTGCTTTTGGGGTGAGGTAGGGGCTACAAGACTGTCCTGATCAGCTCACAGCTCTTCTCAGATCTCTCCCTCTCCACTCTCCAATCCCAGCTCAGCACGCTTTCACCACATTGACAGGATTCATTCGGACTAACAGAATCCCTTCTGGTTAAGAGACTCAAACTCTGTCCTTGCTGCCATAGAAAACATGTCCATTTCTCCTTGAGCCCTCAGGACATTTGGAATGTTTTTCATCAGGATATTTTTTTATGACTTCTTGATGTAGGCACAGAAGATGCTAAAATTGTGTTATGATGCTGTCAAATACCTTTTCCCCATGAATTGTCCAGGACAGTTTCCTTCAGCTTTCTCCCTGAGGTCTCTCTGCATGTAGGAGCACGTCTGACCCACACAGGACAGGCTTGGACCTGTGGGTGGACCACAGCCCGCCCCCGCCAATGGGACATGGGAGCAGACAGTTCTCACGAATATTCTGGACAATCCCAGGACCTTTGCAGGGCTGAACTTAAGATGCCTACAGCACTGCTTCATTCTTTGCCATAAGCTTTATTGGCTTTCCTCAATTTCTTGTCTCAATTCTCTATTTCCTCACTCCTCTCCCTAAAATCACCTCCCAAATTATCAGTCATATCAAAATTCTTATCTAACAGACTATTTTTGAGAGAAGAAAGAGGACTTGTTTCTTCCAAATCTGCAAACCTATCCATGATAATATATTTATTTGAGCAAATGTTTGATAACTCGATCTTCTTTAGACCATCAGCTTTGTGAAAACAAGAATCCCTGCTATTGTTTGTTCTCCAGTGACTACTCAGGGTGTAACATGATAGCTGGCACCTAGCAGGTACTCAATAATTCATTCCTTAATATAAATAAAAGGATACATCACAATGTGTCCCTGGCACTTCAGATAAGGCTATTCCAACTCAGTCCCTGCTCTTAACAGCTACACAGTCTGCAGGTAGCCAATACATATAGTATACTTTCATTTAAATCATTGCTTTTCATTAACACCCACGTTATGAGTTTAGGAAAAAGAATTTAACCCAACAAAAGAACATGAGAGAAGGCTCTTGCAGGAAGAAATCCCAGCTTCATTCCAAAGGGCAAGTCCCCAAAGGAAGAGACTTCCCATACTAAGATTCTGTGGAATTGTTTGGAAAAGGCAGGACAAAAGTATTCTCTTTATGGCTTGATACTTGGGAAAGTTACAGTAATCCCCACCGCAGAGACTGAAAACCAGACTAATCATATTGTGGTAAATATTAATATTGGAAATTAAATAGCAGAGGCATTAGTAACAGCATGCACATCAAGTGTGATAACTAAGATGTGGCTTGTTCTAGAAATTAGGCTGATCTAAAAATAGTCTCAAGGAGGTGCTCTTATTTTCTGGAAGCAGTGATTAAACCAGCAGGGGGTCTTGGTCTGGGAAGCTTCCTCTCTGCCAAACTTTGTCAGCCCCCAGGAGGGCCTGGGAGTCTTATTCACACAGCAGATGCCTCCACAGACAGAGTATTTGAGTTTTGAACTCTGCTTCTGTATTTGAAGACCCATACCTCTAACTGTCAGTGAACTCTGTTTTCATTTGTAAATGTACTTAACGCTGGGAGGAATTTGCCAAATTGTCTATCACCTGTCATCCCTGGGAGAGTTTCAAGTTTATCTTTTGTATTCCGGTGGAGCTGAGTGCTATAACCAACAAGCCCAGCAGCTTTGTGGATCCATATATTTCAAGTGTATTATTTCTTGTTCACGTAAAGTAGAATTGGGTGTTGGATGGGCAGTCTTCGATAGCACTGTGTCAGAGAGCCAGACCTCCTCAGTGGGGTGACTCTGCTATCCTTTTGGGTCTCACAAGCCTTGCTGGGAACCCTACCCCATGCCAGCAGGCTGAAGGAGAGCTTTTAGAGGTCATGCTGGCTGGGTCTGTGGGTATTTGTCGTTTCTGCTCATGCTCCATTTATCTGTAGAAAAACCTGCAGAAAAGAAAACTGGATTTTCTGCTCCCAGGCAGAAATGGAGACAGAATTTTGTGACCTAGAGGCTTTTACCATACTTTTTAGGCTATATTTTAAAAGGATGGAACCATGAGACTATAAGTGCAGATGGTACTTTCTCTCTGGCTCATGGGATGCAGTTTGTCCATATTTTTCTCTTTCCTTTATCTTTCTCCTTTTTTATCTGACAAGCCTGAGTGAGGTCTGATGGACCTACTCACCTGGGATTTCACTGATAATTTGTAGAAATCACTGGAATATATGTATCCAAATCCCCTTTCATTTCAGGAAATACAAAGCCCAAAATTCAATAACTTTCAAGAAATACATTTCCTCCTACACAAATAAGTGATCTTCTTTGATTAATCTTTTAAGGTTACACAGATTCATGTGTGTGTGTGTGTGTGTGTGTGTGTGTGTGTGTGCGCGCGCGTGTGCACACATGCGCACAGGCCTGAAAGATTTTGGGAAGAACTGATATCAGGACAGGACACACCAAGTAAGAACTTTATCCCCAATATCTGTGTCCTAGAAAAGTTCTTAATATTATAGGAATAGAATTTATTTTCTCTTCATTAAGAAGAGCTGAATTTTAAGCTCAGCAACTACATTAGGTTGGTATTATACTCATCTTCATTTTCAGGATAAGTAAACCAAGTCTGAGAGGTATTAAGGAATTTTACTCAAGGTTATACAGCTACTAAATGGTAGGATGAGGTTTCAGGTCCCCAAAATCAAATGTGAGAGCTATCCTCAAAATTATACTTTCCCAAGCTTCTTGGAGGTATTTGGTATTACGGGAAAAAAATTGCTTTCCAAAATATATGCAATTTATTTATAAATACTGAACACTACTGCTTGAATATTTGAACTGAGGTAGAATAAGTAAAAACTCTATAGCCCCTCTATTGAAATAAAATTCCGATTAAAATTTTAGCAAAAATGCAAATAAATATTTCTTACTTTTAACTACCCCACCCCCATCCCACCTTCAGAAGTCTTCCTTATTAAATTATTAACTCTGGCTATGTTTCTGAGTCACACTCAATATATTCTCTAACCTTGGACTTGAAGAAGCCAAACTAACCTCAGGGCAAGTCTAGACTTTGCTTTTATTGAGAAGTCAGTTTTCAAAAGTAAAATAGCAATTTTTGCAACTATAAAGTCAAGGCTGCTGCTGCTTTATAATAGACCCTCTTCAGAAAATAGTTGCAACCAGGAACAATTCCTAGTGAGGTGTCAGATCTCTAGAAGGAACCAAAGTCACAGAGAAATGAAAACTCTGAGCACACTGTTTCTAACACTCTATTGTGGTAGTTCTTTCCATCTTGCCATGAGGCTGTACACATAACTGAGCAAAATTTAGCTCTAAGCTCCATTTATCTCTGGAAGGATATCTCATTTATCTTCGAACTCCAGTTCAAATAATATATTCGTTAATTCTTCCAGGATTAATTGGTGCATTCTCTGCACAAATTACTGTGGCATGTGAAGATTAAGGCACAAGTAAAATTGTGTTTTGGGGATATTCTCCTTTTAAAATCTGGTAATGAGTAATGGGAACACAATTCTAAGTTCTTGGTATTACAGATCCTCCTCTTTACCATAGGAAGTAAAAAGGTACATCAATATCTCCACTTTGCTGTGGAGAAAATTGAGTCCATCAAGCGTGAAATGACTTCCTGAAGGTAAAGCACTAGTGGGGAGCAGTTGCATTGGTTTTGAAGGCAACCCCTTCAAGATCTAGATCCCAAAATGGGATGGCTAATGCAATAGTATTAAGGGATGAGGTCTGCAAAAAGCAATGAGGCCAGGAAGTTCTTCCTTTGCAGATGTGAAGGGATCCTTATTAAAACAAGCTTTATGCAGTCCTGGCTCTCCTGACTGTCACCTTCCGCCATATGAGGACCCAGTATTCCTCCCCTCCAGAGCCTTCATCAGCAACAAGATGCCTTCTTGGAAAGAGACAGCAGTGTTCACCAGAAAACCAAATCTGCCAGCATCTCAGTCTTGAATTTCTCAATCTCCAGAACCATCAGAAGTGAATTTCTGGTCATTGAAAATAACACATTTTTAGGTATTTTGTTGGAGCTGCAAGAAGCAGACTAAGACAAGAGTCAATGCAGGACTCAAACCTATGTTTGCAACTTCAAATGCAAAAAAGGCAATGTAACCCTTCATAATGTGAATATATAAATACAAATATATGTATATATTATTCCATGACCATTCTATCCAATGTGCTTTTCTGTCATAAGAAGGTCACCGCTTTCAGTGACAGTCGCCTATCTGTATATTTTTCTATTTATAAGATAAAAACAGGGCTATGTTTCCTCTGCCTCCCAAATTATGCATTATAGTACTTAACACTGTGCTCAGTACTTTAAAAATCTCATTATTCTTGTTATATTCATCCATTTATCACATTTGGGATGACTGCAAGACTGGCAGTTTACATACTTTTGACTGAAAAAGAATGGAAAAAATTACTCTCTTTAGCCCCTGAATTGGTGCTATAAATTATAGGAGAAAAGGGTCAATTTACCATCAAAATAAAACACAAATTGTAACTCTTGGCACAGATATTCTATAAACGTTTTAAACGCACCTTTGTACACTGTCACTTCTAACAATCATTGCCCTTAAGTCTTAGACTGATGATTTTTAGCCAGGAATTGATTTCAATTGGATACAAGGCAGGCAGCAGTGGAACACAAGTTAAGCATTAAAATGAGTTTTCTTCTTGGCCACATCATATGTGTATAAATTACTATCAGCACAGAGAGATTTATTATTAATCATTTGTGCCAATAAATGTCTCATTAAATCTGACTCTCACTTATGGAGTATGAAATTGTCATAATACAAATATCATTTAATTACATAATGGCTTGACTATTAAGAAATCTGTATTTAACTGATATTCAAACTGTACTCATAAAATGCTTTATCCCAGGGACTATTTGAGAATTCCATAATCTTTTGATTAAAGATGGTAGTACTTTCCTGATTGTATTTGGATAAGCCATGTTGTCTTTATAATAAGGTGTGTTGATATTACAAATGATTAAACATTTTCAAAGGAAGAGCTGCTTCATATTCACCTACCTTTCATCTCCGTATTATGAATTATATATTATTCTTTCATTTCTATATCCTCAATGCTTTTCACTCTTTGAAGGCAATTATACAGTGGCCCATCCATATAGCTCATGAGATCTCTCAATTTTTTATGAAAGTTCGTAAATATGGAGGAAATGAGTGCAAAATTTATAACCAGTTGGACCTTGTTCCTTTTCTTTGGTAGGATGTCTGCGGTCATCACATTGCAGTATCTGAATTTAAAAGGACATTATTTTAGGGTAACTTAAATCTAGAAATCCCCTTTGGTGTTGTATGTTACCAAGATCTACATTGAAGATTTGAGAAACTAACTAGAATTCTACTTGAGTTTATTTTTCAATCAGTGGTAAGAAACTCACATTTCAGGGTATGCTGAGTGCTGGCAGTCAGCTACAGAAAAGAGAGAGAAGAGAGATGTTTTGAACTGGCTTGAGTTCAGAAAACTCCTGTGTTCAAGAAGCCATGCTAGACTCAAGTGTGATTTCAGCCAATGTTAATATCCAGGGACTACTGTCATATAATGGAATTCAGGGAATGATTACACTTCAAATGTAAAGCCCACTCCAAGGAGGAAGCAATATGAGAATATACCGACTTCCCAACATTGATGCAAAGCTGTGTGAAGAGTTGGATACACAAATAAAATGCCACAAACATGGCTTGGAAGAATTGTCGATGTGGGGAGAAAGACATTTGAGCACCATTGCATTGGGAGCCACTACAGGATTTCAGGCAATGTGTGCAGTCTCAAAAGGACCATCTCCAAAATAATGGTCCAGATACCAGGTCTCTGAGAAATCGATACACCTCTGAGTCCTGAATGCTGCTTAACAGAAGGACTTGAAAATGCTCAAATCTCCTAATTACACTAAGTATGTTTGTCATTTCATATTTTTTAGTATACATTTGAATTGGATTAGGCAAACATTCAGTCAAAGGCTTTGCAAACATTTATTTACATAGTCTCACTACAACACAGAGGAACAGGTACTAACATTTCCATTCTATACATGAAAAGGCAGGAATTCAGAGGTAGAGTCATTTGCCCAAGATCCCCCAGGCAGTATTTTGGAGACTCTGAATTTTAACTCAAAGTTTTACTCTAAAACCCATAACCTTAAACTCTACACCACAGGGTGACAGCTATGACTTCAGATTGGAAAGAGGTGAGTTGGTATGGATGGCTGCGTAGAGCCAACTGGGAATGCCTTATGAGAAAAAGGTAGATTTGAATTAAATCCAAACATGGAGAAGAGAGGCTTCCTAGTGTGGGACACCAGTGAGGGCTGAAATGTGAAGGCAGAAACTCACTCATCCAAAGATTTGGTTAAAATCTGCAAAGTACAGAAAGCCACTATGGTGTTAAATGCTTGCCTTTAAATAGCATGAAAGCTGAGGCCTGCTCCATGTGAGGTCTCAGGCTAAGGAGAGGTTCATAGGATTCCATGGGTGATTCTGAGACAGTCCAGCGGGGAAAGATCTGCAAACCGTGGGCCTCTTGACAGGTGCTTCCAATTGGAGAAAGGAATCTTCCCACAAAAAGCACAACAGAGAGAGAACAACACTGAAAGAATCTTCAAAGAGAGTTTGGGAGGGTGCTGCAGAAAGTCACCAAGAAAATGGAGGTGACAGAGGAGGGTTTTGATTTAAACAATTCTGAAAGAGGCAGGATCTGAGAATCAGAGAGATTTATGCCACATCACAGTGGCTGCCCCTGGTGCTCAGAGTAGAAGTAATAAGTCCTCACAGAACAGGGAGTCTTAGTAGTCTTAATGTTTGTCTCTGAGGACAATATTATTGATCACACTTGATTCCATAATCCCAACCAACTTTCCTCCTCTATCAGCAATTTCCCCCTATATCAGCAATTTAGTAGGTTGAACCTACTAAACAGATTACATTTCTGTTCCAGTCAGCTTTGTGAAGCGTTTATGAAAAGGCCCTTTATAAATCTTTCTAATAATGAATTATGAACAACAACAAAAAAGGATGCAAGCATCACACTCCTGCTCTTTGCAGAGAGAAGCGGAGCCTGATTCATATACTCTGCACTGCCTGACCTTGTTTTGTTTCAAAGACAAGAGAACATCATAACCTTGAGCTATCTGACAGAAATAAAAGATTGATGCAAACTTTGCTATGTAAAATTTGGGATTGTTTCATCCAGATGAGAAGACAATGGACTATTATAAAGCCACGTGGCATACTTGAGGAGAACTTATTTTATTCAAACACTGGAAACATTCACCCTGAGACAAATCTCTTTATGTGACAATAAATAAATTAAGATAGACTTTCCTGAGAAACAGATTTCTCTCTGAAAGCTTGGAATTTGAGAACTTTGCAGATAAAAAGTTACTGCCTCATTTTAAAAGTGCAGAACCAGATGCTTCCCAGGATGGGATATGACTCACTTAGGATCACACAAATACAAAAAGACCTATGCAGCCAAAGAATATGACTCTGTGACCCAACTCCAGGTTCTCTCTCACCTTTCATTCACCCTGAGATATTTCAGAGCAGGGATAAATGGGGAACCACAAGGATCCCAGTCTCATTGGCTGAGTCCACTGCCAAGAGGGCAGAGGGAGATGAAAACATCTTTGGTGCCAGATTGTCCTGAGACCACATCCCTATGGTAATGTCTAGCAGTCATGCTTGTGATGAACACTAGTGAGTCTCATAATATGGCACAGCCACAGGATATAGCTGCTACCTCTTGCGGGTGCACAGTGTACAATGCAACTGTGATAGATTAACTAATGATCAGCTTGTAAAACCCAGCTGAACTGAATTGGCATGGTTCTGGGTGTGGAAGCCCTATTTGAGGAGTGTTGCCAGCAGCATAAAAGGAGAACTGGAGGGAGAAATGTTTATTCTCCTAGAGAAGCTTATCATGCTGGTTTTCCTGATATTAACTCTTGCTCTTCTCATCCTTCAAGGAGCTTGAGTCCTCACTGTTGCTGAGGATGACTGTGATTCTCTTTGAGAGCGCTTTGTCTTTACCTTACCCATCACTTCCTGGCTCCAATACAGATCTCTCAGCATTATGGCACAGCCTTCATCCCACTGGTGCAGATGGCCTAGCATCCACCACTGCCATTGGGCCTTCCCAACGTAAATCCTTGACACAGACTTGCATGAGAAATTTGTCATTGAGCTCCAAGCATCTATCTGGACTCATGGCGGACAGTGCCATGGGCTCTAGGTCTTCAGCTGGACTCATCTAGGATACTTCCATGGAAACCAGGCACTCATCTGGATGCTTTGGGTATCTAGTGAGTGGACAGATCTCATGCACCCTTCTGTAATTGATTTTTTGGGTGAATATTATGTGTCCTGTTTGAATCTATTCCCTTGCAAGCCCTGACTATAACAAAATTGGCACTGAAAGTGGGGTTATCCGGGCCACAAGCATGGTTCTCAGTCCCAGTGCTGTTCATACATTCATGGAAGAAGCAGAAGGTAGAGACAAGCTGGCTTCAAAGAAGTTCATGTGCTAAAGACCTAATCTCACTGCACTCTAGAATTACATCAGTGACTTGATTCCCAACAAAAACATATACTTATTATAATTTTTACAATTTTAAAGGAAAAATTTGCAAACCAGCCCTAACATAATCTCAAAGTTACACAAATAAAAGTATTTGCAATGTGTGGATGCAGGAGATGAAAATGGTACTCTACTATTTCATAAGTCAACAATCAGTGTTATTATAATTATCTCCTATCATGTTCTTTAGTGGCAACAACTCTTAAGTATAGCAGATGTTTTGATATCTAATTAAATCCCTAAAACACCAAGTGCTATTTACCCTTTTAAAAATAGAGAAAGTAGAACTTGGATAGCTTATCTAAAGTCACAGAATTGCTAAATGTAGAACTAGGGTTTTAGAGTAAGTTAATAAAGGGTTCCACCAATAGCACCAAGGGTCCAAAGTCATCCTGCCATGCCATTTCATCATGACAGGAAGCCAGTTTGTCCCAAAATGTCTAATGTGATCCCAAGCACTAGAAGCAAACAATGATGCCTTGAAGTAAGAAGAGAGCATTCTCCTCTCTCTCTCTCTCTCTCTCTCTCTCTTATCCCTTAAGGATAAGAACACTCTGGAGGAGAGCTGTGGTGCAAATGTATAACCTCAGCATTGTAGTAGGCTGAGGCAAAAGGACAGCAAGTTCAATCCTAGCCTGGGCAACCTGGCAACTGAGCAAAAACTTGTCTCAAAACTAAAATAAAATAGGATAGGAATATACAAGATATGATCAAAATTACTGAGTGCACTTAAATATTTAAAAATGTTTTATAGTCAAAGATGCATTGCCATTAATCTCTGCCAAAATATACCCCCTTCACTTCAAACATATTTGTGCTACTTTCTTGCTACTTTCTGAAGCAGTTCTTGGCAGTCCTGTTTTCTGAGTGTCTTTAGTTGTGCTGTTGTGGTTACCTCAATGTCTTGAATGAAGCCAAAATGTTTACCTGTCTTAGTCATTTTGATTTTATGGAGGAGCCAATTGTGGCACAGTGCCCGATCTGGTGAATGAGGTGTTTAAAGACACACCATCAAGCCTCTATGAACCTGCCTTTCCATTGGGTGGCAATTAGCAGCAACATTCACTGACCTGGTTTTGCTTTACAAAGAACACCTGAAAAAGGACTTCCAGACCTGCATCAGAAAGTGGCATGGACAATCAAATATGTGTGGCTGAAATGAGGGGGAGGATTTTAAGAGAGTTTAATGGCAATGCATCTCTCATTGTAATAAATTGTTTTTATTTACAGATAATGCCATGACTTCTGGGAAGATGGTAGAGTTGTGAACAGCAGAGAAAGAGCAACTCTGAAATTCGGTGTCTGGATACTGGAATATAGCAATATGAAGAAGAGAAGGAGGGAAGTGGGACCCCTGGACTGGAAAGGAACAAAGAAGAAGAAGTTGCCAAGTGGCATCTTCTCCTTGAGCCCTGACTCAAGCCCTGGCTGTGTGGGAGAGGGCAGCTCATACCTGCAGACACGTGTTGACTACTGGCCACCTGACATGACTCCATAGAGAGCTGCACCAGTGAAATGGAGCAGTGAAAAGAAGGACTGTACGGCTGGTGAGTGGTGTGGATTCAAATGACCCATAAGAGAGGGTGATTGGCTGGGAGCCATCTTGGAGAGGAGCTAACTCAGCTGCTAACTCAGAGCAGCTAACTGCAGGCTCTGTAGTGGACTCCTGCCATGTTCAAAAGCATACAAGGTGCATTGAATAGTGCAGGCTGAATGGGTCAAGTTCCAGCCTCATGGCCAGAAACCAGCCTGAAAGAAAAATAAAGGTGTAGGCTCATTGAGATTATCCACTACCCCACCATAAAGCTACTGCTGTCTTGTGGGATTTATTAACACACATCTGGACTTTGCTCACATTGTACACCAGTGACAGCAGAAACACAGCTTGAAGTGGGCTTTTTTTCCTTTCTGCTTTCTTGTGGTGTGTGTGTGTGTGTGTGTGTGTGTGTGTGTGTGTGTGTTTCTAGTTTTCTTTTTATTTTATTTTTTCATCATTGTTTGTTCTTGTCTTTATATGAGTATGAATATGGTTTCTAGCATTTTGTGTATGTGATTGTTGCTCTATTCCATATTTCTTTTTATTTTCTCCTTCTCTCTTTCCCTCCTGTCTTCTGTACAAATTTCTGAAAGTTTGCGTAATCTCTCTTCATCCTTGAACCTTACTTCTAATATCTTCTCTTCTTCTGTTTTACTATTTGTCCCTTAACACCTTTTAAATTTTGTCTTCTGAAGGTAAAATTGTCATATTAGGGACTTATTTACTTTTTTCTGGCTTGTTTTAAATTTTGTAATATAATCATATATCTAATTCATAGAGTTAAAGGTGATAAATTAATAATTACTTCATTTGTCATTTCCTAGGCTGTGTTTGATGCTATTGTAATTGCTGATTGTACCACATTAGCAAAGTGATATAATTGTTGTAGCCAATTGTTCTTCCTGGTATGCCAACTGAAGAGGTAGGGCCCTACAACAGACTCAGAATCCAAAAGCCAGCTACACCTGGAACACACCTCTGAGAAGCAGTCTTTTCCTAAAAGTTCTAAATACTCAGTGTAGACAATGTACAACCATCATCCTAGGAATTATACTAAAATTTTAAAAACAATGGAAAGATGCAACTGCAGACATTCAACTCACCAAAGGCAAACCAATGGGGCATTGAGGAGGGACAATCCCAAAAAATTCTCAAACAATAGTCCTTTTTTAATCAGATTTTTATTGGTACATTTTAGATATACATAATGAGCACATTCATCATTGAGAATTTGAGCCTGTAGCTGTTATAACTTGATTCTATTTTTACCTTTTCCCTTCTTTCAATACCCCTTCTCCCCGCACTCACAAAAGCTTTGTTTCCATTATTTTCTTCTTTTCTCATTCTTTCTTACTTTTCTTGTCTTTCTTTTCCCTCTGTTACCCTTTGATCACCTCCTCATTTGAAGATTTTCTTCCTATTTCAGATACTATTCTCTTAAGTGAAATAAATCTGACACACATGTGTAAATACTGCTCTGACTCTGCTGTGAGACACTGAAAGTGTAACTAAGGACTAAAATGTGTAACAGGTGCTGTGAAAAAGGAAGAAAATGTTCAAATGGGAAGGATAATAAGGGAGGGAGAAGGGGAAAATGAAAGAAAAGGAAAAGAAAAATGAGAAAAGAAGGAAAAAATGGAAGCAAAGGTTTTGTAAATTAGGGGAAGAGGAGTTGAAAGGAAGATAGAAGAACTGAAAAAAAAGAATCAATATAAATCATGTGCAGGTACAAATTCCCTATGCATATCTAAAATGTACCAATAAAAATTATTTTCTTTGAAAAAATAAAGGTATGCCATACATTTTGATCAGCCATCGTCACATAGTATGAAGTCCCTGGATCCAGTCTCCGGTAAAAAGAGGTAGAATGAAAGCATGAAAGACAGGGAGAGAGAGAAAATGAGAGACAGAAAAAAAGAGAGCAAAAGAAAACAGAGAGAGCCCTTCTGTTTTTCCACTACACTGAACAGAAGTGGCTCTCAAGTTATTGCAGTGAGAATATGTTTTTAAAACTGTCTGAATGATTCTCCCATGCAGTCTGGGAAACTACTACCAGCTAGGAATGTGGGTCACTCTAGCTAGAAAGAAGGTGGGATTTTCCCCAGTATCCCACAGCAGTGTGGAGAGAAACAGTGAAGTCCTTCTTCTCAGGACACTAGCAGGATACCTGGAGCAGAGGGATCGTGATTGGTCACCCTGTCTTCGGGAAGGTCCTGGTCCTCTCACCAGACTCCTGGTTCTGAGCTTTGTGCTAACAAAGCCATGATGAAAGCCATTCTCCAGTCATAGAGCTCCTAATGCATCGCAGCAAAGGTTATGGCTACTTGTCAAGAGAAGGATGACACTTCAACAAAGCACAATCCTGGAAAGAAATTACCTGAATCACAACATATCTCTGCTCCAGAATTTGTCATAAGACAATTATCCCAGGTAAGTGATTTTTAGGAGCTAAAGTTGAACCAGGTGCTTTCCTTTCTCTCTGTCCTCTTCTTTTCCTTTCTTCCATATATTCTTTTCTCTATCCTCCCTGTGTTCTTTCCTTCCTTCTTTTATCCTTCTCTGTTTACTCCCTCTTCTCTTTGTAATGATGAAGGAGATAGACTGTGTCCTCCTGCTGCGTGTTGAGATTGCTCCACCTTTTTCTGCTCTAGGGCACTGACCTCACCAGCCCATATTGTCTGAAATCTGATCCTCATGCCAGATATAATCTTCATGATGGCATTACCATTGCTTTTCTAGTTTGACTCAACTTCTCTAGTGGTAAGAACAGTGCATATCCATGCAAGGCATCAGATGTCCAGGTGACAATAAGCTTCTATGGAATGTATAGCACGGGATCTGCTCCACACTGGGTTGAGGCGACAGAGGCCGTATTAGCTGCTACACACACATCACATTACATAAATCTCTTGAAAATGGCATTATGTAGCACCCGGGAAAAACATAATACAAATTCATACAAGGGGCATACAGAAGGTTGCATCCTGCCCTGTTCCTCTCTCTCACACAGTGATTTAAAAGAGCCATCAGCATCTGCTGACAATCTTCTTAAGAACAGCTGGTCTTGGATGGGACCTGAGACTCTGCATTTCTAATAGGTCTTCAGGGGATGTTAGGGCCATTGCTCAGACATTTTAAGTAACACTGCTCCCTAGCATTCCTGGGAGGAGTTCTTTATTTCAGAAATACCCCAAGACTCCTTAGGGATTTCTGGGAACAACCACATCAGTCTATCCCTGTCTCCAAAATGTAGACATCACATTTCGGGGCAGGCAGCTTTCAGAGGCATCATTTCCTCACAAACGGAGTAGGTAATAGAAAGGGCCTAGGGGCTAGGGATGTCTGGAAGCCATCACTTGTCTGCTGGGGGATCTGGGCTGCAGCTGACCCAAATAAGGGTCCAGGAGAGACTCATGATACAGTTAATGACACTCATTTCTGGATCCAGCACTTTGTGATACAGTCTTTACTCTCACAGCCATTCAACAGAACCTTCATCAGTCCACGCCTCAGCTCCTAGTTGAAAACCAGGGCATGCTCACTGTGGGGGCTCCTTCTCTTTCCTGGGATGTTCATGACTACATGTGACTTCACTTTGGCCCATTAGGGCTTTCCTCTGTGTGTAGCAATGGGGTATGTGTTTGACAAAAAGAATTTGGCAGGAATCGTCACACCCTGTTTGATTCCAGCTAAAAATAGTTTCTGTCTGTTGTGGAGAAACTTTAGAGACCGAAAAAGTTTAGAATAACCTCTACTCTCTCTCTCTCTCTCTCTCTCTCTCTCTCTCTCTCTCTCTCTGTCTCTCTCTCTCTCTCTCTCTCTCTCTCTCTCACACACACACACACACACACACACACACACATCAGCAGTAGCAACACCTGGAATCACTACTTAATTATATCAGAAGCAGCAGCATGGCAGTTAGAGTTGTCAGGAACTCAGGGGACCTCACCGGTCATTCTGGCAGTTGCCAGTCACAAGGAGATTCATCCCCACGAGCTGGATGCAGCAGCTTCACTGCGTATCTCTCTCTTCTCCAAACTCTGGGCTCTTCAGTTGGGGGAAATTATATTCAGTGTTCAGGGGCACTTTGACAACTCATTGAGAAAACATTTATAAAAAGCTTCTTTCTTTAGAGAAAAGGAACCACTTGGAGCTCAGAAAGATGTCACCAAGTCAGAGAGATGAGATTTCTGCCATTCAGGATGGTCAAGGGGCCAGCAGACCCAGAGAAAGTGGTAAACAAAGTTTATGGGCCACACCAAGAGGCTGATTTGGTGACAAACTTAGAAAGAAGCCTGAGGATAGGGGAGAGAGACAAAATGCAGCTAGTGACTTAATTTAGACAGTTTTCTATGGTAGATAGAGCATCCCTGGAAGAGAAAGACAGAAAAGTTGTTAGAAAATGTTAGGGAGATAGAAATAGCCTGGAGACTGAGTCCAGAGAAGAGAATTTGGCAACACAGCTAGCAACAGGGCAGGGGCTGTGGGGATGGGAAGTAAGGACACAGAAGATATTTTGGAAGGCTGAAAAAAAAGGCCCATTACTGATTAGAAAGGATCTGTAATCTTCATATGCAAATGAAGCTCTCTTTTCCCAGTGGCTCCCTCTTCCTCAGCTCTGCTACCTATAGCCAAACTGCAGACTTAAGCCTTCAGCTTCTGTCACATCTTATCATCACCTGGCCATTGCCCTTGTCACACCTGGTAGTTTGGGTCAATTCTTTCTTTCCAGGCTTGAGACCCAGGAAAACCCTGCCTGTCCTAACGAAGGAAGAAGGACATTGAAATGGAAGGAAACCACAGAGTTTTCTGTTTTCTTATGCAAGAGAAAGCAAGGTTATTTTTGGCCCCTTTGAGTACAAATCAGATTTATTCTTTTTTTTTTTTTTTTTTTTTTTTTTTTTTCTTTCTTCCTCAAAACCCAGTGTCTGGCAGGCTTCAAGCAATGAAGTGAAAATTAGAATTCACATTTTGAATACCTTTGCATTTTCCTTGGTGTCAGTTTTGTTTGTCTTCCTCTGCCTGGCTGTCTTCTGTGTCTCTAGATTGTTGACTTCTCTCAAACACTGCTCTCCAGCCAAAGAAAGTAAAACCAATCCCTCGTGTGCGTTCAAGGTTTGGTCAGAGATATGGAAAGGACGCAAAGGAAACCATTGCTGACTCTGGATCTGGCTGTACGTGAGGGACTCTTACATACAGCCCCATGCCAATCTTTTATGAACTGACCTCTTGATGAGGGAAATTCTTAGTCTCTCATGAAGTCACGCAGCTGGAGGGACAAGGCCAGCCTAGCAGCCAGGCTTTCCTACTCCAAGCCAGCATTTCTCTCCTTGCCTTGTGGCTACACAGTTTTCCAGTGTCCTTTGATGCAGTAGAACCAGGAGCTGTAAACCTCTATTTACTTGCCAAATGCCTAAGTAGATTAGAATCCTGACTGAGAAAGTTACTAAAGCTCCATTAACCTCAGTTTTCCTAAAGTGTGCAATGGAGATAGCAGAAGGAGATTGTTGACTTGTGAGGATGAGATGGAATGATCCATTTGGAGAGCTCTCTTGGATGTGTTTAGAGGAGACTAGGTTAGTGCATGTGTGAGTGTGTAAGTATCAGTATGCAAATGTGAAAGACACACTGACACCCTCACCAAGGCCACCCAATTCTGTAATTTGCCCATGGTATCTCGCAGAAGTTGAAAATTACTTTCAACTTCTTAAAAGATCTTTTTTTTTTTTAATTTTGTTTTCTT
Source organism: Cavia porcellus (assembly GCF_034190915.1). NCBI lineage: Eukaryota > Metazoa > Chordata > Mammalia > Rodentia > Caviidae > Cavia > Cavia porcellus. Next base: position 97,873,670 of record NW_026947487.1, read on the forward strand.
CTCTCCCAATGAAATATTTCACTTAAGGTAGTTCAAGATAGTGTAACCTGGAAGAATGTTACAAACAGAAATTGGGGGAGTTTTTCCAATTTAATTCCATATATCATTTTTCTGATTTTCATCCAGAGTCATTTTTGAGGGCTTCTGTATCTCCTCTCATTAATAAAAAGTAACATGGGCACGTGCAGTCCCAGACACATATATATGTCCTCCATCCTGGGTACACTAGTCTGACACCATGACCCCTAGTCTAGTTGATTACAAATTTTAAAAGGAAAATCAGTGCTTCCTATATAGAAGGTCTTTCAGAAATTCTCGTTTCTCTTAATGCTTCGCAGTAATTTATATGGTAATGGTAAATAAATGTCATAGCAGTTGCTGTGTTTTAGGAACTTTGAGTACATTATTTCCAATCACAATCTTAAACCTGAAATTTATTCCCATCTTTTAAGAAAAATAAAGCACCGAGAATAAAACACCAAGACTCTTCAGCCAGGATAAGAGCAGGACTAGCTGTGGAAGGCGAACTGACCTGGTTTCAAACCCAGTGTTGTACCAAGAGGCTTTCCCTTCAAATAGAAGGAAGGCCTGCTTTGTTCCTTTCATGGTTTCCTTCCCTGAACACATGTGTTTAATATCTGCAAATATTTACTAAATGCCTGCAGACACAGGCAGCGCACACAGGTGCACTCACACACGTGGGCAGGCAGAGCTTTGCTCTATCTTTGAAAGACATACATGGTTCCACACCCAGAGTTTGCTGGCAGTGGAGAAGAGCAAGTGACAGGCACTATGCTCAGGTGTCCCTGGTCCTGGGACTGCCAGGGAAGGAATCTCAAAGAGCAGGAGGCAGCCTTGCGTGGCACCTTGGCCCCACAGATACATCCCAGCCCTGCCTGGCTGTCCTTATGCCCAGAGACTAGAGAGCCTGCTGAAAGAATTCTTCATCTTTGAATATGGACCAATTAATTACCCCTGACATAAATGAATTGCTGGCAGCTCTTTGCTAGTACCTTAAATCATATATTCTCAATTTCCCAGATGGCAGAATAGCACACACAAAGCTCCAACTTTTCGCACAGTCCCTCACTTTCACCGCTAATCCTGTTAGCATTGATGGCGCTTTGCCAGTAGAAATGCATTATTCTGACGCTTCCGGCTTACCTAGAACTTCTTACGCTAATAGTGACCACAGGAAAACATTTGATGGAAAAACCCCTACTTCTGGTCAGTTTAGGTTTCCTGAGAGGATTAGAGTGTCCCAAAGCTGAGAATGCTGGCAGTGATAAGATGGATGTGTGGCATGGATGCACACACATATGTGTATATTTGAAAAAGCATCACTACGAGCCTCTTGAGTATTTGGCTTATGCAGTGTTCCAACACCTTTCCAGAAAGCCTTTAGAGACAAGCATGGAGCAGCGTCTGAGGTTAGATCTCTGTTCTCAGAGATAGTTGCACATTGGATCCCTGGAATTTTTGGCTGTTCCTGTTTTATAAATACTGTTTCCTTGGTCCAACCTTACATAGAGTAATTTTTAATTGCTCTGCAGTGTGACCTGGGCATCTGGGTTTTATAAAGTTCCCCGGTGACTTGAACACACAGCAATGTTTGAGAACCACTGCCCCATCCTAATTTATTCTCCAACCAACTCACAAATAGGGGTACAGGGTAAACATCCCTCATCCAAATGTCTAAAACTTAAAACATTTCAACTTTTGAGAATTTTTGAGCATCAATATAATGCCACACATGAAAAATTCCATATTATGACACTTTATTTCATATATAAAGTTATTAAAAAACATTGTATACCATTATTTTCAGGCACTGTATAAGGTAGACTCAAAACATTAATGAATTTTGTTTTAGACTTGGGTTTCATCCTCAAGGTATCTCATTATGCGTAAGCAAACATGCCAAAATCATTACTCCTAATGATTTTTCTTGCAAATTTTTCCTTGCTTGGATGTATTGGGTATATCTCATTTTTAATAGCTACAAAGGACTTCATTCAGTAGATGTACCATAATTTTTGTAACTTACTAACTGACTTCTGTTTGCAATGAATCACTTTGGAAACTTAACTTACTAACTCTCACACTGCAATTTTTCCCCTGTACCTGGTCCCACAGCAAATATAAATAGAATACAATAAGCAAGAAAGTAATATTATTTATTCTCATGTTAATACATATTCTGTAAATCAGACAGCAAGATATATATGATAATTTCTATAGATATATACTATCAGCTTATCACATTTCAGAATGATTATAATGCTTACTTCTTTGATAAGAAAACTGAATTTTAATCTCTCATATAAAAAAGGAAATCAAAGTTCACAGATATGGGGATTCTTACTTGAAGTCACAGGAAGTCAGTTTTATGACTTTTTTTAAATGAGTCACACTTCCCAGTGTTTAACCTTTTCTTTAACTACATGACACGGACCACACCCCTTTTGTTCCAGCCCTAGCATCATTTCTGGCCATGCTGTTCTTGTCGAGTCAGTTCTCTGTTCTTACAGAGCATTGGGAATGCAGCACCCTTATAGCTGCGTAAGTGAGGAGGGACAGCGTTCCAGCTTGGCTGACTTCTTGATAGACTGTGAACCCCACACCCACAAGGGCCTCAGATGTCTGTGGTACTTCCTGCTCGGTCTTCTCCAGCTATCACACTTGGAAGGAAAAGGAAAATAAACTTGGCCCAGATTTAGCCTGTCTTGACTCCTGGGTGGGCCTGACAGTTGTGTGGCTGGAGTCACTTGGCTCCTAGCACAAGTTATAATCTCCTGCTCTTTAGACAATACATACAAGGAAGCAGCCCAGGATGGCCTCATTGTCACACTGAAAACACATTAAGTATCAGTTTGCAGCATTAGTGAGTTTGTGTGATATGAACCCAGCTGTGGATCCTGGATTCTTGCTCCAGTGACTTGGGAAAGTCCCTGACCACTTTAGCTTCTGTTCCCTGACAGTTGACACAAATACATTTTGAGCATGTCTTATCTAAAACCCGTGGGACCACAGTATTTTAATGTTTTAAAATTTATTCTTTTTGATCTTGGCATTTTTGCATATACGTAATGAGATACCTTGAGAGTGAAACCCAAGTATAAAGACAAAATTCATGATTAGGAGAGCCATAACAAAGTGTGAGCTCTTTTCCACACTGAGCCATATTTATATATAAATACAAATGTATATCAAATGTAAAAAAATTGATTCTAGCTCTGCATATAAATGTGCTTGCCATTATTTGGATAGGTGTATGTTTTCTAGAGAGAATACATTAAGTACCTCTAAGAATTTTATTTGGCAAAAGAAAAAAGGACTTGCCATTCTGCTTTGTATTTTTTACTTTCATATTTGTTTGCATGTTTGTGCGTGTGTGTGCGTGCATACGTGCGTGTGTGTGTGTGTGTGTGTGTGTGTGTGTGTGTGTGCGCGCATTTATGTATTTCAGTCACAGAAGGAAAACAAATGTGAGTTAAAACACAAAAGAAAGCAGAGCTTGTGGAAACCCAAGTCTTGAGTTCCGTCCTCAGTTTTCTGTCCCAGTTCGGCAAACAGCTACATGACTGTTTTTCCAGCTGGGAATGATTACACTGTCTCGCTCTAAATACTGGGCAGAGCCCACACTGAGCCTGAGCAGGCAGGCCTGGTCCACAGGAGGATAACCACACCCAGCTCTGTGACAGGCGCCCAGCTCTGTGACAGGCTTTGGTGTTTTTATCTAGAAGCACAGAGGTGAATAGGGAATGGGCGACTGAACAAGTCTTAGGTGGGTAGAAATTGGCAGTGCCTAATAAGAACTCAGTGGTATGGCACTAAAGCTTCAAATGCATTAAAAGAAAACTGAGTGTAAGTTTAGTTCTCATCTTTGTGCCAATAAATTTCCGTGCATGGAAGCTCAAATTCTATAAGAGGTCAGATATTGATTTGAGGGAAAATGCCCTTTCCCTGACTTGCTGTGGTGTGTTGAATGGTGCCCTGCCCTGCATTAAAAAAAAAAAAAAAGTCCTCATATCTTAAATTCTAGTGCCAGCGAATATGACCTTATTTGGGAAAACAGTCCTCGAAGGTGTAGTTAAGAATCTCAGAGGAGATCATCCTTGATTATCCACATGGGCATAAATCCAATGATAACTGCTGGTATCAGACATAGTAAAAGACAAGAGAAAACATACAAACACACAGGAGAAGAACTATGAAGACAGAAGTAGGATTTCAAGGATGTTGCTGCTAGCTAAGGAGCATCTTCCCTGACCACAAGCTGCTAGACCCTTTAGGGGAGCACAGCCACACTGACACCTTGAGCTCAGATGTCTGGCCCCTATAACTGTAGAAACTTAAGTTTCTGTTGTTTTAAGCAGTCAAATTGGAATAATTGATTATAGCAATCCCTGAAAGATGATACCCTTGCTAAAGAAAAAGGGGTGGCTTGGATGGACTTTCTAGAAAAGTAGAAGATACTGCAGTGCAGGAAGAGGAGAAAAACTTCCACACTACACTTAGAATGCTCATCCACAATCACCATCCGTGGCTGCTAACATACTTCCTGGAGCTGACCTCCCTTTTCCAAAATAGCTTCTCCCAGCACTCTCTTTGCAATTATTCCACTTTATTTTTCTGCACAGAGCCTGTCAAGACTTGTTATATTGCACATTTTATTTCATGTTGTACAATAGCTGTCTCTCTATCAGAGAATATAAACCCCCAGCAGTCTGGCTGCTTCTGAATCCAGCTCCTGGAACAGTGCTTGACACGTGAAGATGCCAGGATGGTCTTTGTGGAAGGGAGTAGGAAAGAAGGCATCCTCCGAGCAGACTCTGTGCAGGGCTCTGAGAAGGATGTGCAAGAGCCCCACACTCACACCTGGCCTACACTGAGCCCATGATCCAATCAGGTAGATGCAGCAAGTGGGCTAAGAAGGAAGCGGTGAGAAGTTGTAAGAAAGAGGCAAGTTAAATCTAAGGGAGCAGAAAGGTGTAAGAAGTGGCCTCCACCAATAGTGACAAGGCCATCTCAGCCTGAAGCAGCCTCCAGTGGAACCTGCATCCATGAATCGGCTCCCTAAATTGAGGCAAGAAACCCTACCTCATCTAATTTCCTCTATGAGAGGAGAAAGAGACAGATAGGAGAAATACAGCTGGGAAGATCCAGAGGGAAGGGCCTTGATGGGGCTACGTGTGCTGGGATGAAAGAAGCACAGAGGCTTCAAGCCAGGTGCCTGCCCAGGTGTGCTCAGGGGCTCCAAGTGCACCTAACCTTAGAAACCAGTTTCTTCACCTTCCAGCAGAGTTCTCTGTTTTCCTTTTCCTCTTTATAACCTGCCCCTCCCCAAGCTCATAGCTGCATTGGTAATTAGAGCTCTGCATCAAGTCAGGTCTGCTGCTCAGAACCTTTCATGCATACAATTTTAAGATTATCAGCAGAGTGAGGTTGGGTACAATTATCTCATTTTTACAGGTGAAGAAATTAAAGCTTAGAATAGTGAAGTAGCCTCAAGAGTCAACCCTGAATCTAACTGATTCCAAAGCCTGTGCCTTCCCCAGGGCCAGTATGGCTCATGGTTTGCAGAGTGTTATGATTTCAGGGGTGGGTAGTTCACACACAGGACTTGCATTGGACCAAGAGCCAAATTTCTAAGCATCTTGGTCAAAAACACTTCACTCCTTCACAGAAGAGAAAGTTGAGAATGCTAGACATAGAAAAGTTTACCCAGTGAGCTGCATCTAGACACCAAAAAGCTGGGGTGGGGAACACCATCGCTCTACATCACAGTCCTTTGCTTGGGATGACTCAGAATCCAAGTTGTGCTGATACAAAAGCACAACATGGGGACAGTGGGGGCAGGGCACTATGGGAACCGAGGTGCAATTTGCTCCGGACCTGATGTCTGTGCAGCTCAGGGCATAAATCATCGGGCAGCCAGGCAGCACATACATCTCCAGAAGGGCCTTCCAGGGAAAATCGCACTCCCTAGATGGGTTGGCTGCATCTGCCTTGTAGGACAATATGCTATTTTTGCCAGAAACCTACCAGGCATAAATATAAATTTCTGAACATTTTTTATGAGCCGACATGATGGCCTCTGGACACTTCTCCACTAAACCATAAAAAGCCAGACAGTTCCTTCCAGAAACTGCAGTTCCATCTGAGTCACTGATGGAGCTGGAGTCCCCACAGCCACATGGCAGAAAGACATCCTGAGGGGGGGTCAATTTTTTCAGTGCTTTCTTGGAAATGAATGAACATGTTGAAAGGGTGACTCTACCTCGCCACTTCTCCTACTATGACTTCAATCTTCAAGTGCCTGGTAACCTGCTTAAATCCTGATGCAGACACAAAATCGTAAAGAAACACCCCAGACTCTCCAGGGTCCTCTCTGCCTGCTGGACCTTGCACATGCTGCCACTGCCACTCTGCCTGCCATCTGTGACAGGTAACCCCTAAAATTCTCAAACTTCCACTCAGAGTCCAACCACCTCTGGGTCCTTAGTCCCCTCCTGAACATTTATTTCAGTTTGTATGGATTAGAGCTTCTGTCGCTTCTTTCTGCCATAAGCTTCATGATTGTAAAGACTCTGCTTCCATTATATTCCCATAGTCTTAAAAAGACATCTCCACCAGAATCCATTCTAAAAAAGTAGTTGCTAAATTCACAAATGTAATAAAGAATAACTAAGTAAATATGATGAATAAGTAATTGCGTGAACCACAACCAGCAGCTTGGTACAGTTTTTCTCAGCCAGGGCAGATATTGTCCCCCAGGGAATCTTTGCCAATGTTTTAAGACATTTTTTTTTTTCAATTGGAGAGATGACAGCGATGCTATTGGCAATCCATGGACAGAGGCCACGGATGCTGGTAAACACTGTATAATGTTTAATACCATCCTCCCTTTCCTGAGAAGTATTATCCAGCTCAAATAGGGCTGAAATAGCTGCAAAACCCTATGTATGTGTTGCCTAAAGCTGCATAGCAAAGCAGCATTAGCTTAAAAATAACAGAAATTTTAGCTCTAGAAACTGAAATTTCAAAATCCATGGGTTTTCAGAGTTGAGTCCTTCTGGAAGTTCTGAAGAAGAATGGAATCCAGGCCTCTGTCATAGCTTCCTGGAGATTGCAGGCAATCTTGAACCCCTTGGCTCTCACCTGTGCTCCTCCAATCTTGGCCTCTGCCTTCACCAGGCTTTCTTCCCTACATCTCTCTGTGTGTCTCCTCCTCTTTCTGTAAGGACTTGGAGCCCTCCTAATGAACTCATCTTAATTAGTTACTCCTGCAAAGACCCTATTTCCAAATAAGGCCACCTTCACAGGTATTAGGCTTAGAATTTTAAGAAGTCTTTTTGGAAGATACAAATTAATCCACTACATCCTGGCTTAGTGGAAAATTCATCATATTCATGGCCTCAATCCCTCATCCCATCCACCCAGAAAAGCACACAGAATCCTCTTCTTTCTTCTCCTCTTTCACCCCCCCCCCAACACTGTAGCACTCAGCCAGACCCTTGGCTGTTTCCTCAGCTTCCAGCTTGCCCCATTTACTCATCCAACCTGTCATCACCAGCACTTGTCAGCTCTTTACGCTAAGAAGCACACTTTCTCCTTTGTGTTAGAAGAGCCATACCACATGGGTTACATGCATTTAATCCTTGTACTGGTCCTATCAACAGGGCTTTAGTATTGCCTCCAAGATATCAAGGGGATAAACAAAGTGATCTAGATTATAGCACTGGTAAATTACAGAGCTTGTTCATCTGATCTTAAGGCTCATCATAATCATGGGTATCTAAGTGGCTTCCCTGTCTTCTTGCTGAGGTCCAAGATCTCTCATTTTCTTCTTTGGCAGGACCTCAGCCTGGCACTCTCAGAGTCCAGAAACCGGCCTTCTTCATACTCCTTACTCTCCCTATCAGTCCAGTTGCTGACATCTCCATCTCTCTCCTAGATTATGAAGGCCTTCAGGGTGACTACGATATTTATTTCATCTTTGTGTCTCCAAGCCTAATCCCTGACCCAGGACATGGCATACACAACTAGTTAATGATGGTAGAATGAATGAATGCATTCATAACTTTAACAGAAGGTCCAGAAATGTTACTTTTGTTTGCACTAGTATTTTCTAACTTAAATTACAATAGATACAATACAGCATTATACTCTGTTTGAAGTGAACGGAAAGTGAAGCATGTTTTTAAAAGAAAAAGAAAAAAAAATAAAATTCCACAATCACATGAGCTTAGATAGTTCTGCATTAACCAATACGAGGGCAAATCCCAACTACTGGCTTTCAAAGATCCTTAAATATTTGAAATTGCTTTTGGATCTTCCTCAAAGGTAGATAGTTATCTAGCTATGCCAAATTTTTTAAATAAAATTATTGCTGTTGTTTCTTGGAAAGTACAGCACTGGAATCTGTTACTTATTTTCATTATTGTTGTTTTAATCTCAAGGAATACCCAATGATGCTGCAGAGAACATGCTGAGATGCACTGGGGACCCTCGTCAATGGCAGGAGGAATGGGGTCTCCCTGAGGTCTGGTGCAGTCATTAACCATCACTGGCCAGCAGGCATGTCCTTCTCTCCCTCCAGACTCAGGCCTGAAACCACTACGGACCAGCCATACTTTGTAGTCTTGTTTCTTGCTGATTTTCCCATTCTCCTCAGAGTCCCTGTGCACTTCCCATTCCTGTCCTGAGCTGCAAATGAAAGTGAATGGCCTAAAGCTCCCTGCACCTCATTAACCTCCACATTATCTCAGGGAAATTATGCCAATTATTGCAGCAGGACTCAGGATCGAAAAGCTACCATGTCTGGGCTGACGGTGATGGATGCCACCAATTTCAGGAGAGGAGGAGCAGCTCTCCAAGTGTTGAAAACCGTCATTTGTTTTGCTACAAGAAGCTTCTTTTGGGTGCAGACACAGAGTTTGGCTCTTAGGTAAGGAAGTTGCCCTGGCATTCTTTTGTAAGCAACACATTTTGAAGGAGGCTCTTTCAGTAGCATATATTGATTAATCTTGTTTTCTTATTGTCTTAATACCAAGAAGCATAGAGGTGTAAAAAAAAAACTAAACACATAGAAATGGCCCATAATCCCTTTGCTTAGGGCTTTCTGTTGACCTTTAAAACAATCAAATAAAAGTAATACAATATAGGTAAGTCTAACAATTCTAAGAGCTCAATAAGTAACAAGGTTAAAGTGAATCTCTTCCTTATCCCTTTGCTAGCTGAGTTCCTCCACAGCTAACAGAGATTTGTGGTTCCTTTAAAAATGGTGGATCAGAACCACTGAGAACAGTGGTTCTTAGACCTGAGGGGTACAGGAACTGCTCGATAGGGGCTGCCAAAGTACAACTTTGAGACTTTGATTCATCAAGTTTTGATGATTCATCAAATTCTCAGATAACATTGAATCCCAGTTCTACGTTTTTTCCAGTCAGATGATTTTGAATGGGTTGAATTTTCTTTGCTTCATTTTTGTCTTCTGTAAAATGGAACTACCCATCAGAGTTGTGGTGATTAAATAAGTTAAAAGTACACATATTAAGAACAATGTAAGTTTCCTAATCATGAATATCCTGTAAATATACACCCAACTATAGGCTACACATTTAGTGTTAATAAAGGTCTAATTTCATACATACTTCATTACCATGCTTCATTGCAAAAATTAATTTTTAACTATTTACATAGTCCTTGAATGAATTCATAGTCTAAATATCCATTCTGGAGGATACACTGGTGTTCTGAAAGTGAGCACAGCAGTTGTGTCCAGATTCTAGATAACTGACACAGTATACCAAAGGGAATCCTTGCATGTATCTGACTGGATATTTGTGTGCATATTTATATTTTGAAAATTAAAATATAAATACATATTCTTGAGCAATGCTGCCAAAAACCCTGCAGGTACCAAAAGGCAAATGATGTTTCCTTCATGTTTGTCATCTTCATTTTTAGAAGGAGGACAAGAAATCAAACAGATATGTGCAAATATAGAGTCACACAATTCAATTGACTATGACATGAACAGCCTGCTCAGAGCTCAAGCAAAAAGCTGAGAATCCAAAAAGTGAAACAGGCTGTCTGCACTCAAGAAGGCCTGGACCAGGAGAATGAGCCCATTGGGAACCGATGCATTGCAGTATGGGAGGAGGTGTGGGATCCTGGAGAAATGCATGCAGATCAAGTTTGCTCAAAAAGCGAGTAAAGTGGGTAAGACGGGTTGGATGGGAACAGCTTCAGAAGAAAAGGGCAGATGCATTTTGCAAGTGTGTGAAAATCACAGGTGAACATGAGAGAACACATTTCAGAGAGAAGCTCAGAATTGCAAGAATTCCAGGGGCTTGTTATTGTAGCATCTAACACAGCACTTCATAGACAGAGTGTTAGTTAAACACCATTTTAGCCTCCAAGGGGTATACAATGTACAAAACCTAATGCTTTAGGCTGCCTTTAATCCAAATTTTCACACCCACCTGGCACATCTCAAATGAGAGCTTTCAGGCAAATTTATGATAAAGTCACACATCCAAAGCAAGATTTGCCCTCTCATATCTATGAAATTTCAAGTTGGAATATAAATATTTCAGTGATTCTTGACCTTGTCTGTGATACCTAAGTCCTCGGTGCAAGCCCCAGAATTATGAAGACAGAATGGTCACTGCCACTGACTTCTATAAAGATTCTGTCCCTGGAAGGTGGCCTGGGGACATTCTTTTATCTCTCCTTGCTTTCCCAGAAACTCCATTGAAACCCAGTTAACTGAAGCTATATAAACATGCAAAACTATTTATAATGCTTGGCTTTTGTAACTTTTTTGTTCACGTGTAGGGAAAAGGGGGACAATAATCTGAACTTCAGGAGATATTTGCCACTATTTGTTTCAAGGGCCAAAGAGTGTCCTGCACCAGGTGGCCCTAAATGTTTTCAAGGATGTACTCAAAAATAAAGCACTTTTCAAAACGTGATTCTATTGTTAGAGTTCACAGATGGCTTCAAACAAGGGATCTACTGAGACTGTCATTAAGCAGGTGACTTGATCCACTGTCATAAATAAAACAGAGACACCACTCAAATTGACCCCCAAGTAGCCCCAAGCCAAAATGTCCTCCAAAGAAGGCTGAGAAGTTCTTTAAGATTCTCTGCTTAATCTTATCCAAGATCAGTTGTCTAGTTGATGATAAACAAGGCTTCCAATTCCTGGTCCCTGCTCTTCCATCTTGCCTTCCCTGTGAGCTATCCCTGTAATTTCCCAAGCAAAGGTTGAAACAGAGCAAGATTATTTGATTCAAACTGTACCACTTTCCTGTGAAATGCTGGGAAAAGTCAGTTAATTACTCTGAGCCCAGGTTCCCTATCTATGACACAGTGACCATTTGTAGGGAAATGAACAGTAACCATTTGAAAGAGATGATTCAGAGGCGTTTTTCCAGTGCCCTCAGTGCCACTGAAAAAAACAGTTACCTTCATGTATGGATATTCCCTACACTCCCTTCTCAGCTTATTGCTTAACTATGGTGTCACTGATAATCTGAAATATGTGCTAATGAGAAGCAGTAAAATAAAGAGACTAAATTAGCTAGGACTTTTAAAAAACTGATTTAGGTTAACTTGAGCTAGTTTAAGGAAAATTGTAGGCATATCAGAAATAGTGATGCTTTACGAAATGAGATAGGAGTTTCAGTGGAGTGTAGGCAAGGGTCTGGAAGCCAGGACTCAAGTCATAAAGAAACCTGGTAACTGACTAGCTCTACTTTCCTTTCCTGCTTCCTTGCACGTGCTTGATTCATTGTTTCTTCTCTGCCTCTTAACAGCATTTCTCTGCTCCCAGTTCTCATTATAGAAAAAGTGACCTCACAACACCTTTTAGAGGGACCAGAGGCTGAAATCACTGATACCTAGAAAATAAAATCAGTTTCTTCCAACTTGATTCTGAACTTAGTCTAATTAGCTCTGGATGGCTGGTAGAGTCATAATGCACAAAAATAGCTATCAGGGGCTATTGTGTATCATGGTTACAACGTTGGAGGAGTTGCTACCATAAGGACAGACTGAGACTTTTAGAGAAAGAAGGAAAAGGGAAGATTTAGGAAGAAATTGAATAAAAGTTTCTCAGTTCTCTGTCTCTATAGAGCACTACTGACTGCTCAGAGGTATACATCTAGTTTTAGAGAAATAACAGCTTTATCTATTTTTATATGAGAAAGTTGGATGCAATCAATAGTTCTCAACCTTGGCTTACTATCTGATTGACATGGGGAGCTTTTCAAAAACTCAATATTTGGCCAATACCCCCATATCAAATAAATCTGAATCTCCAGGTATCAATATTTTTAAAAAATTCTTTATATTATTCCAGTTTTCATCTAGGGTTCATGACCATTGGGTAAGATCAGTGATTCTCAAATGAATCATCTCAGTCTAATTAAAATGAAGATTTTCCTTTAATAGGTTCAAGATGGGTCATGAGATTGTGTAATGCAAACAACCTATAGGCATCAGTATCATTGGTCTATAGATTATACTCTACCTAACAAAGCTCTAAATTCTTGCTGACTCCTAATCTAGTTTGAAAAATGTCAAGAAAGGAGATACTTACTTCACAAATGTTTAGTTTCTGTATCAGACCATGTGCTAAGTGCTAAGATACAGAATCTAACAAGCATTAGTGAGATAGGAGCTAACATGTATGCTTGTCATTCACAGGGTTCGAGAGGCGTCAGAAAAGGTTTTACCTAGTTATATTTGGAAATCTATCCATTAGGGGTTTATCAGGATTATTTTGTTGTTCTTTTTAAGAAAACATCTTTACTGAAAAATGCCAGCTGGCATTCCTGATGGATAAAACTACCTTCAGTATATGGTTCAAGTAGTATAACATACAAAAAAAAAAAAAAAAAAGAAGTATCAACACCTAACAGTTTAGGATATTATGTGTCAAACATCGTACAAGTAATAGGAAAAACAGTTTGAACGTGCATGTAAATAATAACATGAAGCACACACTTAAGGAAGAAGAAAATAACCTGGGTGGTGATGGTAGTGGTGATGGTGGTGATTATGATGATGATGAAAAAGAACGAAAAGAAAGAAACAGACAATGGTGATGGGTGAATAGATGAATGGACCAGCAGTCCTCCATGAAATAAAACCTCCTCTAAATAGTAGATTCAATCCAGTCCCATTCAGAGAGAAAATGAACATGTTTCATAATTTAAAAGAAGTTCCTGGTAATAACAAAACCAAATTTGTTTCAATTTTATGGTGTAAGTCTGCTTACATTTCCTTAAGGTTTTCTATGTTCAAATGCTAAAAAAATGTGCACAGATATTATAGCTTTTTCCTATATTACAAAGAATTCATCCACATAAGAGAATAGAAAAGATCATAATAGATGGTGAGATTTTAATTCAGAAAATATCTCCCAAGCACATACCATGTGCCAGGCACTGGATTTTTTTTTAAGTTTTACATTGCATTTTGGAGATTATTATATGACATTATCTGTTGATGACAAGGTCAAGGTGCTTTTCTGAGTCTGGTTATGTTTTATACTCACCAAAATATGTGATGTAAGAAGATGTGATGTTTATCTTAACAATGATGACAATCGTGGGGATTTTGGTGATGATAATAGTTAAAATGGTTCTACTGGGATTTATTTCCCATTGACCAAGATATTTAATAGACTCCAAAATGTCATTAACCATGAAAAGTCCACCACTTGTAAGTTTTGCCCGTTTCAAGCAAGCACTATGATGCCTAACCTCCAATGTTAGTTGCCTGGGACTTCTACCACATTGAGTAACTAACTAGAATATCAGGCAGTTTACTTTTGGGATGCCCATGGTGCAAAGAAGAAATAAAAACTGGAAATGTGCATAAATCCTGTGGCTTTACATTTAATAGAGGGAAAGCTTTAAAATGGCATCTCCTGAAGTTTAACCAATTTTCCATTTCTAGCTTGCATTCTCTTCTGGCAAGAAAGGCTGGAATAAGAATTGGTCATAAAGGAAATGTTTCACTCTAGCTAACATATGCATCTCTGTGCCAAAGTTAGCTTCTACCTTTACAGCTAATGTACATAAAAAGAGAATATTTAGACAGGCACTTCACAGAACTGTGGCTATCTTAGGAAGTCAAAGGGTTATAAGTGCCCCTCAAAAATGTCATGCTTTTCAAAGAGCTTCTATGTCACCAGCCTTGCAGCATTCCATCTGGTTGCACTCCAATCCCACTGCGCACTGCAACCAGACTGAGTCTATTCACAATGCAAATGCAATTGCTTCTCTCTAGAGGTGAAAATGCTCATTGCTTTTCCTTGTTTCCAGTCATTCCCAAGAAAGACTTCAGGCTCCTGTGCCTTCTGTGACCTGGTCACTGTTGAGCACCACAACTTTGCTTTCTTGCTCTCCATTCAGCCTTCTACGTGTGATTTAGCAAAAGCAGATCTCATGTAGCTGTGGTCCTCATCAAATACCTCTCTGATGTTCTGAGGCTTTGGTTATGCTTGTCTGTTCTCAAAATTGCAGACTTATTCTTTAAGAAATCACTTTATCTAGAAACACTTTCTGGAAATGCCTCAGAGTAGAGTAGAAGAGCAACTCAATGTTTACTTCTATCAGAATATGCCATAATGTGTGTTGCAGTCAAGGTTTACAAAGGAAAAGATTTCATACAGGACACATAATATATAGGATTATTTTATAATATTCATCCACCCAAAGAGTCAAATATGGAAAAGTATGGGACATCTGTCCATGCACTAGAGACCCAAAGAATCATCTGAGGGCCTGAATCCCACAGCAATGTCCTGCACGAAGTCAGCTGAAGATCTAGAGTCCATGTCCTCTGTGAGTCCAGCTGGAGGCCTAAAGCCCATGATGAAGTCCTATAAAGAGAGCCACAGCCATCCTCAGTTATATGAAGGATCTGAACTCTTCCGGTGATGAGAACCACCAGGAAAGCCAGCATGATGAGCTTTTCCAGAAGGATCAACAGCACCCCATCTCCCCCTCCAGTTCTGCTTGTATACCACAGTCCTCAAGTGGTATTGACTCAGAGTTCAGTTGGATGTTAATTAGTTAATCCACCACAGTGTGTGTTTTTTTTAGAATAAAACCCAATCATTATCATCATTATTACCGTCACAACTATTATGTCAACTAATCACTGGATGCATTACTGTACATAGATTATCACATTTAATAATGATAACTCTACCATGAGATTTGACATTAATTGAATTAACAAACAAAAGCATGTGACACCCAAATTTAACAGTGCCTAGAACATAGTAAACATTCTGATAATGTGTTGCCCAATGATTTCTAAAGCTAAGTTGATCATGAATTTTTCATTATTTCTCAAGAAATAGGCTTATAAGAGCAGTTTTAGATTTACAGGGTGTTGAAATGTGGAAGTCCTGTACCCATTTTTCTCTAATATTAACATTCTGCATCAGTATCATATATTTATAACCATTAATGAATCAGTGTTTATATAAGATTACTAACTAAAGTTTATGGCTTATTTGTGTTTCCTTAGTTTTTATTTAATGTTCTCTGCTGTAGGTTCCCATCCAGACTATCACATGAAATTCACCAGAAAAGCGTAGTTAGGCTTCTCATAACTGTGGAAGTGTGTCAGGCTTTTCTTGTTTTTGGTATCTCATAGTTTTGGGAAATAATAACCAGATTTTTTTTTTTTTTTTTGGTCTTTTTCCTTTTTATCGGTACCGGGGATCGAACTCACAACTGCCTGCTTTCAAGGCAGGCGCTTATGCCGCTGAGCTAAATCCCCAGCCCCTAACCAGATCTTTTGGATGAGTCTTTATTGGAATTTTAATATTTTTTGCTATGAATTTTGAGCAAGGAGGAAGAAAACCAGGATGGTATGATACCATTTTCATCATGTTAAGTTTGGATACTATCAGTATGGCTTATTACTACTGATGTTGACTTTGATCACCAATTAAAATAGCTTTTGTCAGGTTTCTTTATGAACAACTACATTTTCATCCTGTAGTCCTTTGAAGGAAATCACTATACATGGTCCAAACTTAAGGTAAAGTGTCTAAACAAATTTCTCTATTTAGAATTCTGTATGAGAGAACTACTCCCTTTTTTCAGTCACTTATTTAACCAATAGACAGTAATTTTGCACTTTGGGTTTTTATCTAATACTAGTTAATATTGTTTTTCAAATGATTCCAGTTTGGGCCATTTGGACCTGTTTAAATTGGCCCCTGTACTTTTCAGTAGAATCTGATCAGTATGAGCATTATATTATATTTGAGCATTTCCTTACTTTTTGCTCCAGATTTCTCTTGCCTGTTACCTTACTTGGTCATTCCAAAGTTAGTCCTTAGTCTAAGGAGTCCTTGTTCCTTTTGTTGGAGAATGGTATTAGCAACCAAGATCTGCTGCTGGTGCATTGTTACTGGTGTGCTGTTTTATACAGGTCTTCTCAGCTGGTGAGCAAAATAAACAAGACTATACATATGAGTGTGTATGTGTGTGTACACGTGTGTAATTTATATATATATATATATAAACATATCTATAAAAATTTATATCTGTAACTATATCTGCAGTAAGCTAAACATGATTTCATACTGATGTTTCCAACTCTAGTTCATTATCTCATGAATCATTCTACCCTCCTTCCCTCACTTATCTGTAAATTTTCACTCTGGCAGTGAGAAACTTGACTCCTACCATCTGCCATCCATTTGCTTACTTGTTCAATTCTAGTATGCATGCACAGCAGTATCAAAATTGTTAACCTATACCCCGCAGAACGCAACTTTATCAAGCCGAGTATAGTGCTTATGTGTGGTTCCTGTTGCCCTAAATCTTACCAACTGCTCATCTCCAAACTTACTTAGGTCAGCACCTTTTACTCCACCCCTTCCATGAGGCTGCTGTATGTATTTGTAGTACAGTTACATTTGCTTGTCACAGTTAGCTTTCCTTCCTGAGATTCCCAGTTTCAAAAATCATTTGTATGTGCATTCATTAAAGTTCATTTCTTGTTAAATACAAGTTCTAGAATTCACTCTTTTTTTATGATTTGTTCATTTCCCACTCATTCATTGTTTACAACACTCCTATTTCACACATGCAAAAATGAATTGAATTCATTAATATTTAGGAAAAGGACTCTCACATAGCTTTCTGTCAAATAGAAAAATCAGCATCTACACATTGGAAAGGAATACCGGAGACAATCAGGGCACTGAGAATTGAAGTTAGCTCTGAGTCTCCTGGAAGCTACACTGATTGAAAAGCATAGCAGCACTGTTGAATAGTCAGCGCCTTCTCTGCAGCACAGTCAAAGCCAGTTATAAGGACTTGCCATAGGAGTGTGTGATGGGTGCAGCTTAGATTGATATTGGCTTTCTATGTAAACTTCTGAATGGATGCAAGGTGTTCTGCTTAAACACTTAAATCCAGAGAAAGTTACATTTCAAAGTCCTTGTGGTTGCTCCAGAGCTACATTCCTAAAGGTTCATCCGAGCACATGACATTCACTGTCAACAATTGGGAATAGGCCTCTATCTTCACCATCATCATGGAGGATGTAAACATTTACATTATAGTTAAGCTTACTAAGTGCTTTTGCTTCTCCTCTTCCTCCTTCTTCTTTTTATCATTTCAGGGCCACAGGGAAATCTGATA
Organism: Cavia porcellus; assembly: GCF_034190915.1. Taxonomy (NCBI): domain Eukaryota; kingdom Metazoa; phylum Chordata; class Mammalia; order Rodentia; family Caviidae; genus Cavia; species Cavia porcellus. Next base: position 97,891,369 of record NW_026947487.1, read on the forward strand.
TGAGGTGATTCCCATTCTTCAGGTAAGCAAGCTCAGGGTCAGAGAGGGGTTAAATGCCTGGGGACACACAGTAAGGATAGAGACTCACAGGATCCAGATTCCTCACCCTCTGAGAAAGTGGTCCTTGCCATTTCTATCTGTAGACCACCTTGAAAACAACACCCCAAATACAGCCCCTCTCAGGTGACAATCTGAAAATGCCTGTGAGTATTCTCTCCTGTGATTCCCATGGGAAGTTACGCTAAAGGGCATGAGATTTCAGTATTGACATTACAACTCCCCAGAGGTGTGCTAGGCCCATATGTCCTTTTAAAGAGTTATAGAGTGGTCTTGGGCCTTTTTGGGAATGAGAAGATATTTTTGTTTTGCTTGCTCAATGCATTCTTAAGTATTATTTTTTTCACATAATGAACATCATTTTTAAAATAGCCAAAAACTAAAAATAAAGAATAAAATCTTATTCTTTAGAACAAGAAGTGTTCGGTCTGTTCCTTCTACTTACTCAGAGGATTTATACAATACAATTCACTTGTATCTTATATAGAATTCTAAAGTCAATAATTTCCTGGTATCCAGGTCCAAAACATGCTAGAAACAAGGGCTCTGAAGAGATGATAATAGGTTACTACAAGAATTAGTTATCACATATTCAAAATAGGACACTCTCCAGAGAGTTCAGGATCAAAGTGCCTGTGTGTACCTTAGTTTCCTCTGACAGTCTTAATTCAGTTAGACAAAGTGGCATGATATGTGCTTATAAAGATGTTTCCAAATTATTTTTTTCAGTCCAAACAATATTCTGTGCACTGTACTTGAAATACTGACATTGGGTCTTGTTTGTGTTTGCTTTTAAGAAATTTTCATTTTGAATGATTAAAATAAGTAAATGCCCCAGTGTCTACCATAAGAAAATCTTATATCTATCAAAAATAAAACAATACTGTATGACTCATTAACTCAATAAACATTTACTGTGAATAAATTGTACATCAGGAACTGGGAATAGAGAAATAAATAATATCGATTCGTGTCTTCAGGAAGCTCAACATCTAATTTAAGAAACTGTCTCCCAGGATTTAGATTGCTAAGGTTTTTATGGCATAAAAGGCTGGTGGCTAAATCCTTCCTTCTCTGTGAGACTTGCAAGACCCCTAGAGATGAGAATCATTGAATCGAACCTTTAAAGTTTGAGAAGAAGCAACAGGATTCATATATCTTAAAAAGTAGAAAGGAAAATCTGCTACTCTGCTGAATCTGAGTGGATTAAAAAACTTATCCAAAACTTTATACTCTATGGATCTATGTAAACTTGGCCAAATGCTATAAATAGAAGGGCAGTTTTATAAATGCTATCTCTTCCATGATCAGTTGCATGAGTCAGCTATCCAGCACTATAATGAAATACCTGAGATAATGAACTTACAAAGGGAATAGGTTTATTTTGCTCACAGTTTTAAAGGTTCCAATGCAAGACTGGGTTTTCTGGTGTATGTACTCTGTGTCAAAGCCAGGGAGTACATGGAAGAGCAAAGTGCTCATCTCAGGGCAGGAAGCAAAAGAGAAAAACAGAAAGTGGCCAGCATTAACTGTCTATCCCCCTTGAGGGCACCAATGAGGTAATGACCTCACAAGGCTCCACCTCCTAAAAGTTTCATATATCCAGTCACTTTTCTCTTGTTACTGAGACAAAATAACTGACAGTAAAAGTTAAAGGGGAAAAATGTTGGCTTAGCTCAGTTTGTAGAGGTTTCAGTCCATAATCGGCTGGCTCTAAGGCAAGTGGCTTCATAGAGGAGAACAATGCATGACAGGCAGAAGACAGCAAAAGCAACAAGAGAGCTCAAAACCAGCCCCTTTTTATTTCTTATATTGTATCCAATCTATTGGGGTTAGGGCGAGGCCAACCCAATCACTGGACTGAGCCAATAATCACCCACCTGTAATCCCAGCATTGCATTAGAAAACAGTCACAAGCTCTAGATTCAACCACCTCAAAAAAACTCTATGACTACATGAGGCTTTGGGGAGACACCCTGATAGTATCACCCCAGCAACTAAGTTTTTAGCACACAGACCTTTGGAAAACATTTGAAATTCAACCTGTAGTAATAACTTAGCAATATAGGTGCTATTGGCCCAATTTTGTGGGACAGAAAAATGCAGTCTGGAGGGTCAAATCAATGTAGCGATGCTTAGCATCTGGATAAGGATGGATGAGTCCAGGCCTGCCTCATTTGGTAGGAAATCTTAGTCACATTCCATTATCTCACGTTGCCCTTGATCGAAGAGGTTGGCCTGAACAGAAAAATATCTACAATTGTATGCAACGGAGAGAAAGGAAAGGAGGAAGGGAGAGGGAAAGAAAAGCAGAAAGGAAAAAAAAAATCTTTAGAAATTCTTTTCCAAGAGAAGTTAGTGTCTTTGTTTCTTTTATCCATGACAGCGTTTCTAACCCACTTCCATGTTACATGTGCTTCGTAAGTCACAGGTACAGCAAACTCCAATGCAGGAACTTGAGAGAGTTTAATAAAGAGAGTATTTACCAAAGCTATGGAACAGTATAGGAAACCACAAAGTACAGAGCAGCATGCAGCAACCCAAGACTAGAGAGGGCAAAAGTAGGGGAAATAGTGATTGGGATCCAAAGAAAGAAAGCTAAGGGCAAAAGCCTCCTGACAAGAACCATGACTTTCCTGCCAGGCACCTAAGTCAGCCCACGGTTACTCGCAGAGAGGAAACCAGGGAAAAAAGACCACAGCCATGGTGTCATTTCTTTTCCTCCACTGATGGTTTCCCCATTGACCACATCCATCTGGAATCTGGGAAGAAAAGGGAGCCCCTCGTGTGGCGTTCCGAGGTCAGAAACAGTGCAGACTGAAGACTTCATCTAGAAACAGAAGGAGGACAGCCCATGTCAGCACCCTCAGCCATTCCAACAGGAAGCAGGTAGCTCAGCATGGAAGGACATTTCCCACTGAAATCTGAAGCAGTCTCAGGATTCTTCTCAATCCAGGCTTTCACATAGTTGAGAATCACTGACTGGACTTACCATGAGAGTTCAAATGTATTTGTGGTTTTCAGCTAATAGGAACTGGACTATGTTCCTTATTTTTTATTTGTTTTGATCACTTTGATGTCAATAACGCCTTATCAGTTCTTGAAACATGACCTTTATCTTCAAAAAACTTTGGTTTGCTTGAATCAGTATAAGCACTGCTTTGTAGATTTAAAAATATGCAGAGAGACAGAAACTTCACATAAAAAAAAAAACAGAATTGGTTTTGGAAATCTCCATATCTTATAAATTGGTTTGGTGACCTTGGAGAAGTCATGTATTTTATCAGAGCCTCATCTTTCATCCATGTGGAACAGGAATTACAAATGTACTTCCCAAGATAGTATATTTGATTATCTGAGGAAACAAAATAAAACTACAAGAACATGCATTGCATGATTCACAAGAGAAAAACAATCTTTTGGTTTAATTACTCTTTTCTAATAAGACATCACAGTGGTCAAAATAAACCAAGTACTATGTGAGAAAACAAAGCTTTGAAATTGACTCTCAAAATTCCTAGCTGGGTGGCAGTGGCAAAATTCTCTGGTCTTTCTAAACCTCAGTTTTTCTTATCAAGAAAACAGAACACCCACTTCATAGACTGTTTGCTATTTCATTCCATTCAACAAGGTTAGCTATGGGTATTAATTTTTATCACATTGTCATCCAAGCAAAGAGTGATTTCAAAGTAGAGGATAAATCTACTCCTTATGTGTTAGTTGAACAGCACTTACTGGGTTTTGTCAGGTTCTGAGGTTTATGACTTAGGTGGAGACAGACACCACGATCAGACTTCTCCTGAGACAACAAGCCTGAACAAAATTAAACTCTCAACTACTGCTTCTTCCAAAACTTCCTCCTGAATTTTTGTTTGCCCAGAATTCAGAGACCTTTACTTTAGTCTCGTGATTCTCGATGTGACCTGATTGAAAACCACTAATCCATGAGTCAGAGTGGTTGGAACATCCCCCAACTCTAACACTCCTGATTGACCTTACAAGACATTCCGTTTCTCTGGGTCTCATCAAACTGAGGGAGGAGAGAAAGGGGGGATGAAAGCAAGAAAGAAGGAAAGAAGAAAGTAGGAAGGGAAGGGAGAATAGATGAAGCAACACATGGAGAAAGAAAGAAAAAAGATTTTACATCAGATAATCCACTAAAAGTTTCAATAACTCTACATCTGTCAACCACTCTCTGAAGAAAACCCCATTTGCTTCTGAAGTCCCCATGTTCTCACACACAGAAGGCATTCAGCATGCTCAGAACAACACAAGGTACCAAGCACTTACTTTGTGCCAAAGAAAAGATTTATATTTAACAGAATCTGGACATTTTCTGAAACAGAGAATGTTTTTCCTAATCAATTCCCCAAACCAAGCACATGCATCTGTCTGCAAGAGAATTGCAATAACTAATGTGTTTCTCACCTTTGTTAAATTCTGAAATAAACATATAAGGGCTCAAATTCCATATGGAGTCACACGGCTGGGCTCTGATTCCTACTTAGTTTCCTACAGTGGAAGAGAGGATTAGTTGAAGGGCTGTGGTCTAAACAGCAACACATATGTCTTCTTGTCTCCTGTCTGCTCCTTTTCCAGGTATTAAAGCTAATGCCAGCACAGGAGGGAGCATTAGGGGCTAGTGTTGTTTCCCTCCCTAGGAGCAAGGAAGGCAATGTGCTCCAGATAAGAAGCACCTGAGTGTTTGGGGTTTGCTAGATAGAAATAGAATTTCTATATACATATCAGCTTGATCTGGGAAGGCTGACAATTCTACCCCTGCTCCCTTCTCCAAATTCCAGTTATAGCTAGACTGAGATCTATCAGTTCTAAACACTCTTTGCAAGAAAGGTTTCATTGTGAGAGAGGGGGCCTGGCCTTATTTTACCAGTAGAAGGCTATTATCTTCCAACAGCTGTTTATGGTTAACTGCAGACCATACTTAAAGCCTGAACGCTGGAGCCTTATTTAGTGCCTGTGGATTTGTGGTGAATAGAGTCAGGCTTAACTCTTTCTTCTCTCTGCAGCTGATGATTTCTAGGGGTTTAGGAGTGGAGGGGATCTACAAACAAAGAGGGTGAAAAAAGAAGGCTGGAGTGTGCAGGAGAGGCTAACCGTTGTTCTTAACTAGGGTAACTGTAGAGGTTTTCTTACATGTCAGAGACGTGTCAAGCACATGTGTTGTTCATTTATTTTAGTTAACTTTGATGCACAACACTTGGATAAATACATGATTCTGCCCATTTCATAGGATAGAAAAGGAGGAACAGATCATGAATCCCAAGGCTGAATCATGAAGTATCTGTCTTCCGAGCCTTTTACCCCCAAGATTACAGTGACTTCTGCCATTTGTTATTTCAGAAGCACTATTAGAGCATATGCTGAGTAACCTGCTCTGAATTGCTATATCTGTCATGAACAGATCACAACCCAGAAGGTTCTCAGGCTGGCCAGACAGTGAGCAGGTATACAGTTGCACTGAGAACACAAGGAGAGAGGTAGTGGTGGCTGCAGAAACTTCTCTATCCATAGGGATAAACCCACAGGAATTTAGGGGTGGAGAGAATTTACCTAAAAGAAATTCAAGAAAATATACTTGCTGAAATTTGTGCATACACTTAATCCAGCATTGATGCAGAGGGGGCTTTGGAAATTGGGTGGTACCAGAGCCCTATTAACCCCTCAGTTGTCCGTCCTCAAAGATTAGGGATGAACAATGTGCTGGGCTGATCTATCCCTTAGAAAAATATCTGTGGCTACAGTGGAAAGAGTAGTTGGAGAGTTCAAAAGAAGGTAAGAAAAGTTAGGGTGACCTCTAACAATCCAGGAAGCAAAAATGGCCGGGTACAGATGCAGGCACTGGGTCTGAATTGACGAGCTATGTTGCACGAAAAACAAGTACAAGTGGCATCCAATTTCCTTGCTTGCCTAAAGTCTAAAAAGAGGTTAATTTTCCAGCAGGAAGTTGGAAGGAACATTGCTTAAACCACTAACTCAACCCCAAATGACATACATTCTTGAGGGCTGCAATGCTAACCAGAGGGGCTGGGAGAACAGTAAGACCACGCCAGCACACAGGCTTGCACACACTCATGTGCACACACACGTACACATAGGTACACACTCATTTTCTCAGCACCTCTGGAACTTTCGCTTTCCTTTTGTTTGACTCCAACATCTTTCCTGATAACAAAGGAAACCAAAGATTTTGAAATTCATTGTTGAGCACAAAGAGAGGTGGAGTAAGAGGGTTGTGGGGGGAAACTTGGCTGACTCTGAACTTTATTCTCTGCCTTGGTACCCAACAATTCTCAGTGGGAGAAAGAGTGGCTTGCCAAAGGGCTCTGTGTGACTGGGCTAAACGAGAAGAATATGTAAAGTTCAAGATGAAAAGACAGCCTTCGCAGCTGAAAACAGAGCTGGGAGCTCATGGAGCTTGGGAAAGGAGGCTTCACAAAGAAAAGTGCTTATTTGCAAACTCGTTTCTCTGCAGTAAATGCTCCCAGGACCTCTGGCAAAAGGAATTCCTGGACACAGGCCTTTGCATTGAGCTGTTAGCGATCTGCGGTTAATTACCTCTCGCCAGGCTCCTTTCTGTAGCCTATCCATGGGGCAGCCCGCAGAGGTCTGGGGCAGAGGTTTTGCCATTTTAATTCCAGCATTCGACAAAGTTAAAGTCTTATAACTGCAGAATTGGAAAGAATTCCGTCCTCCTTATAGTCTGAATTTCTGATTTTAACTGTAGGATAACTGGTAACTCAGACAAAGCAAAGGAAGACAGTACACAGGCCTAAGCAGCCAGCATCTCCTGCTGGTGGCAGGGAGTGTGATGGGTCCTGCTGTCAGGAATGTCTAGGCACCCTAGCTGTCCCTCACAGGGAGCCCTAACCTGGTCTACCTTGGATTGTTACTGAATCAAATCACAGATCTGCTTCCTTCCACTGATCCAGGGGCCCGAGGCTGCTTTCAGAGCTACTATCTCAGCTTCTGTTATTTGACATAAAAACAAAACAACGCCAGGTGTGGTGTGGCTAATACCTGCAATCCTAGCACTCTGGGAAGATGAGGCAGGAGGATCACAAATTTGAGGCCACCCTGGGCAGTTTAGTGATTTATCAAGAACCTGTTTTAGAAAAAACAAAGTCAAACACTGGGGATGTGTATCAGTGCAATTGCCATCAGTTCAATCCCCAGCTGGATGTGTACACATGCACATATGTGCACATGCACAAACACACACAAATAAAGCATTTCTAAAAGGATTTATTAAGATCGTAGAACAAAATTTTCAAACCTACCAAGAAACCGAAAGTGTGTGTGTGTGTGTGTGTGTGTGTGTGTGTATGTGTGTGTGTGTGTGTGTGCGTGTGTGTGTGTGTGCTGGCATGTTGTCATGCCAGAATTATTCAGAAAATTATTCAGATGCAGAATTATTCAGAAAAGTCAATAGTTATACACAGTCTGACTTGCCATTTTTTCATTTTATGAAGGTGCAGAAGTGATGCACATTCAATAGAAACCATACTTTGAATTTTGAGTTTTGATCTTTTCCCAGGCTAGCAGTATGCAGCATGATGCTCTCACGGTGTGGAGTCAAGGCAGCGAGCAGAAGCCTGATCAGCCAAGCAATCGTGATAGTACACAAGAAGACAGTGCACAATGCAACTGCTAAGCTGTGCTATTAGGTAGGGCACATGTATTAAGTGAATTTTCAGTTTATGATATTTGCAACTTACAATGAGTTTATTGGAATGTAAGCCATCATTAATCAAGGAGCATCTGTGTGTATACACGTACAATTACACATGTATGTGTATAGATAGATCAAGATAGAGAGATTTATTTTAAGAAATTGTCTAATCAGATTACAACAACTCGAAAAGCTTGAAATTTATAGAACAGGCCAGCAAATTCAGGTCAGAGTTGATGCTGCTGTTACAGTCTGAATTCAAATTCTGCACTGCAAAGCAGCTGGAAACTTTGGCAGGGTTCATATAGCTGCAGTACTGGGGAGAGTTTATCAGGAAATCTTTACTGTTAAGGCCTTTGACTGATTGTATGAGGCCTGCTCACATGATGGAGGGTAATCTCTTTTCCTTAAAATTTGCTGATTTTAATGTCAATTACATCTTTGGAAATATTTTCATGGAAACACCTGAGCTACTATTTGATCAAACAACTGGGCCCCGTATCCTCACAAAGTAGGTACCTAGAATTAAGTGTCACAGAAGTATCCCGATTGTCTTAGGTACTTTTCTTTGCTGAGACAAAATACCCAACACCCAAAGTTAAAGGAGGAAAGCTTATGGTTTGTAAGGGGTTTCAGTCCACAGCTGATGGGCTGTAAGGCAGAGTGGCATGGCAGTGGGGCATCACAGAGGAAAACCAGTGCCTGGCAAAGCAGGACAGGCAGAGAAGATAGCCAGCAAGAAACTGCAACCAGCAAGTGATAATAGCAGCTTTTTTATGCTACTTTCATATTCTAACTAAGCTACCCAGCTGAAGGCGGATGCCAAACCACCAATGGACTAATTTAGTAATCATGCACCATTAATCCCAGCTTCAAACACTCTATATCCAGCCATCTCTGAAAAAGCCCCTCCTAGGACCACATGAAGCTTTGGATGGACATCTAGACATAAGCCCTAACACCAATAGTGTCCAAACCAAGCTGATTGCCTATATTATAGGATATGTTATTGGTAAAAGATTGAAATCAATACAGGATAATGTATTTTTGTAATACTAAAAGCTATTCCAGAAAGACAAATGCAATACACATGAGACAGAAGGCTTGTCCACACAATTCAAAAATTTGCAGCCTCTCTTCCACTCCATACTCGAAAGTCAACTCGCTGCCCCGTATACAAGCTGAGGCCCTTTTCCTCCCAGACCTGAGCTGCTTTTCTTTCTACAGGCCTCAGCCACTGAGCAGCCCTGTGATGATGACATAGACCCCAGAGGAATGTGCTCCAGCCAGGAGGACCCCCATCTTGGGGGTAGTCTTTTTCCTGGAATTTCTGGCCATCCATTCCTCAGTTTTAACTCAGGCTGTTAAGACCTAGTGATATTTTCATCCATCTCTATCTCTGACATCAGCTTTGTAAAGGGATTAAAACCTGTACTGAACCCAGATTTCTTAGTCATTCCAAAATTAAAATTAGAATTAAATTAGTAAATCATGATAATACAAGCAAAAGCCAAATTCTACTTCTAGATCCTAGATGTAACAACTGGCTGAACCCTCAGCAGGGGATCACTGAAGGGTTTAGAAATGTTTCATCTCGTTTGTGTTGCTTTTTATGTTCATCCTTACTTTAAACCAGAAGATACCAAAAGGAGGAAAACGTTCTAAGGAAACACAAATCAAGATGTTAAAACAACACTATGTTATTTTGTTCTTTTATAGAAGATAATTCATCACTGTCTCATATTCTTTCACATCTAGCTTAGTCTGAAAATCACCTTACATGGAGAAGAGAAAGGCTCGCTCATGGCTGGGTGTAAAAATCTACACTGAGGATTCCTAGACTTTGAGTTAGTGTGTTCAGACCTCATTTTCTATGTTTGCTTTAGGCTTATTTACAAAGGCATAAGAGTTCATTATGGTGTAGGGTATTGATTCAAATAAAGTATATTTTAAAACCATCAAAAAATCCATCTTTACATTCATGAGTGACCCAATAGCATATTAGCCATCCCAAAGAAATGAGTAAAACATGGTTAAAAATTCACAGTGAGGAACCCCACTACTTAAAGATTAAAAGCTGTTAATCACAGGATGAGCATAAACACCAGAATCATTCAAGTTATGATACTGGTAGACATACTATAGACTGACTGGTGGGAGGGTCATATGATTACACTAGTGTCACAGTAAATATCTGTGCACAGACCTCAGCACAGTGGTATAGTGTAGTCTCTGGAGGCCTGAAATGTATCACACTCTCATTGGCCTCCTCAGATGCCTCAGGATGGCAGGATTACTGGTCCAGGCCTTCCTGAGATCTGTGCTTCTCTTCTGCAGGGCTGCTCTGCATTGTGGTGAATCAACTGCTGACTTAATTACTTACTTGATGCTTCTCTCTTCTATTGGATGGTGCATTCTGTAAAGCCAAGCACTGATGCAGACATAATGATTGGCAGGACACAGTAAATAAGAGAGCCATAAACATTCATTGAATGAATGAACCTGTCAACCACCCAAGCAGTAGATAAACTACAACTTCCTTTAGGTGTGACAGGGCAGGTATACGTTTGTATGATGATGTCCACTCCTAGTCACCATATATATGAATAAAACCTGAGATTTTTCCATGTTATTACTTTTTGATGTTGAGTATCCACATTGATGCTTCATGTTTTCAGAAATCTTTAGAGGCTGCTTCACATATGAAATCCTTTTTTGTCACCAACATTACTTGCAAGATTAATTTCTAGAAATTACCATTAGTGAAAGTCGGACTACTAACTATATATCTCATAATTTTTTTCCTATAAAATGCTTCTTCAAAGCTTGAGAAAAGCTGTTGTGCTTGTGTTTCTGCTGAACTTACTTTATTGTTTCAAAATGAAGGTGTCTGGGAGCATATTTATGTAAGACATTAGCTAAAACATTTGCAGTGCCATCTCTCTCTGCTGGTTTGCTGTCCTCATCTCTAGCCACATCGCACCATGTACCAAGTGTCCCAAGTCAACAATACAGGATATATAAGTAAAGAAGTAGTAATTAGACACCAACCTGGGGATGCACAAAAAGCAAACCAGCCAAGTCTCACTGCTCATGTGTTTACATGATGGAGGAAATAGGAATTAAGCAACTGCCTTATGATAAATTTAACAGGGAGGACTTTTGAGGTGTTATGGGAGCATAAATAAAAGAATTTGAACCTAAGTGTGCCAAAATGAGCAACTTTGAGAACATGACATTTAGGCTAAAAATTAGAGAGGTAGCCAAGTTAGCAGAGTTGGGTTGAAAGGTACCCGTTATGGACAGAGGGAAGAGGTGATAAGACGACCTAATGATCAAAAAGAACATATCCTACTCAAGAAAATGGAAGAAGCCAGAACATGGGGAGAAGAGAAAGATTTTTTCCAATATGAAGTACAATTTTCTTCCTCTCTACCTTAGTCATTCCTGCTTCTCCGCCTACTACCTTAAATGTTATTCCTCTCCTTCTCAGTCTTGTAAGTGCTTGACTCAGTGTTTATTTATATTCTGGAAGTTTGCCCAACATCTCTCCTGATACAGTCACTTCTTCCCTTATACCTCTTCACACCAAACTTCTACCACAGTGCTCACGGATTTGTGGTTCTGTGTTTGATGGTAGTTTCTGCCCTCTTTATCCCCTCAACATAAATAGTAGGCAATGCAGAGAGAAGACCAACAGTCTTTCCAGTGTGAATTAAATTGTTTAATTCAGCAACCTTGAATGTGAAGAATATTCAGAAGACTTCTAGCCCACAATCCCTCACCCTATATTGAACACTTTCTTCTATATTTCTGACAACAAGCCTTTGCATCTATTTTTTGTCCTCAGAAAAATCCTAGAAAGGACAAAGAATGTAAGCTTCTGAGTTTGGAAATATCTACAAAAGAGCGTATTGAGAGAAAGGTTTAAGTTGGGTAAGAAGATTAATGGTCTGAGCTTAAAAGTCATTAAGAAGATATAAAGGAGGAACAAAGTTGAAATAAACAAAGCTGTGTCTAATGAAATAGTTTTTTAATATCAAAGACAAGTGATGAACATAGGGACTGACACGAGGTTATAAACATCATAAAGTGTCATGGAAACTGTGAACAGGGAAACTTGCCCTAGAAGAATACAGTCATGAAAATTAGGTCAGCACTGAAAATCAGACCATTCTAAAGGGTGGCTCTAAGTGTGGGGGCTGGACTCAGTCCCTGAACCCCCCATTTGTTCCTGGTTCAGCTTGTGCCTCTTCATCTGGCCTGGCCTCTGAGCCACTTTGCTCAGAAGTCAACTCAGCTCCTCAGCCCTTTGTTCCTAGAGTTTTTTTTTAGACCTCACACCCCTACCATATACTAGATGCTAAAAGACTATGCAGGATAATCATAATGATAACAACAAAAACAATAGCAGCAAATAACAACAAAAATTATGCCACAGTTTTTAAAAATTTCTTTTCCTCTGTGCAATGCCCTTAGCTCTTTGTAAAAAGCATAATTATCATCCTGCAAGTCAGACAACTGTCATGAGGAAGGAGTTTCATCTGTACATGTAAAGTATCCATGGAAATAGAAAGAGGCATTGAATCATGGTCAAAAATCATTGGTTCTTACTCAGATTTGGAGAAATCTTATTTTGTTACATTCATCTGTCTATTCAATCACATGTTTACCCCTCCATCACCACGTGTTCATCCCAGACCTTAGCTTGGAAAACCCACTAACTATCATTAATAATGCATCATACCATCTACACACCACTAAGCATGCTTTTGAGAGTTGCCACAGCAAAAATCTTTGATTGCAAGTCAAGGCACACAGTCTTTTGATTTAGAGCTTGTATTTGAAATCACAGTTTGTTTGCTGTTTTCATACCACATAGGATGAAGAGATTTTCTCTTGTTTGGCCATCCTGTGACATCTTGTTGCATTTAAATGTGTACAATTCAGGGTTGTGGTGGCCTACTGTTTCTATGCAGCCACATGGAACAATTCAGGAGGAGTATTGCCTTTGACAAATAATTAATATTACAATATAATATATACCTTTCCAAACTGTCCAAGTGCCACTATCTTATGGAAACATTTTTACAAATGTAGCAACAATCAGAAATGTTTTTATATGACATTATCATAGACCTTGAACACAGAATGCTAATCAAGGATGGGCCAGCACCAAAACTTGCCCTTCTAGAGTTTAAAACTTTAAGGGAAAATAAAATGTATGCCAATAACCTCAGTCCTATGTATTGCAGGTTAAAATAAATGAAGAATGGAAAATATGCAAATATGTAAGAGAGAGACATAACTCAACAGCGGAACATTTAAAGAGTTCTTTATGAATGCACAATCTTGAGCAATTTAGAGGCAGAAGTCGGCAGAGATAGGGAAGCAGCAGAGACAAGATTATGTCAGTGCTCCAGTTATCACAATAAGCTGTCATTTGCAGTTTGCCACCTGAAGTTGGGCAGTTAACACTAGGTGTCAAAGTCCCAGTCATACCTCTATACCTCATCACATACCTGACTGGATAAGTTACATACTTATTCTCCTTCAGCTTCCTCATTTGTACCATGTCACAATGCAATTCCCATTCTAGTTCCACTATTGTGATACACAAATGAACTCACATATTAAAGATCCCTTTGAAGAGGGCATGTCTTAAGGGAGTTACACAGTGCTTGCAATTATGATCATTATCATTATGATTATTTCTACTGAAACTATTGTTAGCTAGATAATTTCAAAAGAGACACTTACTAGACCCTCAAGTTTTCATCCATAAAATAATGATTCTGATTCCTATGCTGCTGGGAGATTATTAAAAGATATGATAAATGCAAGGTGTATGCATGTGATCAGTATCCTGTAAACACTAGGTAAATGCTACCCGCTGTTACTGGCAATAGCCGAAATCATATGGAATGTCTTAGCCTTGACCTTGGCCCTAACCCACTTTTGCAGGCTATCTTATATGTATAGAGCACTGGCCTTGGTCTTCCTGGTTTGCCATAGGAACAAAGGTTGGATGGAGAATGTTTAAGATAAGAAGGTGGGTCATCTGCCTTAAGTATTTCTTGTTAATCAAAGGCCACATTAGAGAGCTCAATGCTACTCAATGCCACTTTTATATCATAATAGCCCTTATCCTACACACTTTTCCAGGTCTCTTGCATTCAGTGTCATTCAGTAGAAAAAGGTCAGCAACAAAGAGGAGGTGAATACAACTGGAAAACTCTAGAGCCAACAGCTGTGAAAGAGAGATGCAATGACCTTTCAATGGCTCCCCTTGGGCTGCCCATAACACGAGTCTGGGAGGCAGAAGACTGGGCTGTTCTCTGCATAAAGGATCCATCACCTAGCCATTTTCCCAGGTCCCATTAAAAGGCTGACACCATTAATCTGCACTACTTTACTTCTCATTATGCAGAAATGTGCTCTTGATCAAAAGTCCCCTTGTGCAGCAGTCTGATTCATCACCAATGGCTGTGGGCCACACACCAGAAATTCATAATCAGCTGACATTATCCACCCAAATCATTCCCAGGATTTGAAAAGCTCAGAACTATCTCTGTCCTTGGGAAGAAGCAGCCACACAGGATGCAATCTGTAATAGCCCTGATAGTTAATATGATGGAACACCCTTTGAGCAGAGTTAAATTAAGGGATAAATTATTGTCTCCCTTGCACATGTTTGGGTCATTGATTTTCTGAGAAGTTACCTACACTGACCCCAAAAGGGATCTAAACATCTTACCATGCGAAGACAAAGGGACCTGGGATAGCTTGACAGAGATTCAGCAGCACTGATATCCTCTCCCAGGGACACAGAACTGCCAAAAAGAGACAGAAACATGTCTTGTATAAATTTACATGTTTCCAAGTTCAATGCTCTTTTGCCGACATTCAAATTTTACCCTATCACTCATGCAGTGTGTGATGTTTAGCTTAATTACTTATATTCCATCCTCAGTTCATTCTGATTCTAACTGCCTCATGCCAGCATGATTTGGATTAAGTAAAAGAGTTGAAGTGCAAATCTACTATGGCTATATAAGGTCTCTGGGCAATAATTCCTAGCAAGTTTTTTTTTTTTATCCTGTTTGTCTATTTGTTTGCTTTTGTTTTGTCCTTCGCAAGAGATGGGAATGTAATCAAATTGTTCATAAACCAACTACCTAATTCCCAGAGAGATAATCAGACACTAAATTCTGTGACATGTGCTTTGCACATCATAGCAGGTATTTGCAACTCCCCACCCTGGGTCATTATAGATTTAAATAAATTAATAAACATGAAATTCTTAAAACATACCAAGCCCTTGATATAATATTCATTAGCATCTATTGTTTGAATCCCTTCTATATTCTAGAAAAGGGTGGTTTTGCCTCCGTTATTCTTCCAACAGGAAGATCATGTCCTCCTGAAGCCTTCTAATCTGGCTGTTGAACACTTTGCCCACTGGCTAGTATGTCATTTGTTCAGCAAGGATCAGCATTTTCTCAGTTCTCTACTTTTTCTACATTTGCTACATAGGCACAGAGAATAAGCCCAACTGTCCATAAGGAAAAATCTCTGGATTTATTTAAAGAGAATAATCCTAGTTTGATCAAAAAACCTATTTTCTAGGCTAAAATAATAGCCTTACAGTTATTTCTTGTGTGATTTGACTTGAACGCTGCTTCAAAATTTATCACTTAAAATGGAGCATCTTCCTCATCTCTCAGCTTCACATGGAGAAAACTGTAGTGAACAAGGCAAAACACTTTTATAGCTAATAAAGCAAGAAACAGAGCCTGTAACAAGCAGACTCTCAGGTAAATTCATCCCAGATTAAACAGATACTGTACTTTTGCCACTTTGGTTTCAATCTTCTTTTAAGAAATGAACAGTGCAGTACAGCTAAAACAGTTACATGTTTGGGGATTTTGGAAATAATGAACTTATTATAAAAATACATTTATAACATCAACCACCTTTGCAACAAAATCAGTTAATTATGAGGTGATTTAGTGAATGAATGAAAGATTTATAAGCCAAATATACATATATAACTTGTATATTTTATCTAATAATTTAATACTGCAAAGTTGTATTGTGAAATATGCTAGTTACAAAAATGAATAACTCAGTGGCTTTCTTCACAGAACTCACTATCTAAAGTTGAATATGATTCTTTTTCAATTTGGGAACAAATTATTGACTACAAATTGTTCTAATGCATATTCCCATGTTGCTAGAATATTCTAGGAAAATAGCTAATAGAGTGTAACTAATAACTAAAAAAGAACATATACTAGGGCAGATTCATAAGTGATATACTTCTGGAGTCTACAGAAGTCTATGTGGTATCTCCTGGAGTCTTTGTAGGCACCAAAAAACATAGAGGTCAACTTCTCTTGGCCTCTGCAAATGATCCTAATCGACTTCTCCATCATACAGAGGAATCTCAGAAAAGACCACTGCAACCCTTTGCTTCTGGATTTTGTGGACACCATTTCTTATCAACATGTCCTCATCCTCTTTCAAGCTCTTCTAATTTACAAGTCCTAAGTCCAGCTCCAGCCTCTTTGGATAAAATTTTGATGCAGAACTCCGGATCTCATAGGTTTCTGCAATGATATATAATGTTCTGAAACTGTCAGTGAAAAATCTACATATCTCAAAAATTTGTAGGTCGATATCACCCTTCTCACTGGAGCAGAGGTGACACAAGAAACAGTTACTAAGTTATTAAGTTACACATTGAGACTAATATGCATGCTTTATTTGGATTCATGTTTAATTTTCACTGCCATTGCCATTCTCTCCTGAGGGATTTGAGGCTTGCAGTGTTTCAGAACCTTCTAAAATAAGTGCTCAGCTAGTATGGCCAGACCTTGACACATCACTCAGCCAAAGCAAAGATCATCTGCAAGATCACCTGGAGAGTTTATTAAACACACATATATTCTGACTCTAACTAAGAACAAGTGAAATCAGTTTTTCCCAGAATCTTAATACGTCACAGTTTTCCTCAGTGATTCTGACTCGCATGAATCAAAAACCACTACATTATTCTTCTGAGTGTTATTACAGCATTTCCTAATAGGTTCCAATATCTAAATGACATGAATAGTAGCGTTTTCACCATAGATGGGGAAGATTTTCCTGTATTTCTTTTCCTAAACCCCATTTGTTATGTATAGCTTATGATACATGGAGTACTAGTAAATTCTAAAAAGGAAAACCAAGCCAAAACCAAAACGCCACTCTAAGCAAATAATTTAGTGTGTCTATGGCACCACTTGACTAAAAAGATGAGCCAGAAATCTGGTTTCTATTAGAATCTATTCACAAATATGCAGAGCACCCCGTACCTCCTCCCCAACACCTCCCACGACTAAGCTCAGCCTTGGTGCAGACTTACCAAACTGCAGAGCCCTGACTTTGGCTTTGCAATCACAGCCCTTTTTCAATGCAAGAGCAATAGGAATGGTGAGAAGTCATTACTCTTCATGTGCTCGAGATAAAAATTTCAAATGTGGGGAAGGTCTTACCAGGTACTTGGTAACAGGTTGGTTTAGAATTCAGCTAACTGGTTGTACATGTTGTCCATCTGCTATGATTTCCATAAATGTCTTCCAAAGGTCTGTATGTTAAAGATGTAGTCACTAGCAGAGGATACTACTGGTAGGTGGAGGAACATTTAGGATATGAGATCTATTGGAAATTAGATCCCAGGGACAAGGAAAGGCACCCTTGAAGGGACTTTCGACTCACATTTTCTCTTCTTTGCTTCCTATCTGTCATGAGGTAAGCAGATATCTCACAATGCATTCCAACTACGATGCAAAGTCTCTCCATAGGACCAAGGACAATGTGGCAAATTGAATGAAAACTCCAAAAATGTGACACAAAATAAACCTTTCCTCTTTTTAAATTGGTGTATCTCAGATATTTGTTACAACAATAGAAAGTAAACACATTCTCAAACATAATCTTCATAACACTCAGTTTATTGAACACTAGTTTGACATGTAAATACCCCAATATGTAAATGCAGTGTTAATGATGAGTTCCTTTTAATATTTATTAGAGGCATGGTAAAAAAATCATTCCATATGTGAATATTGTAACAGGAAGAGACCTGTGAGAAATAGACCTAATTTCCTTTTACAGTGGCGAACATATCTGGGATCTTTGGTGACAAATCAAAGCCTTTTTTGTCCCATTGAGCAAGATTGCTCCACTTCTTCCTTTATCTCTTAGAATATTTGCTTGGGGTTATATTGTCTTATCCAAATTAATAGCTGTATGAGTCTCTGACTCTTTACAGACTTAGATTTCTCAGTTACAATGTCTATCTCACAAACCACTCTGAATCCAGGGAGAAGTATTTTCTCTCTTCTTTTTCATTTACTATTTGTACCTGCAATAGAAAGAAAAAGTAAAAGACACATTAAAAGATTAAAAGGCACATGATGCATGGAAAAGGGAAGAGGTCATGTTCTGAAGACAAAGCTCAATGAAAGGAAAGCAGAAAAAAGAGAAGTGCAGAAGATAATTTCAGGGAAAAAATTTCTTACTGAGCTAAAAGTGATGAAGCCTTAGAACTCCCCTGCTAAGGTCAAGTTTCATTCTCACTGATACAGCAAACATTTTTCTAATCAAAGAAGTTTAATATATTATATATAAATACCCCAATACGCAATGCAGAGGTAGTAATAATTAGTTTTATCCCCTTTCATCTTGTTTGCTTCCACCCACACATATTTCCTATTCCAAGCTTTGGTGTAACAAATGCGTCTTTCAAACTGGAAGCCCACGCCTTGTTTGCACAAACACGGGTCTCTTTATCACCATGTGCAGTCTCTCCAGCTCACATAACTGAACAATGTGGCAGTTTTTTCCTCTCCTGGGCCCCAGAGCTCTAACAGAAGTCATTTAATTTCCACGTAAAATGCAATCTGCAGATAATAATAGGTCACTCACAGAAATACCATTCTGCTTGCCTTGATCACCCATCATTGTGCTAATTGTAGGATAATGTAATATACAACTAAGCATGCACATGGAATCAGACTGGGCATTATGTTTTTATGAGGCCATGAAGCAGAATGTAAAAAAAGCCATATTGGTAAATATCATAGACATTTCCCTTTCCCCCAAATGACTCCAGAAGCAAAAGGAAAGCTTCTTGAGTACAAAAGATCTTTCGTATTCCTGACCTCACCTGCAAACCTTACAGAATATTGCTACTTCATTGGCCATGGCTGGACCACTTAAATGCTCTATCATCTTTGATAAAGCAGTTTATTATTTCTGTGGGAAAGAAACACAAAGTAGCAAAATGACTTCTAGTGGGTAATTGCCTACTAATTGGTTATTCTTGCCTTAAAATATTAATCCCAAACCTTAAATTCTTCCTTTCAAGTCCAAAGAAGCAGAGACTTTCTGTATAAAATGGCTTTCTTCAGCATAGAAATCATAATCTGACTATGCATGCTATGTTTTTTATTTGTTTGTAAAATTATGGGTTGGGAAAACTGGAAATGTGACACCATAAATATGGATTCAGAAGATGAGTTAGCCTAAAACTCTCAGCTGGTATTTTTCACAGTATTTTTCATACAAAGAAAATTCATGGTCATTGTAAAGTGTTTGGAAAGGGTGAAGAAAACAGAAACAGACCACACTCTACCAAGAACTGCAGTGCACATAATGAAGATTAAGTTCTAGAGAAGGCACTTTTTCTCCTCCTCAGGTAGGAACAATATGAGGAATGCAAGTACATGTTTACAACAGGGTGAGAAAACTGATCACGGAGAAGCACATGCACCTGCCTGACCTGTCTGCTCTTCTGATAGGCAAGGTCTGATCCTCATGTTCTCCCAGCTCCTGTCCAGCCACAAAACAGAGATGGCACAGAATTCCACCAGCTCCAGGGCTCTGCTCCAGAGGTCGGATTTTTAAAACTTTGGAAAAAAGAGCTGGCCCACTCCTCACTCTCCTTTTCTAGTCTCGCATCGGTATGTGAAGATGATGGTCTGCTCAGAAACTGAGACAGGTAAACCTCAGAGATCCTGGCAGCAGAAGCAAGGGAAGAAGAGAACCAGAGAAAGAGAGCAGGTCTCAGAGCAACAAAGGAAGTGATGGGAGAGAGAAAGTGAGTCACAGAGGAAGGAGCCAGGACAGGAAAGAGCAGTAGACAGTGGAGACGCAGAAAGGAGAGGCACAGGGGAAAGGCTGATGGAGGAAAAGAGAAAGAAAACAGAAACGAGAGACAGAAAGATAGAGAAACCTAGAAGGAGACAGAAACAAGACAGAAACTGACAAGGGGAATGGGGATCTGTACAATAGACTGACATGTGTGGGACCCAGCACATGAGTCTGTGTAAGTGTGTGTGTGTGTGTGTGTGTGTGTGTGAGAGAGAGAGAGAGAGAGAGAGAGAGAGAGAGAGAGAGAGAGAGAAAGTGAGAGGGAGAGAGACCTCCATAAGACACGGGTTGAAAGCTTCCTCTGACTCTTGCAATTCATTTGCTCATGTCTGCCATCAAATATTCAGAGTACTTGGTAAAGCTAGAGAAGAGCTTCTCTCCATTAGTCTTCCTCTTTTCCTTAAAAAAAAGCATCATTTCTTCTGATCTTCCAACATTTGTCAACAACTTGATGATTCTCCAGTTTGTAACCCTGCATCCTAAAATATAGCATTTTGGAAAAAGTGAGAGGTCCTACCCTCCTGGATGGGGGATGAGCTGAGGGAAACTGTGGAGGTCTGAGAGAGCTGTGGGTATGCTCTATCAGTCCAGCTCAGGGATTAATCCAGTTTGCCCAGGACATCAAGTCACCAGTACAGGAAAGGAGAGCCACAGGATCTGTCTATCCTAAGGGACGGGGTGGTAGTTTTCCATACCTGGGATCAGACTGGAGATCCATGAGCATAGTCCAGGTACCGGGTTGCAAGGATGCTGAAACCAGAGTAAAAACACCAGGCCTGAAAGAGACACCACCTTGGGTGTCAAAGAGCAACCTCAGGCCTGTCTGTAGATGAGCAACCATACTGGTGCTGGGCTATGTGAGTGAATGGAAGTGGAGGACATTCATGATGGAACATGGAGTTTCTGGGAGATGTAGTTGTGCTCCCTCAGCTTAAATCACAAAGGGTAACTTGACTCAAGGTGTCACAAGACAGATAGAGGAACATCTGGAGCTCTCCTGCCTGTGAAAGCTGTCTCAAGCGCTAGACAAGGGTAGACTCATTTATGAAGAATGCAGATGGGAAAGATATACATGGTCCCTGTTCTTTAGATGTGCTCAGGTAAATTGGAGATACAGAAAATTGTGCCTGTGTACATACACACACACACACACACACACACACACACACACACACACACTTCCTTTGAGTACCCTGAGGATATGAGCATATATAGGGAAAGGAAAATTAACTCCACATCTTTCCTTCACAAAAAATTGTCCATGGATCTGTAACATCGATATCAGCCAGACACTTTTTAGAAAAGCAGAGTCGCAGGCTTCACTGCAGATACAGGACCACAATCAGTGAAGTCTGAGGTAGTACTCCATGTGGCAAGAGATTGAAAAGGCTTCTTAAAAGTATAAAGATTTCATGAATTGGACATTACTTTCTTTGTCCTCTAAGGAAAGAAAATAGTGTTTGAAAGAGTCCACTTTAGTAGCCCAATATAACATAGCTGATCTCAAACTTGGGTTTAAAGTCAAAATTACATTTAATAAAATAAAACAAAGACTACAACCCATTTTATAGCTTCTGTGTGCCGTGTTCAGAGTTGAGAACATTTATATTACTATTGTGAACTTGTATTCTCACAATCTAGGGGGTATATCTTCTTCAGATCATAAAAAGCAGAAAAATAGGCTCAGAGAAGACAACAACTTTTCCAAAGTCACAAGGTTAGCAAGAAGCAAAGCTAGGTAGGGTTCAGCTGTATAATTGCTGACTCATAACCCTGGGTTTTATTTATGAAGCTGCTTTTCATTTCCGAGTCGCTGCTCATTCTGTCTCTTTGTGTCAATTTCTAAAGATACAGAAGTCTGTTCCTCTGGTCTCTTGTGTCATTCTGATCCCCTGTCTGGTGACAGTTGGCTCATAGAAACCATACCCAGCCCCAGGAGGCAAGGATCCCAGGAGCCACATATTGAGAGCACATATCAGAGAGAACTTTGGTACTTTCTGGCCCCTGACATTGGGCATAGAACTCACACAGGTGAACACAACATTCAGAAACCCATGTTGGAGTCAGAACTGGGTTCTTTTCACCTGAGGTACATACATCATGGCCTCTGATGTCCATAGGAAGGACCCTTGGAGGAGTCAGCCTGGGGAAATTAAAGGGCATCAGGTTCCTAGCATGTCTGTAGCCTTCCTGATAGCAGCATGTCTGGCTGTTTTTGTAACTATAACAAGATGCTTTTGGATGCCCCTTACCCTGTGTTCACCCCATGCAAACGTGGCACTTTGTGTCCCAATAGCTCTTTTCACATATGCATGTGGCCACAGAGTCCCTGCCCTTCTACACTGACCTACAGAGAGCTGACAAAAGAATGCAGGTGGACCTTTGCTCTACTTCAAACACGCTCATACCGGTGAACACACCTGCCTGGAGGAGGGAGTGCTCTAAAATGCAAACCACAAGTGCCTAAAGCAAGAGAGCTGGTTGTGTTGTATTACACAAAGGTTGGCCAGACCCAAAAATAAAATCAAACTGATGACTCTGAAAATACCTGTGCATCCCCCCATAACCACTAAGAAGTCTCTGAATCTCAGTTCTGATTTTCTGAACTGAACTGCCTTTCTGAGTCATTCCCTCAGTGGACTCAGTTTGCCCTCAGGCAGAACTAAAGGCCTAAAGGCTCTGCTCAGGGAAAGATGCTGAGGGGAGCAGCTTCCCAATAAGCAGGTGTCAATCTAGAGAGAAAACATCATTAGTGATTGTTTATGAAAGAGGAAAGGCTCGCAGGGTGGAAAGGGCACTGACCATCTGCCTATGGAGACTGGGATCAGGATCCCCAAATGTGCCTGATGCAGGGAGAAAGATCATAGGACACCTGATCCTTAGAGAAAAAGAACTGGGACAACATTTGGGCTGGGTTCAAAATCATCTTACAGTGACAGAAGCACTGGAGCCCACGGGTCCCTGTCTGAATGTGTTCGCGCAGAGGCAGCCAGGGTAAGCCTGAGAACATCACCCTAGCAATGAAAACACAGTGTTCAGCTCTACAAATGCTTCTGAGATTAGAAGAGCCCCTTGGTAGCTTTGACTTTAAGTGGAGATTGTTCCCCTGGGAGAAATCAGCTGCAAATTTGTGCAAGCTCATGGGCATAAAGAAGGAAATTGCTCCAGCAGGGAAGCTTTATCGGAGACCCTGAGGTGGAGTAGAAGCAGAGAAAGGCCCTCAGTAGGTATCAGAAGGAGAGGCTGTTAGAGCCCTGTGGCCACCGAGCAAGCTGAGGAAAATCCATCCGTCCAGCATGCAAGGTCACCCCTTCCTAAGATGAAGACTATTCAGGAAGAGGAAGAAAAGGCATAGGATTTAGAACTCGAAACTCAAACTGGGAGCACTAACCCCAGCTTTGCCCTTCCCCTGTCTCACTCGGAATGGATAGACACTGCTTTAGAGTGTTTCCTTTCTGAGTTATTATTTACATGTACCAAAATGCCCCAATTTTAAGTGTTCAGTTCATCGAGTTTGCACAAATGCATTTCACATGTAAACACCATCCCGATTATTACGGAGACTGTTGACATCACCCCAGAAAGTTCTCTCCACCCTTCGCAGTTAACACCTCGCTCACCTCACCTACTTCAGAGAGGCAACTGCTGTTCTGGTTTCTATCACCACAAGGTTAGCTTTACTGATTCTAGAACTTCATAATATGAAATCACACAGTATGTATATTACTTATGTCACTCTGCAGAACTCATTTGAGATTTGTTCCTGTCATTTGCAGTAGACATTAGTTCCATTTTCTGTTGCAGGAAGAAATCATTTTGTTTATCCATTTTACCTGTATCAAGATATTGAGGTTTATAAGTGATTTGGGATATTGTAAATGGAGCTATAATAAACATTCTTGTGCAAATCTTTCTGTGGAAATGCACTTCATTTGGATAAATATCTAAATGTAAGCCCTTTGAATCATAGAGTAGGTGTATTTTTAGCTCTGTATGAAGATATCAAAGTGTTTCTCAAAGTACTAGAACAATTTTACACTATCATCAACAATGTAGAAGAGTTCCAGGATGTTCATCTATGTCCTCACCAATCTTGGTATTGCAGCCTTTTTAATTCTAGTCATTCTGATAGCTGTAAAAAAGCCAAATGCAATTAGTGAGGGGCAAAAACCTAAGAATCTAATCAGTCTGATGGGCCCCACCTCTTACTATCATCATATTGACCATTAAATGTCAATATCTGGATTTTGGAGGGACAGCTTCAAACCATATGATACTGTAAAAAAAATCAGCATGAATACAAATGTGTGCCTTGAATCTAACTAACAAATTAAACTTGAAGCTATTCTGGAGATCACCATCACAGAAGGTATTTCTCTCTTGTACATTATTAATAATTGTTCATTATTTTCTTTATTTTTCTTAAGTTTGTCCAGAAATTCCTTTAGAGAACAAAGTTTGCTCTTTTTTACGTTCACCACTGGCCAATATGGATCATAGTTGTTCTGTTTCCTGTATCATGATTTTTTATTTCATTTTCATTATTTCCTATTTTTCTTGATTTAAGATTAATCTGTTCCTATATTTGTTTCACATCAAATATTTAAATTATCCTAGTAAAGTATAAGCAATTGATCCTACACAATTTTATCTCTAGACATTGTTGTTACTTCTCACACATTTTAGTAGATTATGCTTTTATTAGCATTCATTTCTGAAATATTTTAAGTGCCCTTTGATTTCTTCTATTTCCAAATATTTGGGACTTTTCTAAATAACTTATTGTTATTGACTTCAAACATTACTCTGCTTTTGTCAAAATATACACTCTGTGTGATTCCAACCAGGTGACACATACCGAGTCTTGTAAAGGACTTGTGCATGATCTCTCTTTACACATGACCCAAATAGGCTTGGAAAGAATAAGCATCTTGAAATCAGTGGTCAGTACATGATATACAAACGTCAGTGTATTCTGGCCAGTGAGCACTGTTTTCAACTCTATGCTCTTTCTGTGTGGTTATCTGCCTTTAACTGAGTAGAGTTAAAATTCCTGATTATTTATTTATTCACTTATTTATCCCTTTGTTTTTATCAATTTTTATGCCTTTTGGGACAGTGCTATTCATCACATACATGTTGACAAATTCCAGGTATTGTTCCATTAACAATTATGAAATAATGCCCTTTAGCCACTGTAATAACCCATATCGTGAAATCTTCTGTGACTGGTGTATAATATAAACCTTCTGTTTGTATCCCCAGAGAACACGTGATTTTGCTCATCAGTTCTATTCATTATTTTCCTTTGAATTTATCTGTATCTTTATAGATAAAGTATATCTCTTAAAAATAACATGTACTTGTTCCTTCATTTATATGAAGTCTGGTAATCCCTGCCTTTGAACATTTTGTTCATTTGCATTTGATGTAAGCAGTGCTATAGTTTAGATTAATTACAGGGGCTTGCTATTCTTGTCTATTTGTGCTCTTATCTCTAGCTCCTTTTGTTTTTTGGCTTCCTATCTTCTTTGGTTAATCACATTGTATTTTTGTTTTATTCTTTAACAGTCTTCTCTGTAGCCTTTGTGTTCTTATTCAGTTCTTTTTCCCTCTAATAGTTGCTCTGTTGATAGCAGTAGGTTTTATAAACCTGTAATGAAATAGCACAGTATCATCTCATATGCAATGAAAGAGATTAAAGCAGCATTTCCTCTCCGTCTTCCTGCTACCACATGTCTTATTTTTCCTTAGCTATAATCTTAACTTGGCCATTGTTTGGGCACTAACAATGGATTGTTAATCCCGTTCAATTAATTTTTATTTGAAATTTGTATTTGTATATTAAGATCTCTATTTGATTTCTTTATTTAATAGCTCTTCTAAATTTTTCCATTTCTTTATTATATATATTTCTTGAACCTTTTAAGTATTAGTTAGTTTAAAGCAATTGCCTATTAATTTCAATCACTGGTGACTTGAAGAGTCTATTTTTAGTGATGTGTTTCCTCCTGACCAATTTTTTTATGGTCTTCATATGTCTACAGATTTTTACAATTTACTGAATAGTTATTATTAATTCATTGCACAGACTTCTAATGCTGGTACCTTAAGTGAAAGTGTCACTTGTTCAAGAAGTTTAATATTAGTCACAGATTAGCCGGATCTCACAGCAACTTAGTTTTGGCTTTTATTTTATTAGTACACATCTGCAGTACACAATGCATTTCTCCCAGGGAGTTGGCACATGCATATTTTAACACTTTCTTCATTCTCTTTCATTCCCCTCCCTTCCACTCTCTCCATTTTTTGATCCTCATCTCATTTGAGAAATATCTCTCTGCTTCCTAGATTTTATCTTTTATTGCTCTCTTTATTTATATTTTGGGGTTTTCATACAAGGGAACTCATTGGATATTTTAGTTTGTGTGTCTGATTTGTTTCACCTAACGTATGGTCTCAAGGTACACCCATTTTCCTACAAATGACTCGTTTATCCTTCTTTGTGGCTGAGTAGTACTCCACTGTGTATGTGTAAATACTGCATTCTATTTATCCATTTGTCTATTGATGAACACATAGGCTGTTTCCAACATTCAGTTATTAGGAGCTGTGCTGCTATAAACACAGTTTTAGCTTTTTAAAAATAGTACTATGTTGGTTTCACTTACTCCCAGGGAAAATGTTTACCTCTTAGAAGTAGTCTTTACCTCTTTGGTTTGACATTTCTAGAGTTTCAGTGGAAAGCTGAGGGTATTTATTGAGTTACTCTTACACAGAGGGGTTCTAACTCCAGACTCTCAGAGGGCAGCAGAGGGACTCTCTGCTGACTTTGTGCTGTGCACAAAGCCTCTGGGATGCAGGGGGTCTCATCCGTGCAGGACTCCTTAGGGAGTTAGGCCAAAATTTGAGAAGAATTCATTGTTGGTTTTATGGAGAATTTTTCTCTTTGTTGTTTCAGAATCTCCAGAAATTCAAAATCTGTACTCTCTGCCTCCCCAAACCCAAAGGACTACGGCCTGGCTTCTACTTGCCACATTCTGTAATCCAGTGAAGAGTCGATCCCTTGGCAAACACAAAGCCAATTAACACAACAAGTGAATAAAAGATTAAAAAGATTTTTATTACTTTCAGAAACCAAGGAGAGTCCAGGGATTGCTCTCAAATCAGTGTCTTCCTGAACAAAGCAAACAAGGAAATTTCACTAGGGCAACTCACCCCTGTTGAAGCAGGCCAACCTCACATTGCATCTAGAGACTGGCACAGCCTTGAGCATGCTCGGTTCAAGGTCGAGTTTCTTCATCTATCATGGATTCCAAAAACAGGGCAGGCGTCAACCTTTGGGTATAGAATTTGGTATCATAATGAGCCAATTTTATTCCAGGACACCTGGAAAGGGTATGCAGGATGACTCTGAATTTTTGAATGGCTCCTTGTACATTTCTGTACCTTATCTGAAAAAAGCAGTAATTTTCAAGGCACACAGAGGCATGTGAAGGTGTGGCAGCTTAATTCTGCAAGCACAGGTCAATGTCCCTGAAAATACTTGCCTGGCAGCAAACAGGTCCATGACTATCAGAGTGTCCACCAGGGTGAAAAAACATGTGACTCAATACATGAGACTGCTTTTTTTTAAGGATCAAATCCTTAGTAGCGGGTGTGTGTGTGTGTGTGTGTGTGTGTGTGTGTGTATGGGTGTGTGTTCTTACAGTTATTCTTTCATTTCTCCACCTTTTCAATTCATGTAATATTCATATGCTTTTTGTTTCCTCTGGAAAGATTGGTCCAGTGTAAGCTACATTATTGCTTAAACTAAATTGCTGAGTAAGCTTTAGCTATTAATTTCTTAAATTAGTTTATCAAATCTTTTCCTTATGCTTTATGCTGTTTGATATTGGAGATATAATGGCATATTTTATATGGGGAAATAATAAAAGAATTTTTAAAAAGACTTATTCCCACTTTTGTGACTTTAGTAAGAGACTCAGAAGGAAATAACATAAATAAGTGTGTAATGAGATCATATAGCTAGGAGAGGCTGGGTGGAGTTATTTTAACTGATCAAAGAGGTCCACAAAGATGTCCTTGGGGAAGAAATAATGGCGCTAACATCTACAGCTACTTCTGGCACCTGGAAAGTACTTGCGTGAGTAGATGACCTGAGTCCTTTTTGCAGAGACCAGGACCATCACCTAAGTCAGTTGGCCGGTGAACCACGCATTGTCCATCTTGGCCTTAGCAGAGAAGACACAGTGCAAGCATTCATCTTGCATAAGTCAGTGGGCTGGGAATGGATGCCCTGTGTGGGGCCCACAGTTCCAGAGAGCTGCAATTAGAGGCAGGAGGGAGAAAGGGGAACCAGACACATCAATCAATCCAGGAACAGATGTGAGAGTATCTGGCCACTTGCAGCACTTCTGAATAACTCTGAATGGACTTAAATGAAATGGAAAGGATGAGATCTGAGAATCCCCTCTCTACTGAACTATGAAAGTAAGAAGAAAAACCTTCCTTTATAGATTAAAAATTCTGTTGGCTAGAGGGAAGCTGTGAGAGAGCCAGGATTTTGCTTCCTCTCTGGAAGCCTAAGGAATTCACCACCAGCAATTCCTGTAGAGACCACCTGGGGTGGAAGCAGGGGGCTACAGCTTGCACCATGGAGAGCTAGGGCCTCCCACCACGAAGAAGGGAGAGTGCTTCTCCCTCACTCATCACAGTGACAGCTCAGTGTCCTTCATAAAGAGTTACTCTGAGTCCTATCAACCTTATGGCAATGTTTTCTCAACTTACTTTATAATTACAAAATAATTATATAAAGAGTGACAGATACTTAGTCTCCCTTTTTCCTCTGTGCCATGGTAGGCATTGTGCCTCAATTCTTAGTCTTTCTAGCCAGTCCTTGAAATTATGTGCCCTTTGTAGATCCTCCTAGTCTAGGGGGAAAATAAAAATATCACATAGAAAGCACTTGTTATTTTAGCATTAATTATATTTTACTCAACAGAGGTTCTTATTCTATGAAGAATATTTAAGAAAACAGAATAGGACAATTGAAAGAAAGACATTAAAATATGCATAGCCTATTAAAGTTCACTTCCGCTAACACCAAGGCTAAGGGCTTACTGCCCCTTAGCAGAGGTATTTGGACAGGGCATAAACTGAATATGGACCCCAGGTAGTAGGAAGGAGCCCCAAGTAATATGAAGGGATCTAAGGTAATACTAATACTAGCGAACGTATAGACGTTCGCTATGGCCATATCATGTATAAGCTTTTCTGATGTTAAAGATTTTAGAACATATTCTTAAGAAAATGAAATCATTGAAGAATTTTAAGCCAAGGAAATTCTGCAGTCAAATTTGTATTCTAAAGCTCTTTCTGACTGCAGTGTAGAAAATGTGTCTAAGTTGGGCCCACACGCCTGGGAGTGCTCCCCAGGAGATTGTCGCTGTCTTCTAGATGAGGGGTGGCAAACCTAAGGACAAGGATGGTACAAAAGGGGAGGGAGCAAAGTTCAGAGATTCAGGAGATACTTAGGGGGAGCAAATGGAAGGACATGGTGACTGACTGGATGTACAGATTTGGCGGGCATTTCTTTCCCATGCATAGATTTTATTTATCTCAATAATACTACCTCGGTATAGCAATATTGGACCCTGATTTTTGTTACTTTATTTGTTGTTACTTAACAGTTGCTACATGCTTTGTAACAATTCCTTGAATTTCTGTACATAATTTTAAACTCACTTCCCCCACCCCACCCTGCTAATACATGTGACTCTATGAATGATATCTTGGAGAATAAGGAACTTTCTTTATGTTTTATTATTTTTTTGGAATGAATCCCCATGAAATAATTCATGGGGTTAAGATATATGATCACATTAAGATTCTCACATCAATAAATAGAATTGTGTATTTTAGTATTATAATTGCATTGGTTGGTTATACCATGAATCCCTTCCATCATGCAAAGGGTCGTGATTTGTCTGTATAGCAAAGGATGCAGCCTCTGAACATACACTCTTTCCCATGCTGTACTCTCAGAACCACCATCCCTGGGTGCACAGAACTTTTTATTCACCATCTTAAAATAACAAACACTGATTCTGAAAACAGAACTCATTTTACAACAATACAAGTGTGGCAAGTGGTTATACTCTTAGAATTCTTAGAATTCAAGTGGCTCATACTCTTACAATGTGCCTCATTCACCCAGGAACTCCTAGTATTCTAGACTGGTAGAAGAATCTTCTGAAAATTTGGTTATACTGCCTATTGGAAACAATATCCTGAAAGTTTGGAGATGTAGCTTAAAATATACAAGATATATTTTGAACAAGTAATTGATAATAGAATGCTATTTTTCCTACAGTCAGAATACACAAGTCTGAGATTTCAAAGTAAAAATGAGAAAAAATCATTTTGCTATTAACACATTCAAAGAATGTCTACTGCCTGCCCAGATAACACTGAACTCTTTTGATTTGAAAGTTTTAGATCCCAATGGAGAAGTGTTTTTCCCAGAGACAAATGTTGGATCCACTGAACTGGCCATTGTGATGGTCACCTGTCCATTTCATGTTTGTTGCAGTGTTAAATGAATTAGGGGAAGGGCTTATTATCCTGGCTAAGGGTTCCTAATCACCAAGAACAAATCTGAGTTGCTGCTACACAACAGCTTGGGATAAACTTGACCAGAAACTTAGATGATTCTCTTGGACAAGTTTTAGAATCCCCATGTACAGTTATAAAAGTTATAGAAAATTTCAACAGTTAAGGACTTAGACCACATTGAAATGATTGGGGCTACTCACCTGGTAAAAACACTAATCAGTGTAGATAATGGAAAGGAACAAGTTAGTGTGGAGACAATAACATACAAATGAAGTGACAAAGTCTCCTTTATCCATGACAGAAAACTTCCCAGACAGTTAGCAATTGCCTGAAACCATAAACAGTTTTGGACACTACACATACTATGTTTTCTTCCCTATATGTCCCTACTTATGATAAAGTTTAATTTATAAATTAAATAATTAGAGATTAACAATAATAACCAAACAGAAAGTTTTCTATTTAAATGCATAAATTTATTTTTGGCATTTTCCGTTTAATATTTTTAGGCAATGGTTCACTGTGGATAATGGAAACTGCAGAACTGAACTACAGACAGTAGGGTACAACTATGTAAATAGCAACCATCACCTGGAAGGCAACTCAGAAACAAAGGCTGTAAGGCCTGCACAGATGCACATGTGCAAAAACAAACCAAAAAACAAAACAAACAAAAACTGACCTCTTTTTAATATTGCTTCATCCTTTCTCCTTATTATTTTATATATTTACTAGCTGTGGGTCAGAGCACATATGCTATCCAGTCTATATGTCACACCTAAAAACGTGTTTTTAAGTGGTTTCTGTACATATGTATACCAGGGTAAGCTAAATGAAATGGAAGAGTTTAAATGGGCATAATTATGAGAATGACTTCCTTCTTGAATGATGTATTGAAAGCAGAGAATCCCTGCTCTTCATGACCAATGAAGATCAGAGTTCAGCTTAATATAAGAAGAAACTTTCTAGCCCTTACCACTGCCAAGGAATGAAGTGGCCTCTCGTTGTGGATGTAATAAGCTCACTGTGCCTGATAGACGAATGATACATAAGTCAATGCATTCAATATAAGATTATGACCCAAACAGGATACAATTTTTTTTCCACACTGAGGAAAATAATTCTCTGAGAAGTGATACAACCTGCCTAATATCACACAGCTTACCCTGGAGCTGCCTATGTCCCTCTACTACTAACATGTGGCTTTCCATCTAGCTGAGCATCCAAAAGGACAGTGAGGAGGGTGGTTATATCCTTCTCCTCCGTGACCATAAGAGTTTCAGCTTCTCTGGAGAGCTAATGTGTTCCTTTTTGGGTAGTAGGCAGCTTATTTCAACTTTCTTTAATACATATTCAAAATGCATCATTAAGTGAAATTTTACACTAATTATTTACTCCATTAACTCCTAGAAATATATAGGATACTGGCATATTATTAACACAAAACAAAGATAAAAACTGTTGTCATATATTTCTTGTTCTTTCACCTCTCTACCTCCAGCCAAGCACAGCACATAGGCACAAAAGGCGGCCCTTCCCCCCGAACACACGCACACGCACACACATGCACTCAC
The DNA here is from genome assembly GCF_034190915.1 of Cavia porcellus. Classification (NCBI taxonomy): domain Eukaryota; kingdom Metazoa; phylum Chordata; class Mammalia; order Rodentia; family Caviidae; genus Cavia; species Cavia porcellus. The sequence goes on from NW_026947487.1 coordinate 97,923,508, forward strand.
CAAATATTGTTTCCTTACACGTTTCAGCTAAATTTTTTCCTTATTATTTTATATCTCATACACCGTAGAAAGCAGCTAAACTTCTCCAGATATTTTTGTGCACACCACTGTTTCTAGTTCCTATCCACACAAGGACATAGAAAGATGTCCTCATATATTTGAAGTTCAACATGGCCATGTATCTACTTTATCAAATGAAATAAATGTCTCTATAAATTATTTGAGTCACCTTGAAGCCTAATATTGACATAGTGATTTAGTAAAATGATAGAACCTCTGTCAAATTGGATCCTTCCATAGCTACAGAGAACAGAAAGTCCACGGGAAATTATTGGTCATGTGACACACAAAAAATATAATCTTTTACTATTTTATGCCACTGAGAAACAGAATATGATTGTTATTACAGCAGAACCCAATATGTACTAACAAATCCATATAACCATCAAGCCCTAGATTAGAATTTGAATCTGCAAAACATATCTCCGAGATAGACTTTATCACTTCCATTTAGCAAGTAAGAAGCTTGAGATTTAACAACATGCCCTAAATCACACAGTGAGTTACAAGTTAACAGGTTGAAAGGGACAGTGGCCTGTTTCTAAAGAAAGACACATTTTGGGATTGGAAGCAGGAGTCAGTTGATTTGTCCAAAGTACAACCTTAGACTTTGCCCAGGCTTGGATAGTCTATATCATTAAGAGTTTTATTCATTAATCTTTGAAAAGATAGGACCAAAATGTATAGGGAGCTAGCTCTGCATGCAACATCTTGAGGTCAGGCTTCTAGTAGCTAGCTCGCTTGCTAGCTTGTTTGCTTTCTCTTTTTCTTGATTTTCTTTTCACAGTACTGGGGATTGAACCCAGGACCTTATCACTTTTATTTGTTATTTGAGACAGCGTCTCACTGTGTCACCAACTTGCCCAGGCTGAGCTCAACCTTGCGATCTTCTTGCCTCAGCCTCCAAAAGTGCTGGAATTAACAGGAATGTGACACCTCACCATTATCTGTAAATACCTGAAATATATTCAAAAGAAATATTTTTTTCTGGAAAGCAACACCCACCAAAAGTTTACCCCATTGGACATGCAGCTGTTTTCAATAGTCTTAAGCTATACTTCGTTCAGTAGGTATTAATACAATTAATAGGAATAGAAATCACACATAAGAGTGAAACTTTAGAAAAAGAAGGTAGAGGAAAAAGGCAGAAATTAAATTGTCAATCTTGTGAATCAGGTGTGGAAAATCACCATCGTAGTTAGTTACACATGAGCTATTATTGCACATTAACTACATTGTCTAATAAAGAATGACAAAGATGTTAATTATATTAAATTCACAAATTTTCAGTCTGACTGGCCCATTAAAGCCCATTTCTTCTTTGACCTGCTGTGATCAACACAACATGATAGACATGTTTGGTTCTAAACATACGAAACAAAAAACAGATGATGCCCAACTTTATCTCCCTAAAATACTGTCTCATCTGTAAAATCAAACCAACCAACAAGCTAATTATCCCTTTATCTGGAATGTTCTCCAACAGATGATAAAGACATATGGTCTTTAAATACATATTGCCTTTTAAAAGGGAACTACATAAACTTATTGTTCTACACACTTAAACAATTACTGCTAAAAGTGAAAAAATAGTTTGCTTGGGCCGAGAGGCTGAAGTCTGGCAGAACAAGGACAGTTCTACTCTCCTTGTACCCGCCTTGCCTGTAGCCATTCTTGTCTGATGAAGATGCCACTGTACCCTTCTCAGGTACCTCTCCTTTTCTCCCATCTCCTTGACCTGCCTCCTGAACACTGTCTGCCAGCTAGGACATTGCAACCATTCCCGAACTAGTCTTCCTGACTCTAGTCTTATCTCACTGCATTTCCTATAGCTGCCATTTGGGGCAGGGCAGAGTGGTGCACACTGTGATCCCAGCACTGGGGAGGCTCAGGTAGGAAGATTGCAGCAAATTCAAGGTCAGCCTGAGCTATGTGGCCGTGTCAAGAACAGTCTGAACTATGCAGTGGAGCCCTGTCTCAACAATATAAATAAATAAATAAATAAATAAATAAATAAATAAATAAATAAAATGCCATTTAGATCATAGTTCTTCCAATAGTTCACTCAAAACACATCATGATGAGAAGAACTTCCTGAAGCAGTGTTTCTCTACCTTGTCTTATTTCCCACAATGTGCACAGAAACACTCTTCCCTGCAGATCTACTGAGCCATGTGAAGTTTCTTCAGGACTTATTCCTATCCATCCACTCATTTTTCTCCTTCAAATTTTACTCACCCCTTAAAATCCCAACCAGAACTTTACTTTTCCTATTTTGCATCCAACCTCACCCAGATTCCTTCAGACAGATTTGATAATTTTTTAATTGTCTGATACTTGACTTGTATTACAAATAACTTTTGAAGTGATTGAGATCAAGAATCTCTCCGTAATATTATATAACTGGATACAACATATGCCCAGCATATAAATCTGAGACAGAGAGAGGAAAAACAGGGAGTAGTTGAAAAGGGAAGAGAGAGGGAAAAGGAAAAAAGGAGGAAGATGGAAAGAGAGAAGGTAAACAACACACTGTCCTAGTGTTTCCTACTTCTGTGTTGAGACCCCTTTCTCCCACTTCATGGTTATTCTCTCAAATAGGTGAGTGTGCATGAGAGAGAGAGAGAGAGAGAGAGAGAGAGAGAGTTATTTTGATAGCTAATGAAAATAGTATCTTTATAGCATTTTCCTCAAGTGAGAGTAATGGAATTCCTACAGTAAGGAATTCTTTTCGAAGTACTGCAAGTTCAAAAAGTGATATGTGAGATTGGATGTCATGAAAATTAGTTGTCACTAATTTGATACGGTGTCAAACAATATTTAAATAGTATCCATGTGCAAAATCTCCTGTGGTATACAAAATTGCCCAGAATGTTGTGCTGGGAAGACATGACTATTTCTGTTCTACAGAAGAATTGAATGAATATTCGGAGAGAAAGTTATCCCTCAAGGCCACCTTGCATATGGCAGAACTTACACCCATATGCAAATCCCTGAAACTCTCATCTTTAAACTTCACTTTTCACATATCCTGCTGAGTTACTTTGCTCTATGTAAAAAGTCCAGGAAATTTCCTTGAACTTACAAGTTGCCCTGGGCTTGATGGTCCTCTGTTTGAGATTTTTCCCCCCTTTTTGAGATTTTATATTCAGCTTTCTATCCAAGTTTGTACAGCTGATCACTTACCCAATAACCTCCTCTAAGCGAAAGAGTAACAATAATTTCTTTGGCTTATACTTTTTGTATGATCTCAAAATTACTGTTTTGCAAAAATCGTTTCTAAAATTTAGAATATACGGAAGTATAAGGAATAAAGAGAAAGCTGTTGATTCTCTGAAACTATGGACTTTTTCCACAACCAAAAAACTTTAAGTGAAGATTTTATCCATTACTTAAATTCATGCAATTTTGCTAAAATATGTGTGTATACTTTGGAATTTGGAACAATAAAAATATCCTTTAACTTGTTCATTCAATTAATCAATTAGTAAAAATAGAATTTGAACACTATGCCAGGGAAGCTTTATACATAAGATTTGTTTATTATTTATTATTTGTTAACTTAAGATTTCCGATCTGAGACCAGTTACATCTAGTTGAAACTGTTTTCTTCCTTTTTCTTAATTCCATTCTTGAATTTTCTCCATGTTTCCATGCCTCGAGACCCTTCTGCATAGGTTTGTATTGTTCTTTTGATGGAGATCTCATTACTTCTAGAGGTTCCGGAGACTCAGTAGGTTGCAACTTCCAAGAGTCAGTTTTTCTGGGGTAAACACAATTCTCTGGCCCTTGGGGCACTGCAGAAACACAGGGAGGTGAATTTGTTAGGAGACTTTGTAAAGCTCTCCATTGTTCTGCATTGCACTGGCAAACTCTAGTCCATTTTAAGACAAAAGAGGCCCAACCATAATTAAATAGTCACAGAACTTTCTTGTGGGCTCTGCCTTTGCACATTCAGAAGGACAGTAATTAGGTGGGTGCCCTTCCATGCCAAGATCCCCAGCACAGAGGAAGAGCTCTGTGGGAGGGTTCCTCTGGAACTAGCAACCATGTGTGACCTTCTCATTGATCCCCTAAATTGTGTTTGCCCCACTAATAAAGCCTGAACGGTGGAAGCCAACAGACTGCCTGCCTCCCTCCACCCAGGGGCCTCTGCTTTTCCCAGTGTGGGCTGCTGGGCATGAAGGACCCTTTTGTCTTCATCTCAAATGTTTTGGCAGGGCTTCTGAAAACAGTAGTGAATGAAAAATCCACATGGTTCTAATTGTTTTCTCTGGGATCAAACTGATTTCCTCAGGGTGTCCACCTCGCCCACGTGGTGCCTCAGATCAATGCTGGCTTTAGACTTCCAAGCTAGTATCCTAAACCGGAATTTTATTTTAAAAGTAGAAAAATATATGCCACAGATCTAAGGAAGAACATTTTCTTTATTCAAGTCTAGTTATCATCCAGGTGAAAGCATCAGGGTGTGATTTCCTTTCAAATTAAAAGGTACACTGAGCCAAGTCAAGCCACCTGTCTGTATCAAGAATGCTACTGAAATCTTCCAGAGAACGTTGCAATGTGTTATGATGAAGGAACAAATGGGTAAGCAACTGAATGCAGGAAAAAAAATTAAAAAATAAAGGAACAGAGCAGAGGAAAGTGTTCTTTCCACGACTGCAAATACCAACTGGATGTTCACCTTGACCATGCACTTACATGAACAAGGTTTCTCAACTATTGATGTTTCAAACTGTGTAACTCTGTTCCACAGCTCTTTCCTTTCCTGAGCATTTTAAGGGGTTCAGCAGCATTTCTTCCAGTATAATTAGATGCAAACAATAATACCCACTGCTATTTGTAATAATAAAAAATGTCTTGTATCTTACCAAATTTCCATTCTGGGGGGAAGTAGGGGACAAATTTGCCCCAGTGCAATCCAATAAGCTAGATGAATGAAAAGAATAAAAATTGCATAAATATACAGTGAAAGTGTGCCTTAGAGTTGGCAGCTATGTAAGAGTCCAGAATTGCCCATTACTACCCCTTAGATTTGGCCTGGACATGTCCTCCCATTCAGACCTACCTTACAGAGGCTTGAGGATTATTTTAGGGTCTACATGAAGCATTTGGCACAGCATGAGGAACACAGTGAGTTCACAATAAACATCCAGTGCCATCAACTTCATCCCCTGGGATTACTGCCATTCGGCCCAATGCCAGACCTCTTGCTAAGCCTAGAATACTCTGCTCATGCATCTGCTGGGTTCATTTGCTTTTCTTATATCCACCATCAATTCTGCAGTTTCCTGCCTCCATATTTCAGGTCTAGGAACAACAGGAATGGAAGATTCTGGCATTACCCATGACCCCTTGACTCCCTCCTGGGGTACACACATGCCAGAGACTGAGAAAGAAAGATATTTCCCATGGAAGAAAAGGCTGCTGATGCTTTAACAAGCACAATTGACAGGTCTTTGACCAGTCAAGGCCATAGGTCAGATTCCTAGCTTGCACATTTTCCTTCGTACAAAAGGAAAATTCCCACGGCTGATGGATACCTTCAAACTCTGGTTACAGCCTGGGATGGATGACGTGTCTCAGTAATCTGGTTTTTGAAAGTGTTCCCACACATCCTATGGTGGATAACTCACACCAGGGGCCTCCCTCTCAGCACAATCCAAGACCCAGAGTGGCCACTCTAGCCTTCAAGTTCTCCATCTACTTTCCATTGGTTCCTCTCCATCCTCACCTTTGACTTCTAGTTCAGTTTCCCTGCTGCTCCCTGTATTGCAGAAGTTCCCTCACCATCTCCATACCTGGTAGGCATCCTTCAGACCACCAACCAGTACTATTTTTTTCTAAAGTACAACTATGGTTCTGTCTCTCCTGCTTACAGTTCACCAATAGCCTCCTGCTATAATGAAACTAAAGTCCACCTCTGGATATTCAGTCACCTGAATACCTTTGCCAATCTTCTAGTTGCAAAGGAAAATTTGAAATCAAAATGAGTAAATGTCTCATTAAACATACACAAGTAATACAGTATAACTCGCCAATTATAACTCAACTCATATAATTCTATATAAATGTAATAGTCTATTAGATAAATAATGGTTTGACAAATATGAAAATCAAAATCATAATGGGAGGTGAGTGTTTATGTTGATACAGAATGAGCTGAGGTTCAAGGTGAAGAAGTTTTAAATTGTCTCTGTCAATCACATTTGTGCATTTTCTCTTTCTGCAGCACCTGCTCTCCAGTCATTCTGCCTGACACAATGTTTGAAATTCTTCAAGCTTCATTGAGCTGCTCCTCCTGTAAGGAACTTCCCTGAGATCTCTCCCTCACGGCCAGCCTTTCCTCTGTGGCATTGAATTCCATCTCAGCTCATCTTGTTCTGTCTTTCTAGGTCTCCATCAAACTTTGATAAAGAAAGGAAAGGACAGAAACATTTTCCTAGTGCCTGGAATGCACTGCACACTGAGCATGTTTAACCACTGACAACAATAACAGTTATAGCAATAATGATATTATAAGCATACTCCACTAATAAACTCAGAATATCAAGAGAAAAATCCTTTGCTTGGGTTACTACGGGCACATTAGGTAATCCATTGTGTTAAGTGTGACACAAGGTAACCATTAGCTGGACAAGTAGGCCATCAGAATGACCAGCTTTCCTTCTCCAGGTTACATTTATTTATGCAAATAAATGAGACAGACCTTTCTCAAATTTGGCTCTTTCTGATCACTAGTACTTCTGGAACCTAGTGTGACCCTTCAGCCAACAAACCAAAATCTTGAGATTCCTCAGGCTTGGAACAAGAGGCTATCCTGGAGATTCTGTGGTCCTGAGTGGCTTTTGTGGCCCATGAAATGGAGAAGGTGAAGTCCGGAGCACCCCAAGCATTTTGTGCCCAGCCGGACATGGATTCCTCGCTATAGTCCCTAAGGGGACCACAGAAATTTCACAAAAAGCTGTTTATTTCTCCCTTTTCAGGGATAAGGGCAAGGGTGGGGAGCAGAAACATGTTCTTAGCTCGTGAAACAGATGCTTTGTTTCTTTATCATCGCTCAGAAAAACTGGGTGAAACAAGCAGAAATAGCCTTAGAGATGGAAAAGAAATGGCCTTTGGTGTGAGTCAGACATGGACTGAAATGCAAGCTCTGCCACCCCTTTACAAACTGAGTGATTTGTAGAAAGAATATGTAACTCCACAAAGCTTCAATTCCCTTCTTCATAAACTAAGTGTAGCATACATATGAGTTCTGTGGTTCATATGCTTAATTGCAAGCAAGTTCATAGCTCATGTTCAGTGGCCACTGCCATTCGAGATCATACGTATCAACTGAGACCCATTCTTACTATATCACTCCAGTGTCCTTCCTTTCTCCCCCTGAAGCTTGTTTTCCATCTTTGAAAGCAAAATCACAAAATTACGACTTCCTGAGAAATCTTGCTCTCATGGTCTCCACTTTGAATAGGCCTCATTGCAAAATTTGGAAATAAATCTCGTTTTGAGTCTTTGTCTAATTGCCTGAAGACATTCACTGGTATAAGAATGACTTCCAGAAAAACTAAGACATCAGAGAGAGCCCTGGTCTGGGAGTTACACACAAATTATATATTCAAATGTATCACCTATACTCTGCATGGCCTTGAGAAATAATAACAATGCATCTGTACAATTTTAGGGAGTTGTCCGATTCCTTTGTTTGACTTCCAATGGCCTTCAGAATTGACTTCTCACTGTAGGAACAACTGTATGCACAAGTCTTCTGTTAGTAGGGATGCTACATAGCAGAGTATTTAAAAATACTTGTAATAGATAGCACAGTGGCTCAAATGGTGATCTTCACTGTTCAGGGAGCTGAGATAAAAAGATTGTAAACTCTAGGCCAGTTTGAGAAACCTAGGGAGAATCTGTCTCAAAATTAAAATGAACAGAAAAGGGCTGGAGATGTAAGCTCACTGATAGTGTCCCTGAATCAAATCCATAACAAAATAAAACTCTCTAAAGCTAGAACCAGTGGAATCTAATTTTTAGCACACTACATACTGGCTTGAGACCTTGGACAAATTACATCACGTCTCCAGGCCTCAGTTTCCTTGACTTTAAATAAAGATAATAGTAATACCCCCAAGAGGGTGTTGTGTGGAATGATTTAATGTCCAACAATCACTTTGATCTCACACAGCAAATATTAAATACATATTACTATCAATGATATCTATCATTTTTTGAAATTGCAGAGGCTGAAAACTTTCATGTATTTTATCATTTGATTTTAACAAAAGCCTTAAGGACTACTATAATTATCAATCATTTGGCAAATAAACCATGGACTGAAAAGGCAAACTCTGGCTAACACTAACCCTATTTTTAATCCAAAACCTTTTACTCTCTCGTATTTTCTTCTCGATTTCTTATAGCTTTTTTAAGATGTACTAAAATGGTGGTTAACTTGAATTTCACTATTTACTCTATTAATACAGCACAGGAAAATACATAAATTTTTTCCTCCAAAGAAATAAAGTCTCCTTGGTCAAAATCTTTTTGTAAATATACAAGGACAAAACTTCAGCAGCAAGAGTTTAATGAGGGCATTTGATAGGGCCATAAGAGTTATCCCAACCTAAATGTCTAACTGTGACCTGCCTTGGGGATTCAATGACAGCACTGTCCTAGGCCTTGGATTCTTTCTGAGGTCATAAGGGTATCAACAAAATTAATGAGTTGCAAAAGGGTATTCTATACTAAAATAGCTTTCTTTTATTTTAAAAATTATAAATGTTCAAAACTATATAATTTGAATGACCTTAACTGGAATGGGATGGGAAGCAAAATCAAAGCCATCTTTACAGATGTGGATTATGTGACATAATACGTACTAAAGGTCACATCCCTGGTGGCCCGCAGAACACACTGCAGCCAAACAAAGCATTTGTCTTAAGCAATCTGCCCTTCAACTGACCGCAGTAGCAGAAGGTGCTGAGCTCCATCACTAGTCTACAAAAGACAACAGATAGATAATTTTGTTACAGAAGAAGAAGGAATCTCTTCTGAAACCCTTTAGCAGGATTTGTCTCCCCTGTAAGTGAACAATGAAATTGAATACTCCAATTCTGTGACTTATGGTGGGAGCTCCAAAACATACCAAGAGAAAATCAAAGTGTGAAGAAATTTCACAAGGCATCAGTAGGTAAGGGGTGCAATTTAGAATCCAGCTCGGGACACATTCAGGGTTAACCATTTGACCATGAGCAATTTCTCAATTTCTTTGGACCTCAGTGTCTGTAAGTCATCCTCTTCCGAGCTGGTATAGTGCTAAATGAAGGCATAAATGTCACGGTGCCTATTTTGCCCAAGAACCTGGTTTCCCAGTTGTCAATCTGATCTTTCGTCTGGGCCCACATATTTCTAATTTGGAGAAATAATGATTCTTTTATCAAACCTGTAACTGCTTTAGCCATTCAAATTCAAAGATTCTCATCCTTTGCTATTTAATAGCATTGATTTGCTGAGTTTCCTCTTCTCAACCACCCATTGTTCAGTTATCTGAGCAGAAAGACCAAGCCAGAGCCATAAAAATATGATTACATCGCTGCTGCAACTTTCCAGGCTCAGATGGTTATAACCTGATGCAGGGCATTCCAATTTTAACTATCTACTGCTGTTTTTATTTCATAAAGCTACTAAAAACATCCTGCACTGCTTTTATATACATCACTACTTTTATAGCTTTTGTGTCATAATAAAAGACAGTTCTTTGGAAGCTAAGGGTTTTGTGTTGTGTGGGTTTTTTTCAGCAGGAAAATAGTCAACTTGGAATAAGACATTTCTCTCTAGTCTCACTGCCTTCTAATTCTGTCCCATCCAATCAGTCCATGTTCTTGCGGGCTGCCAGACTATTCTTCTCTGAAAGTTATTTATAAGACATTGCCCCACTCAACTTTCAAAGGTTCCCAATTACCTTGATGGGAAGGCCCTACATCCTTCACTGAGAGTTTAAACATGTCTAGTATTTGGCCTCATAACTCACCTACATAAAACCAAACACCAGTTCAATTTCTTGAGTACCCATGATTTTATACACAACATGTTTTCTTTACCAGTTCTGACAAGCCCCTCCACCTGGATTCTTTGCATCATTTTAATTTCTTATTATCAATAAAAGCTCATATTTCTACCTAACTTCAAGCAAGTTTGCTCTGAAATTTTTTCCTTTCCCATTAGCAGAATACTAATGCCTTTTTTCCTTCAAAACAACCATACTCTGCCTAGTCATGTGGCTCTCTGGCTATAGTCTTTATTTATCACTTGAATGATTCTTCATATCTAAATTCCTTTTAGATTAGGAAATAAATCTTACACTTTTTTATGCTGCACTGTGCCTGTGGTGTATTGTGAATGATTCATTATAAAAGAAAATGATTCTGGGGGAAAAGAATCAGACTCTGCATTATACAGTGAATAAGTGGTTTGGGCATAGTCCTGTGGATGTTTGATGCCCACTATAGTGCACTTGCTAGGAACAAAGGAGGCAGGGAGGGAGGAGAGGGATGGATGGATGGATGGATGGATGGATGGATGGATGGATGGATACATGCATGCATCATAATAAACATGTGAAACTCAATTCTAGAAGCAGAGAATACCTACCAATGGAAAGAAAATAAATAAAACACCTTCATAAATATAGTAGTAGCAACTACATGTCTAGTTGATAAAGATAAAACATTCTATCTAGTCCAAAATGACCGAGCAAAATGATAAGCCATCAGACCTTGCCAGAAAAACCCAGAAGGTCCTAGGGAAAAGATGTTAGGTATCTGGACAACATTAGCAATACTTTGCCTAAAATTCTACTTCTGACAAGGAAACGTGCTCTTCTACTATGACTTCCTCCTCAATCAATCCTCTTCCTCTACGTTTCTTATTCAAACCCAAACATTTTGTTAACATAAACAACTCCAAAGAGATATTATTAGTGAATTATACTGATATGTGTTTATTACATTCTACACTAGGAGATCATTGAAATTACAAATCTGGGCATATTCCACATGAACAGACCACCTGGCAGGTGACTATGCAAACGCTAATAACAAATATCCAGTGTCAAAGCTGATAACCAACCTAGGAAGTTCCAATAATTTTCAAACAGTTCTGATTCCTGTAAAGTCCCTTGGCTAGTAATTTTAAAAGGTTTGTCTAGTCCATGGCAACAAGCAGTAGTTGATGATATGGCCAACACGATACCACACACTGAGTTTATGGCAAAGACATGGGCCTTTGTTTTCACAGTACTTCTAATCAAGGTACAATATTACTACATGTAATATACACACCTCAATTAATCTTGATCAGATTGAATGTTTTCATTAGCACCTCCACAGGGTTTTGGAAAGCAATCCATTTCCTTCCCACCAAGAGCTTCTCTCCTAGTAACCATCAGAGAACCCTCTAATCATTGCTAACATGCCAGCATCTGAATTTCCACATCTCCCTGTCATTCGGGCACCTTTAACTGCCTTGTGCTTTTCAGAGAATCAGAGTTATAAATAAAGAAGCCATAAAAACTGAACCCTTGATATCGATAGCAACTCTGCAGTTCAATGATCTTCTTATAGATCACATATTAGGGTAGGTAAATTAGGACCAAAGCAAGATCAGTAAGTCTCAGCACTAGAATATCAATAAAGACATTAGCAACCCTAAAACTCCAAAATTCCAATCCTATAATGGATGACTTTTCATCTCCAAGATAGCTCATGCAGAGTATGACATTGTGAGTGGTCTTGACCTGAACATCTAAGGCCCCATACTCAACCCGGCATGAATTTTCATGTATACTGCCCTATCTATGCCTATTCTAAAAGTCTCCTGGTTGCCCTATGCATTAGTCCACTTCATGTTGCTTAAAACACACCACAAAGTGAGTTTTAAACAAAACAGATTTATTTTACCTCACAGTTCTAGAGGTGTGAGGTCAAGGGGCCACATTTGGTGATGGCCTTCTCACTGGCAGAATCCTAGAGAAGCACAGGGTATCCCATGGTAGAATTTTTCTGTTTGTCTGTCTGTCTCCATGTCTATTTATCTCTGTGTCTTTCTGTCTCTCTCTCTCTCTCTCTCTCTCTCTCTCTCTCTCTCTCTCTCTCTCTCTCTCTTTGCCTCCTTCCCTCTGCCTTCTACCTTACGAAGCCACCAGAATTGTACCCTGATGATGCTATCTAATCCTAATCTCCTCCCAAAGGGCCCATACCTAAACACCCCAGTTAAGTTTCTGCCCTTTATTTAACTGCAACATTAGTCTTGGAGGGGAAAATTCATATTCAAACCATGGAACCTCACAAGTTCCCCGGTACATATGAATCTTCTGGAGAGGATCTCATTGGGCTATAAATGCAACTCTATTCCTCAGACATGCAGCCCAGCCATCAGTGTTTCTGTAACAGATGATTGTAATCCTTAATGGGAAAATCTAGTGCTTAAACTCAGACTCAGTCTTGCGTTCTGCATGTGGAATGCATAAATGGTGCTTTACAGGAGTTAAAATAAGACAAAGGCCAGGGAAGAGCCTGTGTGTTCGTACCTGTTAACAATATTCGGAGTCAGAATGATTCATGCCTCCATCTGATTCTGCTCTGTATCCGGTTCTGACCTCAGTTATGCAGCAACAAGATGAATAAAGTGCGTTCTAGCAGAAGCCGTCTTAAAAATCTATGAAAGCAGTTACCCATCCCATATCCAACATTAAAAAAAAAAAAAAGACCTGGCATTCCAATATTAACACCAGAGAGAAATCATCTAGAAGGGACTGAGATTTTGGGCAGACTTTGCCAAGGGATTTCTCATGCTGCTGTACCTTTGCACTGTCCTCTCAAAGGCCTATTATGGCTACTGGCTGCTTTCTTTTTTGTGACACTAGAAAAATAAGGATGAATCACTGAGCCAACATTCTATTAAAGATTCACAATCAAATGAAAGTAAGTAAGGCACTCAGAGCATCATAGTTGAGAACCTGTCAGGCAAAGCCCTGGTGTGAATTTTGGTCTGGTCATCTCCTATTTCCATGACCTTGGACTACTCATTCAGCCTTTCTCTCTCCAAATTTCTTCATATGAGAAGTAGGGATTAAAACCCTGATCACATCAGGCTGCTGTAAGTATTTAATGAAAACAACTGAATACATTATGTGCCAGATGAATTAACTTTTATCAAATATAGAAAATGGTAAAATTATTTTAAAGACAGGCTGGCTCTCTAGACTTCTTCGGGATACAACACCTCTCTCTTTATATAGTTGTAGGACTGTTTTGGCCAGAGGAAACATTCCACATACCACATTCTCAAGAACACATCTCAAAATCGAGACCTAAAAAAAAAAAAATGACACTCTTGCCCTTCTCATCTCTTCAAATGCAAACTTTATTTGCTTCACATTTTTCCTCCAAAGTATTAAACATATGGCATTTCATCTGTCTCCATAAAATTTTAAAGCAGATACAGATGTTCTTCCCTACTAAATGTTGGATTTAGAGCCAGAGGACCTGGTTGTGAATTCTGCCTCCCCCACTGACTAACAGTAGGATTGGAATCAACTGGCTTCCTTCCGGTGCCCCAGCCCCACCTGCAATAGACTAGTGATGACTTGGTGGTCCTACTGGTAAAAGTAATCATGATAATGACAGCAATGGCAAAGAAGCATCTATTGCACAAGCCAAGTGGAAGGATCATATGAGAATGGGTAATATCTCATCATAATACCCTCGGAATATTTAAACTACAAACTCCCTATTCACCTTAGTATTTGTGATTGGAGGAACCCAACTTCAACGAGTGGTCAAATGGCTCAAGTTCACTGACAGGTGATGCCTGTGAATACTGAACTGTGACACTTCTCAAAGAAAGACTACTTTTACAATATCTGGTCTGTTAGCCTCTGGTCCAACGCTGGTCTGATTTATGGATAAAACACTCATGGATCCACTAGGCTTAAGAAAAGTACCTTGACTTGAGCATGTATTCCTTCAGAAATATTGGGTTCCATGCTGGCTTCCATACTTAGGTTCCATACTGAGGTCAAAAGAGCACATAAGACCATGGAAAGCCACCACATGCTGATAGTGTATTATAAAATAGTAAAATAAAAAAGACCTTAACCAAACTCTGGTTTTAAAACTGTATGATCAGGAGGACCCTGGAGCTCAGAGTGGCTCCATAGCTTCTTGTACTTTTCCCTTCTTCATCTTCATCATGAGATTATCTGTGACTTGATGATGAAGTCATTTCCTTAGGGCATCAGGGATTTTTACATTCTACATTTTTCAATTCCTCTTTTATTGGAACAGCCAAGGGTAGAAAAAGCCCAGCACTGGCACAATTGTGTGTTTTTAATGTGATCAACTGGCATTTTTCCACAAAAGAATAGTATCTATGCTCTTATTTAATTGGTCCATTATCTTAATTAAGAATCTTTTAGCTAACTGAAATAAATTGGGGGATTTATTGAAAAGCTCCTGGGGTCTCCATGAAATTGATTTAATGATTGAATCCCAAAACTTAGCAAAGGAGACACTCACAGAGGCTCTAGGGTGTTCTCCTAAGTAGGAGAATAAGGCTGTAAAACTTGCTGTCCAATGTTATAGTCACTGACTATTTAAATTGAAAATCAAAATATAAGTTAATGAAAATAAAAAACAAATAAATTTAAAATTATTAAGCAAGTAAAATTAATTTTTTGATCAATCTAAGTACATTTTGGTTGCTCAATAAATGCTATCCTGAATAGTACCAGTCAGGAACCATTTCTCCTCAATGCACAAAGTTCTGTCTCATAGCACTGCTGTCAACTGATGGTGATGAATGTCTCTCAGATTCTAAGGATTTGTGCTACCTTATTCCAAAGTTCTAATTTGACAAAGAACTTCACAGATGTAGATTGCAAAATAATCAACTATGATCAGGGAGGACAGGATCATTTAATGCTGGCCAGA
Organism: Cavia porcellus; assembly: GCF_034190915.1. Lineage (NCBI taxonomy): Eukaryota > Metazoa > Chordata > Mammalia > Rodentia > Caviidae > Cavia > Cavia porcellus. The sequence goes on from NW_026947487.1 coordinate 97,938,558, forward strand.
GGCAGTGACATAAATGGTTCTCCCCTGAAACAAGTGCGTGCACATCAGCTCCTACACTCATGGGGATGGTGTCTCACAGCACCAGCCTGTATCTGTGGATGCCCCTGGAACTTCACTGTTCAGCTCTTCTGATACAGTAGCTAGAGATGCTCCAGGGTACGATGAAGTAGAGGAAAGTTCTGTCCACGTCTGCCGGCCAGAAGTATAGACTGGGACTTCTGTCCATTTCCTGTATCTTGTCTGTTACATGCATGATTTCTTTTTCAAGCTCTGATTTTTAAAAGTTGATTTGTTAGGAGGGGTACTTTTATATCATTGTTCATTGGGGCTAGCATTCTTAAACCATCCTAATAAATATCATCCTTCCTTAAGGTGCCCCACTATGCATATTAATAGGAAAAACAACAAAGAAGAAAAGCAGAAACTACTTTCATAACCTTTCAACTCAAGGTATGACCTGTTATATCAGGGGCTGAACTGTCAAAAGAAGGGGTTATTTCAAATCTAAAGAACCTTCGAACGCATACTGTGACTTATAAAATAGAAGTTTGAAGGATGGACAGAGAAGTCAGAAGAGGTTTCCTTTAGGAGCTTTTGTTCCTTCTATTAAAGAGTCTGTCTGAATGACAGAGAAATTGAATGCACAAAACTAATTATTCCAATCATTTTTAATTAACCTGGCCAGCTAATGTAATCCCTTCAACATTTGTTCATCTATACGAGTTTTATCTTCAAGAGCAAACCATCATTGATTTTCACATTCATTGGGCCTCTGTTGATTGAGCGTGATCAGATCTTCATATCAAGTGGATGTATTTGCACATCGCACATCGAGGTCTGTAAGCAGGCAAAGGGATTTAGTGTCCCCGATGACTTACAGCATCTTTTCCATTGTTGTATATCTTTCACCAATCGCTCAGGTCCTTTCTATCATACCTGCTTGAACAGTGATGTGCCTCATGTCTTCTAAACTCTATGTATACCATGGCCCCAAAGCACTCTCAGCCCAGGAGCTAAATTTCATCCACCTGTCTGCACCACCAGTACTAATCCATGTATGTAATCTCCTGATGCCTCCTGCAGAAGTTGCCACTAAATCACAACTACCCATCAGAATTACCTATGGAGCGTTGAAACACACCCAATCCAGCTATTCTTCAGACTATTTAAACTAGCATGTCTGAGGATGAGACTATTGTAATAATAATTTTTGAAGTTCCCAAATGGCTGTAAAGATGACTTCAGTGGAACGTTGATGGACAGCAGTATGAACACAACTTGGAGCCTGTTAGAAATGCAGCATCTTTATCTCACCCAAGATCTATTACAGAAGTACTGACATTCTCATAAGGTATTCTAGGTGACTTATCTGCATATTAAAATTAAGAAGCATGGCTTAACCAGTGGTCCTCTATCTTGAGAATGCATGCATCAGAAACACCTCAGAACCTTCTGGGAAGCAGAAGATTGGGCCCCATCCCTGAACTTCCAGATTCATGAGGTCCAGAGAGAGAATTGAGCATCCGCATGTCTAACAATGATGTGACCCTGGTGATTCTAGACTTTGCAATATGGTATGGAGAACATATTTTGAGACATCCTGCTCTCTAAAGCAAACTGAATGTTATCCTCAACTCACTCCCTCAGTTAGTGGTATTTTTGAGAGCACAATGATATTTTGAGACAAAGAAAGATATTGCAGTGAATAAGACACATCCCAGATTTAAATCCTAAAAGAGATCCAGACCATAAACAAGGAAACAACTAAATTACTAAAGCAAAAAGTGTGGATCATGTTAATTCTTCATAAGCTTAAGTATGCTGGAAGACGAGAGACCAGGAGACAGGAATGCCATTCCAGATCCAGTGGTCAGATAGGAATTCTCAGAAAGATGAGCCTTTTAGCAAAGACCTTACTGGGTAAGTTGGGAAGCACAACAAAGGGCAGTAAGAATGGGATCCAAGCAGAAGAAAAAGCAGACATAAGTACCCTAAATATGGATGGATTTGAAAACTCCAAGAAGGACGGTGAAGCCAAGAATGGAAGATATCCCTCTTCAGCTTCTGGACTCACTCCCTCCAGACTGCATGACATGGGGAAATGCTACTGTTCACTCCTTGGCCTGTTTAATCATCAAGGCTTCTTTGTGAAATTCTTCAAAAGATTAAAAAACTTCATCAAGATTGTAGTTCATGCTCTATGCACACTGAGTTATGCTTGCTTGCTCACACATCTCCAACGGGGAAAGAAAACAAAATTTGCCAACAGTAGGTGAGTCATCCGTCTTTACTGAAGACAGTAACAGAGACAAAAAAAAAGATGAGATGTTTTCTCTGCTCTCAAAAAAGCACTGGTCACACAGGAAGAAAAACAGCAGGAGGAAATGATGAAGAATCAAGACGACAGAGAGCAATGATGTCTGCATGAATGTAAATTGTGAAATAGACAACAGTGGCACACCCCAAGCACTGGAGTAGCTGAAGAAGATTCTTGCAAAAGGCAGAGAGCTTCATCCAGGCCTTAACGGAGGAGGAGAGCTTCAATAACAGAACTGTAAAAGTTTGCATCCATCTTTGCAATAAGAGCTAAATGCCTAAGTCTGAAGGTAATAGTACCAGACAAACTTTAAACACCTTGTCTTCCAGATTAACATACCTCATCAATTATACAAAATGCTTTCACTCTTCACTTCTCCCCCGACTTCTGAAGTAGACTGAATTGTGTTCTTACCCGAAGTCCTATGCTGAAGCATGAACCCCTATGTGTCTGTATTTGGAGATAGGACTTCTAGGATGTAACTCAGGGTAAATGAGGTAAAAAGTGTGCAGTTCTGACACAATAGGTCTTTTGTCCTTGTCCAGTCAGGAAGAGGAGCCAGATGTGAATGGTAAAGGCCTGTCTGTAATCCCAGCACTTTGTGAGGCTGAAGCACTTTGTGAGAGCAACTTCAAACCCACCCTGAACAACTTAGTGACTTAAACAGATCCTGTCTCAAAATTGAAAAGGGTTGTGATATAGATCACTGCAGAGGCTCTAATTCAATCCTGCTACTGCAAAAATTTAAAAAAAAAAAAAAAAGAGGAAGATAATCCAGAACTCACTTTCTCTCTATGCATAACCCAACAAAAACCATAAGAGTGCCCAGAAAGAAAGCGTGAGTCTCCAATCACAAAGATAAACCACACCCTGCCAGATCTTGATCTTTGACTTACAGCTTCCAGAACTGTGAGAAAACAGATGACTGATGTTTAAGCCACCTAGTCTATGGCATTGGATATGGCAGCCAATGCTGAACAACTCCCTTTCAGAAGCACAGAGCCAAATTAATACTCACTAAAACTAAACCTATTGGTATAGCTTTCATAAATAATGATTTCTTTCCTCCATAGAATTACAGTCAAGGTATTACTAGTTTTAAATTATCCTAGTTTTTGGTCTCAGAATCAACCCAATCTAGCTGTGAAATTTCCAGCATTTCCTAGCTTTGAAAGCATCATTTAGTATCCATCCCCTCACATTTTTAAACAGCTAATTTTATGAGTCATGCATATCACATTAGAAAAAAAAATATGTAGATACAGAAGAACTATGTCTTGGCCTGTGGCAAACACTCCCATAAATCCTGGTCCCTTTTCTTCTTATAGTGGGTGGGTTCTCATGTCTCTTTTCTATCCTTGCCTGAACAGCATAGATATCCTACATATGACTGGAAAATATATCCTCACACTTTTAGGCCTAACTCATATTCAAACTTTGGCTTTCTCCCACCCTCAGCCCTAGTTAAATGTTGTATAAATGATTCCCAGTCCTAACACATTTCCCCCAACTCATCCCTAAGCAAATAACAGCTGCCATTGTCTTCTATTAGGCTCGTTAGGGATGTTTAATCATCCGAGCCTTTATAGTTGCAGCACTATAGACAAGATAGTTTTGCCCTGGTGTGAGGAGTTCTGGAACTTTGATTTTATGGGTCCTGAAATTATTGAGGGAGTTAGCAGTGTGTGTGAAACCCACTGCCTCATGTCAAGGGAATTTCTGTTTTCCTGATTAAATGTTTTGTTGTTGTTCATGTTGTTGTTGTTACTTATCACATTTAGAATATCAAAGACTATCATCTCTCTTCCTTATCTTTGGCTTAAATTATCTATGATCCCAAAAGGGACATCTTTGGTCAACAACTTCTCAAAGTGAGTAATGAAAAAATACATATTTAGAAGCATTCTTATAACACCCTATAGAACCATAAGGCAGTTGTGAAACTGGAGCTATTCTGGGAGCTCTGACCACTGAGCCTGAAGTATCTGAGTCAGAGTTAATTTAGTCCAATACTATGAGGATTTATGATCTGCAGAACCCAGCCAACCCTGTGCCCAAGTTCCGTCTCCACCCCCCAGCTGAGCACAATGACCCCATGGGTAAAGCTGGTGTTGACTCAAATGGCTCAGTGACAGCAAAGACACAGACACCAGCCAGGGATTGATCCAAGAAACTTCACTGGTGGGACAGCTTTGAAATATCTATACCTGGATTTTATGATGTCTGCTCTGAAAATCTACTCATGGGTCTGATTTTTAGACCTAGGTCTGTTTCAGCGATACTTTGGTGGGTTCCTGTTGTATTCAAGAGTTAGCATCCAAGTGTGGCTACAATGGGTCCCAGACATAGCCTACTTATACTTTTCTATATTCTAGGGTGGCAGATACTTTTGGTGCCCTCAATCACATTCTCTTGACCTGATTTCAGCCACAGCGGTGGTGAGTAGATCTCTTCATCCTAAGAGCTCCCACATTACTTAAAATACAGGGCCAAGGGGCAGGCTAATATGTAAGTAGAGCTCTCCTCTGACACCTTGGGTCCTCTTCTTTCTCTTACTCTTCTTCCTTCTCCTCCTCTCTCTCTTCAGCATCTCCTTCTTTTTTCTTTCTTCTTTCTTTTATTATTTCTTCTTCATTCCTTTTCTCATATATGTAAATATATATAACATATTAATATTTCTATAGAGATTTAGTGATAGATATCAGTATTGCTACAAATGATATAGATATCTTTAACTGATATTTATAAATCAGCCACATTCTAGATTTCATACAGGTTGTTAGAAATTCAAGTACTCAGGTCTGATACCAGATCTATTGAATCCTGTTATACAATACTGAAATATCCTCTGATTATTCATATAGACACTATAATTTCAAAAAAGTTGGATTTAATTATTTAGTGGTTGAAGAGAACATCTAACCCAAAGAAACCCACCAGAAACCCAGACAATTCTGTCCTTTGTCCACTCTGTGTAATGATGGTGACCCTGAATTGGAATTAACAAGACTCTTTTTTAAAATAAGAGGAAATTGTCTTGGTATTCGAATGGTGTATCTCATCATCGAACATCAAGAATCATTCAATTCATTAAGTTGGAAAAAAAGTTACTTTAAATTATCGAATGCAGGTTCATTCTAGTGCTTCAACACCAGCAGTGCCAGAAAAAATAATTTCCTCAAAGCATCCTGTTGCCACACAAAGGGAAATAATTCTTGAGGAAAAAATAACACCTCTAATATAATCACATTTCATTTGCACTCATGCAGGAAGTTGCCAAATGTTTGCACTCACTCATTCCATCAAAAAGCTGCTTTTTTGCCATAATTAAAATATATGATGGTTGCTACGTTAGTCATATCACGACACTGGACCAATGTTGTGGCTCTCCCAGTGAAACCTCTTATCATGAGAAAATTTTAGGCTGTCAAATCAGGATAGACTTAACTCATGAATCTGGACTACATCATTTTGTAAAGACACACACATGCACAAGCATCCACACATGGGCATAACACACATACACACACACACACGTGCACATACACACTCACTCATTTGGAGCACTCAAGGTGGTTCAAGGAATAGTCCAAAGTCTAATGATATTATAATTATAAAATTTGATTCTGAGCACAAAGCTCTTCTGTTTCTCAAAAATACACAAGTGTTTCTTAGATACCAGGAAATACTGGCAGTTGAGAAATGAGCAGTTGCTTCCAACCCTACGTGCATTACACACCTATCAACCCGTCGTACCTGTCACCTCTTATCTATCTCTATTTATTCAACTTGTTTGAAATTAAGGAACACTCATTTGAGCAGACTCAGATTTCTAGTATGTGAATCTCATTCACCATGATAGCTTTTCATGTAAGTGCTATAAACAGTGGCTGGTGTTTGGTCCTATACATCTTGCCACTAGGGACTATTCATTCCCTTGAGTTTGGGCTAGCTTTACTCCTTTAGTTCACCAGTATTAATAACCTAAAAGTGCTTTTCTGGACATGATTTGGTGGCTTTCTCATATAAGTACACTCATATAAGTACACTGAGACCTGTGTGCCTTCCTATTTCTGCCTCAATTTCCCTGTTTTTGGTTCAAGGAGAGAAGATCTAGTTTGGTTCTAGAAGCCTCAGCAATTTTCCTTGCAGCCTTCTGGTGCTGATTTGCTTTAGTGCTTTTACAAGATAAGTTTATATAAACCTACACACTTACCAAGTCACCAAGACAGAAATTCCTAGGACCACATAAGGGTAAACCCCACATATCAAAGGAGCGCAAAGTCACCTCTGACACAAGCGATGCTTTATACCAACCCTAATACTTCTTTTGCAACATATACAGCCATCATCACAGGCCCATAATAAAGACATATCTGGTGTATTTTATTCCAATTTCTTTTGAAATACAAAGAAAAATGACAGAGAATGAGACAGAGAGACAAAAAAACAGAAATAGACAGAGACCACAGGACTGAGACAGGGAGACAGAGAGAGACAGAGACAGAGACACAGAGACAGGGAGACAGAGAAAGACAGAGAGAAATACAGAAAGAGAGAGAATTTCTTTGACGATGATGTCACCCACTCAGTATTTACTGATGAAGTTTGTCCTCGGTGTTCCATGGCAGGGAAGAATGTCTGACTCCAAGAACTGAAATATCCTATATGCTCACTCTCCATTCCCCGATATTGCAGGTTACTTTTGCTGAAGAAATGAGGTGGTGAATATCTACAAACAGACCTGAGAGACAGTAGGTCTTTGATAAATTGTGTTTCTTACAATGCAGCCATATGCATGGAACATGATTATTTCTAGAGCTACACTTAATTTTCATGGCTGAAAGTTTCTTTTTTTCCTTCTAAATTCACACAAATGCAGTTTTTGACCACTAATACATTGTGATAGCTTCAGAGTGAGTCCCTACAAATGGGAAGGTGATCTTTAATTATTCACTAACATGACAAACCCATCATTATTTCCCAGGTCCAAGTCACCCTGGGGCCCCAGAAACAGTTCAATTATTCACTTGAAAGCCATAGCAACTTGGACAAGAATTGTGGACTCCTCAGTCGCCTGCCCAGGCTAACTTCACCCGTTAGGAATCTATCCCACTATCTGTTATGCGTCCACTCAGAAGACAATTTTCTGTTGGTCCTGTGAGGCCAGAGAAATATACACACACTCCAATGTTCACAGTCACATCCATAGTGAAAATCAATCTCTTTAGCAGCACACTGAGAAGGAAGTACCCTGAAGTCATTATTCACCTATTCCCATGTAATAGAAAAGATAAACCTATTTGCCCACTGCTTTCAGTCAGTTAAGAGTTCTCATTCGTGGTAATTGTTAGAGGCCTGCTACAGTTTGGATTAAAGTGACCCCAAATGGTCATGCAGTAAAAGCTTGCTTTCCATCATGGTACAACTGGCAGATGGGTTAGCCACTGAGAGATGTGGCTAATGAGAGGTCTACAGGCCACTGGGGGTGTGCTCCAAGTGGGATTGTGGAACCCCACCTCCTCTCTCACTCCCTTTCACTTCCTGGCCATGCAGTGAGGGGTTTTGGTCCACCACATGGTCCCAACGTGAAGCACTACCTTACCACAGGCCCCGATGTGAACTTAAACCCTTGAAACCATGAGCCAAAATAAAACTTTTCTCTTTGTAATTTAATTACCTCATCTATTATAGTAACAGAATGCTGACCAACTCAAAATGTTTGCCTCTCCTGACCCTCTCCTTGTTTATTTACCATTTTATGTTTCCTTCTTCGCTCTGTTAGTCTCTGTTAAGTCTTACAGTTGGCCCTGGGATGATGGGAATGAGCATTTTCAGCCCCTTCCAAGAAAGTGAGACAGTCACACATCACTCCCCTAATGCAAGAGACCACCTGGGGTCTCTTACTGTAGTCCAAAACCACCCAGTACTTATACTTTCTCCCAATCAAGGCTTCACTCCAACATTGAAAGCAGATTCTCCCATAAACCATTGCACAGATGAAAGCCAAGGCTATGGAAATGCTTACAGCCTTTTATCAAAAACAGCTACAATGGCCCACACATGGGCATCCCACCATCATATTGCTTTATATACAGGAAAACGCAAAGTGTTACAAGCACACTGGGGAGTACAAAGGAATGGCATTGAGATCATGGTGATCACCTAGTGATCATGGGTGAGAGATGCTGAGTGACAAGAGAAAGGGAATAGGAGCACAAGAGAGGGCCGGGTGGTCTCTGGAAGGCATCTTCTCAGGCCCTGAAGACACTGAGGGGGAAATACCCAATGAACCAGGGGCCTATTTTAGTATTCAAATGTAATGTGAGGCTTTGGCACTACTATGCACACACCATGAACCATTGGTTATGGAGAGTTGGAAATCCACGATGAGCTTTGTGGCCCCAAAGACAAGGGAGATGAGACAGGTGAGGGGTGAGGTGCAAATGCAGTTTCAAAGGGAACTCTCCAGAATAAAAAACCTTTTTTTTCCAATTTTAAAGAGCCCACGGGGTCCATAAGAACAGTTCATGGAGATATGCTGGCCAAGCAATACATAAAGACCTATTTGCAGACCCAGGATGCCCTGGGACCTGGTAGTCATAGGGACACTGATAACCAGGACAGAATCTGGGAGTCTACCTCTAGCAGTCATGGACAGAGCCTGAGCCTTACAAGGCTCAGCCCCCAGCACACACTCTCAAGACGGAGAAGGGGTCTATATCCTCCTCTCATGGTCAATAAAAGGAGAAAACTGGGCCCTCACATATCAAACCTTGCACATAGATGCTTTCCGCAAATGGAAGCTCTTTGCACAGTATGCCTGTAATGCTCTCTAAGTGAGCGTGAAAGAGCAAGCTGACAGTTTTGGGTCACTGGTGCTATGCCTGGGGGTAGACACAAGAAGTGTGACCTGGGAAGATGTGAGGAGGAGGTGGGGTACTGCGTCCTGAAAAGGACTGGACAAGGAGGTTCTCCTCACAAGGGTGACAATAGGGAGCAAAGGTGTGTATGAGGGAACAGTGTGCATCCTCCTCTTCTCTAGGGGATGGCTTTAGGACAGTGAACCAGCAGCCAGGGATACTGCAGATGGAGGACCAGCCTCCCTACCATGGCTCTGTGGAAAGTGGGGGGAAATAGCAAACTGGGATTTAGGAGATGGAAAAGAAGGCAGAGGCACAGCTTCAACCAAGTCCCCTGAACCATCCTGAGAAAAAGACAAAAGATCCAAAAACTGGGGCTAAAAACAGAATAGATATCCTCTTCTAAAAATCACTTAGTGTGATATTCTTCAAGGCCAGAATTCACTGAGTCTAGGGAGAGTCACCAGGTCTGATACCTCCTTCTCCTTCTGCTGGAGCCCCCCATTCTCACACCTTCTCTGTTGAACACTCCAGCCTGACTGGAGCCACAAATGGGTCAGCTCTGACCACACTGAACTTTGAAAAGCCTGCCCTTGGGAAAGCAAGACATCTTACACATCCCAGTGCCCCAGCTTCCTTGCCAGCCCAGGCTCAGAGAGGTCAGAATCCATGAAAAACAGTCACTAGTGTGCCGCTGAGCTGTGTCCACTCTCTCATAACCTGCTGTGACTACTCTGTGTGTAGCCTAAATGTAACGTCTCTCCCATGGCCAACCCAATTATTTCCTGAAGGACTAACCCACATCCCTACCTGGGACCCCAGCCCAACACCCAACCATATCATCAGGTAGACAACCAAAACCCTTTCCCCAACTAAGCCTCCAACCTTTCCACACACTATCAGGGTCTCTGAGTCTCCCAGCATGGATGTATCTGGTCCCAATCTTTGCATTTCTCCCTTTGGCTTCCTGTACCACCACATGCATGCCATCCTGCTTTCTATGTGTGCCAGTCATAGACAGCAGCTTATAATTTCTGGATTTTCTTGCTCACCACTGGTACAAAGATTGATTTGGAGGGACTAACAAGTCAAATCCGCTTTCCCTGGGACCATTTTTGGAGGCAATCACCTTGTACACTTGGGATTCTTCCCACAGGAAATCTGTTCATGATAGGTTGTGTCCAAGGCTATGCAGCTGCTACAAAAGGCTCCATGATGACAGAAGCAGGCAAAACAGGATAGTATCTGACTTGGTACAAATATTAATTTGAGTCCTGCCTCTAACATGTACATAAGATTCTGAACAATTTTCCTAGATATGATAACATCTTGAGAGAGATGAGATCATGAACAAGATGATCTACTGTGTGTACACCCTGATAAAAGTGCTGTACAGACTTAGCTCACCTCAGATCTTCGCATCATCCTTGGGAACTAGGAAGCACTCCCATTTCATATATGGGGCTAGTGAGGCTCAGTGTCAGACCTGAGCAAGGTCATACTGGGGCTCTTCACCAGAGTCTGTATTTGGACCTTGCTCTGGACATCTCAAAAGCCATCTCTCTTGCTGTACCCCTGAGCACCCTTCTTCTTTTTTGTTTCTCTCTCCCATGTTAGGAGGAAATGTCAAGTCTAATTCCTGAATCTTGAGCTTAGAAAGTCAGGCCAAGAAGTGCAGCAAATATAGTACACATGACATATCTGGTGGGAAGCTAAAAAATGTCAAGTTTTGAAACCATGAATTATTTTCCTTCTGTTTCCTCAAATCAGCACAAGCCCATCTGCATGTGGTTTTCCTAAGGCAAAATGCTGAGAACAAGTTCCACCCAGGTATGCTCCACTACCTCCAGCCTCCCAAGGCTAAAATCAGTCCTAAGAGTGAGCAAAACAGTGACTGCCCAGATGGGCAATTTCCTATGCCCTGGGAAGACCTTGAACCTCACTCCTGAATATCTATTCCTACTGCAGCACCTCTCCTTCATTTAGCAGGAAACATACCTTACTTCCCAAGTCAGGAAAATGGAGCTTGGTAAGGAAACCTCCAGGACAACATACTCCACAATTCTTACAGAGGTGCGCATGGCTATTATTAGGAAGAGGAAGGAGGTCGCGTGTTCCGCCCTTTGCACACCTTCACGCATAATTTAATCACTAATCTTTATAGTAACCATGCAGACAGTGTGTGCCGCAATTGCCTCCATTTTACAGATGAGCCTCAGCCAACTGGATATATTTTTGTAATCAGTGACTACTGAAAACCGAAGAATATTCATGTGGGCAGACACAGACACAGTTGGGACAAGAGTTAGAGTCTAAACGAAAGTAGGTGGACTCTAGACACTGGGCATGTAGGAGCAAAGACAGAGTAAAGGAAATATATTCTTCTTTTCCCATTTCACAGAAACAGAAAAAAAAAAACAGATAGAATGATATGCCTTGTAGTTGTTTACATAATACATTAGGTACTTTGTATCTATCCATGCCAATTTTCACTTACTCACATTTCCAATTATATGTATTTTCCTAAGGGTTCTGTAACTACCTGTGAGAGATGACTTTAATATCCTACCTCGATTTGTATCTCAAGTGGAGCACCAGTCCTCAGCAGCTGTGAATGCGGGCTGCTAATGGCTCACAGCCACAGCCGTCTCGGGAGAATTACCCTTGACTGATGGGAGCCACATGACCAAAGTGACTAGGAGATTATTCCACTGTGGGCATCACTCAGTCAAAGAATGACTGGTATAAGAGGATAAAAGCTCAGCCCAAGACCTTTGATTCCTGAAGAGACACCCTGTGCTATCTTTCATACTCCAGAGCTCACCATAAGATCAGCCAAAATGAGTCTCTAGCTAAAGACAGTTATCTTTCCTTAGCTTATTTCTTTTGCCCTATTCTATTTCTCTCAGTTCCTTTTTCCTAAAAACGTTTTCTTGGGAAATCACTTGCACAAGAATCATTCTGCCTCTAAGGAAGAGGAGGGGTTATCACATAGGCAAAAGGCATTGAGGGTGGGCATTGACACAGCCATCTTGTTGTGATAGTCCCCTAGATCTACTACTAGAATGCCTTAAAGGAACACAAAATGAGACCTCAACAGTGTCTAACATCAGAGAGAGCAGAGACATTTGATCAACCCTGTCATTTTAGAGGTAGATAGCCATTACCTGTGAGGGAAAACAACTTAGCTCACACAGAATTAAAACTCAAACCTACTCCTGCCAATCATAATGCAGCACCCCACTTCCCTCAAAACAAGGTACATTTCCTTTTCCACTACTGAATGCACCTCACCAGCTCCAGTCTCATAGGGAAACTTAGCAAAGGTGGAAGAAGAGAGGCAGAGGTCTAATGCTCCGAAGTTTCTAAGATACAATCTGCTTGCTTTCTGCTTGTAAGTCACTGGTCATGGAATGAAAGCCATGCTCTGGGCCCAGCATTTAGATGATTTACCATGACCACGCCTGTGAGATTTTGACTCTAATATTCTACACTTCCCAAAGCATGCACCCTCATAAACCCAAGCCTGCTGGGCTCTTCCTGAGGTCCACACTGGTATACATTAAGAGATATCAGGTAAAAATACCTAAGCAAGATAAGTATGAATTTCTGACAAGTGACAGATACAGTTTAGTGTTAATATATCCTAATTAAGAAATGAGACATACTTACATTTTTCATCTAATCTAGCATGTAAAATGCCCTGCCCTGAAGTTTTGCAAACTCCTCATCCTCCAAAACCAACTCAGATCGAATCTTTCATAGTCTTCTCTTACTTCTGAAGTACTGCCTCCCTCCCCAGGCCACAGCCCTCCAGGCTTCACTGAGAATAGTCACTGTGTTCCAGTACTGCAGTGTGTTCAGGACTGGCCCGAGTGCTGGGTGGGTGGATGTCTCCATTTCCACATGCACTAATTCATGTGTGCAGTCATTCATCCCATAAATGTAGACCCAGCATCTTCACAACCTCAGGCTTATAACTCAAGAATGAAGAAGATGTAGGACAAGTAAATAAATAAAGTGTGGTATAAAATTATGTTCTGTGCTACAGAAGCAACAAATTATATGTTTCAGTGAACTATAGTAGAGGTGGGATCGGTACAGCAGCATATGCCTGTAATCCCACCTACCATGAGGCTAAGGAAAGTTACAAATCAAGTGATTACAAGATCCGAATGATTTAGTGATTTAGCAATACACTTTTTCAAAATAAAAATTAAAAGTGGATGAGTTTGTATCTCAGTGGGAGAACAATTGCCTAGCACGCATGAAGCCCTGGGTTGAACCCTTAATCCTACAAAGTTAAAAAAATTAAATTATGCTAAATTAAAAATAATAATGGATATAGGTGGCAGCTAGCATGTTCATTAAAGACCTTTAAAGGAGATGACATTTTTATGTAGGACCTGAGAGCTAAGAAATGCCAGTTTTGTGATGAGCAAAGGAACAGGAGTTCAACAAAAATATCCACCTGTAAGAAGGACCTGACGACTTACTTATCATATCTTATCATATTTGAATCTCTTAAAGGAGCTAAGTATGTAAATGGAACAAGGCACAAGCAGTGAGTATGGAGCCACATGTAGAGGCCAGATCCTAGGCAAACTTACCAACCATGTTAACGAGGTTATTTTAAGAAGGCTGCTAGATTCTTAAGCAAAGTGATACAATTGCATTTATGTGTGATCTTCCTTCTGTGAGTCTTGTCATCTTTGAACCCCCAACAATTACAGTGAATGCACCTAATAAATGTGTGAGTTCCCTACTTTGATCCCTGTTCCCCATCTGTAACAGAATTTCGGGGACTTTATCTTCTCACTGTTTTATCTGGGCAGACTGGTATCTCACTATCACAAGTTCTCACTGTCAAGAAAGTCATCAGAGAGGTATTTCAAGCTGACAAAACCCTTTTCTCTCTGGAAGAAGAGTTTATCTTCAAGGACAGCTGAGATGTAACTTAACAAACTATTACCAAGTAACATCTTGGCTTTTAAATTAAATGTCAGCACTGGTTTTCCATTGGGACTCTGGCCCAGACTTCTGTAAAGCAAGATCTGGTTGACAACACAGACCAGCCCCTCCGGATGGGACACCAGAAACTGTTTTAGGGGAACAAAGGGAGACAGCAGGTCACTCACTCCTGGGATGCTGGTGCAGGGACCAAGTGTTCCAACCCAAGACAGTGAGTGTGTTTGCATAGGGGAGGGAAGGCAGGGACAGAGGAGATAACTCCATTGTCATGAAAGTAATGGAAGAGGAATGGGTTTCCACCTTCTGTTCCCACCATCTGCCCTCCCCTTCCAAAGAAGACCCAATGTCGGAGGCCTCACAGGCATCTTCTAGTAAAATCTTGGTCCCTAGGTACCAAGAAGATTGTAGAGTCCCAAGGCTGAGGGAAGAATTGAAGGAAGGAGAAAAGAGTTCTTTTCCTTGTTTGTTTTGTTGGCTGAAATTTTTTTCTGGACCTCAGTAAAGTCTGTATCTCCTGTCTTGAGATCCTAAGGTCTTTAAAATGTCCCCTGATATCTCTGAAGTGATACAAACTTCTCTTCCTTGCCCCTTCGTCAATCTGCCTCATCCTGAAATGCTTCATGTGGCAATGACACTGGCACACCCTTTGCTTAAAACACCCTCTCTGCCGATTCTGTTGCAGCACCCAGATATCAAAATCCTTAAGAGGCTCCTAGAACTGAGGTCTTCCCCACCACCACCACACACTTCTTCTAAACCAATGAGACATCTCCCCTAAGTACCCACCTCCATGCATCAAGATCTACCTCCTTGGCCTTTGTTAATCTCATTCTACAGTAATCTGAACTCTTTTAAGCACCAGGATACACTCAATCTCTCTCTCTGTCTCTCTCTCTGTCTCTCTCTCTCTCTCTGTCTCTCTCTGTCTCTCTGTCTCTCTCTGTCTCTCTCTCTCTCCCTCTCTCTCTCTCTCTCTCTCTCTCTCTCTCTCTCTCTCTCTCTCTCTCTCTCTCTCTCTTAAATCAATCTTCTACTAACACAGTTTCAGATGATAAAGTCAAGGTCCAAACAGGTTCAGCAAAACCTCCACTATGTAGATATCAAGTAACAGAGTGTGAATGAAGTTCAGGCCAACCTAATACCAGTACTGATGCCTGTACCCTCCAAGCCTATCACCAACCAAACTACTTAAGTTTAAAAAAAAAATTCATCTCCCTTTCCATCTGCAGCACGCTTTCCTCCTGCACTTCCTGCAAAGATCATCGGTCCCCCACATCTCACACATTTCCCCACCCCTTCCCTGAAATCTGGCTTTCCAGAGGAGCATGCTTCCTGAGACTCCTGCAGACATCACAGGAAGGTTGTAGCTACGGACTGGATTCCAAGATGCCAGATTGGACCAGAGGGACTAGAGCAGACGACACCTGCCACAAGCATGCTGAGACATTTAGCTTCACTCCTTTGACGATCTCATCTGGAACATTGGTAGTTTCAGAAAAAGCAAACACCACAGCCATCAGCAAAGAATTTTTTTGTTGTTTTTCCTTTTATCCACAAGTTGGGGTGGCTAACTATAGAGAGAGGTCTGCTTCTGCTTCTTCCACTGCTGTGAGGCTGGAAAACCTTTCCAGACTGCAGTCATGATTCTGCACTACAGCTCTGGTCTCTTCCCTTGCTGCTTTAGTCTACACTGAGGTGAGCTCTGCACTGTAACAGAGATGGGAATGCCCCTTTTCAAGCATTTGGCATATACTCAAGCCCCCGTAACTCTTCTGGTTCTGTTTTCTCTCATTCCTCCCTGTTTCCTTCCATACTTCCCACCCTCCAAAATCCATCTCACAGCAAGCCGTTCTTCAACTTTCCCCAAATCTCTGTGTCTTTGTTGGCAGAATGAATCAATTTCTAGTACGAGAATATATAGCATATTGTACAAGGCTCTAATCATCATTCATTCAACAAACATTTGTGTATCACCTACATACGTCAAATACTGGGTCAAGTCCTTATGAGAGAGCAGTGGACCAGAGAGGAAACTTCTTTAGCCTTGGGAGTTATGGTGAGGTCCATAGACTGTCCAGTCATGAAAAGCTAGATTATATCCTGGCCCCTTCCTTGTGATGTGTGTGACTCTAGCAAAGAACACTTAATTCTCATTTTGCTTCTCCAGGATGTCGCAGTGCCCAGTATTCAATCGCCATCTTTGTGTTCACTTCAGGGAAGTGTAAGTCATGACGGATACTCACCAGGAAGCTGGGTGCTTGGCTTTGCCACCAACAATCTATATGATTTCAGTGCAAAACCAATTCCCATTCTTAGACATAACTGAAGGCCAGGGAGTAGATGCTTTTCAGGGGCTGCTTACAGTAATATGCTTCAAAAGGAATTAAGTAATTTTAAGTAATTTGTAGTGTATTTTCACAAGCAACAGATGAGGAGGGGGAAAGGTCTGGGAAGATCCTAACTGGATTTGGTCTCAGTTACCAGAAAGCCTCAAATCTAAGAATAGGGCCCACCGGCAACCTAATAGCCCATCTTCAGATCAATCCCATTGATCTTGCTTTTTAACAAAGCCACTTGGGGACAGCAAAGGTCAGTGGTGTGTTCTGGGGTTTTCTGCTGCTATCCTGAGTGGCTATGTCATTTTCTTTATGCAGTGTTGGTAATGAAGGCTTGACCCTCCCTGTGTTCACTGTATGATTAAGGATTTCTTTCAGTCACAAAATAATTCTTCACTGGGTGTGAGTAAAAACCTTACCCATCCATCCTACAGATACAAATGGTTTATCTCATGGGAGTAGGGAAGACAAGGGCATCTTGAAGATCATGGTGAACAGGTTAGGAGAAGCAGTAAGGGTCTTCTCTAGCAGGAGCATCAAAGTTTTATATCTTCATAGTGGTTAATGACCAAAGGAATAAAATCATGGTATGCAGACACAGGATCTTCCCTTTAATTCTCTGAGACACATGTGATATAAAGCTTTAATTTTTAGCTCAGATTGATCAGAAACCTAGGGATAAGATGGATGTGGTGGTGTGTGCCCATAATCCCAGCACTCTGGGAGGCTGAGGCAGAAAGGACTGCTAATCCTAGCCCAGCCTGAGCAATTTAAAAACTTATCTAGACCCTGTCTCAAAACCAAACAAAATAGAAAACAAACAATTTGGGGTTAACCTGAGTTATAAGATGTGATTTGGCCTCTGGACTAGCTAGGCACCATGAGGTGAGAATGTTTGTAGTCAGGCCAACTGGTGGCCCACAATTAGATGGTTGCCCTGCCAGAAATTCAAATAGAACAAAAGGCATCTCAAAAAAGGTACTCCTCGGCTGGGGATTTAACTCTGCAGCATAAGCGCCTGCCTTGCAAGCAGGCAGTAGTGAGTTCGATCCCTGGTACCGATAAAAAGGAAAAAGACAAAAAAAAAAAAGGAGAAGAAAAGGTACTCCTCTCACACTCTGTCACCTGCTAACTCAGTGTGAGGCAATTTTTTTCTCAAAAGACGTTTAGGACAATTTTCAATGACATTATCCCTTACATATAAAAGTCGTGGCTTCTTCTCAGTAGATCAAGGGATAAGGACATTCATGGCGCACTAAGGGCCACAGCAGGTCTGGAGAAGGCAAGATGGCCAAGGCATTCTAATAAGTTTGGGACTTAACCAGGGTTTGGCATGAACTTGGGGACTAATCACACTGGTTTAGAGGGTAGCAGCAGCCAGCACCTCCCTCTAATCACAGACGCACACACCTTACTGGCTTCTCATCACCTGTCTCAGAGCCCAAGTTTTAATTTGAAGTGCAGTGTCTGCCCCAGCTGAAATGGAATCCAGCGAAGGTCGAATCCTATTAAGTCACCAGACCATAAAGCAGAAAGGTATAAAATTGACAAATTGCTTCTCCCAGTGGCAGCAGCTGTGAAGCACTCAGGGAGGCTGGGCTATGACCCAGGAACAGGCCAAAGAAAATAACCCCTCCTTTTTCCTGGCGACTGTTTGCAGTGTGCAGCTAACTCCCTTGCCTGGGTGAAAGGGCTCATGTGTTTAACAGGCCGGTGTTTAGCACACTTCCCTGTATTTTGTTTTACAATTCAAATAGAACTTGGGTGAACTAGGTCATGCCAGAAAGGAATGAAAATAATATGTCTACAGTAACCTTTTAGAAAGTTTTGCACCAATTTAGCATTGTACAAGTCCCAGAATCCATCCCTGCCTCCCCCACATTGTGCTGAGGAAGGATGCAGGTGTCAATCATGTCTTCACAGGGAGGTCCCTTCACTCCACTGGAATATGTGTGTGTGTGTGCTCTGCTCTGCCAGCCAAGGTGACTGTTTCCAGGAGAATGGAGATTGGAGAAGGAGGCAAAAGCTATGTATGATTTAACTACTTTATCCCATAGAATGTTCCCGACAGCCAAATAAGGTCAGTAGTATGGTCCTCATGATAAAAATGAACCTGGAGAGCTTGCACAAAGATAGCTACTCATCTGGGTCCAATGGCAGTGCCAGGTTAAGTTGGGAAATGGTTCAGCCTTCCTGATTGGGCATTACCTTTAGTCCATCAAAACACACTTATCATTCTGCCTCCGAAGCCCCTACTCTATTCCAGAATTGTCTCCATGAAACATAAGAAGCCACAACCTTTATTCAACATGTGCTTTCTTCATTTTCACAATGCAACTATTCACTGAATTTGCAGCTTTCCAGAGGCACCTTAAGACTTTTGTGTATAAAGCTGCTTAATGTGATTGAAAACTATATTGTGTTTAATTTAAAATGTTTACTACTAAAGAGACAAACGGCTATTAATCTCCCTTCAAAACACTCCCCCTCTTGCTTCACACATCATTGTGGCCACTGTTTGAAGTAGTTCTGTAAAGTCCTTGTTTGTATCTTTAGTTGTACTTTCATGGCTCTTTGTGTTCTAAATTGATTCAAAATATTTACCTTTCATGATCGTTTTAACCTTGGGAATACACCAAGTGAAATCACATGGTGCTAGAACCAGTGAATGAGGACACACAGTAATGTTTGACAAGCCCGTCTTCCCATTCAATGGCATGGCATTCATTGTCTGTTTTTGTTTTTTTTTAACCACACCTTTCAAAGATACTCAGGAAAGAGGACTTGTAGAACTGCTTAAGAAAATAGTAAGAATAACCAAGTGTGTTCAAAGGGAGAGGTACATTTTTCAGGGGAATTAATTATAGTGTGTCTTTCACTGTACCCTTCTTTTTAATCTAGCTGTTTCCTATGTATTCTCTTCACCCTTTCTATGTTGCTGGTGCCCGAGCTGCAGAAAGTGTCTAGAGCACCCATCTGTCTAGCACAAAGGTTTTGGGCCTGCTTCACTGTAGTAGTAATGGCCTGGCCTCCATCATTGCCTAGTCATCTCACCTCCTAAACTTGGCCCTCGGTTCTCATCTCAGACCCTTTGGTCTGGTGAGTTATTAGGAACAATTTTTTCCACTGAGCTCCAAATAACATTTGAATATTCATATATTTTTCCTTTTACTTAACTATGCCAGTGTAAGTCTCTGCCTCCTGACCTGTTACAGTGATAGTAATTATGCCTCCCATCTTAGGATACATTGTAAATTTAATGATGGTCTTGTCTGGTGCTTATGAAGTGTTTAGAATAGTGGCTAACACAGGATAACAGCTTGAGTGATACATGAGCTTCAATCTCCTACTCATCATCCTTTCCTTGCTCCACATTACCCAATGTAGAGGCTGCATCTGTCATTGCAATAGAAGGCAAAGAAGTCAGGCGGTTGGTACTCAGAGTATAGCATCCTTGAGCTCTCCATGTACTTTCAAGAAGCTGTGATATCCTCACCTGGACCAAAGAAAGGACACAGCATCACCTGGGTGTCTTGCTGCTGCTCTCCCAAATCCCCCATCTTTTGATTTCAATGCACTCATATACTCACAGCCCAACCCACCTCTCAGAGTACAAATCTTTGCGGGAAGCCCATACTCCACAGACAAAAGCTCTCAGGGACACGAATCTATTTATTTTATTACAGAAAATACGAATGGAGTTAGTCACTCCTCTACTGACCAGGCCTTCCTCCTCCCTTCTGTGCCCACCACAATTACTTATTGCCATTTTAAAATACTAACTTCATGATAAAATAATGACAAACTGACAGATAGTTTGGATAAATATGGGTTTTTTTCCATGTATTCTGTAGTCTTGGCATTTGCTTATGTCATAAGAGTTTATTGTAATTCTATTATGTAGCAGATAGTTTAGTGGGAATCAGAGATAAAGACATTTATAAAAAAATAAATGCAGCACAGATCCTAGATCTGTAATGGAAGTCTTTCCATAGCTGAGTGAAAACACAGGGAGAGTGAAGTCAGGTCTTCCTGAATGTCACTCCACCCTTAGAAAAAGCCTTCCTTCTTCAAGTTATGGTCCAAAAGTCACAGTCTCAGCAATTAGCAATTTAAGGTTTCAGACAAGTACAGTGAAAACCAGAGACTAAAGGTAGAGTTACTGGGCTCCAGTCACATTTCTCCAAATAAATTAGAAACACAGTTTGACCTAGGAAGTATCAAAATTTAGAACCTGAAAAGAGGTACAAATATAAATTGTTTCCTGGAGTTCTCCTGTGCATGAGGAAGAGAAGGAACCTAGGAAACTCTTCTTAATGAGTGGGGCTGGGGATTTAGCTCAGCGGCATAAGCACCTGCCTTGCAAGCAGGCAGTCGTGAGTTTGATCCCTGGTACTGAAAAAGACAAAAAAAAAAAAAAAAAAAAAAGAATGCAAATGAGATCCTCCTCAACTCTTTGGGGGGCCCTGGCCCAATTAGTGGTCTTGGAAACTTCCAAGCAGATCACACTGTGAGGAAACTCCACTATCAAGCCCAAGATGATGTGTTGGGGCTTGGGGGTGGGTTCTTTTCTGGAAACAGCTCAGAAAAGATGCTATGTTTAACCTATGGCGTCATTACTACTTTCATTTAGTGAACCAAATGTGAAAATAGTTATCAACCATTTCACCCAGCCCAGGGGCTACGGGCTATTTTTCCTCAGAGAGCAACAAAAGGCTTCTTAGGTTTCATAAATGTTTCACTCTTAGTTCTTCAGTTAATGCCAGAAGACATTAAGAAAAACCCATTCCCCTTTCTCACCTCTACCTTTCACAGAACCGCACAGGCACAAGAGTTTAGAGGCAGAGATGAGAAAAGACACTCATCTCTGCTTAGTCAAGCTTTCAATGTTCCTAATTGAATTTAGAAAGATGTGATTATTTTCATTAGTCTGTTCCGTACTGAATGTAAAAGAAGAGAGTTGGAACTTGTGACCAAGTTTTTAGTACCCACATGATAGATCTAAAAATTATGATCTCCTATAGGCAAGTCCAGTCCCGTAGTATAAACCACTTAGGAATTCAGGATGACCCCTTCCTCAGACAGATGATAGTGCTTAGATTTATATATCCAACCCAAAATTGTGTTTTGAGATTCAGTGATCGTGGTCAATCCCGTTGTTAATGCTGCCAAGCACCAGTCTCCTCATGTCTCCCCCGTCTGTGATTCCCGCTTCTGTCTCTCACACCGTGATAAATACCATCCAATCATTCAACAACCTCTAAGTCATTTTGCAGTTCTCATCGGTCTCATCCTTAAGCCTTCGTGATTCCATCATCTTAAAAGCAATAAGATCTCCCACCTCGCTCCACCTGAACTCTGACAACAGGGCCGATTCCTTTTCACTGTATGTGTGAATTTCTGAAATCTCCTTGTTTAAGGGTTTTCCTGTTACAGACAGGACCTACTCCCACTCCTAAGCATTCTCATGCTGTCACAGTATTCTTTCTCCGTGTAAATCTATCTAAGTCACAAAATATTTACATCACTGCCCATCCCCTTCTGGTTAAATTCTGAGCTTCCTATGTACCCTGAAGAATATTCCATAATATATGTCAGGCGCTAGTCTCTGTCCCTTTCCCAAATGCATTCTATTGTCTGATCTATGGAAACATTATATCCTTTATCAACTTTTTTCACTACTTTGCTTTGTGTTTCTGTAGCAAATGCTATAGGTCAGGATTGGGTTTTATATCTGATTGAAAATTAATGCTTTTTAGTAACTGAAATGAACTCATTCATAGTATTGTAACTATAAATTAATTGTTGATATCAGCGTTCTCTAATTGCTGCTCTCTTTTGGTCATTCCCTTATCTATCATTTCTTCCCTGCCTTCTGTTGGTTGGGGTCCTTCACCATCACCTGACTCACCAAACCATTATGGTTTGGAAGGTTGGTGATCAAGATGAGTTTTGCTTATGATTATTTATCTTTTATTATTCTGAAGTGAATTATAACCTGAAATGAGTAGGTCCAAAAAATGTGTCCAATTTAAATATATGCAGAAATATTCTTATCTTATGCTTCCCTATCTAACAATACCTTATTCTTTTGATAATTAATTGTTCAAAATCATTTGTAAATATTGTTCCATTAACTTCTGATTCCATTGCTGCTACTGAGAAGTCTGATATCAACCTGATTCACATTTCTTTATAAGCAATTGGACCATCTATGATGCTGCATTTCAACCCATAAGATCCTCGAATTTCCTAATAATTTAAAATTCCATTGTATTGCAACTTATGTGGACTTAGTAATTCATTTACTTATTCTGCTTGATATCTAAGACTGCCTTTGAACCTATAAACTTAGTGGAATCTTAAGTCCTGTGAAATCATCCTTTATTAGGTGCTGCAGCTGAACCGGATTCATGCTTCTATTCATGTGCTGATGTTTCTTATTTCAGCCATGTTGTTTGTAATATGTTGGCCAAGTGGAGCTCTGAAAGATATTCTCATTAAACAGAAAAGTCATTCTAAAGTGAACTATAATCTGAATCGAGTAAGCCTAAAAAAATATGTCCAATTTAATAAATCTTCTTTTTACTATAGAAGTTTATTGAAGGGCTGGGAAATTCAGATTTTAAGTACTCAGATGAAGCATGAGAAGACAAGAAGACTGCAGAAAAGATCCAGATGTATTTCCCACTATATTCTCTTGTGATGATCTTTCAACGATTCCTCCTCAGTCACAATTCTGAAGTCAGGGTATGCATGCATATGTGCAAATCTCTGAGACAAGTGAATGACAAATCTGTGGTTAGACTTTCCACTCACTTGCGTCATATGATAGTTTATGGAACCAAGAGAATTGGGTTCTAGAGACATCTTAATAAAGCCAAAACTACGAAGTTCCCACAGCAACATGACTGTATCCACACTGCATAGACTTAACAGCTGAGCTTCCCAGTGAAATCAGAAGCGTATGCACCAGGTGAGAACTAATATGGCTTTACTTTTTGGTGTGGTTTATATTCTCAGTCTCAGTTATTTTTCCCTAGGGTTTGCATTTAATACTTAGTCTCATTTTGAAGGCACACAACTGTTAAGTGATTTTGAACTCCTTAAAAAAGCAATGAGCTCCAAATAACAAAAGCAATGTGTTAGAAGATGTTATTATTAACTCCCTACCCATCCTTCAGAGTGACAAATTCACCCTCCCAAGGAACAGGGAGTCTAATATTGGTACAGATTCCCTGGGCCTTGATATTCAGTTTCAAGGTTTTAATTGACTCCAGACTCATACATCATGTGTCCCATGTACAACAAGAGTCATCTGCAAGATGTCATCACCACCTGTGCCCCTCAACTGTATGCAACACTGGGGACTCCAAGGGAAAGGTGGAGAAATTTTGTTAGATCATTAGCACCCTATTTTCAGAGGCCCTCTGCAAAGCAGAAGTGGCAATAGTCGCCTGAGTCTGTGATCAAGTCCTTCAGCTATGAAGAGCACACATTTTCAAAGTTTATGCTAAAAATAAGTAAATAAACCCCATGTGGGATTACAGTTCTGACTTTCAAAACCATTTTTAGTCAGTATGTTACTCCTCCTCTGACAAAACAGGAAAAAGTAAAAAAGAAAGTCCAAATAGCCATAGTTTTATAACATGAAAGAAAGGAAAAGGAACTGACATTGATTTAGCAAATTAAGTTTCAGTTTTTTTACCAACACAAACACATACACACCTGCCACCCCGCTAATCCTGCTAAAATACACTACAGCAACAATATGATACAGACAGAGACACAGACGTGTGTCTACCTATGTTTTTCTTTTAATGCAATCCGTGAAGGCAGGTGCAGTGAGCTCATTAGCAGATGTGCCAACTGAAGCTCAGATCAATAAAGATCTAAAAACCCCTGCTTTTCAACTAAGTAATAATGAATTTTTAGTGATTATTTCTCCCATTCGTGGCCAGAAACTACAATCACAACTGCTGCTTTCATTCCTGTTTCTTCTATCCCTGTGACTGCCAGAGAATCTGGCACTTAGTCAGTAGTCAATGAAATTTTATTGAGTAAATGAAGAGTCGGCAATGATATGACAAAGATACAGCAGGTAATGTAACGGTGACAGCCTTTATAGAAGGGAATCAAATTTATTCACCGCCTGGTATGCACCAGATTCTTTGCCAGGCAGAGACACAGGAAGAATGAAGCAGATGTAGATCTTGATCATCTGATGGGAGAAATAATAACATATATATATATATATATATATATATATATATATATATATGAACACATGTATATAAACTTGACTGAGGGATAAGAAAAATAATATATAATAAATGAATACAATTATATAAAAATTATAATTATATAAATTATATATAATAAAATAATATTTAATTACTTGACTGAGGGATAAGAAAGAAAGTATGAAGGATAAGATACAAAAGTGGGAAAAGGGGTAGGACGCTGATATCTAACTCAGAATTAGATATTAGGGTTCTAGAAATCATGTCTCTCAGGAGGTCATTGTGACCTTTTGTCTTACATACCTATCTCAAACACGAAGGTCAAGATTTGGTTTTGGTACACAAATATATAAATATATAAATTAGATATTGCATTTCCTAGGGCTTCCATTTGCAACATTTAGCAAATTAAAATGCAGAATTCCCAATTAAATTTAATTTTCAGAAAAATGAATATTATACTAGTACGCGTCTAGCATCATTGGTCATACATATACCAAACTATGTTTTATGTAATTGAAATTCAAAATTAACTTTGTATCTTATACTTTATTTGGGAACCCTAATAAAAAATTATCACATAATTTTTGAGCGATTTACATATATTGAAGTATCACATTTTATCTCATAGATACGCATAATTACTGCAACCTAAACTAAATTTTTAAAATATTTTTAAGATGATAAAAATGCTAACTACCTTGATTTGAGCATTGCACATCATATATATGTATCAAATGATCTCATCATACACCACACATCTGAACATTTAAAATAATAATAAAAATGAAAAATAATAACTATCAAATGAAATAGGAGAAAATGTAGGTTTTCTTAAAACCAAAATGGAGATTAGTATTTGATTGTGTGTTAATTGTATATTTTAATTACTGAGAAGAGCTAACTTTCAAAAAAGAGAGAAGTATCCTCCTAAACTATCTTACCAGTTAACCCACAAAGACTACAAAACAAACAGCAACTCTGGTACACGACAAATGCCATGACAAGTACTCAGAATCAACTACGGCTAACTATTTTCATGACTGCCACTGTTCATTAGTCAATTTTGCTAATATCACATAAAGCTTGCCATTTTCTAGGCACAGTCTATGGTTATTTGACACATGATCTATCTCAAATCACATAACATTATTATCAAGAGTTTATAGATGGGAAAACTGAAGCTAAGTAGTGCAGAATTGTCCAGCTGAAGGAACCCAAGTTTTAACCTGATTCATCCTGATTCCAAGCCTTGAGTCTTCTCCAACACAGTTAAGTGTATTTTCATTTAAAATCTCAGCATCAAAGAAGCAAAATGAATTGAAGACAGCTAATTCAAATTAAGCAGCACTAAATATATCTAGTATATTTTTGCACTAAGATTTTCTTTGCCATGTGTGGTTATGTATGACAGGTCATCCTCCAATATTTTCTGCAGACATAAATAACTCCAAGAAGTAGAAAGAGATGTGTAATAATGCAAAAAGAACAAAGAAAGCTTAGTATAGAAATGCCGCATTTGCTACTATAAGTAGGACTTGAACATGATCAATAATGAATTGCAGGTCTTAGACTCTGCCTTATAGTCATGAA
The DNA here is from genome assembly GCF_034190915.1 of Cavia porcellus. NCBI lineage: Eukaryota > Metazoa > Chordata > Mammalia > Rodentia > Caviidae > Cavia > Cavia porcellus. The sequence goes on from NW_026947487.1 coordinate 97,964,881, forward strand.
GAGGTAAGAGAGAAAAACAGCGAAAGTGGTAGCTAGAATTATTCTTAGGTGCAAGGAGCGGGCGCCACCCCAAGGATGAAATAGACTCAAGTCTCCCTGGTGAAGCTCTTTGCTCTCCAGTGCTGGTCCAGTAGCTGTCTTAATGAATACTCCATGATTATAGCAGAACTTTTGAGACTGGGTAATTTACAAAAGAAAGAAGTTTATTAAGCTTCATGATTCTGCAGAATGAGAAGTCCAAGATTGGGTAGTTTCATTAAATGGAGGTCTTTTGTTGCTTCATAATGTGGTAGAAGTTGAAAGAACAAGAAGGAACAAAAGGAAGAGAGAAAAAAGGAAATTAATTATCCCAATAGCTGATCCACTCCTCTGAGAAAAGCATTACAAAAGGCATTAATCCTTTCATGAAGGCTCTGTCCCCTGGACCCAAACACTTCCCAATACTGCCACAGGGAAACATTAAAATTCCAGACTATGAACTTTTGGGGACACACAGAATCATAGAAACCGATAAATACTAAGGAATCTTGATGGAGCCAAAGATTGAAGTCCTGAGTTGCTCATCCAACACGTAGAAGTTTCCAGACAGAGTGAATGTGTTATGCAGGGAAGGGGAAAAAGTCACCACAGTTTGTGGTTCTCTTGGGTGAATGAGGACAATGAAAAGTAATGACAAAGCCTACATGCTCACTGTGTAACTTCCCCAGCTCCCTGTGGTATAAATATGATATTCATAATTGTGCTTATTTTGCAGCTGAGGTCCCAGGAGACCTGAAAGGTTGGATATGCAGTTTTCTCAAAGGTTCACAGAAGCACATCTACAGCAGAGCTGAAGACAGAGCAGGGCATGAGCAGAACCAGAAGTGCTGGATTTCAGAGCATTAGGTCCTGTCTCCTACCCCAAATTCCAAAGACCACCTAAGGAATACTCTGATGCATCAGACCATGTAGTTTACATCCCCTCCCTTTCATTACTAGAGATGAGACTATCCAAGGATGATTTCTCCTTCACCCACCAAGTCCTGTATTTCTTTACTCAACCAAAGTTGCATTTCAAACATTAACTTCTCCAGAATCACTAATCATGGCTTTGCTATATGATCATCCCCATCAGCATATAAACACACTGCTATACTGCAATCACAAAGAGACGGAGACAGACAGACCTGCTCATTCTTCCAAGCTCCCCTCAGTTCTGTGATATTCTTCTAACAACAATAGTAATAATTGTGGAATGTGTATGAGATTGGATAGGAGATATATATATATATATGCAAGTCTATAAAAAGATTATTTGTAAGATCTAGGTGACAAGTGTATGGATTTTCACAGTACATTTCCTTCAGTCTTTCTGTATCTTTAAAACTTTTCAAAGTAAAACATTGATGATAAATCTTAAAATATCACGCTCTTTCTCTTCTGTTCTCTCCTAAACTACTTGAGTAAGGCTTCACCCCTATTATCTACCAAAAGTCCTTCTTGTCAAAGCCACTGACAACCTCAGTATCGCTAATGCATTGGTCATATCCTCAGTCTTCAATCTCCAGGAAACATTTGACAGTTTGTCCGTTAGGCACAATTAATAATCCTGGAGAAGGTGATACTTAGAATGATGTCTTTGGGTGGGCAGAGTATGGGCTTTTGATACATACATGGCGAAACTGCACTTAGCCAAGTTTATGCCAAGGAATAAGAAAAAAGGCCAATCGTACAAAAAGAAAGATGCATTTCAGTAGCCCTCCTTCCATGTACACATACTCAACTCTCTTTGTTTTCATTCTAGATCATTTCTTATTGTCACTCTCATTAATTTCCCTCATCTCACGTCACCAACATTTAGATTATATTAAACCATAGACTCAGGACTTAGAAACTCCTTCTAGTCACACTTCCAGGCTGGGCTCACCTCACTTCATGATTGTAAAAGTATCTTTTCAGATGACTTCTAAATGCATATAAGTACTGGACTCTTCCCTCCAACTATGTATTCAGCATCTCCATTCAGAGGCCTGATAGACATCCGAATCTTAAAATGTTCAAAGTCAATCTCTCTGTTCTACACCAATACCCCAGACTTCACTCAGATCTGCTTATCTCCACAGAGGGCACTGTTGGAGGATGGTAAGGCTGCAGTAGAAAACCAGGGCAGTCAATCCGACATCCTGAAAGCTATTTGAGGGATGCCTTCCTGTGAGCTAGTTACTAACCTGGAAATGCAGCTAAGGACAGATGCCATTATAGCTCTCAGGAGACAGTAGTTGGGCTGTCCAGACTAGAACAGCCACCCAGTCAAGCCACATAATTATGAAAATAGTAAAAAGTTGTTTTTTAAAGCCACTCACATTTGGAGTTTTGATTATTGATTTTTAAAAATCCAAGACAATCTAACATATTCTAGAAAATACATTAAGGGGAAAGAGTCACTCTCGATGAGAGACAATTACCTAATTTTTCAAATTGCGAGCCAGCTTACCACATGCCCTTATTTTTTCAAATGTGGTTTCTTATTTTCTTACCCAGGAAAGTTTTTATGGCAGCACAATTTCTTCCAGATATCTTTAAGACTCTTCAGGGTAGCCTTTCACCTGCACTCTCTTGGTTGTTCTGATAGCTCAGTCAACACATTCCCCAGTCACAAGAGTTGCATCCCAAGAAACAGATCTAAACGTGCCCTCTGTTTCTTTTTATTTTTAATGCCACTGTAAGGTATGTATTGAATTTAAATCTGATTAGTGTGCTTAATATAACTAGTACTTCTCCATCTTGTATTGATTAACTCTTGAGATTGAAAGGAAATGTGCTGAATTATTGAAAACTTAATTTTTGACTCTAAGTTGGAAGCAAGCACGTTTTCAAAATGTATTGTATTTTGCAAATTCACCTAGGAACCTTATTAGGAATCCATTGAAATCTATCCAGTTTTAATTTGATCTTTCAGAGTGACCCAAAGATTTAGCAACTACATGGAGCCAAATCTTAACCAGAGCATTTAAACTTTATTTAAAATATTGTTCATGAATCAGCAGTATGATCAGATTGCTGAAGAAATATAAGAGATTGCTGGGGTCCTAGTGAAACTCTGAAGATAGCGACTCTTATTTCTCATTCCTCTTCTCACTAGCTCTGTCTCCTTCTACAAGTCTTAGCCCATATGTGGAGAGCAAGGCCCCTGTGTCCCCCTGCTTGATTCCCTCCCCCCAAATAGCCTCATTTACATGATTCTCCTCCAGGTCCTCCCCTCCACCTCTCTGTATTGCATCTGGTTAGCTCTTAACGTATGCCACTGCCATTATGAGTTTATCAGCCATCTGCCCTCCTCGCCTGATATTCCTTAAGGTCAAGCATGAGTCTTATTTACATCTGTACACCCTACCCAGCAAGGGGCTGAGCACAAGATTGTGCTCCTGAAAATAGACTCATTGATCAAATGAAATCAACAGTTCTGCATCTCATGATCACTTATAAATCTCCCCCAAGAAGCTTTCAAACTGATGGAAACAATAGAAAAGCGTTTGCTACCGTCATCATCATCATAATCACTCACTTCATTTCAGTAGCTGTGTTTCCTGGATTTAATTTGTTCTCCAGTCTTCACTATCTCACAAGCAGTGGGAGACTGGGCTAGAATCCAGGGCCCCCGGCTCTGAGGCTGCTCCTCTTTCCTCACAACAAGATGGCCATTAGCCTGATAGAGACCCACAGAGGTCAACACAGCAAGCTCAGTGGAGAGAATTCTAGAATAGTGCATCAAAGACATTGCTCCTAGCAATGAGTGGGAAGAAAGCTCCCATCAGAGGAGCATGACCCTGTCCCTCCCTCCATGTGCCCACCCCTCCATATGACTCCCCTTCTCCAATTCTCACGAGACCCTGAGAGGGAAGTAACAGTTTCCTAGATGAGAACAGGGGCTTTCAGTGAGATTTCTGGCCACGCCAGTGACAGTTCATTTTCTTTCAATCCAACCAGCCACCCTGGATATATTGTGAATGTTTGTATGTAGTTTCTACAAGGTACCCACAATCATGCTTCTGCGCCATGCATGAACAAGGCCAATGATAGTAGAGGCAGAATATAAGGGGAAGGTGATTTGGAAAAATAACTTACATTTAAGACCAAGTAGTCTTTCAAGACAAAAGGAAGACTGAATAGGGACATATTTAAGCCACATGTATCTGTCATATCTAAACCATCCAAACTCTAAGATTGGATATCCTGTGTGCGACTCTGCTCCTGGACCATGTGTCTCATACATCAACACTGTGGGGGCCTTTTCCATCTCTGGAGGAAAGAACTTTGTAAAATTTGCAAAAGAGCCTTCTAATAACTGCATAGTACATTGTCTCAGTCCATATTCTCTTGCTATAGCAAAATATATGAGGCTGAGTGGCTTATTAGAAAAGATAACTTGGGGTCGAGAATATAGCTCAGCAGTGCAGTGACTGCCTGGCAAGCATGGGGTCCTGAGTTCAGTTCTCAGTGCCAACAAGAATTTCTTTTCACTCGCCATCCCAGGAGGCTGGGAAGTACATCATGGGGCAGCAACATCTGATGGGGACAGAACTCATGGTGAAAAGCTAGTGGACAACTTGGACATGAAAGAGAAGCCAGAGAAGGCTCAAGAAGGCAAACTTGCTTTATAACAACCCAATCCTCACAGTAAAGAATCTCCTCCCTGGAGAACAAGACCTCCTTCACTCCCTCAAGAACTAGGCCAGTCCCACCAGAACATTAGGGATCAGAACTCCTCTGACAAGTCTTACCACCTCTCAGCGCCATCACATGGGCAACTCGGCTTCAGCAGGAGTTTCATATTCAAACCACAGAAGAGGTACCAATATTCAAAGTATACTGGTCATTTACCTGAAATTAGAATTGAACATATCTAGGATTTTTGTGTGCTAAATGTAGCAACCCTGCAACAGTTCCTTCTTGACAATGAGGAAACTACCAGAAGACTGTTTCTATTACATCACTGACCACAACTGGGACTCGTGTCCATGCCCGGTCCAGCATTTAACAAGGGGAATGGGCTCTCCAAGAATGATGTCACATTGACTAATCTTTTGGGGACTCATGTAATACATGGCCATGGGTTAAATGTAAGGCTTGTGAGGCCTAAGGAAAAAGATGAAAAATAGAACAGCAATAGTAGTGCAGAACTCCTGCTATCAGAGCATGGGTGACACCCTCTTAACCAGCACACCAGCCCTTAGGACGTGGTCTCAGAGCTGCCCAGGCAGTCGGGTGCACAAGTGAGGCCACCTCTCGCCTACATTCCTTTGTACTTCTTGCACTTAGAGGCTTTGCTGTCAAAGGAAAAATTCTCTGTCCAAGACAGAAAATATGTACTTTCTAATAGGAGATCCAGCCCTTGGACAAGAAATCCTTCACTCTCAAGGGCTCATTCTACTCTCCTCCCAAAGGGGAAAACTCACCATAAAAAGAAGACAGTCTCTTCTAAATTTCACTGTCTTTTAGCAAATTCACTCTTTTGTTTTGTCCACCTTACATTAGTTCCAGCATCCTTTAACCATCACTTGTGTTTTCATTCATTTTTTTCATAAAAGTTCTAATGAGTGTAAAATTCATCCTAGGCACCGTTCATTAGAAATGAACAAAATGTATTCCCCACTGCCACCCTTGAGTTCATGACCCAAGAGAAAAAATAAACACACAAACAGCTAATTATTATTTAGTTTGGAGGGTGACTTGTAGAGTTATAAAGAAGGCACTAGAGGATCTCAGAAAAGAGGGAGGAATTTCCCTACCCCAGGGAACCTGGAAAGTTTAAGGAGCTGGTGACTTCAGAACTGGGTCTTGCAAAATGAACAGGGTTTCACAAGGCACATGCAGAGCCTGATGTGTCCAGCAGCAATGAGAATCTCTATGTAGACAGAGAAGTTTCTCTGATGCTAACTGATAATGTAAAGCTCTGAGGGGCCCACTTCCTTAGTGATGGGGACAAACAAGTAGGATGTGTCCAGTGAGTTCTGTGAGCTCCCGGAAGACAATTAGTTTTAATGTATCCATTCTTCCAATGTCTTTGCTGACAGCATTGATTCACATAGGTGATATTGAAACCACTTGACAAATAGGGTTGCCAGGAATGCACTTTCTAGTGATGGGTTTCAGGATCCTAGAAATGTGCTTAAATGCAATGAGAATATGTCACCCTGCTAGGTATTTACCTTATTCATAGCGTGGATCCCAGCAGAATGGCCACATTCACAGGCAGTACTTACCCTCCCTTCCAATCTCATGGTGTTTTATAACATCATCAACCTAAATGAGCCACCTAGAAGGATGTGTGGTGGTTTTTAGGTTGAAAATCAGTGTCTATTCCCTATTGCAGGAAACTGACATCTCATTTTTAAGGGTGACATGCCATTACAAAGATGCATTGAAAAGTTAACATCCAAGCACACTCTTGGACAATCTTAAGTGGCACACGAGCTAGAAAGGGACGCTCATTAGGTGTAATGGCTCTTCTACCTTGAAATGCGGGGGAAGGATGTACGCTCCAAGAAAACAGAACGCATGTTGGGTAAATAAACACGCTCGAAAAAATGAGAACAGACGGGCTTTCGTTCTGTTTCAAAATGCCAAAGCTCTGTACATCTATAATGAAGCGAGCCAAGCCAAAAGGTGAGCCACTTACAGATGGGCTGGGATTGTATGAGGAGCCTCCTCCAAACACAGCCACGGCACTGAGTAAAACGTGCAGGCATCCAGAGGGCACTTTGATACTTAGCAAGTATAATTTAGTTATTATTGTCATCACTCTTGACAGTCTGTGAGTGACATCCACCTGCCTGCGCGAGCTAAAAACATTCCTTCAAAACCCTCCCTCCGAAGGGCCCTAATGATTCCCATTTTGAGGAAAGGAGACTGAGAGAAATGGCTCAAGACTGCATCCAAGATCCATTGCCACAGTGACAGTGCTTGGGTACATCCCAGTATCTCTGAAACCAAATGGAACATTTTTCCAGTGAAGGCTAGTGAAAGTGAGAGTTGCTCAAATTCACTGGACCCTGGAGAGATAGAAAACTTGAACCACGAACACTAGTTCTCCGGCTGAGCTCAGACTGTGCCCTTTCAGTGGACTTCAGAGAGCATCCTCTCCCCAGATTCTTGACCATTTTAAACTATTACAGTCAACTTGCTTCCCACAAGTGTGGTCTCTGGTATTTCTACTCTCTATTTGAAAAGGGAATAGCTTGATAACCTTTAAAATCCTTCTTTAGAGAAAAAAATAAACAGCCATTTATATTCCTGTTGCAATCCTCTTGGTGCCACCTGCCTTCGTGCTGCCTTTCTTGGCTCCCCTGTTTGTTGGGCTTTGTTAACAACCTCTCTTTGAGCTGAGGGCGAGGAATGGTAATTCAGCTGCTTGCAAAGGCTGCGGGAGGCAAGGCTGAAAGGTTTGCAGAGAGCCAGCAGGCACAGGCCACGTCTTCAATGGACAAGGGCAAAAGAGTCATTTTCCTCATGTGGCGTGTACATGCCAGAGAGAGGAGAAGAGAGAGAGCAAAATAGAGATAGAAACAGAGAGAATATGGCAAGAACAGGATATCATCAGCTTGAGCTCTTTCAAATAAATTTAAATTTTAAGCAGGATCTAGGTTTACAAATAGGCCCACAGCATCACCATGTTTTCCAATTTCCAAACTTTCTGTTGCATCCTACATTTCTAGAACCATTCCTTTTTTGAAAAGGAGCAGTGATAGAATCCACAGGCACCATAAAATATAAATTGGAACACTACATATTCTTTTCCAAGCAGTAACATATTAAAGGTGTGGTTCTGATCTGATCTACTATGTGTGTGTGTGTGTGTGTGTGTGTGTGTTCCTTTCTCTTTCTCCCTAAAGTCCTCCCACCTCAGTCTACAAAAGCACTCACTTCAACAACAGACAGCACCACAGCAATCTGTGAACCTTGGCCCTTCCTGCTTCCCCGACACCAGTCTTTGTATGCCTCATTCACTTATGATCAGTTGTCTTAAAAGAACTATCCACATTTATTCATTTATATGTCATTATCACTTACGCAACTCCAGTCTATGGAAATAATTTTCTACATATCTCAAGGGACCTCCGAAGTATCACATCCTAAAGACTCAACATTAGAAGTTATTGACCATAACTTTCTGCTCCAAGCCACTTTGTCGCAGCTGTGGGATGAGAAGTGCGGAACATGGCCTTCGAGCAAGAGTGCCACTCTCGGTTCTCTGCCGAGGGGTTTTATCTTCACAGGCCACTGCTGACCAGGTGGTGGCTGAGTGCTTCCAGCAATGTATCCCTCTGGGCCAGGGAAGGGGAAGGATAAGGGAGATGCATTAGTCCCTCAGCTTCTTGTCCCACAGCTGCTCTTCTTTCCTTGAGAAGAAGGAAGAGCAGCTGGAGCCAATGCACCCAACTAAGAGGCATAGCTCTGTCCCTGGGAGCAGAGCTGGCCTGGGCCAAGGACTTGATGACCACATGTGTCCACTATCAGCCTAAGGCTTCACAGCCATAGGCCCTGGCCCTGTGATTCCCCCAGGAGGAAACAGCTCCTGTCTTGTCTGGAAAGCAGCCCCACGGTGGAGTCCCAGTGGACTGCTGCCCACCTTGGAAGAAGAAAGCGCCACTTCCCCTCACCTTCACTGGCTGCTTTGCTTCAAGTGCGTCCACCCCTGTTCACAGGCTTGTCCATGAGTCCCTGACTCTGCTGCTTCTGCCTGCTTCCAAATCACATCCAGCAGTCTCCTACTGAGTTTACTTTGCTTATAACTGCCAGGGAATCATCCTACCCCAGGGGACATCCCAGCGATTGAGCTCAGAGGGAAAGAGACCTAAGTTTGAATCCAAGCTCCGGTATTTACTAGGTGTGTGACTTTGTCCTAAAATGAAATTACATAGTCACTGCAACTCCTTTTGCTCCTCTGAACCATCTGCCCAGGGGGTTCCACGGGATAATGAGTTCAGATGACTCACATAGGGCACACACATGACAATTTGGGGTTTTAAATAGAAGCCTACACTCCTTCCTGTCCCATCTTCTGCAGGAGGAGGGAGGCTACCCAGGCTTCAATACAGACTCATCTGCCCCTGGAAATTTCCTGGGAAAGGCAATGGATCTTTTCCTGAAGGGAACCCTGCAAGCCAGCACCACACCTGTATACATCTCTGCTACAGGCTTAGGGATAGGTTTGAACTCTTGTCACAGCTTACAAGCTGCATCACTTCTGACCCTCATGCAGACTTCCAAGAAGGGTGTATATGTGCCTTCAAATTAAGTGGGAACCTGGGGAGCAGGTGACTTTGTTCAGGATGTAGGGTCAAGAAGCATTCTGCTGCTCTCCTATAATGCATTATTTACAACCATGCTGCTTGTCATCTGCTAACAGCATCCTATTAAAGAAGGACTAAAAGGCACAAGGACAGAGGCCTTTGCTAGCCTCTGCCCTCTGAGCTGGGTAAAGGAGTAGCCAGGATATAGGGTGATGCGGAGGGGATTCAGCCCTGGAGTCAGATGCTTGGGTTGGATTTTCAGCTAAAGAGTTTGAGACACTAGGCAACTAACTCAAACACTATGAGCCTCTATTTTCTCATCTGTTAAATGGGTATTATAACACACCACCAGAGGGAACAATACAGAAATGTTGGTGCTGTTCTATAACATTTAGCATTATAATTAGCTGGAGTTACATGAGCAGTATGTGAACTCTAGGTTGCTCTGCAAATGAAGGGGAACTAATGGCATATAACACACTTACTATGTGCTATTATTACATACTCTCTTGATTACATACTCTCTTGTAATAATAATCTCTTGATTATTACTACATACTCTCTCTCCAGACAATCTGAGGGAGTGGGGACATGGTTGACATTCTAAGACTGTAAGGCCCAGTGGCTGAGAGACAGATGAAAATTTGCATCAGGAATAAGGACCTGTAGCCACACATGCCTGCCTCCCACACACGCCATAGTGCAGGACTCCTGGGGCTGCAGGAGAATTAGAAATTTACAGGAGGTAGGCTGCTACCTGGAAAGTGACCAGAGGAGAAGACTAGAAATAAGAAAATAGGGTGACACACTGAATAGGAGCATGTCCTTCCTGGGCACAGCCTTAAGCCTCCAGGGAGCAGACCTGAGCCATATCCACCACTGTAAGCACACCCATATACTCTGCCCACCTGAAGTGCAGGGCATGCTCTGGGTTTGTTATAACCATCTAGGTCAAGAAGCCTGCATGTTCCTGTTCAGGTCTCCTATAGAGTCCACCCAGGTCACCGGCACTGCCTGCAATCTTTCTCCCAACCTAGATTACTTCAGCCTTCTTTTGGTCTGGTCAGTTTTTACCTGCTCTTAAGGTCCCTGTAATAAGCACTTCCATAATGATCCTTTCTGGATTCTCCAGTATGGATGAGAAACTTGGTCAAGAGCTCCCATGATACCCTGCATTCTCCCTGTCCTACATGCCCACACTCCATTTAATTAGCCAATTTCTTCACAAACTATTTGATCCAGAGGACCAGGATTGTGTCTGTCTCCCTGCTTTTCTTCAGACAGTAATAGCCCCTCTACCCAGAGCTGTTACACCAGTATCTATTGATGTCATCCTTAAACCAGGTGACATAAGTTAAATTCTGAGTACCTAAGCAGTGAAGCACACATGAGCTAAAAAGGTTGGGCATGAGCTAGCTACAGTCCTCTGCAGTGCACAAGTCTCTAGCCTGCTACAGGAACTACTTCTGAGCTGGTTCATTCATGTATTGATTAATTCTGGGTTACTTCTGATGATAGATTCCTCCATGGCCTCCAAACCAAAAAGTTGCTAAGATACAGGACACTTGAAATGACCAGGCATATAAACACACAAATACCAGAAGACATGGCAGGAACTATGCTGGAGAGACAAAGTACCCAAGGAGCTCAAATACATGGGGTGGATAATTCTACTGGGGGCTTGCAGGAAAAGTTTGTCTGGCAAACAAGAAGGTAGGGTATCTTGGACACCAGAAAATCATGATAGATACAAGGTAGAGGCACAGGTGATAGAATTAAAGACAGTTTAGTTCAGGATTATGTTTGGGTATTTTATAAAAGCCCCCAAACATTGATGTCTTATCCATGAAAAAAGAACAGGGATGAGGACTTAATGCTTCGGGGTTGGCCTATTTTTTCTTGGTGGAGAGTCGCGGCCAGGTGTGTTTAATTCCTGGGTCTTGGCAAGCATGGATACCACTGACAGTTGCTGAGACATTCTGGGCTGCAGCTCTAGTTTCAGGATATATAAAAAACACCTTGGTCAAAGTGGGGGTGTGATTTAGCGGACCCCTCCCAAGCTGAGTCCGTTTTCATCAAATCAGCCATCTCTCCGCACAATGCTCCTTCTTCTTATTTAGGTCTGATTAGAAAAATGACCAGGCTTTGGGCTAAAAATATGAATGCTTTATGTTCTTCCACAGGGGGAAAAAGTAAGACAAGAGAATCTATGAAAGTAACAAGGAATTTCATCCTTCAGTGGACTTCAGAATGGATATTTTAGATTCAGCCATCCATAAACATTGGGTAATATCATACTCTTGTACTGCAGAATGAATTCCACAGAACAAGCCACAAATCTGCATTAGGACCAGAGAGGAGGCTCTCTATGTGCATTTAAAAATCTAAGCGATGCCTGGCATCCGCTGTGCCCAAATACACAGATGCCATAGGCAAAAAAGTCAATTGACCAAACAGCACAAACTCCAGAAAATGCGCTGCTGGGACATGCAAAGAGGGGAATACAGCCCCTAGACCAGATGACTTGAGTTAACTGGGAACTTCGAGCTGAAATCCCCACATGTCAGACCCTGCATATGAACTATCTTCTATGCCATGACAATGCCATTTGCAAGACCCTGCGTGACTTGGCCCTGACATTTGCCCACAATTTATTTCCTTTGACTCCCTTTCCAGCCTCACCTATTTCTGGAGTGAGGGTGTTCACCTCTCTCTTCATCTCTATTCTCCTTCTGCACTTGTTTTTCTTCAGGTCCATTTATCCCCAGACCTCAGTCTCTGCTTAAAAAACAGCCCAGGGAGGAAGCTGTACAATCCGTGGTATGGATTAGGTGCCCTTCCGCAGTGACATGGTGAGCCAGGGCAATAAATGCCAAGCTCCTCCACAGGCTCAGCGCCACCACCTCCCTTTCCAGTCCCACCACACCCAGCCTTCTTCTCTCGCTGTGTTAGCAGAGCTCCTTTACACACGCTCATTCCCGGGCCCTATGCCAAGCGGATGAGTCCCTCTCCCCTGAGCCTGCCAAGATGCTTTCATGTCCGAGACACTGTCCACACAGTTTCCCTAGTGACTTTCTCACCTTTGTCAAACTGAATTAAAAAATAAAAACTTCTCCTTCTCCTCCTCCTCCTTTTTCTCCTCCTCCGAGGATCAGCTGAAATGTCACATACTCCCTGGTCAAACTTGTACCACTACTGTCTCACTCCTGTGTCCCTCCCGTCAGGCCCTGGTGACCTGTGCAACTTCTCTACCTCCAGCAGCAGTTTGCCAAGAAGCAGGTTGTTCCCAAGCAAATAGATGAGTCTCCATCTCAGCAGAATCCAAAGGGCAGTGCTTGGGTTGAAACTATCTTTAATGTCCCCAGAATCTGCGTGGCTCCTAACACAGAGGATACCCCCTCTCTCGTTGCTCTGCAATGAAAAGAAACGTGAAATGAAAATGTGTCCCTCCCCTCTTTCTTGAGTTGGTGTCCTAGGTCCCTGTAGTGGTTGACTGATTATGTTGACTTGAGAAGTTTACTAAATCACCTCAGCAATTCTACATGCTAGGGAGCAGAGGACCCACTGTAGGGTGGCTCACTGCCTGGACGGTATATAAAGGAAATAAGAAAGGATGGATGAGCTCCTGTTCTTCAAGGAAGCTCCAGTCTTTGCCTTCAGCTTGGATATCATCTCCTGGCTTCTAGCACAGACTCTTCGGCTTCCTCCTTGGATCCTTCAGCCTTCTGGCAGACTCTTCCATTGCAAACCCATCTGCTTCCTGATGCAGACTTGCATGGAACACTGCAGTGAGCTTCAGGCGTTAAAAGGAAACCTTCGGTCTCCAGTGTGCAGGGACCCTCTGCACACGTGCTCCTCTGACTCTGTAGCTGGCCATCTTAAACCAGTCTTATAATTTCTTAAACATCTGTACATCTTGTTTTATATCTGTTTCTCTTATAAAATCCTGACTGATACAGTCCCCAGGGAAAGGGGCTGACTCTGACGGAAGGTGCCACAACCTCTCCTCTAACGCCATCCTTTCTTTGGGAGTATGTGTTTATGATGACCCAGCAGCAAGATCAGGAGTGATGACTGGGCCCACACGCCATCAACCTCTGTCATTCGGGACTTGAAAAAGGAAGACAGTGCATGTTTACAGAGCCAGCATCACTTACAGAGGAATCACAGCAAACCTCCCAAACCCCCTGCTGATTGCTTTACATCCCTTGTCATTTTTGACCCTCATAACAACCTAAAGAGTTAAGTTCAGCTGCTTCCATTTCACAGAATGGCAAATGGGAACAGTGGGAGAATTTAAGTATCTCCCAAGTCACGAGTATACTCAGCTGCTACGCCAGCCCTTGTCTCTCTGCACTGGGATTTCTTCAGCACATATCTGGATCCCTGAGCTAGGAGAAGCTGCACAGCTTGTGCACATTTAGATCAACTTGTCAACAGCAGGCTCGCTTACAACAGATCTTTTTCATCCCCCCGCCCCTGGCTCATGAGGTTGACAGAGTGGTATATTGGATTTCCAAAGGCATCTTTCATTAGAAAAATATATGCTTTTGATCACCCTCTGCCTTCCCAATGTTGCAAAGGCTGAAGATCAAGTTGCCAACCGGAATTCCATTCATCAAGGAGATAAACATCAGCCATCCACTTCCCCACTGCCATCATCAAAGAGCACATGTCAGCTGGTTGGCAGCTGGTGTTAGGACAAGAGGCCTTGGTGCCAGACTCAGGAGGTCTGGGCTGTAAGGTGGCCTCTGCTACCCCCTGCGATGGAACTATAAGCAAGTCACTTTTCTCTTTTGTGCTTTTTCCCTATCTGTAAGGCGAATGTTGGCCTTGTTACAGTGCTAAATGACTGAAGAAATGCTCTGATGAATGAATGAATCACATAACACACAAGCCATCTTGCTCCTCTAAGTTCCTACACCTCTAAAGCACTTTTCTAAAACCTGGACCATTCTGTTGGGCAATTCAGAACCCAGAGAATCTGAAGCAGGACCAGGATCTGCCAAAGTGTAGCATCATGCCCAGTCTCTCTTCAACTGAAGAGGCAACTCAAAGCATCAGAGCTACTGGCTAGACCAAAGCATGATGTGAGGTTTGTAGAAGCAGGGCCCTCCTTATCCTCTGGCCATTTAGTCCTACTCTGTCTGCACACAGGTGGCCAGTGAGGGGGAAAGACCTGCCCAGAACTGAGCACAGCTGACCCCTCAAAGTGTCTGCTGGCTTCAGGTTCTCATATTCAATAATAGTCCCTGTGAATAATAGATCTGCTCCATGACATTGCATGATAAACTGACCTGGTACAGAGTCCTATTAAGATAAATCACATTTAAGTTTAAGAAATTATATGTTTGAATCCTGTAATTTAATGTCACTGTGATGCCTGAGAGGAAGGAGAGGGAACTCAATTAGAGGCTAATTAGACCAGCAACTCACAAGGCCTGTGCTGCCTCCTGGCCTCAGCTACAGGGGAGTTAAACAGAGGAGCCTGTAACCCCAGCCCCAATAATCTCAGCCCTTGATTTCCTGCCTATAAAATAGGAATCATCTTTATGAAAAACGGAAGGAAGTAAATGGCTTTAAATGGAAAAGGAGATGGCCAAAAGAAATGCCCAAAAGCCCCAATTCAGGTCCCCAGCATCCTGACTTTGACCTGATCCCATTGGTTTTTGGTAGAGTTGTGGATAGGATTCAGAACTGAAAACTCTGCTCCACAAGATGCAAGATCTGTGAGTGGGTAAAGTTTATAGAGCAGTAGGTCACTCAGCTTCGCCAGATCTTTAGAAGATGGGTAGAGCTCAAAGCACTGCAAGTCACTGTACCCGGTCCTTTTCTTCAGCATAAACTATTTTAAAATCCCCCTCACCCTTCCCAATGAGCATACTTTATTCTTTCATACCTAGGCTGTTTTGCGACCTGTTGTGACCCATCTAGCTGGAATGGTTGGTTATGGTGTGTCTTTTCTTGCTGTTCCTTCCACAACTACTATACCCCCAAACATTCTCTGTGCCAGGGTCACCAGTGACCTACTAAGAGCCACAGGCATCAGTCTTTGCTCTTCCCAACATTCTCCGCATCAGCCACTCTTTTCTTCTTCATTGAATCTCTGATCCATTTTGGCTTCTGTGATGCTTGCTCTTGTCTCGCCAGAGTCACTTGCATGCAAGGACATTGTACTTACACATATCCCTGGGCCCTCTCCCCTTCCTGTCTCACCCATTCCTTGTGGTCTTCATTGACCAGCCCCCTCCAACGTGAGAATGCCATGCTTAATGCCTAGCTAGAATTCTTGAGATCGAGCCCCATACATCAAACCACTTTCTGGATTGAGTTTTTCTGAAATTCAATTGTCAAAAGCAAACTCGTTCATTCCCTACCCATGCATCTGAGCCAACTACAAACTCAGTTGCTATGGCAGGAACTTTTCCCCAGATCTGTCTCATTCCTGTCATCCTATTGGATACCAAATTCTGGGACTTCAGTGATTCCCTGCTGAGAAAAGGACATTGAGGAGAGAAGTATCTTCTTACGGCAACCATGACAATCATGATCCCTTTGGAATAAATATTTGGAGTGATGCAGAGGTGTTCAAATGCACAGTAGAAACAATAGTGTACAAAGGAGTGTACAAAAAGTTGGATCACAGCACAGCAAGAATATGAGAGCCCTAACTCCAAGAATACTTGTCCTAAACAGCAATAGACCAGATCTAGGTTCTAATGGAATATGATGCAAGGCTTCTATGCCACAGCTATGGGCTGCCCTACTCCATTCCTTCTGAGCAAGTACAAATCTCAGCAGACAAGCTAGTGAAATGCTGAGGACACACAACAAGGAAGACAAGGTGTTCATCAGAGGCACCCACCAAAAATCATAGAGAAGAGTGTTAGGGACAGGCAAATTCAGGATGTGGAAGACAGTCCTCTGGCCCAGCACCAGCCCCAAAAGGATGACAGAACCAGAATACAGTTTTTAGGTGCCTGTGATGCTAATGTAAGAGATCTTCTCTTTGCACAACCTTAGTCAGCTTTAAGTCTCATAACCTCAGAGAGGTAAATGCTATGCATCTGCACAAACATCATTTGAAAGTTTACTTAAATTTTTAAGTATATCCACTTTTATGAATTTTAAAAAATAAATCTTTAAATTTTCATTTTTTATTCAGCCCCTCTGACAGCCCCCATGGCATATATTGACTGAAACAAAAATTAAAAATTTATAAATTCACAAAAAAAGATGACTTTTAAAAATGGAAATACTTCCACTCTCAAATGATATACTCTGTAAGTGCATGACATTTATGCTTTTGAAGTTATTAAGGATTTTGCATTAATGCTTTTGGAGCACTTTGTATTTGAAAGGATATCATCCTATTCAATCCTCACAATAACCACTACCCCCAAAAGATAAGGCTCATTGTCAACTCTACTTTATACACAAAACCTCAAAGGCCCAGTGATGTTCAGCGTCCTGCTGAAGGTTGCTCAGGGGATGATTCTGGAGCACAGACCACAGCCTCTTGTGGCCAAAAGCAGATGTAAGTCAAGGAGAGGTTTGGGAAGCTGCTCTAAAATCAGGCGACAGCATCTCTACAGGCCTGCCAAGCAAGTTGCCTTATAAAATAGTAAGGAGCCATCCCAGCAGACCACGGCATGGATAGAATGCAAAGCAAAGAAAAACAGCTAGTGGGCTGGAGAGATTAACTCCCAGTTCAGTCCAGGGTTCAGTCAGAAACAATGGGTCACATGGGAGGGACAGAGCAGGGGCTGTTTATCTCTGTCCTCATGGGCCTCTGGTGATGTTTACATCAACCCAGTGGAGCTCTCTGAGTCTGCGTTGATTGGGAACATACGGACCAGGTAGAAAGAGCTAACAGAGGCCTGTGCATTGCAGGGAGCAGGAATGGATGAGAAATATGGGACATGGCGAGTCACAAGCTCTGTGTGGCTGCTCAAATATTAATCAACAATATATTTTAATGACATAAAACACCAGTGAGCTTTAGAAGGAACATGAAGGGCTTTGAATATCTTGAATAATGGTATTGTCACTCTGAGTTTTTATGGTCTCATCTTTACCAAGAGCTTCAGCTAAATTCTAAGCAAATAGTCAAAGCGCTGGACGTGAGTTCCAGAACAATGTGAGCCAGCAGCAGCTGTGCAACTCCTTTATGAGGGAGGGCAAAGCTCCTGCCATTCCCCAAGTCACCCTCACTATCACCAACCCCAGAGTTGCATGACCTGACAGAGCAGGGGGTCAGGTTTAGGAAAGCCTGTGAAATCCTGCTCAAGGATTAGCCACTGTGTAGCCATAAGCATATGGCAGAACCTCTGGGATTCAGTTTTGACATGTGACATGGATGGTGTGCTGATCAATATTTTATTGAGAAAGACAATATTTAATATATACAACTCAAAGAAGAAAAGGTTTAGATTGGTTCACAGTTTCAGAAGTTCAGTCCATGAAAAGATGGCTTGCGTTAAGAGATAGCATGGCAGAGTGGTGTGAGAGCACAGTGGCCCACCTCAAGGCAACCCAGAAGCAGGAATAAAAGGAAGCTCTGTAGAGGAAAGGAAGGGGCTAGGTATTCTTCAAAGGCACAGCACCAATACCTACTAGGCCCTTCTTCCTACAGCTTATTCAGCTCTGAACTCATGGCTGGGTTGTATACCCAATGATGTGTTTAGAACCCTGGTGACCTAGTCATGTTTCCAGAGCCCCACCACTAATCACAGGGGCCACTGGGGTGGGGCGTTTTTGATGCAAGTGATATATAGATGACTTTAGATTTGTGATGGATGTCAAGGAGATACACCACATGACAGGACTCACAAGGCTAGGCACATGGTGATGGGGAGGTTAAGTCAGCCTTAGAAACTTCACCTATTTCCATCTCTTCTTCATCTTGGCTGCTTGGGACTGAGGTTCAAAGAACAGTTACACAAGTTCTCATAGAGGGGCTGAGTGAGCCTGCAGTCCAGACCTCAGGGCCCTAGGTCAAAAGCTTTCCCTGAGCTGAAGACTGCTTCTCTTGTGATGTTTCTTGTATAATCTGGGAGGCCACTCAGTGCCTAAAGACAAAAAGGACGGAAATATCCCCTAACAGCTCTTCACATGGAGATGAGCACAAACCAGATTCAGGGGCCACTTCTGAAAACTGCTGGCTCCTGAGGGAGATGGGGGTCAGCACACAGAAGCATGGGACTCGAGAAGGAAGAAGGGGCCACCCACTGAACAACTGTTGCCTTCACAGAGCTGCTAACAAAAGCACCTACGGTTGTCTCCAGGAGAGGGAGGACAGAGAGAGGGAATGTTTGGGTTCTCACTCAGAACTTGACCCTTAGAGGTCAAGGACAGTGACGCCAGGAGCCCTGACTGCAAAAGCCCCATTGCAGTCTTTGTGGAGCCAGAGTCCAGAAATAAAGAAGCTTCAGCCTATGATACCTGAAGGTCACCGACAGCTAACCATCCTGCCAGGGAGGGCAGGGTGAAGTAGATCATCTAATGGGGGGCTGGGGCACACTGGGAGAGGGACTCAGAGAGGCTGTTTCCTGGCACCTAGGCTCCATTTTCTCAAGCAGAAAAGGATCAGGAGTAGTGATACCTTCCTTCCCCAAGAGATTCATGAGTCAAGATGCAAAAAGGCTCCTAACTTGAAAAATGTGCAAGTGTCATTCCCATCTTAACCTCCCCTTTACAAGGACAAGATTTTCCTTCTCAACATAGTTCTGCTTTCATCTCTTCTCAAAGGTCTTGGTCTTAGTTCCTACATCAGAAAACCTGAGGCAATAATGAAATCAGGCTCCCAAGCAGGCATGCCGTGGAGAGCTGCTCAGGCAGTGAACTGCACAACTCTAGGAGGCATCACATACCTATACATGAGAAGCACCCCAGGAGCCAGGCAAAGCTTTGACCTGCCATGCACAGAGGTGCTGTGGGAATTTCATGATATATCATTGCACCACTTTGGAAAATGCCACAGACTAGACCAAGACTGATCATGATCAAAATTATGAAAAGAAGTTTTAGAATCCATCTCTACACTGACCCTCATTCCATGGAGCCTAAACATTTGCAAAAATTTAGGGTGCAGGAGGGAAGAAGGAGCTGAGGCACTGCATGCCCATCATGCCCCCAGGTCTTGTTACCTGAGACTGGAGCTGCCATGGCAAGGACCCACTTTGGTAAGAAAATTTACAACTCTCACACCACCTAGTGAAGGTCCAAGACACGTTTGTCTGTTTGTTTGTTCTTGATTTGTTGATGCCCAGCTAAAAATGATGAGTGAGCAAACTAAGGCTCAGATGCCAAATCTAGTCTGCTGCCTCTGCAAATCAGATTTTAGCAGGATGCAGCCCCAAACACTGATTTACACATTGTAAATATGGAAATTTTGCATGTTTTACCTTGTGCACATTTACATACTGTCCATATGTTTACATTTTTGTGCTGTCACAGCAGAGCTGAGTACTTATGACATGGACTCTATGGCTTGTAAGCTGAAAATATTTACTCTCTAGTCCTTTAAGCAAAAACTGGGGAACCCAAGCTAGATGACTGAGATGTTAAGGAGAAAGGACCTGTGTTGATCTGGGAGAGGGGACAGAGGAGACAGAAGAGCAGAGAGAGAATGCACTGAGGTTGTCACCAAACACACATTACGCTGCATCACCCCACCACTGCCAGCTCACTGTCAGTCCAGCCACCAGGAAGGTTAGTTACAGCCAGACTTTCTCCATGGGCACTCCCTAGCTTGCAGAGTGGTAGAAATACCAGACACACCTCAGAAAGCCACAGAAAACACATCTAGGCCTCCAGCACGGGCATAACAGAGTTGCCAGAACCAGCATCTCAGCAGGCAATGGGATAGGATTCTAGTCAGTGAGACTACAGTGTTGGCCCAGCTGGGCCAAGTATAGCCAGAGACAGGAAGAGTTGGGGTGCTCCTCAGATGGCCAGTTCATGACAATGACACCAGTGACACCAGGCCACCAGCTGAAGGATTCACTTTCAAGTTGTCAGAAGTAATAGAAGAACCACCCCTTGTGGTTGTTTCAATATTAACGCAGGAAAGGCACAGTGATTATAGACTCTGAGAGTCAGACTATACCTGAGGTGAGCTCCGCCGTGATCCTAGACAAGAGTCATGAGTCCCTCCCTTACAGTTCTCACCAGCTGACTCAGCCTCTGCTGGCACAAGTCTGATTGGCACAAGTCACTCAGGTTTCCATGTCACTCCATCCACAAAAAATTACTCTCCTAACTGAACTCACATCTCCTTCCTCATAGTGTCCATCACTAGTCCTACTGCTGTGTGGCAGCTAAAGAAAATGAGCTCAGTGTTGTCACTGTAACAGAACTTCCACCCTCTTCTCTGGGATGACACTGGAGAAGTAGCTTTACCTCTCAGAGCCTCAGGATATTTATCAGGATCAAAAGGTGGAGGTGGCCCAATCTTAATCATGATATCACCTTTCACACCCACACCAACTGTGGGAGGAAATCAGGTGTTCTCACCTGCGTAATGATAAAATTGAGGTTTAGGAAAAAAGCCATGGATGGGTGAGGGTGGCAAGGGGAGATTTCAAATTTAAACTCGTGTAATTTTGTACTAACATGATGCCCAGTGGAACTTGTCAATTGCCTCTCAGGAAAATAGGAGACCAAGTTGACAACAAGTCAGCCCTCAGGCCTCTCAAGTTCTGAACTCACTGATTCAAAGATGCATCCCTGAAAGCTTGGAATAAATCAGATGGATCCCAAACTCCCTTTGTTTAAAAAAATGAAGTGTTTTATCAACTTCCCCAACAGGAAATCTGATTTCCGTTCTTGTTGCCACTTTATCATTTCCTCCCAGCTGTTATCGAGATCACAGCTCCAAAGATGCTTAAATGTTTGTCACATTTAATATTATTGTCCCCATTTTTCATGTATGATATGCTGACTGATTTCACTGGAAAGGCTGGAGGAAAAAGAAATCAGTGGTTCTGATAACCATGTGCACAAGGCTGGGTGTCCTCAGAGCTGCCCAGGGTCTTCCTTAGTGATGGCAGCATCAGAAGGGGATTTCTGACCTTAGAGACAAGAGCTGAGGTTAGAGAGCCGAAGGCAGGACCGTGGGAGCAGCAAGCTGTCCTGTACAGGCATTTCCCAGCTGCCCCATTTGTCTCATGGCTACAGTCCACTGCCCTCTGTGTTGTGAAGACATCACCATTTCTCACATGAGAGTTTCAATCCCTCCCTCCATTCCCATGGCTGTGACTCCAGCCAGACCCTCTCTAAGCATTTTCCCACACTCCGCACAGTCACCAAAGTGATTTTCTAATGCAAATCTGATCATGTCACATCCCTGCTCAGAATTCTCCAGTGCCTCCTCATTGTCCTCTAGATAAACCCAGGCCTCCATGATGGCTGAGTGAGTACTGTTATGCTTGATTTCTGCCTGTTCGGCAGCCTTGTCCAGTACTCTTTGCCCTGACCTCTGAGGACTCACCTCTGAGAGCCTCTTCTAAGAGGCTGCCTGTGACCTCTGCATGTGGCTCCCTCAGCCTGAAAACCCTCTTTTTGCAATGGCAGATTAAAGACAGACTCAGCTCCCTTGACCTTCTAGTCACAGGTGGAAATTTGTGTCTCTGCCTTTCAGTCCAAGCAGGTCTGTGGTTATCTTAGCTCAGGAGATCCAGGGGCACACACCCTATGAATTTATGGCCCTGAAGCCTGAAGATACTGGCAGATATCACCTCCTCTCTCTATACCCCACATCCCTGAACCACTTTGACTGAATTACTAGAGAAAAAAGAGGGAACATGGGAAGCATCCCCAAGACTGTAGAAAGGAAGCATCCATCAGCCCACCCTGCTCTGCTCTCCCCAGAAAGTCCCAAAGCATGGGCCAGAATCCTTTCAGGACCCACCAGCCCAGACCTGCTTCCAGAAACCTCAGTTCCTGCAGGGTGGCAGAAGGATCACACAGCTTGGCCTTGCCTTTCTGATCCAAGAATTGTAAAATACAAAAAAAGCATGTTTCAAACTACTAAATTTTGGGACAGGTATACCCTAACAGATAACCTGGAAACTTTCTCTCCCTTCTGTTTGTTAATCAGCTTCTGTGTATTATTTAGATGAGGCCTGGAAAGTCTTCTCTTGGCACAAGTGCACTCTAGGTGCCACTCCTCTGTTTCCATAGAAACCCTCTGCCATCTGCACATGTCCTATGGTGAACTTCTTTCTCCCACTATCTTCCCATGGCCACAAAGACAGGATGCTCAGTTGATCTCCCTCCACACTGTCTCTCTATCAGGGAGGACAGAGCAACTCACCAAATATTTCTCCAAAGTATGAGTCCCTGACCACATGGATAAAGTCACCTGTGACAACTAAAGGGCTCTTGATTCATGGTGACAAATAAGACAAGGTCAGGAACTGAGTCCTTAGAGTAGTTCCACATAAAGGGTTAAATACTATCAAGGTTTCAAAGGAAGATGCATGAATTATGCCCAGCTTGACGAGCTGGACCATTAAACATTCATTAAGCATCACTGGACACCTCGGTACATGAATAGCAATACCCATAGTGGGATAAAACAGTCGACACCTCCCCTCCATGACCTCCACCTCCTCCACCAACTCTTGCACCCAGCTGAACATCCAGCATTGTTTATTTGTTCATTCATTCTTTTCTACATTCACTTATTCATGAAGCATCTGTCAAGTGACTTCTGTGTGCCAGATGCTTTGTAAGTTTCTGGAGATATAAAGCTAAAAATCACAAGGTCATGTTAGCCACATGGGAAGCACCCAGAATAGATCCCATGCTGCTCGGGGAATGTTATCCACAAAAGACGTCATGAGATGAACTCTAGGGAGAAAAACTTATGTGTCCTTTGCTCCTGAGCCACCAAGGATCTTATCGTCGATGGCTGGTAATTGTGAAATTAAAAGCAGCAGGGGATAGGGCTTAAAAAAGGAAGTATCCTTGGTGGTGGTACAGAAACAGATGCTTCTTGGAGGAGAGAAAGCAGAGGCAAAGCCCTCCGAGGCCCAGAGGCTGCAGTGTGGAGGAAGGCTGAGACCTGCTAAAGAGAAGGGGAGAAAAATTATTAAAGCTGGAGGCAAGACCTAGAGTTAAGGCTTAATTAAGAAAGCAGGCATTTTAGGTTCTCACAAATAAGCAAACAGAATCCCCTCGGCCCCTCCTGATCATCGCCAGTAATTGCTTTAAAGCTGTGGTTTGCTCTGCTTGGGCGATCCTTAAATACATGTTGATAAAAGTAATGAAGATAGGAGTGGCGAGCAGCCTGCTCACTGGCAGCCGGCTCCTAGCTCGTCCTTGGCTGTGTGTGACCTGAGCAGGTCACTGCCCTCCTGACAGTTGTTTTCACCTGCGCCAAATCACCGCAGAACACCTGGGGATGAGGTTGGGGTTAGAGGGATGGGTGCAGAATCAGACTGATACTCTGCTTCCTCTGATCTGAGGAGCGTGTGACCCAGTTGGATGTAGCAGCGCAAACTCCATTCGTAACAGACCATTTGCCATTCATATCTGCTCCATCACCTGCTACCTCTATAACTACGACCTTGAGTGTAACCGGGGGACATTTTAAGTCCTATTTTCTCCACTTTGAAATGAGAGTTTTTCATATCATCCCTGAATCCTTTAAGATTTAGAAAAAACAAAAAGAAAGCATCAGCTCCCAGAAAAGCTGATCGTGTTTCTCCATAGGAGATGCTGAGGCTGAGCACTGTTCAAACCAATCACTGTGCACCGCTGAGGAAGATGAGGGTTAAGAGTCACCAGGTGTTGGGACTGGCTGTTCTTGCTGCCTGGAATACTACGGCTCTCCATATTCCTGCTGCTTACCCAATAATCATTTTCCACTCTTCAGACCACAGCGTGTGAGTCTTCTTCTAGGGTTCAGTGTTGACTCTCCTGCTAGCATCAGACCCATCAGGCCATAGCAGAACTATCTTCCTTTATATCTTCCCCTCCCCCTATTATTCCCAGGACAGGAAGCTGTGGAAACAGGGCCTAGGTTTGGTTCCTGCAATAGTTTATTGTCTAGCACTTGCCTGGCACGTTGAAGCAAGTCAGTGACCACTATTCAAATCCGTTTTTGAGTCATACAGATTTCCAATTGGCAAAGCAAACCATTTATCTTCATTTAGCCTGTAAATTGGGCTCACTGGTACCTGCAATATTGAAGCACCACAGGACAGTCAGTTGTGGGAGACCTGTTACGTTATATACAGTAACAAAGAGAAGGCACATGATCTAACATGAGGGTCATGGTTAATAATACAGAAATGCATTCAAGAATTTTGCTACATGTAGAATTAAAGTGCTCTTGCCACAAAACAATATTGACTCACTATGTTAGACAATGACTATGTCAAATTTGCTTGACTGCAATAAACATTTCACTATATGTACATCAAAGCAACATGTTGAATATATTATATATATATATATATATATATATATATATATATACATACTAAAAAACGGCTAGGTATACGGTTTTTAATCTCTCAGAATTTTTACTTTGTACTTATTTTAAAAATTGTGGCACATGCTTATAATTCCAGCACTCAGAAGGCTGAAGCAGGAAGATCACCAGGGGTTCAAAGCCAGCCTGAGCTACACGATAAGCTTAAGGCCATAATGAGACCATCTCAAAAAATAAAATTAATGTGGCATGTCAATCATGAGCACTCATCGAAAGGAAAGATTATAAGTAAATGAAGTTGGCTGCAGTTTTCTTAAACTTTCTTCATATTCAGTGAATTTTCTATTCAAAATCATCATATACATATTTTCTCAAACAATACTAGACTCTATGTCATCACAAGTATTGGTAATACAGGATCTGTTTTTAAAATATCTATATAATAACCCAAACATACATGTTCTAGACTTTCATCTAGTATTTGCTTTAAAATGCTACTAAATACTTCTAGATTCAAAACCCTTGCCATCCTTTCTCCAAAACCATTTCATTTCTAAGGACTAAAAGAATGACCATTATTTCTAAGATTTCCTTTCAAACTGTGACATCCATTTAGTGAGTTTTGCCATGACTATAAACAAAAATAAGGACAGGCACATTATAATGCTACATGGCCAATAGCTGTGAGAAGATATTTACATGCATCAGCCCAATTTTGAGACATTAATGAGTGAAAAACAAGGTGCATGTTGAAATTGATGAAGTAATTATAGTACTCATGAGACTGTCTTTGAATGACTGACTTTTTTGAAAAGTTTCCAACATAAATACTTCGCACATTATGTAAGCTAAAAACATGTTTCTTTCTTCTTTTCTTTCTTTTTCTTTCAGGCAGAAAATGTCGTGTCTGGTTGTAAGTATCCTGAAGCCTTCGTTATTTTTCTCATTACTGAGACAATATACTTGATACCCACAATTTAAAGAACGGAAGGTCTGTGTCAGCTCACAGTTTGCAGAGGTTTCAGCCCACAGTGGGCTGCCTCCAGGGTATGGAGGCAATGGCAGTGAGGCAGAGTGTGAGAAACAGTCCATGGCAGAGCAGGCAGGAGACAGCAAAGCAGCCAGGCTCAGCAGCAGGCTTGCCCTCCTGCTGCCCCTTTACATCCAGGCTATCAGCCCCTGATAGGTGCTACTGAAAGTGGGTGGGGCTTTCATTATCCATATGCAGAACTATGCTAACCCCATTTAGTTATCACACACACACACACACACACACACACCCTTAATCCTACTATCACACACTTTAGATACAGCCAGCTCCAAAAACTACCTATGAGTGCAGGAGGTCTTGACGGGGACATTTAGATATAAGCCGTAACACCTGACTTGCTGGGTGACTGATGGATGTGAAAGGAATTTGTCATACACAGAATGAGTATTTGATGGGGATGGGAACACACATGGAAATATGGACCTCTGTGTGTCTCATTCTCAACAGTGGCCATATAATTTACCATCCAAACCAGGGCACTTTTGAGAATGACAGAAGTCACACTTGCTAATCTAACTGGGCCGTAATGCATAATATGGGACTAACCCAAGAGAACCAATGTGTATAACAACCTACTACATTGCATCTTCTAACTAGCAAGTAGAACTGAAATCATATGCAAAGTTCTCTCATCTCAGACTTGGAGTGTCTTTGTCTCCAACCAGGAGAGGTCAAGAGATAATTGATGGATATGCAGGTACCCTTGGCTTCCACTGCAAGAAGCCTCAAATAATAAATACTAAAGTGGTTAAAATTCAACACTGCAATGTTGTATGAGATCCTCCACTTCCTCAGCTGTTATTTATGGGGCAGAGAAAAGGAACCACGTTGATGATGAATCTGCTTTTATCAGATAAAAATGGGTGAACAGTAAAAGATCACAGTGAGATATTGTACAGAATTTCAACAGGGGACTTTACAAATGTATATTAGAGAAAATGAATTTTTCACTGGATAAAATGTATCCCTTTACAGTATGAGCATCCATATATTTAGTAACCCAGGACAGAATAACACAGTTTCTTAATAGCCCTAATTTATCACTCAGCAGTTAAAAAAATAAATAAGAGAGAGAGAAAGACAGACAGAGAAAAAGAGAGGGAGGGAGAGAGAGGGGCCAAAATCTGAAATATTGCAAAAGTTACTGCCCAAAAGGCCATGTCATGTCTGTTGTCTTAAGGAAATGAATATGAATCTTATAGAGGGTTTAGCCCAAGAGAAGTCAACAATGGCTTTCAAAGCATGTGAGGTTGAATCCTGAGGGCACTAGGAAAAGTGAAGATAAAGGAGATGGCCCTCCCAGGTGGCAGTGGTATCACCTTAACACTTGAAGGATGGAGTAGAACAAAATGACTGAGTAAGGGAGAAATCACTGTCTCTGCCCAACTTTCCATGGGGACAGTGGTCTTCTCCTGCCTTTGGATTTATATTTAGATTAACGTGTAAACCACTGGCTCCCTGCTTCCCAAGCTTTTGAATGGCAAACTGAACTATCCCATATCTCACATAAGTTTACAACTTGCCCATTGTAAAATCACAGGCTTCTCAGCCTACATAACCACACAGTCCAACTACTTACAGTAAGTCTATAAACAGGATTGTTCTCTCTGTCTCGCTGTCCTGTCTTTCTTGATTCTACTTCATTCTGGTTTGTGGAGAGCTCAGACTAATATAAATCTGGTACCAAAATGTCTTAGAGAAACAAGATTTTCTGAATTGGTTCTGGGTTTCTAGTGTCCCTCTAATCCAGTGGGGCTGAGCCTATGGCATGCCCGCTGCAGCAGGCTATTTGTATCATTGAAAAGTCTAACAGTTTTGCTGTCACTGCTCTAAACTGAGAGTACAAGCTGCTAGTGACTGTCCCCAGAGCATGGAAGGTCATGGAGCGCGATCTAGTGATGGAGATACACAGTGTTGTCTCCACCAGCTCAGCCCTGAAGCCCAGCTCCATCAGGGAGTGCAGCCATTGGCTTTGCCACTCTCGATGCACTTACTCCTGACTTCAAATCCCAGGATCTTAATTGTTTGCTTCATTCCCTTTTCTCTTGCTCTGATGTTTTCTGTGACCTGAGATGATCTACAGCTGCAGAGCTTTCCTTATCATTGCCTCCTTCTGGGACACAAAGATGTCACGGAGTGGAAATAACACAGGTCCGGAGACAGACAGACCTGAGTTCAAGTATAATTCCTGACATTTTTTGCTGTGTGACTTATGGTAGACTCCTGGACCTCTCAGAATGTTGGTTTACTTCTCTATATAAAGTGGGGTTTTTCACAAAGATATGCTTTCTGCTTGTGTAACTTTCATTCATCTTACAAGTTTCTTTTAACAATTGACTGGCATCTCTCTTCCTATAAATTCTATCATCATTCAAACACAGAACCCTTGGTATTCACTTCATTATTATTTCAACCTAGGGAAAAACAATAGTTGAAGCATAAGTATCAGTTTCCTTAGTGTATAAATGTTTCTAAGAAATGAATAAGAAAAAACAGCCCAATTAAAATGACAAAAAGTAAACAAAAAGCACAAGCAAGCAATTGACAAAAAAAAATAAGAAGCAATAACCAAAAGTGAGTATTTTAAAAATAAAACAAACATAATCGATA
Organism: Cavia porcellus; assembly: GCF_034190915.1. Taxonomy (NCBI): domain Eukaryota; kingdom Metazoa; phylum Chordata; class Mammalia; order Rodentia; family Caviidae; genus Cavia; species Cavia porcellus. The sequence goes on from NW_026947487.1 coordinate 97,993,259, forward strand.
AGAAATGGAAATTGAAACAATGCATATGAAATTTCTAAGGGTCAGAAGTTTAGTACCTAATGAGGATTTTGAACTTGATAAAATTCCTAGATCATGGAATTCTAAAGAATATCAAAAGTCTTTTTAAAATGTCTTTGAAATTTCACTCTATAAATTTATCTCAAGAATGATGTTTTATAATATGTGATTATGCTTATCATGTTATTTGTTATAGAAAACATGAAAAGGTGGATGATGTAAAAAAAGATAAACTGTAATTGTTTTTAGATATTTAAAATTGTGCCTTGGAGAAAGTTTAAAAACAGGAAAATATATGTAAAGCAATTACTTAGAAACAAATTCACAGAAGTTCTCTTTGAATGCTTGATGGTTCTCTTTTCTCAGTGTTTCTGTGTTTTGGAATTTCAGTTTGAGGAAGAAAATAGGGAAGAAGGGAAGAAGAAGGAGAAAAGGAAGAGCAGACACTGGCAAGAGAAAATTCTGAACCAAGCTTCCCGATGGATGCCAAGCAAGATGTTAGGGATGGTCAGGAAAGAAGAGATGGAGCCATTGACTGGTCTGCCCTCTGCCATAGTGTGAGAGCTTGGCTCTAACCCCAAACTCTCTGCAGCTTGGTGCTGTCCACTGAGGACAAACACTGCCCAGTTTTTGCACTGGGCTGCTGTGATGCTCAAAATGATGCCATGTGCAAAAAAAAATCTCCAATGTACACAAGTCCCAAGGAGTGTAATTATCCCCTTCGTTAGAGCAATCATTCTCTGCTGCTCCATTATCCTCTGCTGGAGAGCTGCTTGTTTGGTTCTGAAGTGCACTCAGGATTTCCACAACACAAAGAGAAATACATGTGCTGCCCAGACCAGCTTCAACACAAGCGGCATCAAGAGATAACCAAATAGATGCCAAAGACCTCTATTATACCAAGGTCTGGAGACAGCCAGCTTGGTATTGGACAATTCAAGTTCAGTCTAAGCATGGTAAGCTGCATGAACTCAGACAAACTGTTCCACCTGCCTTTATTCATATTAATGAGTAAATGAGTTCCATTTACTCATTAATAAAAAGGAAATAGTCATTCCAGGTCTGATCCACAAGTTCACTTGGGACAATGCATCCACACCTTATGTGGACTTCTCCATGACTACTAGCCAACTTACACAAATGAAGACAGCATCAAGATTGTTGTGTCATCTTGGCCATAGCACAGTAAAGTGTAAACCCTATGGACTGTGGGTCTTCTTGACGTTAATAAGCAATATGTGAATTACAGTCTGTGAGCAATTTCACAAAATCACTGGATTTTAAATTATAATAAATTTACTATTATTAAATCAGATACATGTTTTGTATCTGATTATTGAAAAGCAGGTTAAATTTTATAAACACCTTTGACCTTGGCATATGTTTTTAATGAAGAACCCAACTCATAATCCTTTGCAAAATCCTGCATAAATGTTGACTGAGACAAAATTGACTGAAAAACCCACAGCAACTTGGTTCTAACCTCATGTTTAGGCTGCATGAGCCCTTTCATCCTGAATAAAATGTAGCATCTGATTCCTTTAAAAACAAGTATCACTCTTACCCATTTATGCTTGTTAATGCCAGCTGCTTTTTTCTCTTACCCTTCACTTTTATACTAACGATTTATTTTGAATTAATCAATCTGTCTCTATTTTTTTCTCCATTCATCCATCCGTTAATTCATCTATCCATTCATCCATTTACTCTCTTTTAAAAGTGAGAAATATGATGATCAAGGAGATGAATGTTTTACCTCAGGTTCAGCAGAGTTTAGATTTGACACTAAATATATCTGATTACATGATTGTCCACCTTTTCTTCGTATCACAGCCCCCCTTTCCCCACCACTACCACCACGCTCCATGCCCTAGAAAGTAAGATGTCAAATAAAGAAATAAGAGGTGAGAATGGAAACACATGAAGAAATGGACACGTGAAGGTTGAGAGGAATCTAGAGAAAAAAGAGGAGTCTGGCATCCCCCACTCCAAAGAAGGAGACCTGAACCCGAGGAACACTATCCATCACTCTAGTGTTCTGAGGCAATAATTAGATGATGGGTTTTGGAACCAACATGATTTAACATTCAATCTGGGAAGCATAATTTATGAGCCACATGCCTTCATGGAGCCTCTGCTTTCTTCTCCATAAATTGTGGTGATAACACCTGCTTTGTCAGAAGGCTAGGAAAATTCAAGGAACTCATATCCATAAAGGTCTTCATGATGCTCCTGGACCTACACTAGGAAACCTGTGTTGCACTGACTCCTCTCTCCCCAAGCTGACACTGTCTCAAGATAAGAAAACTGAGAAACAGCAGATTCATGAATTCCGTAGAAAGAAACCCAAGTCTGAAGACATCTGAATACTAATATTAATATTAACACTAATACTAAAATCAGCAGTGTGGCGGCAGCAGCAGCAGCTCCCTTGACCAAGAGACATATTTCATGCTTCTTATTGCTGTTTCTCTTCAATTCTGGTTTTCCTTTGTTAATCAATACTACATAAGCAGCCTTCCTGAGGCAGGCCAGAAAGGCCTCTGATACATTTTCCTTTTCTCTTTTTGTTCATTAAAAAAATGAAGTAGTCCTTGTTAAAGTTGTTCTGTGCTGCAAAGGGCACTGGATACAAGGCTTGTGTTTTAGTTGAGAACACAGAGATCAGAAAAACTTGACGAATTATATTACTAACGAATTGGAGGGTATTCCATGTGACAATGTAAGTATGCCAGAGTGAGATGAAATATCTCAATGACTTAGAAGAAAATAAAGAAGCCCTTTCCCCTCCCTTCACCTTTCAGCTATTCAGGCTGGATCTTAAAACTTTCATTTTCCACCCAAGGGCAGAGTTTTAGTGAATAAATGAGGTTTGCTCAAAGGAAATAGACCTTTAAAGTGTCTACCTGTGATTCGATTGTCCTTGGTTAAGGTTTCAGTTCTCCAAAGACATGTAACTTCCAGCAGGATCTTTAAGAATGCTCTAGAAGGATCAGAAATACGAAAAGTAAAATTCTTTCTTGTGGCCAGAGCTTGAATACAGCACATCTGGAATGAATATTTGTTATGAGATTCCTAAGATTAAGCAGGTTGGTGAAGTCAAGATTGATAGAGAAGTAGAGGCTGGTAAAATCAGTAAAAGGTACAGCAGGATAAACAGATGGACTCTTCATATTTGTAAGGTTGGGAGTAAAACATCCCTGATTGTCTTTCCTTCACCTTGGAATCATAGTTTCCCAAAGGTAAAATAATCTGTTGGGTGAAAAGCTGTAGACCATCAGCATCTATCCAGGGCAATGCTAGAACTACAGAATCTCAGGTCTGTCCCCAGAACTGCTGTGTTCTAGAAAGATCCCCCAGGTAACTCATGCACATGTGAAAGCTTTGGAACCCCAGCGATAGCTTACACTCCTGACACATTTCCTTTGTCCCTGTCTCAAGTTGGTAGGGGCCCTTCTTGGTCTCGCTTTTGCTTCTAAATATTCACCGAAGTTCTTCTGATCATAGCTGTCACCAAAGGGGTCCAATCCCCTAGCTCTTTGATTCTATTTATCTCTAGAAAGACTTTAACAGGTAAGTCACTGGCAGGTGGGTGAATACATCATCTTGATTGACTGGTTCTACCTGCCTCATATACTGAGTGGATAAATGATGTCTAGGCAGCACTAAATAACCAGCAGGAAGGAGCTCTGTGATCAATTAGTGGTGTCTGCTTCAGGCACAGACTGTGAGCAGCAGATGTGTCCAAATATATCTTAATGAGTTTACAACTTGAAAGAAGACTTGGTGGAAGCAAGGTTATGGGTAGAACTCAGAGAATCCACTGACCTGAATTTCAGGACTCCATTACCAGTTTCAACTGTTCCAAAGCAACAAACATGCTGAATTTGAACCATAAAAGCTTCTTCTTACCCTAATGTCCCACACTTCTTTTGTCATGACAGCCCCAGCTTCCCTTAACCACAGGCCTCCTCTCAATAGCCTGGAGGTGCTTAGGAGGATGGAGGGGAAGAGAGGGAGGCTGAGGGATGTGAGGAAGAGAAACTGCCAAGCACGCTGGCCTGCAGCAGGGCCCCAACCCTCCACCTCCGCTAGGCATCTGTTTCCAATGAAGCTAAGGAAATTCCTGACCCCACTTCTGCATTCTATTCTTGCTGCTCTGGTCTTGATTCTACATTGGCCTCTCCCTTCTGTGGGCTGTGAGCCAGGCCAACACTCCCTTCGGACTCACCGTGGCCAGGAAGCAGAGCGAGGCCTGGCACCCTGACTTCCCTGGAGGTGGCTAGCTGCCAGCTTTCATTCTCTAATGTTGTCTAAAGGCTCCTGGGAGGAGAGCCCACCCTTGTGGGGTGTCTGAAGTTGGCCAGAATGAGCCAACCCTCTAAACATAGCTGTGTTGGGAGGAGAGCTTTGAACTAAACTAGGTCTCAGTGATGGGGCTTTGCTAGAAACACCTGCCCACATATATCCAGAAACTGTAGTGATTGCCAAGACTGCAAAGCAGAAGGGCCAAATGCACCAAAAAAAACTATAAGTTAAAGGCACTGGCTCTCACCTAGGTGTATGTTTGTTCTTTGGGTGGCCTTTGGCAATGTCAAAAGATATTTTTGGTTGTAACAATTAGAGAAGGGCATAGTACTGATATATAATGGGTAGAGACACATCCTATAATATTCAGGAAACCCCTGCAACAAAGACATATCCAGCCCAAAATGTTATTAGCTTGAGAAATTTTGAGGTAGGAGAGCTTTGGGATCTATCCAAGGAGACCTGTCCCCTTGGTATATATATTAGGAAACTTCAGTGTAGATAAAATATAAACTTGCTTCAGGTAGCAATATTAGCTTATAGAAGGGCTAACCTGGGTACGATGGCACCCTCATCCACCCAAGTATTTGCTCAGGGAAGGTAGAAAGGGGAAAAAAAGCTAGCAGGAAGCTGAAGAAAAATAATGCGATATGGGGCAATGCCCTCAAAGATACAGGTTTCCACACCCACTAGTAACGTATGAATCAGTGACACTGGTGGGCTTGCTGGGGTTAGGAGCTGCCTAGTGGTTACTAAGATGAGGAGTTGGAAGAAGGAGAAGCACGAAATGAGGCATCTGAGAAGGCTCCTCTCCACCTCAGCTACTCTCTGACACTGAGGATTTCCTAGTGCATTTTAATTTTTTGAGTGATTTGCAGAGAAACTATTCATATTTTTCCTTCAGAAAGTGGCTCCCAGGACACTGCTACGAGATGCGTCCAGCTGCTGTACATCACTAGCTTGTCTCAGGGAGTAAGGCACCTCTGATTTAGAACTGAACTATGAATCATGAAAGTAGAGAACTGGGCTATGTGCATGATCCAGATTCAGAAACGCAGAGCTAAGTCAAAAAGCTGGCTCATAGCAGCTTCCTTGTGGTCTTGCTTCAGAGTTATCCTAGTGACACAGCAGTTATGATGGTAATATCTTCCAAACTGGATACAGAAGATGGAAATACTGTCACGACCTCTATACCATGAGCCTCTATACCATGACCTCCAGTTGGCTAAATCTCATGTTAATCTGTCCATTCAACCTAACCAGCTACCCTTGTCATCCACAGATATCCACAACAATTTCCTTCAGCCTTGCAGGCACTGATACACTTGAAGATCCTTTTCTAAATGGTCCCCAAAAATGTCAAAGGTGGAGCTCATCCTGAAGGCACTATTTTCAGTGTATACTCTCAAAACCTGTCATATGGCTTTACCATGCATCCAATCAGCTTAATAAGACATTTCTGAAGCACACCCAGAAGAGAGACCTACATTTTAAAATCAATATATATTCTCATTTTAAAGCAATACATCTACTTTGTAGACTATGTATACAAAAGAATATAAAAAAAAAAACTCACCTTAAACAGCCCCACCAAAAATGGCAAATGTCAAGTAGAAATGTAAATCCTTCTATATCTTTTCAATATGTGTGCACATGCATCTATATCTTCTGCTATATAGCATGCACAAATATATTTTAAATTTAGTCTTACTATCTACAGAACTGCATCACCTGCTGCTGTATCAGACTATGTATCGTAAGTTTCCTTCCTTGTCTCTGAGTTCTTTTATATGTCATTATATACAACTTCCTTCATATTGACTCAGTATAATTCACTTTTTATAATTATGTGACAGTTGCTCCTTTTAATTCTGCAACTACACCTTTGAGTAATCTTTGTATCCCTAGTTGAATTCCTTAAAAAGAGAAAACATGCACCATTTTTACGATTTTTACGAGAGACTTCCAAATTGCAGGGTTGATATTTGAAAATATTGGGGACTCCTGTTTCAGACATGCATGTGTACAAATTAGGGAACAACTCTTTGCCAAAAGTCTGGAAAGTTAAAATCTAATAATTCTAGTTCTAAATCCGTATATCTCACTCATTAATTTTGTGCCTACAATTCAGCAAGTGAACACTAGTGGGCACTAAGGCTTTGGAGGACGAATGCAAGATTTAAATGAGTCACCAGGGTATCCAATATGGTTAACCCAGAAATAGTGTGTATTGTCCCATGGTAGCAAATGCCTGTGCACAATTCTGTTTCTTCTATCAGACTTGAGTTCCTTAAGGGAAGCAGCTGCATTATCTTTAAATCTCAGGAAGCCTAAATATAAGCAAAATGTCTGCCACAGAATACACATTTATTTTGTGGTAAATTGCCATCAGTGTTTAAACAGAAATCTCAATAAAAGTGATGCATCGGGGATACCGCTGAGATCCCAGTGAGGTTTTGTTACATAAAAGAGGGGGCACCTATCTCAAGGATGTACCCTAGCATCAGCCTAGAAATAAGTACACTTTTTCATTTTCCTTCCAGTCTAGAGAAATATATTTAAACAAAGATCTTTCTTAATATTTACCTTGCAGGGGAGACACCATGATCACAAAGGTGGTTTTCCCAGGATGAGGCTCATCCATTGCACTCCGGATGTGCTGACCCCTGCGATTTCCCCAAACGCGGGAAACTCGCCTGCATAATTTGTGGTAGTGGGGGACTGCATTCGCGCTTTCCCCTGGTTAAAAAAAATTAAAAAATTTTTTTAAAAAGATCTTTCTTAAAAGAAAATAATACTTTTTAAAAAGGAAAGAATGAGAAAATACGAAGAATACAGTTACTGGTATGTTAAGGTAACCAGCTAAAGGATGACATTTCCTTCCTGCTTTTCAGTGCACATTTCTGGGAAAGAATTAGGCTACAAATGGAAATAAAAATGATTATCAATCCAGGGCCTAGAAAACAGACGGTGATAAGCAAATTGGTTCATTTCAAAAACAGAGGGTCTTTGAACCAGTTGATGGTGAGCAAACCAACCTTCCCTGCAATATCTGGCTAGGACTTCTGTCTACACCGAGTGCCAAGGACATTTAATGTGTGATATTTGAGTTGCTGGGTGCAAAGCTAAGATGGGGTCTGCAAAATCCATCTGTGCTGTCATAGCTTTTCAAATGGAAGGAAGGTTATTAATATCTAGGAGGGCTTTAATATCTCAGATCAGGTGCAGAGAGTGGAAGAGCCCATCCAATCAAGGGTCTTGATCCCATAGGCTCTCAGAGTAGCAGAAATACAGCGGACTTGGGCCAAGATCAAAATTATTTAAGTGAAGAAAGTGAGCCTTGTATAAGGAAAGTGATTCATTCACCATCACACAGCTAGTTAGAAACCCTGCCAAAATAAACAGGGAACAAAACCAGCAGATCTGTTAACTTTCAGGTTCATGCTCTCTCCTTCTTCATAGCACTGTTTTGGACTTTTGCTCCTCATACATGTCAGTTCATGGGAACGTGAAAATTAATGATATAGTAAAGCCTTCTTGTCTGACCAAACATCATTCTCTATGGGCTTAGGGACAAGCTACCTGGAGCCTTAAAAAAAATATGACATTTTAGCTCTATGGACATTACTCCAAATGGTCTCACATTAGAATTTTGGCAAAAACACATTTTAGAGCAAGAAGATGCAGACTTGGTAAGATTATGGTAACATTGTGATCCTAGATATCTCTAACTTTCCTCCTGTTGTTCAAGTCTGTGCCAGGACCTTTGTCGTGTCGCCACATCTGTTACAAGTCCAACTTCAACACACTGTCTCAGGCAGGGTCCAAACACAATAATAGAAAGCACCCAAGTGTTTAAATAGGGTGAGCTGAACACAGGAATTGGACACAGCAGGGTTGAAAGAGTTCAGAATCCTAATCAGTGAGATAATGTAGAGATCTCCCGCATCAGAAAACTGTGTCCTTTCTTAGATTTCTAGGGCAGAGGTATGAGATGGCCCTGCCATAGTCAAGGAGTGAGGACCATGTGTGGAAGCAAAAGCCATGGAAAATGACTTTTCTGGGAGAAGAGGAAGCAGAAGGTAGAAGAAAGAAAGGAGGGAAGAAAGACAGAGCAAGAGAAAGATCTCTGACTTCTCCTGAAGCTTAGAAGCAAAAATAAAAGGAAAGACAGGGGTCGTGCCAAGTACCAGCAGATCAAACCCAACCCTAAATTGTTTTATAGCCTCTGTTTCTATCTCCCTGGCACGTTCAGACCTAATACATGCATCTAAGGTTGTCATCCCTTGCTTTGAAATCTTCTGTACTTCTACTGTACTTTAAGAAAAGGACTTTTATGCCTGCCTGGCAGACAAGGTTCATCTTCATCTGAATGAATTTAAGTATATGGAAGCTGACTCCAAAAATCTTCACTCTGAGAACATCAACCCCCTGTTCTCTGGAAAGTGGTACCATGGGCAGGGATATCCCAGGGTAACTCAAGGAGGCCACTGCAACTGGAGAAGGTGGGCTCAAAGAAAGCTTCTAGTACAGGCCTACAGGTCGGGAGGAGGGTCCATGAGAAAATGTAAGCTGAGTCTTAGAAAGAGAAAGTTTAGCATAGCTCCATGGAAAGGGATCCACATTCCAGGCAGACCTGGGAGGAAGAAAGAAAGAAGGGAAGAAAGAAAGAGCATGAGGAATAAGCTGGAAATGCTGCTCCCGAGGCAAAGAAGGGCTGGAGAGCACAAAGAAAACAAGGGCCCTGCTGTGGTGCTGGCTTCTGTCCCTGCCCAGCCCAAAGGAGCCAGGCTCCCGCCACCTCTGAATGAGGCTGTGTCCACATCCCTTCAACCCACTACCATGCCTTATGCTTTTCAGAGCCAGAAAACTCAACAAACTCATTTTCTCAGAAGAAAAAAGGGCCTTAAGAAGGGCTTGGGAGTTGGTCTGCAAAGTTTAATTTGTGTTTTAGGATCTTAAGAAGGCAAACAGGGGAGAAGAACGGGAAGTGTGGAGAGGGGCTGGAGGAGCTGGCATCTGTTTCCTGAAAACTCATGTGGCATCAGGCCTCGGAGGGGCATAATCTCATTCAGTGCCTGCAGCAGCCTTCAGAGGTGGAGACTAGGGAAGGATGTGAGCAGAAAGCAGCAGGGATCAGGAATCACATCTCTAGTGCTTGATTCATTTGACAGATAATTAGCAGGGGAGTCTGGGTGCAAGGCATGGAGCCAGGGCTGGGACCCAGCGTGGACATGACATCATCTCTGTTTCAAGGTCCTGTGTTGCAACCACCTGCATTAATGAATCCTGCGAGTCTTTTTCCAGCACATTAACCTCTGTTCACAGCTCAGCCTGGTCACCTCCAAGAACAAGGAGTTTTTGTCTCTCACAGAATTTACCAAACCTCCTTAAATATACAGCTATTACTCCATGACCATGTTCCTCTGGTTTGGAGAATCTGAATGTTCCTTTATAATTGATGCAGAAAATTAAGGTAGTTAATTTTTTTTCCTAAAAACAAACACTCAAAACAAAACAGTGAAACTTATAATATTATTCAATCAGTGGTGTGGATCAATACAATCTTAAGTCAGAGTAAGTATGGGAATTGTATATAATCAAGATATGAATACTTCCTATCCAGGAGGCACTATATACACTATTTGGGGGTGGGGGGTAAACGGGGGATAGAATTTACATTCCTTCTCTCTGATGAGACACCGACGCACAACTGTTTCCTAACTATCATCTTGGCCACATGTGCGCTGTCTCATGTGAGTCAATTAACATCCACATGAAAACAAGCAGAAAAAGAAAAGCTTCTGGCTCCTTAATATAAAAATACAGCAGTTCTTTTACAGTCCCAAAGCAGGGAAGGTGCTGATAGGGCCATCCTGAGCCTCTGACCGATGGCTCCATCCAGATAGGGACACAGATGCACATGACAGGAGGGACCCACAAGCACCTTCCCAAAATACCTTGGTATTTTTCCTTTGTTAAACCACAGTCATGCCCCAAAGCATTTCATCTTCTTTGCTGAACCACAAGGAGATTCCACGTACTTGCACAAATTCCTCAAACCTTCCAGGGCCTAAAGACTGAAACAATATGTCGGTTTTAAAAAGGGTGCAGAAGGGGTTCCCTTTCCTCTCTAAAGTGGCTCTAAATTAAGTGTGTCTGAAGGGAATTTAGATGCGTAGCAGCTTATCTTTTCTGAAAGTGTCCCTGTGAGTCTGGGTATATGTGGGGAGGGGAGGCTGCTTGAGAAACACAGAGGGTTCATCTGGAAGTGGGGACTCAGGGCCAGAGAGCAGAGTGACCCCCGTGAGCAAGGTCGTGCCTAGCCCTCCTCACTCCTCTTCCAAATGAGACAGGAGAAAATGTGATTCCTAAACAAACTAACAAAAATTACCTCCAGCTCCAGGGGTCTCCAGGAGATGTTTGTTTTGATGAGATTTCAAGCCTAATTTCCAAGAATCCAGAGGTGCCAACTGTTTGTAAACGCTCCTAAACCAGCATGATCTCTGGCCCTTAGGAGATTTATCTTTTATTTATACAGAGTATTTTTAAAAGCCTGTTATTGAGCACAATAAGTGACTGGGAGGCTTCATGTAAAAAGCAAAACAACATTTTTTAGAGTCTACATTTAAAAAAAAATATAAAACAGGAGTTGAAGGAGAGGCAGAAGGTTTTAGTTATTCGCAGAAACCCAAATTTAATTCAGCGTTATTAGAAGAATCTAAACCCAAGACATTGTTGTCAAGGGACTGCAGTATGGAGAGAGAAACTATATTGCAAAATACAAATTCCAGCTTTGAGCAGCATTGGGCAGGGAAAGGAGGCAGGACACAGGAGGCAGAAGTAACTAACACCTGCCGCAGTCCTCGAAGGCTTTTGGGAGCAGGTGGCCAGGCTGAGCTTGGAACACATGCCTGCTCTTGATCAGCCTCCTCCCTAACATCTGAGCCTCTTATTGCCTCATGAAATGCCATGGAGTTCAGTGGCATAAAAAGCAAGCATTTGTTCAATCATTTTGTTCTCAGGGACTCCTAAAAGTTACCTTCAAGGCTGTGCCTGGTGACCATTCTCCAAGCTGGAGTGGTGCTGGAAGACCTGCTTTCAAGGCAGCTGTCCAGTTGGTACTGCAGGCTGGAGAGACTCAGGCTCCTCACCACAGGACAATGTAACATCTAGCTGCTCTGCAACCAGTAGTCCAACTGATTGCTAAGTAGAAAATTCAGGATGCTTAGGACTTAGTCTCCTCAAAAGCCATTCTCCATCATTTCCATAGTATGCACAAAACATCCCTGCTCGTTGCAGGAAGGGCCTGAACAAGGATAGAAGCCTGGAGTGTAAGCCTCACTGGGAGCCATCTTGGAGACTAGCTACTGTAAGTAATGATAGCACCTGAGATCAGGGCATTTCCACACGGTGTGGCAGCCCATTCCTATAATCCCAGCACTCTGGCAGGCTGAGGCAGGAGGATCACACTTTTAAGTCCCACTCGGGCAATTTGCAAAGGCCCTGAGTCCAATCCCTAATAACACAAACACACGCTCACGCACATGCACGCACGCACTGAGTTTGTTGTTAATATATTTATTCTTTCATGATTGCAGGTAAGAATAATGGGGGTGATTTAGTTCAGTAGTTAGTGAACACAAGATTCCAGAATTTTGTGAGCCTTGGTTTAAATCTGAGCTCCACCATTCACTGGCTGTCTGGATTCACTGCCAGCTGAAAAATAATATGAACTAAAATCCCCACAGTGGATAGAAGGATTGGAGCCACATGTTGAAATGTACCCCTAGGTTCCCTGGATCACCTTCCCATGTGCTAACATATGGGAAGCAAGTATATTTCTACATTTAACCCATTGCATTTACACTCTCTTCATTATGAGACCTTTACCTGTATCCTAATATATTGGTTGGTCAGAAAGTATGTCAAGTGCAGAAATACACTAATTCCAGCTCTCTGGGATGTTGAGACAGTAAGATGGCAATTTGGAGCCCAGCTGGGCAATTTAGGGACACCCTGTCTTAAAATTTTACAAGAGGATAGAGAAGGAACTGGGCTATAGCCCCCAGCAGAGGCTCTGGGTTCTACCCCAGTACTTCCATTAAAAAAAAAAAAAAGTTTAACTTCTGAATCTGATTTTTCTCATCTGTAAAGTAAAGACAGAAATACCACCAACTTCACAGAGCTCTTGTGAAAAGAAATAGAATAATGTATGAAAGCATTTGTCCAGCATCTGGCCCAGAGTTCACACACTTGTCATTGTCACTGTTGCCCTGCTCTGAATTTATGATCAGTGTCAGCACACTGGATGAAACAGAAACATTCTGTGAATTTGACCAATGTGTGTATCTATCCACCAACAGGGTTGCCCCAGGGAGTTTGAAACAATTTCCTTTGGCGACCCCCTTACCAGGAACTTCAGGGATTTAAATAAACACAGACATGGTTTCATGGAGAAATTATTCTGTGGACTGCATTTGGGCCAAGATCTGCTATGCACATCCTGCTTTCTCTAGTACTCAGTTTCCAATTCTGGAAAATGAGAAGGGAAAAAGAAACAAGAACAGAGAAGGGAAGGAGGAAGGGAAGAAAGAAACAAGAAAGGCAAGATCAACATTTCTCAATTCCCAAGGATTCCAAAAAGCAACCACAATAATTCTTCTATTACCACACTGCATATTTGGCTCTGCATAACATTTTACTGAGGAAAGTATTTTAGTGCTTCAAACAAGTTTGCAGACCACAAGGTGAACAGAATGATCTACGAGGCACCGTCTGGCCATATGAATCTCTCCTAACCCACTGCAGTCACTGCACCCCCCACAGTAACTCCCGCATTAAAAATCTTCCCATTTCTGACACTCCCCAGGGCCTGCTGTTTGTCCTGAAGGAAGGCAGCTGGTATCCCGCAGGGTTGCTGAGGACTCCCTCCACCCAGCTGGAGCTGCGGTCTGTGCCATGCCATCTAGTGAACAAATGCGGCACTGAAGCATCTTCCAGCTCATGCGTGTTTCCTCAAGAGTGAACAATTCTTCCACGTGCAACAGCAATTAAAAATAAAAAAAGACTCAAAATGAACAAATCCTGAAATGCCATCTCTAGTCAATGCCCTGGGCCAAAGTAGCTAAAATAATCAAAACTGTCATTTTATTTCTTCTCTCTTAAAATTACTACTTTTAATTTCCCTACTGAAGTTTCTCCAACCAACTCATCAAATTTTCCATCAAAATTACCCACAGAATAAATGTGTATGCATTGGCACATAAGGATACACTGGCAAACAGGCCACATCAAAATGGAAAAATAAAAATAAAAAGACTACTAGCCACCCTGGGAATACAGAAGATAGAATCACAGAGCATTCAAAACTCCATGCCCTTGAGGACAGAATCCCTAGCTTCTCCGCTGATGGTTAGCATCTCATCCACAGCCCGAAGTAACTGCCAGTCCTCCTGGCTGCAGATTTTCCTTGGAGGACTGGCATCTGATGCCAACACCTCTGTGTCCCTGGATCCTCTGTGTTAGCAGCAATCTGGCTTACTAACAAACACGTAGGCCATCACAGGATCCACAGGAAGTCTGTAAATGCTCAGTAATGAACAGTAAGATGACAGAAAACGTACGAATCATCGCTGTGTACTGCATTTCAGCAACAAAGCATGAGAAACTTAGCTTTTACTTAGCACAACTTACAACTCGTATGCCCACAAACATTTAAGCCTCAGGCCTGGTAACCCACAGAGCGTGGTCACCATTCTTGACTCTGGCGCTCTGCTTCCTGAATTCTCTTTGTTTGCTACCATGTTTGGAAATTCACGTCAAAAAAGCACATGCCTTTGAGTTTACCCTCATGATTAGCATTTCATACCAATAAGAAAGAGAGACAGAAAGAAAGAAAATGAAACAACCTCAGGGCCCAAGCTTCTTCTCCAGCCTTTACCCACCTCTACTCCACTTGGTTTCATTTATCTCACTGTGTACTTTGGAACTGGAGGATCCCTCCAAGTTCCCCGCTAACTCCCACCACCTGGGAGAGGTTATTTTGAAGGGAACAGACATGAGCTCTTCCCCCACCCCCACTCTTTCTCCACCATGTAGAAGCAGATTGTTGACAAGGTGGTCTTTGTCTAGAGAGGGAGGAAGCGAAGAAGGGCATAAGGGAGGGGAGAGAGAAAATGCATGCCTTGCACCCTTCCTACAGGGCTGCAGGAGAGAGCCCGGCAGGAGCGACTACCTTCAGCCAGGAACTGCAAACCCCAGTCTCAGGCAGGATACTGGTCCCTGAAGCAGCCCCCTCTGCATCACTCTGGGGGTGAGTCTAATCAAGACAGGATGTATGACTTCAAAACAGCTGGAAAGCATTACAGGTCAAAAGTTTAAATCAAGTTAAGAGCCGCTGGAATGTGCAAGGCCTGGAGTTTCTAATCTCTGTTTCTTCCTCTCATCTGCACACAGCTCCTTGTGAGATGAAATGTTTTGGTCGGTCAAGGCTGTTGTTGACACACGAGCCCATGAAGATACAGCTGTGACAGCAGAGCTGTGGAGGCTGCTGGAAAGGATATTTCACTGGCCAGTCAAATACAGAAGGAGCCAACGCCATGTGAAAGTGTGGAAAAGGACATGCAGAGATGGAGAATTTTAATGCTGAAAAGATCCTTACGACTCATTCAAACTCTTTTACTACAAACGTGATCAACAGGCCCAGAGAGGTTAATACCTGATTCACAGTCACACAGCACTTGTTGGCTAACCCACTGGAAGGACAAACAGATTTAGATTGTGCCAGGTTTCTATCCAAAACCCAGTGGCTTGTGCTCATCCTTAGGATGAAATGAAATTTTTCTAGCCTACTCTACTCTACTTCTGCCACTCTGCTCCTGGCACAATGGTCCCTTTTTAGTTCCAAAGCATATGAAAGAAACACTTTTCCACTTCCAAATTTGGGGACTTGCAATTGCTCCTTCCTTGGACAGTGTGTTCCCCTCCATTCTCTCAAGTGGTAGTAAGTTCTGCCTCCGGGAAGTCCCTATTCGGAATGATACCTGTAGCCGGACTCACACAGCACTAATCATCCACTCCTTTGTTTCCCTTTCATTGTCTTCCCTCCCAGGAGAGTATACCTACTTGCTCTGGAAACCTCAGGTTCCCTCTGTCTTCCTACAAATGGTAGCCTAATGTCAGATACTTGACAGTTGTTCAATAGCTATGTGATATACCAAATAATCAACCAATCAGGCAAGCCATGACTTCACAGATAATTTCTTACTCTCCTTAGTAGTTAAGTACAGGGTTGAGTGTGTGATACACCACAGATCGTTTGAAAAGGGGTACTCTAAGTCCCTCTCCTTGCTTCTAAGTGGATTTCATGACTGTAGGGTGAACACAAAAATGTCGAAAGTCAAGTGGCCCACAGTACTTTCTAAGCCTTCATCATAAGAGACTGGCAGTTCCTGCTCATGCCTCTTGCCAGTGTCCCTGAGAGCCTTCAGGGACCAAGTAAGCAATCCAACTGTTCTTGATGACCTTCACCCTAGAGGGACACATAACGGTGCCCAGGCTGACAGTCCAGTGTAGCTCACCCTGCCAGCCATCCCCACCAAGCCACCAATTGAGTAAACACAATGCTGGTGAACTGCCCCCCACCCCACATGCACAGAATCCCCAACCACCAGGCAAATGCCACTGAATGACCTCAGCCACCTCCAAGAGGGGCTCTGCTCAAACCCCTGAGCCACACAGTTCTACCCTGGAGTACAGTGGGAGTTGCTGTAAGCTCTGCATCTCAGGGTGCTTCACTATGCAATCACAGATAGCCATGCTGGGAGTATAAGACAGCAAAACGTGTACTTGGTCTTTGCCCTGGTTTCCTGTTATAAAGCTTTTAAAGCATTTGCGATCTCATGAGTAATGAGTGTCTTTTCTGTATGATAATTAATCAACTGATGGCTGTGGATCACTGGGCACCAGCAAGATCAAGGCACAATGTAAGACTGGGGACTTTAAGCCCACCATCCCCAGCCTCCAAGAGGAAAGAGGGCTGAGGTCACGTTGATCACCAGTGGCCAGTGACATCATCAATCATGAGTACATAATGATGTTTTCATTAAAAACCCAAACACAGTGGGTTTGGAAGCATCCAGACAACTACATATGAAAGTTTTGAGAGGCTGGCACATGTTGAGAAACTGTCAAAGCCTCAGGTCCCTTCCCACAGAAACTCCCCCTGTGCATCTCTTCATGATGAGTCTTTTGAACTATCCTTTGTAGAAAGTCAGTAAATATGTCTCCCCAGGTTCTGTAAGTCACTCCAGTAAATCAGTAGAACTGAACACGGGGATTGTACTGGTGGGTCAGGAGCACAGATTTCAAGTTGTGCTGCCTCCTAGCTTTGGAAGTGGTGGCGTAGTGGGATCTGGCGGAATTGCATCCTCACCCGATGGAATCTGACACCATTTCCAGGCAGGTAGTGTCAGAAGTGAATTGAATCAGAAGACACCTGACTGGTGTCTACTGCAGAATCACTGGAGAATTGCTTGGAGTCAGAGGGAATTCCTACGGGTTTTTTTTTACAACAAGAAGTCACAGAAGCTCTGATCATTGGGAGAATAGGGAAAATAGGACTTTTTCCTCCACACAAGACTACAGGCAGATGAGTTCTGCCATCCTTATGTAGCAGGGTGACCTTCTGACTGCCCTGTTAGCTTCTTTAAACATCAGTAGCTGCATCCTGTGCAAAAGAGTGCACTTGAGATCTTCTGTCCAAAGAGTGGATAGGAGAATAACTACAGCCTATGTCAGGAATTTAGCACAGAACATAACTAGTGTGAATTATGGAAAAGTCCTCCTAAGATGGGATCACTTTAGCCAGAGAGCATTCCAAAATAGGATCTAGAGATGGTCCAACTGTTGGTAGACCAACGAGCTCTGGATCTGCACCCGGAGGCTGTGGACACAGGAACTTGACCACTTGCCCGCATGAATCATAGCTCTTTCCAAACAACTCGTGATTTCCTCAACCCTACTCCTTTTTCCCTCTTGGGAGCACTATTCCCACTTGTCTACCTTGTCTTCTGAGTTGGAATTCCTAAGAACCCCAAACAGAGCTATTTTGCATCTTATAGGATCAGTATTGATTACTATTCATACTAGTCATACCAAGTAATCAATACTTTTTAATTATTCACTGTATGTTCCTCAACATACACCTTCAACTAAGTGGAGATTCTTTCCCCACATGAGTCAGGGGAGACTCTGAGTGACCCAGGTGCCAATGAGTGACTCTGAGTGACTCACTTGCCAATAGTCCATCCACATTCCCCAGCCCCACAGGAAAAACCCAAAACTCACTGTGATTTGGCAAAACTCTCATCCTGCTCATGTTGGGATCATTACTACCTTCCCACACCTTATCCTCTCAAATTCCTTTCTCAGCTGCATATGCACGCCCACAATCCCAGGCATTCCCAAAAACGGCAGGAAGGAAGCAGATAAATATTCCCCATGTGAATATTTCTGAGTAGAGAGATTATAGGCATCTCATTTCCTTCCTTAGGATTCTTTTTTCTATTTTCTAAATCTTCTACAGCAAACATTTTATTTTCATGAAAGTTAAGGAAGATTATAAACACAAGAAGTAAGAATTTCTTCTATTTGAAAACTAAGACACTATTTTCTTTGTTTTCCTCATTAAGATCTGCCTTAAAGAATAAATAAATGAGCTAAAAGTAGAGCAGAGCTGTGTGTGTGTGTGTGTGTGTGTGTGTGTGTGTGTGTGTGTGTGTGTAAGGCAACCTCAATCTACGCACTAAATACATTGGCAAAAATATAAAGTTAGAAAGTTCTGCTAAAATCTTTTTTTAACGAAGAAATGCTTTTTTGAAGGAATAATCATTCTGTGTTTTATTTTTTTAAGGCCAAAATGCCAGCGATTCTTGAAATAAGCCTCTCCTTCCACATCTGTGTTTATAAACTGATGACAAGCTCTTAAACAGTCATTTAGCAATGAGAAAGTTCCAAGACAGCACGCTACATTCTGCTTAGAGTTCAGTTTAGCGGAATGTGTATAAATTGCCCATGACAAAGGGGGATAAAGTCCCCAGAAACAGGAACAACCAAAGGCAGCTCTGTGGCCATGGATGTCTCTTCTGTCTCACAGAGCAGCAAGGAGGCTGCCTCTGCATGTCACGGCCTGCAGGGGCTCCACCCAGGAACGCTGGCCTAGCACCCATCCTTCCAGAAGTCTTTTTCCATCTCCGCCTTCCCTCCAGCTGCCAAGTTTGCCAGACTCAAGGGCCTGACGACTCTGATTCTTTCCCAAGTTTTCTAAATAGGTTACTAGTTCATGCGCTGGATTTTCTGTGCTCATCAATTCACCAGCTCACTGTAACCCAAATCAGTCCAGCTTGTGTGAGACAAATTCAGTGAATGTGGAAATCACCTCCAAGCCCTTCATGCCTTCAGTGCAGGACCCAAGCTCCCCCTGAGTGCTCATTCTGTATTTTTCTGCATTAGCAGCTAAAGCAATTTGCCCCACCTCATAGGCCTCTGCCTCTTCTGCCCAGCTTCATCTCAGGAGATTTTTAACTCTACATCATCCTAACAGGCTTTATTTCTTTCTTTCTTTTTCTTTTTCTTTTCTTTTCTTTTTTTTTTTTTTTTTTTTGGCATTTCTCATCACTTAGACCTATAAATATTAATTACAAGCCTCATATTTTAAAAGCCTTGTGAGCATATTAACTATTTAACCACATAAATCAATCCTAAACTAGTGTTAGTGGTTCATTATATTTTCACAAGTTTCAGAACTTTCCATATAGCCGCCACCCTTTAGCTGCATTGTGATGACTTTTCAGTCTGCTAAGGCTGTTTCATAGATAAGGGACGAGAAAGGGAAGGATGAAGAAAAAGAGAAAGACAAGACAAAGACAGAAGAGGTAAAGATGAAAAGAGTCACAGGGAAGCAGAAGAAAACAGCTAAGAGGGATGACAGCTGGTGGAAGCCAAAAGATCAGGGACCTACTACTTTTGAGTCTCTAACTCTTCTCAGGGGTTCAGAGAAAGTCACTTAACCTCGCTGGGGTTGGCCTGACTTAGAGGATATCTCCACGTTCATGCACACGAATTCTGTTCTCCCACACTGAGATCCAGAGTCTTCTCTCTTCATTACCAGGATTACTTCTCACACTATCCCCACGTAGCTCAGAAGAGAGTAAGGATTGCCTTGACCTCTCCTCTCTGTACGCATCAAAGCATGTCGAGGGCTCCCAAGATTGCTGTCCAGCAAGGGCGCCTCAGTTCTTGGTTCAAGATTTCCTGCAGGAGGCAGGCTCTGTAGGTGTCTTCTTTGCTCTGTGTTTCTATTCAGATCACGTACAGTCCATAAGTTCCCAGAGCAGACCTCCTAGTTGTGTGAAAACTGGGACCTGGAAAATCCTAACAGCATTGCTGGCTTTGCACCAGTGACCCCTAGAGGGCACCACAACAGGGGAAGCGGGGGTAACGGAATAAAAAGCCTGACTTCCAAAATAGCTTCTGCAGGTGTTCAACATTAAACTAAGTACCTCATCTCCCTGAGATGCATTTCCTATACCTACTATAAAGCAGACGTGCTTCTCTACGGTCCTTATGCAGAATAAAAGAGACAGTGCCAGAGAGAGAACTGCTGAGCGCCTGACTCATAGTGTTCGATAAATGTGAGCTTTTATTATTACCATATTTCCTCCATTCTGAGACATCATCGATTGGAAGCCACCGCATCAATTTAATAACTTCTCAGAGGGAAAAACAATATATTAAACACACGTTCTTTTTTAAGACATCATAATTTCAACAATATTAAAAGGTGAAAGAAAATGTGTTTTACAAATCAATGATATATAGTCTTATTATTGTCATATTTTGCAACCATTTTAAGACATTTGTTTACTTTCTTTTTTCATGTTTAGTCTAGTTTCCCCAGGAGATATATAAGTACCATGAGAGTAAAAAATAAATGGATTCTTCTTCACCATTGTTGTCTTATTGTCTAGCACAGCTGAATATTTGCTGGATAAAATGGTTTAATATCATCTTATTATGAGGGGTTATTGATTACATTCCCACAAACACTGCCATTGATTCATAAATGAAACTCTTCCTCATGTCTTGGTAATCCATACAACTTAGTTAACCACAATCCTCAGGAAGATAATTGGTTAATTGGTTGGTTGGTCAGTCAGTTGGTTGGCTAATTAGTTTGAGAACACAGTCTTTGAAGAATTCAAATTTCGAATTGATCTCTATAGAAAAGGAAAGAGGATAAAAGCAAACAAAAAATGCGGTATCCCCATAATCTCTGACACTAAAGAAGCAGTCGTAAATCATACTTGAAACTCATCAGCTGACAGTACTGCCAGTGTGAATGTCTTTACAAATGTAGACATGCATTAGACATTCATAATAGTTGTTCTTAATACTATCAACTCCCTCCTTCAAGTTATATATGAGAAAAGTAAATACTAATTGCCCTTTCATAGATAAAGCATTCATTAATTGAGTCAATAAGCATTTCTTGAAGGCCTATTCCATGCCAAGTATGTGCAAGAAACCATGTAGTAAACCTGGAGGACAGGGGAGGCTAATGAGAGAGACCACCTTATATAGAGAGCACCAATCCACATGAGTGGGTAGCAACACTGGCTCAAGTCTACAGAATGCCAAAAGAAGCAGCAGTGATGATTTCACAGAAGAGATTGCCAATCCCATTTGATGGACTTGGAGTGCCAGTATCTGGTTATGTATTGATCCGGCCATTTTAGCAAACTCCTTGCAGCAGCAACTGAATCCCAAGCCAGTGCACGTGTCAGAATCCAAGCGAAGCTCTACAGAGATGTGTTGGAAACAAAATGGCTTCTAACGAAACAAAAAGAAATTTTACCCATTCAACTGCCTGAAGGATGGGTATAATTACATGAAAGAGGTTGCTTTTAACTTATTATGCAACTGCATTTCTCAACTAATTGGCATAAACAAGAAATTGAATCCAATTATACCAATCACAAGGAACTTGTTTGGAAAGAGACTGCTCCAGGGCGCATGCTTCTTTGACAAGGATAAAGACAACTTATCGGAGGGCTTTGGGGGCAGCAGCATTATCAGCACGGGCCATGAAAGGAACTGTGAAGTGATGAAAGCTGTAAGCCTGGTTCACAGATCCAGCAGTCAAATGAAGGTGATGGACAACATGTGAGCTCAGGTTGTTGGACGAGGCTTGGGTTTGGAACTTGAAGGCTCTGGGCTGACCTTAACCCATGAGAAGAAATTCAGAAGAAATGCAAGACAGCAAAGGCAGACTTAGAAATCATCCAAGTTTCAAAGGGGCTTGTCAACCGTAGTGTAAGTATTCAGAGATGAAGTCATTGGTGAAATGGGATTGTCACCAGCAGCTTGTTCAAGGTGATGCTGATTGTATAAAGATCTCCAGATTGTGTTCTGTTTGTGCTATAGTAGGAATTTTGAGTGTTCCCCCAAAAGGTTTGTGTGTTAGAAACTTGGCCCATGGGTAGCAATATTAGTTAGGGTTCTCCAAAAGAACAAAATCAATAGAAAATATGTGTATAATTTTGCAAGTGGACTTATTAGGTAGGCCTACAGGATACAGTGCAGAAGAGTTCTAATAGCTCTCTGCACACTAGAAAGCTGAGGGTTCCAGAAGTTGCTTAGCCCTAAAAGATGAAAGCTGCAGAACCAAAGTCATCAAGAATGCAGAGCCAGTCCAGGACAGAAGGCCTGGAAACTCTCTGGAGGGCTGTTGGTTCAAATCTGCACTGGAAGTCTGAAGAGACTGGAGACTCATGTCCAAAGGCAATGGCAGCAAAGGATGCACCCACTGGAGAAAACTGGAGCTTCTCAAAAATGGGTGAACTTCTTTCTTTTGCATCCAGGATACAAACCTGTTAGTTGTGATACCCACAACAAGGGTGAGTCTTCTGCCCTCTCTTTGCTCACTTACATGCCAAAGATACATCTAGAACTGTGCTTTACTAATTTTCAAGGTGTTTCTTAATGTAGTCTAGTGGACATAACGTGATTACCAGTCACAGGAGTACCATTGGGAAGCTGTGGAATCTTTCAGAAAATGAGTCTACTGAGAAAGAGGGAGTTAGGTCATCAAAGCTGTGTCCTTAAGGCAATATTGGGTCCCTGCCTCCTTCGTTTTTCACTTTCTCACTTCAGGTTTGCTCCACCATGTGATCCTGTCATGTTATGCTTCCTCATAAACCCAAAAACAATGGAACCAGCTAACCATGGACTGAAACCTCGAGAACTGCAAGCCAATAAACATTTTCTTTTTAAAAATTGGTTACCTTAGATATTGTTAGAGTAATGGAAAGCTGATTCACAAAGTTTGTTTTCAGATAGCGTTAGGGAGCCTGAAAATGTCGCACATGCACGTGATACAAACTAATGAAGTTCCAGAGACACCTGTAGTAGTACTGAGGTTCTGCTGGGAGAGACAAGAATCAAGCTCTGGGTCTCAGACTTTAAGACTCCAATCAGAGTTACACCACCAGTTCAAGCTGGGTCTCCAGCTTGCTGATAGTAGATCTTGGCACTCGGAATTTCTCTGAATTGTGTGAGCCAATTCATTATTTTGTATCCAGTTGATCCTCACTAACAATATGGAGGGAAACAGTTATTGCAATATCTCAGCCCAATGGACTGCAGAGCCAGACATCAGATACTGAGGAGGTGGGTGGATGGGACTTGGAGATCAGTTGGATAAGAAAGAAGAGAGACAAAAGAAAAACACAATGGTTTACTAAATTCTTAGAAACAATAATGTTTTCTATATTCACCTAAGGAATGTTCTAGAATACTCAGCAGTATTCTCCAAAATGGGCACCTGCAAATTGGTCAGTGTTGGTGACACAACAGAATACTATGTAACTATGTGGAGAAGAGATCTCCATAAGTATGTATTAGCATGTGGGAGTTGTGCAAAAATAATGCTGAATGAAAAAAATCCTGTATATGTTGGGAGCCGCAGCCCCGAGCCCGGTCGCCTCACTTGGCAGACGTGAGGCCTGTAGTAAAGAGTGAGGCCTGAGGTAGATTACCCCTCCCATCGAATATGTTAGTTTCCTGCTTACCGCGTAAACAACCCGCTCAACAATATAGTCTGCCTGGCAACTGATGATGTTAGCCAATCAGCTTGCCTTGCTTACTTTAACATGATTGGACACTGTACCCGTATATATACCGGTGCCACCCCTGGGCGGAAGTAAAAGCCAGATAAAAGCCCAGAAATAAAAGCCCAAAAGGAGCCGCGGAGAGCAGACCGGTAGAGGCTTTGGGGCAGACTAAAGCACAAAAGGAGCCGCGGGGAGCGGACCAGAGGAGGCTTCAGCTGGGAGAACCCAGGGCAGGCTGTACGGAGAAGAAAAATAAAAAAAAAGGTTGTCCACTACCAGACTTTGTCGTGTGTCCTTCCTGCCGGCCGGGAGCGGACATCGACATTTGGTGGCCCGTACGGGGACTGATCACCCCCGAGACGTGGAAGTGGACAACGCTCCAGTACAGAGCTGCGAGACAGGTGAGTTGGGGATAAGCCTGGGCTCTGGGTGGCGCGCACCTACAGGGCTTTTAGACTCCCCTCAGGCTCACGCGTAAGTGGCGGATTCCTTGGGCCTCACGCGGTGAGTAACATATTAAAAGATGGGAAACATGTTAGGTAGCAACACTAAGAGCGAGGGTGGTTGTAGAGAAAGCTCTCAAGAGCTTACAAAAGTACGCAGGGTATCTGAGCAGGCCCAGTCAGGGAGCTCCCGAGAGGTGTCTGTCAAGGGGAACAAGGATGCTAAGGAGGAGGACGGGGCTCTAGCCTCGGAGTCGTCTGACTCCGAGGACGAGGGAAAGTTAAATGGCAGGGAGGCCAAAGAGACCAGCTGTCAGGAGCCTAAATCGCTCAATAAGGAGTCGCAGGGTTCTTTTCCAGCGTCACGCCGCAAATTGCGCTCTGCTCAACCTGGTCTGCGGAGGAGTAGAGAGCTCCTGAGTGCGCCCCGGCGCGAGAGGGAGGCGGTCCCTCGCCACGAGGCGGCCGCCTGGGAGCTCCCTCCCCTTTCGCCAGAACAAGAAGTGATGCACGGGCCCCCATTTTCCGCCCAATCACGGCCGCCGTCTTATGCTCCGCCGCCGGCGGGTCGGTATTTTTACAGGCGGCTTTGGCAGGGGAGACGCTTGTCTCATGAGATACATCCACCTGGGATAGATAGTGGCCCCTACGAGATATTTCCTGTACAAGTAGCTATGGGCCAGAGACGCAATACATGAGAGCCTTTTGAGATAAAACAGATTAGAAAACTTAAAAATACAGTTACAACCTTTGGGCCGACTGCGCCTTACACCATTGCCATGCTGGAGAACCTGTCTTCTGGGCCCCTCACCCCCGCGGACTGGATTCAGCTAGCAAAGGCGTGTCTGCCCTCGGGCAGTTACCTAGATTGGCGAGCCTGGTACACAGAGTTCTCTGCCGAGCAGGCTAAAAAAAACGCCGGTCGAGGAAAGTGGGGCTGGGGATCTAGCTCAGCGGCATAAGCGCCTGCCTTGTAAGCAGACAATCGCCAGTTCGATCCCTGATACCAATAAAAAAAAAAAAAAAAAAAAAAAAAAAACAAAAAAAAAAACAAAAAAGATAAAAATAAAAAATAAAAAATAAAAAACAAAAAGGGGGAGTAAGCCAAGGCCTGCCTCCAAAGGCGCGGTTATCTATGACAGGACAATGGATGGGCCCGGATCCGGTAATCAGCTGGAACCGAGGCGCGGTTTGTGTTTTCCCACAGAAATCGGGACGAGAACCACTGTGGATACCAGAGAGACTGACACGGACAACAAAGCCCTCGACTAAAGATCAGACCTGCCCTACTGGAGATCCATCACAGACCAACCAACAAGATAAATAAAAATAGCGGTAGCCCAAAATAGACAAAAAGATCCTCAGGCATATACATGGCTCGCTCGCCTAGCCTACGACCGAGTCTAGGGACGGTGAGCTTCCCACACTCCTCCTCTAAAAAATTATGATATAGCAGGATAAATGAGTCAATGACGGGTAAGAGCGTGCCTCCCCAGCATGACTCGACCTAAGCCAGGCCCTACCCCATCCTGCACGTAAGCCGCTAGACTGTTAGATGCTGCCCAGGTCTAAATTTCTCTCCGAGGGGATTTCTTTACAGAGAGAGAATGAGTACAAGCTTATATACATCCAGGTTCCGTCCAGTTTGTGCCTGGCCCTAAAAAAAAGACGAGGGCCTCAGGGCCTTGACAGACCATGGGACGGCCGACCAGGGTCTAAGCCAAGGACCTACGGTGGGCCTACACATAGGGCATAAGCCTCTACACCCAGTCCAGAAAGGGCTACGATGCGCACATTCATAAAAAATAAAAAAGGGGGAGATGTTGGGAGCCGCAGCCCCGAGCCCGGTCGCCTCACTTGGCGGACGTGAGGCCTGTAGTAAAGAGTGAGGCCTGAGGTAGATTACCCCTCCCATCGAATATGTTAGTTTCCTGCTTACCGCGTAAACAACCCGCTCAACAATATAGTCTGCCTGGCAACTGATGATGTTAGCCAATCAGCTTGCCTTGCTTACTTTAACATGATTGGACACTGTACCCGTATATATACCGGTGCCACCCCTGGGCGGAAGTAAAAGCCAGATAAAAGCCCAGAAATAAAAGCCCAAAAGGAGCCGCGGAGAGCAGACCGGTAGAGGCTTTGGGGCAGACTAAAGCACAAAAGGAGCCGCGGGGAGCGGACCAGAGGAGGCTTCAGCTGGGAGAACCCAGGGCAGGCTATACGGAGAAGAAAAATAAAAAAAAAAGGTTGTCCACTACCAGACTTTGTCGTGTGTCCTTCCTGCCGGCCGAGAGCGGACATCGACATGTATATATCTTAAAGAAAAAATGCACATTGTAACAGTGCGTTATGTTTAGTGATTCAGGAACACAAGTACCTCTACTTGTGTTCTGATGTGTTGATTCTTACGGGCATGTTTACAGTAGGAAAATCCATCCAATTGTGTATGCATTGTCTGGGTGCACTTGCACTGGTTTGCAAACATGTTACACTCAATTTGATTCTTTTTTGTGGTGAAGTACTTTTACATAGGGGGTGATCACCCTCCCTAATTGGAGTGGACCTTGTCCAATCAAATGAAGACCTGAGAAAACAAAATGAGACATTTGCTTGACTGCTTGAGCTGGGATATGTCTTCTCCAGCCCTGAGACCAGAATGCTGATGTGTCATCAGCATTCTTATTTCTCTGGCCTTGAGACTCCAACCAGAATTACACCACCAGTTCTGTTGAGACTCCAGCTTGCTGATGGTAAATCTTGGCTCTCAGAATTTCTCTTAATCATGTAAGCCAATTCCTTATTTTATATACCATTGATCCTTCCTAACAATGGGTTCTACTTCTGAAGATTCAAAACTAGAAGATTTTAAAAATTTAGGAAATAACTATGTCTTCTGAGTATACACAGATTTTTTTCTAGTAATTATTCCTTAATTAAGGCAGTACAGCCACATAGAATTTATATTGCTTTAGATATAAGCAATCTAGACATGATAAAGTCAATGGGAATATATGTGTCAGTTATATGCAAATACTAAACCATTTTAAATAAGAGACCTGAGCATCCGCACATTTGAGTATGTATGCAGTCCTAGAACCTTGGTGTTCCACTAATGCCAAGGGACAACTATAATTATTATACAGTATTAATGAAATTTCCACATTACTAATGGCAAAAATCATTCCTTCCATTTTGGAAAGCTAACCCTGGGTGCTAGTTACAGAGCCTGGTAACAGGAACCTTGTGTGAGAAAGTCCAAAGCCCCACTTAACAGATAAGGAAATAAGTACACTGAGATATTAACTATGAACCCCAAAGGCACAATCTCTCCACAGGACAGAGCAGGATCAAAACCCACAAACTCCTACATTATTCTGCCCCCTGACGTCTCAAGAGCACTTCAAAAAATGTGCCATGATTACTCTGTATTACACATTAAATCTACCAGGTCTACATGACCCTACTTTTCTGAAATAAGCCAAATCTCTCAACCCATGTACTTTCAAACATTTCCTTATGAAATTTTCAATCAAACAAATGAACTCAACCCAGAAAAGCAAACATATTTTGGATAGGAATAGTCTTCTTTTTAAATCAGTTTTTGTGTTTCTTATATGAACCAGGAGCCCAGAGGTACTATTTCTGAAAGCATTTTGTAATGGAAGATTTTACCTGAGTGCTATTTAGTATTATCATTATTATCCTTGTTATTAATAATAGTGATTTATGCAGTGGTTGGAGGACGCACTGCTAGTTAGAGAATAGGAACAGGAGCTTAATTTGATACTTAAGTCAGCAGATGGAATAGGAAGAGGAGAAAAGAAGGGAAGAAATTAAAAGAGACAGCTCTATCTTGAACAGACATCTACCTTCAGGGACCAACACACGAACAATACAAAGGAAAAATTCAGCACAAATGGGATCCAAGGACAAACATTTTTCCTCTACTGTTGTAGCAAGAGACACTTTGCTGGAACTCACTGAGATTGCTCAGAGGCTATAGCACCTTGACAGATTAACTTCGGACAGCTAGACATTCTAGAAACTTTTTAACAAATAGAACTGCACGTAACCTTCAAGAGATTACCGGGAGTTTGACACGGTTGGCATTAACTTACATCTGTGTCCCTTCACTGCTAATCAAAACAATGAAAGCTGTACAAGCACAGGGCTGTGTGACATCACCACAAAAGGTCTCTTGGGTCCCTTAACCATATAAAAGTGCTGATGCAGGAAAATGACCCCTAAAGCCACCATTTCTAAAGGTGATTAATCCTTAGATTATGTTGATTAATCCATTCGGAAATCTTGGGAAATACTCAAATTCCTGGGTCCCATCCCAATTCTCAGTAGGATCCTGGATTTATATTTGAAAAATAAAACGTCCCAAAGAAGTAATTATGGAAATAAAGGAACTGACCAGGGTATCCTGGGACTGAGAGACTTGCTTTACAGTGGCAGAAAAGGCACAACCAGAAAACACTCACTAACATGTTATATATTTTTATTCAAGTTTCAAAGGAATCAAGAATGTGACACATCAGAATGGTCAGTGACTTTTTCAAGGTTGTGTTACCAATAAGTGAGAGTACAAAATAGCACAGATAAAGAGAAAATCCTGAGAGCTTACAGAAACGAAAGGGGTTATCTTCAATGGGACAGTAATCAGATCCACATCAGTTCTCACCCTTTGAGGGAAAAGATATTTCAATTATGTACCTTTCCAACACTCATATAAGTACATTAATGTCTCTGCAAAGAATATTTTCTGCAAAACAACAATAAAATTGAGAATACACTTCAGCCAAATGAAAAAGAAATCCAAGAAAAATAGAAAAGGAGTCGAAGAAATCCAAGGAAAAATGGAAACTAAACCCAGAAAGAGAATCAAATGAAATCTCTGGATGACAAGTATGCACCAAAATCTCAATCAGTCCAAATGGGGACAGAAAGTCAAGAGATGCCAGAAATAACCTCTTCAAGAGGAAAGCAGATGCTGTCATTTAATTCATATGATGAGGAAGCTACTTTTTAATATTAAGGTAAAAGCGTAGATTTTCTTTTCTTTATCAGTAAGGAGAAATAAAGAACTATCCTGGATAAGTCCAACACCTATGCTGACTGACAAAGTAAAATGCAGTGTATTTGCAAAAAAAACTATTTGCATATAAGTAAAAAAAGAGAGTTTTGGCTTGTGTTAATGTTATTCCTTTATAAATTCAGAGACACAACGGTGCATTTTCTTCAGCGTGAGTCCAGCCAGACTATGGGATTGTTGTGAATAATGTGGACACTGAAAAGCCACAAAGCTGAGAGCCTCTGACAAGATCTTTGAAATCACAGACTGTGTTCAAACTCTGCCTCTGACACTTTGTGAGCTCTATGACCTCAGACAAATTGCTTCACCCCTTTGTGCCACAATTCTCTAATCTGTGGAATGTCACCGACCATATAGGACTCTTGCATAAACTAAATGAGTTAATATAGGCCATGCATTTAGAATAGCAAGTAATTTAGAGTTAAACACATAATTATGAGCTGTTGTTACTCTTGGCATTGCAATGTTAAGGCAGATAAATAATAATAGCTCATTTACTGTGCGATGGTAATTGTTAATACTAGCCTCCTAATAAAATATAAATAAATATAAAGCAGAATTAAATAACAAAAGAAGAAAAACCAATTACATAGCTGAAAAAAGAGAGATAGGAAAGAAAGATTATAAGAGATCCATTCAGTCATCAAAAATGCAAGTGACCATTAAGCCATAAAGAGTTTTGTGACCATCCATATAGTTTAAGTAGTAATTTGAGTATATTATTTAATTGTATTAACTGCATAAATTAATTTATATTTGATATGCATATTATAGGTATTCATTTTACATTGCCCTCATAATTGGTTACAACTATGATTATTACTAACAAATTTGAATGCAATTTTCAAAAATACAATAAGCTCTAAACCAAATATTTATCAGCAAGAGAGGGAAGGTGGTGGAGAGAGAACCGAGCTGGGCCTCAGCAGTAAGTCCCAACTGTTGAGTGCTTACTGTGTGCTAGGCATTGTTCCAAAAAAGACACGTGTGTGTGTGTGTGATCTCACTCCTCTAACAACCTCACAAATTTTTTTAAATTTTAAAAATGAAAAAAAGAGCAAAAATGATGACACAGAATTTCAGAACAACATAATAGGAGATTGACAATGGTTAACATACTGTGTATTGCTATCTTCAAAGTAGTTGCTCAGATTATAAGATATAGGCATGAAAAAATGATCAAATAATGAAATCTCAAACCATTCTTTTTGATGAACAGAGATTAGCAGTATAATGATTTATCTTGTGTATATAAAAATATATGTATATATGTGTGCATATATATATATATATATATATATATATATATGTATATAATCTTTTCCCTTTTTTCTTTTCTCCTTTTCCTCAGCCCAGTTGTTCTTTCCTTTTGAGCAGTTTCTTCCCCTTTCACTTTGACGATATCTATATACATTTTGGATCCTATTTACGCTTTCAGTTTTTTACACTAGGGAGTCAGTACAATATTTACACACATGAGTCTGATTTATTTCACTAAGGAACAACTCCAGAATTTAAGCACAACTATTTTTATTGTGTTTGACAGATGAAATATTTGAAGCAGAAAAGGAACAAGTACCTCCCCAGGTTCCGTGGCTACTAAACAGAAAGTGGCTCTAGACTGCCACCCCACTGCCTCTAACGGGGCTCATCTTCCCAGAGGAAAGTTAGTAATGGTGGTGGTTTGCATATTTGATTTAGTACCAAATCAAATGCCAGAGGAAAGCATAACAATATCCCACAAAAATGGGACAATATGGGAAGAACAGTGTTCCACAAGGAATGTCATGTCTACCCAGAACCTCAGACTGTGACCTTACTTGGAAATAGTCTTCGCAGATGAAGTTATTTAAAATGAGGCCACACTGGATAAGGTAGGTCCTAAGTCTGATGACTGGTATCCTTACAAGGAGAGGAGACAGAAACAAACTTGAAAAATCCCATATGACAACTGAAGGAGAGATTGAAGTAACAAACCAAAGGTGAGGGATTGCTAGGAACCACCAGAAGCTAGGGCGAGGCGAGGGAGAATTGTTCCCTGCAGCCTTAGAGGGAGTGTGGCTCTGCAAGATACACTGATTTGCCACCCCCAGCCTCCAGAAGTACAAAACAAAACAAAAATATTCTGCTCCATGCCACCAGCTTTTGGATATTCTTTACAATAGCCCTAGGAGACAGAAATAACTAACCAAATACATAACAGAAATGGACAAAATGAGCGGAAGAAGGGAGAATTTTACCTTGCATTTGACAGTTTTCTGTATTTTTTGTTAAAGGAGAAAAAAAATACATAAAACGTCTTTGCAGAGTGCAAACTTTAAAGCAGTGCCCAGTTCCTACCTTTTGGTATGCACGCCACTAGTAATCTCTTTTGGTTTTGGGGTAGGGTAAGACCTGTACTTCTAAACAATAGAATGCAACAAAGGCAGCTATGTAACTCTTCCATGATTATGCTGTAGGAGACTGTCACATCTACTTGCTAGAGTCTTCCACCCTGACTATGTCCCTCAATAAACCAAGTGGTCGAGCCAGGGAGGCATGCGTGCAAGGAGCTAAGACCACTTGCTGAGCAGAAGCTGCCAAGAAACTGAAGGTAACCTCCTACCTATAGCCAACAAGAACCTCAGTTCAACAGTCTAAAGTACAACAAGAACTGAATTCCACCAGGAACTTTGAAGGTTGGAAGAAAACCTTGTCCTTTTTAAGCCTCAGACAAGCCTGTAGTTCCATGCAACATCTTATTTGTATCCCTCCATGTAACTCTGAAATACTGGTCTCAGCTAAGCTGTGCACCAACTTCTGACCCACAGTAATGCATATAATAAAAGTGTGCTGTTGATAGCCACTGAGTGATATTGTTATGCACCAATAGCTAACTAATATCCTCCTGTGTCTCAGTTACTCTTTACTCTCTTGCTGAGACAAACTACCCAACACCCAACATGAAAGAAGGAAAGGTTCATTTCTTACAATTTTGGAGGTTTCATTCATGCTCAGTTGGTTCTGAGACAGGGTGGCATGGCGGGCGCAGTTCATGGCAGCTGCAAACTGCAAGGCACAAACCTGAAAGAGAGATAGATATACATTTTTCCCACCATTACATCATATCCTGGCTCCACCCCTTGGGTGGGTGTAGCACTCACACCATCAGTCTCAGCACTAGACAACAAACCAATCCCAAATGGTGGATTTGGTTGAGTCCATAATTCATGAAGCTTGGGGACCACTGACATAAACCATGACATTCTGTAATTAAAAGTAGAATTAAAAAGACACCCAAATTTTTAAATTGGCAAAATTTTCACCACTTAAAAATAAATTTAAGAGGACAAAATTTTCTGTTGAACAGTCAGTTGGAGAACAACTCCTTCACTAAAAAAATAATGAAACTGAGGCACAGAAAGGTTAAGAAATGTGGGTACATTCACCCAGGTGGTTAAAACCGAAACTTTATTGACATGTGCATATCCC
Organism: Cavia porcellus; assembly: GCF_034190915.1. Taxonomy (NCBI): domain Eukaryota; kingdom Metazoa; phylum Chordata; class Mammalia; order Rodentia; family Caviidae; genus Cavia; species Cavia porcellus. The sequence continues at coordinate 98,025,772 of NW_026947487.1, forward strand.
CATTGACCTTCCATTTAGCTCATCACTGCCTGTAGAATGGCAATTGAAATTTTTTAAAAATAGCAGAGCACAGTAATTGTTCAAGTCAAGGGCAAAGATTCACAGTTTTGTCTCAGATTATATTCATGGTAAGCGCTGTTCCCAGCATCCCCCCCACCTCAGTTCCTGAGAGGGTAGACGTGTTAAACAGGCACTTATTAGACCATTTTTTTGACAGCTGCTGCATTTGCAATTACTGTCATATAATTTTTTTTCTTTTGAATTGCTCCAGATTTGTTTTTGTCTGAGCTGAGGTGGAAAATTGAGAAATAGCGGATTCAACAATAATTGACTTTATTAGGAATATGAATGTATTACAGACGCTGTATATTAAAAACTCATTGCTTTTATATTGGCCTCAAACACTGTACACTACTTTTATTGTTCCCTCGCCTCCAGTGTTCCCCCTACTTTACTGTTCCCATCAGCTTTATGTGCCTCATTCCCTGTCAGACAAAGGAAATAAATGGTTAAAAATCTAACTGCTCATCAGACACCAGCTAGAGTTCATAAATGAAAGTGGGCAGCCTTGGGTAATTTAAGATATTGCTGTGAGCTGGTGTTACCAAAACGATGCACTTATTGAACCATAAACAAAAGCAATTAAGATGAGATGTTGATTACTGAGAAGAAAAGCTCCCCAGTAGTATAGAAAAGCACAGGGCACTGAGAATCTCATTTGCATAAGCATCTCTAGAATCCTAAAATGTCCAGGAAGGCTCCCAGGTATCCTATAGCGAAAGGGTTCATTTGCCTCAAGGGAAAAGTCCTTAAAAGTTCCCTGGAATATTTGGTACAGAGCGTCAGGACTACCAGCCAGAAAGGGAGACAGAAGCTATTTATGGCACAGCCAGGTTGAAGGGAAGTCCTTCCGAGGTAGATTGAAGGCTTTCAGATGCATGGTAAAGGCTATTGGGAGACAATGTTATTAAATCCACTTAGACAAGAATGTTGAGCTCTCTGAAGAACACCTAAGTACACCGGAAGTAAAGGAGACCTCCTGAAGCTGCCCTTAAAGGCTAGACCCTCCAAGCTTGCCCTAAAAGGAGCTGTGATTTAAAGAGCTAAGAACGGAAGGCTTGGTCACCAGCTGGCAATGTATGGGCAGATGCCTGGCTGCAGAAGCATGGGACACAGAAGACAGAATGCATCTGACTTGGAATGGAGGAGAAAAGTATACATTTATTCTAAGTCTGGAAACAGGTTGACAAATACCAGGGCAATAAACCACCTCCAACCCCACAAAATCTAGACTGTCCTGGACAATTAATGACATGGTGGAAAATTCCAAGCACACTCTTTCTAGGTAAGAGAGGCAAACCTGATTCTGGACAAGTGTGCCAAGAAATCTCCAAGAATGAGGTGCATGGTAGATGCTCAACAATTACTTGTGAGGGTGGGAAAAAAAGAGAAAACAAAAATGAAAGATCCCATTGACAGAATGAATGAGTACGTGTATCACTGTGACTGGAGTCTGAAATCACAGTCAAGACTGACCTTTAGAAACACCTTGAGAAGGTGAAAAGATCACACCAAGGCAAAATGCCTCAAGACAGATCTTAAGCTATGAGCAGGAGCAAGACAAGCTGCAGAAGAAAAATGAATGTCCAGCCAGACAGATGATGTTGGGTCAACTCAATCTTTCCCAACTGTGTGAGGAAATTCTGTAGGCACGTGCTACAGCAAGTTGATCAGCCCGGGAAACCTGTGGTTGGCGAATATAAGCCTAGGAGCAGTGAGAAGATTGACATTCAGGGAGACAGGTCCAAATATCACCCACCAAAAGCCAGAGAGTGTCACAGCCTGACTGGGTCACTCAGACATGTGTGACCATCATCAGATTTATGCAAACACCCTGAGAAGTGTGGTCTTTCATTGCAAGTGGCCAGTTCCTTGACAAGGAAGCATATTTGTGTTTGTGTAGATGTGGATTAAAAAGATGTGGAAACCCACAGAAAGGAAAATAATATACAGAGAACACCCATCTCACATCAGACTCTACTAAGAGCATAATATCTTGTCAAAAAGTCAGAAAATTTTTAAGTAGGGCTGATTAGCTCTACTGAACCAATAAAGAACCACAGGTTTAAGCAAATTAAGTGAACTTTAAAAGTTTACATGTGTGATAAAAAACAAAATGTGGATAAATGCTTGCACTCTTTAGTTATGGAAGTTTTATTCCTTTTACTACTCTGTACTTCTGACATTGACACCAAGAAATACAGAGATATGAAAGGTAAGATATTTTCTAAGCCAGACAAAGACAGAGGTGGAGGAATTGTAATTGTTTCTTTTTTCTCTATCTTTATTTCTATTCTGCAACTGAAAGATAAATAATTCATGGAATGGATGGAAAATAAGATGGCAGACATAGGTAGCAAGAGGAGAAGGAAGATGTGTCATTTCTGCTGTTGACCTTTTACGGGACCCCGAATTCCATAATAGAGTGACTGAGGTCATAAGACCGAGATCGAGTCCTTATTCCTGGCAGAATGAGAGTCTTGGAAAGGAAAAATAATCTATGGCCAGGGCCATGGAAAACTGTGACACACTGTGCCTCTGATGTAAGGGCTTCAGTAGCCTACAATTCATTCAATAAACAAACACGCAGTGGTGACATCTGCTGCTCTTATCTCCAGGAATACAAAAGTCCTGTCTACTCACCAATCAAATTCAAGGAGCAAAGACATGTGAAAAGTCACTGGCAAGAACATAGGATGAAGCCCTCTTTAGGGTAACACAGCTTCTGAGGCCATGTTTGTAGGACTTTTGTGGTTTAATTCATTTAGTCAATAAACATCTATTGAGGGATAGGATGTTGTAGGCTTTAAGGGTAAATCAGTGAGCAAAATGGATAATAAAATATCTGTTGGCCTTGAGCTCACATTCTGGGGAACTATATTCTGCTGCTGTTCAGTTTTATCACATTTCTTCCCCACATGTCTAGCAAAATAGTCCTGTCTCCTCTCATTTCAGAGAACCGAGCAATGAGGATCTGGGTAGGGTACTGAAGTTGTAGATTCAAATCCTGGAGTTATCGTATCCTAACTAAGAGACAATCAAAGGTGGCAAGTTGGAAAACTGTTTCCTTGATCATAACATGGAGAAATAATATCGCCATTGAAGAAATAAAAAAATTAATTTGATAATGCTAAGCCATGTAGCCTGATACACAAACCCAGAAGTACAAGCATCTCTTCATCAGGGAAGGTCACGTTAGTCTACTTTCTGTAGCTAAAACACAATACCTGACACTGGATAATTTATGAAAAAAAGCATTTCACTGGCTTCACAGTTCTAGAGCTGAGACATTCAAGGTCATGTAGCCACATCTTGTAAAAGCCTCACTCTGCATCAGTTCATGGAAGAAAGGAATCAGGCAAGTAGTAGACTACAGAAGAGCAAGAACACAAATGCTAACCTTGCTTTACACTAACCCACATTTGTGATGACTAATTCAGGCCCATAAGAGCAAAACTCACTGGAGAAAGGCATTAATCCATTCATGAGGGCTCTGCCCTCATTGCTCAAACAATCTCACCAGGTGCCACCTTCTGACATTGCGGCTGTGGCAATCAGATTTCAACATGAGTTTCAGCAAGGACATCCATATTCAAACCACAGCACCGTATATATCAGCTTGTCAGCCAGGAGTCTCTGCTTCTAGCTCCTACCTGGTTACCACAGCAGCTCCTGCAACTGCAGACACATACATCATTTGAAATCCTACTTATTTTACACCATCATAAAACATAGAAAACTCCAAATCATTAACTGTGGAAGAGAAGAAGGAAGAACACAGAGGAGTGGAGTATTTCAAATAGACCATTTCTGTGGTCAGAAACAATGCATCCCTGCTCTGGGTGTATAATGAAGTGAACCATGATAAATGCCTTTGAGGAATTTCTAGGAAGTTCTTATCTTTATGTCCTGCCTCCTGATCAGACATGTCTAAAAGAAAGGAAACCATCAAGTACTGCCTGGTTTCTGATTTGGTTTACTGGATGGATAATAAAACTGCTACCAATAATAACATGATAGGAGCCAGACAGTTATAAACTGTGGCCTGCATTCAACTTGACACATGCGATAGCCATTCAGGGGGTGACAGAAAGTAGGAGTTAAATGTAGGACTCTGTACTTCACAGAAAGAAGCTTGGATTGGAAATGAGGGCTTCAGAGACAATGGAATGTAGGTGATGATTGTTACCGTGAGAGGTAAGGAGTTGGCTGGAAGGTATTAATAAAATAGGAAGAGGAGGTTGAGAAAGAAGACCAGAGAAACTGCTATTTAAAAGTGGACAGTAAAAGGAAGTAAAGGAAGAGGATCTAAAACAAGCATGTAGATGTGGAACCGAGGAATTCGGGAGCTGAACTGTGATGCAGCACTTGCACCAAGACAAGATCAGAAGAATCTTGCCAAGTTCTCTGCCTCCATTCATACCAGGATCAGGATGGGCATGCCAATATACCCCCGGACACTGCTTCCAATGACTACAGAGAGAGGGCTCTTTACTTGAAGAAATGTCATACCCGAGGGGATGTCACTCTAAAAGGGTGGGATGTTAAAACAAAACCCTGAGATGGGAAGTTTAAAGATGAAGTGCATATGCTTGGTTTCCTTAGACTTACTGAGCAATTCTTTCTTCACCTCCTCTGCAAAGTGTAAATGCTCTAGAAAGAAATTTCCCCTGGCTATAAATTCTCATGGTTTCTTTTTAACTAGTCAAGCAAGATTGATGGGCTAAGTTAGTTGATAGAGAAGCAATTGGGAGTACCATTACTGGCCTTGTTTTTATCTGCATTTATGTTAATGGCTTTGTTCCTGAACAGAGCAGCCATGAAACTAGGGAAAATGTTTACTGCACTCAAAGTTTTCCTGTGATGAATAATGTGGAAGTCACAGAATAGCCAATACACGTAATGCATGGAAAATATTTCCTTTATTTTTTTTTCTGCTTCTGATTCCAAATAGTGCAGGCTTCTTGCACAGTTGGGACCAAAGCAACCCAATTTTTCATATTCTGCTTTGTCATCTGATTGATTTAATGCTTTTTGTGGTCAGACTTAGCAGAAAAAAGAACATGCATACAATTTCTTACTGACATGCTTTTTCTGGCTTACTTTTTTTTCAGAGGGTAAATTCATAAAATCACTGGGCTTAGTGGGACGTTTGTGTACATTTTTCTTAATTCTTCACTGTGCAGAAACACTTTGCAGAGAAATGCAGAAAGAAAGTAACTTTTGGGGGAGTTTATAGAGGTCCAACTCTGGGCTTTGATATCTCACTTGCATTACTGTACTTAATCTTCATGAAACTCTATTTTGTCCATATCAAAAACACATAAATTGAGGCTTGAAGAATGTCAGCCATAGGTTAGTGAACTACTGCCTATTGTCCTAATTGTATCTGACTTCTGTTTTGTAAATAAAATTTTCTTAGAATGCAAACACATTCATTCATTTACTTATCACTTACAGCTGCTTTCAATATATGGAAGCAAATCTGAATAGCAGCAACCAAGACTACATGGCCAATAAAATCTAAAATATTTACTATCTGAGGCTTAATGGAAATGTTGTAGTTTGCTGACTCTTGATTTAAGAAAACTTTAACCTTCTCAGATAACATGTGTATGCTGGTTTCTGTTATTCTAACAAAACACCTGAAGCTGAATAATATATACAGTAGAGATTTATTGAGCCATGGCTGTAGCGGTTCAGAACCAGGAGTGGCAGTGCCTGTCGTGGGATCACACAGCAATGCAGGATGCAACAGAAGGACTAAGAGGCCAGGCTTGCTTTTGCATATCTATTCACTTTCATGAGAACAAACTCACTTCAAGTGTACAGCATTCATCCCTTCTGAGGGCTTTGCCTCCAGTAACCTCACTACCTTCCACTGGTCACAACCTCTTCTTATATTTTCCACAACTATGCTGGCAACCAAGCTTCCAGCATAGGCATCTTCAAGGGACAGATCACATCCATATCACAGCAACATGTGACTGGAATAGGAAGGCTTCACGCTGTCTCAGGTTTTTGTAACATGTGACTGCTTCTCTCATTCAGAGTATCAACTGCACAGAATAAGAATTAACTCAGGTGGGCGTTTTATGCATTCTCAACCAAAAAGGAACTCAGCCACCTTCCTAAAAGCCAGCCATGCTTCCTGCAGCACATGACAGTCCTCCAGGGTATATGTGCAGTGAACACACTTGAGAAATGGATACTTCTCTGTGCTTCACACCACAGTGGATTGCTTTTTCTCTTCTACAGAAATAAGACCAGAGAACCAGTTAGTCTATTCAGAACTGTACTGCCTTTTAACAGGGAAAGTTCCCAGTAAACTGTAGCATTCAATACAAGTTGTTCATATCACAGGTTACATGAATTTTTCAAAAAGCTTCTGAAAGAAACATGATGAGGTAAAAAATGATTTTGGAGACTGTGAACCATTTAGAAAGGTGTTCCTAAGGAAGGAAGCAAACAGGAGAGGGTTGGAAGCAAGCATTTAGTGAACTTCTATTATATGCCACAAGATTTACATGAAGTTAAAGTTTACATAAGTTCTTCCAACCCCTGCACAATTTTGAGAAATAGGTGATTTTGTAACATGAAGACAGACCCAGAAATGTGGTGAGACTTACCCAACATTCCACAGTAGTAAGTGATAGAGGGTCTATAAACAAAGCCTACTCTTTTTCCCATGCACTTTGGTTTGAATAAATCCAGCAGATCAAGAAGCAACTCTGAGGCTAAGCATTGTGGTGCACACCTGTAGTTCCTGGACTCAGGAAGCTGAGGTAGGAGGTTCACAAGTTCGAGGCCAGCCTGAGTTATACAGTAAGTTCAACGTCAGCCTGATGACATAGTAATATACTGTCTCATGTAAAAATAAAATAATAAATTAAAATAACTGAGAATTAGCCCCCCAAATAGAGTTTTCACCATGTTAGCTTTCTTAGATGTGAAATAAAAACCAATCAAAAGCAGACATGTGTTGTCATAAAGGGAGCCAGAAGCCTAAAAGATGAGAGGAAAGGCAATATTCTGGACAGAGGGTGTGAGGATCCCAGGTTGGAAGGCAGCTGGGATGGACAGAAAAGACTGTGAGTGGAGCCTGCACAGCCTGAGAGATCTATAGGTGTCAGCCACAACTGAGATACCAAAGAGAGATCAAATGAGGCAGATATGTATTAGATGCAAATAAGATAGTGGAAGAACAATCCATCCATGGAGGCCCAGTCTACTGAAGGGGAGGCGAATATCTGCCGTGGGTCTGATTGAGATGAAGTCTTTACATAGAAAGTCTGATGATTTAGAGAAATCCAGAAGAGCTAATATAGGAGAGATTAATGGGCAAGTTGGACCAGTTTTCCATCTAATGCTGAATTCCACAACAACCACCATTGGGAATGTCCACCCCTAGCTGATCATCTCTTATGACAGGCATTGTAGTGCCCATAGCATCAGGTATGGGCACCAGTTAAGACAGGGGTTACCTCTAGGACTGGTACTAATCCAACTCAAAACTGTCCTAAAAATAACAGATAAGATCTAACTATGCTTACATGTATAATTTCTTGAATATGCAGACAGCTAGCATATACCCTGATGATCATTTCCTCTAAATTAAAACCAAAAATCAGCACTGTTGAGGCCCTTTGCACATGATCAGCCTCCTGGGACCTTTACATGTTACCTCATTTCCCTAAGAGCTTTGCATGACTAGCTCCACCTTACAGAGAGAAGATTGAGGCTCAGAGAATATGAGTTCCTCTCCATAACTTCACCAGGGAGTTAAAGAGACAAAATTCCAACACAAGCGAGTCCAGACTGCAAAGCATTTCTGACACTAGAATTTTTGAGATCCTTCAGCAATATGGTAAATTACAAGTAGAGCTGAGTCTAAGCTATATAATAAAGACATTTGTCCTGTTCAAAATTTCTTCATATAAAATATCTTCTTGGATTGTTTCTGATGCTTAAAATAAAAGTCAGTAGTGTGTATCTTTTAAATTCAGATCAGAAATCCACCCAGTTTCCCCAGAATAGTCAATAAAATCCTATTTTCTTATAGTTATCAAACAGAATATATATTTGATAATTAGATATACTTCCCCTCTTTGTCATTTTAAAATCAATAACATCTTTAAAATATATTTGCATGATAATCTCCTCCAATAAAAAGTGTCAGAAGAGGCAGTTTCATGGACTATAACTTTATAGACAATGAGGTTAATCAAGGTGGATACATTTTCAAAAATGGTTATGAGTTACTGAGCCTCCAAGGTCAAAAGACAGACACCAACTATAAAATTTTGGTTTTAAATGGCACCATAAAGGACAATGCCAGTTACAATTTCCAGCCCTTCCTGCTTCTATTCTTACTCCCAGCACCATTTCAAATAGGAACTAGCCTTCTGTGAGTGTGTTAATGAAATTGTAACTCCTGTGAATTCTTTGGGCAGGAACAGCTTCCATGAATTACAGATGAAACCATCCACAGCCACACAAGCTGAAAGTTTGACTTTCTAAGACCTGCTGTCTGACACGCACTTACTTTTTGAATATTTTAAAGACAGGAGGAATAGACACTTCAAAAATAACAGATTCTACTTTGCATGAAAATATAATGTTTGTATCTTAATGCTGTAAAAGAATAGCTTGTTATCACAGTGCATCTGAAGAAAAAAACAAATTACACATGCAAATGTTTTGGGGCTAATTAATTCAATTCTGAAGATAAAATTGGGACAGTGCATAATTGCAAGCAGATTCCTAATAAGTTCTGGAATCTAGCAATGTTTAACTGAGATCCTAGAACATGTATTTTCAAGAGATGTAGCTTCTTGTAGACTCTTATGTTGGTGCCTGGTTCAATCCAAGTTTGCAAAGAGTCTTGATGTACTGATTAGTTATTTGTCTCCTCACGCTGAATGTAAAAACCTCAGGGTCAAAATGTAGCCTAAATAGGTGGAAATTCTAGTTACCTTGTACAAATTGCAATGCCACCCAAGAGACTTGAGTTAATCTATAACCGTGACATAAAGATGGCATGATAAAACCTATGTCAGTTATACAATTAAAGTGGTCTTTGAATCTGAAGGCCCAATTTCATTTTAAATTAGTTGGAAGAACGTGGTCTGGAGTTCTACAGACCCAGATTTGAATAATTAATCTGCCAGCGATTTTGCTAAATGAAAGAAGGAAACACAGTTAAAAATGTTAATAGGGTCCCAATTTTTTCATCTGTTAAGTGGGGTTAAAAATATCTACCCTCTAGGTTTTGTTGTTGATTTTTATGAGTCAGAACAAAAAATGTACTTGTGTTTGAAAAGGAAAAATCCTTTACAATCCCAGCAGACTTTTGTGTGCACTTACTCCTAAAAAGAATTCTATTGTGATGTCATGAGACCAAATCTCTTGAAAACTACCAAAAAAAAAAAAAAAAAAATCCAGAGAAAGCCTCTGAACTTCCCAACCTGTGGGCCAGAACTAGCTGCAACTCTGCCCATCCACATGGCTGAGGAGCTGAAGTTGGCATGAAAGATTAAACAGATTATTCGCTATTCATGTTAGCCAGCAAAATGAGACTTTCTGGTATCTTGACTCAAAGTCAGCACACTAAATGACTCCCTGAGTGAGGAGAGGGGAATAATGAGAGTTCTTAGGTACAAGCACTCTCCTAGCTTGTACCAGACCACAGAAGCCAGAATTTTCAGCCAGAGGCAGGAAAGGTAAGGACTACCAGAACTGAGGTCCCAGAAAAAAGCTGAGAGCAAACAAAAGAGACAACAGAACCAAGTAATGGATCTTTTAAAAAATGGATCTGGAATATAATTAATAAAAAGACACTGAGCTTAGAGTATCTGGCCAGAAAGGGGCACTGTAAGAAGCCAGAACCTTCAGAATTTCCAGTATTTCCCATGTCTTTAAAAGAGTTGGGCTAAGAGGCATGGTTCAGAGGAAGACATTTACAGCAGGAGAAACAGGAGCAAGATGTGAACTGAAAGAATTAAGAAGGGGCTGGGGCATGACCAGTCATGTCTGGGAGCTTGGTGCATGGTAGGCACTCATGGGACTCATAGAACAGCTAAGCAGATTTCATCCCCAAAGTATGCCTCAGCTCATGCACCAATATCCAGGGTTAGCCCAAGGATAAGAAAAAGTCTTACTTGCAACTCAAGACAGTAGAAGTCACTGATTTTCCTATAGTTGGGAATGAAATTCAATTCCCTCTACATCCTGCTGGTGAATCTAATGTAAGCATAGGTGGTGCCTCTTTTTTTTCTCTGAAACATGTCATTATTTCTTCCCTTCAATATGCCTGAGGTCCTCTCATAGGCTACAAATTCCTCTGAGCACCTGTGAAGTTGAGAAAATAAAGTTTAGATGGTAGAAAGGCTAACAAGCAGGTTTAGTAAAAATTACAAAAGCCATCTTGGGTGCTTTGGTTAAACAGCAGGAATTCTGGACTTAGATGTTTTGCTCTTATTGTCTGTGTTTGATGTCCTCTGACATTCAACTGTAAAGCAGTTCTTTTTAGGAAACAAGGTCACCTGTGGATGGCCTAAAACCCCTCTTCATCTGAGCATTGTGTCTCTCTGTTAGATCATCCACACTTGTTGGGGATCAGTGGCAACCTGTCTGACTGAGGAGAGATCCCACTGACGTCAGGGGTGGTGTGAATTCAGAGAAGTCAGATGCATGAGGAAATTGTTCAAGGTTCGCAGGTGATTGTGTGAGTCCCTAGACTCACTGACCACCCTCCTGGTCCCTCGAGGTCTCGTCTAGGGCCTGGATTGCCCCACTTCAGGACCCTCCCATCTCATTCAATTCATTTGATTTCCATATGCCAAAAGTCCCACCCAGGCAGGATGGTGAGGGAAAGAAAAACACACGTCATCGTTGCTTTTTTAAATTCCTTTTTTCATCTTCTTATCACAAGTTCCTTGGTAATTTTCCGATTTCAAAGGAAATATTTGGAAGGATATCTGAGGACTGGATGCGTTCATGTTTTACACCAAATGCTTTCAACATGAGAATCCGCCCAGTCGTATCTAATAAAAATATCCTTCCTGAGCTGGTACCAGGAGGTTTCATTAAAATAGCAGTCGATAAGCAGAGTTGATTTGGCACCAAGGAAAAAAATCACAGGCATATCAGGCTTTTGGAATTCAAGAGCACAGCTGAATCAAGGCCTTTTTTAGTTGTTTTAGGACCATATTTTTGTGTGTTGCCTCATCAGATGCCGAGGAATGTACTACAGAGGAAAAGAAATAGCTTTCTTCTCATCATAACTTCATGGCTGGAGCTCCTATAACAAAAGATTGAGTAACAAAAAACAAGCATACAGATTATTTAATGTAAGTTTTATGTGACACAAGAGCCTTTAGACATGAAGACCCAGAGAAACAGAGAAACCTATATATTTTTATGTTAAATAAAAATATATTTGACGAAGAAGTTGATAGTTTTAAGAAAATGTGACAGGACAAAGGGTTATGCTTTAGTAACAATAAGTTGGGGGAGCTTAGTAGGGCCTGTGGATATAGATTTATCTCCATACCCCTGTGCTTCCAAAGCAAAGATTCCTTTTCCTTAAGCTATAAGAAGGGTGTGTTTCTAATGACACCTTTACGACCTGCTTCAGGAGAGAAAGTGAAGGTTAAAAGTTATCTCCCTGCTTCTACTATTTTCCTAAATACCAAGGTGCCATATTTGAGGCAAGGTTACCCTGAGCCCCAAAGCCCAATATCAAACCATATTCAGTTGTCACTGAGACATTATTGGAGATCAGCTATCTATGCCACTATGGACCACTGCTGATTTCCTTCGACCAAGGACCCTCCTGTCCACGAGTTAAAGCCTATATAAACTTTAGGAACATTTCCTTCCAGGGATTCATCTTGTAGAACAAAATTACCCAACCAACAAAACAACTAATATTGGGTGCCCAAAGAAGCAGTTCCTAATATATCCATTATTATATTTTAATTTTATTATAGTTTTATTTTATTATAGTTCATTATATAGCTCACTGTTATAGCATCAAATACTTACTGCTTATCACCATGGCTAGGTCATTTGCAAGGCACTGGAGACCCCATACTAAACAGGGACCCTGCCCACAAGCTTATCAGCTACCAAGCGACCATCACTGCCACAGAGGAGTGAAAGGAGAAGGGAACTGCTCTAACCTGGAAGGAGCATGAGAGGCTTTCTCAAGAAGTGGCATCTGAATTGACCTCTGGTTGTGGAAAGACCTGGGTACAAGGATGGGAGAGGAGGAAGTGAGGGGAGCTAATTGGCAAAAGGAAATGCATGATCAGAGCTTTGTGTGGTCAATGAGCATTCAGGCAGTTCTTACAAATTCCAGCTGCCTGGAAGTTATAAAAATGTAGGAAAGGCATGCGGGGCAAAATGGTCCAAACCCCATGTGTATCAGTCAAGGTTTACTAGAGAAACAGATATAACGCAAGCCATACCACTGTATAAGACATTACAAGATTGAGTTACAATGGTCAGCCTCAAAGTCGAATAAGGGAGAGTGTAGAGGATGTCTGCTGGCTGGCTGGAGGTTGAAGGGTCCTGCCCAAGGGCTGTAGCTTACTGCAGTGTCCCATGTAAGTTTGTATCAGTAGGCCAGTGGGTCTATGATGGAACATAGAAGTGTCTACGATGAAAAATGAAGAATCCCAGGAAGAAGTCAAACAGTCTGCACCAGAAGCCAGGAGACGAGGTCCAAGCTGAAGACCAAGACTGCAGCTCCTCCAAAGAAGCAGCAGAAGCAGCAATCAAGTCTCTCCTCATTTACCTTTTTATTGTAAGCAGGCTGTTCCCTGGGATGGGTGTAGCACTCACATCATCTGCTTGCCCTCCTCTTGCACAGGCTGAAGATGTTACAAACTGGGAACCCTGGCCCCCTGCTGAATCACTTCAAGTTCTGACCTTCTCATATGGACACAATGAAACGTATCCTAGAACAGTAACTGCTTGTTCTCTACACCCCAGGAAGTAGAGCTGCTGAGTCACTTAGGAAAGCTTCTAAACTTCTCAAGTGGACACAATGTATAAACCATACCAGCATGATAGACTTCTGTTTTCTGGATCTAGCTATAGCAACCTCTTATATGTGCCAGGGTCCTTTGCAGCACTGTGACTCTCTGGTTCTATTCTCATCACTGTGACACAGCAGAAACCCAGGGAGATCTAGAAAGGTGGAGTTACAAAAGACCTGGGTTGTAACTCTGAGATTCCAAAGCATCCTCAAAGCCTTCTCATTTTGTCACTCTAGTCTAGTTCTAATGTCTTTGCATATTATGTTTCCAGACCTGAACCACATTCCTTATTTTCCATCTTGGTGTTTTCAGACACTGAGGTCAAACTTCCTCTCTTCTGTGAGCAAAGGCTGCCTCTGCTTGGTCAATGGCAGTTCTGAGCTGCAGGTTGCTTCCTCTCATTCCCAGCCAGCCAGCCCTTGTCACTCTGTGCTGAGTTGATAAATAACAGCATAGTGTTAGGGATGGTGTCTGCGCACTGAGAATGCGGTTTCCCCTAGGCCAGTGATGGTGAACCTTTTAGAGACTAAGTGCTCAAACCATAACACAAAACCCACTTATGTATCACCAAGCACCAAGGCTACAATTAAACCTGAATGCTGGTTGCTGGAGCAATGCTGGAGCAACTTGTCTCACTGAAAGGACTTTGGTCGCATGCCAAAAGAGGGCTCTGGTGTCCACTGCAGCGTGCGTGCCATAGGTTTGTCACCTCTGCCCTAGGTTACCTCCTTTTTCCCTCAGATGAACTGGGATCTTTATGAGCAGAGACCTAGTCCCATAGTGAGGAACATGGGCCTGGAACCAGATTGCCTGGATTTCTATCTTGTTTCTGCCACGTACTTAGCTGTGTAACCGGAGCTTAATAGCTTCTCTGTGCATTGGTATCTATCATTTGTAATGTGAGGATTACAACAATACCCACCTCGTGAGTCTTATTACAATAGCCATTGAATCACATAAGCAGAGATCCCAGAGGGTGCACTGAAGGCTTTGTGAATTGATACCTAAATCACTTAGTAGGTGCTCGTACAGAAATGTTTATCTTAGTATGTTTGTTTTTAAACTCAGCTTTCCCTATACCTTACAGCTGTATTGAATACATAAGCAAATTTCCCACGGTCCTTTCTAATTCCAGCGTTTTCCAGCCCCAGCTGCCACTCTGTGGCCTCCAAGTCCCTTGGGAAAGTCAGACTGACATGTATATCCTCACATGTCAGGGTGGCCTCTCGCCCCAGCGCAGAGCCAGGAGCCTGTGTGGGACACCTGCCCACACATGTTTCAGGTTACAGCTGAGACTTAGAGCTAAAAAACAACCTCCTTCTAAATCTTATCCTTTTTTTTTTTTTTTTTTTTTTTTTTGGTTGTTTCCAGTACATGAATTAGGTCTTGAAAAAAAAAAAAAAATAGAAGAAGAAAGAAAAGTAACTGATCTGTTTTGTGCCAGAGCTGTCTGGTCCCTCCAAACACTTAATCCAGCAGCTCTCATTGTCTGGGATCAAAGCGCCTTTCCCACTCTCCAGCTTTGTTCTACTTAGAGCAGGCAGCAGGCTGAAAGGAGAACTCCTCCAAGCTTCCTGCCCCTCCTTTTGCCTGAACTTGAGAGAACAAAGAGATTTACAAGGCAAGGATCCCATGTACAAAGTGCTAATGATCGGAATCACACACATCTGAGGTCTGGACCACTGTTCTAAGGCAGCAGGCTTCAAGGAGAGGGAAGAGAGGCAAAGACCAGAGAGGCAGCAAGGAACTAAGATTGGGCAGCTGTGACCTAGTAACCCAGCACCATGTGGAGCCAAGGAACAGAACCGGGTACCAGGAGCACTCAGGATTCATCTCATGGAACACAAAACTCCCAGAAAAAGTGCACTTCACCCAGGAAGGAGATTTTCCTTCCACCAACACTCAGGAGCTCTCAGGTCTTCGGATATGAGGGATGCTCCACCCAGGCCTCCTCTCTCTGTCTAGTCCCAGCCTGTGCTAAGAATGACAAAAGGGTTTGCTGGGAATGGCAGAACACAAACTCTAGAAGGAAATCTGTTTAGTGTGAATCATACGCACCTCAAGGGCTTGTTAAAATATAGATTGCGGAGCCCCAGGCTCCGAGTTTCTAATTCAGTGGGTTTGGGCAGAGTTGGAGGATTTGCATTTCTAAAAAGGTCCCAGCTGCTGCTGGATCAGGGACCATCCTTGGAGAACCTTCTGTCATTACAATTAAGTCTCCATGTTGCTGCACAGTAAATCATACTGGGCCTATTGTGGTCTCTAACCTCAGCTCCTGGTTACTTCTCCCAGAGGATTTGAAAACCTCCTAAACAGTGAGAAAAGCATGGTCATGGCCCAAGTAAGGATTTGGTCCTCTCATGTGCATGAGGCATTTTTGGGTGTGGGTGGAAATGTAGGTATCCTGCTCTAGACCTCTGAATATGAAACCAGAGAGGCACTGAATAATGCTGTGAAAAGCAGAGTAGCCTGCACTGCGGTAGAGCAGGTGAGAAGGGATTCCCAATGCCAACTGTGCATTCTGCAAACCTACTTAACTAGCTTAGTGACCATGTCCACATTTCTCAAATTATTAGCACCTGTCTTCTTCCTCTGACCACTCATACTGGGGGTGGGTATTAAATAACACAACCCTAGTTTATCTTCAGATTGGGCTCTGTGACCAATGTTTGTTTAAAGAGCCAACCTAACATGCCTCTATCATCTCATCTGTCAGTCTTTCTGTGGTTCAGCTTTGCCTAAAACCTGTGGCAGTGGATGACAGGTTTTCACGTTCAGTAAGCAGAATAAATGCCTTCTCACGTAAAGTTCTCACAGCTGATAGACGCCTTAGTGAGCAGAAATAGGGGCACCACAATTTCATCTGTGCTCCATTGCCATCCACACACCACATACCAAGGACAAGTGTGCTTCTCTTTAGCTTGGACAGGTCCAGATTTCTGGCATTTCTACTGATGAGCAGCCCATACTGTGTGAGAAATACCTGCTTCACTGGCCCCTTGCTGGAAAAAGAGTCTGGTTTCTTTTGCAGGTAAGAACTGAGGCTAGTGGGGTTTCTGAAGGATTCTCAAAAGACAGCCTTTGCAAAGTGAAGGTCAGTTCATGTCGACAAAATAGATTCGTAAATATTTTCTATTGGAAACAGAAAAAAAATAAATAAAAATTGCATTATTTTTGCATCTTCTTGTAAACATCGATAGAGGGTATTGAAGGGCTAACCTTACCCTCCCACCCTGACTCCACTCAAGAAAATGTAGAAAAAGTGGAAATGGAAGCACATTGGCTGTGTCTAATTGCAAGCACTTTCGATCACAGATTGTCTGAAGTTATTTGTGAACAAGTTAAGGCCCTCTATGTGGTCTCAGAATAATGAAATCAGTGACCAGCTACCTCCAATGCTGCATAGCTGAAACATCTACAGGGGGTCACATGGTCCCCACAGGCAGCTGCCTGGGCTCACCATCACCCCACACCCCCAAGCAAGGGACAAAGGCAGACTTTTTCCTGATTGCCCAGAGAAAGGAAGAACAGGCTGCTGTGTCGAGACTGCAGGCCTCAGTAAATTCCTCTACCTTGTGAGTAGAGTCTGGGCCAAAAAAAGTGGTGCAGATCGTAATGGCACATGCACAGGAGAGTCAATGGCTCTCACATCTCTTCTCCAAATGCCAGGAAAAATCAATGGAACTTCCACGAAACAATGCAATCAAGTCAAGGTGTCTATGGCCAATCTAAATGGTTCTTCCCTTGGTGAATCCACTCAAGTCCTCTTATATAGACTTCAATTTGGGATTAAGGACAAAGTGATACTGTCAGAGGAAGCCTGTGTCTCTGGGTCAGATGCCCACATAAACCTGTGTAGGCTTCTCTGTTCTCCCCCTGTCCTACATATGCTAAGTTAAAAGTGGAGGTGCAGGTCAGGTGGAGGGTCTAGCTGTGGATGTATAGTAGGGGGAGTTCTCTCCTAAAGCCCAAGTACACTGGTGGGTCAGTACTCTGTCTCTAACTAGAATTGCTTGTCTGATGTGGCAGGCTGAATAGTGGCCCCCAAAGTTATCCCTGTCCTTATCCCTAGGCCCTGTAAATATTACCTTAAAAGACAAAAGAGATGTAAATTAAGGCTCTTCAAAGAGGGAATTATTTTGGATTATCAAGGTGTGCCCCGAAGATAATGTCTTTATAAGAGGAAGGCAGAGATCGGACTACAGAGACAGGAGGTGGCAGTGAAGTGGTGGCTCTGGGAGGAATTATATTGCTGGCTTTGGAGATGGGGGAGGAGCCAGGTGGCAAAGAAGGTAGAAACAAAGCTCCAAAAGCTGGGAAAGTAGAACAGGTTCTCCCCTGGGGCCTCCAGAGGGAGAACAGTCCTGGACCTTGATTTCACCTAGTGAAATAGATTTTGGAATTTTTACTTCCAGAACTGGAAAATGTTTTAAGCTGCTAAATTTAGAGTCATTTTTATGGCAGCCACCAGAAACTAATACAACTGGCACCACCAGACTCTTCCCTTTTCCTCCTCCAGTCATTCACCAGTCCTGCTATGGACATCATATTTTTAAGGGAGAACACGCATCTCCACCGTCTTCCACACCCATGGGTGCTGGCGACAGGCGCTAACTCCCAGGTCACATTGATGGAAGCTACGATCAGATACGAGTGTGCGGGAGGGACTGAGAGTGTCCAAGCTATGGCAAAAATATTTTCTATGACCAAGACCATGACATTTAATTACCCAAGATACAGACTACAAGATCTCAATGAACTTTTACCTTGCATCCCTATTTTAAAATGCAAGATTCTCACATATTCAAAAGAAAGATGACAATAACTACAGGATTTGGGTGAGAACTAAATAGAATTAGTTGTATTAATACTTAGGAATTAGTTACCTCTAAGGAGTAAATATTTCTAAATGTCATGTGTTCTATGACACATAAAGGTTAACCCCATAAAAAAGTATAAAATATCCCTGTGCCACAGGTCATTCTTAGTGTACTCACTGTACAGATAAGAAAACAATTTTAGAAAGTTTGGGAAACTTTTGTAAAGGCATACAGCTGATCCTGGTCTTACTGCTGGTCAAAATGAACTTAAACAGAGTCCATCCTCTTTACTAGCTCAAGCCATTGCTCTGAATGCACGTGCAGGATGACCACAAAGGTCATTGCAGGGTCTTTCAATCTGGAGATGGTGCTGACTTTTACCTCTGCCTGGTGGACCCTTAAGCTAGTACTGTGTCATTCCCAGGCTTTTTCTAGACAACCATGTTCTTCCAATTCAGGAGTCATTAACAATAACCATAGCTGGGCACTGATGTTAACCGCTTCCAAGTGTGCTTGTTCCCTAATGAGCACATTCAACAAGCTATGGGCTGCCAGGTGTCTGTGAGGACAGGCTCAGCCCTACTCCAAAGCCTGAGATCTTGGGAAAGACATGATTCAGAGGGAACCGAGAGGCCCATGGTAAGCCTGGCCACCTGGAGCTGACATGTTCCAGGAAAGGTTGCAACAGCAGTTTGCTGGTCTCCAGAAAACAAAAACCCCAAACATGCCTCTGCCTATATTACTCTAGTTTCTAAATCCATCATCATAGTAGACACCTATTAAGCACCTGCTACTGTGTCTGATGCTTCTTCACCCCTCAGAGTCCACCATGAGTTACATAACATGGCACCCAAGCTAATTCACACATTGGCTTTCTGGCGCTGGTTCCTGGGAAGGGAATGGCTAATGTTGCATACAGGAATTAAGCAAGGATTCAGAAACACATTGCTAAGACTTGCCCGAGAACCCGATCAAGTAAAAGGAGTAGCTTCTATGTACAAAGCCTTGAAAGTATAATGAAAACCATGGCAATGTGAGTAGGATATTAAGTCTTCAGAGAGGAGGGTGAAGGCAAGGCTGGGTTCACATCCTACATGTAAGAGGGGGCAGCTGTTCCCCACCACAGCCTGCCTGAGACTGAGATTAGACACCAGGCTACCTCAGTGAAATCTCAAATGGACTGAGCCTCCAACCTTTTTTCCCTGTTGATCACCTCAAGCTCTTGAACCTGAACTCTAAAGCATGTCAGGGCCAAGCTCTCCTGTTAATGAGCAAACGTCAAGGCATCTCATTCATATGCAAATGCTCCAACACAGACGCCTTACGAAATGAATTCAGATGGAATATGCCAGCGTGCTTTTTAAAAAAAATCCTTGCAGAGAGTTATGATGTTGCTACATAAGTTAATGAGAGGAATGGAAGAGCCAACGCCGCTCTCGAAAACTGTCAACAGTATAACTATTTAGATGGGTATTAAAGCCAGACACTGTCATATAATTTGAGAGTATGGTTGAAGGCATTTTAAGAATATTTTGTTTCTGACAATTGAATCATAATTTTAATAGACATCTCCCAAAAGAGAAGCGGTGGTAGCAGCCATGTAACGTTTATTTAGGAGCTGGTGAAGATCTTTGATTCAAAGTGCTGGCAGAAATGACAGTATCAGGCTCTGAGAATGTCAGACCTGCCAAAGGGTTTGAATTTTATTATAATAGTAAGTTCCCAAGAAATACCAACTCCCTATCTTATACTATGAAACGTGTTTTACATACATTCTTGCTTCAGACTCCCCAGAAGTTTCATGAGGTAGAAACTTTTATTACCCTTGTTTCATGGATGAATAAACTGAGGCACAGAGTCAGTAACTTGATCAAGGTCACACATAATGAGTCTGGAAATCAAGATACCAGCTTTGCAGTCTGGACTGATTCTCACTCACTGCTCTGATTCCCCATGGGCAATAAACTCCATAGCCTAAATTTTAAAGGGAAGAAGAAATGACCTTCTGAGGGGATAGTGACCCAGTCAACCCTCTTATTGGTAGTCCAGGATAAAAATATTTTCACTTAACTTTCAGCTAAAGTAAGTTTTTCATCAAATCTTGCAAAGAGACAAAGGTAGACTCTTTAGGAAACCTGGATTAGAACCTCAGTCTGGATATTCATTAGAACTGTCACCTTGAGCAAATGTCTGAACTTCTCCTGGCACAGTTTGATCTTGTGTGTGATAGGAAGAGTCTTATTTACCTTACATAGTTATCCCTGAAGAATGCACAGGCCTGAAAATAACTTCATACAGAAAAGTCTCCACCTCTTGTGTAAAGGCCCTAAAATTCCACAATGTGTCTGCACTATAGTTCTGGGAACTGAGCTGTCAGAACCAAAGCTCCAAAGGTGTCACAGAAAGATGATAGCAATGGACAGCAAAAGATCCAATGAATGGGCAAGTGAGTTGTGATATTTTCCTCTAATGGAATAATATACAGTCACGAGAAAAATCAGTTTACGTCTGCACATGACAAATGGTTCTCACAGACATGCACGAAAGTGTAAGAAACTGGAAGGAAAGAGCACATTTTGCAGGATTCTATGTATACAAGGCACAGAAGCAGACAAAATAAACCTATAGTAGGTACCCGTGAGGCAGGAAAGAGGTGGAAAGTGGAAGGTACAGCAAGAAAGAGGCCTTCTGATATGCTGGAATACTAATCTGAAAACTAACAATATAAATTTATTAGTTTGGCATGATAAACCAACAGACAACAAATACACTTGACATTCTAATGGAAAAAAAAAAGTTGCTTAAGGACTAAGAGTTTAAAGTTCCCTCCTGGAAAAGAAGCCAGGCCAGACCAACTCATCAAGAACCAAAGGATGCTTCCATGTGCCTTTGGAGACAAAGTTTTGGTGATAAATATGCTAAGAGACAATGACCTGTGTGCAGATGTGGTACTATAGATAACAATGGCCCCGGATGAAAAACAAAGAACCAAAGGTCAAGCGGGAGATGGAGACTACCACCTCTATAGCCTCTGTCTTGCTGAGGGGCTATCTTGTACACACCTCCACTCGGTGCTGACCACAAGCATAATCTAGGTATCACTTACTTCATGTTCACCACAACCTCTAAACACAGGTTTTATGATTTTTCCTCGTGTATGGTGGACACAAGACTTCAAGCATGTAAGTTACTTGCCTAAATGCATGTGGTACTCAGCAGATCTGGAATTTGAATTCGTCTGTCCAGTGGCAAGGATTCTACCTTGTGGTCTTCTTTTTCATCTCCATGGAAAGATCATTTTGTCTACTTTTGAATCCTGTTCTGAGTGGCATGATTACAATAGGGTAAGGATAACAAAGTGATCCAAAGTGGTGTGACCTCAGTGTTGTGGAGTTTTAACTTGTGAATATCTTAGTGGATCTTAATGGTGCACAGAATACAAGAGAGGGATTAGCATAGCAACAGCCACGCAGAGCATCTTCTTTAAAGGCATAGCATGGGCCGAAGGTGTAACTCAGTGGCAGAATACTTGCGTATCATGTACAAGGTCCTGAATTCAATCCCCAGCACCTAAATAAATAAATGAATGAGTAGTTAGGCCAGGGAAGGTACTAATTTAGTGAATTAAGAAATGGAAGAACTAACAAGCACACTGCTATGGTAGTATACCTATGTCAGTGCATTTCATTCTCACAATAAATCAGGAGATGTTTTTAATCACCATTATACAGATTAAAAAGTGAGGACTGGCAAGATCTGAATGACTCACTAAAAGATGTCCAGAAGGAATGACAGCACAAGAAACAGTGGGGCTTATTAATGCGCACTGGCAAGGCTTATGCCAGGGTGTCAATACCCAAGCCCATTGCTTAGACAGTGAATCCTCAAAACCATGTTAAAGAGAAGCCTCTCTTTACTTAATAAAGCCCAATGATCCTTTAAAAATAGTGATGCTATTTATTGTATTTCTGGAGCACAGAGCAGCTGAGCAGAATATTTTAATGCTATGTTCTGAGAAAGATACAGACTTTCACCAGCAATACAATTGGCAACCTTTAAGAACAGACTTGCCTGTGATATTCAGACAAATTTTCCTTCCTGCTTTTTTTCTCTGAAGTTTCTCAGTGGCAGTTCTTGTCTGAGACCTAGGGCAGGATAATGTCCTAGGATATTAGGAGAGGATAATGTGCCATATGCTTCTCACTTCTAGGTCTGCATAACACGAATGAATAGCTTTACCAGTTTCCGAATTCCAGACCAACCACAGCCATCCTTGGTCATTCAATTCACCCTGACACCAACAAGAGGTATCCCTGGTGTCAGCTTCCTCACCAAGGTTCTCAAGCAGTATTCACCAACAGCACTATATTTGGTCCATGGGGAGAAAATACAAACGCAAGCATATTCCCCCTTATTCCTTGTGCATAGAGAAGACATGATATCACAGAAATAAAAGAACAATACAAGTCAAAGGGGATCCTTGGTCTCAGTGGAGACCCTCTGAAATGGTTTCTCCTTTTCCTGTGGCCCTCTTCAGTGTGAATACATCAACCAAAGAAGGTAATGAGCTTGGAATTTGAATATGACACAAAGAACAACTTTATTTTGTACTATTTTCCAGTCTTATGACACACAGGTTAACTTGTCCTTTTTTGGTTCTTTTTTTCCTGATCCATGAGGATTTTTTAAATGTCAGTACTGACTTTTAATTTGGACAAGCGTATGGCTCCTGGCTCTCTCATGGCCCAAGATAGTTTCAACTGCCGGAGGAAACTTTTAGGGTGATCTTTCATTTTCCCATTCTTAAGGATTTCTCCTCTTTCTGGGTCTCTTTGCACTTTCCCAAAGCCACCCTATCACATCTGCATCAGCCTCAAGTTCCATCACAAGAGCTCAAGCAAATGAACACAGCAGCCTCTCTGGAAAACATCCAGCCTGGCTTCTCTCCCAAGAGCAAAATCATATAGCTCAGGGCTCCTCCTTTGTTAATTAGGATCAAATCTCAATCCCGATAACCCAAAGAAAAGAAAAGGCAGCCCTTCTGCTAAGAGGCTCTAAAAGAACCTCTTCTAATCCTCCCAAAGCACTCAAGAGACAGCTTACAGCCAAGTCAGGGTCATTTAATGTGTTCTGCTTTGGAAAAGATATTAAAACCGATTAAGTTCATTAAAAAAGAAAGAAAAGGAACCTCGTCTAAAACAATGACCTCTGCCCAGCGGCTATGTTAAAACAAGTACCTTTTCTCAGGATGTGAAATGTGTTGGAAATTTAATAAAACTATGTAGAAAGGGAAGGCACACCCACACCAGGCAGTAAATTTTTCTGCCTAGCAAAAGAACGAAACTCAGGAACAATATCAATCCAGACTTGGTGTTAAAGACCAAGAAGGAGGTAACAGAATCTCTGCTCAAAAATATCTTAAAGTCTGAACAGTGAGGTGACACTTACACAGAAAACAAAGGCATGAGTTGGAGACACAGTGAACAAAGTAAGAGGATTCTGGGAGACAAGCTCTCTGGACTGAACCCTATGTGAGGAGCGGAATTTGGAAGCACACAGAGCAAGATGGGACATTCCAAACAGAAGGAAATATTTTGAACAATGGAGGTAATTGAAGAAAATAAAGGAAGTATACGGTTGACCCAGTGAGAGGACGGGTAAATCAAATTGAGTCCTTAAGACTTAGACACAAGCAAACAAGGTGGGAAGATATTCTAAGCTTCACAGTGAGTATATTTTTACTTATAAGACAATGAGGAAGATCATCTGTAGAGTGGTTTAATTTCTAGTCACATTCTCAGAGCTCAGAATTCTCAAGTTTCTGTATCTCCTTTCTCTTCTCTTTCCTCTCCAAATTATGTTACAAAGTTTTCAACTAAGGACAGTACCCATGAACAGAGCACTTGGAGTCAAAAGGAAGATGGGAAGATGCACAGGGCCTTAATGGGAAGAGGGCAAGGGTGCAAAGTCTCCCTACTGATCCCTGGTGATTTGCAAGGAAGAATAATTTCCCTTTGAGTTTTCACCCCTTGGGGGTTATATCTAGCTGTCTCCCCAAGGCCTATTGTATCATGGTGTGTGATACTCATCAATGGATTAGTCCACTGATGAATTTATGGCTAAATACAATGTTGTAAATAAAGCATGGTGGAACAAAGTGGCTCACTGGAGGTGTGGCCTGGAAAGATTTACATGCCCCTTCCTATCTTGATCCTTTTCTGCTTCCTGTTGCCATGACATTGTGGAGGACCACCTAGGTGATGCTCCTTGAAAGAAGAGCGATTATCTCCATTTTAGCTATACCTAGCCCCATTTCCATGTATTGATATGTACAGAGCTGGACAGGATATTCCCTTATCAGTTGGCTTTAAGCAATGCAAATAAGTCTCACCAGGTGCTGATGTGCAGTCTCTGAAGCAAGGCGACAGGTCAGTGTGCCATGCCCTGTAGCTCTCCAAAAAAATGTTAGTGTGTGTGAGCCAGGTGGAAAGAGAGCCACACTCCACACTGTTGGCTGGGATGGAGCCTCAAGATAACAGGCTGTGCTATGACTTCCCAGGGTTTAAAGATCACACGTCAGAGCTGAAGAACTGAGCTCAGAACATTAGACACTACCTCAAACTGTCTGATGCAGATTACTCTTCCTGTATACCCCTCTCTCTGCATATTGCAGACAGGACTTTAGGCCTCCTGCCTAACCCAGCTCTTGTCACTCACATACTTCCTGCCACTCACACAGTCACTCATTCCTGAACCACTCTCATCGAGAATTAATAAAACTGGATTTGGCCTTGGGTCAAGGCTTTGTTCCAGTTAACCATCACCCTAGGTAGACTTAGGACCTCCTGGCTTCCCTGCAACTATACTTATACCTTTGTGTCTTTATTCTCACCATGGGTTGCACTGGAAGGGCTAGATTGGAATTAACTCACTAGAGTTCCAACAACTTGCCTTTGGGATTATAAATATAAACCTCTGGGACTATGATGAGGACTGAAAAGGACTCTCTAAATGACATGAATGGCTTTTACTCTGCCATGGTGCCCTACCTTGGAGATAGCTGACTATGGACTGAAACCTCTTCAAACTGTGTGCCAAAATAAATTTTCCTCTTTAGGGCTGTGAGTGTTGAATATTGTGTTCCAGTGACAAAAAAGTAACTAAGACATCACCACTGTGATAATGAGGATAGCAATGACAATAATAAAACACTATGTCTCATTGATAGTATAACTGAGAACTAAATTCAGGTGTACCTGAGTCAAAAACCTGCAATTTTTGTTCACACCATGGTGACAGTCCATGTGGATATTCATGAAGTACACAGCTGCCTGGCATTCATGCAGAAGAAAACCATGTCCCACTTTCAACGTGAGAGTTCATACCTCAGTAGGTAGATTAACCAAAAACATAACAAGACTTTCTAAAAATGGGAAATAGAACAAAGAAAGTGCCATCATGTCCTCTCACAATATTTCCAAACCTTACAAAGTCACAGTGACTCTGTATTACAAAGAACACTGTCATTATCCAACATCATTTACTGTCATTGTCCAGCAAAGAATATGAGTGTCTCATAAGTATGGATGCCCATATAAACATAGAACATCTTTAAAGCATGATATTGTTCTGTTGATCGCTATTCATCACCTAACTTGAGATGAATGATGACACAGGGTTACTGAACTCGCCAAGAGAAGACGAAGAGGAAATTACCACAGTTGTGCATTATGCATCAGTGTGGTGGGCTGAACATCCTAAAAGAATTTCAAAGAAGTAGTACATATCAGTCTGAAAATGATAGAGTCCTGCATAACCTATTTAGACTAGAGTAGGACCTTGGCAGTGTAGTTAGATTTTTGTAGAAGGAAAACTTAAATCTAAGCAGTCTCCCAGAGCTCTAACTAAACAAATTAGAATGCTGGACAAGATTTCCTTTCATCCGTTCAGCCTGTACTCTTGACCATCTACTAAGAGCCGGAATACCAAGGATTGACTACATGCTGTCGATGTAGAAAACTAGACAATGGTTCTTGCACTTTCCAAAAAGTATTAATTTGAATCTAATTCAAAGTATTAATTTGAATCTAAAGGTGAAATGCTTTCAGAAGCCCCAAACACTATGAGGTATGCTCAAAACATATGTTGAATGTATAAATTTTTAAAATGTCTTACAGTAAAGGACACATTGACACTAATCCCCTCAAAATATACTCCCTAACTTTGAATATCTTCATGCCATCATTCTGAAGCAATTCTGGAGTCTTCTTTCAGTGAGTATCTTTGCAAGGTGTGAACAAAACATGACGAATGCTGCTGCCAGCTGCCATCCAATGGAAAGACAGGCTTGCAAAACATTACAATGTGCCCTCATCCACTTTCCACACCAGATCTGGCACCATCTGCCTTGGATCTCCCCAATAAAGTCAAAATGGCCAAGAAAGGTAAACTTTCTGAACCAATTCAGGGCATCAAGGCAGACATAACAGTACAACTAAAGACGCACATGGAAGAACACTTCCAGAACTGTTTCAGGAAACAGCAAAATGATGAGATAAATGTGTTTAAAGCAAGGTGGTATACTTTGAGGGAGATTATTGGCAATATATCTTTTCTGGTAATATTTTTAAAATTTAAACACTTACTATACTTTTTATCACACCTCAACTATAGGTGCACATAAGAATCACTTAACAGGCTGGCCTAATACTTCTGGGTTAGAGAATATAGATGGGAATGAGGTGACCTGCCATCCTGATTGGCCAGAAACTGACAGTGGTCTAGGCCAATTGAACTTCAAGTTTGTCTAGAAAAATCCTAGATGAACTGACCACTGTAGGTGGAGAGGCAGTCTTTTTCAGCTGGGCAAAGTTGAGGCAGACAGAAGTGGAGGGTCTGTTCCTATTCTGAACTTTTGATTCCAGTCCAATGCCAATTTCCTTCTCTGTTTTCCTCATTTTCCTGATTCTCCTGTGCCTTGGATCTGTTCCCCCATTTTAAGTATTGAAGCTTCAATATATGATGTAAATTTACTTTGTCCTCTGAATTTTATTTGGCTGCTACTTCTAGTCTACTAAGACCAGCATTATTACTGACACCAAGACAAGTACCATTCACTGAGCATCTAATATGTGACAGGTAGGGATTTTTTGCAGTCCAACTAATTGTACCCCTAGGTCTTTCTGAGAAAAGAAAAGTATTCCCATGGCAGAGATTATGACCTGAGACTCAAGAAAATTGAGTAGCTAAGAGACTGTGATTTCTACATCTGTGTACAGATACAATGACTATGGTTAGCATCAGACCATGGAAATCTGTAACACTTACCCACCTGGCTTATCCTTAAACTCCAATTTAAAAAAGATTTTCATAGTAACACTCACATTTGTACACTTTTATGATGACTCAGATTGCTCTTGGAGGCAAAACCTGGCAAATTCGCCATGTGGTGAAATATGCCCATCTACACTGGCCATTTTCACTAGTTTACAACCAGCACTACAAAAATAGATATAAAAACCCTTGAGCATTTCCTAAGTGATATAATTACTTATAGCATATTTCTAGAAATGCAACATTCTTCCAAACCCTTAGGCACAATATGAAAAATTCTTATTATCAGCCCCTTTTGTATCAAGCATTAAAAGTGACATAGTGCAACTAGTATGTGCAATCTCCTATTATGAACCCTTCATTTGTCTTCATTTTTACTTTAAGGAAAAGTATAGAGGATTAAAGGTGAATGTCAAAAATTGCACAGCTTTCACCTCAGTGTTCCCAAAAACCATTCGTAGGAGAGGGTGCAGAAGTTGATAAAGGAAATTGCTTGATCAAGGTCATGAGCTACCAAGAGGCTGACATTCATGCCTTTGATCCAAACCCATTGCTTTGTCACTCTTTTTGATCTGTTCACTTCTACTCAGGTAGAGTGGAGGATGGGAACAAGAGAATCATTGGGATGACTTCCAGCAGCCCCAGTTTCAGTTCCAACACAACCCTTCCTCCAGAAGGCTTCCTTTCAAATGGCGTGGAGAAAGTGGGCACATTTGAAGTTTCAATAATTATTTTGATAAGGCTACTTACACTTGAAGTGAGCCCTACGCAAAAGACCATACAGCTTCCCAGGAGTTGAGATTCATGACTGGTCCAGAGAAGAGCATCTAAGACATCCAGGAGCGCCTTGAAAAGCAGCCAGGACTCTTCCCACAGGTCATGGATGTTATTCTAGAAGAGATCCCACAGTTTCCATTAGAGTCTTCAGCAGGTTTCTGACTCAAACAAAGTTAGAGACTGTTCTTTTGGAGAAAATATGTACCTTCTAAAGCAGGAATGTTAATTCTATCCTTTCCAGCCTCAACAGGCCCTGGATACACATAATTTTAAGTCGTTACTCAGGCCACTCATTCAGCTTACATTTAAGAGAATGATGTTTCCCTAAGTTAATGTAATATTGCTATTGGCAAATACATTACTCTTGGAGTTATCGAACCCGCCAACTTTTATATCCTCCAAAGTAAAAACGTTTGTCAGATTTTGTCTTTTCATTCTCTCAGCTGGCTTTAAAAGATTTCTGTCTAGGATCAAAAGGTTGGCTGAATAGTGGCTGTGTATAAAGTTTTGTGGGTTAATTAAAGTCATCATTCGCTGCTTGAGCTCATGCTTAGCTTTCATGATTTGTAGGTGGACGGTTTGCTTCTATGAGACACAGTTGCTCTGCTGGGATAAGAATCTGTGTATAAAATGTTGAAACAGACATGACACCCTTGCAGGAAACTCAGCTGGTTTCTGAGCTCTTGTCCTTCCAATAGGATGCTTTCTCTTGATTTGGTCTATTATACCACTGTTAGTGATTTTCATCTAAATATTTGTGAGATTTTCTGTTTTAATTGCTCCCTTATATTCTCTGCTGATTTTTCTGTCATTTTCAACAGTGGTCATAGCCATCTCTATCCACCATTATCTCTTCCTTGTATGTATTATACAGTGTTGTGTTTATGATCCAGACATTTACTGAGCACCAACATGCTCCAATCAGATTGCTAGACATCAAAGAATAAAAGCGAATGGGACACATGGTCTGTGTCTTCACAGAGCTTCTCATAGCTCAGGGGAAAAAAGACATGGACCAGCACAGTCTGGCAAGAGCTTAGGTGAAGATAGGTGCCTGCATGAGACAACACTGCATCTTAAAGGGCCACAAGCAAGTGGAGGGTGAATTAGTGCAGGTGAAGGAGGTTGTTCTCAGCAGAGGGAATAGTGTGTTACAGGGTAGGATGGCCCAAACATTAGGATGCACCATGGCCTGTGCCCCCCTTCACAGCAGCTGGAATGAATGGGTTGCAGAGCATGCAGCTACCACCATTCCTTGTTTAGAAATGGGAGCAGTTTCAATGAGGCGAGTTGGATTGCCCAGAAATGCAGCTGCTCTTAGGGGTTAACTGTTTATGTTCCCCTGATATTCATACATTGACACTCTGGCTAATGGTGTGACACTGTTTGGAAGCAAGGCTCTTGGAAGATAACTAGAATTAGATAAGGTCAATAGGGTGGTACCCTCATGATGGGATTAGAGCTCTTATAAGAAAAAAGACTAAGACAATATGAATGTTCAACTAGGAAGGCCCAGCTGGCATACAGAAAGGCAAGTGGCCACTTGCCAAGGACCAGATCTTGAACTTTCTAGCCACTGTGTGACAAATATATGCCTTTTGCTTAAGTCATCCAGACTATGATATTTTATTGAAACAATGCACTGACTAAAACAGCTGTTTTGTCTGGAAGCCTAAGAATTTTGCCTGAAACCCCAAAGGACAGAGACCTTGTAAATCATGATGCGTAAAACAGAGTCATTTAGGGTGTTCAAATCAAGAGGAAGAGAAGGAAGAAGAGGAGAAGAAGAAAAAGAAGAGGAGGGGGAAAGAGCTTCACATCTCCTATTGAATGGCTCTACCAGATACTCTTTGTGTGCTTCCTCCTTGTAAAGAGAAGGGCACTCATTTTAAGAGATTAGGAATCCCACCCCAAAATTCAAAGCATTTTGTGGGTGGCCTCTAAAATTCCTGATCCATTGATGATTTTATGTGTTTAACTCTTTGCTTCCCAAATCTAAATGTCACTTTTTTGCTTATTGAGATTGCAGAAATGGCTCCTATTTCTTTGGCCTATTTTATTTATCAAAGATGCATTTAGATGCAAATATATTATGGAATAAATAACAATGTTCCTCAAGTAGCTTCCATGTGTGAGATGCTATGCTGGGCATTTCACACCCACTATGTCTAATTATGGCAATAACCCAGCCAAATACCTGTCATGACTCTCACTTTACAATTAGAAAGACAAAGTCCCCAGTGTTAAACCCAGAGCTGAAATCTCAAAAGTTCATGAGGATAAGAACTTTTTCCTCGCATGATAAAAACACATTGACAAACAATGGGTCTAAACTCCAATATTAAAATAAAAAAGATAAAAAAAAAAAAAAAAAAAAAAAACTTGAGCAAGCCAGAACAATGAACTGGGAATGTTTCTGAAATTTTATGTTCAGTTATTTTTTAAATAAACTACACAAAGGTGAGACATCCAACCTGGAAACACTAGTGCCAGGGAAATTTTCTAAATGCCCAAGTTTTTAGGGGACTAAAAATCTCAGTATAAGCCAATAATATGTTAAGGTTGCCAACATAAACTTAGGCTGCACTGATAGATGTAAACTTTCATTGGGAAAGGTTTCCTTTGGGGATTTCCATTATCCCATTTGTTAAATAAGTGGGGAAAATTAGATGAGTTCTCAGATTCTCATGAGCTAGGGAACCCCATTATTATCTAGGTCCAATTCTTTCTGCCTATGAAGTGGAAGCAATGAAAATGTAAAGAGAACAAAAGATCAAAGACCAGCACAGAGCCCAGAATTGATCAGCAAAATTGGCTCTTGAACCTGGATGCTTGAAACTGAGGTGCTATGAAAAGCCTTCATATCACCATGTTTTTGGCAAAGGCAAGCCTGGCATCTCCATAGAGAGAAGTTAGATAAAGATACAATGGAGGGCCTGGGGATTTAGCTCAGTGGCATAAGCGCCTGCCTTGCAAGCAGGCAGTAGTGAGTTCGATCCCTGGTACCGATAAAAAGGAAAAAGACAAAAAAAAAAAAAAAAAGACACAATGGAACCTTCCCACAGCGGAAATTCAAAAACTGTATGCTGAATATACATGTTTCAGAGACTATCTCTGGGATGAACAAAAATAATGTTTTAACAGTGTTAATAATGTGAACTTTTAGGAGTACAAGATGTAACATTTATCCAGAAAGTAGACCTAGAAGAATCAATATGGGAAATCTTTGCAAAAGTCCAACAGGGATTTTTTCATCCTGAGCAATTCCATCAATGGGTGGCAAAGAATATCTTTCAACATCCCCCAGCTGGATTTGTGTTCACATCAAAGTCATTTCCTAAAGTTTGAATCATGTCCTCTCCTCTACATAGGACTTAGTTTATTATGATTTCTCAGGTTCCAATGTTATTAACGCTTTACTCTTTGTCTCTGCAGGAAGAGGTAAAAAAGCCAGCTGTCATATCCACTGAGCACCTGCTGACTACTTATCTCTACTGGGTATGTAGAAATTCAACCCTAACCCTCCAGGAGGCTGCTATTTGGAGGTGGATTTGGATCCACACCACTCCACTCCTTAGATGGTATAGGTCAAGCCCATAGAAAGTGCAGGGTTGGATTCTGAATTTCTTGGAAATGATAAAAGAGATGAAATAACAATTTCTAGCTTATTGATTGAATTTGCAAACTAAGCCAGATTATTGTAGAAAACCTAAGAAGAACTTCAGAGAATGCTGTGATATGAGGTTTGCACAATGTAATAATATACTATACACATGTAAAATTGTTGCAAGTCTCATGGCTTTTCCTCCAGGAGTTTTCCTCTTAAAGGCTTAGAGTGGGAACAGGAAGATTGACGGAAGAGGAGGAGTTTCACAGAAACTATCTTGGCCTGTTTTCTGTTTCCATAAAAAAAAATGTAACAGATGAACTACTTATTAAAAAAGAAAAGTCAATTTGTCTCATGATTCTAGAGAGCAAGAGGTCCAAGTTTAAGGGGCTGTAAGACTCATCTGCAGTGTGGAGAGGTGATGCTGGGCATCATGATGAAAGGGGGTAAATTCAACCAACAGAGCCAAAGTAGCTTTTATAACACAACCACTCTAGAGATAACTAATTAAAATCCATTAATAGCTCATCTGATGGCCTCTCAATATCTCCACCTTGACTTACCCCTTCCTATCTCGCCATGCAGATTATGGTACAGCATGAGTTACACTGTAGACATTAAACTATAGCAGAAGTCATCACAGAAGAATGCTCTGACCAAATGCCTTTGATACAATGAGTATCTATGCAATTAGCTGAAAACTACTCAATCTTTCGAACAGGTTATCTTACCATTTCCTGAATTTTTTTTACCTCAAATCAGCCTCTCTTGCACACTTTTTGCATTGTTTTTGTTTTATGTTGGTGGTGGTGATGGTGGCAATTTTGGTTCTAACGTTGCTTATAATCCCCAGGATCTCAGCTTAAGAAAAGTGCACAAGACTGATGACAAGACTCTAGATATACATTTTCACATCCTTACTGGGCCAAAGGAAGGGAAGGGAGCTTAAAACAGCTGCTATCTTCATGCAATCCATTTCCATTTTTATTTTCATTTTTATCCTTTGCTGGCTTTCCAAAGCTTCTAAATTGAATATTTTACTTTCATAATTCAGGGAAAATTATTTCTTGGTTTGAAACCAAATAAAGAACTATTTATGGTATTCGGGGACCCTTTTCACTTTCTGCTATGCCAGTTGTAGAAGTTTAAATTGTTTATTTGTACAAGTGTAAATTGTTTATTTGGGAATACTTTTTAATAGTTTGAGGATGCTGAGATGGGGAAATGGAGCATCTGTGGATAGCATTTTGTTCTCTAACACTGTCTTCCCACATGTGGTTCTTTAACCAGCAATCCATGAACTTAGAAATATGAACTCCTGCACTGTCCAGATGTGTGTGCGTATGTGCATACCCACACTCACCCCTCTACTGAATCAGGGACTCCAGGAGTGGGGAGATAACACACAACAGCAGCTTGGGAGGCATTTGTTGTAGGCTAACAGACTCATGGGCAAACTCTCTAGCAGATTAGAACTCAGCCTCACTTTCTTTCTGCTTCCCGACTATCTGCTCTTTCTCTGGGTCAGTGGAGGATGGGACACAGCTATCGCCTTAGTAAATTCTTCCAGGTGCCTGTGAGGAATAACAAGTTGCCTCATCTTAATCAGCCTTCTGCTGTTTTCATTAGTTAAACTGTGTCAATCAACAAGCAGCCCCCACAGCTGGAAGCACTGGGTGCCAGAGCAGTAATGAAGAACTTCCCACTCTCCCTACCTGGGTCTTTCCTTCCCTCAACAGGGAGCCCCGCCCTGCAGATGCATGGTTCAATAAGACACGGTTCTCCAGGTTCTGGCTCCATTATACCCTCCACCTATCAACTGCCCTCATCCACAGCAAGTGGGCTATCTCTGCCAGGATGCACCCCGAAGGCTCCACTCCCGAACTCCTTATTCCACAGGTAGGAATTTAAGAAGGACATTCTCAACACTAGAAGTCTGCATTGCTGTTCTTCAATTCAAATTCCTTTGCAGTATACCCTAATATGAATGGAATATTCTCATGAAATAAATATATATAGCAAAGAATCAATCATCACCATGTTATTGCCACAGATACGATGCACATGAGTATACCTGTCATATATAGGTCACCATTTAAAATAAGGCTAACATCGAAGACAGATTGCAAATTACACAAAATGGCCCTGAATGGTGCTCTTTTCCAGGGCTGTTTGACGAATCCCAGTCTGCACCTTACTGAAATCATCAAATCTGGTGTTTGCAGTCACTGCCAATCTATAATTGAGGCAGTGGGAGGTAGTGGGAAGAGATGACCAACTTCCAGCCATCCCCAACCCGCTGCTCACTCACAATTTGACCTTGAACACATTTCTCAAATGTCTGGCCTCTGTCCTCCCCTTCTTGATACACTGGGTTCCCTGAATGAACACTGAGGACCCTCAGGCAAACAGAAACATCTTCAAGCATTCTGAGACAGGACAGCATTTCTGCATCTAGATCTCCTTAGTCATCGCCACCTCTCAGCATCCTTCATCCCAGGGCTTAATCTAGTTTGAGACACTCAGGATACAGATATGTTCACTAATTCGCCTGACCACCCACACAGTCAGCAAGCCAGTCTTGGCAAGCTCATTTGGCATTCCAGTGACATTTGGCTTTGACTCTCGCTATAATAGGAATTGGTCTGGACCCTCCAAGTATCCATCTTGGATACTGTGAAATTAGAGCTTATAAGAACAAATGTTAGAATACCACCTTTCTATCTTCCCACTGGTGGAAATTTCTGATTATGGTCCTGAGAAGGGCTAGTCCCTACTTGGGCAGCAGCCATCAGGCTTAAATTACCCAAAGAGCCTGAATACAGGGCCTGGGCTCCATTTGTTTACAAAACAGGCACTTTCAAAGCCCCTTTACTAGGGACTGGCAATTCCCAGGTCCCCTGCTATAGGCTAATGCATAATGCATAAGGCGCTAAGAAATGTGTATTCATGAGGGCGGCTTGGCTTTTGTCAAAAAGAACTGTGAAATATTATGATGGAACAATTTTCATTTCTGCCACATTGTTTTTATAGTGCATTCATGACTGGGGATTGAGGGCTTTTTGAGTTTTGTCTGGTGCAGATGTTGCAGGGCTGAGAGCTGCTTCAGACGTCCGGATTTTCCAACTTTGTTGCTGACAATTACATGAAGCTGAGGGAGGGGCTCTCACTGGCAGACAAAGGATGTGTGTCCTTGAGTGATCTGGCTATGATTTATTCAGGGGCGTAGTAATAGAGAGAAGACAGAAAAGGAGGGAGAGGGGAAGGGAAGAAGAAGTCAATGGAGAAGCTAATGTCAGTATCTCCTACGGGCCAAGTTTAGATGCTTCTTTCCTCATACAACAACCTCCTTCCTCTCCTCACTGGTTCCTGGGGGAACATATCTCTGTTTTATGTGAGAGGAAGTGGAACCCCAACAAGATGAAGCCACTTGTGTGAAATCACACAATCAATGAGTCATAAAACTGGAATTTGAATCCACATCTGTATGGCCAAGTCTGTGTTCTTTGTGCCACCAGGCTATGAGGAGGAATGCCAAGGAGGAGCTCACCCTCTACAGACGGTCATCAGAAGATGTGGCAGTGAGAGACCACTGCAGCTGCTTGTGGACTCAGAAGGTGAAGGAGCCCACATCTTCACCTACCCTGGATGTCAGGGATCTTGACTGCCACAAACAAATAAGCATACCTTTTCTCATCCTGGGGACACAAGAGACTTGCCTGAGGTCTCATAGTACCTGCATTTCTAGTTTGGGGTTGGCTTTTGTCAAACCCAAAGTTTAGCATGGACCAGAAAGCAGAATAATCAGAGTTCTCCAGGACTTTGGGGTTTCTGACCCCAAAGTCCAGCCTTCTCCCATTGCACTACAGGAATGCTTCCTAGCTCTGGAAACTCTAGCCCCTTCTAGCTCCTGAAACAACAGGCTAATTTTCTGAACACAGGAATTGCAGCTTCATTTTCACTGGATCCCCAAGGTTTCCATAGCCCCAGGCAGGTTCAAAGTACAGGTTAGGTACACAGACCTAACAGAATCCCTTGTGACAGAGAGAGCCAGTCTCCATGCAAAATCTAGGCAACTAAGCAGGAGAGCAATCCATTCTGGAATACAAAGGTTGATGACGCCATAGTTTTCTCCTGGAGAAAAGCAGGGATGGGCATAAATGTAAGACAGGAGTCTTCTTATGCCAATGCATGTTCAGACCATTGAGGATCCTATAGAGAAAGCAATGAGAGAGAGACAGAGAGAGAGAGAGAGAGAGAGAGAGAGAGAGAGAGAGAGAGAGAAAGAGAAGGGAATACAAGGAGACAGAATAGGTAGGCATATCCCCTTCCACAAGGGAAGCTAGAGGCCAGAGCCTGGAGATCCAAACAACAGGGAAATGAGATGGATCTCTAGCTAGTGAGAGGCTGGGAGGAGCAAGCCCAGAAGCAGCTGCTAAGAACTCCTTGGTCCTGCTCCAGGTGTGTATCCCAAATGAGTTTGAAAATACTAAAAAGAAACAGATCCCTATAGGGGAGTTGACTGATTTCTAGACAGTTTGTCAGGCTATGATGATTTTCCAGATGCACTCTGATTATTCTGCTTTCTTGTCCATGCTAAAGGTTTTATTGTTCTGAAAAGGATGATTTGCTGAACTTACAGTAGTTAGCCACTAGTGACTGCAAAGCCAGCCCCACAATATTTCTACCAATTTCTGAAACAAGTCTCAGTCTATCTGTTCTTTCTCCCATCCCCGTACTTCCCAGGGTGTGCACTATTTGCATTTGCTGCTCCTGGGGTGGTCATTATCTTCTTTGTGCTTGTCTGGCTCCAGCTGTGAAATAAAGTCTGGAACAGCAGGAGTCGGGTGGCTCTTCCATACCAAGCACTGAGTGCCATGCCTGGGACATAGACAGGCTTGGGAATTGTTGAAGAATGAATGAATTTGCTCAGTGTGATATGCAAGAGCACTAATAAAGCGTGCCTAAAGGGATTAAAGTCCAACAATTTGCCCTCGTGTTGCACAGGGCACTGCTGCCTATTTGGATAAGTGAACCAGGCTGCGGGCTGAAACAAAGCACAAGAAAACAGATCAAAGCTCCCAGCAACTGCGTCCAAGAGGGTGCTCTGGCTCATCTACCCCTTGGCAGTAAGGCGGTAAGGCAGACTTCTGTTTAGGATTAGAACAAATGTGGTTTCAAAACTCCATGCTCCCAACTCCCAATGTTGAGACTATTAGCCTCAGTTTTTATAGCAGCAGAAAGGAGGGAAAAGCTAACATTACCATGAATATTGAGTTAAAGCTGTGTTTTAACCAAGGGTGATTTTGCTCCTCAGGAGACATAATGCTTGAAAACATTTTTGGTTGTCACAATTGGAGAAAAGGTTAGAAGTATTACAAAACACCCTTCAATGTACAAAATATCCCCCACCATCAGTTCAAATATCAACAGTGTCAAGGTCCCAAAACACTGGCTAGAGATCAGTGTTTGCACAGAAAGCATCTTTATTCCTCCCTTCTCCATCACTGGGCCACCTGCAAGCACCGAGGGCTCCAGTCACCTTGTTCCGAAGACTTCCTGAGCTTCCCTCTGCCCACCCATGTGCCTTTCCAGGAAAACCTGTCTTCTAGTTGATAGAGTCCTCCTTTCCCATTGAAACAACCCTGGCCACCCAGAAGCCTTCCCTGTTCTCTTGATTATTACTCCCCTTCTTTCCTCCTGCACCGAAACTTTGCAACAGCACAAACGCCAGCCTGTCTGCAGCTGAGGTTTCTAACTGAGCATTCCCCTTCCTTCCACCCGCCTGATACCTTAGCACCAAGCCCTCTCTACTCCAGAGATAACTTGATGATGATAAAGCAAAGAGTTTTCTAGGCAAATGCATCCATGGCCTAATACAGTGGTTTGTTTCTAATTCTCTGGCTTTTCCCATCAGTAAAATGGACACAGTTGAGTTCATATAGCAGGTGTATCTGCCACTTTACATACAGTAAGGCAATCAAATATCATTATTTCTGCATACACAGCTTAATAAAGGCCTCGTAAATTGCATATGCGATAAACCTCTTTTGAAAAGAGTAAGAATTTATTTTTTAGTACCTTGAGATCCAAGTACACTGCCAGGTGAGATGAGAAAGCATCTAGCTCCAAGGTGTATGTTTGGGAAAGAATATCATCTCACTGAGGTATCTTTCTTTTTTTTTTTTTTTTTAACTTTTGATCGGTACCAGGGATTGAAATCACCACCACCTGCTTGCAAGGCAAGTGCTTATGCCACTGAGCTAAATCCCTAGCCCCAAGATATCTTTCTAATGCATCTCACACCCTGTGAAAAGCCAAATGTCCTTTTTAACAGAGGTTTTGCAGCATGAATCCCCCAGCTCTCCTGACCTGATCATCCCTCTTGAGTGTGGATCTACCATCTGTGGCACTTGACTACCTAGGGAGGCTGCCAAGGCCCAGTTTGCACCCTGTCTACAGCTGTGTGAAAGAGAATATGGATCAGTCCTGAGAGTCTACAGTAATAACCACCTCAAAAAATAAGCCAGCCAGGTCTTCAGGGCCCCTGTTGTAATTCCGTGAACACCCACTGATATTAGAAGTACAAGAGGCTGGCGGCTTACTGGAGTTGGCAAGAAATGATTCACCTCCAGGCTACTGTCACTACTCCTACAGAGATAGAAACATAGATGCAAGACGCATGTGGGCCCTCTAGGGCCTCTTTCAATTATTTCCCTCAGAAAAGCCATGTGAAAAGTGCTAAGGTATGGGTAGGGGAGGTGTGTCACCTGTTGGGAGATCATCCAGAGTGGCGTTCACTGGTTCCTTGTGTGTGTTTTTAATCTTGGTGGATGGAAAGTGTGGGATTACTATGCACTGATTTTTTGTGTCCTCTCCCCAGCCTCTAAATTCATCTATTGAAACCCTAAAGCCCAAAAATAGTGTTAGTGGTAGGATGTTTAGGGAATAAGGGTGGATGCATTTTGATGGGATTTGTGCCTGTAGTGGTTGATTGACTGTGTCAATTTATGACATTTAGAAGCTTAACTAAGGGTTTAGCAACTCTTTACACCCAAGGATGTAGAAGAAGACCCACCCTAGGGTAGCTCATTACCTGGAGGTATAAAAGGGGAGGAGGAAGGACCAGTGCATTCCATTCTTGGGAGAAGCTCCAGTCTTCGCCTTTGGTTTGGACCTAGTCTTCTGGCTTCCAGTGTAGACTCTTCAGCTTTCTGGCATAGACCCTTCAGCCTTTCATCACAGAGCCTTTGGCCTTCTGTCGCAGACCCATCAGCCTGCTGGTGTCGACTTGCACAAGACACTAGGGTGAACTCCAAACCTGGGATTGAATCCTTCAGCCTCCAGTGCGAAGACACCCTCTGCACGCTTCCTCATCGGACTCTGTGGCTGACCATCGTAAGCCAATCTTGTTGTTTCTGTATATCTTGTGTTATATCTGTTCTCTCTAGTGAAACCCTGACTAATACAGTGCCCTTTTGAGAAAAACTTGGTTCCATTCTCTGCTCTCTTGGCCATGTGAGGACCTTGAAAGCAGGCATCTTTCTGCAAATCTGGACACAGACCATCACCAGAACCCAGCCAATTGACACCTGGATCTTGAACCTCCCAGCCTTGAGAACTGAAAGAAATAAAAGATGTCTAAGTCATCTGTTTATGGTATTTTTGACATAGCAGCCCAAACAGCACATTTTAAAGCCAATTGCACATGTCCTGTTCTGTAACATTGTTCAGTTTCACAATGTCCCCAGTCCTACCCTTCCACCAACAGTTTATCTGTTGTGAAGATCAGAGGAACAAGGGGAGGAGACCTTCAGAATCTGCAAGAGCCCTGCTAACATTGCATTTCCTTCCACCTCATCTGCAGAGAAGACTTCCTTTAAAAAGGCACAAAATACTGTAAGAAGGTCATCAACTTTTTCTAAAGAAGTACATGCTACTGCCCAAAGGCAAAGCATTGTTTCAGAAGACCCCTAGGCCCCCATCCCAGAAGCATTCAAGATGAACTAAGGTGGGAAATCAGGACAGAAAACAGAGGGCTGGAGTAGGATTCAGCCACAGCCACAGGAATGGAGATTAGAGAAGGCCAGCTGATAGAAGCAGCTGAAAATACTTCATTTCAGTAACTCAGAGTTTTACCGCTTTTGAAACTCACATCAGGCTTAATATGTAAAATCTAACCCAAAAACAAGTAAACAAAAACAAATGGCATCTTTACAAGGCTGAGTCATATTTAGGACACACAACGTGCCAGCCTGTGGCACTTCCAGGCATGCCAGGAACCAAGCTCCACCCGCCCGTCTTTTCTTGTCCTTGTGCTTTATTGTCCCCATTTATTATCTGGGCACAGTCATCTCTTCACAGTTTATCTGTTGTGAAGATCAGAGGACTAAAGAATTCATAAAATGGTGAGATAAACACTATACCTTGAAAGAGCTTAGCTGGTAGAAATTTTACTTTGAAGGCTTCCCTGTCCTTCCCGACCTGGGCATTATCATTAATACACATGTGCACCGTACCAAGTCATCCTCTTTTAAAGTACCACAGTTGTTTTCTTATTTTTGTTTATATGGCCCTTTTGTGTTTATCAC
Source organism: Cavia porcellus (assembly GCF_034190915.1). NCBI lineage: Eukaryota > Metazoa > Chordata > Mammalia > Rodentia > Caviidae > Cavia > Cavia porcellus. The sequence continues at coordinate 98,066,006 of NW_026947487.1, forward strand.
ACACATTAGACACGAATACCACAGATAAGTGCTGTGTCCCCTGTACTGTCGCCATCATGGTTCATCTATTGTCACTGTGGCCCATGGAACACGTCACCATATCTATCAAAACACTGAACAAATCAATGAACACCAGCTCCAGGAGGTTGTAGATAAACTATAGCAAGCATCCTCCCACCAATCATTCCAGATATGTCATTATGAAGGTGTCCTCAGGCTTGATAACCAGCCATATGTCTCTTTTAGAGATTATAATCTCTTCCCAAAAGTTAGCGGGTTAATGAAGGTGACCAGTATTTATTCTATTTCTTGGGGCTACAGAATCTTTCCTTATCTAAAAATGACTTAAAAATATGGCTCAGGCATCCTGAAATGTTTAGCTGGTTTATTAGGCTTGCTTTTGGAGAGAAAGAGAAGAACTGGATTTATTGTACAGTTTCCAGCCACCACATTTATATAAGCAGATCTTGAAAGTAGAATTGTTGGGAATAATTTAGAAGAACTACAAACACAGGAAGTTGCATGTCATTCTGTGCTGGTGGCACAATGCATGGCAATTATAAAACCTTAATTATATGGATATCTAAAGATCTAAGTCCCTTTAATTAAGAGTTTAGTGGTTTCCAGCAAGCATACGCACTCTGGTTATTATAGTCTTCAGAAAAAATCGGTAAATGGTGTTATTTGCTCTGCTACCGCTTAAATTATGGATAAGTTCATTTTTCTTCAAACTTTGTGAGAATAAAAAAAGTTCACAGAACAGTACTTTTTACATTGGGGGCTTTATTTATCTATTTTACTTTTTATTCCTTGTCGCAGGTTAAAATCCCTCTGCTTTCACAGTGTACATTGGCTACTAGCATCATTCACTTATTTACACACCCATTTGGCAGGAGAACAGGTGGACAGCACAGAGGTATTGGTTCTGGAATGAGGACAGCACCCAAAAATGAGTTGTTAAAAGATCTGAGATGACTAAACAATCACTCTCTTTGTAGTTCACATTTAGGGTAAATAACATTTTCCTTAGACTGTATTTTTATCTCAGAAACTCATCAGCCTCTGCTGGCTGTGTGATCCCCTTTCTCCAGGATGAACTTTCATCTCCCCTAGACCACTTTTGTGTGCAGAAGCTTTCAGGAGGCTGGACAAATGAAAAGAGTTTGTTCCTTACACCCATCAAGCCCTAATTTCCAAGCATGTTACCTTTTTTCTGTTAGATTCTCCATCACTTTCTGTCGTACCCTTTCCCCCACACACACTCATCCTGAGGTTAAAAGGCCTTTGCTTTATAACATTCACTAAGTATTCAGGTGAGGTATCTCTCACCTTAAATGGATTTCTAATTGTCAGAGGTCACTGTGCTACTCCCCACAAGATATCCTTGGAACTTTTCTATATTGGTTATAGTGAAGTTACAGCACATATGTGTGAAACCAAGTCCAGACCCTCAGCCTGCCTCAGCTGACAGTTTGGGAGCTAAAATTCATAATCTAGCTGAGCATTTGGAAACTAAATCTGGCCCTGCATTGCTGAGATGATTCAGAAATTATGCTTATAATGATTATTCAGACATATATGCTTATATGCATATAATAATAAAGGCCCTAAAAGCCTTAAAAAGTATATTTATATTGTGATGAAAGGAATAAAGTATGAATATGGAACTGTTCCTGAAAATATAAGTTAGTAAAAGTGTCCTAACTTTGAATCAGTTTCAAGATGCCATGCAACTAGAGACAGTCTCCAAATTCCAGCCACAGAGGTATATCAGACTGATGAAAGCCTGTTCCTGTGCTCTCTGGGTAAAAGACTCATCTGTGATACAGACTCCTCATGTCATGAAGTTCTCTGACTATCCCAATCAGGATTCTCTTCTCTGCCTTGTTTTGCAGAGGATACATGGGCTTACTCACTATGGGGAAGTTATGCTCTGGGAGGAGGACTTGATTGACATTATCCCACACTGAATAAGATATTCCAAAAAGAAAAGGTGTTGGCCTGTGAACTTAAGTTTCCCTGCAAGTGTCTGTGGCAGGGAATGGCAGCATCAATAACTTCAGATGTTCAACAGGGGTGGAATCTCAGCTCATTCTGGTCTTCTTAAACCGGAACCTGCATTTTAACAAAACTTCTCTTGGAAAGCACCAATCCAATGAACATCTGAGGCGAGGCTTCAACTCATTTCTGGCCCACATTTCAGCCTGCAGACTATGGGCTCCATGGGGCAATGCCTTTATTTTTGTCCCCACTCTAGTAGGATCTCAATAAATACGTTTGAATGAATGAGTACTGGAGAGACTTTCGTTCCTTTGGTCTACATGTGCTGGATGATTCACTTTCAGCTTCAGGAAACATGTTTCCAACTCATAAAATTTTCTCACTAGCTAATAGCTACTTCTAAGTTCAGCCTGAGAAATTCTTTTGTTTTTAAGAAACCTCAAATTTACAAGTATTTTTAAGCTCTGACATTGGGCTCTACCTTTGGGCTTGCTTTTGCCTTTGTATTGTGCAATTTTGCAATTTTTAACCTTTTTTACTTGAATCACTTCCCATTTTCTATCAGAAGCCTATATTCTGCCAACACTATTAAACTTCCTTTTGACAGAGCTATGACCTCACCTGTGTAACACTGTTGAACTTCCCCTGACAGCACCATGACCCAAGTTGTGTAACACTATTGCCTGTGTTGCACTATTAAATGTCCCCATTAGCATTAACTACAATAATGATGGTGATCCCTGTCCCAAATATCAGTGATAATAAAACATACATCAAACTTCTCACTTTCTTAGTTACACTTTTCAATGTATAGTGCATATTCTTTTCTAGCGAGACTTGGTTTTACCATAGACCCATAAGGTAAACCAGTCAACAAACAACAATAACAAAAAGCCACCAGTCTCAAGGTATTGTAAGGGAAATGTAAAATATGAAGGGTGAAAAATATTCCGGGCAACACTAATGGTTGTTTTAGCTTATTTATTTTATGTATAGGGTGCATGAGTGTCTCAAAGAAAAGATCCACTATCTTGAGCTCGCTATTTGTGCTTCCCCACCTGCAGAATAAGAAGGTATCTTTCTCCACCTCCTCAAATCTGAAGTTCAGCCCTCCTTTAATGCTGAATATTGAACGCCTTCTCTTAAGGGCTACTTTCTGTGCTCCCTCACACCCTCACACAGGATGGATGGCCTCTTTCAAAGACGTCTCTTCCCAAATACAGATGTTTACTTATCATGATCCTTGGTTATTCACATCCTTCAGAATGTCCTTATTTGTCTACTTGTCCCCAACTAGGAGGCATGGCAGCATAATAGAAAACGTGTGGATTCTGGAATGACATGCCAGGGATTTGAAAACCCAATCCCATTTCCTGGTTGTCTAACGATCCAAGATGACTTATTTAATGTCTTTGTACCTATTTCAGTCTCTGTAGAATATATCACATGGGTTGTTCTTCAGGTCTAGAAAGTCAGCCCATAGGACCACACAGGATGGTCAGTGCATAATACTTTTCTCTCTACCTGCTGGGCCCTGCTAATTGGGTTCCTGAAGGATCTGCAGAAGTCAACTCTCTGCCTAGTGAAAGAATAAGAGCACCTTCTGTGTAAGATTAGACCCATCTCATTCTTAATCCTTTACTTGTCTTTTAAAGAAAGCACACACATGCATGCAAAGCAAGTCAACTCGAAAAGCAATCAGTAGAATTCTAATGCATAGGAGAGAAAATGTATTTTGGAGAAAAAAAAAAGACACTGATTTTCTACAACCACTAAGCTGCATGATTTCGAACAACTCAAGTTTTCTGAGCTTCCATTTCCTCATCTGTAGACTGGCTGAAATCGTGGCTTCATGTGGAGGTTTCTGTAGGAATAAAGCAATTGTTAAAGCATCTAAAATATGGGAGTGTCTGTTATCTCTCTCTCTCTCTCTCTCTCTCTCTCTCTCTCTCTCTCTCTTTTAAATTTTATTTAAGGAGAAAAAAGAAAAAAAACATAAAAAGGATACAAGTTATACAGAATTTCAGAAAAAATGAACAGTAAGAAATCACTAGTTAATAGATTACATATTGTCATCTTAGAAATAGTTGCTCAAGTTACAAAATTAAAGCATATAAAGTGGACATTCAAACAGTGAGACTGCAAACAGTTCTGTTCAATGACCCAATACAACTCAGTAATATGGTTATCTGTCTTATACACTTAAATATACATGCAGTTCTGTCCTTTAGAGCACTTTCTTTTCCTCTCTGTTGTACAATGACAATTACACATTTTGGGTTTTATTGCTCCCACTGTTCTTATTACTTTTTTTTGAAGAGAGTAAAACCAAATGTGACATAACAGGACAGAGTCAGTCAAATCAAAAAGATGGACATAATACATAATGTAAAAACAAAATGCAAGGTGATCAACAATGGTTACCATAATGCCTCTTGCTATCTTAAAAAGAATTGCCTATATCATCAGTTATAATAAAATTGAACAAAACAGTAGAGAACAAAACCAATAAAACCAAAACATTGAAGACATTAGAGGACTTCAAAAGAAGATAATAGTCAACCAGAATGGGCGTCATAATCGGTCTTAACATGTTGTATCTTATTGGATTTTAATATATGTGATAATATAAACAAAAACTTTTATAGACAAGGAGATTATACAGAAACCATTGTTCATTTTCTGTTAGTTGATTCTAAATACCCTGTAATACTGTCATGCTCTTGAATGGTTTTACATTGTCTTTGATGCTACAGTTTACATTGTCTTGTTATGTTTGATGCTACAGAGTTATACTCAAAGATTTCAAGGAAACTTCCCATGTATCTTCAGTGAAGGAGTTCTATTCTCACTAATGAGGCAAATATTAAAACAAAACAAAACAGCAAAAACAAAAACAGGCTCTCAAACTTGGAAATCTCTCTCTAAGAAATATCGAGATAGCAAACAGCACAACATTGATAAATGACCTCCAAGCAAGAGGGTTGTGTAATGACTATCACTCCATCACAATGCTGTGTTATGTAACTGATTCTGTTTCTCTAGGTAGACTGCGTTAGTCGAGGAAACAGACTTTGTTCTGGCCTGACCTGCATACTGAGAAGAAATTTTCTTAATGAATTTCTTTTGGCAAAAGAGGTGATGTTCACCAAAGTCTGGCTTTCCTGTCACCATTGAGGATCTTTTATTGACCTTCATGTGAAGGTTATGAGTCTTCAATTTTACAAGGCCCAATTAATCACCACCTTCTCTGAGTCCTTTTGTGATATTTTGCAGAAAAGCATAATAATACTAATCTATATATGTTGTAGTCTCACTTGGAACTTTTAATGGATCACAGTGATAGGCAGTGAGGGGCGTCTGTCCCCTTGATGCGTGACAATAGGAACACTGTCATTTTCCAAGCCTGGAAATGCCATATTAGTGAGAAGCCAAATGATTAGGTTGAGATCATAGCTCTACCAAATAATAGCCTAACTTCTCCATAAAGTGGAATGCAATTGGCCTGACATATTCATAGGCTCCACATCCATGGATTCAACCAATTATAGGCCAAAAATATTTGAAAAAAAATGTTGTGTCTCTATTAAACATGTAGAGACATTTTTCTTGTCATTATTCCCTAACTGTACAGTATAATAACTATTTACATTGAATTAACATATTAGCTATCATAAGTAATTTACAGGTGATTTAAATTATATGGAAGCATGGGTTATATGCAAATGCTACCCACTTTATATAACAGACCTGAACATTTTGGCATCTGCAGAGAGCCAAGAACCAACTGAAATATGCACATTCAAAAAATGTACAAGGTTAGATACACAGAGAAAGGAGTACATTCTGAAGTTAGAGGTGGCCTCCCTAAAATGATCACACCTGTGCAGGTTGGCATGGGAGGTGGAAGAGGTTTATTATTAGACAGTTGTTTTTACCTTGCTCATTTGACAAATATTTACGGAATAGTCATGTGTACTTAGCACCATGCTGGGTTCTGGAGGTCAGATTTCTGACCAGAGGTTCTGCCTTAAAGCTGTCTACACATGGAAGCAAGTGTCTCGCAGAACTGCTGACAAGGAGCTGTGTGACATTCTGCCTGGCGTGCTCTAGAGTAGTCAAGAAAGGTGTCTTGCAAGGGCCTCTTGCGGCTCTACAAGGGAGAACACCGCCGAAATCAAGTGGGAAGAGATATATTCTTGCATGAGCTTGCACTCCTGGCATTTGCTCAGGCGGAAATTTTTTCTTAGGCATGACTTTAAGCATGAACTACCACTCTCTCTGGAGAAAGAAAAGCGAAGCTGAAAATAACCTCTGAGAATAATTATTCTGAGCCACAGAAGGCAAGGAGCAACATCCTGAGTGACCTTCACAAGTATGACAGAAGAATGTGCTCTCTACAGCACAGAACCCTGGTGCCACACCAACTGGCCTGAGGTCACTGAGGGAATAGAGTACAGGGGAGATTACCAGGCTTCATCCCTTCCCTAGCAGAAAGTAACAATGGAAAAGCTTCATATCATTCTAGAACTACTGGGTGAAACAGGCAGTGACTGGAGCCTCTAAACTGTAAGCTGCCTGACAAGTAATATTGGTCAGAACTAAGCTGAGCAAAGCAGGCGACCTATGCAGGGCTCAGGCTCAGCTTCCTGCATGTCTTTCTCTGCTTGTCAGAGTCATCAAATTCACAGAAGCTGTACTTTTAGTACATTTTGCACATTGTTTGTGTCTCCCCAAAAACTTGGTCCTCGGGTTGCCAGAACAGAGAGGTCATGGAGTTTTAAGATGTGAATCCTAATGGGAGATCCTCAGGTCATGGCGGACATGGTATCAGAAAACTATTCTCATACAACCTCTTGAGTTCTTCCAGGAAGCTTGTTAGGAAAGAAAGTTTAATTTTACAACTAATCACTACCTTCTCTTTGAATCCTCCCCTGCATTACAGCCTCCCTGGCTCTCTGCATTCCTGGTTTGAAATGTAATAATTTCCTGCCCTGATGGGTTCCTGCCATTGCTGTCCATGTCCTTAAGTGACAGCAGCCTAGGGATCCTTCCTCACCTTATAATCTGTGTGTGCTACTTGGAATCTCAGTCTCCTGAACTCTGCATTGAATAAACCTCTTTTCTTCCTAAGTAGTCTGTTTCAATAATCTCCTTAAAGTAATGAAAAACCGATTAATACAACTTTTAAGAGAGGCAGTAAGGAGGCAAAAGGAGGGATAGATCAAGGACCAAAATTACAAAACAAAGTATTGAGTAGGTTTTATTTTTTACCTGCATCCATGTTGCCTCAGTCTGCTGTCATGAGCAAATCCTAGTGACAACACTGTCAACAACGCAGTGTAACTCAGAAACAGTCCATGAGCACCTGTGATGGTAGGAGATCACAGAGAGAGAGGGTTGGTGTAGTGTGTGTCCTCTAGTCCTGGCCCCATTGGGTTGGCACTTCTAGGAGGAGGGAAGGGATGAATTAAAGGAATAGGGAAATAATAGGTCTCCATCTCTTTCTTCTAAGCTCAGCAGCAGTACTGACAATTCCATTGTGTCTTATATCACCTCATTTTAGATTAGCTCCCCCCAAGTATTATTTTCAAGAGGTAAACAGATGACCTTGTGCCCAATAGGACGAGAGCAGGGAATCTCCAATCTCAGAAAAAAGGCACTTGGAAATGTGGACAGAAATGATTCTGTTTGGTTTGGTTTGGTTTGGTTTGGTTTGGTGACACTGAGGACTGAACAAGAGCATTCTCACTGAATTATGTCCCAGTCCATTTAATTTTTTTTTTCTTTCTTAATTTGAAACAGGGTCTCACTAAATCACCAAATGACACAGGCTGGATTCAAATTTTCAAGCTTCTTGCTTCAGCCTCCTAGAGTGCTGAGATTATAGGCTGCATCATCATTGTTATGTTTAACCCATTGTTATGGGTTAAATTCACACATTCAATTCCTTAACCCTCAGTACCTCAGAATGTGGCTGTATTTAGAAACACAGCCTTCAAAGAGGTAATTAAGTCAAATAAGCTTGTTGGATATATCCTTATCCAATCTCAGATGGACTTCTGAGATTAGGACACAGATTTCTGTAGAATGAGGCACAATCTTGTGAGACACATTGAGAAGTCACATTCAAACCAAAGAGAGAGAGACCTGAAAAGAAATCAACCATGATCACTTTGATCTCCAATTTCCAGCCACCCAGAGACAATTTTTGCTATTTAAACTGCCCAGTCTGGAGTGTTTTGTGATGATATACCAAGAAAACAGACAATAACAGTTCCTGGTTGCCTCTGAGATGCATTTGTCTGGAGTAGACATGCTCAGAGTGACAAGGAGTGGAGCACAGTGGAAACAACCAAGCCCGTACCAGCACTCACACAAATGCCTGTGACATGTTCACTCACCCATATTTGCAGTTGACATAATGGACTATTCAGACTTCTAAATATTCAGTCTTCCCTTTTGAAAGAAGCAAGTTATTTTTTCTTAGCTTTACGATAGTAAAAGTAGGGAGCTTTCGTTTGTAAAGTGTTATAATTGCCATTTTGATGATTTGAGCTTTTTTTTCTTTTAATTAACTCAGACAAAATACTTGCTCAATTTGACCTAACTCCTCAAATTGGCCATTTGGGGCATTAGCTGTTACAGCCCTAAATCAGAAAGTTTGCCCTTCAGGGCACAAGGGAGCCCCATAAAAGCTGCACAGGCACATAGCTACATTTGCTATCATTGAGCTCAGCTGTCTCTGAGAGCTTGGGACATGTGTGACATCTGTGGTACCACCAGGACAATTCCTCACATCCCTTTGTAATCGGATGCCTTTGTCACGCTGAAGAGCTCCAGTTGAGAGGAAAAGCACTAATTGAAGTCATGCAATTTCTCATCCTTCAGGGAGGAATTTCATTGCACGGCTCCTGAAGACTCTGTCAGTCAATCAACATGCAAGTATTGGCAACAAACTGAGTGTGGGGCACCAGGGTGGTTGTGCAAAATATAGAAATTCGAAGAAACAAGCATCCTGCTGGCAACATCATTACAAGTCAACTGAAGGAAACAAGATTTGGGTCAAAAAAGACCTTTCCTTGTAGGGAATTCTACAGTGTAGTATGCTCTGCACTAATACAGCTCCTCATCCCATAATGATTAGTTTATGTGTTTTTCTAATTTCATCACTAATACTACCTACCTGTGTTTCCTGCCTACTTGTTGCTTGGTACTTAATTCTGATGGGGAATGCAGACATTCAACACACATGCACACACCCACACAAGCAGATGCAAACACCTACATAAGCCAAGTTCCCTGCGGTATCTCTAGTCTCAGTTATTTTGCCTAATCCTCCTCCCAATGGTCTCTTCAACTGCCACAGAGCATTTAGTCAAGCACTTGACATTTCTTTTGCATTAAGGCTACAAGTTAAGTGGACATTTTCCCTTAGATAGATGGCTATTCTGGGCCTCCTCATGCTAATCGAGCCACAACATGTGAATTCACCTGTTCCTTTCTCATATGCACACACTCTGCTTGAAATTTGCCAGCAGGTCCTCCATAAAGAAATAGCCCTGATTGCTCATTAAAAGCAAGAGAGAAAGCAATTAAAATGCAAAGCTTAATACTAGGAAGTTGAAAGTTGAGCAAGCAGGTTGAAGGCAGGGAAGCGATTCTGAGTGTGGGAGAGAAAAGGGAATTACGTGCAAAACCACAACTGCAAATGGACTTGGCCTCCCTGGCTTTGGAGGAGAGGGAGAGCTGGCAGCACAGCCACAGCAAGCCTGGTGCTGAGAATTCGGTTTGTTCGTGTCATTTCATTTAAATTCACTTGCATTCATTTAGTTCACAGACAGGAAATATTGTTTCTTTTTAAAATTGTTTCTTCTTTTTTCTCTACGAAGCTCACACTGTACTAGTCAGGTTCGGGTTTACATGTACATAGCTTTTGGAGACAAACAGAGCCCTACCCACAAGAGCTCCAAACTTGGTTTAGTGTTTGTCTTACTTTTCTCATTTCTTAGATAAAATACCCAACACCCAAAATTAAATGAGGAAAGTTTTAGGTTGGCTCACAGTTTAGAGAGGTTCAGTTCATAGTTGGCTGGCTCCAAGCCAGGGTGGCATGGTAGAGGGGCATCTCAGAGAAGAAATATTTCATGGCTGGCAGAAGGCAGGAAGACAGTGAAGTAGCAAGCAGTAAGTGAGGGCAGCATCCCTCTTTCCATCCCTTGTATTCTACCCAACCAGCATTCATACCCAGTGTGGGACACCATTAATCCTACTTTGCACCATTAATCCCAACATCATATCCTTAATCCCATTATCACACACCACTCCCACCTCTGAAAAGCCCTTTTTGATGGCCACATGAGGTTTCAGGAGTGTAGGAGATAATGTGAGTGACTCAGCTCGAGTGCAGAACAATTGCTGCAACATTAGTTAAATTGAGTCTTATTTCCATATACTGTTATGTCCAGAGTGGGCTATGCTATTCCCTTCTCCGTTCAACTGGCTCTAAGTGATGCAAAGAAGACCAGCTAAGGTACTGTTACATAATCTTTTAGCCAACTGACAGCTTCTTTTTTCCTCCCATAGTTCTTCCTGCAAAAGACTGAAGCACAGTGGGATGGCAAGCCAGTCAGCTCCAAGAATGTCAGCTGGATATCAGCCTCAAAGTAAGAGCCTATGAGTCACCAGGGCACAAAAGCTTACATAACAGAAATTGAAGCAACAGATTCCTGATACAGTTCAAGCATTACCTTAATTAACTTATGCAAACTGATCTTTGTGTGATCTTTTCCTGCATTTTGCAAGGATGTTTTTCTCCCTACCTGGGTATACAGCTCAGGTTACTCGTATGGTGCCCACCATTCTCACTGTCACTCATCCTTGAACCACTCTGAGCTTCTTTACAAGATAGTAAACTCTAGGAGAGGCCTGGGAGAGACCTTTGTCCACATATCCTCACTTGGATCAGGCTTAGGACCCCTTGGAAGGCCTTAACTTTGAACATGTCTCAGTGTCTTCACTTTCTCTGTGGGTTGCATTGGAGGTGGTTGATTGCAATTAATTTGTCTAGATTCCAATAATGTTTCAGCAGGATTACAAATATAACTTTCTGGATTGTGAGGAGAACTGGAAAAGGGATTCCAATACTTGGATTCCAATATTCCTTGTTTAGGTTACAATACAGGGGAATATCTAGATACAAACCATAGCAATGTTCTACTATCAATGTTTTAAAGTTAACTGAATTTAACTTTTAATTAAGCTTTTGAAAAAAGGGACCCTGTATTTTCATTTTGTACTAGTTTTGACAAACTATTGATAAGATTGTTGGCTTGGCCAAATGTTAGCCAGATTCCTGGATCCTCTCCTATTCCCACCTGTACATTTTCTTATGAAATCTAGTTTTAGCAAAATGCAAGAAGCAAAAACAAAAACTTCTCCTAAATCCATTTGGCAAGAGCCCTTCACCTTTAAATACCTGATCTCCTCCTATATCTGATCAGGTTTCTCCCCCTCCACCATCTTCATTGGTGATATCTAATCACTGTGGCCTCTTTCAACAAGAATTGTGTTTGATGATCTTAGCCACTAATGTCCCAATCAGTAATTGTTATGGCTTAGATCCTTAATGTTCCCCCCAAACTCCTGTATTGAAAGCCTGGTACCCATTGCAACAGTGTTCAGGGGCATTGCCTTTGGAAGGTAAATGGGCCATTCATGGGGACCCTGACCTCATGAGTGAATTAATACATTAATGAATTTCTGGCTTGATGATTTGGAGGAACAGGTTTTATTTAAAAGGTTAACTCTCTCTCTCTCTCTTTCTCTCTCTCTCTCTCTCTCTCTCTCTCTCTCTCTCTCTCTCTCTCTCTTTGTCTGTCCTTTTTGATTCCTGGATACCATGAGATAAGCAACACCCTCAGCCACACAATACCTCCATTATGATTTCTTACCCCACCCACTGTAGGCCCAAAAGCCACTAGGCCAGTCATGAACCAAAACCTCTGAAACTGTTGCCATGAAATGGGCCAATGGAATAGTCTTGCCTATAACAAGGAGAACTGCCGAGAACACACCTAGGAGTAAGCAGTAAGCAGCTGCACTTATTGAAGATCACTTGTGCTCAGGACAAGGCTATGCCAGTAAAGACATAGCATAGACTGAGAAAGGTTCTAGGATAAGAGAAAATAACTGCTCACAAAAATAGCAATAGCAATACGTAAGCCCGAATCAATCAGGCTTTGGGAATTTAAAGGCCAGGGACCTTCATCTGGGGATCTTTAATTAAATCTCTAGGTGAAATTGATTGCTAGGGTTCTGAGCCATTTGAGGGGCTTTCGTCAGGCATGCTTATTCCACAATTCACTTTGATCTTAATTATATTTATGATACATAGTACATATTGATGAACTTGTAATGAGGTGGGAGTAGGGTGATGGTTATCAGTCCATACTCGGTGGGACAAGACAGAGTGGCATTGCAAACTCCAAGGGATGACCACATCTATATCTATCCCTTGTATTTTAACCAGCTACTGAGGTTGGGCAGCACTCACACCCTTAATACTAGTGCCCTTGATCCTAGCATTGAACCATGAACCAATGCCAGCATCACACTCCAGATCCAGCCACGTGTGGAAAAGCCCCACCACTGACTGCATGGGGCTTTGGGGAAACAAGTAGACACAAGGCATAAGACTACTGTTTAGAAGTAAACAGAGCACATGAGTGACTCCCTCAGCTCCATTGTTTCTAATTACTAAAACCATGAGCCAAAATAAACCTTTCTTCTTTTAAATAGATCAACCTGAACTATTTTGCCACAGAGGAGGAAAGCTGACTAAAACAGTAACTTCCATCCACTGTCTACTTGGCTCTAAAATCTCCCTTGCCAGAGCTGTCTTCAGAGTTGAACCCAATCTTTTTCCCCCACTGCAGTGGCCTATCATGATGGTCTTGACTAAAGTTTGCTTTATTGAGATTGAATAGGTATCATTGAATACATTTTTTTAGCATTATCTAACAGGTCCTGTTCCATACTAGACTATCTTTTCTGGACTCTGTTCAAGAACCTCAGAAGGAACAGCACCTCCAATCCAACCCCACATTCTACTTTGCTTTGTCTGTAGATCTTCTATTGGTGTCACTTAGCGGGGCTGATCTTGGAACATTCATAATTTATAATAAATTAAAATAATAATCCTACAAATTAGGAGGCTGAGACAGGAGGATCACAAGCTTAATGTCATCTAGGTAATTTAATGAGACCCTATCAGAAAATAAATTAAGAAGTCCCAGGAATGTATCTCAGTAGAAGAGTATTTGCATAGCATGCATAAGGTCCTAGGTTCAGTCCCCAGAATGTCAAAAATTTTTAAACAAAATAAAATGAAATAAGTACCTTGGATAGTATTTTCTGAAAGGGATTTTTGATGGCCCTAAAGCATTTGTAAGGAAATAAGGCTTTGTTCAAATTGTTCTGCCCTTAGGTAAGTAGCAGGGAACTACTATCACCACAAAACAATTGTACTAAGCAAGAAAAATTCATCCTAGGTGTTAATTAGCTCAATATTTATCTCATCTAATATGCAAATTAAGACACTGTGGTCTCATTAGCATCATCTGTGTTTCCTTTAAGCAAAACTAAATCTCCTGCCAGTGCAAGAAAAGAATAAAAGGGCAAAAAAACAAACATAAGTATTTCTCTTTGAAACTAATGAGGGTGTGATTTGCTTCTGCTTTCATTATGAATATCAAGTTCAGAAAAACACGTTTTAAATATGCAAAGTGTGTGCTGACCTCATGTATCAGAGACAAGATCACAGCCTTGCCGGCTGGTTATTAGGCTCCCTGCCTTGCACTCTGCAGAAGAGCTAGGCCCCATGGAGCAGGTAGGTGAGTGCACGATGAGTTACCCATGAGATGACAAAGGAAAGAGGTGTTGCCTTCCAGAGCTCACTCAGCAAACAGATGCGGTATCACCTCAGCGATGAGAGGGCTAGGAAATGAATTTCCTTAATGCTATGAATCTTCAAAATGAGAAAGTGAATCTCAAATTGTAAAAGAGCAGAGATTTCAGCTCCGAATTACTGCTCCATCCCGCTTCCCATTTTAAGATTTTAGAATTTGTACTTAAAAGTCATCAAATGTCCCCCAAAAGCAGGCTGCATGTGCTAGAGATGCAACAATGCTCCAAAGCAAACAGCTCCAACGTTCTGGGTCTATAGCAGCCTTCTAGGAATTTCACGTTAGTGGGGTTCAAGATGCTACCCCAGTCAATATGACTGTAGGTAAGCAAAATATGCCACCTCCAGACATAGCTCTTTGGCATCCAAAATATTTTGTGCTATTATTTTGAGACCCTGCAGACACATGAGAAGCCCTGAGAAGTTACTCTTTTGTAAGAAAAATTTATGCTTTTATTTGTAAAGTAAATCTCCTTTTGTAGGAGAGTGGCCTTCTCTGCACCAGGAAGAGAAGGAAAGCCACACCACTAGAAACTGTTTAGCCAGTGCCAAAGATACCACTTAAATCTGCAGAGCAAACTGGTTTCTTCAGTGGTACTTTTCCTGACCATCTTTTATTTAGTTTGACCTTTGTTCCATATTTCTTTGTTTATTACACAGGAAAATCTTTCTGTGTGATATTAAAACTGTCTTAGACAACATTTGGAGACCTATTCAAGATCTATTCATTTAATTATCTCCCAGGTATACCAAATGTATATATGTTATTAAATATGTTTGATTTTCTCTTGTTAATCTATCTTTTGTTAGAAGGGTTAAGGAAAAAGTGATTTTTCCTCCCCTAAAGTATGCACCAGCTCTCATCTCCCTAAAAACTTAGGGAGGCATTAGTTCCTCCCTTTTTGCAGGTGATGGCACAGTAGTTAGAGGTGAGTAGGTCACTTGTCCAAGGTTATATAGCAAAAACTTGGTCCAGGTGGAACAAATAGATCAGAAGAATCTGACAAGCCACCAGGAAGGCAGCCTAATTAGCAAGGAGTCCTGCAGACAGTAATCCGAGGGTTGAAAGGGTGGCTGATTCCATCTCACCCTGAAGACACCTTGTGAATCTTCTGCTTCCTCAGTCCACAAGCCCTAACTCCTTGCTGCCCTTCCTTTTCTGAGCTTGACAAGTTACTTGAGACCTGTGCTGTGAACACAATCTGTTCTCAGGGGCCAGAGAAAGACCTGTCTGCATCCGGACACCTTCTGGGGCCAGGAAACTGAAAAGCACTGCACAGGCAGGCAGAAGCTGATTTCCATATGTTGCAAGTCATGTCAAGTGTCACAGCCGTGATGTACAGAGAATTCTCCTGCCGCAGGAACCAGGGGACCAGCAATAGGAGTCAGAGGAGCTGCCCTTGGCTCTGAGAAAAAGCAAGAGAAAGAGGCCATGACTTCCTGTGACCCCTGGTCCACAGATGACAGTTCCCGCAGAGTGCACTTTTGTCTAGTCGGCTTCCAGGTTCACGATGTCAGCCATTGCCTGGAAGCCACACAGCAAGCAAGAGAAAAGGCACATGAATGTTGATTGGCTGAAACTAAGCTTCTTGACACTGCCACCCTCACGGTCCATCACCGCAGAACCCACGAGGGGCACTTGGCCATACTAATGCTGGAGGGACAGGGGCTCCAAGGTCTGGGACAGTCAGAACCTGCGCTGCCCACCCCCAAGGATGCTTTTCACCTCCACAAGGCTTCCTCTTCCATTTTCACTCTCACCTGCACACGTGGACCACAGGATGTGCACAATGGCTGGGAATACTAAAGTCCTCACAGGCAAAATGGCCTTCTTAGGCCACAGAGCCGAGGAAGCCTGGAACTAGAGTCCATCTAATTGTCTTCTCTATTCTGATCCCAATGTTAGATGTGATCACATGTACCTTCTCCTCAGATGGTCACAACGCCCTGTGCCACAGGAATTGTCCCCACTTTAGGGATGAAAAAATAGCATAAGCTAAGGGAGGAGAGTAGTAGTCAGGCGTGTGTTGAATGACAGGTATTAAATAACAAACCATATACAACAGGATCAAAGAGCAGAGAAAGGTAATTTGGAAGTGTTGAGGGCAGAAAGAAGTTGGGAGGAGATAGTGTGTTGCTCGTTAGGTGCAAAAATTAAGAGGGAAAATAAATCAGAGAATGAGCTTCCTGTGAAAGGAATGTTTCACAACTACTGCAGGCCAGTAACGGGAGCAGACTGGGAGAAGGGCAGAAAGATGAAGGACAGGCTATGCAATGTTAGGAGAAGAAAGAAACAGACGTCGAGTCCCGGGCTTGGCCTGAGCCCGCTGGGTATGAATGGGGTAGGTCTGGGAGCTTCATTTTGCAAAAAGTTTTGTTGCCTTTTTGCTGTCTTCATCTGCTGGTTGATAATGTGTGGGATCCCCATCCAATAAATTTCTTAACATTAACTTGCTTTCAAAGTGGTTGCCTATAATTTTTCTAAATAATGTAATACTTTATACTATCCGTGAGGTATAGGCAAGTTATAAAACAAAAGCATAAAATCCTTTCCCCTTTGCAGAGCACGTGGCCTGAGAAAAAAGGTCGTTAAACCCCTGGGTTCTCTGAATTGCTCTTTTCTCAGAATTTGACTTGAAACATGCAGTCTATGCAGCTAATTTTACTGAAAGGTCACTTAAAAACTTATATCGCATTGGATGGTTTACACTCCAGTGATTTGTTTGGTGTTGCTCCCATTTCACAGGCAGAGACCCCGAACCTACGGGGATTAAATAACTCAGTCTTGGTTTGTACTCAGGGGAGCCAGAGTGCGGCCTTGGTGTCTCCTAGTGCCCCCTGGAAAGGGCACATGCCACAGCTCCAGGAGATGCTTTTGCAGCCTGGATATGGTGCCTCTGTCCCAGACAATGTGGTGTGCAGGCCTTGCCAAAGCCCTTCTTTTACTCAGAGTGAGTTTGATCTTCCACCCTCTGCCAGGACTGAAGATCTGCTTTTTAAGAAATTTGGCGCTGCTGGTGTCCTGCCCAAGTCGTCCCAGGCTTACTTTCTGTTGTCCTGATTTATGACAGTGAGCCTACTAAAAATTCCTTTCAATCCAGATATTCTCCCCATGCAATATCATCCTGGGGAAAAAATCACATTTCACATTACTGCAAGAGCATCTTGCCTGTTTTATTGTTCCCAGCACTGGGAAAGATACATAAGCACTGAGCAGTATGACAGTTTGGGAGATGACGACGTGGAACTCTAAATGAGATTTTGGCTCTTAACCAGGGTTACTGTGTGGCTGATTTTATCTGAATGGGAGCTAAAATTCAACAAGGGCGGGAGAAGGAAGCAAAGGAACTGTGTTCATTGAGCACTGACAATGTGGCAGGCTCTGAGAGGAAAGTTTTTTTGTACACATTTCCATATTCAGTGGTCACAGCAGCCCTGGGAGTAACCAACTTTTAATCTCCATTTTACAGATGAACAAACTGAGACTCCAGGAATTTAAGTGCCAGAGGACAACAGCTGGCCAGTTTGTTGACCTACAAGTTAAACCATTTTCTTCTGCTTTAAACTCCTTGCTCTGTCAGCCTTGCAACTTGATGACTGATGCCTGCTTGGAGGCAGAACTCATTAGGCATCCATTGAGTGTGAAATTTGCAGATGCATGAAGAATTCTGATTCTGGGAACGTCCAAACAGAACGAATAATCCTACCTCTGAAGCAGCAAAGGGGCTTCTGAGAGCTGATTGTCATGTCCTCATTCTTGGATATTAAGGACAGAGAACTGAGTTGGTGGTGAGACTCCCTGAAGCCGCACACTTCAAATGCTTCCCCTCCTGAGACGTATTCACATTCTGCCCCGGAGGAGCTCACCATTGAGTATCTTTGTAGCATTCACTTTGTGCGCTAATTTATAAATGTTTCAATAAGATATTTTTATCTTTCAATAATTTGATATTGACTAAAAATTTGCCAAAATAGTGTGAGGGCTTCCCGCAGAGCCTTCTTTCAGCTTTCCCTAATACGGTCACCTCCCACAATCATGGTAGATTTTTCACAACAAAGGCATTAACATTGGTGCAATACTGTTAACTAAACTACAGGATGTATTTGAACAATATTGGTTCTTGTGTTTCACTATTTTAAGATACAATCCAGGAGTATAGATGTTCATTTAGTTACTTATAAGTCTCTCAACTTTGAAAATGTTGAAGAACCCCAGGTGGCACCCAGAGAGTAGCATTTGTTCAGTACATGAAACAACGACACTTCTAGAAAGCTGTCCTTGGCAGTTTTGCAAGGCCATTAGCCCTCTGTAATCCTTTCCCAGAACAGAAACATCAGCTAGATGGTTATGGTGTTAACTGCTAAACCCTTCCGTAGTCTTTAGTTCTATGAATATGACTAACTATGAGAACCATAGGAGCCAGCCCCGAGAGGCTGAGATCCATCACAATGCTCTAATGTTCCAGGAAAGAATAAAAGGATGCATATACCCAGGGTGAGCGGACCCATTCAGCATGCAGCCTTTTCCCCATTGTCTCCTCTACCTCTTTTCTCTTCCTACCAATGTTCTTTGCACCCCTAAACTCCCCCAAGGTGGCATTTAAATAAGTAGTCCCATCCTTCTCAAGATTTCCAGCCCTTAAAAAATTCCTTTCTGCCATCTTGTCCCCCAAATGCTGCCCAGCAGTGGGCAGTCTAGAACTTTAACATAATAACACATGTTCTAAGCAGAAAAAATTTATTATGCTGCTCTTAATCAATACAGATCTCAAATATGGTACCAGGCCCACAATATTCTCTTCACCCTCTCTTCATATATGCTTCCATTAAAATGATGTGGATAAAAGCCAGATCCAGAGATGTGTAGTTATATGTATGCTCTTCATACCTACATATTTGTGTACAAAAACTCATATCACAGCATGCTCCATGACTGTGCATGCATTTCAAATCAGTTGAGCAATGACACAAAGCAACCGGTCAATTATCTGATGTAACTGAGTAGATTTCTACCAGGTTCCTACCTAACACCATTTAAGAAAAATGGTCCTAGAATTATTAAAGTGTCAGATATTAAACAAATAAATATATGAATAACTAGTAGAGAGAAATATGTTTATAATTCTGGGTAAAATTAGAGCTTTCAAAACACAACTATTGTGAAAAGAAAGAGCAAAATAATACATTGCAAAGTTAGGTGAAAAATATTTTCACAATTTATAGTCCATCCAAAGATCAATGATGAGAACATATTAAAATATTCACAGATCAATAAGCACACTACCAGAATAAATACCTAAGGACTGTGTTGGCAACTTACAGATAAAGAAACCCAGCCAATGTGCATCAGAGAACATCTGTATTCACTGATGACCAGGACACAAACATTTCAGCAAAAATGAGGTCCCTTTCTCACCCAAGGTGTTGCTTTGGTTAAGCAGATGTAATTAATATGGAGTTGAGGAAAGGGACAGGGTCCTGTGGCCTTGAATGACTTGAATGGGATGAAGTTCCTGAAAGCATATCACCAAGCAAGCTGCCTCAAGCATGATTTTCTCTTACAAAAGGCAAACTCCACCGACAGGTAACAACTTGCTACAGTTTGAAATGTTTCCTATGAACCCTGTGTTATTGCCTTAGTCCCCAGCTTGGCCTTATGGGGTTGGGGGAGAAGGTAGTTTTAAGAAGGGCCTAGTGAGTGGTCTTGTGGTCATTGTGTTGTGCCCCTGAAAAGGATATTGAGACATTGGCCCCTCCTTCTTTTTTTTTTTGTTTGAATCTCAGTCATAAAGTGAATGATTTTGTTGTGTCATGTCCTCCTGCATTGCTGTGCTATCCTCTATTCCTCACCAGAGGCCCAAAGTTAAGTAGATCTGCCCAGTCATTGACTGGAACGTCTAAAACTATGAGCCAAAATACACCTTTGTTTTTATAAATTGATTGTCTCAGGCATTTGTTACAGTATCACAAAGCTGACAAATGTTATATATCCAGTCTCTCACCCGGGCCTTTGTGAGATGTGGAGATTACTCAGGAGCCACAGCCTCAAGTCAGAACAATAGGACCTAGAATGGAGACAGGAGCTTGGCCTTTCTCAGAAATCAATGTTAGCCCAGGAGGAGTAGGTAGGTGTCCAGGTGTCCCTTATGCATCCTCACCCCATCACTATCCCCACCCAAAACCCTGCTTAAGAGAGTTCAGGATGAAAACCATGAGACTCCAGCTGCAAGTACTACCAAGGATGCCACGACTACTGTTTTACACTGACCAACCAGATCACAGCTTATAGCCAGGCCTTGGAAGTTCTGCCTAAGAAAGACCTGTCTGTTCTGGGTCATCTGTGTGGTCCTCCCCTCATCCTGGAAGTACCACCAAAGATATTCAATGGAAGGATTGCCCTCAGTTGCTCCTCTAATCCCCCTGCATCCATTGTGAAGCTTTATTCAGATCCTGAGGCTCTGACCCTGCACCCACACAAGTAGTACATTGTGTGTTGCTGCCCCAGAGGAAAGCAAAACATTTCAGACTCCTTTAAGCAGCAGTTGCTTGATTTAGGAGGTTAATTTAGGGTCCAGGAGTGTGTTCCCTGTGGCAAAGAAAGGCTTTCCGCTGGCCAGAGGCCCAGTCAGGGATACCAGGAAGATTTTCTGGCAGAAGTAAGGTATTCCTTTCACTCTGTAAAAGAATTTGTTCTGGACTTTGAAGATTTAGGTCATCTCTGGGTTCAAGGCATCATGAGGATGTTAAAAACATTCTTGAGGAAGTAGCTCAGAGCTCTCAAATCTACATCAAGTGGACTGCTCAGAGAAGCCACTACTACCAAGACCAGTGAAATATAAGGCCCATAGATCACACTGATTTGAGTTAGTCAGATAACTTGGTGACTGGATATTCCAACCATTCCTGAGGTGAGAACATTGTGCTGTCTTGTGCTGTTACGTTGTACGGTGTTGGTATTAAATTCCCTACAGAGACTACTCCCCATGCTATCCACATCCAATGTGGATCATCCCCACTGCTCAGATCTTTTCATGGTGCCTTTTCAGATCTTGTTCCCAAAAATTATTTTTGCTGGGACAAAATACTCAACACACACAATTTAAAGGAGAGGCTTATTTGGCTCATGGTTTGGGGGGATTCAGTCCATGGTGGGCTGGATCCAAAACAAAAATGGCAGAATAGAAGGTCACAGTGGAAGAAAGCTCCTCACTCTAAGGTAGTGAGGAAGCACACAATGAGAAGAAGTTCTAAGAAAAAGAATATGCACTCTGAGGTTACACACCTAGTGCTGTACCTGTTCAGATGAGACCCTACATTCAGGAGGCTCTGGGGGGACACTTCAGTCATAAACCATAACAGACTTTAACTGAATATATGGGAGTGAACTTCCAAAGGTGTAGCTACCCAGTCATGTTGAGTTATGCATTTAAGCATTCTGTCTTAGTGGAAAGAACGTGATGTAGACCTGAGGCTGTACTCTTTGTTCTACAGCTGAGTAGAACAGAGACATGAAAGTGTATCTGAAACTTCCTTCCATGTGCTTCACGTCTGAGCAGACGGTCCTCACTCCAGACGTGTCCCCCTCCCAGGGATGTCTCAGTGCCACACTGTAAGCTTAGAGGTAACAACCTACACTCGAGTTGTTGTCTCTGCTGGATTCTCATTATTTCCCTCGAATGCTCTATTCTCCCATGCTTCAGAGTGAGGGACTTTTCCATATGTGCATTTGTTTACATCATTCTCTTAGAATTTGAATCCCATCCACCACTCAAGCTTTTCTCTGACTCAAATCTAGCCTACATCTTCAGACACTAGCACCAGAAGTGTGTGTCCCAGATTCCTTAGCTAGGTTGTCTCTAGTGAAGGCCAAGCCACTTATCTTCATCTGATTAATCCTTTATCATCCTTCCAAATGCAGTCCCAAAGCCCCTTTCCTGGAAGGGCCTCCAAAGCTCCCCAATTCCTGGAATTTACACGATGAGAGCATCTGACTCACTCAGCTATCTATACACCTGTTACCAATTAGACATCTTACCCCTTTGGCCCGCAGGCAATGTGTACAGTATTTTCAACACAAATTTAGTGGGAAGCAGGTTCTATGTGATATTTAAGGGAATTAGAGGTAGAAAGTGTTCTTTCTTTGTGTAAATTTACAGGACTTCTCAGAGCCTTTAAGAATCAAATAAACTATGAATTGTCAGTTTAGAAGACTTGGAATCTACTATATCCTTACTTCGTTCAATCATGGGTCCTTTCATTTTCTCTTATAGAAATTCTCCTAGGACCAAGGGTTATGCAGAACAAACTTGACAAGCATTGATAGAGCAAAAACCACTACAAAATCTGAGCCTAATTCTAGCTCACTATTTATTCTTGGATAAAAATAGAAATGTTAATTACATGTAATTGGGGATATTTTTTTCTTTCTTACTTTTACTTTTTAAAATTTCTTTAATAACTACCCTTTAAGTTTGTGAATAATGTACTTACAATATAAAGTGAAAATTTAAAACCTCCTCCCACCTTCCTAGCCCCACAGCTTAACACACTTATCATGCTTATTTTGCCTAATTTTTAGAATATCCAAATAAGCATTTTCAAAAAAATTTTTTTTAGTAATCAAACTTTGTTTTAAAATCCTAGTACTACTGGCCTTCACCTCCACCGGTTACTATAAAGAATATGAAAGCAACTCTTCACATTACCAGCCCAGCACAGAGCTTGGCACGGGACAGGCACCCCATAAATATAAGTTAAAATTAGAATTTTGCTTTTGAATTGGCACAGTGGCTCAGGCAGGGGGCCCTGAGCCAATTGCTTCCAGAGTTGATGATTTCCAGAAGTTGCTGCTCTGTGCAGATTCAGAAAGAAATTTACACCTTCCTGGCTTCAGCCCTTGAAACCTCTAAAAGCAAATAACCAGGGAAAAGACAGAGATGTCTGTCCCACTTTCCAAGGGCTTAGGGCTCCCAAGTGACCCCTTGGCCTACCCGAGGGGTAAAGCACTTGTCCACTGGTGGCACCAAGAGAAGTCTTTGCCTTGGCCTGTGTGTACTGTGCAGGAAGGAGTTGGAAGAGGAGAATGCAGCTTCCACACCACACAGGCGAAGTCTTTGCTCTTCTCTCTGAGTTCCCACCAGCTCAGAAAGCTCCTCATAGATTTTTTTATCATGATCAAATTATTCACTTACAGAAAATGCTGCTGCAGATGGACAAGTCCCCACAAATCCATGCCAAGGACACTTTGGGCAGATCCTGCCACTTGGCATAATAAAGCCCTGATTACCACACCACTGAGGAGTGCTGGGCTTGCCAGAGGCCTGCTTTTAATGAACTTTACCAGTTGGCCCAGAGAATGTGGGTTGGATTTTGCCAATCAATTTGAATTGATTACTTTTCAAAAGCTGGGTCACAGCTTGCAGGAAATATACACAAACACACCCAGTATTTGAGGGTTAGTTTGATTTCTTGGAGAAAAGGGAGTTTTTTGCAGCCTTGATGAATCAGACTCCTTGAGTTTCTCAGAACACTGGATGAAAGTGGTGTTTCTAAAGGGAACTTGGCCCAATGATTGTTTAGGTAGTCTCGGAACTCAGATTGTACTAGAAATGCTATTCTCTCTCTCTTCTCTCTCTCTCTCTCTCTCTCTCTCTCTCTCTTTCTCTCTCTCTGTCTCTGTCTCTGTCTCTCTGTCTCTGTTTCTGTCTCTGTCTCTGATTCTCTCTCACCTATTTATTTATTTAGCCTTGCCCATCCATCCACCTATCAGATATCACTGCTATATGCTGTCCACTGGGGGTGTGGCTCAGTGGTGGAGCTCTTGCCAGGGTTTTGATCCCTTTAGACATCCTGGTCTGCTAGGCCTATCAACAGGTGTCTATTTTTCAGGTTCAGCACTATTGATTATCTCAAATCCTGCATCTTGGGGCATTCTGGTCCTGCATAGTGTGTACTGGGAGGTAGGAGAAGAGGAAGATGGAGGGATTCAGGAAGGAGAGAGAATCCAGGGCTGTGTGCTTCAGCGATAACTCCTCTCATGTGGCTGGAAACTCAGGCTGAAAACCCCTTTGTTCACTCTCACCTGCCCACTGAACAGAAGTAGCCTGAGGAAGAATCTCTATTTTCATTTTGGCCCCTCCCTGGCCCAAGCCCCTGATGGCATGTACTCCCCACACCTTTTCAAGAGCCTGAGAAGGAATCTTAGGGCTCTTTGTACTTCATCCTGTTTGCCTGTCAAAGCCAAGGTCAGATCCTCTGCTTCCTTGCCTATTCAACAGATACTAATATCTAATACGGTTTAACCTTAACAGCAGCAAAAAATTATGTGCTTTCCCTGCCTGTGGTGGCTAGTTAATGCTATCAACTTGATTGGCCTGAGAAATGGAGAAATGATGGGACACTGGGAAAGCACACTGACCTTGGGGACTATATCTGGTCCTTGGGATCTTTCCCTGCTTCCTGTTTCCTGGATGCCATGAGTTGATCTACTTTTCCTCCACTATGACTTGGAGCCAGCCAACCATGATCTGAACTCTCTAGAACCGTAAGCCAAAATAGACCTTTTCTCCTTTAAGTCATATTTGT
The DNA here is from genome assembly GCF_034190915.1 of Cavia porcellus. Taxonomy (NCBI): domain Eukaryota; kingdom Metazoa; phylum Chordata; class Mammalia; order Rodentia; family Caviidae; genus Cavia; species Cavia porcellus. The sequence goes on from NW_026947487.1 coordinate 98,090,556, forward strand.
GAGATATTTTGTCGCAGCAACAGGAAGCTGATTAATGCATTGCCTATTCTTGTCTCCAACATCCCCAGTTATTTTCCCTGCTAGACAAGCTCTTCTTCCTGACATCAATTTGCAGACTGCCCCTTCTTGTGCATGGTCTTCCCTGAAGAGAACGCAGCCCCATCCCAAGTAGGGCAGCCAGTCTTACTTAGTTTTCATGTTCTGAAACACTCCTCCCCTGAGCCTGTCATTACTGCCCTTCTAGTTAACCTATAGATATCTATAGGGTTTTCTCCAGAGCCTGAGAAAAAAGCCCTGTTTCAATTAACGTCCAATTTTTTTTCTTAATGAGCAGCAGGATGAGATAATAGACATGTAAAGTTGGAAAATACCTTGGAGATCTTCTAATCCAACCAGAAAGTTCTATAGCCCAGGAGGGATACCAGAACCAGAGAGGCAAGGTTAAAATATTCAAAGTCACTCACATTCGTAAAGACTCTGGGACGTGAACTTATTTCTGCCTATTCCCGTCCCGGGGCTGTTTGCACAAATTGAACATCATTTATTCCTTTGTTGTTTTATTCACTGAATAGGCAGTTTTGGGCCTTGCAATGCACATATCTTGGCTTTGTCTTCCCAAAGATCTTCCCTCTTATTGGTGCTAGCAGTCCACTTGTGGGGGACACTCATGGATCCCTCACCTTGTGTAGCCTTGGGAGATCTATCACACACTGCTCACCCCCACTCCAGAACACGCTGATGTGAGACACTTGGAGTAAACATTCTGGTGCCCACTGGCTGAGCCGCCAGTAGAAGGTGACCCAAGTGCAACCCACGTATAACCCAAATGTGATATGTCTCCTTGAAGACTGCCACAGTAGTTCATCCATATCCCTGGGGGTTACATTTCAAGACCTCCAGAGGATGCCTGCAACCATGGATAGCCCCAAACCCAGGATAGGTTATGATTTTCCATTTACATTCATACCTATGATAAAGTTTAATTTACAAATGAGATATAATAAGGATTAGTAACAATAAATAATAAAATTGGACAATTTATGGCAGAATGTTATAATAAAAGCTAGGTGAATGCTTCTATGTCTCTTTCAAAATGTCTTATTGTAATACACTCACACTTCTTGTGAGGATGTGAGATGATACAATGCCTAGTGATAGGATACAGTGATATCAGTGCCAGTAGGCCACTTCTGACCTTCTGACAGGTCTCAGAAGGAGGATCATCTGCTTGGTCCATCCTAGGCCATGCAGCTATGACAGTATCAGTTAAGTAGCATGCACAGCATGGATATGCTAAACAAAGAGATGACTCACTTCCAGGTGATAGTGCAAGATTTCATTATGCTTCTCAAAATGGTGGCGATTTAAAATTTGTTAATTGCTTATTGCTGGAATTTTCCATTTAATGTTTTAAGATCAGGATGGACCACGGGGAAATGGTACCATGAAAAGCAAAACTACAGAGGGTGAGGCACTGAGTACAGGTCAAAGGAGTTAGGTTGTCCCATTCCACCCCACTCTGCCTTCTTGGAATGCTTAGTATAAAGATATGATTTTACTTTTGGATTGCTATCTTCCATCTTTTAACCATGGAGATAGAGCCTGCCTAAAGAAGAAGCCAACACACAACAGCATGTAGACACAAGAGTTCAAAAGAGAGGCAGCACAGCAACTGGTCCTCAAGGATCTCCACCTTGTAAGACAGCCAGTCACCAAAACACATGATACAGCCACACAAGGAGGACAAGTAGCACTTGTTTTTCATTCAGATACTAGTACCACACTTTTAATTCACAGATTCCACAAAGTGAATGTGACTAAGCCTATTAGACACAATTAAGACTTTGGGAGGTGAAATACCTGGCCTTAAATCCTCAGCCCCATACCCAGGACACAAGACCATGACTGTCGATGTCCGCTCCCGGCCGGCAGGAAGGACACACGACAAAGTCTGGTAGTGGACAACCTTTTCTTTTTATTTTCCTTCTCCGTACAGCCTGCCCTGGGTTCTCCCAGCTGAAGCCTCCTCTGGTCCGCTCCCCGCGGCTCCTTTTGTGCTTCAGTCTGCCCCAAAGCCTCTATCGGTCCGCTCTCCGCGGCTCCTTTTGGGCTTCTACTTCCGGGCTTCTATCTGGCTTCTCCTTCCGCCCAGGGGTGGCACCGGTATATATACGGGTACAGTGTCCAATCATGTTAAAGTAAGCAAGGCAAGCTGATTGGCTAACATCATCAGTTGCCAGGCAGACTATATTGTTGAGCGGGTTGTTTACGCGGTAAGCAGGAAACTAACATATTCGATGGGAGGGGTAATCTACCTCAGGCCTCACTCTTTACTACAGGCCTCACGTCCGCCAAGTGAGGCGACCGGGCTCGGGGCTGCGGCTCCCAACATCTCCCCCTTTTTTATTTTTTATGAATGTGCGCATCGTAGCCCTTCCTGGACTGGGTGCAGAGGCTTATGCCCTATGCGTAGGCCCACCGTAGGTCCTTGGCTTAGACCCTGGTTGGCCATGCCATGGTCTGCCAAGGCCCTGAGGCCCTCGTCCTTTTTCTAGGGCCAGGCACAAACTGGACGGAACCTGGATGCACACAAGCTTGCACTCATTTCCTCTCCGTAAAGAAATCCCCTCGGAGAGAAATTTAGACCTGGGCAGCATCTAACAGTCCAGCGGCTTACGTGCAGGATGGGGTAGGGCCTGGCTTAGGTCGAGTCATGCTGGGGAGGCACGCTCTTACCCGTCATTGACTCATCTACCCTGCTATATCATAATTTTTTAGAGGAGGAGTGTGGGAAGCTCACCGTCCCTAGACTCGGTCGTAGGCTAGGCGAGCGAGCCATGCATATGCCTGAGGATCTTCTTGTCCATTTCGGGCTACCGCTATTTCTATTCATCTTGTTGGTTGGTCTGTGATGGATCTCCAGTAGGGCAGGTCTGATCTTTAGTCGAGGGCTTTGTTGTCCGTGTCAGTCTCTCCGGTATCCACAGTGGTTCTCGTCCCGGTTCCTGTGGGAAAACACAAACCGCGCCTCGGTTCCAGCTGACCACTGGATCCGGGCCCATCCATTGTCATGCCATAGATAACCGCGCCTTTGGAGGCAGGCCTTGGCCTACTCCCCCTTTTTGTTTTTTATTTTTTTTTATTTTTATCTTTTTCGTTTTTTTTTTTTTTTTTTTTTTTTTAATTGGTACCAGGGATCGAACTGGCGATTGCCCGCTTACAAGGCAGGCGCTTATGCTGCTAAGCTAAATCTCCAGCTCCCATTTCCTCGACCGGCGTTTTTCTCAGCCTGCTCGGCAGAGAACTCTGTGTACCAGGCTCGCCAATCTAGGTAACTGCCCGAGGGCAGACACGCCTTTGCCAGCTGAATCCAGTCCGCGGGGGTGAGGGGCCCAGAAGACAGATTCTCCAGCATGGCAATGGTGTAAGGCGCAGTCGGCCCAAAGGTTGTAACTGCATTTTTAAGTTCTCTAATCTGCTTTATCTCAAAAGGCTCCCATACATTGTGTCCCTGGCCCATAGCTACTTGTACAGGAAATATCCCGTAGGGGCCACTATCTATCCCAGGTGGATGTACCTCATGAGACAAGCGTCCCCCCTGCCAAAGCCGCCTGTAAAAATACCGACCCGCCGGCGGCGGAGCATAAGACAGCGGCCGTGATTGGGCGGAAAATGGGGGCCCGTGCATCACTTCCTGTTCTGGCGAAAGGGGAGGGAGCTCCCAGGCGGCCGCCTCGTGGCGAGGGATCGCCTCCCTCTCGCGCCGGGGCGCACTCAGGAGCTCTCTACTCCTCCGCAGACCAGGTTGAGCAGAGCGCAATTCGCGGCGCAACACTGGAAAAGAACCCTGTGACTCCTTATCGAGCGACTTGGGCTCCTGACAGCTGGTCTCTTTGGCCTCCTTGCCATTCAACTTTCCCTCGTCCTCGGAGTCAGACGACTCCGAGGCTAGAGCCCCGTCCTCCTCCTTAGCATCCTTGTTCCCCTTGACGGACCCCTCTCGGGAGCTCCCTGACTGGGCCTGCTCAGATACCCTGCGTACTTTTGTAAGCTCTTGAGAGCTTTCTCCACAACCACCCTCGCTCTTAGTGTTGCTACCTAACATGTTTCCCATCTTTTAATATGTTACTCACCGCGTGAGGCCCAAGGAATCCGCCACTTACGCGTGAGCCTGAGGGGAGTCTAAAAGCCCTGTAGGTGCGCGCCACCCAGAGCCCAGGCTTATCCCCAACTCACCTGTCTCGCAGCTCTGTACTGGAGCGTTGTCCACTTCCACGTCTCGGGGGTGATCAGTCCCCGGGCGGGCCTCCAAATGTCGATGTCCGCTCCCGGCCGGCAGGAAGGACACACGACAAAGTCTGGTAGTGGACAACCTTTTCTTTTTATTTTCCTTCTCCGTACAGCCTGCCCTGGGTTCTCCCAGCTGAAGCCTCCTCTGGTCCGCTCCCCGCGGCTCCTTTTGTGCTTCAGTCTGCCCCAAAGCCTCTACCGGTCCGCTCTCCGCGGCTCCTTTTGGGCTTCTACTTCCGGGCTTCTATCTGGCTTCTCCTTCCGCCCAGGGGTGGCACCGGTATATATACGGGTACAGTGTCCAATCATGTTAAAGTAAGCAAGGCAAGCTGATTGGCTAACATCATCAGTTGCCAGGCAGACTATATTGTTGAGCGGGTTGTTTACGCGGTAAGCAGGAAACTAACATATTCGATGGGAGGGGTAATCTACCTCAGGCCTCACTCTTTACTACAGGCCTCACGTCCGCCAAGTGAGGCGACCGGGCTCGGGGCTGCGGCTCCCAACACATGACAATTTCAAAGTCATGATGTCTCTCACTTCCTCCACTTAGTTTTCAATGACACAGAAAAGAATAGGTGGCAGTGGGAGCCCAAAGGAGGTAAGTGTCACCAGACTGGGGCTGGAGGGAAGAAGGAAATGGTGTTTCCATTGGGATTACAGACAGTGGGTTCTTCAATAATGTCTTAAAAGATGAACCAAAGTGAATTAGGCTGGGGAAACAGAGGCTAATGCCTAAAAGAGAGCCTGAGATGTAGTTCAGTGGCAGAGTATTTGCCTAGCATGAATAAGGCCTTAGGTCTGATCACCAGCACTGGATAAAAAAATAAAAAACAGGGAGATAGGGGAGAGTCCTGAAGATTGTATCTGACATACATCCTGTTTCATCATTTCCATTTCCAAATTGCAGAAAGATTTCCTCTTGTCCAGACAGTGCAGAAGTTTCTTTTCAAAGAATTTTCCTCTCTCCTTCTCTCTCTCCCCCCACCCTTCTTTTCCTCCCTCCCTACCTCCTTCTCTCTCCCTCTCTTTCCCTTTATGGGTCCTGCAAAAAGCATTGGAGGTTGGGAGTCTTTGTTGCTCCCGGGTGATGTGAGGTGACAAGGGAACTCGGGCTGGCATCCCATCTGTATTCCAGGGAGCTTCTCTGCAGCGCTATGGAAAAGGCGTTCTGCAACCTTTTGCTGCTGCTTTCTTTAAAGGCCTCAGCAATTTCGATATTTTGGTTCAGTGTCACCATAGAAAAGCTTTACAATTCTAGCTTGGGAATTAGAAGATATATTTGTAATAAGAATTGCTAACCACTGTCAGCTGGCAGGCCCGTGTCCATGCATGAAAATGATGCCATTAGCTTTCACGACTGTGGGCAAAATGTAAAGATCATGGATCATATAAGAGACTGAATGAAGAAAGAGATTAGAAAAAAACCCAAGCTCACTCCCAGGGGTTTCTGGCAGTCAGGGTGTATGGCCAGCATGTGTGCGTTTAGCCCCTTGATGAGGTAGAAAGCTCAATACTTCTTGTCTTTGCAAATACTAATTTTCCCCCTTTATTGTATCTAACTGCTTTCTCCAATAATGTTGATGAATCATGCAATTGCATTTTAATGAGGAGACTGTAAAGTCTGAGAGAGAGAGCAAAGAAGAAAGCAGAAATGAAAAACAGACGGGATCAGGCCTTCAGCACCTAGGTCCCTGCAAGTCACGGTGCCTGCTCACATAGGGGAGTTAACCCACACACATGCTTTAAGTATGTGTGGTCAAAGCTCCTGCTCTGCCATTTCCAGGCCATGTGAGTCTGGTGAGTTGCTAATATTCTCAGGATCTCTAATTCCACTTCCTCTCCATGAGAGAAACCATGGATATCTATCTACTGTGCTGTAGGTGTTGGGATACATACAGAATAAAAGAGTCAAATATTCATGCTTTCATGATACTTAAAAAGAAAGTGGAGTGAGAGACTTAGATTGGGATGAGGACATAGCACACACTTTAATGCGAATTCTATGGGATAACATGGCCAAAGGGCCATGAACACATAGGGGTTTAATAAATGCCCATTTTCCCCAGCCCTTATTCTCATTCATTTGCCATGTCAGCCAAGAGAGGATATTTTCTTAGCACCGTTTTCAGGTAATGAAGAGAGGGAAGATCAGAGACTGCAAGGATTTGTCAAAGACAGAAAGTTGGCAGGCCTTAGAGTCCTGCTGTCTGATCTGGAAACCATGGACTCTTGTCATGATGAAAAATGTAGACATGACAACCAAAAAGGTTGTAAAATATCCCTGATTCTACCCTAGAGATTAAGGAAAGGAAGAAGAGGAGAGTTTAGGGAGCTGACAGTGGAGACTGGCCTGGAGCATTTGGCAAAATGAACCCTAGGTAGGGTCGTGAGATATAATGTCCCTAAGGCTGGAGGTTTAGCTTAGTGGTGTAAATGCCTGCCTGGCAAGCATGAGGATGTGTTTGACCCTTGGCACCAAAAAAAAAAAAAAAAAAAAAAAAAAAAAAAAAAAAAAAACCTCTTAATGTCCCCAACCTGTTCAGGAACCCAAGTTAGTCACATTGCTCTAATCTTGGGCCCCATATCTGTTACTTAATGCATCATGATTATTATTGGTAGCTAGGTCCCTTTCATGCTCTGACTTTGTGAATTAAATATTCTCCTAGCTAAGTAATTCTAGTTCTCCTTAGTTGAGAAAAAATTTCATTTTAAGGATTAACAATATAGACAGAAGGTTTTGTTGTAAAATCATAAACATAAATTTCAAAACATAGCACTTGAAAGATACTTGTTTCACAGGTGTTTCTTATCTATGGTCTTTAAAAAGTTCCCTACTAGCCTGGATATACACATTTCTTTAAAAACTTACAAAAGTTAAACTGTGTATTTAATCTTTTGGATCTGTCTTTGGCAAGTCTGAAGTCCATGTCCAAACTTCTTGACACTGAACAGCATATATCCCACCACAAAGGACCTTCCAGTGGACTAAGAGCATGTGTCAAATATAATTAAACTAAACCCAGGTACACTGCATACACAGCTGCATTCAGGTCTCGTGATGACTGCAAAATGCAATATTTCTCAAAATGTGTTCTCTGGGGCACCTGTTTGGCACCCCAATTCCACTGGAGCTTGCTATACAATACAATCATCAGAACCTATTCCAGACCTACTGATTGGGAGTCTTGGAGGCACATTTGGGAATATGCATTGTACTGAATGAGCTTCCCTGAGACCTAAGAATCTATTCCAATAATATGGATGTCATTGTCTCTGTTTACAAACAAGAAAAGCAAAGCCATGAAAAATCAGTACCTCATCCAGTTTATATAAGCAATGGTCATTCACAATATTTAAATAAAAATTTATCATAGGAAAAGATGAAAGATGCATTGACATTAATCCTTGTTGAATTACCCTGCTGTGCTTCAAAGGCACTTATCCCATCCTTCCTGTCATTTTTTGAAGCAGTTCTGGAAGTTCTCTTTCAGAATATCTTTTTGTGTCTGTCTTGATGTCCTGAATCAACTTGAAATGCTTGCAGAAATTTCTGTCAAATAAAAACATTGTAGTGTGTCCTCATCCACCTTATTCACCAGATCTGTCAGTGTACAATTTCTGGCTCTTCCCCAAAATCAAAATGACCATGTAAGGTAAATATCTGTATAGATTCAGGACATCAAGGCAGCCACACAGTACAGCTCAACACTCATGAAACAATGACTATTTTGAGGGGCATCAGTAGCAGTGTGTTGTATTTATTACTCTCCTCATCTCTAAGACACACTGCCTGACAAGCGCAAGTGCTATGGTTTATATCTAAATCTCCTCCCAAAACCTCACGTGCTCCAAAGTGGAGGTGGGTGACAGAATCTCATGTGTGTGGTGGTTTTATAGCTAGGTATAAAGTTAGGAGGTGAACCCTGATGGGAAAAAGTTGGTCACTTGTTGTTGAGACAAAATACCTGATGCCCAAGGTTAGAGAGGGAAAGTTTATTTCTTCCAGTTCTTGGAGGTTTCAGTCTATACTCAATTGGGTCTGAGGCAGTGTGGCATGGTGGGGGAGCCACTCATGGCAATTGCAAACAGCAAAGTGAAGCAAAAGAGAAAGACCCGCCTTTTTCCCTGCCATACACTGGCTCCACCCCTGGATGGGTGAAATACTCACAACACCAATCCAAGCACTAGACAATGAACCAATCACAAATGCTAGATTCAGTCACCTCCATTACTGAATGGAGGCCTTGGGGAACATTTAAATAAGCCACAACTAATATATATATATATATATATATATATATATATATATATATACATATATCTATATTCTTCCTTGATCCCTCACTGCTTCCTGTCTGCCATGTCTCGACTCTTTCTCCTCTCCCATTCCCCTCTGTCACATTGCCCTGCCTTGGAACCAGCTGACTATGAACTGAAACTTCTGTGAGCAAAATAAACCTTTGCTCTTTTAAGTCCTGGGTATCGATTATTTAGTCCCAGCAATAGGAAAGTACCTAAAGCATCAATTTAAAAGAAGAGAGGTTTATTTTGACTCACAATTCAGTCTGTGGTCAGCTAGCTTTGCAGCAGAAGCAGCAGGACAGAGGAGCATGGTGGAGGAGAACTGCCCAGTTCACCTCATCCAGGAAGCAGAGGGTGGAGCTGGGGAAGGAGACACAACCTTCTAGGCAAGCCCCCAGGGACACATCACTTCTCCCTGGGTCCCCTACTACAGTAAGTCAGTTGTCTCACTCCCACAATCCAAAAAGCCTCACCTTTGAGCACATGGACTTTGGAGGGACATTCAGAGGTAAGTAGTAACGTATGTCTCTTCCTGTAATACAAACACTCATCATAGTTTTTAACCACATTTCATGTAGTACTGGATCATGGATTCAGTCTCCACTCTTTATAATAATCTCAAAATCTGTGAGCCAACCAATATATTTCTCTTCAGTGAGCATCTATGAAGCACTATGAGGGCCAAGCATGGTTCAGGACCACACTGGCACACAAAGATGAGACCTCAACACTTCACTTCACTAGACATCTTCTCTAAGAATAATGAAGGGAAAAGGCTGGGAATGAGTATTTGGGTCTGAAAATATATTTCATCTGGAACTGTTTATGGAAAATAATGAGTACCACAATGTAATGTACTAAAACCTATTATTTAATCTGCCAACAAACTATAAGCAGGCATTATTATTACCTCTGTTTCAGAGATGAAGATTCTAAGAGTCAGAAGTTTGAGTGAATGATTTGGGATCCCCTGTAAGTGTGAGGTGAACTGAGATGACTGAAGCTTCACTCTTGAGCTTTATTTTAGGAAAGCCCTTAGTCTCCATGTGAGCTCATGAAGTAAGGCCCCACTAAGCTCTTGAGCTTAATATATTCTGCCCGTGTGTGGCTGATTAACAATCTCCCATAAAAGAGACAACATTTATACCTATAACCTAATACAAAACTGTAATAATCATTATAACAGCAATCAACATCAGCAGAGCACCTTAATGAATTCCTGATGATTTTCCATCACCTTAAAGAAAACACATTTGAGCAGCCAGTCCCATGAGGAAAGAGAAGACATGTACCACAATTAATAAATTAATCTATAGTAAATGGGTTATGGTGCTTGGAAAGAAGCATCACACACTGAATGTTCAGATTTCTACCAAAAGGACTGGTGCCAGTCAGCCAAGTTCTTCCCAGGCTGGCAGCTGAGAATTTCAGAGACAAGCACAAGAAGACATGGATCCAGAAGACTAATAATCATCATTCTCCCCTTTAGTCCCTTCTTTCTTCCCTCATGTCTACACTTCCTTCTTTCTTTTTTCAATTATGGTCTAATGAAAAGACAAAAACCAATCCAGCTGCATTGGTCAGCTTCCTCTCACTGTGACAAAACACTTGTTTTGATCGATTTAAAAGCAAGACAGTTTTATTCAGCTTCACTGTTTTGCAGATTCAGTCCATGCATGGTGGATCCCCTTACTTTTTCACCTATGGCGAGGCAGAACATCATAGTGGGAGCACAGGGAGATGGAAGCATCTCATATCTTGGTGACCAGGAAGTGAGAAAATAATAAAAAGGAAGAGCTGGGATCTCAGTAGCCCTCTCAAGGGCACACCGTAGATGACCTAGCTTGCTCCTACTAAACTCCACCTCTTAATAGTTTCTTTCAATGGTACCACCAGCTGGACACCAAGCTTCATTTAACACATTGACCTTTGAGGGGTTTGAAATCCAAACAATAGCACCAGTTATTTGAACAGAGAATTAAATACTAAGTTCACTTGGAATAAAACTGATAAGCTGAATCGGTAAAAAGAGAAACTAAACTATCATAGTTCAACTAGCTTCAGGAAGTAGCTGCTGCTCCTTAGATGGGAAAGACTAAGAAGGAATTGAGATCATGAAGCCCTGTGATGGACCCCATCGCCCTTGAGGAGTTGATGCTCACCCACTGGGCCAGGCACCTGGAGGGGTTGCAGAGGGGCTGTTTCTGCAAGCGTTGAATTAGCTGCAAAATGTCTAGGATGACATTTTGAGCTGTATAGAAGGAAGTGGTTTTGCTGGGCTAGGGTACTACCTATGGGGTTAGGAACTTTAAGAAAGCCCAGAGGAAGCAGCAAGAGGTTGGAGGATATTCCGTCCTTCTAAGCCTTTCCATATTAAGTGCTACCTGTCTTTCTAAAAATTAATGGCTCTGAGCATAAGACAATACTTCAGGTTTTGTTTTTTTCAGATATTCTGCAATGTGCCAAGGCTCAAACCACAAATATTATTGTTTCATATGTCTAAAAACCTGCTGGATAATGTACTTGTATCTCATTCAATTTTCCTCAAACTTCCTCAAAAATCAGGCCTTATCTTTTCCTTTTTCAGGTAGGCAATCCATCCCCCAGGGACAGGGGGTTTCTAGGACAGCTCTCAGTCACACAACTCATCAGATGCAGGCTTGAAAACTTGCAAACAGCCCCACCCAGTTGCACAGAGCGTGCAGGTAACATCAAGCAGTTACCACAGCACACTTAGAGAACTCAGGGCCCTGATGCCCTGCATGTACATAAAGGAAATAAGATACAGAATGTCCCCTGGAGATCCCCAGTCCAGGGAGTGCATCGGGCAGCTGTCAAACTGGGTCCTTGTTGCATTCATCACCACAAAATGCCCTAAAGCATTTACCATGGTGAGGTGGTCCTATGAATTACTCTAGGGAAAAAGTCCTGTCTTGTCAAATGTACTTGTGAAATGCACTAACTCTGTTCCCTCCAGAAGGCTCCCCTGGGGAGACTGGCCTAACAAGATTTCTGGGAGAAAAAAAATCCACTGGTCTGCAGTGAGTAAAATTATTCAATTTAGTTCAACCAAGTGTTTTGCAAACCTATGTTATCAGTCTTGTTTGCCTACAACATTTATTAATATTCCACAGGCAAAGTGTTTTGTACTGAATCCTTGGGAATATTGCTCCAGAGAAGGGGAGACTTTGGAGGGGAAGGAAAGGAAAGAGTATTGTACTTCTCTTGTCAAGGTATAGGCCATGGCCTCTGACCCCAGAGGCAGGAGTGGTGGATGTCCTGGGATGCGAAGGACCTAGGAGTTCAGAGGGGATACCATCAGCTGAAGGGAGACAATGTCAAAATGTAATTGAAAGCGGATGCCCAGATCCCTAAGGGGAAAGCAGAGACAAGGAGACAGAGAACAGTAGAGCCAGTGAAAACTCACTAATTATCTCAGGCAGCAGCTTTTTAACCCGCTGCCCTTTGAAATGCTCACTGTGTGGCATCTTCAAATCTCTTCTTATGCAATGTGTATAACTAAATAATAACTAATATGCAGAACATATTTGTGAAAAGTCATACAAATCCATAAACAAAAGACAACCCAATATGGAAGCAAATACAAGAAAGGAAAAAGCAAATATCAACAAAAAAAATCAATCAACAAACCTAAGAAAATATATCCCTCCTGATAGTGATCAGTGGAATGTAAGTTAGAACACAATGCGAAGTCATTTTTTTAAAAAATTATTTTCACTGAATTAGCTAAAAAAATTAAAGTAATACTGCCAAATACTGTTAGTAATATAAAATGATCTGATCACCTTGGAGAGTATGAAGATAATTTTTATTAAAATATACCATCTCCATCTCCACAATTTCACTTCTTAAATTCTAGGGCAGATAAATGTACAATGAGATGTTAGGCTGATGTGTTAATCAACTTTCTGTCCCTGGAACAAAGTATCTAGACAAATTAACTTTTAAGGAGAAAACACGCATCTCAGCTCATAGTTTTAGAGATTTTACTCCATTAGCACTTAGCGCCATGGCTTTTGGACCTGTGGCAAGGCAGAATGTCATGGTGGGAAATGCAAGGCAGAACATGGTGCTCACCATATGAAGGCTAAGAAGCAAAGAAAGAGAGCGGAAGGTGCTGGAACCTCCATGACCCTGTGAAGAGCATGTACACAGTGACCCAACATCCTTCCACTGGGGCCCACATTCTAAGGTTTCAACACCTCTCAAAAGCACCGTAGGCTGGAAACCAAGCCTTCAGCACTCAGGCATTGCAGGATAATCAAGCTCCAAACTGTAATGCCTGTTCATTTCAGAGCTATTTGTAGATAGCCCCAAATTTGAACAAACCAAAAGTTCCATTCTGTGAAATATCAAATGTCCATGAGCTAGGTCTGCACCTAGTAACATTACATGGTGTGAAAATGCAACACTCCTCTGTATACAAGATCAAAGCATGTATGTTTATGGAAAAGCCTGTAGGAAACACCCCAAAGTCATGTCAGCAGTTGTCTCTGGAACTGGTTGATCTTAGGGGAAAATATCAAGGAAGACTCAAGTGTCAGCTGTGATGTTTGAGTTTTTACAATGAGAATGTGTTTGGACCTGGACTCTATACTTACTTTATTAAAGAAAAGCAACTGTATGTGAAGTGATAAGCATGTAGTATAAAACAAAGTCTGACCTCTCTTTCACTTGACACAGACCAAACAGAATAGAACATCCCTCTGTCAGGGAGCCGGAGAGCTCTTATAGCACCCATTCAGCCATCCACCTCTTTAGCAATAGCTGCTTCTGCATGTGGGGCTCAGTTTGTTTCTGTATGTAGAGCTCAGTGGAGGACAGTTTGCTAACTTCTACTTGTGTATTCTTTGCCAATGTGTATGAGTGCACATTTCTATGCTCTGTAGATGAGTAAATATCCCAGAACTTGTTTTAAGAAAGACTTAATCTGAAGCCCAGCATGTCTGAAGATATATCACAGGTCTTTCCAAAAATCACAACCATAGATTATTGAGTTATGCATGTACATACCCTGGTATACTCTTTGCAACACATATAACTGAATATGATCAAAATGCATTACACACACTGACCTCTACAAAAAAAAGGGGAAAAAAGGGACTAGAATGATGGAGGACTGGAATGATGGACAGAAATGATTAAAATATATCATATACATATGCAAATCTCCCAAAATAAAACCCATTAATATGTATAACCAATATGCACTAATAAGAAAAAATAAAAAGCATTAACATGCAAAACACATAAAACTCATGTAAATCATTAAAGAAAGTATAAACAACCCAATACACTAAACAGGCACATTAAAAAACCCAACAAACCTCAAAAGAAATAAAAGGTCAGCAAATACAAGAATATATATTCACTTTGACAGTCATCAATAAAATGTAAATTAAAACAAGATGACTGCTTTTTTATTTCATTCAATTAACCAAAACTAAGTTAATTAAATGCAATGTTTCCAAATTCTTATAGTAATATACATGCATAAAACATACTTTAATAGTCTAGTCACTTTGGAAACAGATCTAATACTTCCATTAAAAATTAAAACATGCATAAGACTACGCATGACTTCCCTGACAATTTCTCTTCCTAGGATCAATTGTAAATGAATGCACAGGTGAAATGTAAGGTTACTTCCTTACTAACCCACTTGACTACCTATCATCTTCCTACCTAATATCTCTGATCATAAACAGTTGTGTTTATAATAGTGGCTCTTAATTAAGAATGATTCTGCTCCCCAGGAGACATTTGACCATGTCTGGAGACACTTTTACTCATCATAACTGAGGAGGAAGGGATACTATTGGCATCTAGTGGGGGAGGCCAAGAATGCTGTTAAAACAGTCTGCACTGAACAAGAATTATTCATTACCTATATGGTAAAAGTGCTGAGAGGTTGAGAAAGTCCAGACCAGTGGTGGCTAACTTATGGTATGTGTGCACAGCAGGATGTTTTTTGTGTAACTGTAAACTCTAAAGGTTCACCATCACTGACCTAGACTGCACTTAAAAGAGCCACTTGCATTAGACATCTTCAGGAAGATTCTGATATGGTCAGCATAAAATTGCCAACTTCTGTTTCATCTCTGAACCCAGATTTGGCCAACTCCCACAGCTGGATAAGATACACAATGAGAAATTATTGCTCACTGCCCTCTGGAAAAAAGTCAGATGAGTTCTCTCTCTAGTTTTTTAAAAGCCCAAATAGGAGGGCAGCAGAGTATAATCCAGTTGAAGATAATGCTGCCAAAGCTGGGGTAAAGGTTAAAGAACAGGTGAAAATAGTCTCTTTGATTTTTTTTCACTAGAGGAAAGGCTTATGGAAAGTCCTAACCCATTAGACCAGGAAAGTGCAAAGAATATTAATAAGTAAACAGAAATAGCTCGTGGTGTGTTTGGATTCTGTCCTTTTTTTTCTGATCAGATAGCATTTGGACTTGAATCTGTGTTCGGATAAATAGTCTTTCTGAGCATTTATCAACTCCCATTTCAGTATGAATTCTTCTTATTTTCTGCCTTTTTAAGTCTATTTCCAATAGTGAAAAGTTTCCAGCCATAATTAAAATCTAAATCTATCCATGCATTCATTAAAAAACAGAATATGATCTTCCATAAAGCTCTCAGAAATAATAAAGTTCCATAGCTGCCCAGAATAGCAGTGATTTCAAGTAGATAAGGTGTACAGAAGAAATATCCAGAAATGTAGTGAAATTAATTGCTATTTTTAAGAAGCTGTTTGAAAATACAGTAATTAATTGACCTACTGTTTGAAGGTCATTTCCCTGTGGTTGATAGCCACTCTTCCCAGAAATAAGACAGATTGCTCTCATTTGAAAAGCTGTCTCCACTGAATCCCCATGATGAAGGAAAGCACTGTTTTCCTCTGTGCACTGTAACCAGATAGTGTTTCATGAGATAGTCTTTGAGTTCAAAGAGGGAAGCAAGCCATCAGTGATCTAGAAAAAAGTGCTTCTAGAATCTTCTGAGCCTGATAAATCTTTTACTGAACAGACTGACTATGTCTATATTTTCTCTTGCATATTAGTGTCTTTTTTCCCATGGGAAGCAACATAGGATTAGGATCAATTCTTCTTTTTCATTACTTATCTAATTCACAGAGTAGAAATGAGAATTCTCAGCTTCCTCCTCTTTTCTTAAAGTGGTATCCCTGCGATCGGTAGGTACAATGATCCTGAAAGGTAGCAGTTGGATGAAAGTCTCAGGGCTTCTACAGGCTTTCACACACCTCCATTTTCGAATGACACAACACGTATCCCAGCCCCAAATCTACCCCACCCTCCTCCTTGCTATCCGCCTTCTGGAATCCTGAACTATTTGGTCAGCATCCACAGACTTCCTTGCTTATGGCATCTATTTGGACATGGCCCATGTGTCAGCTCAGACAGAGACTTGAAGAGAAGAATGAGGTCAAAGAATTTAGTCCTTGGGCTCTCTCTCCATCTGCAGGGCCCTCTCTGGCTGGCTGTGTTCTGCCACATATCCTGTCACAGTGTCTCTCCTTCCAGATGTTGGTGCTTTCTCTGTCTTTGGACTTATCAGCCAGGAGATAATAATGCTCCCCCTGTTATGGCAGGTGGGTTCTCTTGTCTCTCTTACGGTTTCCCTACACTCTCACTACTCACAACTTTATGAAAAAGGGTCTTCATTAGTTCTCCTCCAGGTAAGCAATTTGAATATGTCATTCCAGATGGAACCAAACCAATTCAGTCTCTCTGAATTTGATTTTATCTGGGTAATTCACTTTGCCTTAGCTTTTGAACATCTTCTTGACTTGTACTCAAGTTGCACTCAGATCTGATGCATTATCTAAATTTACTATCTCAGCTCCCTGAGTGAAAAACAGAACCATAAACTAGGAGAAAGAGTAGCTAAACATAAGCCCTATGTTTATTCTGGGAGTGGGGGAATGAAGATAAATGAAGAAGGGTTGGAGCAGTCCCTAACATTTCAACTCTGATCTGTGTCAGGTTAAGACCATTTGCATAAACAATGAGAGTTATTTGTCAAAGTGTTTGCACTGTCTTTCTCACAGACTTGGGGTTTGAACTCAGTTTTCCTATATCCTTCTTAATTTAAAATACAAACACCATGTGTCATCTTTCTGGAGCCAGGGCTCATGGCTCAGAAGTTGACTTTTCATCCCAAGAGAGTAAAAACTACCTTTAGTCTTTGCCCAAAGCATGAAAACAAAAGCTCTTGCTCCATAATTCAGGATAAATTATGGTCAGATCTCACATCTATTTTCTCACAAGAGAAAAATAATGTGCATATACGTACAAATGTTGGTTCTTCTTTTTCTCAGTTTCTTCTCTCAACTTTTCTCATCTTCTTTCTCTTCTTTTACTTCTACCACCACTTCTTTTCCTGCTTTCCTTCTCCTTTATTCTCTTTCTTCTTCATCTTCATTTTTCAAAGAGAATCAATGACATCACCCCAGTGATACCACCCAGCAATTCCTTAAGTAAAAAGAGCTCAGATGTGACCCTAAAGCAATTTCAACCCCTGCTACCACCTAATACGTAAGGCAGTTTTATTTAAAACTTTCATCTATCACACATCTCAATGAAGAATACAAAATAAAGTTCATAGAATGAACTTCTAGTCCTGAGATTGTCAGAGAATATGTGATCATTTAACCTGCAACCTGACCTCCAGCATGTACTGTGCATTTTCTAGAACAAGTTGACAGAAATACAGAATTGTGGGGCTTAGCCATGTAAAACAGAGTCCAGGAGCCTGATTTCATGTGGCAACTGCCCTGAAAAACTAATAGAAACCACTTTCCTCTTCTTCCCACTGTGACTATTCTAAATGCATTACCAGGATTTTGGGGGTTCTAGGGGCTGGAAAAGATTTTTTTCTAGGTTCGTTTTGTCCTGAACAATGAACTGAACAAAACGAGAGCAAAACTTAGTGAAGTTTTACATTTATTAAAGGTAAGAAGAGAAACATGCTATGCAGATCATGGGGGAGACAAAAGTTAGAAAAGCAGCACTTTCTGCAGAGGGAGAGCAGATCACGATGAAAGAGAGAGCAAAGTGGCCCCAAGGTTAATGGTAGCCAATTTTTGTATCTCACACTGAGGTCAGATCTAGTCTGTCCTATCAAAACCCTGTTTGCATTCTTGCAAGAAACACTGAAGATGGCCTTCTCTTTTGGGTCTCAAGTGCAGGACTTTGGGAACTGTTTTTCTACACATTTCCTGAATTTCATTATTGACAGGCCATGTCCACTTATTTAGCTGGCTTTCCATACTGAATCTTCTGCCTCATATAAGCTAAAATTCAATGTGTGGAAACAACTGAAGAGAGGTGCCACATCCCCAGGACCCCTGCTTTTGGTTCTAGTAAAGGGTACCTAGAAGGAGGTACAAGCCCAGACTATCTCAAGCTATGAGGTGAAGTTACTTTAGCTCCATGAATCTCACAAACATATCCTGCTATCTTATATCTAAACCAAGTATTCCTACAGACTGAAATATTAGTTACTAGGTCTGTTAAACAGAAAGTCATCCCATCTTTGTAAACTATTCCAAAAGAAACCTAATGGCCTTACCATATTGGTATTCTACAGAGTGCCTCCAAGGCCACTGTGCAAATGTGTGCCTTAGTCAATACTCATTAAGGTGATTTTACATACAGGAACACTTAAATAACTAAATCAATCTACCATGTAGAGTGAGAGTGAATAATGATAGAGCAATGAAGAAAAATACCCTTGAGGAGCTAGAATAAGGATCATAATGTCTCTTAATTGACTCTCAAAAAAAATTCTTCATGGAATAATGCAGTGCCATTTATACACTGAATATCTGTTAGCAATTATTTTTCACATGCTTCTAATAAAATGTATTGGTGGTTCTTGGGTATATAACTGATTAAACGTTGCATGTATCATTTAAAGGGGTAAATTCTGGAGAGGACAAAGAGAGAGACCTGGCTTAGAAAGAAATTCTAAGACTTGAGAGAGTCGTGAGAAGATAATGAGGCAAAGTTTCAGGACTGACTCAAGAACCACGCAAGAGTCTGGGGCGCTTACACATTGACAAAGGAAAAAAAAAGATGTGTTCTCCCTGGCTTCTAAAGGATGATCTTATGAGAAGGGAGAGAAAACTATGGGAAAACAAAAGAGAATCCTAAATTATATTTTAAAAAGTATGCCCTGAATTCACTAGTAGGGCAGTATGAAAGATTCCAATGTCTGTCTCAAACCCACCACCACCACCGTCGCCACAGCACTGATTTACTTTTCTGTGATGTCTGCTCTTCCATGCCCCCTATGCAAATGTGAAATTCCACCAGGAAGTTTTGAGATCCTCTTCTTCTGTTTTTATCCCAAAGGACTGTTTTTTACATCTTTCCCTTAATCCTGATCTCTTGCCTCATGTAACCTTGATTCAGTTTCAGAACGACTATTTCCAGGATATGCCTCAAACATCTTATATTTTTAACTTATCTTGGAATACATAATTATCACAAACTTACTTTCTCTCTGAATCTCCAGAGCAATAATACTTCCTTTCCCTTAAGAGCAAAATATGTGTTCATTTATATATTTATTTAACTCACATCAAATTGGAAAGAATAAAAGTAAGGCCTATACTTTCTCAGAGCTGGGGTAAATAATGTCCACAGTTATCACTTAGTTTCCTTGTGTCTTAGTTACTTTTCTCCTATTTCTGGAACAAAATGCCCTACATTCAAATTAAAAGGGGAAAGTTTGTGGAGGTTTTAGTTCATAATCAGCCTGTCCCAAGGCCGGGTGACATCACAGAAGGGCAATAGTACCTTCAAAGTGGTAGGAAACAGCAAAAGCCACAGGTCAGTGTGAGACAAGCTACTTTCTGCGCCCTATATTTTATCAGCCTACCAGGATTAGAGTGGTGCCAATCCAATCAGTGAGCTGACCCGGAAATCACCCACCCTTAATTCCAGCACCCTTAATCCCAGCACTGCATTACAAATCAATCACACACTCTAGATTCATCTCTGAAAAGCTCCCCACACTTCCCCATGACTGCATGAGGCTTTGGGAGGACATCTATACACAAGCCTTAACACTTTGGAATCTTGGTCACAAGTCCATTCATCCCATGGGCTTAGGCTGAATTTTCTCCTGATCTAATGACCACTGTCTCTGCCATTATTTATGCTACTTTTTCTCATATAACAATAATAACCCAGTATGAAATATATTTTGCCACCATTTTTATACTTTTACATTTCTTTGGATTATTAATGCATTACATGCTTTCCCAAGTAAGTAATAATAGAAAAATTAATTGAAGCCCAAGCTACAGCTTAAGTTCTGGAACTGCTGGGTTTATAATGAATTTCTCACAATGTCTATGAATAGTCAGTGAAATTACCTGCCATGTGAGACAGGACGATTCCATTTACTTCCCTGGTTACTGACCTATTCAATTAAATAACTGTGAGAGTTTTTCTTAAGTAGATTTCAATTATCTACCTTTCCTAAATATTCAGCTCTGTCAATAATATTGTCAGTGCATTGTACTTTTTTTTTTGGGTTCAGGGGATCGAACTCATGACCTCGCTGTGCCACTGAGCTAAACCCTGGCCCTGTCATGTGTTAATTTAGAATTACAGGTGGTAATCTGTTCTCTTGGTTTTAAACCTTTATTATGAGTTATCCAATCTCTCTCACTTCTAGTTTTTCTAAGAATGAATGATTATTTCCTATTTTTCTTTAAGTAGATTTCTAGAAATTGATCTAATTGATCTGTGTTACTAGTTTTGAGAAAGAGGGTTATGTTGAACATCACTTACTAGAATAACTTCTCTCTCATGTTTTTCTAATTACTTTTCACTTCAATTTATGTCTATTCTTATTTTCATCACTTACATTCATATAGTGCCTCTATATTGCTTTTCACTTCTCAATCTGATACCTTTGACTGACTGAATAGTTTAATTGTATTAATTGTATTACTTTCTACTTAACAAGGAATGGACTTGCTACTATGAAATGACAGTTTTGACAGTGTAACATACATTTATGATAAAATATTTTTGCCTTTTTATTTCTAAATAATTGGTAATTTAGAAACTATTATTCTTTGTCTAAAATTACTTTTTAGAGGAATTTTAATTTTCATAGTTATTTTATTCTGTTGTTAAGTTTGTATTTATCTAACATTAAATATGAAAGTCAATTTTATAAAATATTTGTTTAAGGAATTTATTATACTTATTTTTGTGGCTTAAAATGGCACAGAATTTTATAAATCTTCCATGGAAGCTTAAAGAACTTATTTTTATCTTAATATATGCATATCCTCATTAATTATTTTATTTAAATTCACCCAAGCACCTATTT
Organism: Cavia porcellus; assembly: GCF_034190915.1. NCBI lineage: Eukaryota > Metazoa > Chordata > Mammalia > Rodentia > Caviidae > Cavia > Cavia porcellus. The sequence continues at coordinate 98,111,547 of NW_026947487.1, forward strand.
ATTTTTAGACTATCATTTTTGTCAAGTAAGATGGTTGTGTTGCTGCTTCCCAAAATGTGTTTCAGTAAATTTCTCATTTTATTTCTATCATTTTTAAGCTTTATATATTTTGATGTTATGCTATTCAGCAAATAAATTTTCATGACTATTTTATCTTCACTGTGTATTGTAACATGACAGTCTTTGGCTCCTTTAATATTATTTGGCCTAGAATAAAGTTTGTCTGAACTAACAAAATTTCCACCCATTTTCTTTGCTTTTGCATTTCCACAATAACATTGACCATTCTTCCTACTCCCCTAGACTCTTAGCTTTATATACCACACAGCAAGTCCTTCCAATTGAATACAAGAAGAGAAGCTTGGTCTGTTCAAATGTGGAGAAGTATTGTCAATTATACAGGATCTTAAAGTAATTTTTAAAAATGCCTACAGAACCTCTCTTTTGGCAGCCACTGCACACAGAATCGCCTCTGTGTAGCTTCCTCAGGGAGGCAAAACTGTGAATCATCAGCCCTTTGCTTCATTTCATGCCTGGCTACTGGTTGGAAGAGCTTGGCACAGACCCCACCATGTCCCCACGATATGCAGCCAGTTAGGTACTCTGAGAATACATGTAAATGAGAGAGATAAATAAGATGTCATTTCAAGGTAAAATGTTACTGTATGCTGTAGAAATATTGTCCAGTGGGCAATTTTCTATGTGTTTTCCTCCCACTGCCATCTTCTCTACTCTCAACATAACTGTAGGAGGATAACAGGATATATATTGCAGAAAACTGGAGAAATTCCGAGTACATATTTAAGATAGCATCTTTACTGACCAAGACACTTAGATAAGAATATTGGTCTACAAGGACAAGGGACAACGTCAAGCATGAATGCCATGTCTGAAGACATCTGCTGTAAGCACATTAGGCCTATTTACATAAACTGTGAGCCAGTTTCTACTCCTGAAAAATAAGGACTCTGTAAGGCAAAGGAGTGCTTGTAAAAATGACACAGCAGATCTCTTGGTGTATAAGAACTATAATAGCTAATATTATTTGGTCATCTTGTTTTATATCTGCTTTTTATACTGGTTTACATTTTGTCTTTGAATTGTACTATTATTATCATCTTCATTATTATTTTTGTCTACATTTTTTTGCTCATTTTTCTCCTAGTTATTTAGAAGATACTTACACCTTTTAAGCTTCTTGCTTTGCCTTACTTTTATATATTTAAATCACTTTTTCTCCGGTTTTCATGATTTATGGTCAACTCCCATCCCTTTATAAAATGAGTGGCTTAGTGTGTTGATGTTTTATATCGCCCTCTCCAAACTCACTTTTATTTGATCAGCACTGTATAACTGAGGACAATCTCTTGTGAACTGCACTGATAGTTGCATTCAAATTAGAAGAATATTTGCAGTCTTGACTTTATGTTAATTGTTTTCATTTCTCATAAGCACTCATTTAATGTCATATTTTCTCATTTTCAAGTCGTTTCTTAGTTGGGTGACTCAAAGGTTCTTTTTCCCCTCAAACAAGAGCTAATGGGTTGCGTATTTCGAAAGTTTCAAGTTGCTTTTGTGTGTGTTTGTGTGTGTGTGTGTGTGTGTGTGATGCTTACACCCATGAAGAGTGCCTTAGTTCTCTTGTGCTATAACTGACTACTACAGACTTGGTAATTTATTTAGATTTAATTATATTAAAGTTCTGGAGAATGAGAAATCCAAGAGCATAGTGTTAGTATCTACTGAAATTCTGGTGAGACCCCTTCTGGCAAGAGAAGAGAGAACTCATCCTTTTAATAAAGCTATTCCTTTGACAATACATTAACCCATTAATCATGGATTAAGCATCCATGAGGGCAGGAAATCTCATGACCCCATCTCCTCTAAAGGCCCTCCTCCAAGTACCATTAACATGAATATGAGGATTAAGTTTCCAGAACTAAATTTGTGTGGCACGTTCAAACCACAGCAAATGACAATTTGGTTGGTTACAACGTTCCAAGGTTGTATACTTCTCAGCAGTCACTGTACAGGTTGTTCCATTTTCTGGGATTTGCTATGTCCTTCTAGATATGAATCATCTCCCCTGTTTTTACTCATAATACAATAGGGATTTTTTTAATATCCGTATTTAGATTCTTTCAGCTTCAGAAAATTGCATCTAATTATACTCTTGATGATTACTTTTTCTATTGTTCTCTTTTAATCTTCAGAAATATTTAAAATGTAAGTGTACTATAGCCATTTCATCACCTCCTTTGTATTCTCATGACTATTGTGTATTCAATAAATATGAAAGAAAAAAAGAAAGAAAGAGAAAGAAAGAGGAAATGAGGGGAAGGAGAAAAGAAAGGGAGGGAGAAGTAGGTAGTAGGGAGGGCAAGAGAAGTTCATTTGAGCACGTGTTTTTTAATTTAGTTCATTTGGCTTATAACTCATTTTCTGATCATTTCTATCTTAACTGTGGGTAGTTAGCACATAATCTCCTGTGGCTGAATGTTACCTTCATTACAATACTTTCTTGTATTACTCAACTCCATTTTTCATAACAGTCTGTGTTATGGTCATTTAAAAATAGTTTACAAAAAGTGTGTTAAATCCTATGTTTTTGGATTTCACCAAATGTTCTATTATATATATTATATATATATTATATTATATATATATATTATATTATATATATATATATATTCTACACTCTACATAATATATTTTGCTCAGCAGTACCCAATACACACACACACACACACACACACACACACACACACACACACACATTGACTTGGGATTGTTGGTAGGCATTCTCTGGTGGCATCATATGGAACTGCTGGTTTGTAACACATGTCTTTCCATTCGGATACCAATAGACCAAAAGGGAGCTCGTATCCTAATTTATCTGTTTGAGCCTCTCACACATGAAATCAATGATCCAAGGCAATATAGGAATCACTTCATTGTATGCCTTGTTGCCAAGGACTTTGATGTCCATGCGCCAACACAAAGCTTTTTCTGCAATGATTCTGGCTTCTGAAATAGAGGAGACCCTGCTCACAATTACTAGCAGCTTTTACTTCCCATGAGTAGATATCAGTAGAATAGGGCAAGATATAGCAATCAATATTCTTCTTGAAACCAGAAGGTAGCACAAATAAATAAATATCTTTACAATTGTTATATATCCTGGGTCTCTAAGCCAGGGCGATAGTGAATGTGTTTGTGTGTGTGTGTGTGTGTGTGTGTGTGTGTGTGTGTATGTGTGTGTGTGTGTGTGTGTCTGTGACCATTAGATGAAGTAGATATTTTATTCTCATCCTATATTCTTTCATATAATACAAAACTCGATTTCCACAGCCATTGTTTTCTTTTTCTCCACGTGCTTTTATTTTAATGTGTGTTAATCCCAAAGTATAATCTTGTAGAAAACAAATTCAAGACTCAAGCTCTTTGACAAAACTTTATCCTTATTAACTCACCAGCAGATTGACAGCCTAGCCCATAGGACACTGACAGGGAACCTTCAGAGCTTTCAGTGATACAAACAACCCACTGCAGCACATGTGCCTTAGGTTCACCATTTTGTCATAGTCTGTGCTCCATGAATAAATAAATAAGTGATTTTAAATCTTTGGGCTTGATTGAACCCGGTACCTTTTTTAAATATTATGGACAACATTCGCCATAATATTTTTCTATTTATATTGGATTACACATACATCTTTTAAATTTTAAAATTAAGAAAATATTCTTACCAGCATCCAACATATGGTCATGATTTTCATGAGAATGTATTTTGTTAGTACTCCTTACCAATTTCAATATCTTGATTTATGTGTAATGGTAAAACTGCTGTGATGGATAGAATTACTGCACTGTGAGATTCATTGCATACATTTAGAAGTCATATGACAGGCCGATTTTAAGCTTTCTTCTTCATGGAAGACGTTAAAGGATATTTGGAAAACAAGGGGGAAATATTCCTGTAATCCCACAACTGCAATGCAATCATGATTTAACATCTAGATATGCTCCCTTCCAGGCCTGTTTTCCTATGTGGAGTTTCCATGGATGTGGGTGAAAAGTTATATACCTGCCAAACTCCTGAATTGGGAAATTCAGGAAGAGGCAAGTCCCAGCAATTAAGGCATTATTTTTATAATTACATCTTCTCATTTTGAAAAATAATTGTTGCTAAGAAAAAACCCTCCACAGTTTCACACCCGAGACAAAGAGAAATGGGAACCACCTGAAGATACAGAAATCAGACACCTGCTCAGAGTACACTGAAGAGTTGGCTACATATGGTGGAGCATTTTGGAGGAAAGTAGAATGCCATTTAAACACAGATTTGTATTAATATCATTATGCACAGACTGCAAATTTAATGATTCCCTAGTAATAAGTCTGCAAATTTAAGAATTCCTAGTAACAGAAACCTAGAAAACTGCACCTCATCATCAAGGACCTGATCCATGAAAACATTGTCTTAGAGCAAATCTACCTGTGGTCAAAATGATATAGAAAGAGAAAACTTGGATGGAAAAAAAATAATCCAGCTAAATCAAAACAGAAAATCTTTCTGGAAAATATAAGCTAGATATTTCATCACATTTTAGAAAAGAAAACTAGAAGTTAGTATTAAGTCTTTGTTTTGTTATATTCAAAGTATTCAAAGTGTGCCGTTAAAAAGCTCTAGAAAGTTTTCATTTCAAATTGGGTTCAGCCAAACTAACCCATTCTTGATTACTTCATTAAATCCTAAATTAGATCCCACCCTCCACTCCCCAGCTCCCCTACACCTGTTCTGTTAATTACAGAAACCCAAATCAAGCTTGAACCAATGGTGTACAGATTTGAGATTCTCAAAACAAGATAACACGCACAGAGAGACAAAAGAAAGATCATGCACCTCATAGGACAGAGGTCTCCCAAAATGTGTTCCAGGGTGAGTGTGATAATACTTATACATAAGTAGATGACATAATCAGATATGGTTTTCATTTTTAGTTCTTGGACATTGGATAGATAGATATTGATTTAACTTGATAGAAATTTTAAATTCTTGATTTAACATGATTGATAGAATTTGATAGAATTCATTATACTAAATGTCATCTTTTTGATAATTGTATACCCTATGCAATGCACCCACCAGTCTCTATTTCTTCTGTTGTTCAAGACCCAGATTGACAAGGTTACTTGAAAAACATCAGAGTAGACTATTTCCTGGAAACGTTGAACAAATCATACACAAAAGTTGAGACTTGTCAATACTGTATATGAAACTAGATGTCCACTTAGAAAACAAAGGCACTATTTAAATTCAAGGGGGGGTTTGTAGCTGCTTTTGTTTTTGTACAACTCACCAACTCCTGATTCTTTTATATAAAATTACTTATACAGAGTAGATATTGGTTACATAAGTAGCCCTTTTCTACAAAGACGCTAGCCTTATCATTCCATCCATTTTGGAAAGGTGTATGGAATAATAAAACTATGAGTCCCCCGGAGCATGCTCCTCCTGAGGCCAATTGTTGCATATTTTGATTCCAAACTCCTGGCAAATGTGTCGTCCAACAGGTTCCAATCCCAGGAGCTATGTGGAGGAATTTGGGACATTCAGGAAAGAAGAGGAAAATTCTAATCAGAGACCACGAGGCCCCTTCTTTTCAAAACAGCAATGAGTGATAACTCTCTTCTACCATATATAATTTATGTGGAGTTTGGCGATTTCTGAACAAAATGAATAAAAAATAAGATGTGCAGCCATGTGAAATAGCTTTGGTTAAGCTTTCACTGAGAAGAACTAAATTCAAGGTCCAGATGTGCGTGTATTTGCTTGTCAGTGTCAGAGAGAGACAGACACAGAGCAGAGAGACAGAGAGAGAACACAATATAGTGTGTTCCATTTCCAAGGAAGGTTGGCAGTTTCAAGTAGGGTTATCTGTCCTCATAAGGAGTATTTTCCGGCTGACGTTAGTTTAAAAGTCAGTTGTGCTGTTACTTTCACATGTTCAACAGGCAGCACGTACTTCTGCCCACACTCAGGGCAGACCCACTCCATTTTCCACCACTACTGTGATACTGGCTTTTACATACGGTTAATGTATCCATACAAAGCAAAATCAGCTGAAGGAGTTGCTTCTTTTAGCCCCATTTGAAGGTGAGGAACTTACAACTTGAATGTAAATAACATGCACTTCATCATATACCTAATAACAATCAAGTCAGGTTCCAAAGGCAGACCATTCCCACCCAAAAGCTGCATTATGCAAAATATGAAAACTCCATAGAGATAGTAATAGGGTCATTATTCAGAGAGAAAGAAAGAGAAGAAAAGTCAAAGAATGTATAGAAAGTTACAGACTGCAGGCTGGGAGTGTGTCTCAGTGGCTTGCCTATCACATGCAAGATCCTGAGTTCCATCCCCAACACATTGGGGGATAAAGGAGAGAGGGAGTAGATGCTTTTAGATTTTTTTGGCCTATGATTTTTTTCCATTCTTACTATTTTATTTGTAATATTTTATTTTATTTTTTTTCAATTACCATTTGGTATAGGCTGAATTCCCTCCACCTTTACATTGAAGCCTTAGCCCAGGATATGATTATATCAGAAACTGGGGTTTTTAAAAGGTAATTAAGGTAAAATGAGGCCAATGGATAAGCCTAACTCAGTCTGTCTGATGCATGCCCTTACATGAATAGGAAACTGACACAGACATGTCTGTACAGGTGAAAGCCTGGGTGAAGACATAGTATAGAGAGAAGTCCTGTGATGACACAGAATGGCAGTCCACTACAAGTCAAGAAGGGAGTCCCCTGAAGAAGCCAGTCCTGCTGATACCTTAATCTCAGACTTCCTGCTTCCAGTACTGTGAGGAAATCAATTTCTGTTGTCAAAATAACTCAATCTATAGTTTTTTGTTAGAGCAGCCCAGCAAACTAAGGTGCCATCGATAGATGCACATGGAGGTGACATTTTGGTGATCTTCCCTGGGCTGAGGCCTGCCAAAGTCAGTTGCCCAGGGTGACTCTTCAGTGGTTGTTTCAGTTCAACAAGAACGGATCTCGAGAGCCAAGCCGAGGACACATTGTCATTTGTACCCAAAGCAGAGGTGAGGCTGGCTGCACACCCACATTCCTCTGAGGCCTCTACTCTACCTTTCTCTTTTGCCTTTGTCAAAATGTTTCCCAGAACACAGTACGAAAAGGAATACTGGCTGCCAGGGGCAGTGGAGCTCTCAGTTTAGGAGCTACTGAATCAGGGCCTTCACCAAACATGAAATGACAGAACTGTTGCCAGCAGAGGATTAATCAAGCCAACTCAAGGCAAACACAACATATTTTGGCATTGCTTTTGACAGATGGAAATAAAACAAACATTAGCAACCGGATTGCAGCTAACAATATGCAAAATTAAAGAAGGTACCTTTTTTAACTTTGTCTGGAAGCCCACTGGCTTTTCTTATAAGATCTGCAGAAGAAAAAGACAGAGCTGTTAATCTCGTTATACAACCAGTTAGCACATGCAAACAAGGAGAATTAAAAGTCTTTGCATTCAGAGGAGGGAAGAGATATTTGACACATATATTTATTAAGGAGACTGGACTGGAAAATAGCACTGCTATATTAATCAGCAATGGTGTAAAAAATACTTAAATAATACAACAGAATGTGCACAGGCAGCATAAGCTGCTTACAAATGGAAGCCTAAGGTCTAAGTATTTTTTATTTGAAGGTTAAATTTTCAATTAATTTTTTTCAGCCTGTTGCCATCCCTTCTAAGCATCACCATTAATTGCTATAAAAGAATGTCTCTTGCTGTTTGAATTCTAGACATGGGAACCAGGGGCTGTCAGCCTTCTAATGGGCAGCAGAGTATTGGGGCAGAAATCAAAATTACTTTGTAAAAGCTGAACCAAAGTATCAGCTGCTGAGAAGCCTACTGAAACATTAAAAATCTCTTTTATTTAATTGTACCTTTTTCATTTGTTTATTATCTTAGTACATTTGTGTTGCTATGATAAAAACCATTAGACTGCGTACTTTATAAATGATAGAAATTTATTTCTTACAGTTCTGGAGAATGGTAAGTCCCAAGTCAAGGTGCTGGCAGGTTGGGTGTCTCATGAGGCCAATTCTCTGCTTCCACGATGGTGTGCTGGATTCTGTGTCCTTACAAGATGAAAGAACAGAAGACATACCCACTCCCACTTAGATGGCTTTACTCCTCTCATGACGTAGTCATCTCCTGAAGATTTTTTCCCCTTAGTACTATTGCGTTGGCAATGAAGTTTCGACATGAATTTTGGGAGACTTGCTCAATTTTTCCAAAGTTACATCTCCAAACACCAGCCCCTCCCTGAAAAGTGAAAATAGATATTTTCTATTATCAGAATTTCTAAATCAGTTTCAGGGGTTTGTGACAGACCACTGTCTATATACATACTCAGGGTACACAGAAGCAAAAGAATCAGTAGCATTCTTCTTTAGAATGAAACAAGCCCAGTTTGCAGTCCCACACCCATAAAAAATACCAGCACTCAGGGAGGCCAGGAAGACAGGTCAGCAGTTGAAGCCTGGCCTTAGAACATTAGTGACTCAATGCGAACCTATCTCACAAAAAAAGGGGCTGAGAATGTAATTCAGTAGGAAGGCCCTGGGTTCACTCCCTCTCAAACCCCACCCCCCAAAAAAGTATGGAACAAGACTTGGAAAAATGTCCTGACTATAAGGAACTTCATCCACGTCTTCCACTGCATCAGTTAGCACTGGGGTCACCCTTCACAATTAACACCTTTGTCATCCAGGGAAATAGGAAAGAAAAGAAATTTAGGAAGCCATTGGATGACTACCAGTTGGGCTTGGAAAGAAGATTAACTTTTTAGTTGAGCTTAGGATTAGAATGAAGGTTTGGGATGAAGATATACCTACATATGTTTTAGCTGGAAGATAAATGTTTTAGATGGAGAGCCAGAATTAAGTATAGGAATGAAATTAAGTTATAAATAAAGGGGAATAATGTCATTGAAAATAAAAGTGTAGATTTTGTTTAATTTTAAATTGCTGGTTATCATGGAAAAATCATGCAGCTTTTTATTAGGTAAATCTAATTCTGAAACCCAGCTCCATCTCTTAATGTTTATATAACCTGTACAAGCCGCCCATATTCCCGGCCTCAATTTCTTCTTCTCCAAGACTGGAATTATAATTTCTACTCTGCTTTCTTGTGGTTTTTACATTTAGCCAGCAAATTATAACTGTACAGATGGTAGGTTAGATCAGTGGCTCTCAATTAAGAGTAATTTTCCCCCTTATCCTAAAAATGACACTTGGCATTATTTGGAGACATTTTTGATTGTCACAACTGAGTATTGGCCTAGTGTATTGCTGCACAGCCTAACATTTGCAAGACAATCATCTTAATAATTATTTCTCTACAAATGTCAATAGTACTGATACAGATAAATCTTGTATTAGAAACAGATAGCTGGATGATAAAAGATAGGTAATGGAGAATTCGAAGATTTATGGAGAGATCATTTGATTGATACATAGAAGAGATATTTTGACATGAAACACACTAGGCATTCAACAAATTAAAATTATTTTTATTAAATCTAATGACAGGCTTAATAGCATGAAAGCTGTGTTGAAATGGAGGATGATGCTAAAGATGAAATAATAATCTTAGTTATGAAATGTGTCTGACATCATGCTAAGTGTCTTTTTCTAAGAGTAAGCTTAATGATACAGCTATGGATAAAGCTGAAGTTGGGGTCAAGAGTAAAGCTGTGTGTCAACCCCACTATTAGACTATTTCTGAAGGACTAGCCAAAACTCACAAAACCCCACCAGCATCAAGCATCCCTGTCTTAATTCTTGCTCCTAGAGAGGTACAGCAAAATTGATATAACACTCACACATGAGCATGGCTATAATTTCTCACTTTCCATGGCATTGGTGTGAAGACATCTGGGGCATGCTGATGACAAGATCTACTCAGTGTTCGTACCTGTTCCCATGAGGAAGAAGCTGGAGGCATTTGAGTTCATATGAGGAGAGAGTTCTGGGTGCATGCTGATACTAAACTAATTTTGAGAGAAGGCAGCTGGTTTTTAATTTGTGTTTAAGACAACAGGAATTCTATGAAGTTCATACTAACACATCTTTCCAATCTGTCTCAGTCCACAGGGGTGGTGGGCACCCCCTGGATCTACAAAGCAGGGCCTTTGAGAAGTAACAGGAGTGTGAGCTGTCAGGAGTCACACGTTACTCTCAGGAAAGCAGATCGACATAATTGCACCAAAATTTCAAAAGATAGATCTGTCATGTAATCATCCATAAAAATCAACCAAAACTGCTGCACAGATTCCTGGCTAGAGAAGAGCTGCTCAAACAGAGCATGAGTTGTCTAGGTCGAGCAGAGAAATAAGGAAGAGCTAAGAACAGACTTGATGACAGTTTACCTGCAACATGCTGGTCATAAGCATGAGTCCATAAAGGGGTGCCTCCAGTAGTAGCTACTTTGAATCACAGGCCTTTTGGGCAACTTGGATGAAACATGTCTCACGTTGTGTTTTACTCCAAACCCAGACCATGGTCCCCTAGTGACCAACCATGTCCCTGGCGTTCAGTGTACAACACTGAGGCCTTCGTGGGTTACATGGATGTTTCATTCCCAGGAAAAAAAAGATTCTTCATATAAATTTATGGGGTAGGGCCGGGGATTTAGCTCAGTGGCATAAGCGTCTGCTTTGCAAGGGTGAGGTTGTGAGTTCGATCCCCGGTATTAATTAATTAATTAATTAATCTATGGGGTAGACTGTGGTTGTTAAAGCTTATTCCTGGGTGTTCCTCCAAATTCTAACAGGCTCACAGGTGCAGCTTTTGGAAAGTGACTGGATCAGAGGTGTCTGGTACTGGATTAGGCCACTGGAGTGGTAGTTGTGAGTAATGGAATTATTGAAGAATAAAGCCCCACCCTAAATGCAGGTAGCACCAACCAATAGGCTTGTAGCCTGGACAGGATATAAAAAGTCCTGCCTCCTGCCTGTCCTGTCATGGATTGTTTGTCCTCTGCAATTCCCATCTACGGTGCTACCCTGCTGTGGAGCCTACCAGTTATGAACCGAAACTCCTACAAACTAGGAACTAAATAAACCCTGCCTCCCTTAACTGGCAGGTGTCTAGTATTTTGTTCTAGCAAGGAGAAATTAACTAAGACACTGGTTCATACATCAGTCTCTTGAATCTGGTTTCAAGCACAATTCCTCATGACCTAGATCCTCCCTGGATGTTCTCCCAAAAAGTACTGGTGAGAAAAAGAGAGGTCAAAGTCTGAATCATAATCATGGTGTCCTTGCTGTCATATCCTTGATGGACTCCTCAGGGGGAAAAAGAGCAATCAGAACCATGATTAATCTTGGAACATTTCTGTCAGTTCCAGATCCTGTACTTGTTTGAAATGAATTCTTGTTCCCACTTTCCAGTCCCAGGCGACCACTGATCTGTTTCCTGTCTCTACAGATTTGCCTTTTGTCTCTATAGATCTGTTTCTGTTTCTATAGATTTTTCATTTGGTATAAATGCCATGATCTACTATGTAGTCTTCTGTGTCTGGTTCCATCCACTTAGCATAATGTTTTTTGCGATCCATCCATATTGTAGTACGCTTCAGTACTTCACTCCTTTATATGGCCAAATAATAGTCCATTGTATGGATATACCCCATTTAATTTACTCATTCATCTATCAAAGCATAATTGTGCTATTTACACTTTACAGCTATAATGAATCTTACTGCAATGAATTTTCATGTACATTCCTTTGTATGGATATGACTTTTCAATTCTCTTAGGTAGTACTGCTGAGTCATTGGTAAATTTATGTTTCTACCGATGGAATGCTGGGCAGCCACTGAGCCAACTTTTCCCTCAGTCTTTGTAGGTAACAAAGGTACAGCCTGAGGCCTCACCTACTATAGTTTACATCCTTTATTCCCTGAGAGACCTCCTATTAAACCTTTCGAAATTCCACACTCCTATAAAGTGAGGACAACTTTGTAGTGGCCATCTGAGGTTGCAATTTCAACCATATAATTTGGTAAAATCAAAAGATGTGAGGGCTGACAACATGAAAGATGATAATGCGACATTACTGTTGTCATTAGTATTATTCGCTTGTCATCTGTGACTTAAAATGATGGAGCTTTAAGATCTGTCTGGTAGATCAGGAAACAGCCCAGATCAAATGCAAAAAGCCTTTGAAATTAATGGTTGAGCCCATCATTTCACCTTCTTGTTACAGGATCTTCTATGAAGTAAAGATTCACTTAAAAAATGATGCCCCTAACCTCATCCCTTAGGATTTCTACAGGATTAAGCGGATTGGTAGAGATTTGAAAAGGTTGAGACCTCACCTTAATTTCAGTCTAGAAAGGCTGAATACCTCAAAGGAAGCCTTGAAGAAACAAATATTTTGAACAATAGAGTGTTTAATTTGATTCATTTATTTTATTCTACTGAGATTTATTCTCATAGATTTTTGATATATTTCTTTTAAATAGAAATAACAGTACAGCACATCGATATAGCTCTTTTTCAATACATTGATAATACCATCAGATTATTAAAACTTGTGGCTGTGACCCAGTGGCTCACTCAAATCACTTGGGGATGTTTGGTCACTCTCAGTGCCTGAACACTCCTCCCCCACACTCCTAGAGGGGACCCCCCCACACACCGCCATGAATTCAGGGAGAGGCTTTGAAATCTGGATTCTTTTATTTCCCGGGTTGTTCCACTGTATAACCAGAATTCAGAACTGTTGCTGCAAACTTCAGAAGACTTGGAAGAAGCTATTTTCTCTATTCTTTAATTGGAAAGCTGGGAGACAGGTTGTAGCCCTTGTCTAAGGTTGCATATCAAACTTTTGTTGTCTCTGGAATTTGAACCAAGGTCTCCTCCAGTCTTGTGCTCTGTTTGCAACACAACATTTTCTAGGAAAAAATAAATAAAAGTAAGAACCACACTAGAAAAGGAAAATGTTGACTCCTTTGGAGTGAGGGGAGCATCAGTGGGTGGCTACAGTGTATTTACCTAGAATACATTCAAGGGAAAACTTCACCTCACCTTCCATTACATATGCCAAAACCAGGGCCGAGTTTGTTATAAAAATGCTTACTGTGAAGAAGCTCATTGAGAGGTGGAGATTCTAAGGGGATAGATAAATCTATAAGCAAGACTGAGTTGGTAAAATGCCCAGCTCAGCAGTTCAGAGCCAAACACAGAAAGGCTTTGTGAGTAGGTGAGTGCCTTTATTATGGTAATCAGCTCTGGGCCCATGAAACTATGAGATCACTGGTGTTTCTGGGATGCTCCTGGGATGGAGGTGAGTCTGCACAACAAGCACTGATATATATATAACAGGGAGCACACAGGTAGGTCACCGCCTTTGACCTCTCCACACCAAAGGCCTGGCAATTTTTAGCCAGTGAGACAGTGGGTTGATGGGAGGAAATGCCACACTGGAAGAAATGTTCTAGAAGAATCATTAGATTTGAAAAAAAAAAAAAAAGGAAATTCAAGATCATAAGCCAAATATCTCATTTTATAGATTAAAGAAAATGAAGCCTGAAGAAAAGCTATTTGCTCAAGGCCACAGAGTTAAGGGAAGTGGCAGATGCATCTCTATGCCTAGTGGTTCTTCCACCACTAAAAACCAAACAAGCCAGAAACCACAGGCAAAAAGCAGACCAGCCCTGATCACTATCAGGATTTTTCTCTGGAAATCTCCACCCTGTCTCCAGCATTGCTGTGGGTCTTGGTGTAAATCACTTCTGTGCTTCAGATTGTCCTTAAGTAAACTGTTAAGTGTGAAGGACAGTTCCAATGATACAGTGCCTCATCTACTACCCAAAACAGGGTTGGGTAAGCTAACAGTGAAATCTGACTCACCTGTTTTTGTAAATAAATTTTTATCAGAGCATAGGAATTGCTGGCCATGAATGTATTTATTGACTACAGTTGCTGTATACTCTGCTGGCAAAGTTGAGAGAATGCAACCAAAGGCACTCCAAGCTGAGACTCTCTGTCTTCCCCTTGACCGCAGTCTTTGCTAATGCCTATAAAAGGATATCCCTCTGCTTACTACCGTGAGATAACAAAGGTCTGCAGACACACACACACACACACACACACACACACACACAGGCCCCTTTCCTATCATATATGGTATTTACTTATTCCTGGTCCAAATAATTTTTCTGCTTGTGTATTCACTTGTGGTAGAAAATTATTTTAAACATATGGCTAAATACAAAAGCATACCCAATAAAAGACATTCATTCTCTCCTTGTTTTAACAGATATTAATACTCCATTAGATATTATGCTTGCAAAACATTGTATCATATGGATCTATATTCATTAAAGATCTTTCTCTTAGAATAAGAAGAAAATATACACTTACACCTATGCATACCCATCCACATAAATGACTTAAGAGGTCAGCACTACCAATACCGTTATCAATCTATTTTGGAATTTCCATCTCTTCCAGATGAGTGGCAGGGCCTCATTTGTGAGATACAGGATCTGAACTGCAAGACATCATTTTACCAGAGATTCATGAGTTGTTAAATATATAACTTAATTTAAAATACAATCACTGTTTTGGGTTATGACAAAGTAATCTTTATCAAACATACTGCATTGCTTAAGTACTAATATAAATAGGGCAACATTAAAAGAAAATAAGTTTCTTTTATTGTCGAGTGCCTTTTTTCATTTATTCTTATCCTTAATCCACTTAGTGAAACCTCAATCTTAGGGCTCAATCTTAATTGGAATGTCCTTTAATCATCACTATTTCTTTTGCTAAGAAAATCAAAGCCTTTGAGATTTCTCTGGACCCCAGGTTTGGCACAACTTTATCCGAAGTCTGAACCACCATGGCCATTCAGTCTCCCGTGACCTCATCCCAGTGACAAGGACACAAGGACATATTTTTGTTACATGTTCTTCAAGCATGACCAAGACAAAGACAAGTATCTGAATCTTTGGCTATAGCAGCATTAATATTTGACTCTTTCAATCCTGTAATTTTTCTTCACCATATTATTTGTCTTTTTGAGGACCTTTGAAAGTTTGTGTGTGTGTGTCTGTGTGTGCATGCACATGTGTGGATGTGTATATGTTGTGTGCAAATGTGCACGTGTACCTGAGCTCTAATCTCCTCTTGGCCTTGTGGCAGAGTTGAATGTCAGATGAATACACATTAACACCAAGGATCACCTTTAAAAAGACTTCCTTTACAGCATTCTTCAGCTGCAGAAATTGGAGTTAAACATGTTTCTGCTAGTGGCAATTTTTTTCCTCTTAGAAAGCCAGGAATATACTGTGTTAGCACCTGGACATGGAGACATAGAGATAAATTCCTGAGATGCAGATAAGCACTACCTGTAATGTTGCTATTGCATTTGTTCTCAAGATTATGCAAGGCAAAGAAAGGTTAGTCAAACGCCAATGTTTCCACCTGGATTCCCAATTCCACTTTGGAGTGAGCATTTGTCTTCTATGCACACCCAGTTCTCCAAATGAAGGGAACAGTATTTTTAAGATTTGGGATTTTATACCTATTCAGCCATTAGCATAGCTTTTACTAAACCTAGTGACAAAGCTCCAATCACACATCAGGCATCACAACCTCAAGCCAGGACCCAGCATTGTGTTAGGTGCAGAACCAAGGGGTCCCTTAGAGCTATTAGACAATTCTTAAATATATCATAAGTATCTATGACCAGGAAGATAATGATAAGAATGTTTATTTCTTAGTGAAAGATTTTTCTCTCTTGATACTTAACCTATCCATACAGATGTTAGGCTGTGTACCATAATGGGGGAACTTTAAAATACCCATAATAAAAATAACTTTTCTCTGGAATGCTCAAGGAAAATTATATTTTTCTCTTAACCACTGTAAAAACATAGTAATAAAATAACTTGAAAAGATCATATCCTTCCTGAATTTATCTCTCTTAAAACCACATAAAAGAAGGATTTCAATACAGGGTGACCATACTTGTGATCACAAAGACACCTGCAATAATTACTTAAAATGTTTGTTGCCCAGGACCAACTCAGACACATTCTGTTTCTTGAGAGTTGGAGTCAGGCTCAGAATTGCACTTTTGAAAAAAGGTCTCACTATATATTTTAGATTGGTCTTGAACTCACTATGTAACCCAGGCTGGCCTTCAATTTGGGACAGTCCTCCTCTCTCAGTCTCCTTAGTGTTAGGATTATAGATGTGTGCCACTACACCCAGATTTTTTCACTTTTAATAATGCCCCAGGTGATAGAATGTTAGCAGTCAGAAGATCTAGCTTTGAGAAGCATCACAATATGCTCAGCTCCATTCGTATTTTCTCATATAATACGTAACTCTCAGGCTTCTAATTTTGTGCTCCAGCTTTCTGTTACCTGCTATATATTTATGTACATTGAATATATGTTTTTCAGCCTAGTAAAATTTAAGACATCAGAATTTAGATCCCAAGTCTTATTTTAAATAAATTTATTCATATAGACTCTTATAATACCACTAAGCGGCCAAAGGACATTTTAGCATCACTGTGTTTTACTGTATTGTTTTCTCCTATTATTTTGAAATTTATATTTAAATCAATAGATTAAAAGATCCAGTGTTTACCATATCAGTACTAACAATGTGTATTTACATTTATTTTTACTTTGGACTGCTAATTTAGTCACTGTAAAATGGAATCTTAAGGTAGATTTAAATTGGACTTGCAGATTTCTGGCAAAGATGCATATGTTTTCTTCTCTTCCTTTTTTTTTTTTTTTTGGTATGGTATTATTTTGTGTTTTTTTCCTATTTATAAGATTTCCAGAGTTACTGTTAAGCTTTACATCTTTCTCTGGGTTCAAGGAAAGGGTTTTGCTCCTTTTCTCATTGTCTAGAAGACTAATACTAAACAAAGAGAAGACCAAACACCAGTGATGGAGCAGAGTCCAAGACTTCATTCAGCATCCAAGGCTGATACTCTTGGCCTCACCACACTGGTCTAAAGGCAAAACCCTCCACTGAGGAAGCAAGTTATCCCAAGTCAGTTTCCCTGGGAGATGGATTCTGAGACCTATTTGTGTCCAGGAGGTTTGTGGGGGAGTTTTTTATGCTGCAGCTGGACAAATGACACAGTTGAGTGTTGCTGTCTCAGCCCTGGAGATCTCTAAAGCTGGGATGACTGTTATTGTTCTGAGGCCAAAGCCTTTTTCTTTGCAATTACATGGAATGGTCATTTGATGGGAATGGATTATTAGAATGGGTGAAGAAATGCTTGTCATCTAAAGGCAAATCCTTGGAAAGCACTTAGCTGTGATGTCAGTCACCAAGGCCACCAGCAACTGGCAATGGGAGCCTCACCTTTGAGGTGGCATCCCCCGGTGTCTTCTGCAGAAGGAAGTTGATGTTTATTGAAAACCTACAGATTCTTTATTGCATGCTTTTGTTCCAAGGATATACTGGTTTATATCAGAATGTTCCAAAACTGAGTAGTTTAAAACAACAAAAGCAAAAAATTTAAATTTGTTCCTGTTACTGAAACCTGCGCCAGGCCAAACTAGGTAGTTCTTCAGCCTCTGTTGGTGGTGATCATTTTTCAGTTGCTTTCAGGTGATTCAGCAGCTGTAGGCTGGGCTTAGCTGGAACAACAGGAGAGCTGGGCTTCCCTGGTCCTTTAAAGAGAGTCCAAGGTCTCTTCCCATTGTGGCTTTGCCCAGACTATGGGCACTTCTGCACCTGATCTCTCTGGTGGGGTAACTTGTCCTTTAACATGGAAACTTAGGATCAGGTTCCAGCCTATGCATTTCAAATATTGTTTCTCTTTTTAGCACTTCTGACATTTGGGACTGAATGATTACATTTTTGGCTGGGAGGGATGAGGCATCTTGTGCAATGCAGATGATTAAACCACATCTCCAACTTGCTAGATGCCAGTGGCTTTCCCCATGTTGGGATCATGAAAAATCTCTCTTGATAGTGGTCTCTTGGAGTGAAAAATCAGTGCCTTTTGAGAATCACTGCTCTGAAGGACTCATACCTTTAGTGTTATTGAAAGTTCTGTAACATTCTATTGAATAGGACAAGCCATAAACATAGCCCAATTTCAAAATATATGAATATCAAGAGATGCAGCTTTATTGGAGACTAACAACAGCTAACCATGATTCACAGTAATATTACAATGTGAAACAGAGACTCATTCTTTCAAGGCCACACAAAAAGTCACAGAACTAAGATTTGAACTCCAGTCTTCCTGAAAGTGAAGTCCATCTTCTGTCTGCTGCCAAAGCTTCCTAGTGCAGGAGTCAAAGGGTTACTTTTAGAAATGAACTTCTCTTAGTCTCTTACAAAAAGATGTTAGAGAAAAGAGAGTGGCTTTGCTTGGGCTTAGTTACGGTTAATGAAGAAAACATTAATCACTTGAAGTACTATTTTGGAGCTCATGAAACTGAAATGAAGCGCAGTGTGAAATGTTCATTTATTTCTGAGGGATTTATTTTGTTAACATTCAATCACTCAATTCTCTTTTCCTTATCTGTAAAGTTTGAGGAGAACAACTCTTTTTCAAAAATATATGCAGTTCTTCTCTAAGTGAAAGAAGGAATAGCGTCTTTCTGCTGGGGATGTAGTGAGGGGGTCAAAGGTAAAGTCAGGACATCCCTTGAACATCCCACACAAAAGGGTATGGTTCTTCCAAGGTGATCCACATTGGTGCTTTCTCCAAGATCCATAGTCCATTGTAGCCTCTCACAAGACCCCAGACTCTACCTGACTATGATCTTCCTGGGCTCACAGGTTAAGCCACTATTTACCACTTAGGCTACTTGGTTTAAATTTCACTTAAACTTCTAGAGCTTCAGTTACTTTGTCCATAAATTCGATAAAATAACTAGTAACCTATAGGCTTTGGTTGAAAAAATGAAATGGTAGTACACATTTGGTCCCTTGTTGTCCTGTCCTGGGAAAGGAAGGAACTGCTGAGGATGACACAGACACAACCAACCCAACTTTTTCACTCTGAGTCACATAAACTCCAGGCTTCTCTTGGTCCAGTGGTAAGTCCAGTGTAAGGGAGAAAGCTACCAGGCGATTGGAATACATTCTATGGTCACCATCACTTGTGGATGCCACACCACAAATTTCGAACAAGTTTCTTCTGGCTGTCAGTATAATTCAGTGTTTTTATTAAAATTCTTGCACGTTGGCCCCAAATAATCTTTTTTTTAGTAATTTACAAAAAGGCATTGGGAAGCTCTTGCTTGTGTCTCCTATTGTGTTCCCAGACACAGATGCTGGCTTTTATTTATTAACTGTCACCTTGGGCATCTAAAAACATCTTCTTCTAACTCAACCAGACCAACAGTGGAAATTGGAGACAGAGGAAAGGCTAAGATAGAATGAAGACCACAGTGACATATCACCCATCACTGGGTTTAATCACATTACCTCCAAAGTTTTTCTTGAAACAACTTGAATTTTCTCTACATCCCTTATTTTCATTTTTATAGATGAAATCCTTTTTTCCCCCTGAAATGTGCTAGAACTTAATGTTCTGGTTAATTGAATGTTTTATTTAACAGCAAAGCACTAAATGCTGCATGCGTGGAATTCTAGTTTTCTAAGTCGGAATATAGAAACAGGTTTTTTAAACAAAAATTTAATCAAATGTAATTTAATATTTATCTGATATCTTGTAAAGAATACTAGGCTTTTGTGTTACCTCCAAGGCATAATAAGAAACATCTATTTTCCAATACTTAGAAGGGTAAAAATGTTGATTATTGGAAGTCACACATTTACATAGTGCAAATGACATGGATTTTCTTCACAGTTCAACAGATCTGGGTTGAATCCTGGATCTAGATGTATGAACTGACTATTCTCAGGCAAGTTTATCTCCACAAGCCTTCATTTTTAATCTGCAAATTTGATATAATAGCCTTGCTTTAAGGAAGTAATCAGATAATCATTGTGAAGACTAAAGCACAAGCCTGCCTCTAGTAAGTACTGAATCAAGTCAACTTTATTTTCCTCATCCTCTTCCTTTAGATTTAACTGCAGTAAAGATATGCAGAGAAAAGGGGAAAGAAGCCAAAAAAACTAGAGAACACCTAACTTCTTTCACGGGCAAAGTGCTGATAAAGCAAGGGATAGATGGTTAGGTTTTAGGAGAGTGGTTTTCATTTCTTCCGTATCAAACTGCATGCAACTATGACATCTTATCATGATGACCAATTCGTGATTGGGAACACAGTCAGGTTAGAGAGGCCAACTCAGGACTTCAGTCTTCTCTAAGTTAGATTTCTCAAAGTGGTATTTAGGAATGAAAATGGTACAGTTAAAATTCTTGCACTTCGGCCCTAAATTACTTTCCTCTTGTGCTTTGGAAAAGGAATCAGGAAGTTCTTTCTTGTACTTTCTATTACAGTGCCAGACTTATATTGTGGCTTTTCTCTGTCATCAGTCACCTTGAATATCTAAAAGGACACTTAAGAGATTTGCTTCAGACACTGAGCTAATCATTGAACCAGTTTTTATTCAAGTAATTATTTCCAAATGATAGCTACAGGCCCATTTTATGTGTTGGCCCATTGTTTGTCTTGTTATTAATGTGTCTCAATTTTATTTCGGGCGAGTGATGACAGATCTTGGCTCAGATAGATGGAACATTCAGTGAGGACCCTCCTTCCTGTGTCACAGCCACCTGAAGGGGTTTCCATGCCAATTTCCTCACAGAGATTGGGTCAGCTGTCCAGAAAGCACTAAGGAAGCAAAAGGTTGCCTTGAAATGTGAATAGAAGTGTCTGATTGGCATCAGTGAACTAACAAACACTCTGATAAGAGGAAATAGGTTTAAGCTGGCCAGCACCAAGGGCAGCTGGTGAATCCCCTAGAAGCTGCAGAGTAAAGATTAGCAGGTTTCGTGGCTTCTCAAAAGTCAGAAGAGAAGAGGCTTTTCTTGTGGGAGACTCACTTCAGCAGAGCCCACTGTCTGCAGCTGTTCTGTGTGGGACATTTCCTGTAGGGAACCCTTGTCCAGTTATAGGATCACTGTGGAGACTACAGGCACATTGCTACTGTAGCACTGAACGAGAAGAGGTGGAAAGCCAGAGGAAACCAGTTTGTTCTGTGTCTTGCTAGGCTAAACATACCTTTCTGCAGTCAACTTGCAAAATAAAAGTATACGGAAAAGAACGATTGTCCATTCTCTGGGTTCGTCTGCACCCCCATTCTCTACCGTTCAAGATAAGGCAGTGGCGGATAAATGGGGTACAGATTTTATAATCCAGTGTCCAGTGGTTCCATTTTACCTCTGACTAATTGTGTGATATGAGCTCACTGTTACATTGAATTGAAACAGGATAGAACTACTGACCTTGAAGAGTAGCTGTGAGTTAAATGGACAGCTCATCTAAAAGATACGGTATAGTAATAGCACTTCCTAAATTATTTTTCCTTTTCTCTCTAACATCCCTCCTTAGGTTCTAAAGCTTTGACAAATCATGAGTTACTTCCCACTAAAATCACATCTTCCTTCTGCCTAATAACAGAACCCTAGTTTCATCCAGGGACTTCCTTGAGTTTAACTAATTGACTGTCTTTTGGCCTACTTTGCAGATAGGGGTGACCAATGAGACTGAAGCAGAAGTTACTGAGTGGGGCTCTGGTAGGACCACTCTCTAAATCTTGCCTTGCCCAGGTTCAGGAAGGGTTAGCACAAGCCTGGCACCAGAGGGATATCTTCCAATGGAACAATGAAACAACAGGAACAATGCAAATAGAGGCACTTAACCTTAGGAAGCACTCCCACTGTGTCAGTCAATGGCTAAACTCTTTACTACTCTAATTTAACCCTCAAAAGCCCCTGGGGAAACTTTTCACAGGACATGTGAATAAATATATGTAGGCATAGGTGATTGGAAGGATGACTGAATGGGTGAATCATAACCAAGAGGGCTTATTCGAATTCAAGTTGGAGAATTAGGGATACAGGGTAAGTATTTTGGTTTCCTAATGTTACCATAACAAATGATCAAGAAGTTGGCTTCAAACAATACAAATCATCATTTTAATAGTTCTAGAAATGTGAAGTCCAACATGGATGTCATTGAGCAAAAATTAAGATGGCAGCAAGGGACACTTCTTTCTAGAAGCTCTAGGGGGAAACTGCTTCTTTGCCTTTCTAACTTTAAGCCCATTCACATTCCTTGGCTCACTGACTCTTCCTCCATTTTCAAGGCCTCCATCATTGGGCCAAATCCTTCTGGTGCTGCCATCTTTCTGTTCTTTCTTCCTGTAATTACAATGGGCCTGCCCAGATAATCCAGGGCAGATAATCTCCCTTTCTTAAAAATAGCTGATCAGCAAGCCCCAGTGCTATGTGTAATTTGACTTCCTCATTGCCATATTAGGTATCATATTCACAAGTTCAAAGATGATGATATGGACATTTTGGGGGACCATTATTTTGCCTACCACAGTGTACTTCTGCAAAAGATCCCTCATCATTCATAGGAACATTTCTGCAATAGGAGCAGCTGGAGCATGTCCCTCACTCCATGGCAGCATGTCAGGTCTCTGTTTAAAGATTATAGGAAGACGAGCCCATCTGGCTTATTTTCCTGGCATTGCAGTGTGGGTACAGCTGCGGTCACAGTGTCTCATGCTGTCATCCTTCTGACACAGACTCCCAGTCAGCAATTTGGAGAAAAGAGGAGAATGATGCAGGCCAGCTATACCCAGTGACTGTTTTGAGGTTCCAGGGCTTTCCTAACCTTATCCCCAAGGCTTTTGCTCATGTGGAGCTGATTTTCAAGGAGTTCAGAAGAAGGCAGAAAAGAGAAGAGAAGAGCATTTGTTGACCCAGAATCAGTCTCTCAGTATTCATTTTCACATTTCATGCCTTTAATCAGACATGAGATTCAGGTTGTAAAATAGGACACCGATGTCCTCAGAGGAAAGGCAACTAGGTCAGGGTGGCCTAGCTACTGAGTGACAAAGCAGAAACTGGTATCTGTGACCTTCTAATCTGCTGACCCGAAAAAGTCTGTTTACCCACCAGCTCCCATGGTCAGACCCCTCATTGGGCGATGACTCCTCATGCCAGAAAACCCTTACCTTGTCCTTATATGTACATCACTTCCTTTCTATCAATCTTTATGCTGCTTCCAGGAAGCAACAGCCCACCACCCCACCTGAGTAGTCCATTTGACTTCCTGTCTTTCCTATTGCCCACGTCAACCACTCCATAGCCAGTGGTGGCTCCTATCTAGCATGGGCCTCTCATTTGACTTAGGGCTCAAGAGGGAAAATTCCACTTATAATTGCCCTTTACTTCTCCACCTCTGCCATCTATGCTCCAGCCATAGTTCCTTTCCCACCATGGACCATGTCATGTCTTACTGCTTTACAAACGATGGGACACTATTCAGCGAGGGTTCTCCTTTTATTATTCTATCTCGGTGTAACAGCCTCAATGCAAATTAGCCATGCTTCTCTAGATACTACAATGATTTTTTTAAAAATTAATTTTTTAAAAACCCTCTATTTTCTTAGTTTCCTATTAGAAGTCCACTGCAAGAAGTGTCACCTTTCTCTTCAATTAAAAAGCAGAAGACAAATTGTTGTACCTTGAGTCATTGTTGATATTTCTACAAGGTGAACCACTCAAGGTAACAACAACGCAAAGCACATTTGTGAGGCTGAGAGATGATGTCCTCCTCCAGGCTCTGTCCACTGCCAGCCCAAGGAGCAGATGGAAGTTTTATGCCTAGCTGAGCATTGCTAAACACTATTGTTTGAACGGAAATATTCATAGGTCAAATCTCAGAGATGAACAGATAATTACAATTAATCCCTTCTAAATTTCTTCCTCCTGCTGCCCTACACAATGGAAGTAAACTTCATACCTTATTTCCAGGATCCCACAGGATGGGAAAGCACTTCCACTCTGCCCACGGAGCTCTCTAAACAAAAGATCAGTGTCCCCATTCTGTGTTGGGTGCAAAGACTGAGAACAGACCAATAGCATGTTTTCAAGTAGCAATGCCTATTTGTAGGTAAATCCTTTCATTTCCAGAAGGGTTAAATAAAGACAATAAACCACCTATGGACCAGTAAATATAGAAATAATCTAAAGGGCTTTGCCCATCGGAGCATGAACCTGACTTTGGGCACTAAACTTATTATCTACTGCATGCCAGGAACCTGGGTACCTCCTCATTCATATAACCCTCACACAACCCTCTGTATTATATTTTATAACTAACAAATTACAGACTTAGAATGATACATTTACTTGCCCAAAGCCCTTTTATATACAACGAGACAAAAGCAAAATTTGAAGACAATTTGCTCATTCCTTTGATCCATTGTTCAATAAAAACCTGCTATAGAATGACCTTGTGCTAAGCACTGTGCTCAAAAATTACCCAGGCCACTGGGAAAAGCCAGAGCCACTGCAGGGATGGGCTCTCATCTAAAGCTGGCATCGTGTGTCTTAACCAGACAGGACACGCTGAGTAGCTGGGGCTGGGGCCAAGGGGAAATCCATGCCCTGGAAAAATCTGTCTCATTTCAGTATTATTCTCCTTCCTAGGGTAAAAGTAATTACAGGATCACTAAACATAATTTCGCAAGGCCTTCTATTTTTCCCAAGCCTGGGAGAGATGCCCGAGCACAGTGATGGTGAACATTTGAGATTCAAATGATAACAAACAGCTGGTTGTGGCACATACACCATAGGTTCACCATCACTAATACACAACACACTTTGTCCCTTTCCCTTTAGACTTTGCCCCTTCAGATACATGCTTCCCCTTTCTCATTTTTTATTCATCTTTTAAGATGGCTCATGTCAATTCCCAGTGTAGTTTCTGTATGTCTCTACGGTAGACATTTTGCTCCTCTGCACGGGCATCAACTGGCTCATATTCATAAGAGGACACATGGAAGTCAAGTTCTTTCAGGGCAAAAATGGCAGCACAGGGCTTACTGTTGGGGCCCAGCTCAGTACCTGGGTCATGCTAGGCCCAGGTTCTACTGAGCAAGAACGTTCTGCATGGAAGAAGCAGCCACTACACTGGACCAGAAGCAGGGGTCAGACCTCCTCAATCCTAACTTATCATCTTTTTTAAATCTCATCAAAAGTAAACCAAAAATATTTAGAAAAATACTCATTTTTCTTTGTCTTCTATTTTTAAATAAAAGCACAATTCATTTTTAGCTATAGTCCTAAAAACCAGAATTATCAAACAATAAGCAGGTAAAACAAAACAAAATTTCCTATTTTGAAAACAACCAACTCTATGGAAGGCATACTTCCATCGACTCTTAAATAATCAGCCAACTTGGAATCTCACAAGTCACCACATCCCATTCCTCAAATAATTCCAAAGCCCACTCTGCAACATGGCCAAGAAGAAGTGCCAAGTCTCTCTGCTTATCCCCTCCAGGATTAGTGTATTGATCGCTGCTCCCTAAGCATTTGTCTGACTCTGGGAACAATAGCAGTCACGGTTACTGTTTTCAGACTTCACCATGTACCTTCTCTGCCAAAGGCATAGTTGAGAATAATTGTTCCCATTTCTCTAGGTAGAGAAACTAAAGTTGAAAGACTTTAATAGTTTCACCAGTCCCAGAGCTTAGACATGACCCAGTCCACAAGATAAGGTTCCTATAGTTCCAATGCTTTGATACTTCATCCCTAGGACTCCCTGTGATGTGCTAAGAAATATATAAGTATGATCTCTGCCCCTGCTTCCTGGGACACACCTCCTAATCTCCAAACTCTACAGTGTCTTTTTGCATGCTAATGAGGTGGAGACTCCTGGACTCCCTCAAGAGCAGGACTGGTGGGACGACCTCTCTGAAGAAAGAAAGGAGCTAAAGATTGAGTGGCTCAGCCATGGCCAGTGACTTAACCATTCTACCCAGATGAGCAAACTCAGGTCAGTGCAGTCAGGACAAACTGGCTCCCCCAGTAACACCTTCCACAGACCTCGCACCAAGAAGTCCAGCAAGGGCCCTAACTGAGCAACAGACACATGGGGGATCCTGGAAGCCTGTGACTGCTTATCATCTCCTTGGCTTGGCCAGCGCTGGGTGGTCTCAGGACCTTGGCTGGACATTACGGGGAATGCTGAGCCTGCCCTCATGTCTACTACAGGCTCAGGCAGGATCTTTGTGACACATTTCGATCACCGCCTGCCTCTGCCTGAGCTCCCATTATTGTCTAAAATACTGTCATGATCCAGCATGAGCTGTGGCAAGCTACAATTAATTAATTAATCAGTTATACTCTATCAGCAAATGCAGACTAGGAAAGTTAAATAAACAAATTAAAGGCTGTGTTTCACTAAAGCTCAGCCCAATGAAATAATAATGAGGCAAAGCTAACTGCTCTGAACAGAAGAAGGAAGAATATTGTCATGGAATATACCAGCGTGGCAATATTCTAGAAAAATGTATGAACGCCTGCTGCAGAGACTGCTCCAATAGCCTCGTCCCTCCCTCACTCCCCTCCACTCAGGCAAGGTGGTGGGGAGGCAGATTGCTGCTTATCAGCAGAATTCCATTCCATCTTCCTATTTATCAGTAAGTCCTCACTTGCTTTGAGCTTAACTTATTAAAGAAGAAGGGGAACACTATTAAGAGTTGCATTTTTCCTGTGTCCACAGCTACTGTCTCAGGCAGGCTGGGATCGTCTCCTTTCCTAATGCAGCAGACTGGCTCTGCTGCGTGCAGGCTGCTGGACTGAGAAGCTAACGCTGAGATCTGCTCTAATCCTTGAGGAGTAAGGAGTCAGCAGTACAGTACTCCTCACACATTACTATTGTTTTTTAGTCATTGTTGCACACGCTTGCCTTCCTGCTTTCTTTCGGTCATGACTTGAAGCAGCATCAGGCCCCCAGCCAATGTGATCACAAACTTGCCAGCCTCTAAATCTCTAGATCAAAATAAGCTTTTCCTTTATAAATCATTCAGACCCTGGTAATTTATAGGAAATTACTACTGTAATTTACAGTCTCAGGTTCTGTAGTAGTGTCATAAAATGGACTCAGACATCACTCTTGGGCAGGACAGCTCCTATGTCTTTCAGATGCCCCAGAGGATTGAGCCGGGATGCGGGGAGCCTGCTTGACCCCTCACACTCTGTTGTGTTTCTCCCTGTGCCTGCCTTCCTCCCCATCTCCCGCTGGTGCGGCCCTGAATGCTTCCCAAGCAACTACTTTTGTTTAAAATCTGCTGCTGGGAGAAGCCAGCCTAACATAGAGCCTTTTTGTAAATTCTACATACATATTCTATTCCCTCAAATTTTGGCTCCTCTGTAGTCCCGATTCATAGTAATCACAGGTGCAAAGCTTCTCCTGGGATAGCAGGCCCATTTATCCTATGAATCGCATAGCTTGGGCAAACTTGTCTTTGTGACCATTTAACAAATACTTGCTGAGGCCCTCTGTGTGCCAGATCTGCCTGAGTGTCGAGGACTCAGTTAGGACCAGCATAAGCAGACATCACTTGGATGGATGAAAGAAACAAAGGTACAACTCAAGCATGACATAGAGCCAGAGAAAAGCTATGCCACAGTACAGGACTATGGGATTCTTGTTCTGGGCCTAAAATGCTCCTTGCCTACCTGGGCATCATGAAACCAGCCATATTCAGTATGAGCCAGGGCCTCTTTGGCTACAAAGTGAAAATGCTAAAGACTCTGATGGAAAATAAGCCCACAGTGTTGGCATCTTTAAGACCTAAGTCCTCTTAGAGTCCATCAGAACATGTGGTTATATATCCAATAATTGTTGTGTGGATAACTTTCCAACGTTGTTGAATAACTGTGTTCTTTCTATAGCTTTAGCTATATACATCAATGTCTGCAGCCATCACAGAATTCTGGTCTCTATTTTTCCACGTCTAGAGGCTCAGTTCAGTGTGGCCCCGGGAGGGCCTCACCTGTTTACCTGAGGCAGCAGCATCTATTCTCCCCTGAAGCACTGTCATGCTTGCATTTAATGAAATTTTCCCAAGTTTCTCCCAGTGAAAGTCCATAGCCCCAATTCTGAAAAAAATAGGTAGACAGTACTTCTGAAATCCAAGAAAAAAAGTCCCAAAGTGTTCTAGAACTTGGAGAAAAGGGAGCCACAGGTGTGAGTGAAACCATGACCAGTCCCACAATTCCCCTCAACCTTAAGTGACTTTGAAAAGTCCAAATCCAAGAAATGGTGATTATCTCAGGGCATTACTTTCAATTAGGGCCTTTCTAATGGTGATGGGTTTTCCCTGCCAGCTACAGGTAAAGATATTAAATGACAAATGGTGATGGTCAGTTATATTATATCCGTAGAAGGATCTATCTGAACAACAATATTAATATGTCCCTCACTCTCTCCCCAGCGTGCGCGCACGCGCGCGCGCACACACACACACACACACACACACACACTCCCTTATCCTGGGTTGCATTATTACATTGACACCTCTTTTATCTTCCCAGTAATTTCAGAGCCTCAGAGCCCTCTAGAATGTCATATGATTGATAAGGAAAGTCTTTGACTCACTGGGGTCTCCTGGGCTTCTCTCACCTTTGGGCACATAACACCGCAGAGACATGGATGTTATGTTTAGTTAAAATGCCTCATAGTAAAAGCACTCATGCCACAGTTTATTCATATTTCACCTTGTGCCAGGGGGTAAATACTCTTTATGTATTAACTCAGGGGCTTGCAGATGAAGGCCCCTCACTATATCAAAAAGTTTTATTGAAACAGCCATACCACTCATTTATTCATTGGCCATGGCTGCCTTAAAACTACAATGCCAGAGCTGAGTAAGACTGAGACCATAGAGCCCACAAAACGTAAAATATTTCCTCTGTATTCTTTCCTAGAAAAGTTTTGCACACTCATGAATTAACTTATTACTCTTACTAAAATCCTGTGACCTAGGGATTGCTATGAATATTTTGTATAAAAATAAACATTGAGTAGATCAGAAAGGTTGAGTAGCTGATCCAAGAACACACAGTTTGTCAGTGACAGAGCTGAGATTAAAGTCAGGAGCTATAGAGAATGAGTCCTGGACTATAAAAATCAATCTACTACTTCTTTCTTTTTTTTTTTTTATTTAAAGAAAAGGAAACAAAAGAATACATGGAGATTTTTAAAAAGGGTAGAAATGATACAAACTTACAGAAAAACAAACGGTAAGAAATTGCTGGTTGATAAGTTACACATTGTCATCTTAGAAGAAGTAGCTGTTCATGTTATGGAATTAAAGCATTTAGAATGACATTCATAAAGTGACACTACAAACCCTTCTGCTCTATGATCGAACAAGAGCTCAGTAACATGGTTATCAGTCCTACACATTTGTTTTACTTCTCAAAGAGGGTAAGATTAAACATATCAAAACAGAACATAGCAGTTAAAAAAAACAATTTAAAGAAATACAGATTTCGTAGCAAGCCCACTGGAGATCTTGATTGTCTATCTGTCTCTAGTTTCTTACAAATAGTTGTCCCCATCTTCACCCACCTTATATACTTAGTGTATATTATAGAACTAATCAAATCATTGAAGACTTTTTAGGTCATCAAGTACCAAATTAGGGAAGACAATACTACTTCTTTCAAAAGTGACTTAGAAATGACTAACTTGTTGAACTGAATTTGCTAAGGCTTCTGAAGCCCTTGCCTCAAGAAGCCTAGGAGATTGAGCAGCAATGACTGGTTATGAGATTATATAACAAAAAACCACCGAGAAGAAGGCAGGGTGAGGGTCTCCAGGTGTTGCTCTGCATATGGAAAGGAATTCTATCCATATCCTAGTAAATGTAGAAAGGCTTGCTCCTGCTAGCTTTATAATAAGACTCAACATCACACAGGGCAACTTGTTACCTTCCATCATGAACATTAGAGGTCTTATTGCAAGGGTCACTTCCATTCTTTTTAAATCTCTGTTATCGCTTGTATCTAAATATCTCCCCAAAGCCTCATGTGGACATTAAGTGGGGCTTTTGGGATGTGGTTGGATCTGTGCGTGGCGTTAAGATCAAGGATGTGATGCTGGGATTAAGGATGTGAGTGATACCTGCCCTAAGAGTGGGTACCATGGATTAAATATAAGAGATAGAAAGAAACTTGATGTACTTGCTGCTGGTGTCCTGCCTTTGCCTGCTTTGCTTTGCCGTGGGTTGTTTTCCCTCTATGATGGCTAAGGTGGAATGTTATGGATTATGTCTAGATGTCCCCCACCCACACCCTCATGTGGTCATAGATGGGGATTTTTCAGAGGTGGCTGAATCTAGAGGGTGTGATTACTAAATGAGGCCACTGATTGGATTAGCATAGATCTGGGTAGGATCAAGAGTACCCCACCCTAGGTAAGACTGCTACCTGCCCTAGAGGTGGGTAGTCTTGAGAAAATAAGACATAAAGAAGGCTTTTGTCATTGCTTGTAGCCTGCTGCCTGCTGACTTCTTCCTTCTGCCTACCATGAATTTTTTTTTTTTTTTTTTGTCTTTTTCATTTTTTATCCGTACCGGGGATCGAACTCAGACCGCCTGCTTGCAAGGCAGGGGCTTATGCCACTGAGCTAAATCCCCAGCCCCACCATGAATTGTTTTTCCGCTGTAATGCCCCTCTGCCATGCTGCCTTGTCTTGAAGTCAGTCAACTAAGAATTGGAATCTCTATAAACTGTGAGCCAAAATAAATCTTTCTTCCTTGGGTATCTTTTCAGGCTTTGGGTATTTTGTCTCAGCAAAGAGAAAGGTAACTAAGATACTCACTCCCCTTTTCTCATTGGCTAGAAAATGAAAAGAGCAAATCTGTCCTACTCCCAGAATTTCAAAAATTTAAAACTGCATTAGAATCTAAGAAGTTGACCTCTCTCTGGAAGCCCCATTCTCCCAAAAGAAGCCCTTATTAGTTTTCCCTATATCTCCTGGAACTACTCCAGTACCCCAGGCTGAATATCCCTGCATATTCCTGCTGTTCTTCATAGGACGATGTGGGCACACCTAGGTTCACTCCCACTACAGAGCTTTGTGCACAGAGGCCTTAACTCTCCTAAGAGGGTCTGATTTACCAGGTCCAGGGTGTAGTGCAGGATCTACTAAGGACCAGCATAGATTATAGACTGGTGTTCTGTCTGGTCCCTATTGTCTCAGCCATATTCCCAGAGTGCCAATGGTGGCTTTTCAAATCCTGGTCTACATGGAGGTATGTCTCAGTGTTGTTAGTAACCTCTTTATAAAAGCCAAAGGCTGTTAAATGCAGTGCCACATGCCTGTAATTCCAGTACTCTAGGAGCTGATGAAGGAAGATTGCAAGTTCAAATTCAGCCTGGGGAACTCAGTAACATAGTGAGACTCCTTTTTAAAATGCAAACTAAAAAGACAGGCTGGAGACATAGGTCAATGTGAGGCTGTGAGTGCAATCTCCAGTCCAAAGAAAAATGAGGAGGAGGAAAATGAGGAGGAGGAGGAGGAGGAGGAGGAAGGGAAGGAGGAAAAAGTGAAGGAGGAGAAGGAGAAGAGGGAGAGGGAGGAGGAGCAAGAGAAGGAGAAGGAGAACGAGAAGGAGGAGAAGGAGAAGAAGGAGAAGAAGGAGAAGAAGGAGGAGGAGGAGGAGAAGGAGAAGGAGAAGGAGAAGGAGAAGGAGAAGGAGAAGGAGAAGGAGAAGGAGAAGGAGAAGGAGAAGAGGGAGTCATCAAAGCATATCATATCTCCAGGGCCACGACTTCTGACTAAAAATTTCCTCCAGTTAAAAATCACAGCTGAGCAGGTTGGTTGCACAGGTATTAATTAGCCCACTGAAAACCCAACATTAAAAGGATAACCTCACAGTCTAGGAAGTTTGCCAGAATTTGGCTCATTCTGTTCAGATTGTTATTATTTAACTCTTATATCCACAACAATTTCAATAAAACTGATAATGATATTTTAGAAGCATGTGAAGTAGGATTTTTCTTAGTGCAAAGAAATAGGACTTGGAGACCTGGTAACAGAATTTTCAGCAAATTTATTGAAAAACAAAAGGGAATGCTGGGGATTTAGCTCAGTGACATAAGTGCCTGCATGGCAAGTGCAAGATCATGAGTTAGAACCCTAGTACAAAAAGAAAAAGAAAGAAAAAAAAAAAGGAGTAACTGGTGAAATGCAGACTGAACTCATGATATGAAGCTCATAGGTAAATCAAATTGGAAGGTCAAACCCTGACAGTCCTAAACGTCACCTGCTGCATAAGCTCTAAGTCCCCGGTCACAGTGTCGTAGTGTACTCTCCAACCTCTTTACTCCTGAGTGGCTAGAGGAGAGAGCACTTATGTAAAGTGCCTGGAACATGGTTGATTCTCAATAAACTCAATAAACTCCTTCGAACTAGATATTTCTTCTTGTTGTTAAATTTGCAGCCTCATAGAAGAGAAAATTTGTACACAAAATTAGGGCCAAATGAGTAAAACATGAGGATGTCAAGAAGAACAAGAGAAGAAAACAAAGGGTGAAGGAGGAGTTGGAGAAGAATGAAATGTTTGGTCTCGGCAATGGATGGCAGAAGTGATAAGATTACAATATTTAAGATTGGAGAGACAAGGCCAGCCTGCTGGAAGAATAACAAATGTGAATAGGGTCAGCCACATGACAGACCAACAAACTGCCCTAGCCCTAAGGTTTTGTGAAGAAAAAACTGTCAGTGCAGCAAGCAATCCCTGGTATACAGATCTCCTTTCCCACAAGGATAAATAGCCT
The DNA here is from genome assembly GCF_034190915.1 of Cavia porcellus. Lineage (NCBI taxonomy): Eukaryota > Metazoa > Chordata > Mammalia > Rodentia > Caviidae > Cavia > Cavia porcellus. Next base: position 98,144,381 of record NW_026947487.1, read on the forward strand.
TATCCTAGCAGAAAAAAAATGGGCTGAAGGAGGATTTATCTCCAAGGCCAGAGAAGATTGAAGAGGGACCCTCAAAGCCTCTGACAGCTGCTGTTAACTTTTGTGAGGCAAAGGAATCAAAAGGTGGAGCTGGGAAAGCCTGGAGCTGACCAAGTCCCGAGCCCAGACCTCAGCAACGATCAAAACCCACATAAATGGGACCTGTATCAACGCATGCCCTTAGCAAGTAGAGGAAATCACAGCCTGCCAGTTCAGTGGATGCCAGTCTAGGGGTGGAAGCATTGTAATCCACTTACAGATACAGGGTCTGAGATGCAGGGAGTTGTTTGGATTTTCTAAGGTCACACATCATTATGCTCTGGGGTGAATGCTACAGTTCCATAATTATCAGGACCCATGTCCTGTTACCCCATGGCCCTGCCTGGGAAAGAGTCTAGAGCAAGTTTTAGGACACCAGCCTCAAAGAAAAGGAATCTGATGAGGAAACTTCTCCTTTCATATCTTCCATACTTTCTGGAGGGTCTTATTTGTATGTTTCAGTACAACCCAATATGGGTTCTATCGGTTCCCACTTAGCAAGAGAAAGACGCTATTGGTTTGTGAGTTAAATATTGGTGAAGCAGTCTGATTGTGCACATAAAGCAGGACGCATTAACAGTTGGAGAAAATGAAAGCCCAGAGAGGTATGTGAGAGGCAGTCTTCCAAACAGAGGAAAATTTCCCCAATTCAGCAGTGAATAGGAAGTTGGGTAGAGGCCCCAGTGGACATCTCTGGGTAGAGTGAGGTGTGATGTTCTGGAAGCCCAAGCCTAAGAGATTCTACTATCTGGCTCTGCAGTTGCCTTGCTCTGAGCCATCTGGGTGGCCTGGAATTCACAGGCAGCTGACTGTGCAGCAGTGCATGATGGGTAACAGGTTGCCAGTCTTGGGGGCATGCACTGTCAAGATGAATCAAGGGGAAAATATCTCAGCAATCTTCTAATGACAAGAAGAAAAGCTACTCTTGCTCTGCCTATAGAATCAAAGAAGGGATCAGGGGAGGAGTTGGAGTCCCATAAAAATGAAAACAGGAAGAACAACAAGGAAGCCTTCTTAAGGGACTATCGAGCTCTGTAGACAGCCCTGAGCATCAGCACCCTTCAGCATCCCACCTCCTGCACAAGCCTGTGAGAAGGCGCTGGGATGTGTCTGCTTTTGAAACTTGATGACTCAAGCTCTGAGGGTTCGAGGAGCTCATTCAGGGTCACATAATCAATGGGAAAGAGAATGAGGAAGAAAACTTAGATATCCCAGCCTCCAAAGCCTCTCTCTCATTATGGTAACAGGACTTGGGATCTGACCAGCTAGATCAAGGGTTGAATGCCAGTTCTAACACTGAGTGACTACATGATGTAAACCCAATTTCTGTGATTTTCCATTCCTCTTGATCTAAATATGGGCATGACATCACCTTTTCAGAGAGGTTCCAAGGATGTTAGGTGATGGTGGGGCACAAGGCACAAGAAGGGATTGTACTTAAATGATCCAGACCATGGTTTGGCCTGGCTGATAGGAAAGATCTTTAAAATGAGGTCTATCTTCATAGGCATAGAGGAGCATTTGACTTTCAATTTTTGTTCATTATTTGAACCTCTTACTTCTTCCCATGCCTTCTGGTGTTCAGTGGGTACTCATTCCTATATTCCAATGGAGTTAGAATGGAGTTAGATTTCAAGTCTTCAGGTACAGGCCATGATGTTCAAGGTAGACGCCAAGCCAAGGAGACAGCTGAGGACACCGCCTAGGGAACGCCTGGCATAGAACAGGTGCATGATGCACCTGTTGATATCTATGATGTGAAAATCAATACACAGAAAGTTGACATGAAGCTGTGTTTTTAAGGAGAGAGGTGGCCAAGATATTCTGTCTCCATTTGCTAAACTTTTTCAGTAAAGAGTCTGGAACTAAGGCTGAACTTCTTTAGCATTTTACTAGATATATGAAAGTTCCTTTTGGTTGAGTTGCTGTACTTCTTATATGGCCACAGGCGCCAAGAACCAGAATCATTTAAACTTATGAAATCCTTTTCTCTGGGAGATTTGCAGAGGGCAGTGATCATCTTTTCAACTCTTCCACTAGAATTGGTCAAAAATTTTCTGTCATCTCAATCATTGAAAGTAAGTTTTCTACGGATTCTCTACTCATTATGGATTCAGCTGGAAAACGCGGAAGTCAAGGCTCAACCACTTCCCACTTGCATAGGGGTCCTGAGAGAAGTCACCTGGTAGGGATACTCTTACCGTAGCCTGGGGAAAGTGTGACTCTTAATATGCAGATGCTAGTGAAGTTGACCTTTCTGGGGCTGGATGTGAGATCACCATTTCTTCACTGTCTTTGATTCTGGGAGTTTGTTGAGAAAGACAAGCTTTCTGAATCATGCTGCTGTGGCCCATAAAGGCCACTGATGGGCAAATGGACTAGAGAGCCAGAGACGGGGAAGGAGCTGGGAGGCAGACTCACAAGGCAGAGGCTCTGCACTGTTAAGAAGCAGTCAGGGGTGGTAGCTTTGAGTTGGAAGAAGTGAGGCTCAGTGCTAAAGACCTTCAATTTGGCACCACAGTTTCACTTTTGTTCTAACAGCAAATATTTGCTATTGACAGATATTAGACCTAAAAATAGCAGGACTGGACTTTTTTTTTTTTTTTTTTTTTTTACAATCTGACCATTTGGTTTGGCAACTGGGCAGATTCCAGAGAAAGCAGCAATTACTAAATTTAGGTCCCTGAGCTACTATATGTTTATAGTTGCCTGTATGCTTTTGATCCTTGTTACATTTGTGCAGACACATGTTCTCTGGGCCAGACGATGATCTAAAATACCCGAAAATGCAGTTGTCATGCACTGCAGTTGACTCACAGCTATCATACTGCCTCTCTCTGCTAAAAGAACCCCAAACCTTTCCCTAAGTGTAGGGATAAATCCAAGTCACTGCTAAAGATTCCTTTGACTTTTCTCAATATTTCATTTTCCATGGCAATTGCCATGAACCCAGCTCACCTTTTCCCACCCAGATTCTGCCATCTTGGGCACAGCACATGTGACGTCCCCACCTTGAAGCCTGTGCTAATTCTCACAGTCAGTGGTATATTCCACCTCCCTCCATGTCACTGCATTAAAATAACTGAATTATATTAAAATTGCTGGTGAACAGGTTATCAGTCCTCTATTAGACTGTGAATAGCTGGAGGACAATAAGCCAACCTTATCATCACTGCTTCATTAACACAGCCTTTTTCATAACAGGTTTTTAATAAACCATCTCCTGTGAATGCTGTTCATTCAGGCCCTGGCTTCATTTTAACTCCTAATTCTATGTTCCTACAATGTCACACAGTTGCACATCTTGTCTCTCCCCGAAGAGGGATGTCTTGCCTCCCCCTCAAGAGTAAGTCCCTTGACTGTCATGGACCACAAAATGCACCAGATATTATAATGGATCCAAATCTATATTTATGGCCAGAAATTTAGAGGCCCAGTGTGTCGCTTTCTTTAATCTCTAACTGCAAGTGATTTGATGTAACCCTCTTTGACTTACATGTCATTAAAATCACACTGCCGGATTAAGTTCTTAGACAGATTATACATCTCAATCTTTGTTTTAAGAAATAATGTTTGTAGTCCTCTTTCTCTCCATAAGACTGGCTGCAAACAGATTTCAATAAGTAGTTTCTGAATTGAGGAAGTTTGGACAGAAATCAAAGGAAAAGAGATTAAATACTTTTCTGAGCACCAAATCTTAGAGTCCTGTTCTGTTCACAGAAGAATGAGAGTGTGTCTGAAAACCCTGACCAGAATTAAAAACTCTTGGTGATATAACATTGCAGTGATTCTTAGGATTTAGTTCTGAGGTCTTACTTTTTTTGTTGTTAGTGGGACAAAACACCCAACACCCAAAAGTAAAGAAGGAAAGGTTTATTTTCTCACAGTTTGTGGATGTTTCAATCCATAATCATCTGGCTCCAGATGGCACCAGAACAATACTTCAAGGCAGCAGAAGACAGTATAAGCAATAAAAGCAAAAAAGGGGGAGTGTAGCCCTCACACCATCTCCCTGCCCTCCTCTTGCACAGGATGAGGATGTTTACAAAATGAGGATTCTGGCTCCCTGCTGAGTGACTTAAACTTCTAAACTTCTCAAGTTAACACAATGTATGTCTGATTTAAGGTAAGGAAAAAAGACCTTCTGTATTTAAATAGTCTATGCATTAGAGGGGAACAAAATGAGATGCAGAAAACTCTTGTTTTGCTTGATGAATTCAACTTGTCATCAAAGTATAAAATCTAGAGTTTCTTTCCGGGTGTAAAGAGCCCAGTATGTGTGTCAGGAGACCACCCGCTCTGTGATCTCAGCAGTAGATACAAAGAACAACGTAGGGTTTTGCAGTTGTGTCTACCAAAACACTAAAGTCAAGAAAAGGGTGACAACTCAGCTCAGCTACTTGCCAGCAAGTTGATAATGAGTCACTTAAGAAAACTGATTCTAACCTAGTCCAAATGTTCATCTCTATCTTAGCAGCCCTGCCCTTAAATTGACCAGCTGTGTAGCTGACTGTTCTAATTAGTCTTCAAAGAATCCCTCAAACTCTGTGATTCCTGAGCTAGTACTGTCTTTGACTTTCAACTCACAACAATCCCATTTTTCTTCCTTCTCCTCTTATTTTTCACCCAACTTGTCATCCTGCTTTTTAGACCCCATTTCTTAATAAGTTAAATTGAGGTACTATTTCCATTCTATGATGATATGAGGATCACATAAAATATCAGGCATAGAAGTGTTCAATGGTATCTGTCTTTATTACTGTGTTCCACAAACCAGACACCTCCAAATTATCCTGATTAGGTCCAGAGGTTCTGAGCATGTGCATTTAACAATGAAATGGAACAATATGTGTCCTTCAGTCTAGGTTTAGAGAAGAAAAATGTTCAGGCTTCATGGTGAGTGCTTAAGAGCCTGTGGTTAAGACTAGCAATACATTGAATGAGGGCTCTCTCATTTCATTGTGCTCCAAAGCACCCCTCTAATGAGCTATGATCATAACAGATAAATGGAAATATAACAGAAAAAAGAAAAAAGGTAGAAGAGAAAAGGAAAACAAATGCATGATTCAATTGAAAGTTATTTTGCTGCAGTTATGCAATTTCAAGTTCAGGATCAGACATTATGCTTATTTTCATCTCTGATAACTAAGACATTAGTTTGCTGCTGGATGTACCTATTATGGGAAAAAACAAAATTCAATTCACCTGCATTTGTCACCAGAGTATTGTGTCTGCTGTATAAAAGCAGGAGATTGAAATGAAAGATACCTCTTATTGAATTTTAATTTTGAGAAAAGTGGGACCAATTTGGGAGCCTTGCAGACACACTGAGACAGATGGTGGGAAGAAGACTCAGTGCTTAGCACAGGATCTATTGCCATGGTACCAAAATACACGTTTTGCCTAGGAATGTGTGTATCTTTGCTCCACTCACTTTCATATTTCACAAACAGGTCTCTAGGTTACCTTATTTGCAAACTGTTGAGGCAGATGTTTACCCAAAGTCTCACATATTTCCCCTCACTGTCAGTACCTGAAAAAAAATCTCTTCATACCTGGCTTTGAAAGAATACATTCTCCTGTATGTCTCTGTTCAATACACTGTCCACAGATACTACACTGGCTTTATTAAAATCAAATACTCTATTTAATGGTTTTGCAGTAAAACAACAAAGAAAAGATCACCTTTCCTTTGACCTTTCCTTTCTGGCAAAAATGAAGCATGGGCTAGAGGGAAATCTGTTGATAACAGTGAAACAATATGGAAGAGGTAGATAACATACACAGCAAATGCCACTCTAATTTTATCTGACAAAAATATCAGAAATAAACTGGAGATCAAGGAGATATAAATTTAAACCCTCACATTGCCTTTGGTTTACCTTGTGGTATGTGGTGGATCCAATTCTTTCCCATCTAGATAGTTGAAATAAGAACATTTACCCCTCTGGGAGCAAAGTTTAGGTGAGAGGAAGAATGAAGGAGGTCATGGATGCAAAGGGTCCAGGCCAGGGTCTGGCCAATAATCAAGATCTCATAGAAAGCATTCAATTGCTCTAGCAGTTTAGTAGTAAGTCTTACTTTTTACCTCTATTATTTGAGCTTCCGACCCCTTCTTATGTTTACAAAAGCCTTCCCTTTTTTAGGCATGGACAGCCTTTACAATGTAGAAGGTAAGAGATGCAAAATACTCCCCTTTCCCTGTCTCCCTATATCTATAGTGAGGTATGTAGTGTGGGCTCTACCAGTCAGTTGGTCACTTGCATGGAACAGGAAAGTGATGACACAAAGATTTGGGAAAATGTGACAACTATTGCAGCTGTGGATAGTGATACTATCACAGCCAACACTGAGCATCTGGGATGAAAGTTACTAAAGAGGACCTAGGGCCCAGGATCAATGGTAACAGGAATGTTCCCAAACTCATTCTATGGCCTGATTTTGGCTGTTATTTGGGTATTTCCCGGCCTCCCATGTGCCCATCCTTCCTTCCTTCTTTCTGTCTTTTCCTTTTATAAACTATTTCCTTTTTCCATTTATATTTTCAGTATAAGATAGAGTACTGGCATAATGTATACCAGATTTGCTACTATACAACTGTATTTGGAAAATCCCAGGCTGGGGATGTAGCTCAGTAGCACAGCAACTGCCTGGTGAGTGCAAAGTCCTACATTTCATTCCTGATACCCACAAAAATAAATACATATATACATGCATAAATTTTTTAAAAACCTAGAATTTTCTCTATTTGCTTAAGATTTTTAGTAATAAATAAAATATTAGAGACAATTTTTAAGGCTCAATATATCCCTCCCTGATTCAAAAGTGACTTCTGCTTGAATATGGTAGCTATTATCCACAGACATATTCTTAGTAGTATATATTATATATATCACATAATACATGAGTAACTTCTGCTTCAGAAAATTGAGGAAAAAAGATATTCTGAAAATTGTCCCATTACAATATATTTAGGGCACAGCAGGTTTTCAATGAATAAGAAGTGATCTCATAAAAAAAATAGTAAGAGAAATCCACAAGGATTAAAAGTGAAATGACAATCACAAACTAGAGTAGAAATGGGCTGTTCGGAAGTCTCCTGCCACAAAGAAGAAGGAGCAAGAGAGGAAGAAAACAAGAGGAGGCAGAGAGGAAAAGGAGGCAGAAGGAGAAAAGAAAAAAATAAATAAAAGCAGGGAAATGGAAATGGCCATGGGCAAATAAAAAACCAAGACCTCCACAGACTACACTTCAGGGACCTCAAAGGCCTTCACTTTCAAAGAAAGACTAAGACGGGGAAAGAGTCTCCCTCTGGCAAAGGAAAGTGGTAAAGTATTTGTATTGACTTATGTATCAGAAGAAAAAGTCTCAAAACAACCTGTCTCCTCCAAATGAGTCTCTGGCAGGAAGTTGCCGCTACCGCCCTACACCAATGCAGATCTAGGTTTTAAATATATGCTGTATACATGGTGCATAAAAGTCAAAGCTGAGGAATTAGTATCCCTAGTTTGTAGTGCTTCTGGGTACCTCGCAGAAGAAAATGCAAAAGTTTTTGAAGAAATGTATTTCCAGTGAGGACCTTTAATTCTAAAATAGAGATAAAAGTGATAGGATTATTTCCAAAAGATGAAAAATTTTCCAAAAGTTGAGAAGTATAAAACAAAAAGCGGCCTTTATTCTGAGAACACGGAGAGAGATGTTTGGCACCCCCCACAGCTGGCGTCTGGCGATCTCTCAGGGACACGTGGGGGGGGCGGATATGTAAGTAGCCTTCGTTTGGGGTGGAACCTAAGGAGGGCATTAGGGATGCACAGGTAGCCCATTGGTCCTAGGTTGGCGCCAGAGGTAAATTTCCAGGGGCCGGAAGATGGCGTCACAGGTAAATTCCTAGGGGCAGGAGAGATAGGGGCTTCCTGCTTCCGGTTGAGGCTTTCCTGGCTACAGTGTCCTGTCTGGGCCAAAACCCTTTCAAAAAGAAAGCAATAAAAATTAAAACTCAGAGTATACTCATTTTGATTTTAGCTTCCAAGACTGGGACCTGCCCAATACCTTTTTTAAAATGTCTCTTCTTAAATCTCCTACTAATTATGATTAAGAACTATGGCTCATTCTCTCTATGAAAGAGTCAGTAAAAATTGAAAAAGCTGTGGGGTGCTGGCAGTAATAGACACCCCACTTCTCTCTCAGTATCTTTAAATATGAAACTTAGAAAATATAGGATAAATATGTATATGTATACACATCTAATATTTAAAAGAATGGAAAATAAAAATTTGAAAACACCTTAGAAAATAGCAAAGACTATATAAAACAACTATGCACATGCTTAATTAAACTAAATGGTAATTCCAGGATGAAAAATATAACCACTGAAATTTAAATCTCAAGAAATAGTAGATAACAGTTAAATAAAGATAGCTGAAGGCAATAAAGAGAGTGGGATGTAAACATAAAAACAATTTATAGCACTATTTTCCACATTTTGATTATCGTATAAATTATATCATACTGCATATATCTTCTGCAACTCGCTTTTTGGTTGTTGTTAATGGTAACAGGGAAGATTTAGCTATATTGGTACATACCCATGTCTGCCATGCATGTGGACTGTTACTCATTTATCCGTCTCCCTTTTATTTCTATCATAGATAGTGCTGTGCTGGCCACTTTTGTCCCTATCACCTTGTGCAAGTGGTTCATCTTCCTACAAGCGAAAGTGTAAGATTGAAATACAAGGTCCCCTAAATTTTGCCAAATGCTCTTGAATGTGACTGTAACAATTTATACTCTAATGAGGATGCTCAAGGTTTCCCCTTGTATGTTCTCATCCTCACCAATGTTTAGTACTAATACTAATGATTGTGTTAACTTGGCTAATCCAGTGGTGCGAAGTGGCATCTACTGGGTATGTTTCTGTGCTTACCAATCACTCTAAAATCCTCTTTCATGAATGGCCCGTGTAAGTCGTAGACCTACAGAGTAAGGAGATTTTGTACTTTCTCATGCTGAGCTCTTTCTTCATGTATACAGGTGAAGGCTACACTGCTCTAATTCCCTTGTCCAGTTTGCCAAAGTTCTGGGGCTACTACTAGCTAATGAGCTACAGGTAGAAGACAAGAACTTAATTGCCAGTGTAAAACTCTTGGGCGCATTCACTCATCCCTTGCTGACACAAGCATGCAGCAACTTCATGGTCCAGCAGCTATGAAAGACTCAGCGCCCTGTAAGACAGGCTTCACAGCAGACTTCTCATGGCATAAACCTGTGTTGTGTTAACCCACCTCAGTCTGGAGGTCTCACTGTCACTGAAGCATAAGAAAGCCTAATTCAGACTGTCTTTGTGTTCATCTTTTCCTTACTGATTCATGGGACGTTTAAATATCTATTGGATACCAGTTGTTATTGATCATGTGTATTCAATACACTGTAGATAATCTTTTGACTCAGGGTATATTGGTGTTGCTTTTACCTCCGAAGCCTGTGACATGACCAATATCATTTTAAAATGTCTTTCCTTCTTAAGTCATCAAGTGTAATTATCTATTGCCCACAATGAAGAACTGTGGATGGTTCAACACCCTTCTCGGTTAAGTCAGATATGTACAATGTCTAACATTATAACTCAAGTTGATGAGGCCACAAGTGCCAGACACTGGCCAAACATGATTCTGGATACATCTGTAAAGGCTGAAATAAGACATAACTTGTGGATTGAGTGAAGCAGATAACCTTCCTCAAGGGGGTGGCCTCCATCTTATCTGTCAAAGACTGAAAAGAAAAAAAAAGATGAGTGAGCAGGAAACTTCCCTCCTGGCTTCCTGAGCTGGAATATTGATGTTCTGCCCTCAGACTGGAACATACATTATCAGGTCTTCTGGTTCCCAGGTTTTCAGATTGGGCCCAGAACTAGGTCACCCATTCTATCAGATGTCTCTCAAATGTCTAGCCTGTCTACTGCAGCCTTGGGTACTTTTGAGTTCCGTAATTGTATGACCCACCTCCTAATAATAAATTTATAAAGTATATTTAATATATTCTATATTTTCCATATATAATATAGTCTCTGCTTTTTTTACTTATATATATATATATATATATATATATATATATATATATACTTTACATATTTTTCTCTGTTTCTCTGGAGAATCCTGACTTACCTAGATTTTATAGTAAGAACAGTTCTGGAGGAATAGAATTTTAAGAATAGCTTTTCTGAGTTGTTCCTTTGGCTCCTAGTATTGTCTCTAATCTGCATATAAAGATGTAAATGACTACTTCCAGTAGTAAAGTGGCATTGAAAGTCCACAGCATGATCGGCAGTAGAGATACACAAAATGGTACCAATGGATACCCCTAACCAGCCACCAGTAAAAACCAAGGAGCTAGTGGCTATGAATATGATACTTTCAAACATGTTGGCAAAATAACAAATACAGTGAGATAGACTGGTTGCTCCTCATTGGGACAAAACAGAGAAAGAAAATGATGAGGTCAGCAATTCAAATTTCCAACTCAAGGGCTGCATCACTGAGAAGCCTGACTCAAGACCAGGCCACATGTAAGAAGCCAGGACAGAAAAAAAAAAAAAGAAGCCAGGACAGAAGCAATCACAGAAACATCCAGCAGTGATTCTGGAGCCATGCTGGATGTGAAGGAGCAGTGGTGAGGGGACACAGTAGGAGGTGACAGTTCTAGGATTGGAGAACACAATATGAATGAGGACCTGGAATTGTGAGTGGGGACCAGAGATCAAGGATCAGAAAGCTTGCCTCTTCCCCATCACTGCCTTTGTATCTCTTGCTTTATTTTTGATGATTAAAGGAAATAAATTATGGAAAACAAGATTCAAAAAAACAGCAATATATATCCTGAAAAAAGAGAAGTGGAGGGGCTGGGGATTTAGCTCAGTGGCATAAGCGACTGTCTGGCAAGTGCAAGGTTGAGAGTTCAATTCCAAGTACCATCAAAAAAAAAAAAAAAAGAAGTGGAATATGTGGGCAAACGGGAGGATGAAATGTTTGGAGATGTGAGTTTGGAACAGAATTAAAGATGGTCATCTCTGCACCAGGTAGAAAATCTGCTCTATGGAACTCATATCTTATCTTCTGGGAAAAGAAAAAATTCCTTTTTGTTCAAATATTGTTATAAAGTAATATAAACCCTGTAAAGAACATGTTCAGTGTAAAGAAATGGAAATGAGAGAGAGAGAAATCACCCATAGACTCAGCTGTTGCTTGCATTTCATAGTATTTTTCTTTTCAGATAAAGAATGTAATATTTAGGAATGTGAAATGCTGTTGGTTAACGGAGGGTTATGAGTACAGGGGACATCAGAGAGAGAGCAGAGGCCACCCATTCTGTTCCCTGCATGCTGCCACACTGATCTCTTCCCTGGGGTGGGGCTGCGATGCTGGAGCACCCAGCACCAGAGCAACATGCCCTACAGTGCAGCTTCCATGACTCTTCCACATTGGGCTTCTGGGCATCTTTCCAGTATAGGGAGAAACCCCAGCAGGGTCCTCCAATAGGGCTGAGCCTCTGCAACATTGTCCATTCCTGCCTGAACACTCTGGCCTGAAAAGCACCAAAGTGAAGAAGTATGTACGATATAACTTGGCTCCAGAGGCCAGAGGCCAGGCACAGGGTCAAGCCCTGATGGCAGGGAGATGCACCTAATAAATATCATGAAGGAGGTGCTGCCAGACCTGCCAGATACAAGGCAGATTGTATCTCCTCCCACTCAGTTCCAGCCCTGCATCCAGGACAAAAGCTGCAAGGGCTGATACCTCATGTGTTCCCAGAGCCAGTGTTGTTCATGCACTCCAACCCTGGCCTGTGCTCGTTCCTGGCTGAAAAATTTCAAAGCTGCTGGCCTCCTTGTAGGAAGAAAACCAGCTGTGGCCTCCAGAAGTCACTATAGATAAGATGGGAGAGGGGAAAGGGTAGTTGACAGGTTTGGGAATGAAATATTCACTCCCAACCAGGCCAGGATTATGTCCTTGATCTTTTCCTGATTCAAGGTCAATGCTCAATAAATCTTGATTTTATGGCTCCCTTCATGAGCTAAAAGAAGGGACATATGTTTCTCTCTGGCCCAAGAATGTAGACTATGTCTCCATGGAATTCCATTTAAAAGGGAACTAGTGATGATAAAGGCAGTAAGTCACATGAGCCTGCACATCCTCTCTGGGTATCAGAATGCATCTGAGGAAAAGAACATGTTGTATGAATACCTAGATCCTTGTGGAAAGGAAGGCTATCCATAGTCTAGATTTGAATCTTGACTGTCCCCGGTGACTAGAAGCCAGAGATCTCACTTCCTGTACATGCAAAATGAACACTAGAGCTTCCCCTGCAACAGAGCATTAACAAAAACTAAATAGGTACTTGCAGTGGACACCTGGACATGGAACCATTTTCATCTTTCCAAAGAGATGTCTTGAACCATTACAGTCACCCTTTGAGTGGGTCCACCCAAGGTGACTCCAACATCTTCTGTAGACTTGGACTGCATTGCAGCAATTTCTGCAGGCTTCATCTTTCAAGCCTGTCTGAGACTTTCACAATGACTTGAGCTGGGCTGGACTGTGACCAGACTGTCCCTGCTGGTGTCTTGCTCACAGCAAGGCCCTGAGCAGGGCTGTCCTCTAGAAACAAATGTGAACCATGTGGATCACTTAAATTTTTCTACTAGTTACTGGCTTTCAAAAGTTAAGAGAAACAGGTAAAATTGACCTCAATATATCTTCTTATTCCAAGAATCCAAAATATTTCTATTTCAAAACTACATTTAAGAATGCCTTTACCTCGTTTCTTCCATGCTAAGTTTACAACATCTGGAGTGTTTTCACAAGTATAGAATTTCTCAATTCATATGCCCAATTTTATTGAAAATATGTGATCTATGTTTATATCTCATTTCTCTTTGAGCCCATTGATTTAGTGACTTCTCAGAACTCAAAGCAGACCCACTACTGCAGATGCAGAAGACGTGATGGAATCTCGTTTGCTCCCTCACTCTCAGGGGAAATTGTTAGTCTTGGCCACCAGATCCCACTTCCAAAGCTTTGTCTGTCCCATGCCTCTTTCCTGACCACCCTCCTCACTCCTTCCATTCAGCCATCCAAAGCTCACACACCTGTCATATCCAGGCGCTTCATCTCCTTCCTCCAAGGCACTCTCCCAACTCACTAGGTCTTTGGTTATCTACCAAACTTGTATGGGTATCATTTATTCAGCACTAAGAAAAAGGCATCTCCTTTTTATATCACTGAAGTTTTCCTTTCTACTAAAACTTGCTGATAAAGAGGAGTTGTTTAGTTTTTCCATCTCTCCAGTATCTCAAATCCTCACCAACACTCACGTGTGCTTCACCCAGGACGCACACCCAGGATGAACTTGTGACTAAGATTGGCTGTCTGTTCTCAGGGAGTCATGTTCTATCCAGTCACCTTGGCCAGACTAAAACGGATTTTGTTTTGTTTTGTTTTTTGAAGCAAGGTCTCATTCTGATGTTTAGGGTGCCCTTGAACACACTATGTAATGTAGGCTGGCCTTGAACTCATGGAAATCATCCTACCTCAGACTCCTAAGGGCTGGGATTACAGACATACACCACTATGTCTGGCTTAAAGATCGATATTAATAACTTGTTTTTACCAAACTCATTCCAAGACTTTTCCTATATCAAACTTCTCCAATAGAATGTGAATCATGTCTTGAATTTTTATCTTATAGAAGATACACTTTTTAAAAGGTTGAAAAAAACCAGGTGAAATTCATGTTACTATATTTTATTGAGCCAATGAACCAATACATTCAAAATATTATTTTAAAATATGAGCCTAAAAATATAGTTGAGATTTTTAACCTGAATTTTTTTCATCCTAAGCTTTCGAAATCCAGAGTGCCTCTTATAATTATAGCATATTTCAATTTGGATGGTAAATTTTTGTTGGAAATACCTGATCTATATTTAGACTTCATAAATTGGCAGTTGAAAAAGTAGATTCACATACCCAAGTTGTTCCAAACAAACTCATAAAAGTTTTCCAATAACTGAATCAAGTAATGGCTTTTCAATTTAAGTTAATTTGAACTAAATAAAATGAAAAATTCAGGCCTTCAGCCTCACTAGTCACATTCTTCTGGATTCATAGCTCAGGTAGAACAGTGTAGAGCTAAACGATGCAATTGAGCTGAAGTCAGATGGTTCCTGTACTCAGAATTCTCTGACTCCTTTATATGCAGGATCAGAGTCGAAGTTCTCAAGTGGCCCCGAGCCTCTGCTATCTGCTTGGGCCTGCGCTTCTGTCCTCACCCCAACTCTCTCCTCCCTGCTGATGCTATTCCAGCCAGCTGGGCTTCTTCCCAGGCCAATCCCAGCCCAAGACATTGGTCCTTGCTCTTGCCTCTGCCTAGAATGCGCCCACGACTCCATCTCCCCATGAATCACTCTCCCATTCCCTTCAGAGCCCTGCATGTCCTTGCCTAGCCACTCTACCCCAAATTCATGACCCCATGCACACGGCCACTCCACACCTCCTTCCCTGCTTAGTTTTACTGCTTGGTTGTCACTTATCACTAGTAATCTCTGTAACGTATTCTTGTGAGATGTTTACTATTCCATCTCTTCCTGCAATAAAATACAAACACTACTCAATGAGGACAGAAGGTTTTCTGCTTTTCACTACTGGATCCCCAGCCCTTATCGCCTCATTTGCTGAAGGAGTAAATGTAAGAATGTTAATGAGTGTGTGTGTATTTATGTTACAGGGATACTACCACCTCCAGCTCACAGAGACAGAAAAAGGATCCCATGAGGCAAGAAGGTAAGTCTAAAGGAAAATAAAAAGAAAATAACCGGGGGCTGGGGATTTAGCTCAGTGGCATAAGCGCCTGCCTTGCAAGCAGGCAGTCGTGAGTTCGATCCCTGGTACCGATAAAAACGAAAAAAAAAAAAAAAAAAAAGAAAGAAAGAAAGAAAGAAAATAACCAAAAGGACCAGAATGCAGACAGTTTAATTCAAAATTAAATATGTTGTCTTTAAAAATTGTCTCTTCTCATGGACTTTTAGAGAGGGGATTAGAACCACATAGAACACAAAAAAGTATAAATGCTTCAAATATCGAGCTGACCAGTCAGTCAAGACCAGTCTACTATCATGAAGTTGGCATCTGGGAGAGCTTTGCTTCTAATGTCGTGTCCCTCCTGGATGCTTCTTGTGACAGATGTGGTGATGGTCAGCTGCCCCATCTACCTGCTCTCCAAATCTTATCTAGCCCAAAGTCTACAACTGTAATCATACATTTAAAGCCTGTAAGTGTGTACATGGTAAATTTCTTTTTGCTGTAATAACCCAATCAAAAGACATCTTAAAATAAAATAATGAGCGTCAGCTGTTGGATACTATCTTTTGTAATACATTTCATCAAATATATCCCCTCCCCAAACCTTATGAACTAAGTATTATCATCATGTCCATTTGACAAATGAGGAAACTGAGTCTTAGATAAGTAATTATCACAGGATTGTTAAATGGCGGAACCAAGACTTAAATCCAAGCCTGTCTGCAGTCTTGCCAATGACGAACTGTTCAGCATGTCTGTTACCTCTTAAAAACCTGTAGCCCAGATAATTCCTGGAAACAAAATAGAATTAGTCCAGCTAGCCAAGATAAAATCCATTCATTTTCCAAATAAATTCGCAAGTTCATTTGCAAATATGTAGAATCTTGTAGCAATTACATTGCCTCGAATTTGCTTAATGGAATGACAACTCAGCAAAGCAGCAATGTAGCTCAAAGCACCTTTTATTAGCATTTTTCTCTCTATAAATCCACCCATGAGTCAAGTTAATGATAACAAATCATTAGTGAGAAAGCTCCGTCCTGAATCTGCACATTTTGGACCTGACCTTGGAATCCATAAAGTCTGGCATAAATGTATAGCCTCAGCTCCCTTTTGCATCAAGGGTGACAACCTGCAAGAGACTAATTCAGCCCAAGCACTGTGTTGACAATCATTTGTTTTTAAGTGACACACATATTTCATAATCTCAGTGCACAATCGACCTGCTTAAGTATTGCCATTAATATTCACAACGTGGTCATGACAAAAAGCAGCATACTGAGTGAGCCAGCTGCATTTCAAGTTTTTTAAGGAAAAAGAACCACATGCTCCTTTAGGAAAGACTTTATTGATAACACATTACAAAATCCCCTTAAAATAAGCTCATATAAGGAAAATGAAATTTACTGGAAGGATCGACTCAAAATTCAAAGACAGAGAGCCAGGACTTATTTACACTGAAATGAGAAACAGAAAAAAAAAAATAAGAACACAGGCTGTGGGATCAGGCCATCTTTACTTCTTTCTAAACAGAGCCCAGGGCTTTGCTTTTCTGCAGAACTGCTTGTGTCTCTCCACCTACTCACACACAGGAAGATCACTGGAGTTCTGAAATTTATTCTATCCTCCCTTGCAAATAACCTGCTAATAACTAGAGTCTACATTCTCAGTGAGTAAACCAGGCAAGTCTTGTTTTGTTCATGAAAACTTACATCATCTCAGCAGTTAGCTTCTCAAGGGGCAATTGAGGGGTAAGATCAGGGAACCATCGATGGATGGAGACAGGAAAAGTGCCTACTGGCAGTGTGACTGAATTTGGGCAGTTCTTAGTCCACAAGTTTTTCACAAAATTTATTCTATTTGTTAACACTGATGGAGCAAAGCTAATCCAGAAACTTGAAACCCAACATAAATATTCCCAAATCTGAATCTTCCTGAGGGTGAAAATTAGAGAAGAGTCTCCAGAGGAGGCCTGGTTGAGCTGAGGTTCGAAAATTGACTAAAAATTAAGTAGGCTATGCAAGAATAGCATAGTTAATTTTGAATACAGATACACAGATCCCAAGGCATCAGAAAACATGGGGAAACTGTAGGTATTCAAGCTCCAGAGGTAAGCAGGGGCCACATGATGAAAGTGCATTTGTGTCTAACTAAAGAATTTATCAGAAATTTACAAGAACTCAACTATTACAAACATCAACTCAATAGCACCAAAAACAATCTGCCAAGAAAATGTGTTTAGTAAGTGTTGATTTTATACTACCCTTATAGAGGTTCACAATTTGCATCTCCATTTTAAAGGCTCTAAGAATTCCTGTAACACACACATAAAAATCCCAGGGTAGTTTCATTCAACCCAGGGCTTCCAAAATGTGTTGAATTATGGATCTTAGTCCTAACCCACCTCCTATGGAACAGTCATTAATCCAGTTTAGACATTCTACTTTGAGGCAATGGGGCTTCTAGTGGAAAGTTTTAAAAAGAAGAGTTAAATGATTCAATTTGTGCTTTAGAAATGGCCTACTGCCTACTGCAGAGAATGGAATAGAGAGGGGTAAGCCAAGATGCTAGGAGACTTGTTAGAGGCTGCAGTAATTATCCAAGGGAGAGATGATGATGGGCTGATGTGAGGCCATGGCAGTGGGGATGCTGTGGCTGGGAAAGTCATGGTTGCCTAACAGCCTAATACAAATGACTCTTCCATGACAGATTCCATTTAGGAAGATAAAAGATGAGCATGAGACTGAACTGTATTATGAGAACCAAGAATGGAAGCACTAGCAGGGGGCAGGGCAATTACCAAGCAATGACTGTAACTCTGCAGCCTACAAAAGAGCTGGCATTCTGAAAGAACAATGCTCCCTTTGCTATACAACTGTACAGCCTGCCTTCTGCGAAGGCCTCTCTGAGCCAGGATGGCTGGCCTGGTTTGCAGATCAATCCATTTCCATAGAGGCATTGTCACATTAAGCCAAGGCTGTACTGGACACTGTGAAGGGAATCTGAATGCCGAGTTACAGAATTTACATTTTTAATGAAGCCCTTACTATGTGTTGGGTTTGTCTTGACACATTAAAATTTTTCTTGCCAATGTATCTGTTATCTATTGCTAGATAACAGGCTATTCCAAAACTTAGTAGCTTGGAACAACAAATACTTATCATTTCTCGTGATAACCTGAGCTGATTGAGCTCATCAGGTGGTCCTCTTTTTCCTTCTTGGTGTATGTCATTCTGCTTTCTGTCACTATAGCAAAATGCCCAAGATAATCAAGTTTCCCTGAACTGGTTGGAAGAATCCAGTTCATAATCAGTTAGCCCTGTTGCTTGGGGTTATAACAACACAGGAATGTGCATTAGAAAAAAATCACTTACCTCATAGTCAAAAGGCAGAGACAACAAGGAAAACATCAGAGTCCTACAGTCCCCTGAGAGGATATGTCTCCACGTCCTAAAGACCCCAGGGCTTACAGGTCCCCTCCTTCCAGGAGTACCACCCAAAGGACCAAGCCATCAACACATGGGGAGAGTCAAATGCCAAACTAGGCATGGTATCAGCAAGGGTTACTTAGACAGCTGTGTTTAGCAGGAGGCTCCACAGGGGCTGAATTATTCAAGATATTGTTTCCATGCTGCTGGAAATGAGTGTTGTTTGCTGGGACATCCTCTGAGCTCCTTGCTGGGACACCTTGGTTCTCTTCTACATAGCTTGCCCACATCACTAGCTCAGGCTCCTCATAATACAGCCACCAAGTCCTAGAGGATGAATCTTAACTCACAAGTGCACATCAATTTCTACTGTGTCATGCTTGCCACTGGCTCATTGGCCACACCATACTATATGCTAAGTCTAGGGTGTATGCAGGGGGGTTTCACAGCCCTGTGACTAGTGAGAGACAGCTGGCTGAGGCCACTAATATAACAAACTATCACACTTTCATTATAAAATTGCATCTAGTTCATATAATCAATCCTCTAATGCTTTACTCTGTCTTTGTTGTAATACAAAGTAAGATCTAATTGGAAATGAATTCTCAAGAGAAGCCAGTGCTAAATGCACACAAACAGAAAAGTAAATTGTGAATAACTTTAAATATCAAAGCTCTAGCCAGGTGTGGTTGTGCATACCTCCAATCCTAGCACTGGCCAGGCTGAGGCAGGAGGATCACTGCTTATTCAAGGCCAGTGGGCTACAAAGTGAGAGCTCACAGGCAGCCTGAACTGTATAGCAAGACCCTGTCTCAAAAAAACAAAAGAAAGAGAGAGAGAGAGAGAGAGAGAGAGAGAGAGAGAGAGAGAGAGAGATAGAAAGAAAGAAAGAAAAAAGAGAAGGAAAAAGAAAAGAGAAGAAGGGAAGGAAAGGAAAGGAAAGGAAAGGAAAAATCACAATCAAAGATCTATGAGACAAAAGGGCAAGGTTTATCCCAAGGTTTGCCTATCTTTTCTTACATGTGTAATTTAGTAAACTGTTTACTCTTGCTTCCTTACCTGAGAACCATGTAATAAAATCTGCTTACAGAATGATTAGGAGGATTTAAAATACAGACAGATACATGTGTTTAGAAAATAAATTACCACATGTGTAGCATAGCAAACTTACTCATTTTAGTTCCCTTATCTTCTTTATGCCTGTAAGCAAATATATCATTCTGCATCTTTTTAATCAAAATGTACATAAATTTTGCCTTAATGTTGTATTTATTATTTTAAAACATTGACAGTTTCTGCCTAAGCTTTATCTTTAGTATTTTTAGTTGCTGAAATATTTCCTTGTGTGCACTATAATTTATGTAATCCTGCTCCTGTCTCTATGCATTCAAGTTAATTCTTGTTTTCACTTTTATAAGTTAGACTGATACTATATTTCAATCATTTCTCTCTCAAAATCATTCTGTTATGGTAATACAATAGATACTTAGACCCAAAGTGTATAAAAATATTTATGACTTTTGGTATGCATTGCTACATAGTGCTCCAAAATAAGTGTATGATTTCCATCACAATGTAAAACACTCTGTGTTGTTATTGTATTACTTTTATTTTTGGTTGATTTTTATTTGATCCTAATGAAATATGTACCCCACCTTCTATCTGCATCCCAAATTGCGTTAAACTGTGTGCTTAGGATTTATTGGGGTCTTGCTGTATGTGTGAATCATGAGATACTTCTTCAAAGACCTTTAGAGTTGTATAAAATAGTTATTCTTATATCCATTTTCATTTATGAAGAAGCTGGTGCTTAGAGACTGTGTAGGGAAGAAATCTGGTCAAGTCCAGAGCAGCTTTAAGAAAAATTGTTCTGATTTTTTAACAAAGAAGCATGCATTTTCCCCTTATAATTCCCATACTGAGAAATTAATAATTGTATTCCATCAGAAAAATAATATTTATAGAGAACAAAAATGTAGAAGGCACTAGATTAGACTGGCTAATCAAAAAAGAAAAAGTATTTTCCTTTGAACAGGAAAAGATAATATAGATGCACAGCACACATTTGTTCATATTCATTGCAACAATACTGTACTTTCTACAGTATAAAACCTGAGATTATTAAGTGATCCTGCGCTATGTGCTATCTGCAAGCCACTGTTTGCCATTCTGTAGATTTGTCCATGATGGATAAAATGCCCTCTTTTCTCTTCAGGATATTGAAAGCACAGAGCAGAAGTAAAGTGAGTCTACTGTGTGCCTGCCACAGTGTCAAGCCAGGAACTTTCCAGAAGCACTTCTTCTGGTGGGCCAAGATAATCTCATCCCATTCCACAGGGTTAGAAGATCCATGGGTTCACACCTTGTTGCAAACAGTGAGTTCAGTTCATGAAACAAGAATGCTTTAAGTGGGCTTTCAAGCAACAGGAAGGACTCAGAATTGTACAGAAAAATAACAAGAGCAAGCCCAGAGCTGGGAGAGACCCATAAGCCCAAGTGTTAGCTTTGCTAGAATTCTAGCTTTCTAGAATTTTCATACCAGAAATACCTCTCCCAAAACAGAGGCAGCCAATCTTCCATAGCACCAGTCACCTGCACACAACTACCCTAGCTCTCAGGATAATTCTGAATTAAATACTGTTGCTTGGGCCTCTAAGGAGTTTAACTGATACAGAACTAACTGGGGAAGAAAGTAAAGTAGGATACAATTAAGTACTAATTGGGTGGGCTTGATTCTTAGTCAGCTGCCTCAAACTCACCCCTGAAGCACTTATTTAGCTACATGGCTGGGTCCCACCAGCCCTAGAGAGTTCCACTCAGTAGGTTGGAGAGAGGAGTTGATTCCCAGATGACTCACATCTTCAATTACACCACTTTATTCAAGTCTTATATCAGTGGTTTTCAAACTGCCACCAGACCAGGAATAATCACCCAGGGCCTTGGCAAACCATACGTAGATGTCACCCAGAGCACCAATTCAGAATGTCTGCTTCTCCAACACTTCATGGCACTGTCAAACAGTCCAATGGTCATTAATGTTCTTGTGCTCAGTGGCTCGAGGACCACTGATCTCTGAAGTTCAAGATGAGCTCCAGGGAAAGCAAGCACACCAAACAGAGTGCAAAGAACTGCAATTCTAGCTCCTTTTGCTTGTGAAAATGCCAGGCCTCTTTGAGCTACACTTTCTCCAACCTACAAAATGAAGACAATGCTTCCAATTTCACTGAGTTGCCAGGATAAACAATGAGATGGTAAATGTTTAAGCTGCAATATTGTACTAAGCACTCAGATACTGAAGGATATGAATTGTTAGGTAGGAGATGATTCTCATTAGAGGGGGCTTCAGGTGCCCTTGAAGTTATGCAGTATTTCGTAAGAGAAAAGGAATATGCAGGACATCCTGGGGGCGTGGGTGCAGGGAGCTGGGACTGCACAAAAGATCTAGGATGAGAAACAAGAAGATGGCACAGGTACAAAGAAGGAAAGGATGCGTTTGATATAATAAGAAAAGAAACAGGATTGTGATGACCCATGCATACTGATGAGGATGATGATGGCAGTGACAGTGACGACAAGGGTGGCGATTCGCAAAGACACAATACATGAAGATCAAATAAGAAACTGGAAAACAGCCTGTTAAATTGGATCTTGCACAGGCCTAGGACGAATTCTTTGGTCCATCAGTCAAAGTAGTTAGTTGTAGGAATAGGTCACCAACCCCAGAAGGGAAAAACCCATTTGCCTGATGAAATACAAAGGAATCTTTTCCTTCTTGTATCTCAGTTCAGTCTGATCATAGTTCACCTGTCTTGACTTGTGCTTTATTCTGATTCAGCTTTCCACTGAGAAGCGTTCCACTGTGAAGTCAGCTGTCCATGGCACCTTGGGCTGCAACCATCTGAGCAAGAGCTTTCTTGCCCAATTGTTGTCCAATGAGGTGAGCACTTAGCTGGTGTATTTATGTTGACCAGCTAAAGTTTTCCTTTCAGCGTCTTCTTCAGTCTGTGATTTTTCAGTGGGAAAGGGATGAACATGGTGGCTTTCCCATTCCTTTTTTCATGGACGTAGAGATTGGGAGAAATTGTTTGCAAGAATTTCCTAAATGCAAGGAGAAGCTGATGATAAAATTGTGGCCAAAATTCACACCTATAATTCTGAATTTCCCCAAAGTCAGTTTCAGCCTATTCTTTTCCCATGATTTGGTGATTTAAAGTCCACCAGTTTCTTAGTTCCATGAAGGCATAGATTTCCATCAGTTTTGATAACTTTTGTGGTTCCCGCATGTAAAACAATTCCAAGCATATAGTAGATATTCAATAAATTTAATTTATTCTTACTCTCAATCTATTCTCTCTTACTTTCAATCAATGTGACCTATATCACCGGTATAAAATTCTTTTCAGGAACATTTTCAATCAGCTCTGAAGGTTAGAGATAGTGTTTCTATCGTAACTTTGCACCTGGTATGGCTTGGAGGCATTCTGCACATTAATATGGCCAGAAAGTTTGCCTTGCTATCACCGTCTCTCAGTACAAAGTCTATGCTGCCTGAAATAGGATTTATGTTCCTCTCTGGTAGCATTATGCTAAGAGACCCTGAGAGGGGCCTTGCACACCACCCTACTACTGCTGGGGCTTGGAGGAAACTCTGTGCACAGACAAATTAGTACAGTGGCACTCACTATTCATGTTATAAATATCTAAGTTATTCTTCAGTGACAGATTTTTGTTTCTGATGTGTGTATGTATTTTCAGGCATTTTTGCACAACCAATAAAATTTTTAAAAATTCAGGTTTGACACTGAACTATGCAAGAACCGTCAGCCTTGACACTGAGCCATCCAAGAACACAGGAATGCTTGCAGATTGTTTTATAAGAAAAAGGTGGCTAATGAAAGAGATCTTTTGCTACTTCCTGAGCTTAGAAAGGAACCTGTTCTGGCAGGTATCCTGAAGGTCCTAGGGTAGAAAAGGTAAAGCCTGGTCTTTGCCTTTCTCTTAATAATAGTAACTTACCAGTGAGAAAACCAGGTTCTAGGAGTCAGGATAGGGAGGGTGGAGGTGGCCTTGGCACACAAAGAAGCTCACATATGTCCCTTCACTAACTCAGAAGCCCAGCTGAGCTGAAGACACCTGGGCTCTGCCTCCAACACACCCTGGCTCATGGAGTGGCCCTGCCCCTCTCCTCAGCCCTTGCAAAGTTGGTGCTTGGTGCTCACAAAAGCATTTCTAATGGAAAGGACTTTTTAGGAACTTTATTTCAAATATGAGCAAGTGGGATACAGAGATACAGGGATCTTTGAGGACTCAAGGCCTCGCCTCCAATATGACAACCCAGAGTCAAAAGCCCAATACCAACATTCCCTTTCCACAGAACATGTCCTTAAAAGCCCTACTGAGATGGTAGAGAAACTGAACCCAGTCATCTTACAATTAGGCATGTATATCATGTTTGGGGCACATGTGAACTTCCCAGTCTGCAGTGGCCTAGAGCACACGGAAGGGGAAACACACAAACCCTCCTGGCAAGGAGAAGGCAGTAGTTCCCAAGGACCGATGCTGGACCCTTCTCAAAGAGGAAGGCCATTTCCTGGGGCACACTTCC
The DNA here is from genome assembly GCF_034190915.1 of Cavia porcellus. NCBI lineage: Eukaryota > Metazoa > Chordata > Mammalia > Rodentia > Caviidae > Cavia > Cavia porcellus. The sequence goes on from NW_026947487.1 coordinate 98,168,344, forward strand.
CATTTCCCATTAGTATCTGCTTTTATAGTTGATGATCACAAGAGTTCTACAGTCGGAGGAAAATGCCTTGCAAGAGGCAATTCATTAAAAGAAGTGATACATAGAATACAAGAGGGTGGGCACAGTCTGGGTTTTCAGGGCCCCCTGTGTCCTTGGGAGAAGCCTGTTTCCTGGTGATAGAATCTGAGGCAAGGAGGAGGTCTGAGATGGAGAAAGATAGGAAAGGAAAAAGAGAAGGGAAGAGACTCCAGGGGCAGGGAAGGGAAGGAGAAGCAGGCAGCCCACGATACTTTTTCTGAATCCAAATGCCCACTGAGAATTTACCTCTTTGGAACAACCAAGGAAGAAACAATTGTTTTTCCTAGAATAAGCTGTTTTGAACAGCACCTCCTGAGCTCCTCTTACATATCTGTCCTTGCATGGTGCTTTGGAGACAGAACAGGGCAGGGACATAGTCACTGTTCTCCAACTCCTCAAGAAGGTGACTATGTGGCAGGTGCACAATTTCCTTCACTGTCAAGCCTATCTGTCATGCAGAAGCCAGAAATCTAAAACCCATTTTTCTCAGACTCCCTTGCAGCTGGAGGTCCAGATGTGACTTTTATTTTCTCATTCATTGCATCTATGGAATTGGAATTGTGTCAAGGTTGGAGAGTCAGGCTGCAGAGATGCATCCACTTCACTGGGGAGAACCAGTACAAAGGTGATGGTGTTGGCTTCATCAGTAAGGTGAATTTAGAAGTCCATAGTCCTCTGACTAGGGCAAGAACAGTAGCATCTTTAGTGTCTTACTTCTAGTTCAAGGAATGGTCTCTGATCTTGTCCTGTTGGAAGCAGCTCAATCAGTGGTGCAAGCAAATATCTAATCATCTGCTGTTTAGAAGTCCAAAGACCTGTGATAGTGGTTACCAATTTCCATGGTATGTTCCCCAAATGGCTGCGTCCACATGCATTGTTATATTTTGTTTTCACTGTGTGAATGTGTTAGATGTAAACAACTTCACGAGCACAGAGAAAAATAAAATGTAGTAAAATAATTAGATGAATTTTGAGTATCTGTTACTTCTGCCTTTCCTATCACTTACTTAATTATTTGTTTATAAAATATAATTTTTTTGTGTGTTTCACAACCAGCTAACAAAAATTTCTGAAAGGCTGGTAGCCCTTGAGAGCCTGCACAAACTGACTTCAGCACGCCTTTGATTCCAACCCACCCCAGAGGTTATGAGCAGGGAGTTCTTTATATCCCAGTGGCCTTCTGCGATTATTGTTCAGAAAATTCTGTGCCTGAGAATGTTCTGCAGCCAGAGTAGCATGGAAGGCCCCCTCCAGGGGTGCACCAGAGTGGAATCAAACACTTCATGCCTTACAAAGACTTTCTGACAATGAAGGGATGGGAGGTAGTGAGTGAACACATAGTCCCCACATATAATGGTACGATACTGAAGTGTGTTCCTTAGTGTTCAGAGACTGAAAAGGATTACACACAGCTACCCATAGGAGTGACCTACTCATTAATGCACTCTGTATTGGTTTTCCTTTCTTCTCCATATTGCTTCCTATTGTGATTTATTCCCAGATCACCCCCAAAAGTTTCATGCACTCATAGGTCGGACATTGGGGAGGTGACTGGATCATGAGGGTGATGCTTTTTCACTGAATTAACCCACTGATATATTTCTAGCTAAATGTGATACTGGAAGTTTGCAAGTGTTGCAAGAGACAGGTCACAGTGAGCGTGGCTTGGAAGAGTATCTCTCTTTCAGGCTCCTTCTTTGACACTCTGCTTCCTGTCCACCATGCCATGAGTAGCTCTCCCTGATCGTGCTCCTCTGTCGAGCTCTCTTACCTTGGATCCAGCCAACTATGGACTGAAACATCTACAAACAGCAAACCAAAAATAATTCACTTTCTTTTAGTTGTGGGTGTCAAGTGTTTTGCCCCAGTGATAAGAAAAGTGACTGAGACACTTCCATGTTCTCTTATCAAGCCTCCTACTGCCAGTCTCTAAATAAACTCCTTGAACCCTAATTCTCGTCTCAGAATGTGTTTGGGGAATAGTAAGTTAAGGCAGGAAGGAGTTAATGCAACAATGGACGTGAAATATACAGCAGAGATAGGCCAAAAAAAGAAAAAGTACTCCAATATGTTTTGGTTTTCTATGATCAAATATTTATAGGGCATGGTAGGTACTAAGCGCCCTGCCATTTGTGTTCATTGTAGTATTGAGCTGTGCCCATTGCCTCTTAGACTATCATCACAGTAAGGTGCACACAAGTGGAAGAGTGTTCCACAGGAACATTTCTTCACAAATAAGAATCATGCAGAAAAACCATTTCAACAAATCTTAGATGTCTCTAAATCCAGTGCTCTCATTTTTCAATCAAGGAAACTGAGGCTTAAGGAGGGAAAAGATCCTCCAGGGGTCACTTCAAAAAGCAATAGTGATTAGAACCAGGAACTGGTCTTTTGATTGCCACACATGGCCCTTGTGCACTGGGGTCAGCAAGGCCTCCTGCTCAGAGCTTTCCTTGCAAAGATTGAAGAAATTGCTCCTGCACTCCCCAGGGATTTCCACTTCTCTTCCCCAGTGTTGTAAAATTGCCTCAGCTCGAGGATTCGCTAAGTGACAATTCCCTGGGCAATGTTGTTAGAAATTCTACAGCTGGAACCACAAGTTATAATAAGACTGGATAGAGTGAGAGCCCCCAGGACCAACAGAAGTCATCTCTGAAGCAGTAACTCACACAGTAGTGCTGTGTGACTATCCAAGAGGGACTTTCAACCTGTGGGCACTGGGTCCATTGACTTTTGGGGGAGGGGGGGAGGGTGCGATCAACCCTAGAGTTCCTAGGGCTCCATGTTTACCTATCAGGCATCAGAGGGGACTTTCCCAAGGCTCAGCAATGTCTGCTGGGAAATAATGAAGAGTCACTCCCATTAGCATGTCACTTGAATAGAAATGTACCAGATACTCTCTAAACCAGAATCTTCATGACAGCCTCATGGAGGAAGGGGTCATAATGTTCATTTTCTGAGCTCATAATGCTGAGGTTCAGTGGGGTTAGATGATATGATCAGGCTGACATATATGCTAGGACAGCTGGGTTTTGAACTTATCCCTAATTTGGGAATATAAATTTGAAAGACTCTCTTAGTCTCATAACACCCACTAGAGAACAACAGAATGTCACTCAAACAGAGAAGTGTCAAGTTCACTATGTGTTAAAGAATAGCAACTGGTACCGAGGATCAGAATGCCAGGTATCCCACAAGGCACAGGGTCATAGTGTGTAGAGTTCTGTAGAATAAGCTCATCGGTTTGAGGTGGATCTGGGGAGCAATGGAAATTATATGCTGATAGGGGGTGAGTCTCTGCATGAGGCTGAGCACAGAGCATACCTCTGTCCCAAGTGAGAAGATATTATTGAAAGGTACCATGAAAAACAGTTCTGGAGAATCCAAATCCAGAGCCAAAGATTATAATAAGAGATATATCAAGATTTGAGCTGGAGGGATAGATACTTGGTCATATACAAGAGAAACACACTAGAGAGCAGAAACCTAGTGAGCAGGGACACTGGTGTCATCTAAGACTGAGATCTTAGGTCCCTGAGTAAGCATATAACTCTTTACACTCTCACCCAGCAAAGGTGACCCTTTCTGATCCACCACCTGCTCCAGTGACTCTTGGTCTCAGACAAGCTGGGGAACGCTGCTCCGTGTTGTTCCCCAGAACATGTAAGTCATCCACTTCTCTATCTCAAACCTGCTTAGAATGATGAATGAAATTTGAGCAGGAAATGATAGTGGTTAGGATTGGGAAGTGGGGAAAAAGTCTGACAATTCCTCAGCAGGAGCAAGGCAAGAGAGCACCCTAAGTGGAAGACAGATAAACCTGAGAAATAGAGCAGGGATCAGCATGTTGGCATGGGAGGATGGTAAAAAGGAAAAGCAGCTAGTTGAGAAACATAGGCATGTGTAGCTAGCAAGAGTTCTTGATCAACCCAAAGAATTTTCTTGTGTACTTAATGCAGAATCCATGGAGAGCTTTGGGGGTGGGGCAGTAATATCTTCAAATGTGCACTAGAAGAACATTTCTGTGGCCAGTAGGCAGGAGGTCAAGGAACCAGGCAGACGTGGACCAGGGGTGTCCCCAAAGGCTGTGTTGAGTCTGATGAAAAGGCTGCTAAAACGATTTGTTTAAGAAATGCATCCTTGGCAGCAAAGATTCTCTGGCCTGGAAGTCACCACTACAGATCTCCTTTCTCAAGAGTGTCAGTATGTCCTGGACCTCACATCAAACCCTGGCATTTATTCCACAGAAATGAAGCAGAGCGACATCCTAGAAAATCTCCTGCCAGATAGGTGAAGCAAGAATTTAAACATCTTTCTTTTAATTTACATTGCCTGTTGAAAAATGCCTGTCCAGCCAAAACCCGATTTCTGCCTTTTTAATGCAAGTGCAAATGGATTGAAGGTTCAGATAACAATGTAAAATTGGTTAATCAACTTTCATTCCATATTTATATGGCAACAGGGAGATTTTACAGCTTTCTGCAGCTCGGCCCAGTATTCTGTGAAAGCCAGCCAGCATTTTATGTCCCCTTAAAATTGCAAACCAGAGGCTCCTCTGCTGTCACCGACCTGCCACCCCTCCTGCTAACCAGCTCTCTCGCCTTGCTGGACAGATCCAGTGGGTTCTGTTTTCATTCTGAGCATGTAAGGCCATGCAGGAATAGGTTTTATGTTTTACTAGAGAAATGAAAATCGTTTTTTGCTCTCATCACCACATCACCACAGAGGGATGCCAGGGAAGCTGCAGAATGAGTAAAATTACTGAAAATATTTTAAACTTAATTTTCTGTGTCAGGCAGACCCCACTCATTGCTGGCCTGGTTCATTGTTCCTGGACTTCCTATTGTTCACAGCCTGGAGTTGGAGTCTTACTGCCTGGTGCATAAGACCTTTTGGAATCTGGGCCCTTCATCTGTCTTTCTCAAGGAGTGAGAAAACCTAGGAAGTTCCCATCATTGTCCTGGCACTGGGAATCCAGCTGTGAGCAATAGGACCATTCCCCCTTCCATGGGGTTTGCATTCTAATGAGGAAGACACACAAAAACACACCCGTAGCAAATTAAATTAGTAATTTCAGGCAGTCTATGGGCTGTGAAATGAGGAAAGACTCAGAGAAAAAGTGGGAGGACAGTGGAATGGGGAAAAAGAGGGCACTTCAGGGACATGAGCTGGCCAGGCCATGGGAACAGTCAGTGCAAAGGCTCAGAGGAGACACGGAGGTGGGCAGGTCTTTTGAGCACCAGGAGGAAAAGAGGGTGTTTGGAGACAGAAGCTACTGGCAGACATGAGGGCTGGTTGGGCAGCAGATTCTTTGTGGATCTCACAGATCCAGGTTTTAATGCAAGGGACAAAGAAATGGCTCATAACTGTGGTTTCAAAATGGCCACCCCAGGGAAAATGGATGAGGGAAATGGAGGAATGAGATGGGAAGACTGCATTGTGACCTCTGACCCAAAAAGTTGGAATGAAAGACTGAAATGAGAGTTGATATTGGGAGTAGAAGGGATACTCAAGGTGTGCCAGTGACACAATGAGCATCACCCCCCTGCTGACCATTCCTCCACCCTCCTGGGCTTCGCTGTGTCTTCTGAGCTTCTCATGTGCTTTCATGATTCCAGCCATTTCTCCTTTCTCCCCTGGTAGACTCCTATTTATACATTAAAACATTTTCCTTTCTGTTCTGTCATCCTGGAAAGCCACTCTCCTCCTTTTGTGTGCTCTTACCACGTTACGTCACCAACTTTTATATGCATGATTTTTATGTATCTTGGAACCATTTAATTAGTTTTTAAAAATAATCTTCAAATATGCCTCCCCTGCAACATTGTAATGAAAAGGGAGAAGACAAATTTCTGAGTACCTGGCACACTCACATTTAAGAGAAGCGTCTCTAATTAATGTTGAATGAATAAAATGCATCCCAGGAAAAGAAGTAAATGACCTCACTTCAGACAGAATCAAGAATTACTGCACTGAGAAATGACTACCTTGGATGACTTTCCCCAAACAGACAGCCCTGGTATTTCAGAAACAATGGCTCAGATGCTTAAACGGGGTGGGAGAAAAAGCTTCCAGCTCTAGCATCCAGGCCTGTGGTTTAAGAGTTATTTATGGAAATTATGACCAGCACTATCATGATAATTAAAACCAACTCATTCACTGGTGTTTAGATTTGGTAGAAGCAAAGAAGAATCCAGTGCATATCTGAGCTGCCCTAATTATAAACTCCTTGTAATCAACGTTTCTTTTCCTGGTTACATTTCACAGTTAATTTGTTTTTCCCACACAAATCGAATTCTGTACTCAAGACACAAAGTATAGTGTATTATTGCACTATTTAAGAAGGTTCTAGCTATTTAAAATAAATCCCACAAGTACAATTAATTTTTGAAAATGAAATTCTCCCCATGTAGGTTTAAGATTAATGACATTTGTTTATTATTGGATGATCTGCTTTCAAAAAATGATATGAAGCAGAATTGGCTCCTAATCTTGATGTATTTATTTTCAGAAGTGAAATGACTATAAACAACATCAAATGTAATTTCCCAGAATGGTAACAGGTTATCAACTTCTTGAGCTATTCTCTAATAAATTTTAAAGCTTAAAAAAAAAAGACTGAGTTCTAAAAGAGGAGACATGATGGAATTTCTATCTGAAAAACCAGCCCACACCTGAATTCCAAGCCCTTGAAGCAGAACTACCATGAGCATGAACCAGGAGAGGGTCAGGAAGCTGGTCAGGCCTCTGTGCCTCCAGCCAGCTCTGCTATCCATAAGAAGTCCAGGGAATGGCCAGAGCCTCAGGATCTTTCAGTGCAACAAGAACATCGGGCCTACAGTGACCTGCTGCCCTCCCGGGTGTTATCATCCTGAGACCAACGTGAGCCTCAGGCCCTACCCTTGGAGGCAACATGTGACAAATGAGCAAGAGAGAAAGGATAAAAATGACTGGTGGATCCAGAGGCTGGAGTGGCCCTGCAGTGCCTGCCTAACCTCTGCCAGATGGAAATGATCTCAGCATTTGCGCCCTTCAAAGCCCTCTATTGCTGTGTTCTGTACGTGCCTCTCATCCTGGCTACTTCTCTTTCTCTCTAAGGCATTCTGTGAAAAAGATTCTGTCTGTGTTAGAAATAAGGAAAGTGGTTTCTGTCTCCACTGAAGGAAGGGAAGGAAGGATGAAGCCTCTCCCTGCAGCTTCATCTTATTGTCCTTCCTGCCAATGAGAGAGCCTGTAAGAACCAGGGCAGAGATGAAATTGCAAGTTTGGGAAACGAAAGTAGAGCGAGGAATTTAGTTGTTTCCTTTTTATTTCCAATTACCTTTGATTCTAAGATCCCCTTAGTCCAGTGTTTCTACATTGTTGACTCTAAAATCCCCTTAGTCCAGTGTTTCTACTTCATTTAAGGATCTTGATAAGTCTACAGATGCCTGGGAACCATTTCACAGCACTGAACACACAGAAGAAGGTGGGCACAACTTGTGCAAGTACACCAACTCCCAGAGAATGCTGAGATGCCCTACAGAGCAAAGCCCTGTTCTAGAGAGGAAAGAGCACAGAACTAGGACTGAACACATGGATTCAAACAGGTGCTTATGACCTCCTGCATCTTAGCTTAGAGCCTCCTCTGGGCCTTTGTCTGCTAATCTACAAAATACAGATGAGGAATCTACAATGAATATCAGTAATCCTGGCCCAAAACACTTTGACTGCTGGAAGCTGCCCTTGAAAAGGAGTTGGGTTTGACATAAAGCTCTAGGTTGGGTGTAACAGGGCATAAAGAGACAATTTCACCCATATCCACAGAGGCAAAAAAGGCAGAGAGAGACAGAGACAGAGAGACAGAGACAAAGAGAGACAGAGAGACAGAGACAGAAAGGATGGAAAGTACCATACTTGATAGCAATGATCAATCATTACTAAATAATGACATTAGACTGAAACTGAAACCAGCATGATTTCCAGGTATGGCTGACTTCAATTTTTTTTCTGATTTCATATTTTAGAAACAACCAAATACATTCAGAGATTGAAGCACCTATTCAACAAGGGCATCGGCTGGTAGACAAATCATAAGAGCATTTGTTGTCCCTTGGCTTTGTGCTGAATTCAGAACAAGGACAAAGGAGGTTAACCTGCTCTTTAGTGTTCTGATGGGATACTGCAAAGGCCACCACAGTCAGCCCAGGTTCCACATGTTCAGGTAGAGAGGCAGGTACAGAAGCCAAAACCTTAATCCCAGCTCTAGTCTTCATCTCCATGCTTCAGAACTGCTAATTGAGACCTAGGTCAAACCTTATAAAGACCATGAGTTCTTTACAGCACAAACAGACCACTTAATCTTAGGGACTAAGTTATAGCTTCACACGTATAATGCAATTAGACTTCAGTGACAGGGACTTCATGCTGACATCCTTGTGTGTGTTGGGAGGGGCAGTTTAACCTTAGGCTTTGCTGAGTAAGCACACATTAAAAATTTAAGGGTGGTTTATCTAAAAGTATAATAAAATAGAATGTATAAGCCTAAAGGGCAAAAATAAATAAATGTTCTAAAAGAATTTGAGCAATTTAACACAAAGCAGGAAAATAAAATGGCATATACATATATATATATATATATATATTGTGTTTTAAAACTATGAACATTCTCAGATCAAATTGGAAAAATATACAGCTCTATGATGCTTATGAATCATACTGAAAGTCTGAAAGTAAAGGGATTATAAAAGTCATACTAGTCAAATATAGTTTGTTCTCTAAACTCACTGTAATTATGTTTTATATATTCACTGTGAGCACTATATTTTTAATACCCAACAATTGCTTCCAGGAGAATACGGGGTTAGGTTCCTGAAAGTCTCTGGTTATAACACTTTCAGCAACAAATCAAACATAATCCTGTGTTGTGTTTTTTAAAACATCTTGTTTAACATATTTCATTGATTCACTAACCTTGAGTTCACATCAGCAGCACAACTGCTCACACCTGAAAGGGATGCTGTTACCAAGTCTTCCTAAAACACACATACTGTAATCTTCTTGAGCTTAGGAAACCTAACAGCACTTCAGCACTGCACCTGAGTCTTTTAAATTGTAAAACAACCAAAATAAGGGAAAAATAGAATCGCACCCAGAAAAGATACTGGTTTCCAGTATGAGAGTTGAAGCAAAGAGTCTCAGAGACCCATGTTTGAGTTCAGCTGGGAATATACCAGATGCCTCAAATCTTTCCACATTTCACATCTCTGAAAGTGATCATGACAGTGATTTAACTATTGACCTGAGTATTACAAATGGCAGTCACAAGTAGGTATGTTTATAACCTAAGAATAATAAGGATCAGTTAATCTAGCAAAAAGAAAAATGGAGTGATGCATCTATATTAATGTACCAACTAATAGTCAGTAAATAAGGCTGGGACAATTGGCCTTCCCAGAGGAAAAATATATGAATAGAATAAAATTATATCTCATACTGCATAACTCCAAAATTAAATTCAGATCATTTCCAATAAAAATGCTAAAATATGTGATGGTGGGAATGGTGGAGTGTGTGTGTGTGCGTATGTGTGTGTATGCATGTGTGTGTGTGCATGGGTGTGTGTGTATCTTGCAAGCTAAACTAGAAATAGAAAGATCCAGAAAAGTGGAAGGTGCCTTTGAAAAAGAAGAAAGGGAAGATTTGCTTTGTTGTTCTTTAAGACTGACTATATGCTTGATTAAGTTGTGTGGTGTTGATACAAGAATAAACAAATAGATTAACATAACAAAACATAAGACAGAAAAGAGCTTACACAGACATGACACAGAGGACTGGAGAAAGGAGTCTTTTAAATGCATTGTTAGAAAAGGCCTAGATATACACATGGAAAGAGATAAAACTGATGTCTATGGTATACTGCACCTGAAAACTGCAATAATGAGATGCCTAACAAGAGTAGAATGGGTAAGTGCACTGTGGAATGTCCATCCAATGATTCAACAGCCCATCACAAAACTGAACAAATTATATACTTCTCCTGGGCTAGGCTCGCAGACTGAATATTGGGAGAAAGTAGTCAGACAAGAAATAAAATGCTGTAAGTTATGTGCATGCCCCATACCCCAGGCTTAAAAACTGGCTCCCAGTGTGTTAGTGCAGAGGTGGTATGACCTCCCAAGAGGTAAACTTTAGAGGACAGTGTTTGGGTCATTCAGGGCAACCCCACCTAAAAGGACTTAATGTAGTTTCTGTGGGTTTGTGATTAACTCTTAGAAGAAGGTTGTTATAAAAGAACAAAACCAATGCCTCCTCGCCTCTGATTTCCTACCTCAACCAGGGATCTCTCCATCTCACATGCACTTTTGCTCTGATGCCATCTGTCACAGCATCATGCAGCCACAGGAATCATCCCCAAAGGCTGAACATGTGGGGCTGCCCAATATTAGATTTTCACCTTCAAATCTGTGAGCTGAAAAAGAAATATTTTCTTTATAAAGTACCCAGAATCAAGTATTTCATTATAGTAACATAAAGTAGACTAATGTTTATTTCATTAATGTAGCATTATGTATATATATATATATATATATATATATATATATATATATAGCTTGAAAAGGCAAGCAAAAACTAAACAATAGAGTTTAAGGATAAATGCTTAGTTAAGAAATATTATCTTTACTTGTTCACCTTAAGGATGCATAAATAGTAAAATTCTCATATACACAAGAATATGGTTGCCATCATAGCTAGGACAGTGATTAATTTGGGCAAGATGAAGAGTTTATATTCGACAGAGAACAAATACAGGGTTTCTGCTGCCCAGAGTTTTTATTTCTTCACATTACGTTTGCTTTATAATAAATAAGATGTACATTTTAATTTAATTAAACCTTAAGAGTTCTAAAAATTTTCTTTTTTTAATTTTATTTTAATGAGGATAAAATTAAACAGAACAAAACAGATCATAGGAAAACAAGGTAAGAGACACAGATTTCAAAGCAAGACAACTAGAGATCTTCACTGTCTATCATATTGTCACTGGTTTTCTTCCAAATAGTTGTCCATATCTTCACATACAGTGAATTCATATAAAACAAAATAGCATAGAGTTGATCAGAACAATATGATGAAGACATTTTAGGTCTTCTAGACCAGACAAAAGGGAAGTCAACAATGGTTGCCATAATGTCTCTCCTTTTCTTCAATATAGCTGTCCATACCTTCAGGTATGTTGAAATTAAACAAAACAAAACAGACTAAATCACTCTGAACAAAGAATAATAGTATTTCTGGATTTCACATCATGATGCTATGGAATCAGCACTGGATACCTCAGTGTCTCTTTTTCTTCAAAGTAGCTGTTCATTTCATCATGCATTATGTAATCAGTTCTCATAAACTGTTTAGAAGTTCTACACATGCATAAGTCTCTACATGTATACTTATCCTTTCTGTATGAGAGGGAAAAACAAAGCAAAACAAGACAAAACAAAACAAATTGCTAGAAAAAAAGAAATTAAAAAGACATATAAAGCCACAATACAAGGTGATCTACAATAATTACCATCATGTCTCTTGTTATCTTCAATAGAATTGTCTATATCATCAGGCATAATATAATTAAACATAGCAGTACATAACAATATTAATAAAAACAAAACATTGGAGACATTATAAGACTTCAAAAGCAGGTAATAGTCAAACCAGAATGAGTTTCCTAGTGAATCTTGTCATCTTCAGAGTAGTTGCCTATATCTCTGATTTGATGCTATCAAATATAACAGATTCGAATAAAGTTAGTCAAGACAAAACAGTGATCTAATAAACCAGATTCAAATAAGGTCAGTCATAACAATACAGTGTAAGTTATACAGGGCTTCAGATTAAGTTAATAGGAAATTAAGGATGGTTACCATAATGTATCTTATTATTTTTGGAATAGCTGTCTGTGCCCTCAAATCTAGGACAAGCAGACAAACTGGAACAGAATATATAATCAAGCTAAACAAAACAATGAGAATAATGTGGATTTTAAATTCTGATATGCTAGTAACAATGTCCTTTGCCTTTCTTTTTTAGACAATTTCTCCCCTTTCACTTTCACAGGGTGCTGTACATTTTGGGTCCCACTAACTATTTTAGTTTTAGATTGGGGGGGGGGGAAACCACTATTTACCTAAGTGGTTCTGAACCTTTTTACCCCTGAGCTTGATTTTAAGTTGTATTCCTTTACCTACAAAAGCCTCAAGGTTTTCTTTCTTTATAGCGGAGTAGTTTTCCACTGCACAAAAGTGTCATGTCTTTCCAACCTATCTGCAGCCACTGACCTAGCTGACCCTATTTCTCTCTTGTTTCCTGTCACATAGAGTATTGTCTTCTCATATTTGACTTTTGGTCCATAAACCCTCTTTCAGGTTAAATATATTTCCTATACAGAACATCTTGATGGATCCTATGTCCTGATCTACTCTGCCTGTGTTTCTTTTTGTTAGTCTATCAAGGCCATCTATGTTAGTGATTATAGCCAACCTTCTCTACTTTATCTCTTTCATGTTATTTTTCTGCCCTTGGTTGTCTACTTTGTCCCCTTCATTCCACTGTCTGCCCCATTTGTTGAGGCCTCTTTGCTGCTGTTCCTGAAACCATGTTCTCTCTCTCTCTCTCTCTCTCTCTCTCTCTCTCTATATATATATATATATATATATATATATATATATATATATATAATCTTTCTCTAGAATATCTTTCAGTATTTTTTGTAGGGTTGGACTGGTGGTCATGAATTTCCTCAGTTCCTCTTTGTCATGGAAACAGCTTGTTTCTCCTTTAACTTTGAGAGATAGTTTTTCAGGGTACATCAATCTGGGTTGGAAGCTATTTTCTTTCAGGACTTGGAATACTTCGCTCAAGCTCTTATTGATTTGATGGTTTGTGTCCGGAAGTCTGTCATGATTTTGATGGATTTTCCTTTATGGGTGATCTGTTTCTTTTTCTGATGGTTTTTCATATTCTGTTCTTGTGATGAATTTCCGGATCTTGATTATATATGTCTGGGTGTAGAGCTGTTTTTGTTGTAGCTGGCTGGAGTTCTGTAATGCCTCATACATCTGAATATCAATTCCTTTTCCTATGCCTGGGAAGTTTTCCTTGATTATTTCTGTGAATAGCCTTTGTATTTCATTTGTGTTTACCCCTGCCTCTTCACTCACATTTTTTATTTTTAAGTTATAGATCCTCTTGTCATCTTCTAGCCTGTGCATTGTTGCCTAATTTCCTTGTTATTTTTAAGAGATCTTTCATTTCACAATTACACATTGCAAAACTATCTTCAAGTTTTGATAATCTATCTTTGGTTTCTTCTAAGCAATTTTTCCAGCTTTCAATGGAGTTTTTAATTTCCTGGTAATCTCTTTGAATCTATTTCATGTATTCTAGGTTTGTTTTATATTCTTCTTTGAAGATTTCCCTCCTTTTATTGTGTGTGTTCCTCTATTCTTCTATCTGTGTCTTCTTGAGAGGTGCTTAGCATTTCCTTTATTAATCTTCTTATATTTTGCTTTACTTGTATTACTATCTGTTTTGAGTTCTTCTATAATGTCACGAAGGTATTTCTTTATGTCAGCTGATGCCATGTCTGATATTGTATGTTTGCTGCTCTTGATCTCTGTATTTACCTCTCCTGGACCCATTTTCTTTGGGTTGGTGGCTGGAGGCTTTTTCTTGTTTCTTTCTCTTGTCATGTTTCTTGTTTCTTCCATACAAGTGTATGGTAGAGGTCCCAGACCCTTTCTGTATTGGTTACAGTTCTTCTAAAGCATGCTGGCTAGGGATTGCTGCCCTCTCCAGTTTGCTGTTGATCACTTAGATGCAAGCAGGAGCAGTATAAGCTGGTCCCTCCCCTCCAAGCCAGTCAACCAGCAGGGCCCTTCACCACATTAGTGTGTGCTACATGGATGGAGCCGGTTCGGGACAATTTCTGTGCCAGGCATTTTGTCCCTGACTATTGGGTCCCAACCAGGGGCATGACCCAGCCAAAGCAGATCCCACCAATCCACTTTGGGCTAGGAGGGGTCAAATGAAGCCACTAAGGTTCCTGGTTCAGGCTTGTCTTGCTCAATTCCAATATGTCATCCAGCCGGTCATCCCCCTACCTTGGGAGGACCAAATTCCAAGCACTCACCATGGATTAATGCAGATCTCCACACTGGCTCTGTTCTCCATTGTGAAGCATCCTCCCACCAAGGGCCACCCCTAACTTCAGCAGTACTGGGACTTCAGTGTGACCTCCAGTCATCTGGCTCCATGGTGCCTCGCACTGCGAGACCGGCTCCAGTTAGAGTGCATCTGACTCCAGCCTTCTGTCCACATTTTCTTTTTCATTTTCCTTAGTTTCTTCCTGGGTCATGGGAATCCCTCTCCTTTCATCTGGTCTTCTGCATATTGGTAAATTCTAGCGTCTGAGCGGTTTCTCTCAGAGAAGCTCTTTACTTTGCTACTTATTGATCCACCATCTTCTGAGGACCCCTCAAAATTTTCTTGAGGTTATAAAGTTTTAAATTTTTCATAATAAAATATTGTAGCATGTATTTATGACCCTCAAACTCAGAAGATTCCATAAACAAAATGTTCAGTGCATTTAGCAAAGCAAAGATTTACAACTATATCTATACCTATATCAAATATATCTATATCAAAGGAAAGATTTACAAACATATTTAAGAAATAAATTACTCAAAATAGTATTAAAGGATAACTAAAAGTTGAGAGAAAATAGTCTCAATGCATATAAGCCGAAAGGGTTAGTACCAGGAATATATAACAACTGTATATATAAAAGCATATGAAAATGTGGCTACTAATGAGACACTGTTTCTTGCCCATAAAACCATCAAAAATTGGAATACTTGATAATATCAGTGCAGGAAAATGACATGTGTCATATTGCTGGTAGGAGTAAGTGTCCAAGCAGTTGTAGAGTGCAACTAAGAAATGTGTAGTACAACTGGAAAATGCACACTTATCAAGACCCAGATGTGATGGTTCATCTTAGTTGTCAGCTTGACTGACTTGAGAAATGCTTCAAAGTGACTAAAGTACATTTCTTGAGTTTCTCTAGATATGTCTTGGGGGCTTGATCTTGGGGCCTGTATTTAGCTCCCGACCCCTACCTCTCTGGATTCTCCCTTGTTCTCTGCTTCATAGAGGGCAGGAATAAAGAAACTTTTCTCTGCCACTTCTTTCTATTATAATAAATCTGCCTTGGGTCCAGCTGGCAATGGACTGAAACTTCTGAAATTGTGAGCTGAAATGCACTTCTCTTCATTTAAATTGTGGCTCTTGGATTTTTGTTCACAACAAAGAATATCTGACCAGTACATCAAGTAATCTGCCGCCTTCAACAAAATGGCCTAGCAATATTCAATTTGATGAAGAGAGATATTTTCTGTAGTAAACCAAGTGTCCATCCAGAGGTGAGTGAATAAATAAATCATATAAATCACTGCATTTTAAACAGCAGAATATACTCAACAACAGCTGAAATAAAGGAACTAGATTCCACATGCTCCCTAAGAATAAGTCAGGAGAACTTAATACTGAGGAGTGGAAAAATTAAGTTGCAGAAGGACACACGTACAATACAGTACATAGCTAGTTACAGCATGTAACACATACCTAGGTAAGGAAGTCAAAATGCTCACAGGAAGCACTCATACCAATTTCAAAATAATATTTGCTCTAGGCTGGGATAGTGGAAGGAAGGAAAAAGATGGGATCTAGACGTGTTACAAAGATGACTTCAATAGTGCAGAGTTTTGTTTTTGTTAAAAAAACAGGAATCAAATATGGCAAAATGATACCTTTTTAAACCTGTCTGGACATAAATATGAGTTTATTTCATCATTTTTGTGTCTATTTCTATATTTAGTGTGTTTTTAGAATTGTAAAACATACAATAGAATAAAAATATAGAATGTTATTCCCCACAGAGTAATAACAGTGTAACGCAATGTCTTGCACACTTTGGAGTGTTGGTATTTCAATTTTGTAGAGTCCCCTGGCTCCACTGGAAACAAGTCTGAGATAAGAACAGAGGTGTGAGCCTCTCGAGTGCTGTGGTGCTTCCATCCACCAGGTGCACTGGTCAGTCAGAGCCCCACATGTTCTGCCTTCCGGAGTGACACATATTTCACTGTGTGGTAATTGCTATTTGTGTCCATCTCCCCCACCAGCCTGGGAGCCTCAGGCACCAGCAGAGTCTTGTTCATCTCCTGGCACATAGGAGGTGACAGTAAACACAGGCTAACTTGAAAAACACAGTGTGCACCAGCCCAGGGGCAACTGGTGACTTCAGTGAGATGAGGATGTAGTCTTAAATTATACTGCATCACATGCTGCAAGGATTCCTTGGGTACTCTGGGATGGATCTCTTACGGTACATCTTTCTACAGATTATCCCTCTTCTGAGAATGGAGCACAAAGCAGACACTGAATTCTTCGTCTCTGCATTCTGACTGTACATCACACCAAATGGTGCAAACACTAACTTTAACATTGGCGCAGCACACATTTGTGTGTATTTCTGCACTGAGACCCAAAGGGACTCCAGCAGCATGGAAGGAGTTGTATCAAATTGGGGAAATTATCTTTTTTCCCCTATTTCCCCTGCTTTCTGTGATATACTTTTATTGTCCTGATAAAAACTTAGAAAGAGAATAAAGATTATTTCATCTATGACCTACTATATGGATGAAATAAGGTAGCAAGTGCTTCAACATTTCAATGGACTTCATTCCCCACCCTTCAAAGTTTCATTGTGAAATGACCAATAAGTAGATAATTAGAATATATATAATTAGGATAGAAACATATGTATATTTATATTACCATAGAATAAATAATATAGATAACAATAATATAATATAGGCACCAGCAAATTTAAGAGTCATTTATTCAAGAAATTCTATAGACAGGCTTAGAAAATAGAATTTGGGTTTTCATGTTTACGTGTCCCAAGTGAAGACCAGAAGCTTTCATGTTTACCAAGCTCTCCAGCTGATTCTAGTTTGAGTGGTCAAAGCCACAGTTTGGCGAAACACTGAGATGAAGAACAAATTTGGCTGTGCTTCAGCGCCTACTCAGGAAAAGCAATGGTGGCACGACAAAGATTTTGGTAAAATCCAAAAACCAGAGACAATAGGTGGAGATGAATGGATGGGGCCCAAGGTAGTGGCAGTGCCCAGAGTGACTGGGATCCGCTGTCCCTCAAGCTTCCCTGATTCGAGAAGGCTACAAGTCAAGACATTTGGTAGACAGGGCTGGGGCTCTCTGTAGTGGCTGAGATAGAGGAAATATTGTCAAAGGACACCTCTATGAACCCAGAAAAATAACCACCAGGAACATCTACTGGAAGATACAACTGGTCCCACCATCTTTCCAGAGGCCAGGTCCCTGTCCAAGTCAAAATTGACCTTAAAAAATGCAGTGTTTTCTGGATCTGAATATTTGAACAAAGAAGCCATTCAAAGTCTGGCAAAACTCAGTAATTTCTCGGTAATCAGAAAATGGATATTCTCTACAAGAAAGTGAGAAATACAAGCCACACAGAATTCTGAACTTCAGAGAATGTTTGGCAGTTCACAAGATAGGGATCACTCTACTATATCACAATGATGACACAGATAAAACAGAAAAGGAGAAATCTACTGATTTATTAGCTTCAATAAATTGTTTAGCAATTATATGCTTTTTATGAGAAAGGATCAAAATGTATTATTGTCTTTAAATAAAAATACATTATTTAAATATACTATTGTATAAAAGACAGAGTCATAAAGTGCCAGATGTATAATGCTAAAAATTCAATAGGTCAGATAACCCACTTGAGAAATTCCCCGTGAAGTTCTTTGCCTCTGAGTTTATCTTTCCCCAGTCATTGCCCCACAGTGAATTTAACTGAAGTAAACACAGCTTTAACTACGCCAATCTCATGCTCAAAAATATTAAATGGCTTCCAGCTGCCACGGAAGTTCCACACCCAAGAATGGTGCTAAACACTCTTCTAGCACACGTAGCAAAGATTGCTCAAATTAACAGAACTCTTTCCTACCCCATGTAGGTAACCCATCTTTCCCACTTCCCTACACCAGGCCATACGCTGCATGCTTCACAGCTTCCCCACTTTTCCTTATTATCTTCTAATAATTAGAATATTCACTGAACACTCCCATTTTCCAGGCACTAATTCATGCCACTACCATTTGTAAGTACCTAAGAACATAAACAAGTTAAGTTTATAAGTATGTAAGTGTCACTAAGTATGACACTGACACACATAAAATAGAAACAAAACCATTGCTAATATGTATAGTATCTAACATTTCAGAACATTTGCCTAGATTCTTATGATAACAGTAAATTAAGCTCTCTTCTTAAAGAGGAAGATTAAGTGAGGATGTTTAATGAACAAAATGGTTAATGAGGATGGTTAATAACAAAATGTGTGTGTGTGTGTGTGTGTGTGTGTGTGTGTGTGTGTGTGTGTGTGTATTTCATGCCATGGACTAAATTGTGTCCCTCCCTGCAAAATTTTTATGTTGAAACCCTAACCTCCATTATGATTATATTTGGAGACAGAGATATTAGAGGTAACTAAGATCAATGAGGTCGCAAGGATAGCACCCTAACCCTAGAGAAGTGATAGCCTTGTAAGAAAAGAAATAAAGAAAAACCTCTCTCTGTAAGCATATATGAAGGGAAAGTCATGTAAAGACAATGAGAAGGTGGCTGTCTGCAATCTACAACAGAAACTTTCACCAGAATCTACACCTACCCTATCCTTGATTCTGGACTTTTCAGCCTCCATTACTGTGCAAATGAATTTCTGTTCATTGAAAACACCCGATCTGTAGGATATTGTTATGGCAACCCAGACAGAGTATAGGCCAAACCTTGTGACTCTTGGGAGAAGAGATTCAGGCGCTTAAGAATACAAAGACTCTGAAGTGGGGATGCTAATTTGAGCATCATCTTTGAAGCAGTAAGCAAGGCTAGAGCAGAGCCATGCAGGGTGTTGATAGGGACCAAGGTGAAGTGGTAAAGGAGGGAGAATGGTGGAGACAGATCATGCAGCCTTAGCAGGCATGGTAGGACTTTACTAGCTTTTACTACAATAGCATTGAAAAATCACTTCAGGATTTGGGGCAGAATGATGACATAACATGATATACTATGAATGGGTCACTCTGGCCACTAGGTCAATGGTGGAATCAGGATGCCATTTGGGAAGCCATCTCACAGTCCAGTTGAATAACAATAATGACTTGGGCTAGAATCGGAACAGTGGTAGCGATGAGCAATGGTTACACTGAGGATGCATTTTGAATGTAAAACCCATGAAATTGGTTGTAGAATTCATCTGGGGTGTGAAAGAAAAAAGAATCAAGGATGACTGAGAAGTTCTTATCCCCAGCAACAAAAAGGACGAGATTAACAATAACTGAGAAGAGCGAAACTTCTGCAGGAGCTAGAGTGGGTGGAGCAGATGGAGACTTTATTTGTGGATATATTGGGATTCAGATGCAGATGAGATGTCTAAGTAGAAGCAGAATAATATCTGAGATGCTGGGTGTCTCAGCCTGAAGTCTACAGGAAGAGTCTGGAATAGAGATGCAGCTGGCAACATGTCAAGACACAGTTGAATGAAATCACCAGAGAAAAAGGTCCTAGACCTGACCTCTGGGTGTACCATCCCTTAAATAAAGGTCAGAGATATGAAGAAGAAATAGCCAGAGCCTCAAAAGGCACAACATGGAAGAAAAACAAGGGAATTTTGGTACCCTGGAAGCCATGTGAAGGATGGGAAAGGGGTCATTTATGTCAAGTATGATTTGGATGAATAGCTGACCTTTGATTCTGTATCGTGCAGGTCATTTGTGATTTTGATGCTCATAGCTCTAGGGGATAATGAAGCCTGGTTGGAAAGAGAGAATGTAAAGACAAATATAGACTCATATGAGTAGTTTGCTCTACAAGAAAGCAGTAAACAAGAAGTAACTGGTGGTAGATGTGGTTTCAAAGAACAGGTTTCCTCATGGAAGTTATAACATGTTTGTGCCCTAATGGTAATGACCAAGTGTGAAGACACAAGCAACAATGTTAAAGAAAAGGACCATAACTGTATAAAGGAATATTTTAACCAGAAGTCTCTTAGAGGAGGAAGCCAAGGTTCAGAGTACAGAAGTTATTTCATTAAAGGCAACACAGCTAGTAATCTATGTACCAGGACAATGCATCTGCCTAGATAAAATCTGCCTACTTAAGAATTCTCACTACTTTAATTCAAATCCTCCTTCAATTCAAGTTCAAGTTCACCTCTTCCTTCATACAACATTCTGCAACTATACAAGCCAGTAGTGATCTCTGCTTCCTCCCCTTGACCTCTCACAACACTTAATCTTGATGTTTTATTAGAGCTATTTATTTCCTGTCTCCTGCCATATTGTAAATGTCTTGAAGGCGTAGAATATGCATTATAAACCTCTTTATCCTTCATGTCCCTTGACACAATGCCTAGCACATGATCAGACCTCAACAAATATTTGCCACAGGCAGGCATATAGGCGGGGAGAGAGAAAGGGAGGGAGGAATGTCTTTTTTCCAAAGACTCTTCACCGTCTTGGCACCTCATATATTATGGCCTGCTTTTGCTTCTGCAGACTAGGGGACAGTATTTACTTTAAACTTTCCTCCTAGGAGCTGTTATCTTTTTTACTCATGTCTCAGGCTGTTTCCTGGATCTGGTTGGATTTACCATTTCTTGTTAATAATAAATCAGACACTCAGAAACTGCAGAGGGGGAGGCCTTCCTCATATGTACCTGTTTGGTCAAGAACCACCTGCAGGAGATTTTTACCATTTGCTAACTGCACCTGGGAAGAAACCACAGAAGGATCCTACGCATTTCAATTCGCAAATCCCTTTGCATGTCCTGCTCAGTGCCAGATCTTGTGCTGAGAAAAACAGACAATGCAAGAAGCAAGATACTATTCTTGCTGTCACTGGACTCACTTGTCACGGAAAGGGTGACAGATAACACAAGAGCCAGAGTTAGGATTCTCTGACCACCTCTCAACAGATCAATATTTTGGAACTTGGTAATTGGTTTATTTAATTCCTTAAGGAGTTTATTTTACACTGTGTTGATCAGCAGATTCGGAGATATCAAAGATGCTTACACCAGAGGTCTCCCAGCCATACAGAAGTTGCTGGTCATTCCTCAATTTGGAATCCTTCAGTGGCTCCCTAACACCTTCAGGAAAAAGTCTAACACCCTTTGCAAGGCCTCAATCCACTTTTTCTGTCCTTTCTCCCAGAATAACTCCATATTTTTATCCCATTTGGGAACAGTTGTTTAGAACATAGGCATTGGAATCCAAGCTGCTTTTAAGTAATCTGTTCCATATAGACTAAGACATTTTGTTGACCTCTCTGAGCCTGTCTGTACAAAATACTAACCTTAGAATCCTTCATGAGATGGCATTTGGGAAGAGGCCTATCAAAACATACAAAAAATAATGAAATAATTACCCAGAGAGCTTGTAAGTCATGGTAATATTAGGACTTATCACCAAAGAAGCTGATTCCATCAGTCTTGCCCAAACATGGGTGTTTTGTGAAAGCTACCTACATGATTCTAATATTCTGTTAGGGCCTAGATGCACTGATAAAAAAAACTGTTCAAAAACTGTTTATTTAGCATGAATCTAAAATTTATAGACATGGTCCAGTGTTCCACCACGCTACACCATCTGAGGCTACAGACCAAGAGCCCTTGCAGACCTGCCTTTCTAATGCCCACATTTGGTGTAGTCCAACTCTGACTTTTTTCTGCTGGGACAACCTGACCTCCTTCTTTTCCCACCATCTGCACCGTACAGGCCTGCTCAGCTGTTCCACATCCTTCTCCAGCCTCCTGAAATGTGAGGAGTAATCAGTACATAGAAAAAGCCCTAACATGGCAAAGGGCTGTTGGCAGTAGGGAAGAAGTTCATGGAGAGGACCCAGGATCTTTCTGGAGATGCCATGAAGGAGATAATGCATTGTGAAACAACTTGGGAAGTTTCAGGACTACAAAGAAAACCAGCTAGAATGAAATCTTGTGTGGGAAAGGTATTCTGGAAGAAGTCTTCCAAGTGAAGATTTTGTGTTTTGCATGCAAGGCTCTGTAAAATTTTGTATCAGAGATTCTCTCATTTAAACTAGTTTCCTATTTTAAAAATGTTGAAACAGGTACAAAAAGGGACACAGTCCTTATTCTAGGTTGCTCAACAAGTTACTGATGGAAAGAACAAGAGTTCCTGACTCCCAGCAGAGTGTCTGGATCCAATCTCTGAGACTGGTTAAATTAAGTGAAAATAGCTACCTAAGGGACCAGTCCTGTGGTCTGGAGTCCTGACACACTCAAAGAGGCAACAGAATTACCCAGTGTGAAGAAGGAAATGTCTTAAAGAGGAAATAACTGTCCTGGCTGAAGAAGTAGGGACAGGAAGTAGGGCCTTCCTCATGCCCAGAAGAGATGGGGAGACTTGTAAACTTTTAAGTTGAGATTTTCTGCTATCTGGCCCAGTGTGCTCACAAATAAGGCAGAGACAGTCAGCTATTGAAGTCCCATCCCCATCTTCCTCGCTCTTTACACAGCTTTCAAATCCTGTGTCTAATACCACCTCGATAGGACAACACCAGCTGTTACTTTATTCCATTCCACAACTAACCTACTTGAGGACAATAAAGTGAATCAGACACATTTCCCTCTTTGGTCATCTGCATTATGAATGGTAGGGGTTAAGCACATGACTGAAGGAAAGAAAGGAAGAAAGGATATCATACATTAGAATACAGCTCCAGCAACCTATAGGTTAAAGATGCCTCAAGAGATAAACCCAGAAACTTCAGAGTGAAGCAATTTCTTTCATATGTTCTGTTAGACTCTGGTATTGAATGAAACTTGGGGCTCTCTTGGAACAATGTAAGGCAGACAAGTCTTTAGAAAGCCCGGATCCAATAGCAGTCATCCTGTTCAGAACCTCTCTATGGAGCATGCTTTATTTATTTATCTCTAGTACTTTTCTTTGCTCCAAGGTCGACTTTAGCTAATATTAATAGAGCTGCTCCTGTTTTCCACACATGTTGTGATACATCCTTGTCCATACTGGAAGTTCCAGATGGCTTGTATTATTAAATTTTAAAAGTTTTTTGTTAAAATTATATAGTTGGGATATGACTAATTGAAATAGATCTTTTACATTTAATATAATCATTAACATTTATGATTTAAATCTGCCATTTTATTTTTGGTTTTTGGTTTTTTCTCTGGATATACGTCTCTCTTTTTCCATTTCCTGCTTTTCTAGGATTGCAAGAACTTTTTTAAAATTTGATTTTGAGTTATTGATAGTGTCTTTAAATCTGTTTCTTTGTATGTTTTTTAGTGATTCCTCTGGTCTACTGAAGTCATAATTTTTTCAATTGGAATGAAGCCTTACCTATTTGTATATGTCTTTATTGTCCTTCATTTCTAATTTTCTTATATATTTTATCTACATGCATCTATAATACATTAGCCAGTGTTATAACATTTGCTTTGATGTTCAAATGTACTTTTAAAACCCCAGAGGAGAAGAAAAATTGTGTTTAACCATATTTTTGCTTACTATCTTCTTTCCCTATGCTCTGGATTTTCTCTCTTTATTGTTTCCTTTTGTTTATAGAATTCTTTTAATCCAATTTTAGGGTAACCTAATGATGACAAATTCCCTTACTTTTCCATTTAATCTGATGATATCTTGATTCCTGAATGATGCTTTTGTTGGATAAAATAAATCTATTAGCAATTATTTTTCTTTTAGTACTTAAATATATGCCACTTTTTCTGGTTTCCCTGAATTCCTTCCTCACTCAAAATTTGGGAATGTCATTTCTGTCCAGCTGCTCTTAAAATTTTATTTTTTGTCTTTTCTAAATCTGATATGCCTTGATGGGGACTTTAGCTTGCTCAGTTTCTTGACTTTCTAAGTTATTTTTATCAAATTTTATGAGATCTTAGTTATTGTTTCTTTGAATATTTTCCTCAGAGTCAACCTTTTTCTCTCACTCTTGGACTTCAATTATACAAACATTTGATCTTTAGGACTGTGAGACTTTTTCTTCTCTCTCTCTCTCTCTCTCTCTCTCTCTCTCTCTCTCTCTCTCTCTTTCTCTTCTCTAGTTCCTATGGGAATTACTCTCTTTGTATATTCAACTTCTCTGATTCTTTTCTCTGTTACCTCCATTCTGCTAATGACGGAATTACTGAGCCTTTTACAACAGTTATTCTGTTTTCAGTTTTAAAATTTCTCATTAGTTTTGCTTTATGTTTTTTATTTCTTTACAGCAACTTTCTGTTTTTCCTTTGTTTAGAGTGGTTTTATGATTTCTTCTTAAGGAAGATGATGACCACTTTTATGATGACTACTTTAAAATCTTGATCAGATAATTGTATCATCTTTGTCATCTCTATTGCTATCTACTGACTGCCTAATTTCTTTCATTTTGACATCCTTGTGATTACTGGATAATAGGTGATTTTCTATTGAAAACTTGACATATGTTGAGTACTATGTTATACCACTATGGTTCTTACTGTAGCCTTGTAATTTAGCTTGATTTTGCTGGTCTTCATTGATCAGGCAAAAAGGAATGGTAGGAGAACATGCCTTATTACTTACAGATGGGGTGGATGTTCAAGTTGGATGTTTGTTGACAAATGAGGAATCTTCTCATTATTGCTGGAGTTCCTCTCCACAATACACTTTTATAGATACCTCCCAGGTTGGAAGCAGTAAAAGTGACTCTACTAGTTTTCATTTGTCCTTACTGACATCATAGGAATGTGTGGCTTTGTTATATATATTACAGTAGTTATAGTCTCTATTGACTTCCTCTGATACCACCAGCAGGAAGAAGTATTTCATCATGCCCATTAGAGATCAAAGTGTAGTTCCTCAAATATGATCTTCACTCCAGGGAGATAAAGCTTCTTAATAGCATTCAAGAGAGTCTACATTTTCCATTTACACTTCTCTGACACTAATGAGAATGCAGCATACCCTCATTACACACTGGTAAGGGTGGAAGTCTAGGTCTTAGTCCATACTACCAATTTTCTTAGTCTTTGACTACATGAAAAGTTTTGAGTTTTTTCCTCCTCATCCTCATCCTCCTCCTCATCCTCCTCTTCTTCCTCCTCTTCTTCTTCTATTTCCTTCTTTATCTGTACCTGTTGGTATTTATAAATTGCTGGAGTCTTCAATTCCAAGGGTAGGACAGATTAGGCAATAAGAAAATTCAGAGATCCCTGACAGTCTATAATTCCTCTGGCCTCAATGTCCCTACTCAATGTGTCTTTTTCTTTCCATCTTCCAGTCTTTTTATGTTCATACATTATTCCAGATTTCTATTTAGCAAGAATAGGAAAAATTACACTCACTCTACCTTGTGAGTAGAACATAAATAGATTCCTTTTAACAGTGAATAAGCATTTCTTTCTAGATTGGTTTTTGGTATTTCCATCAGACTGTGATTTCTTGAACTAAAAAAATGAGAGTTACAAAGAATTTTTCTTAATAAATTATGTGCAATAACAGTGTAGTCTTGGTAACTCACAGTAATGGTTTGCATGATGTGAGTTGAGAGTTCAAATATTTCATTCAAATTATCATTTTTCCCATTCTAAAAATTGTTTATCTGTTTTTAAATATTTTATTAAAGCATATTGTATATGCAATCAATTTAATCTTTTTAGTGTACAATCATGAATTTATATATACACACCTTGAAGTCATGTAATGCTTTCATTATTTTGTTTTGATTGATTTTGCTCTTTTTTTGTTTGATTTTATTGTGTCTGATGGTATGAAAAGCTATTTTGAAGAAAATGAGAGACATTATGGTAGCCATAGTTGCTGCTGGAATCAGAAGATGTGTGGTCATGGTGAAGTTGGGGGTTGGCAAGCCTGAGGGCCTTGGTGGGAGGATTGGTCATGGAGGGCAATGGCAGAGCGGAGAATAGCACTTTGCTCAGAGATCTGTACCTGCTCACAGTGAGTGTGGGGAAATCAGTCCTCCTGTGGGAATGGGCAATTGGCCGGGCAACATTTTAGAGTCAAGCAGGATAAGCCCAGAACCAGAAATGCAGCAGCTTCAGTCAGGCACTCCTACTGCACAGCAGATTGGTGAGAATTTCTTGGACTGAGCCCTACCCCTGTGCACAATCCAAAAGCCACGGACAAGGTCTCCCTAAAGTTATACCTAACTGGCCCTGTCTGCATGGCTGTGTGCCATAGTGAAGACTCCCAGTGGTTGGATTGCTCGGAAGGAAGGGGCAACCTGTCCCACCCCTGCTTCTATGCCAGTGGTCGTCAGCAGACTGGAGAGGGCAGCAATCCCTAGCCAGCAGGCTTCAGAATAATTGTAGCCAGTACATGAAGGACTGGGGACTCCCATTATCCACTTCTCAGGAAGAAACCAGAAACATGACAAGAAGAAGAAACCAAAGGAAGTCTGCAGCCCCCAACCCAAAAAGGACTGGCCAAAGAGAGGTAAACACAGAAGAGATACTGGAAGGCACAGCTGCAGTGTCTAAAAAAGCAGCACCTTACATAAAGAATTATCTTCATGACATTATAAATGAACTAAAAACAGAAATTCTAGTACAAGTAAAGGAATATATAAGAAAAATAATAAAAGAAATGCTAAGTACCTCTCAAGAAGACACAGATAAAACAATGAAGGGACATAGAAAAAGGAGAGAAACCTTTGATGAAGAATTTTTTTTTTAAATCTAGAATACATAAAACAGATTTAAAGAGACTATCAGGAAATTAAAAACTCCATTGAAAGCTGGAAAAACTGCTTGAAAGAAACTAAAGATAGACTATCAAACCTTGAGGACATGTTTGCAATGTGTGATTTTGAAAGGAAAGATTTCTTAAAAACAGGAAGTAACAATACAAAAGCTAGAAGATGACAAAAGGATCTATAACTTAAGAATAAAAAATGTGAGTGAAGAAGAAGGGGTAAACACAATTGAAATACAAAGACTATTTACAAAAATAATTAAAGAAAACTTCCCAGGCATAAGAAAAGAAAATAATATTGAGATATATGAGGCATACAGAACTCCAGCCAGCTGTAACCAAAATAGATCTGCATCCAGACATATAATAATCAAGATCCCAGAAATTCAGCACAAGCACAGAATGTTAAAGGTTGTCAGAGAAAAGAAACAAATCATCTATAAAGGAAAACTCATCAGAATCACGACAGACTTCTCGACACAAATCATCAAACCAAGAAGAGTTTGGAGTGAAGTATTCCATGCCCTGAAAGAAAATAATCTCCAACCCAGATTGATGTACCCTGAAAAACTATGTCTCAAAATTAATGGAGAAACAAAATGCTTCCATGACAAAGAGGAACTGGGGGAGTTCATGACCACCAATCCAACCCTACAAAAAGTACTGAAGGACATTTTAGAGTGAGAGAAAAAAAAGACCATGGTTTCAAGAACAGCAATAAAAGAGGCTTTTTTAATGGGGCAGACAGTGGAATGAAGGGGAAAAACAGACAACCAATGGCAAAAAAATAGCTTAGCAGAGATGAGGCAGAGAAGATTGGCCATAATCACTAACATGGATAGCCCCAATACACTAAAAAAAGAAACACAGGCAGAGTGGATCAGGAGATAGAGTCCAGCAAGATGCTCTATAAAAGAAATATCTTTAAACTGAAAGAGGATTTATGAACTGAAAGTCAAAGATGAGAAAATAATGCTCTATGTGATGAAAAACCAGAAAAATGTGGGAGTAGCTGGCCCATGAGCTGCAGATTGGTTGGAAAGACATAACACTTTTATACAATGAAGGACTACTCAGCTATAAGGAAGGAAAACTTCAAGATTCTTGTAGGCAAATGAATACAACTTGAGACCAAGTTCAGGGGTAAAAAGGTTCAGAATCACTTAGGTAAATAGCAGGTTGCTTCCCTAATCTAAAAACTAAAGGAGTTAGTGGGATATAAAATGTACAGTGTACCCTGGAAAAGTTGAAAGGGGAAAAACTGTCTAAATAAGGAAGGCAGAGGACAATGTTAATCTGGTATCATGATTTGAAACCCATATTGCTTTCATCGCTCTGTTTAGTTTGGTTATATTCTGTTCTAGTGTGTTTACTTGTACTAGATTTGAGGGCATAGACAGCTCTTCCAGAGGTAACAGGATGTATTACGGTAACATTTTTAATTTCCTATTAACTTAATCTGAAACCCTATATTGCTTTCACTTCCTTGTTTTGACTGATTTTATTTGAATCTGTCTTGTTTGATTGCTGTTTTGTCTTGACTGATTTTATTCAAATCTGTTACGTTTGACAGTATCATGTCTGAGAGTATAGGCAACTACTCTGAAGACAATAAGATTCACTATGATTCCCATTCTGGTTTGATTATTACCCTGCTTTGAAGTCCTATGTCTCTAATGTTTTGTTTTTATTGATTTTGTTCTGTACTGCTATGTTCAATTTTATTGTGCTTGATGATATGGGAAATTCTATTGAAGATAACAAGAGACATCATGGTAACCATTGTAGATTACCATGTATTGTGGTTTAAATTTTGTACTATGTCCATCCTTTCGTTTTGATTGACTCAATTTTGGTTTTTTCCCATCATTTGTTTTTATTCTTTTCAAAAGAATATATATATATATATATATATATATATATATATATATACATATGCAGATGTATATAGTATATATATACTATATATGTATATATATTATATGTACTATATATATTAGGAGCACCCAACATTATAAGGTAAAGATAAATAGAAAACATAAGCAATAACAGAGTTATAATTGGGAACATTAATATCCCATTGTCACAAACAGACATGTCAACAAAACAAAAACTCAGCAAAGAGATAACAGAACTGAATCAAACCTATAAACAAATGAATTTGGTAGATGTTTACAGTGTTCTACCCAGAAACATCATAATACACATTCTTCTCAGTTGCACATGGGATGTTCTCTAAAATAGACCATATTCTAGCTCACAGAGCATGCTTAAATAAATACAAAGGAATTGAAATTACCCCATGCATATTATCTGACCATACTGTAATAAAGTTGGAAATTAATGACAATAGAAACTACAAAAACACATGTAAATTAAATAATACCTTCCTGAACAACCAATAGATCACAGATGAATTTAAGAAATTAAATAATACCTACAGTTAAATGAAAATGCAAACACAACTTACACATACATGTGGGATGCAATGAACCCAGTTTTAAGAGGGAAATTTATAGCAGTGAATTCTCATATCAAGAAAACAGAAAGAGCACAAATAAACAACCTAATGCTATACCCAAAGCTTCAAGGAAAAGAATAAGTCAAGTCTAAAGCCCATACAAAGGAGCATTTATAACAATTAGAGCAGGAATTAATGAAACTAAGAAAACAATACAAAGAATAAAGGAATCAAAGAATTGATTCTTCGAAAGAATAAACAAGATTGATGAACCCCTATGCAGCCTTATCTATAAAAGGAAAGAAAAATCTCAAATTCATGCAGTAAGGAATAAAAAGGATAAAATCACTACAGATCTCATGGAAATTCAGAAGATCATCAATATCTACTTTGAAAATCTTTAACTTGTATAATATACAAAACAGAGAAAAAATGGGCAGATTCCTAGAAACATAAGAATTATCAAAACTGAATCAAGAGAACATAAAAAATTGAATAACACAATATCAGCTAATGAAATTGAAAACATAAATAAAAACTTATCAAAAAAGAAAAGTCCAACTCCTGAATGCATTCACAACTGAATTCTGTAAGAAATTTAGAGAAAATTTAATGCTAGTGCACCTCAAACTCTTAAAAAACCAGGCTCCCTAATTCATTCTAGAGGCAAGTATAACTCTGATTCTCAAACCTGAAAAAAATACCCAAACAAAAAAGAGAACTCCAGGCTAATCTCCTTAATGAACATAGATGCAAAAATCGTCACTAAATAATAGCAAACAGAATTCAGCAAATCACAAGATTATACACCATTACAAAGTGGAACTCATTCCAGAAAAATGCAAGGATGATTCAACATATGTAAATCAATAAACGTAATACACCATATCAACAAAGTTAAAAACAAAAACCACATAATCATCTCAATAGATGAAGAAAAAGCTCCTGATATAATCCAACACGCATTCATGATTTAAAAAAAACTCTACAAAAAATCAGAATAGATGGTCTTTACCTCAATCTGATAAAAGCCATCTATGACAAACCAACAGGCAACATCATACTAACTGGACAAAAACTGAACGTTTTCAGTCTAAAATAGAGGGGGGCTGGGGATTTAGCTCAGCGGCATAAGCGCCTGCCTTGCAACCAGGCAGTCGTGAGTTCGATCCCTGGTACCGATAAAAAGGAAAAAGACAAAAAAAAAAAAAAAAACATTTAAAATAAAGAACAAGACAAAGATTTCCACTATCAATATAGTTCCCATTCAATATAGTTCTGGAATCATTAACGAGGGCAAATTAGATAAGAAAGAGACATAAAAAGAATAAGAATAGGAATGGAAAGTTATTATCATTGTTTGCAGAAGACATGATACTCTGCATAGAAGACCCCAAAAACTCCACCACAAGATTTCTAGAATTAATAAACAAATTCAGTAGTGTAGCTGGATACAAGGTCAATACTCAAAAATCAATAGGATTCCTGTACACCCACAATAAGCTCACTTAGAGAAAAATTAGGGAAATGACACCCTTCAAAATAACATTCCAAAAATTTAAATTCGCACCCTTCAAAATAGCATACCCAAAAATGAAATACTTAGGAATCAATCTAACAAAGGGTGTAAAAGTGGTATATATTGAAAACTACAGTACTCTGAAAAAGAAGATTGAAGAAAAATTCAAAAAATGGAAAGATACTCCTTGCTTTTGGATAGGAAGAACCAATATCATTAAAACATCATACTCCCAAAAGTGTTATACAGGCTTAATGCAATTCCAATCAAAATGTCATTAGCATATCTCATAGATCTAGAGAAAACATTTCTAAAATTCATCTGGAAACAGAAGAGACCTAGAATAGCAAAGGCAATCCTGAGTAATGCAGGCAAGGCAGGAGACATCACAACCCTTGCCTTGAAATTATACTACAAAGCTACTGTGATAAAATCAAAAGGCAAAAGAAACAGACCTGAGGAACAGTGGAACAAATTATAAGATGCAGACACATTACAAAGACACTCAGCCACCTTATCTTTGACAAAGAGACCAAACATGTTCACTGGAAGAAAAATAGTCTCTTTAATAATTGACCCTGGAAAAATTGGTTTTCCACATTCCTAAGACCAAAATTAGACACATGTCTATCACCATGTGCTAAAATACAGTCAATATGGATCAAAGATCTAAATATTAAAATAGAAACACTAAATCTACTAGAAGACAAGGTAGGTAAAAATCTTGAAGATTTTGCAGTAGGTAGACAATTCACGAACAAAACCCAAAATGCACAGAAAGTATTTCAAAGAATAAACAACTGGGATCTCATCTTATTAAAAAGTTTTTGCACATCAGAAGAAATCACCAACAGAGTGAAAATATAATCCACAGAATGGAAAAAAATTTAGCTAACTGTCCCTCAGACAAATGAGTTCTATGTAGAGCACATAAAGAATTAAAAAATCAGACTCCTCCTATATTTAAAGACCCAGTCCAACACTGGCCATTTGAGAGTAATACACCCTTCTCAGATGAAAAAATACAAATGGCAAATAAAGATACGAAAAAATGTTCAACATCCCTGATTATTTGAGAAATAGGAATTAAAACATCCTTGAGATTCCATCTCACCCCAGAAAAAGGGCTATCATCAAGAAATCAACCTATAAGAAATGCTGGTGGAGGTATGGGGGGAAAAGAACCCTTCTCCACTGTTGGTGGGAGTGTAAATGGTACAACCACTGTGGTAATCAATGTGGAGATTCCTCAAACAATTGGGTTTGGAAGTCCCATTCAACTTAGCTATTGCCCTTATGGATATTTTCCCAGAAGAATCGAAAACATCATGCCACAGTAATGTGAGTACCATCTATGTTTATAGAAGCTAAATTTATAATAGTTAAACCTTGGAAAGAACTCAAATACTCATCAACCACTGAATGGATAAAAAATATGTGGTATTTTTGTATAATGGAGTGCTACTCAGCCATAAAAGTTCAACTTGAAGCTTTTATAGGTAGATGGATGAAACTTGAAACCATACGCATAAGTGAGATAAATTAGACTCCCATGTATAAACATTGTATTGTCTATACTGAAAAGATGAACATTGTATTGTCTTTTCAGTGTAAAATACTGAAAGAGTAAATAAGTCCCAAAATGTACAATATATTTTGTGAAACGAGAAGAAATTGTTCAAAAGGAAATAACAACTGAGTTATCTATCTTGTGTATATGCCTAGATAGATAGATATAGATATAGATATTCATACCACTAATCTCTGTTAATTCACCAACAGAACAGACTGTGCTTTCATTGTTCATCACTTTTTCTTACTTGTATCTTGTAACTTCCTTGAAAATAACAATGCACAATATAGTAACTATTGTTAATGTCATGTTAATCTGAAATTCTGTACCATCATTTTTAGTCTTTTTTGTTTTGTTTTAAAAGAAAAAAGAAACAAAAACGCATGGAGTCCATCCTAAATGACCAAGGCAGAGACTTACAATGAACATGAACAGAGCTTGAGGTGAGTCCTCGTCTTGCCAAAGATCTACTTCTTGTGCACATGGATAAAGTCCCGGACACCCAAGTTCTGGTAAACCTCAGCCTTCCTGGTTGGAAGAAGCCTTTTGAGGCTCACTGTCTACTCAGCCAATCACTGCAGCTTTCTGCCTGGTCCTCATCTGTTTTCATTCTCTTCCATCAGCAGTCCACAGTGCACTCAAACATGCTCCAAACTATTTCCCTTAAAACAGCAAAACAAACCAAAAAAAAGTGATATTCCCCTCTTTTCTCACAGTAGGAGGCCAGGTATGGATTTGCATGGCTAGTACACAGGCTTTGGAATACACTAGCTCTGCTTCAAATCTGACTTTGACTAATTATTTATAGGTGAGTTTGGATGAGTTAATTAACCTTGCTAAACTGCTATTTCTCATCCATGATGTATGTGTGTGTGTGTGTGTGTGTGTGGTTAAGGGTCTTGCACAATGCCAGGCACATGTTATAAGATGCCTTGGATGATGGCTAAAGCCTGGCAGCTCAAGTGGGGTTTTGGCCTAGCGATGAGGACACCCACGGCTTCCAGAGCATCCAAAACAGAAGGGGATTGTTTTCTTTGTTAAGTTTAAACTTGCAACCGACAGAGCCATCCCTGCAAAGTAATTTATTTGTTGCCTCCAGGCTCATGTTTGGAAGGGCTCCCTGCTCTGTTCCAGGCTGATTTTCCAAACATTAACATATGTCAAGAGCTCACACAAAGCCAAGGATGTAAAATCACTCCGCAGAAGGTAGAGCAAGGGCATTTTACAAGCCAGGAAAGAATCAGGGGCAATGCACAGTCAGCAACAGAGTGGACTGGGGCTTAGTGAGGGAGATGAAAGCGGAGCCCCAGGTGGGTAGGATTGCCAAGGGGAAGTTTAGCTTTGCCAAACACAGTGGTAGCAAGTATTCTTTCATAGTACCCCTACTATGTGCTGCTATATGTGTGTGTGTGTGTGTGTGTGTGTGTGTGTGTGTATGTGTGTGTGTGTGATATACACATCTTGTTTTCTCCAAACCATGTCAATTCGATATTACTATACTTTATAAAACATGGAACTGAAGTCCACAGAAGTTAAGTAACTTTCTCAAGTTCACTCAGATAGTGTGGGGCAGAATTGGGATTCGAATATGTCTAATACCAGGTGATACACCCTTTTTTTCTGGGCCATTCTTTCTTGTCAAAGAAATGTTTTCCCTCCTCCATTTGCTTCAACTGCCTTTTAATAGATTGACAAATTGAGGCTCACAGTGATTCAGTGAGCTTCCCAGACCACAGCACAGCAAGGAGTAGACATGCTTGGAATCTGGGTTACAGGTTCCCATCAACCAGATCTTTATGCTGGCCCTCAGTGACACTCTGGATCATGACTTCCTAACTTCCTTCCTTCCACCACATCCAGCTCCACCATCAGGCCAGCCTTTGTACCCATCTCACCTGCTGGCTCCTTGACCTCTTGGACTATGATAGTTGTGTGTCCAGCTTCTGTCTTTAAATTCAGACCCAGGGTAGGCAGCATTTTCTATCTTCCTCTTGTGATCACTACAGCCTTCCACACCTAACCGATCTTCACTTAGTCACAATTAAATCTCTGCATCAGGAATGAATCGTGTAGGTGGCTGGAAATGTAGATCTAAGTAGCAGAATCCTTACCTTCAAGGAGCTTATATTCTATGAGAAGGACACAGGGCAATCATCAAAGGCAGTGAGCTCCAACCACTTCCCCACATGAAATCTACCTGTAGAGAAATTATGCTACTTCTATGTGGGAAGTGCATTTCCAAAAGGATTGTTGGTGGTGCTGTAGACCATGAATTAGAGGAGCACAGGAAGTGGCCTGCTGCCAAGCCAGACAGGAAGGCATACCAAGGATAAGGTGGGTGTAATGGAGACAGGAAGTAGTAAGAAAGTCATGCAAGGAACAAAAAGTCATTGTGGGTTGGTTGGTAAGGGTAGAAGGATAAAAGACACAGCAAAAGCTGCTGGTAGTGGTGGGCTCAGTAGCTGCACTCAGGCTCTGACTTGGGGCACAGGAGGTAAACTGAATTATATGCAGAGCATAGAGCCCTCTGCAAATGCAAACCTTTAACCAACTAATAGGAATCCACTGAAAAGAAGAAATCATTACCACCAAGCTGCAGTTCAATACATCCCAGGCTCACTGCTCTGATTGGACTGACCTCTGAGATGCAAGCCATTGTCACTGCAATGAGAAGGTGGAGGTTACACTGGGATTAATATTCACACAACCTGACTGCTTCAGGCTTTTATCAAAGACATAAAGAGTTGAATACCTAATGTAGAACAAAAATTGTATTGTTTCTTTTTTAAACGTGAAAACTACGTATCTCAAGATATAATGCCACCCAAATAGGAGTTAAAGTACTTCTGGAAATGCAGAGTGTCTACCAGACTGCAAAGATTTGTATAAATGAGCATCACGGAGACCTTCAAAAGTCACTTGATGTTCATAGGTCAGAAGATAACATACTAGGAAACTAAGGTCCAGATGATACAAGTATGAGCTGCTCAACTTCTCACCCCTAACAATAGGAAACAAAGTCCCAGGTCAGTGTCTTCCTAGGAAGCAGGGTTGCAGAAGGGTTAAAAGTATGAGTTATGCATGAGTCCAATTCTAGAAATTCCTTGCCGTCCCCTTCTGTTAAAAGGAAACACACTGTTTGCTATCTGTCTCTCTCACTGAGCAGCTGTGACAAGTCATTGGGATGAGGCAAGTAAAACACTTACTACAGCATTGTACATATAACCAAAACACATTAGGCATTGCCTTTCATAGTATCCAGTTCCCATGCAATACCTTTCAGGATTGACAGTTTTTACAAGAGAGGAACAATTTAACAGAGAAGTCAGCTCTAGGAATTCTATTTGAAGTAATGTGTGGTCTTCTCTCAGAAAACCTTGCACACAGGGTTGAGGTAGAGGGAAAATTAAGAAGCACAAGGAGGGACAAAGTAGAAAAGAAAAGATGTTAGTAAAAGAAAGCAACACTTTTTGCAGATGACTTTTAGATCTCTCCAGGCCCTCACTGGCTCCTGGAAGAAGAGTCAGAGACTTCCTCTCCACTTTAATACAGACACACAGACCAAAGGTCAGTGCTCTTTACTCCTTAGCAATGTTTCTGAGCTTCATTGGAAAAGCCAGCCAGGTCCTTCTCTGAGGGCATCCACTTGTCCACAGATGTGTAATAAACCACCCCAACATTTAATAATGTTACAAAACCACACTCAATATACACACAAGTTCTGGGGATAAAAAGTCAGATAGGGCACAGAAGTGGTGTCTTGTTTCTGTTCCATAGTTTAGCAGATCTCAGATGGTGTGGCAATTAATGTTAATTGTCAGCTTCATTGGGGGCCACCTAGGAGATTAGACAATTTCACCTCTTGATTTGTCTCAGTATTTCATGGAGCAGTGACCTTAAATACTGTACTGGCTCTCTGGCTCCTTCCTCCCTGTTCACCTGCTCTGCTTCCTAACCACCATAAACTGAACAGCTTTGCTCCATCACACTTTTACACTGTTGTGCTTCTGCTTTGGAGCCAGATCATCAACTTTCACTCACCAAGGCTGTCCTGGCCCCAGGCACTGCTTAATGCTCAATCTGCCAGAAGCTGAAACCAACACTGAATTCTTGAAATGGCATACTTTTCTATGGTGATCAGCCTACAACTTGGTGTCAAGTTGATTATATTGCATCACTTCCACTATGGAAGAAGTAGTGCATTGTCCTTACTGGAGTAAGCACATTTCTGGATCTTCTCTACATGTAATTCTTCTGCTGAAACTACCATTTGTGGGTTTATGGATTGCCTCATCTATCATTATGGCGCTCCACTCATCATTGCTTCTGATCAAGGAACATACTTCAGAGTCAAAGAAGTGTGACAAAGAGCTCATGTTCATGGAGTTCACATTTTCTTCACTATCTGGAAGCAGCTGAATTGATGGAATTGTGTAGCAACCTTTTAACAAAGCAGTTACAAGAACCCACTAGTTGGCAAACCCTGACAGGGATGGGGAGAAGTTCTCTAGAAGAGCTGATACTCTGAATCAGCATCCAATGCATAGCATTGCCTCTTCCATAACCTGGATTCACGAGCCCAGAAATCAAGGGCTGGAGTGGTGATGTTTCCACTCACTGTCAACTCTGTTGAGCTACCAGCAAAATTTTTGCTTCCTGTTCCTACATCATGCTTTGCTGGCCTTGAAGTCCTAGTTCCAAGATGGGGAAAGCTTCTACCAAGAGGCACTGATCTTTAAGGTAAGACTTTTTCCTGGTCATTTTTAACTCATTCCTCTGAGTCAACAGGATAAAAAATGTCATCATGGTATCAGAGTGGGGGTGCCTTCTGCAAACTACCAAGGGGAAATTGAACTACTACTATATAATGGAGATAAATAAGAATATATTTGTAGTTCAGGAAATCACATAGTACTAACATGTCCTGTTATTAAGGTCAAGGGAAAACTACAACACAGTCTTTGGACTGTGACAAATGACAAATGGCCCAGACCCTTCAGGAATGAAGGTATGGGTTACCCCTCTGGATGAGGAACAATGACCTAGTGAGGTGCTTTCTGAAGGTCAAAGAAATACTGAGTTAGTAGAAAAAGGTGTTTATAAATACAAACTATAACTGGTGACCAGTTATAGAAATGAGTCATGTCATGAGTATTTCTTTCTTTGTTAACATTTTTTTGCTTTGCATACATATACTATATTAAGCAAATATCTTTGTTTGATTTCATTGTGTTTTTACACCTTGTAGCATAACATTGATAGACTTAATATGGGTCTTTTAATGCTTTTTAAATCTACATTATAAAGTTTAATTTATGAACTATCAAGAGAATAGCAAGCGTCACCCAAAGCAAAAATTTGCCTTCTATCTTGGGATGGTAATTGGTGTTTTTGTTTGTATGCAGGATAGGTAAAGGTACACTTAAATTTGTTATCCGTGATGCTAAGGGAAAATTTAGATACCTGCAACCTATGGATATAACCCTAAATCTCATTTTAACCTTTTTATTTTTTTAAATTTTATTTAAAAGGAAAAAGAGAAAAAACAAAAGAAAACAAAGTGGTGTAAGGGTACAAGTAATACAGACTACAAAAAAAAACAGTAAGAAATCACCAGTTAATAGATTACAAATTATCATCTTAGAGATAGTTGCTCAAGTCACAGTATCAAAGCATACAAAGTGGACATTCAAACAGTGAGACTGCAAACAGTTGTGTTCAGTGATCCAACCAAAAACATTAATATGGTCATCTATTTAACACCCCTAAACACACTTGCAGTTGTATCCTTTACAGTACTTTTTTTCCCTCTCTTTTTTTACAGCAAAATTTACACATTTTGGATTTTATTACTCCTTAGTTCTTATTACGTTTTTTTTTTTCTTTTTGGAAGAGAATACCATCAAATATGGCAAAACAAAGCTGTCAGTCAAAACCAAGGATAAACATAGCACATGATGTAAAAACAGAGTACAAGGTTATCAACAATGGTTACCATAATGCCTCTTGCTTCCTTAGAAAGAATTGTCTATCTCATTAGGTATTATAAAGTTGAACTAAACAGTAGAGAATAATACCAATAAAACCTAAACATTGTAAACATTACAGGACTTCCAAAGAAGATAATAGTCAAACCAGAATGGGCATCTTAGTGAATCTTATTGCCTTCTAAGTAGTTGCCTACACCCTCAAACTTGATACTATCATACAATCGGAACAGAGTCTAATCAGTCAAAACAAGATAGTGGGAGTATTACAGGACTTCAAATCAAGTTAATAGGAAATCAAAAATTTACTATAATATATCCTGCTATTTTTTTTTAATTTTTCCCCTTAATTAAAAAATCATAAAAAATAACTAAATAATTTTTTTTAATGAATAAGGGAGAGATTGAGACAAAAGAGGACATAACAACATAACAATACAGGTCAAAGCATGACTGTTTCAGCAACCCAGTGCTTCACCACCAAATAACCCAACTTATAGTAGTTACCACAGTGTCTGTCTTTTTCCTTGAAATATTTGAATATAACTTCATATACTAAAGCTTCAAATATTTCCATATCAAGCAGCCCAGAATAAAGCCATTCCAATTAATAATTGAAAACTTTATAAGGCTTCAAGGCCACATAATGGAGAATCATGATTACCACATACTTTTATATATTTGAATCATTACTTACATTAGGGAAACTTTTAACCTCCTTCTCCCCATTTCTTGCCTTCTGAATAGCTCCCGTTCTATCCATGGAGATATACCTAAAACTATGACTAATACTGAACACCAATTGAGCCTACTTGGCTATAATAAACTCTAATCTATAAATAATACACAGCAAAGACTAACAACAATAAAAAATAAAATATAACAAGTGTAACAATACTATGTGATAAATGTTATTTAAAACATATGAGTTCTTATTTTTGAAATATTCCATTCAATATTTTTAGACTGTAGTTTACTTCGGGTAACCAAAGCTGGCTAGTGAAACTGCAGATCTGGATTTAGAGGATCAGGAATAAGAGGTATTAGGGAGCAGTTAACAGTGAAGAACTACGTGATGAATTAAGGACATGGACCATCTCAGGATTTGGACTTGCATGTTGTCATTCCACATTAAAGGGACCCCCCAGTCTAGAAAAAAGACATTCCCTGTGAAACTAGGACCAGAGTCAGCCTGTGTGTAAATTCGAAAAATAGAATTTCATAAATTGAATTAAGTCTTCTCAACTAGTATCTCTATTACTTTTAGAAAGTCCTAATTACTGTGGCAAATAGATGTCTGGACAGTTGGAAGCTGGTTTTCAAGCCAAGCAAACTGCTTCAGAATGAATCCTAAATAGGGTCTTATCTTTTTATAAGTGGGCTTCTTTTGCACCCAGGAAACAGAAAGATTTAGGCAAGCTCTTTATAAAAAAAATAGTATTGCTAATTCTTACAAAACACAATGCATATACTTCTTACATCATTCTTAAAAATGAGGATCCTGCTTCATTCCAGAAATTACATAAAGGAGCACTGTGGTCTCCTGTTACCTCCTTGGCTTCACCTTTCCTTGAAGAAATTACCTACTCTTATACCCATCAGCCCACGTAGCTTTGAGGGTGATTTAGGCGATTCATTTATTCCTAATTTCTACAGTGCCTGACCATGGGATGGGCACACAAGAAGGGCTGGGTTTAGTAAAATGTCTTCCCTGGGATATTAAATATAGAGTGCTACCGGTGGTGAGAATCGGTGACTGAGAGTTCAACTTGAACACTCATTTGCTGATAGAGTCCTTGTATTTTGAGCCATAAAGGATATTTATACTTTAAGGGGTAGTTAGCAAGAGGGCAAAGAAGGCCACAGTGCTAAACCCTACCTTGCTATTCTCTCATTCATAAAGTAAAGGCCTCAGGAGGCAGGCAGATTATAGAAAGAGCTTGCCTTTGTGTTTCCAGAAGGAAAAGCTTAAATGCCAATAATTATCTTGTAGATGCTGAATGTTCCTGGTCTAGTGAATACAGTGAGGGGAGACTTTCTCGACATGCAGAGGAGATATTTCAGTCATGAGTTTTATACTTTGAGCCTTGAGTCATCAGTTTCTATTTAACTCTTTTAGGGGCTTCAGAAAACACTGACTAGCAATTTAGTTTTCCATAAAGCAAGCAGCCCTCTTACCCACCTCTTTCCTTCTATCAGTAGTAAAACTAATAAGGAAGTAAAGAGAATTTAAAAATACATACATATGTATATACATATATATATATATATATATATGCACATATATACATGCATATCCAGAATGTTACATCCTGGCATACCTGCATTTATAAATTTTCGTGTAAAGGATATAGGAGTTCTTGCATTCATGTGTTCCTTCAGCAGATTTTAAGAACCTACTATGATGGCTAATTTTATGTGTCATTGGGACTAGGAACCAAGAAGCTGATGAAACATTATTCTTGAGTGTATCCGAAAGGCTGCTTCAGAAAAAAATTAGCACTGATATCAGTGGACTGAAAAAAAAAGGAGATCACCCTCCTAGAATCAGAGAATTATTATCTGATCTTTGGAGAGCTTGCGAAAGAACCAAAAGGCAGAATAACGGCAAATTTGCTCTTTGCTTGAATTGGGATGTTTGTCTTCTCTTTCCCCAGACATCAGCACTGTCCCCTGGGCTCCCAACTCAGATTGGTCCCCCATGTCCCAGGCCTTCAGCCGTGCCTTCATCACTTGCTCTCCTGGACCTATAGCTTGCTGACAGTAGATCACAGGACTTATCAGCCTCCTTATTCCCATGTACCAATCCTGCATAATAAATACCTTTCTATGCATCACTCTGTTTTCATCTATCTACCCACCCAACTGATTCTGTCTTTCTGGAGGACCCACAAACCCTACTATATGTCTGATGTAATACTATCTTCTAAGTTTCTGAGATAAAGAAGACATAGAACCTGACCTACAAGAAGTTTCAGATACTTGGAAATAAAAGAGGGATGGGAAAAAATAGAAATGTTGAGAAGTTAGTACTTAAAAGAAAATCCTTGAGTATTTGGATAGAGATTCCTATACTCTTTATGTTCCCAAAGTGGAGGACAACTGTATGGATCACTTCTGATATTTATGGATTACTTCTGATATTTATTTATGTTACTGCTAAGGGTATTGTGTCAATGAAAGGTATGACATCAAAACTCAATAGCAATACATTTTTCACCTTCCAACCTGGTTCTGAAACTCTAAATAGGAGATTTTTAGTGCTGACTCTGAACATAAGGGAAAACCAACTAAGTTTGTGGTATCACAGACCTTATTTCACATTATTTAGACATGGGACCTCAACAAGGTAACATAAATTCAGAATCTCAGCTTCAACAATAAAACCTAGCTCACGTAGTTACCGCATTAAATGGCTAATATGGTTTATATATTTAGATGTTCCCCCAAAGTCTCATGTGCTTATATTAAAGTTGGCTGGTTCTAGGGTATG
This sequence comes from Cavia porcellus, assembly GCF_034190915.1. Classification (NCBI taxonomy): domain Eukaryota; kingdom Metazoa; phylum Chordata; class Mammalia; order Rodentia; family Caviidae; genus Cavia; species Cavia porcellus. The sequence continues at coordinate 98,210,331 of NW_026947487.1, forward strand.
TGACTATGATTAAGGGTGTGTGATAACTGAGTTAGTCCACAGGTTTAGCATAGCTCTGGGTGTGGATAATGGAAAGACCCAGAGGCTCCATACTGCTGTTCCAGGGCTTTCTGCCTGTCCTGCTGTAGATTGAGTCTCTGTCACTCCTCTTTGTCACCTCCTTGGAACCAGCCAATTATGAACTAAAAGCTCTACAAACTGTGAGCTAAAATAAGCCTTTCCTCCTTTAACTTGTGGGTGCCAGGTATTTTGTCCTGACACCCTCAACAAGCAAGCAGCTAAGATAATAAGCACAAGGTATAAAAATGCCTAACAGATAGTACTTAGTTATGCTAATTTGTATTCATATTTATATTCATAAGTGTTTCTTTAACATTATTTTTGTAATTTTTAAACATTAGCGTAGGATTTTATGTGTTAGAAAAAAAAAAAAAAAGCATAGCAAAATAAAGGAACCATAGTAAAATAAAGTTCAGCCTGAAATCCCAAAGGTATTTGGGCTGTACTTCCTGAGGAACATGATCAGCTATCAATAGTCATTAGTGATTTAAAATTGAATCACTTGTGAAATAATCAGTAAAATGGTGATCATTTTTCATGCTCAGGAAAGATGACCCATTTGGGGCTTCAAAATTAACAGCAACAAACAGTGTTGTCAATATGCCACCAACACAGTCCATAATTAATCCGAACCCAACCCCTTTGTGTGCTGGGAAAACTCTGCAGTCTGTTCCCAGTGCTTTAAAAGATAAAGGTTGACCTTGCCCCACTTGCCTAATAATAATTTATCGATGTGTAAACATTTGCCACAACAATTACAGGTCGGCCTAATGAAATTCCAGGGCCAAGAGTCACGAAAAGACTGAGCATGCATCATAAATTCAGAATCAATCCCAAAGGCTAGGATCTGTGAATAAATTACAAGTCAGAGCAAACTGTTTCAAGACCAGACCTCCTCAGGGAGTTGGGGATGTGAGTCCCCTAAAGGATCCAGCCATGCATGAGCCAGGTTTTAAATGCTAACTGTTGGATATCCTTCACTTGGAAGACAGTTTGCCTTTGTGAGTCTCATTTTTCTTCGGTAAAATGGATGGGTGGGGTTGGAGCTTCCTTGCACAGTAGTGTGAGTGTGAGTGTGAACAATTGCCTCATTAATTTATTTAACAAAGGCTAATCAATTGTCATCTATATTGCAGAAAACTAGTGTTTAAGATAGTACTTTACACCTGGAAGGCATAAAATCAATGGTGGTGATAATATTATACTTGATTTGTCATTAATAATCCTAACTAGTATTATTGTGATTATTGGAAATCTACTCCTTACACATTTTATGACATGGGTGAGTTTATTGCTTAGGATGTTAGAGGACTAGAAAAATATGGTCCTGGGAAGAAAGAGAAAGTTACCATCATCTCTCCCAAATCTGCAGCAGATCAGCTTTGGAGCTTAAGCAAGGGGAAGGAACCTTCTCTCTTGCTTCCCAGAAGTAGAATTGTAATGAGAAAAAGACTGACACCAGCAGAGGGTTTTATATGCCAGGCCCCTTGCTAGGGATCTATCTAGGCCAAGTTAGCTTACTCCCTAAAAAAATGCTAATGAGTTCAATAGTGTTCTCCCCATTGACAGGCCAAGGTAACTGAGATTCAAAAAGAAAAAAGACAAGAAAAACAGGTGAAAAAGGCACTGGATTATAGACTCATGTTTAGGGGGATCTATGAGGATATTTCACTCTCAGTCTAGTGACAAGTTCCAGAGATCTGTGATTCCAGGAAAAAGATCCCCTATGTGAGAACAGCCCAGAGCCCAGATGTGGGGAAAAGCATTTCCCTCAGCTAAGTAAGAATCAGCCTCCCGGAAAAGCACCTTGAATGAGACAAACGCCCCAGGCCTCTTGTTTCACCCTTTAGCAGTTCATCGAAATACCATCCAAAATCACAAATTGGGAACATTCCAGAAAATGGCTGCTCCCTCTCATACTTCAAGGCTGTAATTGTCATCTGCTTTTAGCAAAACCTGATCTTATTTTTTTCTTAATGCAAATGCAAGACAAGTACTCTGAATGCCATGCTCAGGGAACACTTTGTCTCTGATTAATCCTAAATGTGGCTATTCAGCATGTGTACTATTCTTCTCCTTAAGTATAAACCCCACTTGCAAAGAATGATTTGTTCCAGCTGATTACTTGGCTACAAATCTCAGCCTTGATTTTTTTTCCTCCTTTGTTACTTAAAAAACCAAGTTCAGAATTCTGACTATTGAGAATATTTGCAATAAAGAACCTATACTCTGTCTCTCTGCCTCTCTCTCTCTCTCTCTCTCTGTCTCTGTGTCTGTCTGTCTCTCTCTCTCTCTCTCTCTCTCTCTCTCTCTCTCTGTGTGTGTGTGTGTGTGTGTGTGTGTGTGTGTGTGTGTGTGTGTGTGTGTGTTTGGGACAGGCCTTCACTACGCATTAAAGGCTGGCTTTGAACTAGCAATCCTGCCTCAGCTTCTCAAAGTGCTAGAATTATAGGCATGTGGCACCATGCTAGACATAAGAATCTGTGTTCTGATCAACTGATCCATTTACTAGGTAACCCATACTCTATTTCAATCAACCTAGATTTGGGATATGTGTTAAAGGAAATATCCCACAGTATAGACCAGTGGCAAAAAAAAGCCAAGTTTGTGAAACAGATTTCTAGAGAATCATTCCCAGCCTGGTCTGAAATACTTGTTGAATGGTTCCAAGTCACTGATCTCTTCATGTTAATCACTTATATATTGTCATAATTGTGAAGTTTTGAAGAAAATGTTTATGCAAAGCACTTACAACAGTGTTGATTGCCCATGAAGTCCCCAAAATGTTAGGTAAAATAACCATTGTCCACAGAATGGGAGGAGGTAGTTGATTCATCCTCCTCTGCTGTGTGATAAGGTCTTTTAAGCCACTGCCACTTGATTCTGTTCCTTCAACTTGTTGTACTAAAAAAGAAGGCTGAGCACTTCCTAAGTATCAGGCACTGTGTTACAAATTTTACAAGCATCATCTCTCTCTCTGAGTAAGGCACAGCTGCATTATCTCCACTAAATGCAGGGTTTATAGTGAGAAGACATAGAGTTAAAGCCAAAGTCATTCAGCATTAGATTCTGTAGATGCTCTGAGGCATTGCTTTCTGCAGCCCTCAAACCTGTGTTGCTCTTGATGTCCCTTCTGCTCCACCTGCATGAAACTCAATGAGATTGGGTTCAGATATAAGGGAAACTCCTGGGTGGATGGCATGGTTCCCACTTGGGCATGATGAGTCCCATAGATAGTGCTGGGAAAAGGAAAAGTGAGTCCTGGGAAACAGGACAGAAGGCAGCAACAAAACCATAGAGATGGACACTGAAAGAGTTTTGGCCCAGACAGGACACTGTAGCTGGTAAAGCCTCAGGCAGAACTAAGGAACTCTATCTTCCCCACCCCTAGGAATTTACCTCTGGCACCAAACGAGTGCCAATGGGCTACCTGTGCATCACTAATGCCCCTTAGGTTCCACCCCAAACCTAGGCTACTTATATGCCCCTACTCCACGTGTTCCACGGAGAGATAGCTGATCCTGGGGAGAGATGCCACACCCCAGGGGCTCAGGGGTCTCTCCCCACATTCTCAAAATAAAGATCATTTATATTTCATACTTCTTATCTTTTCAGCTGCCGCCTCCCCCACAATTCTATCAGACACAAAAGAAGACACAGTAAATGGGCAATTCCATTTACATAAAGAACAAGACCAAAGTAAATATCATCAGAACAACAGGTGACAGGAATCCGTTTTCTGCTCAAAATCCAGTACACAGTAATAATCAACAAGTATTTGTTATGAACTGAGAATACACACCCAACTGCAAATGAATAATAAATGAATAAAAGAGAGCTTTGCAAAAATGCTCCACCTTTGGATCTGGGTCTTCCTGGGATTGGAACAACTGAACACCCTCTCATCACATCCTTTCCTTGTACAAGATGGCAATGCAACTAAAGGCAGGACTTTCTATACCCACGGGGTCTTGAAGCAGGGTCTCCTGTCCCATCAATCACGGGTGAATTGAAAAGGTTTGTATTTTTTCTGTTTCGGGATGGGGCTGGAATGGAACTGTTCTTCCATCTAAGATTACATCACAAAGTTTCCTTGCTTGTGACTTTTTTTCCTACTTTCCTTCTTTGTATTTTTCTTCTTATCACTTTAATTCTACAATTTCCACAAAATATGGGGGATCAAAGGGAGCAGTAAGTAGATAGGAAAAATAGAACTCTGTTAAGCACTGACATTCTGGGCCCAGGTGTGTGGCACTGAAGCAAAGGAAGAGGCTGATCTCCAAGAGCCCCACCTCCAAAGTCCAGGCAACTCTGCCAAAGAGCCTGGAGTGCCTGGAGGCAGGGTTGCCATGGTGACAGAGCTGTCAAAGGACCAAGGTCTTGCTGGGTAAGCACAAATGGATGGCATGCAGGGTCCTTCTTTTCATTTGAAAATTACCACTAATTTGCAATTAGTTGGAGGAAAATTAGAGATAGAGGAAAGGGAATTGCTCCTTCCAGCAAACAGCCACAACTACTGAAAATTGACTTTTCTCAGGACAGAAAGGAAAGAAAACTTAACACTCTAAAGAACAACAGGCTTTAGAACTAGGTTAAAGAATAAAATCCTGGTCCTTTCATATGCTGGATGTATGACCTCAGGGAAGCCTCTAAACTACTTACCTTTACTTTCTTCAGCCAGAAGAAAGAAAAAAAAAAAAAAGCCCATCATCTGGATAAGTTAAAGAAAATGCTACAAGGAGAGTCCTGGAACATAGTAACTACTTAGCTAATGGTATTCTTCTCCCCTTACCATCTTTTTCATTTTTATGAATCATTCTTTTCCACTAATATTTATTAAGCAACTCTCTTCTCATCTTCTAGAAACCATAGTTTATCACATCAGTGGCACATGGATAGTCTTCATCCAGAAATCTCTCCTATCTACAGCCCTCTGGGGACCTTCCCTCTCATCACTTTCTGAAGAACTTTTTTGGGTTCCATCAGTGCCTTCTCTCCATCTTGACAACTGGTACCCAGGTTCCTGGGCCTTTCAGAAGCTGGAAAAAATTAAGGAGTGGAGAGTCAGAGTCAATGCACAAGGTAACACCGAAGGCAGAAACTAGGGGTGGCTGGAGCAGTAGAGTCAGGGCCCAGCAATTGAACTTGGGCACTGAAATCTTCTGTGCAAGGATGGAGCCCATTTTTCTGAGTTTTCATTTTGCAAACCATCATGCAAGATGCATATCTGATCGTGGACTGCCTTGCAAGAATGCTCTGGAACAGCCTTCTGCATCTGCCTTCAGCCTTTCCAGTGAGTTCCTGGCTGCCAGGAAAACTCTTTTCTCCAAGCCTTTGAGGACACTCTTTCTTCTGCCCCCCAGCCTGAGTTTCCAGAATATATGAGAAAGTTTCTTGGTGTCTCTTTCAGTCCAACTGACTTCACTCCAAACCAAGACAAGAGCCAAGAACCAGTGAAGAGGACAGAAGAGATGGCAACTTGTCAATAAATCCTCTATACTTCCTCATCTGTGAAGCCATGTGGCACTGTGCCTGCTCCCAAGACCATCCTCCAACTAACCCTGTGACCTTGAACAAGTTAAAATTTGAAGCTGTTGTTTATTCATTTGCAAAAATTACCAACTGCAATTTGATGGTTTCAATGCATATCCCTGTTATCCAAGTCTGAAATACAGGAGCTATAGTGAAATTGTTCTCTCTCAAGAAATGGGACACAAATTACCCAGGACAGCAGGAGCTTGACAGTAATACAAATGGGAAGCTAAAGTCCCCTGGCCTGCACAAGGAATGAATCAGAAGGTGGCCAAGACTGTTTATGCTCTTCACAAAGAAACTAGCTTCCAAAGCATTCCTGGCTGGCCATGCTTCCAGCTCACCTTCCTCCCATTAGAATGGATGATGTTGACTAATGAAGAATTATCCACCCACATTGTAAGCCACAAGCAATTATGAATTCTATTACCTGGAAACTTGGCCAAGTTTCCTCCTGGCACACTCTTAGACAAGAACTATTCTACCCAGAGATCAGAAGCACCTGGGAAGAGGATATAGTAGTTAATTGCGATGAAAATCTGGCTCACCAATATCAGGATGGACTCTTTTCTTGAGGATTTACTCTTTTTCTTTGGTATGAGAGTAACAGAGTATAGAAAGAGGCCAAAATGATCATGTTCAAACAACTGTTCCACTGTGAGATTGCCAGAGAACTGTTCTAGTCTCCTTGAATTACATTAGCCTTCTCTACCAAACAAAAATGCTACTAGCCTAAGAGAGTAAAAATATATATAGAACAATGACAGATAGCCCTCTACCACGCAATGCCTTGAAAATGGACCCTGACCACTATCAGCAGTAGAAACCTGGATATACCTTAGCATCATTCCCAAAACAACAGCTCGCATTTATCAAACACTGGCTCTACCAAATGTGAAGACTTAATGTGTTATGTAATTTAACCCTCAAAAAATTTGATAAAGGTATTCTTATTAGCCCTCACTTGACATACAGGGTTATCAAAGCTCAGAATTATAAAAATTGACATTGATCATACAGTTTTTAAATTATCAAGTCATTTTGAATTTAACCCCTCTCACTCCAGAACCATTGGCCCTAATCTCTGTCATAAGCCATCTTGCACTAATCTAGACCACTCTTTGCATCTGAGGAACCTTGGATTCTTCATGTTAGTGGTATCACAGATGGTAGGTATCACAAGTCCCAGTTTACATTTGGTTGCCTTTGAATAATGATCACAGGGTATATGATACGTGAAGCTATATTTTGTTATCTGTCACAAGATGTGACCAATCTCTAATTACTACTGCTAGTTAGCTAATCTTGACCTTGATAAAAAAAATTCATATACTGCTGGAGCACTTCCATCACTGTCCCTCACCAGTGACCAGCAACTCATATTAGCACTTCTGCCCAGGTGTGGCTTTCTAAAGTCAAACAATTATTGATCAAAAGATTGGACATAGAAATGATCTCTTTACTCCCAACTCATGAGGAAAAATTCTCCATCACAACATCAGCTCATTCTGTCAGTGAAATCTCAAGCCTTGCTGCCCAGACTGACTTACGATTATGGCATGACCTTAAAGACTCACCACAGGTCCCAGTAGAATTTCAACTGTTCCCTTGAGCACCCATTAATTTAGTGAATACACACCTCTTAAATGCCTGCCATTGTCCTCCCTCCCGGCTGAGCTGCAGAATCACGCAGTGAGTAGATTCGAAGATTCCTTCATGCCAACAATGCTGTCTTGAATCAGTGTCTCAGAAATGAAATCTAAACATGCTTTTACAGAGTAGGTGCTCAGTGAACCTTTGTTGAATGTATCCATCACAATCACATTAGTTTCTCCTTCTGGGAGTAACACTGCCTGATATTGTTAATATCCTGCTTCCACTGTGTACCAGTGCTGTATGACCCTGGAGACTTTAATCAATCTCTCTACACCTTAGGTTTTCTCCTTTGTAAATGAAACTCAGTAATAATACCTATGTACTGCTTCTTAATAATCTTTTTGAGATGTATATGAATATACCATGAAACTCATTTATTTAAAATACAGTTAAATAGCCATTAGTTTATTTATGTAACTATTTATAAAGATCAATTTTAGAATATTTTCATTTCCCCCAAAAAACCCACATATCTCAGATATTATTCCTTCAAGTTCCCCACCCTTCCAAACCCTAGGCAACAGTTTATGTACTTTTTGTTTCTATAGATTTACATTTAGAACATTTAAGATAAATGGAATTGTATAACCTGTAGTCTTTTGTTACTGATTTCTTTCTCTTTGTATGCATTTAAGAATTTTCCACACTATGTCATGCATTAGTAGTTCATTCTTTTTATTGTTGAATAATGTTCCATTGTGTAGGCATACCAAACTTTATCTGTTCATGGATCACTGGACATTTGAGTTACTTCCACTGCTGTGATATGAATGATGGTGCAACCAATATTTACGCACAAGTTTTATATAAACAGGTGTTTTCATTTCTCCTGAGTAAAGAACTAACAAAATTGTTGTATCACATGATAACTGCATCACTTAATCACTTGAGGAACTGCAAGAACATTCCCAAAATGGCTATAAAGTCCTAAATTTTATGAGTAGTTTATGAGGGTTCAATTGCCTCATATTCTCCAACACTTGTTATAATTTACTATTGAGTGTGAAAAGGTTGTTTTAATTTGCACTTCTCTGATGGATAACAATACTAGGCAATTGTGCATGTGTTTATTAGCCCTTTATACATCTTGTTTGGATGAATGATTAAAAGTGTCTGTTTTTACTTGTCCTTTATTAGTGGTTTAAATAGTTTCTTATATAGTCTGGATCCCAGCACCTTCTGATTTTGACAGTGTTCAGCATTTCTTTTGTTGCTCTGGATTTTAGTGTCATATTTTTAAATTATTATATTATAACTGATTGTGCTGATTTACACCATGTTTTCTTCAATAAGTTTTTCCCCTCTCATATTTAGGTATTTTATTGAGTTGACTTAATTTATATGAGCCATATAAAATAGGATCAGACTTAATTATTTTTCATTTGGATATTCAGTTTTTACTGAATCATTAATTGTAAAGACTATTCTTTGCCCCCATATGAGTCTTGGAGTCCTCTTCAAAAAATGGTAGAAAAATGTAGAAACATAATTGAAAGACTACTTTGGTATTAGCTAAGTCTTTTAATCCTTTCAGATAGGCTGTTTTTTCACTTGGCTAAGTCTTTTAAAACTTCAACCAACAATACATTATAGTATTCAGAATACAAATTTTACAGTATTTTCATTAAATTTATGTTTTAGCATTTTATTTCTTTATATATTGTTTTAATTGAAATCAGTTACTTAAGTACAATGTTATATAGAAATGGTAAGAGTGAATGTTCTTGTCTTACTGTGATTATTTGTGTAAAAGCATTCAGTTTTTTATTTTCTAAAGGATGTTTATAAATGCCCTATATCAGATTGACAAAGTTATCGTTTACCTTTATTGAGTGTTTCATCAAATGTCTTTTGTATCATCTGAGGTAATTGTGTAGTTTCTGAATTTTATTCTATTGATGTGATATGGTGTATTACATTAATTGATCTTTGAAGGTTAAACCAATCTTGTATTCCTGCAAAATATTTCATTTGGTGTATATTCTTTTTTTAATACATGTTGGATTTGACTTGATAGAGTTTTGTTAAGGATTTTTTCTTTTAGTCATAAGAGATATTATTATAGTTTTCTGGCATATCTTTGAGGGATCTGACTTTTAGAGATAACGTTTTTTCTCATAGAACAAGATAGAAAATATGCTATCCTCTTTCAATTTATGGAATCATTTGCAATTGAGTTGCATTAATTTATTTTTAATTCTGGTAAAATTCGTTAGTGAAGCTTTTTGGTCTTGGACAGTTCATTGTGGGAGTTCTTTGAGTCTTTTCAGACCTTCCTATTTTTCCATGAGTTAAGTTAACTCATGAAACAGGATTGTGTCTATTTCATCTGGCTTTCTAATCTGTTGACATAGAATTATTCATAGTGTGATGTGTGTGATTTTAACTCTGTAAGTTCACCAGTCATATTCCCTTTCATTACTGATTGAATAATTTGCATCTCTATATTTTTAGGTAACTTAGTAAAATTCTGTAAATTTTTTTAATCTTTTCAAAGAAACCTTTGTTTCATTGATTTTTCTCTACTTCTAATCTCTATTTTATTTATTTGTACTCTAATTCTTACAAGTTCTTTCCTTCTACTTGATTTTAGTTTAGCTTACTCCTACATATTCAGTGTTGTAAGGTGGGAGACTAAAGTGTTTTAGGTGAGATCATTATTTTTTAACACATACATTTAGAACTTGGAATTTCCCTTTAGATACTATTTACATCCTTAATTATAGATATGTCATGTCAACATTTTCATTAATCTCTGGGTATTTTCTAATTTTACTTGTGATATTTTCTTTAAATCATTGGTATCATTCATAAATATCTCAAACATTTTGTGTTACTAATTTCCAGTTTCAACTCATTTTATCCAAAGAATATACTTTGTACAGTTTCAATCCTTTCCATTTGTCAAAGTTTCTTTTGTAGTCCACAGTATAGTATATTCTGGAATCCTATGTGAACTTGAAAAGAATGTATATTCTGCTATTGCTAGGAAGATTAGTCGATGAATATGCATAATCTAATTTGTACATACTATTGTTAAAATATTTCCTATGTCAAAAATGATTTGTTGGCATATAGTTGTTCATATAAAAACATATTTTGTTTTCATAAGTTCAGTAGTAAAGGCCCCTTTTTCATTTCTAATTTTAGTAATTTGAGATTTCTCTATTTTTAGTAGAATATTGACATCTCTAACTCTTTGTCTATTTCTGCCTTTAATTCTGTTACCTTTTATTTCACACATTTGGGGCTCTGTTTTTCGCTGCATACATATGTGTATACTTTTTTTACTTCCTGGTGGATTGCTTTTCGTGACACTCTCCTTTTGAACTCTAGTAACATTTTTTGTGTTAAAGTCTAATTTGTCTGAAATTAGTAAAGCCACTCCATTCACTGAATTTTAATGACAAGTTAAATGAACTAATGCACATAAATTACATAGAAAAGCATTCAGTAGAGTGTAGCTATTTAATAAGTATTAGTGAATATTGTTTTTAAAGGAACACTGTTAGGATGGCTGTATATGGCTGATACCAATTATGATTCACCACATCCCTGAGGTACATACAGATCTCTACATTTAATAGAAGTTAAATGAAATTATAAAAGCTTCCAGTAGATTTCCCAGAATTTCCAAGGCCAGTGGATAATTCCAACTAGATCTCTTTTACTCCAAAGCCCATTCTCTTTTGTATGTTTTGCTTTAGGCATTGTGGCCAAATCAGATACAGGAACTCTAGAGCCCAACTGAAGACATATTGTTGTGCTCAAAAAACATGGACTTGAAAATAAATCCTGGCTTGCTGCTCATGGCCTGGAAGACCTTCAATAATTTACTTCTGCATGACTTTGTTTCTTCACTTACTACATGGCAATTCTAACGGTTCCTCTGCCCAAAGGTCATTATGAGAGTTAACCCTGGTGATGCAGTATATGTTCTGGTCCCTAGGGATCCACTGGTAAAGGTTGGCTGTGATTAACCTAATTATTACTATGGTTAGCAGAAAGGAAAAGATGTGCACTAATGGATCTCAAAGGGACTGTAAGAACCGCCTCCAGGGGAACAAGAGAAAATAAGTGAAATTAGAGAAAGGAGTTTTCTCCACTGATTCAAGATCATCAGAGGCTTCCTGAGAAGTGCGACATTTCTGTAAGGACCTTGGTTAGGTTCAAAGAGGGCAGCTGAACAAGGATCTGACTGGCTTGGTGAGCAGCAGAGCTGAGGCACCTCCACATGCCAGGGTTTAAAAGGGAATGGGAAAAACATTTGACATCCCCCATCAGCACAACTCTGCCCTCCTTTAAGAGGGCTTCACTAAACTTACGGTACTTTGATAAAAGTGAAAGTACTTCAATATAGGAAGAACAGATGGCTCAGGATACAGAGGAAGACATCTACACTCCAAAGCAAAAATCTAGCCCTATTCACACTACACACACACACACACACACACACACACACACACACACACATATACACACACACAAACGGCTTGTCACCTGTCTTGTTCGCTTTTATCTCTGTTGAGTTTGTTCGGAGCCCATCTGCTGGGTGTTGAAAGCTCTGTGGGGTGCAGAGAGTTAGCTTGGGGAAGTAACATCCTGGAAAACTAAAAGTTCCCTTCAGTTTCACGAGCATCCAAGATATGGATTTGCTCCACCCAGGGCTGCTATGCTATCCAATGAATCTAAACCAATGACAATGGAAAGCATGGTGTCCAACTGAGAACTGGGAGGATGAATATTAAAATGTACTAGGATCTCATATTCTTTAGTGCTTCCTGAGGAAGACATGGGCCCTGAGTACTACCCCAAATCCCAATCTTTCCATTACAATGGGCCTTCAAAGTCCACCCTAACCTCCAGGGTGCGAAAAATGAAGAATAGCCACGTGAGGGACATTACCATCAACTGCCACTTTCTGGGACAAACTCTTCATCCAGTGTCCTCTGAGCTGGATTTGAGCCTGGCTATTTTATAGCCATGGCTTTCTTTTATCACAGTGACTTCTTTTTTGGTTGTATTTTTTTTACAGGTTTGTATAATCCAAGTGAAGCTCAAAAAGGCAAGGTCACAATCCTGAGGTCACAAAGTCCTAAGTGAAGGAGCCAAATGTACACTCAAACACTGTTAATACTTGTACTTTAGGACACTGTGACTCCTGGACCACAGGAATGGCAAAGCTGAATCTCAGGACTCAAGGATTGCTTGTTGAGCTCAGATCACCATCTCACGATAAGGGGAGAAGTAAAATGAGAGAGACAGGCACACCAGGGAAGAGCCAAGGAGCTGTGGGGAATCTGCCCAGCACCCCCTAGAGAGCTCGGTTAAGTCAAGGTGAACCTCAGTGCCAGATAAAAATGTGGAAGCTTTCTTCTATTCCCTTTTTTATATTTCCACCAAGGGCAGTACCACCACTAGGAATCTAGTACTACAGTTTGAAGGAGAGACTCAGACTTGGATTTGATTCTCTAGTCCATAGAGGGAAGGACTGGCAGAGGCAAACAGGCAGATTAACATTTACTTAGCATCTACTCATTGTCAGAAACTCAATGTGTTGTTTTCTTAGATCCTCTGCCGTATCACATTTAAAGGGGCTGGTGTATCCCTATTGTGTAGGTTAGCTCTTCATCACCATAAAAAATAACAGCAATAAATCAACTTATAAAAGGAAAGATTTATTTGGGCTCACAGCTTTGGAGGTTTCAGTCCATGATTGATTGGCTCCATTGTTTTGGGACCAATGATGAAGAGGCACATTGTGGTTGAGAAAGCAAAATCATTTACCTCGTGGACAGGAAGCACAAAAGAGAAAGAAGAAATGACCAGAGCCCCACCTTCCACTTTGGGGCAGGCTACCAGTGATGTAAGACCTCCTGCGTGGCTCCATCTCTTAAAGTTTCCACCACCTTGCAAGGTAAGAAGCAAGAAGGAGTCTTAAAATCCAAACTAAGGCTTGTATTTTATGGATGAGGTTGCTGCAGCAGTGATGAGCCAGCTGCTTCCAAGCTCCACACTCACCCTTTGTGACACACTGGCAGACGACACCTTCTGACACCTGGCTCTTAGGTGGAGCCACACGACTGAGTTCCGTTCAGCTGCATGGGGCAAAACATACTGATGTCATCATCTGTAATTCCTGGTCCTCATACTTCCCACAAGATCTTCCATGTTCTCTATTCCTTTGTGTGTGGCTGAATGCAGATAACAACATGCAGACCTCAGGAGTCTCAGCAAACAGCAGAGCTAACAAATAGAAAGAGCCTGGGCCCCCAAATGACAGCGGAGAGCATTCTGAGGTGGAGAGAGCCCTTGGCCGAAGCCCAGTCCTGGAGATCTGGTCCTGTAGACCACTATGAGACCTACTCCTTTGTCACGTCCCCTTTGTGAGTGTCAGTTTCACTTTTTGTGCAAGCTGGAGGCAGGATCGAGTGCTGTCAGCTTCTCCAAGGCTTCCATTCAGAGATGCTGTGTTCCCTTAGGGAGGGGAGACAGAGGAAAGACCTCGAGGACTCCTTTACTCTCCCATGAGTTCTTGTTGGTGTTCCATTTATTTGTTTGTTTGTTTTTATTTATTTTTGTAGTACTAGGCATAAAACCCAGGGTCTTTTTAATGAACTACAACCCAACCTTTTAAAAATTTTGATTCTGAGACAGGATCTTGCTGCTAAATTGCTAAAATTACCGATTCCGTCTTTTTGTGTATTCTGCTTTAGATGTTGGGCTCCGGCATCTGAATTGTCCAGAATTGGAACAGCTCCAACTTCAGGTCCTCCTGACGCAGCCTCCCAGTGTGCTGGGATTATAAGTATTCTCCATCATGTCCTGCTTCTCCCTCTCTTTTTTTGAGGTTGTCTACTGGGCCCCAAATGACACCTCCATTAGAGCTCAGGAGAGCACAGTCGGTGAGGGTCAGGACACAGGCAGGAACGGTGGGTAGCAGCCTCCCAGGTTTTTCACATTATCGTTGATGGAATTGATTCACTTTTGCCTCTGAGAGCCATGGGACCCGCTATGTGCAAGGCTGCCCTGCTTCCCAAGGCCTGGAGGCTAAGCACCTCGGAAGACTCAAGGCTCCGAGACGCTTGGCTTCCTGCCCGCCTGCCTACCTGCATGGACACTCGCTAAGGGACAGTGACGTTTTATTTTCTACAGAAGCTCATGGCCGGTTCCACTAGGCTCAGGTCCCTGGAGGCCTGCAGAAGCAGAGGGAAACACAGCAGCTGCCTGCTCAGCAGCGAAGGACATTCCTGCCGCCTGGGTCCTCAAGAGGGGACACGCCTGACTTCCTGAAGCCTTCCCGAGGCGATTTGGTTTGGGGCTGTTTTCTCTCCCACTCGTGCTTCCCTTCTCCTTCCCGCGAATATCTGTCTTTACAGCTCACTCTCCAGAGACCTCTGTCTGCTGGGAAAACAGCAGCTGACAGCAAAGGTCGCTGCGACCAGTTCTGACTGGCTGCATACAAATGTGCCTTTTAGCGATGGGCCCTGCAAAGAAGGCCCGGGTCCTATTATTGATAAATCCTTGAAAAGACTGTAATGCATCTTCATTTCAGGGAAAACAACTGCCTTCAAGGCTGCACCGAGAAAATAAAGCAGGCGGCCTGGTGACGGATTCGAGAAGTTGGCATTTTCCTGAAGATTAAAAGATAATAACACTTCTATTAGGATCACGCCGCCACGCTGTATTGATCTCATCAGGGAAGCCACTGCAGGTCTAATATGAACAGAGCGCGTCCTGGAATTAATCACGGGGGTTTTATTACGGTTCATAGGGCGTTTCGTTCAAGCTGCATCGTTTGCAATATTTATGGTCCCACTCCCTGGCCGTTATTAAGTGCAACTGGGCTTCGTGGAGCTAGACCCGCTGGGTTAGAACACAGAGTCGTTCTTCAAAAGTAAATCTTATCTAAACTGTGCACACAAAGCCGATTATGTTTTGATTTACATTTTAATTCTGCTACAAAGGCCCCATGCTGGAGTGGGAGGGCCCAGAGATGAACACCTCATGGTTCAGATCCAGATCCATGTCCAACTGCAAGGGGCTCCTTCTCTTTGCTAAGCCTCAGTTTCCAGATCTGTAAAATGGGAAGATGAATTTTAATTCCCAAGACAGCTGAAGAATTAAGTGAAACAAAAACCACAGAGCACCTTACATAAAGCCTGGCTCAGAGAGGCACTCCCAAGCAATCCCTGCCCTTCTTAAAGATTTTTCTGAATTAAAGACCTTACCTGGCTTAAATTCAGAGATACGTCTAAGCAAAATAGCCAAGAAAAATAATGATGCTATCTTTAATTCCAAACCTGACATAAACACTGTTGTTTGTTTTGCAGTACTAGGGACGGAACAGCCCAGTTCATTGTTCAACTCTAAGCTAAATTCTCAACCATTTAAAAAATGTTTTTCAGTTTTCTTATTTATTTTTGAGAGAGATTCTCATTAAGTTGCTAAATTTCTGTGTGTGTGTGTGTGTGTGTGTGTGTGTGTGTGCTGCTTTCTTTACATTGGAAAAATATTTCAGTATGTATCTTTTTTACATTTTACTTTGTATTAGTATATGTTTGTAGTATATAATGATTACATTTGTCAGGGTGAGTTGGTACCTGCTGTTATCCTGCCTCAGCCTCCCAGACTGCTCAGATTACAGATTAGCACATATGTTTTGTGACCCCCCCCCCATGGAAACTAACATCTAACTCCCCAGTTTCTGCCTTCCATTGTTTTTCTGCAGTTGGGAGTTGCCTGTGTTAATCCCACAGTGTAACAATAACCAATAGCTTTTGGATAAAGACCATAT
Source organism: Cavia porcellus (assembly GCF_034190915.1). NCBI lineage: Eukaryota > Metazoa > Chordata > Mammalia > Rodentia > Caviidae > Cavia > Cavia porcellus. The sequence goes on from NW_026947487.1 coordinate 98,226,376, forward strand.
CATAAATCTCACCACATTCTTATAAAAATTAAATTAGATAAACCTATAAAGAACTTTGTCTCAGCCCTCACGCCAAATACATCAAGTAACTGCAGACTTTGTATCATTGGTAGGAGGAGAAAGACCAAATAGTAGTTGCAGCATTACTAATGAAGGCAGTAATATTAGTAATATAGTGGTAGCGTGAGTTGTTTTGGCAAGTGATATTAGTATTAGTACTTGCAGCAATAATGGAGCACTAGTATTACTCACAATAAAATTAATGGTGGTAGTGGCAAAGGCAACAGGAATACTTCAGCCTCAGATCTTATTACTTGTGCAGGTTAATCAAAGTATCTACCTCTTTGAGCTATAGGTTCATCGCTTGAAAATAGCATAAAAAACTAACTCTCAAGAGTCTCGAGCACAGAAAATCAGATGGTGTAGATACAGCTCTGCCTGGCTCACAGCAGGATCAGAAAGCATTAGCTTCCTTCTCTGTTGGCCTCTGCTTACTTATAATCTCTTGCTTACCCCCTGCCCCGAGCTCCTGGGGCTCCAACATTTCATAGCCACACATCTAGAATTTGCATTCATAAATCGTTACAGGAAACGCACTAGACTGGGATGCTGGTAAATGGGCTTTGATTCTAGATCAAACCCTTAATCCTCATATCTTCACCCTAAGACTAAATAAGAAAAAGCATGTAAGAGTCCTTTATATAAGGACTCTTATGCTAGAGTACTCAAGGACAGATGCCTTCAGAGAAAAACTCCAGTTTTCTGATTCATGGGGTTAATATGCAACTTTTCTGTTTAGTAGTGATCACCAGATTAACAAGTCTGCTAAGACACTTCCTGGGAATAAAGAGAAGAGCTTTATTATCTTTCCTTTCCCAGTGGATATATTCGCCTGCATGCAAACCTGTATTCTTGCATCACAATTATTGCATCATTTAAGTCCCATAAAAATCCCTCCCCCAGATCTTGCACTTGTGTATTTCCATGGTGCAGATGCTCATCATCCCAGGATTCAGCCTGTTTCCTCATCAAACAGTCATAATAAGGTAAAGTTGAAATCTATCTCTTCATAACTTCCACTGTTTAATTCTAGTTTGGGCCTTTAGCATCAGAAGACAGCATTGATGTGATATTGTCAAGTATCACATTAGATTCTTCCTCTTTTATGGTCTACACAACACTGGACTTCAAGTCTAAGCATGATACAGCTCACTCACTCACCAGGTCAGCAGGCTCCAGTCACGTATGTAGCTGTAGCACGTCTGCCAGGGTGGTGGGGACCAGTGAAGGGAAATGACAGGGCTGTGTGCACAGAGCTAACAGCTCTGCTCAAAAGGCCATTTCCTGCCTTGGCCCCTCTCTGCTGCTTTACTCTGTGTTTCCCTCCACAAGGAGAGGTCCCAGAACTGAGCTGCAACTCCAGGCACAGGCTGAGCACTTCTGAGAGATGTTCAGCTCTAGCCCAGCGCCAGTGTGTGTGAATTAACCAGGAAGGTGTGATTGAGTGAATGTCTCCCAACAGAGTCTGCTCTCCTCCTTCTAAAGAGTTGATCATTCCTAACGTCCTTGTCTTTCAGGGAATGTCAGAGCAGCAGCCCACTATTGGAGTAGCTCCTATAGGACAGAAGTCAAGAGTTTGAGCATGTCACTGTCGGTAAATTAGCAAAAACAAGGAATGTGCAAAGCATGAATGAAAGTGTGGGTAAGAAGGAGTCCTGCTAGCTTGAAAGGTGACCTCTCTGTCCCCAGGAGATAGTTTGAGACAGAAGTCCTGGGAAGAAAAGCAACACCAAAGCCCACAAATAGAGCAAAGTTCATGGGGCATGAACTTTGGCATGTTCATGGGGTGAGTTAGGGAAACAACAAAGTGCCAGGACAGAGAAAGCATGGGTAATATGCAAGTAGTGGATGGGCAGGGACAGAATTTCTGACCAATTTGTGTGTCCCCTGGGACCAGAAGTGGGTAAAAAGACCAGTGACATGTGAACTTCATCTGGGGCGGTCTCTCACTTGTGATTGTTGTAAGAAAAAGAGGATAGGCTGCAGCCCTTCCAGGAGGAGAACCACCAGTGTCTCCTGAGACCTGCGCCATGTTGGAACATGGGACACTGGGAAACCAAACAAGCAGCTCGCCTCCCTGGTAAGCGGCGGTGGTGTGGCAGACTGTGGCCCTTCCAGGAAGAGAACCACCAGTGTCTCCTGAGATCCGCGCCATGTTGGAACTTGGGACACTGGGAAACCAAACAAGCAGCTCCCCTCCCTGGTAAGCGGCGATGGTGTGGCAGACTGTGGCCCTTCCAGGAGGAGAACCACCAGCAGCTCCTGAGATTCACGCCATGTTGGAACTTAGGATGCTGGGAAACCAAACAACCAGCCTGCCTCCCTGCTAAGCAAGAGTGAGTCTACTGGTGCACAGCCTAGAGTCAAACATCCCACTTCCCCTACCCCAATTCTCCTGTCCCCACATTAGCAAATGGGAACCAGAAATCTGAGCATCTCTTGGGAGGTTGACCATAGCAAATAAGGGGGATTTCCCTTCTACCATCTCTTTGAAGGCAAATATTTTTATTACTGTTTTGCTTTATTCTGATTAATGGTACTGCTCCATTCAATATTCTGTTTTGATAAGTTCTATAATATTCTGTATTTCATTTTATTTTGATATACATGATTGAAAGAAGATAATGAAAGATACTGTGATATCTATTACTGTTATCCCAGTAACCTGCTGTGAAGTTCTGAACCAATTTCACCACATGGTCTCAGTTGGCTTTATTCTGTCTTGTTCTGTTGTAGTTCACTAATTTCAAGATTAAAAGAAAAAGAGGATAGAAGAAAAAATAAGTGAGAAAAGGAGAAGGAGGGAGGGAGAAAGAGAAAAAAAGAAGAAAAAGAGGCAGGAGAGAAAATGGTCGAGTAGAAGGAGAAGATAGAAGATAACACTGGCCACAGGAAAGTCTACAGCATATTCAACCTTCTGAGTCCTTTCATAAACTGGGTTTATTGAATGGGCCATCTTTACCATAAAATAGATTTGCATTTGCTTTCATTCCAGTGTCCTGGTGCTAGGGTCTGATAAATGTGGCCATGTTGCTGCCACAATATGTACCTCGTAAAACCTCAGATGCTGGCAGTGGCTATGTGAGGAGATAACAGAACACTAGCAGCAGTCTGGAGATATGGGAGCCCTAGCTGCTCCTGATGGCCCCCTCTCTGCTCACAGTGAGCCCTCTGTGCAGACCCCAGAAACAGAAACGAACATCTGTGCAAGAAAAGAGCATATATCACAGGTTTTGCCTAGGAAAATCCTCCTGTACTTCAGGAAGTGTCATCAATGTATTATTGTACATTTTGAAGAAATGCACAGGAATATTTAAACATGAGAATTCTGATTTCTATCTCTGTATCTGACAGAGTGGTGGGCTGAGGGTACAAAGACCCAAAGTGCATCAGGGCCACTGCAAAGAACCATTCCCGTCTCTGCTGCACTAGACCCAGAAGATAATTCTCAAGCAGTTCAGTTTTGTTTTGTTTTGCTTTGCTTTGCTTTGTTTGATTTGATTTGATTTGATTTTTGCTTGCAAAGTAAAATATATTGTGATTCAGAGTCCCATTTGGGCTCAAATTGAAAATAATCTTATTAAAGCTATAGCTACCAAACTTCCTCATTAAAAATATATATATATAGAGAGAGAGAGTTTACATAGAATATATTGACTATTTCCATATGTGCATATATAGACACACAGCATAATTGACTGAATATTTGTGTATAATATGTACACGTGTCTACACAGATATATGTACAGATGAAATGAAAGCAGATATCTGGAAACTCTTGTTGAGTTCTGAGTCTAGGTTGAATTCCACACAAAGTTAACAGGAAGAGAAGGGTATGCATTTGCAATGCAACACTAATATAATGTGCTGGCTTTGATTTAAGAATTCATCCAAGAAAAGCTGAAAAATATACTTGCATTTCTGAGAGTAGAAAGAAATGCAAAAACATTAATTCATTGAAGTTAAAGAGAAATTGCAAAGAAGAAATGCAAATGACTAATCAACATATGAAAAATTGCCCAATCTCTTGCATAGTTAAAGAAATAAAATTGAACCAGCAATGAAATTCCATCAGAGTGGACTTTTAATTTGGCAAAGACTAACAAAAAATGGTAATACTCATAGCTGGAAAGGCTGTGATGAGACAGGTATTCTCCATTATTTTTTTTTCCCTTGGTACCGGGGATCGAACTTATGACCGCCTGCTTGCAATGCAGGTGCTTATGCCACTGAGCTAAATCCCCAGCCCCTTATTCTCCATTATTAATGAGGCAAAAATACATGCTGCATTCTGCAGCTTGGGGCTATCCTAATAGCCTTGACATTGTTTTCTTGATGTGGTTAGTGATGTTTCACTAAAAGGGTACCGATGTTTTGATACAATTATGACAGAAAGTCAGGGTATGGCCCAAGATAAAGGCATGCTCTTCCAGCATGCAGTCTAGGAAAGAAGAGACTCATGGAATGAGAAGAGGCTTGACCAATGAATAAGGAGAACTCAACTAGTCAGGCGCTGGTATATCACAGAGCCCCACTTACATGCTTACAGGTTCAACAAATGGTCCAACTGATGAATGAAGACCAGGACTGTTGTTCAGGTCAGCTATCACAGTCAGATTGGAAGTTCCTCGCTGGGGCTATAGACCATCTCAGCTAGTCCCTGTGTTGCCAAAAAGTAAAGAAAAACCTTCAGAGAGTTCTGTTAACCTTGTTTACTCCATGGAGATTCTGTGACCTCGAGACTAAAATAGCACTCTCTCAAGAGTTCCTTGAGAATCCTAAACCAAAGGAGGATTGTTCCAATCATAGATGACACTCCAATACATCAGAAATTTAAGAAAGTCTGACTGAGAGTTTCCAGCCAGGTCTTCTGCTGTGTTCCTTCTGCTGCCAAGGATGAGTGATGCCTAGATAACTTACTGTTAAGTTGCAATACTGTCTCCTCAAAACCTGTCCTCTCACAGATGGGAACAAACATCATTTGACAAGAGAGTACAATTTAGCAGTGATTACAAGACACCAAAGAACTCACGGGTCTTTCCAAGTTCCTTGTCATATGCCTTAATGTGCTGCAAGGTTTTTTTCATCTTCCTTTGATATTAGACGGAGAAGGTCAGATTTATAAACAAATTTCCCAATGATAGTGGCAGGCTGCGCTCCTTGAATATTTGTATTTACAAATTTTGCCAATATTATTTGGTCAGAGATCATTCAGGGGCTCCCTGATAAAGAAATGTTTGGATTCTTCCACATTCCTGGTAATCATCTAACTGTCACTGTAGGTCTAAAAGAGAAAATCTCAACTAAACAAAACTTAACCATCCTAGAACATGAATTTGCTGGAATTTATTTCTAAATTTGAATTTCTAAAAGTTTCTTTGATAAGTTCATTGTATTCATTCAACAAATATTATGTTCGCACTAGGCCCTGTCCTGGGTTCTGGATTCAAGTGTCAACCATTAAAAGAACTTTGCCTGCATGTTAATAGGGGAGGAGAGAGGGGATACACGTAACAAATAAGTCAAGATTCAGAGCCTTCCCATTTCTCCACCTCTCTCCTTGCCCATCATGGGACACAGGAGACCATCACATGCTGCATTACACTCCATGTTTTCAGAATCATTGAAACTTGAGTTGCAACCCATAAGAAGTCACCCAGAGGACCCTGTGACCAGCCAGTCTGCCCTCCGCCTTGCTCTAATACCACAAGCCCTATGTTATGGTTTATGTTCAGGATGCTCTCCCACCCCCCACCCCCACCCCTTGTAATCATGGATGCTACCAAATCTAGCATTTGCGATTGGTTTGTTTTCTGGTGCTGGGATTGGTGGTGTGAGTACTATACCCACCCAGGGGTGGAGCCAGCCTACAGTGTAAGAGCGGGAAAGAAGGCATGTCTCTCTGTGTCTCTGACTCTGTCTCTGTCTCCCAATCTCTCTCAATCTGTTGTAGATTAAGAACTGGTGGTCAATTTAATGCCAGCTGGATTACATCAGCATGACACTAAGCATAGATGCTCCACCTGAGGAAAGTTGCCAGCGTAAATAAAGAGGTGGAGAAGGAAAAGGAAGGCATTAATGCATTGAAGCATTGTGGGTTCTCCTACAAGTTGCTGTTTGATCAATTGTTTATCCTGGAGAAGCTCTGGTCCTCACATCAAGCATTGCTTCCTGGCTCTGGAGGGGAAGATGTGTGCCACTTGGTCTCCACGATGAATTCGTCATGCTGGCTTCCTGGCATGTACTGGACTATGCTTATCATCAGAGGAGCTTAGGCCCTCCTGTCACTGAGGATGGCTGTGGTGCCTTTCAGGACAGCCCTGGTCTTTGTTATGAGTGTGACTTCTCGGCTCCAGCATAGAACCCTCAACCCACCAGCACAGCTCCTTCACTCTGCTGGCGTGTTAATAGCGGGAGGAGAGACTTTGTGGCTTCCACCACTGACCTTTGGGCGTTCCCAGCATAGATCCATAACAGAGAATGATGTGAGTCCTTCTTGTGGCTCTAGACCTCCAGTTGGACTCGGGGGGAGCACTGTCATGAGCTCTGAGTCTTCATCTGGACTCATGCAGGACATTGCTGTGGGATTTAGGCCCTTGACTAAATATTCTGTCTTTGGTGTTGTGGTCAGATTTCCTGCATTCTCTTGTGTTAACTATAGGTGACGATCATAAAATAATATTATAAAGTTCATGTCCTGATTATAATTGTTCTCTGTGTACCACCCCTAACTACAACACAACCTCTCTCAATCTCTCTCTCTCTCTCTCTCTCTCTCTCTCTCTCTCTCTCTCTGTCTCTCTCTCTTCATGGTTTTCACCTTGCTGCTTGCAGCAGCCATGAACAGCGGCCCCACCATGCCCCCCCCCCGCCTTGCAACCAGCAGAGAATAGACTGAAACTTCCAAGAACTGTAGGAAATAAGCCTTCCCTTCCCTAATTTTGGGTATCAGGTATTTTGTCTCAGAAACAAGAGAAAACTCTATACCAGGATCTGGCTTAGTTTGGAAGCCAAATCTATAGCATGTGTCTCAGCTCTGCTACCACATTCTTTACCCTGATAAAAAGGATTGATTCCTCTTTGAAAAACTCTGAGTCTGGAGGGATGAGGCCCTCAGTTCCACCTTCACTGGCTGGAAGGATGACTTTCATGCATAAATTCACTTTGGATGCAGCATAGGGGTTATGAGTGGAGAGTAATAATGAAAGGAGCTCAAGAGCAGACAGGAAAGTTTCATAGCCCCTCTCTAAGTTTAGTGAGTTACAACTGGGCTGCAAAGAATTGAGCACTAATGTCTATGATTTGGCAAATCTGTGTTACCTTCATCATGGTCAAAGTAATAAATATATCCCTCACCTGCCAAAGTTTCTTTTGTCCCTATGTCTGTGTCTGAATGGATGCATGAGTTGAAAACATCAAAGATGAGATCTACTTAACAAAATTTTAAGTGTATAATACCTAATTGCAAAGTACAAGCCCTAGCACTTACTCAGCTTCTATAACTGTAATGTTATTTTCATTGAAAAAACTTTCCTTTCCATTTACCATCTCAGATGCTGTATCCACCATTCAATTCTCTACTACTGTACATTTGACTCTTTCAGATGCTCCATCTTGGGAAGAATCAAGTGATATCCATCATTTTATGACTAATGTATTACACTTAATGTATTCCAGGCCACTCAATGTGGTCAGAAATGGTAGGAATTTTCTTTTTTTCTTTTCCTTCATTTTCCTTTTTAACTGACAAATACTATATATATATACGTAGAATAGAGAAAACTATTTTAATGCATTTATATATTGTGGAATGGCTAAATCAGACTACTTAACATAACTTCTCATATGTGCATTTGTAGTGAGACCACTTTTAAATTCTGAACATTTTAAAATATTGTTATTGGGGGCTGGGGATTTAGCTCAGCGGCATAAGCGCCTGCCTTGCAAGCAGTCAGTCATGAGTTCGATCCCTGGTACCGGTAAAAAGGAAAAAGACAAAAAAAAAATATTGTTATTATCTGTATTCACCATGATGTACAAAAGATCGTTTGAACTAATTGCTTCTAACTGAAATTTTAAAAATTTGACCAATGTCTCCCCCAATTTTCATCCCCTCAGACTCTAGTAACCACTAATATATTCTCTGCTTCTATGAGTTTATTCTTAGATTCTACACATAAATGTGATCATGAGGCATGTGTCTTTCTGCATTGGGCTCATTTCACTTAATCTAGAATCCTTAAGCTTTAACTACATTGCAAATGACAAGATTTCCTTCTTTTGAAATGGAAAATAGTTCTACATGGTACACGTATACTAAATTTGGTTTATTCATTCATTCTTTGATGGACACTTAGACCAATTGCAGATCTTGATTCTGTGGACAACAACAAAAGGAATATCAGAGTGCAGAGAGTCTCCTCAGCAGACCAACTTTATATCTTTTGGATGTATACCCAGAAGAGGGATTACTGGATCACATGGTAGTCCTATTTTTAAATCCTTGAGGAAGCTCCATACTGTTTTCCATAATGACTGTACTAATTTACATTCCCACCAACAGTGTGTGAAGGTTCCCTTTTTACCAGATCCTTACTAAAATTTCATCGCCTTTCATCTTTTTTATAATAGCCAAACTAACAGATATCACTGTGATTTCAGTTTTCATTAACCTGACAATATAGTGGTGTTATTTCTCCTATATGTTACCTGTTTTCATGTCCTCTTTAGAAATATTTCCGTTTAGTTTCCTTGTCTATTTTTGCACCAAGATTCTATTATAGGTGATTACTATTCATTTGTGTGCTACTGAGCTGTAAATTAACTCCTTATCAAGTAGGGATTTACAGATATTACCTCCAAATCCATAGGTGGCCTTTTAATTCTTTTGGTTGCTTCCTTTACTATGCAGAAGATTTTTAGTTTGATATAATTCCTCATAGTTACTGTTCTACTGTGGCCTTTGCTTTTGATGTCATATCCAAGACATCACTGCCAACACCAATACCAACAAGATTTTCCTCTTTGTCCTTTTCTAGAAAGCTTGTAGTTTGAGGTATTATGCTTAAGTTTTTAGTCTATTTTTAGCTGATTTTATGTTTAAAATAAGAGTTCAGTTTCATTCTTCTTCATGTATATGTTGTTTTCCCAACACCACTTGTTAAAGAAACTATTAATTATCATGTAGTATTCTTGGTATTCCTATAGAAGATGAATTGGACCATATATTTGAAGATATATTTCCAAGAATATCTTTTTGTTCAGTAGATCTCTGTGTCTAATTTTTGTTAGGATTATATTGCTTTGATCATTATGAATTTGTAATATATTTTTAAGTCAGGAAATTTGATCCTCTCAGATTTGTTTTCCATGCACATGAATATTGTATCTATTTGGAATCTTCAATGAGTTCATATGAAGTTTAGAATTTTTTCTATTACTGTGTGTGAAAGCTTATGGCACTGATGGTGAGCCCTTTAGAGACTAAGTGACCAAACTGCAACCCAAAACTCATTTATCACAAAGTGCCAACATTGCAATTAAATCTGAATCCTGAAGTTTTAGCTTAGAAAAAAATTCATACATTAGCATCCTTTGTGTTAAAAGCAAAACATAATAACACATGTGGTACAGGTTCTCCACCACCAGCCTATGGGATTTTCACAGGATTGTATTCACTCTATAGATTGATTGCTTTGAGTAGTATGGATAGTTTAATAGTATTAATTTTTACAGTCTATGAACATCTGATGTCTTTTCATCATTTTTGTCCATTTTCTTTTATGAATGTTTATGCTTCTATACAACATGGTACTAGAAGTCCTTGCCAAAGCAATTAAGTAAGATAAAGAAATAAAAGGCATCCAAATAAGGAAGAAGTAAAACTATCTCTGTAGATGACTGACCTTACATATTCAAAATCCTAAATAGTCCACCAAAAAAATTAGAACTAAAAAATTTAGTAATGTTTCTGAATGAAAAGTTAACATATAAAAGTCAGTTGTGTTTCTAAAAACCTATAACTAACTGTTTGAAATTAAAATTAAGAAAAAGTTTCCATTTTAATGGCACAAAAAGAATATAATGTTTAAGACTAAACTTAACCAAGGAAACTAATGATAGATAGGGATGGTTTTGAAGGTTCAAAGTACAATCCTTATTCTATAAGCAATAGAGAACCATTGAAAATTCTGAGCAAGTTTCTGAAAATTTAGAAGTGCTCTTTCAAAGGATTAATCTGGCAACTGTGTATATGCTAGATTAGGGAAAAAGAATAGAGGCAAGAAGGCTGCCCAAGATTGGGCTGCCAAATGCTTAACAGGAATTTAAAAGAAAATAACTAGGAAAAAGAAACGTGGGAAGAAGGGTTTAGACAGTAGGTAGGAGGTACAAAGACAGGAAAACAACTGATATGACAATAAGAGAAATAAGTGATAAAAATAATAACAGTAGTAAGCCTTTTACATCTCAGTAGCTACAAGGATAGTGGTGACATTAATGTCAATGAGAAATTTTTCACCAGAAACTGCATGTTTTTCACCACAAACTAACCTTGTGTATGAAGCATCATTTTCCCAGACACTGGGGCCTGATCCTCCAGCACATCAGGTTACTGGTACACTTCTAAGATGAGAGGATATAATAGCAAAATTGAGACTATACACTTGACCCAGTGTTCCATTGCTTTGTCCAAAATTTTGGCTCATGGGAGAATTCTAAGAGTTTTTGTTGTTCTGTTATGGTCTGTCCTGCTCTGCTCTGCTCTGCTCTGTTCTGTTCTGTTCTGTTCTGTTCTGTTCTGTTCTGTTCTGTTCTGAAGACATGATGTGTTTTAGATGTATCCTGACATTCAGGTTAGAAAGGTTTGGTAGCTTATGAACTCTAGTTCTACAGGTGAGGCACTCTATGGAGTCTGGAGGACCACTCATATGAAGGCCTCTTCTGAAACACAGACATAAGATTAACAAAGGAAATAAGGAAAGAAAGGGAAGAAAAGGACAAAGACATTCAAAGGATACTTACATTTGAGTGAAAGGGGAGTGAAAAAGAGAGAGGATTTAATATAGTAGACACTCTGGAGAGGTCATAAAGGTCACAGAAGGAGAAACTTTGAGAAGAAGACAGCAAGTAAAAGGCCCGAGATTGGGATCCTGAAATGGGCCAACTGGGTTTGGCAATTTGGATATTTCTAAAGTTTTTCAAGAGAACTTCAATAGAGGGAAGGGGATTGTAAAGCAAGAAAAGGGAAAGGACAAGACATTAAAAAGTGAAGGGTACAAATAATTTCAAGAAGTTTGGAAGTCAATGGGACCACAAACACACTGGAGTCAAATCTAGCTGTGCCTTTACACAGACTGACTACATCCTCCTCCACTAAAACACTAGTACCAAATTTGGGTAAACCATACCTCTATATGGCATTGTTACTTTATACCACTCAAGCTAAAAATATTTATCTATTTGCAAAGTGTTGGAATACTATTTAATGACACATGAAACACAATATAAAAATTAAATTTCAGTCTCCATAAATAAAGTCTTAATGGATAGAAGAAGTTTGGCATTGTAAAGGAGAGATACATCTTGGAAAATGGTAAAACAAAGGATAATTTGAGTTGGGTTTTAGACTGAGATTTTGAAACAGTAGGAAAGAAAAAATCTGCTGAAAATGAGATCCCACAAAAGGCAGAAATTGCCTAAAGGAAAAGCATAGATGCTCTCAGCTGCCAGCAACAAAACTTGCCACAAAAGTTGCTTTCATAATAGAGGATTCTCTTTTGCACATAAAGTGCAAAGAGTCAGTCACATGTTTGGACACTTTGGAAAGACTACAACAAGATGTGTTTTCATGAAGTCAAACTCCAAGAAGTGTCAGATATGCACTGTTGGCATGGAAACCAAGAAGCTTGAAGAACTCAATTTTCAAAATTTATTTTACAACTATATTTGCATTTTGTGTGGGTGTGGATGCTAATTATGATGCTTAGGCCAATGCAAAGACAAAAGCACACTGTATTACTTAATAGGTTTACTATTACTTTTCTCACAGGTTAATCAGCACTTGTGTTGTTGGACACCAAATGTTTTTACGTTAACAATTTTTCCCTATAAATGTAACTTATAAATGTTGATTAGTGACATCTTTGAGGGGACCATTTTTTGTCCCTAAGAGCATCAACAGGACTATCAAGTCTGTGGTCTCATATATACCTATATACCCCCTTTCTCCTTCCCTAGACAATGTGTCCCTTGTAAAAAGATCTGATTCCCATTTCTGAGGCCAATTATACTTTGTTTAAAGTGATGGATCGCTCTTATTAAATTAGGTTTGGCCACCTTCATGTGATTATTTATTTTATCCTGTGCCTATTGACTGTAGAGCCTATTGATTAGGAATTTCAGCTAGAACAATCCTCAAACATCACAAATCCCGGGTATCTCCATTAACATTGAGGGATAAATAGTAACCAATGGACAGATAGCATTGTGCAGGTGTTACTGCCTAAGTGTCCCCTCAATGCCTCATGCAGTGATAGCAGCAGTCAAATCTAGCATTTGTGACTGCTTTGTTGTCTAGCACTGGGGTTGGCGGTGTGAGTGTTGCACCTGCCCAGGGGAGGATAGCTGGCAAACAATATAAGGGTGTGAAAGAAATGTGCTTTTGCCTTTTTGCCCTTTTAGTCTTGTCACTCACAGCCATCATGAATGGCTGTCCCTCAGCCATGCCACCCTGTCTTGGGGTCAGCTGAGTATGGAGTGAAACCTCCAAAATCTGCAAGATAAATAAACCTTTCCTTGCTTCATTTTGGGTGTCAGATATTTTGCCTCAATAATAAGAAAAAAGTAACCAAGACAGTGGAAGAACTTTCTAGAAATTATAATGTCTTCAAGATGAGGCCAGTAACTGTGAAAGGAAGTGACACTTTATTCTTTGTTGGGACACCTGACTGTTTTCCTAGTGTGCCTTCATACCTTTGGAAATATGAGGATTCAGAAATGATGCTGGCCTCTCAGAGAAAGTTTTCGTTCCTTAATGACTTCAAGGGAACTTCCTCACAGGCAATTTTAGGCTACCAGATTCCAATAGGTTTGACAGGCATATAACATCCAAACCCTAACAGACCCCCAAATCTGCACTTCAAGATTGGGGTGCCAAAAACTCTGACTCTCTTTAGATTCTTACAACTATGTTCTCATTACCTCTAATTCATTATCTAGGTACAAAATCTTGAGACTACCTTTTTATAATTTCTTAGGAGACTGGTTAACAGACAAGTTCAAACCACTTATTTTCTCTGGCCAGAAGAGGAGCTCTATGGCTGTTAGTGTGGTTCTTGGTAACCTGGCACCTGTCTGACAGATCAGTCTCATATTTTGACACTTTTTGTCTTCAACCTCAATAGCACTAAATGGGAATGGGAGATGCTGAAAAAGAGTAGACCCCAAGGGTATCCTTTTTTGTGTATCCTTTTTAGTGCGGTAGGAGAAGGAAAGCTCAACCGGAGTCCCAGTTAATTGTGTTATTGTGACTTTTCCCCCCATTCCTTGTGTATATAACACACAAATTCTTTACATGGTTCTTTGTAGGTAGGGTAACTATGAGTCTAAGCCATGTCCAAGTGTTTTCACTCCTTTATATTAAAATCATTTAATAGGACCACAAGTCCACACTATTTGTATGACATTTGTGTCTGCTTCCCACGTGAAGGTGACAGTGATTCAAGCATAGGGCCATGTTTTATAGTGACCTGTAATTTTTTAGTTTTTAACTCAGAACCTGTTGTATATATGATACTCAAAACATATTTGATCCATACAAAATTAATAATGAGGAGTTTAACTTCTCAAGAGCTGTATGGGATGGAGATAGAGCAAAAAAATTTTTTTTTCAGTTCTTGTAACAAATCTGTGAAAGACAGGGTTTATTCCCTGTTATATAGTTTATGGACTTGGAGGGAAGGAATTTACCTGACAACGTGGCAACACGCAGATTGGCACCTAGAACCCATGAAACTCTCTCCAGTTTGCCTCTCCGCTATCTTATGGGCCACACTAATGGATGAAATAATTTCAATTATACTATATTTGTGAATTTCAAAATCAGTTGTTCAACTTGCCAAATCTTATCCAAAAAGTACCGCAGATATAGTTTTTCACATATGGGTCATCTGCTTGTCTGAAATAGAATGTTTCCTGAGTGGGCCCATTGTCCAACACGTAGCTTTGTCCAGATAATGTGAGCCAACTCCTTTTGGATAAACATTATCCCATTTCACATTATAGCATCCTTTTTGAACATCACTGGATGGAAGCATCAAACCCAGTGGTATCCAGTCTGACTTTTAGTGTCTGCTCAGCAAGATTTCCTAACATATCAATTTTGTTGGTTTTTTTTTTTATCTAAATTAAGTCTTATGCAAACCTGGACCTTACGGTTCTGTGCTATCCCTTCCTGCTCAATCTAAATTCACTCTTGGTTTTTCTTAACCAGATTAAAATATACACTACAAAGAGAGAATCACAAATTGCTTCCCCATGAAGATGTTTAACAAGCAAGATGTTTATTAAATATATCCTTCAAATTAAAAAGCTGCAATAGGGAAGGGAACAGAAATACGTAGCAGAAGCAGAAGTTCAAATATGACACAGACCCAAAAGTGGCCTCTGCTAACCCTATGGGGAGTTCTGGAGTTAGAATAATCCTTCAGTTTTGTCCCATGTTGAGCCATGCATACAAGTCATTGGCTGCACCACTCCCCAAACCAGGTGTGAATTTAGAGAACTTTCTGTCATCTTTAAGGAGATTAACAGATACTAGGGTTGTCTGCCAGCACTTCCCCTCTAAAACTCCGTAAGTCACATAGCATCTCTCACTGCACAGTAAAGTTGATCTGTCTCCCTGATGAAGGGAAATAGCATCCTCCTCACACCCACGTCACCCAATCTAGAGCAGCCAACATGTTTGCTGGCTGCATACTATGGATTCGGCTGAGGGCCTTAATCAATTCCAAGAGCCCCTCTTAATCTTTGTCTGGGAGAAGCAATTCCTATTGCAGGGTTCTTTCCGCCCATTTCTTATGCAGTTCTCTGCTGAGATTAGAGTCCTGAAACTTTATCTGTGTCCAGGGGTCCCAAGCATTAGAACCTTAGTCCTTACACAGCATTTCTCCTACTTCTATTTCAGCATAATAGAAGAAGCATACAGAGCTGGGTAACTATCATCTGCCAATGATTTCCATCTGCCTTCTGCTTTCAACTTCTCTACTGTGTCAGCTCAGGTCGGATAACAAGGTTTTGCTCCAAACAGAGCTCACTTCCTCAAGCTGACAAGGAGCCATGATGCCAGCATGTGGATCCCAGCTCCAGTTTCGGCCTGTATCCTTTAACGCCATCCTTCTCCCCAGAAGGAGCCCACCTCAGATGACAACACACCTCCATGATGGATGTGGCTAAAGGACAGAGTAAAAAAGGCACTTTTTTACACTGAGGCACTTTCAGTGACAGATCCACAAAGCTAAGTTCCATTTATAATACCTCAGGAAGCCAAATTAATTAGTAGCTCAGAAGAAGAAGAAAAATCTCATAACCAGAAGGAAAGGCAAATCTATCAGCCTCTGTCACTCCTTGTCCATTCAGTTATCCGTTCACCCATTCTGTCAACAAGTGATAGTATCTTTGTGGGTCAGTTATATGCCTCTGGCTGGGGACACAAAGCCCAAGAGAACTGGATATACAGTCATGTGTGTTTTTTTCCCCTGGGTTCCCACTTCATCTCATAGAAATGGGAATTTTCTTCACATTTCTATCCATGTTCGTCATGGAGAAAAATCTGGTCCTTTCTCCACCTTCTCACAGTCTCTTCTTCCTAAAAGGACAAACATCTAATCTAATTGCTTAGTTTGGACTCAAATTACATTTTACTAGTTGACAGGGACACTGTCTCAAAGACTTTCTCTCACTCCCTTTATCCTGTGGAGAATTTGAGATCACACATCTCCCTTATTTTCTCCATCTCTCTACTGTAAACCCGTTAGAGCTGTGCCTGTTTCAGTGGCCAGGCTCATTGCCCCCCCCCCACTTGTGCCTGGTGACTCTTGCACTTGACACAGGCAGCCCCACAGTCCAATTCCACAAGGTTGAATGGCTAAGGGGATGCATAATCGGCTTTTCAAGCCATGCTCTATGGCTCAAGAGTTGCTCATGTTTATAGATCTTGAAGTTTAAATACAGGATGGCAAGTAAGAGGTACAGTGGTACCTCACTCTGAGCCAACCCACTTGTCAACCCAGAGTAAACACTGCCACAGTTTACTAGAGCTTATTATCTTGATGGTTACTAAGCATGGTAGTTCTTGTTAAAGTAAATAAAGGAATCTTCATTCAGTAATATTATTCAGGGGTATATACCCTCCAATAATCAAAAACTTGAATCACAAAAAGTTATTACTTTCCAAATTCCTAAGAAAACACGGTTTCTAGGAATCTGAAATTTATGATCTTTTTTTTTTTTACAGATATGAAAATGCAGTTAAAATCTATCTAAACCAGCCAGAGGAGGAAATCATGAAAGTTTTTAGGGGAACAGCCAGGGCAAAAAAGAGACTTGGATCCTGTATTAATCAAGTAAGCAGCATGGATCAAGAGGTCAGTGTTGTCCAGTATGAGGAAACTAAACAAGCACATTCTTAGGGATCATCCACCACATAAAGTAAGAGAAAAACCTCATGTAGCAAGCATGTTTTGTGTACATTAATCCCACGAGACACATGCATGGTGTGAGGACAAAGTGCAGTTGTTATTTGCTGATTCCTCTGTGAATCCCTGAAGGTGTTCTGAAGCATGAAGCCATCATCACTGCCCCCTTCATAATGCATTTATCTGTGTTCTTACTTGGCTGAAGACAGCCAGTATCTCCAACTCTCTAGTGTATATCAGGAATTAGTAAATTCTCCTTGAGGGAGGGTTAGCTGATGGTCAGTGATTTGGCTGTCATGGTTTAGGTCTGAAATGCCCCCTAAAAGCCTTAGGTGTTTGGAAGATGATTGGATGGTGTGCATGAATTAGCACACTGATGAGGATGTGCAGACTTGTTAGGACCTGGGTCAGAGTCACTGTAGGTGTGACATGAAAGGATGTGTTCTTCTCTGTAGCTCTTTTCTTCTTTCTGCTTCCTGGATACCATAGGTTAAGCATCCAAGCACCTTTTCTTCTGCCATGCTCTTCTGCCATCCTGTTTCTGCCACAGAGCCAGCCAACTTTACACTGAACCAACCAGCCTAAGTAAAACCCTCCTCCCCTATGTTACAGGTGTAATGTATTATGTCTCTGTGAAAAGAAATAACTAAGATATTTGAATGACTTTTAAGGTTTTTATCATAGCCATGGCCAATGTTTTCTCAGTAGATGGGTCTTCAGTGTGGATATCTCTTGCATATATAATTCCTTCACTCCAGGTGAAGGAAAATTTGATTTAGAAACCATATATCCTAGTCTGTATGTGTTGTCAGCACACTAATGGCTCCCCCTAAGTGGGAATATGGGAGGGTACATAGCAAAGAGGATCTAAGATTACAGATGGGATTAACTAAGATTGCTAAGAAGCTGAATAGGATTATTATCCTGGATATTCAGAAAGGCCAAGTGCCATCATAGTGGACCTTACAAGTGGTAGTTGGAAGCCAGTTATAGTAGTACATGCCTGTAATCCCTACACTCTGGAGACTGAAACAGGAAGATCATAAATTCAAGACAACGTGAGAAATTTAGTGACTTAGGGACACTCTGCCTGAAAATAAAAGAAACAAAAACATAAGATGAATGTAGTTCAGTGTGAAAGCTCTGGATTCAAATCCTAGTACCACCAAAAAAAAAAGTGGAAGAAAAAGATACAAGAGAAACTCAGAGGGAGCTATAACTATGGCCCAATAGTCAAAGAGACTCAATATTCCTGTCTTTGAAGATGGACGGAGGGCCATGAGCCAAAAAATGTAAGCAGCCTCAGTAAACTAGAGAAGACAAGGTAATGGTTTCTTCTCTACAGTCTCCAGAAAGGAACACAGTTCTGTTCATATCTTGATTTTAGTCCAGTGAAAACCAAGTCATAATTCCAGCCCATAAAACTGAAAAATAATGTTTCTATTATTTAAGTCACCTCATTTGTGATAATTTCTTACAACAACATGGAACTTACACACTGTTCTAAACAAACCACTCACTGCTATTATCCTGTGGTTGTGTTTCATCTGTTTCAGAAAGGAATAGACAACCTGACCAGCATTCAAGAATCTTCCTGATTCAATGATCAGGTAAGAAGACCCATGAAAGCCCATAGTTTTGACGCATTTGGCTAATTTTATTGAGAGTATATTCTGTATGGAGGCCATAATACAAACTATGTCTTTTTACAGCGTCAAATACACCCCAACTTGCTCACAGTCTGCAGGAAAAATGAAGTTTGTATGTAGTAACCAAGCAGGTTCATAAGAGGGGCAGTTGTTCCTAATAGAGATCTATAGGTCACATTTAGTTAGCAAGACTTCATCATCTTCAAAAAACCAACCATCTGTGAGAATTCTCCAGATGGCTATAGTTTAGTGCAATGTACCACTTGTAGAGGTGTGGTCCTCCTGAAGGAAGGAAGGTTGGCCCAAACACAGTTCATAAGGCAGCTGATTCCTATAGGAGGGATGGCTTGGAAAATCATGATGGTAGATGTCTTCTAGAGATGCATCTCATGGGCCTAATCTTGCCCAAACTAACAAGCAACTCTCTAGTAAATACTTGAGACAGCACAATAACAGACACGTGACCAGATCATCAAAAGATGCAATTGGGAGAATAATGTCAAAGAAAGAGGGCATCGTCCAGATTTCAGAAAACCCACTGAACAACAGGAAGCCATGGCAAGTTCTTGAGGAATGGAGGGCATAGTGAAGATAGTTTACAGAATGGGTGTGCACTTATGGGTGAAGCATAGACAAAATAGAAGCGGGACCTTGGGTAACTACCAGGCATATCTTCAAGCCAGGTCATCAACTTTCTTCCAATTCCCAACTCGCTGAGTCTGAGAGATCTGGTGGTTTTTAATTAACATTGATAATACTGTGAACTTCATCCTCTTAATCTCCATTAAAGTCATGGAGGATAATGCATTGATTTTTTTTAAACTAAAAAAATCCTGAAAACAGATACTCAAAACTTCAAACCAATCATCTAAATATTGCTCTAAAAATCAAATAATGAGAGCATAAACACTGAGGGATTTTTATTCCAATTCTCTATTAATGTCCTAACAGATTAATAGTATTTTAACAAAAATATCTGTCACATTCTGGAAGCCTATCATTAACATGTCAGCCATGATCTGTAAGTTGAAGAATAATATAAATAAAACTATAACCTGTATCTATCGAGTTCTGTGCCTTTTGCATGGCACATTTCCCATACATTATGTTGTTGGCCTTCTCACAAAGACTCTAGATCTGACACAATAACCACTCAGAAAGGCTGAAAGTCAAGAGTCAACCCAAGGAGTCAACTCTTTGCTCTTTTCAGGGAATCATGATGCTTTTCATGTCTGAACAAAGAGCACAACATGTGTGGGAAGAAACATGCAATAAATCTAGATGATAAAATGTCCTAGCGGAAACACCTAGCAAAGCCAAATCCTGACGAAGCCCAGGCAAATATTGACCTCATTAGACCCAACAGACTTTATTTCAGGTTCAGAAACACTAGAATGGATACAGTTACTGAAAACAGTCCTGGACCACCCAGAGACAAAAATGAGAGGAAAAATGTAATGTTGGTTTCCTAAATTGTGAAATATCATGGGCTGCATCACAATTGGTTCAATCCCAGTCTCAAAGGTTAGTGGGCAATGCCTACGCCAAGCAGATCCTCCCACATCCTCTGACAGTGCCCACTGCTGACCAGCAAAACCATAGAGGGAGGCAAGCGGGGGCTTTGCTGCTGTGAAATAAGGTCACTGTAAACTCTGAGCTAATTTTCACAGCTTTCTTTCTATGCCAATCAAAGTGTTCACATCAGAAACAGCTAAAAACCTTTGGCACCAACCATGCAGGACTAAAAGTACACTTGTACTGGCCGCTGCCAAGTGCCAGCTTGCCTGTTGGTCTAGGGAGGTGATGTGCACTATTGAGGATTTGAAGGAAGAGGGATTAACGGATTTGCATACAGCCATACTCAAGGTGTTGGCTGGGCCCTTCCTGATTTTTTCTTTCTGTTTTCTCACTAATCTTATGCCACACTGAGACAATTGAATCACAGCACAGAGAAACTGAGGATTGAAGAGTGTAACAATATCTCCCAAGGTCATCAAGATCTCCTACCATTAAAACGTTGCTCCTTTGTGACATCCACCAATTGTTATGATGTGGATTCTGCCTATGTACACCCCACACATTTAGGTTACACCCAAAAGTTCTTTCCTTCAAAAGACATATGTTTTCATATTTCTTGAAGATATAGTTGGCAAATGAACAGGTGAATAAAGGTATTTCTACTACCCCTATACTATCTCTTTCTGGTGGGATAAGCAGGGGCAATGAGATGTGAATAGAGCAAGAAAAGAAAAAAGAAATTGGGATAGTAGGGTAGACTCGGCAAATGACTGGAGTATCCTGGTATCACTTGCCTCTACCAAGAGTGTATCAAGAAAATTAGTACAAGAAAAGCAAACTCACAATTTGAGATATATCTGGGGCCCTGACACTTCAAAAATGTAGTCCCAGGAAGATTTCACATCTCAGCCTGATGAGGGAGTACGTTGATGAACACAGCAACCACCTTCCTATTGGCGGACAAGCAGCCTAATGTGGCATTGTTTTCACAGTGGGACAGGTTTGGGACAAGTTTGCTATTCTGGATAAGTAGTAGGGGCATGTCAAAGCTGCTGTCATGCTGGGAACTACAGATGGCTGTGAGTTGAGTCCTGTGCCAATGCCAGTTTCCAAGTCCCAGACACACCACCACTGCTTGGGGGCAGCTGAAAGCCCACTTGAGGCTGAGTCCCATGCCCAGGAGGTGACTTATCCACTCTTGGGAGCCCAGAGCTAAAGTGGAATAATAAATTGCCATAAGTAGTGAAGCTGGCCTCAAAAGAGACACAATAGCGATCATTTTGGTACAAGTCAACATTTTATGGAAGACTCGGTCCCTGTTTTATCACCTTCCTCTCCAGCCCAGCCATTGCCATCGTAAGGAACATGAATGTGTACACAGTTGGACCAGGAAGTTGCTGTGAAAGTGTGTGAAAAAATCAAAACTGGAAGAGTCCACCTCTTTTGCTTCATCTCCCTGTTATAGACTCACTTTGATGCCTTGAGCAGGTTGCTTTTTGTCTCTATGCCTCAGTTCCTCACATTTAAAACAAGGATAGTTTATGAGATTTAGAGAGAGAATCAACTGAGGCATTTAGGGTTGTACATAACATCACAGTGGTGCCCATTTTCATCACCTCCAGTCCACTATCAACTGCTGTGCTCTGGATCACACAGTCACCTGGAAATATTCTGGTCCTAAAATCATAAATTTGACATCTGACTACATTTCTTCTTGGTTCCTTGAATCATATGGCAGCTTTAGTCTGACTTTATCATGATGTCCAACCCTTTGAGTTGTTCTCTACACACAGATGAATCCTCCTTTCATTCCACTACTGTAATTCATCACTCTAATCAGCCCTTGGGTTCTCACACTAGTGTCTCTGCCACATTTTCCAGCAGAAGCTAACCATCTGCCCCTGTTCCTGTTCCCACCAAGACCCTTCTCATGCTGCAGAAAATGACCTCACTATGTCCTGTCCTGGGTCCTCCCACAGCTATGACATGGCCCACTTGGGCCTCTGGAAGACTCCCTCCACTTTTGGAGTAGTGTGCTGCACTGTCCTCATGACCCTAGCCCATCTCCAAAACTCAGCCTCACAGTAGAAGGCTTTGTACTGTAAAGTGGTGATAGAGAGGCTGAGTGTAAACTCCCTCAACATTTGATTCATTGCCCACACATTTAGAAACCTCCATAGCTTATCTCACCACATCGACTCCTTAGAGAAAGAGGTGTCTGCTTTCACTGTCCTCTGGACCCACACATCCTTCCAGGACTCTCGCTCCTCAATTATCACTTCTGCTTTTGCATTGTCAGGCTTGCTGTCACTGAGAATCCCATCCCCTCAGCATACAAATACACTTATATTTTCTGCACCTCAAAAAGAAAAGAAAAATCTTCCTTAACACACTCTGTCTTTGTCTGTCTGTCTGTGTGCCCTCTCAACTAGGCTCTTCACACCAAAAAGCTTCTTCAGAGATGGTCCACACTTCTCTCTGCTCCTTCACCTTCCACCGAACTTGCATTTTCTCTTCCCATAAAATTACTCTAAGAAGGTCAATAGCAGACATGGACTTGTACTTAACTCTCATCTCTCTCTCATTTCTGCCATTCAATAACTCAAGATTTTCCATCAATTCTGATTCTACTGGCTTAATAACTTTTAAATCCTCCCCATCTCTCTATCTATCAGTGATGAATTCTGGCTTTCCACATTCATCTAGGGACAGGTAATGCATAACCCCAAATCTGACCCCACGCTATACCTAAGAAGGAAAATTGGAATTTCACTGAAGCATTCTGAAGTGATTCATGCTGCAATCACAGGATAAAAAACTGCTCTCCACTGCATGGTATCCAAGAAGGCCCTTTATGATCTGGCTGCAATGAGCAGGGTCACCATGATAGCTACCATAGTTTGGATTGAATATTTCTCAAGAAAACATGTTAAAGGCGTGGTTGTCAGAGTGGCACTTTTAGAAAATAGTGGCACCTTTAAAAGAGATCTACAGAGAGGTCCTTAGGTCAACTCCTCCTTCATTCCTTTTGTTTGTTTTTGTTAAGGAAGTGAGCAGGTTTCACCCTGCCATATGCTCCCACCATGATGTACTAATTTGCTGTGGACCCAACGCAGCAGGGCTAATTGATCATGAATGAGAACCTCCAAAACTCTAAAGAAAAATAATCCTCTAGTCTTTATAAATTAATTATATTAGACATTTGTTATAGTGATGGAAACCTGACTGTCATGGTTTATGTCAGTAGCCTCCAGGCCTCTTGTGATTACCTTATGCATCTGTAATTGGTTCATTGTATAGTGCTTGGATTGATGGTGTCAGTGTTACACCCACATAGAAGTGGAGCCAAGATGTGATGTAATGGTAGGAAGAAAGTGTGTCTTGCTCTTTTGCCAGTTTCGGCCTTGCTGTTTGCAGCTGCCATGAACTGCAGCCAGCCAAGCCACCCTGCCTTGAAGCCAACTGAGTATGGACTGAAACCTCCAAGAACTATAAGAAATAAACCTTTCCTTTCCCAACTTTGAGCATCAGGTGTTTTAACTCAGTGACAAGTAAAAAGTAACTAAGACACTGACAAACACAGTACTAATTGAAGTATGCTAACTTATAATCTAACTGGATGGGAGAACTCCTTGACTGTGTGCATCCTATTTTACAAAATGATTTTAGGAGAAAAGAAATTTCAGAAGAAAGTCATCAAGTATGGCCCAAATTAGAATATTTCTATGGCACAATGGAAACATCCTTTTCAGGAATGGCTTTCACATAGTAATTTCTTGAGATGGTTTCCATCCCTCCAAATATACCCAACAAAGCTTTTTTTTTTTTTTTTTTTTTTTTTGTCTTTTTCATTTTTATCGGTACCAGGGATCAAACTCACGACGGCCTGCTTGCAAGGCAGGTGCTTATGCCGCTGAGCTAACCCCCCAGTTCCCCCAACAAAGCTTTTGACAGATGAATTTCATATTACCTAAATGTTATCTCAGGTGGTATTTGCAAGTCCAAAGTCAAATGATCCTCTTTCTATCCATACAGTATGTACCTGTTCCAACCCTCAACTCTTAGGTTCCATCATTCCTGCCAGATAAAAACCCTGAAATTTTAAAAAGGAAGAGGATTTCCCAGTGACCAGTGTTTATGGTAAAGTTGGGACAAAAACTTTGCCCTTTGCAAGCAACTGGTGTGGAGCCAAAGAAACCCAGGGCCCACATGACATAATATGACAAAACCTTTAGGAACTGAGATCACCGTGTTAGCACAAAGGCTGGGATAGATACAAAGTCCTAGTTAAGGGCACACAGGAAATCATACAGAAGTGTGATAACAATGGGAAAGCAATTGCCAACACATGAGCCTCCAGGAAAAAAGTAAAAATAGGATGCACCCAGTGCTCAAAGCCCAAGATAGAACAAGAGATGCTGAGTCCTTGACTCTGACTCCTGTCAAGAAACCTGTTCTCTGAGTCAGAAATCTTTTTTTTTTTTTTTTTTTTTTTTTTTTTTTTTTTTTTTTGGTACCAGGGATCGAACTCATGACCTTGTGCTTGTCAGGCAGGCACTTACATTGCTGAGCTAAATCTCTGGCCTCAGAAATCATTTTTAACAGTACTTTGTTCTCACCCCTAGAATACCAATCAGGAGATAATCAGATAATCACTCGGTTTAACTTTTGTCTTCTCTCCACTGGCATTCTACTGAGCCAATTAAAAATTTTGTACCACTCCAGACCCAGATCTCTGGTGGTCAGTTTAGCTCCTTGTTAA
The DNA here is from genome assembly GCF_034190915.1 of Cavia porcellus. NCBI lineage: Eukaryota > Metazoa > Chordata > Mammalia > Rodentia > Caviidae > Cavia > Cavia porcellus. The sequence continues at coordinate 98,251,059 of NW_026947487.1, forward strand.
ATGACCTCACATCCAAACCAAAAGCACAGTGCCCTTAACATCACTATCACAGCCTCTGATCCAACACGGATCTCCCCTCTCTTACTAGTGTGTGCATGCACACGACACACACACACACAAGTTTTTCACAACATCTTTTCCCCTTCTATGGTCTAGGAATCAATTAAAGACTAGATTCTTCTCCCCACTGCTCAGTTTCAAGTTGAACAAGTAGCATCAGTCTTGTTTTTCAAGCTACCCATAGAGTTAAGTCTGTCACATCTAGATAGATGTCTCCCTCTCACTGACCCTCACATTCCTCACCCTTCCCAAAGTCTTCTCCTCATCCTTTTCCTGAATTATGTCTCCCTGATTCCCTCCACTTTACCACATGAACAGGAGAGACCTCTCTAAAACACAATACAGCTGTGTAACTCCTCTGAGCAACTTTTTCCAACTTTATCATCCACAGCAATGAATTCCAACCCTTTGGCCTACTAATTGCTTATTAATCATTCAAGGCCAGCACTTATTAATTGATTTACCCAAGAAATATTTATGAATGTCTAATTCCTGCCTCCATGGAGCTTATACTCTGAGAGAGAAAGCAGTTAATAGTAGCCATAATAAGGATGCAAATTCCATGGTTGTGAGAAGGTAGTAAATACTATGGGAAAAGGAAATCAAAAAGAGAACAAAGGAAGAGGAAAGAGGGAGGAGAGGAAGGGAAAGGGGAAAAAGGAATTGAAGGAAAAATGAAAACAAAGCTTTTGTAAATGGACAGGGGGGAAAGGGGTTGAAGAAAGGGGGGAAGAGAATGGGGGAAAAGGCATCAAGATGTATTAGATGCAGGTGTAAATTTACTATGATGACTACATTCATTGTGTATAGCAAAAGCATGTCAATAAAATTAATTTGAAAAAAATTAAACAGGAAGATATGAGGCAAGGAAAGGTGATCTAGAGTCTGGGGACAAGGGGTGGGAAGGTTACATGGCGATCTGGGTGAGAAGATTGGGCCTAACTGAAAAAATGATGTTTGAGAAAAGCCTTGATGGAAGTGGTGCTACGAGTTTCAGGATATTTACAGCGAGAGGAGGCAGTAAAGAAAGCCAAGCCAAAAGGTTCTGCAGTGAGAGATGCTGAGTGTTCTAGGAAAACAACATAAAGGCTAGGATGTCCAAAATGAAATCACTAGAAAGGGACAGAATGGGAGGTACTGTCAGCAAGGGAGAGGGGCTAGGTCATGGCTCCCTCCACTAAACCTTGTGCATTTTTTTCTCTAACATTTGCCATGAGTACAACTCCCCCGGGACATAGGATTTTCTCATACTTTGGAACCTGTGCCTATGTCCCATGCCATGCTTATCTGACCACCAACCCTGGCCTAGCACAGAGCTCTGACCATCATATTCCTTATGCTCCCATATTTCTTGACAATAAAACTATTATAGTACTAAATGTGCTGTGTGCAATGCATCAACTCCCAGTCTCTATTAGCCTGTGGACAGAGCTGTTCCAGGAGAGAAATCCTATCATCTCACTTTCCCCATTTTCCCTTAGAAGCACCAGTTGACTGGTTATAGAGTGGATGTATGCAAAGAGATTAAGAAATGTAAGGGCAAGACAGAGAAAAGTTGAAAATACCATTTTGCTTGGAAATTGAGATTAACTTGACCAAATAGACACAATCTCTTCGAATCTTCATTTTCCTATATATAAAATGAGTGCAGTGATTCTGGCTTCACTGCCTTACAGATTTAGTTTGCTGATCTAAGAAGAAAATAGAGGTAGACTAGCGTACAGAGTGGAACTATCCAAGTGCAAAGCCTCATCATGATTTGCTCTGTTTTTAATGATAAAATCCTTTAGATCTGATAAGAGATGCCTCTGATTCCAGTCATGTCACCAATGCATTCCCTTGGTTCTGGCAGAGCCAGTGCTGGAGTAAGGTTTATTGTGTGTCCCACATGATATGTTCTAAAACTAAAGCAAAAGGAACCTGACTCCTTGTGAAGAGCCCTATGGGTGATTAATAGCAGGGTCTCTCAACGGATCCATTTGCTTCTCTGAGGCAGGTCCTGTAGGAACTCTTTGTCCAAGCCATACCCGCCCTGAGAACACCAACCAGCCTTCTGCCAGCTCATCCCTTCCCCCACATATTGTCAAAAAGGCATCATGATAGATAGAGCCTCCATATGCCATAGGGTGAGTGTTTAAATCTTTTATAAGACAGTCAATGGCCTTTATAAACCCTCAGATGAGAATTACACTGTGTCTGAGATGGAGCTGAAAGTCAATGGGAAATTGATTCTGTCTAGCTAGTGCTGTTTCGAGCAGCAGGCTTGCTGGGTGCTTTTGGGACCAAACGTGCCATCTCCAGTGTGCCCCTAGGGCCTTGCTTTTACAAGCAGAGAATACTGAGTTGCCAATGTCCATTTCTGACCAGAGAAACAACAACTTGGGCAGGTGTGGGCTCGCACCAGAGGAAGAGACTGGAAGGCATTCCCTAGCACCAGGATAGTTATTAAATGTGTTTGCTTTCCCAAGAATTGATGCCAGCATCAATCTGATGCCATGGCCTGCACCCTAGGCAGGGAAGTCAGAGAATGATAAATGGTCATTGATCTGATAACAACCACAGGGTGAGACACACCTACAATTACTCTCCTTTGCTAATGATCCCATTAGCTACTGGATCAAACACAGTTAGAGGGTGTGATGATGCTGTGGTTATTTCTTTCCCGATATCCATAGGCCTGACCCATCCTGTCTGCCAGCGCATACCACAGCGGAGAGCAAGGACCCCCATTTGTAATTAGGGGGACCCAAGAGTCATGAGCCTGATCATACAAGGGTGACTCTGTCAAAGAGATGTGGGTGGAATTTCACAGGAAATCAAACAGCCTCAGTCCTGGGATGTGGTGAGAAGGACATAGCACCCTTCAGAGTCAGGCACACTGGAGATCAAAACCTTGTGCTGTGACTTCCTGACTGAGTGACCTCACAGAATTGCCTGCCTGTCCAGATGCCAGTTCCTTCCTATGTAACCTAGAGAGATGGTAATAATTACTCTGCCTTTCAGGGTTGCTGTAAGATTAAAATGTGACAGCACATGTCACACACCTGTATAGAGGTCTCAGCCCTACTTACCTTCCAGAGATAAATCCAGTGAACTTAGCTGATGAAGAAGCAGGTGAACCCCCACACACACACACACAGTCAAAAAAAAAAATATAGACTGCACCAAGCAATGAAAATGGAAACTCAACAGAGAGTACCTACCATGTGCCACTTGTAAGAACTAATACCCTACACAATCACAGCCCTTCCAAGTCATCTTAAGTGTGCAAGTCATTAGTCTCATTTCACAGGTAAAGATACAGGAGCCCTAGGAGTTTCAAGAGATCAGTTCATCCAACAAGCACAAACATGGACAGAACATTTACTACAGACTTTCTCTGTGCTGGGCACCTCCAAAGAATGAGCTAAAAGGGACAGCTAAGCAGATGTGGCTGCAAGATCAGGCTTGTTGCAGAGCCAACTAGGATGCTGATCTCCTAAGGAGTGCTACATCCTCTCTCCCCTTGTAGTTTTCCCCAACAAGGGCTCCTTAGACAATCATTGCACCTCAGAGGTGAAAGTGCCCTTTGCATTTCTCTTCTCTACACCTTATTTTGCAGATGAGGTTTGGGAGGCTCTGAAATTTCCAAAGGCCACACAGTGAACAGAAAAAGAACTGAGGTCTTGAAATAAGACTTCAGAATTTCAGGTAGTAGTTGATTTCACAGCCTTTGGTCTTTAGAAATCCTGCAGCCCACAGTACGCTCTCACTGTGAGATGTAGGTGCAAGCTGAGAGTCTCTGAGCACTGCTCAGAAATATTTGCCTTACCTACAAGGGAAACTGTTGCATGAGGCTCTGACAAAGGGTGGAATGGAGCAGCATCCCAGCATTCCATCATCCCTGCTCCCTCTTTTTGGTTAAGAATCACCATTGGTACTAGTCAAATGTCTTTGAACTTCAATAAAGGAGTTGTATTTGAAAACACTTCAGGGTGCCAGAGAGTCTTTTTCCACATCAGCAGGCTACCCAAGGTAGGCTTTGCAAAGAAGAGCAAATATCACTGACTGCTAGGGAGGGATGGGAGTGGGAGCAGTGTGATGGTGTGATTAAGGGTGAGGTCAAGCAGGAAGGGACAGCAGAAGAAAGCTTCCCTGTTGTCAGACAGAGACACAAATAAACACTCGCTGGCACTGGAAATTCAGCTCTTAAACCCTGAAAAATGAGAAAAACCTGGTATGGTCAGAAAAGACACATTTTCTCTTGGGATGAGACAGCTTAGAGCTGAATTCAGGCCAAGAGCTATTCGACTGTTTACAATGTGAGGGGAGTGGAGCTCAGCCTAAACCACTCCTGTCCGGAAAATGGGCATGAGGCAAAGATCCCATGTACCTGGTGGTAATGTTTCCACACTGCCCTAAAATTGAAAACCCACCATGCATACATCTAGTACATTAGATAGTATGGAGTGCATTGTTCCAAACACTGGGGACTCAGATATGTTCAAGACACACTTGCTTCTTCCTTTCACAGAATTTAAAAATTAGCAGGGAAAGCCAACATGGATAGAAGCAATTGTAAGGAGGGAGGCAATCCCCAGCGCGTTTATGAAAACAGGGAGAAGAGAGTAGGAGCTGGGCAGATGGCAGTGGAAGGTTTGAGGACCTGGAGAAGTGAATATCAAGGTAAAGACACTGGTTACTTCAGAACCATTAAGTAAATAAATGACTATATTGAGAACAGTGGGAGCCAGGTCTCTGATGGTTCAAGAAGAAACTGACATACTTGGAAAAGGAGATAGGAATTGACCATACTAAAGTACAAGGTTGCAAGTAAAAGTCTTGGTGTGAATTCATGGTTCTGAAATATATGCATAAATAAATATGGGAATAGTTACTTAACAGAGATTATTGCCCAAGAGTGATTTTTTTTCTCCTTATGGGACAAATGATAATGTCTAGAGATACTTGAGTTTGTAACAACTGGAGAGGAGGGAGCTACTTTTGCATATAGAGTAAAGCAAGAGATTTTACTAAATATCCAACAAAGAAAAGCTCTACAATCATGAAGTACCCAACATTAATGTCACTGTCTAGAGTACAGAACATAGATATAGGTGTGTGGGTGGGTGGGTGTGTGCATAGATAGATAGATAGATAGATTAGATGATAGATGATAATTAAAATTATACCTAGATTTCCTAAGTCAGTCTGCTGAGTGGAGCAATTTGTAATGACACCCCAGTAATCATGAATATACCCATTACCAGGATCGTGATTTCTGTGTACATTCTCTACTAAATAGAATCAGATTTCCCTAGAGAAATCGCTAATTTCAGGTCTGAAACAAGAAAGATACAAGAGAAGCCTGGAAACAAGTGCTGCACTAGAAAGTGAAAAAGCATTCAAAGAATGATGTAGCTGTAAGGAGCCAGGCTGAAGGGTCTCTTTCTGCCCAACTTTAGGGCAATTCGAACATCAAACACATAATAAAAGGAATACATGTAATGAAATATGGATTCATATGTCTATGCTGACAAACAACTAACTAATGAGTGGGAGAAAAGGAAAAGCTCTTCCTTAGAGTAGAGCACCACCTAATAAACATAGGCAATTTATGAGAGTAGAAAACTACCACTTGGCAACCATCACAGAACTGGTTAATTCATCATGGAGTAGCAACAGATGCCAGGGTAAGGGCAGAGATTTCCTAAAGTGTATGCTATTGATATAGTTTCAGAGACTTTGTTAAAAAAAAAAAACCTCCCTAAGTTTTTTGGCATATATTTAAGGTTTACAAAATGATGTTTTGAGTACATTAAGTTACAAACAGTAATCTGTGGCTTTGTGGGAAAGAAATCCAGAAGATAGCAACTTGAGCAAGTGATCACAGCTGGTGTCATATGGCAGGTTGACATTCTGTCTCTCCTGGTAAGTTCTACTGAGAGAATAGTATCATCACTGCCTGAGATAGACAGCTTCATTTCAATCATGAGAAATATAAGACAGGTTAAAGTCTGGCCAGACTCTATAGAAGAAAAGTTCTGTCCCATGTAGAAATGTAAAATCATTGAAGACAGGAAGAGACTAAGACATATCAAAGTGTGTTCTAGCATATTTTCATTTTGTAAAAATGTCTATGGCAGTTTCCCAGGACCATGGAGTATTGCATGTGCTCCTTGTTCTTGATTAACTCAGAATGAATAATGATACTATATATGCACACATGCATACACACATACAGTGGGAGAGGAAAGACATATAACTAAATGAGGTAAAGGGTTAAAATTCTGAGAATCTGGATGAAGGAGACCACATGGGTTTATTTATGGACCTCACAAACTTTGTAAAGTTTAAAATTTAAATAAAAATATAAGAACATGTGTTAAATTGACTCTATCTTACAAATTGTAGCACTATATGTATACAGCAAGATACCTACATCATATACCCACAACCTACCATGAAAAGACAGGAAGAAGACTATGAAAGAAACACACAAATATTTGCTTCTACTATCCCTGGGTGATTCAATTAAAGGGAAATATTTGTCTTTTTAAAATGTCTCCATACAGTCAAATATTTCCTCTAATTGTATTTCTTCTAAATTAGAAAACAGAATTGTTCATGTCATAAAATACTTGGACAGAAATAAATAATAAAGTTGGATTCTAAGATAATTCATTATTCCTCCATTGGGAACTAGGTCCCAATCGGTCAGTCAGGGAGATGTTGTCCTTGCTGCCTGTCCAGTAAGTCTCCCTGGCTGGGGTGTAGACAGACCACTGACCTTAGTAGTCAGGTAAGTGGGAACTGAGCAGCTGTCCTATTGGTTGGACTTCCCTTATATGCATAATGTAGCTCACGCTCTCCCTCAGAGAATCTCTGAGATGCAGATGAGAGCTGGGCTGTAGACAGACTCTGTAACTTGGAAAGTGTCTCTAGCTGCACAGTATTATGACACACAGGTAAGAAAGTAATATGACCCATAATTCCTAACTACCAGTCATTGGGGCTAGCCCTTAGTCATTTTTAATGTACTCAATTCCCAAGAAGCAAAACCACTGCCAGGTGGCATACTCATCCTCCTGAAAGTCAATCATTCTGTAGCTAAAGTCAGCTGCCAACGTGAAGGAACCAGATTCACGCTCATGGATGACTAATGATCACATGATCTCCTCCAGCCCAGGATCCTTGTCCACCTTATCTCTGGGAAGGAAAGTCTGTTCCCTTGCCTTATGTTATGATTTGTGTCCAGATGCCCACCACCACCACCACCAAAGCCTCTTGCACTTTTAGATAGAGCTTTTCCAGAGGTAGCTGAAGCTACAGTTTGTGATTGCTTCATGGTTCAATGCTGATTAAAGGTGCTTGGCTTAGGGTAGATAACTGTTGGATAAACCCATGGATTACATTGGTGCCTTGGTAATTCAAGTAGACTGAATAAGACAAAAGAGGCACAAGGAAGCTTGTGTCCCTCTTTTTGCTCTTGTTACTTTTACTGTCTTCTAGCACCACGAAATGTTGCTCCTCTGCTATGAGACACCCTTCCTCGGAGCCAGCCGAGAATGGACTGAAACCTCTACAAACTGTGAGTTAAATAAACCTTTCCCTCTTTAACGTTTGGTATAAGGTATTTTTTTGTCCCAGCAATGAGAGAAAAGTAACTAAGATACCTATAGCACCCTCCTTGTAGGCAGAGCTAAATGTATTTTTAAATGGACTTATGTGTCTTAGCAGCTTGTCCGTCTCAAAAACAGGTGATGGACCAGGCTTCTCTGCCACCAGGCAGGTAACTTCTGAGCTTTTCTTTTCAAGCCTTCCATACATTCTGTCTAATCTAACCTCACAATGCTTTTCACTAGATACCCCTCCACTTCAGGCTGCCCTTTCAGTCATTACAACCTACTTTTAACCAAATAAAAGTAATGAGATGGAGGAGGAAAAACCCCAGTGGCAGCTCCCCTGAGCCTGGTATCCTGTTTTGAAGACTTTTAGGACATGACCATTAGAGCCAGCCAGTTGTGACCAGAAAAGCCAACTATGAAATTGATCCATTTTTCCAGGACTGAATAATACATGTTCCATTCTCAACAGACACTGGTAAAGTAATTTACTTATTAATTTGTGTAAAAATTATTTCCTCTTGTTTATTAAATAAAACATTTCCCAAAACTTTCAAATACTACCCATGAAGTGACTACTCATTTCTACCTATGAGAGGCTGAATTGCATCTATACTTGAGACGTTTCTTTTGACATTTGTAATTATGGCAATACTATGAAAATCAAAGTGTATGAAGATCAACAGCCTTTTGCAATGAATGTTTCTACTGAATTGTGTGATGGTTTTCACTGAGCCTCGGTGTTTTTATACTATGGACTTTTTGTTGAAATTGAGGTGATAGACAAGGATAACACTTGAAAGATTAGGATTAGAAAATACTTACGTTTGCTGGGACTTGAAAGACAAAACAGAGGCTAACAAGGTCTGAAACAGAAGAAACAGAGTCCTAGAAAGCAAATTCACCTTGTTCAGTGTTGCACAGCCACTTTATGATCCACCTGGGACTCCTTGTCATAAGCCTGTTAAGCCATCAGAATTCAGTTCCTCAGAGTGAAGTCATTTGCACGGGAAGGTTTGCAGTCCCTAGATCATGAGCTTATTGAAGGCAGGGTCTGTGGCCCTTGAGGTACCCAGCAGACATTTTTATGCTTCCCAATATCATTCTGGTCAAATGCTAAAAATATTTATACAACCATCTGTTTTGAAACATTTTTATTTGCATTTTGAATAGATTTCTATATGGCCAAGTCTCAGATAGGTCCTGTGCACGTGCCTTCCAAACAAAAGATGACTGGTGCTGTGATAATTAATCAGCTGGCATTGACTGAAGCTCTTAATGAAATGAAGCATGAACTGTTTGAGAAAGCAATTGAAAGCTATCATACATGCCATGAATCATCTCTCAAATGTACATTTATTAAATCAGAATTCATAACTTTGATATTTTATCTAACAGGTTTGTTACCCTTTCGAGACTCTATTGGTGGATAAAAAAGACAGATGTTTCCAGAGCTAAATTGAAAGGGGGTAGGGGGAACTAGCTAGGCATCAATTAAATAGAGCAGGCAGAAAAATGCCTTTACCCAATGTTTAGGTTTCAGGTAGTCATTCTTGAGATAAAATCCAAAGACACCTTTGCAAATAAACAGGTCCTGAAGCTGGATATGAAGCTGAAGTTTTCTGGAGCCTGCCTGATATCAAGCAGGCACGATGGTTCAAAATGCAGTTATGGATTTGGGGTTTCAAAGATGGCTGTCATTTGGGAAGACTGTAGTCAGACAGAATGAGACTGATAGAAAACTCTATTTTTACTTCCTCAAGGTACCAGGATGCTAGAGGGGAATGAGATCCTCTTCTAGTTTTGAGCTCTTCAAAGGCAACCGTTCCTTTTAGTTGAAGCAAATATATATCACATCAATGTCACATCCCATGACTATTGTCCCAGGCACCTCTTTGGGTGATCAAATGAAAGTAGATAGAGAAGCGTGTGAAGATGCTTAGCTCCTTTGACTGCTGGCAGCCGTAAATTGGTAGATCAAGGTGACATTGTCCCCCAGGGCTCACAATTGCAACACTTCTTAGAGTCTCATATTCATAAAAGCAGACCTGGAATCCTCATAGACAGGCCTCTTGTGCTGAAAGTAAAGAGGACCTTTCCTTTTAACTGCTTTGACACAATGCCACCCTCCTCCAAAGCCTTTCAACCCACCCTCTTCTCAACCAAGATCATGGTCCAGCCGCTGATTTACATTTTTGCTGAACCTTTCAGGGCTTTCTTCGCTCCGATTAACACACATCTAAATAATGACTTTTTTGTTACATAATCTAATTAAATCACTGGAACTGCGGCAATAAGGCCAACACAAGGGTGAACTTAGACATCAACATATTTAGAGAAAAACAACAATCTTAGTCAACATTGATAGTAGCAGTGCCTCCTCCCTTCTCTTTGTTAAGAAAAGGAGATTCAATTCCAAATTCAAAAGCAAATAGAAAGAAAATGTGCATGGCTCAAACAAACATTACCAATGAATACAACAGGTGCATGCTGCCAACCCTTCCATCTCGTTCCTTTCAAAAGCTGGAAAACTAAATGATCTACAGAGTCAGACACTTTGCAATTTATGTCAATTTCTCAGTCCCAGTTGGGATGAGACATGATGAGCGACACACATGAAAGCATTTTGCTCTGTCCCATATAACAGGTGCCTTGCAAACGCCCTCAGCATTTGTGATTGAGTGGGTTTGGGTGAGGCTCAATAATTTGTATTTCTGACAAGTTCACAGGGGATGCTGTTGCTGACTGGTTAAAGTACCACAGTTTGAGAACCACTATTGTAGGCAAAGAATGTTCCAGTAGCTAAACTACCCTATTTCTGCCACACAAAGTGAATGAGATGGGATTCAAGGCTTTCTAGCCTGAGTTCCCATCTGATACTAGCATCTCCAAACAACCAGCCTCATTATATTTTTAGCTTGCCTTTGTTGTTTGTAGCAACATGCCATCCATGAGGCTTAGTAATATGTGTAATGCAACAGGGACTGTTCCTCATGTCTTTAGATTTATCAGTGCTGAAGGGATCTACCAGATCCTCAGAGATCTACCAAATCCATCAGAGCCCTAAGCTCAAAACTGAGATCAAAGAGGCTGAGACACTTGCCTGGGACAGAACTAAAACCCAGAGCTGCTAATAGCCTGCTCAAGCCTTTCTCTCTGACTCAGCCCAACTGTATCCCCAAGGACTGTCCTGATGATTCCAGCAGAATTATTTTCTGCTTACAAGAAGGTCCCTTCTTGGACCAGTGGTTCTCAGCCCTGCTTGGTTTCCTATTAGCATCCTCTGGAGCTCTAAAAGGAATAACAATGCCAGACCCCGCTTCAGCGATTTTGATCAATTGCTCCAGGGTGGGGCCAGGCATATAATTTTTTAAAGCTCCCCAAGTGATTCTGATGTGCAGTTGAGCATGAGAACTGCTACCTAGGCCATGGGATTGTCAAAGGCAGGGTGTGTGCTCCCTACCATTTTAGTAGCAAAGCCCTAGGAGATTCATGGAAAACAAGTGTTCAGTGAAAAACAACACTGCAGCATGCTAGGAAATATGTCAGGGAGGAGGAACTCTCAGTCTCTACCCTGATAACCGATTCAGAGGTTTTTAAGGAAAAGCTCAGCCAACTCGAATTATGTTAATTCTAATGGATGCTGTCCCTGAGGACATCTGGAGTGGAAGGAAGAGATGCATGGACAGACTGAGTTAGAAACGTAAAGTGTAACTGGATTCTATGAGGGAATAATGAGGCACTGCCCAAGAAGGTGGTAGGAAACCACTAGGGCAGGAGTTGGAGGTTGGAGGAGCCCTGCTGTGCTAGAGCAGATGCTGGGCAAAGCCCAGGGATGGTAACAGAAGTGTAGAAGTCTCTGGGGCTTTGAATAGTGGTCTCAGAAATTGGAGGTTGTTGTAGCAGCACAACTCATTACAGATAAATCTTGCAAGTGGACCAGAGGTCTGTCAAGAGATGAAGTGATAACAAAGATAAATTTGAGTCATTTGTGAAAACTGGATGCATCTTGAGAGCATAACACTAAGTGAAATAAACTTGGATTAAATGGGGCTCAGCAGTATAAGCACCTGTCTGGCAAGCACTAGGTTGTGAGTTCAATCCCCAGTATCAAAAAAAAAAGAAAAATGTATAAGTGTCACATGTTTTCTCTTATATGAGAAACTCAAAATATAAATAATTTACAAAGCAAGATAAGAGACAGATGATAGCGTTACTGCCACTTAAACTCATATACTCAAGTTCATTTGCTCCTTCACTGCTGACCAAATAAAAAGGAGCCACTTATTTTGGTGAAAAGGGAAAAAGATTTTTTCAAAGCTAGTTTCAAGGAGATGGAGGAGTCCATTTATCTCAAATCACCTCCTCACCATGCACAGGTGGGGATGGTCTTAGAAGACAGGATTGAGGGCAGCCATAGCTTCACTGGGAAGCAGAGGCCAGCAGAAAGGAAGCAATGATCAGACTGCTCTTGGCCCTCAGGAGAGCACTATAGGTGACCTACTGCAGGTGAATGATTCAGGCAACCAACAGGGGCCTGGAGAGCAGACAGCCTTAGAAGCCTCCCCAGTCCTGCTGCGCATTATCAAAGGACTTCAGCTCGACCTCATTTTAAGTTCACTATCACTAGAGTGAGCACAATAGGTATTTAGCAAGGATGCTACAAAGGTGATGGAGTTACAAAGTGGTGGGAGTTGCTAGCCCAGGGCCAGGAATAAATGTTTCTCAAACATGGAAACCACAAATGAGCATTTCAGAGGAAGAAATGTGGCCCCAGTGCCACTGTCCTCATAGGACAATGGAGGGAACAAAAGAGATGGATTACCCACTAACTTACAAAGGAGGAAGTGGCCCTTTAATGAGAAAAGCACAGATAGTGGGTGTTTTGTCTAGAGTCTTCTTGTATTTGGAGGTTGAGCTTCCAGCCTAGCCCGCAAAAACCATTCTCACTTGGATTCTGTTTCATTTAGGTCTTCAGCCTAAAAGGTGGGAAACCACTGAGCTCTCCCCAGCCTGGTGTTTACCCATTCTTCCCACCTAAGAACCGAAGTTTTATAACTAAGGGAGACATTTCTTTTGGATTATTGTTTGAAGAAAACACAAAAGGAAAAGAAATCCACCTAAAGTAATTAACTTAAAAGAATATAGAACCGTAAGAAACTCTTTGCCTTCATTTTAGAGTTGAAAGGGCACAGTCTGGCTCTGAAAATGAAGGACATATTTCCAGGTGATAAGACCCTGGTCCTGGCCCTGTTCACTGATCGTGCCCAGTTGTTCTGTGGATCCAGTGGGAGGAGACTCACTTTCCCATGGGCAGGTATTGCTTATGAATTAGAGGCTATTATTGCTTATTAGTAAGAGGTCATTGCGTGCCATCCATTGCCTGGAGATCTGAGGAACAAAGGTAGAAAATTGGAGAGCAGATATGCATCCAGCCTTCAAAGGGTTTGCAGACTAGATTGTTAAAGTCAGCTGTACTCATTTTGTCTCCACAATACTATTATTATCATACTAAAAAACCATGATTACTATAGTATCTGTGCCTTGCAGTTTCCAAATGTATATATCTCAGGTATACCTGTGAGAACTCTCAGAGTTTGACGGTGTGTTTTACCTAGTTACTTTGACTTTTTTGATAAAGTCAATGTGCCACATCCTCTATGAAAAGTAAATGAACACCATTACGATCTTTTTTCCAGTTTATAGATATGAAACTAAACTTACAGAAAAACTGCAACAACCACCCGGATAATTAAATGACAGAGGACAGATTTGAACCTAGGACTTTGTGTCTCCAAAGATAGTTAATACCAGGTATACAAGTCCTAGGTCTTATGTCCTCTAATCCCATGATTCCCATATGCAAAACAAGTTGACTACTTAGTAAAGTATGGAGTTATTTCTCTTTTCTTCATGCTAATGGAGTCTCAAGGAGGAAGGGAGAATTGCCCAAGATTACACAGCCAAACAATGGCAAAACCGAAATGGGAGATCAGGCTTCCAAATGCTTGGTCTCTTGGATTTATAAGCATACAGAAATACACACACACACACACACACACACACACACACACACACACACACTGAATAATGTCATTTGTCATACTTAATTTTTTCTGCTAAGAAACATTAGGAGATAAAGGAACATCAGCTTCTCCTTCCAGCAAAGAATGCACTCTGCTTAGGGGAAGGCCCTAAGGGAAACTTCTGGACCACCTCATTCATTTAACAGAAATAAATCCCAGCTCCATCCAAGGCAGGCAAAAGGACAAAATCCTAGATCTTTTATTCTCCAAACACAGACAGAAGATGGCGTAAAGGAGAAGACTGTAAATCAGCCACCACATAATCATACGTTTTTAGAATTTGCTTGTAATTAGTTTATATTCATAGTGCTGAGTGGGTAGAGAAATCTGCACCTAAGGAAACTCTGAAAACCAACATGTTTGTTTCCAGTAACTGATCTACAGGAACCATATGCCAAGTAACACACAGATGAATCCTTCGCCTGCGTGAGAGAACCCACGGTCACACACATACGTGCGTACACCTTGATAGAATCTGCTCTGTCCCCCCATCCCAGATCCACACTGCCTCATCTGACTCCAGTTTCTCTCTGTGACTGAATTCAGGGTCGGTCTGGGGGATTGGTGGAGCACACTTTTGGGTGTGCCTGGGTGTGTCCTGGAGTCGTGGCCTTCAGGTCTATGTCTTGTCTCTCACATATTTTTCTCTGGTACTGTTCTCTTGCCTTTGTTCCTAGATAACATGAACCAACATCTTGGCCCCTCCATGCCCTCCCACCTCGATGCTTCAGCATTGGAGCTGACTGACTATGGTCTAAAACCCCTGAGACCAAGAACCAACTAAACATATCCTCCCTTAAGCTGGTATCACTGTGTCTTGGAGACAAGAAAGCTGACTCAAGAAAGCAAATCTGTTGGCGATATGACTGACTTCTTGGGGACAGTCCCCAACATCAACTAGTGTGTTGGAGTGGGGAGAACTGACACTGACATGAATCAAAACTACTGTATTTTCCACGGGGATTAGTGCCTCATTTGCCAGCTATTAGGGTCCTCCCAGATGTCCTGCAGAGCAGGCACCCCACCACCTGAGTCACCTATGACTTAAGCGGCTGCACACACTGAGTGAATTGCCGTTGTTCTACTAAACTTGAATTCTACAATGATCTTCTTTCCTAGAATTATTATCCTAAAAAATCATGAAGACTGTAGTATTTGTGCTTTGCAGTTTCTAAATTTATATTTGTCAGATATACCTGTGAAAACTCTCAAATTTTATTTGTGTTTTACCTAGTTATTTAACCTTGAGTTGATAAAATCACTATACTACAAGTTCTATGAAAAGTAAATAAAAATATTAATATGACCCGGTTGGCTTCCCATATATGACAAATCCCAAATGTCCATCCTCCTTTCTAGAAAACCAAGCCCTTAGGACAAGAGTTACACAGCCATCGCTCCTGTACAAGTTTCATATACCTATGGGAAGCAAGGAGAAGTTTCTTCAAGGATCATTATTTACCTGGTCAGCTTTCATAGGATGTCAATTACCTGTCCGCACTCTAGTGCCATTTATTCCATTTAATGAGACTCAGAACCCTGGAGCATTATGCA
This sequence comes from Cavia porcellus, assembly GCF_034190915.1. Taxonomy (NCBI): domain Eukaryota; kingdom Metazoa; phylum Chordata; class Mammalia; order Rodentia; family Caviidae; genus Cavia; species Cavia porcellus. The sequence continues at coordinate 98,266,363 of NW_026947487.1, forward strand.
AGCGGCAAAAGAGTTCACTGAGGATGGATGAACTCACATTATATGATCATCTATACTTTATCTCCTGCAACAAAAATGGTTCCCAGCTTGCCCCAGTGGATATCGCTTACCATTTTTTTCTTCTATTTTCAGTGCCCAGCCTAATTCCTGGTACATTTTTCCCGTTTAATAAATATTTGTTGGCTGATTCAATGAACAAAAAAAGAGTTGGAAGAGTGGTGTCTGATTGATCTGTATGGGTATTTTGTCCAATTTTTGCCCCCTACTGTGGTCAAAAACAGTCATTCTTGACCTTGTCAAGATGATAAGCACAAGGTTCTTTGATGAGTGGAGACCCTGAGCTGAGGTGTCTGTAGACTGACACAGAAAACCCTATGGGGAGCTGTGATGGGCGTGTTGCCTGGCTCCATGTTGCAGCTGATCTGCAGTGAGGTTCAGGCTTCAGTGTGCTTTAAAGACTTTTCAGGTGATTTCTTACAGGCAGTCAGGATGGGCGGGAGATTCTGATACAGTGGCTCTCCAAGTGCAGTCCCTGAAGGAAGATCCTCAGTATCACCTGACCACTTGCTAGAAATAAAATAATTTGGGCTTTCTACCAGTTTCACTAGAGAAGAAACACGGCACGGGGGTGTTCTACCACATCCCCCAGGTGAGTCTGGTGAGCAAGACATTACTGGAGACAAGATGTTTGCCCCTGTGGCTCAGCACCCAGCATGGAAGACAGGGCAGGATTCCGTCCTTCTGCTCAGAGCCTGAGATATAGAATCAAGACTGCAGGAGCTACAGCAGCCCGAGGGTATATGTCACTGTTCCTCTGTTCTAAAAATTGCTACATCTGTACATGCAACAGCTAATAAAAATGTCTGCGCCACAGGATTGAGAGCTTTATTACTCACCGTCGGGTGCCCGATTGCTCCAGGCCTCCCATTCCAGGTCGAGCACACACTCGCCGAGGACAGCCAGACAGGCAGCTCTCCTGGCTTCTCATGCACCCCAGTCCCGAGCCAACTAGGATGTCCCCAAAAGCCCCCACTGCCTTCTTAGAGCTCTCTGAGTTCTTCCTTTGTCTTCAAGCCCTGCCTGCTTCACTCACTGTGTTTCTCCACATGCTTCCTCCTCTCATCTCAGGCACCTACAGCCTTTATTTGGCACTTTGCAAGGCCAGCCCCAATGATGTAGCAAAGTCCTACCTACTGAGCATCACACAGAAACCCCCGGATAGCTCAGGACATGAAATAGTGAAAAGGAGAGAGAAGGGGAGGGTACTTTGGAAAGATCAAACAGGAGTACAGAGCCACTGAAAGGAGACCTTAACTCCCAGCCTGTAATTGGTGACTAGGGTGGGTAGGAGACAGGGATTCAGGGCTTCAGCAAATGCATTGGAAGATCACCTCACACCCTGTACCTGAGCTGTGGGTTGCATATCCTCACAACTAGAGAAAGGTACAGGAGTACTGAGGAAGGATCAGGGACTGTCCCCCATAGGAAGCCATCAAGGACCAGCTTCTTCTAACACTGGAGAAAAGAGATTGAAGCCTATGGCGGAACCACCCTACAGGTCCCAGGGAAGGTCTCATAGCCTATTCCTGCTGGAAACAGCCACAGGCTCTTTACCTAGCTAAGATGACTGACTAGAAAGTCCAGTACTCAGTCTTTCCAGCCTCAGTTTCCTCTCTTGCAAAATCTAAGTAGCAATAGCCACCTAGCCAGAGATCCTGAGGAGTGCATGAGTCTGCAAGTTGGAAGTGGGGTGCATGCAGGCTGATCTCCTCTTTTCCTCAATCATGCTGTGCCTCCATCTCTGTCACTGTGCCTATCCCACGTGTGGGGGCCTTCATAGCTGCCCCTTAAGCCTGCTCTGAGCCCACAACCTGGCCTATACAAATACATCAGAAGAGGCCTCCAACTAGAACTATACCTTGGGTCTTCCCCATAAGGACACTCCTAAGAGGTCAGAGGGCAGGCGGCAAACAAGACAGGGACCATCCTGCAGGGCTCACCCTGCCCACTGGAGAGTGCTCATGGCCCACCGGGTTCTCAAAGCAGCAGCTCCAATCAGCAGCCCTCTCTGACAAGGACACCTGCTGTAAGTTCTGGCAAACTTTCCTCCCTTTACAAGTCAGGCCTTAGGGTGGCAAGGACACCATGTTGCTGTCCCCGAAGTGCTTCATTGTCCCTCACAGATATCCCCTTAACCCTTTCTAAACTGCTGCCAATAATCTATTCACTTAACTTTCCTCCATCCCCGCATGTGGGGCACTGAGAGCGCAGGCCCCTCTTTGGGTCTGTAGTGCTCACAGTGATTGGAAGTGCCTCTGCCATGGCCCAGCTGCTCTAGCAAACCTCCCAGGAGCAGCCTTCATGGGCGGCTCTGTTGACTCTTCAGCTGCCACCTGGCCTCTCATCTCAGCGCCTCCTGCTTCTCATGGCTGGCCATCAGGGCATGCACAGGATCCTGCTCAGCAGCCAGAAAGGCTCAGCTCTCCCTGTGCCTCTTCACTGATCCTGGAAATTGAAACCAGTGCTTTCACCCTGAACCATATCCCCTGCTCTTTTGTTTATTTTTTTATTTTGAAACAGGGGCTATCTAAATCACTAAGTTTCTCAGGCTGGGCTTAAACTTGTGATCCTTCTGCCTCAGTTTCCTAAAGTGCTAGCATTGCCAGCATGTGCTCCCACACCTAACTTTGAGATTAAGAAACTGAAGAACTTGAGGGCTGTTGCTGAATTGCCCCAAGTGAATGAATCAAAGAGTACAGGTAAGCCTTGAGCTGGTTAAGTACAGACATACTTGCGGTTTAGTTTTAATAGAAAGAGACATGCGAATGACCAAATACGTGTTAGTATGGTTTGTCAACCCTTGTATCCCCAGACCAAGTGTGCTGAGCTTCTAAATTAACAGGTTAAGCAACATAATTTTTACTTTGGTTGAAAAAAATTTCCAGGGCTTTTGTAGGTGTCAAATAGCATCACAATGCCAAGCAGTCATCAGCATTTTGGAAGACCAGACAAGGCTAAACAAGTTGCAAACCTAACCCAGTCCCATAGTGTCCTGAAGCTGGTGACTTAAATCTGAAGGCTGGAGTCATATCTGGAGTCCTTGGTCAGCCCTCCATCTGCAGCATCCTCTTTCTGGAATAGCAACCTCCTCTCCCCTTGTCTTGTGATGGGGTAGTTACACACTGAACTCCACTGAGCTGTTCTCTGCCTCACTGGAGCACCTGAAAAGCATGTTTATCTTTAAGCCTCTTGCTGCATAGCAGGATATGGCCCCAAATAATTGCTTCATAAAATATGAGTAAAACAACCCAAGTGGTGCCCATTTTGCACTGGTGTTTCATGTTCTCTGTCTGACCATCATGGCCATTGGCTTGCCCTGTGGTAGTTTCTACACTTGGCTGAAGTGCTAGGTAGGATGCCTGCAGGAATCTAAGCTGCTTCGCCACCCAAGAGAACAGTGCCAACCCTGAGAGGTAGGAAGTTTCTTCGTAGCTCCACTCAGTGCTCATCTTGAGCACTGTCCAGTAGGTTGCTGAGGATTTTGAAAGCAAAGCCATGGTATCATGGGTGTGGCTTTTCATTGGAAAATGAAAAATCTGTTCTTGGTGACCCATTTCCCTTAATTACACAAAGGAAAAACACCCTCAGATATAGTCCAGATGTAGTCTTGCATCTTTCCCTCCTATCTGGGTAAGATGGAAGTCAATTTCTACTGGATAAATAAACAGAAGAACCCACAAGCACATCTGCCTGGAAAGGTGGAATTAAGTGCCATTCTGTCAATTTGTAATTTACACTCTTCTTCCCAAATTTCCTATATAAGTCTGTATACTGTTCACCTCAAAAATCCTCTAAAATCCTAAACCTTGTAGTGAATTACAGTTCAGCTTAGAAGGGGGAGGCCATGTGGAAAGGCCCCTGGCCAACTGCATGGGGTGCTTCAAGTCTGAAGAATCACTGATCTCACAAGGTGGCTGCAGCGATGGAGTCTGCGGCCCAGGTCTCCCCAAAAGCACAGGACAGCTGTACTGGGCCTGGTCTTCCTTCTCCTTGAGCTTGTGACAGGAGCTGCCTTCTCCAATGCCACCCTGCAAAGGAGGGGAGGAGACTGGATAATTATGAGAACCTAATAAGAATCAGAGTCAAAGGGGGAGAACTGTGTGACTGTCACAATTATCAGAATTACAGACACCATGAGGCCCCCACAGGAAGGGAGCGAGGGAATAACTCTCTCTCTCTCTCTCTCTCTCTCTCTCTCTCTCTCTCTCTCTCTCTCTCTCTAGGTCTCCATCATGCACTCTCCACCACAATGTTCAGCCTTGTCTCAGGCCTAAAGTGATGGAACCAAGCGACCCTGGACTGAAACTACAAGCCAAAATAAATCTCTCCTACTTTAAATTGTATTTCTGAGATATATTTTGTCACAGTGACAGAAAGTCAAAACACACTTGGATTCTGGCTTTCTGTCTGGCCCCCTGCCATTAACTCACTGTTAAATGAAACCAACAGAAAACCAGAGGATCCAGACATCATTTGCATCACAACCCAAATGATGTTTCAGTAAAATCAGCTTCCCTCCAAAATTTAAGCAAGGGACAGCCATGCTTTTCCAAGTGAGGAGTCATGTCCCTAATATGAAGGGATATACCAAGCCCACTGAAAATCCACCATGGTATCTGGGATCATTTTCCACTGGGCCAGCTGAGTGAGCCCTTTTTTGGCTTGTTGGTCTAGAGGAAAGAAAATCCTATATTCTAGAAGTCATTTTAACTCCTGCTAAACTTTACATCTCAGATGTCACCAAAGGCCTGTGTGTTACAAGTTCAGTCCTCTTGAGGCACTATGAGCAGGTGGTAGAAACTTTGAGGTGTGGGCACTGTGAGTCCTTAGATTATTGGAGGTGAGCCCTTTAAAAGGACTGTGGGACTCCGACCTCTTCCTCTAGAATTTGCTTCCTGGCCATGAGGTGAATGGTTTTGCTCCACCACGTGCTCCTGTTTTGGCATCTGACCTCACTGCAGGCCCAAGCAAATGGGCCTAATCCCCTCATGTCTTCATCTGGACTGAAATCTCCAAACCTGAGACAAAAAAAAAAAAAAAAAACCTTTCCTTTTATAAGCATATGATCTTTGGCATTTTGTTATAGCAATAAAAAACTAACTAATACAAATTCCAGTTCAAACTACCCGTGTTTTCATTCCCTTGGGCACCAGGGCCTCTCAGTTTAGTTACCTCTGTCTAGAATGGTACTGTTATTGACATAAATTACCACATTTTTTAATACAAAGTTAAGAGATGAACACCTATTAAGTCAGCTTATAAATGAGAAAAGAAAGACTCAGAGTATTAGATTAATTCTCCTGACATCACAAAAAGCTAATAATATTTGAGCATTGATACTGAACACTAATGTTTGGATCTCTTCACTGACTTTTTTAGGAACAGATAGGCCACAGTGGTGTCGTGAGCATTAGATGCTCATGTACACAGTCAGCCCTTTCAGTTGCTAGTGGATATAATTTATTTCCCTCCATATACCTTTTGTCCACAGGCTCCAGACACTGCAGAATTGAGCAAAATGCCTATTCCATATGTTGCAGAGGACCTGAGGTCATATTTCCTCTTCATTGTCAAAGCATAACAAACCTTCAGAAGAACCTCCTCTTGTAGCCATGGAAAACCCTATGACTGTCCTCCAGATCTCTGCTGGGGGAAGACTGATAACAGAAGGTGCATCTCTGGGGCAGGTTTAATCAGAGATGGAGCCACCAACCAGATGAAGCACCTTTGCAAAACCCCAAAGCCTCCTTCCCATGCCCTTTCAAATTAAGAGTTCCTTCTGCTAATATATTAATTAAAATGAAATATTAATAGCTGCTCTCTATTATTTATGGGCTGTTTTTGGAGAATAAATTATTTATATTCAAAGAGGAATCAATTTCACTGAAACTTGCCTTTCCAGAGGAAGTTAGATTCGTGTCACATAATAAAGAAATAAGCTTATCAGCAGCATCAGCTCAAAGATGTCGGCTGTAAATGTTGATTTTGAACCAATAAGAAGATTATAAGCACTGTCATAAAATATCTTTCCAGGATGTAAATTATTCAAAGCCCTTCATGGGCAGACACGGTATCACATGCCTCAATGATCCTGCTCTATGCAACACATTTCATTTATTAAAGCCGGAGAGGCCCTCTATTGATAAAGCCCCTAAATAAATGATAATCTCCATCTCCTTCTTCCAAATTATTTTCATGATGAGAATTTAAAATGTTTGTGTTGGAGGTGTCCTGTCAAAAAATGCATCCCCTGTTAGGCGCACAGACATCTTCATTGGGAGTCTCAGCTCCTCATGACAGTCAAGCCCCCTTTCTTTGGAGCACAGGAAAGGGTCTAGCAATACAGACATTTCTGAGGGCTCATCTTAACACTTGAGCCACAAAAGAAAAGGTATTGTGGAATGCAAGGGCTTGGCGGGCCAGTTCCGCTGGTCACTCAATCTCAGCAGGACTCTACATCACAGCATGACTTAGCATGACCTGAGCAAGACATTCAACCTCTCTAAAACTGAGATTCTCTTACTGGGAGGAAGGGGATCACACACACACACACACACACACACACACACACACACACACACACACACCAGGCACAGAGCTTTGCCCCCTGTAGGTTCTCAGGAATCATTTCTAGCTGGAGAACTGTCTTAGTCAATATTTACTAGAGTCAACTGTATCAGAGTATAAGGCATCTGTGTGCACTCTGCAGACCCAGAGGATCTGGTCAAGGTCTTGGAGCTCACAGCAATGTCCCATGCAAGCTCATATCAGAAGGTTGAAGGATCTGAGCCAAAAACGCTGAAGGGCCACCGCCAGAAGCTAAAATATCTGTGGAAAAAGCCTGGCCAGAAATCTGAGGGATCCACACTGAAGGCCAGGAGAGCACCCCGGGATGAAGATGAGGATTGATCTCCCCCAACGAAAGAAAGAAGCCAAAGCTCCTTTAAAGAAAAATCACCAGAACTCTCCTGAAGAAAAGCAGCCATAAGGAAGTTCCTTTATGGAAGATCAGCTGAAATCGTTCCCTCCTCTTCTCCTTTTATACAGTTCTGGCAGCAATGCTGACTCAAATCAGCTGGGCATTCCCCCATCAAGTTGACAATTAGTCAATTAACTACCACAATAACCAAGCATGGTATAGCCTCTATGAGGCATTCTTCTCAGCTCCTTAAAGCCCACTGGAACTTCACAAGCATCCCAGGAGGTTCTGCCTGTCCCCAAGAGGAACAATAGCAGGCTCATCTAGAACTTATGTCTGGCTTTTGTTCACATGAAAGCCAGGGAAATCTACGCATCTTTGAAGGCACATGTCATCTCGCCTTCAAGTATTTCATGATTTCCTCACTTTGACCCTTGCTTTCCTTCTCACCCATTCTCATATGTTTATGGTGTCCCTCCTGTACAAATACTGCCCCAGGTTCATAGTCTCATGTCAGGTACAAACTTGTTCACTCTTCATTACAACTCCACAAGGCAAGGCCTGTTTTACAGAAGAGGAAATTGGGCTCAGGAAGATTAAGTGTCTTTCTCAGTCACCCAGTGAAGAAGTAGCAGGACCAAGATTGGAACACTAGATTGGACCTGATCCCAAAGCCCACGCTCTTTCCTTTCTGTTCCACCAACAATTTGCTGAATCTGTGGCTCTGTGCTTTCTTTTTGTTTTTGTTTTGTTTTGTTTTTTGGTACCGGGGATCAAACTTATGACTGCACGCTTGCAAGGCAGGCACTTATGCCACTGAGCAAAATCCCCAGCCCCAGGCTCTGTGCTTTCTATCTGAACTTCCCTTATCCTACCAGCATGCCTGGGGTTCTGCTGAGATTAGGCTTCAGAGCTTGTCATGAATACTCTAACCCCTATCTGCCTAGAGTTCAGCTGGACAAACACCCATCCAGTCATGGTACCTCCATCATCAATGAATCCACCAGGTCAGCCCAGAATGATGGTACTAACTCACTCATCTCCATCCACCATTCTGTCCCTCGGTTTCTTCACCTATAAAACAGGATCACAGGGACTTATATCAAGCAAAAGCTCTGAAGATCAAATGGGATCATGAAAAGAGAATGTTTTGAACAAAACTGGCATAGAGTTGGTGCTTGACAGATGTTAGCTATAATTGCTGTTATCCTAAAGGTTTTTGACTACCAATTCTAACTGCCAGTCCATGATTTCCCCACACTATGCAGCTCCACAGCAGAAAGCTTAGCATATATTGAATGGCCAGCAATCATGAATTGATGGTGAATTCTTTCTGTTTTCCAATCACATGCCAGTTGGTGTTGAGAAGAGCTGCATGAGACAACAAAGGACACACAGGCTCAGGAATGTGGCTGATATTTAAGTCCTGCTGCTGGTACCTTCTAGTGCATATCTTCTATCCTAGAAGGTCATTTAATCCTCTATGAGCCTGTATGTGGTATCTATAAAGTTGGGGCTGGAGGGAAAGGGTAGATACCCAACCCACCCCGTCACTGGAGTTGGGAAAAGGAACCATCACTAAGAATGCCATAAACCCCCGTTTTCCTCTCTCCTTCTGTGTATTCCTTTTATTTTCCTTTTTCCTCTCTGGGCCCTCAACTTATGGATTCTTGCCTGTGCATCCTTTGTATGAATGTCACTAATGCTTCATCTCCTGCCTCTTCTTGTGTCTTTGGTGACACGTGTTGACCCATTGATGAGTTTGACTTTGTTCTTTATGGAGGAAATGAGTAATATGTGTTCAGAGACAAAGACCACAGACTGCCTCATCTGGAATGACAGAGGCTTGTTTGTTAAACATGTCCCACAAATAGCCACAGAAGACATTGTTCTCATCAACCATGAAAGTGAACAGCTGCCAAGAAAAAGAGGCCCCAAACCCAGTCCTGGAATTCTCCATTTCCCTCCACGCCATGGTGGCAAGAATCCATCGTTCTAACACAGTACTATGAAGGAAAATGACAGTGGAATGCTATGATACCCAAACCAAGATGAATAATTTCCAACGTATTTTAAATCCTCCCATATAGACAACAAAATACACACAAGCAAGAACAATAACACAAGAGCCTCTCATAGTGCATATGGAGATTGCAAATTGCCTACCAAATTCTCTAGAAGGAATAGGTTCTCTGAGTCACCTGTCACCCAGAACACAGACTGTCTGCTGCATTTTGCTCACACAGCGATTCTGCTCTGTCAAGAACTGACAATCAGACATGCAAAACAAGTGCTACGTATGAATTTTGCAAAAGTATCACTTGGGGAAAACAGAAACTAAAACAAATTGAGAAGTCATATAAATAATTACTTTGAGCTTCAACTCAAACATGAAAAAGGAAGGCATATAAGCAGAAATGCTAATTAATATGACTGTTTAATTAGAAATACCCAAATTAATAAACTATAATGACTCCAGATTTCCAGCAGGCAGCCCTTCTTCACACGTGATCTCAGAGGTGTGGCTCGGCGGGGCAATGCTGAGGCTTCGTTGCCAGGTGCCCAGCTGGGATGGCATTAGGAAAGACAGAGGTGAGGCTCCCACGAAGGGGAATCAGGTCCTTCTAGCCCCCACTCTCTGCTTAGACGTGCTGTGCCCTCATTGACATCAGCAGGTGCTCGCTTCTACCAAGACAGCTTCTCTAATTGGGAGATCATTCTGCACATGGCTACAGGGCCCCAGCCACAATGTACTGAGGACAAAATGAAGCCCAATACATCCAAGGGATGGAGTGTATTAGGTATCAGTGCTCTCTCTCTCTCTCTCTCTCTCTCTCTCTCTCTCTCTCTCTCCATTTTTGTTTTCCCAAAGTGGTGCTTCTGCAAAATTCACATGTATCATTTACTTTGTGTCTCTGTCAGCTCTTGGCAAGGCAGAATTTCTGTGAAAGCAAAATATCAGATTTAGTCAGGTGGATGGCATCACCTAGATAAATGTACTCATCCCAGTATACAGTTGTGAAAACCAAAACACCAAGGATCACCTAATGATTCTGCCAAAGCTGCATAACTGAGAAACAGAAGGCTCTGTATGCAAAACTCTGGTCTTTGAGTTCAACATTATGTACTTCAATTACAGTATGCTGTCTAGAAATTGAAAATGCTGCCACCATCCCTCCTTACAACTACAGCAGTCATTCAATCATTGGTTCATTCAGTTAAGTCAGTTGTGTACCTACCATGTGCCAGCCTTCTGATGACAAACACTGAGTCAGGTCCTATGTTCAAAGAACAAGGGCAGTAGGGAGAGAATGACAGGCACAAAATGGTCACACACAAAAGCATATCCACAGCATTTTCTCAGGGATACACAGGAAAATGAAATAAGCTAGGAGAATTTGTGAAAGAGAGAGTTCATGAGGTCAGGATAAACTTCCCTGAGGAATTAATGTTTAAAGTGTGGCGTGAAAGGTAAGTGTGGTTTTATAACATATAAAGAGAAAATAGTATGCACAAATAGAGAGCAATGTCTGTACTTGCCCTCTGTCCATCCATCCCTTGCCTGCTCCAACCTAACCTGACTTCTGCTCCCAACACTGTGTCATAGACTCATGCAGTAAGTTTCACAGGAATTTTCAGCGTACATGAGACTGCAGACAGTTTAGACAAAGTTGATCACTCCCTTCCTGAAATCATCTCATCACTGGCTCTTAAGCCAGAGCTTGCCTAACTTTCCCATTGTCTCTCTGGATTTCCCTTAAAATTTGTCCCTCATTCTTCATTGCCCTGAAAATTCTTCAAGGCTTGGTCTTGGACATTCCTGTTCCTTATTTTGTACTCTTCCCCAGGGCAATTTCATGCAAGATACAGAATTATTTGTACTCTACCGTGGAAATTACCAAGGCTTTATCTCTTGTCCTGAGCTTTCCTTTGGACTCCAGATCTATATTCCCAAATTGCCTCGTGGTACTGCCAAAGACTTTTGGATGTCTCAAAGACACTTAAAGGTCAGCATTATCAAAACTAAGTTCATCATGTAACCCACAATTTCATCTTAACACCATCCATCCAATATGCAAGCCAGAGTCCCAGATAAAATCTCTGTTCCCTTTCCCACTTTCCTTATATAAGTGCTTGGATAGTGGTACTCAAAGATGTCCAGGTGTTAATATTGGGAACCTGTGAATGTTAAGTTTTTAGTGTAAGAGATATTAAAGATATGATTAAATTAAGAATCATAAGATTGGGGCTGGGGATTTAGCTCAGCAGCGTATACGCCTGCCTTGTAAGTATGTGGTCGTGAGTTCGATCCCTGGTACCAATAAAAAAGACAAAAAAAAAAAAAAAAAAGAATCATAAGATTATCAAGACCATTAGGGTGGTGCCTGAATGTAACCACAAGTTTCCTTATAAGAGGAGGCAGTGGAAGATTTGAGGACAATAAATAGGAAAGGCACGTGACTGAAGAAGCAGAGAATAGAATGCCAATTGCTGAGGAAGGTTCACAGCCACCAGGAACTGGAAGAGATCAGAAATGGATCCTCTCCCCAGTAATTTCATACAGAACCAGCCCTGCCAACATGCAGAATTTTAATCCTATAAGGCTCAAACCTGACTTCCAGCTACAAGAAATGAAAGAGGAAACATTTGTACCATTTTAAACCATAAATTTGTAATAATTCCTCACAGCAGTAATAGGAAACTAAGACATACTACTGTAACAAATACACTATTGAGCCTTCTTTATGTTTCTTTTTTCAATTTTTATTTTTATTTTTATTGGTATATGCTTGCAGTACATAATCACCTTATTCTTAAGGGGGAAATAGTACATATACATAAAATACTTTTTTTTTCTCTTTTCTCTTGCCATCTCTTGAGCCCCTTCCCATTTGCACCACTTAACTCCTGGATGCACATATTTTCTCCATCCACACACTTTCACTAGAATAATCTACCATCAACTCTCAAGAGAGCAGATCCCACGCTCTACTGTCTCCCATGGCTCTTAGAATCAGGAACAAAGTCCATGGCAGGTCCCACAAGGACTTCCTTGCCCTGGGCTCTCTCTGCCTTCTTAAAACCAATTATAACTGCCGCAGAGAACAGACACAGAATAGAGTTATAATCGGTTTTGCATATCACTTTGTCCCCAGCAAAAAGCCTGGTGTAGAGTGAGTCCTCAACACACAGTGGCTCAACACACAGAGCTCAGTAAGGGTCTTTGTGTGTAGAGGTGGTAGTCTTAGTTCTTGACTTTGTCCTAACCCTTCTAGATGTATAGAAAAACGAGGTTGGGTCACATGAGAAGGACTTGATTACACACAGTAATGGCCAAAGAAACGAGAACCTCACCTTTTTCAGTTTGATCTTTAGTAAGTTAGGTCCTGGGTGGAGTTCCCGTAAATTTAGTAGGCACAAAACTATATTGGAATTTTTATCACCACTTAGCCTATCCTGCTCCATTTCTAGGCCTGTAGAGTTTCCTTGGCCATTTTCTTAGGTTAAAGCACTTAAAAAGTATCTAACTACAGATCAAAGTCTTTGAATACCTCCTCTGTGTCCTAGGAACCTAGAGTTTATCTGAAGATACCTCATAAACTAGTAGCTCTGAATTAATCTTTCTATTCTATATCCCAGAATTCCACTTATAAAAATTTTAATGAAGCATTTGTGAGACTAGAAATAAAAGGAAAAAGTTTGTATTTACAAATTATTTATATTACAATTTGTATTACAATTACTTTTATTATACTTATTCATACCACACTTGATACTTTGTGAAGTATTTGTAAATTTTTTCATTTGGTTATCATATAACATTGCTAGCTAAACAATTATTAACTCCAAAAGACAGATCAAAAAAGGACTCAAGGTATTAAATAATTTGACCAAGATCACACTTCTGTGATAGGACAGAATTTGCCCTTAATTTTATCACATAGGAATGTACAGAAATTATCAAATAGTCATTTGAGCCAATTTTATCTATTCATTAAGACACTAGAGGAATTCATTGAAATTTTTGATTTCTTATGCCTGGAGAGAAAAGAACACACTATTTTATACTGGTTTCCTCTAGGTGGCAAGATTGTGAGTAAATTTATTGCCTTCTTTATGCTTCACTATAACATCTACAATGTGCAAGCATTAATTTTATAATTAGAAAACAAGGAAGCATGATTATGAAGCAACTCAAGGGAATAATGGGAAAACAGAAAATTTCCAACTCACCCTGCATTCAGTGGCTGAAGGAAGGGATGGATACTGGCTCTGACCTGCTGTGTTGATTACTCCTTGTGTGATCCTCAAGTCTAACCTCTCTGAGTCTCAGTATAAATGGAGAAAATGAAGCTACCTGTTTTAGTGTAAGCTCTTGATGATTGTCTAGGTTATTTTCTCTCATTGATGGGAAAAAATATCCGAAAGCCAAAATGAAGAAAGAAAAGGTTTATTTAGCTCACTGCTTATAGCGATTTCAGCCCATAATCATCTGGCTCCAAGGCAGGGTGGCCAGCACGAGGGCAATGATTCAAGTCAACAGCCAGAGCAAAAGCAGGGGAATAGCAAGCCTCTTTTTCTCCCTTATATTGTACAGAGGCCACCATTGTTTCAGGGATGTAACACTCACAAAATCTCCTTGCCCTCCTCTTGCTCAAGAGGAGGATATTTATCAAATAAGAACCCTGGCTCCCTGCTGAGTTTCTTAGTTAAACTTCTAAATTTCTCAAACTAACACAGTGTATCAACCACAGCAATTCACCCTTGTCAACTTGGCAAGAAGACACATATATTTATACAGGTCTCCAAACACAAACGCAAGCTTATTCTTATCATTTCACAACTTGAACATTATAACACAGGTTTAACAATCCTCAAGGAACCACCATTAAGTCTTTCAATATTATATTACATTAGAATCATAACATTTGCCCTGTACCCGCAAAGACTCATACACATCCCATTATGCAAAAGGCATTTAGTCTATCTGCAAGAGTTAACAAAGTCCTAAGAGTTTCAGCATTGCTGAAACTTCCAAGTTCAAATCTCCTCCAAGATGTAAGGCAAATCTTACCTCCAAGCCCCTGAACAAGTGAAAACAAATTTAAACATTTCCAACATGCAATGGCACGAGATAAACATCTCCATGCCAAAAGTTACAAATGGGACCAAAGCAAGTCCAAAATCCAGCATGGCAAAGTCCTGCAGTTGCACATTCAGCACCTGAAGCAATCTGTGTGAGTGCCAAATGATTTGTGTGACTCCACTCCCTTGGCACTTCTGGTGGTTGTAGTTTCCACAGCTTCTCTCTTAGGTCCACTTTGCTCTCTCCTTGCACCTTTCCTTGGATGATCCATGTCCCTTTCTTTTCCAAACTTCTGGGTCCTCCCCTGAATCTTTGGCTTCACACTCATACTTTCACATACTTCCCTCTCAGAGACACACTGCCTGGCTTCCCAGGCACTCAAACTAGAGTGGAAACCTTTTTAGCCTCAGAACTCTTGTATTCTGTATGTACTGTGTCTTGGTTATTTTTCTTTGATTGTTGAGACAAAATACCTGGTGCTCACCATGAAGGAAGGAAAGGTTTATTTCTTACAGTTTTCTGGAGGTTTCAGTCCATTCTCAGCTGGCTCCAAGGCAGGGTGGCATGGCTGAGGGGCAGCCATTCATGACGGCTGCAAGTAACAAGAGTGAAAGGGCAATGACAGGAAAAAGCGCACCTTCTTCCCACACTTCTTCTATAGTATGCTGGCTCCCCTGAGTGAGTGCAGCACTCACACCATCAATCCCAGAGCTAGACAGTGAACCAATCACAAATGCTACATTCAGCTGCTTCCATGACTGCATGAGGCTTTGGGGGTCATCTAGATAAAAACCATAACACACCCAAAACCAGCACCACATGGATGGTGCCAAGCTCTGCTGCCAGTTGGAGCAGTAGCCAGGCTTTCCTCTCTCTTGGTGGTAGGGGCTGAATGCCTGGATCACTAGGCACTCTGAACCTGATTGTGAGAAACAAATTCTCTATGCTTCCACCATTCTGGAATATGGTGTGATCACCAACATTCTGGAACATGGTGCTCTGCAGCTTTTGCCTCAAAGTAAAGTCTTTCACTTTTGTAAATATGAGACTGCAAAGGTTCGAGACTTGCTAGTTTTTGTGATACCTTCAGACGATCTTTTTTATTCTCCTGTTGCTTTTCAAAAATCAACATTTCTTCAGCTCTATCTTTGCAGCCCACAGCTTTATTGGAGCTTCCTTCCTGACCAAACTCATAGTGTTTAAAACTATCCTACTGGGAGATTGCTCATACAGAATAGCCTAAACTGTTTTGGGGCTACTCTTTCAGCTGACATCTCCCAACATTTCCAAACCCTTCCCACAAGCCAGTCCCAAAGGATCTTGAACCATATGGTCAGGTATAGTCACAGCATTGAACTCATTCCTCTGAACCAAATTCCAGTCTTGGTTATTTTTCTCTAATTGCTAGGACAAAATATCAAAAACCAAAAATGAAGAAAGGAAAGGCTTATTTAGCTCACTGCTTGTGGAAGTTTCAGTCCATAATCAGCTGGCTCCAAGACAGTGTGGTATGATACCTGGGCAATACTTCAAGGCAGCAGCCAGTAAAAATAGCCAGAGCAAAAAGTGGGGAGCAAGCCTCTTTTGCTCCCTTATATTATATACAGGCTACTTTGCTCCCTCCAGGGTGGGAGTAGCACTCACAAAATGCCTTCCTCTTGCACAGAAAGTGGATATTTACAAAGTAAGAACCCTTGGCTTCCTACTCAGTCTCTTATTTAAACTTCTCAACTTCTCAAGTTGACAAAAGGTATGGACCATAACAGTGATAAGTGAAAAAAAACACAATTGAAGAGAAAAGAAGTTAACTGAGTCACATAGTAAAGAACTAAGGCACCTCACTGCAGACATTGCTGTCTAGCTATCCATGAGCTCAGCCTTCTCTTTCTTAGTTCTTACATGCTCTCTCTCCCTGAGCCTGAAAATATGGGAACAAGCCAGTTTGTTCCAATACTCTCATATTACCAAATTTGGTAGGTATATAATCTATCTCAGAGTTCACATGCCAAGCCCATGGAAGATTCTAGTAAGCCATACTTAGACCTTGTTCTCTACTTTTCCAATAACCAATCACTGTGACCAGGAAATAGGGAGTGGATTGGACACTTAGCTCTCCTGCAATAGATGCTGTACACAAAAAACTCCTGATCAATCCTGATGGCCGGAGGATCCAATTTATATATGCTGCTGATTTAGTTTGCTTGTGAAATACATTAAGTGATAAATACATTTTGCTAAACAATATTTCAGTATTTAGCACAGGAAAAGTAAGAACCTTAAAATCCAGTTGATAGCACAAACAAAGGAATACTTTGTCAGAAAACAAATATATAGAGGCTAGGGATTTAGCTCAATGGCACAAGCGTTTTCCTTGCAAGCAGACAGTCGTGAGTTAGATCCCTGGTACTGACTTTAAAAAAGAAAACAAATATATAGAACCACAAGAAATTAGATTCAGGAAAAAATCAGCACAAGGTTCAGAGAAAACAGGTGTGTAGCCTCTGACACAGACCAAATGCTTTTGCCCACCAAGACCTAATCTGTGAGTCTCTTTTTCTTTCTGATTCTTTCTCTGATTCTGTCTCTCTCTCTCTCTCTTTCTTCCTTTTTTTTCTTATCTCCTCTTAGAAAATTGGAGACAAGAATTGTAGAAGATGTTCCTCCCTCAATAAAACTTCAAATAAATTAGATATTGAACAAGACACTGAGATCCTGGCAAGAATAAGCCAAAAAAAATGGGCTTTGAGCTGTTGGGAGATGATAAATTGTCAGTTTCTCTTTAATAAGATTGTGTCTCATCACCATGTCCTGTAAAGATTTGATAGCTTTTGTTTTTAACCTGTGAAGATTAAAATCAATTCCCAACTAGAGTTGGGAACTCCACAACAAAGAGCCAGAAGTATATCAATTAATCAATCAATCAAGCCCATCAATAGATCAGCATGTCCATAGTGAGGTCAGCTTTCATTGAGTATCTGGAGCAGAGAAAAGGAATAGAAATACAACCCTGTAGATGCTGCCTGAGGGAAGCCATGCATCAGAAGGCACTAATTCTTTTGAGGCAACAGCAAACCAATTCCATCAGTGAGCAATGTCCCACTGTCCTGTAGATGTGTTTAATTTTAGGGCCTGAACTAATGGGACTGCAACTGAGGTCTTTTGCGCTGCTCAGTTGCCTAGACTGGCAATATCTGCGCTTATCTATCAGCTATGTATGGGTCCTAACTGAGCTCCCAGGGAGCTTCATAAGAGGAAGAAATGAGAAGAAAAGACTCACAGAGAGCTCAAATTCAACCTCTATCATTTTAAACTTTTCCAATTTTGTTTAGTTTATTAATCTCTCTTAATTGGTACCTTTAAGGACCAACGCAAAAATCACAATATGCGCTCTGCAGCCCTGTGAAGATCAAAATGAATACACATATACAGAGTGCCTGACATGGGCTGGAGATAATGGTAGTCTGTTAACAATACAGCCATTATTGAGTAGTGACATGATTTCACATACTGGGTTTTACTCTTACGTTGTATTTTTTTAAATTATTTTAATTTTAAAAATTTTTGTAGCCACAAAAAATGTATATAAATATATTTTGTTCCTTTTCTTTTCTTGCTTGTTTTTCCCCTTCTAAATGGACTCCCTCACCCTACAATAATCCTATTAAATTCTATGGACTTCCACTCACATGACACAAACAGCCCTCTGGCTTCAGCCCAAACAAAACCTAATTGTCTCCTCGTTTGTCTGTGTATGAGTTTGCTTTTCTAAATAAAATATCTGAGACTCTGCTTTCTTGTCCCTTGGTGTTTTTAATAACCAGCCTTGTATGAACGAGCCAGAAAGACAGAGTTTCTTGAAGCAAAGAAGTACGAGTGGCTGAAGCAAGGTTCCATTTGAAGTCACAGCTCTTAATTTCAACTAGGAAATGGCTGAAGGAGTGTGATACAGAAACAGCTCATAAACTTGGAGGCCAGAAAAGGCACTATCCTAATTAATCCTGTTTCTATCTCCCACAGGTTTTGTGACTCAGACTCTGTTACCAAATGAATGCAAAATCAGCCATTGTTCTCTTTCTCCCAAGAATGAATTTGGCTTGATTTATAGACACCATTTTCTTAAATGTTCCGTAAAATGACATTAATAAGGAGTCATCACTTGCTCGGAGGTGAGGAAATCAAAAGAAAGATTTCCATGGGAGAGTCTAGAAAAGAGTCAACAACAAAGCACAGGAGATTCAAGTTCAGGTCTGGGCCCCATCATCAAGGTCAATGGATCTTGAATAAGCATCCCCTCCACTCTGGCCTCAGGTACACTTTGGACCATGGCTTCCCATCTAGTAAAATCTTACTGCTCTTCTCTCTCTTCTCTTAGCCATCTTAGCAACCACACCTGCTACCTCTTGCCTGTTCTTTTTAATGATGGCAGCCAATGTGTGTGAAATGTCTAACATAAGCCAGAGATTGTGCCAAATCTGTGGGTACCTTCTCTTATTTCTTACCACATCCTCCAAAGTAGATCTTATTGTTATGCATAGTTGATTGTTGAGGAACCCAGGCTATGAGTAGTCACATGGCTTCTTACTCAAAAACAAAAAGGGAACATTCTGGGGCTTGAAACCCTGAGCCCCACAGCTCTCCTGCCTCTCAACACTTAAAGTCTCCCAAGCCGCACAACTTGCCAGAGTCAGCTCTTCTGTTTTCAGGTGTCCTGAATCATCTTGCTCTCTTTGTCAGGTCTTCTTAGCCCCTTCAGCCCACCTTACTGCTGGGACTTCGATTTAGATCTTTGACAGGAGGAACTATGAGTCATCAATAGTACAGAGTCTTGGAGGTGGGCTGAGTTCCCATCTCTGCCACATAGTCACATGAGAAGGTGTTTGCAGGTAACTGCCCCATCTTGACTGCTCTTGTGTGGAGCTGTCCTGTCTAGGCTGCTGTTGGAAATCTGAAGTGGGACTCTATAGATGTAGCTCCAAGCACAATTTCTGACACCAAGCAGACATAGTGCCTAACACTAGCCTCACTCTCCTCTACCCATAACCCTCCTTACTTTAGGATGCAACCTTTGTAAAGCTTTTTTCCTGTTTTGGAATTGACCAATTACTCCTCTTTTAATCAGTCTGGGTCCAAACAAGAAACAGATCACAGACGGAAAACAGACTCAAAGAAAGTTACTCTCTGAGAGGGCTTTGTAGGAAGCTGACAATAGAGAGTACTGATGGAATAGGATGATAGCCTGGGCCTTGGTAGCAGCAGAAATTTATCATCTGTAGGACCAAAGTCTGAGTGAAGAGAGAAGTTGCCAGAAGCCAGGGGTAGAGTAAATACAGCCGCTCTACTAAAATTCCTTGGAGGAATTGCATTCAAAGGACTCAACCAGCCAAAAGTGACTGGGTAGTGAACTGATTAGAGGATAAACACTCTAACTTCATTCTGTGAGTTAATTCCAGAAACTTGGGATTGGCTCAAACTATTTTGACAAAGTAACTGTATAACACCAGCCCATAGTCAAGTTGAGAAATGCATTGATTAATAGCATTGCTTTGTAACTGTGGGCCCATGGAATTTGGGCCAGTTTGCACCAGTTTGTTTATTGACAATGGTGAGATGGATGATTTGTACTCTCTGACCTTCCTCTAGACACTTTTTATGGTTCCCATTAACTGGACCAATTTGAAGCAGTTAGAAAAAGGATCCCATCAGTGGCATTTGTGCAAATCAGCTTCAGAAATGGAGAATGGATTTAAGAGAGAATGGATCTCCCCATCGTTCCTCCATTATAAAGTTTATTAACACTGGACTCTTCCTCACAGCAGTATATTGCACATATGAGCGTGCTGTCCTCACCCGCCAGACCATGAGACCCCTAAGACTATACACTCCCTTCCTTTGCAAGGGCATCTCCAACTCCTATCTCAGAGCCTGCTGTGGAGAAGGTTCCTGGCTTCCTCACGCAAGAGTAACTACATTGCCAGAAGGACGATGGAGCACCATGGAAAACCAGACAGCTGCTTCCTCTCCCCAAAACTGGTCCTTCTTAATTGCTCTGAAAAACCTTACCATTTGCTGAGCAGCTATAGAGACATTTAGAAGGTGGAGAAACATAGCTGAGGGGAAAGAGAATGTTTGCAGATTGATGCCTAGTCATAACAACCCTCCAAGTGCCTCCCTTCTGTGACATTAGGTAAACAGCCATAGGAATCACATTTCAGCCTGACAGCTTAAAAGGCATGTCAAGAAACAATTAAAAAGTTCTAGAGCAATCTGATCCTGAGAGACTTCTGTCAAAGCGAGTGTGCTTCCTACCAGGTCCAGTGAGGGAGTGCTAAGGCCCTGGAGCCCATGCCCAGGGTCTTTAATTCTCAGAGGCAGGATTCTCTGAGTTTGAGGAATGGAGACTGTATGAGCCTTGACCCTTTCCTGCATATTAGTGTTTTCTAAATCATATGTAATCAGCAGCACAGAACATCTGCCCAGAAAATCTCCACCAGAGCACACTACCTTCCAATGCCTATTACGCCCTCACCATAAGGAATAATATTTATAGAGCAGTGCCTGAAGGACATGCTGTCCATCACTCATCTGAATCAGCATTTTTCAGATTGCCTTCCCCAGAGCCCTGGAATTCCTGAGGGTGTCCCTAAGGCTCCCTGGAAACTAATTTCCAGTCTCAGCCTCAATCTAGAGAATACCGGATCTGATCTGCTACATGGTGAAAACTGAGGTTGGATATTTTTCGAATCATCTTTTTAAAAATGAGATGCTGATACCTGTAAAGAACAAAAGTCATCCTTTGAGCCTAAATATTTTTGTGATCTAACCAGCTTATGAGAAATCTGTAAACCTGAGCCATGTTGCTTTGCTCTGCTGCTCTTAGAATTTCTAATGGTAAAAGAAATTTCAGGGGAATCTTGTCAGCCCAGACCATGGGACCCACAGAAAAAAACTTGAAATTCCTGAAATGTCCTTTGAAGGACATCTTTTGGTGAAGCCACAATGCCATTTCTTCTGTATCAGAAAAAGTTGATTCTAGTCTGACTGTGCCATGTGTCCACTATGGACTGGGAAACTGTCCATGTTTTCCTCTTGGCCCTGGCCTAGGAAGAGCTTGGGGCTATTTCTACAGCTCCTTTTTGCATTGTAGAACTTGTGCTCTTAAAGAATCTAACTTCTAACACAGCTCCCTCAGTAACTTACAGTATCATTTTGATTGTATTCATTTATATGAGTTAATGCAAAATCTGTGTATCCTTCCTTCTTTCTGAGACAAAAGGGAGACTTTAAGTATATAAATAAATAAAATAATTGTTTAAGAAAGAATAAATAACTTCATTCATGTGATCAGGCTTTTGCCACCTACAAACACACAGTAATCTCCGAGATAACCTGGTTTCTGCATTCCCTTCTACAAACATCTCTTCTCTCCCAGCCTCCAGGACATCTAGGCCCCCAAGGATGGATGGAATTCCAAGACTTTCCCATCACAACCTAACAGCTTGGCTTTATCCTCCCGTTTCCTATACCTACTATACTGAAACATTTGCCTGTCCCCAAACTCAAATCTTGGCTCACTTGTTTTCTAGGCTTCTAATGTCTCCCCCACCACACCCCGCAACACCCACACTTTCCCATTTTCCTGCGGAAAGGGCAGGGCCTGGAACAAATTTCCACCTCTCTGTCACACCTGCTCTCACCCGCAGGGCAGTCAGCTGCCCCACTTCCTGTATCTTCTATCTGAGTCACACCTCTGTTGGTGTCCTTCAGCTGCTTCCACCAGACTCCAGTCTCCTTCTGGGTTGGGTCACACCTTTGACTACCTTTGACTGCCGCTGGGTCTGGAGCAGAGAGAGAGAATTTATGCCAGAGGAGTTACAGCCTGGTTCATGTGTGAAAGCAGGGAGACAGACTCAAGAGGCATCACTTCATTACTCACAGTCAGCACAAGCTTTAGAAATGTGACAACCACCCACAGACATTTCCAGTTATCTGATGCTGCCCAATCCCTGTCGCCTCAGCCCTCCTGAGATCCTCCTCTACAACAGTGGACTATATTTGCAGGAAACTGGAGATCTTGCAAGGCATGTGGCTGCCATGGGCCCAGACTCAGGCTTTACCATTTTAAAATTTGTGAGTTGAAAAATTCTTGTTGGTTTTACTAAGAAAAAGAAACAATCTTGGGCCTCAAGAAGCTACATTTGCTTCTGTGACTCTGCTGTCTTGGTTGATGATATGGACAGAGCCTTCCATGATAGCGCAGTGCCCCGGCAGAGCTTCTCCTTTGTGTATTTACACATGACACACTCACAAAAACACACCCACGCACTGAAACTTGAGTGAATTTTCAGTCAGAAAGACTTGAGCTCATACACTGGCTCAGCCACTTGCCAAGTCACACTTGGCAAGAGGGAGGGGGTTTTCCAATCTGTATAAGTCACACTTTCCTCTGTACATAAGGAATGTCCTAAATTATTTCATTTCCTCTATAAGCCAATGAAATAAGCTTAAGTGCTAGCTCCAGTTTGATATGTCTCTTAAACCCTTGCATGCCTCAGTTTCCTTATCTTTAGGATGAGGCCATATGTGTATATACACCATTGGGCTACTACAAGAATTCAGTAAGAAAAGATATGTACAGAACTCATTATGAAGGCTGGATATGAAAGCTTGTCTGTTGTACATGGGCATATCTCTAGTGGATGAAAATTTGCAGCCTTTTGATGTGCTTTCTACTGATCCCAGGGGAACATGACCTATGTTTCTGATGTGACTGCC
Organism: Cavia porcellus; assembly: GCF_034190915.1. Lineage (NCBI taxonomy): Eukaryota > Metazoa > Chordata > Mammalia > Rodentia > Caviidae > Cavia > Cavia porcellus. The sequence continues at coordinate 98,289,201 of NW_026947487.1, forward strand.
AGATGACCATAAGGATGCTCCTGAGAAAGAGTACCCTGCTACCTCTCTTTGGGCAAATCTTTTGATTCCTAGTGTAGACTAAAGCCACAGTCATTGATGCCAGTGTGCCCTCAATATCTCTGTACTTCTGAAGCCTTATTGCAAGGCACTGTCCCCTTGCCCTTGTCTGTTGTCATCAGAATCATGATCCTCACCCAACCTCCATTCTTCTGCCTGAGGCACCACTGACTTCCTTCTGTCAAGTGCTGATCACTAGAATCTGGACACAGCAGTGTCCCCACCACCACCACCAATGTTTTCATTTTCCATAGTATCAGTGACTCACAATCCCAATACAAAAATATTAAATAAAAAAATTCCTGACATTAACAGCTCATGAGTTTTGAATTGCATGCCAATCTGAGTAGCATGATGAGGTTGCAGGAGTGAAGCTCAGTGGTAGAGCCTTGTTTGATCCCTGAGGGGGAGGGAGAATAACAGGAAGGAGGAGAAAACCCTGGAGGGAAGGAGGAAGCCAGAAAGAAGGAAAGAAGGGATGGGGAAGGAGGAAGGAAGGAGGCAGCCTGATGGAGTAACACAAAATCTCAAGCCTGTGTCTCTGTCCTACTCAGAATGTGAGCTCTCCCCTTATCTAACAGGTCTCCGCTACACACACTACCCACTCACTGGTCATTTAGTAGCTATATTGATTGTAAGATCAACTGTCACAGTATCAAAGTGGTAGTGTTGAGGTAACACTTATTTTAATATTTATTTTAATAATGGCCCCAAAGCACAAGAGTAGTGATACTAGCTACTCAGATCCAATAAAAAGAAGCAGTAAGGTGTTTTTTTAGTGAAAAAAGAAGAGTCCTCAAGATTATTACAAGCATGAGTGTACAGAAAAAAACCAGTGTACATGTATGTAGGGTTTGGTACTACTTGGGGTTTAGGCATTCACTGAGGGTCTTGGAACATATCCCCCATGGTAAGGAAGGACTGGTTTAGTTGGTAGATGAGTCCCTCTCTGATCTTCCTCGGTGGATGCCCACATCCTCTCCAACACTTACAGTTCCGGATGAGACTCTAGCCTGGCGGCTATCCCTCCCAACAGACTCTTTCTCACCACAGCGATAACTGCAAACAAACACAGCGCTTCTAAGCCACTCATGTGATGTGACAACAGAGACCCAGTAGGCACAGCCACTCTGTGCAGGTGCGTAGTGGAAGGAGGGATGTGCCCACAGCCAAGCATGGAGATGCTGCCATTTTTCTTCCTGACTTTCCTCACTCCCAAGGGACCATATTTAATTTATAACGCTGAAGCTCGCACCATTGCCAGATATATTTCCTTGATGATTAAACATTAAACACACCAGCATTTCAAAGCATTTGAAATAACTCAGAACTAATGAAGGACTAATTGCTTCACTTTGTGTATTCAAATAGTGATGTTATTTTTAAAAAATGCATTCTTGTGTCAACTGTTGCATCAATTAATTGTAAATTTTCCAACAGTTAGCCGTAGTGTGATTAAAGCATATGAAAATAATCTTTTAATTAGCTTTCACTTTGAAACAAATAGACAATTAAACCAAAGAAGTAAGTGTGAAAATTCTGTTGGTCTGCTTTTTTGGAGGAGGACACTTGTACAAATAATGACCATATCATTAGAAATTGTTTCATTGCTTAGCCTAATGGCTATTGCAGTAACTTCATATTTTCTCTTTATATCCCTTTTACTTCTTACAATCTTATCCTCCTACTGTTTTTCCCAGAGGCCTAAAATATGTAACTAGATGAATAATAGTCTTTTTCAAGGATGTCTTTCTGAGCAGAGCTATTCAATGTACTGGCCAATTCTCATTAAAAATATCCTCATACATGTCTGATGCTTAATAAGAGGGAAAAATCTGTTTGGGGCCACTGAGTTATTGTTACACACACACACACACACACACACACACACACACACAGTAGGGCTAGCACTAGTGTGAGAAGAAAGGAACTCAAGGCAAAGACATAAGGAAGATGCATGCAGAAGTGCCAAACCACACTTGAACAGCCTGCAGGGTGCATGCCCGGTTCAATTCTGTGCCCTGTGGGTACCTCACTTACATCACTCCAGGCCAGCCTGAGTGTGAGGAGTCATACACAAGATACCTGCAATACGCTTAGTGCTCTTCTAGGACCAGTTGATCATGATAAGGGACTGGAGAGTCCACTTGTTCTCAGGCTTTTTGTGTCACACAAGGCAGTTGGGCCCCAGAGAAGGAGAAAGGACACGCTCCACGTGCTATGGAAAAAGATGGAGATGACAGGCTTCTGGCCCTTGTCCATTCAGTTGCACAGTTTGTTGGTCATCTCCTCAGTGCTACCACAAGTGAGAGGTCACCAGCCTCAAGAGAGCAGCAATGCCAGGTGAGGAACACCCTGAAGAGTAAAGCAAAGGAGCTGAATCTGGGCAAATAAAGGTAAAAGGCCATTATTTGAGCTGCAACACAGTGACATAACCTCTCTGGTCCTATGGATTATTTCTTTAATTAGAAATATTTAAGGCTCTGTGACTATTAGGAATAATTAGGGGACCCCTGAAATTAGTGGGGATTATGTTCTTAGAGCACCTGCAACTGCGAAAAATAGTAAGTTTTGCTCATGGTCAGAAAAAATGCCTGTAAATGCCTATTTTTATAATTTAAACATTAATATACTATACCTCCCACAGTTATGTAATTTAATTTAATAAAATACTGTACCAATAAAGCCTGAGAAAGTGCAGGACATTTTGGAGGCATCTTGGGTATCTTAGGACTTTAAGAAAAACAAACTGAGAACCCTGAGATAGTTCGGTGTAGCAATCTATTATGAAGTGGAATGCTGGTGTGCATCTGCTGGAGATGGGTTACCGGGTAGCAACCAATCAGCAGCAAGGAGAACTGAATAGCACTCTCTGATTGGCTACTTGCAAACCTCCCTCTCCCCCACAAAAAAATTGTGGGGGACATTTGTAATTTCTGCAAAATTATGGGGATTTCTGAGAACCATTATTAGATTCTAAGAAAAAATCCACAAATGACTGAAGCTGCCAACTCTATAAGGTGACTTGGTGGCATATACTGTAATGGGAATGTATTGTACAGTGGGTGACATGGAGTAAACCATGATAATAACCACTGATACCATTTTACAAGTAAACTTCTATGTGCCAGGCACTGTGCCAGATGCTTTATCTGTGTTGTCGTTCTATCTGTACAGAAATCTGTGGGTTAGATATTGCAGACTTCATCTGTTATGCAAGGAAACAAGTTAAAGGCAATGAGATAACTTGCCTGCATTCACACAGTTAAGTGGCAAGAGCCAGGATTTAAACCAGGTCTGTTATATCCAGATGTTCAAGCTCTTAGCCATTAGCCTAATAAAAGGAAGAAAATGGAACTCATATTGGAGAACACTACAGGGTTATCAGGATTCTTAGGGAAAACCTTATAGATTTTAAATTCATCATGCAATTCCCTCAGCTACCATCACAAACTCAATTAATGTTGCCTCATAGCAGCATCAGCAGCAAGAGTAGTCTTGTAATCGCATCATAATGGAAACCAAGTATAATATGTGGGAAAAAATCAATTTCCACATGATGGTTCAGCTGCATCTAGATATTTCTATTCATCAAAATAAAACTATGGAATATAATAGAATCAACCAATCTGAAGATTAGGTAGAGAACTTTGTGCAGTATAATCCAGCCTCCTAGGTATCCCCTGGCACAAGTGGCACTGTCTTATTCAGCTCATTTAGTTCATCAGAAAATGTTTTTCTTATATTGAATTGAAATCTGCCCTTCGGGCACCTGGAGTCACAGGCACCCAGCGCCTCTGGAGCAGCCCTCAAACTACCTCTTTTCTAAAGTAAAAATGCCTGTCCACCCATTGGGCACACTTTTTATAAGCCTTACCAACTCACCAACTCTTCCTGTAACCTCTGGCATCCTAACAGATGCGGGGTTATCTCTAGTGCCATTACCATAACTAGCCTTAAGGAAGCCAATTAACCTTTCAAAACTTCAGCCTCCTCTTCTCTTAAAAACAATAGCAGCTACCTACATAAGGTTGTTACATTCAATGCAATAATGAGATGACACATATAAGCAAATTCTGCTCTCTTAATAAATGCTAACCTTCATCATCATTTCTGTGGCCAGTTCAGAGAAACCTAAGAAGCAGAGAAAAGGAGTTTAAGGAGGGCCCAGAGAGCATCCCTGAAAGAGACAGAACCCAGGTGGTGGGGTCAGGTTCACTTTACCAAAGGGGAATTAGAGAGTAAACACTTGTTTTAAATGAAACCCCCATGGCGACCCTCCAGCTCTAACATTCCTGAAGCTCCATTCAAATAGCATTTGGATTTTGCTAAATCATTGCCAGAATGTGTTATCACAAATCACTCTGCAACTTGGCAGAATTCATTGAAATGTGATCTCAAATCATAAATTTACAAAGTGGGGCATTTGCAATGGCACGTTCATTTGCACCATTTCATTTCATTCTTTCAACTGCGAAGACATTCAAAGCTCCCAGTAGGAAGTGTTGGTCACAGCAGAAGGAAGGCACTGAGTTATGACAAGTCCTTTGCAATCTTCCCTGCAAAAACAAGAGGAGTTTGTGCTACTGCGGTGGTGATTTACAAAGGAAGGAGCCAGGTAAAACATACTGAGGATTTCAAAGAGTTCAAAATATGGAGAGCGAATTACAAAGACCTCAAGATAACTTCTTTTCTGCATCAAGCAAGTGAATATATGCATTAAAAAGAGAATGGATTTGGGAGAGCCATAGTCTGAATGGTTATGCCCCATAAAATTCACATGCTGAAATACTCATCCCAAGGAGACAATGTTAGGAAGTATTTTGTGATGTGATTAGGTCACAGTAATGGAGGCCTTGAGTGTGGAATTAATGCCTGTATAAAAGAAAAGCCTGAGAGACACTGCTCGCCTCTTTTGCCATTTGAACTCCGTGTGCAAAGATGCTGCCCATGAGGAAGCAGGCCTTTCTCAGACACTGATCTTCGACTTCTCAGCACCAGATGCCTTGATCTTGGACTCTCCACCATCCAGAAATGAAAGAAATAATTTTGCTGTTTATCAGGTAACCATCTACAACATTCTATAGACACAACAAGGCTGGGAGTATTTAAATCATCCTCCTGTCTTCCTCCTTTCCCACAGTCCTTAGTCTGCCTGCTGGGATTAAAATCTCTAATCCTTCCAGACTTGAAAGCAGCAAATTTCAGATCTGCTGGTAAGGTAACAGGAATATATTAAAAATCCAACAGGGACCTAGGAAATCTTCTGCCTTTTTAGTTTCCCAGAGATAAAGAGAAGACTGGGTACACAGTGACCTGAATCTCAGACTTTAAATCTACCTGATCAGCTAAGACTTTAACCCTTTTCCATTCACTGTGACTGATTCTGTCACTCAAGGTCTAGTTGAGATTTTCCCCAGTTTTGTCTGATCACTGACATACACATCTGTTCTTTCTTTTATGGCAACCTCCCTTGACTTTAATAGCATCCTGGAGCACTGAATTAAGAAATTTTGGGTAGCTTCATCTTGATTTAGTGAGAAACTCTTCCTACGTAACTGGGCAAGGGAGGAAAAGAATGATGGCATAACATGTGTTTGCCAAACTCAGTTTAGTCTCTGCTCCTATAAGAAATGGAACCCTGGAAGTTCACTCCTGTAAAGTACCATGGGGTAAGAATGGTTATCTCCTGAATATATTCATGTGTCAACCCCTTATGTGTAAGTTATTGTACAGTAATGTTAGTTCTCTTTTGACTTAGATGTTTCTATGGCTCCTTGAACTTGGTATGTGCCACACTGGCCACATCATCCGTCTTCCTATTTCTGGTTAGGTGTTTCTCCATCCATTCCTCCTCACCTTCAAGACTATTGGTTAACCTAAGGGCATAGTGAGCAGTTTATATTTTATTGTACACACAATAGAAATCCTTGAAATAATGGAAGATCTGCAGAAAAGGAATAGAGGAACCTGGCTGGTTTTAGTTTAAACATCTATGTTGACATTTTCTTAAATGGGGAAGACAGGTAGTTAATGATCTGTAGTGGCTAATGAAGAGGTTTGATCCTAGAGTGTTAAGTTCTAACTAAAAATTAGTCAGATAAATAAAAAAGCTCAAAACATGCCTAGAAATAGAAGATCTAGGTATAAAAATGTTAAGGTCATGAGGACATGAAAATTATAAAAGCCAACAAGAGGAGGGGTTGCAAGAATAAAGATGTGAGTAGTTTTGCCAATGTTAATAGAATCAGAAATAGAGATTTGTTGGAATGGGCTACATGGACCTGTATGGTGACCTTGGCAGTGTGGTCTTAGTAGATCACATATGGAAGAGGCTGAGTAAAGACTAGGAGGTCAGAGAGTTAAGACCACAAAGAGATTTTGAGAAAACGGGAGATTAGATTGTAACTAAAGTGAATATGGTGTCAAAGAGTCAAGGTTGAGTTATTTTTTAAGATATAAGGCTTTGGGTCATATGTGTATATTGATAAGAATGATCTGTCTGGCAAAAATGATGATAACATTCCTAAAATAAATACTTAAGTAGAAAATATACCTTTTATTGGTGGAAAATATATCATTTTATTTATTTAATAACTCATTCATTTAACAAATACTTTCAGAATGTCCTTCATGTGCCAGAGAGACTGGTACAAGCCAAAGACAGATTACTTGCTTTGTTTTTGGCCACTTTAATAAACACTGAAAACCCCACTCTCTCAGACCTCAAGCTTGAAAACATGTTGAAATATTCCACTATAGAACTGGTTTTCAGTGTCTGCAAAGCATTTGTCTGCTGCAAAAGTTTTCAAGTTAGAGGTAGCATAAAAAGTTTCTTTTAAAAGTGATAGCCATCATGTCCAATTATAGCCACGGTTTCCATTTCCTGCCTCTTCCTCATCCTTTTTGACAAACAATATATGTCCTCAGGTATTCGTGCTGTGTGGCTGGTCCTCAGCCATTCTACATGGAAACACTTTCAGAGAGCACTGTTGCTAACACTTGCCTCTTTTAACCTCTGCTCATACCTACTGAGCTAAGGTGCAGAAAGGAGTTGCATTTGCTCATTCTCACCACCTAATTAGGAGAGCCCATCCATGCCACAACCCAAGAAGCTGCATCCTTCTCTTCATGATCATAGTGCATCCTGGGAGCAGGGGTCTGAAAGCAAACAAGGATGAGAAAAAATGATGGCAATGATAGCACCCTGGTGCCTCGTCAGGGCATTGCATCTGGATGCCTATGAACAAAGTGAAATGAAGATGAAATATCTTCTTCTGGGTTCACATCTACCCTCAGCAGAGCGTGATCTGGTCATGTTCTTTTGTTCTAAATGCACTGCCTTTGCAGGCATAACTGATAAACTTCCTCTGAAACTCTGGCAAGTGACTGGCTTTTCCCCTAACAAACTCAGTTTTGTTTTTAGTCATATTTCACCCCTCATGTCTTCAAATTTATATTAGGAATCACTTATTTGATACTTCTAAGTATGAGAAAAACTTTTAAGAATTCTTCTTCTGTGCTTATACACCATTTTATCTCCAGAAATAAAGCACAAGTTTTTTGAGGTAAGAGGCACTACATTGTTCTGAAACAATAATACAGTCATGAATCACATAATGACATGTCAGTCAATGACAGATTGAATATGTGATGGCAGCCCCATCAGATTATGTCACCTAGTGACACTGCAGCTGTCTTACTTTGTGTAAGTTTGCTCCATACTGTTTGCATAATGATAAATCATCTAACGACTGCATTTCTCAAAATGTATCCATAAGAACTTAGAAGATTTCAGAACAATAGTTATTAGCTAAATGGAAAAAGGCTAATTGGGGGAGACAAGCAAAACGGAATGGCATGGGTTGGATGGGAATCAAATAATGATGGGATCAGGGAACTGAAAGCTGTCCACTGGCTGATCCTAGTTTTAAACCAAATTAATCCACCCTTCAGCCCTCTATGGAAGCAGCCAAAGAAAATCCTCCTCTATGCTTGGTCTTCACTTATCTTGTTACAATGAATGTATGTGGATTATTCTGGCTACTACTGTTGCTCCCAACCCTTCTCCAGGATCTATCTTAGCTCTGCTTGTCTGTTGTTTTGTCTCGTCTTGGTCTCCATTACGCGTCTTCCTGGCTCAGCATTCTGAGCCAGTTGCGATTTTCACTCATCCTCCAGTTTTTCTCACTCTGGATTACAGAGCCTACCCGGAGACCCCAGATAGACTCTGCCTGATCGGTAGCTGCTCTGCTAGCCCTTGCCAAGGGAACAGAAAGCTGGAGGATAAATGTAAGAAAATGGCATAAACAGGATTATAATATCACCTCACCTATAAAGCAGAAATTACAAAGATTCATAGACCCTGGAGATTGTTAAATCGTTCCAAGTACATTTATGAGACAGTATATCTGCCACAAACCCTCATTTCAGTCGCATTCTCTGGGAACCAATGGCATCAGCAGACATGAATTCACAGGGATGTGCTCTGATCACAAGCAGAACCAAGTCACTGGAGCTTTTTTATCCAAGGTTTGCTTGTCATGTGAAGACAGATATTCAACACTGTTTACTGAGTGCCTCTCACTGTGATAGGTTCTAAAGATGCTATGGTAATCAACAACACAGGACCAGAGCAATCCCTTATAAAAAGCACCATCTAGATAAGATAAGTGATAACACTAACCAAGCAATACACAAGAAACTCGAGGGTAATGACTTTAGTAAGCACCATGCTTGAATACAGGGCACTGTGAGAGAGAACACTGGAAACTCACCTCACTTCAGGATCAGAAAAGATTTACCTAAGGAAGGAAATAGTTTTTAAGTCTGAAGAGTAGTTGGCATCCATGAGGCGAAGGGAGGAGGGAGAGCTGGGGCAGGAGAGGGAGGTAGTGTGCAGCCTCTGTAACAGGTAGGGACTCAGGGATCTAAAAGGCTGAAGGGAAACCTGTTTTTGGAATTCAGTGTGAGATGGGGTGTAGGGGAGGAAAGGAATCTGGGGCTCAGGGTGAGCCAGAGTACCCAAAGTCAGTCCAAGTTGAAGATTTGGTCAACATGATGAGATGTGGGTTTAAAGAGGAGTTAAAGCTGGCTGCTGTGTGGGTGTAGGCTGCAGCTTTTGTTAAAAAAGGAAGGAGAAAGATTGAGTAGGGGCTTTCAGGAGCGTGATGAAGGTGGGCTTGGAGCGGAAGAGCTGCAGTGGGGATGGAGTGTACAGGACGCAGACCAGAGACGTCTAGGAGGCAAAATCTGCAGAACTTGGCAAGGGTTTGTGTATAGTGTATGAGGAAGACTGCAGCATTTGGCCTTGGTATGCATCCCATGCTCACCTGTGAAAGCCACTTCAAAGCCAAGTAAAACACATTTCATGAAGCTCGATTTGATCAAAAAGTTGGACTGTGGTAGCCTACTCATTTGAACTGAAAAGCTAGCTAGGCTGCCCTTTTTTGGATTTTCTGTTGTGAACACAATGCTGAGCTTTACATCTTCAGACATTTCTCTTTGGTTCTGTTTTGGAATCCGTTTGATGCAAAGCTTTTCTACCTTTAGTCGATAGAGAAAGAACTCACGGATATTATGAAATGGAAATTCACAAACATATTTTTCCTTCAATCTTGTCAAAAACCTACATCAGAATATTTAAAGCATTTCCAATTTTACAATTAGCATACTCTGTGACCTCAGGCTATTTTCTTTCCTTCTCTGTGCTTTCAAGTCTATTTTGGGACTGCTGAACTAAATAATCTATAACCCAAATCCCAGCACTAAATTCTTTTACCTACATAACTCCCATACATACACCTCCATAATTGCAGGTAATTTAACTTATACTTAAAGTTATGTATTGCATTCCATATTTTAATTCAGAAATTGCTTTCAAACAAAATGTGATAGAATTTATCATCAATTTTGAAACAAATTTGCTCTAATGAAAAGTGTTCTGAGCAACAACAACACTTTTATGAGTTACATTTTCCTAATGGGCAGCAGGCGAAGGGAAACATCAAAACGTGTTCCAAGCCTGCAGATCCCCAGGTTGCACGCCTCTTAAACATGCCTGTTTGTTCCCAATAAAATTAGCTGCAGGTTAACCTGCACAGTCAGACTCCATAGATGGTTTTTTCAGAGTACCAATTTATATCTTCAGCCTCCCTAGTGCAGTACACCTGATTGCCCTGTCTGCTGCATCCTGCAAAGGAACATCTGCTCTTAATGCTTCAAAGCCGCTTCCAGGAATATGCTCGCATCCCATGCTCAGAACTGGAGATTAAACGCCCCCTTGCACCTCTGCTGCCAATACCTTACTTTAGATTCCTCATCATCATCCATTGCGTGGACTGTGACAGGAGCCGAGTAACTGGTCTACCTGACCCCAGTTGTTCTGTCCCATTATTCTATTTTCTGGATCATTTTCAAGAATGCAGGCAAGTCTGTATTCTCATTTCCCTTGCTCCAAAACTTCTCTGCTGCAGTGGGTGAATTCCAAGTTCCAGGGCGTGGCCTTGCAGCTCCTTCAGGAGCTGTGTCTGGGCCACCTTTCCAACCTCACATCCAGATTTGAACCCAAATGCTGTCCTCCCTCTACTTTCCTACTCATGATTGTCATATTTCTCCCTTTCACTGGCTTATTTTCATTCATATTATTTCCTTTTCCTGGATATTTCTCTCTCTCTCTCTCTCTCTCTCTCTCTGTCACTCATCTCTCCCTCTCTCTCCTTCCCTCCCTCCCTCCTTCCTTTCTCCTTCCCTCTCTCTCCTTCCCTCCCTCCTTCCTTCCTCCTTCCCTCTCTCTCTCCTTCTCTCTCTCCCCCTCTCCCTCTCTACCAAACTCCCTTGTTCATTCATTCAACAAATATTTGAGCACCTATCATAAAACAGGAACTGGTTATTCCATGCCTTGTCCTCAAGAAACTCTAAGACAAGTGGCAAGACAAGTAAACAGTTAGGGCCTGGTGAGATGCTTGCTATTACAGAACACAGCATTTGGAAGACTTTGTACTGAGGACCGTGCCTAATTTGAATCTTAAGAGAATAGGAGTGAACCAAAGACACAGCCAGTTTGGATGGCGGAGACAGAATACAAGCTGAGGAAGAAAAATAACTGATTTTATCCACAGAAGAGAGTGCAGGTGGGAAATTAGGGGGGGATTAGGGCTGGGAGAGTCAGTGACACTGGTGTCATGAAAAGGTTTGTGTGGCTTGTGGAGTTTGGCATTCCCTGAGGACAAGACACACTTACTGAGGACTTCAAATAAGGGAGTGACCTGGCATATTTTTCTCTTTAGCTTGATAGCCTGAGCTGCTACAGAGTGAAAGGCAGACTAGAGGAAAGGAGAGTAGTGAGGGGATGGAAGGTTGTGGCTGAAAGGTGCTCATACTGTGTCTTTTAAAAATGTTAGCAGAGAAAATAAACAAATGAATGAGTAATCCTATCATTCTCTTATTTGTAATTCATTGTATACATCCTCAATAATATAAACAGACTGTGGTGGATTAACTAAAGACCAACTTGAAACACCCAGCTGAACTGAGTCAGCCTGGTTCTGGGAGTAAAAGATCCACCTGAAAATTGTTGTGAAAATGACATAAGAGGAGAAAAGGAGGGAAAGACTGCATGCTGTTGATTGTCCTGATACAAACGCAGATGTTTTCATTGTCTAGGGAACTTGCATCCTTGCTGTCACCTGAAATGGCTGCTGTTCTCCAGGGAATTCTGGTTTTCACCTTGAGTGTCGCTTCCTGGCAGTACAGATCCCTCAGTATGATGGCACAAATCCTTCAACCCATGCTCCACCAGAGCAGATTTTCCAGCTTCCACCACTGGCCTTTAGGTCTTCTTGGTACAGATACTTGATACTGATTTGCATAAGACATTGCTGTGGTCTGTGGGTTTCTGACTGGTCTCATGGAGGAAAGCAGTTTAGGACCAAAGGTCTCAGATAGATTCTTCAGGACACCAGCATGTGAACAGGTCTCTTGAACTCCTCTGCACCTGACTTTTTGAGTGAATACTATAAAATGATCCTATAAATTATGTGCCCCGTATTTAATCTATTCCCTTACAAACTCTAGCTGCAACACAAATCTATCCCAATGATCCAGAACTTACCAAGCCAACAGTAAAAAGATCAGTTTTAAGTTATAATCTACATTTTTTAAATTGCTAACACAGGTTGTAGTCTCTTACCTTGCAAGTCTAGCTAGAAAAAATTGACAACAATGAAGAAAGATGGCTTCAAATAGCAAGACAGTCAAATTGGGGAAGTTCTTAGACTCTTACTCCATTGTTTCTTCAGCCCTACAAAGCAAGGAGCAGGCACACTGCAGTGGGCACCTCAGGCAAGGTCCACTACATTTCAAAAGTACGGTGTTGTCATCCACAAAATTTATTCTTGTCCAAGAGAAAGTTCACACTGAAATGCAGCAAATGAGGGAAAACACAACAGTATTTGTTCATTGCGATGTTTCTTTTATTCTGTGATTACATGCTTGCTATGTGATTGTGACTCAGGGTTTACAAGGGAATAGATTTAATATAGAACACATAATTTATAGGATGATTTTGTAATAGTCACCCAAAAAGTCAAATGCAGAGGAGTGCGAGAGATATGTCAACATGCTAGAGACATAAAGAATCTAGCTGAAGTTCAGAATCCCACAACAGTGTCCTTTACAAGTCTAGCTGAAAACCTAGAGCCCATGGCAATGTCCTCCATGAGTCGAGCTAGAGACCTAGAGCCCACAACAATGTCTCATGCAAGTCTGTATGAAGGATCTACAGTGGGAAAGCCCAAATGTTGGTGGTATAAACTAGAAAGTCTGTGCCAGTAGGGTGTGGGTTGAAGGATCTATGCCACCAGGTTGAGGGATCTTCAGTGGAACCAGGAAATGACTCAGGGTAAGAACCAAAGCTCCCCTAAAAAGAGCAGCATTCTCAGCAACAGTGAGGATTCAAGCTCTTCCAATGAGGAGAACAACTGAGTTCATATCAGGAAAACCAGCATGACAAGCTTCTCCACCAAAAGCATGCCATCTTCTCCTCCAGTTCTCCTATTATGTGGTTGCCAGTAATTTTCTTTTTTTTTTTTTTTTTTTTTCATCTTTTTCCTTTTTCATCGGTACCAGGGATCGAACTCATGACTGCCTGCTTGCAAGGCAGGTGCTTATGCCGCTAAGCTAAATCCCCAGCCCCTTTTTTTTTTTCTTTTTTTTCATGTTGCCAGTAATTTTCATGTGGGTCTTCCATACTCAAAATCTGATGACTCAGTTCAGCTGAGTGTTCCAAGTTGATCATTAGTTAATCCATCAGAGTAGGAGATGTTAAAATATCCTTCAGAATGAAATTATTGTGATGGTAGAAAGTAAAAGATATTTTGACATGATTATTGAAGTTTGTTTTATGTTCTTCCCTAGAAATACAAGAAGTTGATTATTCTAATGTGCTCCAAAATTTTTCTTAAAGGTTTTAAAGGATGAAAAAACATCAGAAGTTTGGGGTCTACTGTTCTACACCACTTGAAAGTCCCAGGCAGTGTATCCTGACCAAAGTAAACAGATTTTATTGAGTTAGTTTTATTCCATGACCTAACCCCAACTTATTGGTAATTGTTGCCTGGAAAAATGTATTGCGAAAGATTCTGAGCCTCATTTGTGCTTAAAGGGAATAAAAATATGTGCTAAAATCCATTAGCAAGATCTTCTGTGGGTAAGACAAGCAGTGGTATGCTGGTAAATATTTAACAACCACTCTCTAAAAAGAAGCAACATCTAGTTTGTGGCAATGGCCAATTTCCATTGTGAAAATACTCTCAACATGGCCAGTTTCAAGCCAGTAACGTGGTGTATCTGAAAGAAAGCCACAAATAATGGGGTCTCATGGGCTTCTCCAAGCCAGTGCTGGCACAGCATAGCACACTTAACACACGTTTTCTATTCTAATTCTAGACAGCAGGAGCCATGGCCTGTCTGTTGTTAAATTTCCATTCATGGACTGCAACTCTCCTTCCCCTTATTCACGTGTCTAAGATATCTCTTTGATTTAAAAAGTATTGTATATTACAATTTCGTATGCTAAATATGGTTGACTTATCAGTTCTCATTTATGTAACTCTAGAATGAAATAAAATGGATGTATTCATGGACTCTTTGAGAGCAAGAACAGTAACACTGGACATGCTTTAAAACAAAAGAGGTGACATGGGGTACATTAATGGGAAAGAGCCACTCCAGAAACAAAGCTATTAAAGTGCATTCCATCTCAGGAAATTGTCATTAAGTGACACAGCTGATAGAGGCCTAAATTCTATTTTCCTTCTTATTATAGATGCCACAGAAACAAATGCTCCTCAAACAACTAGAATGCATTGTCTAGTGCCTAAAATTGATTCAAGATGTTATCTTAGGTTGAGCAAGACAGCTTTCTGAACATTAAATTCTACTATTTATTGAAATTTTGACTCTTAACTTTAAATTTGAGGTCTAAATCCCAAGAGAATCTTGCAGCACTGAAAGTTGGTACTGTCAATACCTACCCTCCTTCTCTTGGTGTTATCTGGGCCTCCCCTAGCTTTACTCTGGAAGTCTACTCCTTAGAGAGGAGCCAGAAGCTTAGGCTACATTGAGGATCTGGGATCCAGGAGTACATGTGGGATAGCAAGAGTGTGGAACTGGATGCTTGAGGTATTAGTACCCAAAGCAGCAGGTCCATAAAAACTCTGCTGTACAGCTATCAAGATGTTAATGTACCGCTGTATACTGTGCAACTCCAAGAAGCGCTATTTATACTTAAACATGGCAGCCCTACAACTACAAGACTTAGTGGAGTATGATATAGAGCAAATGATCTGTGACAAAGAACAGGAACCTTAATGAAAGAAATTGAGGCAGGAAAAAATAAGTTTGGACTCATAGCTGATCTTATTGTTGGAGAAAGAACTGTTCTAGAACTTTCTAGCAGAAAGCAGCTTTCATACACAGAGGAGGGCCCCTACAGGGCATAGGAGGGAGGCATCCAGTCATGCAGCTTGCCAGCCTGGTTCTACAAGACCAGCACTGTACAAATGTAGAAACCCAGATCCAGGAGGAGTTATTCAGTGCCTAGGAAAGGAGAGAGAAAAGCTTGTTTCCTGGGGAAAAAAATTACTTAGAAACAGTCAGCCCTTGCCACCCAAGCTCTGGAGCCATTATAAATACACATAAGTGGGCATAAGAGACAGAAGCTCTGCTGAGTCAGGAGTCAGGGAATGGAGTCTAAGCAGATGCTCCAGGATGGGAGCAAGATAACCAGATCCCCCTGTGCCATAACTATAGTGCACAGTACTCTGTACGTGGTCGTTGGCATGTACTGTTGTATTTCACCTTCCTCCAACCCTGACGAGTAACAATGTGCAGTAGCCTCAGTATTAAAACCTGAAGTGCAACTTGCCAGTTAGGTAGCAGCTTGGACCAGTGATGCCTAAATCTAAGGGTGCTGCTTTTGGTATACACTCAAAGTCCTTGGACCAAAACAACAGTCCATTTTGAAGCTTGTTAGAAAGGGCAGCTTCCATGGCCTCCTCCAAGACCAAGTAAATCAGAATCTCCACCTCAACATGATCTCCACTTGACCCACCTGGACATTTCAGTTTGAAAGTCACTAACCTACTGAGCCCCTCCCAAGTGCCCTTCTGCATGATTCTGTTTCCAGAGTAGTAAAGTCCATTCGCTTTTCTTCTGGTATGGTTTGGCTGAGACATTCTGTCGTTCCCAGCCAAGAGTAACCCTGGAATAAGAAAAATGTCAGGGAGTTAAAGCTGTTACTTCCTTTTCCATTTTTTTGCAAATGAAAAAGAAAATAGCACGGCCATGTGTGACTACTCTCATGGTGATGACACAGGCAAGATGAGGCTTGTTTTAAGGTGAAGTAACTGCTCCGAGCTGGCCGCTGTCCCAGAGCTTCATCTGACTTTCTGTGACATTTCATCACCTCGGCTGTTAAGCAGGAAAAATTCAGTGTAGCTTGCTGATGCGGGTGCTGTGGAAAGGAGGAACAAGGATGCAACCATGTGATTTCACTTCTTTTTTCTCAAGCTGTCAGAACAGATCAAGTTCTATCTCTCTTGCCCGTAGGAGACTGTAAGAAAGAGGAGTCACCCAATGCTGGACCACTCAGAAGGGTCTTCCTGCCCACTACCCTGTGTGGAATATGGGGTTCCTTCTGGCCTTAGGGGATCTAATCAAGGATGAAACTAACAGAAGACACGGGCCTCTTGGACTCATAATCATTCCTGTTCTCTCCCCCTGTTTCTCTCTTCCCTTCATTCCTTCTTCATCTCTCCTTCCCTCTCTTCCTCCCCACTTCCTTCTCAATTTCTTCCCCCCACCCCTACTCAACACCTAATATGTAGAACTGTGCAATAGAGCAGTTTCTCAGTTAGCAATGAGAGGCTATAGCAGCTGCTCTGGATGACCCTGTCCTATTGTCCTATATGTCCCCATCTCTATGTATGAAAGCTGCTTTCTGAAAGAAAGCATCTGGCTGCAGGAGCATGTTGGGCCACTATGGAGCTGATGTGGAAGCGGTAAGGGGTTCATATTCCTCAAAGCAGCCCTAAGCAAGACCTGTTCCTAGGAACCCCAGTTTCTTGCCCTGCATGTAGACTACTTTGTCGATACTTGATTCAAACTGATGCCTCAACTTCCCTAAATGGGGTTAGGGTCTAGTAATGCAAGGTGGGAATGTACTTGATAAAAGACATTTCACTGACTTTTTGACTTTCCCCTCCTCCATGTCACCCACACCTCTAAATATTTTCTGGTAATTTCCTGAATCGCCTTCCAAATAGCCACTAGTATTTCAATGCTTATTTCAGGGCCTGCATCTGTGGTCCATCTCATGGAGTCCTCAAAGGTATAAGAAGATGTTACAGAAAGATGTAAAAAAAATTCCTGAGTTCTGAGGCTGCAGACATGACAGATGAAGAGGAAAGGGTGAGGAAGCCAAAGGACAGGAGAATAGGCCAGCAGGGCCACAGTGGGCCCCTTCCCCAGAGCAGGCTTAGACTCATATGACTCTCTGTGTCCAAGACACCTTGGAGAAAGTATTTTTCCCCCAAGAGATGAGAGAAAAGCCTTGATCTCTGCCTTCAGAGAAACTAATTGGATCAGTGGTCAAAACCAAAACAAAGGCAGAGGGAATGGTGCATACTATGGTAATAGACAACTCTTCCCCTGAGCTGGGCATTCTCCTAAGTACTTTACAGGAAGTGATGGATATAACCCACACAATCTACAAAGTGTATTTCAATCATTATTATCAGTTTACTAATGAGGAATCTGAGTCACAAAGAAGTTAGGGGAAGTGATTTAACACAGTTCTTGACTACAGATTTAGGCTCAAATCCAAGCAAGCTGATCATCTATATGTCAAAACAAAAAAGTCAATATGACATTTGCTGGGGTCTGCCTTTCTTTTAGAGATCAGGTTTTCATGTTTCCCTGACAAACAATATTCCCCCCAAAAAGTCATGGTCCCCAGAAGCTTCTCCCTGCTGGGTTCCTTCACTTAAGTGGATTTGGTCCCAAATGATCAAGTGATGTTGAAGTCTTAGAAGAGCTGGGTGGAGTTGGAGTGAGATTTGAATGAGGTTGAGGCACTACCCCAGCACTCAGGCCAGGTTCTGGAAACTTAGCAGGACTGTTCTTTATAGCATCAGGAAGAGAGCTGCCATCTACCTGCTGCAACTATGGGATGCAAAGCTAAGAGCTTTGTTCATTTTATAATTTAATGTACCCTGTTGACTGCAATGCATTATCCCCATTTCATTTCACAGCGAACTGAAGCTCAGAGAAGTTAAATATTAGAGACCCTTGGGTCTCTCTTACTGTCAAAACTTGCTTTCCTAGAGATTTTGGGCTAATGTTGGTCTGATTCAGAGCCCCAAGTTGCCCAGTCAGGTAGCAAGGGAAAAGGGACAGGAATCCTCAGACTGTGGTGATGTGTGCCCACCCATCACTCATGCAGGACACAAGAAATAAGTCCAGAACTCAGCAGCAATCCCTGGAGCAAGCAGGTATGAGAGCTCCTAGTGGATCTCCATGGTCAAGAAGCATCTCCACAGCTCCAAGATTTTCTCTGACATCCACCAGCATCTCAACTCAGCTGTGTTCTTTCTGGATCTACCCTCTTTAGCTTAGGGAATTCTTTTTCTGATTCTGTAGTAGAGAGCTGTGCTCAGACCCACCATGAATTCTCCCAAATCTTCCTCCATGCAAGGGTGCCTTGTTTCCTGTATGGCATATGGTTTTGAAATTTATCAGCCAGAAGGAAACGAATGACTGGAAGAGGAGTCAGCCACGGGAATGCTGGTTCCCATTTCTAAATCATTTCACCATCCTCCTTACCACTATGTTACCTCAGTTGTTAAACCCTGCTTCATGTAGTGTTTAGGAAAAAGGTGAATTTTAAATTGCTTTTTTAAAATGAGATTCCTAATTTTTCTTCTTTAGCTTCTTAAAGGTCTATGCTCATTTCATTCATTCCTTCATTCATTCATATTCCCTACAGATCCAAGAAGTCAAGAAGGAGCCTAAACCAGACAAAACCCCTGATTAGAAGGTTCCCCCATAGGAGAAACTGAAAGGAAGCTTTTTTAAGAAAATAAAAATAGAAAAAGGAAAACTGGTGGCATGGGTTATTTTGCCATTAAGAATAACAGCAGTTGCCTCCCTGCGCTGAGCCCATCTTTGGAAGCTCATTGTGATGGGAGCTAGAATCCATTTTCTGTTTCAATTGACGTTAATTTCATCCTAGCATATTTCAGGCCTCTCATCACACAATGATTCATTGCTGCATGTGAGCGAGTACAATCAGCTCAAATATTTGTAGTCCTCGTGCAATTGCTGTAAGAAAACAGGGGACTACGTTCCACAGATCACTGCTCTCCCGGCCAGCCCCACCCTGAGCTGAGTTGTTGGGTTAAAATGATACACAGTTGTCTGTTTATCCTCTCTGCTCTGAGAATTTAGAGCCAAGCAAAATATCCATCCCCCTCAAGACCAGCAGCTCCTAGCTAGACGATGTTTTTGTGGAGAAGGTTTTGCTCCTGACAGCCCAGGCAGGAATATTTCCAAAGACAATTAAGTGGAAATTTTGGCAGACCTGGCCCTCACAAGGTCTTCTCACCTTTATGTCCCAGTAACTCTCAGGGTGTATTTTATTGGGGATCATCTTAGCATCCAAGAATCACAAAGAGGTCTCAGGTCTCTTCTTCCCCGTGCCAGTAATTGGCACAGAGAAGATCAAGAAACATAGATTGTGCAAGACTGGTCCAGAGTCATGTGGGAAGAGAACCAAGGTTAGGATGCAGAACTCCCAGTTTCTGGCACAGCATATATACAGCTGCTGATTATTCCAGAGGATTTATTTTAAAATACGCTCTTCTGTCATTACTAGAAGTATTTACATCACAGAATTTGAAAATATGGAATATTTCCTTATCCATCTTCAGAGAGAATCACCATCAAGACTAGGTAGCTGGTCAAGACCAGGTAACTGACATTAAGATCAGATAGATAACTGACTGATAACCAACCTATACAGGCAGAAAAGATTTTGCATTTAGAAGTCTCTTGTGCTATTATCATCATGCTATTACAATTCTGAATTTCTTAGTAACTTTTTAAATTAAGGGTCCTAACTTCTCATTTCACATTGGGCTTTGCAAATTATATAGGTACTTCTAATCACCATTAATATTTAGTGTCATCTTTGTCAATGCCTAGCATCTTTCTTTATCTTATGCATTAATTCCTTTACTTGACAAATAGTTATCAAGCACCTACTATATTCCAGGCCCAGAATCCCATGAAAATCTCATTTTCTGGAAGGAGGGCTTGAGTGTTTTATTGTATCAATACAGCTAATGTACTAAGATTGTTGACCTAGGAAAATTAAACTGGCTGTCCACAGGAAAAGATCAACTAAAATTCATTGGGTTCCAAAAATAACCATCATTTAAGAGAGAGGTCAGACAGAGGGAAGGGAATGGGTCAGACTTTTTTTTTATCAGTGGCAATGTATTTTGTGTGTCCACAGGTGTGAAATGTTCTGATAGAGAAAGGACAGAGTTTGAAATGCAGACAGATATTATTTACATGTAAGTGATGGCTCAAAGAACACATCTGTAATTACACTTTACACCACAGCTTCAGGAAGTAGAATTAGACTCCATCCAATTCCCATATAAACAAGTCCATTGTCACGGCCCAAGCCCTTTTGGTAAAAATTAATAATTAATAATTGTTGTGCTGCCTTTACCCTTCTTGTATTTTCTACCATCATTATGGCCAAGGAATGGCAAGGATTTCTTCGCCCTGGAGACTAAAGAAAGATGCTTTTCAAAACAACAAAGAGCTATATTCTTCAAGCAGCAGGTAGAAAATGTAAAAGAAAGAAAAGAATTAACTCTACTATAGGCAGACATTAGAAATGCAAAGGACAAAGCTCTGTCATGTCTAAATGTTATTCCTCCACAAGAAAAAAAAAAGTGAGTAACCTTTTTTCTCTAGACCAAAGGCATCTGATATGGATGCTCCACATTTATAGCAATATACCCCACAGGATATTTGAAAGTCTGATTTAATCTTTAATTTCCCCCCAACAAGGTGAGTGCCTGATTGTACCACTGCAATAAAATAGAAGTTTCAAAACAAAAACTAAGAGTTGTTCCAACTCCATAAATATGTACCTGTCTTGCAGCCGTTCTGGAAAAGGAGAATGATCTCAACTGTAATTGTCTCCTTGGTGTTTGACCCCATTTATCTCATCATTGGGCACCTCCAAGGATTAAAGCTCCATGCTATCTAATGTTGAAGACACTAACTTTGCTCTCTCGTGTTTTCCTTCCCATTGGATAAAACTCTTGCCACTTTTCCATGTTTTTCCTATAGAAGAAAAAAGTCTGACCCCAAGAATAGCCAAATAAAATAGCTCTGATGAAATTTGAGATAACTACTGGAGAATTTCCTCCATAAAGTGAGGCTACCTACCACTCATCTTGCCACCTGAATCCATGCCCCTCACTAAGACCCAAGTGGCATTCTGAACAATAAATCTGACCATGTTCTATATCCCCAAAGGGCAGCTGAATTAGGGCAGCTATGGTAGACAGTCCCATGTATATATCCTACATCCCGTCTCAAGAACATGCTGAGATGTCACTCTGCTTTTCCTATCTCACGACTTTCTCCAAAGTTACAAAAAACCAGACAAATCCACAAGTGGGTGCAGCTCAAAGAGCAAAGAATGCTTTCTCCAAAAGTCAACATTCAACCAATGGAGGATGAGAGTCAGTGCAGAAATGTCCCTGGCTCTCGCTCTTCAATGAGACAATTCTGAGATAGTTCAGCAAAGGACCCTCAGGTAAGACTGAGATCTGGCTCATTCATAAGGGTTATCAACTCAACCACACATGGCTTCTGCTATTATTCCTCCTTTGTATCACCTTTCCACAACCCATCTGCCCCCTGAGACCCTCTTCCAAACAAATGTCATGCACCCAAGCCCTCATTTTAAGCACCCTTGCAGAGAAACTCAAATTAAGACATCATGCCATTCCTTTTCTTAACATGCCTCAAAATCTCTCCATACTTCAGACAAAAGTGAAATTCCTTAACTTAATATTCCAGTCCCTAAAGAATTTGCCTCTGGACTGTTACCCCTCATTCAAACCCCAAATGCCAGCTGTACCCACGATCTGTAGTTAAAACCCACCCTTCAGGTGCACACCTTCACATCTCCTTTCATGCTTATTTCTCTCTCCCTTACGTTCTTGCACCCATCTTTCTCCTGCTCTTCTCTCCAGACCCTGGTTAAGACCCCCTCACCTGAGAATCCTTGCCTACTCCACCCTTTGCACCAGGATACATGTGTTCTCCTCACACATCTCCTGGGTACAACCAGGTCTTAATTTGGCAGTAAGCCCAGATCATGCCATAGGTACACTCAGGCATTTTGAAAGGGTCACATGGCTTTTCTTTCTGCCCTTGGCTGATTTGGTGTCCCTTAAGTGTCCTGCACATTGCTAGCCTTTTATGCAGTAAACAAAGACCTCTTTTGGAAAAAAGCATGAAGTAGATCATTCAAAAACTTACTGATGTATCTACCCTGAGACATACCTTCTTCTAAGGAGGGGAGTGGAGAATGTTCTCTATAGACAGCCACACAAAGGCCAAGGCAGGTGAGGTCCCCAGAGAAAACTGTAAGGCACTACAATGTTAGAGATGAGCAAAACTGAGAAATTATATAGTCCAAAAAACAGAGAAAATGATTCAATCAAAACAATACTACAAGGACAGGAAGCCGAGGTTCTAATTTCCTAGGTAAGTATTTTTTCCACCAGCCCGAATGGCCAGCCACAAATATGTCAGAACCAGACTGGGTGTTGTAGTCAGGGATTGTGAGGAGAAAAATTAGAATCAGGATACAGATTATAATATTATTTTATGATGGTCACTCAGGGTTAAACCCAAAGTTCAGGAAATCTGTCCACAACACAAAAGCCTCAGAATATTCAACCAAGGGCCTGGATCCCACAGCAATGTCCTGCATGAGTCCAAATGAAAACCTAGAGCCCATGACAATGCCTCCCATGAGTCCACATGGAGGTCTAGAGCCTACGAGAAGGACCCACACCAGTCTGTTTTACAGATCCATGCTGGGAAGGCCCAAGGGTCAGTGGTGGAAGCCAGAAAAATCTATGCCAGCAGGATGAATGAGCTGTACTGGTAGGATGAGTGTTCTATGCTGGAGCTGAGAAGTCATGCTCAAAATAAGAAGCAGGGTCGACCTGAAAAGCACCACAGCCATCCACAGCAAAATAAAGGTCCCGAGCTCCTCTGATGATAAGAACAGTTCAGTACATGCCAGAAAGCCAGCGTGACGAATTTCTCCTGGAGATTAAATGTCACACATCAGTCATATTGAACCAATGCTCAAAACAGAAACTCTTAGAGAAACCCACAATGCCTCCCTCATCTTCTCCATGTCTCTATTTATGCTGGCAACCTTCCTCAGGTGGACTATCTATGCTCAGCAACATGCTGATTTAATTCAGCTGGTTAAGTTGACCACCAGTTTTTAATCCATAGCACTGGGTAAGCTTCTATCTTATCTAGCAGGTCAGAGTGCAGTGTACTTCAAAAAGTGAAAAACCAGAGGGGAAAAAGCCTTTGGGGAAAATAATTATTCTGTGCACCCCAACTCAAACTCAATATGCCAAATTTCCCCAAAGGAATCAGAACACCCTTTGTAGAACAAAATGGAAGGAAAGTGAGAAAGCTAAAAAAGGAGGGATAGTTGTGTTGTTGGGTCAAGTTTTCAAGTACATGCTGCGTATTCTAAATATTTTCCTTGTTTTTTATACTTTTAGGTGTAGAAGGAAAAAGCTTCCTTTCCACATTGTGTGTTGTATAAAATCTTAGTTTATGAACTAAGTGAGACCAAGAAAGACCTTGTCTCATTCATTTTCATTTTTCTAGATTGATTAATAAACTCTACTACCACCTAAGACTAATAGAAGGGGTGGATTATTTAAGCAGCAACATGTATAAATAAAAGGATGGATGGAAGGAGGGATGAATGCCAAAGGAATAGAAAGATGAATGAAGGGATGAGATCTCTCCTCAGAGCCTCCTTTCTGCTTTGTCCCTTTATGACCTAATTTTTACTCTCTGCAGCCCACACATTATCTTTTTCCTTTTTATAATACCATTATTAAGACAACATTTTTCCCAAGCAAGTAGAGTATCTACATAACCCACAGGTTTCACAGGCTCTCTGTATTAGCCAGTTTTCTATCACTGTGACAAAATAGCTGAGAAAGTTGTTTTAAAGGAGGAAAGATTTATTTTGACTCATGGCTTCAGAAGCTTCATTCCATGGCTACTTGTCCTAATCATTTCTGGACCTGTGGTGAGGTAGAACATCATGACAGAAAGGTATGATGGAAAAAATTTGCTGAGAAAGTCAGAGAGACAATGGCTATGAACAAGAGATAACCTTCTAGGGCATGTCCCCGATGCCCTGTTTCCTCCAGCTAGCCCCACCTTCTGGGCAGAGTTGCCATAATGCCACCTCTCAATAATGCCACCAAATTTTGCATTCATGAATTAATTAATTCACTGATGCAATCAGAGGCCTTATGATCCAACCACTTCCCTAAAACCCCACTTCTGATCATTGTTACACTGGGGACCAAGCTTTCAATACATGAGCCTTAGGAAAGCATCTCAGACCCAAGCTATAACACTGTCCTTGTCTCCTCAAGAAACAAGTTTCCTCCACTGTGAAAATCCTTTTGATGTCCTTCTGAACCATTTGCAGCAGTCCTTAGAAAGCTAAGCGGTATTAGAAGTCACCTTCAGATATCTCCAAGATAGCATATCTTTCAGACACTTCTGAAAGTTGAGATTTACCCTGTACCATGGCCAGCTCTACAGCTTCATGACCAGTCTGCCACCTCCTGAGGCAGTGTCCCCATTAGAAGCCCAGACCTCCCTTCACCATCTCCTCTCTATTTATCCTAGAATTTTGCATAATGTCATTTCTCCATACAATTTACATTATATTTATTTCTGGAATTCCAGCAACCACTATTAGCATGACCTACATATTTTTCAATGTCCTAGGCATTCTCCAATTATCATTAACCCAGTATGTTTCAAAACCAGTCTTAGAAGTAATTACAACAAAGAACTACTTTTGATTCTTTACTATCAACGGGATGAAATAATAAGAGAAGGGATTCAATCGTGATCTGAGAAATCTACTTTTTAAGCAAAATCTAGGGAAAAAATTGGCCACTTGGGAAAGAAGGAAACAAAAATTTATTGATTCTGTGTTGTACACTAGATATTTCACCTGCTATGTCCACTAATCCTCCAAATACTATATAAAGTATCACAATTGCCACTCATAGAGTTGGAAGAACAGAGGCTTATAAAAATTAGGAATATCTTCAAGATAAAAATACAGTAAGTGGTCAACCTGTGATTTGCTCATGCCAACAAGCTTTGCAGGTATAAGGTCTCTCTAGACCTTGCTTCTGGCTAGAACTAATGCCCCTCCACACCTTCCTTGCAAAATACTCTTATGTCTAGAGAAAGGAAGTTATGGACTTCCTGGACTCCTCATCTCCACTGAACACAGTTGATAGTCTAGGTTTTGACATTAAATCCAAGCTGAACCAATAAGGCTCCTTCTCTGGGATTTTTTACATTGGAATTAGAAGTTAGAGCCAAATGTTGTCTAATATCTCTGACATCCAGGGACAATGGGCAGTCATTCTACTAGGCCAAGTAAAGGTGAGAGAGGAAAAGAAGAAGAGATAATGTCTGAGTCCTTGACATAGGTGGTACCCAAAGTTCACCTTTGTCTCTTCTCTTCCTGGAACTCAATAGTTCAACATCCATCGGCCAGTAAGTATCCCTTCTGTCTAAACTAACTGTAGTCAGATTTTAGTACTTAGCAACCAGAAAAATTTAAGACAAATACTAAGGCCTTATGTGCACATTTTCTAGTCCTTAGTTGAAGACCAGATAAGTTAACCTGTGATCAACTGAGCCAAGGAAGCTTATACATACAAGGAAGCTTGTAACACAAGGCTTGAAAATCTTTCCATGCCTGAAATTGGGTGGTAGCTTTTTTTTTAAGGAATCCAAAAGATGGGTTCTAATGCAAAACAGCGCAGTAACTGAGCAAGAGCAAAAAGTAGAAAGATGTAGTTTCTGCAGAGTCTCAGCCTCTGTCGCCTCATCTCCAGGATTAGACAGCTTCCTACACTCAGGTTTCAGTCTCTACCTGCTACACTTTTTTAAAAATGGATTCTCTTTGTTGTTCTTTACCTGTGAACAATTGATTTAATATGCCAACTGTCTTTTCCCAAAGCACATTAAAATACATAAACCAGTCAAGTAAAACATGTTTGACTGTGTGCCACCCAAATCCATTGGGGCCCACACTCTGGAAACAATGGGGCCAATGATCTCTGAGAAGCCAACAACCATGTCACGGGAGGCAATGATAGGAGGCCAGGCCAGTTCAACCCGAATTCATTCAACAAATGGATTCAGAGTCTCCGAGTTTCAGGCTGACCACTGTGGGAAATTAGAGGTATGCGTGTAGTTTTATCTGCAGTAAATGAACCTTTATGATGGGCTTGGCACTGGACTAAGCACTTTACAGTTGGTGCCTTATTTTTAACCACTGTAAAATCCAATGAGCTTGGTATAACTTGTTTCTGAATCTCAGAAAGGTGAATTATTCATCACTTAGTCCCAAAGCTAGCATATTAGTTTTGTTTCTGCCACAACAAATCATCACAAATATAGTGACTTAAAGCAGCATGCATTTATTATTCTACAGTTCTGTAAGTCACAGATCCAGCGTGGGTCTCCTGGGCCAAGATTAAGGTGTCGGCAGGGTCATGTCTTTCACTGGAGACAATAAGATAGGATCTATTTCCTCACCATTGCCAACCTTGAGAGGCCACCACATTCCTTGGCTCACGGCTCCAACTCCGTCTTCAAAGCGTCTAATAAGCACTGTGTTCTTCCTATGCTGCCAGCTCTCTGGTTCACTGTAGCCAGGAAAAATGCTCTGCTTTAAGTATTTGGGACCAGATTTTGGGACCCATGGATAATTAAAGAAGATCTCCCTCACCCACTCAAAATCGTTCTTGCAAAGACCCTGCTGTTGTGTGAGGTAACACAGTCACAAGTCCAAGAGACAGGAACACAGACATCACTGAAGTACCATCAGTCTACTGACCACAAATAGTAAGGGGCAGAGGAGACATTCAAACCTTCAGCCCACAGGCTTATCCACCACTGTAGTCTATGGACTTGGGAAGAAATAGATGGGAACAAAGAAAGTGAGACCACTTCAAATTACACATCTCTCTGTTGTGTTGTTCTCATCTGGAATGTAAGTTCAGAAGAGGAAGCCCACTCAGGCTAAATGCTCACCATCCAGAGCCCCACCAGCTCATGCAGTGGTCACACCCGCACTTGGCCACCGGGCACCTGAAATGTGACTGGTCCTAACTGAGATGTCATGCTAATGTAACTCAGGCCCTAGATCTCAAAGACTTAGTACAAAAGAAATAGAATATTTTAATATACTTTGCATTGATCACATATTAATGATGCTTTGGAATTACTGAGTGAAATAAATTATCAAAATTCATTTGATGTTTTTGTTTTGACTTTTCATAATGTGGCTACCAGAAACTTACATGTGAGACTCACAATGCAGCTATTGGATAGAACTTACTTAGAATACTTGGTAGACAACAGAGACCCAAAACAGTGAAAAGAGGGAAAGAAACATACTTGGGAACAGAACTGTACTGTCTCCACTTAGGTGGGGGATCACGGGCTGGAGGAACAGCGAGGCAGGTGCTGGACATGGCATGACTCAGCCAACGAGCCAGTGTTTGCAAATCTATCTCAGGAGTTAAGTTGTACTGAGCTTGGATAGAAGAGATGAAGATAAGTAGAAAGGAAACAAGGCAAATCATAATTTTGAAATTGTTCCTTTAAATAAAACTGTAACTTCAGCATAAAAAAGTTACTCATTCCTTTGTTCTTTCCAGAAAACTCACTTCAAAAGTTTTAAGTCTCTGAAAGACACGATAAGTCCAGTGGGCCCATGTGCCACTTTTAGTCTTCTTTATTCTCCCTTTTCTATTTGTGTATTTTCAACACATAATATGTACATTTATCATGGGAAATTGGTACAAACACATATCAGATCTTGAGCCCTTTTGCTTCCTTTTCTGTTCATCTCCAGATTCCCTTCCTAAATCCACAGAACCTTCTCCCCCGAGAATAGGCCATCCTCTCTCACCTGCAAAATGGACCTTCGCCTCTCACCCGTTAATTGAACCCCCTCTTTCCATTGATTTCTCCTTTGACATCAATGGAATACTGATTTCATACATTTCTATAGATGAAAATACATATTATTTTTATACTTTTGTAAATATCCCTACCTCAAGGTCACAATATGACTCTTTTGAGAGTCCAGTCACTATTCTGAGTACGTATTTTTAAAAGTCTGCTTAATAAACATCTTTATTCCAATTACTGATGCATCTTGAAAATTCTGTTTCTGTATCAGAAGTCAGCGAACCTGCAACCTGCGCTGTGGGTGGGGTGGGTCAATGTTCCCCATGTCCACTTTGAAGACCTCTTGAGTCCATGTCTAATGACAAAATCAGTGAAGGATTATAAGCTAGTGAGAGACAGGGCTGGATTTCTGTTTAAGACAATGTGTTCTTCTTTGGAGTTACAACAGGTAGGGCTGGGAAAGAGCAAAATGAAGCCAGGGAAGACAGTGAGTCATATGCTCTTGAAAACAAAGTAGCTAGGAAACAACACGAAGGCCTTGCAGAAAAAACTGCGAGAGTGGCTTTCTGTCTCACTGTGCCATGCTGGGTAAGGAGCAATTAAATGGAATTGGGTAAAATTGTAAATGGAAAGAGTCACACCCCAGGGAGGCTCTGTGCTCTGCCCTCTGAGGATAAAGGAACAAAGGTGGCCGAGGGCAAAGACAGAGACTGAGGAATCTCGAGCAGACAGCAGGAAGGCTTGTTTCATTCCAAAGATCACAAACTGGAGGCAGCCTCCACAGGGACAATGTGAACACCTGAGGGCGGGGTCACTGCAATCGGTGGCAAAAAGGCCATGCCAGCTTGCCAGGAGGAGAGGCCACGCCACCGCCAGCCCCCTGTGCACCGCAGGGCTCTTTGCTATGGAAGCGGTGGCAGCACACTTTAGAAGGAAGGCCAGCAGATCCTGAGACCTTCTCAGCCCTGTCTGCAATCTGCCTTCATTAAATATTTCACAGAGCAGAAAGCCGTTTTAAAATAGAGTTAGAGGTTGCAGAGTCAGAGTGACGGCCACCATGCCTGCACCAACTCCTCGCGTGCTTTTGTTTGCTCCTCTTGGCTCATCCCAATTAAATTCACAACAGAGATATAACCCACAGATATTAAATCCATTAAACAGGATAAAGGAGTCACAATGTAGGCTCAGGGTTGGAAGCAGTAGGAAAGACAATCATGGGGCGAAGGGACCAAAGGATCCCCCAGAGGTGGGGCTGGGCCAGGCCACCATCACTGCAGGTCAGGAAGCCTTGCATCCAGAGCGAGTGAAGGCACATGTCTAAACCCTGTACCTCCAGACTGCCCAGGAAGGAAAGACTTTCCTGTACTCATTTGATTACAGAGGGGCCCAGGACTGAGGAGAAAATACACAAAATGTAAAGGAAAGTGACTCCTGGGCGAGACAATGAGTTTTCCTTTTTCTCCATTCCAAAGTCCCACTAAAATGAAAGTAAACATTTTTTTATGAATAAAAATTAAACCAACAAGCATGAAGAGAGTGAACACCAGAGATATTAGCCATGAAACACCAGAACATTGACAGCAGGAAAGAGTGACAAAGAATGACTTTGTTAGATGCCAGGGAACAGATCCAGGACTGCAGGAGGCTGAGGGGACAGTCATTGACATCACAAGGTCAAAGGCTCAGCACCTGGACCCTCAGAAGGAAGGGCTCCTCCAGGCCGAGTTAGCACAGTCACCCAGTGCAGGGGCTCCAGGGATTGTGGGACACAATCCAGTGCTTGATTTACCTCTCTTGACTTGCTGCCCTGACCCTCATCTCACAATGAATATTGTAAAACATTCCACCCAGAATAAACAACTATGATTTTTTTCACAAAATTTTTATTTATCCCACGTTTAATCATTGTTTGTCATATACTTGGATTTTAGGTATGAATGATTAAATCAACCTCCTCCCTCAATCCCTACTAATTGTCTAGATCTCTTTTTATATTCAGATGTATTGAGCATTTCAACTTTTTAATTAATTCTTTCCTTGAACTATGTGCAAGAAAAAACTTGTGGCATAACTGACAGCTTAGTTTTGGGTACTAGGTACACAGTTAAAGGAACATAAACTCTCAAGGTCGACCAAGTGGAAATTAAGATATAATCTTAAGGAGATAATGTGAGACTGAAGTATGTATGTGGGTGAAAGACAGCTAAACTCTCTTCTTTTGTACTGAAGGCATCACCAGATAACATTTAAAGTGGAGAAGTCATGTGATATAAAATAGGCAAGTTATTACAGGTACAGAGATGCATACCAGTGGAGTCAACTCTGAGCTGAAAGGGATTGCTCTAATAGAACATAATTAAGGAAAATGCTGAACATTGCAGGGGTTTTTCATAACCTATTTGGCAGAGCTATTTAACTCTTTACACAGCATTGGATACAACTTTGAAAAAAAATACTCCCATCCACCGGCCCCACCCACCTCCCATATTCACTATCTGAACTCCTGAGACTTAAGTTGCTCTTATTCCACAGCAGTCAAAAAGGTCATTCCTTACTTCTAACCACACTTTCTCCAAGTTTTCTTTATTGAAAATGTTCAATTCTACAGAAAAATTTAAGGATGGCACAGGAAACTCTCTCTTACCCTTTTCAATGATACAAACGTTCTCCATGTCTTTTTTAGCATGTATGTATATGTGGGTATGAGTGTGTGTGTGTGTGTGTGTGTGTGTGTCTATGGGTGTGAGTGGGCACATGTGTGTGTTTATGTAAAATATCTGAAAGTGTTTCAGCTTGTGTTTCCTAATAAGGAAATTCTCAAATAAGTGTGGAGATTTCTCACAAATCTAAAGTTAGAAATTCCATTTGACCCAGTATTCCCCTTTGGGGTATCATTCCAAAAGACTTAAAGTCATCATAGTACAGTGATACATGATATCCGTGTTTATAGCAGCACAATTCATAATAGCTAAATCTTGGAAGCAGCATGCATATCCATCAACAGATAACTATATAAAGCAAATGTAGTTTTTACACACGATGGAGTTTAGATGTACCTTAATGTTAGTGACTTTAGTCAGACACACAAGCTTAACTATCACATGGTTCTCTTATAAAACAATCACGTAGTATAAGTGAAGAGAAAGATAAAAAAAATCATAGAAAGAGGGAGATAGATCTTCCTCAAAGGGGAAAGACACAAAACATGGAGGAAGGAGAGAGAGTGGGAAGGAAAGAGGGTGAAAAAGTGCTTAAGATGTGTTATGTATATCACCATCACAATACAAGGAATGTAAGCATTATGTATAGCAAACATGTAAAAATGAAAAAAGAAAGGGATCAGGAGATATGTGGAAAGAGGGATGAGAGGGAAATGGAATTTAAGAAAAGGAATTATGATATATTTTACACATGTAACAATTGCCCACAAGGAATGTGAACATTATGTGCTACAAACATGTATTAATACATAGTCTAAATTTATATGTGTATACAAACAAAAGCATACACTTATAGACATATATTGACGTGTGTGCACATACACAACCCATACATGCATATATATGCACATGCACATATTTATTTACATAGGTGTACGTACATTTGCACACATAAACATATAAACCCATATTCATACTGTGTATATACACCTGCATACATCTATGTATGTACACATACTTGCACACACATGTACACATACAGGCATACATCTGCACACATGATATGTATGCTTTTTTGCTTCTTGCAGGCAATGGCTTTTCTTTTCAGTTCGAAGAGTTCAAGCACACTGTCTTGTGAAATGTCCGACATTGTGGACTGCTGCACTTGTTTCCTCATAAGAGTCAGAACATTTTCATCAAAAATACAAAGTGGGTCATGACTTAGTTTCATAATGTATCACACAAGAAGAGGAGAGTGGCAGGATCACCGTGTTTGGTGACGCTAAGTTTGGTCATTCAGTTGAGGTGGTTATGACCAAATCCCTCTTATTGTAAAAGTCCACCTGTCTTTGTAATTATAACTGATCTTTTTTGAAGCCATATGGATACACTGCTCTCCTGATGGTTCCAGCATCTAGGTCAGCCTTAAATCCTTGACTGCTTTGAAGGTTGCAAAGTAGCATTTTTTTCATTCTTGGTACATTGATTAGCTGGCATTCTTCCACTAAGAAGAGTCTCTCTCTCTCTCTCTCTCTCTCTCTCTCTCTCTCTCTCTCTCTCTCTCTCATTTTCTCTTCTCTCTCTCCTTCCTTCCATCCTTCCTAAATTGTCCTTGAGACTGTAGCTTTGTGCCAGAGAATCAAAGTGTCTTCTGGGCCAAGAAGAACCCACAAACGCTGGATTGGAGGTGGTAAAAACTGGGAACACAGGAGGTGATGCTGGTGATGAGAGGTGTGTGGTAGTGATGTATGATCCTCCCTAACTGTGCAGATCTGAGAATTTCCACCATACACTGAGAAAGAAAATCTGAGAGCTGGGCACCTTAGTGTGGGTTTTGCAAGGTTCAAGAAGGTTTTTGGTCAAATAAGGAGAGGTAGCAGAGAAACAATCCAGACAGGAAGAGACAACAATAAAGGCCAGAAACGTGCAGCGACCTACACTTCTAGCCAACTGGCTTCAAACCTGGGGACTCCTATGATCCCTTTAGAGTCAGTAATTGTCCATAATGCTTGCATTGTAGAGGACACAGATCAAGACCCGACAAACAAAACATGAGATGTGACAGTGTCTCAAGGGCAGAGTTCCTGTGCCTTCTCTTTCAAAGGATCTGGAAAAGTCACCACCCTGCTCATCTAGTCAGGTAGGTGGGCAGAGTCAGGAGGTCAAAAGAGACAGAGAGAGAAAACAACAAAAGGTAGGAGAGAGGAAGGAGCCAGAGATATAAAGACAGAGAGCGAGAGGGGGAATAAATTTTTAACTTTTTGTTATAAGAGTCTAAGCTCCAGAAAGGGAAAACATCAAATCTAAAAGCACATGGCTTACAGAAGACAGCAGGAAGATTCAAATCCAAACCAATCCTACTTCAATCTGTGTGGAGAAGAGGTCAAAAGTGAGATTGTGCAGGCTGGTGTGTAAAAGAAAAGCTGCTGAGTCGCTCTTCCCTTAGATGATAAGAATCCGCAGAAGTTGTTTTTTTTTTTTTTAATTTAAGGAGAAAAGAAAAGAAAAAAAAACAGTGAAGGGGTACAAGTTATACAGATTTACAGAAGAAAAAAATGCGCAGTAGGAAATCACTAGTTAATGGATTACATATTGCCATCTTAGAAATAATTGTTCAAGTCACAAAATTAAAGCTTGTAGAGTGGACATTCCAACAATGATACTGCAAACAGTTCTGTTCAATGATCCAATAAAACTCTGTGATATCATTTTCTATCTTATACACTTAAATATACATGCAGTTATATAGTTTAGAGCACTTTCTTTTCCTCTCTTTTGTACAATGACTATTACACATTTTGGGTTTCATTGCTCCCACGGTTCTTATTGCTTTTTTGGAAGAGAGTAAAACCAAATGTGACATAACAGAACAGAATCGGTCAAGTCAAAAGGGTGGACATAATAGATAATGTAAAAACATAATACAAGGTGATCAACAATGGTTACCATAATGCCTCCCACTATTTCTAATAGAATTGCCTATATCATTAGTTGTAATACAATTGAACAAAACAGTAAAGAATAAAACCGACAAAACCAAAACATTGGAGACATTGTAGGTCTTCAAAAGTAGATAAAAGTCAACGAGAATGGGCGTTATAATGAATCTCATTATCTTCTCAGCTGATGCCTAAACTTTCGAACCTGATACTATCCAGCAAAACAGAATAGAGGAACCTCAGTCAAAAACAAGATGGTGAGAGTAATACAGGGCTTCAAATCGAGATAATAGAAAGTCAAAGTGGGTTACTATATTATATCCTGCTATTTTTTCCCTTTAATTAAACAGATAAAAATAAAAAAGTAAATAATGGAGTGGAGATTGAGAAAAAAGAGGGCATAACAGCGAAACAGGGCAGATCAAAACATAACCATTTAAGTAGAATAGTGTTTCACCACCAGATATTTCCGACCCAAAAGTAGTTACCATATTGACTCTTTCCTTGAAGTCCTTGAGTACAACTTCATATACTGTAGCATTAAGTATATCAAAACAATGTAAAACCTTTTAAGAGAATGACAGCATTATAGAGTATTTAGAATCGACTAACAGAAAATGAACAATGGTTTCTATATAATCTCCTTGTCTTTAAAAGGTTTTTGCTTATACTATCATACATAATAAAATTCCATAAGATACAACCTGTTTAGACCATTGGAGACAGAAGAACAAAAGCTAGATGAGACTTCAAAACAAGATGGTACTAAATCAGTATTACCTATTAAGATGTCATTTTCTCCAAAATAGCTGTTCCTATCATCCAATCTTCTCTGTCTCATTTCTGTTGAGCTCTTTTTCTGTCAGTAGCTGTCAGTTTGTCTTCTTCATTTTGTTCTCTGCTCCATTCGTTGTGGCCTCCCCGCCACTATTTCTGGGTTCTTTGTATTTTTCTTTTTTTAGAATATCCTGCAATACTTTCTGTAGGGTTGAATTGGTGGTTGCAAATTCCCCCAGTTCCTCTTTATCCTGGAAGCACCTCGTTTTTCCATCAATTTTCAGGGACAGTTGTGCAGGATATCTCAATCTTGGCTGGAGATTATTATCTTTCAAAGCTTGAATTATTTCCCCCCATGCTCTTCGTGATTTGATGGTTTGTGCAGAGAAATCTGCTGTAATTCTGATGGGTGTTCCCTTGTAAGTGGTCTGTTTCTTGTCTCTTACAGCTTTTAATATTCTGTTCTTGTATTGAATTTCTGGAATTTTTATTATTATATGCCTGGGTGTTTCTCTGTTAGGGTTGTAGGTAGCTGGGGTCCTGTATGCCTCATACATCTGAGTATCTTTACCTTTTGCTAAATTAGGAAAATTCTCCTGGATTATTTCTGTGAGTAGCTTTTGTAGTTCACTTGTTTGGGTCCCTACTTCTTCTTTTATGTTCTTAATCCTTAAGTTATGGCTCCTCTTATCATCTTCTTGTCTTTGTATTATTGCTGTTTGTTTCTTTGTTACTTTTAAGAAGTTTTTCATTTCATTCTCCCATATTACAAGTCTGCCCTCCAGTTCAGATAGTCTGTCCTTAGTTTCTTTCAAGCTGTTATGCCAGTCTTGGACAGACTTCTTAATTTCTTGATAGTCCCTTTGAACCTGCTTCACATACTCAATGCTTTCTCTGTTTTCTCCATCAAGCAATTCTCCCTCTTTTTCTGTTCTTCCATTCCACCATCTGTTTTTTCCTGGGTGGTGCTTAGCATTTCTCTAACTATTCTGCATACTTCTAGCTTCAGGTCATTGATAACTTCATTCCTGAATTGGTCTATGAGGCTCTCTATATGGCGCTTAATGTATATTGGTGCGGTGTCCACTATTGCCTGTTTCTCAGGATTGGGGGCCGAGGAGCCTTTTTTGTTGCTTCCCTTCCCCATATTTTCTGTTCCTTATAAAATGCAAGCTTACATGGGAGGCCCGGCTTCCCTGCCTGTCAGCCACAGCCTGATCAAATTGCGCTGGCTAGTTGTTCCCGCCCACCGCTGCGCACCAGGGAGTTGCGGAGGAGGCAGCCTACGCGGGAGTCAGTCGCTCCTCCGGGCCACCGTCAGGCTCTGGGATCTGGGTTAGGCCAGCCTAGGGAGTCTGCCAGCAGTGTCATGCAGGCCAGGCACTTTTCACCAATCCTGTCCGAGAGGGGAATGTGTGGCTGGAGTCGCCACCGCGCCCTGCTCTTACAGGACTGCCCGGGCCCAGAAAGTCCTCCGCTGGAGTCAAACTGTGGTAGGGGGTCAGTTTCTTACTCACCTCGCCACCAGTCAGTTTTCGTGTACGCCTCCTTGTCCGTCCTGTTTTCGACTCTGTTCCCAGACGCCCGTTCCCAGAGCTTCTGCGCGTCTCTCCTTGCCGAGCCGCTGTGGAGGCAGCCAGCCGCCGGGTGGTGGGAAACCCAAATCGCGGCTTCCAATGGCGCGGGGTCGAGCCTCTACACCGAGTCTTTTCTGTTCCTATTTTAGCGCCAGGACTGTATTCTAAGTTGGTTTCTCTCAGCCCAGTTCGTTCCTGAGTCAGCAGAGCATATCTCTACCGGTTCGTGCCTCCTTAGTCCGCATCATTCCTGGCCTCTGAGCCGAGCCTTTCAGAGAGCCTCTGGTAGTTGCTGTTGTCTGTCCGCCATGTTCTCCCGGAGTTCTCAGAATCCGCAGAAGTTTGCAAATAGTAAGAAGCACATGTGCAGCCATGGGACACGGACAGTATGAACCAGAGTAAGGGAAGACCAAAGAGACACCAGCCAGGTCCAAAGGCAAATGGTGACCTGACCTAGAAAAGCCATAGTGGGATGCAGGACGACAGACCAGAGACAAGGATACGGTCTTCTGTAGCAGTTCCCTTAGAAGCATGGGTTCTTCCACAGCCACTGCCACACAGGCTGGTCCACATGTCACATGGTCTCGGCCTCTGATTTCTGTACATCTACATCAGAGAGCTCTGCTTTTATGCTAAATACGTGTTGTCTTTTTGTCATCCCATGTGTCACTGGCACAGTGAGCCCAGCAGGGTCCCTTTTGTCCCTGACAGTACACACTACTCACTCCCAAAGCAAAGAGCCTTGTGGAATTGCCCATATCTTGTCACAATGTAATTTGAAAGCTACCATGAACTAAGAAGAGTGACCAAGGCTTGTCTCCTCTGTTGCTAACAACACAAAGCCACAAACTGAGTAGGTTATGAAGAGGTTTACTCAACCCAGAGTTCTGCTCCAAGGGGTTGGGCCATACCAGGTGATGGCTCTGTGGCTGACGGAGTACTAAACAAGTGACAGGCATCACATAGTAAAAGACAAGAACTGCACAAAAGACCCAGTTAAATGGCTTTTATAGTAGACCGACACCTGCGATAGCCCACTAATCCATTAATCCACTAATCCAATGAATGGATTAATTCACCCATAGGGCAAAAACTCTAATCATCTTTTTAAGGTCCACCTCTGCCCTCCTCTCAGAATCTCATGGTGGAGATTAAATTTCAATATGAATGTAAGGGGTATTTTATGGTTTGTATCTGGACACACACACACACCAAGCCTCGTGTGCTCAGAGGCAGGATTTTTGCAGGGTGATGTCAGGAGGAAAAGTGATGTCAGGAGGTGGGACCTGGTCAGGAGAGGTGGGTCACTGGAGGGGTGATCTAGAAGAGTGTAGCTTCCTCCCTGGTTCCTCTGCCTCTCTTTCTGCTTCTCGGCTGCCATGAAGTGAGCAGCTTTCTTCCACCAGATCTTTCTTCCATGGCTCACTGCCTTGGAACTAGACAGGTATAAACTAAATAAACCTCTCCTCCTTTAAATTAAGGGTGTCAGGTGTTCTGTCTTAGTGATGAGGAAAATGATGAAAACATGTGAAAAACCATGTTCAAACCACAGCACAGTTTTTACACAATATCCTGCAGAAGACAAGCAGAGTATTCAGCAGTCTGGACCATCTCTCTTGGAAAGCCACTTTTCCAACACCACAGAACTCTAGAAAGAGTTTGGGAGACATCAGACCTTGCACAGGCTTGTTGTGATGTTGAATTTACCCCCAACGTTGACCAAAAATGTTACTTCATCTCCCAGCAACAGAGATTGGTCCAAGAGCAGCCAATCATAACCCTTCCTTGGAAGTGATATCACATTTTTTGTTTGTGTTATCACCAATCATATGCAATACAGATACAAAAGGCATCTCTCAAGCAAAGCCAAGAAGGTACTGGGGGTGGTAGGAAAAATAGAAATGGATGGGGAAAAGAGAGAGATATGGTTGTGAGTCCCAACTAAATTATATGAATCAATTATTCACTTTTCTTTCAAGGCAGTTTGGATCAATTCTTTCACTGGATTCAGAGACAGTCTGCTAATCTGCGGCACTGCTTAGAATTCTAAGCCTTGTTCTGCTTTATTGCTACTGTTGTTAGTAATTAGGAGCAGTAAGAGTCACATGGAAGTCCACTGGGCTCTGGTGGAGGCAGTGTGCTAGTGACTTCATTTATCATTTTATTCAATTCTTGTTTTACTCAGCCTGGTGCCCATTTTATAGATGAGGATTCTAACACATGCAGAGGTTAAGTAATTTGTCCATGAATTCTAAGCTTGTATATCGGAAAGTCACTATACACTATAAGAAAACTAAGAACAAGAGAGAGAAAGTGATTGACTCAGTACTACCCATCAAGTCAAACCAGTAGCAAGGTCAAACTCAAAATTTCAGATTCTGATTCTAAGTGTTTTTTTTTCTTGGTCAGATCTTCATTATTTTAGCAGTACCTAGGAATTCTGTCCAGTGTGCAGATTTATCATCAGGCTGACTATTATACTGCATGCTTGGATCCTCTTTTGATGTGCTGGCCAATATCAAGGCTTAAAAGAGAGATATATTCAAGATGGATGGATCAAGGGGGTTATGGCTTGTACCTAAATGTCTCTTCAAAGCCCCACTCAGTCATAGTGGAGATTTTTAGAGGTGGCTGGATCTAGGGTATGTGATGCTAGAGTCAAGGATATAATTCTGGTATTGATTCGTGGTGTGATGCTAGGGTTAAGGCTGCCTTACTCTGGGTGTGAGTGCTACCTGGATATGAGTGATGGATAGGATATAAGGAACAGAAAGAGGGTCATTGCTTCTTGCTTTCTTGTTGCTTGCTGCCTTCTGCCTGTCCTGCTTTGCCATGAACTGTTTATTCTTTGTGATGTCCCTCTGCCATGACACCATACCTTGGAGCCAACTGACTATCAGCTAAACCCTCCATGAACTGTGGTCCAAATAAACCTTTTCTCCTTTAACTTTGAATATTTGAACAAGAAAAGTAAACAAAGGGCTCTGCACCACCAATACAGGGGCTGGTCTAAAGTGTTGTTTTGCATGAAAAGTAGTACAAAAATGTGATTCAACACCTTCAAATTGAGAGACTTCACATGCACATCCCAGCTATATCTTGGCAATAGATTCTATGGCCATGTTGACAAACTGAACCTGGAAGTCTGAATCTAGATTGAAAGTAGGGTGTCAGGCAAGTACAGGTGAACTCACCTAAGTTTGCCTTCCCCTTGTCCATTCAGCAAACTGTTTTTCTTTTTCCACTCTTTCTTTGGGTCTTCCTGGGATATGATAATCCTAAAAAGGAAAATGGCCCTATCCTCTACTCCAAAGCTGACCTCTGTGATAGTCAGATGTTTTTCTGCAATATTGCTGTGTAATAAACAGCTCCAGACTTTCAATGGTGCAACAACATTTGCTGCTTTTAAGTTTATTATTTTCTAAGAAGCTCTGCTTATTACCTTGAGGGACTAGGGAAAGTTTGGGTCTGCTCCAATTGTTTCTCCAGAGACAACAGCTCTTCTGGATCATCTCTGCTCAAAACAAATGAAATACCTGCAAGAGTGACCAAAATTATTCACATATGATTAAAGACAGTTTCATCACATCCACTCAGATTTTATTGGCTAAAATAAGTGTTCTGGCTCTATTCAAAGTCAATGGGACAGAGTTAAATACTCTAACTTTCTATAAAAGAATTGAAAAGTCATATGGCAAGGAATGTGGCTGTCTAATCCTGTTACAAGCAGTGAACACCTGGGAACACTCAACCTACTCCACTCATAATGAATCAGTCTCTCAGGTCATTGATTTGTCACTGTCCTGGGCCCTACAGGACAGGAAGAGAGAGAGGCATGGTGGTAGAATAGAATCTGTCTCTGTGACAAGCAATGACTCCTGCCAGAGTGAGGCAGAGAAGAGGAGATGGCAGCAAGAAACCCCTGGCCAGAGTAGAAGATTTTGCATGCTCAGGCCTTTGGAAGAGACAACAACCACTGGCTTTGGTGTCCCTGGGACCTGTGGCTGGTGGCCAGCCAGAGCACCAAGGTACCAGTACCCTCCCTACCAGAGAAGGGGCCCTTCACAGGCACATGCAGGCCAGACCCACCACAGATAGTTCTGGTCTAATTGGTCTCCTTTGACCAACAACTAAGTAAATGCAAGACTGTGACCTCAGCCCATGAGGGTCTCACAGCCTTCAAGCCAAGCCTTGGGGTTGGGCTGGGCACTGGGCATCCAACTAAACAGCATTCTACCAGACTGTATTGAAAACAGACCAA
Source organism: Cavia porcellus (assembly GCF_034190915.1). Classification (NCBI taxonomy): domain Eukaryota; kingdom Metazoa; phylum Chordata; class Mammalia; order Rodentia; family Caviidae; genus Cavia; species Cavia porcellus. The sequence continues at coordinate 98,329,363 of NW_026947487.1, forward strand.
GCCAGAATCACTAAGGCTCTGAAAACTTTGCTTTAACCTGCTTTGAACTTCAGACTTTCTTGGAGAAAAGTTGTATAAGGAGGAGAAATGAAAGAATGATGACTAGAAAAGAGTTTTTACAATTTCACAGAGTAGTCCTTCAAGGGAGTGGAATCCTTGGTGGACATGGTTCTCCTGGGCCAGGTAGAGGACTATCTATCTTTCTAATAACTCTCACCCCATCCCTTTGGAGCAGCCTGGTTGAGCGTTGTTCATAAGAACACCCTGGCTTTCTTCTTGACCATTAAGAAGTGAATTATGTTTCCATCAGCAGCTGAGGCACATCCATGAGTCTCGCTTGGACTGGGGAGGCAAGTCTGAGATGGAGAAGACATGTCTCTCCACACACTGGCCACACACCACGGAGTACCCGGCACCAGGTGCGGCAGTCAAGGAGCTCCAAGGCACACTAGAAAGGAAAACAAATAGAGGATTTCAGAGCTGAGCTCAGAGTTTCTCGGTCTGGAAATCACATAGACAACCCAAGCACAGAAAAGTAGAGATAAATAAACTCACTTCCATGAGCTTACAGATGGAGACACTGAGGCTTCGAGTATAAGTAGGTCCTCAAGTATTAACATTCCTCATAACAAGAAAAGTAAATAAAATAAGGACTTATTCCAGGGCAGCTGCCAGCCTCTGCTGTAAAAAGTAAGCAAAGGGACCAGATGGATTCAGAACTGGGACAGAACAAAGCCTTCATGAGAAGAGCAGGGATTAGATTTTGGATCCTGCTGGTCCCTCAGTCAGCGTTCTTGGGCAAAGCACACCTGTACAGAGCAGGTCTGTTCAGGTCTGTGCTTGTGAAGCAGATATTACCTATGGCATCAATTAACAGGAGGGAAAAAGGGTGAAAGAAAATGTCTTGGTCAAATTTACAGAATTCATAACTCCCAAGTGTCTGGGGTCTGCGGTCCTAGAAGAGAGGATTACGTGGTAGTCACCTGCCTCATCCTGTTTTGCTTTTGAATTTGCCAAATGTTTTACTGTTTCAGAGCACCTGTTTATTACTTGGCAAAAATCAGGCTTCTTAAGACTGGTAACATATAATTTGCACAATAATAGAGACCTAGTTACTGTTCAGTATAGCATGGCAGGTGGGCAGATCTGGAGGAAACAGCCCGTGGCTTCAGAAGCCGTTTGCACTGGGTCTCACCTGGAGGCAGAGGCTGCACCAGCCCTGGAAGCCAAGTGCTGGCATTTGGGCTGCAACTCACCACTTTCCCAGCCCTGGTTCCCCACTCTCTCAGCTATGTGCTATATCAGAAGTAGAAGTAGACAAGACACAGGGAAGAGAGCCCAAGATTGTTCACTCTAAACAGCAGGCCCCCAGAGCTCAGGGCCAGAGCCGAGAAAGCTGACTGAAATAAGCACCACTGAATTGACTGTTGTCAAAGTGCTGTCCTATTCAGTCCCCTGAAGAAAAGGCCACTCTCTCCCCCAGCCACATGCATGGTTTCATGCCCAAGAGATCACCCTCAGCTCTGAACAACACACTCGCAAGGCCAGAGGCAAGAAGCACCCATGCTCTGACAAGAGATGTAAGCCTAATGGCTTCCCTTGACACCGCTGGACAGACTCATCTAGAAAGAAACCAAACTTCTCACAACGCCTTGCCTCAGGGCTCTGCATGCCTCCAAGCCTGTGCCCACTTTCTTCCATGCCTGCTCCCTCTGCCTGCTCCCACTTCTCCCAGGTCACCCTTTGACTTCCTGCCTCCCATGGTTCTTCCAAGCCACTGCCCCAGAAGCAGCCCTCTGGGAAGTCCAGAAGCAGCCCTCTGGGAAGTCCACACACATCTTCCCTCCACGCTCTCAGCACATGCACTGCGGGACTGGTGTCCCTCTGATGGTTCCCAAACTGCTTTTGCTTCACATTCAGTGGGTGAATTAATATTTCTGTTTCCTTGCCCCTGTAAGCCTATAGGAGACAGAGGCCCTTTTATATTTTATGAACACAGGAAACACATATCCCATGCACATTTAATGCTGTACAGTATGTGCTCAATAAGCATATTGAATAGGTGAGTGGATGGATGGACAGATGGATGAATGGAAGGTGGGTGAGTGAATGAATGTGGAAGACTTGTTAAGCACCCAGTGAAGAATAGACATGGTAACTTACAGAGTGCTGATCCACTTCCAGGAATAGTTATACCAACAGTGGGTGCTCAATAAAACTTTGTCTGAAAGTCACTGAAAGGCCAGCTGGGACCCCCAGATGGCTGAGGTCATCCTGAAGGCATCTCCAGCCCTCTGGGCTGTGAACACCATTAAGCACATGCACCAGTCCAGCTCAGAGAAGTTCAAGCATGCTTAGCCGATGGTCCAGCAGAAATAAGGCTGAGGAAAGAAGAGTGACAATAACAATGGAATAATGGAGTGGCCCTCAGGCCATCTTCCAGGGCTAGGGGAGTCCCTAGATCCCAAGATAGTGCCAGCAGCAAAGTGCCCGCAGAAGTCAGGGAGGCTTGTCAGATCCAGTGACAGGTGCACAAGTCCAAGGTTAGAGGAAAGAGTTGTTTTTCTCTCACTGATTTGCAGGTACTTCTGAGCAGGACCATTACAATGATCCACAACTGGGGCAGCCCCCAGGGAAACCAGCTTCTCTGGAGGATGAAATATTAAGTCATCAGTCAGATTTAAGCACTCTCCCATCACAAATCTCTCGCTGAAGATAAAGGATTATGATCCTACATCATCCCCAGATCAACAGCTGCCAGGGGAGGGAATTCTTGGGGAAAGGTCACAGATGGTGATGCTCAGGAGGTGAAGAGGATGACCCTGCTAGATCATCAAGGCCACTGGACCACTGCCCCACTGTAGGGAAAGGCAGTTGTGGGGGGTGAGTTATCCTTCTCCTATATTCTGGGACCATTGGCCATGAGGGAGTGGGGAATCCTGATGGAGGTATCCATGGCTCTGGCCATGTGTGTGTATTGAATTTCTCCCATTCATTTCATCTTTTTAGATGCTGGTTCTCATCTTCATAAAAAGAAAGTGTCAGGACTTGCCCTTCAGAGACCAAAGCACAGAAGTTCAGGGAAGCTATCTTTCCTCTACTTTGCCTCAATTGAGCATTTACTCCCCTGATGGTAGAGGCTAAAGGGCTCTAGCTCAGGATGAGTGGTCACCATGTTTCACCCTCTTAATCTCCAGCATTCATTCAAAACATGGGTATTCCTCTTGTGTTGTCCCAATTTCTATATTATGCACAAGACAGGGAAAGAGCAATGAAGGCATCTTGAGTGACTCCAGAATTTTTAAATGCTGTGAATCCTGACTCTTGGAGCATCCCTGAGAAGGGAGCTAAACCTGTCCATGTGTCACTCTTGAGAAGCTCAGGGATAGGGCAGTAGACATGTGCCTTCTTTCTGCAGGCCTGTGCTGTGCTAAGACTCAACATTCAGTTGTCCTCTGTCTATGTGGGCCTGGGAGAGAGGGAGGACTAGGCTCTGAGGATGAAACCGACAACCATGAGGTTATAACCACTGCATCTGGGCTACAAGCCCATTTCGCTGATTCCTCCACTACCACTCAAATGTCGATTTTTGCTTTTTTCTGAATGAGGCTTTTCCATGTAACTCAGGCTGGCCTAGAACTCCTGCGCTCAAGTGATTCTTCTTTTTCAACCTCCCAAGTAAAGTGGGATGCTGTAGTGTATATGTACCACTATCCCCAGCTTCAAATATAGAATATCTATTGCTACTGCCATGGATTGAGCTGTGTCTCCTCCAAATTCATATAGCAAAAGTCTAATCTCTAATATGACTATAATTGGAGATAGAGCCTATAAAGACATAATTAAGGTTAAATGGGGTCACAAGAATGGGGCCCTTACCTAATACTGAGATCCTTACTAAAAAGAAAAAGACAGCAGAATGTACTTCCACACACATTCTCTATCCCTCTCCCAGTTTCTCTCTTTCCTTCTCTCTTCTTCTCTGTCCCTCTCTCCCTCTTCCTGTCTTTCCATCTAAATAGAGGAAAAACCATGTGAGGACACAGTGCGAAGGTAGCCATCTCCAAGCTTGGAAGAGAGACTTCACCATAAACCAACCTCGCTAGCCCCTTGACCTTGGTGTTCCAAGCTTCCAGAACTCTTAGAAACCATGTCCACTATTAAAGCTGTCCACTGTTGCCTTAAAAGACAGAGCTGTCTGTGACCCATTAGGTTCTTTTTGCACCCTTCACATTACTGGTTTTCCTCATTTTCCCAGCCAGCTTCTCTGTCCATCTTGGTAAGAATCTTACCATCAGCTGCTCTGCACCCACCAAGAAGCCGTGCCTCCTTCTCAGAGTGGAGAGAAGGAGCCTGCCTGTCTCAGGAGTAGGGAAATCTCATGAAGACGTGAATAACTTTAGGTTTTTGGTGCAGCTGAAAGACAAAGACAGAGGTAAGAAAAAACCTTTAGTTCTGGCACGTGAGGACAGCAGGAGATTGCAAGGACCCTCAAAGGAGACAAAGCTGGGGAGTTGCTTTAATGAGATTGATATAGTGGTGGAGACTACACAAGTGGACAGGCCATCACGTTGGGAGACAACTGGAGGACTTTTTGATGTAGAGGATGGAGACTATCTGAGTAGACTGTGTTGGGAGGGGAACTGGAGAATTTTGGCATTTGCATGAAAGGGGAAGGGAAAGTTTATTATTTGGGGACCAGAAGACAGGCATGGAGTTAGTGTAGGAGAGACAAGCTGTTTTAGGGGTCAGCACCATGATGGACTGACACCAAGGTAGAGTCCCATACAAGCGGAACCCATTCAAATAATAAGTAAAACCAGAGGTGCTTAGAGCTAAAGTGGCTGAGCAGAGCTCACCCAGATTACAAAATCGTTGCCAGAAAGGTGAAATCATCTCCCATACCTAAAGGTGACCAACCCATAGATTATGAACTTCTGGCCACCTCTCAGGCCACATGATCTAATGGAATTGGCATGGCCTCGAGAGTCTAAGTTTGAATTTGACTCTGCCTCTTGCTGATTGACCAGTAATCAGTGGGGCTATTTATCAGCATCCTAGCACTGTCTTTCCACGTGTGTGGTAGAGCTGACCTTCCTGCCACCTGAAAGTCCATTATCACTCCTTTATGCCCAGAAATTGAGGACTTTAAAGGCTAATGCTTGTTTTACACCATTTTCTTTTTTACCCAGTTAGGCAAAATTTCCTTTCTTATCCACCAGCATCAGATATTCTATTATATCAATAAAATATACTAAGATAGTGTCTGCACCACCATGGACTGAGTTGGCATCACAGCAGGTGAAATGTTTCTTATTGAGAAAAGTACAGTGACTAAGCATTTACCAAGTGGTTGTCTCTGAGCTAGGTACTAGAAATCAAGATCGCTGATAACTTCTCCTGCCTTTCCATTTTCAATGTATGCATTGTTACTTTCTTGACATGTGAAGACAGCACTTAACCCCCAGATTCTCTTGACTGGATAAGCATATCCTTTATTCTCTCTCAGCAGTGGGCTGTCTCAGCAAGATCCCTGATCATTGATCTCTCAATCTCTGCCAAAACATTTTCAGCATCCGAGAACTCACTACCTAAAAAAACATTCTTCTATATTTGGAATTACAAGACAGTGGGCTTGGCTCTGGGTCAAGTCCATCAGCCCTTCCAGTAACCCTACAAAATATGTGCCATTATTACCATCACCCCACAGTGCAAAGTGGAAGCTAAAATTCAGAAAGATAAAGCAGTCAGCCAAGATCATAGATTTTGATTATTTTTCTAGGCATATTAGCTGATGCAATAAATCTTCATGATTGACAGCTATATCCATGGGAGAGGGTGTTCCAGTGACTCCAAATCTCCATGGAATCCCAACTTCAGAATTTCCATTTTGGCTTTTGGGAAACTCAACAATGCAAACAGAACTTCAGCGGTGTTAGAACATAAATCTAAATAAATGATTTCCAATAACACAATCCTTGCCAGGAAAGGAAACATTCACACTGTTGTTTGTGCATAATACAAGTTAATACTTCAAGATGCATTAAATGTGTAAATGTTTAGAGTGTGGCAAAGTGCCAGGTGTGAATTGGGTCACTCTACAGAAAAGACAAAGATGCTGAAGGGCAGAGAGTATTTTTAGACTTGGACCTAACTTGACACTACCCGTAAGTACTTTGTGTTAGTGGACACAGCACAAAATCTTGCTACTGATTTGTCAGGCAGGGAAATAATACGTTGGTTTCAAACAGATGCTTCCAAACCCTTAGTGGAGGCTGATGACTTCAATATGGGCTGGCTGTTCTGTGGCTTCTCTGGAGACAGTTGAAATTAAGATGGGATTTGGGGCATGACAAAGCACCAAATCTGCCAAAGATAGGCCAGTATAACTATGGGTCAAGTTAGCCACATGCCGAAGCCCAAGGCATGTGCAGGAAACTGGAACATTCTGTTTGCCTTTAGAGGAAGCAGGCAGATGAAGACAGCTGGGGAAAGATGAGAAGACTGATGCGCAAAATCATTTAAGTAAATATGGGATTGAAGCAGCAGATGATGTTGTTGATATTTGAGCATTCTCAACCAAAACACATTGTCCTTAGATAGGGTTTAACTTTATATACACATAATCTCACATCCCAGTCAGCCACCAGCGCTTCCTCATCAGAGGTGATGCAGAAGACCAATAACTGCCTGCAATGCCAAGCCAGGGTCCATAGCACAGAACAGTGGACTTCAGAGATTCCATGATGGAGTTGGGCAAGTTAAGAGGAGAGAGGCAGGCACGGAGGTGAACAAAGGTAACACCAGACTCTGGGAGACTAGGAAGGAGGATTGTGCCATCAAGCCCAACCTGGGCCACTTGTGACTTAATAAAACTCTTCCTTAAATATAAAATAAAAAGGTCTTGGTAAGCAGCTCAATGCAAAGAACCTGAATTCAATTGCAAGTATTGTGAAAAATAAGGAGAAATAAAAAAAGGAGGAAGAAGAAGAGAAAGAAGAAGGCAAAAATGATGAGCTACTCTCTGGAACTCAGCAATGTAGGCAATTTGCTGCCTTCATGCTAGCATCTTAGCAGTGAAAGCAGAGAGCACAGAAGAAGGCCAGAGAGTCTCTACCTCCAAACTGATAGGTTTCAGGTCACGATTTTCTCCTTACTGCTGAGTATTCAATGCTGTCGACCCCTAACGCGTGCCTGTCCTAATTCCTCAAACCTGTAAACATTGCCTTATATGGAAAAAGAATGAATACTATACCTTCTGCAGCAAGGAGTGATGAAGTTAATGAACTGGAGAGAGTGAGCTTATTTTCACTTATACAAAAAGTCCCTAATGCACTGGCAAGGGGTTCACTAGAGGTAGACACACAGGGAGAACATCACTTATGAGGAAAAGCAATGTGACCACAGCAGCAGAGATTGGAATCATGTGACCACAAACCAAGAAAAGCCCACACCCACAGATAGTAGAAGAGACAGGAGGCAGATTGTTCCCAAGAGTCTTCAGGAAGAGTTCAACTCTCCCAATTAGGACTTGGTGCTTTGTGCCTCCAGATTTGTGAGAAAAACAAATTATTGCTGTTTGTTTAAGCCACCAAGTTTTATGGTTATTTGTCACAGCAGCCACAAGCAATAAATACGCAAGCCCTCTGACTCAGCTTTCTTGTCTGTAAAATGGGAAAATGGTGACTCCATGAGATAATGCCCAGGAAATGTTTCCATGAGGCAAGATGACTGGTACACACTAAGCACTTCACAAATAGAAAATGTGATATGTCACTGCAGCAGCAGGGACAGAGAACTGCATTACATCTGAGGATGTGGGGATAAGGATTTGGAGCCTGAAAGAATGGAGAAGTGAGACTTTCTTATAGAGAGTTTATCTTCCTCGCCAATGGTGGCCCCTCAAGTCACAACTGGGAGCAGCTAGGAGCCCTCGTCAGTCAACTTTCAAACAGCCACCAGCAAAAACTGCTTTGGTTATATATATATATATATATATATATATATATATATATATATGAAATTATTCTGGAAGGGTTCGTTTTCCTTACAGAACTGCATATTGGACACAATTTAAGCAATTGAGAACCTGGCATTTTGAGCTTGTTCAACCACTGGAAAAAATATCTTTCAAATAGATAGTTTTTAAAAAACGGGACACAGGGGAAGAAAATGGTTATTAAAAATGCTTAAGAGCCTTTCTGAACTTCAAATGGGCTCTTCACAACAATAATACTGATGATTTAAGGGAAAAATGAATCAAGACTCTATTGATTAAATGTTCCCTAAATTATATGTGGGTTTTAAAACGTGTGGCAGTATGCAAAGCATGTTGGAGGTAAAACATTTGAAAAAATCACCAAGACATTGAAGGAATTTAAAATGTAGCTGCAGCTTCAGGGAGATGGACAGGAGTACAGGAAAAGCTGCCAAGTCCGCCTGAGACCAAGGTCAGTAACACCTCATTTCATGCACCTGATGGTGACTAGCGATGCCCATTTGTTGCTGTGTTGGCTCTGCATCCACATCTTCATGCCAATCATTCATTCTATTATGGAGTGGCGTGTACTGGATGCCACGCCCTGTGCTCAGAGCAATGGGAAATCTAGCACACAGCCTAATGCAGCCTCACATGTGAAAAATAGGGCATAGGATTCATGAGCTCGCATAAAGCATGCATGGGAACATTACTTCCTGCACAGGGAGGTGAGTCGGAGGAAAGCAAGCTACTATGAGACTGACTGGGTGGGAGGTCAACACAGGATAAACCCACAGAGAACACAGAAGGAGAGAGAAATTCAGAAAAGAGAAGCTATGACACATGCAAGGTCCAAAGACCAGAGCCACAGAACGTCTGGATCAAAAAGAAGAGCAGGAAGCCCTCTTCCAGGTCCTCCATCCGGGTCATATACTCAGCTTCCCCCAAGCCTTTCTCAAGTCCACATCCCGCAAGCTTCTGGAATGATAGATGATGTTTTTAAGATATTGTTCTCCCCTCTCCTCTTTCCACAAAGTGGTACATGGCCCAATTATATATTTAATTAAAATGAATTAAAATTAATAATATCTTGAGTGGTTCCTGACCCTTCTTGAAATAATTGGAGACATCCTGGGGTGATGAGAAATCAGGAGGAAGAATTGCTGATCTAACCAACCAAGGCTGAACTTATTCATGTGTATATAATCAGCATAGCCCCAATCACTCTCTGTGTAATTTTTTTTTAACAAAGATCAGTGTCCTTATGATTTAGGATTGTGTCCCGTGCCCTGGTGGCTGCCTTCATTTGCCCCCCAGTTCACAGCTCTTGTGGATAAACGGACATTTAAACAACTTTTTATCATGTTGTTTTCTCCATGTGTATAAACATTTTTAGAAAAACATTGCTGTGTGCCTAGCGTGTGCCAATGACTATGCTAAGTATATACAAATCCATTGACCGGTTCATTATTTGGACTTTGGCCCTAGAGAGATGGAAGGGGCAGTGCTATCCTTTCCCATTTGATAGTGGAGGGAACCAAGGCAACTGGGCTCAGGAACTGGATTTAAGAAGGAGCCCAGCCTCGGGGGTTAACTATCACCACTAAGCATTAAGAAGCATCACTGGAATAGGCACTTTCATCTCACCTTTGAGCAGACTCACACGCTCACTAATGTTCAGAGCTCCAACACAGTTAGCATAGTGACACATAGGAATTGAACCCAAGTGCAGAGAGGACTCCTCCATTGCCTGACACATCCCATTTTCTCAGGTTCAGGGAATGGAAGAGTAATGAAGCCTAACCAGGAACTCCATCTCCAGCGTACTGCACACACACAGACCTGGTGGGTCTGACAACTGGAAGCTGAACCAGGTCACTTCTTATGAGGAAGACAGATGCTTGATGTTGGATAGCCACCTAAGGTGCCCAGTGGCTACTCTTATAAAATAAGCAGATTAATATCTGCCCATGTGAATACTAATGGAAAAATAACAGTTATCTTTGGGTCACTGTCTCACCCAGAGATGAAACTAAAGTCTTACAGAGAAACTCTCTGCTCCCATGACACATCATGGATTCTCACAGTGCAGGGATATCAGGCTCACAGTGTAAACAATAAACCTTAAATACTGAGACAGGAAAGTATTTGCTATCTTTTTGTGGCTCATCCTAAATGTCAGAGGCCAGGAACATTCTTCCTCTACTCCCAGTCTTGCAGAGGGAGGGAGTGAGGGCTCTCCCCTTTCTCATCTGAAAGAAATTGCCACCATTGCCCCAATACCCCCTACTTCCTCTACCATCCATCCTTTGGAAGGCAGGTGACAGCATATCTGTCCACAATGAGGCCCATGATCTTGACCATGCTCTTGCATGAGGCAGAATATCTGGGTCAAATTAGGTCATGCCAGATCAGCAGTGTTTGGAGCTGCTTTGGTGTTAGGTAATCAACTCAGAGCTGGTTCTGCCTGGAGCCATTTCATTTTGGAGAGGCAAGATTTAGCTGACTTGAAAGAAGAGGGAAAGCAAGCTTGCAGAAAGAGATTGATTTCAGTGAAACACAAATTCATATTCACTAAATGCCTTAACACTTCAGAATCAATTAAAATGAGATGGAGAAAAAGGCAGAGAGAAATAGAGGATGACAGCAGGTCCAATTGCAAAAAAAAAAAAAAAAAAAAAAAAAGGAGGGCAGGGAAGGCTTACTAGGGAGCAAAATGAAGGACTCCTATTCAGAGACGTGCCCTGGGGAAAGAGGAGAATCCTGTAGCTCTGAGAGATTTCCTTTTGCAGCCCTAAAACACAGTTGAGCATTGGATATAAACTTAAGTCAGGGGTTCTCAAAACTCTATCAGAATCAGCTTTGTAGGAATAGAGTTTAAACACATAGATTCTGGGGCACCCTTCCTCTGCCATCGATTTGTTAGATCTGTGAGAGTTCTGGAAATCTGCCCATCTAACTATCCCCAAAATCAATACAGGTGGCCTGAGACAACACTTTGAGAGGCAAGAATTATACCAGAGATTTATGGTGTGCCTTTGTTCCCACCCTGGTCACCATGGCAATAGCACTGGCCATAGGCATTGCTCATCCTTGGAACTGCTGCAGGAAACCTGGAGTTAGAGCATGAAAGAACTTCATATTAGCCTCTCTAGAGAAAATGGAGCCTTAGGGAGATATATGAAGGAGGAGGAATCAATAGAACCTGAGCAATGTGGGTTGTGAAAAAGAGAGAGGGAAAGGGAGTGTCTTGGGAATCTCTCAAGCTTGAGTCATGGATATCCCCCTTCCCTAAAGGACTTGTAATGCTTGGACATCTTTGAAGATAGTTTGGCAGCTTCTTACATACTAAACACCCTTACCATATGATCTGGCCATCCTGTTCCTTGGTATTTACCCAAAGGAGTTGAAAACTTTTATCAAAACTTGCACCCAGATGCTTACAGTTGCTTTGTTAATAACTGCCAAAACTTGGAAGCAACCAAGATATCCTCAGAAGGTGAATGGTTAAATAAACTATGGTACATTCAGACAATGGAATTTTATTTAACACTAAAATCAAATGAGCTATCAAGCCGTGAAAATACACGGACAACACTTAAACTCATATTGGTAGGTAAAAGAAGCCAATCTGAGAAGGCTACATGCTGTATGAATCCAACTATATGACATTCTGGAAAAGGCAAAACTAGGTAAGCAATAAAAAGATTAGTGGTTGCCAGGAATTGAGGGGGGAGTGATGAATTGGTGGAACATGGAAGCAGTTTAGGGCAGTGAAACTACTTTGTATGACACTGTAATTGTGAATACATATCATTATATATTTGTCCAAACCCACCAAATGCACAACACTAAGCGTTAAGCATAAAGTATATTTTGGTCTTTGGGGAGCAATGACGTGGTGATGCAGGGTCACTAATTATAACAAATGTGCTCTTCTGAGGAAAAAGCTGACGGTGAGGGAGGCCGTGCATGAGTAGTGGCCAGGGGTCCCTAGGAACGCTATACCTTCTGCTCTCGACTTAAAACTGTTCTAAAAAATAGAGTCTGCTTAAAGGCTGGGGATTACTGATTGCCTCTTGTCCTGTGAAATATGGGATGTGCCGAAGAGCCTGAGTAGTAAAAATGTGGGGTGGGGACTAATGCTGGTAGGGACATAGCAGGAGTAAATCCAAGATGTGGGCTAAATGCTGATTTCTTAATGGGAAAGTGAACTAAGGCAGGAGCAGAAGGGTTGAGAAATCAACAAAGGAAGACCAGCTTGCCTTTCTGCCTACTCTTCCTGCAAAGAGAAGCAAGATCCCAATAAGAGAACAGTCTCCCGAAGCTGCTTGAAATTCTTTGAGATCCCTTAATCCCCCCAAAGAAAAACAGTTCAAACAGGTGCATAAACTAGCAAGTTGAACAGGAAGCCACAACATCATTATTCTCTGGGTGAGGTCTCCTAATGCCCCCTTAATGCAGGATCTCCCTGCCGGCTCCTAATAAGGAGCTTCTCTCCTTCATGAGTGTCCTATAAAATGCATAAATATCCCTCAAGGAACCAATAGAGTTCCTAACAGTCTTTAATAGCTATCATAAAATGAAGGATAAAATGTGTGAAAGGAGATTGGTCATGATAATAGTACGAGATATGAGAGCAGTGAATCTCCTTGCCCCTCCCTGGTTGAATTTTATAGCAGAAAGATACTGCCTAGAGTCGGGGCCTGCCCAGAGGAGGGAAACCAGCAAGCTAGACTCTGCTAAAAGAATCTTGGACAGCTGAAGCCAAAGTTAGAAGACTTTTTTTTTTGGTACTGCCAATCAAACTAAGGACCTTATCCTTGCCAAGAAGACACGTGCCACTAAGCTATATCCCTGGACCTAGGAGAATACTTGCCTGAAATCATGCAGCAAATGACACTATGATTCTGTGGTCTGGTAGGATGGCCCCTAGGAATTTGCACTGGATGATTGAGATAAAAACTAATATAGACTAACCAAGATGATGGCTGAAAACACTTTGGCCCTTTCTACACAGATCCTCTACCTCCCATGAAGCCAGAGCCAGCTGGTGATGGGACCTACACCCTGAGCTCTGCCTGAAAACTGCAAAGGTTTCTAGGCCATGTTAGTTAGACAGGTGACAAAACTAGAGTACATAGCTGAAATTCTACATGCCAGGGAACCAGTCAGGCTCCAGAGGCTGCTTTCCACACTGGGTGCTGTGAAGGACTTGTAATGTGAACCTCGGGGACGTGGGACATGGGGCAATGACTGGGTTGGCAAAAGATCCCACAGCTGAGTGATCACAAAGCCCCTAGATCATGTCCTGACATGCAATAGGGGCTCAGTAGATAGCAATTCTTGGCGGGTACAGCATTGCCAGAGGTGTTGCACCTGCCAAACACTGCAGGCTATTGAGCCCCCATTGCATGTCAGGGCATGAACTAGGAATTTGTCATGCACAGTGACAAAATGTCACTACAGTGCTATCCTTGACTCTGACCACAGAGACATACAGACATGGGACTGATGAAACAGTGCCCAGGACAATACAGCTTGGATGCAAGGCATATCTATTCAGCTCTCTGCTAAGTCTAAGGTCCACTGTTTTCTCAGTGTTTAGAGTTTGCTTTACATTCCATTGCCTCCTTTTTCTCACCAAAAGTAAAATAACTTCTTACAATTAACCTTCCAGGCTTTCTGGACCCAAGACTCCCTGCCTCTCAGACTCACATCACTCAATATTCCCACTGTGTCCTGGGACCCTATCACAGAGCGTACCTGTCTCCTTAGCACAGTTCATCCTGCTCATATTGACAGGCCGTGGACACCTACATTTCATTTCCCTCTGTCCATTCAGGTTGGATAAACAAAGCAATGGGAAATGTGGCAGCTACAAGTCCACTGGCAAACTTGGGCAGAGGGCTTCATGACACCAAAGTCAAATTAAACAGAGACTGACAGTGTGGGACAACCAGAGAAAAATAAGCTTTTCTTCTGTTTGCTTAATCTAGGTAAGAGACAAAGTTTCATGCAGATAACCTGAGACTCTGTTGTGATCCAGTGTTGCTCTAAAGATGTTCAGCAACAGACTAAGAAATGAAAATAAAATCAAATGTAGCAGCTCCAGATTAGAAACACAAAACCATCATAACTCTTAACTTCAAAAAATCTACAATTATTATAATAGAAAAAGCTAGCAAAATTAGGCAACAGAAGAAAAAGTACAAAAATGAATTATATTTATTTTAGCATCTGGTAGATGTAAATGAAATATTTTAAAGATAACATTTACCTTTGTAGGAGAAATGGGAAAGATTTACTGAAACACATGAAGCGGGAGGGAGCAAAAGGAAGTAACAGGAAAAGTGGATGTGGTCAAGGCGTGTTATATGCTTGCATGAACATTTCATAATAGAAACTACTATTTTACACAATTTATATGCATAATAATTATAATTAAAAGGAAGTACACAAATAACTACACCTAGTTCATGGATATGAAGGTATAAATGTATTAATCTGAAGAGAAATGACCTATCTAGTCTATGAATTTCTAACAAAAATTCCCAAAAAGGAAACTGTAAAACTTTCTTAGTAAGTTCACTTAAAAATAAATGAATAAATAAATAATTGCATATACATAGGCGGTATGGTATACACACATATATAATATTTGGCTAGTTCAAAATAAGGCAAACTTAAGTTGAAATTAAACCTAGATGCCAATTCTCATTTGAAAATTTTTCAAAAATGCATAGAGGAAAAAATTACATTGATTGATGAGAACTCCCCCAAAAGCCACGGGGGAGGAATTTTATAGAAGATTAATGCGGTTATATCAAGTCATATAATCACAAGATTGATTTGGTTATAACATCTATGGATTCTTAGTCTAGGATAGGGAATGTCCAAGATGAGCCTGGAAGATCTTTTAATTTCAGGTTTTATAGTTGCTAACAATGATTATTGGGTCATGTAAAAAGATTGCATGAGGTACAGGAAGGAAGCTCCCACTGGCCACAAATGTGGCAGTTTGGACATTCAAGGGGATAATGAATAAAGTGAGTTAAAAATCAGCATTAATAATTTTAGCCCTTGAATTCACAGTGGTATTAAAAACAAATCCCAATTTGTTGTCTTCGGAAAATCCTGAAACACCAAATCATCATCTTAAAAACTGGTAAATAAAGGAACAGAAACAAATCTTTGCCTTGTTTTTCCTTGTTAAATTATTCTTCAAGGTAACCAAATAGTTAACTAGGAGAGATTATCCTTTACAAAATAATTCTGTATCACTAAAGACACTGTAGAATTAAAATATCCACCATTTGTAATTCCTTCTGAATGAATGAATCTAGATGATGATGGTCAATGGCCACTACTAACACAAACAAAAATGAATATTAGATGACTCCTGATAGATGTGCAAACCAACATTTCTGTGGTGGTGAAGGAGTTTTACTTCTCTTCCTCCCCAAAATAAATCTGAATCTGATTGAGTCAGATGTGTTCACAAGAAATACAGTGAACCAAGGAGCAGGTTACATGACACAGTGGTGATAAAATAGCGAAATCCAGATCATGTGTAACTCTTGGGATGGATTTAACTTGAATTTTGATTTGAGTTTAAGAAATTTTATGTTTTGTTGCCTGGATTTGTGAAGTCACTGCATTTTAGGTATGAAAATGGCATTATGTACCTTTTTCAAAATTTCTCAAATGCATACATAAAAACAAGAATAATCAAAATACCAAAAAAAACCCAGTAGTGGGAACTTGTCCCACCAATCATCAAGAATTATTGGAGAGCTGTATTACCACAGTAGACAATGTGATATCTGTGCAGATATAGACAAATTGACAAATGGAGCACAGTAGAGAGCTGAAAAATAGATCCATTATATACATACATACAATTTTTTGACAGAGCTAATTTTTCAGGTGAGTGGAAAACAGTAGGACTAATCAATATTTGATGCTGAAACCATTGAATTGATTATCCACATGGAAGAATAAACCATTCAAGAAGAGAACAAAAGATCAATAATTTCAACTACACCAAAATTAAGAATTTCTGTTTGTTGAGACAGATAAGAAAAAAATAAAATAGTTCAAATTGGGAATGATACTTGTCATACATATATAAGAGCAAGTTATTAGAATCTAGAATATGTATTTAACTCCTAAAGATCAATAAGAGACATGATCAAAATAAAAGACTTGACTAGATACTCCTAAGAGAGAAAACTAGAATAGCTAGTAAACTTTTTGAAAAGATACCTTTTTATATGATGGAGACATTTTTAATTGAAAATAAGATAGCACACATTATATGGATATAATATGCATAATAAACTCAGTGAAAGAAGCTCACAGTACACAGTGCTGATGAATATGTGCATTAATGGAAAACTGTATATGCTACCAGGAAGAATATAAATAGATTTAATTCTTTTGGAAAGCAATTTGGCATTAGTTTGTTTTGTATGTTGGTCTGTTGGCAATAAGGTAATGAAGCACATTTTTTTCTAGAAAGGTCTAGAACGATCCAAATATTCATTAATACAAAAATAAATGATGGTGTCACACAATCGCATAGTATAACTGAAAATTAATGCAAGACTGTATGGTGAAAAAAACACCACAAACTCAGCAGAGAGACAAAGCAAGATGAATAAGAATATTTATAGCTTCAAAAAATGTTTATCAAGTTAAGCCAAAACAAAAACCCAGTCATACATTGCTTAGGATTATACAGATACAGATACATAGTAATGTATAAATAAAAGTAGATAAACCATGAATACAAAATGTAGAACATCCATAAGTATGCGGAAGGAGGATAGTGCCTCAATGGTATTGCTCTTAAAGTAATTTTATACTAAATTTCGAGTTCACGGGTGTTTCTTCTATTACTGCATTTAACAACTCAGGACTTTCTGCTAAGTTTACAAGGCAAAACTGACTCCCTTAGAACTGGCTTGGGCCTGGTTCCTGAATAAGAGTGAGACTTGGCAATGGGAGGAGATATAGAAGCACTTCCCAGGACCCACAGCACAGCTCGGATGACCAGCATCCAAGGGTGCTTTTGCCAGTGAGGCACCCCTAAACACGGGAGGT
Organism: Cavia porcellus; assembly: GCF_034190915.1. Lineage (NCBI taxonomy): Eukaryota > Metazoa > Chordata > Mammalia > Rodentia > Caviidae > Cavia > Cavia porcellus. The sequence goes on from NW_026947487.1 coordinate 98,346,449, forward strand.
TAGCGAGAAAGAATAGTTTCTAGGAAGGCAGATCTGAGGTTAAATTTCTATTTGTTCCTAAAAGATGCCACTGTCTTGGCAAGGAAACCCACAGACGCCCTGTTGCCGGCACGCCTGGATGACCTATTTCGTTTATGAGTAGCGGCTGCTTAGCTTTCATAGACCCTCCACTCTGCCTTTGCACCCCAGGGGATGTCAGAGAAAATTCTAGTCATCCAACTTCACAAATAGTTGGAACACCTAACCTGTGCTGAGTGCTTCTCTGAGTGCTGGGTTATAGAAATCAGCAAGAAAAAGTCTTTGCCCTTCACATCAAGTAGGAAAAAAAGGAAGAAGGAGAAGGAGCAAACACCAAAAAGTTCCCTCTGAAACTTAGGTGCGCCCTCTGGCCAAAGTTCTGTGCAATGAAGAGTTTGACAAGTAATGGCATTAGATCTTCTCTAAATTCCTTGTAGAGTTCTGCAGTGAAGTCATCACAACCTGGGCTTTGTTGATAAACTTTTAATTACATTTTCAATTTCATTGACTGTATTGTGTTATTTAGAATTTTTATATCTTCTTGATTCCAATTTGGCAATTTGTATGTATATAGGAGTCTATCCATTTCTTCTGTATCTTCTCTCCTACTGGAATGAAGTTTCTCAAGGTAGGTATTGATGATCTGAATTTCGCATGCTCCATTGTGATTGCACCCTTCTCATTCCTAATTGCATGAGTTTCAGTCATATTTTTCCTTTTTTTGATAAGGTTGGCTAGGGCCTTGCCAATTTCATTTAATTTTTTTGAAATCAGATCCCCACCAAATTTAAAGACCCAATCAAAAATACGGGCATCTGAAATGAATAGATACTTCTCAGAAGAAATACAAATGACAAATAAAAATATGAAAAAACTATTGAGCATCCCTGAGCACTCAAGAGATGCAAATTAAAACAATGCTGAGATTCCATCTCATTCTAGAAAGAACAGCTGTTATCAACAAAATCAACCAAAAACATATGTTAAAACAAAAACCAAAAACAAAAGCTGGAGGGGCTTTGGGCAGGGGAAAGAAGAACCCTTATGTACTATGCACTATTGGTAGGAGTGTAGACTGGTACAATCGCTATGGACATCAGTAGAGATTCCTTAAAAAACTAGGACTAGAGGTTCCATATGACCCAAGTATTCTCCTTCTTGGTATCTTCCTTAAAGAATTAAAACCATCGTACAACAGTGATACATACAAACCCATATTTATAGCAACACCATTTGTAATAGCTAAATCTTAGAATCAATCCAATGCCCATCAACCAAAAAATGGATAAAAAATGTTTTTTAATACAATAGATTACTACTCAGTCCTAAAGAAGGATAAACTTGAGGCATTTATAGCTAAATAGGGGGACCTTGAGACCATGCTATTAAGTGAAACAAATCGGACACATATGTGTAAGAATCACATTGTGTCTCTGGTGTGAGAAACTGAGAGTATAAATAAGAACAAAAATGTATAATAGATATTGTGAAAAAGGAAGTAATTTTTCAAAAGGAAAGGAGAACTGGGGGGAGGGAATATGAAAAAGGATACAAGGGAAAAAAAGCTTTATTAATAAGGAGGGAAGAGGGGTTGACGATATGGGAAGGAAGTGGGAATAAATGAGGAACTAAGGTATATCATGTACAGTGATAAATTCCTGGTGATAAATGTGCCTAAATTGTACCAATAAGTTTATATATTTAAACTTAATTTTAAAAAGTTCTGTCCATTAGACTTGGTATCATAATGAGGCAAGAAAATATGGCTCATGGAAATGAAATATACAAACAGTCACCAGCTGCATTTCTGCACTAGGCTTTTTTATTAATCTCAAAAACATGAAAAATGCCCAGAGCACTTTCCCTCCATCTCCTTCTATTTAACTTCCAAGTTTTTGCAAAATGAAAAGAACCAAAACTGGGCTCAACGGTGCACACCTGTGATGGCAGCACTCTGGGAGGCTGAGGTAGGAGAATCACAAGTATGTGCCCAGCCTGGACAGCTCAGTAGCTTACTGAAACCCTGTGTCAAAAATAAAAAAAGGGCTGGGGATGTAGCTCAGTGCAAAGATCCTAGGTTCAATCTCAAAGACTCAAATGAAGGAAAGAGGGAAGGAAGGAAGAAAAGAAAGAGGGAAGGAAGAAGACAAATTATCCTAAGCCATTACATTACTGTAGGTCAAATGGAAGAATGGAAGTGCTAGAGAAAGATGGGAGACACATGGCTGGCCATTTTCAAATCCCTGCCCTCCTTAACCTCCCACAGAAGATTCATTTTGAACTCACACAACCAAGCAGATGAAGTTGGGAGGAAGTCTGTGAAATCTTTTGGACTAAAACCCATTTTCATCCATGCCATGTCCCTCCTGAGGCCAGCTCAGGGTAGGCGCACTCCACCACGGTGGAGCAGGAGGAGGAGGAGCTATGGCAGGCACCTGCTAATCCTCAGGTTGTCAGTGTGCCCAGGACCAACAATGTGCTTCACTGTTAGCATTCCTGAAACGAAATGGTCAAGGTTTCAAGAGCCTAGAGATGCTCCAGGAATTAGAGAAGGCACATTGGGCACAATTGATAGGACCATAGAGCTCTGGATAGGCTGCTGAGGAGGAATTTCTAGAAACAGATGATATACAGGAGTCGCTAAGGTTCCAGATCCCCCTTTTTTCCACACAGCTGGGTGGCTGTCCTTTCTCTGACCTGTCAGGTATTACTCTCTGGCAATAGGGAGCTACACAGACCAGCACACTCAGTGATGCTCTAGGGCTGTGGTGACACACCATCCTAAAAACTAGAAGGAGAAGGAAAAGTTGTCTTCTAGACAGAAACACTATAGAACTGCATGAGCCCAGCCTGGCTCCCGGGGAGTCAAGAAGACCAGATCAGCCTAAGCAGAAAGATCTGCAAATACTGACATCTGGGATCAGAAAGAGAGGGTGAAAGAAATTGCCAGGTCACAGCTCCAGCTCTGAACAACAAAGTCCCTTGCTGACAAGCTCTGTCCAGCTACAGCAATATCTACCATCATCAATTTGACATTGTCCCCAAATATATGCGTGCACAACCAAGCTTCACTGAGCACTTAGGAAAATCTGTCAAAACAAAGCAAATGGAAATCATAAAAGAGCTAAGACACAGATACAAGAAGAAAAACAATCATGATTTCAATATCCTCGGAAAGGTAAGACAAGATTATATTGACCCAAAAGAAAATGCATTTTTAAAAAAGATTATACATATACATACAGAGAGAGATAGAGAGATAAGTATACACTCTTCAAGTAAAGAAAAATAGTATAATGTTTTTTCAACACATGGTGCTACCCTTATATAGGAAGCCCTAGAAGATGCCATATATTGCAGAAAATCTACTACACTGCTGGCCTTTAGAGAAGAAATTGAAAATTCATGTGCAGCCACCTCAATGACCAAGGTTACCCAAGCAGCAGTTTGCCATACTAATGAATGTCTGGAAGCTAATAGCCATCACTTTGAGTACCTCTTATAACTGTAGAAGCCAAAGATAACTTATATTAATTTCATGATTCCTCAATAAATTTAGTATTTAAATATTTATGCAAATTTTTTCCTAAAGTGTGTATACATTTTTGGCAGAGTCTAGAGATATATTTGAATGAAAGAATTCAAAATGAAATGGAAAGCATAAGAACATTAGAGAATCTGTACAAGAGAACAATATTTGAATGCTAAACACTTTTGAAAGTAAAAATAGAAAAAACAGAGATGGGAAAACTATTGAAGAAACAAAAATTCCCCAAGTGACATGCATTTCCATACTGAAAGAGTCCTTTAAAAGCTCAGCTCAGTGACAGAAGCAAGATCAATGCAATGCCACATTACTGTGAAATATTGCATTACCGGGGAGAGAAATAAAAAGTACTGAAAACTGGACAGAGAAAGAAGGCTGTGTACAAAACATCAGTAAATTGTCATCAACAGCATGTTGGAATCCAGAAGAAAATTCAAAATTCTAAGCAAATTAAGTACACACACTTGCAGCCAAGAATCCTCTATCCAGTTAATCATCAAATCCAGATTTCAGGTAGGAAAAATATTTCTAAGACTCTCATGATCTTTCATTCATTTGAGAGGGAGCCATCAATCTAATGAGGAATAAACCAGGAAAGAGGAACATGGTAGGATCCAAGAAACAGAAGATCCCAACTGTGGATATGAGTTATCCCAAGACTGAAAGTAAAGGAAGTCCCAGATCCGGAACTGCCCTGCAAGTCTGGAGCCCAAACCTGGCAGCCAAAGCAAGAAAGCACAAGCATCAAGAGGTAAGAGATGGTCTGGTGGGTATGACTTCATTGACAGGCACCTAAAGACTGGAGATGAACCTGTGACAGACACATAGAAACCTGGCAAATGAACATGCAGCAATTATCTCTGGACTGAATAACTAGAAGGAAAATGTAATCATGAACTACTATGTGTCTCAACCATTAACAATATCGGCATGTCCATAATGACACGACTGAATGGTTATTTAACAGAAGGAGTGATAGACATCTTGGAAGGAGGGACAGAGGACATCCATGTGGGGCAGGAGGAGGTGGAAGCCTGCTGAGCCCTCATCTGCCCTAAGAGACTGTGTTATCTGACACAGAGACAGTTTCCTGGCCTGCCTCAGTGAAGGGGAACAGAGAGGCCTTCCTGCTTCTATTTTCTCAAATGCAAAGGCGCCATATTGCAGGTGTACATATACATATGTTCCCACAGCAGCCATGTCAGAGTGCTACAACTCATCCTGAAAGTGGGGAAGTCTCTGTTGTACTTTTTTACTGCCAAGATGTCATGGTTTATGTTGGTGGCCCCCAGGCCTCATGCATTTGCATTGTGCATTTGTGACTGGCTCATTGTCTAGTGCTTGGATTGAGGGTGTGAGTGCTACACTGGCCTAGGGGTGGAGCCAGGATGTAATGTAATGGCAAGAAGGTGTGTCTCGCTCTCTTTTGCCTGTTTCCTCCTTGCTGTGTTCGGCCACCACGAACTGCGGCCCAGCCATGCCACCCTGCCTTGGAGCCAACTGAGTAATGGACTGAAACCTCCAAAAACTGTAAGAAATAAACCTTTCCTTTCTCAACTTTGGGCTTCAGGTATTTTGTCTCAGTGAAGAATAAAAAGTAAGAAAGACACAAGACAAAATACAAAATTAAAAGTGAAAAGGTTTATTTAGTTCACAGTTTGTAGAAGTTTCAGTCTATAATCAATTGGTTCCCTGGCAGGGTGGCATGGCAGAGGGACAACTGCTCACCAAACGTGATCATTCACTTTAGTAGAAAACACCAAAAGCAATGACAGAGGGAGAGGCAGAGAGACAGAGACAGAGACAGGAAAAAAAACATCTCTTTCTGCCCCTTTATACTGTATCTAGTCTACCAAGATTAGGGCCATGCCAATCCAATCAGTACACTAATCTGAAAATCACCCACACTTAATCCTAGCATTGAACCATGACTCAGTCACACACTCTAATTCAGCTACCTCCAAAAAAGCCCCACCTAAAACTGCATGAGGCTTTAGAAGATTATCTAGACACTAACCATAATAGTCTCAGGTATCAATCCTGTGAAAATCAGAAAGACAAGTTTGAAAAGAAGCAGAAAATTAAGTCCACAGGTCCTAGAGGAACAGAATACAGCTTGGTTCAGACTGAACTTGAGTTGGACATATGTGCCTGGGTTGTGCCCAGAGAGGACTTGGACTTGGTCTGGATTCAGTATCTCATTAGGGACCTGCAAGTGCCAATGTGGGTCTGGCTGCTGTCATTTCTGAATGTTTCTGTCTTAATAGCAGAAGATTTTAGACCATAAAAGCCAGCATTCTTTTTAATATAGAACATCAGTCTCGCCCAAATGGAGTGTATAAAATCTGGTAATGAGGTATGATAAATCTACCTTCTGTGAAGATTGGGGCTCTATAATCCCTCTGTTTAATTAACATGCCTGAAACAGGGCAAAGCCATCCGTTTCCATCCAGCTCTCTTTCAAGTTCACTTCATTGTGTACTCTGCCCAGTGGCCACAGGGCTGGAGCTGGCCAAGAGCACATCTAGAGACAGCCAGTGCAGATAGCACTGTGAGCCCCAGGTGCCCGCTGTCCCTCCTCTCAGCTTTGGGCTTCTAGAGGGAAGCTAGCACTTCTTAACCTCTGGGCTCGGGAACAGAAGCTGAAAACTATCTTCAGAATCTTGCATGATTCCAAGTTAGGGCTGAGTGATTCTTCGGGAACACTCAATGCAGTGACACACTCCAGGAGCAAAGGCACAACTCAGAAGGGAAGCCAGAATCTCCCCTGGGGTGACTGGGCACAGACCTTGATGCTTCTGACCCTTCTGCTCACTCAACTGACTCCCTGCTTGGCCTCTCTCCATCACTCTGGCCAGCATCCTTTTCCCCTTAATGACGTCCTGTCTTTAAGGCCACCTATCACAGCCCAGGAGTGTAGCTGCTGTGGGGAGGGATGAAGGCCAGCTATCATCCAGGGGGAAATTCCTGCCAGAGTTGGCCAGGTACAAGGACAGGGATAGTGAAGACAGGCTGGAGAGCTTGGCAGGAGCAGCAGGAGTTAGAAAGTAGACCCTTTCCTTTGTGTAAAGTCACCAGCCCCATGCCCAGCTCCATCACCATAAGGAAAAGAAAGTCAGATTCAGTACAGGGTTTGGGTGTATGCTTTGTTTTATTTATTTTTGCTGTTGTCATTTTAAGCAGTTGGCAATTAATGTTTTAAAAGAAGAGCATGAGTCCCAGTCCCTGCTATGATTTTTATCTGGGTTTCTCTGCACTTTCTCCTAGTTCCCAGGAGCAGTTTTTCATCCTTATCCATCTATTGACAAGGTTGGAAAATGGTTTTACTTTTAAGGGTCCTGCCAGGATAAGGGGAGCATGCAAGCCTCATCTAAGATGACAAGCTTGGAAGCCAGGGATCCAACTACCAGGTCCAGAGAAGAGAGCCTCACCTGCCTAGAGGACTCTAAATTTACTAGCTGTGGTCTGAATTTTGTGTCCCCCAAATTCAGACTGAAATCCTAACCTGCAATGTGATAGAATTTGGAGGTGGGCTCCTAGGGAAGTGATTAGCTCATGAGGGCAGGAAGTGAGATTTATGAAAGAGGCACCAAAGAGACCCCTCTCTCCTTCGGCTATCTGAGGACACAAGAAGCCTGGCAACCAGAAGTGGCCCTCGGCAGAGCCCAAGAGAAAGAACTATCTGTTGCTTGCACGTTGCCCAGCTTAGGGCATTCTGGTAATAGGCCAGCATTCCCGCCACAGAAAAAATAAAGGCTTCCAGGCCACTGCTGCAGCCTGGCTGTACCACCTGCCTCAGTCCTCCTCTTCTCAAAATAGTTAGCATTTTTTGTGTGTGAAAGATTAAGCATTTTAGCATATCAACCCAGAGTTTGGTGTGTGGTTTGCTCTCTTCCCATCTGCCCTTTCCCTCCTGAAGTGCAGGATTTAAAACATCTGTGTTGCAACTTTTTCTTGTGGCAAACAGTCGCATTTTATTTTTGTAAACAAAGTGACTTGGAATCCAAAGTGCTGAAGAATTAGTTAGAACTAATCTTGTTCCTTACACTGAAATACTTGGGCAAATCATTTCTACTGTCTGGCCCTCAGTTTCCTCATCTTTGAAATGGGGAAGCTGGGCTCCATCCTCCAAAACTGCAAATGTATGTAGCTTATCAGGAAAGTTTACTGGGGGCCAACAATCCACCTATTAGCATATGAAAATTAGAGAAACCAGTTCTGAGATTGTCCTGAGATGAAAACAATTCTATTTGCCCACAACAAAGGTCTCACGAAATGAGAAGATGCTGGGTACAACTGGGCATGAACTTTGAAGATGGCTGCTTTTCATGTAGTTGGGCTTATGCAGAATCAGAACCAGGACTTTAGAGTAACAGCTCAGACCAGGTCGCAACCCATCTTATCTGCACAGATCCAGGCACTTGCTTCATGCACATAGCCCAGTGGGTGAGGACAGAGGTTCTTAGATCATGCCACGAGGTCCAACCTCCTGACCAGTTGCTTCAACAAGACACACTCTGATTCCTCTTCCACTCTTTGATCCTAATTTCAAATAATTAAGGAGGTTTCCATGGCATGCTCATAAACAGCTTAGTGTCTCAAATCAGAAATGATGCTCTGAGGCATGCTGGGAGTTCTGCCAGTTTGGGGGAGGGACAGATAATTAAGGAAATCATGGTGAATTAAGCTTTCTGCAATGAAGCACAAACATCTTTTCACAAACAGCAACATCATGTTAGCTTATGTTTTGCCAAAGAAAGAGGCCGGGCCTATCCTCCGGGTTTTCAGCCTGGTAAAACACATCTGGCTACTGAGCCAAATATTTAAGGGTCATTAAAATCCCAAACTCCTTTTGCCAAGAACTTTTCTCCTTTGTTATTCAAGTGTGGAGCATTTATGGAAAATGCTTTCCATATGGTTTGTGCTGCATTCCTATTTACTTCATCAAATCACTGCTTTGAAAGAGCTATTTGATGTCAAAGATGCGTTAAGATTTTATAGACTTTCCCAATGCAGCTTTTAAACCTTCTCCCTTTGAACCTGAAACATTTGCCAAGAGTAAACAGAACTGAAACCATGAGAGGTCAAGAGCTTCTTTGGGAACAAAGACCTCAGCTTGATCAAGGGTTTTCAGAGGTTTGGGGCAAACATGCATTTCTATCCGCTTGCCAAAAAGCTCCACAAAAGATCATATTTCCCACATAAGTCACATTAAAATAAATGTCTTAATGTATTCATACTTTATTAATAATGTAACACCCTCAACCATCACCTCCCACCAAGAAGCAGGGACACAAGACAGTCACGCACTTAAAATATTAGCAAAACTTTACAAAGTTGGAAAATGTATCCTTGCACCATAAAACAAAATTTATTTATAAATTCTTTCCAGTGAGAGCTTTTCATACTTGACAGAAAAAGCAAACAGACACAGACCATGGAAGAGCCAGAGTCAACAGAGCCTTCGGGATATCTAGAGCCAAGAGGACTTTCACAAGTATGCAGTCGTGTTTAACAGATGGGAAACTGAGGACCAGATAACAGGGCCACTGGACAGCAGGATGAGAAGCGCCCAACCAGTCCCTTTCTCTTTCCTATGCCCCCTGATTTCAGTGTCATCTCTTCTCTGGACCTCTGCAGCAACTTCCTCCCAGTGTCTTTTTTTCTGATGATATTTGTTCTCCATGAAGCCATGGAGCAACCACTATAAACCTGGCCATATCATTTCAGCATCTGTTGACTGTCCAGCCTCCCGGCAAGCCACTCATCCACAGAGCTGTCCCTGCTAACCCCCCTCACCCAGCGCCCTCACTCTCTGCTCACTCTCTCCCACCCACTCCTCTGTCTTCTCGGCCCTTGAGTCCATTTCTGCCGCAGGATCTAAGCATTTGCATCTTTTCTGCCAGGTGTTCTTTTCTTCTCTGTGCAGCATATCTTTTGGCTCTCAGCTGAAACTCTAATTCTTCAAAGACCTCTTTCCTGGTTATTTAGTGTACAGATCCCCTGAACCCTCTCTGACTCCTGGCTACACAGCTAGTATCTGAACCCCCACACTGGACAGAGCCGCAGGAAACCAGTCAAAGGGAACTATGTGTTGTTTTTTGTTGCACCTTTAGAGCACAATATGGTGTCAGGGCTATGCCAGACATTTGGCTAGCAAATCTTAATAACATTCCTGTCTCCAGGCCATAGGATACTTCCATTGATGAGAAATAAGAAAGAGAAAGACAAAAGAGCAAGGGCTTCTGCATAGGACCCACTTAGTCCCCCAGCTCTTTTTCTCCCTGCCTTAGGTGGCTCCTCACCTGCTCAGGCCTCACTTTCTCATAGCCTCAGCCCACTCCCCACCTGTCCTCAGTCCCCAGTTATGTGGGGTTTCAGGGTCTCCCAATAGCTCAGAACACAACCCCTCAGAGGACAGTTGGAAAATTAATTGGAATCAGATCTCAAAATAAACTAGACTGGCTGAGATCACAGTCTTTCCTAAGTCTTTGCATCCCAACCTTCCCTGTGCCTTGCTGGAAACTCAGGTAGGTGGCAATGGCTTCTAATGGCACATGCACTGTCACTCACCATGGCTTGCTCTCAGCAAGCAAGAGGTATCTTTTACGTCCAGAGAGCCCCTCTGAAATTCACATCCACGCTATTATTTTTGTTTCTGGGGTGAGTGGCTGAGCCCCCATGTGCACTGAGGACAGGGACCTCACAGTTCTCTCAGCAATGGCCAGGAGGACTGGATATAGACGGGGAGCACCCTGAGCAAGAGCTTGTAGCAAGCCCTGGAAAATGATAGAGCCACCATTGCTATGTCAGTCATGCCACAGACATTCCAGGGAACCTCATATATTGTAGGTTGTTCCAAGGACATTGTTCCAAGGACCTCGTGGTAAGCAAGACCTGCCTGGCTCCCAAAAGGCAGGCGGATATTAGGAAAAGTATTGCAGAATAGTTATTTACAGGTCGTTATTTGTCTGGTGAAGCTGTGAGTTGGAAAGGGCTTCCCCAGGGGGCAGCGTGTGGGTGAAGTCAGTGCTGGGAGGCAGATCCGTGCAGTTAAATGAGCAGGGGCAGGAGAGTGAGGAGGGCAGGGCTGTCCAGCCCCGCTCAGGCTTTGGTCAGTTATGTGATCTATGTACTGCCCTCTTTCCTCGCTTTTGTGCCCTTTAACTTTTCCCATCCCAGCCTCTCTTCTCCCTCTAATCTCAGCACCACTGCCCCACTGTAGTGTTTTTCTTTGCATAGAATTGATATTTCACTACCCCACCCAGGTCTTCAGCCTGGGGCTCACCTGTTCTCTCTACCAGAACCTCGCAGAAAGCAAGCCCCAGGTATGTAGGCACCAGGAGACATTGAAACGAGAAGTACCCAAAGCAACACAATCTCTAGAGAAAAGAGATTTTAAATGTTTGTCTTAATGGTACAAGTTTGTACTACATAATGATTACATCCATCGTGGGGAACTGGTACATGTACATCATACATTTCTCTTTTTGTCCCCTTTCTTTTCCCTCCTTCCCCCCACCTTCCATTTCTTGATCCTTTCCTCATTTATAAAACACCTATTATCTCCCTATTATCTTTTTTCAGGGGTAAGAGGGGTTCTGGGATTTGAACTCAGGACCTTGTATTTTCCAGGCAGGTGCTTATGCACCTGATTCTATCCCCAGTCTTCTATTACCTATTTTTTACTTTGCTCTTTAAATAATTTACACTTTGGATTTTTCCTATGAGACAGCCACATGATATTTAAACTTGTGTGTCTCGTTTATTTCACCTAACATTAGGTCTCAAGGTGCATCTGTTTTCCTGCACATAACTCAAATTTAGGAAAGAGGATCTTGCAGAAAACTTCAGCTAGGTGCAGTGACAAACAGGTGCAGAGGGCAAAATAGAGCAGGAAGATGAGTTAGGGGCCTCATCAGCCAACCCGATGGGAGGAAGGGAGCTGCCCAATGAGGAAGAAAGTGAGAAAGCAGAGTTCCCAGATCTGTGCCAGCCCAATGTGGTCTCTGCTCCTGAAAGCGAGTACCACCTGCTTCCTCAGGAGCCATCAGAACCTACACAGGCTTTAAATTCATGTGAACAGAGCTGATGTGTTCAAAGGGGGCTCCAGGTACATTTGAGCAAATGTCACCCTTGGAATAATTTTAGCAAAAGATCTGTGCTGAATCCTTGATACGCTAGGAGAAAGAAAGAGAAAACATAAGGGAAATATCTCTAAAAAAAGTTTTGACTCCTGAGCCCTGGAAACAGAATCTGTCTTTAAGCCTTTGGATGCTCAGGTTAAGAGTTCATAAATAATTTAGCATCCCAAGTAGCAGACTCTAAACCCAGCCAGCCGAGAGGAAGCCATGGAGCCTCCAAGGAAAGAGGCTGTATGTGGTGATCTGTGCCAAGATGGGGACCAAAGGGGGTGATCAGCTGCTGCACTGCCCTTAGACCACCGGGTGCTCAGAACTGTTTGAATGACCAACATATAGAGGAACAAATAAGTCCTGACTGCTTCTCTACCAGGATTTCACAGGTACAGGAAATTACCTCGCTCCCCTAGACTCCTGCAAACACAGACTAGGAAGTATATTGTATTAGTAGTTACAAATGACAGGGGCAAGACTCAAAAACAAAAAGGCAGGAAATATGAGTGATTTGTCGTACACTTAACGTTAAAAATATTCCTAAAGTAATGGTTTCAGGTTTTTCCATTCCTCTCCAAGTCAATCCCTTTCTCCCTGGCTTTCCATGACTTAACCAGTCTGGAAGGGAAAGTAGATGCATCCAAGAGCCTTATTTAATATCCAGAGGCAGAAAAGAAACTCTTTTCCTTAAGCAGTGTGTATAAGGCCTAAGGAAGAAACTGCTTGGCTGATTTAGGTCATCTGCCCAGCGCTTGGATCAAGCTTTTGTGAGGAGCACAAGTGACTGTCTGGGCTTTGATCAAGGAAAATCCCTGTGGCTAGAGGAGCTATTCTGTAACTGGTAATATCACGGGAATTACATGAAATGGGCCAATGGAATGTACCTCCCAAAACAAGAAATTTTTCATGATTATTTTTATGATTATTTATATTATTATTATCATTGTAACTAAAAGGGAGGAGGAGGAAGACACACTAAACAGATAAACCCAACAGATGCCTCTACTCACCCATATACTTCATGCTTATTGAACCTTCCATTACAGCCACAGATAGTTGGATAAAAGAACAAAGTCGCAATCACTCTCCAGAATCTTAGTTAAATATGCTTTCAAGTGTTCTTCCCTTAGAAGGGAGGCCAAATGCCACAGCAAAGAAAATGTAGGTCTTGGTGTCAGGTAGATCCAAGTTTAAATATCAGCCTTACAACATGCGAGCTGTATAATCTCAGGCAAGTTGGTTAAATTTCAAGAGTTCCATTTCTTCATTTACAAAGCAAGCAACAAAACCCAACACCTCATATAGACTAAGGATTAAATGAAAAAAATATGTGAAGAACTTAGCATACATTGGCTGACACAAAGACATCAATAAACATTTGCTCAATGAGTGAATTAATTAATTTGAACTTCACAGGTCAGAGAGGACCTGACTTCATTGTCCTAGTTCCATTACTCAGAAGCAGAATGAATTTTGCCTTTCTAATAAAAATAGATGGTGGCACCATTTAAAGTTATAACACAGGAAAAGTCCAGTGGCTAAGTGTGAGCTATATACTAAACTAAGTAAAGGAAAATTCTCAAATTCAGTCCACCATGACTGTATGTCACATTGGTCTTGGTCACAGTCAAGAAAGAGCCTGACACTGTCTAAAAAGCTTCACGCATTCAATTTCTATGCTAAACTACCGAGTCTTAGATGTGATATGTGGCCCCATTTAGTAGATGAAGAGACTGCAGCTCTTAAGACAAGTAATTTCCAAAAGGAAACTGAAATGGTCTAATCAAATGAGAGGAAACAAACTTTATAATGAAACAAGAAGCAAACACCGCATCTTGTTGTGAACCATGAATAAGCTGCCCACAGTTACTTAATTTTGTATTGTTCTCCATCATAACAGAAGGGTGGCGAAACTGTCTGTCACCTACACAGAACATGACCCCTCCTCCTGATATCGTCAGTGACCTGAGGTCCAATAACATTCTAGGAAATGTACGCAGGAAGCACCTTTTACACATGGGACAAGAAAGCTCAAAAACTTAAATCACCTACGTATGACCACATAACTGCGTAATGGTCAAAGCCAAGGGTCAAATTCAGCTCCACCTGACAGAGGAAAGATAAAACTGAAATGACCATGGTACTCTCTTTTTATTACACATGTACTGAAGCTAACTGTCAGTTTTAATACAGAAATAGTCTCAAAGTGTGGAGGAATCTTAAAGAGAAAAAGGCAAAGCCCTGGCCCAACCTGGGAAAATACCCTCAGTCCTTCCCTTATGTATGTAAAAGGGACAGACTCCTGGTTAGAATACCACCCTACAACCATTCCCCAACACTGCAAAACACAGCAAATGGATCGTCACACGGTGAACAAATATGTCAGCACAAGTGTAATGTCTGCAAATAAAAAAACTTGCTGATGTACAGTATGCTTACCTGTGGCAAAGGAATTCAAGATTCTAGCATGATAAATTGTTACAATTTAGATCTAAAACAGTCCCTAAAAGTCACCTCTGTTCAGAGGATAGGCTTCTGAAGATGTTTGGATGACAAAGATCTAGCTTCATCAGTGGATTAAACCATTATGAGACTATGATTTGATGACAGGTAATAAAAATTTGAAGGTGGACCTGTTGAAAGGAGTAGATGATGGGGTCATGACCTTGAGGATTATCTCTCCTTCCTGGCCCCATCCTCTTGGTTTCTTTCCCCTAATCTCTGCTCTTCAGCCTCCTTGGAGTAAACAGCTTCTTTCTACAACCCTTCTGCAATATGCTCTGCCTTACCTGAGCTCCACAGCAAAGGAAGCAGCCAATTAAGGACTGAAACATTTAAAATCATGAGTCATATTATATTTTTCTCTTTCAACTGATTTTCTCAGGTATTTGACCACAGTGAGGAAAAGCCGACTAAAATATATCAAATCATGATAAATGCATCTCATTAAAAAGAAATATTCCAAATTCAAAATATTGACGTCTGCATTTTGGACCATCATATAGGAAAGGAATTTAGCTAAAAACATCCCTTGCTAAACCTTCTGGGAGATTAGAATTTTCTCTGCATAGTTATAGACTGATTTTACAGCTTATTGCTCAGATTGGAACACTTAACAATAAAAGAAAAAGTTACTAATTATTATGCCACAACCACAGGTGTAAAACAAGACATGCACACTAGAGGGAACAATAAAAAAAGAGTCATTCACACTGTGCTAACATCAAATGTTTGATCACTTGCTGAAAACAGCTTTACTCCTCAGCAGAATTTTTGACCTCAGTTTTTCATGAGATTCCTTGACAGAAATTGTTTAAGGGTGAGTGCAGATAAACATACATTCAGAGTGCAAGTTTTCCATAGTTGCTAATTTAGTTAAAATGGCTTTTAAGCATTGACTTTGGGTAATCCAAATTGGCTACAGAACAACAACACAGCAGGGGGGTAATCAAGATTTAGCAACCTGCAGCTAAACTGTCATTTCTCTTGGTTTCCTTTCTAAATCATGTTCTTGTCATTGAAATTGTCTCCGTTTATATCAGGTTTAACCAGGTCATAGCTCCATCCAAGCTCCTAGGAACAGCTGTCCATCTCCTTGTAAGGTCAGAAGGATCCAGAAGCACAGAAGAGAAGTGGGGTTCTGTTGCAACAAAGACTATATAATCCAGACAGAAAAAGAGCCTGGAACTGCAGAATCCTACAAACAGCAGTCTTAATGAAAGGATTTGGGATATTTGTGACTTTCTAAATTTTCCCACTAATTTCTCACAGGTAACGTTTTCTTGTTCCAAGTTGTTCTACCCCCCGAGTTCCTCACTAATAGAATTTCATTTAATTTTCCAAACATCTTTATCTACCGATGGCTTTTTTGTTGACTTGGTTGGCTGTTTTATTTGTTTTGTTTTGTTGCACTTTGCTTTGCTTGGTTTCATTTTGTTTCATTTTCAATGCACCAATGGTGGAAAGCAGACACAGTTGTCCCTAAAGGAAAGTTCATTTATTTGACAGATACAAAGCATGGTTGAGGCTAGAAGCACCAAATACTAAACGTACTTCTTCCAGAGAGTAAGCCAGAACCACACTGATTTTTGCTAGTAGGAATTTACACTCTCCTAAATTCTTAAGTATAGAAAAAAATAGTTCTTTGAAACAGGACAATGAAAAGCTGTGATTTGATATTCTTCTGGAATCAATGCCCTTTCCCAAATTGTCTTTAAGAAGCCAGTATGTGATACAAACTCTAGAGTAGACATTTGGAGTACAGCCATCCAAGATAAGCAGGAGTCTGAGAAGTAGGAATACAGATAGGAAAGACTGGCAAGCTTATTTTAAAAATGAAGATAAGTATATGAGAGCAAATCTCTAAAAGACCCTGCCATTTTGAAGGCACATAAACAAATTTGGGGATGTCTGAAATACTGGAGAGGTGGAAGAAGATGGGATGGAAGCCAAAAGATCACAGACTTTGAAAATTTTGGGCCAGTGCTGATGAGCCTCTGGGCTCCAGCAGAGACATTTCAGAGCCCCCCTCCAGTAGAAGTGAGATTGAATGTCAGGACAAAGGCACATTAGGCAGGACTCTGATTTTTTGCCCCACTTCTTTCTATGCATTCCTGAGTTCAAGGTATGAGTTCCCCTGAATAAGAATAGATCTCTGAAAATCTGTTGAGCAAACTACAGTCCTAAGCAGAGGATGAATAGACTTGCCAAGTTCAAATACAAAGATAGGAATACAACCAAAAGAGCAATCAGATACCCTGGCTCTGGTCCAGTACTTTTTCCATTACACAAGTCAACACGAAGCTCGTCCCAGAATCAAATAAGTAAAAGAAGCCAAAGAAAGAACCTTAGCTTCTACCATTGCTGGCCAAGAGGACACTGGTGTCATTCATCGTGTATGCTCATGTGCACACACACAAACACAGAGAAGCACACACATCTTTTCCTAAGATATAGAAAACATTAATGATAATGTATAGCACCTATTTATCTTCCTGGGCCTCCAAAGACAGGTATGTCCACAACAAAATCCTTAGTTTTGTGGAGTGAAGAGATAGGATAAAACTATAAAAATTTCCTAAATTTCTTGAAATCAAGAGCCAGTATTATAACTTATAGCTCAAACTCTAGTTCCTATTTTTATAAATAAAGTTTTATGGAAACATGGACACAACCCTTCATTTACTTGTCACTGGCTGCCTTCTTGTTACAAGGAGTAGTTGTGACAGAAGACATATAATCAAATCTAATATTCTTGCTCTCTGATCTTTATGGGAAATGTTTGAAGATTCCTTCTCAAAATAAAGATCCTCAAAACTCAGAAGAGACCAGCAGAGAAGAAGAAATTGAAAGAAGATAACCTGAGATAGAAAGGAGAAGAAAGGTGGGAGAGAAAAAGAGCGAGAGAAGTGACTTGACAGTGCAATAAAGAGAAACATGGACTGTGTTTAAGACAGACTTTTAGTATTATTATGTAATATAAAATATAGTGTATTGCCTTGGTCATTTTCAGTACAAGTCTTTTTAAAAAACCTTACATGGAGGGCTGGGGATATAGCTCAGTGGCATAAGTGCCTGCCTTGCAAGCTTGTGGTCATGAGTTTGATCCCTGGTATGGGTAAAAATACAAAAAAAAAAAAAAAAAAAAAAAAAAAAAAACTTACATTATTTTTTTGGAATTGGTATTGATAAAGCAGAAAGAAACTTTCACCCTACTAGATGTCCAGTATGAGTTCATATTCTCTAAAATCAAAGAATGAATTTTAGGAACAATGGAAGTTAAGAGCAGAATATATTTATTGAGAAAAATAAAGCTTCTTTCTGAGAGAGAGACAGAGAGGTCCCCCGGGGTTGCCAAAGATTGTCTTTTTTAGCAACTTTTATAGAATAAAACCACAAAGTACGGTGGGTCTAAGTGGGGGAAACATGAGAACTCACAAAGTGGGGATGAGGTGGGACAGAAATTATGGTCAACCAGTAAGATTAATTGCTCAGGTAAAATTGGTTAAATCTGGCTAGCATCCAGATAAAGCAGTGCTCTTCCAGTAGGGGGTTGTGTTAGTGACTCCTGGCTTCCTTAAGGGTGATAGAGAGCTATTTTAGAATATCAAAACCATACGTTTATCCTTAGGAAGTATGTGGTTGCACTTGTTTTATCTTTTGTCTTGAGTTCTGGTCCACAGTGGAGGTGTCTGTCTCCCGCACAGTTAGAAGGTATCTGGTCTTCTGCACTGGCTCCTTGCAGGACCCAGCCTTGTCTGATTACCTATAATATTTCTACCTAACTCAATTGTCTATACCAGTATCTGTGAATTTGTGTACAGATAGGAAGAACTGGGTGTGTACAGCGATGACCAAAAGAGGGCAGTTGCATTTGAGTTAAAATAAAGCACGACCTGATGGTAAATATCAGGAAGTTTAGTCTTTCTCCCTCATCTTTTTTTCACTGCCACTCCACCCTAGCCATGAGACAACTGAAGACAAGACCAGAATCCTTGGCAAGCTCAATGCAGTCATAACTGTAACTATGGTTGAGCACTTACCAGTACTTCCTGTTTGTCTCCTTGTTGGACCTACAAAAGAACCTTAGCAGAAGGTACTGTTTTTAGGCTCATTTTCCAACTATGGAAACTAAGGCTTAGATCAAGCAAGTCGCAGATCACAGTGCCAAAGTAAAGTTGTAAAGCCAGCTTGAGAGTGTACCCTCAGGATTCTACCTCCTTCTCTATCTCCAGAGGGTTCCAGACCACAAGTTCCCCCCAGAGATGCTGCCAGGTACCCACCTTGTCGAAGCCTAACAAAGCCTCATGTACACCCCCCCCCCCGTTCTACTGTCTCCCTCCTTATCCAGGGAATCCTTCTCTTCCAGTTGTCATACTCATGAGCCCTTCCCATCACTCCTTTTAATCCCTGCTTTATTTATATGGCATCCATTTTAATTATTCACTCCTGGAATTTAAGACTGCTCACAAAGACACCTACAATGTAACACACACAATACTAGAAGTCTATGAGAAAATATACTTCTAAACAAAATGCAAGATGTGTTGATAAAACAAATCTTTCCACAAATATCTCCTGCAATTGCAAGGTAAACATTAAGCACACCTTTTCAAATGTCCTAGCACCTGGCCAGAAGAAGACATCTACATCCATATAACTGGAGCAATGTGAATGTTTTCCAGGACAAGTATAATTATTATTCATTCCAATACAAGAAAGTCCATTCTTTTGAGGATCTAAGAATGTACCATAATACCTGGTGACCATGATCCTCCAGCAACATTCTAGAGTGCTGAGAATTTTCTCTGAAAATTCTCATCAGGCTTGAGTATCCTTACTCAAGTAAGTATCCTTATTTACTCAACATGTTCTACAGTACTATAGTTATCCAATATTGAACAAATATCTGCTGAGTATCTGTTGTGGGTCAGGCATTGTTATAAGCATAGTCAGGTATTGACCCTGCACCCAGGAGACAGTACAGTCGGAAGGCATGTGACCAAAGATCCAGTAAAAAGATTCAAACTGGGAGAGGGGGGACATAAATGTCACTTTCTGTGCAGCTTTCAGATCTTATGGTATTCTGTATGAAGTGCTGGGCTAAATTTAGCTTTTAAGCTCACTACTTAGAGTACTTACTAGAAACAAACTATGTCTTTCTACATATGATACACATATACCACACTATATACATATCATATCATATATCATATACCATATATGATGATATATGCATATCATGTACATACACACAATGCATATACGTATTTAAAATCCCCCCTCCATCTTCTCCAAACTTGTGTACACATCCGTAAGTCTGCAGATTTGAGTGCTAACTTACAACCTGTCTCAATAGATGGACACACTTTACAAGCAATTTCATTCTAGAAAGTCATATATTATTAAACTTTGCTCATGATCAATAAGGAGCATTTTTTAAATAGTAAAATTTCTCATCACCTTCTCTGAAACAGATACCAAAGACCAAAGATCAACAAGCACTTTGTTTCTCCCACCCTCCCAATTTGAGAATCTCTAAGCAAAAAATTAAAAAGGCCTTTTCAGGAATTTCAAGATTAAAAAACAAAAGTGAAGAACCGGTCCTCAGTAATCTTTCTTTAGATCTAAGAATTTGACTTTTTCAATTCACAGGAAGATCAAGTGAAATTCATTCCAGCAGACCCCAGAAATCCCACCAATATCTGCATTACCCAGAGATGGACATTTTATCAAAGAACAAAGTGCCCAAGACTTCGGGTTGCAAAGTTTGTGATCTGAGGATTCCTCTCCTGGAGATGGGGAGGGAGGAACTGAAAGTGAGAAGCTATTGAAGAGATAAAGGTTCAAAGTGATCCCACGGGGAGAGGCTTAACTTTACAGTCAGGCAAAGAATGTAAAAGAAAAGGAAATAGAAAGGCAAGAAGGGAAGGGAAGGACAGGAACAGGAAAGAGTGAGAAAGAGAAAAAAAGAGAAAGAGAGAGACTCAAAGAAAACACACACTCCTGAAGGGTTTGCACAGGAAGGCTTTCCCTCCTGTGATAGAGCTACACTGAACCTCTGGTATAAACGTTTATGGTATCTGTAAGATTTATGCTACCACATGAATTCCCAGCCCTGCTCTAATGGCAATTGGGATAAAAGTTTTACGTCCTGCCCCACCCAAATGAAATGCTATCAAGAAGGAAAGAGAAACAGAGAGTTTGCAACGGACTATAGTACCTTGCTTCTGATTACTCAGAGCACAACATCAATGCTATTCCTGTGGAGAAGCAGGGTCAGGCTGTGACAAAAGTCGCCATTCCCCTGGGAAGGAAGAGGAAAAAAGGAAAATGAGAAATGATCATTAACCAAGAATGAAGCATCAGCTCTACATGTTACCATGTATGCCTGTCATCTACCACTCATAACAAATACGCCCAATTTCACCAGGTTCATACCATTTCTTTCTCATAGTTTCTGAAAGTAAACAAGCTAGGTGTGCCAGAGCCTGCGATGTCTCACAAGACTGCAGTCAAGACACCCACCGGTGGGGTTGCAGTTACTGACCCTGGGGAAGACCTGCTTGCAAGTTCGCTGTTGTGGCTGTCAGCAGTCCTGCAGCCCTGGCCTGGTGATGAGCAGGACACATTCGTTGTTTGCCACATGGGCCCAGGCATAGCAGCTGGCTTCCCTCAGAGCCAGTGTATAAAAGGAAAAGAGATGCACCCAAGATAAAAGCCACAGGATTTGGTACCCTAATCTTGACCATATTCTGTTTTTTAGAAGCAAATCACTGGCTAGGTCTAAGGCCAAGAAAAGAGAGCCCCATGGGAATGTAAATTGGCAGAAGGCAGGAAGAACTGGGGGCCATCTGAGAGTCTACCAGCTACCCTGGGATATGGTGGAGGTGTAAATTTTTAAGAAATAATTATAGTAAAACATACATTACCATTAATCCCCCAAAAGCACTCCCCTTGCTTTGGACACACTTACTCCATCTTTCTAGCCACATCTTTAGAAAATTTGATCAAATATACAGTGAATGCAGATGCCAAGTGGCATCCAGTGGAAAGGCAGGATCATAAAGACAGTGTGGGGTGTCCTCATCCACCTTACTAACCAGACCTAGAACTGTATGACTTCTAGATCCTTCTCAAAATCAAAATGACCATAAAAAGGTAAATATATTGGATTGTTTCAGGACATTGAGGCAGCCATGATAGCACAACTAAAGACACTCGCAAAAGAGCACTTCCAGAACCGCTTCAGAAAGTGGCAAGAACAATAGGGTAAGTGTGTTCTAAGTGAGGGGGATGTTTTGAGGGGAATTAATGGCAATGAGTCTTACTATAATGAGTTTTTAAAATGTAAGTATTCGCAATATTTCGTGATCACATATTGTATATTTATTAAACAAAATGGTGTGGAGAGTCGTTGTTTTTCCTAACTGTGCACTTTGTAGCTAAGGCAATGAAAATGTAATAAACAAAGACAACCCTAGAGCATTGTGGGAAAGCCAGTATCTCTAATGGAAGACCCGTACACAACAGCATCACATGATAAGAAGTAGAAAACTATAGAGTTGTCTTCAAGTTTCTTTTTTTGGCAGTTACTCTCTTTTCCTGGAGGAAGCTAGTGTTTTAAAAGAGCCAATTAATGTCTTCTGGAGCAGAGTAGTTTCCCATAGATAGGCTTATTTGTTGCAGAAACTTTTAAAGATATTTTGCAAGGAAATACAACACATTAAATATTTAACAGCATAACTGCTCTGGTTCAAGCATTAGGTGAATAGGGTGGGGTAGGGTGGCATGGGTGGGAAGAACATGGTATCTACACCATCTTCCTCACTTCTAAAGTGATGAGAAGATAATTTGAGAATTTACAAATCCAGTAGAAATATAATAAAATCTATGAGTAAAATCTACAGAGTTTTAAAGGAAGAAAAATCATTACCTACTAGCTTAAAGGTGTAGGCAAATCACTTCTCCAGTCAGATCTTCCCTTTTCTCATCTGGACTAGGTGAAAAGAATAATTTCAACTATTGTTCTGGGAGCTGATCATAAAAATTCCAGTGATAGCTCTGGTACTGTGGTAGTTAATGCTCATTAACAACTACTATTAATATTAGACTGATGTATTATTAAATACCAAGATAGTATTAGATTTGTGTTACAGAAAGAAGGATAAAAAGCAAGAGTCCAGGTATCAAATAAGACTAGTAATGTGAAACACAGAAGTCACGAAGAGAATGTGAATTCTACATATAAAGAATAAATGAGATGGATTTCTGTTCTATCTGGATTTGCTGATACCAGACCTTTCTTCCCATAGTAAATAACTATAAAACTGGAGAGTTCCTGACATAACTGATTTTGGATGCAGGCATCAGGCAATGGTCCTCGGGAGGTCCTTAGTGCCCTGCCTAGGTTATGCCTTGATGGGTTGATTCCACCCTGGGATGAGTAACAAAACCTAGAGTGGAAAGGAAGGCAACTGAGTTATCTAAGGAGAGAGAATCCGGCAGTTTGCACAGAAGTCCTCTTGGATCCTTGGCTGAACACTAACCTCTGAATACATAGGGCAAGACTCCAGGAATCAGACAAAGAACAAATAGTAGGGAGAAACTTATTCCAGGGAACTTCCTGAGCTCACCCAGGCTTGAAGGCATTTGAGTTCCCACCAGGGTGAATGAGAGACTAGGTCAACACCCTGGGCTTTCACTAAAGAGAGTAAAAAGACCATAGTGTAGTTAGCCAAAGATCCTCCTAAAGCTTTTTTTTTTAAATCTTCGAATTAAATAAGAGATCCACAAGTAAATTAACTTTCCACTGGAATGAGTGAGTGAAATGAATAAAATTTTAAAACCTAAGTATCAAACAACTCAGCATTCTTAAAATAAAAATAAAATCATAAAAATAATGCTAGGCTGTATCTTATTGGATTTTATTATGTACGATAGTATAAGCAAAAACCTTTTAAAGACAAGGAGATTATACAGAAACCATTGTTCATTTTGTTAGTCGATTCTAAATACTCTGTAATGCTGTCATTCTCTTGAATGGTTTTACATTGTTTTGATATACTTAATGCTACAGTATACGAAGTTGTGCTCAAGGATTTCAAAGAAAGAAACAATATGGTAACTACTTTTAGGTTAGGATTATCTGGTGGTGAAACACTATTCTGCTTAAATGGTTATGTTTTGATCTGCGCTGTTTCGTTGTTATGCCCT
Source organism: Cavia porcellus (assembly GCF_034190915.1). Classification (NCBI taxonomy): domain Eukaryota; kingdom Metazoa; phylum Chordata; class Mammalia; order Rodentia; family Caviidae; genus Cavia; species Cavia porcellus. Next base: position 98,369,864 of record NW_026947487.1, read on the forward strand.
CTTTTATCTCAATCTCCACTCCATTATTTACTTTTTTATCTTTATCCTTTTAATTAAAGGAAAAAAATAGCAGGATATATTATAGTAACCCATTTTGACTTTTCATTACCTTGATTTAAAGCCCTGTATTACTCTCACCATCTGGTTTTTAACTGATGTTCCCCTATTCTGTTTTGCTGGATAGTATCAGGTTCGAAAGTTTAGGCATCAGCTGTGAAGATAATGAGATTCATTATGACGCCCATTCTTGTTGACTTTTAGCTACTTTTGAAGACCTACAATGTCTCCAATGTTTTGGTTTTGTCGATTTTATTCTTTACTGTTTTGTTCAATTGTATTATAACTAATGATATAGGCAATTCTATTAGAGATAGCGGGAGACATTATGGTAACCATTGTTGATCACCTGTATTATGTTTTTACATTATCTATTATGTCCACCCTTTTGACTTGACCGATTCTGTTCTGTTATGTCACATTTGGTTTTACTCTCTTCCAAAAAAGTAATAAGAACCGTGGGAGCAATGAAACCCAAAATGTGTAATAGTCATGGTACAAAAGAGAGGAAAAGAAAGTGCTCTAAACTATATAACTGCATGTATATTTAAGTGTATAAGATAGAAAATGATATCACAGAGTTTTATTGGATCAATGAACAGAACTGTTTGCAGTATCATTGATGGAATGTCCACTTTACAAGCTTTAATTTTGTGACTTGAACAATTATTTCTAAGATGACAATATGTAATCCATTAACTAGTGATTTCCTACTGTTCATTTTTTTTCTGTAAATCTGTATAACTTGTACCCTTTCCCTGCTTTTTATTTCTTTTCTCCTTAAATAAAATTTAAAAAAAAATCTAAAAAAAAAAAAAATAATGCTAGACATGTGAAGAAGCAGAAAATATATTGCATATGAAGACAAAAATTCATCAATAGATATACTCAGAGAAGACAAGAAGGATGGACAATAGTTTTAAAACAGTTCTTGCATTATAGGACTTACAGAACACAAGAATAAAGCCATAAAAGAGAACCATATTATACACTTATTAGCACTGTCACTGTCAGAAAGACATGGGTCACCAGAAACCCTTATTCAGACATGCAAAATGGTGCAGATACTTGGAAGACTGTTGAAGGATTCCTTATAAAGCTTGTTATGGCTTGTATCTAGCTCTCCTCCCAAAGTCTCATGCAGTCATAGGAGAGGAATTTCTAAGGTTGCTGGATTAGGATGTGTGTCTGTGGATTAAAGGTGTGATATAGGATTAAGGCTGTAGATGATGAAATCCCCGTCATGGGTATGGGTGGCACCAATCAATAGGCTTACAACGTATACGTAATGCAAAGGGACAAAGAGGTAGGGCAGGGTTGCTGCTGAGCAGCTGCTGTCTTGTCTCCTGCACCGGGAACTATTTCTCTTGTGTGATGCCCCTCTGCCATGACACCCTGTCTCAGAGCCACTGACTATGGGCTGAAACCTCTACAAGCTACAAGCTGAAATAAACCTTTCCTCCTTTTCCTCTGGGTGTGGGGTATTTTGTCTCAACAACACAAAAAGTTTTCAAGACAAAGCTAAACTTGGCTGATTATCTGTCCTGGCAATCTGTTTCTGGATATTTACTCCAATGAGTTTTAACATATGTCCACACAAAACCTGCACATGAATGTTTACACAAGCTTTACTTATAATTGCTAAAAATTGGAAGCAACCAAAAAGTTCTTCAATAAAGAAACCAACTTCACTATATGTATAAAATGAAATATTCTTCAGTGAAAACAAAAGTTATCTATAGATATAAAAAGACATGGAAGAAACATAAATGCATATTACTAAGAGAAAGTAATCATTCTAAAATGCTTACACACATATTATATAATTTCCAAAAGAAGCAAAACTATCAGAAGAATTAAAATATCAATGTGGTAAGGGTGGACAAAAAGGATGAATAAGTTAAACTTCAATTTACAAAGTCCTAAGTTAGAGCCGTAAAAGTAACACTCAAATGTTGATTAATAAAATTTGCTACATTAGTAAAATAAAACAGTGACTGATGATTTTGATAGAATGGAAAATTACCTAACAAAATTCAGCATCCATTTATTGTTTAAGGAAAAATTCACAAACTAGGAACACAGGAAACTTCCTTAAACCTAACAAATACTATCTACAACAAACTTACAACTGATGTTGTAACTAATATTCTTCTACCTAAACTAAGGAAAATGCAGGAATAACCCCTCTCATCACTTGCATTCAAAATATTACTAAAATTTCTAAGCATTGAAATAGCAAAAAAAGAAACAAAATTCACACATAATGAACTTGAAGTACAGTTGATTTTATTTATAGACAACATAATAGGATACATAGAAAAGTCTATGGAATCTAAAACAAATAAACTTCAACAATAAGAACTTAATGTCAGAATGCATAAACCTGATCATAAAAGCTAGAACTATGAAACTTCTAGGAACAAAACCAGGAGAATATTTTTCTGAACTTGGCTAGGTAAATTTTCTTAGGGAACAGAAAGTCACCACCATAACAAATTGATGAATTAGAAATTATCATGTATTTTGAAAAGATTTCTGCTTTCTAAAAGACAATGTCAAACAATAGTAATCAAGTCACACAATGGGGGAAATATTCATAATACATATCAGCCAAAGATATATTGAAGATAATTAGAAGATAGATAGGCAGACAGACAGACAGCTATATAAACAGATAGATATATAGTTATAAGATACCCAAGATTACCCACATGTATACCTATTTTTACATAATATACATATGCAGAAAATTGGTACACATGTGCATACATAATCATCTACAACTAAATAATAAAAATACAATAAAAGAATAAAAGGCAAAAGATTTGAGCAGATATTTTACAAAAGAAGATATATGCATATAAATATTTGCTCAGTATCTTTAGTCACCAAGGAATAAAAAATTGTGAATTACAACAACATAACACAACACATTCCTAGAGCCACTAAAATAAACCTGAAATTGCTGTGAAGCTCTAGAATACTCAGAAGTCTTGTACAATTCTGGTGAAATTTGTAAGATATTACAGTCACTTTGGAAAGCATTCTGACAGGTTTTTTAAACAGCTTAACATGTATTTAATTTATGATCCAGCAATTCAAGGCATTTCCCTTCCAGAGAGAGAGAGAGAGAGAGAGAGAGAGAGAGAGAGAGAGAGAAAAGAAAAAAAAAGAAAAAATGCATAGCCATAAAAAGTGTTACATATCCATGCTTTATTCTTAGCAGCCCAAAACAGGTAGCAGCTAGCTTTTGGTGAAAGTAGAAACAGATCATGATATATTCGGACAGTAGAATAATACTTAGCAACAAAAATGAAGAAACCATTGATAGATGAGGCAAAAGTATGCTGAGTGAAAAGCCACTTACATAGCCTGGTTCCATTTACACGGATTTCTAGAACAGGCAAAACTAATCTTCAGTGAGAGAAATAAGAACAGTAGTTATGTCTGTGAAAATAGGAGATGGCTTGAAAGAGACACCAGACAGCCTTCTGGGGTTACTGAAATGCCTGATAGGACTGTGGTTTACATGAGCATGTCTACCAAAACTGATTGAACTACACATACTTAAGACCTGTACATGTCACCAGGTATAAGTTATATCTTGACTTTACAAAATTTTAGATTCTATTTGAAGAAACTGATAAAATGATATTACAATGAAATGGAAATGCAGTGAATCTAAAGGAATCAAATAACCTCAAAAATGAGTAAGACGATAAGGACTTTCACTGCCAAATTTGAAAATTTACTAGAAAGCTATGCTATGTAGTTAAGTGGTAACAAAAGATACACATATCAGTGAAATAGTACAGAGTTTAGAAAGATCAATACTTATATAATCAATTGGTTTTTGGTAGGGAACCTCAGGAATTCAATGAGGGAAAGAGTAAGTTTTTCAATAAGTGATAAGGGAACAAATAGCTATCTATAAGGGAAAAAGTGAACTTCAACATATGACCCACATTATACATGAAAATTAACTCAATATGGATAATGTATTAGCATGTGTGTTTGAAGCAATAACACTACTTAAAGAAAATACAAAAGAATATATTTACCACCTAAATTAATACCAGATTTCTTAGGTGGTAATGAAAAAATATTAATTTAAGGGAGAATTTCAATATAGCAAACTTCCAAAATTAAAATCTTTTTCATTAAAAGACATTTTAAAAAGAATATATAAGCCATAGACTATTGTAGTCAGGGGTTACAAGGAAAACAATTAGAATCAGGACATGGAGTTTATAATATTGTTTTATGACGGTCACTCAGTGTTAACACAAGAAAATGCAGGAAATCTATCCACTACACTAAAGACAGAATATTTAGCCAAGGGCCTGAATCCGACAGCAATGTCCCACACGAGTCCAGATGAAGACCCAGAGCTCATGACAATGCCTCCCATGAGACCAACTGGAAGTCTAGAGCCCACAAGAAGGACTCACACCAGTCTCTTTTACAGATCCGTGCTGGGAAGGCCCAAAGGTCAGTGATGGAAGACAGAAAGGGTGAAGGAAAGGGTGCACTGCACTGGAGCCGAGAAGTCACACTCACAACAAAAACCAGGGCTGTCCTGAAAAGCACCACAGCCATCCTCAGTAACACAGAGGCCCCGAGCTCCTCTGACAACAAGCACAGTCTACCTGCCAGGAAGCCAGAGTGACGAGTTCATCCTGGAGACCAAGCAGCACATGTCTTCATCTCTAGAGCCAGGGAGCAATGCTCGATATGAGGACCAGAGCTTCTCCAGGAGAACCAAAGGCTCAAATGGCAGCACTTAGGGGAACCCACAATGCCTCAACGCCTCAGCACATCTCTTTCTCCTCCTTCTCCATGTCTCTAATTATGCTGGCAACTTTCCTCAGGTGGGACATCTATGCTCAGCACCAGGCTGATGTAATCCAGCTGGCGTTAAGTTGACCACCAGTTTTTAATCCATAACACAGACTAAAAGAAAATATTCACAAACATATATCTGACAATCCCTAAAATACGCAAAGAACTTTTCAAAACTCAATCATAAAAAACAGTATTTTAAATTGAGTTTTTAAAAAGTGAATGGAAAATGCACAAAAGATGATATATGAGTAGCCAGAAAGCACAAAGAAAAGGCACTCAACAGCATTAATCATCAGGGAAATGTAAATTAAACAAAAATGAGATATAAACATATACACACTACAATGTTTAACATTTAGAGACAACCTCAAATGTTGTTAAGAATGTTGAATAATGAAAAGTCCCATACACTGATATCAGGAATCCCAAATGTCTCTGGGAGAACTACTTTGGAAACCTGTCTGATGGTTTCCCATAAGGTTAAACATCCACCTACTTATGACCCAGCAATTCCACTGCTACGCATTTACCCAAAAGAAACGAAAACAAATGACACAATAAGACAATAAGACTTGTACAAGAATATTCATAGCAGCTTTATTCATGATAGACAAAAATTATAAATAACCCAAACATCTTTCAACCAGTGAACAGATAATAATTCAGTTATAATCATAAAGCAAAATGCTACTCATCAATAAAGAAGAATGAATTACTTGTACATGCAACAACAAGAATGAAACACAAAGGTATCACACTGAAAAGTCAGATATAAATGAGTACATTCTGTGCAATTCAATTTATATAGACTTTATATCTACAACAGGCAAAATTAATGCACACTGAAACAAATCAGAGCTGTTGTTTTCTTGAGAGCCTGGGGGAATGGAGTCAGGATGGAATATAAGAAGTAAGAGGACTATTTGGGGGTCAGGATAATGTTCTGTATCTTGAGTAGGGTTGTAAGTTACGTGGTCCTATGCATATGTGAATATTCCTGATGCTGGACTCTTAAAATATGAGAGATTTACTGGATAATAATTACATGTCAACTGTAAAACAAGAATCTAAATATTTTAGATGAGCAATGGGAGAAAAACATAAATAAGAGCCTGAGAAAATATCAGGATTCAGTTCATCAATGACTAACAGAGGCAGTAATCAATAAAAAACAACAAATCACATTGAAATTCTTGGTTTTCTTTAAAAATTTGATTTTTTTGCAAATGATTAATTTTCAATGCTATTTGTAATTGCTTTAAATAATTCTTCCCCTTCATGGGTATGCTTACTAAGGGAAATAAGCTAATTTTATAGTCAGTTCGTAACACCAGCTTTAAGCACAGACAGTCAATGACTAAACCATAAGATAATAATCTGGTCTGGCTATAATCTGGTAGGTGATGGACCCATAACCAAGAATTAGCAAACACCTGAATAGTGGGCTGCAGAGATGATAGGATTAAATGAGCATGAACATGCCTTAGATCATCCTCAGTTCACCTTTAGTCTGCTTATGTTTCTTAACTTAATGAATTTGGCCTTTTGTATGCTTTGGGCTGTAGTTTTTTCTGAAAATTTTTTCAGTGCTTTAAATACATATACGCAATGTACCAACAGACAGCTAAGGAAATTTTTCACTCACTTGGTAGATAGCAAATTTAATCTAGTTATAAATCATTCACTCAAAAAACAAGTAAGCAGACTGTTAAATAGTGTGAATGTAGGATAAACCATTTGACCTACTATTGAGAAGGGTGGTCTCACATCCTTCCTCCATCTACCTTGTTTGGGCTTAGAAATTACCAAAGGAGGACTTTAAAAAAGCATTTGCTGAGAGGCTTCAAGTCAGAGATGAAACAAATCATTTCTGCATAGGAATTCCCTAGACACTGCTCATGAGAAGACCCATATTGGTGGGGCATGGGTGTTTCATAGCCTGTGGGGCCCCACTCCTCACTCTTCCCTTATTTGGAGTGAAGCTGGTGTACCACTGAATGCCATACGTGATTGTAAGTGGCAGGGCCTCAGAATAACCAGTAAAAGGATAAGGTGAGGGCTTAGGCTAAGGTTTTCTCCAGACACCTATAAGAAGTTGGTTCCAAGAGTTAACCTTCCAAAAACCCTCACTTGTTGAAAATCTGAGACAAATTAAACAGAGCAGATGAGTCACATCTGAATTCTTCCCACTCCCATCCTACAAAACGATGTGGATCCCCTCAATACCCAAAGTGTGACCCTGAGTCAGCAGCATCAGCATTCCTGGGAGCTTATTAGTGACTCAGAACCTCAGCCCTACCCCAGACCTACTGAAACATAGTCTGCATCTCTACAAAATCCCCACGTGATTCATATGCACACAGAAATTTGCAAAATAGTCTGAGTTTCATGTTGTTGTTTCTTTCAATTTAAGAAACATCTATGTAGTATTTACTATGTGCTAGGCATTGTTTCATAGGGTTTTTTTAATTATTATTTTTTTTAAGAGTAGGAAGAATTTATTGAGAGAAAAAAAGCTTCTGTCTGAGATGGATAGAAAGGGACCCAGAAAGTGGGTTGCCCACCACCCCCTTTCTCAAGTCTGCTGAGCAAAGCCACAAGTGAGGCAGGCTGATGGTAGAACAGAACTGTAATTGGTCAGTATGATTACAAGTATAGTTGCTTATATACTATTGATCCTATGGCCAATGATAAGATAGGTACAAGGTGGGACAAAATTATAGTCAACCAATAAGTACACAACAAATATAGTTGGTTGGGTAACATTGATTAAATGGGGATCAAATGGGGAAAAAATCACATAGCAAAAGCACATGGATTGACAAGAGACTTTCCTGGAAGGGGTGGGTTATGGAGGTTTGGTCTCCATCCAAAGGCAATTGACAGCTATTAAGAATATCAGTCACTACTGTTTATCCCTAAGGGGAGGGTAAGACTGCTTTAAGATATTAATAAATTTAATCCTCATAGTAGTCTTCTGATGAAGTTACTGTTGTCACTATCACTTCAATGGAAACAAATACAGAACTCAGTGAAGTGACTTAGCCAAAGTCACACAGTTGGTAAATGGCAGAGCTATGATCTAAATCTTAGATACCCAGGTGTATTATTCACGTCCTTAACCACACTATAATGTTGTCCAACAGCATCTTCTGCAAATGCCATGAGGAAGATAGAAATGTTTTTTATACTTTTCTGAGGTCAGTTTAAGTGTCTAGTCTGTTAATTCTACTGTGATTCAATAATGAACTTTAATAAACTGGATTTTTCTACCCTAAAAGGAGGTTGGAGTTATGCTTATTTTAAGTGCCTCTCTCCAAAGAATCCAAAGGGGATGTTCCCCTTATATTCTGTAAATGATATGTTTGCCTAGTTTCCCTATTGCGGTTTTAGAACATAAAGACATATTTATCCAGGTATATAGCATTCTTAAATATTCATCCTTACAAAGCTGGAGACATTCCTTGAACTAATAACATAATGACAGGAAATGATTAAATCCACAAAATGGAAAGCATTAAGATTGTTTAGCAAGTGATTTATATAAACAAATATCATCAGACTGCAAGAAATAGCTATATCATTGTTATATATTTCTAGTAATAATTCAGCACTCTTCCCAAAGAATTAGTAGAACCCTTTAGCATATATAGCTTAAGGAAACAATTCTGAAACAACACCAAGATATCCACATCTCTGACAATTCCATGTCTCCTACGAGTGCATAGTAGACCAGTTAATTTCTGTGTGAGGCTTTTTCCATTAATCTTTTTCTTTCTTTCTTTTTATTTTTAAAAAGAAAAATAGGGAAAAAAAGGTAGAAACGATATGGCACTTCAAAAAATAGTAAAAAATCAATACTACTTGAATATTACATACTTTTATCTTAGAAGTAGTTGTTCAAGTTACAAAATCTAAGCATAAAAGTCAACAGTCAAACAATGATAGTACAAACTATTCCTTCTGATGAACTAACAAAGAATTAGTATTATGGCTGTCTATATTTCACACTTAAACATACATGCAGTTATATGTATATACCTACAAGTTGTTCTTTCCTTTTGAGCACTTTCTTTCCCTTTCATTATTATAATATCTATTGTTCATTTTGGATCTTATTACTCTTTCAGTTTTTTATTATTTTTATTTATTTTTTACACTAGGGATACAATATGTTATTTACAAACATGAATCTGATATATTCCACTTATAAGTATAGTCTCAAGTTGCCTCCATTTGCCTATAAAAGCCTCAAGATCATCATTTTTATAGCTGAGTAATATTCCATTGCATAAAACTACTACATCTTTTTCATCCATTCTGCGATTGATGGGCATTTTGGTTGTTTCCAAGATTTACCTTTGACAAAATGTGCTGCTATGAACATAGGCGCACATATATCCAATTATTCCCATCCTGGATATTTTCCCAGAAAAATTGAAAATTCATTAATCTTGATAAATGAATTGGCTAAACTTTTTGGTGTGCAATTTGCAAAACAGAAACAATATCTCTGTATTAGATTATCTATAGGTGATCTGTCTGAATTTTATTGGCAAAGTTAGAAAGCCATATTGACTTTTGGTAAACACAACTCTTTAAGATGTATGTTACATGCAAAACTTGTGTTATTTTATTAAATGTTCCTGAAGAATTATAGCTGTCAGCATTTTGTGTTCCCTTACATTTGGGAAAAAGACTCAAATACTAGTTTTGGTTGGCCAGATTATCCCTTAGAAAACCTACTTGTTCTCGTCCAAAAACAAAATTATGATCATAACCCAATAGCCTCTCTTCAAGTACATTTTCATCCTCCAACTGGTATTTACATTGATACTATCTAAATTACCTGAAAGGCACTTTCTGAGAGCCAGTCTGTTGTAAGGCAGTGATCTGAAGCTATTCCTTGAATACTTTTTTAAAACATACTGGTGTCTCGACTCTTCCCTTGTGAGTCTGGTTTGATAGGTGTTGGAATGTAACCTAAACTCTGAATTTAAAAAAGAATGCAAACAATCGTTGGATGCTGAATAGGAGACAGTGGACACCGTGATTGGCACAGTTATTTAACTGATAAGTGCTAGCTGTTCTCTGTCACCCATGCCCACCCTTTCTGCTGAGGCAAAGTGAATGCCTAAAATATAGTTCTTTTTTGCGGGTGATGAGGCCAGCAAAGCTCAGCGGAGCATCTCATCAGAGGAAAAATGAGAGCAGAGAAAGCAGCACCCAGTCACTGACCAGGAACTGTGACACAGAGAAATGATACTTTAATGCAGGGCAAGCGGTTAAAGACGACGAAAGGAAAGAAAACCTAATTTAGTAAAATCTGATCATCTGACAAATTTAGAAAAGACCATTGCCTTGCCAACACTTCTGATGCTAAATGAAATTGTACTCAGAAAAATTGGAGGGGAGAGGGTTAGAAGTAGAAAGACATTTTATATGGCTTGTTATCTGCATTTAAATAGAAAGATCAAGCTGGGCGTAGTGGCTCATGCCTGTAACACCAGTAATCTAGGAGACTGAAGCGGGAGGATCACAAGTTAGAAGCCAGCCAAAGTAGCGTAGTGACTTCCTGTCTCAAAATAAAAATTTAAAATGGGAGTGGAACATAGCTCAGTATAAAGTCTTTCAATTCAGTATCCAGTACCCTACTACTACAAAAAAGAAAGAAAAAAAGAGCTCAACTCCAAAGTTGGGGGGCAAGGAAGAAGAGATACTGTAATGAAAGTTACAGAGGGGCCAGGGGTGTAGCTCAACAGCAAAAGCCCCTGCCTGGCAAGCGCAAGGCCCTGAGTTTAATTCCTGATACAAAAAAAAAGAGCTTCTTGAAAGTTAAAGAATCTTCTTGGGAAAGAAGATATGAACCACAGCTCCTCTCAAAACTTAGCCAATACCCTCTCCTTTTTGTATATCTTAGGAGAGAAAAAACAGGAGCTAATACACAGGAAGTAACTTTGTTTACTTACTCATAAATTTATTTTCACAGGAAAAAAATTTAAAAATATACAAGAAACTATATGACCAGCCCACCCCTTAACAAAGGTGAATAAGAAAAATAGGGAAGGACTCCAGCATGAACAGAAAAGCTTTAATTAGAAAGCAAGAGAAAATGTTCTCTTAACAAAGAAGAGTGAAACTGAGTCTCTGAGGGGGCTCGCTCTGATGAAGGGGATCAAACTGGACCTTGCTGCATCGGTTTGCATACTTTCAAAAATAAACACTGTTAAAGATCCATTCATCTATTCAGCATACATTCATTGAGCATCTACTATGTGCCAAGCCCCATTGCTAAGAATAGTCTGATTCTACAAGTGATCTGCTGAAGCTAAGTAAGTTTTCTAAGAAAAGTAAATGAAAGGGCTGGAATTTAATCTTTTTTTTTTATTTTTTGCATGTATGGCTTTATGGTAGTATATGAAATGTCCAGAATAGGCAGACTAAGATAGAAAGAAAAATTAGCAGTTGCCTGGAAGAAATGGGGAAATGACTCCCAGGGAATTGGGGGTTTGGGGGTGTTCTGAGCTTGTATTCTCAAACGCAATAGTGGTGATGAATGTACAACCTTGTGAATGAAGTAAATTACTGCTGAATTATATGATTTAAAAGAGTGAACTTTATGGTCTGGAAATTATATCTCCACAGAGCTGTTATTTTAGAAAGCACTATTGTTGGGTTAATGCAGGGAAGTTCTCTTGGGAGTCATTGTTTTTTTCCCTTTGGGAATCCAAGTTTCCCTCCTTCCCCCACTGCCACCCCCCCACTCCAAGGCCAGCATACTTGACAGGAGTGGCAGCCGGGTTCCTGGGCTCAGGAAAGCAGTGCTGTGAGTGGGCGGCTGGAGACGCGGCAGGAAGGAAAAAAGAGGCTGTAATAATGATCGTAGCATGGTTTCAGGAGAGCTTTACATTTTTTAAAGCATGTTGTGGCTTCCAAAGAATTGTCTTGCTCATCATTTCATTCGATTAGACACATGAGGAAACTCAGCCCATAAGGGGTACTGTCCTCCATGATGCACGGATTGTGACAGAGCCCTGGCCAGGGCTCAAGGATGCCCCCGCCCAGGACAGGGTCCTGGAGAAGCATTAAAGGTGCAGAGGACCAAAGTACATCTGTTTGCCACAAGGTTTTGGGTGAGAAGCTTGCACCTGCAGGTGCTGAACAGGACCAGCTTGCTTACCTCCTTCTAGAGGCCTTCCTGACCCTACATGACCTGTCTCTCCTGGCAGCTGCACAGGCATCTGTCCTGACAAAATGACCCTGCATAATAATTTCACTTTCCTATACTTCCCAAAGATGCATGAAATCTCCAAAGTCAGAAGTTAATCATGATTCATATTTCTATCACAAGACCTGATGAGGAATATTGATGAGAGAAAAGGAGGAAGGAAAAATGGGGTATACTGGAAGAGGAAAGGAAGGAGAGAAAGACTTCAGTGAAGCATGAATGAAGTCTTCCTAGAAGGTAAGAAATTAAGCAGGAAATCACTCCAAGGAAAATCAGAAATAAAGAAGTAGAGGCTGCTTGGAGAACCCATCCGGCCAATATCTTGGCTGGAAGGAAAGGTTTTAGACTAAGCTGATGAGTTAAGAATTAGAGTTCCGATACTGTTTTACAGGATTGGCAGGCATCGTCCATGGATGGGCATCAATTGAGTGCCTACTGTGAGCCAGGTTTCTGCTCAGCAGAGGAAGTGAGAAGAGCCGGAGCCCTGCTGTCACGGAGTTCACAGACCTACAGACCAAACCTGTCCTTCAAGACAAGAAGGAATCAATGAAGGTCCTCACCCAGGCAGTGATGCAATTTAAGTAGAGTTTGAGGATCATTTATCTTGATTAGAGTGAAAGATAGTCTGCAATGAGGTGAGAAAAAAAAAGAAAGAGGAAAAGGAATAGACAGGAAAGGTGGAAAATTATTGGAATCATAAACTGGTATTCTGTATCGTTCAGTCAGTGTGTGTCTTGTTTACCAGTATATCCTCAATAGATGAGGTGATGACAGGTGCCCAGGAAATATTTATGGAATGGGGTGAGATGAGATAGAGTGATGTGGCATGGCATGGGATGGAGCTGAAGTAAATTCAGGGAAGGAAATAGAGGAGCTCTGGACTGAGCATTGTGGTCTCCAGTATTCTGGCTCCACCATTAATGATCAGTTGGCTAAACATTTTGCACAACTTCCTGGTTCTTTGTTTCCTTGAGTATTGAAATGGTGAAATATGTACTTTCATGCAGACTTTGAATGCTTTGTGTGGTAAAGGCAACATAGTTAGCTAATTTTGGATAATGTTAGTTTGAATAAATACAAGCAAATCTCTTGATCAAAGGATATCTGTGATCCTTGAACATTTCAGGGTCAATTTGAGAGCACCAAGGGAAAGGTAGTGTATGCTATGGTTCCTCAAACTCATTTAGCTGCAGAAGCACAATTCTTACTTTCTTTTTTAATATTCAGTCTTGCAGAGCTAATTTCCACCAGAACAGAAACTCAGTAAATACTGCTCTCGGCAGTCTCCAGAACCACAAGATCTGTAGCGATCATCCAAGTTCACCAAGACAAAGATGGATGTGAGGATTTGGGGTTCACGAATAGTGTGGAGAATCTGATAGAAGTTGAGGGGGCCCTCTCTTGTAGGATGGGACAAAATAGAGTTGTAAAAAGACTTGTAAGACTATAAAAGACGTCTACTACTGCCATGCAAGTAAAACTTGAAATTTTGCTTTAAAAAGCAAGCCATTCCCTGCGAGAGGCATTGATATTCTGGCATGGTTTTTAATTTCCTATCCCTGGGATTAGGTATGTCAGGGAGGAATCCTTTGGCTGCCTTCTCTCAATGCATCCCAGAGCTTTTTATTTTGTTATCCATTTCCCTACATTGTGTGCTTTCTTTGAGAATCATAACCGTGTGAATATTTGACAATTGGATGGTACAAGCATCTTGAAACATACAGTTTTCCCCAGAGCTGCATTTCACACTATAATCCGAGGCGATCTCAGTTGCCAGAAACACTCACACCGTTAATGGATTTTGGAGGAAAGACGCTGGTAATGAGATTTTCAAATGTGAATTGTTTTGCTTTCAAATGCAGGGTGAAATCCAATGAAATATTACCTTAGACACACCAGTGTAGTAAGTCCAGCTGATCAAATGAATGCTTGATATATATTTTAGGGAAGCCTTTCTGTTTCAAACAAAAGCAGGAAGGGAATCAGTCTTATTTCTGATGGGATGAGCCCCTGAGTCCTGGAATAGAATCATTCTTCCACATCTTGGAATATATTCTGGGATCTTCACACCATCATTCTGGTGAAACTGATGTTTTTTATTCATTTATTCAACAAAAATTGAGGCCCTACTCTGTGTCAAGAACTACTTTGTGCACCAGGTTGGGCAACAGTGAACAAAATAATGAAGTCCCTGTGGCTGTGAGACTGGTAGGATATGTACACATGATAAACAAACACAAGTATTTAAATAGCAGATGATGCTGGTAACCATGGTCTTCTCGGTAATAGAAGCAAGATCAGGGTTACAGAGTAATAGGACAGAGGCTTATTTTAATTAGGATGTCACAGAAGGCCTCTCTGTGGAGGTAACTTTTGAGCAGGAACCCAGAAAGAAGAGGAAACCAAATTCCAAGAAGAACTGCTCCAGGTCCCAGAAGTGCTCTGGGATGATGGAGCTAAGATCTGTCTGATTCCAGACAGAACATCCCTTTTAGAGTATTCCTGTCCTCCCTGGGAACTAGAAAGAACCATCGAGACAAGGCAAGAAGTTGCAAACAATAACAGATCCACAGGAGAGATCTGGCAGGAGCTAAAAGAAATGATGCCAAGACACCAAGAAAGGAAAGTCAGGAAGGACCTGTGGACAGAGTCCAGGCAGATGGCTGGCTGCACCTGGGCCCTATCAGCCAGGCCTGCCTGTCAGTAGGTCAAAACTGCGCTACTTCCTTTGTCCCAGAGCCTGAATCCCCACCTCACTTCTCCTACACAATGAATGATCCACAATAGCTGTGTGGATCCTGGTGTCCCTCTTGGTTCTCTCTGTTCTTCACATAAACCCTCAGGACATCCTTGGGAGCATGTGTAAGAGAGAGTGGCCTCACCCGCCAGGAAGCTCTACTTCACAATTTACCTCCTTCTTTAATAAGTAGTAAGTCCATTCTGTTTGGCAGCTAGAGAGAAACCGATCACAATGAGCAAACACTCTGATAAGAGTAGAAAAAGCAGCCTCCTCTCCCCCAGTCCACACCCACATCATTCTCCCCATACAAGATGGCATGACAGAGCCATCTTCAGCAGAGGGCTGTTTTCAATGTATATGGGGTTGGCAAAGGGACTTGGGGGTCTGATCTAAGCTAGCCTGATTCCCTCCTTGCAAGTGATAGGCTTGTGGGTCTGGGATCTTTGTAGTTAAATGTTTCTTTGCGCACTTCCTGTCTAACTGTGATCAGCTCCTGAGACAGAAATACGAGAGTTCATCACTTTATCTCCAACCTTTAACCCAGTTCCTGGCAAACAGTAGGTGCTCAAATGGGAGTGCAATGAATGAGAAGATGGAATGAAGCTTAATTCTGCAAACTAAAGACCTACAGCAGCAGCTAGTGGTGCACTGTGCTCTGTCTCCTCAGTCCCCTTGATTTCAGTGTAACTGGAGTGAGCATCTCTCCCAGGGAACAGTGCCTTCCTGCCACTGGGCCTCACAGAAGGTCATCTGCCTGCCTTAAAGGCTAATGGGAGGCAATGACTCCATGGAAGAGGGGGGAGATGAATTCTTAGCCTGTAGGACGGTGCTACAGCGCGTCCTGCATTGTTCTTCATAAGGCCCGGGCAGGACTGAGGTTACTCCCACCCATGGGTCACCTCTGGCTAATGCCTCCTTTATTGGTTTTCCCTCCTTCTCTGTCTTCCTATCTCTTCTACTACCCTTTGATGCTTCCCTAATAAACTACCTGCATTTAGTTTCTTTTCTCCAGCTCGGACTTGGAGAAACCTAAATCACATTTGGGGTCTAATAGGGACTCTATTTTCTGACCCTGCTCAGTTCTCTTGTGGTTAGAATTTATTTTATATGGGTTTCTCTGATGCTTGAACTAACCTCTGAACACTGCCAGGCACAGTTCTCTTGCTCTTCTTCCAGTGGTCACTAAACAATACTCCTGAGGGTTCACCCTCCACCTCAGAAGTTTGGCCATCATTTCTGACTTGCTGTCTTCTCAGACAGGAAAATTGAATTAACTTAACATTTGACATAAATGGCTTTGGGGATACTGGCCCCAGCCCCTAAATCTGGAAGTCTGAAGACCACATCAAAGCACTTACTGAGCCATTCAGAGAACACATCTTCTCAAAATTAGATCACAATGTCTTCTAAAGGGGCCAGCAGAGTAGAAACCAGAAGGACGCCACTTTCAAATATGACTATTTGAGAAATGACAGCTATTGTTCCAGAAATTCTCCTCCACCCTACTGCTGTGCTGCCTGTTTCACATGGGACTCTCTGAAGCAAGAGGATGGAAAGATCTGTGGAGATGAAGCCTTCCTTTCAACAGAAAACAAAGGCCTGGCTGAGGAATCCTTCCATTCCAGTTCCTGCAAGATTCCTCCTTTCATCTAGGTACATGGTGAGCCCAGGAAGGGAAGCGGCCCCATTGAAGTACTGCAGTGTAGCCAGATGCTGGATGTTAATGGAGCAGATGCCTCTTGGGGAGGAGTAGGAAACAGCCTCCAAGAAAAGACTGCTTTGCATTTGGGTGGGCTCGACGTGGAACACGCTGGAGCCAGCAGAAGGGAGGTCTGGCGAAGAATGAGTTACATGCAACCAACACTATCAGTACTTTCCAACTTTTCCTTGCCTTCTAGTATCCTCCTCAGTCTCTCTGCTTGTGTGCTTTTGGCCTTGTGAAAAACAAGCCAGAACAGGCGGGAGTTTATGCAAGCAATGAGGAGTGAGCATTTGTGGATAAATGACACAGTTCCCTTGGTCTTTGGTAGGATAATCCTAGGTGCGTTTCATGTTCTCAGCAGAGGGTCCCCAGCAGAAAGCCTAGCTGCCTACAGCAGTCAGTCAGTCATTGTCACCCAGTTATTGACTGTTCCTTTTCTTGTCTCACCCTCAGATACACTCTGAGTATGGCTTGGGCTTATCATCAAAATAGACCCTGTGTACCTAGGATTCATCTTTGGGTAAGATTTTAGGGAGAACCAAGCTAAGACAATGCAGAAAGTGGTCTATTCATAAAACAGCTGTCAATAGCCTTGGGGTGTTCACATGAGCCTAGTCCTGGCAAGTGCCAGTATCAAAGGACAGCTAATTCCAGCAATGAGAGGAAGGGGAGATGCAAGCCTCCAAGACATGGAATAGAAGTGGCCACCAGAGAGGGTGCTTTGTCAGTGAAACCCTGTCAATGAAGTATAGATGCACAAATGCTTCCCAAGAGAAATACACATCCAGAGACCCTACAGTGTTATTCTGGGGATCCTGCATTGTTATGCAGGGGTTACCACAACAAAGTACCGTAGACTGGTAGTTTATGACAACAGGAAAGTATTTTTTCATTGTTCTGGAAACTAGAAGTCTAAGATCAAGGTGTCAGCAGAGTAGGTCTCCTCTGAAAACCCTCTGTGTCTTGTAGATGGTCATTTGATCACTCTTTTTACATGGTCTTTTGTCTGTGTCCTTTCTTCCTCTTCTTGGAAGGATTAGTCATATTGAAGTAGGGCCCATTCTTTCCATTAAATCTCAGTTACTTCAAATGAAAGATATAGTCATTCTTATTCTGACCTAGGACTTTGATATATGAATATTTGACTGGGGGAGGAGCTTAATTCACTCCATAAAAGACCTCAAGAGATGCCAACCTTCATATTAAATGCAGGGACTGAGACTGCACCACTTGCAATTTCCTCAGTATGGCACCTGCTGGCTAGGGAGCAAAGTGGTATTAGAGCAGAGAAGACGCAGGATAATGAAGCCTGAAATGAGCCTGTCAGAAATGAAGAGGGGCAGGAGGTGAGGATGAAAAGTCTAAGCCACAAGAACTATTCGACCCACCAGTGGGTCTGGTCTTATTTCTATGGAAATGAGCTCATTATGGTTAAATCCTTTTCCAAGCCCTGGTTGATTCATGAAGTGGTTTCAAATGTTGATAATCACTTCATGAATCACTGACAAACACAGAAGCCAAATACTGGCACTTATGATTGTTTCCTTTCCTGATGAGCATTCCTGCCATGATGTGGGGTCTCCCTCTCTCAGGAGCCAGGTGTGCAGACTAGAAAAGCCTTATTTACATGCCAAAGCCTCCTGCTTTAGTAATTCCTCAATGGCCATTTTGTTGGATGTTGAATCTTCCCCAAACATTTAATAAACATTAATGAATGAATCCTAAAAAATCACTTTGAAACCTTTACAACATTGAGTATGATGTGATCAGTCATCAAGTTCTGCAATATTGTTTCCTGGGGGAAGTAAAATCGTGTTTTTCAGAAGATGTCATGGCAGCCATGTTTCTGCTCAAAGGGAAATCTATCTCAGCACAGCTTATGCATGGGAGCTGGCCATTCCTTCCAGGCAAAGAAAGAATGTCTACTTTTCAGACAAACAACAATTTGCATGGCACCAGTTCACAGGGTGGGTGCTGGTTCATAGGGTGATGAGTCTTTGTTCTCCTCACCCCACCACAGTCCATGTATGGCGCTGACTCATGGGGAAAGACTTGAACCTCCCTTATGGATACTTTTGTCCAAATGTTCATTGATGGGGGGATCAAAGCTAAATAGTTCAAACGAGTGGCATAGTTGGGACTAGAGGCTAGATTTGAACTCCTTTTTCTCACAATCCTTTTTCTGTTCCACTCTTTTGTCTTGCTCCCTTTGTTCATAAGACTTCCTCATGAAGAAAAATCTCTCATGGCTTTAGCATCCTGGAAATGGATTTCCCACAGAAATGCTTCTGATTCTGACCCTTAGTTGCAAGGTTTCAGAAAACAGTCACTCTATAGACAACCAGAAGGTGTTGAGCATCTGTCTATTGTGTTTCCTTCATTGAGTATGCAAAGTTTTGTTGGCTTTCATGTGCCAGGCATAGAAGACAGCTTGAAATAAGACAAGGAACTAAAGAATAACCACTACCATAGCATGGCTCTTCTGTAAACAGCCCTGGTACTGCAGTTGGGAGCAGGTGTGAAGTAGACAATCGTTCTAGTTTGCTTTCAACATGACTCCAGTTGAGGCAAATGCCATGATGGACACAGGTAAAGATTATTATTAGATCTAACTTCAGAAGTGTCTCATCCAAAGAATTAACATCTAAGCTGATACCCAAAGAAGAGAGAGCTGTCCAAGAAAAAAAAAGGACAAAAAGTATGAAAGGCTTCAGGAAGGAGACAGGTGTGGGCTATAGGGGCAACAGCTTATCTTTACCCAGAGTGCTCAGCAATCAGGCCTTTAGGTACCAGAAGCTTCTGGCTACCTGAAATATGACCAAGAAATGCATCATCTTCCCATTTTGGAGGTAGAAATACAGCTCTATCACTAAATTGCACTCGCAGATTCTTAACAATGCTGGAGGGTGATTCAGGACCTCTTCAAGTCTCAGATTCCTCATCCTCATTCTCACTGGAGGAAGGAACAGTGTCCCATGCCATAATTTTAGGGCTTCTGAGAACACTGTCTGATGCCCTTAGGTTTTGTCATCAAAGATTTGGAATCCACTTATAGCTCCCCTTGATAACTGGGTGATCTCAGGCAAGTCACTATGCTACCTTCTACCCACAGACTCCTCTACCTCTTAGAATCTTTGAAATATCAAAAGATGATCAGGTCTGTGAATTTCGCTGTCTGTTGTGTTTCCATCCCTCACCTGCAACAAACTTCTTTCCATCTCATGCCCTAATATACAGTTTGATCCTCACTCCTCTGACACAACAATCTAAATGACTAAAATGACAGCAAGGAAGGGCTCATAAAGTAGGGACATCTGAAAGATGAGAGAAGTAGGCCTTGAAGGATGAGAGAAGTTTTATAGGCAGGAGAATTGGGGAAAATGAGATTCCTAGTAGGTAGAACCACTTATGCAAAAGAATGTAGATCTAAGAAAAGGAGCTTGAAACAAAAGACTACCATGTTGGGTGGCATGTAATGTGGCTGGAGATGAAAGAAAGAAAGAAACATCCCTGAGGATCAGCTTGTGAAAGACTCCTGAAAGTGACAGAGACAATCCGAGGGTTTTCCATAGAGGAACGATAAGATTGATGAAGTGGTCTGAAAGGTCACTCGCTCTGGACATTAGCTAGAAAGATGGAGCATTGGAAAGAGACAAAGAGCTGAGGCAAGCACTTAAGTTTTTTCAGATGTCTAAATGGAGCCTCGAAGGTCTGGAGCCTGGACTGCAGTAGACAGGAAAAAGGGCTGCACTGGCCAGTGAGGACAGTCCCTGAACAGTGAGAGCAGAGGTACCTGGGCAGTATCGGAGGGTGCTGTCCTGACCCCACACCAGGAGACTTACCAGAGGGTCTACTCTGGAGACACAGAGTGGCCTCAGAGGTGACACAGCCATTGCAGACCCAAAAGGAGATGCCTAGCTGCCTTCCCTCACCGTCTTCTCTCTCCCGCTTCCTAGTAACTGGCAACTGGTCCTCCTTAGCTCTGTTTCCCTCTCCTGCACCATATGACACATCTCTTCTTTGTGATTTCAAAGTCTCCTCCAACTGAGCCCTGACTGACATTGTCACCCTCCCACCAGTCTCGCATGCCTGCAGCTGCCAGAGCCTCCCCACAAGAGACTATTCTTTGCACACAGCCTTCTCACCAGCCCAGCCCTTATCTCAGCCTGCTTTTCAGCTGAAAAAAAGTTTCTGAAAACCCTCTTTTGAAAACAATAATAGCCAGGTTAGATTTTCAACCCATTGTTCCTTCTGCCCTGAGACTGTATTTGACTCAACCAGGTGGTTTAAGTGTTGTCAGCCCCTCCCCACCTAGCACTGTGTGCCTCTGATGGGAAGGATCTTATCTCTAATCAGTTTTCTAGGTTACAGACCCAAATTTCCTCTGCAAAACAGGAGACAGAGAGGCTTTGCTGGCTCCTCCTCATAGGAATGCTACTGTGCTTTGACAAACCCCAGAGTCTGTTTCCTAGAACACCTCAGAGTCCAACAGAGCCTGAACCCAATCCAACAGCACCATCCCAGGACAAAGTTGATTTTATGTTCTATTCCAAAACATATAAAGTGACTATTAATGCTAAGCAAAATAAAGTTCATTCCAACAAGCAACTTTTGTAAGCCTTCTCTGCTCCAGCTGTAGGCTTTAGGTGGCTCACATCTGCCTGGGGAGGGTTGCAAGAAACTTAAACATAGATGATTTGCTATTTGATCTAGTAAGTGCAATCCAGTGAGTGCTGGATAAGAAAGGCACTCAGCAGACTGATAATATCTGTGATATTTCTTATTCAAAACAAAGTTAGATATTTATAAATTTTATATAACATTTAATGAAAATACATTTAAAGAATCAGATTAGGATGCACAACATGTGCCCTGCCAATAATAAATTTATCCTAAGCTATAATTCAGAAGGAGCAAGGGTACTTAAGGATATTCAGTGTATCATTTTCTAGTTCACATAAAATGGTCCTGGTAATTGAGATATATCAACCCAAGGATAAAGTATATAGTTATTTAGACTAATTACGAAGACTAGTTATTTGAATTCTACATGGATCTAATTTCTAGCAGAAGAAAGAACACAAAATGTTAGGTTCAATAACTGCATGTGGTCTAGACACTCAAAGGCTTTGGTTGCAGTGGGTTCCTCTTTTAATGTCCATAGATTAAAAGGTCCTTCTCTCCAAGCTCCCACTTAACTGTCAGAATGATACTATCAAGGTCTTTGTGTTTATGCATGAGGCAACTGAGGCTCAGAGCAATTAAATGCCATTAAAAGATATGCACACACCATGAAAATTAAAGAACTCAGGCATCTGAACTCCACGTTCAAGTCCCTCCCTTACTTCCATCAGCTAACCAGGTGTGATGTCCAAGAAGAACGGCTCATACTGCCATTGGTTAGGACAATAGTTAAACCAACTGCTGCTGCTGGAAAAAGCCATGGAGGAGGTCACATTCCTTATAAGAGAACCTGCCTACAGCTTCGTCCTGAGACATGTGAGCCAGCCTGTGGGGATGCAGAGAGTGTATCAGCCGGGATCACAGCACCTAAGAGTGAGGACAATGTGAGCAAGGGAGGAAACCCCATCAATGGGCTTAGCACTCCAGTGCAGGGTCAGGGGGGAAAGCGACCACTTCTACTGCCCTGTTGCTGAGTAACCACCAACTACAGACACTCAAGAGTATATACTTCCTGCCTTCATTTGTCAGTGAATACTTGATTGTTTTTCACATCTTGACTATAATAAATAATGTTACAATGAGCAGAGGAGTACAAATAGTTCTTCAAGACCTGGATTTTAGTTCTTTTGGATAAATATATTGAAGTGGAATGGCTAGATTCACAGTATTTTTAACTTTTTGAGGAAATATCATGATGTTTTCCACAGGGGCTGTGTGCCATTTGACAATTTCACCAATAATGCCCTAGAGTTTCCATTTCTGGATACATGCTGTCAATGGTTTTCAGTCTTTAAAAGTAGGAAAATCCTGCCATATATGATAACATGGATGAACCTGGAAGACAACTGAGCGAAGCAAAACTGGCCAGGCACAAATGATAAATATTATGATACCAGAGAGTGGAATGGTGGTTTCCAAGGGTTGAGGGCTGGAGGAAACAAAGTGGCTGTCCAATGCGTGTGAAGTCTTGGGTAAACAAGATAAAAACGTTCAAGAAATCTGTTGCACAACACCACACCTTAAGTTAATAATGCTGAATTGTTCACTTAAAGATTGCTAAAAGATCTGATCTTAGGTTGCATATTTTTGCCCAGCATAAAAGAGAATGTCCGCCAAGCTGGACTGCCAGAGCTCAGGCCCTGGGTTTCCTTGCACTTTGCTGTGATGACCTTGGGCAAGTCACTCAAACTCTCTGCATCTCCATCTCCTCATCTGTAAAATAAGGACAATCATAGTGCACACTTTATAGACTTGTCATACAGTTTTGTGCTTTTCTGACATTAATAAACAGAGAACATTTCCTAGAATATACTAAGAAGACACCATCCTTGGAAGAAAGGACTTCTACCCTCTTTTTACTAATAAAGGAATTGAAGCTCTAGGAATGTTAAGTTTCTTCACTCAACATGAACATGAAGGCCCGATGCACAGCACAGACAGCGGGCTCTGCCAACACAGGCGAAGGAGGAGATGCTGCTGCCTGGGGTGATGCATGGAGGCTTCCTGGAGGAGAAGGCACAGCAACTTGGCTTTAAAGAACAGGAAAAGAATGGATCAATCTTTTTAGAGTGCTGATTGTTGGGACACAGGCACACGGCTGAGAAGATGAATGAGCATCAAGCAATAGGAGATCCGTGTCACAGAATCCTCATCTGTCTGGGGTCTCAAATGCATGGCCAAGCTGTCTAAAGACACATGCTTGCAATAGTATAAAAGCTGTTGGCAGCAGTAAACAGAGTCCAGCTCTGGTGCCAGACATTTCCACTACCTCCCCTCCAACAAGCTCCCAGCAGGAAGTGGTAGCAACACCCTCCCAGGGGTCAAGGATGTCCCTCATATCCAGAGACTCTTACATGCTTACGTGCCCCAAGGCATATTGCCAACAGACTGACACTCTACAAATCTAGGATGAGCCTGATTTTCTAAAATCTCCTTGTGACACAATGAAACTGCTGGTCCATAAGCTGCACTATTTTTTAAAGAGAATAAAACAACACAAAACAGAACAAAGCAGATCAGAGCAAAACAATACAAGCAACACAGGATTTCAGGACAAGACAACAGGAAATCAACCATGGCTACCACAATGTCTCCCGTTCTCCCCAAAATAGTTGTCATATCTTCACACACTTCTTGCTTTGAGGAGCAAAAAGCTAAAATCTGGGCTTGCTTTCTAGTCTTGTGATTGTAATTCCAACAAGTAGTGTGAGGCCTCATCCAGAGTGGGTGCCTAAGCACTTGTTAAATCAAAAAAGTTTAATGGGGCTGAACATGTAGCTCAGTGGTAGAGCACTTGCCTGGTGTATATGAAACCCTCAGTTCCATTCCCAGCACCACAGGGAAAAAAAAAAAAAAGAAAGAAAATAAAACAAGGTAATCACTTCCACTTCTATCATTGGGTTTAATTAAGTAGATCCCCTCCCCACTACATGCCAGGGGACCTTTCCTTTTCCCTGGCACATCTCCCTACAAGCTAACAGAACTCAGCACCCTTTGCCCAGTCTCGCATAGTCTTTAATAATGGCTTTAAAGCCCCAGTTCTTTTCTTTGTATTACACAGATGATGCATGTTAAAAACATAACAAGAATAAGCCAAAAAATAAAAAAACACTGCAACCCAGTACACAACTTTTTAGATGCTCTTCATAATGCAGAATGAGATCATATTCTGCATGGTGTTAGTATCTTAGTTTTCTTAAATTATGAAGAATAATTTCCTATGTTAAAAATATCATTTGATGACTGTGTAGTATTTCACTATTTAATAAAAGTTTCTGTAGAGCACTCATTTCTTAGCATATAGTGACCTAAATAAAAAGCAAGGTTCATAATGAAGGAATCATGGACAAAATAACACACTGCCTGTGATTTGCTTTAAAATGAACCAGTGGGGAAACACACCAGAACTGAGACAGAACATGACAAGCCATATGTTGGTCATTGTTGAATTACGATGGCTATATGGGGAGGTGCCACATGATTCTCTCACTTGTGCATATGTTGATAAGTTTCCACTTCAAAAAAGTTTAAAAATAAAAGCAGGGTCCAAATGAGATCTAAGAAGAGGATTCAGCGACAAGGATGGAGATACAGTATTTAAAGTTAGCTTTTTGCACCCAAAGAAAGAACAATGCTTCATTTAAAGATGTTCAGCCTGTCGTTCCAACAAATTCAAGTTCCTTGAGCTACTGAGTTGAAATGGAATCCTCTCCCTTTATTATTTCCTGTCCTGTCAGAATGGATTTGCATTTTAAGTGTGTGCTCAATGTCACATCTAAATTGGAACTAATTGAGACATTCAGGAATGTGGATGAACACTCCAGCCCCATGAGGGATGACAGAGGGTTTGCCCATTTAGAGACCTGCAGTCAGGTGGGGAATAGAGGCATGGCCTTGCCTTGACTGTATGAACCTTGAACAGGTGATTTCACCCCACTTGAGCTTCAGCTTTCTAATCTGCAATAGGGAAAGACTGAAACCAAATTAACTTTACAACTTCTATCTGGTTAAAAAAAAATAGGCTGTACTCTGGGAACCCTTTGTACCACTCTGCTTTGCAATATGCAAATCAGCCAAATTTGGTAATTGGACAGAGCTGATGGGAACAATTTAATAAACTTTGATAACATTGCATAAAGTAATTGTTCAATTATTTCAAATGGCTCACTTCGGGAAGTACAGCAGGGGGGGTCTACAGAAATTACCTTCCTATATTAATCTTCTCATCCAGAGGAAGCAAAATGAGAATGAACACTGTAGAGGGTGTTTTTGTTTTAATTCTGATTAACTGTACTTTCATCTGAGCATTTTTAAGCCATGCCTTGGTCTTCCTCATATGGATGTTGACTGAGTTCTCCTATCAGGATTTTAATTAACACCAGGTAGAAAAGGGGAAGCCAGGATGACACACTATTACTTCTGTTTGATTTAAAGTCAACGCTGGGGACTCTTCTTCGATGAGCTGTTGAAATTGTCTTATCTCATGCATTCCAAGGATGGCTGTTTCATGTAAATGTCATTTCTGCTGTCCAAAATGTTACAACACATGCCAGCACAATAGAACTACTGTCTTGTTCTAAGAGACACGAGGGAGCCAGCAAGCCTTTGATTAAAGGCACGATTCGAACATCAAAGTGCTGCCTCTCCAGGAATCAAGACTGCGAGTAAGGGAATGGAGACTCTGGCTTTAGCAATAGCCCAGTCCTCTATCCGAGGAAATGCCTAGATTTTCAGGGCTTAAGCCATCTGCAGGACTCTGGCAGGAAAAGGGCAGAGTGATGCAGGTACATTTATTGCATCCTGTAACCAGCTTACTTATAGTCAGTTTGCAGATATGCATCTGCTCCTGTTTCTGTGCAGAATTCTTTTTTCTAGGACCAGAAGACAGGTGATATTTCCTCCAGAGAGAGAAGGAGGGAGGTTGAAAGAGAGAGAGAGACAGCGAGACAGAGACAAAGAGAGACCAAGAAACAGAGAGACAAAAGAGAGACAGAGAGCGTCTTAGGTCCTGGCTCTAATTCATGCTGTACCATTTACCAACTGTGTGACTTCATACAACTTACTGGGCCCCTCCAGGCCTCCATTTTTTTAATCTGTAAAGTGAAAATAACAGTATCCTATACATATATATATATACAAAATGTTGTATGTTCATGCAACAAAATATCTCACAACAATAAAAAATTAACTTGGTAAATACAACAAAGTAATAAAAGTAAAAACATTATGTAGAGTTAAAGAAACTAGACAACAAAAGTTATCTACTGTGTTATTCCATTTAAATGAACTTCTAGGGTACAAGATGAGGGCCATCTGGACAGGGGACAGTGTTAACTAGAAAGGGGCACAAGAGAGCTGGCTGAAGGGACAGGGACATTTTCTATCTTGACTAGGTTTGTGCTCATGTGAGTGTGCACATGTAAAAAGTGTCACTGAAGTATCTCTAGGAAATGTGGACTTCAATTAAAAAACCATAATATATACCAAAATATCATAATGTATCCTATGAAAATTAAAACTAAAAATATCATAATATATACCAAAAGTACCATAATATATCCTATGAAAAAAATGTAAAATGAAATAAAAGCGGTCCATGAAATCCAGTGTCCCAGTGACTGAGAAGAGTATGTAATGAGTGGTGGTTACGATTATAACTTATACCACACTTGTGGTTAGTGTTATTATCTTAGTGAAATTAATCTGACTCAGAGTCTTGGGTTTAAATTCAGCACCTAATATTAAAAAACTGTTAAAGTTACACCCCCTGGATCCCCTAAGTAGTCCATAAATGACAGTTTGCCTCATACAGTGGTACAGCAGTACAGAGATGCTACTGTATCTATGGATTTAGTCATGAGCAGTATGTAACAAAGGGGCCGTGTGCAGACGGATACTCCTGTAGATTACACTCAAGGACTCAACACGCAAAAAGCCACAAGTAGCAAAATCCCAGTAGGCCAGCAGTATGACCATCTCTCACCCATGTGTGAAAATGGACTCACTGGGAATACCAAGCGTAAAAATCAAACCATGTAAAGTACTCTATTCTTTCCTTCTCTTTCTCTTTCTCTGTCTCTCTCTCTGATTGAATTTAAATTAGCATATAATGCACCATCACACTCATTCTTTGTTAAATCTCTAGCATTGAAATACTAATGTCTTATCTGATATGGCTCAAAAGCAGGGAAGAAATAGAATATTTACATTATCTAGGCTGTGTATTATTTTACTTGAAAGGCTAATAACCATAAAAGTACTATTTAGTAAATCCAATCTGTTTTATCCCATATTTTTTGTTGTCTTCATCAATAAACTGTTCTACTCACAAGCTTTGTGGAGAATTAGATACTGTTGCATAACAAATGCCCAGATCTGGGAGACCAGGAACAAAATACTTGGATTCTGCTCGCAGTGGACAGATCTAATCAGCAGCTGCCCACACCCATGCCCTTGAACATTCCCTTACATTACGGAGCCCATGAAGGACCACAAACAAAGTGTGTCACTACCAGGGAAGACTGACTTTTGCATACAGGCCAGCAGGAGCCACCCCTGTGAATAGGAACCAAATAGGGGACAGAGCCTGTTGCTGAAGGTACTCAAACCTTGTAACACCAGTTGGCTCTCTTCATCCCATTAACCCACTTGCAGAGCCACAAGGGAGGCCTGGACAGGTGTTAAATTACCTTTCGTCACCCCACAGGTGTATGAGATGTGTTGCAAAAGTACATGTCACGTCTCCCTGAAGCAAGAGGCTCTGTGAGGGATTTTCTCTGAGCACAGGGATCTGGAGACTATATCACTTTTGACTTAGAAATGACCTGGATCAAGGACCTAGCTTTCTAAGCATGACAGGATGATAAAAATATTCTCTGGCAGTGTATCCATGTGAGATAGAAGACACTGTAGTGAGCTCTGGAGCTAGAAGAATGAATGTCATCCATTCTCGTATACAAAAGCTACCTATCACACAAAATAACGCACCCAAGCTGGCTTTCAGGAGTGTGGGAAAGTCAGAACGCAATAATAATTATAAAAACAATCTGAAATCAATCATACTTGTTCTCTACGTATTTAAGGATTGAATGTAAACAGGTTTGTACGTGAAAAAGCAAAGCTCAAAGCCATTCAATTATTTTCCAAAAGCCTACACTAGATGTCCATCAGGGACCAGCTACTGTGCTCCTCCTGGAGAACTGGAATTAATCAGATGTAGTCATCTCCTGCAGGGAGCCACATCCTAACGGAGGAGCTAGACAATTAAACAAACTCATAATGCAGAGTGATGGGGGTAATGAAGGTAAATGAAGAGCCTGTAGAATCATAGAGAAGGGGGCTATAATTTATGCCTGGGTGTGATGAAAAACATCTGTGGTCTGCTGCATTAGCTAAGTAGGATTTAGAAGGGAAGAAAGACATTCTGGGCACAGCGGGTGGCATGAGCAAGGGCAGGACAGCTAGACTCCCACAAAGGGCCAAGCAGAACAGCCCACGCCCAACTCCAAGTGGGAGGCTAGTGTGGGTCATGAAAGGCTTTGTGATAGCTTTAGAGCTTGACCTGAGCCCAGAGAATGAGAAGGAATGGGGAGGTGTGGGCTGGTAGGGCCAAAGGCAAAGGACTGCTGTAATTCCCTAGGTAAGAAGTGGGACAGTGTGGCTGAAGGAAATGCAGCTGGAAAGAAAGGAACAGAACTCACTGGCAGCTTCCAGGTAACATCTTGAATGAAAGAAATCTTTATCCTATTCCTTCATGGAATGCTGACCCCCTAAAGACAGCATCAGCACCTATTTCATAGATCCTTCAGTAAGTGTTCAGTCCTTTCCCTGTGTCTCAGTCCACTCAGGCAACAAAATACCATGGAAAAATCAGCTTATAAACAATGGATTTATTTTTCACAGTTCCGAAGAGCAGTATGTCCAAGATCGAGACATTGAAAGATTTGATGCCTGTGAGGAGTATTTTCTGTGCCTTCACATGGCAGAAAAGGCGCAAGCAAACTCCTTCAAGCTCCTTTTATGAGGGCATCAGTCCCATTTATCAGGATTCCACTTGCATGATCTAATCACCTCCCTAAATCTGAAGCCACCTGTCCTTCCTTAAAGAGAGATCTGGACAGTGTGTGTTTCTATGTCCAACACAAGAAGGAAGTATCATTATATCATGCAATGAGGGCAGCAATCAAACCCTAGGGCAAGTAAGCAACTCTACCAAGGTCTTACCAATATAAGGGTTAATATTCTTGCTTTTTAAATCAAAATTCAATTGGATGGGTAACTATGAAATATGTGTTTCTCAGAGTCCATTAAACCCATAGAAGGATCCTTTCTGTTGCACATAACACACACAAGCATAAACATATGCACTCACACCCATCCACATTTTGTAGAAAATGTAAGAAATTGCCTTTCTGGTATAAGTTTTACAAACCTAAAGTAGTAACAAGAATCATCATATTTAGCATTTGAATATCCATGTCTAAGCAGGAGATTATTATTCTAGCTCTTCACAAAGCCCAGTCTGCTTAGAACTGTTTAGGAGTCCATGCAAAAGGCAAGGCAATGACCTCTTCATTGAAAATGCCTTCTACCAATTATTGCATACCTGCTATGTGATGGGTGCTTAGTATTGTGTGTTGATCAGTCTTTACACAAACCCTGGAAAGAAGAAAATACTTTCTGCATTTAACAAACAATGACTCTCAATCTAGTGGTAAAGTAAACATGTGAACTTAGACCCATAAGTCCAAAGTCTGCCCTTTTAACAATACATACCATATTCTTCCTTGAGAAAGAATTGTTTCAGTGTTTTCTAATGTTTATTTTGTTCATTCATTCATTCAAAAATATATATTGAACATCTCCTTTGTGCAGGCCTCTAACAAGTACTTGTTTTAAGATCAGCAATAAATACATAATTTTTAAAAAGTATGAATTTTCCAGTGTTCTGAAAGTATAGTTCATTAGTCAAGATTCTACAGAAAAGCAGTATCAATAATATATATATTCATATGGGAACAGTTATACATTATTATACACTCAAAGAGATTTATAGTACAATGCATTTATTATCCTACATATATGAAGACATTTGTTATAGGGAATTGGTTCATGATTACAGAAGCTGAGAAGCCTAAAATCTTCAGCTGGAAGGCTAGAACACTGGAGACCCAGGAAAGCCAATCATACAATTCCATTCTGAATTCAAAATCTAAGTCAGGAGAAAACTGATGCTTCTGCTTGAGAACAGTTGGGCAGAAAGAAAAGGTTTTTCCTTACTTTGGCTTTTTGTTCTATTGAGCATTTCAGTGAATTGGGTAAGGCCCACCCACACTAAAGCAGGCAATTGTTTTACTAGTTCTATTAGGTGAAATGTTAATGACCATCAACACCTGCACAGACACATCTAGAATGTTAAACCAAGTGTGTAGGTACTTTGTGACATGGTCAAGTTAACCCATAAAATTAACCATCGCAAGACAGAACTGAATTCAGATCCAGATGGCCATTTACTGGAGTAGGTAAAACAAAGGGACTCACACTGAATCAGTGACAAAGCTAAAAAGAAAACTCAGTGCTGCTTGCTCCTAGCCCAGTGCCCCTTCCAGGTCAATGGAATTAGCCACCAGCCACCAGCTGCCTCCCTGTGTCTACTTCTGGAGCTGCTCCTCTCACCCGCCCCTCAGATCCACCTTCTCCCTCGGTCTGATCTACAGTTTTCTCTCATCTCCAGGTCTCCAGGCTCCTACCCCAGTCTGACCCTAAAATTGGCTCCTGAATGAGTCTCATTCCAATTTTCTGGAGAGATTAGGATAGTTACTGTCCATCAAACTCACACAGAAGCAAGATACTGTGAGTAGCCTGGCTAAAATTCTTATTTTAAGGGCAAATAAATCCCAGCTCTGTGAGAGATGGATTAAGGAACAATACATCCACAGGAAGCCACTCTGAAGTCATTTCATTGAAGAACTTTTCCATCATGACTTTGACATACACTTGGGCTTCCATCTCGTTATTTAAACATAGGCTTTTCTGTCCTAAGCAAGCTCCTCTGGCCCTCTGGAATGAGGAATCTTCTCAAAACCAATAGGAACCCTCTTAAGACCCCAACAAACCTTCAATTTCCAATTCATGGTGAGATATGATAGGCCTGGAAAGACAATGGAAGGAAGAATAGGACAAGGCAGGGAGGACAAATTAAAAAAGAGAAGAAAAGACAGCATTCAATTCCTCCAGAGGATGTAGCAACAGACACCATCTTGGAAGCATAGATGGAGTCTTCACCAGACACCAAACCTACTGATTCCTTAAAGTCACACTTCCCAACTCCATAATTATAAGAAATCTATCTCTGTTCTATATGAATAACCAAACCTGGACTTTTTTCTTATAGCACAAAAACAAACTGAGATTGGTACCCAGTGGTAATAAGAAATACCTGAAAACGTGGAAGTGACTTGGGAACCAGGCAACAGGCAAGGTCTCACTCTTTTCCACAAGGGAAAGGCTAGAAAAGGTCCATACTACCACATAAAGAGCAATTAGGATGATTCTGGTAAGGGCTCAGAAAAAGAGAGCTGAAGATAGCCTAAATCTTCTTAGAGATTACTTAAATGATCATGATCAGGATATTGGTTGAAATACAGAGAGTAAAGGCAATTTTGGTGAAATTTTAGATGGAAATTAGGAATGAACTATTGGAAACTTGGAAGAAAGATGTCCTTTTTATAAAGTAGCAAATAGTTGGCTGAATTGTGTGTCTGTCCTAATGTTTGGTGAAAGTCAGAATTTAAATGTGGTCAACCAGGATCATTTGCTGTGATAAATATCTAAATTAAGTGCTGAGGGTGTTACATGGCTTTTCTTGGGGGGAGCAGGGAGTTATAGCAAATACCAGAATAGAGAATAAATTAATGACAGAATTCATATTGAAAAGGCAGAAAAAAGTTAAAGATTCAGAAAATTGTCAGCCTGGCTAGATTTTAAAGAATAAAAAGTATATTTGGGAGAAACTACCTAGCATGTAGCCAAGAGACACTGACAAGAATATTAGTGTGAATACACGAAATTGAAGTGCTAGCCATCAGAGAAATAGACGGATAATTGCAAAGGCATTTCAGAGATTGTTAAGGCTGGTACTTTCTTCGCAGGTCCAAAGCACCAGGGCTTTGTGGGTAAAACAGTTTCAAAGGATGGCTCTAAGGGCAAAATAGTTTCAAAAGAAGGTCCCAGGATGCCCGTGGGACATCCAGGTTCACTATGCAAAGTCACCTCAAGTTTCTACTCCTTATATTTTGACACAGTATTTCCCAGTCACCCCAGCTGTGGCTCAGGTCTTCCTCAGGTTGCCATTCTAGAAGGTACAAGGGGTTCCAAGTCAGGGTGGCGTGGCAGAAAGGCATCACAGAGGAGAAAGAGTCTGTGGTAAAGTAGGCAGCAGCCAGCCTGCTTTTCCCTTTTATTTCATGCAGGCTACCAGCCTTTTAGGTGGTGCCACCCGGCACTAGGTTAATGCAACTTTTGGACTAATTTAGCACCACAGCCATAAGCCCAGTATCACACACCCTAGATCAGTGATGGAGAACCTTTAGAGCTTTCAATGATACAAAGAGCCCACTGGGGCACATGTGCTATATCTTCTCCACCGCTGCTCTAGAGCCAGCCTAAGAGCAGGTGAGGCTTTGGGGGAACATCTAGTTACAAGCCATAATGGAGCCTTTAGGACGTGATTAGTCCAGAAGGTCTCTATGCTTGTGAATGGGCTCATGCCATATAAAAGTAAGTTTCCCCTTTTCCACTCCTCTTTGCCATGTGATGACATAGTGTGTTCCCGCTGAAGAATACATCAAAGCACCATGTTGGAAATCTGAGGCCAAGTCCCACCACACACCAAATCTGCCAGTGCCTTGATCTTGAACCTCCCAGCCTCCAGAACTATGAGAAAGAAATTTATCCTCTTCATAAATCATGCAATCTTAGGTATTTTATTCTACAGCAGAACTATTAACAGACTGTGTGTTGTGGGAGGGGGAGTACTGGATGCTGGATTGTACGTACAGTGGAATTCAGCCACCCACTAATTGAACATCTGTCTTCTCAAGAAAAACAAAAGAGTGGGGGCATATTTAAGGACAGGGCAATATTTCCATCTAGCATAGGCAGCAACTATGTAGGATATAACAGGGTCAATAATAATGGTTCTGAGATTGTGCCAGTGCATGATAACTGGGGAGCTGGGGCGTGCCAAAGAGAGATGGTGGAAGTGTTCTGTCAGCCAGGACAAGGCATTTGAACTTCACTCTGTAAACCAAATGGGGAGATCACTGACAGAGGAGCCCTATAGGCAAGCGTGTGTTTCATTAAGATTATAATGTGGAGCATGATACAGGGCACAACAGACGCGACATAGCCTTGTGGTTAAGCAGGCGGGCTGTCAGGCCGTTGCGTGTTCTGTTCCCACTCTTTTATCAGTGGAGTGACTCGGGATCTGTCATTCAACCTCTCTGAACCTCGTTGCTCATAAATAAATGAGGGTATCAATACTGCCCCCATCAGTGGCTTAAAGTCAGTAAAACAAGAGCTACTTAAAGGCCTGTTTCATCTATAAATTTTAACCAATGATTTCTATGATTTTCTGTATTCTCAAAGTCAGAAAGATACAAGCACAAATCAGTTGCCTCTTAGTGACTGCACCCAAGCCCAAGCCTCTGACCATAAATTTCTAAGGAGCCCTCGCTTCCCCTACAGCTCTGACCTGTACACCGCAGGGGAACTGATGTTTTTCTATCCAACCCCACCTCCCTAGCTGTACTGATTTGTCAGGGCTTAGACGTGTGATTCTGACCACCCCAGAAAAAACTAACTGGTACTAGAGAAGATGCTTCTAACAGGTAAATCTTTGAAGCTATGAGTCTTGAAGTTGCAGGTGGTCCTGTGGATATTGAAGAAATTCAAAATGAGAGAATGAGGCAGAAGACAAAGATGAAAAATTAAAAGATGGTGCTTGTGGTATCTAAGGACTTATTTCCTATTCTTGGGCTCTGTGAACTTGCCCTGGTTCCTAGCTTTTTGTGGCCTGATTTCTCATCTTGTCCTTTAAATTCTATGAGCTCTCCTAATAGCCTTCCAATAAATCCTATTTCTTGCTTAAACCATTTCAAATGCGGTATCCATGATTTGTTACAAAGTCCCCTAACTAATGCAACCAGTGACTGATCTTAGCTCCAGTGCATCCCACTAGAGATTTGTAATTACCCACGTTTCTCCAGCTTATATCTAACAAGTATTTTTATTTTTTATGATTTGGGGGTACATTAATCTCTAAAGACCACAACAGATATAAATATGAAATCAAGGTTCATTGTACCCTTAATGAACCACTTCTATTTAAAAGATTAAAATGACATAAAATTAACTCTGACCCAGGAAATTCAAAGTATGCTGTCAGAGCCTCCATCTTCCTGTTTGATCAGCCCACTTGGGTGCAGTAAATCTGTGAAGGTTGATGAACACCGAATATTTTTCACTTATATTTATTGTCCATTCTAAACCTGACATTTCCCATTGGACACTTAATCATAGATTGCTTTGTTTAGCATTTTCCCTGTTCAGAGGAGCACATCAAAAATTGATTCCCTGATAATACCAGGTAGGGGATGAAGCACAAATTCAACTACAAGCACTCGGGCTTCTCTTCTCCTTTTGCCTTTGTAGTTTGGACACTTCATTCCCTAAAGTGAAAGGTAAGGACTTCCAAGGCAGAAAACCAATTGGATTGCTGGAATCCAATCAACAACCATGTCCCAGGGCAAAGGGCCAATCCAAAGTGGCCCAGTATCCATCTCTCAGTGCCGCCCAAACATTATAGCCCACTGAGGTCAGACTCAAGGATGCTGGTTCTTTGTTCCCAACAAGCATGAGGCTGAAGGGTGAAAAAGTTTCACTGGAGCCCTGAAAATGCAATTGAACTAGAGTTGGAGGTTATTTGTCTTTCTGGGCCACTGTAGGGGACTCAAGCGATAGCCCATAAGCAGCAATGCTTACTTAGACTTATGTCTGTGAGTCAATTACTGAGTACCTGAGCTTGGAAACCACTCTGATGTGTTAGCCTTAAGATGTCTCAAACATATTGAATAGGAAAGGGAAAAAAAAGTAGGAATCAAGCCCCTTTGGGAACTTTTTTGAATCCAGAAAGGCAGGATTGAAACCTGCAGAGTATTATAAAGAAGCTACAAAATCTTTTATTCATTTGAAAGGAACTGAAAGTGAGACACGGGAAGTAAGGCAAAACAGACAGAGCCACAGCTTACAGAGCAGTGAGGAGCAGTGAGAGGAGCTTTGTGATGTTGGCAAAATAAGCTTTGCCTAAAATTTGGCAGAAACCATCGCCGTCACTGGTATTGTAGACAGAGATTTGGGTTAAAAGTCCCACCCCTGCAACTCACTGGTTGTGGGAAATGTGGCCTTCCAGTCTGTGAACCTCCATGCCTGTAAAATGGGACAAATCACACACACACAGGGTTCTCAAGGCTGCACGTGATATTGTAGATAGGAAGTCCTTTCTAAAAAGCCAAGAGAAAAAGATGCTAGCTACCCTGAGGGTTGGCTTGCTTTGCCCCACAGTGTATGCCCCACCTATGGAATGGAGAGCCTTGATAGAGGACCCAGTGACAAAATTCATCTGAGAACAGCCAAGACCAGAAAAGATAAGATCCAGCAAAAAATAATTTCTAATATACTTCTAATTGAAATCATTCTATTATAATTCTCTCGTAGACCTCCTTCTTAGACCTCCACTTTATACCTCCTTTCTTAGGAGGTCTAAGGAAGATACTGTTGTGTCATGTGTGAGGTCCACAGGCTCACAAGCTTGCAGAGCCGAACATGCCCAGTGGTTTACACTAGCTGAATATAGTGAACTGAATATGTCTAGTGGTTTACCGCTGTGAGAGATTTTTTTTTCATAGTCCTAGGAGATCATCAGTGGCTACAGCCAGTCTGAGTTACTGAACAATAAAAAAGAGAATTTTTATGCTCCGAGCACACAACATAACCCCTACTACTGCCTCCTGGTGGAATGTGGAATCCAGACATGATACAGCACCTGTTCTGTGACACTGAATCTTAATGCTGCCTGCATACTAAAATCATGATGTGAGGATCTTAAAGCATATTGTTAACTTGATTTTACCTCCACAGATTATGGCTTATTTGGTCTGGATGCCATCTATATTACGGGATTTTGTTAATGCTTGCCCAGTGATCCTAGCATACAGTCAACGTCATGTACTGCTACCCTAGAGCAGAGGTCAGCAAACTTTTTCTGTTAAGGAACAGATAGTAAATATTTTGGGCTTTTGAGCCATGCAGTATCTATCACTGCTATTCAACTTCACCATGAAAGTAACCATAGACAATCTATAAACAAATGAGCTCGGTCGCAATAAAACTCTGCTTACGAAAGCAAGTGACAAGTCAGGGGCCATAGGTTCTCAACCTCCATCCCAAATCCGTGCTGCTTAAAATGTGGTCTGAGGTCAACTAGTATGTGAAACACCTGAGGAGCTTTTTAGAAATGCAGACACCATCCTGGAACCATGGAGTATGGGCCCAGCTACTTCAAAGGCTTGAGGCAGGAGGCTGTAGATTAATCTCAAACGGGGCAATTTAGCAAAACCCTTTCTCAAAATAAAAAAGACTGGAGATGTAGATCAGTCGTGCTACCCCTAGGATCAATTCAGGGAAGAAGGGAGGGAAAGAGAGAAGGAGGAACAGAAGAGGAAGACAGGAAGGCGGTGAGAGGGAGAGAGAAAGAGTCAGAGATAGACATAGAGACAGAGAGAGACAGAGAGAAAACCTTTTAGCGGTTTACACCTAAAGTAGCCCAGACCCTTTTAATGATGAATATCTAAAACAGTTCATAAGAATGTTGTTCCCTACCATGAATTCTGGGAAATGCTGCCCCCTGGGGTCTAGTACAGGTTCACTCAGGTTTCAGTACCTTTGCCAAGACAGCCAGCAACACAGCATCCAAGTGGAAGGTTCAGATCAACGTCAGCATCTCCCATGCTCGCCCCCTCTATCAGCCCAGCTGTCTCCTAGCTGCCACATTTCTGTAGCATCTTCTCAGACAGTCTGAGGAGCTGTCTCCATTATATGACAGTGTTTCCAAAGGGTCAGTGGAGGCTCATACTGTTTTTCCCTGTTTTTCATAATAATACATGAGGAGAGTGTAGCTACGGAACCATATCAGGTGATATGCCCCTGCTCTCAAGAACTGTCCATCTAAACCTGTTAAATGACACGTGGTCCCCCACCACCTCATGCCACTTCACGAATTTGTGTTTGCAGCACTCATAAGAAACATCTGCAGAACCACTCTGCCACCAGAAAATGTATCCAACCTTGAAAATGCTGACATCGTGAGACTTTTGGCCCTACTCCCATACAGAGGTCCTGCTCCCTCCACTCTATTCTCCTGCCCTGTGTGCAGCTTGGCTCTTACCTTCCACACACTGATGGCAGTAATGGGATTCCCTCTGCCTTCCCACCTGGAGGCAGAAGGCCCTTGTGCAAGACTTATGAACCATTCCTTGCTGCATCCACATGCCTGGCACAGGGCTTTGACATAATAACGTTTAGGAAATTGATGTTGGTTTTAATTTAACTGACCTGAAATGTGTTAAGATTTCTTTTGTACCTGGCATGCTAGCCTAATCACCACAGAACATTTTAATGATGAATACCTAAAATAGTTCATAAAAATGTTGTTCTTTACAGTGAATTCTGGGAAATGTTGCCCCTTGGGGTTTACTACTGATTCAGACCACACTTAAATTTGTTGACACCCCCCCCCAGAGTTGGATCTGAGGTGGAAAAGGGGTTGCTAGCAAGGATTTGGTTCCTACTCGCTTAACCATATTTCCCAAAAGATGCCTGCAGTACAAGGTACACATAAAAATTTTTGCCTGAAGAGGAGGACACTGGCTTCATGCAGCGGATTTGCCACCAAGCTCATAGCACAGTCAGCGCCAGAACCCCTCTGCATCTGCACAGACTGCCTCCAATAAGGCGGGCAGTTTCCTTTCAGAGGGGTTTCACAGGAAGTCACCCTCTGTCCTCAGATCTCTTTTTGCACCTCTACCTACATCAGTGCAAAAACAGACTATAACCTCAAGGACACCTCACATCTAGATCAGAACCCCAAAGGAGTCAGCAACAAAACATCCATCCATTACTACTTTGAGTCCAAACTTCTGCTTGATCAGAGGTCAGTCCAAAATGCGCATCTGCCTCAACCCTGCGTGTGTTTGAGGCTGATGCCATTTGGATGATGACAGCCCGGCTTATGGAAAATTTTGGCAACAAGCATGGCATCGAGGTCCTTAATCCTGCTCTTCTACCTGGTGCTGTCTCTGGCCAGTGCTCTGGGCAGCCTGCCCCTCCCACATATAAAGGGCACCAAACAGTCCATACATGTCCAGTTTGAGCTTGTGGGAGAACTTGGATGTGTTTCCCCATATATGCACAGAGCAGACTCACAGCCAGTTCCCCCCTCACATCCTAACAGATAACTCTAGAGGAGAAAGAGGAAAGAGCCAACCAGTGCTCTATCTAGCTTTAGCAGCACCTCTTCTGTACTTGGCCAAAGCTAAGAGACCCATAAATGCCCATGAAGTGACACTGAGGAGGACTCTGTCTGCCCTGGGCCTTAGCTACCATGTCTCTGAAAAGAGCTCATTATACTTGTTAGCAATAAAAGCTGATATGAGTCCATACTCGCTGTGTACACTATTCATTATGAATATTTCCTCATTTGACCTTGAAAATAAAGCCATCACGCAGTTGGAAAACTCTGAGTGGCTTAGCTTGATGTTTCCCAAAAAGCACATTCCAAGACAAAAATTACTGTGCACATGGTGTAGAAGTATCAATAGAGAAGTGTGATTGTGACACAGGGAAAGAACCACAGACAGTAAAGCATGTGCTGTTAAGCCACCTGTACGTGGTGACCAGACTGATCCAGTGAGCAAAGTCTGAGACATGGCCAAACCACCCACTGTCAAATGAGCCCACCTGAGGGACAAAGGAGCTTCAGTGTTTATGTTAGACTGAACTGAAGGAAATTGCCACTCATCTTTCAAATGGCAATTTCATAAAGCTCAGCATAATACTGGTTCCATCAGGGGTTGATCAAAGGTTGCACAGAAAGAGAACAGAGTGTTAATTCCACGGCACTTATGCCTGCTGTACACAATGCAGCAGTACTGAGAGGAGAGGACAGCCCTTGAGCACAGAGACACTGGTCCTAGCCACCAGGAAGGAGCACACCAGGCAGGAGACTGTGAAGGGACCTGACAGCATCTGCTGCACCGACCGAACCTGGGTTCAAACCCAAGCTGCCTCTCTCCACTGTAGCTCACGGATTTAACCCACAGATTGCCTCCATGACATTGCTAAGACTGTATCATTTCCCTTAATCGCACAGTCTGCTAAGATACTAGAAGTCTTCAACTCCAAAGAACAAAGTTGTGAACAATAGGGCAAGCCAGGCCAATGAGCTAAGGCGAACTCCTTATTTATGTTTCGTGGGCTTTTATCAAGTATAAATCTCAATCTTGATTCTTCTTTCAGCCCAGAGATGCCTGATGAGCAAATTCCCCTGAGAAGGTGGATTCATACCAGCACGTGTATGATGCAATGTTGGTAAAGACCCAAACTAGAGCTGCTGCTGGAGGCCAGGGGAACAGCGTAAGACCCTTTGCCGGGAAGAGAGTGAGAGTCCCCTACAGAAGTCCAAGCCAGAAATAGCAGAGCCAGGCTAGTACCTGCGCATCTTCCCTAACAGTCATTTCAAGGGCACAACTAACGTGCTTTCTACAAAAAGTGATTTACTTACTGAGTTGCTCAAGATTCCAATCTTTTCACTGTTGTCCATGAACTTGTGTTTCAAACTTTTAGGAATGAGTTATGACACACCACCCTGAAAATTCAATTACCTCAGCAAGACATTTGGCATAAATCAAAGATATTTAGAGCTAGACGAGGCATTAGAGATCATCCGCAGAGAGGAAGTGACTTGGCCAAGGTCACACTGCAGACGATAGGGTCGGCTGAGATAGATTACCAATCCATAACTTGCGCCTCTATTGGCACGTGTTGAGAGATAGAGTAGTTGCCTTTGCAGCTCATGTCCTTCATCTCCACCCCCAGATTAGAGCAGGCACAGAGAAACAGACAGACTCAGAGCTCCCCCACAATGTCTGTTCAGTACTAGGAAATAATCACCACTGCCCCACTGAGAATTAAATGAGGTAACATCTAAAGACATTAATTACTAAATGATACATCGTCCTTAAAATACAAAAGGTTTTTACTAATCTTTATTAATCTTTATTAGGAGTTATTGTTGCTCCTATCTGTGAAATGATTGTTAACATGTCTCTCCCTTTTATTTTTCCAGTACTGGGGATTAAACCTGTGGCCTTCATATGAGGAGGACTCTGTCCGCTCTGCGCCTTAGTGACCATGTCTCCGAAAGAAGAAAATTTATTCCAAAATTCAGACACCACGGAGGACACAATGGTGTAAGTCTCTCTCCTTGTCTCCCAAGCCTTATCCCTTTTCCCAGAGCCAACCTGATAATGTGACAATTATTTTCAAAAAATGCTTTCTGCATAAAACTGGTGCGTCTGTGTGTGTGTGTGTGTGTGTGTGTGTGTGTGTGTGTTCCCTTCCCATTGTTCTGCATATCGCTTTCTTTTCTCATGTAACAGTAGAGCTTGACAGAGTCACACAGCCCTAACTATAGGTCCACCTCATTCCTCTTTAATGAGGAAAGTGTGTGCCTTTAATGGATGAAACAGAAAGTCTTTAAGCAGACTCCTGTCGATGATCATTTGCGGTCTTGTTGGGATTT
Source organism: Cavia porcellus (assembly GCF_034190915.1). Taxonomy (NCBI): domain Eukaryota; kingdom Metazoa; phylum Chordata; class Mammalia; order Rodentia; family Caviidae; genus Cavia; species Cavia porcellus. The sequence goes on from NW_026947487.1 coordinate 98,411,040, forward strand.
TTTTCGTATTTCAACAGAGCTGCTGTGAGAACCTCCTACCTCCACTGACAAGCATGGAGAATCACTGTAGCACATGCTCTTAGCTCCAAAACTGCTAGGTCAGACATCTATGCACATCTTGAAAGCCTCGAGCAATGTGGCCACACTGCCATCCAAAGACAGGCTGCACTAGCAACACCCCCTTGCACACATACACACACACCCTTCTTTTAAATGTATGCATCTTCTTCCCAAACTCCCTGGCAGATAGAAAAGTTTCTAATATTTGCAGATTTGAGAAGTGAAAAATGAAATCTTATTACTGTTTTGATTTGTAGCTCTTTTATTATGACTACTGGTGAATCTCTTTTCATATGGTGATTGGCAATTTTCTGCGCAGTGTTGTTTGTTTTGTTCAGAGGAAGAGTTTGTGTACGTGTGTGTGTGTGTGTGTGTGTGTGTGTGTGTGTGTGTGTGTTAGAAAGAGCCTCAATGTGAGGGTTCTCTAAGAAACTGCTTGTTTACTACTTTGCCCTTTTTCTACTCTTTCTACCATATCACTTTGTATAACCCTCATATAAATTCAAGAAAGCAGTCTCTGGTGCAACATTGCAAACTTTTGTTCCCCGGTTCATTATTAATTTTATTTTTTATTGTATTTTTGGCATGGAATTTTTAAATATATAAAATAGCCTTCTCACAGGTCCTTTCATTCTTATTCTTCTCATAGAGCCTTTTAAATACAGGAGCTAGATCACATTGTCTCCACCCTCATTGTTTTCCATCATTCTTTGAATAAATTCTGTAATTTTATCGTGACCTAGAAGGCCCTTCGTGGTCTAGATTCTGGACTCTGGAAGCTGCCTTTCCTTCCAGCTCCACGTCGTACCCCATGTCAATGCTTGCATTCCAGACAGCCTGACCGTCTTGCGCAGCTCTCTGGGCCTTGATACACCTCCCTCTGGTATATCCTTGCCTCTTGTCTGCAGAGAGCGTTCCCATTCTTCAGTCATGGTGGAAATGTCATCTCCTCAGAGAGATTTCCATGACCTCTGTCCACCCTACGCTGCTGGTGACGCCTTCCCTTCCCTTGGTGACGCCTAGTCACACTGCCTGAATTCTTATTTGCTTGCTTCCCTCTGTCATCCTCCCCCTCCAAAATATAAGCTCCCTCAGGACAAGTCCCCATCTGTCTTCTGCACCATTGTCACGCCAGGATGCTATCAGTGCCTGAAATGCTGTGTGGTCACCATAAGGCATGAATTCTTATCAAGTCAGAATTCTCATTCCCTCCCTTTGCAGCTTTTCAGTTTTCTGGGAAACTTGAAAAGATACATGTTTCTCATTTACAGACATTCACGGAGCCTCCTAAAGATTGAACATCTCTTCTTTCTGGACATAAAGGCACAGGAGTCGCCATGATGAACAAGACAGCTGCCCTCCAAGACCAAGCCCCAGTATGGGAGCCACGGGCCCATCACACAATATAAATAGGGACTAAGTTATTTTAGAGGGTGACAAGAGCTATGGAGAAAATAAGACAATCAGAGGAGGACAGGGGTGACCAGAAGTCTCTAACGGGGCATGAAACTAGAAGGCAGTCACGGGAAAGATGTGCCTGAGTGTGGTGGGCGGGGAGTCAGGTGCTGAGTCCCTCTGGGGAGGAGCCTGGTGGGTCCAGGCTCAAAGGAGCAGTGAAGGCGGCTTCTGAGAGGTGAGCGAGGCCTGCAGGGTGGGAAATCACACCACGGAGGTGGCAGTGACCTCTTGACACATATGGGGGCGCTGTTCTGATGCAAGGAGATGCCGCTGCAACTGCAGAGCTCCCACCAGCGGGCGGGGCTCTGGGTTTCAGGGTTGAGGAGATCACGAGTGGGTCCCTCCAAAATTACTTCTGTGCAAGAAATGGGAACCCCACTACATACAGACTTTTTTTTTCATAAAAGGTCTGGTCGCTTGTCCTACTTATCAAATGATGCATCCACCTTCTCCAGGATCTGATTTGAGGTGCCAATTTTAACATGCACTAAAATTCCCAGGAGTATTTAGTGTATCTGGGGGCTCCATTCTGCTCATTTGGTTTCTGCGACCAAACATCTTGAATACTGTGGCTTCATGATACATTTTAATACCTTCCTTTATTAGTTTTCGGTTTTTACAGAGCTGTCCTAGTTTTGCGTGTTTATGTTTTCCCACGTGATTTTCAAATTTTCAAATTCTTTTATCAAATTTTAAAAGTGAATTCCTGAGTCTTTTAATTGGGATTCGCTGGACTTACAGATTAATTGATGGATAAGTTAATTAAACGGAAATTGAACCTTTATAATGGTACCGTGTTGTACTAAAAAACAATGCCTGTGTTTACTTATTCCCATTGTGGTTTTTGGCTTTTTATATACCAATTTAACAGCTATCGGTTTATTAAAATAAGTGACATAATTTCTTTATAAAAAGCTCATTGTAGGAATTTGGAAAACAGAAACATAAAATGGGAAAGAAAACAGGAGCAACTCAATATTCCATAAAGTTGTAACACAGAGAGAGACCCACTGTTAATGGGTTTGGATGATCCCTTCCATGCTTCTATGTGCAGGGCACATGTGGGGGCACATGTGGGGGACACATAGTATATTTAGTTTTCATTATTTAAAAATGAAATACGCTATTCAGTCCCATGATAATAGCTGTTCTTTAAAGCATAATTATCATGGCTGTCCAACACTATCTCACTACTCTTAACTGTTCTTCATTCATTAAACATTGCAGGGATTTCTTGGTAATATTTTGTTCCTATAAGGGATATTGCAGCAAACATCCTTGTAAAGAAGTATTTGTCCTACTGATTATTTATGTACTTTCTTCTACTTGACCTGGAGGTCCATAGCCTTTGTTAGTTGTCCTCTGGTAGGCAAAACTTCTCGGTATAGAAAGGATTTTCACTCTGTTTGCCAGATTCGTGGTAATGTTATCTAGTATGTTATTCATCTTTAAACTGCACAGATTCTACTGAATGGGGAATGGTTGTCTTTTTAAATTTTTAACATTTTGAGAATTTAGTGAAGTAAAATTAAATTTTCCTTCCAAAAATTATTTTCACAATATACTTATATGTATCATTTTCATCCTGAAGTCTTCTTACTGTATATTTTCTAGCTTACATGGGAACATGTCGATTGAGTCTTACCCTAGTATGAGACCATTTAATTGCTAATTTCCTATTGTATGTCACTAATCTGAATCCAGAATAGAAAGAAGCTGTAACTGAACCAAAGGAAACCTACACATGTTGGCTGGTATTTGTACAGGGATTAATTTCATGCTAAGTGCACTGCCTATGTGGACATGGAAGGGCAGAGGAGGGTATCTGAAACCTTGATTCTCGCTTCCCTGAAACAAAGCAGTTCACTAAAACCACAATACCCTAAGTTCACTGTCTTTGGGCTTTGTTTGGCTTTATTCAGTCATCCTCAAGTCTCAGACAGGGATGGTGGCCAGAAGAGAGAGCACTAGGCTACACTAAGGGTCTCAAAGGCAGAGCTATTGTTTAGTGGGATGAATGACCAATTCCAGGGCCAGGTAGGACCCTACCTGCTTGTCTAGGAAGCCTGGAAAGAGAGTCCTCCATTACTCTCTCTGACTGATACATTCACTCAGGTTAAAGTGGCAAAACACACTTCAGTTTCCAACAGCTATCTCCATCATGCCCTTTCTAGAATTTCATCCAAGATACCTGAGATCCTGAGCGGCCCTGGTCAGTTCTTGACAGGAGTGCTGCTTTGCTCCTGGCTGCTCTTCAGAAATAATTCTGAAGGGCCTTAGAAAATACTGAGAATTGTTTGCCAGGTGTCAAGTGAAAATAGAGGTTTCCAATTACTTGCTTAATACATACAGATAGTAAATACAAAATGCTTCCATATTATTTTATGAAAAGTAGCCACAGTTACCTCTGTGGGTAGATTGATCGCTCTACTTGGTGGAAAACTGGAGAAGAGTGAAGAGGGAATCATGGCTGTAAGGAGTGCGGGAGGAGGACAGGTTCCTGTGAGCTGTGAGCTCCAACCTGCCTCCTGCCCTCTTCCCCAGAGATCTGCCCAGGCTACCATGGAGCACCCTCTGACTGTAAGAAGCTGGTAATGCTGTTGCTATTTGACACAATTCTGTGGTTTCCTCCTCCCCTGCTCAGGGACTTTATAGGGGTGGAGAAGGCCTTTCAAGAATGTCCTGGGTCTTCTGGCTATAACCACTTCTGTGTCAAGCTGAGTGTGATAAAATTGCCCCTTTCTATGACATTCCCATCAGCTAGCTATTCGAAGAATCACTAACCTGGATACTGCTGTGAAGGGATTTTGTAGACACAGTTAAAGTCCCAAAATCAACTGACCTTAAAAAACAGAAGTCATCCAGGTGAACTTGACACTGTCAAGTCTCAATTTAAAAGCAGTGTTTTCTCTGCTTGGTAACAGAGGAGGAATCACAGAAATCTGAAGCCAATGGAAAATTGATGTGCCCTTGCTGCTTTGAAGATGAGGGGGACCATGCAGTGAGGAATTCAGATAACCTGGAGTTGCTCAAAGAGCCCCCCACTGACAGCCAGCCAGGAAACGGCTGTGATCCTCCACCTAGCAGAGAGGGAATTCTGCCAACACCCTGAATGAGCCTGGGAACAGATTTCTCCATGGAGTCTCAACTGTAGATATAAACCAGCCCACAGCTTTGCAACAGCCTTGAAGGCCCAGCTACAAAGTGCTAGGCTTTTGACCTGCAAAACCATGAGCTAAAAAGTGGGGGTTGCTTAGCTGGGCACAGTGGCACATGACTGTAATCTCAGCATTCTTGGAGCTGAGGCAGGCAGATTGCAGTTCAAGCCCAGTCAGGGCAAATTAGTACTTTAGGTGTTTACCAAGTTCTTGTCTCAAAATAAAAGGGTGGGTGCAGAAACAGTGGGTTCAGTCTCTTGTACCCCAGGACATAGGAGTGCTTTATGCTGCTAAATTTGTGGTGATTTGTTGTGCAGCAACAGAAAACCAACATGCCATCCAGTGCCCACAAAACATGCCTCCCTAACCAGAGTCCTCCCTGTGCTAACCAAGGCGACCTGGGTGACAACCCCACAGCCCACACCGTCTGTATCTGTGCAACAAATTCCCTGTCAAAGATCAAAAGTGAGCCCGGTTTGCTTCATGACAGGAAAACCTGCAGCTCCCTGCCTGGCTCTGTGCCAGCCGAGCTGATGGGAAAGGGGGAGACCTGCCCGTATCACACTGTCCCTGGCGGCAGGCAGGGACGCAGTGCAGCAAGAGCAAGCCATTAACACATCAAGGGATGCCACGGGACAGCATCTCTAAACCCCCACTTTGATTTTCCCAGGCATCTGGGGGAGAAAGAAGGCAGCAGGGGCTGTGTTCTGAATCCGAAGCCATCTATTTCCCTGCCTTCAAAAGGCAAAATCATCGGAGCCCTCCCAAGCGGAAGAAAAGAGGAGATGGGAGGGAACTTTGCAGCTCAGTGGCAAAGCTGCCACAAAGAGAAGGGTGGGGACCGAGGGGGCTGGGGCAGCCGGCAGCACGGATCCACCACCAGAATGTTAAAATGTTCTCCTCGCCACAGACCCAGCAATCACCAACGCTCCACACCCGACAATTTGAGATTTAGACATATTCAAGTTTTCTAAGCCTCAAATTAGCCCTTGTAAAAGCTTATCTTCTTTCCCCCCAATTGACTTTAATCAAGTGCCTCTGAAGCTGGGAAATATTTTAAGTTAATCAGGCCCTTAATGCGGGCGCCTGGGGAATGCCACACAGCCGCGGGCTCCTCCTGCCTGCTACACTGGGTCTGTCTGCTCCCCTCTTCTCTCGTTCCCCCACAGTATTTGTGAAATGCTTGGCAAACTTGTCTTGTAAATGAAAGGGAGGCTGAGAGAAAGAATAAGATTGTTAACATGACATGTTACAGCAAAATCATAAAATGCTTTTTTTCCTGACAGTGATAGGCAAATGCTGTGTCCTGCAACAGCCTTTATAATAAAAAATCTTCTTACCAAAAACTATTTCAATAAGTGCTTAATGTACAATGAATGCTTAGCTTGGCTCCTGCCTGACAAGAATTCACAGCACAGTAACCTCATTTTTTAATCCCAACAGAGAGCCAAAGTGTACAAGATAGCAAAACTTGAGTACCAATAATAATATTTATTGAGCACTTACTATGTGCTCCAGGCTGCTTTGCATAAGCAAATGCATTTGCTCTTCACAGTAATCTTTTAGTATAAGTCCCATTAATATTAATCACATTTTACAGGTGAGGAGTTGCAGGTGAGAGATGCCAAGTAATTCACCCCCAAAGAGCTCTTTCTGATTCATGCTCTTCCATCCAGAAATTCCAAGCTGGGTGTTTTCCACACTCTCATTCTACTTAGGGGAGATACCACAATCACAAGAAGCTGGAGGCAAGGCTGCAGGGCCCTGGAAGGAGCAAGTCAAGGTCAAACTCACCTCTGTGTCTTAAGTCAGCTTGCCCAAAAGCAGATGTTGAAATGAGAATTTGTGTGCAAGAGAAGGAGAATAAATGGCTGAGTGAGAAAGAAAAGAGAATTAGAGGAGAAACAATCCAAGCAGGGTGGACTTTTTAGGCAGGTTCCTGCTTCAGCCTGATCATTGGGGAACTCTGCAGCACAAATGACCCCAGAAAATGACCCCATTTTCTGCCTATGAGGAGGAAGAGGACTGTTAGTTCGCCAGCACCAGGAACTTGGGTACCACATGCTGCCTGGAGGCGATTGGGTTCCCAGTGCGCCAGGCTCTCTGTGAAGAGGACGCGGCTCGTTAAAGGTGAAGCAGATGAGCTGGGTAATAGGCACACAGACTCAGTAAGAAGTATCTAGGGGGATCTGGGCAGAGCCCTGACAATGTCCACAGCAATCTCTTGGAATCCCGATGCTTCTTTTTAATTGCATGGCCTTGGGCCAATTACTTAGCCTCTCTGAGCCTTAGGATTTGCCTCTTTCAAATAGGGCTATGGTTCCCATTCTTCCCTCACAAAGTTATCATGAGGTTCAATGAAATAAAATGAAAGCATGTTGCTTAGCATTGGCATCAGTACCCCCACAATGTAGGAAAATCCAAACTACAATAAAGTTACCCCTAGGAAGACATAAACATAATCAACAGTCATGAAGAACTCACAAAGCCTTATAAATGCTCTCTCAAGGGTTCAGCCCCATCCTTCCCCATTAATGCAGAGACTGTTTTAAACTGTTCTTGAGCTAGAAGCACACAAGCAGAAGTGTATCTACCTGCTCAGAAGGTACCCGCTTCTGGCCTGTAGCAACGCTACGGGCAACAGTTTAGAGCTGCCCGACACAAAGCCGCCTCCTGGCAGTGCATGCCGGTCTGTGGACCAGCAGGGCAGTTCGGTCACTCTCCAGAGGACAGAGCTGGTAAAATCTGCAGGAAGGGCCTGTGTGAAAGGGAAGGCAGAGTGAAACAGGAGCAGGCTCTGCTCCTGCTGGAGCTCTCTAATCTAGCTCTATTGTTTTAGTTCTTTAATTAAGTGTCTCTGCTCACACTCCCAGCTCACCTTCCTGAGAAACCTGGCTATATCGAGCAGATACGTAAAAGCTGGCAATTAAATTGTCTTATCAAATTTTCGCAGCTTATTAAGTTGTTCAATTGCATGGGAAATGATTAGTGTCTGTAAATAGAGAGAGAAAGTATCAGCCCAGGAGACTGCAGATTGGCACAGGGGGACCTGAAGGCGGTCCCCTAAAAGGGCGGGGGAGGGGGATGCAGGCAGTGCCCTGCTAGTCCTCAGAGAGTCCAGTAACCCTTGTCTCCAGCATCCAGTTGGTAATGACTAGCAGAGATTAACTGACTTCCCTCCCCAAAGATCCCTGGACTTGGAGACAGAAGACAGAGTGAGTCTAAAACTCTGCCATTTGCCAGCTGGAGGAGCTCAGGGAAGCTACCGGAAATCCTGGAATCTCCGTCTGTCTTTATCACTTGGCGGGAACCAGGACTGAGGCCAGCCTTTTGCTTGTGTCTGGTGCTTGCTCACTGGCTTTGGAGGACGCGGGCTTGGTTCTCAAAAAGGGTCCTCCCCAGTGGCTGCATCTATGATGAGTAATCTTGGTTGGCAACTTGATTATCTGGAGAGGTACATAAAAGATAAAAAGCCGTACTTGTGGTGTGGGTCATGGGACTGTCGCATTGGAGGCTTTAGTCCCCAGCCACTTCCTCTGGGGCTCCTCCCCTTCTCTGCTGCGAGGTGAGCCGCCTTCCTTTGCTGTGTAGTTCCGCCATGATGCTTCTGCCTTGGAGCCAGCCAACCACCAACCAGAACCTCCCAAACCACAAGGCACGGTAAACTGCTCCTTTCAACTGTATGGGTCTGATATTTGGCTTCGGGAACAGAAAGCTGACCAATACAGCATCTAAGCACCTCTTCCACTTTAGACAAGTCAATGATCTGCTTTACAGATCAAACCTTGAACAGGACCCTTTGCTTCCTGCCAGGATGCCTGTAATGAACAAATTCTGGATTCCAAGCCTCAGCATCAGGGCCTGTATCTCAGAGGCTGAAGCCCTGTCACGGCGGAGACATTCCTGTGGTTACTGTGGAATTGTTCTTTCTATTTAAGATATTAAAGGAAAAAGCTTAATGCGTCTTCTTTTCCTGGAATGTCTCATTTAGATTGGCTGTTTGTGTCTCCTTACTCTCGCTTCCCTCTTTGAAGAAAAAAAAACATACAAATTATCATTCTATAAATAAAACAGCCACACACTGACCCTTGGCATGGACTTTGACTACTATCATTCCTTTGTTTAGGGTAGGATTTGCTCCCTGTGGTAATTTAAAAAAACATTATTGGCTTTCTCTGTATCCCCTAAGCCTACAAAGGAGCAACTGAACCCCCTATGATGCTCTAGTAGTGGGACCGGCACAGAAAACCAGGGAAACAGCTTTTGAAAGGATCATTTTTCTATCTTGGATCAAGACATCTGTGTTAGATCAAACCAGAGGCAGCAGAGTTTCAAAGTAACACAGCCAGATCCAGCCAGGCAAAGAGAGACAGTGGCACGGGCTGGACATGGTCTCAGGGCCCAGGCAGGAGCAAAGAAAAACTTCCAGATTGGGCAGAATTGAAGTCAGCCTCTACCCAGCCTGAGTCTGCGCCTCTTCATGAAGCAACACTCTTTCTCCTCACTCACAGACCAGTGGATGGATCCTGTGTCAGTCCTACGAACAGCTGTATCAACACACAGATTTGTGCGAATTCCTTCTCCTCCGTACCCCCTTAGAGGTGCACAGGGCAGCTCACACTGCCCCAGTTTAGTCTCAGAGGAAATGCGCAAGCTCAGAAATCCTACCCTTGCATAATCCGTTCTTTAAATATGGAACAAGCCTCAATGGGCTTAAATAACTTGCTCAAAATTACAAAAACAAACCTCTAGTCCAGAAGTAGAACTCAGTGTTTAATTCTGAATACGCTCTTTTGTACCATTTCAGAACGCTCTGGGGAAAAACCCTTACAAGCCATAAGCTACAAATACCCACCCAGTCTGTCTGAATTGGAAACCAGGAACAGACTCCCGGTATCCTTATGTATCACAGACATGTCATAGTGATGGCACCCTGGGAACAAAATATTAAGAAAATTAAAGGTTTTTTTCTAAACATAGAAAACTTTGCAATGTGACTATTTTCTAAGTTTTCATGAATTAGTCACAAAGTTAGTGACACTAAAGGACTTGACTCAATAGTTAAAAACTTTGATCACAGACATGTCAGGAGCCCCGACTAATGTGGACTGGTCAGCAAAGAGCGTTACCTTGCTTGTTAGTTTCAGGTACATAGAAGAACTGTGAACCCTGGGGAGGAGGAGAGAGAACTTACCAAATAAAAACAGTGTTCAAATGTCACAAGTACCGGAACAGGGAATCAAGCAGAGGTGTTCCTCCTCAGTCATTCCAAGGTAACAAGGCAAAACGCTCTGGGAGTTTATGGGTAAAACAGAAAGGGAACTATACAGAGAAAGTGAAACCAGAAGATAATTAAAGGAGAGAGCTGAAGTGGAAGGTGGGACACAGAAGAGCCCTTCCAAAATCAGCAGGGTACAATTCCTCTCTTTCAACTACAGGAAAGCCACTGCAGGTCTGAGATCAAGCAGAATGTCAGAGGCTGCTCGGTGACTTGTGTCTTAATCTATTTTCTGTTGCTATAACGAAGAACTGGACAGCACGCAACCTTTAAAGAATAAAGTGTATTAAGTTCCCATTTCTGGAGGCTTGAAAGTCCAAGAGCATGGTGTGGTCCTTCTTGCTGCATTATTACATGGTCAAGGCTATCGCACAAGATAGAGGGAAGGTGCTAACCGCTCTCTCTTTTTACAAGGCCTCTACTTATATACACAGACTCTCACTCTCATAATCTCATCCAATCCTGCCTTCCAAAACACCAAATTAATGTGAATTTGGGTGTTAAACTTCTAATGCATGAACTTCAGGAGGACGCTTGCACCGCAGCAGTATTTCCCAAGAAGTGGGAACCTCCCGGACAAGAGTCCTAGATCCCCACATCTGCCGTCTATCCGTGTCACTCCTCAAGCTGTCTCCCTTAGCTGAGTCACAGTCTACTGCATCAGGTGGGAAGAGTCGGAGCTGGCTGAAGTTCCTCTTACTTTGCCATCAGATGTAGATAGTTCAGACTTCAGCATTGAATTGATGGCTTCCCGTCATTGACCTTCAGGCCAGAATCCAGAGTCACTCTGAGACATCAGGGCTGTCCCATGAATTCAGGACAGAACTTTTCACAAAGCAATGGCTTGATCAAAAATGACAGAATGGCTGGGGATTTAGCTCAGCGGTATAAGCACTTGCCTGGCAAATGTGAGGTACTGAGTTCAATCCCAGGTACAAAAAAAAAAAAAGCCAGAATGGCTTTCGATGAAACTCACTGTCTGTGCAGTTACTGTTCAGACACACCCTTGTTGGGTAGCTTATGCTCACAGGTCTGCCTTATAAGACAGCAAATCTGAGGGTGGGCTGGCCCAAGGACACACGTATTGTGGGTTACAGAACTGGGATTCAGTCACATATGCCCATACTATGAATCCACTCTAGGCAGCCTCACTGTTCTCGCCTATGCCAAAATTCCCCATTTGCCTCTCTTAGCTCCCAAAGAGGAAATGAGATGACTGCCTTGTTCTCCAAGCTCCCGGAGCTCCTCACCCACGAACAACCTGGTCATCTAGTTTCCTGCAGCTTCAGGGACTGGAGCCTAAGATGAGCCTGCCATATCATTCACACAGAATGCCCCTGTGGGCCCTCATCCTGGATCAGGCAGGAACACAGAGTCTGCTGCTCCCAAGTCATAGTGTCTTCAGGAAAAACTCCCTGATCTGCACCCAAAACATGTCCTCGCTAATTCAGAGTTTGGTCAAAGACTGACGAGTAGGAGAAACAACACGATTTAGTTTTTGTGTGATTAGCGCTGTGTCGATGATGAGTAGAGGATCCACTCAGCACATATTTAAGGATATTCCTATGCCTAGATCAGGTGTGCACCATCTAATGTGACACATCTCCCCTAGGGGAAGAGGAGTGAGTGAATCTTTGGGGATCACTTAGACCCACCTACTCACTTAAGTGTGAGGCAAACTGAGATCCAGGATGCTCATGACTCAAGCTAATAAGAGACTCCCTGAGACTTTTCAAGTTATAGGAAAAGGACAAGGGTACTAAGCTAGGGTTTTTCACTAGGAAGGAACGAAGGAAGCCAGTGGATATCAAGGGCACAGGAAGTCAGGAGGCATCACTTGCAAAGCGTGAGGGATAAAAGAAGGGGCCTGGGAGTGACGAAGGACACATTAAGAACAGGTTTTTCTTCCAGTCATTAGCTACCCGAAGCCCTTTCAAGGAGCCCCTTCTTGCTCTTCCAGCAGATGGAGTTGGGTTTCTATCACTTGCCATTAAAGAACTAAGTAACAGTGAGACTTTGCTGTGTGCATCACCTTGACATCTGTTTCTGCCTTGTGACTCAACTCATCTATTCAGTTCTTCCCTTCTGGCTGTTGGCAGGGGCTTCTGTGTCCTCTCCCAATGCTCATCGCTATCAAGGTCTCCAGTGCTGCTGGGTGGAGCCCTCAAGGCTTGGTACCTTTTCCTTCCATTAAGGGGCCTCAGAACCTTTGGTGAGTAGAGCTTGGAAGTGGTATGTACAGGAACTGTGCCTAGATTCCAACTAGAAAGGCAGGATAGACTATTCTGAGTTGAAGAATAAACCAAATGCTGTCTACACAGAGCAAAGGGTGATTTGTTTCAAAAAGTGAGAAAGTAAAAAGCACTAGGAGCCAGGAGACAAGATTCTTAAGGGCCCTCCGAGACATCCAGAGAAATCAAGGGCTGGTTGGGGGCTCTACCTGGCTCCCCTCCCACATTCTATTAATTCATGGTCTCTGCATACCCAAATCCATAGGTCTGCCTGGTCCTCACTTGGATGATTCCATTGCCTACGTAAATCTGCAACCAAGATTCCCACTTCCCACAACCTCCTCTTCATGCCTTTGTTGCTGCAGAGTCTCAGTGGGCCACCCCTGAGCCTGCCACTATACCAGAGATCAAGACCAGCAGTGCTCCACTCTGTACCACCCCTGTTAGGACTGCAGGTATAAGAAGGCTCATCTGGCCCATCTGGCCAGACTGTGATGTGATGGAGATGAGAGTCTGTGCTGGCACCATGGGCTACAGGGTGAGGAGCTGCTGGTCATCTGAGAGGCAACAGGGTTTTGGCAAACTATTTGCCAATATGGCTTCCATCTCGGGCTGATGTTGGCAGAAGCCACAGCTGTGGCTGCAAGAAACTGGGAACATCTACCAGCTCTGTTCTCCTTAAAAGGAGAGCATTTCCTCAGACAGGAACCCTCAAGCCAGCTGTTAGGGTGCAGAACCAACCAGCAGCTTCCAGAGGCAGGACATAGCTCCGGGTCCAAGAGAAGTCACACATCACTAATCATTTTCTCTGTACATTACTGAAAACTGTGGTGCATAAACTTCCCTCCTTATCTTTCCTAGGGTGGGTGACAGGAGCTGGCCCTGGCCCTTCAAATATTCTATTGAAATAGGAGGAGAGAGAGATGGGGGAGGTTTTCTTACTTTTTATCTCATTCCATCTTAATACATACACTGGATTGGATGCCAATTGATTCGGTGCTAGGGGCTGCTGTTAATCAGTCGCATGTCAGCAATCATTTCTAGTGACATTTAAATTACGAAGTATGGCGGGATTATCTGTACTCTTGCGAATTACTTCTTTATGTAAGTAAACCCTTACATGCATTCCAGGGGGTGTCAGCACCTTGCTTATACTCACTGGGATTCTGGGGATTATGACAAGACTTGGTTTGAGCTGATGAATTCAGATGTGTTGTGTTTTATAAGGCCTTTATTATGCCTCAAAAGATCAGTGGCAGTGTTTATTTTTGTTTTGATTTATTTACTTTACATTTTCCTATTCACAGAGTCAATTTATGGGTATATGTGTACACATATATTTATGTATTTTACATATACATATTTATATAATTTTCTATCCTCTTTCACTTAAATTATATGGGGAGGTTTTTTAATAGACTGATTTTTAGAGCAGTTTCAGGATCACAGAAAAATTGAGTAAAAGGTCTAAAAATTTCCCATACACCCCATATGGTGAGTTTTTCTTGTGACACAATGTTGTTTTTAAAACCTCCTCTCGTTGATAAATTAATATTCCATTGTGCGGTAATAGCACATTGTGCCTTACTGATAGCCACTTTAGGGACACTTGGGTCTTTTCTGAAAGTTAATACAATCCACAGTGCTGAAAAGAGCATCTTTCCACATAAAACTTTCTGTCTGTCTCTAGTGCTTTCTGAAATCATGGGGAAATTAATTAAAACTGTGGCTCAGTTTTGTTAGGCTTTACAAACCATTGCTGCCTTAGTCCTAAGGACTCAGCAAGTTCTAAGATTCTCATTAAATAAAGCAAATGGCTTCCACTTGAATAGGATGTTTCCCATAACAAGGTACTCACTACTCATGGAGGTGGGTCCTTCCACATTTGAGCATTATAAACATTCTAAAATTCTTCCTTATAGCAACCCAGAATCTGCCTCTATATAATGACTATACAAGGCAGACATACTGAACTAGCCAATTTGTTTTCCACAGATTCAGACATTTCTCTGCCCCCTCCCACACCCAAGTGAATTCTCAGTCCCTTGCATTACCTGTTGTGGCCCGGTGTTTGATCCCACCCCATCATGGATCTCTTGCTTTGATACCCTCAGGATACATTCATTCCTCTTCAAGAACAGCCTCTCAGAGAAGACCTCACTCTTTCTCCAGTTCACAAACATTTAGGATGAGTTCTCTTAATCTTTCTATAACTGACACTGTGCTGACACACTACAGCCACTCCCCAGGAACTTATCCCACCAGGGCTAAACTCGGCCACCACCTCCACGATAAACATTTCCTGGTTCTTGCCTCTCTTCCATTATTCATTTTCTGTGTGACTTGGAGCACATGTCTGAGCCTTTGTGGACCACCCGACTGGTAGGAAAAATGAAGATAATGATACCTGTGCAAAATTCATGCAGGAACCAAGCCTGGCTTTGCTCTTGATATTGATGAATAATCTAGACTGTCTAATAGCGAATTCTCCTCCTAGGCAAGATCAGAGCAATATGGAGGAGATGTGTGGCTCAGTGGCCACTCTGAGGTCCTCTGGCAACCCTCTGGCCTCAGGGAACCTGTGGGGCTAGAGCTCTGGGTAAAAGACCCTATGGTTTCCAAAGTGCTCACAAAGTGACTGCACAGTGGGGAAAGGCATGATGAAGAGATGATGACCCGGGTACCCTGGGACCTGCATACCTGCTGAACCCTGTTGGGGGAATTGGCACAGGGTCAATCTGTCCAGTAAGTGGACAAGCTTCAGGCATAGCTGGTCCAAATTACCCAGTCAGCTTTGCTCCTGAGAAGTCACATCCACAACCTTTCCAAAAGAGAGGTCTCAGATCTGGGATCTCAAGATCTAGGATTAGCAGCTTTGGAAATTAAACAATTGAAAGTTTCAAAACAAAGAGCTAAGAAAATAGGTTTTTGTTTAGCATTCCAAAGCAAATAGCATTTTTGCATACTGCTGCAATTTGGCCAGAAATGAACTTGTTTGTAAAGTTTGATTAAAATGTAATTGGAAAAGAGGAATTGAAAGCAGGAGGACCATGCTGGAGCCTCTGATAATGGGCTGAGGGGTTTGTATCAACTGCAGCTCCAATCCAGCCTCAGCTGACAGCGGTTGTGAAGAGAGCTTGGACAGACAGCTAGGAGACTGGAGCTCCTCTACTCTCTGGACAGTCATCGGGACCACAGCTTAGATGACATCAGGGACAAGCCGTGTCAGGAGGGAGGACAGCTGCTTCAACTTCATTAACTCTGAGCCTCTGGATGGAGCTCCTGAGACATCAGTGAACAAAGGTGTTGAAATGCCTTTTGAACGTTTCTCCAGCATTGATTCTCATTTTTCCTCCCTGCTGTTTTTGCAGTTACTGCTGCTTCTGAGGTGCCTGTTCTGTTACTGTTTGTGCTCCACTGAGGCAACCAAAGTCCAGGGAATGAAATGCACCGCATATTTCAATGCTCCCCCAACCAAGACCCACATAATTTGCTTCTGGTCACAGGCCCTACCCTCCCTTCAAGCTGGAGAATCCAATGGAGACCATTACAAAGGTGCCAAAGCCAAGAACCAGGCAACCTTGCATCCCCTGGCAGTTCTTCTGCCCACAGCCTCAGCCTCTTGAAAGCATCCTCTGCTCTCTATCTCCGGGTACCTCTAATGTTCCAGTTCACACTATCTCTCCTCAGTATATGGCCTTCTCTGTATACTGCAAGATATGCTAATCATGTCAAAGGCCCTGCTATATTTCATCCTAACAGCCCCATACTCCTCCCTTCAAAAATGAATAAACTGAGACAGAGGTGTAGGTGTGTGCCATTAACCACTCATTTGCTCCATGACCTTGGACAGTTTGCTTCCCACTCTGGGCTGCATTTTTCCCATGAGATAAATGAGGAATGTGAATCCAATTGTCTTTAAAATCCTGTGTAGTTCCAATATTTTATACCTTGCAGTGTCTCACTGCTAAAAATACATCACTAGTGGGATGTTTGCAATGTCATACATGGATCTGGGAAAGTTCAAGATTCTTGATCAGATGGACTACACCTTAGGAGAGTGAGGGCCAGCAGGAGGTGGTTGAAGGAGGTGACGTTACTCAGCAGAGAGTAGTGAGGACTTAGGAGAGGAAAGGACATCAGGGGACCCGTGTGGAAAGCTCATCTCACTTTACTGTCCCAGAATGGAGACCAGCGGCAATCTCAAAAAGTTTCCAGAAGGCAGCTATCAACTAAATTGACAGAGTAATTTTTGAGATCTGCACTCCTAACCAGAGCACAAGGTTTAGGAATGAAAAGATGTAGATCATAAAGGGCCCTGCCATTTCTTTTCCTTTTTTTTTTTTTTTTTTTTTTTTTTTTTGTCTCTTTCCTTTTTTTATTGGTACCAGGGATCAAACTCATGACTGCCTGCTTGCAAGGCAGGCACTTATGCCACTGAGCTAAATCCCCAGTCCCCAGCCCCCAGGGCCCTGCCATTTCTAACACCATTTCCTTGAATGTCCTAAGTCTCAGTCTCCTCATCAGTACAATGAGAGTAAAAGTAAACCCACATTGCGGGATGGTGGTGAGAGTTAAAATAAACAATGTTTCCAAGGTATTTAGCAAGTGCTTGCTAGTGGTGGGTGTGTAGCTCAGTGATAAAGCACTTGCTTTGCAGTGCTAGTACCAGTAACTAGTTGTAGTTATTACTGTTGTTGTTACCATTAGTGTTACTACTCTTAGCCAAACAAAGCTAGTTTAGTTGTTGGTGGGTTTGTTTTCCCTTCAGTGAAACCTGCACAAGGCTGGGATCTCCTTCCAGGGAGAAGTTGGAGGTTGCTCCCTCCCTCCACGGCTTTTCTCTAGCATCAAACACAGCAGTGTAACAGAATACTCTTCCACAGCACAGGAAAACCTTGTAGCCAAAGCCAGATACTCTTTGAGTCTCAATTCACTATTCACTCAAACAATTTACTCGTTTTTTGAAATTTATTTCTTGAACAGTTTTCACTGTCCTGTGCCAGTTCCTGGAGGTGGCTTACGGCCTCATCCTTTTTCCTTTCATTTCTTTTTATTTGTTTTGTTTTCACGGACTATGTATTAAACACAGGACCCTGCACTGAGCTACATGCCCAGCACGTTTTATTTTTCATTTTGAAATATGCTCTCAATAAGTCACTAAGTTGTTTGGGCTGGGCTGGAAATGGTGATCCTCCTGCCTCAGCTTCCCAGAGTGTTGGAATTACAGACATCACCATCCAGCCTGGCTATAGCCTCCCTTTCTTGACATGGAAACAAAATAACCACCCCTGAAAAGCATGGAAAAAATCAACTACATGCAGCCAGACTGTGTCTGAATGCATAGGGACAGAGGCACTTGCAGAGCAGCATGGGCAACCAAGGATGCTTGTTAATCCAGACATGCAGGACCTGAGTAGGGCTGGGGTGAGACAGGGAATCTCTGCTGTACTCAGAGGAGCAATCACCCCTGGAAAGCAGAAGAAAGCAGTAAAGTGAATTTACACGTTACAAATTATGCTCAGAACTCATCTCCTTAATTCTGACATTGAAAATCAAATCTCCTTTTCCAGTTTATCCAAAAGCCTTCAGATAACAGCTTTTTTCTCTCGAGTACAAATGAAGATGAAAACTTGCTGGGTTTTCGCTTATCAAAGCCCACAGTCTCTACTCCTCAGGAACCCCACAGTTCATATTCTTTTAAATATCTTTAGAAAACAAAGTTCATTGTGTTGGCAGGTGATGAGGGAAACTTGACAGGTGAGTAAAAGCTCTTTTTGCTTGGGGCACTCCTATTAATGTACCTGTATATCTAAGCTCTTGAAAAAAGTCTCTATTTTTAAAAATTTTATACAATAGAAGTAGCAATATGATGCAGACTTTATTTTATTTGAAGCTAGTTTGTTTACTGAGCTAAGTTTGGGGATCCATGGATACCAAGAAATAGAAAAGTGCTTCAGTTTTTCACTTTTAAAGTCTTCATTAAGAATCCAAGCTTCGCCACCAGGCCAGTGGTTCTCAGTCACAGCTACCCATCAGAATCACCAGGCGCCATGAATGATACCAGCAGCCGACTGCACCCAGGGCAATTAAACTGGAATCTCTAGAAAGTGACACAGCACACATAAATCATGCAAACCTAGGCTTTGTAGGTACCAACTGTCTCATGAGGACAGATGCTCATCCTCTCTGGGCCTTAACTTCAATATTCATGGAATGGGAGAAGCAGCATGCACTCTTATGGGACAGTTGCAAAGAGTTTATAAGTGAGTTTGTGTAAAATGCCTCGTTAGCTTGTGCCCGGTGTTCTTGAGAACCCTTGAGTGGCAGGTGTTGGCATTGGACTGTGGCAGCTCTCCAGCATCCTTACACAGAGGGATATTCTCCCACCAGTACCTGTGGGGAACAGGACTCATGCACCCAGGCCCATCAGCCCCATCCATAATAATAGTACCCACGCCAAAATGTTATCTTGACGATTTACTGATGCAAGTTATGCATGACAGACAGCAGTACACTTCAATGCATAGAAGCCTTCATTATTATAAAATACGATACTTAACATAAAGGAACTACTCTGTAAAATAAGGCTTCATCTTTATTAAAGAGGTGGCAGATTAAGGCACCTGCCAAAGGTCACCAACCAGTCAGGGGAACACTCAAGTTTGGACCTCAGGTTGTCTTGTTCCAAAGTCTGCATCAGTTGTTCATCAATTTTTCCAGCAGCTTGGCTGCTTCATCCAAACACACTGAAGTCCTCAGGATGGCATTCAAGACTTTAAAATTGGGTTCCCACCAGTCTTCCCTATTCTGATCTCCACAAGCATCCTCAAGAGTACAGTGCATTACCTTTGGGCCACAAGGCACACTCCTCCAGTCCCTAGACCAGAACCTGCCCCTTCACCTGCCCTCAAGAAGGGCCTCTAACTCTGTCACAGCTGGGTAGCCTTTGGTTCCTATTCCCTAGCATCTGATAGTTCTTAGCCTATCTGATATTACTGAGTTTTGCTTACCAAGTATACCTGTCTCACTGGACTATGGAGTCTTCTGGAGCTGGAATTCAGCCTTGTTGCCTCTATCCTTGCTATAATTTAATCTAATGCCTTCCATTTTTAACTGGAATGGGGTGAGGGTAGAGATTTGTTGCACATCAACCCATTTGACGTCATGGACTCCCTAAACATTATTAATTGTCAAGGAGTTTGGCTGTGAAGTGTTTTTGCAAAGTGTCTGGGATGACTCTTTGACAGCCAGTCATCTTGGAAACTCACAGCGGCAGATGGGTGTGGTTGGCAGCATATGGCTCAAAGTGGAGTTTCGGTGTTTATGTATTTTTACAAATTATGCCTTTATATTTATGCAGAAAGAAGTGAAAATTCAAAATTAAGTTGTGCATTTGGAGAGCTGTGTTAATGCTTTTCAACAAGAAAGTAATTTAGGTTGTAGAGAAGGCTCTGGAAAGAAAGCAAGGAGCTGGGTTAGTCCCATCTCTGCCACCACCTGAAAGTGATTCCCTGAGAGTGGGTTTCTCTCTCAATCTCTTTGTTTTCTCAGCTGCCAAGTGAGGAAGGTGAACTAGGTCTGCTTTAGGTCTCACATGCCAGGCACCATAGAAGGCCAGCTCAATGACATTTGTTGATTTTGCTATCTGTCCTCTGGGACTGTCTGAATTGAAAAAATTTTGAGTGTCCTTGCCCCAGAATGACCTCTGTTAGTGACCAGAAGCTGGACCAAAATGACAGTGTCCTGTGTTTTCAGGATTCCTTTGGCTAATATACAGGTGTAAACTGTCTTTGCAATAACAAAAACGCTCTTCCCTAAAATTAGGACTTTGGGGAATTAGATCAGATTCTTTGCTTTGCAGAAATACATCCAGACTTAACTTTTAACCCCATGGTAAATCATATATGTTGGTTCTTAGGGATAGATTCACCCAACTGCCTTGTTTTTTGGCTGGAGAGAGTGCAGTCCTGAGCAGGGATATGATGTCTCCACACCCATAAAGGGAGAGAGCTGGGCTAAGAGGTCTATTCTCTTGGTTCTAGAATCACCTTCTTTCACTCACGCTGTGCTGTAGCATTTAATGGGAGCATGCTTGGGGTTGCATAGAGGTTCTGAATCCACCAGGAGAGGGAGGATGTATATCTGGAGCCACCTGCATCACAAACCCTCATCTCCTGGGGCCAGAAGGCTGAGCTGTAGGGGCTTAGGAGAATGTCTCGTCCTGTGTTCCCCATCCTTTCAGGAGTGTATGATGAGCTGGCAGTGAAAGCTGCCAAGAACAAAACAAATCTCTCTAAAGGTTATCTTGACTCAATGGAGGTAACTTACACTTTACTTTTCTATACTTAAACAAACATATATCAGAAAAAAAATGGTAGAAAATCTCTGTGCCTGATGATGAATGAAGTTGTCTACTGCCTCCTTCTCTGGATGCTCTTTCTTCTCTGTCCCCAAAAGATACTTTTATAGGGTAAGTATTTGTATCTCCCCAACACTCATATTTTGAAATCTTAACTCCTGATGTGATCGAATTTGGAGGTGAAACCTTTGGCAAGTGATTAGAACTAGGTGAATTTATAAGGTTGGGGTCTCATGATGGGATTAATGCCCTGACAAAAAGAGGAAAAGACACCGACTCTCACTCTGCTCTCTGTCACATAAAGGTACAGTGATCTGTACACCAGGATCAGACACTGGACCTGCCCATATCTCAACCTTAGACTTAAGGGCTTCCAGAAATGTAAAAATTAAATGACATTTAAGCCACTCATCCTATGGTATTTTTGTTGTAGCATCACAGGCTGACTGAGACACTAATCTTGCCCAAACTTTTCATTTCATAAATGAATAAACTGAAGCCACAGAGAGCAATTTCTTAGCCACAAAGACCCAAAGTACCCGACCAAACCACGATCATCTTCTTCATCTGTCTGTCCCACACTCATTCCTATGCCACAAATGCATTAAGTGGAAATCAAGAGCCACCTCACACATCTCCACTGCCCTGGGATGCTCACAGTCAGGAGGACTTAAAAGAATTCCTGTTTTGAAAAAACTGAAAATGAGAAGTGCCATCATTTTCTTTAAATACATTCTTTTGAATAAAACATCTATTCTTGATGCCAGCAGCAAGCTTCGAAACGTGTTCAAGATGACATGATTGATAACAAGAAGGCTTTTTCAAGATGTTTCTAATTTCATCTTCCCGGCTAAAGAATTCGAACCCTCTAACATGATGTATGGCCTAATAATAAGGTGTGTTTGAGCCAAAGCTATTTATTTATGCTCCCGTTTTTGACAGGTGAATATTAACTACTTAGAAAATTATAAAGCCAATTAGTAAAAGCTGAATAATGCCCAGATGAGAAGGTGATCACAGAAGCGTGAGTTGATTCACATCTAAGCAACAGAGCAGTGGACGTGCACTGCATTCCTCCGAGAAGCCTTCGCCTGGCCAGAGCACAGAGGCCTCTCTTCCTCCCAGATGTCCTGGAATTCTGCTTGCTCAAGTCCAGTTCCAGAGCAGATTCTGAAATCCCCAAAGGAGAGTGGCACTTGCTGATGAATTCCTTCCATGTAGGACCTGCCATCGTGTTGACCATCTTCATCCAGCCCACTTAGCTGACCTCCACAGAAAGATAGATGGAGAAAACAGGAAGAAGCTGAGCTCCAAAGAAGGACCCTGTACTTGTCAGATTTCCCACACTATTTGATGCTCACAATTTAAAGTAAGAAAGATTTAATTCATTTCATAGTTTCAGGAGATTTAGTCCATGGTAAGCTGGCTCCAAGCCAGAACCCTGTGGCAGGGTATGGCAGAGCAAAGGTGCTTGGTTTACGATGACTAGGAAGCAGAGCAGAGCAACAGTACTAGAGAGCAATGGGCGAGAGAGGATACATAGTACCCAAGGTCACACACACATTCATGACCCACCCAGCACACCTAGCAGGGAGCTTTACTAACCTGCTAAGCATTTCCTAACCCGGTGAAGTTTGCATGTTAGGTTTAACACTCACTCTATTCCCTACGACTTATGGGGGGAAGACTGCTGTGTGGGAATGGAAATAACAAAGCCATCTCTCACCCCACACCCCAGGTCACTTCAATCTTAAAGCTGTTTCAGGGTAAAGCTGTTATTAGGAGCTGAATGAAGCTCCAAACAAAAGCCAGTTTGGAAACACGTCATAATTCAGAAGTATTTATTGAGTAGCTATGTGTCAGGCAAAGTCTTCACTTTCACAGGGCTTCTAGGCTAGAGGGCAATGCAGTAGGACCTCGCTGGAGACTTAGAAGGAGCTCAAACCCTGAAATTGTGTTGGATTCACTGTCCCTGAATATGCCTACTACTGAAGCTGAGAGAGGGAAGTTGAGGGACTGACAGCAGTTTCCAAAATTAACAAGAGGTTAATTTATCCAAAGCATGCTGCAAATGTTGTGTTATGCTTCTAGAAGCGAAGAACAAACAACTTGAGATTTCACTTGGAGGCTGTGAATTATTCTTTCTCCTAGCACTCTGGGCACCAATCTGTCACCTTGCATTTTTTAGCCCACTGCTAATTTTTAATAATGTCTTGACAACTGCTTGCTCCATATTAAAATAACACTACTACTGTGCAATTCAAAAAAGCGATGAATGGCCTTGAAGGTATAGAAGAAAGATTTCCCATCATTCTATTCCCTTCATCTTGTGTATTTAGCCAAAGATCAGAACTACTTAAAAATTGACTTGTAATGTTTTTCCATTACAAATAACTTTCAAAAGAAAAGGACACTTTTTAACAAAAACCACCAATTTTAATTGAAAATTTAGCATTTCAGCATTTTGTCTGTCCCTTGGCTTCCCTTACATTATTTCTTGGTCTCAGCAAAGTATGTAAATGAGCTTTGCATAAAGAGTCTCCTGTTCACTTTTTGAAGACTTCCAAGAAGAAACACACCGTGTCTAGGGTTATAAAACCCTAGCATGTCTGAGCTGGGAGGCATCTTGGGAATATTCACATCCTAATCCTTCATGTTCTCATTATCCAGAAGAGGAGACTACCTTGGTCTATATAAGAGTCATGTTAGGATGGGACAGGAATCATGTTCTCTCAACCAGTAGATAGTTTCCACTGACTCACAGCCACTCTGTGTTTGAGTTTATTCACCTCCTGGGCCCAATTATTATCCTAGGATTGAATATCCTAAATAAACGTCAAGATCTCCAGGAACTCTTTTTGGAATTCAACCACATATGTGTAACAAATCATATGACTCACTCTGAAGATGTCCATATGTGTGATCATATATCACATACTGTTAGCCCCCCTGGACTAAGATCTTTCATGCTTTTGATAATCTGTTCCTCCAGAATAAAGTATACAGAATTTAAATTTCTCCCCAATGCACAAGTATAGAGTCTGCAAAGTTACAAACTATTTTTCATGACCAAATTGATTAGCCTGTAACAAAATGCAAAAGATGCATGAGACCCAAACACTCAGTTTCAGCCCAAAGAATCCATTTTTAGGTTTAACATAAACATTGGTCTTCATTACTCAACCAGATCGTCTTAGAGAGGGATTTCATTGTAATATGATTTGGGCGAACCTGCAGAATATTAAAACTATAAACTATCCAGAAGTACACATGCTGCAGGCATGGGAGATAAGTTGAGCACTCTGAAAAGTTATTATCACACTCCAAATTTAGTGTCACAATGTCTAACTGCAACTCATAATGTTAGTTCTCAGAGTGTTTAGGCATCTTTTATTTCTTGTCAAGAAAATAAATCTGTCTTCTGTCGTGTTGGACAGTCAGAGTATATATATATATCTTATTGCAAAGACAACAAAAATATGTAATTTTATATGCTCCTGTACCCATCATTTTGGTATGAAAGGACTTCAGACTCAAATTAATATACTTGCTCAGAATGTTGTTTTTGAAAAGTACAGCTGAGCAGCAAATGAAGGACATAACAGGATGCATGCTACTTGTCTTGCTATTCTTTTTCGGCCTCTTTCAGTAACACTGAAAGGAAGAAAAAAAGTAGATATTTATCATTCTAAGTCACTTCCTCAAGTCTGAATAATTCTCTTTCATCATTGTAACTTGGTAATCAGGTCTATAAATGCAAAATGATCTGTTAGTGGGAAATGGGACTTTTTTTATTTGTCCTGGAATTTTCAAAAAAATACACCACCTGGAATCTTCTCTGAGACAGCACTGCTCAAGAATCTTCCAGAATTTCCAAGTTCACAGCACTATGCAAGCATTCTGGGTATGAATTTTCATGATGTATATACAACATCCCTTGGACACCACAGGGAGCCAGGGAAGGGAGTGGTCAACCTACTCTGCTGCCATGTTGCCCTGGGTGGTTCCCAAGAAATCTCCTTTATATCATGTAGTCATGTGGTCATGTATCACAGAGTCAAAGACTCAGGGAGAGCAAGTCCCAAGCCACTCCAAACCCAGCCCAAAGAAGTAAGGCAGAGAATGCACTATCAAAATATTTGTATTGTCTAGAAACAGACAAAAGCAGCCTATAAAACATATTCTACTTGGACTCCAAATGCACAAAAAACACTGTTCAAAATCCCAAATTACCAGAAATTGACCCAAGACTACAGTCCTTAAACAGACACAATAGCAGAAGAAACAGCAAGTCTTTCTCAGGGGGTCTGTTTTAATCAGAAAACACATCTCCCAGGAGAGTAAGATAACTGAAAAAAGGTCAGGAGCTCTGGAATCTTCTTAAAACAGCACTGCTCAAGAATCTTTCAAAATTCCTCACCAGCTGCCTGGGAAGAGAGAGAGGCTTCTGAACTGGAGTGGAAGGATTTGTGTGTAGTTTCATCTAGAGTAACCCCTTGTGGCAGGCTGAGCAAACAACTCTGGGAATGAGGCCATTTGTCCCAAGCCATGAAGCTACAAAGTGCCTGGGATAGGGCAGAAAATTAGGACTGTTGAAACCCAAAACCCAAGCCCTTGTCTCCTAGGCAAACTTCAGAGAAGACTCTAGATACTTCCTAGAGTAGGCCAACCCAGATCATTATAGAATATTCCAGAAATCCTGGGAACACGCCAACCTTTGAAATGACCACCATAAAAGGAAATATCAGGCTGATCAGAAAAACAAACATCCATTGTTCTGTTAAAATCATAAATTTTTAAAACTTTTCTGAAAAAAGAACAAAAATGGAGATGGAAGGACCAAGTATGGCATGTGTTTATTTCTGAGGCACCTCCAAAGTCCTGACTCAACCTTAGAAAAGATGTTTTCTTGGTCAGAACAAGGAGTGTTCACACGGAACATCTTTCTCAGTCATGAACTTGACAATACTGGCCTCATCTTTGATATTTCAGGTTTTCCCCTTCTGGCCTCCACCACCACCCCCCAGCCTCATCCATACACTTTCTCTATGCAGTGGAACATCTCAATGAGTTCAGGCCCCGCACTTGTCAATCATGGCTCCTCTGCCGACATGGTCCACTCAGAGTCTCCAAACCATCTTTATCGACCAGCTCAGATTCCTTCCCTCCACTAGCCCCACGCCAAGCAGGAGCTTGTTCCTTCCTATGTCACTCAAAGATAGCTTGTTTGCCTCTTTCCCTTTCTCTCTGGGTGATCATCTAATAGCAATGACTTTGGCTCCTGTTCCCGCTATCCAGCACCACGCTAACTACAAGTGGATTGCAACTGGTGGGTTGTTACAAGCAGGACCAGCTCTCCTGGTTTGCACTCTTAAACCCACCTGGCTGTCTTCCAGAAGGAAAAGCTGCCCTGGCACACCACAGCCTCCAGACTCCCTGGAAGCCTCAGGCTAGAAGGGAGAATGCCTTCTCTATTGAGTTGGAAAGCATGTGATTGTAAGTAATCAGGTCATCCTTGAAACAAAGACTACATGATTTTATTTTTAAAAGAAAAATACCCAAAGAAAAAAGAATCCAGAAACTCATATAGGGACATCTGGGCTCAGACATCACTAAAGTCAGTGGTATTTTAAAAAATAGGAATACTTTCCAGATTCTCAAGGGGCAACCGAGGTTTGCTGGTATCTAACTGTTTGCACCGCCTCTCCCTGGAGATTTAAATGTTCATGGCTGCCTCTCTGTGAATCTCTGCTGCCACCAAACTGAAGATAATCCTCTGGTGCCTGGGCTGCAGGGCCAGATGGTGAGCATCTCTGGAGCAGGAGATATTCCTCTGCCTCCTTGGATCAGGAATGCAGGGGTCTGGCTTTCCTCCATGGAGAATCCGCCAGTGAGAGGAAACAACACCCCCACCTTCCAACAAGTGTATGCAGAGAGCCCCAAGACAATCCAAGTCTGTCCAAATGTCTCAAATTAAATCATCCTGAGGAAACTCCAGGGAGCTCTGATAGGGACACAAGACACAGTCACCTCCAAGTAGACATCTGTGACCTATAATTAATGCTTCATTGTTTGTCAATGACCTCCTCATACACTCTACCCTTTCATTTGTTGCCTCTACTATGTGGAAAAGAGCAGGTGACTGGTCTCTCCCTCTGTCACTTAAAGAACCTGAGTTCCGCACCACTAGTCTCCACAGAC
Source organism: Cavia porcellus (assembly GCF_034190915.1). Lineage (NCBI taxonomy): Eukaryota > Metazoa > Chordata > Mammalia > Rodentia > Caviidae > Cavia > Cavia porcellus. The sequence continues at coordinate 98,437,788 of NW_026947487.1, forward strand.
CAGACGTCCTGCTTCCTAACCTGACTCTCCCTGTGGGATCTGAAGCACTACCAATGTCACGTCCTTTGCTCCTGGCTCCATCTTACCCAGTCCAGAACTACAGCTAAGTAGGAACTCAATAAACATTTTGTTTTACTGAGCTCAATTTAATTTTGTTCCTGCCATGAAACAAAGAAACTGGAATTGGTAGTGATGCATTTTAGGGGGACAGAGGATAAGACATTCAGATCATTCTGGGTGCCCCACTTACGACTTAGCACAGGCACTCGCCAGTCTCATTAGCAGAACCAACTGTACTTTTTCAACCGCAGAACCTGTGCCTCATACCCCAGTGATGGCACAGTGGCTGAGTGGCAAAACCAGGTTTTGAACCCAGGCGACATGACCTCAAAGCAGCCTCCATTACCTCCCGGAGGGTTTGACCTTCATCCTACACCCTAGCTGCACTCACTGTAGTACTTATGTAAATTTTACAAAGTTCTCAAATGTATACTATTTGGAAAGAAGGCAGGGACAAGTTGCTCTCTCACTGATAATGTATGAGGCTAACTTTCACAGTGCTGGGCCATACTGAGCACTTGGATTTTGCTAATAGGCTAGGGGAAAATTTAGTTTTGTTTCAACTGCAAGAGATCTTTCACACAGTGCTGTGTTTTCATGGTGAGAAGCAGGAGATGGGGAAGAGTGGAGTAGGGATTATAAATTCCAGACAGGATCTGGGGGGACACTCTTACCAGTGTGGTTCCTAGGCAGGAAAGGTAGCCAGAAAATCCCTTACCTTCTCCAGAGTTGAACTCTCAGTAGAAAGGGGACATGCTGATCTGAAAAAAATCCCCTTGCATCCAGCTTCTGCATTTCCTGATAATGGACACAGTACTGGCTAATGCAGATAAATGGCCTCGTAAGAGTGGTGTGGAGGAACACACACCTAGAAGCACAATCAGTTGAGGAAAACGCTCATCACCACTAAGGCCAGCATCTGCTTCTCTGTAGCTCCCAGCTCTTGAAGGCCAAGGCCAGGTCCCCATGGGCAGGGCTCAAGGGTGTTACTTTGGTCACCGTGAGACTGACTGCATTCTTGTCTCTCCATCAACGCTTCCTGGAATCACCTGACTATTGACAAGTGTGAACAACTAGCATTCACAGATGGTAACTGAGCCTCTGGAATGGACCATCCTCTCCAATGGGTGGCTGGGGTCCTGCTAGGGAGAGAGGGTCACTCAGTGGTCGATGCGGGTACTTCCATCTGTTAAAGCAGCAGGCACCATCCATGGAGGCAATGCACAGCAGATAATACCAAAGTGGGACAGAGGCTGGAGAAGATTCGGACAAATACAGGCAAGAGGAGAGCTCAAATCACTGACTGCTTATGACGCTATGAAAACTAGCAAACACTGTAAATCAGAATCATTTGTTTTGTTTGAGTTTTTTGAGACAGGGTCTTACTACATAGTTCAAGCTGGTCTTATTCTCACTTTGTAGCCCAGGCTGGCCTGGAACTCACCGTGATCCTCCTGCGTCAAGTTTCCCAAGTGTTGGGATTACAGGTGTGCACCACCACACCTGGCTACAACTTTAAATTTTCAACCCGTTTATCAGCATATGGCTGTATAGCACCATCCCCTGTTACTATAAAAATCTACCAAAGGGTTTACGCAGGAGGATGACATGGTCAGATTTGTACTTTTAAAGGGGTCACTCTGGGGCCAGTGTGGAAAGGAGAGTCACGGAAAGGAGGCTTCTGATGTCACACAGACAAGGGCTAGAGACAGCCAGGTTTGAAGAGTGACGTGGAAAGGAAAAATAGGAACAGATTCCCAACAGGAGGTGGCACTGGTGAGGTGTGGGCCCTGGAGAAGGAGATGGGAACAGCCAGGGCCAGTTGAGCTTGAAATGATGAAAGCCTTTTCCAATATGAATTTCTACCTTTCTTCACTTCCTCTCTCACTTCCCTAAGAAAGAAAGAAAATAGCTGGTGCTATTTCTAGGAAACTCTTGGTGTATCCTGGCCAGAGCAGGGAGACATTGTTACCCCCTAAAGGGGAGCAATTCCTCTGTCCGTCTTTCTCTACCACCTGTTCTGCTATGGTTTAAATGCATCCCCCAGAAGCTCATATGTGGGCAATTTAACCCCCAATTCACTTGATGGTGTTGGAGGAGGGCCTTTGGGATGTGATTAGGTTAGGAGGCCCATGATGGAATCAGAGGATTTATAAGATGACAAAGAGAACTGAGCTGGCACGCTCTTGTCTCCTTAGCATGTGATGTCTTTGACAATGGGATGACCCAACCAGAAGGCCCTCACCCGAAGCCAGCACCTTGATGTGGTCTCCCTAATCTCCAGCACTGTCAGAAATAAATTTCATTTCTTTTTAAATCAATCACCCACTCTGTGGTATTCTGTTAAAACAGCAGAATATAGATTCATCCCCCTTTTTCCAGCTGGATGTGGTGGCACACATCTGTAATCCCAGCACTGAGGAGACTGAGGCAGAAGGACTCCCATGAGTTCAACCTGGGCTACAAGGCGAGTTCATGGTCATTCTGAACTGCATAGTGAAAACCTGTCTTGAAAAGACAAAAATAAATAAATAACTTCTTCTTCCTTCTTCCCCTTTCCCCTGCTGACTTTTCCTCTGCTTCACTCGAAAGGAAGCCCTCATAAATCTCAGGCATAAATATTCATGTGGTCCAGCCAGCAGCAGGCAGCTGCCTCAGCACCACTGGTCCATGCACCACCATCAGCGCCTCTGCCTGGAACTCTGATCCCCACAGTCACAGATGCTCGAGGCTTATGATTAGCACCTGCCACTGGATCTTCGCCAGAGATTTCCTAGCTGCTCCTCTCCCTGTGCTGTCTGCCATGCGGTATAAAATACGGGGAAGTTTAGGGAAAAAGAATGGGCCAGCTGTAAAGAGCCCTGGACTCAGAATCAGAGGAACCTGAATCAGAGAAAAGGATTGACCCTCTCCAGGTAACCTCTTAGAACCGAGTTGCACACCCTGGTGCAGAACAGAGCGAGGACCCACACACAGCCTCCCCAGATACCTCCTGCTCTGTGTAGCTGCTAAGGAAGGAAGAAGGTGGATTCTGAAGACAAGCCTAGGGTCTGCGTGGCTCTGCCCTGCTGGCCCTGAGCCTTGTACCTCAAGTTATTTACCTAACCTCTCTGAACGGCAATCTCTACCTTTACAATTTTTGTTCTGGACTAGATAAGTGGCCTCTATGCCTCAGTAGCCCTATCTATGAGCTGTCTACTCATTGTAGCATTCAAGTAAGACAGTTTCTCATAAAAGTGTCGTGAGAAACCCTGGAATCACACAAATGCAAGGTAATAAAATAATCTCTTGGGAGGAAGAGTCTGTAAAACACAGGAGACACTATTCACTGCAGTTTTGAGCCCAGATGCTAGCAGACTGCCCAGACTGTTGGTGCTCCTGGTGTTGGATCCTGAATCCCTATCTGTTGAATCTATTGTGTTTCAGGAACAGTGCCAGCCTCTGGCTCAGGAAACATGCATGAACACAAGTCCTGATGCTGAGGGCCACACACCCCATGTCCTCATTGATCACAATGTGGACAGAAGACAGTCCCCAAGGCCCTGGAGCACAGAGGAGGGCAATAATCTCAGGGAAAGCTGGGGGGATGCTGGAGTTGTCAGTGACAAAACTAGAAGGAAGCACAAGGCCCAGGAGGAGCAGCAGAGCAGCACCCTGGCTTGAGACGCTGAGATGAGAAGTTGGGGGTGGGTGATTACTGGGGAGATGATCTCAAGAAACCCACAAATGGGAGGGGAGAGAAAGAATGAAAGTATTAACAAATGGGTCCCTACATGGGCTCCTGAAGCACACTCTCTCTGGGGACTCCCTGGGAGACTGCATAGAGCACACTTCAGACACATGCCAGCAAGGCCCTGGAAGCTGGCTATTATTCTGTAGTTCCTGCCCCTCGCTGGTTTTCAGTGGCTCTGGAGATGTTTTACCATAGCTGTCCTATGCCACAGACAAGTATAACATCTTCCAGGGACCAAGGCAAAGGCTCAGGCAGCAATATTTAGGTTCTTTCACATCTGAAGCCATTTCAAAGACTCGAATTGCCTGTCAAAGTTGTAGGTGCCTTAGAATAGATTAAGAGAATCTGGGTGGAGCATTGACAATAGTTGCATCTTGTAGATAGTAAGTGAGCCATGTACTGTACCCCAGAATGAAAGGGTGAATGAGGAGAAAACACATTAGAGATTCTAAAAGGCTTTGTATAATGCATCAATGAATTTGGACTTTAACCTGAAAGTAACTGGGAGCCATGGAGGGGTTCAAGTGAGGGAGGATGGCATGGTCAGATTTGCGATTTACACAGACCACTCAGTGTATTTGCTGGAAAATACACTGTAGCCTGTAAGACTGGAGCCAGGAGTCCAACTGAGAAGGAAGTAATGGAAGAATTAAAATCACGTAGAACAGAACATTTCCACGTCTCCCCTTGCCCTGTCTGAATGTGGATGGAGGGTTCCCAGGGCCCTCCCTCCTGGTTCCCATGTGTCTGATTTGGTCCCATCTTTGCATAGTAGGAGGACATCTACACAATCCTGGGGCCACAGTGGGTTCATCAAGCAACAAGTTGCTTGCTCTAAGCCCCTGGTAATGATGTTCATGCAGCCAGGTTCTGCCTCAGTTTCCCTGCCCAGATTCTAGTTCCTTAATAGTAGAAGAGCCCTTCTCTGAGCCTCAGTCCCAACGCTGATCCCAGGAACTGCCATGGCTCTTCCTATATCTACTCTCCAAGGAGCTGGGTCCTCCTGGGAAGAAGAATGACCCCTTTCCTCATTCCTGTCCCTGCCTCAGGGCTTGCCATGTCCCAAGTGCCATTGCTTGCTGACAGGAGCATGCTGACATCTGCATTTCAAGGGAAGAGTCAAGAATTTCACCAGTGTCATCTTCCCTGACAGCCCTTTAAAAGGAGGGAAGTGGCCCCCAGTACACAGGAGAACCTAAGATGCAGAGAGGAGAGGTGGCTTCTCCAAGGGCCATGGGTATGCATAAGGTCCTAACTCAATTCCAGACACCTTTCCAACCTCAGTGGAAAATATAGTCATAATCCCCATGTCAGTGAATATCTAAAGGCAAGGAGCATGGGCTCCTTTTTTTGGTTCCCAGGCATGAGGCCATCTCATGTGTCAGGGGCTGTTTGAGCTTTGGAAGCGGGATGTCCTGCTTCAGCCCCTTTTCACATATGGTCACAGACCATGCAGAGTAGGCAGCCAGGATGAGGGTGGACTTGCCTGGAAAGGGGTGCAGTAAAGGACTGGCCTGATAGAGGCCACGATGAGAGAAAGGAGGCCCCCTGCTGCACCCAGGACCCCAGCCTTGACAGCCAGATCAGGGCCTGTGTATCTCCCAGCCACCCTCCTCCTCCCTGCTGAAGGGCACAACCCATGCCCTTCACCTATGTGCCAAGAGCCTCTCACTGCCCTAGGAAGTCACCTTGTCATGCTTTTCTTTCTTGTCATAGAAGTCCTGCCTTTATTTTTATTCTTTAATAAGGTTACAGCAGGAACGGGGGAGGCGAATTTTGGCCTCAGGCTACATCTGCCCTTCATTTAAAACAGCCCGACTCCCACAAGGCTGCAAAACAAGTCTCCAGTTCTTCTTTCATAGTCTTTGTTAGATCCAAATCCAGAGTTATTTTCGCCAACAGATTGTATCGGCCTGGAGCCCATTTGTCTCCAGAAAGGGACCTTCTTGCTTAAAAAGCAAAACTTCCTGCCTCACCTCAGCCACCCCCAACTCTGACTCACACCAGGCCCCCGGGAGCAGCAGGATGTCGGCATGCCATCTACGGAAATCTTTTCTCTCCTCCCAGGAGCTCCCAGTTTCTGCACTGCTCCAAAAGTCTGCTTGTCCACCAAATGGGTACTCGGTTTGGGATTAGAAAGGGGTGTGCTTTTGTTTCCTCTAAGGATGTATAGAGGAGGAGGTGGTGGTTGTTGTTACTGTTGCTTTATTATACTGGGTCATTTACAAAGAGCATCTGAACAAAAACAATCCGGGCTTGTCTGGAAATTCACAGTAAAATAAAAAGACACAGTAAGAAAGCCCTGCAACTCAGCCATACAGAGGGAGTACTTGCTCCCTGCTCCCACTGGCTTGCCCTGTGTGATGCTGTCATTAATTTACCAGGCTGGGCCCTGACCCCAAGGCCAGACCCACCTGCCTGAGAGGCAGTGCTAAAAACAGCTCCAGTCTCGCAAGGCGCAGTCGAGTGGCTAATTGCTCAGCTCACCCAGATCCTCCCTGTGGACTCCACTCTGGAAGCAAGTAGCGTGGAGAGCAAAGACGCACTTTGATTTGGAGAGGGGAGGAAAAAGAAGGCTGTTTACAGGTGTGGAGACCAAATCGTCCAGGCAACCGAAGGGAAAATGCCTTCCCGTGCAAGCTACACTAGCACAGGTGCACCTCAGTTTTCCATAGGGCACATGCAGGGGCAGGAAAAGAGTTGGTGGGCATGGGAAGGGGTGCCCCTGGCTTTCAGAATCCAGAAGCTGAATGGGATATAATTAATCCATCTATGTGTTTGAGTCACAAAGGAACCCTGGTTGGAGCAGTGAGATTTCTTGTTATGAAAGAAAGTGAGCAACCGCTAATGGATTTCCTTAGAGCTTTTGTATATTTTATTTGGGCCAGGATAGGAGGGAGTAAGCACTAATAGTGCACATTTGGCGGAACATTGCAAGATATTCATTCATCTCTGCATTCCTTCAGCCTGCATTTATTATTAATAATAATAGCTACCATTTAGAGCGCTTCCACCGCTTAGCAGGTGCTGCGCCAAGCACTTTATGTATGATGTCTGACTCGGGCCTCCCAGCCTCCCTGGAAGACAAACATGACTACCTGTGTTTTATTGATAGCAAAATAGTCTCAGGCAGAGATAGTGACTTGCCCCAGAGCCTGCAGCCTGTAAGCACAGGGATTTAGAGCCAGACCTTTGTGCCTCCAACATCTAAGTGTTTAAAAAAAAAAACTTGTACTGGAGTTTGAACCCAGTCTGAGCTACCTCCCCAGCCCTTTCTATTTATTTTAATTGTAAAATAGGGTCTCACTAAATTGACAAGTTGCCTAGGACTCGAATTTGTGATCCTCCCATATCATCCTGCCAGACTACTATGATTATAGGCATATGCCACCACACCTAGCTCCAATACCCAAGCTCTACACTGCTAGAAGCTTTCATCTCTTGGTGTGGGTTTCTATGCCTGGCAATGGGCTGAGCACTGAAGTGAATGAATGTTGAATGTAGTGCTTCTGGAATAACATAGAGATTCCTGTGAGGCTCTGGACATAATAAGCTTAAACAGCTGGATTCTACCCTTATCATACACGAGAAGATACCTGTTAGGTAAAGAATCTGGGGCTGGGTAAGCCTCCCTACACAGCCAAGATGATGACTGGTTTGAGATAAACTGTTAACAGAAGTGGCCCAATTCTCCTCCCTCTGGTAATCTTTGTAGTTCCTCTCATTTTGAAATGGTGTCTCTTTATCCATCCCTTACTAAACCAAATATATTCATGGACCCCAGGCCCTTTTGGACAGCTTCGTGTTGTTACCTCTTCTCTTATCAAATATAATTTTAAAAGAAAGAAGACAGATCGCAGACTGGAGGACCAAAAATAGAGGCAAAAAACCATGAAGGAGTCCAGCATGGAAGGTAGGATCATGATGCGTGAGTCAAATGTCCAGATCCTCCTAATACCCACACCTGCCATCTTCTGTGACCCAGTTCTTCCCAGCTGCAAGCTCTGCTTTTGTAGCATACTGTTGTTTTTTATATTTAGATGCTCCATCCAAGCCTCTCCCTCCAGTGAGACTTTGAAAGATGATTGGATTGTGAGGGTTTATAGCTGACTTGCACTAGGATGGTTTCTGGTCAGGACGCAGATAAAGGAGCTTATCTGCAATGCCCCCCTGCCATGCCACCCTGCCTTGATGCCAGCAGGCTCTGGACTGACTTAAACCTCTATAACTGTGCTCTGCAGAACACAAAACAAACTTCTTCTGCTTTACTGTGGGAGTATCAGGTATTGTGTCTCAGCAGTAAGAAAAATGACTAAGACACTTAACCTGTGTTAGTCATGGTTTTCTAGAAAAAGGAATGCATAGGAGATTATAAAGAAGCTCTCCTAGTCTCCAGATCTGTGGTTTTGCTTTCTATGTTTTCAGTTACTGCAGTCAACCACAGCCCAAAGATATTTAAATGGAAAATTACAGAAATACACAATCCATAAGCTTTATATAATTTTATTACAATATTTTTTACAATACGTGTTTAAATCACCTCACTAGTAGTTACTATTGTCCATCTCTCACAGTTAGCTTGTTTGTAAATTAAACTCTATCATAGCTGTGTATATATAGGTAAGAATATATAGGAAAAAAACATAGTATACACAGTACCTTAAAGTTTAGTCATTGACTGAGAGTCTTTGGATGTGTCCCCTATAGATAAAAGGGACTACGATATGTAGGTGTGTAAATATATATTTTTATATACTTACATATATATGTGTGTGTGTATACATATGTGTGTATACATGTATGAGATTTATTATAAGGTAATTATTCATGCAATTATTGAGCCTGCAAGGTCCCCTGATCTGCCGCCATCAGCAAGCTGCAGACCTAGGAAATCTAGTGGTACAATTTGAAATCCTGAGAGATGAAAAACTAAGGGCAGGAGAAGACTCATGTCCCAGCTCATCCAATGGAACAGAGCATAGCTCAGCCTTCCCTTTCATTCTCACCAGGTCCCATAGAGTGGGATGGTTACTGGCCACACTATTTTACTCAACCCACAGGTTCAAATGTAATATCCAATGAAAACATCCTGAAAAAAAACACACACTCAGAATACTGTTTGACCAGATGTCTGGGCACCTAGTGGCCCAGTCAAAATGACATGAATGTAATGATCACTGACCCTGTAGCAGAGAAGAAGTTACGTGGAGAATCTTTGGGGCCAGGAGAGAAAAAGAACCAAGACCAAAAGTTATTACATCATGTATTATTTTTATAGAGTTGCTATTACAAATTAATACAAACTTATGTGGCTTAAAACCACATAAATTCATTCATTCACAGTCTTGGAGACCAGAAGCCCAGTATCAAGGTTTTGCCAGAAGATTAGAGAGAAGATCTCTTTCACATTCCTCTCTTGACAATTTCTGGCATGCCCTGGCTTTGAACTATACCCTCTGTATCTGTCTTCACATGAGCTTCTTCCAGCGTCTCTGTATGTCCTTTCCTCTTCAGAGAAATACAATCATTATGGGATTATCATCCACTCCTCATTCAGGATGAGTTCCTCTGTGATCCTTATCTAATTATATCTGAAAAGATTCTATTTCCAAATAAAGCCATACTCTGAGACTCTGAGTGGATGTGAATTGGTAAAGGGAAGCACTATTCAATGTACTACATGTCCTTCATTTCTCCTAGAACAGCAGCCTGCAAGGACATTGGACATCATCACAGGAGGCCCCAGTGATGACCAGCACACAACCCATTCTTGCAACAAGGTTTATGGTCCTTGGTGTGGTCTCCACCCCAGTCCTCCTTTGTGCCCACTTAGTTTCAGAGGTCCAAATTCCCATCATACAAATAGCAGAAGTGATAGCTTGTGAAGCAGCTGTCTTATTTCCAAAGAAAATGGAAACAGCCAAGTTGAAAGTTGTAAACAGAGCTTTGAGCCCCAAATCTAAGAATGTCCCCATGGCCTACCTTAAAGTGCCATAGGAGAGGATCTGTCTCCTATCCTTGTGAAGAAAGACTTTAAAACATGTTCAGTGAGGACAAGCCCAAAGCCTGGGCCGCAGCACAGCTGGCACTTATCTCATTCATGCACCATGTTTGTACAAGGCTATCTGATACAATCTTAATGCTTTCTTCCTAGAACCCAAGTCTGAAACAGACAGGGTCATCGGAGGGTGACCAGGAAAGGGAGGGAGAAGTTTGTCTTGGAAATAACATCTGAGATGGAAAGTTTGTGTCCCTGGGATCACATAGCAGTCATTAGGGAGGAGGACACTCTTGGAAGAAGACGGCTGTACCCAGGCATGTTACAATGCCACTTGATGAGGGAAGTTGCAGGAAGAGGTAGTAGAAAGGAAATTTCATACAAGTGCTATCCTACCTGGGATGCCCTGTGACTCAGGAGTGGTACTAGCCAGAATCCAGGCTCTCTTCAGCCCAGCCCCCAGTGCCTGGGAGGATAAAGATCTAGATTGAAGCTATTGTGTGATTTCAAGAAGTGGTGTGACCTAAACCTCAAAACTGAGGCAACTAAATCTTCCATTCACACCTGAACCCAGAAAACATCTTTTCAGAGAACACTAGAAGTACCAGTGTAGCAATGACCCCTTTTGTTGCCCAGGTAACCTCCAGTTTACTATAGTTCCTATTATAGTCCTGCTACTTCTGTTCCCCAGAAAAGACTGGTCACTACGATGCACATTGTATGAACCAATCCCCAGTTGAAAAACCATTCTGTCTCTGTACTTCCCCACTGAACCCATAAAAACTCCCTGCCTGAGCCTTTGGGGCCTGCTATTTTGGGAAGGAATCCCTACCACTGTAAATAAATTTGCTCCTAATCCTGGGTGATATTTCAGTGTTTCTGTTCACTGCTGTACCAACATTACAGCTTCCCCAGCCCCTTGCCTCTAAGTCCAGCTGCCACCCATCCCAACCCCATGGCAGCCCACTTCTGGGAGGAGAGGATGAGAGGAGGCATAAAGAAGTTTATGGAAAGAAATCTTATCAAGAAAAGAAGGTGTAGTCTGGATTCTTCAAGCTGTTGTCTAATCCTCTACTGGAAAAGTCAGGGGATAGAGTCCTTGGAGTCTGAAATAAACTTAAAAAATTTGGAATTGTATATTCAAACATGTATACAAAATCCAATAGGCTGAACCTCAGCTTCCTGGGGATTTTGTCACAAAGGCCTGTGTTCTCAGGAGGTCTCTAAAATTTTCTACAAAGGAAGATTTCTCCAACTCCACAATGATGTCAGCTCCTGAAGGTCAAAAGAACCTAGAGAAATATCTGAGAACTTTCTGCCGCCCTCAAGTTCTTTTTTTTTTTTTTACGTTATACTTTCCTGAGATTGACAATGTTGTACCCCAACTGCTCAATTTTTTTCTTGAAGATTTACTGTAGTTGGCTTTGTTCCCTGCAAGCTCCAAGACTCACTTCAGCTCTTGAGCTTGAGAAAAAGCCTTCTACTAGAGAAGACAAAGTCATGCAACTCACCAGGCCTAAAATGCCAGACAGAGTTGGAGACTTGCTAGTTAAAAAAATCTCCGTAGCAGAGGACAGGGCTCCTGGAGCAGTGAGAGCTGCATCATAACGGAGAACCTTCACAGTGGGAAAAGGAAGATGTCAAGGTGAGGCAGGAGGTAGCTAAGAAAAGGATTAGGAATGAAGGGAGAGAGGGCCAGCCCACCTTGGAGCCCATTTGTGGTCTAGATGTGAGGCATAATGTAACCAAAGAAATGGCTGGGACAAGAAAGGAGGGCCCTCCTTGGAGCCTGCTTTCCTGAATTAGATTCACCTTTCTGAGTTAAATATTGGCCCAAGCTCAAGATGCCCAGGTCTAAATACAAGGAGGAAATGTAACCAGGTAATTTACATGCAGTAAGTCCCCAGGAATGGGTCTAGTGGTGGTCTGCAACCCCTAGTAGACTCCAACCCTAATTACCATGTCATTGTGCAGATTTGACACATACCCTCAGGCTTTGGTTGCCATGATAGTTTCTCCAACAGCCATAAAAGGTCAAAAACTTCACCACCTCTGGGGAAGTAGAGTCAAGCTTCTTGTTGGCAAAGGTTATACTTCAGAGCTGGCCCTCAATCCCACCTCCAACCCTAAGGCTTAAAACTCTCTTTTTCACTGACCTGACCTCACCCATTGCATTATCTGTCTTTTCTCTTTCAAACAAGTCATCTATCCCCCTTCTACTCCTGATTGTTGTCTAAGTTACTCTTCTCATTTCTGAAAAAAAAAAATACACAACACCCAAGATTAAAGGAGGAGAGGTTTGCCTCAACTCATAGTTTGTAGAGGCTGCAGCCCATAGTCAGCTGGTTCCAAGTCAGGAAGGCATGGCAGAGGGGCATGCAAAAGAGAAACAGTCCATAGGAGAGTAGGCAGGGGTACAAAGGAACAGCAGCAGCAGCAGCCTACCTTCTTTCTGTCCCTTTATATGCCATCCAGGCTAGCAGGCTATTGACCGGTGCCACTCACACTCAGAGTAGAGCTTCCATTATCATTATCCCACCTAGAATCATGCTAAAGCAATTTAGTCATTGCATACCTTTAATCCACATTCACTCATCCTAAAACCAGCGATCTCCAAAAAGCTGCACTTACGAACACATGAGACTTCTGGGGGCCATCTAGATACAAGCCATAACAGATGTCTTTTTTAATTCTTTCTATAAGACATCAAGGACCCTAACCCAGTAACAAGAGCAACCCCATCATGTCATCTTGGCCAGCCTTGGTGGTTAAGAAAAGAGTGGTCAGTATTTGTCCAATCTGTCCTCTGATTTGCACATGCTAGACCCTCTTCCAGGCACCCTATGCCACCTCCACTTGGGAAATCTTTTTCCTTGAAGTGAAACTGAAGAGTTGCCTCCTCTTTGAAGCCATCCTCCTGCATGTGGACCCAGTTCTCTGGTCCCTGACCTGCACATATCATATGCAGCCTCTGATGCACAATTCAAAGTGTGTTGTCATATGTTTAGATTGTTCCACTGTACATTCTAAACTCTTCCTAGGTAGGACCCAAACTTATTCATTGCTGCGTGCTGGACACTTGTCATGGAGCCTTGTCCTTAGCACAGTCTCAGTGATTTGGGAAGATGATGATGAGGGAAAAGATAGGTAGGAAAAAAGGAGTATATGGAGAGAAGAAAAGAGGAAAGAAGGAGGGAAAAACAGAGGAAAGAAAATATCCATTCAGATGATGAATATTTGTAACTTAAAGAAACAGCATATGAGTTTGTGGGTGAGAAAGAATCTGACTTCACCCCTTTGTCAGCATTCCTTTGGAAATGCTGATGACCTCACCCCTCAGCAGCTAGGAGATGCCCAAGAACTCCCCTGACACTGCCTTCCAGGTGGAGGGACACTGGTAAAGGTATCCACAGCACTTTCAGGGAAGTTGTCTGTACGAAGGTGAGAAGATAAAACTCTTAGAGGAGGAAGTCCCTCTTGCTCCTAGGAAACAAGAAGTTAACAAAGTGACATTCATGGAACAGGGGGTAGGCCATACAGTACTGTCTTTAAGCCTTTTCAGCAAAAGACTTCCATATTCACATGGTGTCTTAGTTACTTTTCTCAGTGCTGCAACACAATACCCAACACACAGTGTTGAAGGAGGAAAGTTTATTTCAGCTGACAGTTTGTAGAGGTTTCAGTCCATAGTTAGCTGCTTCCAAGGCAGGCTGGCATGGCAGAGGGGCATCACAGAGGAGCAGAAGCTCATGGTGTGGCAGGGAGGAAACAGCAAGCAGCAGCAGAAGAAGAAGCAGGCCTTCCCTTCCCGTGTATCCCAAGCAGGCTACAAACCTTTTGGGTGGTGCCACGCACACCCAGGATGGGGCTTCTGTTTTCAGTAAATCCATACAGGCAGAATTGTGCTAATTCCAATCAGTAGATTAATTTAGTACCACATACCCTTGATCCAGCATCATACTCCCTCGATCCAGCCAGCTCCAAAAAGGCTCACCTACGTCTGCATGGGGCTTTGGGGGACATTTAAACACAGCCATAACACAGGGGTCCCACCTCCAACATTGAAGTAAGAGCCCAAAATTACCATGACAGGGGCTCACTACAATCATCTATGGCCCCGAGGTCTCTAGGGAAATGTAATGAAATAAAGACACAGCCAGCTTCAGCACATGGAAGCCTTTCTTAATCCCATGTTGCCCACCTATCAAATAGAGATGTGCAGAGGACTGCTTGAAGCCCAGCTCTAAGGAGAAAAATGGAGACGAGACTCACACAATGTCAAAATTCTATCTCTATTGTAATTTTACCTCTGCATTTCTTCCAGATAAGCAATCCTCCCATCACCATAGTAACCCACATCCCCTATTAAGGTTCAAAGGCATCAGTGAGAGCCATGGGAGGAAGGAATATGTACATGCAGCCCTCACAACCAGCATGGATCTTATGTGGGTTCTGGCACCTTGGGTCATTCATTCCTGACTCAGAAAAGTCCCCATTCCTTGATATCCCCAAATTAACTGAGGGTAACTTTATCTGGGCCAGGATGAGCTATGTAGGACTTTCTGGATAAATAAGTAGCATGAATGTGGAGCTGAATTTGCTGCCTTTTACTTTTTTCCACTGCTCCCCAAAGGCTTTCCCTCTCTGTCCAAATGCATTTCAGATTTACTAAGCACCACATTGTCTAGTTGTTACCTATGGTGTAATTCTGCCTTCTTAATTCTAAATTTGGAGAAACTCTCCCCAAGAATAACCTTTCACTAAGATTTTGGGTAAATTCTGGATGCTTTTAAGAGGTCTACAAGATGTCAGATTCTTATCAGGAGGAACTAAGAGGAAAAATGTGAGGCTCAGTATTAGAAAATTATGGGCTGTCATAGTGATAAATTGACCCTATCCTCACACATGGCATGGGTTGCCCTGGTCATGACAGGATGGGCAGAAACAGGGCCAGGGGTATGACACATTGCAGTGGGTGAAGGAATGCTCAGATGCACTTTGTAGAGACAGCCATGCCAGATCTCTCATGCTTTCTCTTAACTCATATAATGTGCCCCCAACTTTGTCCAACTCAAGGACTCCAAAAGACATTGTCTATCTAGCACACATCCCCTGTCTAAGTGTGGACCAGCAGACCAGTGCTCTTCCCCAGTCTATGTCAAATGCCATGTTAGAGGCCATGTGGAGACTCAGGTCCAGGTCTCCTATTATCTTTCTTCCCCATTAGAGTCAGGATGAATAGTTCACTTCTTCAATGGCAGTACTGCTGAAAATCACCTGGGCACAGGTCTTAGACCTTCACATAAGACCAGGGGGGAAAGTGGGCTGGCTTGTCTTTTTCAGGTCAATGATTTCCAGGTGTTCTCCAGTCCCTAAAATGCCACAGGGGCAGGAGAGCAGACCGACAGGGCTGACAATCCTATCTCTACTTTGGCCCACTCACCTCACTTTGGCATTTTACATATTGAGTATGTCTGCAAAGGACTGTAGTTTTGAAACCGGATTCTGTGACCTGAAAACAGTTGCAAACCAATTTTTCATGTTTTCAAAGCAGAACAATGAGCTGTTTCTGATTCCTCTGTCCCTGGAGCATTAGGGTTTTGTAATTGCACTGCCATATTTATTTTTTACTTAAATTTTATTAAATAGAAATTTATGAGATCTGAGCCTTCATTCCAGGATCTGCAAACTGCTATAAACCCAGAACCAGGCTCTGCAGGCTGATATATGGTCATGTGATTATTAACTTGCTCTGGCTGCTCACTGGCTCCTCTGCCCCACCCAGAAGAGCCCTAGCTTTCCAAGAGCATCAGTCAAGGGAAAATCCTGTGAAGAGAGAAGCTATGAATTCTGGCAGCAGTGCTGTTGTGTGTATGTGTCTGTGTTTCCTAAAACATACAGGATAAGTGAGCCAGGATAAAAATAAATGGCAGCAGAGAACCGAGGGTGGAGCAGATGTGAGTAACTACACTGCTACTTACATCTCAAAAAGCCATCTCCAAGCCAGGCGTGGTGGGGCATGCCTGTAACCCCAGCACTTGGTAGGCTGAGACAGGAAGATTGTCTTGAGTTTGAGGCCAGCCTGGACTACATAGTGAATTCAAGGATAGCCTGATCTACTGAGTGATCACTCTGAGTGATATTGTCTTTAAAAATAAAAAGCCATCTTCTCCAGGAAAGTCCCATCATACCAGGGTGTAGGGCCAAAGTAGAAACAACACAAGGCTGGTCATGCTTTTAGTCACCAAAGAAAAAGCCCACCAGGTGCCCGATGTCAGGCAGAACAGCTTAGACTTTAAAATACCCCAGTGCAAAATGGAATCTTCTTTTCCACTTCAGGTTGGTGAGGTAGACTTGAGAGACATGTTGATTCTTGATCTAAGGGCTTCTATTAATTCAGCAACTATGGAACACATTATGGACCGGAGAAATCCTGCTTAGAAACATGAACTCTTTCCCAAACAGGAGTCCTGAGATGCTCTCACCTGGCTCAAGATTAGTGTAAGTCTCCTTTCTAGGTGAAACTATTAGGTAAGACGACCTCAAAGCAAGCATGCTTTCATTGATAAACTGGATAAACAAATCCTCATTGTAAAGAAAGTTAAAGGAGCCACTCATTCATCTACACAGTGTTGACCAACGATCTGACAAAGAAGAAAAGGAAGATTCTAGGTCACTGGGTGGAACTAAAGCCATTATTTGGTCTTAGTCTTTAAAATAGAAACACCCCTTAGAATGGCCTTGTCATGGATACAGTCTGAGTTTTAAAAGCCTGTAAAATATCAAAGTAGACTGGCCAACAGACTTTAGCTTGTGAGTCGAGCAGAGAGAATGGAGCCAGAGAAAGCCACTGCCATCACAAGTAGATGGCAGAGCAGCTCTAGAATAGAAAACACCTCTTCAGGGGAGTGCAGAGAACAAATCTGAGAAATGCCGATGACTCACAGGATACAGAGGGAAAACATAGGAGGAATATCCAGAAGAGATGGTCATCTGAGTCCACAGGGGCCAGGAGTTCAAAGAGGATAAAGACCCACTGGAGATCCTAGTGAGAAAAAAGCCAAGTTCTAGTGGACTGAGGGGTGAGAAGGTAAGACTGAAGAAGTTGCAAGGGGGAAGAGGCAACAAGGAAGGGCTGTTTGATCTCAGTAGGGAGCAAAGATTGAGCATGGCTCAAGGCTATTGAAAAGCCAGGGGCAAATTAAGAAGTGAGAAGGATCAAAGAAGAAAAGAGCGGCTAAACACAGGCAGCAAGAATATGATGGTGGCCCCAGCTACAGCCTCCTATGTTAGACAAGAAGTTGTTTTTCCCATATTGAGGGGAGAAAGGAGGCATGTTATGGCTTAGATGTGGGGGGTCCCCCAAAAGCCTCACATGTGTGGAAGCTGTTTGTATCCTGAGTTCGTAGATGACTTGCTGCTAGCAGGTGAGCCTGGTTACAGGCAGGTCACTGGGGGTTGACATGGAAGGGTTTGTGTCTCTCCCCAGCTGCTCCCCTATCTCCCTGTTTCCTGGCCACTATGACATGAGCAGTTTTCCTTCTCAAGCCCTTTCCACCACACTGTTTCTGCCTTGGAACCTGTTGACTACAGATTGAAACTTCAGGAACTGTGAGCCAGAATGAACCTCTCCCCCTTTAAGTTTTGGGTGTCAGGTATTGCTTGTCAGCAATGAGAACATAAATAAGACAAGAACTTGACTGGGGAAGACTCTAGAGCTGTAGCAAGTGCTCATTTGTGTCAGGAAGCAATTCCCAAGGGCCTAGAATGGGTGAGGAAATGGGAACTTTAAGAGATCAGATGGCCAGCCCACCTTCCCAGAGGCAGTGGAATCACGATATGGTCCCGAGTCCGTGATCTCAATACCACGTGCCCAGTAAGAAAGGTCAAAGTAGCTTATTTCCCCCTCAAAGATTCTCCTTTCAGGGTTTTCTTTTCAAAATTTGCTCTCCTTGTGGGAGGAAAAAGTAAAAAAGCAAGCCACAGCCAATTCTGTCATTCTGCCCTGGCTCTGAGGAGGGCACCAGCCAGGGAATTAGTACAACTTTTCCCATTTCCTAGTGACAGGCCTGAAGTCTACAGGGCCTTCGCCTTCAAAGGATAAAGCAATTCATAAACAGGGACTCGCAGGCAAGAGCAATGAATCTCAGAGGCCTCGCTAATTAAAAAGCCCGTATTACATTACTTCCTCAAGGACTCATCTTCTAATTTTTAGGATTATGCTACATTGATTAATTTATACAAGTTTTTAATCCCTCTGTGCTTAATGAAGTCCAGGAACATGGGAACAGGAGCATAATTGAGCTTCATATTATTTTATTAGGAAGAATTATCACCCAACGTGACACAGAGAAGTTTGTGAAGGTGCAGAAGAAACACTCAAGCCATTAACTGATCACTTTCCAAATGCCAGTGGAGACATTCCCTTGGGGCAGACGGCACAAGGAGTTCACGGCACTAAGCCATGCCCCTTTGTTGCCCAGAGGAAAGCAGCCATCTCTGTGATGTTTCCTTGTGCCCTACCACCAGGTCAGCCACCGTCCCTTGCTTGGCACTCTTCCCCAGCACTGCTACATCCCACTCACACCAGATCACCCTACTCTAGTCCTGACACAGGGTCTCCCCATCCTGACACAGGGTCACCATAGATGCAGACTTAAGTATCATCTCCCCTGGAAAACTTTGCTCACCCACTTCTCTGCCAGCAAATCCATCTCTCCTTCACCTGCAGCAGAAGACCCTGTCTCCAACAGGGTCCCCAATTTTCATAATCAGGAGAGGTGGAGCTAACGACTGCCTTAAGTCTATGTCTCAACCTTGGGAGCTTCTAACCCAAGGAAATTTAATGAATTAATTGACATGGCACAGAGGCAGAAATACTTCATGTAAACAAAGTAAATGATGGCAAATGGACTGAGGAAATATCCTTCTTAGGACCCCACCTGCTATCACCCAGAATTGTACTAAAAACCTGACAAGGGGCTGCTGACTTGAGCTCCATCCTAGACTCTGCCCCAAATCTTCCTGTGACCCTGGGTGGGTTTGCTTGTATAGTCTTGATTTCCCCAGCTGTGAACTCAGGCAAAGTGCCTAATCATGGATCTTCCTTACTCTACCCCCAGCTCCATCCCCAGATCCTCCCATGCTGTCT
This sequence comes from Cavia porcellus, assembly GCF_034190915.1. Lineage (NCBI taxonomy): Eukaryota > Metazoa > Chordata > Mammalia > Rodentia > Caviidae > Cavia > Cavia porcellus. Next base: position 98,456,730 of record NW_026947487.1, read on the forward strand.
GGAGGACAGAACTGAAGTTGCATGTGTGAAACCAGTGGAGCCAGGGTCCAGCTTTTTCTGGGTCTGGAAGATTGCAGAACAAACCACAGACAGTTGGCCCAACTCTAGTTCCAAAAGAAGCAGTGTCCTGAATCTGCATTGCATTTTGATTCTTGCTACCTCCAGCAGTTCGTCCCTGCTAAAAAGAGCAAAGCTCTTTTAGTTCCTGGCCTCGTCTTGATCTGCTTGGGCTTCCATGACAAAATGGGATGGTGGCTTAAACAATAGACACTTGTTTTCACACAACTCTGGGAACTAGAAGTTTGAGGTCAGGGGCCCAGTGTGACTAGTCTCTAAAGAAGACTTTCTTCCTGACATATAGATGACTGCCTTCTCTCTGTGTTCTCAGATGACGAGAGAGAAAGAAACAGGGACAGAGACAGAGACAGTCTGTTGTCTCTTCTTATAAGGCCCTGCCATGGAGGCCGCACACTCCTGGTTCCATCTGAACCTAATTATTTCCCAAAGGCCTTGTCTCCCAGTGCCATCACAAAAGGGATTATGGTTTCCACACTGAAACACCTAACACCAAACCCATAGGACCATTGACATACAATACTGATGAAGGCATCATTGGAGTCCAGTGGCCATTCATAAAGCACATACACCATGTGCACACACATTCACACTGCCAGTTACATAATCTACCACCTCATGTACTAATGTTTGTTTTATAAAGCCAAATGCATAAAGTAGAACAGAACATTATGTGCCGAAAGGATAGGTTCAAAACTCTGTATTGAACTCAACATGATAATGAGGACTCCGTGCCACTTACCATGTGACTTTGGGCAAGTTATTTACACTTCCATATCTCAGGTCCCCTCCTCTACAAAATGGACCCAATATAGGCAGAGGTATTGAGAGAATTAAATGAGATTAAAATGGGTAAGATACTTAGAAAAAAGCTTGCTACTATTAATGCTTCTTTCTGGTACTGTTAAGATTACTAGCATCTTTTGGACCACTGTTATAAAGCTCTCTAGATCTTTTACAGCCTACACTGTGAACAGGAGTGATCTCTGTTTGTGAGATTTGAACAATTTTCAGTTATTGTTCATGCTTCTAGGTAGTTTCCTCTTTTAAAAAATGAGGGACATGTCTATTTCTAAAACCAGAAAAAAAATTAATTTTAAATAAAATTAGGGAAAAGTAAGTTCTTCCCCACAGAAAGCTCCTGTTTTACCTGGTCTTGGGAGAGAACTAGTGCTCAATTTGGCACGTTAGTATTTCAGGATACAAGATACTTAGTAAATTGTCTTCCACTTGCTAGAAGCTACTGTGCATGCATGCATGTGTATGTATGTGTGTGTGCATGTATGTGCACGTGTGCGTGTGCATGTGTGTGTGTGTGTGTGTGTGTGTGTAAGGGTGGGAGGCGGCATTTAGAGAAAGAAACTCAGCACTCCTAGATGTTGTCGTGCTCTATGGTTTCCCCCAGTACTTCCATAGAAAAGTGATTAAGGTTTTTATTTCTATTTGGGCAGGAAGAAAAGAGAAACATTTGGGGAAGGAGAGGTAAAGGAGATATATATATATATATATATATATATATATATGTCCCATGTATATACGACAGAAACCAGACATTCCCCTGTGTAGCAGCAATTAAGAAGGAAGTTTATTCCAAAGCCCTGTCAATGGCTGAGTGTGTTATTTTTAAGCTCCCCAAGAAACTGAGCCCCTAATTAGTACCCTCGTCAAAGCCTGCACCTCACTGTTGGAACAGCTCCGATTCTCAAGCATGCCTGTAATCATATTCTCCATGTGAAGTGGAAACATGACAGAGCCATCCGTCTCTCTGCAGAAGAATTTTTAGAAGAATTAATGGGGGTTGGGGGGTCCTGAGAGTTGTGCCTTGTAAGTACCAGCATTTCAATATGGAACCATGACCAGCTAGTTCAGTGTTTGTCTTTGCTAAGTAAGCAACTGTTCTTATTATTGGTGTGGGGTTGAGTGGGATGGATTCACAAAGCAGAAATCTGTAGGTCTGGGTTTGGGCATAGCTCTGTGCCTTGGTCTGTGGACAAGAAGCTCATTGATGATACAAGAGCTAAACTGTTTTGGCCCATACTATGCACCAGACACTGTGCCTAATATTTTCCTAAATTTTCATGTAACCCTTATGACAACCTGTAGTGAAATGTGCCATTATGAGAATAATCCCACTTTGCAGATGAGAAAATAAGGCACAGAAAAGAAACTATTTTTTTCAAGCTTGCCCAGTCAATTAGTGGCTCCCAAGTTTGTGAAAGTAAATTCAAACTCTTATTTCTTGTACAAGTAGTGAGTTATCCATCATAGGAAGCAATCAGAGATGAGTATTTGTCTTATGAAAATGCCTCAGAAAATGTGCTTTCCATGAGAGGTGACACTGTGATTCCACAATCTTAAACACACAGCACCAATCTTCACAAAGCCATAGCGGTTTAGAAGAGAAGAGGAAGACCTTGTTTACAGTAGAGTGAAAAAGGAAAAAACAGGGCAGCAGAGATAAGCAAGGTGACCAATGCAGAAAACTCTGAAAGAAACCTGATTCAACTTCGTGCTCTTTACCATGCCTCCTTTCCCGCAGTGGTCTGTTATAAGTAACAGCACAGGCAAATAAGTAAATAAACACACAAATAAATTAAAAAGGCATTAAATGCAGCAGCATATTGCAATCATGTAAAAGGGGAGAAAGGATGAATCTTTGTGAATTACCATTGGAGTGGGTGTTTCTGAAGGGATCTAAGCTGCACCTGCCTCTCTTCAGCCACTAGCTGGAAAGGCTACTGGCTTCTTTACATGCAACATCCCTTGTTTGTCTGTGTTGTGTGCTACTGAAAATTGAACCAGGAGGGCGTCATGCTAAACTATACTCCTGGACTTTTCATTCTTTCCTTTCCTTTCCTTTCTTTCTGTTCTTTTTTCTTTTCCTATCCGATATAATTTTGATACAGGGTCTCACTAAATTGCCAGTCTTCCTGCCTCAGTTTCCCAGAATGCTGGGATTACAGGTATGCACCATCATGTCTGACTTTGATAGTCCTCTTCAAAGTGACACACAACTCTAAATTCTCAGGGTAGGAAATGGGTCCAAAGAAGCCAACAACTTGCCTGAAGTCCAAAGGTCTTGGCTCTCCAGTCATCATGAGGCTCTCTGCACAAGGATTGTGAGGAGTCCAAAGGCCAAAGGACAACCTCAAGGATACAGCTCCTTCCCTGAGAAAAGTCACTGTGCCTCAAGTCCAGTCATCCTCAGCTCTTCCTTGACTTCCCAACCCAGCCCAGTAAAACTTGTGCAGGCAAATAGGAGCAGGTGGTCTTTGGAGATTATAACCCAACCCATCCACAGAAAGTTCTTTCTATGTTTCCCACACTTAATTTTCTTGGAGTAAAGACAAAGAAAGGGGACTTGGTGAAGATAAGCTGCGTTTCTTGAGTATGAACAGGAAGATGATGTAAGTGGACAGACACATGGACACATCATACAATGGTAGGGAAGCTGGGCACAGTGGCACACACCTACAATCCCAGCACTTAGGGCGGCTGAGGCAGGAGCGCTGCAATTTCAAGCCCAGCCTGGGCAACTTAGCAAGGCTCTGTCTCAAAATGCAAAATAAAAGATTGGGAACATATGTTGGTGGTAGAGTTCTCCTGTGTTCATTCATGACAAAGAAATATATAAAAATAACTTGACATGATGCAGAATCATACAATGAGGAAGCCATCCCCCTCTGTTGGAGTCTCTTTCATTTTGTATTACCATTGAAAACATTATGTAGTAGTTAAGATGCAGAAACTTATAAGAAAGCATCACAGCAACTGCCCACACATCTCTCACCCTATTGAAGAAATTAATTCTTAGAGATACAGCTGCAGTCCCTGGGTCTCCATCCCAATCTCTCCCTAACCCTGCCTCTGCTCTCAAGATGTAACTTCTACTCTGGATTTGAGTTTACCATTCCGATGGCTTTCTTTAAATTTCACTAAATACATTTGTGCATCATACAATATTTGCTATTTTCACATGTTTTAAAATATACATAAATGGCATTATCTTTGTCAGTTCAGGCTGCTACAAGGAAGTATGTGGACTAAGTGGTTTACAAACAACATAAATTTATTTCTCACAGTTTTCGAGACTATAAGTTCAAGATCCAGGTGCCAGCAGGGTCAAGGTCTGGTGAAGTCCCTTTTCTGGGTTGCAGATCACTGACTTCATGTGACAGAGAGCCAGAAAGCAAACTCATGTGACTCTTTCAAGGGCATAATCTCTTTCATGAGGTCACCACCCTCAAGGTCTCGTCTAATTCTAATCATCCCTCAAAGGCCCCACCTCTTAATCAGAGTGCAGTTTCAACAAATGAATTGGCAAAAGACACAGACATTCAGCCCATAAAATGCACACCCATATATTGTCTTCTGGAAACTGTTTTTCACTCAGTGTCACGTTGGTAGGATCAGCATCATCCATGTTGACATATGTCACTCTGATGGATTTATTCTAATTTCTGTAAAACAGATGTTGACCCCTGGGCTAAAGCCAGTTGGTCACTGCTTTTGGTAAATAAAGTTATTGGAATACAAATCATACTCATTCATTTAAGTGGTGTCTGCGGATGATTTCCTACTGCAGAGGGAGAACTGAGTAGCTGTGGCAGACTACAGCCTGTGGAGCTTAAAATACTTTATCATCTGGCCCTTTGTAGAAAAGTTTTGCTGACCCTCTATTGTAAATATTCCATTATGATTATTATTCAGCTAATTTATTCATTCTCCCCTACTTATGCACATTTAGGTTGTTTCAACTTGCTGCTATTACAAACTGTGGCCATAAATCTTCTTGCATGCATCTTTGAATTCAACTAAGCGCTTTTCTAAGGTTTATATTAAAGTTTCTTTCTGTATGTTTGACTTTTCTGTAAAGTCAAAGATTTTCTCCTAGTTGGTTTTACTAGTTCACACATCCAACGGCCATGTAAGATAATGCTGTAGAAGCAAATTGTCAACTACATTTATGACTGTGGCTTTGTTGGCAGTCTGATAAATATAAAGTAGTATCTCGCGGTTTTCATTTGCATTTTTTCTAACCCCTCACACTAGGGTGGATAAAATATGTTTATTAGCCTTTTGTGCTCTTCCATAGCTTCCCCTTCATACCCTTGGCTCCCTTTTCCATGATGGTGATTTCCTTCTTCTGGCTGATTTTTGCAATGTTGTCCCCACGTTCTGTACATGAATCTTTTCGTGACAACATCATTGTAACTATCTCTTCCCAGTCTCTTGGCGCTTCTCTTCCAGTGGTGTATGAGAAACAGAGATTCAAAATACATGTTTACTGGTAAAAATTATCGATCTGTTTTTATGGTTTATGGTTTGTTCGTTTACATCCTGTGAAATAATTGTATCTTAGAAATGTAATTGCTTAGTATATATAAATGTCCAACTTTAGAAGAAAAAAACAAAATGCTTTCCAATATTACCAATAAAACAATGTCTGAGAGATACTGTGAGCCCATATCCCCTCCGACACTAGGTGTTTTCATATTGTTAATTTTTGCCAATTTAATGAATGAGAACGATATCTCATTGTAGCTTTAATTTGCATTTCCTACATCATTGATTATATGTTTATTGGCTTTCTATATGGTTTTTACATGCAAAACGTTGATTCATGACTTTTCCTCATTTAAATTTGATTGTGATTCTCCTTTTGATTTTAAGACTAATTTGATATTCGTATTACTAATTCTCCTTAGGCTATGTGTATTATAAATGACTTGTTGCTGAGGTACAGAATATAATTGATTTTTGTATATTGACCCAGTTTATAACTTGTCTCTTCATTTTCTTTAAGGCACCTGCTGAAAAATGAAAATTCTTACTTGTAATAAAGTCAATTTATCAGGCTTTATGTAATCAATACTCTTATTTGTCTCAAAAAAAATCTTTCCTTGCCTTTAAAATGCCCAAGATAAACTCTTATATTTGTAGGACTAGACACAGTACCAAACTACTCATGGCATGAGCCTATAGTTCATTAAGATAAACATCCTGGAAGTCTCTCAATGCCCAGCACTGGGAATATGGATAAATCAACAGCTATGTCTATTCTCACACAGAATATCATTAAATGATGAAATAAATTAGCTACAGGGAAACACAATGGCATGGCAGAACCTTAGAATGTCATATAAAATGAATAAAGTAATTCCCAAAGGATTAAAAATAGCTAAGTACCTGTCTTGTTATTTTTTACTTATTGTTGAAACAATATACCTGACTCCAAAAGTTAGGAAAGGAAAGATTTATTTCTTAGTTTTGGTTTTGCTTTTTTTTTTTTTTTTTTTTTTTTAAGTTTCAGTCCATATTCAGTTGGCTCCAACAGCAGGGTGACATGGTGGGGCTGCTATTCATGGGTGCCACAAATAGCAAGCAAACAGCAGAAGAGAAAGACATGCCTTCTTCCCAGGGTTACCCTGTATCCCGGCTCCACCCCTGGGCAGATGTAGCACCTACATCACCAATCCCAGCACTAGACAACGAACCAATCACAAAAGCTAGATTCAGCTGAGTCTATGATTGCGTGAGACTTGGGAGCCACAGACATAAACCATGACAGTACCCTTTTTATAAAGTTAAAATAGTTGTATTAAAAACATACATTTTTAGGAAAACTTGAGTGGAATAAAACAACACAAAAAGAAAACAAAGTAATCCTGAGCATATGGTCATGACAGTTTCTTCATGCTGTTAAGGCGAAGGGGCAATATTATATAGGGAGGCTGGACTTTTACTTGTAAATTATTGTCTCAAGACTCTAATTTTCCCAACACTCTGTGGGCTGAGACAGGAGTATAGCTTGGGCTCCACAGTGAGTTAAAAGCAAGCCTGGGCTACATAGCAAGACCCTGCCTCAAAACAAAGAAACAAACAAACAAAAAGACTCTAATTTTTGTTTTATGTGGTGGGTTCGTAAGTATTTATTGCACCACTAACTAAATATAACCCATATAAGCAAGCCAGGAAAGATGCTGAAATTCTGTCTAACCAAGAACTATAATCAACCCAGTTATGTGTATCTACAATTGTGTTTTGCTTGTTTGTTTAATTTCTACACTGAGATCATGGACACAGTCCTACCAAATCTTCATCTGAAATTGTCAAGTTTTTCTTTCTACTTTTAGGTGTTTAACATACCTGGAGTTGTCGTGGGTATATGTGTGCATAGTTAATAATTTGGTAGTTTTTCAATATGGATAATGTAATGGATTAACTAATGGTCAATTTGTAGCACCCAGCTGAACTAAATCAATGTGGAAGACCCACTGAGGACTGTTGCCAACAGCATAAAAAGAACTGGAGGGGAAGATGGGATGCTGTTGATTCTTCTAGAGAAGCTTGTCAAGCTGGTTTTTATGATGTGAACTCAGCTGTTATCATCATCAGAGGAGCTCAGGTCCTCACTGTTGCTGAGGATGACTGAGGTTCTTTTTAGGGATGCTCTTGTCCTTACCTTAAGTGTCACTTGCTGGCTCCAGTGCAGATCCCTCAGCCTGCTGGTACAGATTCTTTATCCTGCTGGCACAGACTTTCTAGCTTCCACCACTGACCTTCGGGCTTTCCCAGTGCATATGCTTGATACAGACTTGCATAGACATTGTTGTGGACTTTAGGCTTCCAGCTGGACTCCTAGAGGACATTGTCATGGGCTCTAGATCTTCAGCTATACTCATACAGGGACATTGTCATGGGATCCAAGCCCTCAGCTGGATTCTTTGGATCTCTATTGTGTGGAGAGATCTCCTGTGCTCTTCTATATTTGACTTTTTGGGTGAATATTATAAAATAATCCTGTAAAGTATGTGTCTTGTATTAAATCTGTTCCCTAGTAAACCCTGACTACTACAGATAATTAACTGCTCTTATGACATCTGCATATTTGCTATGTCATTTTTGTCATTTGGAGGTTGATATGTTTATCTAGCTTCTCTATTCTGTTCTATTCATCTGTTTGCCTGTCCCTCCAAAACAACTGCACATTCCTAATTAGCATAGCTTTATAACAAGTCTTGTTGTCTGATAGAATGAGTCCCTCACCTTATTCTGTTCTAACAGTGCCCTAGCTATTCTCAGCCCTTCATTACTCTATGTCTAATTTAGAAAAGGTTACGAAGCTCCACAAATACCATGTTAAGATCTGTATTAGAATTCGTGTTGAAATTATGAAGCCAAGTTCGGAAGAACAGCATCTTTTCAATACACATAGAGTCGATATATCTCAAACATGAGTATAACTCTGTTATGTTTTCTTTAAGTATTATAATGTTCTTTCATGGAACTAAAAGCACTTTTGTAGATGGTATTTTTAATGGCTTGTTGCTGATGTATAGAATGGAGTTTTGTACTTTGATATCCAACAATATTAATAAATACTTATTAATTCTAATTATTGTCTTTAGAGTCTCGGGTTTCCTATCTAGATAATTGTAATAGTCAGTGAAAATGGTATTTGTGTTTATTTTTATGCCTCCTGTTTTATATTTTTCTCCCATTATGCTGGCTGGGACTGCCAATATTATATTGAAATGAAAAGCTAAGAATGCATCTTTGTCTTCTTAATTTTAAGATAAATCTTTATATCTTCTCATTATATACAAGAGGTTTTTTAATAGTTTTTTGGCATATACTTGTCAAGGTAGAGAAGTTCTGTAGCACCAGGATTGTACAGACACAGAAGGTAGCATGGCTTTCTGTCTAAATTTGAGATATTTATACCTGTCACCCCCAGGTAATTAATTATAGTATCCCTGGCATCATTAAAAATAATTTAGTTTAGATAATAAATTATACCCCCTGTAACAGAAGAGTAATGTTAGATGACAATGCTAGGGAGACAATTTGACCATCTGAATACGAGATGAGTAGAAGGAGCTTAGAGGTTTCTCTCAGGCTAGCAGTTCCAGAATGTTCTCTGCCTAGTCAGGAAATTTTCAACCAAAGGTAACAAACCTGCCTGCATCCTCCCTCTATAAATGCATGGGAGAAATGTTCCCAAAAAAGTCCCAATATGGCCCAGTTTGCCAGAAGAGAAGCAAGAAACATACAAAATGGAGTAATTATCTTATCAGAAACCAGCACAATTGGCAATATGAAAATGAAGCTGACAGCAGCTTGGACTGTCACATGCTCTATTTTGTCACTTACATCCCCAATATAAATGCAAAATGTGAAAACCAAGGGCAAGATTGAATGGCAGTGGATCCACTCTGACACTGGGCATGAGCCACTTATTGAAGACATAAATTATAGTGCTGTCACCATCACCCATCCTATTTGCAAATAAATGTTGTCATCCAATTGTACAAGACTTGGAGACTGTTTAACAAGTTTCTCAGAGAAAGGGCTCAACAGCAGCCCAGATTCCCCAAACACTCAGATTCTATCTGTCCAGTTGGGTCATCTCTCTGCATGTGGCTCTTTTTGTCCTGCATGACAGGCATTGTTATCACATCTTCTCAGCTTTTCCTGGAGTTAAAGCTGCAAAGGTTTGGTGTATTTCTTAACTGATTACATTAAGAATGAAAGATGGAGAGAGACAGTCTCCAAAGAAGGTTCTTCTTTAATGCAAGATGGATTGCCAAGCAGAATGCCTAAGGATGGGGATATACAACACAATACTTTTTCTTTCCTTCTTGATCATACTAGGAAAAACAAATAATACAAAACACAAAGAAGGCAAAAGCTGGGAACAGTGTCTGGGAGTCCCTGAGATACCTGGCAGGGCGTGAAGGAGGGGTCCAAGCCTGTAGATGCCTCACCTGTCTGCCACCTACCTGCAGTGGGAGCTTCTGATATGACATCACAAATGAGAAGGGCAAGGCTGCAGACACTGCAGAGGCCCAGTCAGTACATTTATTCAATAACCAACAATTGAGTTCTCTTATTTGGATCCTCCAGAAACCAACCTGCAGTAAGAATGTAAGTGCCAGCAGTTTGTTTAGGAAGCAAATAAAATGCCTAGAAAGGAGAGAAAAACTTAGTTAAGAAAGGGAAAGTAGGAGGAAATGTATGGTCCTCTGTGGGGACTCCTGAGATACAAGGGAATGTTTGTACTCTTAGCCCTCCAGAAAGTAAAGAGAGCTGGGGTACTCATACACTTAGTTAGAGGTCTAAGGATATTCTCCTGTTGATGGTGCTCTCCAACCTCTGGTCTTTTTACTCAGGAGAACAATGCAGATTTCATCAAACTGATAAGGTCCCCAAGCAAAGACAGAAACTAGCACTTGAAAAGTGCCACTTGAGAAAACTTTGGTGATATGCCCAGGGCATTGTCTCCTATTAGTTCCTCCCAGGTGCCCAGAACTGTGCTATATGCCCTGACAATAACTATGACCAAGTCAAAAAGGCCCCTGACATGTGAGATTCAACAGCCTGGCTAATCTTGTCCCTCTTCTCTTGCTCTTCAGGACAGACAGGTCTTAAGGGCTTCACAAAACCATGCTAGATGCTCACCCAGGAATCAACTCTATTTTTGCTGAGTCCTTGACTTCTTACCCATCCCTTGCCTTTATCTCCATTCATAACACTCTCAGTTCAAGGAATTCAGGCTCTGAAACATCTTCCCCTTCAAACACATGACCTGTAACAATGGTGTTGAACTATGCCATTTATTAAGCACACACTGTATGCTACCCACTGGATTATCCATGAGATGCATGGCTATCATCTCATTTAAACCTCTAAAACAATGATGGCTTCATACTCATGCTCCCGTCCTGCCTTAGCTCACCTGCACCATTGTCAAAATCAATTTCAAGATCCCCTTAACCTTCTGGTTGCCGCACTTTGCTACCTGGTCACTCCTTTACCAAGATGAGTCTTGCCGTGTTTGCTGTTTCCATAGTCATGACCTGCCAGAATTGTCCCCCTAACTCTCTGCAGTTAAAGTCCCAGAATATTCCAGAAGCTCTCTTCTGCTCCATCTAGTAACTAGCCCTGGTTTTCAGCATCCTCCCAAAATCAGATCTACGGAGGTAGACAATAAAAAAGGACTTCTGTAGTTAGATCAAAGCAAACTCTACTCCAAAGGGCCATGATACTGTATCTCTTATATTTACTACTGCATTATCCTGTCTCTGATAGTATATTTGTATGGCACACTCTAATCAAAATGCCCTGGTGATAAAGGGATGGTTTTCATGGTGGGAATCTAAACACAGTAGTAAGGTAGTAAAAGAATATTTAGGGACAGGGGGGTTGCAGGATACATTTGGCTGCCCCTTTTCTTTTGCATCAAAGGAGCTCAGATTCAGAGACTGGAAAATTCAGGCCAAGAAGAGTCAATGACAATAAAAAAGGAAGATAATCACTTTTTATTGGGGAAAAAAAAGAAACGACAAAGGAAGGCCAACTGGCTTATCTTGCATTTGGCAAAGCCACAGACCACCAACTCAGATACTTCAAAAGACCCCTGGATCAGCTGCCCAGCCCTTCTCTGGGAGCATCTGCAGAGAGGACATCATAATACATCTCCTCACTTTCTAGTACACTTTTGAAGTCAAAGTGTGGTCTGGTTAATTAGATATTAGTGGGAGCTGGGGGCACTGGAATCCAAACTCAGTCAGTTTTATTTCTGAATGACAAAAAGGTCAAGTGCATATTAAACTTAAGCACGGGTTAGGGGAGCTCTGCTGGGGCATTTATGCAGCTTGACTCTTTGCCTTTAAGGCGGAGAGAATGCCAGGCAGCTTTTGGAGCCTAGCTGGGTGCGAAGGCAGGCCTGGAAGGGTGCCCATCTTGCATTGTGAAAGAAGAGAGAGGGGGGGAAAAAAACTCATTCAATGTTTTCAACATAAATAGCTCATTCCCGCAGTCAGAATTTGAAATTTCTGCCAATATCCAACTCCTTTCATAAGACTAGCCAGGAAACAGTCAGGCTCTTTCTTTCACCTCTTGCTAAAATCAAACCTACTAGCTCAGGTGGTGATTATAGGGTGCAGCCCTTGGAGGATGCACTGGTGGGGCAGAGATTCTCTTGTTCTGCTTTTCCTTGCCTCAATGCTGATCTGCAACCCAAGGATGGGACCCTCTTTTTCCTGTCCTTGACCTGAGCATGCCCTTGCAGTGAGGAGCTTGCGCATACCACTCCCCAGCTCCAGCTGCTGACTCCATGGCCGTGTGAAAACAATAGTCATTAGATGGCTATGTGGTAAAAGAACTTACCACCAGGAATGAGGCCTTGTACAGGGCAGGGGCCCAGGAGACAAGGTCAAATCCTGGTCCTTTTTCTATCCAGTTTGTATTCTCCAGATATTTTCCTTGGAACTAGCTTACCTCAGGTAAAGAGTGAGCCCTACTTACCTTTCCCAGGATTCTAGTCAGCATTCAACCAACCTTATCAAGTGACATGAGTGACATTCTTAGCAATTTCCAACTTAGATATAAATTTGTTATAAAACACATAGAGTTCAAGGTTATGTTCTTAATGGTGCATTTGCAGTATTCATCTTATTTTTGCCTTGTTCTGTTTGTGTTTTCCTTTCCCTCTAGAGTGTTTTGATTGGGGAGTGAAGGTGTTAGTCATCTATGAGATGTCCACATTAAGGAAATTACTGATTCGGAAGTTTAATTACATTTGGAGGCCACTAAATAGGACTGTTTTCCTTTATTTAGACCATCTGGATCTTCTGAGTCATGATTTGGGGATGTGATAATCCAAGTGCTGCTTTATCTTGAAAACTTACCAAACCACCACAGCAGTCTCTGCAAGCAAACAAAATTTCATGTTGAGACACTGCTGTTTGGATGTCCCTAAAACCCTCCATTTAGGATTCCTTGTCTAACAAAATCCACCATTGCCTGCTACAGTGCTGGGTGGGTGCTGACACACTCTCTAATTGTAGTTCCCTGTTCTATTTCTGCAGCATGAAGTCACTCAGCTGCAACTGCTCCTCATCTCCATGCTGTACCTGGGTTTTCCACATAAACCCACGGAATTAAGCAAGGACTTTTTAAAACTCCATCAAGAGGCAAGCTGTTGCAGTGGAAAGAGTTCTGAGAAACCTATATGCCTAGATGCAAAGCCTGCATTTACCACCATTTTTAAACATCAGAGACCTCATGTGGGAAATCTCTAGGAGCCATTTCTAGTTTGGCTGCCCAATAATCTAATTTGGGAATTTGAGGAAACCGTTCCCAGTGAGCAAACTGGTGGCTCCCATCTGCCTAGGTTTTACTTCCTAAAAATAATTTACCAGAAGTCTCAGAGATGTAGTTAAGGAGGAGGCAGCACAATCGTTACCAAGGAGACTCCTCCTTTGCCAAGTAAAGGGAGCCATTCCCATGGAGAATCAGAGGCCCTCAGATTCCAAGAGCCTAGAAACTTAGGTTGCAAGAGAGATGGCTCAGCTTCAAAGACCCCCTTCCCATGCAAATTAAACACAATGAGATATCATTGTACACACATAGCAATATAATGGATATTACCAAAATACAAAAGATCTAAGTGTTGGAAAGGATTGAGTAAAAGGGAGCGTTTCTACGCTGTTAGCGGGAATCTATATTCATATAGCCTTTAGAGAAAATAGTATGGAGATACCCCAAAACTTAAAACTGGAACTACCACCGTATGTAATCACCATCCTTCTTCTAGGTATAGATCCAAATGTGTGAAATTTTAAGTCAAAAAGTTCTTTGCCCTCTCACATTCACTGCAGTATTGTTTACAATAGGTAACATACAGATCAAACTAAGGGTCCCTTCAGTGGATAAAGAAAATGTGAACATTCAGAATGGAATGTTATCCAGTCATTAAGAAGAAGGAGGTATGCCTGGCATGATGACACATGTCTGTAACCCCAGAACTCGGGAGGCAGAGGCAAGAAGATTACCATGAGCTTGAGACCTAGGCTACACAGTGAGTTCAAGCTCAGCCTGAACTGCATGGAGAGACCCTGTTTCAAAAAAAAGAAAAAGGAGGAAGTCGTTTCATTTTTTACAACATGGATAAACTAGAAGAACATTAAGTGAAATGTGCCAGGCAAGATCAATCAAGATACTGAATATCCTGACTTGATTATTACACAATATATACATATATTAAAATACCACACTGCACCCCATAACCATGCACAAATGTTGTATGTCAATTAAAAACAAGGTAGTATTTATTGCTAAATCAAATTTTTTAAAACAAGTGCAAGAAAAAGTTTAACTAGAATTCTCCTTTCAAACATAGTACTGGTACCAGACTAGATCTCTTACTATAAACTAGAAACCTACATAAAATGTATAAAACAACTTTTTTCATGTATTGGATAATATGCAGTACAGAGCTTTGATCTATGAAAGAAGGAAACACAGGTGACCCGCAATCTACACTTCTCTGGTTCTGGAACCTCCTCTCCAGACCACACAGGGAACAGAACCCAAGCAGAACACAGTGAGAAGACAACAATTGAAGTTCTGCTGGAATAGATGGAATTTGCCAGTAAGATTCTAGACATGGCACATAAAACAGAGCTCCAGAAATAGGCATGCAGGTCTTTGGAGAAATACTAAACTACATTTTCACAGGGAAAAACACCAAGAGACTTGGCTAAAAGCAACTATGGAATAGCTATAAACTGCATAAAGATCCCACAGTCCTGGGAGACTTAACAGTCCCAATCAGCCACAGTTGAAATAAATCCATGCATCCTCTGAACATTCAACTAAGGCCCCAGAGAGAAAATACCCTACTTCTCTAACCCCAAAGGACTACTCTAAAACCATAATACAAAAGCTTTTATAAAAGCCTAAAAAGATTAAGCTATTTTTCATGTAAATTAACTACATGCCAGAAAAAAAAATTCTACACACCTTAAGAGAAAATAACAAAATCCAGGAACTCAACAATGTGTCATTAATAATCTCTACTACAGGATCAAAAACTTCTAATCATGTGAAATGTCAACCATGGAAGTGTGTGCCTTCTGTAGTCCCAGCTATTAGGGAGGACGAAGCAGAAGAATAGCTTGAACCCAGGAGTTCTAGGCAAGCCCGAGCAACATAGTGAGATCTATCTTGGAAAGAAAACAATGAGAGGGGAGAGGAGGGATGGATGAGGAGGAAAGGATGGAGGGAGATGAGAGGGAGAGGGAAGAGGAGAGAGGAAGGAAGGAAGGAGAAAGAATCAGGCTAAGAACAATGGAGAGGCTGGAACGATCACACAAGTACTTTTTAAAAAGTATCATAAATATGTTTTAATATTTAAAAAGAAGATAAATAAATCAATAGATGCACAATTTCAGTAGAGCTATGTAAGCTATATAAGGAAACCAAACAGAATTTGAGAACCAAAAACTTAAATACGTAAATTAAAATGGCTAGCGGGAGTACAAAATATTACAATTTTTATTCCTTTTCCAGCACCAAACTGAAAACAACACCAAAATCCATCCACAGGAAAATAAACACACTGTGATATATGCATACAATAGGATACTATTCAGCAAAGAGAAGGAATGAACAGCAATATGCATGAACCTCAAAAAATATCGTGTTGATCAAAAGTGATGTACAAAACAGCACGCACTGTGTGATTCTATTTCTAAGAAATTCTAGAACAGGAAAAACTAACCTGTGGATGAAGAACAGTGATTGCTTCCAGGGGAGGAGGTAGTAGGAAGTGTCTGGGTGTCAGTTTTCCCATATGATAGAAGTGTCCTGTGTCTTGATAGGGGTGTTGATTATGTGGATGGAAAGCATTTGTCAAACTGCACAGTTAAGATACGACTGCACATGCCCATACTAACCTGAGCGTTTTTATGTAAATTATATGTCACCTTTGTTATTAGTCTTCAAAAATTCATGTTCATGTCTATCTGTGAAACTACACACAAAATGAATAGGGTCCTCCAACTTCACTCTTCCCGTTGCTTCATCTTGGTCACCTGGTGATGAAAATGATGTACATCCCTCCAACGTCCTCTGCATGCTTCTAAGATTCAGTCATGAATCAGAGCCACATGTGTACAGGAGGGGGTGTGGCATATGTTGTTGTTGTCAAATAGTTTTCTATGCGTGTCTCAGCCACATGCACCTGTCATCTAGATAAACTCCAGGTCAGAAAACGCAGGTCATAGCTGTATATTTCATTGTGAAGACAAACTACAATTTATCAACTTATTTTTTTGTCTCAAAAACACACACACATACATATGATGGGTTGTCAGACTCTTCTGATTTCTCATTATAAAAAAATGTTGAAAAATATTCTTAATCATATGCTTAATCTCCCCAGTGCTTACATTTCCATAGGAAAATTTCTCAAAGTTGAATAAAAAAAAGACGAGTGTTCTTTAATAGACATTGCATAGTGTATTCCAAAAAGGTTGTAGAAATCTTACATAGTGTTCAGGCTGATCTATTTTAAGTTTCTGCAAACTGGTTTCTGAATGGAAATAAATTGTGAACAGAGTGTTACAATCATTGTAGGCAATTTATCTGTGCTTTGAAGGGGAAAAAATCAGCAACATATCTAAACCCACAAATAACCAAGTTACTCCAGGAGAATCTATCCTGAGAAGCTAGAGCCCATGATAGTTAGAGAACTGAGCTAGTCCTAGACAAGGGACTGTCTGAACCTGCCATTCACCACCACTATCATCCTGAACAAGCTACCCTATTTGCATCTAAGTGTTCTCATAAATGTGAATGTAAATAATAATAGTATCTGTATCATGGAAGATGACTGCAATGTGAAGAACCCGATATATGAAGTCTGAGGAGTGGCTGGTCCATGGAAAGAGCACTGTGTTAGTCATCATCGAGCAGCTTGTTTAAACTTCTCTGGCGTTCTGTTTCCTTATCTATGAATGGGGACAATACACCATCTCATAGGGTGCATAAAGCACAATGCTTTTCTCATATTACACTTTCAACAAAATCAGTTAATACCACTGTTAAAATGTAATATAAATTTAAAGGAACTAGGTTTCTGCAGCCACCAAGAACGAACTGTGGTGTCATACAGTGTCATTGATACACACAATCACCCAAAATTCAGGGGAAAGCTAAGTTCCTGCCAAACCTATTGGAGATATTGAATTCTTGGAAGGACACACAAATCTCCCAGGATGAAGAAAGAGATCAATAGACACTCTCAGGAAGATTTGTTTCCTTACAAGTTGAATTATGCACATTTTTCTCTCCTCATTGCTCAGTGGCTCCAAGTATTGGAAGTTTCTTTTTCCCAGAGTACTTATGCAGCTGTGCCCTTCTTCTGGGTGAGGGCCCAGGTGATCATGTGACAGCCAAGGCTATCAGTTGGCACAGTGTGCAAGTGACCTGGAATATTGAAAGAGTCAGCCATTCAATGAGCCTACCTTGATTGAGCCCTTGTATATATGCAAAGGCTCAGACTTAGGACAGGAAGTGAGTGAGAAGGGGCAGCTGACTTACAGGAAATAGAGGCCCCACCCTGCATACTGCAGCCAAGACACCCATTTCCCCCACTGGCCCTTGTCCACTAGAGATTCCCAATAGTGCAGTCAGTCTGAGAGTCTCCAGTTCTCAGCAGATTAAATTAATTCAGTTGTGAATTTAGTTAACTTTTTTAAAAGTAAAGTCAATGATTGCATTTGGACTAAAGCAAGCATAAATACAAGCCCATTTTTATCTCTTCACCATATCAAACAAATCACTTTACCAAATGTCTGTAATAATGCTCTTAGAAAAAAATTAAATGTAATCCCTTAGGTCAAGAATAGAAATATAGGACCAGGCCATCAAATAAACTGATGACTATTGACACAATCAGGTACCTGATGAGATTAGATGTACAGAAAAGGCCACCAGTAGCTGTGTTAGGAAAAAGACAGTGGTTATGCAAAGCTGGACACTGTATCCTAAGGTGACCAGATCCCATTAAAGTCCTCACACAATCCCTACTCTCGCCATATTGATTGTACTGGCAGATGGGATGTCCCCACTATCAACGCATATGTGATTGCTTCCAAAGAGGAGTAGTTCCCATTATCAGCATCCAAGGAAATCCAGTTCCTCACCAGAAACTCATGTGGAAACTAATTAAATGTGGGTGGCCAATCTTGGGAGACATGGAATACAGCTGTGGAAAAGCTTCGTGAAAATTTGCAGCTCTGTGCTCTCATATGCAAACCACCCTGAATAAAATGAAGAGGACCCACTCCACCAGTGGAGGATTCTTCACTCCTATGGTTGAATTTGTGCCCATTCTTAGTGCTATGGTTTAGATCTGAAATATCCCCCAAAAGTATCATGTGTTCTTAGATGGGGCCTGGTTGGAAGAGATATGTCACTAAGGGTATGTCCTGGAAGAGTATATTCTTGTCCCCAACTCTTCCCTTCTCTCTGTGATTCCTAGTTGCCACAGGTTGATCAGCTTTCCTCAGCCGTGCCATTTGCCTTGAAGCCAGCCAACCATGGACTGAATTCACTAGAAACCATGAGCCAAATAAATACCTCTGCCTTTAAGTTGTAGATAGCAGATATTGTGTCTTAGCAACAAGAAAACTAACTAGTACACCTGGAATGTTCCTCACTGGATCAACCCCTCCACCCACAATGAACTTTCTAACTGTGGTGAAGAGGTCTGCTTAAGACCTGCTCCCTCATGCTGAGAAGGACTAGAAGACATACCTGTCACCAATTCTTGGGGAAGTAGGTCTGCAAAAGGATCCCCAGGAGCATTGGGAAGCTCTGCGATTGTTCTTCTCTGAAGGCTGGACCTTTCAGTGAGAATTGCAGCCATTCAAATGGAAAACTTCAATGCATTAGGAATAATTGGATCCTGGGGAGCTAGGAGCCAAGTGGCAGCATGCAGCCACTATAAAGGCAAGGTGAGTGTAATTATAGTAATGAACTGCAGAGGCAAACCACAGAACAGTCTGATTCATGTAGAATCCCCGTGCTGGCTGGTTGTTCATGGTGTTCCTAAAACAGCAATGGACAAGAATCCTACTAACTGCTTACTTTATCCATATATGTAGGAAACACCCAGATCAAGTGAACAAAAGTCTAACTCAAATGACAAGGACAGAGTCACAGCCCCTCAATCAATTCCCAGGCACCAGTCAGTTTCAGACCCAGAACACTTTGAATGAAGAGAAGGCTGGATTCCCTTGAGGAAGGACCCTGGTGTGCTACAGAAAATTTATATTGTGAATTTTTCCCAGCTTACCCCAGAGGGACCTAGAGCCTTCTACCATCATAACTGTAAACAAGTGGCATTCACCTCTTAGACCTGCTGTCCCCAAAGCAATGAATCACACTCTTATAGGATTCAAATAAAATATAGTATTAGTCTTTTTTTTTAATTTAGGAAGCACCCCTATGTTGTATTGACCTTTTTTGGTATTTGAAGCCATATCAAATCAATTTACATTTTAATGGACTTAGCGACATGTGTTTCAAATGTTTGAATGGAGGCAGGGAAGCTACAGAAAAATACAACATTGACAACTCAGGATCCTTGATGGCGATAGGGAGGAAATGGAGTGAAACACAGTTCACAGGCAGCAGAAACAAAATAGAACAAACTATTTTCCCATGCGTTTCACATGACGTCAAGCCCAGGTCATGGCCTAGATTATATGACTAAAGCCTTACGAAACACAAGTGAATTGTTTATTGATCACAGGATTACTGATTAAACAGTCTTTTAATCATTATCCCTGTCTTCGCTCCAACCAATCCCACCAACTCCTCATTCTCCACACTTACTAGCAAAGGGATTCTTTGAAGATGTAGTCACTTACCTGCTTATACTGTTATGAAGATTTTGGGGTAAAATCTAATGATTTTAGCATAGAATTCAAGACTCCACTAATTGAACTCCATCTTCTCAGGAATCTGTGCCTCACACCCTCTGCCTCTGTCTCCATTAAAATGCCTCTGAAACCCCAGTTTTCCCTACCTGGTTCCACATGTTCCATCTTTTCCATTGTTAAATTCTACTCATCCTTCAAGCCCAAGTCACCTCATCTCTGGATTGTTCTATGAAACTTTTTACAATTCCATTTCTGAATGAATTTCTCAGACAATGCTACAATCACTTGCCCTCCTGTTTATTTCCTACCAATCTCTTATTCCATGTCCCTGAACAGTACCTGGCATATGTTTATGACATTGATGAGACATTATGTTTATGTTTATAACATTGTGAATACATGTATATAACTTTGTTTATAACATTGGTGAGATGAGTTGTTTAGTTGAATGAATGATAAGAAATGAAAAAGTTCTACTTACTGAATAAAAGTGAAAGATAATTAATAGATAGCACATGGATAATAGATGAACAGATTACATAGACAATAAATATTAGGCAGATAGAATATGATTACATAGGTAGTTAAGTAATAGGTGGGTAGAGAGTGAGGTAAGTAAATTATATAAGGTGGCTAGATGGATATAGGTATATATTTAGAGGATAGGTTTGTTTCTACATCAAATTTCCTAGGGCTATAGTTGCTAAGAGCTAGAGGAATACAAGAATAACAAAAGACCACTAGTGAGCACAAGCTTTCTTTTGAGGGTGATGAAAGTGTTCTGAAATTAAATAGTGAGGATGCTTTTAAAGCTCTGAACCACACATTTGCATTGGTCAAGCAGTTGCTTATGGCGCTGAGCTAAACCCGCAAGCTGAATCACACACTTCAAAGAGGTAATTTTACAGATGTCTACTATCCATCAAATAAAAATAGCTGGATGTGGTGATAGAGTCCTGTAATCTCAGCTACTGGGGAGACTGAGGCCAAAGGACAGCAAGTTCTGGACAATTCTAAGCAAATTAGCAAAATTTTTTAAAAACATGTAAAGGGACTAAGAATAACGAAGTGGTTACTAGGACACCCAAGGCTCTAAGTCCAATCCCTAGCACCACAAAAATAAATAGATAAATACTTTTTAAAAGATTAGCAGTTACATAAGAAATTTTGAATGCCCTGAAATAGGAAGAGATTCAACATAAAAGAAATATAATAAATGTTTTACCAAACTGGAAAATATTCCTTAAAATATACATATTATTATTAGCAAAGAGTAGTAACATTGAAAGAAAATATCCTAAAGCATAATAATACATTTTAATCAATCATACTAGAGGAAAGGCTGAATGTTCCTCTCCCATGTGGAAAATTGTATTACAAATTCATTGTCATATGAGACAGCAATGACAGTATGTAGCCAAAGTTATAGAATAAAAATATTAGAGATATGTCAAGGAAATAATAAAATTAACTTGTTCTTCTGAGATTGTCAGTTAAGTGAGTGGTTTGTTATATCTATTCTTTCTCTAAATTAAAAAAAAAAAAAAAAAAAACTTGTACCCTCACAAAAGGTTGGGGGATGGAGAGAAAGTCTTGCTGGGCTGAAGGTGGTACCAAACCTGCAGGAAAATGGCCTCTTCTCTTCCAGACTGTCCTTTCAGGAGGCTGGAATGGCATTAAGACTTGCAGCTGGGACATGGTTTTCTGTCCCTGTTGCCTGTTCACTCTTTTCCACCAGGTCCTAAACTCAGATGCCTCTGAAACCAAAAGATGGTATAGGCAGCTGGGCATCTCCTCTCCAGAAGGAAAGCTATCTCTCCTGTTGTGTCCTCATGCCTGTCCTGCTGGGACCCCTGGAGTCTTTCAGCAAGGTGGCCTACTACTGAGGCTTGGTCTGGTCTCAAGGTTCAAGCCTGGACAAGGTCATTCTCAGTTCCCTAGAGTAAATGACTTAGATTACCCAAAGACAGACCATCTCGGTCACTTTCTCATCATGGGAACAAAATACTTGACATTCACAACAGAAAGGATATTACAGTTACTTTTCTTATTGCTGAAACAAAATACCCAACACATAAAATTATAGGAGGAAAGGTTTTTACAGCTCACAGCTTGTAGAGGTTTCAGTCCATAATCGGTTGGTTCAGGCAGGGTGGTACGTGGCAACAGTTCATGGCAGCAAAAGACAGCAAAAGCAACAAAAACAAAAGTTTGGTTTTTTTTTTTATATTATCCAGACTGCTGGAATTAGAGCGGAACCAGTCCAATCAGTGTAATAATCTAGCAAACACTCAGCTTTAATCCCATCACCCTTTATCTCTGCATAGCCCTATGAATCAGTCACACATTCTAGATTCAGTTACCTTCAGAGAAGCCTACCTGCCCCCATGACTGGTGAGGCTTTGAGAAACATCTAGACATAAACCATAACAAAGGAAGAGAGTTATTTTTAACTCACAGTTTAGAAGTTTTAGCCACATATGGTGACTCCTATAATCCCAGGATTTGGGAGGCTGAAGAAGGAGGATCACTGCAAGTTCAAGGACAGCCTGGGCTGCAAACTAAACTCAAGGCTGGCCTGAACTACATAGTGAGACCCTGTCTCAAAAAAATAAAACAAACAAACAAACAACAAAGTTTCAGCCCATGTTCAGCAGGTTTAAACACAGAAACAACATGGTAGAAGGGCCTGGGTGGAAAAAAGTTGCTCACATCATGATGGCTAGGAAATACAGAGAAGAAAATAGTTAGGAAAGTATGTCCTTCCAAGTCACAGCCCCAGTAACCTGCCTGTAACCAAACCTCACCTCTTAACAGTGGGTCAGCTATAGGACCCCATAATTCACCTCCCAAAAGCCCTGCCTCTGAGCCCATAAGACTCTTGGGGGACATCTAAACATAAACCATAACAGTCTTTCCCCAGGCTGGCCTGCTATGCCAGGAAACTGCCTCAGTTCTTGGAGTTAAATCCACCATTAATAGCATAATTATCTTTCATTTCATTTTTGTTTTCATTATCCTAGGCATAATTTTGCTCCTGGTTACAGTAGAAGGATGAATCTAGAGAAGAAGAGCACATAATTATAAATAAGACGGGAAATAGTGAGAGGAGGCTCTGAGCAGATAGTGGAAGACCTTGAATGTCAGCAGTGCCTCCTCCAAGACTTAGGAGTGTCATATTTTAGTAGCAACCCTTTGCAAGCCCATAAATGTCCAAGCCAAAAAGGATAAAACATAGAACAGAAATAACTTTCAACTCTACTACCTCCCACTCCTCTTAATGACCTCATCCCAGAGACTGAGATAGACGATCATGAAGAGATAGATGTCTGGGAATAAATGTCACTGATCCCATTAATTCTCCTGGTCACTACACAGATTTCTTCTGTGCTAAGATGGATGGTCTGTGCTATGTTCATAGTAATCACCATCAAGCCTTACCATTTGTTTAACATTTTATAATTCATCTGAACTTATTGGATCCTCTTAGCTCCATGAAATAAGTATGACAGTATAATTATAACAACTTACAGATTCAAAAAAATAAAAGAACCAAGAGTCAGAAAAGAGAGCAAAGGTCTGTCCCCAGGTGACCACGTTTGTAGTATTTTTAAGCTCAATTAAGTTGCCCCAGTTTAAGTTGAATAAAAATCCTCAAGGCCTGAGAAGACAGAAAAACAGAGCCTGAGGTTTTCTTTGAATGCTTTTATTGTGTGATGAGTGATAGAAAGGCAATACCCCCTTTCCTTCAAATAATGGCAGGTACAATCAGCCCTTCCTACCCTTGTGGTTCACATCCTCAAAAAACATTGTGCACCCATAGTTGAAAAATATGTCTGTAAAATATGTACAGACTTTTTTCCTTGTTATTCCCTAAAGAATTGCTATGATTTATATCTAGATGTCCCCCTAAAGCCTCATGCACTCATAAATGAGGCTTTGAGGAGATGATAGGATCATAGGACCATGGATGAGTCCACTGATGAGTTTATACAGCTGAATACAAGGTTTGGAGGTGAAGCCTGTTCAGAGGAGATGAGTTACTAGAAAGGGTGACCTGGAAGGGTCTATGCCCCTTGCCCATCTCTTAATCTGGCTCTTTGCTTCCTGCTGCCATGCCAGTTATGAGTGAAACCTCTGCAAACTGTGAGTCAAAATAAACCTTTCCTCCTTAGAGCTGTGAATGTTGGGATATAGTGTCACAGAAATAAGAAGTAACTGAGACAGCATTATAACATAACAACTATTTACATAGCATTTACACTCCATTAGATAATATATGTCATCAGAGTTGATTTAAAGTACACAGGAGAATGTGCATGGGTTTTACATGAATATCCTGATATTTTACAAATATCATGAATATCCTGATATTTTACCTTAGAGCTCTGGAACTAATTCCTTATAGATACCAAGGGACAACTGTGTATGATTTGTATAAAATCAATCTTCAGGACTCCTGAGTCATGGAGCTTGCTTGTTTAAGAACTGTGAATTCGCTTCCGGGAGAACATGGCGGATAGTTAACAGCAACTACCGGAGGCTCTCTGAAAGGCTCGGCTCAGAAATCAGGCATGATGCGGACTAAGGAGACATGAACCGGTAGAGATATGCTCTGCTGACTCAGGAACGAACTGGGCTGAGAGAAACCAACTTGGAATGCAGTCCTGGCGCTAAAATAGGAACAGAAAAGTCTCGGTGTGGAGGCTGGACCCCACGCCATTGGAAACCGCGGTTTGGATTTCCCACCGCTCGGCGGCTGACTGCCTCCACAAGCGGCTCGGCAAGGAGAGACGCGCAGAAGCTCTGGGAACGGGAGTCTGCGAATGGAGTCGAAAACAAGGAGGACGGACAAGGAGGCGTACACTGACTGGTGGCGAGGTGAGTGAGAGAAACTGACACTCCACCACAGTTTGACTCCAGCGGAGGACTTTCTGGGCTCGGGCAGTCCTGTAAGAGCAGGGCGCGGTGGCGACTCCAGCCACACATTCCCCTCTCGGACGGGATTGGTGAAAAGTGCCTGGCCTGCGTGATGCTGCGGGCGGTCTTGGTAGGCTGGCCTAACCCAGATCCCAGAGCCTGACGGTGGCCTGGAGGGGTCACTCCCGCGTAGGCTGCCTAGTCCATAACTCCCTGGTGCTCAGCGGTGGGCGGGAACACCTAGCCAGCGCAATTTGATCAGGCTGTGGCTGACAGGAAGGGAAGCTGGGCCTCCTATGTAAGCTTGCATTTTATAAGGAACGGAGAAAATGGGGAAGGGAAGCAACAAGAAAGGCTCCTCGGCCCCCAATTCTGAGAAACAGGCAATAGCGGACACCGCACCAATAGACATTAAGCGCCATATAGAGAGCCTCATAGACCAATTCAGGAATGAAGTTATCAATGACCTGAAGCTAGAAGTATGCAGAATAGTTAGAGAAATGCTAAGCACCATCCAGGAAAAAACAGATGGTGGAATGGAAGAACAGAAAAAGAGGGGAGAATTGTTTGATGGAGAAAACAGAGAAAGCATAGAGTACGTGAAGCAGGTTCAAAGGGACTATCAAGAAATTAAGAAGTCTATCCAAGACTGGCATAACAGCTTGAAAGAAACTAAGGACAGACTATCTGAGCTGGAGGGCAGACTTGTAATATGGGAGAATGAAATGAAAAACTTCTTAAAAATAACAAAGAAACAAACAGCAATAATACAAAGACAAGAAGATGATAAGAGGAGCCATAACTTAAGGATTAAGAACATACAAGAAGAAGTAGGGACACAAACAAGTGAACTACAAAAGCTACTCACAGAAATAATCCAGGAGAATTTTCCTAATTTAGCAAAAGGTAAAGATACTCAGATGTACGAGGCATACAGGACCCCAGCTACCTACAACCCTAACAGAGAAACACCCAGGCATATAATAATAAAAATTCCAGAAATTCAATACAAGAACAGAATATTAAAAGCTGTAAGAGACAAGAAACAGACCACTTACAAGGGAACACCCATCAGAATTACAGCAGATTTCTCTGCACAAACCATCAAATCACGAAGAGGGGGGAAATAATTCAAGCTTTGAAAGATAATAATCTCCAGCCAAGATTGAGATATCCTGCACAACTGTCCCTGGAAATTGATGGAAAAACGAGGTGCTTCCAGGATAAAGAGGAACTGGGGGAATTTGCAACCACCAATTCAACCCTACAGAAAGTATTGCAGGATATTCTAAAAAAAGAAAAATACAAAGAACCCAGAAATGGTGGCGGGGAGGCCACAACGAATGGAGCAGAGAACAAAATGAAGAAGACAAACTGACAGCTACTGACAGAAAAAGAGCTCAACAGAAATGAGACAGAGAAGATTGGATGATAGGAACAGCTATTTTAGAGAAAATGACATCTTAATAGGTAATACTGATTTAGTATCATCTTGTTTTGAAGTCTCATCTAGCTTTTGTTCTTCTGTCTCCAATGGTCTAAACAGGTTGTATCTTATTGGATTTTATTATGTACGATAGTATAAGCAAAAACCTTTTAAAGACAAGGAGGTTATATAGAAACCATTGTTCATTTTCTGTTAGTCGATTCTAAATACTCTGTAATGCTGTCATTCTCTTAAATGGTTTTACATTGTTTTGATATTCTTAATGCTACAGTATATGAAGTTGTACTCAAGGACTTCAAGGAAAGAGTCAATGTGGTAACTACTTTTAGGTCGGAATTATCTGGTGGTGAAACACTATTCTGCTTAAATGGTTATGTTTTGATCTGCCCTGTTTCGCTGTTATGCCCTCTTTTTTCTCAATCTCCGCTCCATTATTTACTTTTTTATTTTTATCCGTTTAATTAAAGGGAAAAAAATAGCAGGATATAATATAGTAACCCACTTTGACTTTCTATTATCTCGATTTGAAGCCCTGTATTACTCTCACCATCTTGTTTTTGACTGATGTTCCCCTATTCTGTTTTGATGGATAGTATCAGGTTCGAAAGTTTAGGCATCAGCTGAGAAGATAATGAGATTCATTATAACGCCCATTCTCGTTGACTTTTATCTACTTTTGAAGACCTACAATGTCTCCAATGTGTTGGTTTTGTCGGTTTTGTTCTTTACTATTTTGTTCAATTGTATTATAACTAATGATATAGGCAATTCTATTAGAGATAGCGGGAGGCATCATGGTAACCATTGATGATCACCTTGTATTATGTTTTTATATTATCTATTATGTCCACCCTTTTGACTTGACCGATTCTGTCCTGTTATGTCTCATTTGGTTTTACTATCTTCCAGAAAAGCAATAAGAACCATGGGAGCAATGAAACCCAAAATGTGTAATAGTCAATGTACAAAAGAGAGGAAAAGAAAGTGCTCTAAACTATATAACTACATGTATATTTAAGTGTATAAGATAGAAAATGATATCACAGAGTTTTATTGGATCATTGAACAGAACTGTTTGCAGTATCATTGTTGGAATGTCCACTCTACAAGCTTTAATTTTGTGACTTGAACAATTATTTTTAAGATGGCAATATGTAATCCATTAACTAGTGATTTCCTACTGTTCATTTTTTTCTTCTGTAAATCTGTATAACTTGTACCCTTTCACTTTTTTTTTCTTTTCTCCTTAAATAAATATTAAAAAAAAGAAAAGAAAAAAAGAACTGTGAATTTAATTTTTTAAAAACTAATTGGTCACTTCTCTTTTCCAACAACTGTGTAAGTTTACCTTCCTTTTTCATATCACCACACCTACCCGGACCAAACAAAGAGAGCAAGAAGATTGAAATTGACAGAAGCCCACATTGCCTCCATCTGAAAGCTGCTTCCCTCTTAGAAGCAAGAGAGTCACACAATCCTCACACAGCAGCCAGTAGCTCAGGATGTTTACATGATTCTGAGCTCATTAACATGAGTCCTGTATGTACACAGGACCTCCCACGGGGACCCCTGACCCGCACCCAAAGCACCTGCAAAGCTGGGCGGACCTGAAGACACTCATTCCAGCCAAACAAGAAAAGCAATTACCTTTAAGTGGGGAAGAAAGTCGGGGAGAAGGGAGACTACAGAGATGCCAGTCATCCAGACCCAGAGCAGCAAACCAAGCCCTGAGTCTCAGGTAGAAGTAGGAGAAAGGAATGCTTGTCCTCTTGATGCAACCTGCAAGGTCAGTTCCTACACAGTCCACCATGTTGGTCTTCCCTAGAATTTGTAAACTCATTCACAAAATCCGTCAGGGAAGGTTCTGGACTATCAGTTATTTGTACCAGAGCTTTTCAATCACATCCCCCCCCCCCAACTTTCTCCATTTCTTCCTTTTTATCTGTCTATCTATCTATGTATCTACCTACCTACCTATCTGTTGTGGTTTAGATCTCAAGTGTTCCCCAAATGTTTCATGTATTCAAATGCAGGGCTTTGATAAGTGGTTGGATATAGTGGGTTTTAACTTCATCAATAGATTAAAACCATGGATTCATAACTTGTTGGCATTATTGAGAAGTAATAGAAATTTAAGAGGTAGGGCCTAACTGAAGAAAATAGGTCTTGGTGTATGACTTTGAAGACCATAACCTGCCACCTTCTTCTCTGACTCTTTTCCTTTCTCTATGCTACCTATAGAGAATAGCTTTCCTCCACCAAGCCCACACCTCTCAGCCATGTTGTTTTTGCTTTAACACAGGTCTAAAAGCAACAGAGGCAGCTGACCATGAACTGGAACATCTAAAGTCATGAGCCAAAATAAATCTGCCCACTTTTAAGTTGTTTATCTCAAGTATTTTGTCACAGTGACAAACACTAATACATTATCTATCTATCATCTATCTACCTAATATTAGTTGTAAGCAGCCTTGTGTCCTCACAGCCATTCAGCACTTAAAGTTAACACAAACAAAGCAGGAGCAGAGATGCTACAACATATCCCACCCTTCACCTATCTATTTATCCATCTATCTATCCACTCATTAATCTCACTTGACTTCTTTCTTTCCCTCTTCCCACTCACCTGTGCCTTGATTATTAATAAGCCAAATAATGTGTCAAGGCCTGTGAATTTGTTCATCCCCCCTGTTTGAGACCCTCCTAGTGCAAGGGAGAGGCAAATATGCAAACACAAAGTGACTAGCACCTTGATAGGGATACAGAGTGGCATAGATAGCTTCAGAGGGTGAGTAGGACCCTGAGTAATGAGTTGGGGTTGACCAGAAAGATAAGGCAGTGAGCACAGTCCAGGTGGAGGGACAACCAGTGAGAAGTTCAGGAAGAGATTGGGAAGATCAGAGCTGAATCCACAGTTCGCCCTAGGAGGAGTTCACACTACTGGTTTGAGAAAATAATGAAATCAAATTTTCCAGTCATAGGTCCTGTTTGGGTCTGATCTAATGAAAGTTAAAATGGTAATACTAGGGAAAGAAAAGACAGAAATATTTGCCATAGGAGCAGTAATGAGCAGGGCATACTGTGGGAGTGGTGAGGAAGTAAGTCAAGCTGATGTGGGAAATTTGATCAACTCTCCAAGCCTGTAAGAAAATGGAAATCCACGAAGCCAGCGGCTTGTCATGGGACAGCCTCTGGAGTCATTCTCTCAAACACAATGTTTCACATGGCTGACAATCAGCTTTTTTTCTAGGGTCCACTTAGTAGGATGGGTCAATAGCTCCCAAATCTAGACTATAAAAATATTCTATCTACCTCATCTGTTGTGGTTTGTGTACAGATGTTCCTCCAAGAGCCTCATGTGCTCATAGTGGGAGACTTTTGGAGGAGTACTGATCTTTGGAGACACTACAGCTGACTTGCTGTTAGGAGGTAGGGTCTGATTCTAAGAACTGGGTTACTGCAGGGGTGACCTGGAAGGGCCTGGCTCCTTCCCTTGCCCAGCTCTCCTCTGTCTGCTTCCTGGGTGCCACAGGATCAACAGCTTTCTTCGGCCAGAGCCTTTCTCCATGCCTTCCTGTCTTGAAGCTGGCCACCTGTGGACCAAATACACAAACCAAAATAAACCTCTTCTCCTTTAAATTGTAGTTATCTGGTATGTTGTCCCAAGGATGAGAAAATGACTAAGACATCATCAAATAAAACAGCTTTAAAAATCATTTTTAAAAATGATTGAAAGCAACCAGGGAATATTATGACTATCATTTCTTCATTATGTTTGAATAAGATTTTTTAATTGGAAAGTTTTCCTAATTTAAGCATCCCTTTTAGCTAGCTGTAATGAAGGACTGTGAGTTTGAATGGGACCAAGGAGAAAGGAATTAGGAAAAAGTGACCTTTGACAGCGAACCCAGAGCTCAGAGTTTAGGAAAAGCTTGGGACCAAAAAAAGCAAACAGGCATGAGGGAGGCCCAAATGTGCCAGTGGTGAGATTTGCACAGTCTCTGTCCTCTAAGCTTTAAGCATAAGACCATCTTATCCCACAGTCTATAATTCTCAAGCTATGCAATACTTGAAGCTGAAGGAAACAGCTGTTAGATAGGATAATATCTCTAATCATCAATCATAGCTTTTACTTCGTGTAATTTACCAGGACTAATTATTTCACATGTGTATTCTCAATTAAATCTCCACAGCAACATAAGATGGAAGGTTGCTATCCTCACTTTACTGATATGATGGACCTCTGGCCTTTGGAAAGTTTGCATGCCCTAGATCTCACAGCTTAGAGGCTGAGCAGTAAGATTTAATCTGGGTCCATTTTTCTGTGAAGCATCTGCTTTTCCACATTGCAAAGTCTGTTAACTTTTCATAGGAAGCAGACATGGTGGGCACCATGAAACTTGGCATAATCCACATACTATAATTGTCTGAGTGGTTGTCAAGTGCCCCTCAAAGAGACGACCCACCCCTGTCTATATCAAAAGCATCATGTCTTTATTTTACCAGAGGAGTTTGAGAAACTAACTGTTCCTCACTGAAAGAGAACAAATTGTGTTACCTTCCTAGACCAGTTATAACAACATAGGTAGCTTCAAATAACAAATCTATTGTCTTAAGGCTAGAAATACCAATCAAGATGTTGGCAGGGCCATGTTGTCTCCTTTTGACAACTGTAGGGCAGAATCTTTCTATGCTTCTTGTAGCTTCTGGTATTTGCCAGCAATTCTTGATTGTCTTTGGCTTACACATATGCATTTAGTCACAGAATTGCTGTGTGCCAGGCATGCACAGGCCACCAATCAAATTGGATTAAAGCCTACTTAATGACTTCATTTTAACTTTTATTAGCCAATTCTGAAAGACCATTGTTATGGTTTAGATCTAAAAGGTGGAGAATGATTGGATCATGGAGATGCTATATACATAAATGGATTGGTCAACTAATGAGTTCATAGCCAAACATGGTGGAGTATGATTGGAGGTTGGGCACTGGGCCTGTGCCCTGGAAGGGGGTTTTCGTACTCCCAGCTCCTTTTTGCCCTGATTTCTGGCTGTCATGGGTTGAACTGCTTTCCTCCACCAGGCCCTGCTACCATTTTGTTTGTGCCTTGAAGCTAGCTGACTATGGACTGAAATTGTGAGCCAATGTGAACCTCTTCTCCTTTGAATTGCGGCTGTCAAGTATTTTGTCCCAGCCTAGGAAAAGTGACTAATGGGACCCTTTCCCCAGATAAGATCACTTCCTACAGTATGAAGGTTAGGACTTGAACCTATTTTTTTAAGGGGATATAATTAGACCTCTAACACATCTCAGTGACTCATCCTCAAAGTGCAACCCCAATTCATCACCAGCCTGCCTTTGGCTCCCTGATCTGAGAATAATTATCCCTTATTCCTGATCTGAGAATAATTATGTCCTAAAGTGTCTCTGGTGCTGGAGATTGTCTGGCTGCACGGGTGGAACACTCCTGTCTAAACCCTTGAAACTCAACCCATTCCAGCTCCTTCTACACTGTGCTGCCCATTAGATTTCCATGAGGTGCAAAGAGGGTTCTCCTCAGGCAAGTCGCCAACTGCACTTTTATTTCCACTGCTAACAGCATCTGGTGGCTCATCGCTAACAGCCTCATGCCACTCTGTCATAATCAGCTCTTTGTCTGCTGCTTCCGGTTGTGTATTTAGATGCAGCTGGGACAGTCAGCCTTTTCTCCAAAAGCTATTGTGTGCTTAAGAAGAAAAACTTAAGACTTTTAATTAACCACCATCCCTCAACGTGGAGCCAAACTCATATCCATGTTACCTCACTTTACCCTGCAGATGTTTCCCTGGGGGTAGAGGAATTTATGAAAACATAGTGAAGTGTTCAATTCTTTTCTAAGCACTTCCCCATGGATGATACCTTGAAAACAAATCAACGGAACTGCCAGTGAGCAGACAGGAAAATGGAGCCAAATCGCTGTGGTCGAGTCTTCAGTAAGTGATCTCTTGCACAGGTTTTATTCCATTTGGTCATATCTGTCCTGCTCACGAGGCCTAAAGAAAATACCTCGTTTATATAAATGCTCAGCAAGAAAGGCATCAGACTTTCCAGATAACCATGTCCTTCCTGCAACTCCAAACTTTCATCTGGGGAAATGTTACATACCTTTGTGAACCCAGCTCATTGCTCTTGCTGGTTCTGCCTCCTGAAAGCCTCCTCCTTTTGGTAGCTTTCAGCCATGAGTCCTAGACTCCAGGAAGTAGTTCTTGATGCAGATCACCTCTCCCATTTGTCTCCCAGATTCCTTAACTTCTCTCAGTATGCGTCCAGCAAAAGTATTTGATTTATCAGGTAATTAATTATAAGTTTAAGTAGCATCTTCCTTGGTAGACCATGGGCAGGAACCAGCAATCACTCCTTCCTAATCCTCAGTGCTAGTCAAGCTAGGTTTGAGCCTGGCATATGGTTTAATGAATATTTGCTTTTATCCCAAGGAGGAATAAAGTTCATCAAACTCCATGGATCACCACTGGTTCCCAGAAAAGTTGCCTCTTCCACCACATCATGGACTTTTTCTCCAAGCTCTTCCTTTGGACTAAAATATAACTAAGTGGCTATAGGCTTCAAACAAAAGATTGAGACACTCACATGACCTGTAATCTATACTAAGCAAAATAGTTGAAATTGTGAGTCATTTAAAACTTTGTGACACTTCAGAGCTATATGTTTTTGAGTTATAATTACTGTGATTTTATACTGTTTTAGAGTGTTGTTTTGTTTTGTTTTTGCAGGAATTTAATTCAGAGCCTCCACACTGAGCTGCATTGATAAGCTTTTTTTTTTAAGACAGGGTCCCCCTAAGTTGTCCAGGCAGGCTGGGCTGGTACTTGAGACCCTACCACACCAGCCTCCTTAATTTCTGGGTTTACAGGTGTATATCACCATACTCAGCTTTGTGGTTATTGTCTAAGGTGTCTCCTCTTCCGGTGTTAAGAGTGGTGACACTGTCTCATTCCCCTGAGTCTCAAGGACATAGAACAGACAACAAAGATTTGTGGAATGATGAACTTGAAAATAAAAATCAAGCAATTAAAGTAGAAACTATTTTATAATTGCAGAAATCATTGTCTAAATAAATTATGTTGGAAAAATTGTGTGTTTGTTTTTAATGTCAGAATTATCTTTAACAAGAGTCTACATAGGAGTTTG
This sequence comes from Cavia porcellus, assembly GCF_034190915.1. Classification (NCBI taxonomy): domain Eukaryota; kingdom Metazoa; phylum Chordata; class Mammalia; order Rodentia; family Caviidae; genus Cavia; species Cavia porcellus. The sequence continues at coordinate 98,490,103 of NW_026947487.1, forward strand.
TTAGAATGAAGAATTTTCAGGTCTGTTTTCCATGAAGATGTTTTCATAGGGAGCCCCATGTGTTATTTTTCCATTCTGATCAACCATGAAGCAGGATCAGCATTTGAAGCCCAGAACTCACAGCAGGAGTAGAAACATGTACTCTCTGAGGATTTCACCATAATACCTTGCCAAAATTGTACATGATACTTAGAAATAAACACAGTAACCAAAAATAAAAATAAATGTGGCAGCAGAGGGAGGAAAAACTGAAATCACATTGACCTGAATGTCAAGGGTTAATGCTTCTCCCGTTTTATTCAGCATGAGCAGTGGTAAGGTAACTTGTTAATATGCAGATTATGACTATCTACCTCTAAGATGAGGCCTGGGATTCTGCATTTCCAACAGACTTCCATGTGACACTAATGTACTAACCAAAGGACCATAGACTACTTTCTGATGGAAACAGTCTAGATCCTACTGTCTAACTTACTCAAATATCAACATGCTTACCATAAGATAGAGCACTTTGTAAGGCTGCTGTGACCTTGAGTTGTGATTAAATGTGAAGTCCATCCTGATTCTCTTATTCCACTGTGATGAGATAAGACTTCAGGTCTCTAAATTCTGAAAAGGAGACTTTGGTGACTCTATCTCCTCACCTCTTTTCAAGAGTGACAGATGTAATTGGAAATGTCTGGTATAGGAAACTGGTCTATCTCTTGGAACTCCTTAATCTCCAAGGATAACAAGGGCTCTCCTTTAAGTAAATAATATACCTCTATTCAGTTTCCACTGGGCATTGTTACTCTCTTAACTATTTCATGATCATTAGTAGCTGTTGCCTACTCAAAAATATGACAAACAAGTGAACAGACAAGCTGAAAAAGCTCATAAATGAGCAATCAAGCTTAATTCAAAGCTTATTATTTCACATGCACAGCATTCTCAAGCCTGAGTCTTTGCATTGTGTTGTGTAGTATGAAAACAATTAGGTTTAGCATTTCTAAAGCAAGGAAGCTGAGGAAGAGAAAAATTAAAACTTAACAGTGAATGGGAATTAGGATAATGACAGGCTCCTTGTCTGGTCATTCAAGACCATCTGCGGTGTGATCTCTGCATGATTCTCTGGACTTTTCCTCTGACCATAGCAGTACTTTCTGATCTTGAATAATATGTATCGCCATCCCCATTCCAGGGCCTTTGAACACATCATTCCTACTTCTGCGAGTGCTCTTCTCCAGGATGTGGACATTGTTATCTTTCAAGACTTAATTTCAAGGGCTATTTTACCGATGAGATCTTTCCTGACTCTTATACATGAATGAACTTTCCCTACGCCAGTCACCCCACCATGCTCCCTGTGGATCCCATAGCTGCATTTGTTGATATTCTGTTGCTACATCTATTTCTGGCTCAAAGATTGCACTCCTAAGTAGTTGCCATGTTCTACTTATTAGAATGTGCAGAGACCACACCTCTGTCTTAGCAGGAATAATTGAACGAATGAATGAATGAATGAATCTTTGTAGCAAAACTATACCAGTGCCTAAATCTAGCACTACCCTAATCATAAACTGCAATTTTTTGCTTATATGTCTACATTCCCATTGTGCTGTGAGCTCTTTGATTATGAGCCTTGGGTCGCATGTCACAGAACGTGTCAATGTTTAATAAATATTTATTTAGCTGGGCGTAATGGCACAAGCCTATAGCCCCGGCACTCTGAAGGTTGAGGCAGGAGGATCATTCTAAGTTACAGACCAGCCTGAACTTCAAAGTGATACCCTGTCTCAAAAAAGAAAAAGAAAAAAATAAGTATTTATTTGATGAATATAAGTTGCTTTGAACAGAAGGCAGATAAGGCTCCTCCAGAATACAAAGGATAAATGCATGATGATACAGATTTTTAAAAGCTGCCAAGTCCATGTGTTGATTAATGGAACAAATTAATATGACAGCATCAACACTTCCAGCCCTCCCAAATCAGTTTCAGCAATTATGTGTACCCAGGGCAGGGCACAGATGTTTGAGAGATACAACACAAGAGAGGTCTCCCTTGGTTTGCTCAGAGGTCTTCAAGATATTTTTAGTTGACAAACAACCATGTGTCACTCATCAGACATCTTATTAAACCAAATCATACAACTTGTTAGACAGTTTCCCATATTAATTGTGAAAGCTCTGCGTGTGACTTTAATTCCACTGGGTGTTGAGTCTGGCCCAAAGCCAGAGACTATATATATATACATATATATATATATATATATAATCAGTCTCACATTTTCACTTACCACCTACCTCTTCTCCCACCCACATCAGTGAAATTTTGCACCAAATTCTGCAGTGAATTAGCAATCTGGGATATATAATCAGAAAATTCTGTGTCCCAAAACACCTAGAAATATCTAATGATATAGAAAATATCTCAATTCTTTTGACACAAAGTATACTCAGAATTTTTATCAAGAAATGTAGCATAGTACACATTGAGTGGCCAGTGTGTGTGATGCATATAGAAGCTGTTCAGAGCCATCAGTAATACCATGGATACCCCATCTCTTATGCAGTGGAGAGCAGCTTAGGAAAGGAAGATATGACACTTTTACACAAATCTCACCAGTGCCTGAAGATTCTGGCAGGTCCTCAAGTGAGGTGGCTTGCTGACATAGCAGTCTCCAAAGCTTAAGCAAGGTAAAAATGCATTCTGGCAGGAGGCTGACCTTGTCACAGAGCCAGGTCTCGAATAGAAAATCTTTTGTGACCCTCCTAACACAGCTGCTCACTTCTTCCAGTCCTTCCCTCCCCAACCATCCCCAGCTCTCTCTCTCTCCTCCCTTCTGAGGGTGTGATAGTTGGCTTTATGTTACTGTAACAAATAACTGAGACAACAAGCTTATGAAGAGGAAAGGTTTATTTTGGTTCCCAGGTTGGGAGGCTTCAGTTCATGATCAGGCCCACTGCTTTGGGTATGTGATAGCCAATCAAGAAGGGGAAATGTGTCGGAGCAAAGCCATTTACTTCATGGTTGGGAGCAAAAGACAGGAAGAGACTGGGGTCCCACAATTCCTTTCAAGGCCACACCTCCTCCTAAAATTTCCCACCAGTCCCTACCTCTTAAAGTTTCCACTGCCTCACAATAGTGTCAAGCTGGGGACCCATCCATTAATACAAGGGCCTTGGAGAGACATTTTAAATTCAACCTATAGCAGGGAGTAAATATTTTTAAATGTGGCAGCTTAACTTTACATAAGAAAAACATCAGTTGTAAAATATAGAGGAGAAAAACATAATAAAAAGCAGAACCATATTCAAAACATCTACAGTAATTATAACTCATCTAAAAATATGTTTAACAAGAAAAATACAAGCATTCTCTATGAAAATGTACTAAAAGGCATTTTCAAAAGACCTAAAATGAGATATCATATTCTTGGCTGGGAAGCCACAGACTGTATACTTGTATTTCTTTATTCTTCACCAAATTATTTCACAAGTAATGTCATATCTATCAGAATCTCAATAGTTATTATTTCAACTTAGCAAATTGATGATCAAGGTGTATTGGTCCACTCTCTGTTACTATAACAAAATATTCAGGGCAGTCTGGCTTTATAAAGTGGTTCATTTAGATCACACTTTTGGAAGAAGATAACCCAAAACTCAGCAGGCCCATTAGTTTGCTTTTTGGCAAGAGCATAATGGGCTCATAAGAGCACTAAGGGAGCAAGAAATCACATTGCAAAAAGGAAGCTAAATAGTGATGCAGGGGTCAGGCTCCCATATAACAACTTGTTCTTCTGAGAGCTTGGAGGTCCCATCAAGCTATCCTACCCCCTTCCAAAGGCAACTCTCTAATTGTCTAAAGATCTCCCCCTAGAACCCATCTCCTAACATTTTCACCATTCTCAGCACCACCACACTACGGACCAAGCTTCCAACACATGAAGTTTAAAGTGATACACTCAAACAATACCCAAATCACAGCATAAAATCACTGAGACAGCAAGCGAACAAAAAGAGTAAAGACATGCAAAGAACTTTGAAAGCAAACTTCACTTCAAACTCCATATTAAAATTTATATTACTATAAAACAATTAAAAGCATTTGGTATGGATTTGGCCAGGTACAGCAACACCTAAAATAACCCATAAGCGATGGCTAAGTCCCTGGGACTATAGAGTCCCAAGAGTCAAAACAAGAGGACAGAATGAGAGCCTGGGATTTACAGAGGTCACTGTTACCAAAAAATGTCTTCTGTTGTGTGACCAGATGCTTCTCAGTGCTTTACATATGTAACATGGAAACCAAACATGTAGATCTACACAAACACACCTTCATCCTCATTTTAAAATTAAAAAGAAGAAAGAGGAGAGTATAGTACCAGCAAAGAAGTCAGCATAGATTAGTATAAATGAAAATAGTGCCAAAAGAAACTGTGATATTTGATCATTTAGCAAGTGAAAAACTTTTCAAATCAATGGAGATTAGACATATCATTTAATAAAGGGTATTAGAAAAATGGGCTCTCCTTTGGAAAGACAAAAGATCAATAGATACTATACTGCAAAAACACACGAATACACACCACGGATTCCTACCTCACTCCACCCAAAGAAATAAAATTTAAAACATAACTGTAAAACCACAAGAAATAAGTGTAAAAAATAATTATGTCTTAGGAGAAATAAGGACTTTTTTAAAAAGATGTTGCATAAAATTCAGAAGCCATTAAAAGGGGTGGGAATTGAGATATGTGGCTAAACTAAAAATTTAAACCCTTTCCTTATTAAATGAAATACAGATTAAGAGGATATACTTACAACTAAAAGAGGGTAAATATCCACAATATATTGAAAGTCCTTACAAAGAAACAACAAAAAGACAAGCACTCAACTTTAAGTCAAAGTTCAAGTACACAATTCACAAAGAAAAATTATACATAGCCTATGAAGTTTTAAAAACATTGTCAAACTTCTCAGTAGTCAAACACATTGTACCAAAGCAGTATTTTCCCCCTAGGACTGAAAGCAAAAGGTGTGGGCACATAGTACTCTTGTCTATTCAGAGTGGAAGCTTAACTATCTTTTGGGATGGCAATTATCTGATATTTATTGAAGAATGTAGTCCTTGACCATACACTCTATTTCTTAAAAATTCTCAGCTACAAATATTCCTTCCTATACTCAGAATATAAGATTGCATTAGTAAATACTGGAAACTGGGAGAATATTTTTTTCTCACATTTATTATGATAAAACCATATAACAAAATATTATCCAGCTGATTAAAAGGTTGAATTACATTATGTGAATTCACTGTATGTGAAGATACAGACAACTATTTGGAAGAAAACATGAGACAATATGGCAGATAGTAAAGATCTCTGGTTGTCTTGCTTTGAAATCTGTGTCTCTTACATTGTTTTCTTATGTTCTGTTTTGTTTTGTCTTGGTATGCTTAATTTTACCAGCTTTAAAATAAAAAATTTTTTAAAAGGTACAGTAATACACGCCCACAATTCTGGCCACTAAGGAGGCTGAAGCAGGAGGCTATCAAATTCAAATGTCAAATTAGCAAACCTGCATCTCAAAATTAAAAAATAAAAAGGGTCAGACACGTAACTAAGTGGGGACACATGCTCACCTGTGTGAGGTCCAGGGGGCAGTGTCCAGGAGAGGGAAACAGATAGAGAGAGACCGAGACAGAGACAGAGAGAAGCACAAAGACCCAGGGACAGAGGCAGAAAAAGGGCAAGTTACATCTAAGTAAAATGATGGGAACCAAGGTCCCTAAAGTGAATAGACACTCCTCACACTTCCATCTGAAGTCAAGGCTGTGGGTTTTCTATATAACCCCTTGTGTACCACACCTGTGCCTTCTTCTGCACAAGCAAGGGAGGTTCAGAAGACTCCAGAGATGATGGAATTTAAATGTCTCATAATTACACACTTGCTTTATTGCATATGTAACAGCTTCGGCATAACAACACAACCATCACTAACATGATGACTGAAGAGCAAAAAGAAATTATTTTTGTATTTTATCTTATTCCTCCTCCCATTTCATATTAGCGTCATATATGTGTGTGTTATATTATGTAATTTTTATTTTTGTTAGTTCTACAAGTAGTTTTGTATTTAATGCTTCCTATGAGTCCCTGTGTTCATGTCTTTCTAGTTGTCTGTGTGTTCCAAAACTCATTTCGCTAGCAGAGTCCTCTTGAAAGCCTCAGGGGAACCGTGTTCCCTAAGTTCTTGCATACAAGTGATTTTCTTCCTTTATGTTCCTGCTTTTTAGTGTTGATGAACACAAATCTTTGTTCTGCAAGTACATCACATGTGTTACTCTATGTTCTCTAATCCTAACCCATCACTTTCTGAAAATTTCATGACAGCCTAGTTGTAGTTCTCTTGAACCACTGGCTTGACCAACAGTGGCACCTGCCTGGCTGTCCCATCAGTCAGCGCGGAGCACCGGTGGCTATTTAACCTCAGAGGAGAGAACTGAAGTCAGAGCCACCCAGCAGCAAGACGTAGGAATTCTGGTCGTTTCCTGAATAAGTTTAAATCACTAGTTCTCTGGATCTGAACGATCAAAAGTTTCCTTTTTGTTATTGTTGTATGTTTGTAATTTTGTATGATCCAGTAATTTTACCAGAGTATGTCTTAAACCCAGTTATTTTACATCATATCAGCAGGGCCGGAATGTGCTCCCTCCGTGTGCAGTTTTAAATTGTACTTTATTTCAAGAAAAATTTTCTTGACTTACAGATTTTTATATGTGTTTTGTTCTTCTGCTTTGGTTTTCTTCTTCAGAGACTTCTATTGTCTAAGAGTTGAATTCCCTTTGCTTATCTTCAGTATTTCTCTTTCATTTGAATCTGGTTGTTTCTGTCATTGTTATTCTTCTGTTAAAAATACATTGTCCTCTTCCCTATTTCTAGGATGACATGTACAGTGTCTGTGTTGCCTCTGGTTCCTTCCAGTGTACTCTTTGCTTCTTTTTCATTTATAATTATTTCCTGAGTTCCATCACTCAGCTGAAGTTTCCCAATTTCTGATCTATGATACTCTTTCATATCTTGTGTTGTGATGGCTTTTGTGCATTGAAAATAGCACATCACGCTTCAATTTAATAACATCTCTCCTTCTGGAAAAATGTTTATTTTGCTTCTTATTCCCTTCCCTTCTGATAACTTTGTGTTGAATTTGATCTTGAGTCTTTCTTGTGTATCATTTTTGTGAAACTAGTTTTCCTAAACTTTTAGGAGACATTGTCTGGAAGTTAGAAACAGGAACTTCACGGGACTCCTTTTTACTGTTGTTTTTGTGTAATGTTCCAAAATCTGTGGCTCGCTTTCTGAGATTTCCTGGCTCTTTCTCTCTTCTGCTTCCACCTGAGTTTATCTCACTTGACCCCTGATGTCCCTGCCTTGTTTGGTTTTAATTCTATAATCAGTATCTCTCCTGAGTGTGGCATCGGATCTTGGAAGGCAGCCATGCCTGGTTGGTTTTCAGACCCTATAGGAGGAACTCTACTGCCTCCCTTTCCCGCTCCTGATGTTGGCTTAAGCAGAGTCACTCCCAGCTGCACCTGGATTCTCAAACTTGCCTGTTGCTCTCCAGTAAGGGGCTACTGTGCAGTTCCCTGCTCTCAGGTTTGACAAAGCCTCCATTGCTCATCCTGCCTCCTCCCACCCAGATGCTACCTTCCTGCATTCCTGCATAAGATCTCTGCCTTCATGCAGGAAGACAGAGATCTTATGACTCTCAACAATTTCCCAACCTACTGTGTTGCGGTTTTGAGGATACCTTTTCACCTAATGTTTTTTTTTTTTTTTTTTAATTTAAGAGGAAAAAGAGAAAAACACAAAACAAAACAAAGCAGTGTAAGGTTACACATAATACAGAACTACAAAAAAAAACATAACAGTAGGAAATCACCTGTTAATAGATTACATATTATCATCTTGGAAATAGTTGCTCAAATCACAGTATCAAAGAATACAAAGTGGACATTCAAACATTCACCTAATGTTTTGAGAATATTGCCCATGTATTTTTGGATTTGTCCTCTAGATGCTTTGTTGTGTGTGTGTATGTGAACGTTCAAAAACTATGATACACTGACATTTTCCTGTGTGAACTCCTGTAACCTTAGAGTTTTCACTACAATGAAGCTTTACTTTTTATAACTTCAATCTCAGTTGATACATTATACTTCAGGAGAGCTCTGCAAGATCCATCCTACCTCATTACCAGAGTTGGGGGTATCACCCTTGCTGCAATCTCTTAGCTCCTTTTCCACTTCCCTCGCACCACCGTTCTCAATTTGCCACTAATAAAGTGTGTGATTATTTTATAATTCAGGAAACTGGAGCTGGAGAAGGCAAGGAACTTTCCCCAAAAAACAGAACTGCTCAAAGTTAGGAAAGTAGCTCAGGTATGCTGGCTTCATATAAGTGCTGTGCCCTTCAAGAGATACAGGTAGCAATTTGATGTCTGCAGTGGTGCAGATGCCAGTGTGAGGGAGGAGCCACCAGCTGCAGAGAAAACACTTCCCTGGATGTGAACCAGGACATGTGTACTTAGCATGGAGGTTCTCACAGGCCACCAGCAAGCCAAGTTGACCAAATTTTACAGGAAGTGCAAGTGTGCAGTAGATATGAGCTCAGCTCACAGAGCTCAGCCTTCGGAGCAGACACCTCAGCTCAGGTTCTGGCTCTGCCACTTAATAAGCTTTGGGAATCTACCAGCCTCTCTCTGCCTGTTTTCTCACCCACAGAAGGAGAGAGTAAGTGTTATGATGTGGATTCATTAGGTTAACATGCATAAATCACTTAGAACACTGCCGACATGCAGTAAGTGTCCAGTCATTATAGCTTTCATCATTATAGCTTTCATACAGAAGGATGGGGTAGAGATGAGGAGAGGGCCAGAGTCTTCTGAGATGCCAGCAAGACTGGGTTTTCCGTCCCCTCGCTGACGGCAACCTCTACGTATATGGCTACCGATGGTACTCTGAGTCCTCATATTTGCACAGAAAAAAGCCCCCGCCTGATCATACTATCTAGGCCAATCAGAAACAAAATTCTGGCTCTAGAATCAGCATTCAACAAAACTAGCTCCTGCCAGTGCTTGTCATATTCTCACGAGCTTTGCTCCGGATTTACTGCCTCCACTCCCACAACTTTAGACTTCTAACAAAAGTCCCAAATTCCTCCTCATCTCACCTCAAATAAGTTGAGGAGAAATCAAGTGTGCCTGCTTTGTAAGGCCTTGGTGGGCATCCATAAAGGCAGCAGCAACCTCACTAGCCGCTGGAGGGAAAGATCAGGATTGAGGCTGCGAGGGCAGAAAAGACTCTCTCATCTACTCGGTAAGGGGACCTTCAGAACTGCGAAGTGCTGGCCCACTCTGCACTCCCGACTGGAGAGCAACCCTCGTGAAGGTGCACGTAGCTGAGAGAACTTGGCCCACACCTTCTGGAGATGGCCACAGTTTCACCAAAGACATCTTCCCTTTCCCCACACACTTGGCTTTCCAGTGGTGGGACATGTTAGTCTCTTTTCTCATTGATGGATAAAATAACCAACACCAGAATTTAAAGGAGGGGAGGTTTATTTTGGCCCATGGTCCATTTTCTGCAGGCTCCAGGGTAGAACCAGCATGGCAGAGGAGCATTGCAGAGTAAAGTGCTTATATCATGGCAGCCAAGAAGCAGAGAGAGGCTGGAGCAAGGAAGGGAAACTGACCCTTACAGGTTATGAACACATGGCCTCTTCTGATCAGACCCCTCTTCCTAACAGCAAGTCAGCTATAACATCTCCATAATCCAATTACCTTCCAAACACATGGGGCTTTGGGGGTCATTTTGTATCTGAACCATAACATGGGGCCTCAGGACCATGGCAGGTGAATGATGAAATGTTTACTAACAACCTGGTCTCGGGTTTGTGAACTGAAAACTACATTTCCAGATCCAAGGAGGAATGTGATGTGATTGGGCCAGTGACCTCAGGAGAGACGGGATAGAAGTCACACTCTGGGAACAGTAGGACTAGATAATGCAGGTGGTAATGAGGTTCCTGTAACCAGGAACCTCAAATGCTAAGGCAAGTAGACATCCTGCTTCTGAGATGAGCTCAGATTCAAAGAGGTCAAGTGACATGTCAAGGATCATATAATGACAAACCCAGTTGATGACAATTTAAAATCCAAATCTTCCCATTCAAAAATTTCACTCTTTACTCCTAGGCTTGGGTTTAACTGCCAGCTCTGTCACCAACTGTCTGTGTGACTTTATGCTAACTTCTTAGCCTCTCTAATCCAAATCTCTTCACCTCAGAAATGAAGCTAACCCTTCCAATGCATGCATGCTTTATGTCAAGCGTTGGTGCCTGGTGCAAAGAAACTTCGGCATGTATCTGCCAACACTCCATTGGCCATCATCAGCTGCCATCTGGGCATAATCTCCCAACCATTAATCATCTGCCATCTCCCCCCTTACCTGTCTCATCCTCTTCATTACATCTATAGAAACTGCCTCGTAGAAGAAGTTAGATGGCATTTGCAGGAAATAGATGAAAAAAGATTACAGTTTCGTCATGAATTCCAATGACTTCCTTTCATGAAATTTTAGAGCAGCCACAAAATTTGTTTTTTCTAAAGAGGCAAATGACATTTGGAAAATTAAGCTGTCTATCTTGTCAAAGGCAGATAATCCTTCCAACCCTTAAATATCTGATAGTCAATAAACTTCAGTAAGAAAATTGTTGAGAGGTAACGCTCCAGTAGCTACCAAGACCTCACCTAGAAGTCACACCGGAAACTTAGCTGTGCTGTGGAAGGAGGAAGGTAGTGTTTAAAGTGTCAACACGGATGGAGTCTCATTCTAGACTTTGAGAGCCAGAGAGGCTTTCAGAAACAGTCTAACTTGACCTTTGTATTTCACAGATAGGAAAACTAAGGCCCAGAATGGAAGTAATTGTCCAGGTGACTTCCAAGCCTGAAACTTGAACCTAAGACTCCAAATTCCTATGCCAGGGCTTTGTTCTAGTGAGTTCGGCAAGCTGTATTTTGAGAACTGGGGACTGCCCATGATCAGAACCAAATCCTACCTCCACTGCTTGTGGGTGCAGTGGGCATCTGGGCCCTCTGCAAATCTGTTTAGCCTCTGAGTCCTGATCTGCTAAAATAGGAAAAACAAAAGCAATCTCACAGGATAAGAGCTGAAGAGTTGGACAGCACTGGCACAACTGCTACCCTGCAGTAAATATCAAATGGGTTCCTATCTCGCCTCTTGTCTGCACTTAGTTCATACTAGAAGCACACCTTCGCAGAAGTGTTTAAACACGAGTGGCTTATGAAGAACATGGTCCTTAGAAGCTCCAATAGGCAGGGAGAGGAGAAGAGAGAGCCAGTGCACACAGCATTAATAGGTAATGGGCAGAGTCCTAGGTGGACCTGACCTCACTCGATCTCTAAGAGATACCACTGAGCATGTGAAGTCCACACCCTGGCTGAGGACAATGGGCAGCCATCTGGGGACACAGAGGAGAGCTAATGAGTGACACAGAACATGGGGCTGGGCAACAAGAGTGACTGCCACAGATCACCCCCTGCAACCACTGCCGACCAATCATGACCCATAATAAGGTCCTTCTCTTCTACACTAGTTTTCCAAAGTAAAAGCTTATTACAATTTCTTGACTAACACGTAAACAAAACAAATTTAGAACAGAGGGGTTTGAGGGACAAGCTAGCATTCCTGCTGAGACAGTTGTTCCTGAGATTATGATTTATATTCAGTATTGGCCTCATCATTATAGGCTGCCTTATGATTTCCTCAAGATCCATAGTTTGAGATCCTAAGTCCAGCACTTCAGAATGTGACTTATTTGGGGTCAGAATCTCTAGAGAGGTAATTAAGATAAAGTGAGGTCACTGGAGTGAACCCTAATCCAATATGGTGGTACCCCTCTAAGACCAGTAAATGTGGGCTTGATAGAAACAGGAAAGACCATGTGAAGGCTCAGACACAAGAGGGCCATTGATAAGCCCTCAAAAAACATCAACTTAATCAGTGCCTTGATATTTGACTTCCAGCCTCCAGAACTGTGAGTCAATAAATTCCTATTGTTTAAACCAGCCAATTTGTGGTAATGTTACATAACCCCTAAAAAATTAGCACACTTCCGTGTTATCTTTTCCAGAAGCTCCCGGGAAACCTCCCTTCCTGAGGGTCTAGTCCCAGGAGCCATGCCTGTGACTGCTGGTTCATGTGTATCTCCGGAGTTGCAAGCCCCAAAAAGGGTCCCCGTGTAACTTTGAATTCTAGGCATAAGAGCAACCACCAACTTGTGAAAATGTGTCATTAGCCCCCACCAGTATTTTCACTCCTTTTTCTAACTGCAAGAATACAAGAATGAGGAGCCAACATAACCAGGAAAAAGCTTGACATTAGGGGAACTCCTCCCATTTCTCAACCAGTGCTAGTGATCCCACAGAGCCTAAAGTCACAGGGTTGGAAAACACAAATCCCCCAAGTGCCCATTGAGAATGAGTGAGAGGAACACTCTATTTTTACCTCTTGTCCCCACTCCAGGTTGCCATATCATCCCCTGCTAGGATGCAACTCCTTCTACTTATTCCTGGGTCTCACAGGTTTTGTGTTAGTGCCTGAGGGAGAAGAATCATCAACCATTTTCTATGAGCACCCCTAAAAATAGGTTCAGGGAAGAAGACAGCAGTCTGAGTTAACATCTGATCTAGAACAGTGTTTAGCATCTTAAATAAAATATATACCAAAAATATAAGTGGAGGAATGGCAGGGGCCTGATGAGGGATTCCCGTGCTCTCTACAGAGAACAGCCCTGGGCCAGGGCACTGAAGCAAGTTTCAGGAGCACCTATCAAAAACTGGCCCTGCCACCCAGTGCCTCCTTGGGGCCTCTCCTGGCCTGGAACTCTAGAAGATGACAGTCGCACACGAATTGCAAAACCACCGAAGAATCGTGCAGAGCTTATAGCTCAGGTCCTTCAGTCTGTGAGAGCCAGAAACTGAGTGGGGCATCAGGGAGCCTGCCTGACTGCGCTCAGTCAGCCCTCAGGGACAGATCTGAGATTTTTGTGAATAAAAGCCATCTCCTGCCACAAGCCCTGCTCCTCAGCAGGGAAGTGAGTGCATGGACAAAGACAGGCCCCCAATTCCTACTTCTGTGCACTGTGGCTCCATATTCACCAGAAAGCAAGGCCTCTTCCACCTTGTGACTCTACCAGGGTCCCAACTCCTGTTTCTGCCCCCATTATAGCTGTACCACCAAAATACGTGTCCCACTCATCTGAATAATTGAGTTCATCCGTCAGGGCAGAGGCCAGGAGGGACATCACTATTCACTCCCCTTGAGACAGTCAGAGAGCAGAAATTAAATGCTGGGAGTTGTGCATGTTTTGTGCTTTCACTGCTGAACCAAGAACATACATGGCGACAAGGGCCCATGTGGGACCCTGAAGTTAAAAATACAACATGTACAACCCACCCTACTAACAGAAGAGGCACGTGTGAGCCCCTGACAGCCTGACTTACCTCGTAGTGGGAGTTGCCTGATGAGAGGCCTGCACCTGAGCTCAGAAGCTTCCCAGTGAGGACTCCAGAGGACACCTATCAGAAGTGAATAGCTTTCGTACATGCAGGACTTGACGCTGGCCACTCAGGCTCTGTTAATGTGAATCCTTTATTTACATAGAGACCTTGGTAGGAACTTTGGGTGGGCATCTTTTCTAGAGTAGCTACTTGTTTTCTTTTGTTTGGGGAACCACTAGTCTGACCTGCCATTGAGTGGAAATCCAGCAAAAAGCTTTGCCTGTAGCAGCATTCTCCTGCATTTAGAGTTATTTTTAAAATCTCCAGACCCAAGAACTTGATTCCAGTGACATCTTGACCCAAAATACAACACCCACCCAAAATACAAAAAGTCCTCTGCCCGAGAAACCAGCTATACCCACCTCCCCCAAAAAGCATGAATCTAAAAGGGATTGGGACAAGGGGGATGATGAGATGAAACTGTCATGTGCATGTGCAAACCTGCTAGAATGAAATCCATTAATTTATGTAACCAATATGCACTAATTTTTAAAAAAAAAGTGGAAAAACAAGAAATCTGATTCAGAATTTAGGCTGGGAAGTAAATCCACCATTTCACAAGTGCCTTCCAGTGTATAAAGTTAGAAAAGGCATCTAGGAATGGGTGTATTTATTCCAAACCGGAAGCCGGGTTTTTCCTCCTTGGTTCTGTGTCTGTTAGGTAATAGCAGTTGTGAAGTCTACTGGGATGGCATCAACAATTATAAGCATGTCAGTGGCCTCTGCCAAGGTATCTCATCGAGGAATGGAAAAGAGCTGCTTCAGAGTAACCCGATGCCACATAGCTCCATATGATTCCCCAGTACTTGGGTGGCAAAGCTGCGGGGTCCCTTTGACAACACAAAACATTCTTTGAGCACAATACCCAGCCTCTGTTTGTTCTGCTCTTGGATTAAAGGATAGAAAAGCTTTCCATTGATTCTGACATTCTGCCTTATTTAGTGGTGTCCCTAGATCCCACTGCTTAACTTTCTCATGGACAAAATTAAAGAGAAATGGGCCCCTGAGAGGTACTTATAAGTGTCAGAGATGAGACTGGAACCCTGGGGCTAGCATTGAGTTAGGTCTTTGTGCATTTGACTGCACAAAATGTCCCAAGCCTGGAAGCTCGGATTGTGGTGGGTGGATCGGGCAGGTCCACAACTGTCTGACTGGTTTCCAATCCTTGGGAAAGACAGAAGAGACTACAGGAAGATACTGGGGCACTAGGGGAATGAGCCCATGCTAATGGGCTTGGTTGCAAGCTCTTAAACAGCCTAGTGGGGAAAGAAAGGCTGGATTTAGGATTCTGGCAGACATGGTTTAGGTCCTTCCCTGGCACTTGCTAGCTGTGTGTCTCTGTGCTAGTGATTTCCTTCTCTGAGTTTTAGTTCTTTCTATGCAACTGGATCATTCTTTACCTGGCTCAGTCATTTTCCTCACTCTCAGGACAAAATACCTGACACCAGCAATTTAAAGGAGAGATTTATTTTGGCTCACAGTTTGTAGAGGTTTCAGTCCAAACTCCAAGACTGCACAGCATCTCAGAGAAAAAGCTGCTCACAGTATGGCTGCCCAAAAGCAGAAGAAGTCAAGGGGAGCCAGAAAGAGAGACAAACCACTCCCAGGCCACACTCCCAGGGACCCATGTTACTTGACCTGATCCCATCTCCTGACAGCAAGTCAACAGTAAACCCCTAGAGTCCCCCTATCTTCCAAAGCCCTACTTATGAGGCTTTAGGTATACATCTACATGTAAACCATGATAGTGTCGTAGGCCCAGTGCCCCAAGAGCAGACCTTGAGATAAGAATATGGGTCAAAGTGATTTTGAAGGAAACATTCCCATAAGAGGGGTAGGGTAGGGTAGGGTAGGGTAGGGTAAGGTAGGCTACAATAGGGTAATGTAGGGTAGTAGGCAATTAGAGAGATCAGGTGAGAAATCCTATCAAGGCTTTCATGTTGCCCACAGACCTGCAGCAAGACCGCTGTAGCTCTCAGGGTCACTTCTCTGGCCTTGAAAGGGGTTCTTCTCCAAGACTTTGCTTGCATACTTTGTTGGAGATTCTACATCTTTTCACTTGTTCCCACTCCTTTGATGCTCTGTTCTTCCATCCAGGGAAGGGAAGCTCAGCAGAGAGGCCCCAGGGAAGAGAGTGATGTGACTTGGCAGGCAATGGTAGGTGGATCCCCCTTAGTGCATCATGCATTTGATTTGGGGTTTCAGCTGCCTCTGCTGGAATCACCCAAGCCTGACCACACACCTGATCTACCCCTGTAGGAGTGACGTGGAGCACTGGGGTTCTTCCAGCTCCATCCAGCAGGGGGCAGTGGTTCTATTCATGTAGCCATAAACCAAGTCACCTCTCTCCTGCATTGCCAGACCTCTCACCCTCCAGTACCTCAACTGCTCCCTGCCCTTTCACACCACCTCCCACGGACACTAGAGGCAGACTCTGAGGCTCAGCCTGCTGCCCTGGACCTCTGGTCCTGCTTCTTGACTTTCCCCCCAGCACAGTGTAAGCTGGATCCCATTCTCCAACATGGGAGAAAGCTTCCTCCCACAAAGCTGATCCCTAGATAGGGTCTGAAGTCACCTGCTGCCTGACCCAGTCCCCACTGCACCATACTCTAGACCTGTGACTCCATCCCACTAACTTCTGGATTGTTTCTCCAGTTTTGTCCAGATCTCCACATATCTCTACATTTTTTGTTGCAGATAACGCAATACAAACACTGGGTGAGTTTTTATATTTTTTGTTTACATTTTTCACACATGCATATAAAATATTTTGATCATATCCATTACCCTCTTGCTCTTTGCCTCTCTTCTTACTCCTTTCCTCTTGCTAATAAAGCCTTCCTTCTATTTTTAATGGCATCTTCTAACATTTTTAATCTGGTTTATTTTGCTTAACATGATAATCTCTGCTTCCATCCTTTGTCCTGCAATTTAACATAATTGTGGTCTTCTTTAGGGCTGAATAATATTCAACTGTATGTGCATACCACATTTTCTTTACCCATTCTTCCATTAACATTAATGGACACTTACACTGGTTTCCATACCATGGTTATTGTGAACTATGCTGAAATAAACATGGGTATTGAGATATCAAGAAATGAGGTTTGTTTTTGCTCATTGTTTTGGTCCATGGTCAAAAGGCTGCTCCTGGTGGTGACTTTCTTGCCAGCAGAGTCCCAAGGCAATGCCTGGTGCCACATAGCAAGAGAAGGAAAACACATCTG
This sequence comes from Cavia porcellus, assembly GCF_034190915.1. Classification (NCBI taxonomy): domain Eukaryota; kingdom Metazoa; phylum Chordata; class Mammalia; order Rodentia; family Caviidae; genus Cavia; species Cavia porcellus. The sequence continues at coordinate 98,506,959 of NW_026947487.1, forward strand.
TGTCTCTTCTGGTCTCTCTTTCTCTCCTTGTAAAGTCACCAAGACCCGGTATAGGGCTCCACTCTGATGATCTTATACTTAATCCTAATCACTTCCCAGAAGTCTCAGCTCTAAACACCACAATTGGATTAAATTCCTGCTCTCTTTTTACCCTACAACAAGGATGAAATTTCAGCACATGACTGTACTCAAACTTTATCCAAACCACAGCAGGCTCCCTTTGCCTCCCAAGTCACTGAGAACTGTAAAACTTCAAAGTAATGGCAGGAACAACTTCCTGGTCATGAGACTGACCAGTACAGAGGCCTGCCATCCCTCACCTGGCTTAATGGTCTGTCATTACCACCTTAGAATTCTTAATAACCTTGTAATATGAGTTACCCTGTTTTCATTTTGCACTGAGTCCCACAAATTATATAACTGATCCTGGTAACAGACCATGCCTTGTAGGATATTCCCCTCGGGCCATTCGGTGGAAATACGACTCCCAGTTCAAGAGCAAAAGAGAGGGTGGGAAGGCATGGACACCTCCCTGCAGGCCCTCTGTAGCCCTGGCCCTCCCAGCCTTCTCTCCTCTCTTCCCCGCCCTCCTGGCCTCTTCCTTCCTCTGCCCTAAAATGACCTCTCAGCGAGGAAAGCAAGGTGAAAAAAATCCATTCCGGTCCTTTCAAGCCTCATCAGAGACAACAGTTTTTAGGATGTGAATTTATATTTTCATCCCTTATTTTTCCAGTTTTCTACCGTCATTCAGATGATTAGCGTTGGCTTTTAATTCTACAGTCAAAGCTTAATGCTAGAGACAGTTAAAAAGCAGTTCTGGGAGATTTGAAACAGAGGCAGGAAGACCTGTGATCTACCCCAGAGCCAGCAGGCTCTGTTTGCCTGAGATTTATGCACATATCACCAATGCAGGTTAATCAGATGAAGATCCAGGGACTCTCTACCATCCAGAAAGAAATCTTGAGCTCCCTGAGATTGTCAGCCTCGGTAGTAGCATCCCTACTGCAGCCAGAGATGAGCTCTGGCTGTAGAGAATCACATACAGGGTTCTAACTATGGATTTCTGCCTAGTGTCCCAATTCTGGGCCTAAGAATGCGGTCCAGACAACATTCATGTGCAGCCAGGGCTGAGCAATGCAGATCCAGGTGTCATGTCCACAGCAGAATCCTAACACTCTGCCCTACCACTACCACCAAACCAGACACACCTGAATACACAGAGCAAACAGGCCCACCCAGCCAAGGTCCTGAGCCAAGGCTCTTGCTCTGGTTTCTAGCTGTGTTGGGATCCTGAGCAGTAGCTTCTGTCCTGCCCACTGATCTGGTCATAGGGTCCTTGTCCAGTACGCTTCCCTCCAGGCTGGCTGTGCAGTATTGACAGAAGAGCTCAGAGGGCAAAGCAGAAGCTCTGGATCCAAGACCTTGTTCTGCTGCTTCCCAGCCATGTACATGGACTCTCAGTCAGGAAATAAGGTGTCGTGGGGCAGCTGTTGCTTTTCCCCGCATGTCCTTGATTGATCTTGTCCTATCCATGGGTATATCATTGGGCTATAGGTCAAAAGGTCCCCTCTCTCAAGAGAAAGTAGCTGCCTTTCCCAATGAATCTTGTGGACTCACCCAGAGGACTTTATATTTTAGGCATCATGAACAAATAATTTAAAACAAAGTGTTCCATCCATTGCTCCCAACAAACGTTTGCCAGCTATTTCCTCTGGATACTTTGTCTTCTGCCCTTTTGGGGAAGTTTCTTTAGCTTTTTCCTTTCTTATGCGAGGCCCCACTCCCATCCATCTCACAGCAAATTCCTTCTAAGCTTCAGTTTGCTGTAGTAGGAAACTGTTGCTTACAGCCCAAGACTCCTGTCTAATGTTAACATATCTTAGCATCCCCACTTCTCATATAAAACAACTTAGGCTGGACTAGATACAGGCTGCTACATCCATTTAGTAACAGAATTAGATCTTTAATGGGAGTCTCCTGCTCCACCTCAGTACATCTTGCAAGTTTCAACCACAACATTGAATAATTACATGTTGGAGAAATCATTTCTCTGCAGAAAGATAAATGCAGAAAGAGACCCAGAAAAGCACCAATCCTATTTGCATGGGCTCAGTTCAGAGCCTCAAGCCGTCATTACAAAGGCACCAACAGCTGTTAAAACCTTAAAGCCTTGAACTTGAGCTGAACCTTCAGAAAACCTGGCCATGACCCATGAAGACAGAACCACAAAACTGGAGACAATGGTCCTTTTTTTATTTTTTAAGGAAAAAGTGTGACAATTGTATATAATTTTCAAGGTTAATGGCATCTTGATTCACAATAATGAAAATCTCGTTTATCTACATATTAGTGTCCTGAAGCTAGCTTCATTTGCATAATCATAAATTTCATTTCAACTGTCCTCAGCAGCTTGTTCCCCATTTGATGAAAATGTAAATGATAATTTTATTTGGGCTGAACTGCATGTATACAGCATTTATGTCGCATCAGAAAATAACATTTCCATCTCACCAGTGAGTTGGGCTCATTACAACAAAATAAGAATATTGGTTAAAACACCAAGTCAGTGTCCCAAATGTGTTTAAATGCCCTGGTCACTGTCATATTATTTCCCAATTGGTTTTAATGTCATTTAATCAAAAATATCTTCATTTCTTGCATGGTACAGGCTGCCAAAAGGCCACAGAATTTCAAGATGACATGGGAGTGAGGATGCTCACAAGTGGACCAAAAACTGGGAAACACATTGTTAATTTTTTTTTTTTTGGCACAACACAAGCTGATGCCATACAGGTCAATTCAAACAAGTGTGTACACAGCCAGATCCCCCCAACCTGACCCCATCTCTTCCCCTGATCTGGAATTTACTTCATGGGTTATGGAGGGTTTGAAGTTCCTTTTGACCATTTGTGTCTACTACAATGCTTGGCACAGGGTGAGGTGCGGCAAGAAGTCCCAGAAATGAGTAAAATGAGCAGGGAGACCCTTCTCGGGTGCTCCTAGAAACTTATCAGCCTCATCGGGCAGAGGTGGACACTGAGGTTTAAAGGGATGAAGCATCTTAAGTTCATCAACCAAGACACCTGTCAGGAAAGACAGGCAGACATGATGTAGGGGAAAGAAGCTCCCAACCTACTAGATGTCCAGCACAAGTTCATGTTCTCTAAAATTGAAGAATGCCAGTTTCTGTCTGAGGAAAAGACAGAAGAAGTCTTGAAGGGGTTTCCAAAGATTCTGCCCATTTAAGAAACTTTTGTAGAGTAAAACCACAAAGCGAGGTAGGTGTTAGGAAAAACATGGGAACTCACAAGGTAAGCATAAGGTAGGGCAGGACTGTAATCTACCAATAAACATTAACTGTTCAGGTAAAACTGATTAAATTGGGGACAAATGGAAAAGCGTCATGTAGCAGGCATGTATATAGATCAGTGACTGTCCCTGTAGGGAACTGGGTCAGTGATTCCTGGCTTCCTCAGAATAACAGAGACTTATTTAGAATATTAATACTTGATGTTTTTCCTTAGGAAGTATGTGGGTGCATTTGTTTTATCTTTTGTCTTAAGGTCTAGCCCACAGGGGAAGTGTCTGTCTCCCCAACAGTTGCAAGGTATCTCATCTTCTACACTGGCTCCTTCGAGGACCTAGACCTGTCTGACCACGTATATTTCTATCTGGCTCAGCTGCCTGTAACAGAGAGGCTTAAATGTTCACCTGAATTGTCACGCTCGGGAGCCAAATTGGAGAACAAGTTGGAAATGTGGCAGTGTGCAGAGTCACTCTTGGACTCACTGTAGCATCACTCCAGGCCACCATTGCTGCACTGAGTTTTGGCGCACATGTGGGTACCCACAGCTCCCGCCCCTGGAGGAAACTACTATATTGCTCTTAGGGATGCATGGACAGACACCTCCAGTGAGACAGGAACCCCTCACCAGCAGCATCTTCAGAGGCAGCCTCACTGAACCTTCTGGGCTCCAAGGAGGCCCAACACGTTTCTTGCTAATTAAGGCTCTTTCCAAAAGCTGCACTCTGCACGCCAGGGTTACGGCTCTCTGACCTGTACCCAGGAACACTACATAGAAAATGGCTAGCCTGGGCCTGATGCAAGAAATGAATAATCTCAGCTGCTCCAAGGGCAGAAGCAATGGCCAAGATAAGAGATTTCTGCAGGTAGGGAGCAGGGCCAGGGGCAGAGAGGTGATGCACTTGTTTCCTGGGACTTCTAGCAAGGCATTAAGCTCTTTTTTAAAAGGCCTTCAGACACCTCAGTTCTGACCAGCAACAGAACAGAGGGCAGGGGACTGCAACACAGCCAGTCTATAGGATGTTTTAATCCCACAATGACCTGCAACACCTTCAAATCCATCCACATTTGTGTCACATGGGCATGCAATTTTTTTTTTCATTTTTCACACAAGATGAGCAGCACGCCCAGGGCAATGTGTCTTGTTAAGACAGTGCTCTGAAAGGCAACCTTTCTCATACTTGGAACTCCTGGGAAACCACTTAGAACTACTAAAACAGAGGCCAGAGCCCTCCTTGGAGCTCCTGAATCTCTGTAAGGTTGATAAGCATCCCAGGCACCTCAAGCAGAAAGAACTTTATCTCTCCAGCCTTCCCAGGAGCCAGGACTCCAGACCCAACTGGAATGGCCAACCCCTGGGTCAGGAATAGTCTGTAATATCTCCCAAGGGCAATTCAAGCTGCCAACTTTAAGATAAAAGCAAAAAGATTTAACTGGGGCCATGTTCTATAAGGAAGGCAATTTTCTTAGAATTTACTCATTAAAACTTACAGGTACTTACAGGTAAATATTTATAAAAATAGTGGTTCCGGGAACTCTGTGATTTTTTTTTTTCTAGAGATCAAACTCAGGACCTTGCGCTTACCAGGCAAGTACTGTGCAACTGAGCTGTATCCCCAGCTCCACTCAGTAATTTCCGATCTCCAATTTTTCCCTTCTGAAGAGCGATAATGACCTTACCAGGACAGCTGTAAATATACCCTCCAAGTTAGTCTGACCCTGAATTTCTGCATGCATCAGTATTGTCCTTGATACAAATCCTGTAGCAGGATGTCTGCTCCTTGCTCTGGGGCTGTTGGATGCAGTGTTGCTTTGGGGAGCCTCCAGGGACCTCCTTGTCACTATCAAGTAAGTGACTTTGGGGAAGGCCTCATTCCTCTACGTTTCAATTCATGTTGTCTCCTTGCTATCATGGGTGGGGTTTCTGCTGTCTTCACTCTGGAGCCCCCCATGGAAACACATGGAGGAGGTGACACTTTCATGTGTGGCCCCACTAGCAGGGACTCAGGTTTGATATGAAGGTAGTGAGTTCTCCTTCACTGGAGACATCCAAGCAGAGGTCATATATCAGGAATAGCAGCAGCCTGCGACCACCACCAAACAATTAACACACTGAACCCAGAGACCCCCAAAGCCCTTCCAACTCCAGGTGTCTGGTTTCATGAATTTCAAATCTGGCTTCTTTCACTGCGCCATTAAATACACTGAAATTCTGCCCCTGCAGTGTTCTAATGCTCAGACTTGTTTTCTACAACGTGGCAAAATACAATTTACATATCTCCTAAGTGTCAGAGCCATGAGAAAGAAAAACAAATTAATCAACAAAGAATCCCTTTTCAATGCCTTTCAAGCCAGCTTGTGTCTGTCACCAAACCACAGGTGAAATGCTAATAAAATTCAGCTAGGAACAGCAGCATCATGATTTAAATATGGTCTATTGTTCCAAAGAAACATATACAAAATCTAGTGCCAAGCCTGGTCTGTTTAATGAGTATGAATTTGGTTAATAAGGGAACTATTAGATGGCAACAAAGGTCTCCTAAAAAATAAAGAGGGAGGCGTCACCATTGCATGGCAGAGGGAAGGATCCACAAGGTCGTCGGTGCACTGCCATCTTCTCTGGGAAATCTAGCAAGACGGGTGCTGCAGAAGGGGTCCCGGAAGAAGCAACTGGAAAACAAGAGTAATGAAGTCATTTCCCCTTTATAGCCTAATGTGAAGAGACAGGGCCATGGGACCTTGCTCCAGCTTTGAATAACAGGAGTGAACCACAGCTGGAGAAGCCATGTGCTAGCAAGATACACCACAGTCAGGATGAATGGAGCCCTGAAGCCTAGGACATGAGCCCTGTCACCCTCCAGTCTGCACACTGCCCTGCACGCCCTGACTGTATTATCTTTCCCAATACATGGTTTCCTCCGTTGCTTCCATTTTTTTTTTTTTTTTCCCTTTCTGCTGCTGGAGATTGAACCCAGGGCTTCGCAACATGCTAGGACACTTCCACCACTGAGCTACATCCTGAGCCCCTCATCTCCATCCATATGTTCTCTCTGTCTCTCCTGCCTCCATCCATCTCAACCTTGCTCTAAATCTAGATCCAAGGTCAGCCTCCCTGATACAGAGTAGTCAGCACTCCCCAATGGGGGCCTATAAACCTCTGCCCATCTCTATAGCACAATCCCCAGTCCACTGGGTGTTTATCTGCCTCCAGCGGTCTATTAGATTGGAAGTTCTCCAAGGGTTGTGACCAGGTCACAGATCTCATTTTGACCCCAGGATATAGCACAGAATTTACCAAGTGCCAACAAACTCTGTGGCAGAAGGTGAGGACCAAGGCTTTGCTTACTAAGCCATTGATTCCAAGTGTTTTGGCCACAACATCTCCTTAACGGTGCTCATTGGAAGGAAAATGTAAAAGGATACGACCACACCAGTGTTGCTAAAAGTTCCATAGACTGAGATATGTTTATGACCCAAAAGGCATGGCTACCTCCACAGGGATCTGAACTTGAACTTACAGTCAGACAGAACCAGATTCACCCAGGTAGCCATCTTGCTTCACGGTCTTATGCAAATCACACAACCTCTCTGAGTCTCAGTTTCCTCCATCAAGCTATAGAGATGACTAGTACTCTTGTGCAGAGTTGTTGAAATGTTGTAACAAAATAAAGTTAAGTGGAAGTGACAGAAACCAAGATTTCATGAGATGTCATGTTCTTCCCCTCTGCCGTGGTCTCAGTGTACTTGCTCTCTGCCCAATTCATCTGTTGAAACCTAATTATCAAAGTAATGGTATTGAGAGCTGGGGAGATGATTAGGTCAGGGCCAGGATCCCCATGAATCAATTAAGGCCTTTATAGAAAAAAACCCAGAAAGCTTCCCTGCTCCCACTATGGAAGGACACAGCAAGAAGACACACTCTACAAACCAGGGGGCCCTCATCAGACACCAAATCTGCTGGCACCTTGATTTTGGGCTTACCAGTCTCCAGAACCATGAAGAATAACAGTGTTGTTTATTAGCTCCTATTAGTTTATGGTGTCTTGTTATAGCAGCTAGAACAGGCTAAAACACCTTCCTTGCAGAATTTCCTGCTGTGAGATTTTAGATCACAATCTTGCCATCTGTAGAATAGGTAGGCATGCTCTCTACTTATTCCACGACTCAAGAAGCCAGTTCATGTAAAACATTAATATTTATAACAGACTTGGTTTATGCAAAGTGTCATGTAAGTGTGAAATAGTTATCCCACACTTCCTAAACAACATAGGAATTGCCATCTGTCACTTCTAACAGGATTAAGAGATTGTCATCCATTCAGAACACACTGTTAGCAAAGAAAAGTGTTGCCTATGGAAGAGGCATATCTCCCCTGTACTCTGCTTTCTGCAGTGATCCCCAAGTTTTATGTGACTCTATTGAGATGTGTTGGATAGAAACTCCTGTGATGCTATCATGTCATCTTGGAGCTGGAAGTGTAATCCTCCCTGACTGATGGGGAAACTGAGGCTTGGGGAGGTTATGCTGAGTCCTAATCCAGTGCTCTCTGCTCACCTTTGCCCAAGATGTTTCAGGAAGGACAATGTGTTGCACACAAGGTTTTGCCAGGTGTGAGCTTCACCAGAACCACAAGAAAAATAGCAAGGGCTCAGAATCAGCAGAACACGCATCCTTCTTCAGTTATCAGCAGGAGGATGGGGAGATATAGGAAGGGGGAAATGATAAAAATTAGATATAGAACTCAAAATAAAATTCATGCCACTCTGCTATAATTACATGCAATAGTGAAAAAGTACTAATGTCTGTCCACAATTTTAAATAGGTGATCACAGACTCCAAAATATAATTCTCTATGATCTCTCAAAATTAAACCCAGATGACCATACATCCCAAATTCCCAGCATGTTATCATTTTTAAAAAATTGTCCCAAAATAATGGTTAATCATGTACTCACAGTTCACTTTTAAAAATGACATCTGGGTGAAGATGATTATCCCACAGCCTTGCTATAGCTACAAATGAGAAACACAGAGAGGCTTTATAAGTGTCTTGATTAAATCACAATCTCTGGACATGAGGTGCAGCCACTGGTATTTTTATTTTTAAAGCTTTCTCCAGTGAGTTTAATGTACAACCAACATTCAAGGTCACTGTCCTAAAGAAGGAAATACTTGCTGATGAACAAAGGTGAGTCAAAACTATGCACAGGATTGCCAGGGGGGCCCCCCGACTAACTCTGAGCTACCCTGTGTTCAGGACTATGGAAGCAGCACAAGGGGATGCTTTAAGCTGGTCTGGGAAACTCCATCCATGGCCTGCTGTCCCTACTGGTCATTCTGTTTGTCTGAACTCACCTGCCCACTCAGGGAAGGATTTGAGGCTCTGTGGCAGGCCCCAGGCCAGCAGTGAGTAGGTCATTAGTGTTCATCTCGCTCCCAGAGAGTAGCAGTGAGAAAAGTCTTCTGTTTCACCTTGAAACAAGGAAGAAGAGCCCAGAGAGACAGATTTTCTACACATTGCAGAGAGGCTCTGCCAGAGAATCCCATCGAGGCGCAGGGAGCCAGGTCCCTGGCACAGATCGGCCCCAGAGCCCAGGGTGCAAACATATCCTTTGCATAGCTTTGAACAGATTGTCTCCAAATGCTGCCTCTCTCTCCTCATTAGTGCTGCAAAGTAAGGCTCTGGCCTCTCCCTGCACACCAGGGAGGTTCCTGGGAAGAGAAGGGCCTGCCATGTCCTTGTCCCCACCACCAAGAGCAGAGCCTGTCCCCAGACAGCTCCCTGGGTTTTGAATCAGTTTCACAGCTCTCTCACCCTGACTGAAAAGCATTTCCAAGAGAAGTAAGTGGAGATTTGAGACAGGTCTCTTTCTATTTTGAGGGGCACAAATGTCATTATAGCTGGACCTAAAGGAGGCTGACAGTTCCCTAATACATTACACCTATCACTGCATTTCAAGGCTGTGTTCCTGAAAATGTCTTTGGTGAGGTATTAGAAAACTTATTCCATAAAACACTATTTGGGAAACTTCAAAATATGGAAAAACCTTGTCATTTTTGGATTTAACAATCACGGTTTTGGCTCATGAATAAATAATAAAAATATTGCCAAGCTCCTCTCTGTAAAATGATAACCATTTACCACCAACAATACACACACACACACACACACACATCCCTCACTCTTGGCATTTTCAAACCTCCTGATCTTTGCTGACCTGAAAAACAGAAAGGATTATTTCCACGCATTTTCAATTTGCATTTTTATCAGTAAGGCTGAGCAACTTTTCATAAATTTAAGAAGTTGCTTTGCTCCCTTTTCTGTAGGTTCTATATCCTTTGCCCAATTTTCTTATTGATTTGTAGAAGCTTTTAATATATTAAAGAAAACAGACCTTTCTCTGTGATACAACATGCAAATGTATTTCCAGTTTGATGTTTTGTCTTTTGATTTTATTCATGGTGCATTTAGCTAAGACTGTTTTAAAGTAATTGGACATATTAAAATTTTCTTTTATGGTTTCTAGGTTTTGTACCACACTTTACAAACTCTCAAAAGGAAAACATTTTTCATTGTTTCTTTCATGTGAGATCTTAAAGAAGCTGGGCCAGGCAAAATCATTCAAGAGAAAAATACTCAAAGAAAACCATAACTTAACTTGTCGCTCTTCCTGTGTGTGAAAACCGGGTACCCCAGGAGAGAATTGAAAGAGCAAATTACCTAAAAGAACCACCACAGTGCTCTCCACCTGAGGGACTATGTCTCACAAGATGCCATAATCCCAAAATCCCAGCTCCAATGTAATTAAGTGCCTCTGCTTGTCATGGTCTCATTTATTTCTGAGCCATTCTACCAATCTTTGTAAAACCAAAGATTGGTGCCTCTGTCCTATCCAACCAGCAGCTTCCATGTCAGCTGGAGTCTCCCAGATAACTTCAGTGATAATTGCATAAACCACGTGAGATTGAATCAATATAGAGTATATCAGGAAAAGGCTCTAGGGAGCTCAATGAACTTGCTCTTAAGGATGTTAGATGCACTCATCTGTTCCCAGGGACCCCATTGTTCTTCTGTGCCCACCAAATCTTGCCTCACTAATCCCCACTGCGCTGATACTATCCCTTCAATAGGACTGCTTTTGCCTGCCTCAGCCTCCTTTTTGTGCACAACTGGAAAGGGACACACAAGGGAGCAGATGGGTATGAATCTGGTGGTGGCAACTGAACTCAGAGCCTCCCTTGAGCATCTGACCTGAGGTTCACAGGAACTCATGCCTGGCTCTGATCCTATCACTGGCACCTGTTTCCCTTTGCAGTTCCCCAAGGCCTCTGAACTCCTTCTTGGACCCCAAACGTGCTGGTGACTGGGCATTGCGAACCTGTCACACATCCTGCAAAGAAGTCTGCTCCCTTTTCCAGTCTTCTTCACTCAGCCACGGGGGCCTTTCCTTGCTTCCCTGACCTCCTCCTCTCAAAAATCCCTGACCACTCCTGAAGTTCTCTTGGGGTTTAGAAACAGTGCCAAAACTCAGTTTTCTGTTGAAGATAGCATACTTCCTAACTGGTAGTGCACAGAGAGGATCAGTTATTTGTGTAGGAGGAAGTTCAACCTCAGAGAAGAGGGTGAGACTCACCCAAGGTCAACAGCTAGTTGGCTGCCAAGCCAAAATTCGAGTCCATGCTTGTTGACTCCCTGCCCAGTGCTCCCCTCCAACCCTCTGTGGCTCCCAGACCAACTGTCTCTCACTTCCTTGGGGGAATCTCCTGGTGAGAACTCTACTTTTTAATCCTATCTGTGCTGAAAAGAGAACAGGTTGACTTTGTAATGTCATCAGATATTAAGTTTGATTTTCTCAGCTACTGACATCCAAATTGCCAGAGAGCTCGAATACCCCAATGGGGCCTGTTGGCTGTGCTAATAGACTCTGGGTTTGCAGCGGGGGAGGAGGGGCAGCCCCTCTCAGCTGCAGGAGGACAGTGTGGAGGTGGGGGCTGCAGAGGTTGGTGCCCAACCACAAGGAAGCCAGGGACAGGGGAAAAGCTGATAAAGACAGATGGGGGTAAGGGTCTTCCATTAAAATTTTAAACTGCGAGCTCTCCATGACCATACATACTTGAAATGCCATCCCTGGGCAATGGGAGCAGAGAGGCTGTTAAGGTTATTGTGTGAAGTTGCCAAAAATTGAAGACATAATGCATCACTTGTCCTCTGGAAATTTTTTGAAAGGAAAGTTCTGTGTGACAAGAAACACACTGTGCAAATAGAGGCAGGGAAAAAAGGCAGTGCTCTTCCCAGGCTTCCTGAGAGTAACACTGGTTCTCATCTTGATTTGAGAGGGTACAGGGAGATGCATCTCTGCAGATAGAAAGGTGTCCCAAGGACTAGGATGTAGCTCAGTGGTAGAGCACATGTTTAACAGATGAAAGGCTCTTCCTTGCTCAGTCTTTGAAGACTGAACATGGGCTCTGGAGTTAGAAACACCTGGCTTTTGCCTCTGAATTCATGCATTTTTCCCATTAAGCAGTTCTATTAGCTTCTCTGAATTTTGACTGCCCCATCTGTAAAATGAGACAAATAATGCTGTCCTCCATAGAAGACTCCATAGACTACGCCTAGAGCACCTGCGATATGCCTGACCTGAACTAGAAGGTGAGGAGCTCTTCTTTAAAGCTCAAAATGGACTTTGTGGTTTACTTCCTCCAGTGCCTTAATTTTTCAAGTGGAGAAACTGAGGCCCAGGTGGAGGAGTTACTTATCCATAGTCCTCAGCAGAATCAAATTCAAGTCTTCACCTTCTGTGGAAATGACCTTCTCCCACATCAAGAAATACCTCCTCTCAGGAATTTCCTGCTTCCTCCTCCCCACAAGCTCAGCATCTCCAGATGTTCAGTGTGAGGCTTGCAAGGAAAGGGGTGTCGGGTGGATGTGGTGCTAGGGATCTCCACTTCCCAGGCCAGCCTGACATCTAAACCCAAGAAGTAAGAAATCCCTGTGTGACCTCCCCGAGGAGTCAGACCAGGGTGGGCAGGTGTAGTCCGGAAAGAGAAAGGAGGGCAGCGAAAGTCTCAGAGCCCTGGTGAAAATCACAGCATCAGGGCAAGAGACAGGAACTTTGTTTGACAGTTTTTAAATAATTGCAGTTGGAGAGAAACCATGAGCAGCTCTGGCTGATGTGTGAAGCCAGGAAGGACACGAAGAGCACTGTGACATGTGCAGTCCTAGGACAATCCTACGGACAAACTCTACTCCTGAGTGATGAGGCGGAGCCTCAGCTGCCTGCCAATCCTGGGATGATAGTGTGGAGCTGCAGTGAAGTCCTCCTGCTTCATTTCTCCTGACATCCATCTGGATGAAAAGTTTCTGGTCTTCAAATTGCCAAATGCAAGTAGAATTTATATAGCTATTTTCATATACTTTTGCTGAGATCTGGGATAGTTTCTGCAATTAAAACATTTTCTCTTCTAAGAAACTAGGACTTGAGGTGAAATCATGCACTCTCCATGTAGATAACTTTGATTTTATCGCTGCACAACCCTGAATCACCTACTGGACTCCTCCAGAGAGGATAATTAGCCTCAAGGAATGTACATTCCAACTGGAAGGCAGAGATGAGATCTGGAAGAGATGCGATCTGAGTATGAAGAGATGGTACCAATAAAATCATAGCGTGAGGAAAAACACAGATTACCCAGGGAGGATTCCATCTGATTTTCCAGTATGACAAATAGAGAACCAGTATATTCAAGGTCACACAGCTGGCTTGCTCTGTGTGATGGACTAGGAGGAACTCTCCTCCTGGCCAGCATCCTAAGTGCTGACTGCTACGCTCAGCTTCTTCTTATGGATAACTGGAAAGACCCAAGGAGGTTTTGTGCACCTTCCTGTGCAGACAAGACTCTCCACCTGGGCCAGCCCAACCTCTCAATCAGAAGCACTAGAGCCTGTCTGGGATTAATCTTGTCATTTCTGGTGAACAAAACACTAAACCAATCATTCTCTCTCTCCTGGGCTTCATTTATGCAACTGAACACCTAAAGTTTGCTGCCAGACTCCAGTATGTATGGTACGGTAAGAGCTCCTGTCTGTGGGAGATGGACCAGGACAAGACCCAATCCGAAGCATGCGCTGGGATTCCAACACTGCTGCTTGCATCAGGGGTCACTCATCTGTAACACAATGTTATCAAGTTCTCATTCTACAGCTAGAAGAACTGGAGCCCAGAGAGACCAAATAGCTTCCCCAAGACCAGCAATTGACAAAGGGAGGACCCACAATGAGTCTCAGCATCACTCTCCCCAATGCCTGCCTGCCCTAAGCAAATTCCTAATCTAATCCTCTCCCTGTGATTTCCCATCCATTCATTGCTAGGCTTCCCATGTGAACCTCATTTCCTAGTTAAGGTAACTAATCAGAGTGACTCACTCAAGAACAGGAAGCTGATATCAGCTACAATTGTGGTCATGACCCATCAGTGGGACCCTGAGACCTTGTTTAGGAGAAATCTGCCACTTTCAATGTCATCTCATGTGGTGACTTACTTCTAGTCAGGGTAGGGACCTGTAAGTGTCAGTGAAAGATTGAAGCCAGAGGTGAGTACAAGATCTAAGAAGCTGACAGAAGAAAAGAAGGATTTGGGGTCCTTAGTTGTCAGCTACCTAGAGTTTGCAGCAGCCATAAAATTAAGTAACAGAAGTTTGATTGGCACACAGGGCAAGATTAAAAGATTCCAAAGGACATTCAGTAAGTATTACTACCTTGTCCCAGACGTGGTGTAACCCAGTCTCGCCACATTTATTAAATAGCTGCATAAAGAACTCTGTGGCCTGGTTTTGCCCTTCTGCTTGAAAAAGATTTGAGAGGAGGACTAACACTCCTGAGTCACCTTATACATTCACAAATCACAGTGCCAACTGTCTGGATAAACACAGATGTTCTTGTGATTTGGCTTCCTGGCTCTTACTTTGACCTGCAACTGACAGAATGACTCCAGCCTCATAGACACTGACCGTGATGATATCTATTAGCAGTTACAATAAAAAATAAATCTTACATCTGGGATCAAAATTTAGGGGTGAACATGGAAGGCCCTTCTGGCACACTGCATCCTTGAACATACAAAGAATACCCCTCAACCATGAGGGGCAAGGGAAGGTGTTCCCACACAGACATTAATGCCCGGTTCCCTGGCCCTTTCTCTGGTAGGTGACTTCAGTAACCTCCACCAAACTCTGCCAAAGGGCAGAGATCATGCTAAAGTGGCCACACAGCAAGCTGAAATCTTCCAGAAAAGGCTGTCTGCCAGGGGACTCTGATGATTTGTAATCAAATTGTGTTTCATTAAAGAGAAAGTGTCCAGAGGTTTCCTGTTGGCTGCATCCTTGCAAATTAAAGATAATGGAGTTAACAGAGAACAATTGTAAGTCAGAAAAAACAGGTGAGGTAAATCCAAAGAAACTTTATCTCTGGATGCACAGATGTGGCATGTGGGTCCTGCTCAGTGGGAGGGGAGCTGGTTCCACCTTTGCCCTGAAAGCCAGGGGGGTCATGTTAGAACAGCCTGTGGCCCCCTAGCTCTGTTGGGCCCCTCTCTGGCTCTGACTCCCATCTTTAAAAATAGCAAGATTTGTCTGATGACCCACTGTCCCAGTTTGCCCTCTAGGAATGGTAGGTTTCCAAGAACACAAACTTCTCGTCTTGGAAAATGGGGATAAATCAGTCGCCTTGAGGTTATTGTGTTGACATTCTATGATCCGATTTTCTTTGGAATTACTAGGTTACCAGTATCCGTGAGCCTGTAGTAAATGTGCCATGAGTCTAGTAGATTTTTCAGCCACCATAAAGGAGCTGAATAAAGGTTGCCCCTGCCCTGCTTCCTGTTCTTTCTGAGATTTGCGAGTTCTGTGCAGGGAAAGGATCCGAAAGTGTGCACACCCACTGACCTCTCCACAATTCCAGAGGTCAGCGAAGTTCTGTCTTCCAGGTGAAGAAATCAGAGCCCAAAGCAGCTGGGATTCTTCTTGAAGCGAAGGCTCCACCCCACCTACCTCTGTCTACTCCAAGCCCACTCACTGACTCTCAGGCTGTGTGTCCCCCATATCCCGGAGTGGCCTGTGTCTGATGCAGCTGTATTCCCTTTGCCTTGGGTTACTAGCTCACAATTTGATCCTTTGGTTCAGCACCCCACTTCCTAAATACCCATTCTCCCCTGGGAACCGAGCTACTCATACAAGTTGGGGAGGGGGCAGTCAGCATCTCGAAATCTGATATCCAGGTGTTGGTTCCACGTCATGACGGACATACAGGTTCAGAGGAAAGGAAGAATCCAGGAGCACAGAGAGGTAGGGGGAAAGTCAGGCTGCCCCAACCTGCAGAGTCAGTGGGCTCTGTGGAGCAGAAGCCCCTGAAGCAAGGCATCCTCTGAGGCCCAATCTGGGCCAGAGAAACCCAGAATGCCAGCCAAAGGGGACGGAAACCCAGGAGAAAATGGGACCCAGGAGAAGGCAGCAGATTGTGATTTTTAATTTATTTTTTCTTGCCGTGAGACAAAAATTAATTTGAGTTGGGAAAAAAAATGTAACTTTTTACTTGACTTTTGAAAGTAAAATTCTGCAACTCTTTTTCCACTTAACAGAACATTTCCTCCACTTCTAAGGCGTAATGTTAATATTCGCCAAGGATGGGGAATTCCCTTGGCTCGGTTCACATATCACTGAACTGATTTTTTTTTCCCCTAATTTCCTAGTAATACTGGCTGAGTTATGCTAACAGGAGAGTTAACAGCTAATTTTGCTGCAGGGAAGATAATAACAGGAAATGATCTTTAATAATGAATTAAATAGATTTCTTGGATCCTGATTCCTTTTATTAGATAAGGTCAGTGGCATTTTAAATGAGCAAATCTATCCTAAGACAGCAACAAGATACACAGAAAATTGTCAAGCTGATTCACAGGATAAGGGGTAGGCTCTAAAAATCACACTGCAGATGGTGGGGGTCTGATGAGGTGGCAGAGTCATGGACTTCAGACTCAAACCCAGACGCTGACCCATGCTGGCTGTGTGACCTTGAGCACAACCTCGCCTTTCTAAAGCTATCTCCTGAGTCATTCCTGGGAGATAATTCCTGCTCCTGCTCCGTGAGGTTTTCTGAGCTGTCGTATCTGCCCCCTGCACTATGTAGCAGATGTGGTATGCGAAACATTTTCATGTGTCTTGTGTCACTCTGCCTTCTAAATAACTCTTCTTAAAACAGCCCAAGACTGGATTAACCCTATTTCAAGACAAGGAAGGTCAAACACTTCCAAACTATACACTTAGCAAGAAGGAAGGTTAGGACCCCAGGGCTGGTCTTTTAACTCCAGTCTAGCTCATCTGTATCATCTTTGTTCTTTGAAGTAGTCATCTCTACTTACTTTTTTTTTGAACACATAGATGCTTTTGTAAAAAGTTTTTGAAGATATATTCCCAACCTATATATCAATATTAACTGATTAGTCATGTACATGTTCCACTCTATTCATAGCATACATGGATGTGTAACATGCACACGCCTCTGTGTATTCTAACACACCCCAAATAAAGAAATAGATGCAACTGAAGACAAACTGAAGGCCCAGTGCTTCCTGGCAGGAAGAGAGAGCTGTAGATAAATACAGGGGTGGGAAGAGACGGTGAATGATCCTGTAAATGAACATCACCTTTGAGCTGTGAAGCTAACCCTGCCTCCTTTCATGACAAGTGAAACACAGGCTGGAGAAGTTAAGAGTCTGTTCAAAACCATTTGGAACTCACCCCTCCAGACCCGCTTCCTGGTTCACTTTTAAGCTCACTAAAGATTCTTGAGTGAGGGCAGGGCAAAACAGCCTGCCTTGCATTGCTAGCCCTGGAAACTTACACAGGCAGGAGCTTCAGCCCATGGCTGAAGCTGGCTGTTCCATGCCCCCATAGCCAAAGCCCACGTGTGGAGATTCCAGTTCCCAGAAGTTTTAGAGCGGGGGCTGTAATTACAGCATTTTAAAGCAAACAAACACACACCCGAGTGGGAGGCCTGCATATTTATTTGACTAATTAGAGAAAATTCACTGAGAAGATGTACAATGTCAGCCTTTTTTTTTTCTTTAGCAATACTAATTGACATTTTCTTTTGACATTTTATTAGTAGCTCATCTTTATTTTTATTGTGCTCTCAATAAAGCACTAAGGTAAAGCATGGCACTGTCTGGCAATAAACCAGTGTGAATCACACATAAAGAGCAGTGTCTCAGGAAGCCGGAGAGGCAGAGCGCCAGTTATCAGCAGGACGCAGGGAGGGAGGGGCATGGCAAGCACATTTACTGTTCACAGTAGACTCTCCTGTTTGCTGCCTGGCTGCTGAGTGCTCTGGTTCTGTCCAACCCAGCTCCCAAAGAGGCCGTGGTCAGTCCAGGCTGATACGGCATCCCAGAGCCCACGAAGGACACATAAGTGGGACATCCCAGCCCCTTGTGCTGCTTCCTCATGCCTGCTCTTCTACCTGAGAAAGAGCAGAGAAACTGAGAAAACCCAGAAACTGTGCTCTCAACTGCATACAGTTAATGTGGGCTTTCTGCGATCTGTCACTGCTCAGCACAATGCAGCTGGAAGAGCAACTTAGATTCTAACAGATGTGGGTCCATTCATCTCTCTGAGTCTCTGTTTTTATACTGACAAATATCTACCTTTTAGAGTTGCACTAATAATTAAATCAGGAAATTGCACAAAGCACCAAACACAATGCCTGATGCATTCATGGGTCCCAAGAAGATATGCTGAGGGCAGACACAATTAATGTGGCTTCAGGGACCTAAGAGTAGGACATAGTAGGTACAAAATAAATGTCCTTACGAGTCATTTTAAAAACTCTTTGTTAGTATTTGAGAAGGCAGGCAGAATCACAGACTACAGCATTACAAGGCTGTCTCCAACAGCGTCGGCAGTGGGGAGCCACTGAGGTCCTTGAGCAGAGGAGGGTGATAACAAGAGCTGTACTATAGGCAAAAAACCACGCCACTGTCCTCTAAAGAATATAGCATAGCAACTATTTACATTGCATTTGCATGATATTAAGTGCTATAGATAATCTAGAGATCATTTAAATTATGCAGGAGAATGTGCGTAAGTTATATGCAAATACTGTGCCATTTTTTAGAAGATATTTAAACATCTTTGGGTCTGGCATCCAGCAGAGGAACTGGAACCCATCATCCACAGATATTGGGGATAATAATATTAGGTTAAATGAAACATATTATTAAGATAAAAGCTACCAATTTTCTTATCTTCTAAATGTAGCTACTGCGAAACTTAAAATCGTATATGTATCTCACACTGTGTTTCTATTGGACAGCACCTTCCCAAGTGAATGCTGGACACATGGGGCAGATAGAGACTGGAGGCAGAAGTAACATCTGGGCCATTTCATCCCAGCCAAACTGATGCTATCCTCTCAGCCCAGCCCTGGCTCCTCTGCTGCCAGTTCACTGAGTAATTAAAATGCCTTGAAGCAGAGAGCCGGCTCCTGAGTGTGCTTGATGATGCTCAGAGAGTTTTGCAAAGTCGTTTCAGCAGGAGACATCCAGGCAGTGTTCGCAAACACCCGTGTCATCCAGGGCAGAGACAGGGCCAAGGTGCCTGGCTTTCGGCCCTGTCATCCGGTGGCCACAGCTCACACATGCCCGGCAGCAGCTATTTCACAAGGTAAATTAAAAAGCAACCAGCGTCTTCTTCTCCAACTGGCAGCAAATGGATTGTTTTTCTATGTCTATTTCCCTTGTGGAGAGCTCTATAAAGCCTGTGGAATTTATCCCAACAGATTCCAGGCGTGATACTTCTAGGGATGGAGAACGGACAACACAAACATTGTTTTGATATCATTTGGCTGCGATCTGCATGTTCCATGCTAAGACTTGAAATTAGTCAGTAGTGTCACTGATCTTTCTGGATAAGAATCTTGAACCTATACGTCTCCTTTTCCCTCATTAGCAAAATGTGGAAGCTGGGTTTCATGGCCTGGAACATTCTAGAAGGCACACAACCTGCATGGGTAAGTGCATGTGTATCTCAGTCATCAGAATCACAGTTCAAGTTCAGGTTCTGCACTTACTGGCCCTACAGCTTGGGGCTGAGGACAAATTACTTAGCCTGTATGAATCCTGATTTATAAAGTGGGAATTCAGATAGCAGTAATCTCATAGGTTATTGGAGTGATTAGATTAGATAAGGGGGAAAGATGTGTAATACAATATTTTGCAACTAACACATATCAAATAAAGTTATCTAATAAATAAAGCCTTCACAGTTTTGTTTGTTTGTGTTTTTTGTGTTTTGTTTTGCTTTGTTTTGTTTTTTGGAATCACATGTGCAAGCCTCAGAAGGTTCGGACCGTGCAAGGTGTTGACAACGCTTTCAGCTGCTTCTAAGCGACTCAGGCTGAGGGACTGAGATGCTGCTACCATACACCAAGGTCTGGCAGAGAATGGAGGGATCTCTCCTTGGTGATGCTTTCCAGGCTGAAAGATAACTGCTGCCCTGTGATCCCAGTGGGCGCAGCTAGGACAGGAAGTCAGGAATAACTCTTGCATCTATTATGGAAATTCATTACTAGTATAATTTTATCATTTATGTTTCAGAAGTCATTTTTTTAACATTCACTGTCTCAGTGCAAGAGCATTGAAGTGTCCGTGGTCAGATAGGCTCACGGTGTCTCAGTTCAAATCTGCCATTCTGACCACCCACTGGGGCCAGAGGAGAAGCAAGATATTTGGAGATGGCCTCATCTTTCTCTGACATTTTTGTGCTTTTTATGCCAAATTCTTTGTCATGTTTGCTTTAGATCCATCATGAACGTTGTACAAAATTTTGGCATTTTCCTTCCTATTTTGAGGTAACAAAAATTTCATTTCATTTCCAATTCATCTTCTCAAAATATCAAAAAAATCCAAATTCTTCTTAAATCCTCATGACCTACACAGAATTCCAAGACAAAATTAAATAACTAAAAATTAAATGCAGTTATTCAAGTTTATTTTGTTTAGTATTATGAACACAAGTTCTACAAATGTTATAACTGTGTTATAATCTAATTTCTATTCTTGTTCTAAATTATTATTTAAATATTATTAACTTTGGGTAGCTCAGAAAATAAATAAAATTCTTCCTAACACTATATAGTTTATTCTCTCCATATTTATGTTAACTCTCCCTCTATCTCCCCATTAGTTTGTCAGTTGAAAATATTTTAAGATGATTAAGATTAAGTTTCATGATCAAAATCAATTGTTGCAACACTTTAGTATTGTAATAATTCACGTTTCCCACTAAATTTATTGGAAGACAAATTGGGGAAAAACCTTGAAGACATAGAGGTAGGTAGAGAATTCCTAAACAGGAATCAAACTGCACGGGAAATACTTCCCAGAATCAATAACTGGGATCACGTCTTATTAAAGAGTTTCTGCATGTCAAAAGAAATCTCCAGCATAGTAAAAAGAAAACCCACAAACTGAGTAAAAATCTTAGTGAACTGTCCCTCAGACACAGGACTTCTGTCTAAAACATATAAAGAATTAAAAAAAATCAGACCCCAAAATTCAAAGACCCAATCCAAAAATGGGCATCTGAGATGAATACACATTTCTCAGATGAAGAAATACAAATGGCAAATAAATACATGAAAAGATGTTCATCATCACTAGTCATTAGAGAAATGCAAAGTAAAACCACACTGAGATTTCATCTCATTTTTGAAAGAATGACCAGGATCAAGAAAACCAACAACAACAAATGCTGGAGAGGCTATGGGAAAAAAGGAACTCCTGCACTGTTGGTGGGAGCGTAGACTGGTGCAACCATTGTGGAGGTCAGTCTGGGGATTTCTCAAAAAGCTGGAATTGGAAGTCCCACTGTTCCAGGTATTCCACTTCTAGGCATATTCCCAGAAGAACTGAAAGCATCATACCACAGTGATATATGTGCACCCATGTTTATAGCAGCAGAATTTGTAATAGCCAGATCTTGGAAACAACCTAAGTGTCCATCAACTGAGGAATGGATAAAAAAAGTTGTGGTATTTTTATACAATGGAGACCTACTCAGCTATAAAGAAGGATCACATTGAGATATTTATAAATAAATGGGTGCAGCTTGAGACCATACTCATAAATGAAATAAATCAAACTCACATGTATAAACACCAAATAGTTTCCCTAGTGTAAGAAATGGTAAGAATACATAAAAGTATGTGGTAATCATGATTCCCCATTATATTGCTTTGAAGCTTTATAATGTTTTCACTCATTAATTGGAATGGTTTTATTCTCGGTTGTTTGATTTTATTGTCTGTGATAGTATGAACAGCTATTTTGAAGAAAACAAGATATCATAATAGCTAGTGCTGATTTAATATCATCTTGTTTTGAAGTCCCATCAAGCTGTTGTTCTTCTGTCTCTATTGGTTTTATCATGTTGTATCTTATTGGATTTTATTATATGTGATAGTATAAACAAAATTTTTTATAGGCAAAGAAATAATATGAAACCATTGTTCATTTTCTTTTAACTGGTTCTAAATACCCTGTAATACTTTCATTCTCTTGAATGGTTTCACACTGTCTTGATATGTTTGATGCTATAGTATATGAAGTTATACTCAAATATTTTAAGGAAAGAGACACTATGGTAACTATTATTATATCAGGTTATCTGGTGGTGAAACACTATGCTGCTTATATTCTTCTGTTCTGATCTGTGTTGTTATGTTGTTATGTCCTCTTTTATCTCAATCTCCCCTTTTTTAAAAATTTTTTATTATTTTTAATTAAGGGAAAAAATAAATTAAAAAATAGCAGGATATATTATAGTAACTTTTTTGTTTTCTTATTAACCTGATTTGAACCACTGTATTGCTCTCACCATCTTGTTTTGACTGATTTTACTCTATTCTGGTCTGCTTAATAGTATCAAGTTTGAGGGTATAGGCAACTACTTTAAGGCAATAAGATTCACTATGATGCCCATTCTGGTTTGACTATTATCTTCTTTTGAAGTCCTGTAAGGTCTCCAATGTTTAGGTCTTATTGGTTTTGTTACATACTGTTTTTTTCAATTTTATTATACCTGGTGATATAGGCAACTCTTTTTAAGGTAGCAAGAGGCATTATGGTAACCACCAGAAACAACCTAACCTGGTATTCTGTTTTCACATCATGTACTATGTCCATCCATTTGTTTTGACTGACTCCATTTTGTTTTGTCACATTTGGTTTTATTCTCTTCAAAAAAAAAGTAATAAGAACTGTGGGAGTAATAAAACCCAAAACATGTAATTGTTATTACAAAAAAGAGAGGAAAAGAAAGTGCTCTAAAGGCTATAACTGCATGTATATTTAAGTGTGTAAGACAGAAAACCATATTACTAAGTTTTTGTTGGATCATTGAACACAACTGTTTGCAGTCTCATTGTTTGAATGTCCACTTTGTATGCTTTAATTTTGTAACTTGAACAACTATTTCTAAGATGACAATATGTAATCTGTTAACTAATATGTAATCTGTTAGCTTACTGTTTATTTTTTTAATTCTGTATTACTTGTACCCTTTTACTGTTTTGTTTTGGGTTTTTTTCTCTTTAAATAAAAAATTAAAAAAATAATTCATGTTTCCAAATTGGCAAAATTTTTAATTATTAATAAGAATACTTTTAGAATGCTTACTTATATGTGGAATATTATTAGATACTAATAATAAAGCCAGAAGATACACATTAATATAATTAGATACTAAAAAAAAAACCCAAGACACACATTCTTCTATTACTAGTAATTGTTACCTAAATAAGATACGATAATTACCTATATGATCGTTCAATCATTGATGACTCACAATTCACAGATTCCAGAAATAACATTTGACTGTTCAGTCATCCAAAGCCAAATACCACGGTCAAAACCAAACTTTCTTTCATTCCTACATCAATCAAGGGTTCAATTAAGGAAACTGAAATCACTCAAAGGGAATTAATTCAAAGGACTAGTATAAAAATGTGACACTTAATTTTATGTGTACATTTGCCTGGTCCAGAGAATGCTCAGACAGTTGGTTGAACATTATTCTAGGGGTGTCAGTGAGATTGTTCTGGATGAGACTAGCATCTAAATTAGTAGACCCAGTAAAGTAGATACCCTCCCAATGCGGCCTGAACAGACGAAAAGTCAAAATAAGGAAGAACTCACTCTCCCTGTCTTCAGATTGGAAGAGTGATTTCCTACATTTGACCTTGAGCTCAGAGAGTCATTTGTACCATCAGACCTCTTGGTTCTCAGATTGGAGCTACGTCCCTAGTTCTCTCTTGCTTATTGCGGATGTTGGGACTTCTTTGCATCTATAATTGTGTGGGTCAACTCCATGTAAGAGAGAGAGTGTGTGTGTGTGTGTGTGTGTGTGTGTGTTTCCTATTGGCCCAATCTCTCTAAAGAAGCCAGACTAATTAGAAAAGTAATAGAAGAGCTTCCAAGCCAACCAGGATCCAATGATGACGTCGTCCAGAGTTAAGGCATCAAGAAGCTACCACCTGGAGGCTGAAAGGACAGAAGGAAGGGTGCTGTAACAGAGCCCAGAGCTGGTCAAAACCAGTGCAAACTGGGACCTGAGTCCCCTATGACAGAAGCTGGAACCACAAAGGAAGCACCGTCATTGCCCAGTAACCCCATTAGGGCAGAGGGAGAAGCAGGAATACTCTGGCTGCCCCCTCCCTCCGTCCCCCTCCAGTTTCCTGAGCATGCTACCCATTGGCTAAACCCAGCTGAGACTCGGGTACCAAGAGTTAGCAGGGCTCATCCCATCCTCCTGTCTTGCAGATCAGAGTCAGGGAAGACCAAAGAATGGACCTCACCACAAATAAACAAAGGACGACTTTGTATGCTTTAATCCTGTAACTTGAACAACTATTTCTAAGATGACAATATGTAATTATTGGTTTCTTATCTTTTTTTTTTGTAATTCTGTATTACTTGTACCCTTATATTGTTTTGTTTTCTTTTCTTTTCTTTTTTCCTTTTAAATTAAAAAATGATAATAAAATAAATAAATAAAGGACAAACACCATGAATATTTAGTTTTTTATTCTCAAAACCACTCTATTTTTAAAAAGCAGTTCCCAACTACCAGTAGAGTAAACTGTGGTTCTGAGAGCTGAAGTGACTCTCCTAAGGTCACACACACAGTAGATGCGAGGTTCTACATCGCAGTAACACAAAGGCCTTGAAACGGACAAGTAGACACCCCGTGCTCTCAAATGTGTTTTTCCAGTTGCATTGATACCAAGGCCTGCATGCTTCTCTGTTTCCATTCCAAAGGCCTCAGATTCCTGAGAGATACAGTGCTCTTTTGTTTCACTGCTTCTTTATAAACCATAGCTACAGGGCTCATGTTCTCCCAAAGGGCCCCTCAAGGGACATGCCTATGCGAGGCAACTGGCTCTCCACTGGAAACGTCGGTCCCACATGTCCAAATCATCCATAGCCCTGCTTCAAGAGCGAGACTCCTTGGAAGTTGTCTACCACTAAGAAAAAAGAGGGAAAATCAATGACCCAGGAAGTCCCCCCACATCGTTCCTATACTGATGTTGCACTTTCTACAAGTCCTGGTCCTTGGAGACCAAAACTGGTCTCCAAAGAGGATTCCTAGCCGAGTAACACCCCTTGGTGCCCTGCAGCCAGGACCTGGGAGCATAGGCTATTTGTTCCACTTTGCAGAGGCACAGTACTTCCCTCATCTCCTTCCCAGAGGCAAAAAATAGCCAGGAGAGTTGGGTGTGATGGCACACACATGCCAGTAATCCCAGCACTGCTTTTGCTGAGACAGGAGGAGCACCATGAGTTCAAGGGCAGCCTGGACTACATGGTGAGTTCAAGGCCAGTCTGAGCCGCATAGCAAGACTCATCAAAAGGAAGAAAAGGAAGGAAGGAAGGAAGGAAGGAAGGAAGGAAGGAAGGAAGGAAGGAAGGAAAGGAGGGAGGGAGGAAGGAAGGAAGGAAGGAAGAAAGAAAGAAGAAAAGAGGAGGGAGAGAAGAGGAGGAAGGACAGAGGAGAGAAGAAGAAGGGAGAGGAGAGGAGAGGAGAGGAGAGGAGAGGAGAGGAGAGGAGAGGAGAGGACAAGAAGGGAGGGAAGGGGACAGGGGAGGAGAGGAGAGGGAAGGGAAGGGAAGGGGAAAGGGGAAAGAGGAAGGGACTGGATGACAGCAAGTCACACCCCAGATGCCCCATGCAAACCCTCCCCTAGAAAGGCAACTATGACCCTTGCCACCCAGCCAGACAGCTCCCTGTACATTTCCCCTTCTTCCATTTGTACTATAAAAATACTACAGCAGTGTTACCAAACTCAAGTCTTTGTACTCACTATTCCAAAAGGACCAATGAGTAGAGGACAAGTAACTGTAACAAAGTTAAAGATTTACCTGTAGGTAAAGATTGCAAAGGTGATGAGTGAGCATCCCAAATGACCCGGTTAACTCCACATGGGTTTTACACTCAATCTTTTTATGTTTAGAGGTAAACGGTAAATGACTGCAGAAACCTGTATGGTAGCCGGGAATCTGCTGATCTGCAGCAGTCTTCAAGGCAGAAGAGCAAGGTTTTGGAAGTTTCAGTGAAATCCACCTTGTGGTATCAGATGAAGTAGTTAACCAAGGCTGTGTGCTCAGACAGGCACAAACTTTTTCTAGCAAAGATAAGCAGAAGCCCAGCTACAGCAATCCCTACAAAGAACTGAGAAAATCCAAAACTGCAAGAGACTCTCCTCTTATCCTACAACCATTAGAGACAGTAGGAAGTGGAATGACTGGTCTTCTCTCTATTTTTCTATGCAACTGGGATCAAGCTGGGCACGTGTGGTTTGTGCCCTTGACTTTCTGTCTTCGTGGTCATGCTGAATGCTAAGTGGTCAAAAAACAGCTGGGGTTTAAGACTCCTCAATGCCACGAGGCCAAGTAAGTTCTGACTTATCACCTTAGTGAACAGCTGTATCCCCATCTGTAATGCCATTTTGATACGACACCAGCACCAAGGCTGCGGGAAAGATGACCTGAGCCAGTGCTTATGAAGTCTCAGAGCAGTGCCTGGCACGTTTAAACACCAGAACCATGATTACTCTGTTTCCATGATGACTAAAATGCACACAAGCATCCCTTTAAATGGATACATGCCATTCCACTGAATGGATGAAGGGACATAAATTATTTAACCATTTCCCAAAGTTTTACTACTATATCCAATGGTAAACAATCTTACATGTTCCATCTTTTTGTATCCATGGTTTAACCAACTTCCATTCTAGGAAAAATCACTAGATCAAAGGTAGGATGTGGTTTAAAGTTCAATGCATGATGCTAAACTGTTCTTTGGAGAAATTGTTCCAATTATATTTCACTGTGCTGGAGAAGAGATCCTACAGCCTGGCCATTATCGAATAGTTGCTTCATTGTTATTATGGCTGTATCCACGCCAAGAAGATGGTCAGGAAATGACATCTAATCATTTGAGTTGACATATCTTCCTCTGAGTGCCTCAGTGAAGCTCTCGCACCTGTTTCTCAGCTCTCCCCACCACCAGCATGCATGTCTTTTCTGCCCGCATACTCCCGTGCAGACAAACATCAGTTTTCCAGTCATAAGCTGAAGTGCTTAAGAATAAGCTGCTCCTTGTGGCCTGAGATTGCTGAGGACACCCACATCATGGCCATCCCAGCACCTCTTAGAATTTGTCACCCACAATGACACAAAAAGAAAGAAAACAGAACAGCTCTGCAAAGTATTTGGAAGACTTCCAAGATCCAAGCTCCAAGATCACTTGGGGCTAAAGGCATGTTCTAGAGGCCACAAAGGTACATGTCTTCACCCAGGTGGAGGAGCGGGCATCTCTCAAGAGACTGCAATGGATCAAAAGCCCTGCAGGGCCAGAGGCTCCAAGGCCACAGGTAACAGGAGCCAAAGTGTGGATGCCTCACCTGAGTTCAGGTGTTCAGGTGTGACTTGGGGGCCACCCAACTGGGTACCTGGGTGGTTCTATTATTCCAAGGCCAACAAAACACTGCCCTTTCAGAATGACAGATATGATTAGTCTATTCTAGATGGAACCAAGAAACCAACTATGTGGCATGTCCCAGATGCACAGGGCCTCTCCACAAATGTTTACAGAATAAATAAATCAACATAGTAGGGAAAATTGGTTTGGGATTTGTCAAAAGTTCTGATTGAACTGAACTCTCTTGTCAAGACTTAAGAGATCATTAAAGGATGCAAAAATCAATATGTTTTAACTGGCTGTTATGTGCAAGACGCTCTGCTAAATACATGGAGAAATTAGAGAAAAAAATGAACAGTCCCTGCCCTCTAGCTGCTCTCAGGGAAGAGCCATAGTTTACAACAGTGCCCTTGGATGCAAATATATCTGGATTTGGGGCCAGGGATGTAGCTCAACGGCACAAACCTGCCTGGCAAGCACAAGGAAGGTTCTGAGTTTGGCTACTCATACAAAAAAAATCTGGGTTTGAGTCTCAAATCCAGCTCTGTAGTAGACTGTATGTAAGTGATTGTCACCATCACCATCAGAGTTAGAAAGCTTCAGTTTTGTCACCTGTGAAAATGGACACTAACAATAACCACCTCCCAGCTGTGTCACATAAATAAAGGACACTTACAACATACCTGACAATAGATGGATAAAAAGTGATAGACACAGTTATTTTGTTTTCATCAACAAGGAAAACAGGCTCTGCTGATCAGCTTGGCAGCCCAGGTAAATAGTTTACCTGCTCTAGAGCAGAAGACCAACCCCAAGCTGTGCTAATAACTGGATTTGGGGGCATCTATTTCCTATTTTGCACTTTAAATACATCTGCAAAGACTCTATCTCCAATAATATGAAGATTACAAGCCCAGAGGTTGGGACTTAAACAAGACTTTGGGGGGGAACAATTCAGCCTGAAGCCGCCACCCTCGCCTTACCCTCCCGTGTCTGCATGACAACCTATGCCTTTACTTCATTCCGAATTCCACCCAGCAATCACCTGCCCAGAAGCTCCAGGATGACCACTGTCTGCCAACTGGACTCTCAGATGGTGAGGCTGCATCAGACTTCTGAACTCCACACCTGGAAGGTAACAGTTCCACTGTCCTAACCTGCTGCGGGGCACGGGGTGGGGGGACAACTTTACACAGCAGCCAGAGGAAATGCACACAGACACCTTGTTAGAACTCTCCCCTGGGTAGTTAGGGCTGGGTCTTCTGCAGGGGAGGAACTGAGGCCCAGAGAGGTCAAAGCACTTGCCTCAGTTCACATAGTTGGGGACCAGGAGCCCATGATGGGAGCCTCGTTCATCTGGTTCTGAGGTCCTTGCTTTGGCCTCTGCACCAGGGCAGAGAGAGAAAAGTGAAGCTGTGTAGCCTGGAAGACTCTCACCCCTGCCTGAGCCCTCGACAGCTGTCCCACATTGCATATTAGCTGTCTGAGGAAGGTCCTTTGCCAAACAGTTTGTCCTGCAGGAAACACACTTGGAATGGTACATGGACACATGTAGGCCCATGGGGTCCAGGTTGTATGGTGACTGGAGAGTAAAGGACACTGGTGCAGTATGACTGGAAGTCCTTGGAGGTGACAGTCCACAGCCTCCAACAGGTGGTGTGCAGACCTGTGAGTGGAGCCCTGCCCCAGCTAGAACAGGGCAGGACACACAGCGGGGAGGCCCAGGCCACAGAGCATCCTCCGCAGTATCCTCTGGGTCTCCCAAACACACATGGGGGTGCACACTGCCCAAGATACAGAGCAGAAAGCAGATGTTTGCAAAGGTGCTCCACCCAGGGCCCATGGTGGAGCCAGAACTGGGATCTCCATCTAAGGCCTGAGGACTTCAAAGCTGCCCCTTTTCCTGAGCCAAAGAGGCACACATAGAAGAGGCCTGTCTTAGTTACTTTTCTTCTTGTTGAGACAAAAATATCCAACACCCAAAGTTAAAAGAGGAATATTTTATTCAGCTCACAGTTTGTAGAGGTTTCAGTCTATAATTGGCTGACCCCAGTCAGGATAACATGGCGAGGGGTATTGCAGAGGAGAAACAGTTCATGGCAAGCAGAAGACAGC
This sequence comes from Cavia porcellus, assembly GCF_034190915.1. Taxonomy (NCBI): domain Eukaryota; kingdom Metazoa; phylum Chordata; class Mammalia; order Rodentia; family Caviidae; genus Cavia; species Cavia porcellus. Next base: position 98,536,411 of record NW_026947487.1, read on the forward strand.
AAAAGCACCCAAACAGCAAACAAAAGCAACACACAAGCAACAACATTGGCCCTCTTCCTGTCCTTATATTCTATCCAGGCTGCCCAGCCTCAGGGCAGGTAGCACTCACTTTCAGGGTAGAGCACCTTTAATCCTCCCCAGAACTATGCCAAGCCAGTCCGTGGATTTATCTAATAATCACACACTCTTAATTCCAGCATCACATACTCTAGATGCAGCCACCTCTGGAAAAAAACCCAACCATGACCACATGAGGCATTGAGAGGACATCTAGACACAGCCATAACAAAGCCAGAGTGTGGGGTGACTGTGAGCTGAGCCACTCACTCGTAGCCAAGGTTATGGGCCTAGAGATCCCCTCAATTCTGTTCTAAGTCTTGAAAAGTAACAGAATCTCTCTCTGTTTCTCTCTCTGTCTCTCTCTCTGTCTCTCTCTCTCTCTGTCTCTGTCTCTGTCTCTCTCTCTCTCTCTCTCTCTCTCTCTCTCTCTTTCACACACACACACACACACATACACACACACATACACACACACACTACCACATGCACATTTATACTCACATAGACATACACCCACTTACACGAATATCACCATACAGCCTCCCTCGCCTATGAAGGTGATTTCTTTCTGGGGACAGTAGTTCCCCAGCACCTCCATCCAGCCAGCTCTGCATCACTGACCCCTTAGGCAGAGAGATCTGGTGTTCCAGATGGGAAGTCACCATGTGTTCCAAACTGCCACCAAAACTGCAGGTGACATCAGGAAAGCTGAGGGCTCAAGGGCACACCCTGAAAGCACCTGCCTCCACGGTTTTAACCACAGATTTCCTGAGCCGGGATCAGGACCCTTCCTAGGAGCTTAATGCTCAGTGTTGCATACTAACCAGGCCTCCAGGGTCCTCAGTGATGCACCTCACTATCGGATTGGGCCCTGGCACCCCTGAACAGGTACTTGAGGAATGTTTAATGTAAGGATTTGTATATATATATCTGTTCCTAGGGCTGCTGTAATGAATTACCCCACATTTGGTGGCTTCAAAAGCAAAAAATTTATGATCTCACAGATCTAGGGAGTGGAAATCCAAAATCAAAGTTGAGATCAAAACTGAGACCCCTTTGGAGACGAGACTCAAAGGGAAGAGTCCTCCCTAACCTCTTTCGGCTTGGGCTACTCCATCTGTCCCTGGCTTGTGGCCATGCCCTACCCACATGCCTGCCTCTGTTGTCCCACATCAACCTCCCATACTCCCATGTCTTCTCTTCCTCTGTCTCCTACAAGGATTCTCATCTTCAGGGTTAAAACCCTCCTGGTAAGCCAGGATGATGCCATCTTGAAAAATCTCATTTAATTACCTCTGCACAGATTCTTCTCCAAAAAAGGCCACAATCACAGGTTCCAGGGCAAGATGTGGACATGTCTCTTTGGAGTCCCACTATAAGATTATTTACTGAAGGCTTCAGATAAAGAGGATGGAGCAATGACCCTCAGAACCTGAGAGGTGGGGGGAGAAGGGTGCTAAATAGTGGAGAGAGCTACATCCACTGAGCCCCAGGGAGCCCCATTAGCCAACAGGGAGAGAGTGGGAAGAAGGGTCTAACCCACCTGAACTGCCTCCTCTCCAAACAGAACACATGGCCAGAGGATGAGGAAACCTGGGTGTTGCAGGCCATATTAGCAGCTTGTAGGTACACAACAGGTAAATAAAGGTCTGGAAGGGCCGGCATGGATGTCCAGCACACCCTCAGTTTCCAGCTTTGGTGTCTTTTCCTACAAACAATTCCCTAGAGCCCCAGAAGTTTGATGGAAGAGAAGCAGATGGAAATCCTGAGATGTGGGTGAGGCAAGGGATTAGGAACTGACTGAGCAAGTGGGTATGACTTGTCAATTACGAAGTTCCAGGACACATGCACAGATCAGTTCCCAAAATCCTGCACATGGAACCATGCAGAGAGCGCCACCTCTAGTTCTCACAAATACTTGAGCAGGTTTTTGATAGATCAGCCTAGATCTGACCTCAGCCTGAGGAATGGGAGATGAAAAAGGCAGCCACCACTGTGCTGAGTGCTGCTGGGGGGGTGGGACGGGACAGTCTGAGGTCTCAGGACTAAGGCAGATGGACCCACCTCTCTGTTTCCCACACAGACAGAGGAAGGAACCTGGAGCCAAAATGGGAACTCACCAGGGCATCAGACAGCTGTTAGGAGAAGCAGAAGCCTCAGACCCACTGGGCGAAGGAATCCTGCTCCCTCATTTCTCTGGGACTCCCTCAAGGCCCCCTCTGTCTCCCTAGACCCCCTCTACCTCGCCACACAAGAAGTGACCTGCACATCATTGCAACTGCTGTTCCCCCAGTGACACTGAGCAAAACACACAGCAGAAATCACACAGTGGTGGCCCTCAAATTTTGATTGCAAATGCTCTCCAATTTAAACTCTCTTATCTTATCTATAAGAGGTAAATGGCCAACCCCAGGAAGTGGAAATGTTTAAAACCTAGTAAAATAAACCAGAAAAGTGCCCACTGTCACAGGCAGGAAGCAGTGTCTAAAAGTTGTACTCTCTTCAATAGCACGTACACTAAAATTGGAACAAAGCAGGCTCAGAGCCATCTTCAGGGCTCCATCAAGCCCCAGTCCAGGAAAGATCGGTCCAGAAATCACACACACACACACACACACACACACACACACACACACACACATATGAGCCCCAGTGAGCAGGCTAGAGGCAGAATGCTCAGAGCCCGCTACCCTCCAAGTACTCCCAGCTTGATGCAAGCTGTATCTGAGCTGCTGCCAGCCTGGGATGATGTCCTTGGTGCCCAGAATGTCTTGGGCACTGACCCTGGGTTCTCTCTCCAACCTCCTGTCAGCACATGGAGGGGCCCGGCCAGGGAAGCCAGCAGGAGCCACCGTCAAACCCGCCCTCTTCGTGGAAGCTGCACTTTCTGGTTTTGCCTTGGCAGAGCAGCAGTGGTGAGGCCACTTCTGATGGAACACAGAAGTGTGGCCACGCAAGGGCCTCCCTGCCCCCAGATTGGGTGCTGAGGGCTCCAAGTCTTAGGAACACATTGAGAGAACCTATGATGTTTGTGCGTTGAGGGGTGGAAGGGACAGGAGCCAGGGCCCAGCTGCAGAGCCCCAGGGAAGGAGGCAGGAGGGCAGGAGGAAGCCCAGAGAAGGAGTTTCAGCCCGAATCTTCTGCCCCATCACTTCTGTCCTGCTGCTCTAATGGTGAGCACCGGCCTTTCAACTCTGTCCTGGCCAAGGTCGCCAGCAGCCCTTCTCCCAAGCTTGTGAGACAAAGGACATGGCAGCCAGCAAGAGGGCTAGAAGCATGCCTGGGTCCAGTCCTGACTCCATGCCTTGGACAAGTCGCCTGCTGGACACTCAGTTTCCTCTCCACAGAGCAGGATAAGAGGACCTGCCTGAAAGTATGAGGTCAAAGGGGACAAAAGGTGAGTGGTGACAAAAGTAAGTGGTCATTAAGGGACAAGTGCCATTGCTGTTACAATGATTTCCAAATGGGGGGCTGAGGGTCAGGTCAGTCACACCCAACAATACACAGCAGGAAAGCGAGGAGCCCAGCCCAGAGTGCTAAGGCAGCCCTGCCTCTGCCTTTGCCACTACAGCACCACCTGCACCTTCTGCAGGGCTGTAGCTCCTCACAGGTAAGATTTATTCCCAGTGGCCCCAGGGAGGGTATGAGGCAGCTCACTGCGCCCAGGGCAATGCATTACTTTAGGGTGGATCTGGACTCTGTGACTTGAAGTCGGTCACCACTCTTCCCCACACTGGTTTTCTCCCAGCTGCAAGAGGAAGAGTCGGAACTCACTAAATCTGCCACTCTCTGTCCTGTCCCCTCCTCCCCCACATCCCGCCAGCCTTCTGCAAATCTGGGCCCTCTGGGCTATTGAATGAGTTGCTGCTTGAGGTCAGAGCAAGAGAGGTCAAATGACCAGTAATTTCAAAGCCATAATAAACAAAACAGAAGCTCAGAGTGGAGGGTGGAACATAAGCAGCAGTGCTCAGGATGTATTTTTAGGAGAGGCCCGGAGCTCCTCTGATGGGTTTAGAAACAAAAGCATGTGTGTGCACCAGTCTGCTTGATTCAGATGAGGGTGTGACTAGAGCAGAGCCAGCTTACCCTCTGGATTCCCTGATTTGTTTCCCAAAAAAGCCCTCAGAGTGAAAAGACATTCCAGGCCCAGCCCCCAGCGCCCCACCCATGTGCCTTCTTTCTTTTTTCTCTCTCTGGCCTTCCTGCCCTGCTGCGTGGGCGTGCAGGGGCCTCTGGGAAAGCCAGCCCCCTGTGAGGTCCCCGCAGCACAGGCCTCCAGCCCAACCACAGCCTGCACCCCACCAGACAGCAGCAGACAACTGCATCCAGATGTGCGAACAGTCTGCAGGAGGATGAGCCCTGGCAGCTGAGCAAGGAGCCTCGATGTGCAGACTCAGTGCAAGGCCAGCAGGCTCCCAGAACCCTCCCCGGACTTTCCTCCTCCCTACATCAGGAATGCTCCAGAAAGATCGGGCTGTTCCGGGCATGTGTTTCAGGCCAGCTCACGCTGGGTCAGGGACACACTTGTCAGGTCTGATCCCCACAGGGGACTTCACTGGATTTTCCTGGACCTCAGGAGAGTGTATACATCTGTTGATGTGGCCACATGTGGACTGTGGGTGTGAATAGCCAGCCAGCCTCCAACCATGTGCACATGCCCACATCTTCTCCAGTGGCACCCTATGATGTTCCTGTATTAGTCTGTTTTTGTGACTGTGATGAAATAGCTGAGGCAGGCCATCTTTACTAAGAAAAGAAGTTTATTCAGCCACAGTTCTGCAGATTCAAGAATATGGTGCCACCCGGGCTAGGCTCAGCCGAGAACTGCCTGGTGGGCTGTGTCACCGCACAGCAGCTTGTGGGGAAAAAAGATCACATCTTGAAACAAGCAGCCAGAGAGTAACTTGGAGCTGGGCTCATGGAGCTGCCTATATCCCTTCCCAGGGCAGCACCCCAGAGGCCAGAAGACCCCCCCATGGTGATCCCAAGTGGCCACACAGAGTACCAAGCTCCAAAGCATGAACCCTCATAGGACAAACAGCATCTTGTAAGTAGCAGGTCCTGTTCTGTAGGTGGCACTAGCCATTTCCAGACACACCCCACAACCTCAGAACCAGCAGGATCACCTGCCAGGTGCAGAGACCTACCTTCTTCCTCTGATCCAGGATACAGGTTCCACGGGCAGATAGTGGGGTCAGTCCCACCTGGGCAGCCATTTTCAGGAGGGAAGAAGGAGCACTTGAGTGCTGAAGGCCGCTCCACTGCTCACAGGTGCAGCCCTCAGTGAGGGAGGTCGGGACCTGCTACTCAGAGCACACACAGCCACACACACGCACACACACACGCACACACACACACACAGAGGCACACGAGGTTGTGCACACCTCCACACAGGCTGGCTCACAGACATGCACTGTTTGGCCAGCTGGTCTCCTACAACCCCAGGGCACCAGAAACCCCTGGAAAGGAAGGGAGCTGCTCCCCTATTCCTGGCCCAGGGGCACTCTGGTCATCAACCCTGAGTCCTGAGTCTGGATAAAGATGGGTGTGAAAATAAGGAAAGAGAGCTAGAAGGGAACAAAGCAGAGGGGAAAAAGAAGAAAGGAAAATGAGGGGAAGAGAAGATAAAGGAGAAAGGAAGGAGGACAGAGGCAGAAGGCGTAACAGGAACAGGCCCCTCCCCAGCCCCGGAAAGGGTACAATTCCTCCCTGTGACTGAAGTCAGACAGCAGACTTCTATGGGCTGTGCAATCCTCTGTAAATTACTTTTACTTTCTGTCTCTCAGCCCTGGTTTTCACTTCTGCAGAATGGGTAGAGTGCACTCACTATGTCACAGAGAAGCACACAACAGGCGCATCAGTGCTGGACACAACATGGAGAAAGTCTGTGCAGGGGTAGTGAAGCCCACAGCAGGCCACAGACGCCCCAGGCCAGGCTCCTGGCAAGTACAGAGGACATCTACTTCGGCCTCTCTAATATTCATGGCTGTCACCGCTGTGTCATGCTGGGCCCTGCTCCAGAGCATCTCTTGCCTGACCCTCAGCAGTCTTGCAAGTGGTTACCATCCTGATGCCTGCTCTACTGATGGGTCGGAGGCTCAGAGATGCTGGGAAACCCCTTGCTCACAGGGGCATGAGAGAGGTTAGGATCCTCCTCTCTGTGACCTCACCAATGGGCAGAGCATTTCAGACTTAAGATCATTTTTAAAAAGTAAAGTAACTGAAGAGATGATCCTACTAACCAACAAGTATTAAGCACTGGCGCACACCAGGCCCTACGTGGAAAGCTTATGGTCTTGATGCCCTACGAGGACTCCACTAGGTAAGAATTATCTTTGCCCTTAATCTTTTTGAATGAGGAACCTGAAGCAGAGGATGGTAAAGTGGTTTATCCAGGGAAACCAGCCAGAGGGTGAAGGACCTGGCTGGAGGGCAGGCAGTGCCCCAGGGACGTGCTCTTAGCTGCTCAGCAAGAGACGCGGCGACCTCATACAGCGCTACTGAACAGTCTCTAAGATGTATTTTTAAAACGTGTTTTTAAGTCAAAAGCAAGGTGTAGAGCAGCCTGTGTAATGTGCTCTATTTTGAAGAGGAGACAGATGGACGCGCACGCGTGCATGTGGAGGGTCTGGATAGCGAGGCAGGAGGCGCCTGCTAATTGTTGCCTCCAGGAAGAGGTAGGGGGAGGCCAGGTCAGAGATGGGGGTGAGTCACACATTTGTAGCCTTTACATTTTCTCTGTCTGCCTTTAAAAATATGACTGTGTAGGCCTCTGTTCAAAGCACATTTGTTCTCATTACTGTGTGAGCTTCACAGCAGGCTGATGTTAGCAGGAACCCGAGTGGGTTCCTCGAAGGCTGGCCATGGAGGCCACACATGTATGTGCAAATGTTCTTCCTGCCAAGTGTCCTCAGGGACCGTAGTCTTTCTTCCACTCTTTACCCAGCACTTGGTCACAGAGAGACAGGCAAGCAGGCGGGATTTGCCACCCATTCATTCCCTCTCTTGTTGGCGCTGGCCCTCTCATTCTTGCCTGCCCTCTAGAACCTCAAGGAGCTCAGGACTGCCTCCCTCAGGCAGAGCTGGGACACACCTGGTTCAGATTCCCCCTAGCTAGTAAATTATTTCCTCTAAAACTGGTGAGGACTCAAGGACTCCAAAGCCTCCTGTCCCAGGCTCTCACAAGCTGCTCCTCGTTGCTTCAGACTAAGACCTTCTCTGAGCTTCTTTCTGAGGGGCCTGGGGACTCACACCTGACAGCTCCCCTCAGATCTGGTTACAACACCGAGGGACACTCGTTGCCCTGATATCTCAACAATATAATGTCACAACCATTCCAGAGGCTCACCTCCTGCCAAGGGCCGCAGATGCCTCTGAGCACAGCCATTCAAAATCAGCTTTGCCCAGAGGGGCATTAAGATGGGCTCTGAAAGCCCACCTGGCAGAGGCAGCTGGCATCAGTGGTCTGGCGCAGCCAGCAGCACTTGACTGCTCCCCCTGAACTCTGATGTGGGTGACAGGTTGGCCCAGGATTTGTCCCCTCCTGGGATGAAGTGGAGAGGACCCAGGCCTGCAGGGAAAGAGGAAGTTTCCCCATCAAGAGCAGGGGTGCGGTGCGGCTGGGTATCTGGCGACCTCGGAATCAAACCAAGACCTCAGCCAAACGCAGGAAAAGGGAAAGGGAGGAAGGGAAAAAAGAACAGGAAATGAGGGTGGGGACAGGAAGGAAAAAGGGAAACGGAGGAAGCAGACCCGGAGGGAGGAAAGTGGAAGAGAAGTGACCACGCCTGGCAGGCGCACTGAGGGCCCCGGCTGAGCAGGGCACCGAGTTCCAGGCCCCTCGACGCCAAGCACAGAAATTGCAGCTGGAACTGAGCAGCGACCACGAGACAGGGCAGCGATGATGCCACTTGGCAGAAGTGGAAACCGAGATCCAAAGAGCAGTGCATCTAGCAGGGTCCGCATATTCAAGAGACCGGAGACTCCCTGCGGTGCTGCCCAAGAGGCTGGCCTGAGGGTGCCCAGCCAGTCCGAGTCCGAGCCGAGCCGCGCCCCACTGGCCCTGCGCTCCCCGGCACTGTGCGCAGGGGCGCAGGGAGAGCGGCTCGCCGGTCCTTGCAGACTGACAGTGGCCACGTGACCACAGCGCCCCCTGGCGGCCGCGGGGGGATCCTTGTGCCGCTGCCACGTCTCAGTGTCCGCAAAATGAACCTTGCGGCTTGGGCCGTCCGGGCTTCCCGGATACCGCGACGCAACCCCGGCGCCCTGAAAGGGCTGCCACCTAGGGTGGGCAGTAGGCACATAGGCTGCCTCCTCTCCTTGCCTTTAAATAGAGACTGCGGAGTACCCACTGCTACCCCACCCAAGCCCAAGAGGATGGCTGGATCTTTTCCTTACCCCCAGCACTGTTTTCCCAAATGAGCAATCCGGAATTTCCGCATGGCTTCTCTCCTAAACCCAGGCAATGGAAGGCACATCAGAAAGTTCTTCTTTCCTGTGCTGTTCATTTTCTAATGGGCCAGGACCCATCGCAAACGCTGCAGGACCTGACAAGAGCCACCACCCACCTCCCTCTCCAGAGCTCCTCCCAGAGGTCCTCGGTCTGTCAGGCCTGGAGCTGGCCCTGTAAGGAGGACGTGCAGAGAGAGATTAAGGAAATTGCCCGGGTCATCCAACTACAGAGAAAACCAGGAACTAGGCAGTCCTGTTCGTATGAGAAGAGGGGATAAAAAGAATAGGAAGGAGCAAAAAGAAAAATTAAGATCTAAGACAAGGCAGTGCTGGGGCACCTTAGAGTGATGGGTGCAAGTGACAGAGGCCCTGATGGCTTCTCCAGTGCCTCCCTCACAGAGCAGGTATCAGGGTTGAGAGTTGCACAGAGGCCTGGGGTGCGCTTACCCCCAACAAACTGGCCTGAGAGCTGAACAGAGGAAGGGAGGGGAGAGGAGAGTCCTACCCGGTGCAGCCCAGCCAACCTACCTTGACCTCCTGCCCATCTCCACCAGCCAGAGGACTGGTCCGTGAAGATGGCTTCACTTTGGGAAGGAACAGAGCCTGGAGCTTTTGCTCCTGGAGGTGAGTTCCCCCATCCTTTAGAAAACCTGCGGCCACAGTGGCTCAGTGTGGCTTCAGATTCACCTCTGGTTTTCCTTCATCTGGTGCTCGATTTCTTTACCTAATGTCCAGCATAAGAATCCTGGGGCCTGTGGCTTTCAGAGCCTGACTTCAACTGAGATTTGAAATTCCAAAGCTTCCAGGTAAGCTGCTGCAGAGCGGCCAGGTCTCTACCTGCCTCTCACAGGGCTTGTGGTCAGCTACTGCAGAGCTGGACCCAGTGGACAGCAGAAGAACTGGAGTGAGAAGGAAAGGGGCCGCTCCCAGACCCAGCTGGAGCCATCTCAGGGGTGAAAGGGCAAACAAAGACTAGGTTATTCTGCCATGGGTGAGTGGCATTACAGACCGGGGAAATCAACCCTACAGCCACAGGACCGTGAAAGGGATGCATCTCTGGCGAGGGAGGAAGGCAAGGAGGGACCATTTACACCACACCAGCCTGATTGGCCCCTTACTACTGCCCTGCAGAAAGAAGCCAAACAATTGCCTTTTAAAACAAATTATCTGCGCTTCCCTGATCTTCTCCTATATGGAAACTCTCTTGCTGATTCCCTCCAGAGGTGGAGCAGAAATATGTGAACACTCAGGCATACTCTCGCCTTTGTTAGAGACTAGACACACAAGGTTTGCGCAAGACATGCTGGGAGTTATATTCTGAGGGTTGGTGGGGACAGGACTATGGAATTGTCAGGAATTGGAGTCCGGGAGATCTCCTGGATGTCATTCTAGACCAGGCCATTCTCCTCCTGACAGCCTCAGTGCTGGGCACACTGCCTGGACCACGCTGCCCCCAGCCCTTTTGCCCAATAAATGAGGAGTCTTTCTTCAGCTGCAGGAAAACAAACTTTGTCAAGGAGGCTTTCGTGATACACTCTCCTGATGTAAAGCTATACAACAGCAAGGAGCAGGAAGCTTATGTGGGATTCCCAGCAAGCACAGCCAGAGGCCAAGACTTGGGAGAATTTACTTGGGAGAGGTTCCAGGAAGCAGGACTGAGAGAGAAAGATGAAGAACAAGATCATCAAACGGGGCATTATGGGCACTGACTGAGGCACAGGGGCCTCACCTTGTTGGAACCCCGTGAGAAGCAGCACAAAACCTTGAACCCCTTAGGGACAGGAGCATTTGCCTGTAGTGTTTTTCCACCAGCTCCCAGCTCCCACTGGCCAAGGGTTGCCAGAGGACTCATGTCCTGCACTGACTATATTTTCCTATATCTATGTGCTTGATGCTCTGGCATTTGGAGTCTTGGCTCTGGAGAGACTGCACCTCCCTTGAGAGATCCAAAGACTCCCTTGCTCTCGTGCCTTGATCTACAGACCAACCAATCCAGAGCCCACGCTCCAGCCATCTATTTTATAAAGCTCTCACAGATCAAGCCAATATTCCCCTGCCCTAAATCACACAGAGCCAGGTACCAGACAAGGAGGGACCATTCCCTTCCACAGCTTAGAGCCCTCTAACATTATTCAATCTGTCTAATCCTAATTCAGTGCCTGCCTTGCCCACTCCTTCCATGATGTCCCCAGTTAGGGCCCTGGGTCAGGCTCTGCTTCCTTCCTTTTCAGCCTCCTGCCCAATCCTGGCTCTCCCTGTGTCCCTACACTGAATGCCAGGTACCCTGTGTCTAGGACTCTGTGGGGATAAACTTTTTCCTTCATGCCCAGTATTTCCATGTTGGAGTATTTCAGCATCACCGATTAGGAGAAATCCTGTGTACGTTTTAACACATGCACCATACGGCCAAGCTTGCACAGGCTGAGAAGTCCCCACCACAGAGAAGGCTCCAATCAGCGAACCAACACGCATTGGGGGCATATGATAGGGTGCTATGACAACCAGGCAAGTCTGAGCTGACATGGAACTGGCCACCACACACCACCCTGGGGCTGAAATCGAAGCTGGGCTAGGAGTATGAAGAGCAGCATGCAACTAATGTCCTTTGCATCCTATGTGACAACTTGAATAGTTCTGTTTGCTTGTTTTCTGTACCACTGGTACTCCAGGGCTCAGCACAGCAGAGGGTCTTTGCAATTACCTGCTGAATTAATGAATTAGTGACTGACTGAATGAATGACCATCATATGGCTTAGCCCCAAAGGAGGAGATGAATAGTCAAAACACTCAGAGTTCTTGTCAAGGAAGCCCTGTGGTGGGTCCTGTAGTGATCCAGGCATAGCTGGGGAGCCCACAAACAGTGCAGTCATCCAGGAGGAATGCTAAGAGCTGGGTCAGGTGGCAGAGTTCTCAGCCCTGCAGGGAAACTGAGGCAGCAGGCCAAAAGGAGTTAATGGGATGCACTCTTCCCTTCTTAAAGTGCTTTTACAAGACTCCCCAAGCCCCGGGGCAGGGGCAGGGATGCAGAGAAGAGCACAAGCAAACCCGGGATTCATGCTGGGATGGACTGGAGTAAGTAACCCAGACACCAAAAGAAACCAATAAACTTCTCCTATGTTTCACGCTATTCCAGATTCATATTCCAGAATGGTCACCACAGCCAAGTGACAGGGGTGTCTGTCACACATGGGGGAGCATTCTATACTTCGTGATCACGCATGCTATGTTGCCAAAAAACTTACAGCAGACGGCAATAGAGAGACCATGCTAACAAAACCAGATTACATATTACAGTGTTCCCAGGGACGGAGCAAGTGTTTTATGGGAGGGAGGTTCTTGTCTAACGTGTTTAAATGAGTGGCGTGTTTTGTGGGCTGGTGGTAGATTTTGCCCCTTTATCAGTGAATTTTTTACAGTTTCAGAATTCTCCCAGACCTGCAGAATAAAAAGAAAAGCTAGTGAAAGGCAGAAAACTGCAGGCACACAAGCGAAGATGCTGAGCAGGGGAGGGGAAGCCATGGGGCAGGTGATGTGCGGACCCGCTTCCCTCCGAGTCTCCTTAGTTGCATTCTCTCCAGCCTCATTCCTACACTCCGCTCTCCCTGAGCTCCCTGGGCACAGTGCAGGTGCGGGCAGGACACATGACCAAGGTCGGGTCCTTTTGCTCAGTGTCACATGGAGCAAGGACCAACTGTAGTTAGACAGATCTGGGCTGGAACTCAACTTCTCGTGCTTAGGAAATAGTAAGTGGCGTGGCCTTCCCAGGCCTCAGTTTCCTCATTGCATGTGTACTTCACACAGTGTTCACAAAGATGGAAGATCATGTGAGTAAAGTGCTTGGAACAGAGACCAGAATAAACAAGGAGCTGGCATTTGAAGAAGAAAGATTGATATTTCCCATTCATTCCTCTGCGTAGGACTCACAGCCACGTACTACCACAGTATGGATGCTGTAAGTACTTAGCTCACTTCTGACAAAGTAAAGTATCACAATTATTTCACAGTGTCATAAAGTGGTATACAAGTAAAAAATTAGGAAAAGATCTCTGGGCCCAGTATAGCTTGGCACGTTGAAGACCCCTTATGAGGTCTTCCCCCTCAGGTTAGAAACAAAAGAATGACCCATATGTCCAGCACCCTGGCTTCTCGGAGGGCTGCCTGACAAGTTGGTTTCTGTCTCACTTGACTCAAACCCTGATGGGAATGATGACCTAGAAAGCCATTGGAAACCTAGAAAGCCTTGGGACCTTAGAGCTGCAAAGAGTCTGAAGTTCACTAGCAGATGCCAGGGGGAGAAAGAGATTCTGTCCCCACAGGAGAAGCAGACCAGCTCCTTTGGGAAGCTGAGATGGTAATTTAAAGCATCTTCAAAAGCCTGGAGAAGATCCACCTCAGGAGAGGTATGAGAGGTCCCAGAACCTATGGCAGGTTGATTATTAAAGGTATATCTCTGCACAAAGCCAATCCATAAGTAGGAAACGTGATTGTTTTTACACATATCCAACTCATAACAAAAGTTTTAAGACACACAAATAAACAGGTAAATATGACCCAACCAAATAAATAAACTAAAACACCAGAAATCAACTCTAAGGAAGTGAAGATTACCAAAGTCCCTGGCAAAAGATTCAAAATAACTGTATTAAAGCTCATCAAAGAAATAAAAAAGAATATAAATGAGCAATTATATTAAATCAGAAAAAGAAATGATACATGAACCAAGTAAGAATATTAACAAAAAGAAACTAATGGGAAAAATCAAACAGAAATTGTAGAGCTAAAAAATTCAATAAATGAACTGAAAAACTCACTACAGTTGTTCAATAACAGATTTAACCAAGCAGAATAAAGCAGCTAATTTGAAGACTGTTCATTTGAAATCACTTGGAAAAGAAGAAAGAATGAAAAAACCCAATGGGATTTATGAAGCATCAGCAAGCACGTTAATATATGTGTTATGAAAATCCAGAAGTGGAAAAACAAAAAGAGAAGGACAGAGACATTTAAATAATAGCCAAATTTGTGGCAAGCCAGACCCAACCATCTCTCTGTGAGTCAGCACCACTCGTGGACTGCTGGGGAGAGAACCAGGCCCCATGGGAGAGGTTCCCACCCGGGAACCGTATCATTTTTATTGCTGTTTCTTTGGGGTTGGGGTTTACTCTCTTTTGTTTTATTTATGTTAACTCTGATGGCAGGAGCAGCTATTTGAAAGATAGCAAGACATGGTATGGAAGCCATTATGTATTTACTACTGGCTTGTTTGGAGGTTCTTTGTTGCATTCACTGCTTTGTTTTTATTGTTTCTATTCTATCCTGTTCTGTTTGATTTTTAATATGTCTGAAGGTTGTATCTGCAGCCATTTTGAAGACAACAAAGACATTGTGGTAACTATTATTGATTTCAAAAGGTTTGGAAGTCCTATATCACTTATTCTGGTTTATTTTGATTAATTTTATTCTGTTTTATTTTCCTTGATGTTTTTTCCTCTTTAAAAAAATGGCCAAAAACTTCCCAAATCTGAGGAAAGAAATGAACATACAAACCCAAGCTCGATGAATTTCAAGTAGGATAAATTCAGAGACCCACACCAAGAAACATTGCAATCAAATTGTCAGGCATCAAAGACAAAGGGAGAATCTTGAAAACAGCAAAAGAAAAATGGTTCATCATAAACAAAGATGCTTTATAAGTTTACCAGCAGATCTCTCAGCAGTAACTTTGCAGAGTGTAAATCAGTGGGTGGTACACTGGAAGTGCTCAGAGAAAATCTATCACCAAAAATATTGCATTTTGCAAAACTATCCTTCAAAAATAAAGAAAAAATTAAAGCTTTTCCAGATAAACAAAAGCTGGTGGAGTTCATTACCACTAAAGCTGCCCTAGGGGAAAAAACGTTACAGGAAGTTCTTCAAGAAAACAAAGGACACTATACAGCATGAAACCAAGTGAAAATACAAAAACATCTCATGCTGATGGGTTGGAGACTTGATATTGTTAAGCTGTCAATACTATAGGTCGATAGGATCTCTATCAAAATCCCAATCCAATAGAAAAATCTCATCTTAAAATGTATACAGAATCCAAAGGGACCCCCAAATAGCCAAAACTATTTTTAAAAAGAAAAAAAACATCAGAGGACTCACATTCCTGATTTCAAAATATATTAGGGAAAAAACACATTAGAAAACAGCGGTAGTCAAAAGACTGTGGTATATACATAAAAACAATCCATAGATCAACAGAATAGACTACTGAACCCAGAAATAAGCCCTTGCATGTATGGTCAAATGATCATTGACAAGGATACCATGACCACTCAGTAGGGAAAGGTCAACCTCTTCAACAAGTGGTGTTGGCTAGACTGGGTAGCCACATGCAAAAGAATGAGGTCAGTCATGTATTGTAATAGATTGGATTGCATTCTTCCAAAATTTGTATTATAGGCAATTATGGCCCTAACATTCTCTCTCTCTCTCTCTCTCTCTCTCTCTCTCTCTCTCACTGATGTGTCTTTAAAACAGTAGGATTGGTGCCCATTGTCCATATAAGAAGAAAAAGAGACAGCATACCTTCTTCTTTCTTATTCTTTTATTCCCCTGCCCCTCCCACACATACAGAGAGAGAAAAGGTTGTGTGTGGATATAGAAAGGAGGAAGATATCTCAAGTCCAGGAAGAGAGGCTCACCACAAACTGAACTAGCTCTTCCACTTTCAGTCTCCAGTATTGAGCAGCTAACATAATTTAAATCTATTTAAAAATTACACTCAGGGGACTTCCAGGAAAACATGGTGGACAGATAGCAGCAGCTACGCAGGCTCTCTGAAAGACCCAGCTTAGAATTCAGGAATGGTACAGAGTAAGGAATCATAAGCAAGGGGAGATAGGCCCTGCTGACCCAAGAATGAACTGGGCTGAGAGAAACCAACTGGGAATGCAATCCTGGTGCTATAACAGGAACAGAAAAGCCTCAGTGTGAAAGCTGGAGCCTGCGCCATTGGAAGCCGCAATTTGGGTTTCTCATTGCCGCTGCTGCGTCTACATCCACTCGGCAGGGAGAGAGACGAGCGAAAGCTCTGAGAATGAGAATTGATGAACAGAGTTGAAAGCAGGATGGGCAGGGAGCTGTGCATTGACCTGCGGTGAGTGAGAGAAACTGGGACTCTTCCACAGTCTAGGAGACTCCAACAGAGGACATTCTGGGACCGGGCAGACTTGCAGGAACAGGGCACTGCAGTGACTTCAGTCACGTATCCCTATCTCAAGCAGAATTGGTGAGCAGTGCCTAGCCTATGTGATGCTGCTGGCTGAGACCCAGTAGGCTAGCACAACCCAGGTCCCAGCGCCTGAAGGTAGATTGACCTGGAGGGGCAGGCTGTGCATAGGCTGCCCGGTCTGCAACTTCCTGGTGCACTGCGGTGGGCAGGAACACCTAGCCAGCACAATTCAATCAGACTGTGGCTGACAGGGAAGGAAGCTAGGCCTCCTATATACGCTTGCATATATAAGGAACAAAGAATATGGGAAGAGGCAGCAACAAGAAAGGGTCCTCGGCCCCCAATCCTGAGAAAGAGGCAATAGCAGACACAGAACCAATAGATATAAAGCACTATCTCCAGAGCCTCATAGACAAGTTCAGGAATGAAGTTATTAATGACCTGAAGCTAGACATAAGCAGAATAGTTAGAGAAATGCTAAGCACCACCCAAGAAAAAACAGATGGTGGGATGAAAGAACAGAAAAAGAGGGGAGAATTGTTTGATGGAGAAAATAGAGAAAGCATAGAATACGTGAAGCAGTTCAAAGAGATTACCAGGAAACTAAAAAGTCTATCGAAAACTGGCATAACAGCTTAAAAGAAACTAAGGACAGATTATCTGAACTGGAGGGCAGATTTGTAATATGGGAGAATGAAATGAAAAACTTCTTAAAAATAAGAAAGAAACAAACAGCAATAATACAAAGACTAGAAGATGATAAGAGGATCTATAACTTAAGAATTAAGAACATAAAAGAAGAAGTAGGGACACAAACAAATGAACTACAAAAGCTACTCACAGAAATAATCCAGGAGAATTTTCCTAATTTAGCAAAAGGTAAAGACACTCAGTTGTATGAAGCATACAGGACCCCAGCCACCTACAACCCAAACAGAGCAACACCCAGGAATATAATAATTAAAATTCCAGAAATCCAATACAAGAACAGAATACTAAAAGCCGTCAGAGACAAGAAACAGATCACTTACAAGGGAACACCCATCAGAATTACAGCAGACTTCTTGGCACGAACCATCAAATCACAAAGAACTTGGGGGGAAATAACTCAAGCTTTGAAAGATAATAACCTCCAGCCAAGATTGATATATCCTGCACAACTATCCCTGGAAATTGATAGGAAAACAAGATGCTTCCAGGATAAAGATGAACTAGGGGAATATGCAACCACCAATTCAACTCTACAGAGAATACTGCAGGATATTCTAAAAAAAAAAAATTATGAAGAATCCAGAAGTAGCGGCAGAGAGGCCACAATGAATGGAGCAGAAAACAAAATGAAGAAGACAAACTGACAACTAATGACAGAAAAAGAGCTCAACAGAAATGAGGCAGAGAAGATTGGATGATAGGAACAGCTATTTTGGAAAAAATGATGTCTTACTAGATAATACTGATTTAGTATCATCTTGTTTTGAAGTCCCATCAAGCTTTTGTTCTTCTGTCCCCATTGGTCTAAATAGGTTGTATCTTATTGGATTTTATTATGTATGATAGTATAAGCAAAAACTTTTATAGACAAGGAGATTATACAGAAACCATTGTTCATTTTCTGTTAGTTGATTCTAAATACCCTGTAATACTGTCATTCTCTTAAATGGTTTTACATTGTTTTGATATATTTGATGCTACAGTATATGAAGTTATACTCAAAGATTTCAAGGAAAGAGACAATATGGTAACTACTTTTATGTCGGGATTATCTTGTGAAACACTATTTTGCTTAAACGGTTATGTTTTGATCTGCACTGTTTTGCTGTTATGCCCTCTTTTATCTCAATCTCCATTTTATTATTTATTTTTATTTTATCCTTTTAATTAAGGGAAAAATAAAAAAATGGCAGGATATATTATAGTAACCCACTTTGATTTTCCATTATCTTGATTTAAAGCCCTGTATTTCTCTCACCATCTTGTTTTGACTGATGTCCCTCTTTTCTGTTTTGCTTGATAGTACCAGGTTTGAAAGTTTAGGCAACAGCTGTGAAGATAGTGGGATTCATTATGACGCCCATTCTGGTTGACTATCTACTTTTGAAGACCTATAATGTCTCCAATGTTTTGATTTTGTTGGTTTTGTTCTTTACTGTTTTGTTCAATTTTATTATAACTGATGATATAGGCAATTCTATTAGAGATAGCGGGAGGCATCATGGTAACCATTGTTGATCACCTTGTATTATGCTTTTACATTATCTATTATGTCCACCCTTTTGATTTGACTGACTCTGCTCTGTTATGTCACATTTGGTTCTACTCCCTTCCAAAAAAGTAATAAGAACTGTGGGAGCAACAAAACCCAAAATGTGTAATTGTCATTGTACAAAAGAGAGGAAAAGAAAATGCTCTAAACGATATAACTGCATGTATATTTAAGTGTGTAAGATAGATAATGATATTACTGAGTTTTGTTGGATCATTGAACAGAACTGTTTGCAGTCTCACCGTTGGAAAGTCCACTTTATAAGCTTTAATTTTGTAACTTGAACAATTATTTCTAAGATGACAATATGTAATCCATTAACTAGTGATTTCCTACTGTTTATTTTTTTCTGTAAATCTGTATAACTTGTACCCTTTCTCTGCTTTTTTTCTTTTTCTCCTTAAATAAAATTTTAAAAAATAAATTAATTAATTAAAAAAAATAAAAATTAAACTCACAGGGTCTGGGGATTTAGCTCAGCAGCATAAGTGCCTGCCTTGCAAGTGTGTGGTCGTGAGTTTGGTCCCCGGTACGAAAAAAAAAAAGAAAAAGACAAAAAAAATTAAACTCACATGGATTGAAGACCTAAACCTAAGACTCAAAACCGTAAAAGTCCAAGAAGAAAACACAGGAGAAAAGTTTCTTGACATCTGACTTGTCAATGACTTTTTAGATATAACAATCAAAGCACAACCAAAAAGCAAAAATAGACAAAGGGAACTATATCAAATTATAAAACTTTCATGCATCAAAGATTCACTAGAACCACAAACAAATAGTGGAAAAGGATGAAGTATTGAATAATCAAACATCTGATAAAGATTGATACTTATGGGAAACACTACAAGTCAACAACAAACAGAACAAACCACCTCATTCTAACAGTAGGCAAAGGATTCAAGCAAACTTTATCCAAAGATACTGCGCAAATAGTCAGTGAGCATATTAAAAGATATTCTGTATCACACTAAGCATTGAAGGAATGCATACCAAAACTACAATGAGATATTACTCTCACCCATCAAGATGACTTAAAACACATAAAATAGTATTTGGCAAAGATGGAGAGAAATGAAACTCTTATTCACTATTGGAGAGATTGCAAAATGATGCCATCACTATGGAAAACAATATAACACTTCCTCAAAAGATTAAAAATAGAGCTATCCTATGACCCAGCAATCCTACTTCCAAGTGTATATCCAGAAGACTTGAAATCAGTCTTTTCTGGAAATTTCTGGAATTTTCTGGAAGAAATATTTGCACATCCATGTTCACAGCACTATTCACAAAAGATGAGAGGTGAGAGGAACCCAAGGGCCCATTGGTAGATGAATTGTTAAACAAAATGTGATCTGGCCATACAATGGACTATTACTGAGCCTTTAGGAGGAAAGAAATTCTGTCACATGCTACAAACAGGGATGAATCTTGAGAAATTATACTAGTGAAATAAGCCAGACCTGGAAAGACAAATATTACATGATACTACTGATGTGATGGTTCTGCTTCAGAGAGGCAGAGAGTGAAATGATAGTGACCAGGGCCAAAGGGGAAGGGGAAATGGAGGACTGTTGTTTAACTGGGAGAGAATTTCATTTTTCACGATGAAAATATCTCTGGAAATACAACAACGACATAATAACACTTCACACTGACAAACTGTACACTGAACAGTGGTTAAGATAGTAACATTTCTATCACACTGAGTGTTTTTACCATAATTCTAAAAGTGAGAGAAGGAGGCCATTGACTCCCTCCAGCTCAACCTTCATTCCAATATCTGGGCTTCAGGCAGAGGGACTTTGGCCAAGTCACTGTTCTATTTGACCTCTTAGTGGCTTCCATTTCCTTCCAACTGGAACTCAAGACTATCAGATAATCCCTATGTTGGGCTCCTTCCAGCCTCAGTGAATAACACACTGCACAGTTCACCCTGTACCATAGCCAGGCTGAATTTCCCATGGCTCCCCTCGGGGAACAGATATCCTACCTTACCCCAGCCCAGCACAGGCTGTGAGGTCAGCCTGGCCTTAGGCTCCAGCCGCGTGGCACACAGAGAACCACATTGCTTTAAGCCAAAGAATAAACTCAAATCTTCACCTTTACCTCTCACAGACCTTTAAGAGATTCCAAGTCATAACTGGGCCTCCACTAACACTTCCTATGTTCTTTCTCTCTCTCGCATACTCTCCAACCTTGCAGCTCCTAAGGCTAAAAACCCCCGACACTGAGCTCTTTTCCTAAAACCTTGGCACATCCTGACCAGGCTGGGTCTAGAAGTCTCCGTGCACTCCTCCCTCTCTTTCCTCCCTCACTCTACATAACGAAAGCTGCGAGCCCCATGGAAAGGCTCGGGTCTCCTTCCAGGATTCAGGAGAGGTAGACTGGTTGACAAGAAGTCTTTTCAGTAGAATGAGGGCAGCCCACACACATTTTGCCATGTTCCTCACTTCAATAAATCCAGTGTTACTTGCCACTTAGATTGTCCCTCCCAGGAACTGCCTTGGGGGCCAAAATAAGACCCCCTTCTCTAGGGACTCCTGAGCACCCCTCCATCACCAGACTTGTCACACTCATCTCAGGTTGCTAACTAATTGTCCCCGAAGATGAGAGTGTGAAGAGGGCAGGGCCAGCATCTTATGATCGGTCACACACACCAGGGACTGCAGAGAGGATGGATTGGGTGAAATGGGCATAGATCAGCTCAGTGTGAAAGCCAGGGCAGAACAGGAAACTCCGAGACACAGATGCAGGAGTGGCTCGCAGGTGAAATGCTTCGTTATCAGTTGGGTCAAAGAAGAGTGATTTTCTGATTAAGGATGAGTGGAATTTTGAAGTAGATGCCTGGCACCAGCCAGGTCACAACAATCAAATGGATCCATTTCTCCCCTTTTTATCCAGTAGGGAAATATCTTCCTGCCTTTTCTGGGCATGAATCAGAACCCTTGGGAAATGGGTGGTGCTATCTCTACAAAAGAGAAAACTGAGATTTGGGAAGGTTAAACTTGAATTTGAGCTTAGCCTTTGTTTTAGTAATAGCAAGGCATTTTTTTCAACCTTTCAATTTATGTAGCTCATGCCTGGACTCTGACTATTCCAGATAGTAAAGCTTTTGAATAAATTACAACCACAACTTAGCAGCTCCAAACAATAATTTAATTATTTTTTTATTTAAGATTAAAAAGACAAGGGGCTGGGGATTTAGCTCAGCGGCATAAGCGCCTGCCTTGTAAGCAGGCAGTCGTGAGTTCGATCCCTGGTACCGATAAAAAGCAAAAAGACAAAAAAAAAAAAAAAAAAGATTAAAAAGACAGAAAAGAAAAACAAAAGGAAATACAGACAAACAACACTGTATAGGTTTACAAAGTAAGATAATAGGAATTTGGTAATGGTTGTAATATTTTATATTGTTACCTTCAAGAAGGTTGCTTAGATTAACAGATATAGTCATGTAAAATTGATCTAATCATATGAGTATTAACTGTTCTCTTCCAATAACTAATACAATTAGTAGTGTAGTCGGTTTAGCTAACATATATATATATGGATAAGAAACTGTTCAAAAAGGAAAAGTAATTAGAATAAGAGAAAGAAGGAATGGAAAAGTAAAAAAGACAATAATTTAATTCTGCTTATAGATCCTACAGATCAGGAATTCAGACAGCACCGTGGGCATGACTTGTTTCTGCTCCATGATATCTGGGGCTCACAAGGAAGGACTCCAGATCTGGAAACTGCTTAATGGTGGGTCTAGAATCTCCTGGAAGCACATTATTCATTCATTTATATGTCTGCTATCTGAGCTGATGTGACCCAAAGACTAGAATCACCTGCTGGATCACCTACCCATGGCCTCTGCAGCTACCTACGAAACTGGGTCAATAGGTTTTCGATGTCACAACAGGTCATCTCACCTGGCAGTTGAGTTTATATCTTTCCAAACTGATTGAAGAATCAGAGGGCACTGCCCCACTGACAAAACTTGATGAAATTTAATCTATCTTCTATATGTTTTCACATTGATTGGTAATTTTTAAAGGGAATGAAGAAAATTTACCATCAAAATACAGAAAAATTTTTCATAAATAAACTGAAGGAACAAATATGATAAAACCTCTACTACAGTTTTCTGAGGTACTGTCTGGACTGTGTCTCAGCCCAGCAAAGGGGCTGCTGCTACTGGCATCTGGAAGCTTTGAAAACATGTGTTCTGGCTTGTGTCTAGATGTCCCCACAAAGCCTCATGCAGTTATAGGTGGGGCATATGCAGAGGTGGCTGGATCTAGAGTGTGTGATGCTGGGATTGATTCATGATGCCATGATAGGGATCAAGGGCATTAGGGTTACGGGTGTGAGTGCTACTCTAAGTACTCTGAATTAGATATGAGGAATAGAAAGAGCTATGGCCATCCCTTGTTGCTTTGCTACCTTTAGCCCACCATGAACTATTTCTCCTCTACAATGCCTGTCTACTGTGCCACCTGGCCGTGGAGCCAGCCAATTATGAAGTAAAACCTGTAAGGTGAGCTAGCTAAACCTTTCCACTTTTAATTTTGGGTGTTGGGTGTTTGGGTGTTGACTCAACAATGAGAGGAAAGTAAAACAACACTCCTATGAGTGTGCTTCTAATAGGCAGACAGGAGGTTTGCCCTGTGTCCAGGAAGCGTAGAGCACTATGGGATATGAGGTAATCTCAGACTAGGGGAATAGGAGAGGAAGGAACAGGATACTCAGGCTTTCCCTCAGTTGACAAGGCCTGGTCAACACTGTGTCCTCTTTGTCCTGGGCATGGATCTTCAGCAGCAGCACATCTAGGATCTGGGAGTCAGTGGTGAGGTGGACACTACAAGACCCAGAAATAGACTCATTACCAAAATCCTCAACCATGTAGAGAATCAGCGATTGCAGCAGAAAATCAGGTCCCCAGATTGGGAGCGGGAGCTAAGATGAGGTCCCTCAAGTGAGTTCCTATCTCCTTGCTCCCCTCCCTGCTTTGAGGCTCATCGCCTATCCCTGGTTGCTTTTCTGGTCTTGGACATCTCAACTCCTGTCTGAGAAGAGGAGCCTGAAAACCAATGCTCAGGTCACTGCATGGGAACAGCCCAGGGCTGGCATCTCCGCGACTTATCCCAAGGTGGGGTGTCTTGGTCTCCTCCTACAAATTCATACCTGGCCTCCTGCTTTGGGGCTGTTCTGGTCCAAGGCACCTGCAGTTTCACCACCATGAGGGACCCAGCTTCCAAGCTCCTGGTGCTAAAACTCACTTTTTAACTAGAAGAGGAGAAAGGCAACTAGAAATGATTACTTAGGGAGGCCTGGGCTGCACCTGGCACCATTCATGGGTCTCCCAACACAGGGCCTACAGCTCAGTGGTGCAAAAAAGACTGGATGGGAATCTGGGTGACAAGAGAAAGACTGAACAGGAGGGGGCGCTGTGCAGATTTCTTCGGGATGCACAGGTTGGCTTGGGTAATGTATGACTCGGGGAACTGGGCCCTAAAGGGTTGGAATCTGGGAGCTTTCAGAGTGCTTCAAACACAGTCACCAGTCACCACATTCCTGGGTGACCCCCAAGAGAGGGGCTCAAGTGAGATCAATTCCAAGAGAAGCTAAATGTTCTTCAATAGCAGCTGGCGCCAAAAAACCATAGAAATGAGGTTGGGGAGTGCACACAGGCCAACAGGCACGCACACACACACACACACACACACACACACACACACACACACACACACACACACTGGGTTCTGGGGCACCACGAGAAAGCCCAGGATGTCACAGAAGGCACATTGGTGCCCGCCAGAGGCGGCCAGCAGGGCACTGGATGTTTTCCTGCTGGTACCAGGCAGGGAACATCCCCTGTGGGCCAGCCCTCAGTGGGTGGGACCTTGGAAATGTCGGGAAAGGACAGGAGCTTCACAAGCCTTGGTTCCTCCCCTCCCTGCTAGAGGATGTTCTCCTCACCAGGGATTCTGCTTTACTTCAGAATTTCTGGCCCTTGCAGCCAAGAAGCAGGTAGAAAAATTTGTTTCCTTTAATAAATAAAATAAAGTCTCCATACCTCACCCTGGCCTCCAGGCTGATTCTGGTAATACAGAGTCAAGCGGGTTTTGCAGTATGTATATGTTTTAATAAACAAGAACCATTTCCCCAGCCTCATGTTAAACAGAACCTCTTCTTCAGGAAGGCCCTGCAGTATGCTGTGAAAATAAAAATGTGCACACTGAAGTGATCTCTCACATCACAGAAAACACAGACAGTTTCTCCTGAGGGGCGCTGGCAGAATGGGTGACAGGAAGTCATCCCGACCCTTCCCCATTCCAGAGCTCCTGAATGCAGTCGGCTCACCATACACCCTCATCAGCAGATCACACCATCCTCAGGGGGATAGCCTCAGCAAGGACCCACAAAGAAGTGGCCACCACAGGACCCACTATCATCTGCAGCCTGGATGACCCAGGGCTGCTGTGGAGACTTGCAAGCAATGGAGTCCGGCATTTGGTTTCTTGTGATTGTTTTTTAACTAGGTAAATAATGTTTCAGAGGCAAACATCTATAAAATGAACTGCTCTGCCTCATGGGGCTTGTCACAAAGATGAGGGCTTTTTCTCTCCAACTACACCAACATCCCAAAGGGTATGAAAATCCCTCTCAACTGAGTGACTCTGAGAGGTTTGGGAGCAGGAGATTCAGCACTGCCTCGCCAAGCACCTCATAAAAGGATGCACTCCCCACACGTCTGAAAAGCCCCACTAGAGCTCACAGTCCCCCAGGATGGAAGACCAACTGTTATTCCCAAGAGGGACAGTGTCCAGGGTCACACAGGCCTAGGCCATGAGCAGAGCTGGTTGCAGAACTGGGGTGTGGTTTTGATGCCGCCCGTGGCAGCCTTCCCCTCCAGGCTCCTCTGTGCATCCATCAGGCAGGGGCAGCAGCCTGTGGTGCAGAGTAGAAAGCAGTTCTCCTGGTAGGGATAGAAGGAGGGAGGCCTCTCTCCAGGGAATGGCCCAGTCCCCAAGGTGTGGCTCTATACAGCACAAGCAAAGAAGCACCACGCGATACAAAGACACTCAAGAGCATCACTGCATGCTGATTTATTCTCTCTGGGGCAGATCACCCATTTCACCTTGCTCTTTAAGAAAGTTCCCTTAGTGAAGGAGTAAACATTGGTCCCCATGATTCTCAGACCTCTCTCACTGGGCCACGATTTGGCCAAGGAATATTAGAGGACATCACAACAGCATAGAATTGAAACAGGCTTCAGGGGCTGGGCTTGCCTTCTTAGGTTTCTGTGACAGCCACGAAGAGGACATCCCATTCTCTCTCCAGACTCGGTCTCAAGACAAGATAAGTGGATCCAAGACTTCACTGACCTATATCCAGGCAATCCACAGGCTTATGAGCCAGGAAAAATGTTGACTGAGGCAAGCTTGTTGTGCAGCATTGCCATGGCAGTAGCTGACTGATACACCTTTGTCTCAGGATAGGTTCTAAGATTAATGTATAAAAATCACTTGGGCAAAAATTGAATCTCAGGAAATCATCATCATCAATCAATAATTCTCTTCTAATCCCTAGAGAACTCTGTGGGACTGCTAAATTAATTGCATTTTCCCTGCTTAATGACATTTGGTTTTCCTACTGTTTTCAGAATAAAGACCAAAACTCAATATGACAAATACTCCCTGCTTAAGTCATTGTCCATTACCAGCCCTGTACTTTTACCACAATGTACGTTTCTGGCCATAATTCTGTCAATATGCCAAGCTCTCTCACACTCCATCCTGCTGTATAATATAAGTTCCTGGCTCTTCCCACAGTCCCCTTCCCCTTTGGCTGCCTGCTGAACCCAGTGCCCGTTCTCCAAGGTTTGCCCAGCTTTCAAGGTAAGGAAACACATGCTAATGCTGAGCCTGCAGCCAGCCTCCCCTATCACCCTGGCCCCTCCAGGTCTAGGAGTCCCAGATGGGGTGAGGGTTGCAGCCCTACGAGGCACAGAAATAACCAAACAGGTCCCTTCCAGGCTGATGAGTCAAGCCCTCTCAGTCAACCTGTCATGTTTTTCTGAAGCCTCCCACAGGCCAGTCCCACTGCTCCTGCTCCAGCCACAGCCAGCAGAGAGCATGGACTCTTGCCTTTATCTATCTTCTGTTTCACTTCTGGCGAGCATAGCCAAGCACTCACCATCTCCTGGGTCCCTTACCTGATGTCCACCTGCCCAGCTGGTCCCTTTCCACAGACAGATGAAGACAGATGTGGCGGATAGAAACTCCCGTGTTCAGCAGGGCTTTGTTGCCATTCTGGGTTGGAGGAAGAACAGTGGTGACTTACCTGGATTCAGCACACCTGGAACATCCTCAGATTGGCAATAGGCAGACGTTGCTGAGTACAGGTGAGGTCACTGGGAAAGCAGTGCTCCCCCAGGCTGCTGGAGGGCAGACAGGCAGCAAAACCATGCTGAATTGTGGCTTCCACTGAACCTGTGAATAGCATCTCTTGGCTATGACTTGGTGGCTTTGGAGAAGCCTGCACACACATGCGTAAAGACACACATAGATGGGTACATATACCAGTATTACTTCCAATCGCAAAGAGAATTTGGAAACAACCTTCAGATCTATTAATAGGATGGATTTTTTTAAATATAGAGAACAGCAGTTAAAAGAAATGAGCTCAAATTGCTAGTTTGGACATAGGCCTATAAATCACATTGTCGAGTAAAATAAAACAAGTTGCAAAATGATATGAATAGCATAGTGCCATTTATGAAAGGAAAAACACAACCAGGAATATTATTATTATTCCCTGGGGGGTAAGTGAGTGCATAGGAAAGAATTCCTTTTGTTTTTTTAGGACTGAATACATCAAACTCATTATAGAGGATACCACTGGGAAGAAGAGAAGGGATTACGATACAGAGAGATGGAGACCTGAGATTTATCTATTGTATTCTCAAATTTTTCATGGGCAATGGAGCACTGTAGTCATATAATATCTGTGCAATTTGGGGCAACTATGATAAATGTTAACAGTGAAAATAAGAGAACTGTTATTTTGGACTAGATATTCTTCTGCGTATTTTCAGTTTTATTTTAAAATGGCCAGAGGAATTGTTCAACCAGCTATTGAGTGTCCACTGGGTGCCTGGCCACAGCAAAGGCCGTGAACATGAAAAACTCCTTTGATGACAGAAAAGCAGCGATGCCGGAGGAAGGCACAGAATGGGTGCCAAGTCCAGCGATGACTAAAAGCATGTTCATTAGCAACCAGGCTGCTATCCAGGAAAATCGCCACCCAATGGAAAATGTATTTTCCGTTTTAATAGTGATGGAGACTAATCAAAACTAGCTTCAACTCTGAAGTGTATTAAGGACCCAATTAATAACTTTGATTCAAGCAATTACTTAAAATTGGAATTTGCTAAGCGAGTAGAATGAGGCATTCATTAGCGCAGTGATGTGTGTTACCTGGCAGGAGCAGGAAGTCCTGGAGTGGAGAAAGACACGGGGTGGAGGTGAGTTGTTCTCTTTCCTGTGAGGTGGGAAGCTGCTCATAGCCCACCAGGCACCAGCGGGGCCATGTCTAATCTAAATGCATGGTTTTCAATCGTGTAGCCCAGGTTTATCTTACGTGGCCCATGACTTTAATTTTTAAAGGCTCACAACATATACTGGTTTCTGTTCATCCCAGAAGATCCCAAGACACAGGCTGAAGTGCAAGGGCTGATGCAGAGAAGGAGACAAGCGACCCCAGGAAGGCAGACACCCAGAAAAGGTGTACTGTTCAAGCAGCCAACCTGGGATGACAAGGCAGGCACCTTACAAGGAGAAAGACTCTTGGTTTGCTAGTCAGCTGATCTTGAGATGGGAAAATGACCCTCAATTATCCAAGAGGAGCCAGTTTTACCCAAAAGGAACCAATGTTATCAGAAGGAAGTTTATTTGAGGAAGAAAAAGATATATTGAGGATAGGAGATGTGAAATAGGAAAAACTCAGCTGGCCACTGCTGGATTTGGAGGTGGAAGAGGAAACCACAAGCCAAGAAGTGCAGGCAGCTTCAAAACACCAGCAAAGGTGAGGAAATGCACTCTCCCTGAGAGTCTCCTGATGGCCCTGTCAACACCAGGAGCTTGGCTCAGTAAGACCTATTTCAGACTTCTGACCTCGAGAGCTACAAAGTAATCACTGATGTTGTTGCTAAATTTATCAAAGTGTGTAACAGCAGCAATAGGCGGCAAATTCTGACAATTTTAAGAAATTCTAGGAAATGGTGCAAAACCTATCTAGAATTAGCCCAGCCTAGGTGAAAAGGCCCGGGGTATTTCGACATCTAAGTCATCAGTGAGAGTGACTCCTGTGGGTCTGGGAAGGGGTAACAGAGTCGCCTTCCATCGCAGCCATCAAAACCATCAGGCACAGGGATGCACTGGCCATGGGAAAACACAAAAGTTCACTAAATGGCAGGGTCTGAAGCCACTGCTGCGAGTCTGCAGTGTCCCTGTTGCCATGTCACATGTCCCTCGGGGCACTGTTTCACCTCCACCTTGCAGCAATTCTGGGCCAAGGTCCAGAGTAGCTTCATTTTTCCTAGGCAGTGAAATGGAAGCTCAGAGAGACTAAGTGACTTCCTCAAAGTCACACAGCTTGCAAGTGTCAAGGCCAAGGTTGGAAACACAGCTACTCAGTCCCAGGAGCTGCTTCCTTTCCTCTCCACCACGGCAAGGAGGCCCTCTGGCAGCATTTGCTATGTGTGAACCCAAAGGTCAAATACATCCAGGGATCAGCA
This sequence comes from Cavia porcellus, assembly GCF_034190915.1. Classification (NCBI taxonomy): domain Eukaryota; kingdom Metazoa; phylum Chordata; class Mammalia; order Rodentia; family Caviidae; genus Cavia; species Cavia porcellus. Next base: position 98,565,193 of record NW_026947487.1, read on the forward strand.
CACCAACCTGCACTGCCGGATGCCTTACAGTAGCCACAGCTGCCAGCGACCTCCAGCTACTGATTCCACAATGAACCCACACCGCCAGGAGGGTTCCAAAGTCTCCCTTCCCACTCCCCAATTTCCACTAGGGGAAGAGGCTAGGAAATAGCGCGGCCCTGACTACATCAAAATGCCAATGGATAATGGGTGAATCTCCCTTCCCGAAAGTCCAATTTACCTCCCTGGACTTGGCCAAAAACCCCCGAGGGCAGTTCATGCCACTCCATACTGGCAGGAACCACTCCTCCAACTGCAGATGGCAGCAATGAGGGCTGGCTATGGGGGCCTGAGAGTCTGGGGGAGAAAGAGATTGCCAAGGTCTATAGGGAACCCATAGCCGAGTGGCAGAGAACTTGAGGAGCAAGTTTCCTGATTCCTAAAATCAGGAATGTCTTGAGATACTCTTCCCAGTGGGTCACAGTGGAGACCATGCATGAGCAGCATGTGGTTCATTCCAAACCCTCTATAAATGGCAGAGATCTTCGCCACCCCAAGATGAGGCTGACGCTCTGTCTGGAGGATGGAGTCCTGGCTTCCTTTTGACATCTGGTGGGCTCTGAACTTGCTGAGAACACACGGATCTGGTGCTACCCTGCCTCCATCATCCGTCACCCTGCTGACCCGGGACTTGTGAGTTAGGTCCTTCACCCAGGAATCGGGCATAGTTGGCCCCTCCCAGAGCCTACAGGAAGGATGAATGGGGCTCTGTGCTTGAGACATCGGTGCAAAGCCACCAACAGGCAGCAGCACCTGTCTGCCACCTTCCTCTCTACCAGCCACCACAAGCTTGTCAGGGCCCTGCTGAAGCTGGCATAAGATGGCCCTCCCTCTGCCCCACAGCTGGCCAGGACGGGCCTGGGCCAGGAGTGGTAGCAGCAAACCAGCTACCAAGACAGATTTGCCTTCAGGGCAACTGCTGCAGCAACCAAGGTGGACTGCCGCAGACACAACAGACACAAGCTTCGAGGCCGCCTCCCCGCTGACATTTCTGCCCCTCCAGTCACCCCCTGTCTGTGTAGTCCCTTTTCTAAAGGCACAAAGGTCTGGTCTTCGAGGAGTCGGCCATGTTGAACAGGTCACTGTGTCTCTCAGGGCTCATTCTCCTGTACTTCCTAACAGTCAAAGAGGATGAGGCAGCACAGCCATCCGGTGCCACATGCTGGATGCATCAGTAAGTTGTAAGCAGCCTGATAGCCATGCTGCACCCCACCCCAGCTTTTACCAAACCCCTGTCACATGCTTGTCCAGCTCCTATGCCTCACTTCCCTTTGGCTACTGTTCCTGTGTGTCCCTTACTCAGGCAAAATCCCAGGACAGTTACAAAAAGGAATTCCTGTTTCTGAGCCCTTCAAGAATGGCTCTGCCCACACCCTGGCTGCAATGAAGGCTTGGCCCAGGTCTTGCAGGAGCCAGGGGCAGGGCCTGAAAAGGGAGCCAGAACCCCGGATGACACTCCAGGTGTCTGTGGCAGAGGTGTCCCTTCTGGGCTGCCGCGTCATGCACATCGCTGCAGGGGTCCCACCCTTGCCTGACTAGGAGGCCCCCGTTACATAATAGGTGAGAGGCCATCGTAGTAGGCTCCTTGGAAAGACTCTGGCTGGGAGATTCTCATGCAGAACATTACTGCCCAGAGAGCAGAGGAGATACTCACAAAAAGGGAAGAGGAGTAGTTGGCTGACTCCAGTGGGTGGTGATAAAGCCTTCCACTGTCCCCAGAATGGGGCATGGAGGGAGTGTCCAGGGTGACCCTTGTAGGTCTCCTAAACTGAAGCCAGGGGAATCGGGCCAACATAACTGTCCCCTCCCCCTGGGCTAGTCATTAGCAATGGGATCAGGCTCACCCTGGAGGAGACAGTTCCCTGTAGCAAGGGCAATCTTCCGTGAAGGATGCAGCTAAGCAGCTCCAGCCCCCAGGCAATGGGTGCCAAGGCCTGCAGACAACCTAGGATCAGTGCCAAAGCCACTGTGGCCACTCCAGAAGAACGTGCTGCTGTGCAGAGGCAGGCAGAAGATGGATCCCAGTGACATCGTGGAAAGTCTCCCTGTCACCTTCAGTCCTAAGCCATTGGCCCTCTGCCCTACACACCTACCGGGAACCCTACAGTGGCACTGCCTCCCCAACCCTCAGGCCCCAGGCAACCTAAGTGAGCTGCCCTATCCCCCACAGAGAAGCTAACAGAGACATAAAAGCCGCAGCTTCTCACTTTCCGGCAGCTTTGAAACACATTTCTGAGAAGGCTGTGCCTCGGAAGATGAAAAGCCCTTCTCTTGAAGAATCTGAGGGTCTCATCTCAAGCATCAGAAACAGAGTGGGTGGGCTCAGGGATATGGAAAAATAGCCTGCTTTTGTGCACCAGGTGGCGAGATAGAAAAGTCAGAAATAGGAACACACAGAAGGAAAGTACGCTCTGAATCAAAGCAGTGGAATCTTAGTTCCTGGGCGTCTGAAGCAGCAATGGGTGCATGAAGGGCCCTGCTGAGGTCGGGGAGAGAGCACATTGCCAGGAGGGAATGAAAGGCCTGCTTTGGTTCACTTGACATTCATTCATTTAAAAAGGGCTCCTGAGCAACTACTAAGTGCCAGACACTGCCAAGATCCAGGGTGTGGAGGGAACAGGACAGAGCTGCCCCTGCCCCTACTTCTGTCCCTGCCTCTACCCCTGCCTCTGCCTCTGCCCTGCCCTGCCCTAGGGCTGGGGTTGCCCGACAGTCAGGGGTGAAATGTGCTGAGATGCAGAAATGTTAAGACCGTGAAACTCGGAAGGAAATCAGGGAGGGCTCCTGGAGGGGGCAGTGCCAGAACTGAGCCCGCAAGGATGAACAGGACAGAATCAAGTAGAGAGGGGTGGGCAGAAGAGCGTGAGGCGGGCAGGAGGGAACAGAGGCTTGATGGAAGTGGAGGCGGTGCGGGTCACACACGAGGCTGGGCAGACAGTGTGGGCTTGAGGGCGGTGAGGAACCTCAGAAGAGTCTTGAACAGCACCTTTGTGATGGTTTAGATCCAGACAGTCCCTCAAAGTCTCATGTGTTCAGAGGGACTTTTGGGAGCGTGCTATGCCTGTCAGTGGATTATTCCATGATGAGCTCTTTCCTGAACGCTTTTAAGAGGTGGGGTCCAGCTGGAGGTAGGTCACACAGGGTGTGACCTGAAAGGGTATATTTTTGCCCCAGGCTCCTGTCCCCTCTCTCTGCTTTCTGGCTGCCATCAGGTGAGCAACTTTCCTCTGCCAGGCCTTCTGCCATGATGTTTCTGCCTCGGAGCCAGTAGACCATGAACTGAATCCCATGAACACTGAGCCAAATTAAACCTCTCCTCCTGTACATTGTGTGTACCGGGTATTGCATCCCAGTAATGGTAAAGCTGACCGATACACTCAGGTGGGATCCCATCTGTGGGTTAGGACACTGAGCAGCCCCACCAGGCTTTGAAAGCTTGCTTTTAATGCTCTTGGGTGCCATGACACCCAAGATTTCTGGCCTAATGTCTTCAAGGGCTGGACTAGTAAGGCTACAGTGGGGCTTGAGGACAGCCCAGTTCCATGGCCCTTGGCTTGGCCTTCTGTTCCCACCATGCTTTTGCCTTTATCTACAAATCCAGCATCCCTTCTGGGATTCAAAACAGGTCACGCTCAAAGTTCACTTAAATCTTTGCACTCCTCCTCCACACCAAGAAACCTCACTGTTTCTGACCTTTATTTGTACCATTTCATATGTCTAGAATACCCCCTCTCCTGCTCATTCCACCTGCCAACTCCTATTGGTCCTTAACCTCCACCTCCACTGCATACACCCCCAGGCTTGTCAAGTGAATCCACTTCAATGCACCCAGGTCAAATGCTCCCATTAAGATAATGTTCATGTCTGACTACATCCAAAAGTCAGGCTGCTGACAGGCAAGCACCTCATCCACGTCCTCTTCAAAGCATACCAGGATTACCTCTGTGCAAGCCTTGCAACTTTGAAGCAGGAAGAATCTTCAAAGATCATCTTACCCAGACCTGCTGTGGTCTGCATGTCCTAAATTAGTGTCTAGAAACAGAATTGTCAAAGTGCTAGTATTAAAAGATGGAGCCCTTATGAATGAGATTAATGATCTCAGAGTAGAAGCTTCAGATAACTGCTTTCCATTCCATTTCTTCCACCTTTCCACAATATGGGGACACCATTTCTGTCCCCTGTAGGACAAGTGTTACCTTGAAAACAGACAGAACTCTCACCAGATACTGAATCAGAGGCACCCGGACCTTAGACTTTCCATCCTCCAGGACAGAGAGAAAGTAAATCCTGCTGTTTACAAATTGCTCACCCAAGCCACTTGTTCTAACAGCACAGCTGCTGAGACAATATCCCACCTCCAAGCATGAGGAGATGGAAAGGGGGTCGCAGTGTGCTGGGGGCCTCTCAATGCCAGGACTTTGTGAAGGTCATGTCTGGCCATCCCCAAATATCTCTTCTGGGGAATTCTGTTCTAGATGCTCGGAGATCTAGTACCTGCCTAAGGCCACTGAGTAGATGGAGAGTAAGGCTGGAATTCAACTTGGCCCTGTCCAAAGCTTCCTCTCCTTTAGCGTTTTTCCAACCTCACTCTTTAAGTCCTCCAAGGAAAAGTAGGCAGCATATTTATCCAAATAGTCTGAAGTCTGATGCCCAGAGCCACCTGGGGTGTAATCTCAGTACCCCTGGTTACACAGTCACACATTATAGGCATATGGCCTCCCCAAATGAAGCTGCAAAGCTTTTAATGAGCTGATCCAGGAGAAGAAGAAGGAAGTCACCTCCATAGCCACCACTGAGATGTCCCCCAGGGTCACATACACCAGCTCTCCTCCCTCGTACCAGACCCCAAAGCAGCACAGCAAGCACCATCCAGCATCCATCCCTTTTTTCCTGGTCCCACAGGGCCTAGGGCTCAGAGAGGATCCCTTGACACCATTTCTTGAGATAAACAAAGCCAATTGGAACAGGAGAGCATTCTGCATCATAGGACAGAAGGAACTAGGAACATTTGTCCCATGACTCTGCAGCACAGAGGAGTCATCCACAGCTACTTGTCCCTGAGGAGAGGCCTCTGGGTGCCAGGCTGGGGGTCAGAGCCCACACAGAAGCTCCTGGCACCTGCTGCTGCTCTACTAGCAAGAATGGAGACATCGGTCCTTTGATCACATTGTCCTCACGCCTGCAAGGCCACCAGGTTAACACAAAGAAACAGAGCCACCCTTTCGCCGTAAGGAGGCTGCTCAAGAGGGGAAGATGAGAGAGCTCAGAAAGCCTGGCAGAAACTCGCCTTTCAAATTAGCAGCTTTGATTGGGAAGCAAATCTACTGATTACGCCTGCACCAGGAGCCCAGGGAAACCTCGAGTCTTCGCACAGGAACTGCAGAGACACAAAGCACTATGTGTTTTGCTTAGAGAGTGTGCAGGGCAAGACCTTTCTGCACCTCAGGATTACATGCAGTGAAGACAGCCTGATCGTGAAAGGCCAGGGATGGAGGAAACACAGCATCATGAGGTGAACAGCGTCTTCCCTTGTTGTCCTTATTTATATTTTATTATGACTTTATTGAATGTTTTCTTGCAGGTCACCTCAAATCCTTCAGGGAATAAAGCAAAGCAAAATAAATAAATGCTTTGAATTAAAGCATAGGAGGGACAGCATCTGGTGACAGAAGAGAGTGTTAAGGTAATCAGAGGGGAGCTTTGGACAAAGTAACACACACGCATATAGGTATATACACACACACACACACACACACACACACACACACACACACATCCATAGCAAGCAGCAGCAGCTCTGATCTACAACAGCTAACATCCCTGAATGTCCTCCAAGACAGATTTCCATGTTCAGTCCCTTACTGACCAACTTGACTTTTTGAGGACTGTCATTTTCCTCAGGTCCCCGCTCACCCACCACGGCTAGCACTATGCTGCAGAGAAGGGCAGGTGGAGCAGAGGAGGGCACCGGGGCTTTGAAGCCAGGCCACAGTGTGCAAATCCTTCTCTTTCTTCCTGCTGTGTGACCTGCATGCCTCTTAATTTCTTGTGGTGAAATGAGATCAGTACAGCAGCTGCCTGGCCAGGGCGGGCTTGAGCCCATGGCCAGAAATATACCAAACATAATGCATAATATTATCCAAAAAATATTAGTCTTAAGACCAGGATCTGGACCCCCAGGAGTCACCTGCCCATGTAGACAAGCCTGAGGCTGTGGGGGAGCCCATGTTTCAGGGACAGCAGCCACGTAGCATGATGTGAACTATGGATTCCAGAAGATCCCTGAGAAGAGAGGGCTGCAAAGTCTCAGGAAAACTTCATAGAGAAAGAAAGGCATGAAATGTCTCAGAACCCGAGAGGATAAAAGACAGAGATCCAGGAAGGGGCGCAGCACACAGTAAGGGGAAACAGGATGCACAGAGGCTTGGAGACAAGAAGCGTCCGGGGCATGGAGTGCTGTGAGCAGCCTGGGGTAGGAAGCAAGCAAAAGCTGATTCAGGAAGGGCTAAGCCTGGCGCCACCGCCATGCCCAGCATACATGCCTAAGCCTGAGCTCTGCATGCTCGCTCTCTGCAACCTGAAGGCTGCAAACTGAGCAAAGAGACCACAAGATCAATCCACATGGACAAATGATGCAAAGCAATGCATGCATGTGACCTGAATTTACCTGAAGAAAATGAATAACAGAATCCTTGGCTTGATCCAAGGACCATGCCTTAGAATTTCTGCATTTTGCTTCAGTTTAAAGAACTGAAATTAGGCCTGTGCCAGAGAGCACAGATTAAGCACAGATAAGATTCTGTGATTATAACAAAGGCTACAATACTAGCAGCCGGTACAATCTAAATAAATATACATGAATGAGTGAATGAATGAATGAGAAGGCTCATCAACATTTCTCAAATGCAGCCCTTCTGCTCGTGAGTTGGAAGATGACTGTAATTCTCATCAGCTGAAGCTGTTCTACAATGAACTTCAGTAGAAAACATGGACTTGAAGGCCAGGCATCTCTGAGGTTAACGAGGCCAGGATCTCATGAAGAGCACCTGTAATTCTGAATTAAATCTTGAAAGAAAGAAAGGGAGCTGGAATGGCAGGCCAGGGGCCAGAAAGCCCCAGCTTCCCGCGTGGGGTCTGGGGTGGGACAGATGTGGTGCCCTCTGGGCTTCCTGGATACTTCTCAGTCCCGCTGCCTTGCATCCTCTATTTGCACAAGGGACCGTTCAGGGGATTCTTCCTCTGCACCTGTGGCCCACATTCCCAGCCACTCTGCTGGAAACCAGCCTTTTAATAACACACAAGGAGCAAGCACTTCTGTGTGCCTGGCCCTGTGCTAAGCACTTGTATGCATTACCTCATTTGATCCCCTCAGCAACCTTCCTGAGAATGTTATTAGGCCCACTTAGAGATGGGGAAACTGAGGTTCAGAGAGGCCCAAGGCCAAATCTGTGGAAGAGTCAGACACCTGCGCTCTCAACACCTCTCCAGTCATGATTGGATGAGCATCAGGATTTTTCCACATTTATACCTGTACTACCGTTTATTTAATAGTTTTCTTTAAACTGACTCCCTTTATTTTTAACTTAAATAAATGTATTTAAAGAAAGCCATGTAAAATAGCATAGATGGTAACCAGGAAGGAAAAACAGCGAGCTAAATCATACTGAATACATCGCAGAAGGTGCCTGTCTGGGTCCTTCCTGCTTACTCTGTACTCTGCATTCAAACAGAAGCAAAATGCCAGGCATAGTGCCACCTACCATAATCCCAGTATGGATGGCAATGGGTCTTTCATATAATCAGTGATTTCAAAGCACATACCATAGTGTTTGATCATCTCTACTTGGATTAAGATGAGGTTTTGGAAGCTGCCCAAGGAAATAATTGTTTAGTGTGAGGACAAGAGGACCTAGAGGGCCTCATGACTGAGGTGATGCTTACTCAGCAGTTAAGAAAGCCCCTCTCCCACAGCCATATGTGATTCTCAGTATAGCCTTGCAGTGCCCTAGGGCTGCCTGGCCCCACTTAACAGATAAGCAAATAGAGAGCCAGCAGGTCTCAGACAGACACACAACATCACACTAGCTCTTCCAGATGGAGCGAAGACTGAAACTCTGCTGCCAGACCTGTTCTCTTTCCCTGATACTCCTGCTTCCCAAATGGACACTTAGTGAATGTTCAAGCCTTGAATCAAGTTCCTGCATCACTATACTGAACATAGGAGTCATTCCTTGCTCTTAATCCACCATACACACACGCACACGTCCACACACACACACACACGCACCATCCTCTGGCTCCAACAGCACCAGCACACAGTCCCCAGTTTAATGAATGAAGGTGGGGGACCCTAAGAGGAGAAGCAGGGAGAGAGGAGAAGAGGGAGGAGGACCACGAAGGGAGTCTGCAGTTCTAAGCTTCTTTCTTGCTGAAAAGACAATGCCAGGCTCTGCGCAGTCACCAGGCAGCCTCCAAAAAGCCTAGGTGGTCACAGATGACGGGGGACTCCTCTGGAAGGCCTTTTGGAAGAGGATATTTCAAAGCTGGAAGTATGCCTCTCAAAATATAAATTGTTTTTCTTTAAGATGCAGATTAGCAGGAGGAACACAGTTCAGAGACAGGGACTATGTGAACGTTGCCTACCTTTCCAGGTCAGACACCAGCCAGTCCTGTCCCCATGCTAGGATCCTCTTTAAGAATGCAGCATGGAAAATCCTCAATTTAGAACAATTTCCCTGGGACCAAGGGTGTGGGAGAGAAGCCTTTTGCTGAGAACCCTGGCTCCCTCTAGTGGTCATAACGGGCAGCAGCAACAGGAGAGAGTGATTCCAAGCCGAAAAGGCTTCCAGCCAAAGAAGGGGAAAGTCAACTGTGCCAATCAGGAAGCTTGGACACTGCTCTGGGGCCTGGTTCCTGAGCCAAAGCCCATGCTGAGACAGTCCACAGCAGGCAGTGCTGGAGGCAGGGTCTGTACAGCCCCCCAGAGGCCTCTGGAAATTTCATTAGCTCAGAATCTGAACGTTTATGAAGGTTCTTTTCACCCACAGGGCTTTGGTAACCAATGTTTTAAATATTATCTTGGAGCTGGAAATTAATAACACCACTATTGACACTATGCAGCCTTTAAGAGTGCTACTAAAAGCTTTTTCCACAGTTTCCCATACCTAAATAGTTGATAGTTTTTAATACTATTGTTAAGCGGATGACAGCTGCTTATTAAGTCACTTACCAGAGTTTTCTGCCTCTTTTTGCCTTGGAGGAAAGGGAGGGTGCCTGCAGGTGTTCAGAGTAACAGCGTTTTTCAGGCAATCTCAGCACTGTGCACCATTCTGAGCTCCTCATGGCTCCACAGGCAGGCAAGGAGCCCGGTCTCCACCCTGTAGAGAAAAATCTGCCCTTGTGCCGAGAGCCAGGCTGCTCCATCCAAACTGTTCAAGGGAGCCTCACTGGGAGACCTAGTGAGCTGGAGTCTCGAGGCATGCATAGGACAGAGTCTGGGACTTTTCCATGGCAGTGGTACAGTGGGAATGACCTGTAAAAGAGTTCCTTAGGAAGAAATTGCCTTTAGATTCCAGCTATCCCATTGCAATGCATAGCCTGGAGAACCTGCCAGAGGATGATGTTCATTTAATTAGAACAACGGCAGGAAAAGCTTTGCTGAAGAGCACAAATCACTCTTACGAAGGCCCCACCTGAGACTCTGCCCCTACTGTGAGCCACAGGAGAAGGTACTCGGACACTGGGAATGGGCTCCACTGGGAAACACCTCCCGCAGCTGTGCTGGGCTGCTTCGGGGGCAGCAGCAGAGAGGCAGCAGCCAGAAGAAGCTTCAGGGGTGACTGCTGTGGACATTCTGGAATCCCGGCTCACGGAGTGGAGCTCCACGCCAAGTGCTCCATGAACATGTTGGCACTCAAGGCCCCAAACATGCCCTGGCAGAAGCTGAGAGATAAGAAGTCTGTGACTGATCCAGGGGCTTAATCAAGAGCAAAGTTTGAAAGGCATGGATAGGGCCTGGGGATTTAGCTCAGCGGCATAAGCACCTGCCTTGCAAGCAGGCAGTTATGAGTTCGATCCCCGGTACCGATAAAAAAAAAAGAAAAAGAAAGGCATGGATAAAACCCATGTCTGTCTGGCTATGCAAAATGTCATATGCCAATGGGCTCTATCCCCTAGACTCTGACTCCAAGCTCACTGAACTTCATGAGCTCCCTGTCTCATGCCTCTGTACCAGTCTCACCACTGGCTCCTGCCAAAGCTCCTCTCTGGGGCCAGGGCATGACTGTATCTGCTCCCAGTCAGACACTCTGGATCCCACTTGTCACCACCTAAAGGGCAGGATGCTTCTTTCCTTTAGATTCATCATTTTGCTCTTTTAGATGGAGTCTGCTATTGTGTTATCACGGACCGTTGTGTTCTTTCTCATTTTATGACCAGTGATGTCTCAGCAACTACCCCGGAAGAGGACAAGGTGCAGGCATCCCCTTCACTCCTTACCCTCTTCAGGTAAGCCAGGCTTCTGTCATCTCTCACCTGGACCAATGTCTCAGAGACCTCACTGGGAAGTACCTGGCCTCACCCACCTTTTAGCAGCTGACAGTGGGCTCCTAATAGTACGTGCTCCCCTCCTTCAAATCTTCCAATAACTCTCCCATTGCTTTCCAGATAAAAACTGTCTCTCACTTGCCATATCAGAAATCTTAGGGTCTCAGCTTAGCAAGCTCTCCAATTCACCAGCCAGCACTCCCTCTGCCCATTGATCATGACAGGTCATGTGCTCTTCCCTGATACATTGCACCCAAGGCTCTGGTCATTTTCAAGTGCTCTTTCCTTTCTCTGCAATGCAAGAGATGTAGAACAACTGGAATCCTCTCACATTGCTAGTGATAGTGTAAAATTGTACACTCACCTTAGGAAATGTCTGGAAATTATAAAGTTAAGTGTATACCAGTCCCATGCTAATCATCAACCAAGGAGAAAATAGCACATAGGTTCTCACAAAGTTTTGTACACAAATATTTGTAGATATCAAGGACCCTGGCAAGTGATACCTAATCTCCTGTTTGGTGCTATAGTACACAAGGTTGCAAAGAAAAACTCAGACAAAGTCCTGTTGTGCACCATGCTTTAATCCCAGTTGAAAAGACCTACATGCATTCAAGAATACTTTCTTACCTCCTTTCTCATCAAGCATCCTTGAAATCATCATGTGAGGTCTAAACATCATCTAAACACCCCTCATACACTTCAAGTGGCCTTCACCAGACAGACAATTAGTCATGAGTTTGAGTCCCACATTGGGCACCAGTTATCAGGGACCCTCAGCAAAGATCCTAATCTCCTGTTTGGTGCTAGGACACAAAGTTACAAGAGAAACTCAGAGACAAGATAAAAGAGAAATAGGGAACTGGGATGGTCAGTGTTCAGTGCTGAGCAGAGACCCCAAATCAGCCAAATCCACAGTATTTATTGGTTGTATAATCTATAGAACCGGGTGAGAAGGCTATGTGTGGTTGTGGAGGATAAGACACTGATGGATACTGGGCTTGTGAAGGAGGGAACAAAACATCCCTGCAACAAGCACAAAATAGACCAGGAACAGGTCATGGTTAAAGACCAACTCATCTTTCAAGTAAAATAAACTGCAGTTCTGGGAAAGGAATTTGGAAAGACTCACTTGTCCTCAGCTACTGGGTTGGATCAGAGCTCCACAGCTTCACAGACCACATCTCTGCTATGGCCGTTGGTGGGGAGATAATGCTAATCTGCACGCCATCTGCAGTGCTCTGGTGAGTCACATGGGCTTCAGCCTGACTCACTACTCCACCAAACCAATTGTAGGGTTAACTCTTTATAGCCTGCATTGCTTACAGCCTACTCTGGGCACTATTAACAGGGTGGTCTCCTTCACAGAGAAGTTTTAGCATCATAGCAACCAACACTGGAACAAACCAAATATCTATCAGTAAATGAAATAATAAACAAATTGACCTGTGACCTATCCATACAATGGAATAAAACTCAGTAATAAAAGTAATAACTATTGATATGTGCAGCATGTCAGTAGTGGAGTGAAAGTAACACTATGTAATATTTCTCCAAAATCCAGTAACAAAACTTATCTATGGTGACAGCAGTCAAAACATTGGTGCCTCCATGCAGCAAGGAAAAGTGGCAGAAATTGATGGAGAAGAGGCAGCCATAGGATCAAAATCTCAAACCCAATCTGGGCGATTTAGCACTTAGTAAGACTTTGTCACAAAATAAGAAAGAAAAGGGGAGAGGGAGAGGGAGAGAGATAAAGGGATTGAGGGAGGAGGCAACAGGCTAGGGATGTAGCTCCATGAAAAAATTTTGGGTTAAATCCTCAGTGCAAGGGAAAAAACTGTCACATTCTATGTCTTTTGCGGAGGACTAGGTTCAAGGGTGAAATCATTTATCAACACTCACTGAACTGAACATGTGCTATGCATTTTGTGCCATTTTAATTATCTTCAACTAACCAAAAAAAGAAAAGATTGTGCAGTTGGACCATCTGGTTCAAATCCTAATCCTGCTTTCTTTACTAGTTGTGTGACCCAAGTTAATCCCCAAGACTGTTTCCTTGCCTCTTAAATGGGAATAATAATAACTCACTGTAACAGAAAATACTCCCCCACCTCCCCCAGCCAATATACTTCAGGTTTTCAGTTGCCCAGGTAATAGTTCCTGTCGTAGCTCTGGTTGCTTTGGTCTCCTAGAAACGACTGCTCAGTGTGATGCCTAACTGGTCACTATGATACATACTGTAAGAACCAGTTCCCAGCTGACAAGCCATCCTGCCTCTGTACTTCCTGCTTCTTATCCCATATAAACCTTAGACCACCAGAGACAACAGCCTGATATTCTGCAAATGATCCCAATCAGTGCCTGTGGGACATAAAATAAATCTGCCTCCAAATCTTGGGTATCATTTTGGTGTTTCTGCTTGCCATTGCATTCATTACTTGTATGCATCGAGAGAGGTCATTCATGTGCCTAAAGAGCCTGGCACAGGAGCCTGAGACTTAGAAAAACATCTCATAAATATTCATTGAGCTAAAGTCGCTTGCCCAGAGCCCTGCCATGAAGCAAGTGGTGCATGGCACACACAAGCAGGGAAAGGGGTTGGATGAGCCACCAGCCCCTCAATGCCAGAATCCTTGGGAAGAACCTAGTGCTGGAGCCCTGGATGCTTCCTCAGCCCCTGGCATGCCTAAGGTCTGACACTGTCAATCATGAACAAGTCATGATTTCTTGTCATGAGTGGCTGGAGGCCTCAAGAGAAAGATAAATAGGGGCTGCCCAGCAATTTGCTTGAGGAGTCCTCAACATATAGAGTGGACAGCCCAGCCCTCATGAAACCAGGGGGCAAACAGGCTTAGAAATTGGGTGGAGGTCTGTGTGGGGAAACTGAGGCAGGTGCACAGGCCATGTGTCAGAGTAGAGTAGCAAACTTTCCCTGTATGGCCTCCCTGCAGCCCTGGACATTCTTGAGATGTGGATGTACTGAGCCCTCCACCTGCCAAGCAGGGGAGGCTCCCTCCCTAGTTCTGGCTCCTTACAGACCCTGAAAGACCCGCCTCCTGCTGACACTAGCAGGGCTCAGCCTCTGCAGAGCTACAGGGGCTGAGCTCAGACACCTGGGGCCTGGCTTGTCCCCATCAAAGCTGCTGAAGGGCTTTCTCCTTCACAAACAACTAATTAATTTGTGATCCCTGGTAGGGGGTCCACTGCATCCAGCATCTGCCAACCTGATTATAAACTAGCTCTTCCAGCAGCCTCAGGCCTCGGGTGATCCTAGCACAGGCACCAGCAGCTGCAAGGAACAACAATGACCGCAGAAAAAATAATTAAAGACTAGGACCACTAATGATGATGAAGGTAATCGTACTAGGCATCACTTATTTGGCACTTTTGGGGTGTTGTGTACTTATAGTAATATCCTATTTCCAGGACTCTAAAGGTATCATGAACATCATTTGCCAAACCAGAAAAAAAAGAACCAGAGAGGTTAAAGAACTTGTCTGAGGTCACATAGCCAGTTAGCAAAACATGAACACCAAGATATGTTGCCCCAAATCCCTGTTCTTATAGGTACTTTTCCCCCTGAGGACAGGGGCTTAGTGTCCCCACACATAAATGATATTAAGTCTGGTCTCTTAGCCCAGTTTCTAGTAAAACACCTGACCAACTGGGCCTCAGTGGCCACTCAGCATGGGTTGGGGATATTAAGAAAAGAGGTCACCGTCTTGTTTTAACATCAGAGGCCATAAGGCCTCTGCCCTAAAAGCAAATGCCAGGCTCTCCAGGTCATTTGCTGTAAGGAGAAAACAGACACAAAAATGAGCAGAGATCAAAGCAGGTCAGCTGTGAAAGGTGCTCAGGATTCAGGACCATTTAAAGTGGGACCATAAAAGGAGACGGAGCTGCTCCCAGTCAGTAACTGAGGGGCCCAGAAGGGCTTGGAGCACTAGCTGAAGTCCGACAGCCTTTGAGGCCTAGAGGAACTGTTTCTCTTATGCTAGACTCAAGAAGCTGGCACCACCTTCAGAGCAATGAGATGGTGCCATGGTTTTAATACTGAATGTTCCCCAAAGTTGAAGGTCCGTGTGTTAAACACTTGACCCAAAGTGTCACTATTAAAAGGTGTTGGAACCTTTAGGAAGTAGGTTTACCAAGAGGTCTTTAGGTCACTGGTAGTGACCTTGGAGGAGACTGTGCGATCTTGGCCTCTTTGGCTTCCTCTCTTGCTCCTAGGTTCATGACATAAGCAATTTTGCTCTTCCATGACTTCCTGCCAAAATGTGCTGCTTCATTACAGGTTCAAAACAATGGCACCAACCCACCATGGACTGCAGTCTCCAGAACTGTGAGCCCAAATAAATCTTTCCTGATATACGTTAACAACCTCAGGTGTCTCATTGTAGGAAGAGAAAGCTGACTGACACTGATGGGCTGCCCAATCCTCCACCTTAAGGCCTGCACCAGGTTTGAAATCTTCCTTTTCTAATTTCTTTAAGTTACCACTTTTTTTCTCTTTATTCATTTATTGGGTGCTTTTCACAGTCTGCTCAGAGAAAAAAAAATTAATCTGCAAACAGCACAACAGCAGGTCTGGTTTGAGCATTAGATTAGGAGAATAAAATGCACTCAAAAAGGAAAGCTTGTTTCAAGCAAAAGTGAGATCGCACGCACACACCCTTCCCAGAGGCTGGTCTTATCTGCACCAAACCAGCCCCAGCCCCAGAGCAGTTTGTTTAAAGAGCAAGAAGGGGTTTGCAAATGTGTCTCAGAGGCCAGGGCCAGCCTGGTGGCCTACAGAGCAAGAAGCAGGGGTGGGAAAGGTAGGATGAGGGAAGGAGGAGGCTGCAAGTAACCATAGCTATCAGGGCAGCTCTGCCTCCGGCCTGGCCCCAGCCCCATGACTCTGGAGCGGAATGAACATCAGACTCAGAGAGCAGGGTCACTGGCGGCGTGGCCTGGAAGGACCTCTCCCTCCTCCTTCCCTGATCTCACTCCTGAACTCCTTCTCCTTACCCACACCCCTCTTTCTAAAAGGTACTTTTCAACAGTGTTCCAAATGTCTCCCTAGCGTGAGCTCTATATTAGAAGTCTGATATCACAGATTTGTTCTGCTGGGGTGGTGTTGTTGCTGTTGTTGTTGCTGCTGTTGTTGTTGTTGTTGTTGTTTGGTACTGGGGAATCGAACTCAGAACCTTATGCTTGCCAGGCAGGTTCTGTGACACTGAGCTATATCCCAGACCCATGTTCTACTGTTTTAAATGAGCCAACTGATTATATGGACAGAAACCTCTACAAACTGTGAGCCAAAGTAAACTTTCCTTAGACTTATGGGTGTCAGATACTGTGTCCCAGTAACAAGAAGGTAACTAAGATACTCTAGGTCATCCTAAAACCATACACTGGTTTAGGAAGCTCACAAGCCCTACCCTCCCGGGCAGAGGAATTTGCCTTCTGTCTGGCCTGGGGCCTCATTCTGAAAGTCTGGCTCTAGGGTTGAGATGCTGAGCCTCATGATTCCTTCCAAGACAACCTAACCCAGACAGCGGCCCAGACCGCTCTGCTGGGCACCGCCCTGGAACTCTGGCCCTATTCTCTGCTTAACTCAGCTTCATTTTGTGAGAGTAATAGGCATAAATTTTACACAGCACTATTACAGTGCTAGAACCAGCTTATTACCTTTTTAATAGCCAATTAAATCAACTCTATACCCTGCATCCCAAAGTGGTGAGAAATTTAATCTCAAATCCTTAGGCAGGTTGAGGGGGGCATCCTTGGTGCACTCTGAGTGGTTATACGTCTAGGGTCCTCCAGGACCTCTAGTTACCTCGACATCATAGCCTGCTATTCAAGTGCTTTCTTTGTTCCTAAGGGGCCTGGGTCAGGCAGTCACTGGGACCCAGTCACTGGGTTCGTCTGTTTCCTTAGATGCCCACAAAGGCATCCGTCAGCTACCTATTCCCCAAAAACCCTGGGGAAAGGACATCAAAGCCCTACTTCTTTCCTTGGCTTGGACATTTCCTCCTGTGGGCTGCCTGGACCCTCTCCCATCCTCTCTTCCAGCACCTGCTTCCTCTTGTGCCACTCCTCTGTCCTGGACAAGGGAGGGAGGAGAGAGATGCCAAGAATGATCTGATTCTTTTTCCTAACTCATCTTTACATGGGCAAACATTTCTTTTATTAAGGATTTTTTAAGTTAATGAAGTTCTTTTTAGTCCACTGTTTTCAACAAATGAGTGGCTTAACATGTAATGCCATTTAATACTTTTAACACAATAAACAATAATGAAAGTTCTTAGTCAAAGTTCTGCTGTGTGCCCGACCATGCACGGAAAGCTTCCCATACAGGAGTAGTTTCCGCTCCCAGCTGCACACTAGAATCTCCAGGTTGCTGCTTTAAAATGTCCAGATCCTAGTCCTCAGACCCCTTTTCCCAAGAATTCTGATATCATCAAAATACCATACTTTTTTTAATCACCCTGGTGATCAGAAATATGCAACCAATTTGAGAACCACTATGTCAGTACTCATGTAGGCCTTTGAAGTGTGTATTATTAGCACCTCTATTATGTAAATAGGGAAACTGAGTCTCAGAAGAGATAGTGGGGTACAGAGCTACATTGTACCCAGACTGGGTAATGGCTCTGTCAATACCTAAGCAGATATTGCTGAGGCTCAGGCTGCAGGACAAAGCCTGGGGACCATCACAGCAAGTCATCAGAGATGGTGGCTGTACATGACAAACCAGTAGGCAGCAAAAAGAAGAAAGTCCAAGGATGTGTCCCCATCATCCTGTGGGTCAGCATCCCTTGGTCCTGGCTGGAAGCCTTCTGGGCAAGGACTGTATAGCTTCCTCTCTTTGACCCAGAACTGGGCTAGGGCAGGATGAGATAGCTGGCTGGGTAGGGCTGGCTCAGACTAGGGCAGAATGTAAGAACAGATGTCAGACAGGATCAAATTCTGCAATTAAAACAAAACAAAAAAATAGCAGCCCCTTGAATAAAATAACCTATGGGTGTAGAGAGGGGTAGCTCTCCTGGCCCCAGATCATCCTGTTCCAAATTCCACACCTGGCAGCAGAGTAATAGCAGTTCTGTATAAGTAGCAGCTGTTATTACATTAATGTGTGTGTTACGTGCTCATTTGATGCCATTAATGCGGGAGGAACTCAAATGACTTCCACCCCAGCCTCAGACCAAGAGAAGCTCTAGACCAAAAAAGGCAGAGAGTGCTAGGGTGGGGCAGAGTGGGTGGAGGGCCCTGGCTACTCCTCGAAATCTCAGAGTGGCCAAAGTGCACCTGGACCCCTCCATGTACCCACCCCAGCCACCTGCCCCTGTCCCAGTGAGGGGAAGCTGGTTTCCCTCTCCCATCAGAGGCAGCAACCCTGTTCCCACTGGCCTGCTGGACTCAGTATCCCATCTCCCCAAAGTATCATTCCGGGGCCTGGCAGCCAGACTAATTATTCCCCATTAGGCTCTCATCAGGAAGACGTTCTCTGTGTTAATGAATTCAGGACATTTTTGGATTCCGAGCAGCTGGCTATTCCAAAGCAGCATTTCATATGGTCCAGCAGGCAACACCCTGCCCAGGATTGAGACCCAACAGCCCTTAAGTCTTTTTTACAGCAGCTTGCCCAACTTGAGAGGGTTGGGTCTTGGAAGATGGGAGAGTGATACTGGCTCTCCCTCTGAGATGTCTAAACCATGATTCTCAAAGTGCGATCCCTGTGCTACCCATGTCTGTAAAAATGCAGATCCTGGGGTCCCTTTGCAGCCCTGCTAAGTTATTCTAAATGTGGGAGCAGCCCTAGGAACCTGGTGCTGTTGTTGGGATTGGTTTGCTTGTTTGTTTTCTTGCTTGCTTTTGAGATAAGATCTTGCTATGTTGCCCAGAATGTTCTCAAATTTCTGGCTTTCAGCCATCCTCCTGCCTCAGCTTTCTGAGTAGCTGGGCCCGTTGGTGTCATGCCTATACTGGTATGTCTATACCGCTTGACAAAAATTTAGCTCCTCAGGTGGTTTTAATCACATAGTTTGGGAAAGCCCACATCTGAGAACATGAGACGTCATGGTCACAAATATGAAAAACCAGACATCTAGAGAAAATTGTTCAGAAGCCTTGGGACCAAAGCCCTTACCCACCTGATCTTACCCATTACAATATGAGATGGTGTCTCCATCGCTACTATACAGACTAAAAGCCAAAGGTCACAAGGATTCTCAGCTCAGCTCTACTGGATCACTGCTCTCAGAGGCATAAGCCCTGCCACAGAATTTGTTTGCAGCACTTGAAACTGTTTAATGATGGCTTAGTGTTTGTGGCCTATCCATCATGACCTACACAACCCTGCTTGTCATCATGACGCCAGCTCCCAGTACCAAGCCCACCAGAGTCAATGTATGTTGGATGATGGAGGTGATATGGGCAGGGCTACACACAGGTTGTTGACTCCAGAACATCCATGAATACGAAGAGGATAGACACTGAGCCAGAGGACCACGCCTTCACCACACTGCCCAATGGAGGGGCCAATTCAGAAGCAAAGTCAGGCAGATCCCTGTTCCTGTTCTGCAAGTGAGGAAGCAGATTCACCTCCATGCTCTCCACCCAGCTCCTCTTCCCAGGGTCGGGCTTCTTCCCCATCTGGGTGTTGGGATGCTGAATCCCCTCTGGACCCAGGTCAGCCCACACCCAGCCTTGCAAGCAAGGTTCCAGAAGAGTCTGCTAAGCCAGGCGGGGCAGGATGGAATGTGGCAAACAGCCCAGTCATGTCCAGGGACCAAAGACAATTGCAGTTGAGCCTCTTTCTGGGAGAGACTAATATTTATGCTGTATGTTAAGCAGCTGCAGCAGCTGGTCCACGACAAGGCCTTCAAATCCGCCCCACCGGCGCCTGCTCTGGCCCAGAAAATGGACTTTTAACAGGCAGCAAATGAACATGTCAAGCCCAATCATTCCACAGCCTGTGAGGGAGGAGGGGACCGCTGAGGGAAGGTGACCTCGTGGCACAGCTGTCCCCCGCAGAGCCGGGTTTCTCCCTGTGCATGGTAACCGACCCTTTATATCCAGTCTCCACACGTCTCGGTCCAGGCAGAGGCCACAGCCAAGCTGATGAGGCAGCTGTCAGGGGGGAGCTGAGGGTGGCACTGATGGGGACCAGACTGAACTGGTCAGCCCCACACTAGGTGTGTCAACTGGACAGGAAGAGCAGGACAAAGCAGACTTCCACACTCAAAATCAAGGAAGGCACACTTTTCTCCCAGCTGGAATCCCGGACATAAAAGACTTCTTCCCTGCTCCTCCTGAGAAGCCTTGAGGGCAGTGTCCCTTGTCAGAGGAAAAGAACTCAAACATGGCCTGAGACCCTGGACAGCCCCGTACCTCACCTTCAGCTGCAGTTACTGGGAACATCAGGGGACACTTACACTGCCACACCCCCAGAGCCTCACACATCCTGTGCGGACTCTCCCCAGCCCCAGCTCTCCTGCCCACAGCCCCCAAAGCAGGGCCTCAGCCAGGCTGTCCCTCCATGTTAGCTCTGAGCTCTGAGAAGGCAGGAGGCAGAGTTTCCTCCCTCAGTCCCTCATCTGTCCAGCCAGGCCCTTGCCGATGAGAGCGGCAGCCACCGGATAGAAGGCACAGGGATGGTGGCTGGTGGCTTCATCCTTGCCATGGCCTCAAGGCCACATGCCTTGAGACAGGCCTGTTGATGTCATATTTTGTCAGGAAAACTGAGGTCACCAACAAACTGAGGCTTGATTAAGGTCACATGATACACCCAGGCCACACCAGAAGTGCGCAGCACACCAGAACCTTCTAGAAGCCAGATGTCCTTTCAGGAGTGTGCTTCACCAGGGCTCATTTAGACATTGCATGTTTAGGATTTTGGCAGAGAATGGTTCATATTTGGGCAAAGTCCTTTTCATAACACCCAGAAAATAGCCCCATTCAATATGTGGTCAGATTCCACAGTGAGTAACCATCCTCCCTCACCTGGCCTACTCTGCCAACATCTTACTCTGAGTCCACAGACCTCAGCTTGACTATCCCGTCATGGCAGGCAGTAACTGCTGGACAGACACTGTCACATCCAAATCTCCTGCCAAGTGGTCATTCAAAAACTTTATTCAAGTACCCGGCCTCCACCGCCTCTGAGATAGAAGGCCCCAGGCCTCCAAGGCAAGCCAAGCCCTGAACCCTGCCAAATCAGAGGTGTTCAAGGTGGCACCTATAGGTTCTATTTTTGGTAGAATCTGTTGCAAATCAGGATTTCAACTAGGAGTTCATTTCCCCTTGGTTACAGTGGCTTTGTGGAGAAGTCAGAAGCAAGGGTTGGTTTGCAGGGTAAGACCCCAGGGAAGAGATAGTAATGTCCTTTTACAGGTAGGAAAACTGAGAGGAGGGAGGAGAAAGCCTTGCTTGATGTCACACAAGGAGCTGGTGGCTTTGCTAGCGCTGCCCTGAGCCACAGCTTGTGAGCACCCAGACCCCCGCCTATTAACTATTTTACAGATACATGGCTGGGGTTTGTGAGGTCAAACACGTTCCACCCATCAGCTATGTGGCCGGACTTCTATCAGACCTCACCCTCCCCTGGGGCCCCAGAGCCAGCAAGTTTCAAGGTCACATCTTCAATGAAGAGAGACCTTGTGATGATGAGTGGTGCTGCAAAACTGAGCAGAGGATCCCCCAAAACAGGCAAACAACATTGCCTTATTCCTGGACTGCACTGCTCCCACAGCCTTGGAAGATACACCAGAGCCAAGGGACTGAGCAAACATTGATGGCTGTAAGTAGGAGTAGTGGGATCAGAAAACAAAAATACAGAAAGTACTGCTAATTTGAACTTCAACTAATGAGTCATTTCTACAAGTGTATTTATTTCTGAGGGCTGCTATAATAAAGTACCACAAACTAAGGGCTTTATCTACACCGCCCCTCCTCCACGTTTCTAGAAAGGAGATGTGAGATGTGTGCAGGGCTTACCTGTGTCTGAGGCACTAGGGGGAATCTGTCCCACATCCTCGCTCGGCTCCTGCATCTCCAGCCATCCTTGGTGTTCCAGGCTTATAAAACCCTCATCCCTTTCACTTGGGCCACGCAACTCTGTGTCTTCACATGACCACTTTCTCTCTTCTTAGAAGGAACTGGTCGCTGGATTCCAGACTTACCCTGCTCTAGGGTGACATCATCTTAACTTGATTAAATCCGCAAAGATCCCATTTTCAGAAAAGGTCACATTCAGAGACATCAGGTGTTAGGACATAGATATATCTTTTTGGGAGAGACAGATGGTCCCCAAAAAATAAGTATTTCTCAAATATTGTATAGGACATAGGTTTAACTAAAAAAAGTACTTGTTTTTATCTGAAATGCAGGTATAATGGGGTATCTGGAAGACAGTACATCAAAGTCCTCCCCCAGAATCCTTATAACCTGGATCTGCCAAACTGTTTTAAAAGTAGAGCAAAAGAGTGGGAGTGGATTATTTATGAACGAATGTTAGTATGCTGGGGCTGGGGATATAGCTCAGTGGCACAAGTGCCTGCCTGGCAAGTGTGAGGTCCTGAGTTCAATTCCTTGTACAAAAAAAAAAAAATGTTACTATCCAAAGGCATTTGAAAATGTCAACAAAAAAAAAAAAAATGAAGATGGAGTGTGGCCTGGGAGGGACAGGGCTGGGCTGTCCAGATCTGGGCTGGGTTCTTCAGGAAGACAAAGATGAAGGAATCTGCAGACAAAGGCAGATGAGTGCTGGGTTACAGATGACCAAGAATATCCAGCCGGAAGGGTATTCCAGCCCTGAGCCTGGCATCTGGGGACTGAAGAAAACACATTGTTTACCTCTTGTGAGGTGTTGCAAACACTTCAGATGCCTCAGCCCTGCCACTCCAGGGAGCACTCTCCCCCAGCGGCACACCCAGAAGCCTGCTCCTTGGTCACATGCCTTTTTCATTTCAGCTCCTGGGAAATGTACTCCACCCAGGCTCCTCAGTCCTGCTTGCTCCTCTCTGGGCAGTTTCACTGAGCCACGCCCATTAGGTCATCACCACCTAGATTTCCCCTTGAAGGAGGGAGGCTGGCAGGAAGTGAGGAACACAGTGGGCCTGGCCTCCTAGCCTGAAGCATTGACACTTCCAAGTGGGGACAGATTCAACAGAGGATGCAAGCCTGCTGTAGACTGAATGCTGTGCCCCGCTATTCGTATGCTGAACCCTAATCCCCACTGCGATGGTGTTTGGATGTGCAGCCTTTGAGAGGTGGTTAGATAACCAACAGGATGATGCCCTTGTAAATGTGATTAGTGCTCTTATAAGGAAGAACCCAGAGAGCTACTTCACCCTCCCATCTTGAGAAGGCAAAGCAAGACAACAGCTGTTTATGAACCAGGAAGTGAAATCTTACTAGGTACCAATCCACTGCCACCTTGATTTTGGACTTCCAGCCTCCAGAACTATGAAGAAATAAGTTTCTGTTGTTGGTAAGTCATCCAGTCTTGCTCTTCTCTTTTAGCAGTCTAAACAAATCAAGACACATTCCCTTCTGGGAAGAGATAAAGCTAACCAAGCCAGGCGTGCCACAGGGGTTGGAGGCTGAATACTCACCTGGTGAGAAGGTAATACTAAAACCAAAGAGAGAGCAGAGCCTCAAAGATCTGAGAGCCCTTTACTAAGGGCCTGCCACAGGGAAGTCACCAGCAGTGTCTTCTGTGCACACACTCTCTCAAATCTGGAAGGCTAGAGAGAGTGAGGGATCCAAATGGGGTACCTGAGATTTTGCTTTGCTAAATCAAACTTAAGGCCAATTATCAGAGTGACCGGTGATGACAGAGCCAAAGATCATTCTCGGGCCATCTTCAGAACAGGCCTAGGTGATCAGTGATTGTGGCCTGGGCCGCTGGCAGGAGCTGGCTGGAGTGAAAGGGCGGGGTGCCCCCCTTCAAGTGGAGTGTGCAAAAAGGAGCCTTTGCAGCCAGCTCCTGGCAGAGAGATCTGCCAGTGCTTCCAAGCTCTCATCGGACACAGTGCCAGGCCAGCAGCATGGACACAGCTCACCAAGGGAGCTGAGAAAGTTGGCACGTGTGCCTCTAACACAGCCCTGGCATCTGACAGGCAGCACTGGAAGCAGAAGCAGGATGTTTATCCTCAGCAGATCTTCGGGTCTCATGTTCCAGTCACCCCCACTTTGGCTCCTTCCTCTGCCTGGCCTGCTACAGACGCACCATCACGGTCCATATACACTCATGTATATACCAGTAAATGCCCATGGATACCCACAAGCTCAGGCACACCTACCTGTACAAACATACACATTTGCACACATACACAAACACACACTCCCTGGCTGCCTGCACACTTCCCCACTAATATACTCATACCAGCACATACATTTGCACATACCAATCCATAATGATATATTGAAAACCATGGTCTAGAATTCATAGATTTATACACATGCAGAGAACTCTCACTTACAATGCCCAACTTTCCAATTGCACCCGTGGCTTATATTTAAAGCATATTCCTGGCTCACCAGTGAAAAATAAATTTCTTTTCTCACTTTCTAGATTTGCTCTCATCAACCTGGTGCCAATTTCCATTTAAAATATGACACCCAGGAAAGAACAAAAACCTAGAAAGAAAATGAATCTCGGTCCCGACAGGTGGACTGGTGCCAGAGCTTCCCCTCGGTGTGGCAGATACGGGAGCAGCCTGTCTTTGTGGCTGGGATTCAAGGGCATGGGCAGAGGAGGTACTTAGATAGGCAGGTTGGAATGGTGCCACCGACAATCATGGGTGGAAATGAGGGTGTGGAGTGAAGAGTGTGTGCCCTACAGGAGATGGACATGGCCCAGTAAGCAGGCAAGTGAGGGGGAGACAAGAGGCACACTAACCAGCACAGGGCCACTGGCTATAATTGTGATCATCACCCCAAATGTGGTACTACCTGGGAACTCCAAGACAGGAGGGGTAGATGAATGGAGGTGCTAAATAGAGTTCCAGAAAAATTATTGTGGCAGCGTGGACCTAACTGGGAAGTTACTTCTGCCCCTGGTGGCAGTAAAGGCAAAATGGGAAGAGTGGGCTGCTTGCAAAACTCAGAGCACTGCAATAAGAGAAATCAGGAAAGCCCTTCGTGTTTATTCGCTGGGATTGTACTAAGTTCCACAAACTGGGCAGCTTTATCGACAGGAACTCATTGTGCCATGGTTCTGGAGGTTGAACATCTGAAATCAAGGGGGTTGGACTCACTGGTTCCTTGTGAGGGTTGATAGAGTCTAGAGTCTGCTTCTATATGACTCTTCTCCCTGCGTCTTCCCTCTGCATGTGTCTGTCTCTGTGTTCCAACTGTCCCTCTTTATAAGGACACCAGACATGTTGAAGTGGAACCCACTCTAACAACCTCACTTTAACCTGGTCACCATCCTTAAGGACCCTATCTATGCATGGGATCACGTGCTAGGATACTGTAAGTTAGGGTTCCAACGTTATCTTTGGGGGATGGGGAGGAACAATTCAGCCCACAGCATCCCAGACCACAAAGCCTTAGAAACAGCACTGGTAAAGACCCTGGAGTTGAATTTAGCATCTGCAGTTCATGATTGATCAGGTCAACAGCAAGATGAGATAGACCCCAATTACAGGAGGCCAGTTCATCCCAACCCTGACCATCCCTAATAGTTTTCATAGAAATTCCAGGCTCTTCATTTTATTGTAAAGTTTCTGTTAGTGACTTACTTTTCTTGAAAAATAATTCTACAAGGATGAATGGCTCTATTTGGGTTCCTAATTGAGAATCAGCACAGTCCTTTGTGTTGTTTGGGCTGATTAGAACAAAGTCCATGTGGACTCATTTCCACAGAGCTGGTGAGTGAAGTCGACCTCTTATGAAAATCATGGTTTACAACTTTAAGTGAACAAACACAGTTTTCTAAGAACACTCTAATAAATTTGGTTTCCTGTAACAAATATTCATGGTCTCAAATGTAAAAGTCTACAGTCCTTGGAACTATTAGAATAAACCTTCCAATATTTCAGGAAAGCTCTTTCCCCCCTTAGGAAATATACTTGGACAGAAAATCAACTTTATGATGACAAGATACCAAATAAATACAGATTTAACTTGAATTTCACGGTAACTGGTATGTAAATATTTGCTGTACTTCTCTCATCTATCTAAATAAAGGCTAATGGCTAATCCAGGGTTTTGCATTCTCAAAAGTACTTGTGGCCTCTCAAGGCACCTGCTACTAAAGCTTGAAGCCTCGGTCTCAACTTTTAATCAAGTCTGGTTTAAAAGTGTTTGCAGTTTATAATTTTTAATTCTATGTAGCTATTAGGAAACACTGCTGGGGCCTCTTGTTTAGAAGTCATGACCTTGCGATGGTCTTGAGACAATTCAAGTATAGATGAAGGCTGATTTGGAGCAGGCTTTGGGACTGGCCTACCTGGAGTGGAATTCCAGCTCTGCCATGCACAAGCCATGTGACCTTGAGTGAATACGTGAGTTTGTCCAAGCCTCAGTTCCCTGTTTGTAAAGCAGAGGCAATGTCATTAGATTGCTGTGAGATGTAAATGACAAATAGATGGTGCCTCCCATTCCAGAAACAAATCCCTCCTGTTCCCACTGCTCGATGCTCCTATGCTGCCAGAAGACAGTCTTCAGCTGTCAGCCACCTCTGGAGTCTTCCCCAGCTGCAGGAAAGCACTTCCCAGGTCACATCTCCATTCAATGCCTGATTAGTATAGGACTAGGAAGGCCAGGCCTTGATCAGCTGCATTTGCTCACTCGTCCCAACTCAGGCATTGCTGGAAAACTAACCTGGTTCCAGGGTGGCTCTCTGGGAGTGCATTATAGCTCCCTTCTCCCTCTGCACAACCCTGTTTCCTACCCCTTCCTCCTCTGCTATTTATCAAGATTCCTCCCCTCCTGGGTAAGCATCTTACACACTAATCTTTAACTCAGTCTGCTTCCTCCCAAGAACAATGTAAAACTGCATGTAAGTGTTGAGAAAAGTACCCTGCGCATAGTAAGCATTATCTAAATGCTTGCCAAGTAGAAAGGTAGACGATCCCAAGGTCCCCGGACCTTCCACATCTTGGGAGGCAAATGGTATCCAGAACCAAATCTGTGTTGGAGCTAGAAACTTTCAGGAAGCTCCTAGACTGGAATGGCGGAAACACAATCAGACCACATGCCTCATGGCAGGGGAACCCTTACCCTGCTTCTCAGGGAGGGCAGAAGGAAGAAAGATCTAGGGGTTGCCCCAACCTCCCTGTTCTGATGCACCCTAAAGACTGATGGAAATGTGAAGAATATGAAATGTCACTCCTAAAGTTTTCTAACTCCATTCTACTATGAAATCTCCAGATAATTTCTACTATCAGACCTCAGTGCTGTGCCAGAGAAGAATACCTGGGCCAAGCAGAAGAGCAGAGTTCAGGTCAGAGTGGAGCACACATCCCCATGCTGCTGAAATTACCCATTCATAGATGCATCATTCTGAGCCCATGTGCCCAGGGCAGGATGTGAGGTTTTCACTGAAAACTTCAAATGGAGTTTTTAAAGGGACATCTCTCTCAGCTATGATCTGGGCCCACCTCCTGCCAAAGAACGAAAGTACTGGCCATGTATACCCTGACTCTGCCCACTGGTCAACTTGGACTTGTGCCCCTCATCCTCCTCCATCTAAAAGCAGACATCCAAGTGTGAGATTAGTGCTGCTAAGAAAACACTTTGGATGTACTGACCCCCAAAAGTGGTACAGATTTGTTCTGTCTGCAGCCAAGGTATGTTCAAAGTGGGTTTTGACATATAAGTAGAAGTTCTTCTGTCATACAAAGGGCAGGGGAGTTTTACTCAGAGAAAACAGCACATCTATTGATACCTAAAAACAAATTGGCGGAGAACATTCAAAAATAAGTTTAGGTGGTTTGGGCTGGAGCTTGAAATACATTCGAACAAGCTTGTGAGGAAGCTGGGAAATCACAAAGAAACCTATTTCGACTGTCTGATTATGCCAAACTGAAGAATTTGAATTTTATTCTCAGAGTGTCCACAGGAACTCTAAGTGGGAAATATCATGGGGTGGGCAGTAAGGGAGTAAAGAGATGGCCTTAAATGGTTACACGCATGCCTTTCTAGCTTGGGCTGATCAATTAGGAGACAGAAACCTGAGTTCTGTCCTTCTAAGTGAAAGCCAAAAGACAAACCCCAGTCTAGGAAAACAGAAGGCCCCCAAAACCTAGGAACTAGAGCTGTTCCTGTCTAAACAGCTGTCGTGTATGAGCCTGTGGATTTAGTTTGATTATTTAAGTGGAATGTGCTTCTCACTGTCTCTTTGTTTTATATCAACATCTGAGGTGGCCACAACAGTATCCAAATCATCCAGGGACTTGCTCTGCAAACAGCAGACGTTCAGCCACGAGCCACAGCTGGAAAGCCTATTTTTCTACGGAATTCTCAGCCCTAAAGAGACCCAGATGTTCCGAGATGATTTTCTTGGTGCTGAAAAGGTGCCAGATCTTAGCAAAGGACTGCCAAGAAGATGGGTGTCTTAAAGTGGCTTTCTTGGAAACAGACTCTGAGAGGAATATTTGCATGTAGAAGGTTTCTGGGGGAAGTGTTTCTAGGAAACAGACCTGTGAGGAAGTGAAAGAGTCGGAGTTGAATGGAAGGAGAAGTTGACCCACAACACAAAAGCAACTGTGAAGTGTCAGTGAACCCAATGGGAGCTGGGAAGGCTGCAAATTGAGGCAAGAGGCAGGTCTTGATATCCCATGAATCAGCTATGCATTGGCCACAAGCTTTCATCTAAAAGGCTCAAGGACAGGGCATCTGCACCAGCGGAGGGCAGCATCCAGTGAGTGATGCAACTATGAGCCGGTAATCTCAGCAGCAGAGGGATGGGTCCAAGAACCCTGGAGATGGAACTGGACTGGGCTCCCCAGTATGCACCACAGTGGCATTACTGTTGAGAAACCATGATGTAGACCATTCTGGATGAACACATGGACTTTCCTGGTCAGGAAAGTATAAAACATCCTGGGTTCACCAACCTGGCCAGTGCTGGACAGAACAGTGTAGAACTATGCAAGTTTAAAATGTTAGCCTCTAGCCCTATGTGACAATTAAGCACTAACAAAATAGCTAGTGACACTAAGGAACTAAGTGTTTTATTTCATCTTAATCCAATTTCTTTTTGGAAACTCAAATGTTAATCAAGTATTTCCAATGAAATATCAATATCTGAATCAAGATGTATGCTAAGTTTCAAAATCATAGTATAAAGAAATGTGGAATATCTCACTGATTGCTCATTGATTATTTTTATATTGATTACATGTTGACTTGATAATATTTTTGATCTATTGAGTTAAATAAATATTGCCAACATTGATTCCATTTTTTCTTGTGTAATGTGCCTATAAAAACATGTCATTCATGTGGCACACAGTACATTTCTGTTAGATAGAGCTGCTGTCATAGATGGTCTGGGTTGGAAAGCTGATCTTCCTGAGTTATTGGTGTGAATAACTCTAGGGTGAACAATGCTGAACAGACTGGGTTCCTTAATCTAGAGACCCAGGGATGAACAGAACTGACTGTTCTGCATAGGGCAGTGGGGTGGAGGGATGGCCATGAAAAAACTGCCCCTCTGCTCCCCTGGCTTTAACTTGTTATCATTACCTCTATCTCCACTGTCTGGGAAGCAAAGAGTCAGTGCTAGCAGCATGATGAGAAGAAAGGACACAGGCTATGGAACTTAGACACCTTGGGTTCAAACCCTGGCTCCGCCACTAATCTGGGTAAATGGTTCCGTCTCCTGCCTCATCTGGCAGGAACTGAGTAGCCTCAACAACAAATTCAAAGCATTGTTATTTGGGCCCTCTATAGTGTGGATCTTGACTGTCTCCTAAATGCCCATGTGTTAAAGGCTTGGTCCCCAGAGCAGTACTAATGAGAGGTGCTAGAATTTTTAACAGGTGGGGCTTAGTGCAAGGTTGTCATGGGTTGAATCAAAATATCACCTAAGGGGTTCATGTGTCCAAAAGTGGGCTTTTGAAAGGTGATTAGATCATGGGACACTAACCTCATAAGTGGGTTAACCTGTTAATGAATTCATTCCTCTATGAGCTGTTAGGAGGTAGGGCCTGGTTGGAGGAAGTAGGCCTCTGGAGCATAACCTAGAAAGGTGTTATTCTTGTCTCTGATCCCTTTTCCCTCCCTCTGGCTTTACCCTCCTTCTCTGCTTCTTGGCTACCATTAGGTGACCAGATTTTACCCATGATACCCTTCTGCCATGATATTTCTGCCTTGGAACAAACTGACCATGGACTAAAGCCCAGAAACTATGAGCTAAAATAAATCTTTTCTTCTGTAAATTGTATATGTCAGGTATTTGGGCCATAATGGCCAAAAGCCATTGGAGGTGTGCCCTTTAAAAGGATTTGAGGATCACGGTCCCTTCCTCCTCTTTTTTTGCTTCCTGGTTGGTAAGGTGAGCAGTCTGCCACTTCACTTCTGCCATGATACGCCACCTCATCACAGGCTCAAAGCAACAAGACCACTCAGTTATGAACCTGAACAGCCAAAACAACAACCTTTTCTCCTTTTAAGTTGGCTCTCTCAGGTATCTTATTACAGTGATGGGATACCGACTCACACAGGGCTCCAGGCCAGAAGAGAGAGTGTCATTAGCAACATGACGATGATGTACATCACAGATCAGATCAGAAACCCAGAGGTGTTGTATACCTCAACAAAGATCTCATGAAAAACAAATGATCAAGCTGAGTTTCAGACTGTTTACTCTTCCATTTTTTCTGAACATGGTTTCCAAATAAAACAAGCTGAGCAGCCAAGAGTCCAACTTCAGCAAAGATCTGAGGAACCAACAAAGAGACCTGAGTTTGCTTGGACAGCATCCATATCTTGCCTTCCTCCGGCTCAGGCAAAGAGGACAGAGATCACCAAACACAGCTTTCTGGCCATTCCCCCCGAGGCCGCCTGGGCATCAGGCACATGCAAAACATTGCCAGGAGATTCAGGAAGCTGCTGTGCATCTGCATATTTAGGAAATGCCAACTGCGGCCTCATGTGTCCCTGTGAAAAGGCCTGTCACTCCCAGGCTTCTCCTTCTGACACAAAAGCAAAACGGTATTATTTGGAAACCAAGAGAGTCGCTGATGGTTTGTATTTTTACACTAAATTGAATTTTGCCACTTGTACTGCTTGAAGCCCTCTAGTGCTGCTCTCTGGTGGTGGATCCATAGAAGGAACCATTGGTCACACGTGGCGATTTGAATTTAAATTCTTTTTTTTTTTTTTTTTTTTTTTGTTTTTCTTTCTTTTGGTACCAGGATCCAACTCATGACATTGTGCTTGCCAGGCAGGTGCTTGTGCTGCTGAGCTAAATCCCCTACCCCTTGAATTTAACTTCTAAATAATTAAAACTAAATAAAACTAAAATTTCTCTGTCTGTCCTAATGGTCACATCCTAAGCGCTCAGTAGCCAAGGAGAGCAGTGGCCACAGCCGACACGGAACATTTCCATCACCACAGAAAACTCCACTGGACTGCACTGCTGCAGGGGCTTCTCACTGCAGTTCTGGGATGAAACAAGTGCTCAAACCCGTCACCCTCCTCTGCAGCTTCATCTTAGCCACTCACTGCCTCCATGAGGAGCTGAGGCTCTGAGAGTAGCTTTCCCAAAGTCAGCACAGCTAAAAAGTATCAAAACTCAACTCTGAGCCCAGGTTTGGTCCACAGGCCTTCGTTGTGGGCCTGTCAAGGTATTTCTCACCCGGCAGCACAAAGCTAAGGCCCTTCATCCTGCGCTTCCCATTTCAAGCCTGTGCCCTGACAGCTTCTGCATGGCAGGAATCAAACTGCCTCCTGCCTGTGACCATGCCAAGGTCAAAAGCAGAATAAATGAGCAAGCTATGGCCTGTCCTCTTCTATCAGCACAAGGGACATTTCTCTGAGACGCTGGTTCTCACTAACAAAGGGCCTGGGGTGGACAGCTTATTTATTTATTTTAAATTTAAAACATACAGTTTAGGAGAAATTTCTGGATGGCGACATAACATACATACCAAGAGCACACCCACATGCAGGAATGCCAACACTTATACAAACACAGATAAACACAGTGAAGGACACACACACTTCTTAATATAGAGGACAGTGACCACACCCAAAGCATTTCAGGAAGATGGCCAGGAAAGCATCTCCCAGCCACTGATAAGCTGTTTCCCCGAAGCCAGTGGCCTTCTAGTTTTATCTCTGACAAATCTCCAAGCTCCAAAAATAAGCAGCACTGAAGGCTGTTCAGAGGTATAGAAAGTCAGAGAACGTGACGTGGAAGGTGGGTGATAGGCAGGGACAACCAGATGCTATAAGGCAGCCCATAGGTGACTATTGTTACTGTCAGGGGACCTGGGGAACAAGATACCACTGTGCCAACATCCTGGCCAGACAAGGCAAATGGCAGAGCCACCTATGTCTTCCCCAGGTGAAGCACAGATCTCCACAGCTCACCAAGAGCCCCCTAAGCCACAGCAAGTAAATAAGTGCCCACAGGGAGAAGCAAGTCAGGGGAGACGGTCCAGACAGGGGCAAAATGGGACGTGTCAGAGACAGAGTAAAAGCTCAAGGATATCTGCAAAAACCCGAGCAGAGGAAATGCTGACTTTCTGCAATCACACAAACAGGAAAGAACTCACATAAGAATGGATAATGGATAAACAGAAAGTGACATATTTCATTGTATTTAGTATACAATGGAACAGTACCTAACAATTTACAAAGCAGCTAATACAGTCCAAACAAATGAATTCCATAGCCATAGCATTAAGCAAAAGAACATAGATTCAGGGAACATGTGTGATCATGTGGCTGTTGTTATGGAAAATTCAGTAATTGGCAAGTGGGCTACATAATTAGAGGCAGACTAGTGTTTACCTCTGGTGGGAAGGGTCATGATAGGGACTTGAAAGCAACGTGAGAGAACTGGGTGTCTAGAAATGTTTTTCTTTTCATCCGTTCATACACTTAAGATGCATGAGCTTTGCTGTGTGCATGTTACTCTTCAGTATTTTTTGCTTTAGAGAGAGTGGGAACTTGCTGGCCATCTGGTGAGTCTGTCGGAGGCACAGACTGGATTTCACCTGCTAAGCTTCCCCTGCAGGGAGTGTCCTTCCCCCTGTAGTTCAGCCAAGCTCTCTTCCTGGGGTAGTAAAAGAGCCCTAGCAGAAGCACCGCACAGTGGTGCATTCCTATAATCCTCGTACTCTGGGGAGGCTGAGACAATAGGATCTCAAGTTTGAGCCCAGTCTGGATAGCCTGGTGACTTAGTCAGACTGCCTCAATAAGAGCAAAAGTAAAGGGAATGGGGGAAGCTGAGAATGTAGATCAGTGTGAAGGCCCTGGGTTTAATCCCGTTTAGAAAAAAAATAGCCCCAGAAGACCTCACAAAAGGGTCTTGTAGGAAATAGTCTAAGTCAGAGAGGGTCCCACTCCACGAAGAGGGGATCAGATCTCGCATATAACCCTTACCCCACCACTCCCCTAACCTTCCAGAAAGCCCTGCTGTACCTGCACAGTGGAAGAGGCAGAAAGTACAGGGTCTCTTCTTATTCCTCTTGATGGTTCCTGCTGCCAGGAAAGACAGCTGAAAATAGCAGACTTCTCTGGAAGAGTATCTAGTCTCATGGTTAGACTGTGAGTTTAACCCTGGGCATCCTCAGTACCAAAATGCACTCAGAAGTCAAGGCCATCCTCTTCAGTCACCATCTTAGACTGTCAGAGCTGGGGTAAAGGTGACAGCTCATGTCAGAGCTGACATAAAGGTCAGCAGCTCTGCAGACATGAAACCAAACAGGTCAGAACAGACAGTGATTTGCTCCTTGAGGTCACAGTCAGTGCCAAAGCCAGAACTAGAACACAGTCTCCTGACACCTAGCCTAGAGCTCTCTTCCTGATGAGGGACATTCACTCCATCTCTGGGCCTCAGCTGGCTCTGGTGTAAAATCAGGCCCCCAGTCTTGACAATCCTCTGATTCCTTCCAGATTCATATCATGTCATTCTCTGGTAAAGGAAGTGAAAGGGGGGACACAGATTTCCAGAACTGACTCAGTTTATTCTTTTAGAGGTGGGGGGCGGGGAATGAAATCTAAGCAAGTGAAGCTTCCAGGGAAGGTCCCTGAGATCTCAGCACCCCTCATTCCTCACACAGAATGTACCATCTCCAGTGCTGGGCTCACAGGGGCTCCTTGGTCTGGAGATCCATAGCAAAACATTCCCATGAGTCCCAGAGATGTGTCCACAGAGGACATGTCACCATGGCAACCAGCTGGAGTCTGAAGAGTGAGAAGGCAGCGAAGTGTGGCCTGGCCAGTGGCCTTGCCATAGAGAGGCCTCCGCTAGGGAAGAGGAGATGGTGACCGCAGGGGAGGTATGGGCACATGAGATATTCAGCAAAGAAATTTCTAGAAACTATAGTTAGACCCAAAAAGCAGATTAGGAAGAAACAGAGTATCCCATTTTGGAGTTATTGGGTAGACTGTTAGCTAAATGGGGCTGACAGTCAGAAGAACAATCTGGCTGCAGTTAAATTCTAAGCTTCAATTAAAATATAGAAGAGAAACAGACATATTTTATCTCCAGTGCCAACTCTGGCTAACGGATAATGAGGATGTAGGAAACTTATTATGTGTTAGCTAGGATAAGCAACACAAGCCGCAGTAATACCTAGTTCCCAACTCTTATTGACTTAATAAAGTAGTGGCTCATTTAGGGCTCATGTTACAAACCAAGCCAGTACGTGTGCCTCTCCAAAGAAATTTCCTTAAATGTCAACTCAGCCACCCAGGTTCCTGTCACTCTAGGACAGCTCATCTCCCACAGAGGTCCTCCACAGTCACCCCAGAAGGAAACAAACCATGTGAGTCCATGGCCTGTCCACCCTAGAGGTAGCAGGCAACCCAGTGGCCACAGTAGCTGATCCCAACTTAACTGCAAGAAAGGTGGGAAATATAGTCCTTTGTGTTGCTAGAAAGAAGTTGGCCCAGTAACAGTCTGGTCACTGTTGTAGTCCTTGCCATAAGCCTGAGCCAGGATGAGACCAAAGAGATCTATGACCAATTAACAATGTCCGTCACTGTCATATGAGTGTGAAAATCACAGGACACGCAGGGGCATGAGGCAAGAATGAGTGTAAGCTGGTTCTCCAAGAAACAGACCTGGATTTCTGGGCAACCCTGGGATTTTTTTCGCACAAATGCAAGTCCTTGGAGCTGAGGCCTTTGTTCCATAGCTCATCTGTCATCCCGTATTGTTCTTCTCAGCTTATTGAGGACAGAAAATGTTGGAAGATGATCCAGCTTAGACAGCTCTCAACACAGCTCCTCTCCTTTTGATCTCAGTTAGCTCTGGCTGGCCCAACACTGCCTGACCAAAATCAAAGCCAAAGACATGAAATGTTCAGGCACTGTGGTGGGCAGTGCCAAAGGTTTCACACCCAAATCTTGAAGGACTGGCAAATGTTCCATGCTACTGGTAAGGGAAATTAAAGTCCAAAATGAAATTAAGGTGGAAATTAAAGTTAAAGATGGAATTAAGGTAGTTGATCACATGACCCTGAGTTGGGGAGATTATCTCAGATCGTCTGCATGAGACCCATGAGTGCAAGAGGAAGATGGACGGGTAGGATCAGGGAAGGAGATGCCCCACTAGGAGCAGAGGTTGGGGGCACATAATTGCTGGCTTTGAAAATGACAGGGCCCACAAGCAAGGAACACAGGCAATTTGAAAAACTGGGAACGGCCAAGAGATGAATACTCTCTTAGACCCTCCATGGGAAACATAACCTTGAGTGTTCAGCCATGAATCCCAAGTCAGACTTCTCAGATAAAAATTCTGCATTCTTTTTTATTCTTTTGGTTTCTTGTATTTTGTCTTAGTCTTTTATTAGCTCATATTTGCAATACATAATTAATGCATTCATCATGGGGAGTAAATACATATACATACCAACCTTAATTTTTTTTACTTACCCATACTCCTCTCTTCTTGCCTCTCTCCCTCCATCCCAAGATCTTCCCATCTCCAAAAGGCCTACTTTTCTGTTTCCTATCATCTATATTTTATTACACCCTACAAAAAATTTACAGTTTGGGTTGCTCATATAAGAGGAACCATGTGATATTTAACCTTCTGCATCAGATTTATTCCACTTAGCATTATGGTCTCAAGGTACCTCCATTTCCCTAAAAACAAAAAAGTTTGTGATCTTTAAGCCTCTAAATATATGGTAACCTGTTACAATAGCAAGGGAGAACCAATATGTAATGAAATTTTCATCATTTCCAGTTATAAGGCAAGACGAAAGGTGATTAAGGCTCTAGAACCCTCCTGAATTTCGTGAAACCACCTCCAAGATTCTAGATCACTTTCACCACTGTATGAAAATGTTACAAGCTTTATTTCATTCATCTTTTGATGAATATTCAGCCATGTGCAGTATTTGTCTATTTCAAACAATGCTTGCCATGAACACTGTCACGGAATCGTGACACAAGCAGTTCTGGTGCAGAGGACTTCTGTCCTCCCTGAGAAGTCCTCGCTACCAAGGAGCTTTTCTGACTGATCACATCCTCCATGGCCACAAGAAAGTGTCCGTTCCAATCGCTGGGTTCTGCCTTTCTCCACACAATCTGGAAATGGAAATGCATCATCTCCAAGGTGATTCTACCTTGTAATGAATGCAGTTGAATGAAGTCCACCAAGGCAAGACAGTATTTTCTCTCTCTGCCAAAGCAATTCAGATTTCTTTTACTACTAGTTTTATTGCTGTAAAGTGATGATACAATGATTTAAATAGAGGCTTGTTAGGATGATAATTTCTATAGTGATAGTGTATAATTTAGGTAATTTTCAATCATACATTAATGATTCCCATGTTGTTCTGTTGTAGGTAGAAGGAAGTGTTTTTATTGTTAACAAGTCCAATGAAAGAATCCAGAATTTTTTTAAAAAAATTTAAAGAACACCTCCTGAAAGGTAGACTTCAGAGTCACCATGACCAACACCCATATAAAACATACAAGTTGAGTACCTATTATGTGACAGGCAGAATGTGAGGCTGTGGTGAAGGAAACTGAGGCAATGGCCAGTCCCTAGCCTGGCACACAGTAGGCACTTTATAAATGGGCATTTCCTGCAGTGGGAGGGGCACTGAGCCCATCATCCTCCATGCAGTGGACTCAAGGTCTGACTGTGCCCAACCCTGCAGGAGGCCTGGTGAGAGATGAGGTGGGCATAGCCACAGGCCTGGTGCTGCCTGGCTTTTAGGCTTGCCCCTTCCCTCCTGTCCCACAGGCAATCCCAGACGCCTAAGCATAGCAGGGAGGAATAGGGGTTACTCACAAGGGGTGGCTCGCCTCATCTCCACTCCCTGCGTGGTCCAGGTTTTGTGACTTTTGACCCAGGCCTAGATGCACCTACACAGATTCTCCTCTACTGAGCACAAATTCAGGTTCAGTCATGTCACTCTGGAGAGCTCAGGCAGCTTCTTTTCTCTATATCCCAGCGGATGCTTTATCCACTCAGGTCCTGGTCCTTCTCTTCAGGATAATGTCAAAGAGCAATCACAGGGACAGTATTTGGAATCACTCAGGACAAGCAGGAGTCTGGCTTTCTTACTATGTGATGCCAGGCAAACTCTCACCCTCTTCGAGTTCAGGTTCCTGGAAAGAAGGATGCAGTGCTCTTGGACACACAGCATAAGCGCATGCACAGAAATGACCTTGCTATGATGCCTTTATATGAGGTCCCCAAGGAGATGAGTCTCCCATCCATCTCTTGCTCTCCACCACTTCATTTGAGCTGACCAGGAGGCAAAGATTCCCCCACCAGCTTCCCCAATTCTCCCACTTATTCAGGCTTCCACAGACATCGCAGGGCTGGACACTGGCCATACACAGTCAGGGAGGCTATGCCCCAGCTCTAACTCTTGTGGGACTCACATCCAGATGGAAGCAAGAAGCAAAACCATATGCGGGTGCCAACAGAGCATGCACAAGTGGTGGTAAATGCTCTGAACACCCAACCAGATACTGCATAAAGGGGCTAAGGGCAAGGCAAGACCTGGCTGGACAGGCAAGACCTGGCTAGACAGGCAAGACCTGGCTGGGCAGCCAGGGAAGGAAAGCACACTGGAACGGAAACTGGAAGAGCAAATAGAAACAAGCCATGGTGGAAGTGGCAGGCAGTGAGGAAAAGGACCTGGAGGAGGGAACGGCCATGTGCATAGCTCTGAGCAGGGAGTCACTCCACGAGGCCTAATTGTTTCAAAATCAGGGGAATGTGGTCTGGGAAAAGGAACCATGGGCTCAGGGTCACACCAACATCAGTGAGTTGGGGTCAGGAATAGAAGTCAAGCCTACTCCTCCTCCCCAAGTGCAGTGGTCCTCTGCAGTATGGTCCCACGTCCGATTCCGCCCCACCATCTCCAGGATTCTGTACTCTACCTACCGCTGTCTCAGCCTCCCAAACTGTAGAGTTCTTAAGCTGCCTCCTTTTGCCTCTGTTTCCCCATCTCTGAAGTGGTGCTGTTATCACCATGACAGGTGACCATGAGGACACCAGGTGGCCGTGCCTCACGGGGTACCTGGCACACAGAACACACCCAGATCCACAGGGCAGCCCTCAGCTGGCCAGTTTCCTACATTGTTGCAGGTAAGTGTGGGACCAGTGAGGCGTGAAAAGGGGACTCATCTGGACCTGAGCCCTTGCTGACCACACAGCAACCCCCCAGGCCCTCCCAGAAAGTCTGGGCCCAGCAGGAACAGAAATCAAGGGAAGGGAAGAGAGGGCCCAGGTCTGGAAATTTATCAGGTTTTGAGTGACTTTCCCTACCTGGAGTCAAGGACGCTGCTCAGCAGGAGGGAGCCCTGCAGACTCTGCCTGGAACAGAGAGTCAGGGTGACTGGACACCTCCAGCACGTGGCCGTAAGGACTCAAAGATGCTACTCTCCTGGGGGTACACTGATGACCGTACAGGGCCCTTCCTCCAGTCCGAGCACATAGTAGGTGCTTAGTCACTTTCATTATGGTGGAGGCTCAGTAATAACTTCAATCAGGAGAAATCACCCCGTTTTCCCCCTAAATCCTTGGGAGACTAGGGAAGATCCTGCTAGGAGGTGAGAGGTCCCCGCAGCAGGTGTGACACCTGGGACAGGGCAGCCACTCTAGCCTCAGTGCTCAGAAGGGAAATCAACATGATCACAAAGTAGCCCGTGGCCCCCTCTGACCCCTGCTGTGTGACCCCTGCCCCCAGGAGGCTTTGCAGACTGATGTCCATCAAAACCCACAGCTAGCTGTAGACTGTGGGGACCCTCAGCACTTTTCCTTTTGTGGCTTTTCACCCCATAAAAAAATTATTAGCAGTTATACTTTTTTTTATGATACTCAGCATTGAACCCAGGACGTTCACACTATGTCCAGTATGTCTCAGCCTGTTTGTTTATTCGTTTAGGTTTGTTTTTGATTTTGATTTTTTATTTTTGTTTTTGAGACAAGGTCTTGCTAAGTTACGCACACTAGGTTTGAACTCTCAAATCTCCTACCTCAGCCTCCTAGAGACCTGAAATTCCACGCACATACCACCATGCCTGGCAAGCAATTACACCTGTGACTGTTTTTATTGAAAGACAATTATAATCCAGTTTGGACAATATTGTTAAGATTTTAAAGAGAAGTTAAAACATTTTTGTTAGTTTCTGCATTCATTTCCTGTTGCTACTGTGAAAAGCTACTGCAAATGGTAGGACTTAAACAACACAAACATTGTTTTAGAGCTCTAGCAGCCAGAAGGTGGCCACGAACCTCCTGGGTTGACATCAGGATGTAGACGGGTTGACATCAGGATGTAGACAGGTAGCATTCCCTCTGGGGAGGGTAACACTCTCCCTCAAGGAGAAATCCCTTTTCTGAACTCTTCTGACCTCTAGAGCCCAACATATGCCTGGACCTGGGCCTCTTCCTTAATCTTCATAGCAGAGACAGCTGTCAAGTCCTCCAGTCCTTCATCTGACACTCACTCTCGCCCTTTTCACATTTAGAGACCCTGTGGTCACACTGGCCCACAAGGATAGTCTCAGTTTAAGGTCAACTGATTAGCAACCCTAATTCTACCTGTTGTTTCAATTTCCCTTTGCCAATATGGTGACATAGACATGGCCCTGGACTTTAGGGTATAGGCCTGTTTAAGGCCCCTCTTCTGCCACCCATGGCCCCCAAAGGTATCTCAGATCCAGGCAGTGGGGCTGTTGTACCTAATGGATCAATCAGCTCTAGTCATTAGCATCCCCACTATGGAACCAGGGAAACTCAGGCTCAGAAAGCAGGAGCCAAGCTTTAATCCCAGCACTCTGGGAAGATGAGGCAGGAGGAAAACAAGTTCAAGCCCAACCTGGGCAACTTATCAATCTAGTTTCAAAATAAAAAGAGAATTTTAAAAGTCTGGGGATGTAGCTCAGTGCAATGACTTATGGTTCAGAGCAGGTAGTAGCTGGGTTCAGGGAATGGGAAGTCCTACTGGAGAACCAAAGCTACATATAGCAATTGTCCTGGTCCCTGGGAGGCTAGGTAAGTGGAGTACTGGACATCAGGGCCACTGTGCCACTTGCAGGCACTGATGGGTAGAGACAAGTGGTTGCCAGGCTGCATGATCCACAGCCCTGTAGATGCCCCTCTGCACCGTGTGCTGATCTTACTACACCATACTCATTCATATCCAACATCTATGACCAGAGACAGAAATCACATTGGGGGAAGTGAGTGACTTACCAAATTTGCATTTGTTTCTTCCTTATCACCTACCAATAAGCAAATGCAAATAACGGTTATTTATGGGAGGTTCCTATTAAGCAGCAATTAAATTGCCAAGGTGCTATGACAAGTGGAATGATGCTGTGAGATTGTCCTCTTCCGGGTGGGGGACACCAAACTGCAGGGCTGGCTGGAGACTCCCATAGGCCCCTGCTCGGTATGTGGGAGCGCAGCAGTGGTTGCAGTGGGGGGAGAGGGAGTGTCTTATAGAAGTCAAGGACTCTGAGCTCTGAGATGGGAAATCAAGAGCGAAGTCAGGGACACCAGGGAAAGTGACAATGGATCTTCCAGGGGCTGATCAAAAGAGCAGGCAGCAGAGCACAAGTGTGGTGAGGAAGGAGAAGAGTCCAGACCCTGAAGGGGCACCGAAAAGCTGCT
Source organism: Cavia porcellus (assembly GCF_034190915.1). NCBI lineage: Eukaryota > Metazoa > Chordata > Mammalia > Rodentia > Caviidae > Cavia > Cavia porcellus. The sequence goes on from NW_026947487.1 coordinate 98,606,051, forward strand.
AGAGCACTCCCGGATCATAGCACCTGCCACTTGCACAATAGCACCTACTATGCTCCGCACACCTGATGGACAGCTTCTTCTTTAACGCCCACAGTGTGATAGCCGCAGCTGCCATATGTTGGCACACTGACTACAAATGGCACTGTCCCTGCACTCACAATATCTGGTAGGAGTATTTCCTGTTCCCCAGGCAAAAAACCGAGATACGGAGAGGTTAATTCACCTGCACATGATCACACAGCTTGGGGGCCTAGAATTCACACTAAAGGGGTAGAGGGCCAAGGACTAGAGAGCAGCAGGCTGCTCCTCACTCTGCCAGGCTGATCTCAGCAACTGAGAGTCCCAGGGAAACCCAGCCATCCCCTGGCCCCAATCCACCACACCCCAGGCAGTCTCAATCTCAGCCTAACAGTGACAAGGGTCTCAGAATGGGACAGCAGTGCAGGGTGGGAACATGGGAACGGAACCCCAACTCTACCCCTGAAGATGCCCACTCCAATCCCTCAAAGGTAATTCTGCCTAATGTTTATTGTCTTTCCTTTTATTTATTAGCCAGGCTATCACAAAATTTATGCCAAATCAATGTCGAAGCAACATTCTCGCTGCAAGAATTGATTTCTTTTCTTTATAGTGAATCTGGTTTATTTTGAAAGCCCAGAGCAAAAATCTAACATTGGCTAAAAAGATGCTGCTTGGTGAGAGGATTCCTGGAAAGCCAGAGCCCTTCTGGGTGAGTGGCCTTGGGCTTCAAGGTTCTTGGTTCCCCAGGAAGTACAATCTAGGCCAAGGAGGGCTAGAGAGAAGGAAGATACAGCACTAAGCACCTCCCATGTGCCAGAGGAAGCGCAGAGTGAGCATCAGCACCTTGGCAATGCTGGGGAGCAGGTGTGTGTCCCCCACCTCCGCCCTGGTCCCCTCTTCCTGAGTAATGAAACTGAGGCACAGAAATGTTGAGAAATTCACCCTAGCCACATAGTTGACTTGGTTTTATCTGCCTCCCAGCAAATAAGCCTTCCTTGAATCTAATGGATATAGAGGTTCCCCCCCCCCAAAGTAAATTTACTGAGTTTGTGAAACCACATCACAAAGTGGATTGTTAGAACTCTGGACACATTCCTGTAGGAGTAATGTGAGGCATTCAGCCCAGCTTCCTGACCAGTGAGTACCTGGACACCCAACTTAGGAGAAATAGGACCAATTTTGTGTCATAATAAAATGAAAAGTAACGACAGATATCTTCATAATCAGCTGAAATGCCAACCTTAAACAGGCATATGCAGTTTGTCACAAAGCCTAGAATTCAGGAGTAAACATGGTACACATATTTTTTGTGGGAGAAACCCCAAAGTATTTTGCATGATGCATATACTCCACCTTAAAAGTTACAATTCTCTCACATCATAAAGTAGCAGGGTGCTATCACAGAATCATAGAATTTCACAGGCAGGATGGATCTTAAATATTTAGGTTTTGTCACTTGATCCTGGGGTCCTCATGACAACCACAATGGCAAGGCTGTCCAGCCTCCACTCAATCATTCCCTAAGGACAGGGAACTCACTACCTCCCTAGCCTCCTCTTCTACTCTGGAGTAAACTTCCCTGCAGCTGTTCCCTGCATATCCTAAGCTTGCTTGGAAATAAAGGAACATAGTACATACCCAAGCCAGCAGACCCTAGGGAGAGATCCTGTCCTTGATTAATCTTCTATCACTTGTTAGCTCTGTGAACTTATGTAAATTATTTAATCTCTGTGAACCTTAACTTTCCAATCTGTTAAATGCAGATCAATAAAAAAAAATACCTATCTCGTACACTATTAGGATAGCCAAATAAGGCAATTCATGTTTGCTATCATTATTGTTATTAATTTTCTTATCTCACACATCAGCCAAGTGTCCTCCAATTCTCTCATCATATGTGCCTCCCCTGTCATTAGGTAACTGCTTGTAACATTTATTTAAGCTCAAGTTCAGAGCCCTCAACTTATAATTATTACATACTGAAACCATATATTCACCCTGTCAAAACCTTCAGACCCTATTACCCTATCCAGCCCTATCCCATCAGGGTTTGTGTAACCCACGGATTCAGTCAATAGACAATGGATATCTTCTAAGTCATTGATGGGGCAGCTGATTTCAATGGACCTGAGATAGAGTCCTGTGGCACTGAAGACCTCCCTCTGGGCCAATACTACCCAAACTGCGTTTTCTGGAACTTTTGCCTCCCATAGGATGCTGTATGTGATTGGGAATAAAGGAGTCTGTGATCAGATGTGATCCGCAGTGTTGCAGGATTTGGAAGATTCATGTAGGGGCACTCTGGTTTGTATCCAAAGACTGAGCCCTGAACAAAGAAAGGGCTCTAGTTTTATATATGTGGTTCAGGTGGTTGGTTTATCTAATGGTATGAAACTGGTAGGTGGACAGATGAGTTTATAGAAGTGAGACAAAGGCAGCTAATCAAGCAGCGACAGTTTGTAACAAGTTTTATAACTTTGTGGGGGATACATAAGGGGGAATTTGCTTAGATTGTGAAAACTTGGCTTTTTCTAAGTCCTGCTTTCCACAGCAGATACTGAAACAGGACTAGCATAAAAAGCAAAGACCCAGCCCCTGATGGTACACTTGTACAATGCATGAAGGCTCATTGTACAAGTGCTTAAATTTGCTCTGGACACTATGAATTGTTTTTATCAAAGAATCACACCCAACAATTTCCCTGAGCCGGCAGCAGACAGTCACTCCCCTTTCTCGAGTAGGCGTCTTTTTAGCTGTACCTTTCCTGGGTAACCCAGAGCACACCAGTCCTGAGACATCCTGAGGTTCTCATCTGGCCAAGAGGAGCCAGGAGGGGGAAGAACAGCTGTGATTCATCTTAGACCCTGGCACCCACTCCAGAAGGCTGCTTCCCTCACTTCCTGCCGCCCACCAGCCTGTTCATATCAAGAACAAACCTGCTTGGGCCACAGGAGGCAAGGAGCACCCGCACCTCCCCAGGATCTCTGAAAGCCAGCACCTCCCTCAGGCTGTTCTTCTAGTGAATCAGTGTCCAGGCACAGGTCCCCTGAGCATGGCCGAGCTGACCTGCCTGGGCAAATTTCCGTCATTCCAGATCTCTCTCTGTGCCCCAATCTGCCCCTAACAGGGCCCCAGGCTCTTGTGCCACTCCTGGGATCAGGAGTGAGCTCCCCTCAGCCACCCATAATCAGGAAATCCACCAACATCTCACTCGCCTTCTCAAAATATAGCTTGGAAAAGGGATTCAGGCTCCCAAAAGTATCTGCCTAAACATCTGTGAACGGATCACGCCTGCTTTTTCCTCTTTTGTTCTCTGGTCTCCTGGAGGACCTTTTGCCAGTTTAAAGAAACTCGACAGTTCTCACTGGTGGCCACTAGATGGCCAGCCATTTACTTTTCCAAAGAAAGTTCGGCACTTGAGGGATTGCACAGGACTTCAAGCTAAACAAAAAGTCCTGGAGAGGACGAAGGGTGTAAAGCCTCCTCCATCCACTGGGCCCCATCACTCGGACTCATCCTTTAATCTCCCGAGCTTCTCCGCTTCCACAAGGGCGTTAACAGTGGCGCATCCTAAAGCCTAGAGTGCACACGACACCCTGTCAGAACTTAAAAATACTGAAGTCCCGCTGGAAGCAGCGGCACACACCTGTACGTTTGAGTCCAGCCTGTAAAGCTTGGTGAAAAACTCTGTCTCAAAATTTAAAATACTGAAAAAATACTAAGAAATAGACTGCACGGCTGTAGGTGCTCCAGGTGAATTCTCAGTGTCCCAAGGAGACAGGGAGGGAGGCAAAGAGGAAGGGAAGGAGAGGGGGAAAGAGGAGGGGAGAGGAGAGGAGAGGAGAGGAGAGGAGAGGAGAGGAGAGGAGAGGACAGGACAGGACAGGACAGGACAGGACAGGACAGGAGGGGGGAGGGGAGGGGAGGAGAGGAGAGGACAGGAGAGAAGGGGGAGAGGGGAGGGGAGGAGAGGAGAGGAGAGGAAGGGGGAGAGGGAAAGGGAGAGGAGAGAGGGGAGGGGAGGAGAGGAGAGGACAGGAGAGGAGAGGAGAGAACAGGACAGGACAGGACAGGAGGGGGAGAGGGGAGGGGAGGAGAGGACAGGACAGGACAGGAGGGGGAGAGGGGAGGAGAGGAGAGGACAGGAGAGGAAGGGGGAGAGGGGAGGGGAGGGGAGGGAAGAGAGGAGAGGAGAGGAAGGGGGAGAGGGGAGGGGAGAGGAGAGAGGGGAGGGGAGGGGAGGAGAGGACAGGACAGGACAGGAGAGGAAGAGGGGAGGGGAGGAGAGGAGAGGACAGGAGAGGAAGGGGGAGAGGGGAGGGGAGAGGGGAGTGCGGAGGGGAGGGGAAGAGAGGAGAGGAGAGGAGAGGACAGGACAGGAGAGGGAGAGGGGAGGGGAGGAGAGGAGAGGAGAGGAGAGGAGAAGAGAGGAGAGGACAGGACAGGACAGGACAGGACAGGACAGGACAGGACAGGAGGGGGAGAGGGGGGGAGGAGAGGAGAGGACAGGAGAGGAAGGGGGAGAGGGGAGGGGAGAGGAGAGAGGGGAGGGGAGGGGAAGAGAGGAGAGGAGAGGAGAGGAGAGGAGAGGAGAGGAGAGGAGAGGACAGGACAGGACAGGACAAGACAGGACAGGAGGGGGAGAGGGGAGGGGAGCAGAGGAGAGGACAGGAGAGGAAGGGGGAGAGGGGAGGGGAGCAGAGGAGAGGACAGGAGAGGAAGGGGGAGAGGGGAGGGGAGAGGAGAGAGGGGAGGGGAGGGGAAGAGAGGAGAGGAGAGGAGAGGAGAGGAGAGGAGAGGAGAGGAGAGGAGAGGAGAGGAGAGGAGAGGAGAGATACTCCCCTGCACCTAGGTCAATTAAACCAGACCACCACCCCTTCCTATTTTGTACCTGAGGGTCTGCAGATGGAGTCAGTTCCAGTGCACAGCCCTAAGTAAGACTGCTCCAAGCCCTGTTCCCAAACTGGAGCCACCATCAGAACCACAGAAAACTCATTAGTACCACAGGTCCCTGGCTCCTCCACCGTGTGTTATGCAGCAGGTCTGCGTGGGACCCCAGAATCTGCTGGCGCTGCTGGTCGAATCACATGTGGACAGCTTCTGCCCTGAGAGGGAGAGAGGACTGACACGCAGCTGCCTGGTCCACAGGAGGTTGTGTGGGAGGGTTTCTTTTTCTTCTCCTCCTTCTCTTTCCTCCTTTCCTTCTTCTTCCTCTCCTCCTCCTGCTTCTTTTCCTCCTTCTCCTTCTCCTCCTCCTCCTTCTTCTTCTTTTGGGAGAGAGAATCAAAATCTGTTTTTATAACCCTAGAGTTACAGGCATTTGTATCAAAATATGTATAACTATAGAATATGAAATAACCTATTAGTGAGGAAACCAAATAATGTACTAGAACAAAAACATAATGCAAGTTACATGTGATGTAAAAATCACCAAAAAAAAGTAAAAGACAAGAAAGAAAGTACATGGTTTATTCCAGTCACAGTTGAACTTTTTAACAAAATGGCAGTACCTCTTTGTATATATCTGATATGTAGATATGCTTCTGCACATCAGACAGCCTTCTGTAACTGTATGATAACTCATGATTTAAAACTTCATTGTCTCATGGCTTTTTTTTTCTAGTCAATCTTTGTATCCTCAGTTTAGGTAATACAGGTTGTATAAAGGCCTGTCATCAACATTCCCTTAACCAGAATAAACCTAAATGTACTTCGTAACAGACCCTCTACATAAATATGAGCAATTACATCATAACAACTCCTCACAAAGGAAAAGTATGTAAGAAATGGGTGAGGGAGAAGCTAGAGGACGCACAGTAAACAAGATAACCTTGATTCTTCCAGGAGTAGATCTACAAGCAATAAAGAGAATGCCTTCCACAAAAGATCCCTTTATACAGGCAGAATCTGAGATGGCTTAAATAACTGCTCAAAGAGAGAGAGCTGCCTGCTGAACAGAATATCATCCACTTCTAAGTCCTATAGAGAAAGGCTCCTGCGGCCACAGATATCTCAACTATGGTCTGACTGGATACCCCAAGAGTTTTTAGCATTTTTTAAAGAACTTATCTGTCCATCATCTGTATATTTATTCATCTCAAGGGATTTTTTTTTCTGGGAGTAGGCAACTCTTTTCTTATCATGACTGAAATATTGTGTGCTTGATTTTCACAATTATAGAGTAACTTTCACCCCAGGATTAGTGGCCTAGTTTTGGTTCACATGTGTTTTAATAAGCTTCTGAATTTGTCGTACCTCACCTAGGAAGTGGGATGGGCAGGGCGGCTGAGAAATCACCACCCTAGCCAATGTCTAGAATCCCTGGTCCCCAAAATATACAATTACATTTTTTAAAATTCCTCAAAGGTTGACAATTTAAAGGAAGAGTAACAGGGTCATATTACAAAAAGACATATCCGTCTCTCTCCTGATATGTACTTATAAGAAACATTGACTGCATTGAGGGGAACCCTAAAAACATAACCCTAATGTAGCACTGTGGCAAGAATGCCTCTTGCTCCCATAGTTTGTGTGATGCTTTCACTACTGAACTGATCATTGGTGGCTCCAGAGAAACTCCAGAGGAGTTGCCTTGGCTTTAATGGGGCATAAGACTAACTTTGTCATCAAGGTGCAGAAACATGGATCTGTCAGATACGCACTAGTTCTTTAGAATATTTCCTCCCTTTAGAATATTCCTATTGATTAATTATTAATTTTAACTTTATGAGTTTCATTATATTAAACAATGAGTGCTTGGCAGAAAAAATCTCAAAAATATTGAATTTGTAGTATTTATTGTTTATAAAAAAGCATCAAAATGTTCAACATCGACTGCTGTTTGGTATACAAAGTCTGAAAAAGAACATCAGAAATAAATTCCTAGATGAACTACGATGAAAATATCAATAGAACTTTACCAGAAAAATAACCTTTGCTTCAACTGTCACACCAGGGGCAGTCTTCACATTTGACAGCTACATGTTCCATGCACACATCTCACTTACACTGACAGCACCTGTGCTTAGCTTTCCTTTCCTGTGTGGGAGTCTTGTCGCCTCTCTCTCTGTTTTGTTGGGAGATTCCCATTATACTATAATAAGAGCATTTTTAATAAGAAAATCTTATTATTTTACCTATAGAAGACTAAACCTTTTGACGATGACCTATGTAAACATATCACAATGATATATTTAACAGTGTTTATTGGAGTGTCTCCCATAAGGCTATAGAGATCGCTATTCATGAACAAAAGCTCCAATAAGATTTTTCCAGACAGCTTCTCCTTTATTCACCAAAGGGACTCCTGTCCTAAAGTTTCTCCAGCCTAAAAGATTTCTGTTTAATTATCTTAACAAATTTTTGCTGACCTATGAGAATCAGATCATAACACTTAATACAGTATTTTGACCAATGAAGACTCTTAAATTGTTATACACAGACAACAATATGCAGTGCATTTAAAAACCTCTATGATATCACTATGATCCTTTGGCAACCTAAGTGGAAGCATGTCCTTAATTTTAATGACATTTACTTTTTAAGCCAATTGAAATTACAGACAAATGTGTCAAAAAGCCAAAAATCAAAAAGAAGAAAAATGTGTTGAGCTCAAATAAAACAGCTGTTTACTGATTGGACAGACAAACAACAAATCCAATAAGATAAATTGCTTATAAAATCATTGTGCATTCATATATTTTTCAAAACTGAATTATAACAACTTATAATTTTTGAACTTTGTAATTATAGACCTGCCAAGACTTTTCATAGTCAATTAACAAAGATATACTAAGAATTTAAGAGAAGTAAAAACATTCTATCTCGAATTAATATTTTTTATTTTCTCTTAAGAATAGCAGCAACTTTGTGTCACTTGTATAAAGCTTCCAGTTCAGTCGTTGCTACACATTCTGTCACCCATGCAGAACTTCATTCCTTCAAAGAGCATTCCTGGGGTCTCTTTGTAAGTCTTAACACAACAAGGATGTGTCTAAAGGAACTATGAAAATTTAGGACAGTCAGAAACTAACAAATTTTATGTAGAGGTGTACGCCTGGCTTTTATCATTATTGATTTCTTTGGCTGCATTCCCTTGATTGCCGAAATTAAAAATTTTATATTTAAATCTGATTGTCAGGATTTCTGTGTATTTTGGGCCAACCCTGAAATTTTTCTGGATTTGACTTTTACATCTTGGTATGCTTTTAAGTGATTTTAAGCTTTTTGTAGGTCTCCTTTTTGGGGTGCCTTTGCTTCAGCTCCAGTTAGGGGCTGCACCTCTCCCCCTGGTTCTGTGCATACCTGGTACCCCAGCACCAGTCTAAAGGCAAATTTGAATATAGTTTTTATTTATATTCTTAAAAGCCAATTTAAGCGTGGTAATTTTTGTCCTATTCGTGAATGAGAGATCTGTTTGCGATTGTCTCCTGTGTTGCCATGACTACTGATGTCCAACAGCCAGCAGCTAGTGCTGCCACCATTTGATGACCTAAGAGTGACAACTGTGGGTATGCATGAGAAAGAGTGGGCAGTGGTGCACCCTGGGTGGACAGAGCCACGGAGAGGAGCCATCACTGTCGATTGGCACTGGGCCAATTGACCCAATGCCACAAGTCAGGACTCACAGCCTGTTTCCCACTGCAGCTAGCATGACATTTTGACAAAGCTGGCATTTGTGTTTTCCCCACCTCACCCACCCTGACCCAGCTCTAGGCTCAGCAGAACACTATGGTTTCTGCCAGGCAGCTTAGTCAGCACCCACCAGCCCAGTTCCCTCCCCCAATCTGGGGTCTGTGAGAAGTGATGGAAAGAATGCAGTGTAGTGGCATCTCCATGTTCCTATATTTTTGGCTTTCGATATTCCCTTGAACAGCCTGTAGGTGTCTAGATAGGTTAATGCAAGTTTGTTTCTTCCCTGAGCCTTTCATATTGAAAAGGTCTCTCCACAAACACCTCTGGTAATGGTGACTGATGTTTTTGTACTCCCCACAGAGCCTTCACCTTGGAGGTGGCAGTCTCTGTTGGGAGGGTTTTTATTTTCTCTGTGTCCAAATCAGAAGCTGTTGTGAGCTCCATAATGGATTTAAAACTGATTTAACTGAGTTCCAAGTTGAAAAGATCCTAGGGGAGATTATTTCTCCTCCATCATGTGCATATTTGTTTTTTTATAATTCTCTCCCAATTATCAAGATCTAGAGTGCTTGTCTGAGAAAACCATGGATTATATTTGGTTATCTCTTATAGAATTTTTGTTAAAAGTCTTTGTTTAAAAAAAGAAAGAAAGAAAGGAGCTGGGGATTTAGCTCAGCGGCATAAGCGCCTGCCTTGCAAGCAGGCTGTCATGAGTTCAATCCCTGGTACTGAGAAAAAGGGAAAAGACAAAAAAAAAAAAAAAAAAAGCCTTTTGTTGGCACAAAGCCCCTGAGCATTTTAAGATATATTTGTGTGGTGTGGCTTTTCCTGGGCCTTTTAGGCCAAACAAGTTTTGCTCCAAATGCCTCTGGGGTGATAACTCTGACACCAGAATTTGGAGCCTTTAGCTCTGCGATAGAGTTAAAATTGATCTGTGATTTTTCCCTTTGTTTTATTTCTGAATAAAACAAATAAACTGCTTTTCACAATTGGGAAGACTTACCCTTTCTTCCTTGTGGAAGGCTTCTCTTTTCCTCTCTTCACCAGGCATCCCTGGAAAACTTTCTTTCTGTGAAGGTTTTCTCTGTATCAAATCCTTTCTTCTCTGAGTGCACCTGATTCATCCAGGCTTAAAAGATCTAGTACAAGGATTTAGGTCCCTGTTCAGGCACCACTTATCAGGGACCTGACCTAACCTCAATCTCCCAAAATGAGCATATGACAAATGGCTTAAGTAAAAGAGACAAGTCATATTATTGGAGAGGGGGGCTCCAAGAAAGTCAAAATTCTCTGGGAGTAAAGACAAGAACTTCTCTGAGCAGCCTGTATTTATTCCACATATTTGGGGAGGTATAGAAAGTAGAGAATATAAAAACCTGCAAATTTGGAACAGAGGTAGTAAATTTTGTTAATGTTTGATCTCTAAGACTGACAGCTTTATTGCTCTATGAATAGGGAATAACAGCACTGTGAATATAGTTTTTCCAATACATATCCAGGTAGTTCTGTGTTCAACAACTTAACCTTTACATACTCTGGTCTCTAACAACTTCTACCAGAAGAATTAAAAGAAAACATTTTTTAACAAATCCTGGAGTTGTGTTGGGTCTACTGGACCCTCTATGATGCTCGGGTGAACATATGCAAAACCATTTAGACAGAGCATAAAGATTGGTCTCATTTTGCCAATTTTCACTCCTTGCTGTTTGTCACACCAATGTATAAACACATAGATTGATTCCTGTATCTCTCAAGGGAATGTACTGAGCCACCACCAGCTACTATAATGCTACAGTACAAATTTACAGTAGAAAAGTAAGAGATAGGTCCACTGGACCCAGGCTTATACCTCAATTAAGCTAAACCTTCACAGGGCAAGAGGTCTTGTGAGGGAGAGTTATGAGATCTGGCTGGGCTCTGCCCCTCCACAGTCCTCTCATGGTGCAAAGTTCTCTCTTGGTTAGCTAGCCCTCTGACTTGGCCTTATAAGTTATCTCTCTGCTTCCCTTTTTGTCACAGTGCCACTGAATTCCACGGAGCTCAATATCTGTCCTCAAGAGGCACAGTTGCTCCCTGGCCAAAGGTCTCCTGTAGGCACTTCAGACAGGAATAAAAAATTTTGCCTTGAGTCATAAGTTTGGGTGGCTTCCAGACCCAAAGACAGGATTTACTCTTGCCAGAACCTGTACTGCTATTTGCTATTTATACCTGGTGCAGTAGGTCTATAAGACTTCAATGTAGGACCCAGAATTCAACCTTACAGGTAGAAGCAGCCAGAGGCCACATCTCATGGCTGAAGGCAGTTTCTCTGGCTTGCATCATGGGAGTATCAAGGCAAAGGGCCAGGACCCTTGGGAGACATCGAAAGTAGAGAATCTCCACAGGAATGGTTTGGGTTTGGGCCTCTCCCACCCTTCTTTCCCCCTCCCCAATCCTCAACCCTTTCCTGGGTTTTCCTACAGTGACTTCCAGTCACCTCCCAGATTCCAGTGCCCTTCCCAACACTCATTCAGCCTCATTTCTTTCTCAGGGGCACATATAAAATGTCAGTGATGAACCTCAAGCAGAAGCAGATCTAGATCAGGATGAAGCAATAGCCATGGTAGGTGCCTGTGCCAGAATTTTCCCTGCTGTTGGCATAAAGAATGTAGATGGACACTCTGATTCATAACACACAACCAGCACACCAGCAGGGTGGCTCCCAGGAAGAACAGGTTTCCCTTATCCATGGCAAAGAGCTGGAACATAAAGACCCCAAAGGATATGATGAGCAGGATCATAAAGACCTGCACTGTCTTAAGGGCATCTTCATTCTCATATGACAAGTTATAGCCATCACCACTGGTTCAGTTTTTCCAAAAACCTATAGGTGCATTTAAAGCATCTAAAACTACTCAGACATGGCCAATGGTGGAAACAAAGAGTATAATAGTAGCAGTAATGTGGACCACAAATACACCAGCCAGTAATGCCAACATCTTGGCTTTTTCGGTGACTCATAAGTGAAAAAAATTCTAGAGGTCTAGCAACAAAAGAGAGCACCCTGAGTGGCCTCTGTGGTGTTTTCTAACAACTAACTCTCTAATTCTCCAGTACCACCTAACAACTACCATCAGTGCTGGCATGAATGAGCAGAGTGAGCAAATCCAGGACTCAGCCCTGCTAGCAGCCCCAGCCTCAAATAACAATTATTCATGAGGGTCCCAACCAGTCCACACCACTGCAGAGAGCAGATTCAGGAATTTCCATGAGCCTTCCTCATGACCTCGGATTAGGCAAGGCTTTTATGTGTGACAATGGTGGGGATCCTGATACAAGAGTCCAAAATATGGCATCTTGACATCTGAGAAATCAACAAAAGTAGGAAGATCAGTCTGACTTTTTCCTACCTTTGCCTTTTGAAGCAAGTTATAAGAACTTCACTCAAAAAGTCCCCTCCTGATCCCAGAGTCAGAGACACAAGGGCACAGGAAAGAACCTGAACATAGGGGGCTGGGGATTTAGCTCAGCAGCATAAGCGCCTGCCTTGCAAGCAGGCAGTTGTGAGTTCAATCCCTGGTACCGATAAAAATGAAAAAGACAAAAAAAAAAAAGAACCTGAACATACAGCCCCCTCAGTTTATTAGCACCACTTTATACGTCCTTTGTTCCCATGGGTGTCCACTCTCCATCAAGCCAGGCATAAAAATACACAGGCTCTGTTTCTTGAGGTCTTCATTTCTCATATCATTTCATCATATAACTAGAACTTACAATGTGTAATTGAAAATTACAGCAAATGTTTATATTTTTTAAACTTATTGCAGTAAAAGACACCTTCAGAATACTCCTCATCGTGTATCCCATTGTTCTTGCCACCTTTGGAAGCAGTTCTGCACTTTCATATGTTTAGCTGCACTTTCCTAGCTGTCTTGAGTTCCTGACTTGACTCAAAATGTTTATTTACCTTTCATGGTCATTTTGATTTCCAAGAAGAGCCAAAAGTCACCGAGTGCCAGACCCAGTGAACGAGGTGGATGAGATCACACAGTAATGTTTTTTCTGGTCTGCAGAGTGGTCTGCACTCTGCAGTAGCATCCATTGTCTTTTCTGTCATACCCTGTAAAGACACTCATGGAAGAGGACTTCCTGAGCTGTTTCAGAAAAAGGCAGAATTATGGGATAAGCATTTTAAGTGAAGGAGAGTATTTTGAAGGGGCAACGTTTTTAATTTAAATAGTCACCATGAGTTTTGATCATACTTTAAATATCAAATCCATGGACAATTTTTCTCTTGTTGTTCTTTTATTACAAGGGGTCTCAGCCATGAACCTGAGATGGGGAAAAAAAACTGTTTCTTTCCCCCCATAACACTAAAAGCAAAATAGACCACAAATAGGTAAATTGGTCCTCATTAAAACTAAAAGTCTTTGTACTTCAAGGACACCATCAAGATAGCCCAGAGACTGAGAAAACATTTGTAACCACATACTTGAGGAAGGATTTATATCTAGGAAATAAACAAAATACTTATAACCTACCATAAAAAGATAAATAATCCAATTAAAATTTAAAATGGACAAATAGTTTGAATAAACATTTTCCCAAAGGATATATACGTATGGCCCATAAGCATGAAGCAATGCTCAATAACGTTAGTCATTCAGGAAATGCAAATCAAAACTACAAGGAAATATAACATCACACCCACTAAGAGAAATATAATCAAAGACAGATAATGACACATGTTAGTGAGAATACAGAACAACTGTAAGATGCTACAGCTATTTTGGAAAACAGTTTGACAGTTCCTAGAAAGATTAAACCTGGCATTAACACATGACTCAACAATTGGATTCCTAGATGTAATGCACCCAAACAAAATTAAAATCATTTTACACACACCCTGAAGGAATGCATTATTCATAGTAGCAAAAATGCAGACACAGTTCAAGTATCCATCAACAGATGAATGGACAGGCACAATATGGCAGTCACATAATGACAATTGTATACCCATAAAAACAGAATAAGGTTGTGATACATGCTTCAATGATACGATTGCGTGAAAGCAATATGTTATGTGCAAGAAGACAGCCACAGAAGGCTCCATCTGTGTGAAATTCAAGAACAGGAAACTCATTGAGATAAGTCAGACTCACTTCTGTAAACATTGTATTTTCCCCCTAGCATAAAAGACTGAAAGAGTAAATAAGATCCAAAAGGTAGAGTAGATGTCATGAAAGGGAAAGGGAAAGAAACTGCTCAAAAAGAAAGAATGACTGGGAGGGAGAAAGGGAGAAAAGAAAGAAGGAAAAATGTATTATGTGTTAACCACTGTTAATCTTGTATTATTTTGTTATGAAATTCTATATCGTCATTTTTAGTCTTTTACATTTTAAAATTTAAAAAGAATTTTCTCACTCAATTCCGGAGACTGGGTGGCCTGGGTGAGAGTCCCTGCACCATCCCCCGAGCCCCAGGAGTTTAAGATCCGTGCTGCAGCCCTGGCCAGAGAACTTTACAGCTTCCTGCTGCACTGGACCAGCTGAGCAGGTCTTGGGCCTGCCTGCACCAACTTCCTGGCTTCCTGTGGTGCTGGGCAGCGGGCTCTGGGATTTGGGCCTGCCTGTGTCCTCAATTCTGGAAACTGGGTGGCCTGAGGTGAGTGTCCTGCACCATTCCAAACCCAGGAATTTGGGATCACTGCTCCTACCAGCCAAGGAACTTCACAGCTCCCTGCCACACTCAACCTGCCCTGCAGGACTTGGACCTGCCTGCCCCACCCCCAGTGACCCTCTCTCAATCCGGGGAACTGGGTGCCAGAGTCCCAGGAGCTGAGGGCATAAAAGAGGATTTTCAACAGACCCTGGGGAAGCCTTGGAATAACACTTGAAACACGGAAATATAGGAAAATAACAAAATGAAAGACCAAAATACAATCTCAAACCTCCAGCCCATCCCAAAAAACCTTAGGAGCTATGTACGCAGAAGAAAATATATGCCATACACCTGAAGTACCTGAAATAATAGCAACTGAAATAAAGAAGCTTTAAAGAAATTCATACTAGAAATAATCTCCCAGGTAAAAGAAGAAATAATAAAATAAATGAAAGAGATGCTGAACATATCTAAAGAAGACACAGTTAAAAAATTGGAGAAACTAAACAAAAAGGTAGAATCCCTGGATGAACAATACAAGAAACAAACAGAATATGTAAAGCAAATGCAAAGAGATATACAGGAAATCAAAAATTCCATTGAAAGTTGTAAAAACTGCCTCAATGAAAGTGAAAGTAGAAGTCCAGACCTCAAAGACAAGATTGTAGCTAGTGATCAGGAAAGGAAAGATCTTTTTAAAATAACAAGGAATCAGGAAACAACAATTCAAAAGCTGAAAAATGATGCAAAGAAAAACAACATATGATTGATAGGGATAAATGAAAAAGAATGGGACAACATAAAGAATGTCAAGAGGATAATTAGAGAAGTAATAGCTGAAAATTTCCGAAACATGAGAATAGAAACTGACATCAGGATCAGTGCAGCATATAGAACTCCAAATAGCCATAGCCAAAATAAAAAGACAGACATATAATAATCACCATCCCAGAAATCTAACATAAGAATACAATATTAAAAGCTATCAGAGAGAAAAGACAGATCACCTGTAAAGGAAAACCTATCAATCACAGCAGACTTCTCAGCACAAACAATAAAGTCAAGAAGAGCATGGAGTGAAGTATTTCAGATCCTAAAGGAAAATGGTTTCCAACCTAGACTGATGTACCCTGAAAACTGGCCTTCAAAATGGATGGAAAAAGAAGATACTTCCATGAGAAAGAACAGCTGAAAACTTCATGATCACCAAGCCAACCCTGCAAAGAATACTGAAAGACAGATTAGATACACTTAGGGAAAAACCACCAAGCAAAGCAGACAAACAGAATGCAAAGATAAAGATGCAACAGCAGAAAGATAACATGTCAACAATAAACCAACATATAACAGTTATAACCATTAATGTAAATGTTCTTAATTAAAAGAAACAGACTGGCAGAATGGATCAAGAAACAACATCCAATAATATGCTGTCTACAAGAAACCCATCTAACCCAAAAGGATTCTCACGAAGTCAAAGGATAGA
Source organism: Cavia porcellus (assembly GCF_034190915.1). Classification (NCBI taxonomy): domain Eukaryota; kingdom Metazoa; phylum Chordata; class Mammalia; order Rodentia; family Caviidae; genus Cavia; species Cavia porcellus. The sequence goes on from NW_026947487.1 coordinate 98,621,832, forward strand.
AAACAATACTTCATGAAACAGGAACCCCCCAAAAAAGCAGGGGTAGCTATTCTGTTTGCAGACAACGTGAACTTTATACCAATAATGATCAGAAGAGATACAGAAGGTCACTACATCCTGGTTAGCGGAAAACTTCAAGAGGATGAGATAACTATCTTAAATATATATGCACCAGTTTCCAGAGCACCCAGTTATATAAAGCAAGTATTAACAGAAATGAAAAACCAAATTATCAGTAACACAATTATAACAGGAGACCTTTACACAACATTGACACCAAGGGACAGATCAACCAGACAGAAAATCAGAAAAGAAATAACAGAACTATATCACACCTGTGAACAAATGGACTTGATAGACATATACAGAGTGTTCCATCAACAACATCAGAATACACATTCTTCTCAGCAATACATGGGACATTCTCTAAAATAGACCATATACTACCCCCACAGAACATATTTAAATAAGTTCAAAAGAGTTGAAATTATCCCATGCATATTACTGGATCATAGCACCATGAAATTAGAAATTAATGATAAAAGATACTTCAAAAATTCCACAGACACATGGAAACTGAATAACACACTCTTGAGTAATCTGTAGGTCACAGGGAAAATTAAGGAAGAAATTAAACAATACCTACAAGCAAATGAAAATACAAATACAACTTACCCGAATCTGTGGGATGCAATGAAAGCTGTCTTCAGAGGAAAATTTATTGCACTGAGTCCCCACATCAGGAAAACAGAATGAATACAAATAAATAACCTGACGCTACACCTCAAACAGCTAGAAAAAGAAGAGCAAGTCAAGCCCAAAGCCAAAAGAAGGGAGGAAATTATAAAAATCAGAGCAGAAATTAATTCAATGGAGTCTAGAAAAACAATTCAAAGAATCAATGAATCAAACAGTTGGTTCTTTGAAAGAATAAATAAAATTGATAAGTCCCTAGCCAACCTTATTTTAAAAAGGGAAGAAAAAGCTCAAATTCATGCAATAAGGAATGAAAAAGGTAAAATCACTACAGATTTTGTAGCCATACAGAAGATCATCAATACCTATTTTGAAAACCTCTACTCTCATAGGTTTGATAACACAGAAGAAATAGACAGATTCCTAGTAACATATGAAGTACCAAAACTAGGTCAAAAAGATGTAAAACTGCTGAATAACCCAATTTCTATTAATTGAAAACGTAATTAAGTCCCTACCTACGAAGAGCCCAGGCCCAGATGAATTCACTGCAGAATTCTACAAGAAATACAAAGAAGACTTAATGCCAACACTCCTCAAACTCTTCAGTGAAATTGAAAGGGAAGCAATCCTTCCTAAGTCATTGCTAGGAGTCAATATTACTCTAGTACCAAAACCTGAGAAAGACCCAACTAAAAAAGAGAACTATAGACCGATCTCCCTAATGAACACAGATGCAAAAATCCTCAATAAAATATTGGCAAATAGAATGCAGCAAATCATCAAGAAGATAAAACACCATGACCAAGTGGGATTCATCCCAGGCATGCAGGGATGGTTCAACATATGTAAATCAATAAATAATCCACCATATCAATAAAACCAAAAGTAAGAATCACATGATTATTTCTATAGATGCAAAAAAAGCATTTGATAAGGTCCAACATTCATTTATGATAAGAACCTTACAGAAAATTGGAATAGTCTTTACCTCAATAGAATAAAGGCCATCTATGACAAACCAACAGCTAGTGTCATACTAAATGGCCAAAAACTGAAGGCCTTTACCTTAAAATCAGGCATAAGACAAGGATGTCCCTTATCACTACACCTATTTACTATAATACTTGAAATACTAGCCAGAGTAATTAGACAAGAGAGAGAAATAAAAGGGGTAAAGATACGAAAAGAAGTTAAACTATCATTATTTGTGGATGACATGATACTCTACTTAGAAGACCCCCAAAACTTCATTGAAAGACTCCTAGATATAATAAATTCAGCAATGTAGCTGGATACAAAAATCAATACTCAAAAATCAATAGCATTCCTATACACTAACAACAAAATCACAGAGAAAGAAATAAGAGAAGCCACACCCTTCACACTAGCAATCAAAAAAATGAAATATTTAGGAATTATTCTCACGAAAGAAGTGAAAGATCTATATAGGGAAAATTATAATACACTGAAAAAAGAAATTGAAGAAGATCTCAGAAAATGAAAAGATATCCCTGGCTCATGGATAGGAAGAACAAATATTGTATTCTCCCAAAACTATTATACAGATTCAATGCAATCCCAATAAAAATACCATAAACATACCTCATAGATCTAGAGAAATCACTCCTAAAATTCATCTGGAACCAGAAGAGACCTAGAATAGCAAAGACAGTTCTAAGCAGCAAAGGCAAGGCAGGGGACATCACAATCCCTGACTTGAAGTTATACTAAAAAACAACTGTAGTAAAATTAACATTGTACTGGAATAAAAACAGAGCCAAAGATCAATGGAATAGATTAGAAGAAACAACCACAACTACAAACACACTCAGCCACCTTATCTTTGATAAAGGGGCCAAACATGTTCACTGGAAGAACGACAGTCTCTTTAATAAATGGTGTTGGGAAAACTGGCTCTCCATATGCTGAAAACTAAAACTAGACCCATGCCTAACACTGTGTAATAAATTAAAATCTAAATGGATCAAAGATCTGAATATTAAAACAAACACTAAGTCTATTGGAAGACAAATTGGGTAAAAACCTTGAAGACATAGAGCTAGGTAGAGAATTCATGAACAGGAATCAAACCACATGGGAAATACTTCCCAGAATCAATAACTGGGATCACCTCTTATTAAAAAGTTTCTGCATGTCAAAAGAAATCTCCAGCATAGTGAAAAGAAAACCCATAAACTGGGAAAAAATCTTAGTGAACTGTCCCTCAGACAAAGAACTTCTGTCTAAAACAGAATTCTTTATAAAAAATATAAAGAATTTTTAAAAATCAGACCCCCAAAATTCAAAGATCCAATCCAAAAATGGGCATCTGAGATGAATACACAATTCTCTGAAGAAATACAAATGGCAAATAAATACATCTAAAAATGTTCATCCTCATTACTCATTAGAGAAATGGAAATTAAAATCACACTGAGATTCCATCTCACTCTAGAAAGAACGGCTATGATCAAGAAAACTACCAACAACAAATGCTGGAGAGACTGTGGGGAAAAAGGAACTCTTCTCCACTGTTGGTGGGAGTATAGACTGGTGCAACCATTGTGGAGGTCAGTCTGGAGATTTCTCAAAAACCTGAGATTGGAAGTCCCATTTGTTCCAGCTATTCCACTTCTGGGTATCTTCCCAGAAGAACTGAAAACATCGTATCACAGTGATCTATGTGCACCCATGTTTATAGCAGCACAATTTGTAATAGCCAGATCTTGGAAACAACCTAAGTGTCTATAAGATGTGGGATTTTTATAATGGAGTATTACTCAGCTATAAAGAATGATCACATTGAGATGTTTATAAATAAATGGACGCAGCTTGAGACCACACTCATAAACAAAATAAATCAAACCCACATGTATAAATACTGAATAGTTTCTTTAGTGTAAGAAATTGTAAGAATACATAAAAGTATGTGGTAACCATGATTCCCCATTATATTGCTTTGAAGCCTTATAATGTTTTCATTCATTAGTTGGAATGGTTTTATTCTGGGTTGTCTGATTTTATTGTCTGTGATGGTATGAACAGTTATTTTGAAGAAAACAAGACACTGTAATAGCTAGTGATGATTTAATATCATCTCGTTTTGAAGCCCCACCAAGCTTTTGTTCTTCTGTCTCCATAGGTTTTATCATGTTGTATCTTATTGGATTTTATTATATGTGATAGCATAAACAAAATTTTTTATAGACAAGGAGATAACGTTGTTCATTTTCTATTAGTTGGTTCTGAATACCCTGTAATAGTTTCATTCTCTTGAATGGTTTTACACTGTCTTGTTATGTTTGATGCTATAGTATATGAAGGTATACTCTAATATTTCAAGGAAAGAAACACTATGGTAACTACTGTTATGTCAGGTTGTCTTGTGGTGAAACACTATGTTGCTTAAATTGTTCTGCTCTGACCTGTGTTGTTATGTCCTCTTGTATCTTAATCTTTTTATAAATTAAAAAAATTCTCCAAAATTTTATTTTTAAAAAAATCACCCTTTTATTTCTGTTTATTGCACTGAGCATAATAACTAATCAATAAATGCTAGTTGGAAAAATGGGGGAAAAATAGATTAGCACCAGGGTCAGCATCTAAGAGAAGTTATTGCTTTAGCAACAAAAGAAATTAAAATTGAGACAACAGCACAAGCAGATGTGATAGCACATTCCTGTAATCCTAGTGCTCAGTAGTCTGAAATAGGATTGTGAGTTCAAAGCCAGCCTGGGCTACACAGTGAGACTCTGTCTCAAAAATAAAAAACAAAGACTGAGGTAACAGCACTCTTTGTGCAAAAGCTTTAACTGGAAACCTTATTTTAGAAATAAAACAAAATCTACCATTCCATAAGCAGCCCTGGGAGAGAGAGCAGTTAGCTACTCCACAGACAGACAGCAGGTTCTCTCTGGACAGAGAAACACCTGACCAAGGACAATTCCACTTCCATGGGGTCCCAAAGGACCATCATCATTTTTTCCCAAAAGAGACAGGAGTCTGCAGACTCGATGGAGTTTAATTACTGTGCAAGTCTGAGTTCACACGCAGTCCCAAATGTTCTTAGAAATGCGTTATGACTCTCTAGGAGATCTTTATAATGGAGGTGCGTTATAATGAAAGTACAAAGAAGTTTAAGGTCGGTTCTGGGTCATTTCTATCACTATCTTGGTTTTGAGGGTTTGAATTCATATCCCCACCTTCTTACCTCAAGGACTATAGCTGCTTGCTCCCTTAGTCCGTGGCCTGATTTATTTTCCCCTTCTTATTACCCTAAGAGGCTTGCTTTCTCTCAGGCTATTACTTAGAATTCTTGCTAGATCCCCCTATCTTGCAGAGGCTGTTGGGGCGGGGAAGGAGAAATGCGAGCCAGTGCTTAGGGGCTGGGATTGCTTTTGGAGGGAATGCAAATATTCTGGAGTTAGATAGTGAGTATCAATACATAATTTGTGAGTATACATTGCAATTTGTGAGTATATGTGGCATTATATACTATAGCAAATGTCAGATTTTACGGTACATAAATTTTATCTTATTAAAGCCCTCGCTTAAAAAGAAAGTGGTAGCTATATTTTTATTGTTATTGGTCATGGACAGGTTGATATTTAGATTGGATTTCAGGGAGTTAGAGGAGCTAGTAGTCCTTGGGGGATGGACTTCTAGGCAGCATAGGTGACATGTGCAAAGGCCCTGTGACTTGAAACAGCATTGTGTTTGTAGGGAACCCAAGCCTCCAGTGTGGCTGGAGTCAAAAAGTGAGAAATGGAGCTACAAAGAGAAGCAGGGCTTTGAATGTCAGGCTGTGGAACTTGAACTTTGTCCCAGTTGTGAGAGATGATGACCATGATGCAGGAGCCTTTACCAACAGCAGACTGGAGAACTGAGGTGGGATGGGATGAAGCTTATGGTAGATGCCCAGTTAAAGGAAGCCCACTGTGGGTCTCAGGCAGGGCTGAATGCTGCAGCACTGCCTCATGGGTTAGACAGGAGGTAAGCCACCCCCACTCAGGATCCTCAGTCCTCAGAGGAGCCCTGAGTTTACTCAGAGGGAGACTGAGACTCTGGAACCTGCCCAGCTGTCACCTGCTCTCACCCTCAGTCAGGGGTCACCTCACATTTCTGTGAGCATCCAGGCTGACCAAGGACAGAAGGGAACTTTCCCAGAGGCATCAGCGAGCCTGAGGAGCTGTTCTCAGGAGTGGCCCTCAACTCCTGTTATAGTTTATATCTAGATGTCCCCCCAAATTCTCATGCACTCCTAGGTAGGGACATTGGGAGATGACTGGATCACAGGCGTGTGTCAGTGGATTAGTGCACTGATGGGTTTGGAGCTGGGTGTGATTTGGGGAGGTGACGCCTGGTGGGAAGAGCAGGTCACTATGCGCGTTGCCTGGAAGGGTATATATAAATATCACTTCTCCCTTGGTCTCTCTCTCTCTTCCTGCCTGCCATGCCATGAACTCCTTCTCCTCTGTCATGCTATCTTGCTTTAGAGCCAGCAGACTATGAACTGAAACTTTTACTAATTGTGACCTAAAATAAACCTCTCCTCCTCAAAGCTGTGGATGTCAGGTACTGTGTCTCTGCAGTGAGAAAGTAATTAACACAGTCTAGGAGCAGCCAGATTCTCAGATGCAGGACTGGGAGGACGCAAAGACAGCCGCCACCATTAGGAGTCATCTGCACAGACCAGAGACCCCTAACTTCCTTCCCGTCTGTCTCCGCTGCTCTCAGAGAGGCCTGGGCTCCCACGGGTGGCCACAGCCCTGGGCTGCCCTTTCCTGCTCATTGGCCCCTGCTTATGCCAGTGACCCCCATGGCTGCCCTTGTTGCCTGATACTGGCCCTTTTCCCTGTCTCTGGGGGTCTATTGTGGGCATGCTGGCAGTTGGAGGACGTACTGGCCCAGGGAGGAATTTACAGAGTACTCATAGATATGTTATGGGACACTCTCTGGCTGCAAGTGGGTCCCACAGACCATGGCAAGTCAGTGTCATTTCACAAAGAAGAAAGCACAGGCAATGACACTGACTAGCGATCAGTGGAGGCTCCTGAGATCAGAACCAGGGGTCCTGATCCCAGTCTCTTGCTCCACTGCCCAGAAAGACTGTGCTTATTAGAACTACGTGCGAACCAAGAGTTACCAGCCTCAGAGACGCCCTGCAAATGTGGAGCATTTATGGGCATGGGAAGATTTCTTCTGACTGCCCAGAGCCTCCTGAGTTTCCCTCACCATCTTGGTGAAAGGTAAGGCTGGGGCATCCCCAAAATCTCCACCCACTGAAGGATTAGTTCCACCTAAACTGCCCACCTCCCCAGGACCAACTCAGACTCCCCCTTGCCCTAGCTGGACTTTGACCCAAAGAGCTGCCTCAGGCCTCAGGGAACAGCTTGTGCTGAGGGACCTGGAAAAGGGACAGGACTGGCAGGAAGCACAAGTCCCAGGACTGCAGCCCCAGCGCTGAGCCCAGTGCCAGAGCTTCATCTGTTTGCCCGATCAAGACGGACTGGCCATTGACCCACCTTCCTGCTGCCCAGATGGCCAAGCCTCTACCCATTGTTCTCCAGGACACGTGGTGGCAGACGCAAGGAATGTGGGCCCTGGAGACAGGAAGTGTGAGCTTCCGTGAAGTCCCTGCTAGACTCAGGTCTGCCTTCCAGATGGAGATGCAGGGCCTTGCTCCCATCCTGCACTGCCCACCTTGCTGGCCGGGCCACTCTGAGTGAGGCCTTGCCCTGTCTGGGCCTCTGAAGGAAACAGGGATGCAGGAGGCTTTTTCAGTGGCGTGACAAGGACACATTACCTCAGAGGGGCAAGGAGCTGCCCAAAGCCCGGCCCTCCCTGGGCTGCACCCTTCAGACCACAGATACACCACTAACACCACACACACCACCACATCTATGCAAATGTCCCACACATTTCATGTGCATTTGTGCACTCTTGCATGTCCCCACACAGTTACCAAACCATATGTTCATACATTTGCATGTGTGCACACATGTCCTCACACTCAACAGCACCCCCTTTTTAACCTCTCTACCATGCCATTGGCACGACCAATAGAGCACTCACTGTATACTAGAGACCATTCTAGGTACCTGACAAGAACCTTCTCATTTACTCTCTCCCGACACCCCGCGAGGGAGGAACACAACATCCTTACTTTAAAAAAGAGGAAATAGGAACCAAAAGCTATGACTGGTCCAGGATCAGATGACTTGTAAGCAACAGAGACAATTATGCACTGCAGGTACCCACAGGACACCACACCAGAGTCTCACTTCCCTGTAGCCTAGTTTGCCCAGAAGGGAAAAGAGCACACAGCTGGGAAAGTGCCCTGTATGCCTCCAGCCCCACCGCTCCAGGGCCTGAGACAGACATTGTTCTTACTGTCTATAATTCAGTCCCTGATGCTGGGCCCTTACTGGCCAAGGAGAGTTTCCTGTTGCCATGAGCCCTTGTCCTCATCCTGCTCACCAGTGGCATTGCCATTGTTAATCTGGGCTACCAGCCTACGTCTCTCTGCCTGGCCTTCCCACCACCCACATGGGGAGGTGACTGTGTGAAGCTTAATGGATCAGGCAGGGCAATTCTCCAAAATCCAGGGCTCCCTGGGCCACCTCAGGACTTGCAGGTTGCAGAAGTCCCCTGCCTCTACTCTCAATGTGACACTGGCTGCATCTCCAGCCCTCCCTGGCCCCCAGCCCTTGATGTCCCTCCAGGGAAATTTCCCTCCTTCACACAGAGGCCTTCGTGCCTCTGACTCTGCCGTTCTCTCTGCCTGTGGGCCCTTCCTCCATGCTTGACAAGCTGCTGCCCAGCATTTCAGAGCAGTTTGGGGCTCCCAGGCCTCCTCCTCTGAGCAACCCCAGCATAGGGCAGTCACCTCCATGACCACCCCAGCCCCACTCAGTATGGCTCATGCCGATCTATGCACCCGTCTCTGCCTCTAGAATAGGACACTCAAAAACAGAGACTAGGCCTAGGTCATCTCTATATCTGCTGTGCCCCTTACAGAGTAGGCAAAGCCTTGGCATCATTATTTTTTTTAATAAATGAACAATGACGGGTTATTGGGAATGGGGTGATGCCATACAGTGAGCTTCAAACTTAGAAGAGAAAGATAAAGGTTAGAATCCTGACTCTGCTGCTTCTGTGTGATCTTTAGCAAGTTGCTCAGCACCTCTGAGCTTCATCTCTCTCATCAAGGAAAAAAGAATGGTATTTGCCCCTCTCCAGGCTATTGTACAGAATCATCACATCAGAAAATGGGGGGAGAGCCCAACAGGCAAGTGGGCTGCAGGCAAGGTGGATGGGTGTGGGGTGGCAGACACCTCCAGGAGGCAAGATGCTTCCAGAATGGGAATCTCACAAGGCTGGGTGGAGGAGCAGTGCCTTTGAGCAGGGCATGGGAAGGCCAGGAGAACTTGGACTGGCTAGGGAGGGAGGAGGAGCATCTTAGGGGCAAGAATAACATGTATTAGGGCTCAGAGGCAGGGGCAGCTCACCACCCAGCTACGTCTCGAGTATTCCTGGTTTGAAATAGGCAGAGCCACACTGGGTTCGTTACTCAACCCTGTAAAATGGGTACATGGATACCCTCCTTAAGGTCCCTGTAAGTGTTAGCAGTGAGACACTGAGTCTGGGTGACAGATGGCACATGGTAAGTGTTTACAGCAGGTCTTCAAATAGAGCTGCCCGTGGTATCTGGGGAAATTATAGGGAGAAAGAAGAAAGATGAGGAAGCATGTTCAGTAACAGAATCAAACTGCAGAGGGAATCCATGGAGTAGACGCCTGCTGTGTCCCGCAGGAGGGTCTAACTTCATCCCTCACTTCTGTGAACTGCGGTTACTCAGTTCAAACAATGGAGTATTAGTCAACCCTAAAGAAGGATGAATTCAAGCCATTTGTAAGAAATGAACGAATCATGAGGTGATAATATGAAGCGAGACAAGTCAGACCGGAGGGTTACTTGTGAGATGGTTTCTCTTATTTGGGAACCTCAAAAATATAAATAAAGTCAAGAGTAAAATAAGGCCACTTGTGGTGGCGCACACCTGTAATCCCAGCACCCAGGAAGGTGAGGCAGGAAGGCCGCCACAAGTTTGAGGCCAGCTTGAGCTACACAGTGAGACCAGGCCAGTCTGAAATATAGTGAGACCCTGTCTATAAAAGAAGAGTAAAATAAAAAAGAGATGGTGTACAACAGGGATGATTCTGGAGATGGGGAAGAGGGGGAAAGGGAGGGAACAGAGATTGAAATGATCAAGATAGAATATATATATACCAGTTCCCCAAAACAAATGTAATTATTGTATATGGTGAATATATACCAATGCAACATTTTAAAAATTAAAGAACAGGAGTCAGAACCAGTGCCATGCACAGGCCACTGCCGAACTGGAAATAGCTAGACCCATGCCTGTCCCCATGAGTCAGTGCCATTCGTGGACTGAGTGGAGAGAGAACAACACTGCTCCAGCAAACAAGCCCAGTCTGGGAGCCAGCGCCATGTGTGGACCGCAGCCAGACTGGAACAGACAGACCCCCGCCCCTTCTGGCACGCGGGCTAGCAAACAAAAGTACCAACCCCTCTTCCCGGCCCCCCAAGCAACCAGCTTATCCAGAGAAACACAGGCTGTGAGGATAGCTATCAAGGTGAAATGTAATTGGATGCCTGTGGTGCTTTGGAGTTTCACTAACTCTGCAGGTCTAGGGCCAGCGGATATTGGTATGCAGTGAGGGTGAGCTCCTCCTGAGGGCTGAGCCACTGTTGATTCCCTATGATCTTGTTTTAAGGTCCTATATATTTCCATTGTTCTGTTGGGTTGGGTTTTATTCTCTTTTGTTTTATTTATGTTAAATCTGATGGCGGGAGAAGCTATTTCGAGGATGGCAAGATATATTATGATAGCAATTTTGGACTTACTATTGGCTTGTTTTGAAATCCTTTATTGCATTCATTGTTTTGTTTTTATTGTTTCTATTCTATTCTGTTCTGTTTGATTTTTACCGTGATCGAAGTTATCTGCAGCTATTTTGAAGACATCAAAAGGCATTATGGTAACCATTGTTTATTTTGTAATGTTTTGAAGTCCTGTATCTTTTACACTGCTTTGTTTTGATGGGTTTTATTCTGTGTTATCTTCTTTAAAATAAAAATTTTTTTAAAAAATTTTAAATTTAAAAACAGGCAGAAGAATTGGGAACTCCAGATAAAACACCATAAAGAAGAAAGAAAGAGGGTGCAGTATCGCTGGCCACAGCCAGCCTTAGAGGCCTGGCACACAGGTGGCAAAGCAGGAGAGACCACCATGCCCTGCAGCTCCAGTGGGCTGGTGCTGCTTCTCAGGGGTGCACAGTTCCAAGTCCACCACCTGTGCCCCGAGCAGAGCAAGGACTCAAAAGAGGCCCATCTGAGTCGAGGAGAGGACACAGCAGAAGCGTGAGATGTGGACTGTGACCAGGGCTGGGCAGGCACATGGAAGAGGTCAGATCAAAGCCAAGATGGCTCGGGGGGGTCTGCAAGCAAGGGAGGGAAAAAGAAGAAAACACAAGGGGGTGAAGGATGACCACCTCTGCAGAAAGCGAGGGCATCACTCCCCTGGCTTCCCATGCAGCCTAGGACAACAGGAGTTCTATGGAATGAGTAACCACTGTGATCTGATACGTGCTGTCCACGCAGCGGTAGCAGGGCAGGAAAGCTGGGCGGATGAGGACCCACCCTCTGAAACAGAGGCCCGCCTCATAACTGCCATGCTGCTGAAAAGCTCTGAATTCTTAGGGAGCACTTTACTCAAGCCTCAGTTTCCCCATCTGTATTACAGGCTGATAATAGTACTGAACTTGTCCTGAGGGTTAAATGAGAAGCCCCAGAGAGAGCTCAGGGCATCACCAGCACCAGGGTGACTGTGGCCCTCAAATGTGAGCACAGACACTTCTTCTGGTAGGCTACAGACATGTGGGTCTCAGAGTCCCATTGCCTGCCATCCGCCACCATCGGCCTGAGGTGGGACCCAGGAATCTACATTTCATACTTCTCCCACCCGAGTGACTCTGAGGCAAATGCAGAGGAGCTCACCCTCTGAGACATGTGTTCACTGATTTCCATTGTCCCTTTGATCCCGGACCGTCCCGCAAAGTCTGAGCCAAAGACCCATTCACAGGGGAAGGAAGAGGCTATCGTACAGGCTGGGATTGGCCACACCAGGGTCTGGCCCTGGGTCTCCTGCCTCCAGATCCATAGCTGGTCAGCCTTCCCCTGGCAGAGGCAGGGTGGGCTTCCCCTGCCTCGTTCTTACACCCCTCCCCCGCAGCCCCATTGTCATTTCCTCCTGGCCTCTGTTAATCTGGCCTCGCAGACCATTCCGTTTCCTGCTGACCCACAGCTGCCTCCTTCACTCCGCTCCGGCTGGCACTTCCTGTCCCTGTGCCCCCTCTCCAGAAGGGTCTGGTAGAGAGGGGCCCGCCAGTGCCAGAGGCTGGGTATGAGATCCTCAGGGGGCCCAAAGGGACACTGAGCTCCTCCTCCCCTGAGATCTGAACTGTCATTGCTATGATGCCGGAGCGCTGGTGAGACCCCAATTACCTACGGAGGGAACGAGGGGAATAAAGACAAAAGATAATATTTAAGGTAGGAGGAGGAACTGGGAGGAGCTCCTCTAGTGGACTGGCTCTCTCATCTCTCAGTGTTGTGCAATTTTTATTAGCTAGAAGCTGGGGGGTGTGCGCCTTTTTGGACCAGTTACAGTAACAGGATAATAAAATGGGGATCAAGTTTAGCATTTCAAAGGGAACAAGTTAAAGTTATTATCTTGTCTCAAGATATTATCTGGTCTCAAGAGGCTGTGAATATGAGCTTTCCAAACAACACAGCAGAGAGCAGGCAGCTATTTGTAAACTTCCCTGTCCCTCGAGGTAAGCCACACTGGCCTCCAGCCATAGGCTCACAGTCACGTAGCATGGTGCCTAATGTAATAAACTATTATTTCATATCCCTTGGTCCCCAACACTATGGGGACCTCCACTCTACCCCTAGGGCTGAGGGCATGTGCCTGGCCAACAATCCTCTTGTTTACAGATGACAGAAACTCAGTTCTTCCTTGTGGAATGGGAGCACAGCAGCAGTAGGCTCATGGTGGCAGGTCAGGCCCTGTCCTGTCCTGAGTCCCCACGAAAGTGACGTCCAGGCCTCTGTCACTCATAGACCATGAGGGCAGGCAGTCGGCACTTTCAAGGATGAGGGGAACAGGGTGGAGCACGGGGCACAAGGGGACACAGAGCTCCAGGCAGAAAGCAGAGGAGACCCCGCAGAGAAAGAAACGCTGAGCTGTTGTTTGTTCAGCCCACAGGCTGTGAGTGACCGGCAAGGCCCCACTCAGAGCCAACCCACAGCAGGTCACCCAGCTCAGCTCCAGGGTCCGGCCCATCTTCTGGATTCTCCCTGGTCACCCGTGATCCAACTTTCTCAACCCCCCTCCACTACCCTCCGCCATCAGTCTCGAGCTTCTTCTGTTTAGTCTCTGGTCAAAGTTGATGGCCTTGTTCTCCAATTTCAAGGGATATGTGTCAGCCATCTGCTTACCTAGATGACACCAAGACTACCGCACTGTCCCTGCCTGGCTTCCTGGCCCTGCTCTGATTGGAACCTGTTCTACTGGGTCGAGTATCAGAGCACCCAGGGCTCCCTCCCAGTAAACTCAATGACTTTCATGGCTGCCCTGGCACCAACCATAAGCTCACAGCTTCCCCCAGGTGTCTTGTAAACACCTCAAACTCCTCTCAAACAGAGCAGTCTTTGCCTCCCCTTTAGCAGCTCCCCACCACCACCACCGAATTTTCTTCCTGCTCTTGGCTGTCTCATCCCTGACTTCCTGAGTGTCCCTGAGCAAGGCCCTCCCCGCTGGGGTCTCGATGTCTCTTCTCAATTGTGGAACAAATTCGGGACTTCCCAGCCACTCACTCATCCATGAAAAACCAGCGCAGCTCTTCAAAGGACAGATTCCAGGCGCCTGCCTGGAGATTCCACATCAATCAGCCTGTAGCGGGCCAAGGCCTCTGTAGTTTTTAGGAGCCCCTCATGAGTACCTGAATCGCAACTCTTCGCTCCCCTGGCTTCTTAGTTCTGAGGCTCTCTGGCAAGCTTCTGCTTTTTTGTTTTCCAAGCCCTTTTTTGACTCTTGTTTTTCTCAAGACTGGAATTATTCCCAGTGCCAAGAACTGCTGTCTTCTCCCATCCCCCACCGCCCTCACCCAAGACTCCTGCCCGCCACATACGTGCTTTGGGGTCACCATAGAAAACCCAGCTAGATCTCTGACTACTGCAGTCCAGTTGGCCCCGTTGGGCCACAGCTTCCTAGCTGTAAATGGGGATCATGTTGCCCAGTGTGTCAGCACAAGCCTGTAATCCCAGTACTTGGGAGACTAAGGCAGAGGGAACACTGTAAGTCCGAAGTCAGCCTGGGCTATAAAATGAGTTCAAGGTCAGCCTGAACTTCATAGTGAAACCATCTCAAAAAGACAAAAGAAAAAAAAAATGGGGGTCATGACACCTGTTTGGGGAGGCCCAAGAGGGGTTAAATGCCCCAATGCAGGCTCAGGCCCCCCACAATTAGACCACTGGCAGGTGCTAGGCTCCCAGCCCAGGCCCTGAGGGGAACATCCCAAGAGGGCCAGGCGGGCGAGGTGGCCGCCCACCGTGGGGTCTGCCTATCTGTGGCAGCCCAGCCCTCACAAAGCAACAATAACAGGAAACCATCCTGGGGGAGGAAGTGGGCCCTGTCCAGCTGGAAAACCTGGAGGGAGGAAGCCGGCCTCCCTCGCGCTGGGTGTGGCTCGCTCCAGAGGCAGCCGGCTGAGATCCACTCTGCTCTTGGCCCTGGACAGACAGAGACGGACGGAGAGCCTCCCAGCCCACAGGCACGGTGAGTGAGGGCTCCCACCCACCTCTCCACCCGACCCATTGTCAGCTTCCCCATCTCTAGAGTGAGTATCAAGGGCTCCTGGACCAACTGTGGCTCCTCAGGGGTCAGAGCTGGGCTGGAAAAGGTACAGCCATTGGGTGGCCCCGCAGGCACAAACGCCTCTGTCAGAGCAGGGTAATGGGGTGAGCATGGTTTCCAATCCAACCCCATGTGACCCCAAGGCCCACTGGCTTCTATCGGTGCCAGGCTCCGAGAGGGCAGGGATCTGCTCACCGTCACCCACCATACTGGGGCACAGGACTGGCTCCTGGGTGCTGGCTTCTCCTTAGCATCCCTTCCCCTGTGGGAGAGGGTTTGCCAAGGCCTGACATCACCTCCCTTCACCCTCAAGGGGTTATGCTGGGATTTGGGGAGGAGCCCTGAAAAGGGAGATCTGAGCCTCCGTCCCTCTCTTGGTGTCCCCTATTTTCAGGATAGGCCACCTGCAGCTTGGCTCTAGACATTTAGAGCCCTTTACATAAAATCCTCTCCTTCCCTACTCCAATCTCCATAGGGGGCAGCTTCATGCTATGGAATCTGCTGCTGGGAAACACCCAGCTCCCCAAAGCCTGGGACCCAGGAGCCTTGGGACCCCTCGAAGTTCAGGGAAGTCCACTAGAACACTGCAAAGATGAGGGTTTGGGTCCAGTCACCTGGGCACAGATCTCAGCTCTACACTTGCTTGTGTGGGCCCCTGGAGAAGTCTCTGGATCTCAATTTGCTTGCCTGAACAATAGGGAAAGAGATGACGGGCTGCAAGAACAGGAAGTAAAAATATCTACCAGGCTCTTGAACAATGGGGGTCCTTAGTGATGCCCCCCTCCCATACTCCTGGGAGGTAGATAGACCCTTCCTTCATGTCCTGGTGAGAGCAGATGAGATTCATAGAAGAGCTGGGGGCTGAGATATGAACTAGGATCTTGTCCTCCAGAGCCCAGGCTCTTTCTAGCTCCTCTGATTTTTCCGTGCGGCCATCTGTAAAATGGGAAAGTAATGTTTTCCTTGGTCGGTTAAATATGATCCCCCCGCCCCTTGGCACTGGGATTGGCAACTAACGGGATCTTTGAGGAATCAGTGATGAATTTACCAGTTCCCCCAGAGCAGAAATGGCTATGCATGTCATAATGATTTGACCCCTGAGCCACGGTCACAAGCCCCCCATTCACCCCACCCTTGCCAGTGACAGGCCAAGTAAGAGGGTGCTCATTAGCCATTTCTGATCAGCAGACGCCTCTGTGCTCTTGCTCCATACTGGGTGCCAGGCTCACCCCTCACCCTGTGGATGTGTATGGTGGGCAGAAGGGACTCTGAAGGAGAGGAAAGACATGGCAGGGAGAGGGGCAGGGTGGAGGTCTTGGGGAGACTGGTGCAGTCAGTGTGTTTGTAGACAAGAAGTAGAGGCCGAGTGGTGGAGGGCCAGTGACCTGCGAGCCCAGCTTGTCCACAGGCAGGGGAGACACAGGACTTGTCCCTGTCCAGCCTGAGTCCAGCCATTCACAAGTCCTGTACTGGAAGACACTGGGTGATCCTGGAGGGGTCCAGGAACAGCTGAACCCCGGACAGCCGTACTAACTACAGCTTTTGTGCTGAGAGCTCAGGGAGGAGCCTATGACCATGAAGGGGTTAAGCTGCCCACCCTGCCGTCTCAGCCAGGGCCATTGTGCAGTGAAACAAGAGCCGGACATGGGGCAGGAAACCAGAAGGGTCCACACTTATTTTCTCCTGAAGTTGTGTGACTCACAGCTCCACTGCTGCCTCAGGAGCATGAAATGGACACTGCGGCCACTGTCCCAGGAAACACTTGGGCTTCTGGCCCTGGGGTACCCGTGCTTGTCACCTCTGCTACCTCTCCACACCCCCATCTTGGGTGCCCTGAAGCTACTACAAAGTTCTCATGTGACAGATGGGTCCCTGAAGCCCAGAGAGGCAAAGCAATCAGTCCGTGGTCACGCAGCTAGTGTAAGATGGGCAGGAGTGAGGTCAGCCCCTTCTGGCCCTGTGGCCTTTGCCATATTCCACTGAAAAGTTCAGTGGAAGGGACATTGGGCAACTCAGGCCACAAAAGTAGGAATAAGGTTCATCCAGGAGCGTTCCCCAAAGATCCTGGGGAGAGAATGTTCTAGAAGACAGGTCCTGCACGCTGGAGCTTGCTTCTGGCTTGGGAGATGCCAAAAAAGTCCATCCTGCCTGAGATCCAGTGCTAGGTGGAGAAATCACAGAGGACTTCCTGGGGGAAGAAGAGCCTCGGGCGGCTCCTCTGCAATCTTAACCTCAGTCTCCCCTCTCTAAATTTATTCAAGGAGGTTCTGGATGTCAGACCATGGCAGGGAGACACAGCCAGTGAGATTTCCTTCAGGAGCAGAGCAGAGGGACCCAGGCAGTGTGCCAGGGGCAAAGCCTGGAAATAAGATCAGGTGTGAGTCACCAGTGGCAGGATGGATGGGCAGGTAGATGGGGGGCAGGCACGCCCACACTTACCAAGCACTCACTGAGTGCTGGGCTTAGCACCTGTGATGTCATTTACTCCTCCTGTGCAGGGAAGCAGCTATGGCTTCTATCACAGATGAGGCCGCTGAGGCCCAGAAGGAGCAAGGAATGGGCCCAAGGCCACACAGCTCACGAGCAGCTGGGCAGGTTCAAACAGGCAGGGGCATGTAGCCTCCTGTTGCCTCCACTGCCCACCCCAAGTCCCAGTCAAAGCCACGCAGCCCAGAGAGGCAGGGAAGGGCCGGGAGGGTGTTCCCTGCCTACAGCTTAGAATTGTCACGTAAGAGTCAGCAAGGTAGACTGGATGGCCTGGTGCCCAGAGACCCAGCACCAATTTGTTTCAGGTGATGAGTGAGCGCTGGTCCATCGGTCTCTCCCTCAGATTACTCAGGGACGAGTTCAGGTTCAGTGGGAATGAACGCTGATTGACGAAGCGTCCGCTTCGGGAGAGGGAACGGTGCTCTTCGAATTCCGTTTTGCAACCTCTGCCATACAAGGCCCCCTGCTCAGGGCTCTGTGCACACCTCAGGGACCCCTAAGGTTGCTCACTGCCCCCTCAAAACCCTAACGGTGGGATGACCCTTGCAGGAGCTACCTGGGGACAAACTGCAGCTTCGAGTTACACCCATAACTGCGCCTGCTCCGACCACCATAGGTGCAGTCCACAATCCTTGGATTGGTTTTTGAATCCTGTAAGTGGGAAGGGAGTCAGTAACAAGCCCAGAACTGGAGACTGAGCTGTGCTGACAGGTAGCAGTGGGGATGCTGACACCTTTGTGCCTGGGGTGGGAATGGAGACCTGAACCTGTCTGGGCACAGATGCTCAGGCCAGAGGTCAGAGGCTGTGCAGGACCCGATTACAGCTGGAGGACAGCATGAAGGAGGTGGCCTGGGGCCTGAGATGAAGTACAGCATTTACCCAGAGAACACAGCGAGGAAGGGCTCTCCAGGAAACAGCCTATGATAAAAAGCCTACTAGTAAGAGGAAGAGCTTTGTGCAACCCAGAAACTTCTAGTTCTCATAGCCAGAGAGGTAGAGGAGAGGACAGCCGGAAGGGACACTCGGTGCTGGGCCTTGAAGGTAAGCGCAGGGTTAGACTTCATCCTGTGAGGAGTAGGCAGCCGACAAACGCTGCACGGAGGGGCGCTATCTGGGGCCTCCAGGAGCAGGTCCAGGCCTGAACCGAGCCACAAAGCTAGAGAAAGTCCCCAGGGGCCAGCTCCTGGTTGCTTGGACTCACTCATCCCCCCAGGACGCACGCCTCACCCCTCATCCTCAGTCAGCCTCATCTGTCCTCCGTGTAGAAGCTGGAGCTCATGCGGACAATTTGGGGGTCCTTGGAAGAATCTGGGGATTATTTGGTCCCACCCCCATCCTACACTGAGACTTGCAGCGTGGGGTAGGTGGGCAGCAGGGAAAGTTGCCCAGGGCCACCCGCAGAGTGGGTGATCCCGCACCCCCACCACTCGCCTCCCCACAGGCACGCAGCCTATGTTCTAAGCCGCCTCCTCCCACCGCCCTGCCCCTCATCCCTGACCTAGGGCCTCTGGGCTGGGCGCCACCGGCCACAGGAGGCTGGGCTGGGCCTGCGAATTCTTTCCACCCTCCCCGGAGCTGGGCTCAGCTGCCAGATCTCCTCTCAGCTGAAGGCCTCGTGCTGGGAGACCCCGAGGGGACTGAGAGGCCAGCCCTGTGCAGGGCCTCTGTGGACTCAGGAGCCTGTGGACTTAGGGCTGCACACTCCTGTAGGCATCTCTGAGAGCATAGAGGTCTCTATGGCCTAGGGATGCAGTCATCTCTGTCCTAGAGCATCCCCTTCCACCTCCCCCTGAGTCTCCAGCCTCACCAACCCCCCAAAGCCCAGAACCAAAGCTTGTGGGGCTCCAGTGAAACAGGGAGAGGATGGCCCAGGGCATTGGCCATTGCTTCAGTGAGGGGCTCCCAGTGAGGGGCCCAGCCTTCGTAGCACTTACGAACTACAGAGCCAGCAGGTGCTGAGGGTCCTAGCTCCAGGCCCTCCCCACAGCCGGGTACCTCCTCCTGTACTGTTCCTAACCTCCTTCCGAGGTAGAACCTGGAGGCTCCAGGGCTGAGCCCACCTCACAGCCCCTTCAAGGCTGACCCAAGAGACAGAGGGGCCACAAAGAGAAAGGGAGGCAAGGGCCTCTGCCTGTGACACTGTGAGCTTGACTCTCATGGGGCTAGAGAGCCTGGGTTTGCTCCTCATAGTGGGTCACTGCCTAGCACATAAAAAATGATCCAGCATGGTGTGGTGGCACATGCGCATAATACTGTGCTGACTCAGGAAGCTGAGGCAGGAGAATCATATGAGTTCAAAGCCAGCCTGAGCTACATAGTGAGTTCGATACAAACCTGAACTATATGGTAGGATTCTGTGTAAACAACAACAACAAAATAACCTCTATAAATGTTTGTCAAGTGACTATGTAACCTTAAGGTTCTAATGAAGGCTTTGGAGAGGTAAAAACAGGTCCCAGAGACAAAGGCATAGTCACAGATTCTGGGTGACAGCCCCTGCATGTCCACCACCCACACCCTCTTGCCCCAGGACCCTCACTCCACTCCTCTTAGTGCCCACATGAGTCCCTAGGCCACCTGTTTGGAGCTGCTCAGCCCCAAAAGTACATTCCCCTCCCTCAGTCTCTCTGGACATTGGTGGTGATGTCGGAATCCACCTACCAGTGTCCTGAGCCTCTCCAAAGGTGATGCCTCTGCTTGTTGAAAGCAAAAGGGCTGAGATAAATCTGACCCCAGCTGTGGTTCTGGCCAAGTGCCTAAACCTGAGCCTGGGGAAATTCGGTTTCCAGCTGTGGCTGCCGCCAGCTTGGGGCCTGACTTCCTCTCCAGGCAAGAAGAGGAGGAAGGATCTCCTCACAGCCAACTTTGGTGACTAAATTTCCAGCACAAAAGGCAAAGGAGGCAAGTAAGTGTGGCTTTTCAGATGGAACGGTCCCTCCCAGGTTCCCAGGGTGTAGCAACAGTTAGATGTAGGTGCAGGTCTAAAACTACCACCTAGATTTTGGCCATGTAAGGAAACATCCCAGATTCCAGGGATGAAGAATGGACACTTGAGAGACTCTCATTTAGCTGTCTCTGAGCCTCAGTTTCCTCATCTGTGAAATGGAAATGATCATCGCCACAATCACAGGATGCTGGGCTTGGTGTGGGTATTAAATGAGACGGTACCTCTGAAAGCCAGGCGGTGAGAACAGCTGATTATTCTTGCATGTGAGGGGCACCACAGATAGAGAGGGTGGCAATAAGCACATTTTGAATGAAAGCTCAAATCCTGGCTCCACTTCTTGCTGTTGTGTGTGCTCTGCCTCTCTGAGCTGGCATTTCCTCACCCTGCAAAATGCAACAGCTGACAGTCACTCCCAGGGGCTGGAATGAGACACGGTGCCTCAGGAGAGGAGCTCCAGCAAGTCAGCATCCTCCTCCAAGGAAGGAAGGCTGACTCGGGATGCTCAAGCCTCCTCTGAGAAGGAGAAGGGACAGAGACTGGATTCTGTGACCCCAGATGCCAAAGAGCCCATCTCCAGGGCTCCTGTCCTCCCTGGAAATGGCCACCTAGAGAGATAATCATGCTATCCCTCCTGTCCCCTGACTGAGGGACAGACTGATGTGAATCACCTGTGTGAATTAGGACCCTCCCCGCTGAGGGTTCAGTCTGAAGGTGACAGGTGTGATCCTGGGGCCGTTTCCAGCCCTCAGGGCAGGACTTCGGCTGGCTTGGAATAGAACCCAAAGAGCTTTCCCACATCTTCATAGGGTACTTTGTATATGGCACCAACCAAAGCTCACTGAGGGGGTAATGCCCCCCCCCATCATGTGGTTATAGCCTGTGACCAGAGGACTCTGCTTCACTGAAGTCCAGTGTTGTTATTTGTTCTTTTGGCTCATGGTTGTTGTCAGGGCTGAGGATATCCTCACCCATCAAACCGGCCACATACAGAGGCAGGATACCAGGGGACCAATGGAGTAACTTGGAAAGGGGTGCTGCAGGGGACTAAGCTGGGGGGTTTGGGGGAGCAGGACATAGAGGCACCTAAGACAAGTGATCTAGGGCAATTGTCAGTGCCCCAGGTGTAAAGGGAGAAGGACAAGGATATTTCTAGAACCTAGTGACAGACCAAGGCGTGGGGGGCCTGCCCATCAGGAGCTGGTACCAGGGAGCAACGCAGCCACTGTAAGCAATAAGGGTCAGAGCAGGGAGGAGCAGGAAAGAACCACACACACACACACTTCTCTCTTCTTTTCTCTAAGTGCCCACTGAGGTCCCCTCTTCACCAAACATAGCCAGAAGTCAAGGTCAAGGCCAGGGCCAGGGGGCCCAGGCATCCCTGTGACCTGGAACAGAGCAGGGAGGGGGGGTGTGTCCTGGCTAGAAGACTAGAACTTGCATCGTTTTCTTCCCAGCAAATGATGGGGAGCTAAAGAATGGGACAGCACAGCATAGCCCAAGTGCACCCATGTCCTACAGCTGAGGTGACAGCCTGCCACTATCTGGGGCCTTAGATCTCCGTGCAGGTATCGCTTCTCTTACAGTGCGGAAGTCTAGAAGTCTGAAAGGAGCCTCAAGCCAGCTCAGATCAGGGCTGCATCCCCTCTGGAGGCCTAGGGAGAGTCCCTGTCCTTACTTCTTCCAATTCCAAGAGGCCACCACCTGCATTCCATGGCTGATGGTTTCACATTCCGCAGCCCCTTGTCACCATATCTTCATCCTGAATCTGACTCTCTCTCCACTCTCCATGGACGGTTGTGATTACACTGGCATCCACTCACATTGTCCAGAATCATCTTCCCATCTCATCCACCCAAAGTCGCTTTCATTATGTAAGAGAACATCTCGAGTTCCAGGGATTAAGGAGAGACATCCTCCTCAGGGATGTCCATCCCTGAGGGGACCCTCTTTTAGCCTGTCACACAGACCTGCCAACAACTTCTTGTGCCTAGCTCCTGTTGCTCATTTCTATCTCACCAAGGGGACTTCTTTGGATTCCTCAGCCACAGTGATCATCTTGCTGCCACAGGGCCTTTAGACCTGCTGGTGCTTCTGGCTGAAATGCTCTTCCTTCCTGTTATTCCTATAACTGAACTCAGATACTGATTCGAATATCTCTGAATGGGGCTGGGGATGTAGCTCAGTGGTACAGTGCTTGTCTAGTCCATAAGGCCCTGGTACCATCCCTAGCCCTATGAAAAAATAATACAATAAAAACATCTCTCTGAGGGGCCTTCCCTGGCTTTATGATCTCAGTCAGTTGCTCCCTCACTCAGAATTGTGTCCTCAATGTCATTCCTTGCTTTTCTGCTCTTCCCCACACCATGTGCATGCTTGACCAGTTTATGTTGCAAACCTGCTGCCATGTGGAGCCAGAATACAGCAGGCGCTCCAGCCCCGGCACACAGCAGGTGCTCCACACCCAGCAGCTCAGGGCTCACCCCGTCCCACCCTGATGCCTGAAAACCCTTTACCCTGTTTCCTGATTTCATTTCTGCTTTGCTCTTCCATTTCCAACTCACTTCTCATTTGCAGCCAGTAGAAAGCACCATGATTTTGAGATTCTTCTCTAGGCAGAGAAGGAAATGACCATGGGGTCAGGGCAGTACTATGCCTGTCTGAGCCTCCCTGAGTGGAGACCAGCTTTCTGCTGGGGTGGCCCAGCCTCCTGTCCTCCCCAGTTCTGTGTTCACTGCCTTCCTCCTGCCTGGAGCTTCTGACCTCCAGGGCCTGGGGTCTTTCACTGACAGCCAAGGGGACTGAACTTCTTGTGCTCCACTGACCCTCTGGGACTATGGGAGCCACTTCCCCCTCAGGCAGAGGCAGAGCCAGCGGACTGGAGCCTTGGAGGTTAAGGTCAGCTGACCCAGAGACCCTCGGCAAGGCCAGTCTGGCGCCAGTGGCCCAGAGGAAAAGTCACTAGAGTTTCAAAACCTTTTGCAATTCAGAGCTCAGCCTCTCCCTTGGGTGGGGCAAGGGACAGCTGAGGAGGAAGCCACCCAACCCAGCGTCCTTCAGGTCCATGTCTCTCGCCAGACGTGCAAGCCGGGTCCTACGGCCACCCACTTTCTTCCTCTGTACTATCCCAGGAGCTGCAGGTCAGTGACACGGGGACCCAGGATGTGTGGAAAGATGGGACTCAAGCCTGAAAAAGAATGGTGACGGCCAAAGGCATGGCTTCTACCCACCATGGAGTCCCAAGGGAAAAATCTGTTTCCAAAATTCAGGATGCAGACAGGCTTTAGTTTCTGGGTGGCCCTCATTCCTGACATACAGGACACCTTCAAAATTATGCAACCTATACAACAGAACAGAACTTGGCTTTCAAAGGACTCCATGCTTGGTATAATGTTCTTTTCTCTCTGACTCAAAATGCTTAACAATAAAGGACCCACATTTTCATTTTGCACTGGGCCTGCAAATTATGAAGCCTGACCTGTGAATCTAGCTTCCCAAACTCCCCACTCCCACCCATCTCTGCTTTTGTGAGAGCTCCTAAGATGCCCACCTCCTCCGAGTCCACCAATATACTCACTCTGGGGTAAGACATTTGGGTTTTCCCAGGGACTTTCTGAAAACAGCATCAATGTAAAGCTGCTGTTGGGACTTTCAGGCTGGCCAAGGGGACCTATTTGTTCTGAGGAGCCTTTAAGTCCCACCCCATAGCAGATGGTGGGATGGGAGAAAGCAGTAAGAAAGAACCTGAACTTTGGGCCAGGCGGACTTTATTCAAATCTTGGCTCTCCTCGTAGTCCGGGTAATCTCATGAATGTAGCCCATATGCACAGAAGGATGAGTTTGCTTCTGGGTCTGCCTTCCCCTCCCAGACCAGGAGTTCATCCATGCCAGCAACAAGGTCTGGTTCTGCTGATGATGGGGAAAACAGTAAACAGGAAAAGGAGTTCAGTTCTCCAGAGGAGCTGTTCACATTCTAGGCCAGTGGCAAACATGCCCTGATTCTGTCTCCTCTTCCTCCAGATTCAACCTTCTCAGGAAGATGCAGAGGCTCACAATGCTGGCCACTACTTTGGGCACCTACCTTGGCCTGCTGGTGGCCACAGCCATGGCAGACTGTGACCCTACTCAATGGGACACCCCCAACCTGCAGTGCACCCACAGGCGCCAGAAGAGAGACTGGATCTGGAACCAGATGTACGTTGATGAAGAGAAAAATGCCTCACTGCCCTACTATGTGGGCAAGGTAAGGTTCAGACCCCCGGGCAGAAGTCATCAGCAGCTGGCCCATCACGATGGTATCGGTAGTAAAGATGGTGATGGGATCTTGGATGGTTGCAGGAACAGAAGTGGAGTTGAGAGGGCAATAGCCACAGAGGCACAGATGATGAAGGTGGTAGACGTGGTTATTGTGGTGTTATCTGTAGCAGCAGTAGGGAAAGAAAAGGAGAAAATAATACTGGAAATAATGGTGGTGGTGATCATGAAGGGGAAGGTAGGAGAAATTATGGTTGTGGTGGTGGTGGAGGTGGTGACGATAATGAAGATGGTGCTGGTAGGAGCTGTGGGGTTGATAGTGGTGCAGATAATGGTGACGGCGGTGGTGATGGTCATGGTGGTAATGGTGATGGTAGCAGTAGTAATGGTGGTGGTGATGAGAGTAACAGCGGTAGTAGCAATGGTCCGGGTGGTGGTAATGACAGTGATAATGTTAGTGGTAGAGGGTGGTAACACTAACTGTGGTGCTGGTGGCATTGGTGGTGGTGACAGTGAAGAAAGGTTAAGGAAGGAAACGATGGTGATGGTGGTGGTGGTCATGGTACCAGTGGCAATAATAGTGAGAGGAAATTGAGGGAGTGTTATGCTTTGGATCTTAATTAAATGTCTTCAAAAGTTATGTGCTTTATTGACAGCCTGTGGCACTATGAGAGTGGTGGAACCTTTAGAGGATGGGCGTAGTGGAAGGTCATGGGGGCATGGCCTTGAAGGAGTTATGGGGGCCCTGCCCTTTCTTGTCTGTCTTTTCTTCTTGACTGCTGTGAGGTGAGCAATGCACATTCTGCAATGATATTTCTGCCTTGCCATGAACCAAAGCCATAAGGTCATGCAACCATGTGCTAAAATGTCTGAAACTATAGGCCAAGGCAAGTCTTTTCTCATTGTAAGTAATTACCCCTAGTATTTTGTCATAGCAGTGGAAAACTAACACAGAAAATAGGTACCAAGAAGTGGAGTCATTGCTGTGACTATACTTTAATAGTATGGTTCAGGAAACTTGGGAATTGGTATGGAGGAGGAATTTGGAAAAGTTTGGCAGAGCAGGTTAAAAAGTGTTAGAATTCTGACAAGGTCTTATTAGGCAATTCTGACGGGAGGTCAGAAGACCAGAATGCTGATATGAATGTAAACAGTGAAGACATACCTGAGGTTTCAGATAGGAACGAGGACTATATTGGAAGTTGGACTGAGATCATTTGAATTATATGCTGGCAAAGAACTTGTCTGCATTTTGCACATGCCTTAAATCTTTGTAATTTTAAAGATGGCAGACTGGTCTCTCTGGCAGAGGAAATTTCAAGGTAGCACAGCATTCAAGCACTGGTCTGGGTACTATTGACTGCTTTTAGTCAGATTGACAATGAAAATTAGGCACAAAAGCAGAGTGAAAAGATTTTAAAAGGCTTGCATTTTGACTAGAAAAGGAACTAATATAAAGTTGTAGCCAAAGAGGGTCTGATTTCTAAGAGATTTATGCAATTAAAAGGTAGCCAAGTAGTTTGCACTGAAACAATTCGAAAAATACTTTGAGGGCATCTTGAGAATTTGCAAGACCCTATCCATTCCAAACCAAGCTCCAGAGCACCCTGTTCATATAGGCCTGCCTAGGAACCTTTTTCTAGAATTCATTTTCCTATAGTCAGTGATCCAGACACTCAAAGTTGCCGCAGCCTTATTCTAAGCTGGCCCAGCTACTTCTTGAGCAGTGGCATCATTCACCTCATGCTGGTTTTGCAGGCATAAGAGTGCAAAAGTTGTGCGATAGGATCATGGAGGCTTCCACCAAGATTTCAAAGGAAAGCCTAGGATGCCCACTCATACATCGCAGAGTCAAAGATTCTGTAAGCAGCCCCTGACCAAGTGATGTGTAAAGCTGTAAAAATGAAACAAAGCTGTAATGGAGACCCAAGGAAATTAGAGATGTCATGAATGCAGACTGCCTGCTCAGGGATGCTGTAGACAGACCAGAACAAGCCCAGGGCTATGGAGGTACAGCTGCCCAACTCCTTTTTACCTCAATGTACTCCAGGTACTGGATGTGGAGCTACAGTATTTAATGTTTGCCTTGGTGGGTTTTGGTCTCACTTTGGTCAAATCCTCTCTAACCCAACTCTTCCCTGCTGGAATGGAAATTTTACCTGGTGCCATTGTGTCTTGGAAGCATATAACTTGCTTCGTGATTTTCACAAGGACTCACAGGTAAGAGTTTGCCTTAAATCTCATGGGAGTCTTTGGACCTGAGCTTTTGAGCAATATTGTAACTTTCAAGGCTTTGGGAACTCTTGGAGGTGGACTATGTGTATTTTGCATTGTGAGATGGACATTAGCTCTTGGGGGGCCTGGGGCAAAATGCTGTGGTTTAGATTTTAAATGATCCCCCAAAGGCCATGCTCTAAAGGCTTTGCTGCCAGCCTGTGATGCTGTTGAACAGCGTAATCCTTAGAAAGTGGAAGGAAGTTATGGCATTGGGTCCTCCTCTCTCTTTGCTTCTTGGCTACCATGAAGTAAACAGACCTCCATCATCACACTTTTCACTACAGTCTACTACCTTGCCATAAGGCCAAAGCAAAACGGCCAATCAACCATGGATCAGAACCTCTGAAACCATGAGCCATAATAAATCTTGTCTCCTTTTTAAATTAATTATCTCAGGAACAAAAAGCTGACTAACATAGGGAAGTAGTGATGGTGCCGGTAGTGGTAATAGTGATCACAGTGGTGCTAGTGAAGGGGAAGGTGAGAAAGTTAATGGCAGTAGTGCTAGTGGTGATATGCTGGTGGTGGAAATAGTATGAGGATAGTAGTGATAATCGTGATGGTAGTAGTAATAGTTACAGTGATGATAGTGGTAGGAAGGTGAGCGAGGTAATGGTAGTGGTGACAGAAATGGTTATGGTGACTTTGGCAGTGGTGATAATGGCGAAGCAGGTTAAGGTGGTGATTGTAGGGATCGTAGTGATAATGTAAACTGTGATGATCATGATAAAAGGGTAGATGGTGATGCCGTTGAATGTTATGATGGTGATCACAGTGCTGGTGATGGAAAAGGCGGCAACGGTGGTGATCGTGGAGGTTATGGTGGTAGTGATGGTGGTGACCATGGTGATGAAGGGGCAGTAACGGAAGGAATAGGGATGGTGGTAATGATGGTGATGGTGGTTACAGCAGTAATGTTAGTACAACAGTACTGATGGTGATGATGGAGAAGGTGACAATGGTGATCATGAAGGTGATGATGCTATTAGTGATGGTGGCAGTAGTGGTGATGGCCACAAAGATGATGGTGGCGGTAAAGGAGAAGTGAAGATGATGGTGATGAAGGTGGTAGAAGTGGTAGAGGTGGTGGCTGTGGTGGTGAAGGGGAGGCAAATGATGGTAGCCATGATGGCCATGATGGTGATGAAGAGGATGGAGATAATGGTGGTAGTGATGTTGGCAGTGACAGTAGTACTGATGGTAATATGAAGGAGAAGGTAGTGATAATGGTGATCGTGGAGATAATTGTGGTAGTCATGATGGTGATGGTAGTGGTGGCAGTGATGATGATCATGCTAATGATGATGCTGGTGGTGATAATAAAGTATTGATGATGGTGCTGATGAAGGTGATGACAGCGGTGGTGGCAGAGATGATAATGAACCCTGTGGTTCATTTGCTCCTAAACCTTGATCAGTGAACTAGCAATCACTAACAAATAGGCTACCGTGTTCCAAGGATACAAAACCCAGTCTGACCCAGTTAAATGTTCTCACTTAAGAGATCAGTAAGCCTGAGAAGCCTTCTACAAAACTGTGCTGGTGATGATGTTTGTCAACTCAAATGGCCATAGTTTGCCAATCCTTCCCCAGGCCCATGAACTTCCTTAAAAATCCACTTCTCTCTATTTCTCCCAGGCTCCCTACGACCCAATATGTCCCCCCAGATACAGGACACCTATCTGAGGTGCCTGCCCCAAGGGTTCTAATCCTCATTTCATCCTTCTTTAAACATGAGCATTCCTAGCCAATATTCTGCGACCTTGAAGCTAATCTGAGTGAGTGCCAGATTGTCTCACCACAGCAAATTATCATAGATGTCAAATATTAACTCTAATTCAAAGGAATGGCTCTCATAATAGAACTTTACACACAATGACACATAAACAGACTAGATATATTGAGAGTTTTCTGTGACAAATAAAGGTTCTGAGAAAACTCAAATCCATTAGAATCTCACCATGTCAGCTCTTTCAAATGTAGAAAAAAGAACAGCTCAAATGTACTGGAGAAAAGATTAATAGCTCCAAGCACTGGACTAGGTGCTAGAAAGCAGCAGGCAAAGACAGACACCATCATAGAGATAGGGGCCTATAGCAGGGATCTTCAAACTACTGCCTGCTGGCCAAATCTGGCATCTATCTGGAATTGTAAATGAAATGTTATTAGAACACAGCCATATCCACTCATTTACAAATTTTCCATGCAAAGATGGCAGAGTTGAATAGTTATGGAAAAGATCATATGGCCCACAAAGCTGAAAACATCCCTAATCCTTTATAGAGTTTACTCATCCTGGTCTAGAGGATTAGCATACATCAGACAAAGAACCCAATAAATAGTAAAGAGAAACTTCTGAGGATAGAAAAATAGGCTGAAGAGGAGCCTGCTGTCTGAGGCAGAGTCTGACACAGCAACAGAAATGTCCCAACAGCCTAAAGAAGTGAGCGGTACCAGCAGGAAATCTCCACTCACAACCCAACCCACAGCCTGCCGACTGTGCCCACAAAAATGGTTGACCTGGAAATGTAGATCCTTCAGTATGGCCAGTCAGAGGGGAAGACACTGTCCAGGATGACACAGTGAGGTCAAGACAGAACCCTGGAACTCCTGGCTCTAATGCAAACGTGTGTCCCTTGTCAGAGGGAAATGTTGTCAAGCCACCAACATCCTTCCACATAGGATAACTGCGCCATGAATCATCCTTTGAGAAGAACAGCCGGATCCTGAGGAAAATCTCCTGGTGAGTCAGGGAGAGTCAGCGGAAAGTGAGGCCACTGCATTGCGTCAGGCCCTGAGAGGACAACCTTTAGGGCACTCAGCCAAGGGTCTGCAAACAGTAGGAAGAACACGCAGCCTGTGTCATCCAGGAGTGTTCATTCGGCAACTGACATGGGTCATATGTGGTCCCCACCCTAGGAAGAATCAAGGATCCCTTTAAGAGGCAAGCACGGGGCTGCAAGGATCTTCTCCCGGCTCCCTGTTCCTAAGGATGTAACTGGAGAGAAGGAAGTCTCTATTTATCAAGGTCAGAGCCTGGGGCCTTTGTTTACAGACCTGGAGACACAGTGAGAGCCAGCCCTGGAGTCCACACATATGCATCAGAGTGGCTTTGGGCTTTAAGACGTTCTGTCCAATGTGGGGCTCCTCAGAACCCCTAACTCTGATCTAATCATCAGAAAAACATCAGATAAATTCCAACAGAAGTGTGTCTTACAAAATTCCCAACCAGGATGCCTCAAAACACTATCAAAAAAGGGACTTTTCAAAATGTTATCAAAGACAATAATGAGAAACTGGAACAGCCAAAACGAACTTAAAGAACGTAACAATTAAATGCAATGGGAAATCTCAAATGTGGTATTGGAACAAGAAAAGACATTACATTTTTTTTTTAAAAAAAAAGGAATTCTACAAAAATAAGGACTTCAGTTAATAATAATACACCACTGTTGGTGTCTTTGTTATAACACATGTGCCATATAATGTAAGGGAGGATCTGGGGAGGAAAAGGAGCAGGCACACAGGAACTCACAGTCTTCTCCACTTTCTGTAAATCCAGACACTGTTCTAGAAAACAATGATTACTCAAGAAAAATGGGAAAGGGAGGGAACCAGAGCTTAACCGCACATGAAGCCTGAGGCCCAGTTCCAATGCACAGACCCAGCCAGAGCATTCTCCCTTGCTGTCCCTGCCTGGTGAATCTTATCACATGTACCAGGAACCTAGTTTGTAAAGTGCCATCTTATCCCAGCCTGAGCAGCTCACATAAGGCCCCAGACCGTCCCTTCACTTTGAGCCCCTCTGTGCCTGTGCGCCAGAGGCTACAGAACTCCTTTTCCCCTCCATCTGCTTATCCTAGTTCTGGACCCAAAGCTTTGGGTCCACCTGTCCCC
This sequence comes from Cavia porcellus, assembly GCF_034190915.1. Lineage (NCBI taxonomy): Eukaryota > Metazoa > Chordata > Mammalia > Rodentia > Caviidae > Cavia > Cavia porcellus. The sequence goes on from NW_026947487.1 coordinate 98,652,395, forward strand.
ACCACCACCACCACAGTCCTGTTCCAGTTGCCATCACCAGTCACCACCCACCTTCTGCTCACCCAGGGAAAGCGTCCTTCCTCCCTGCCTTCCCTCTCTCAACTTCCAGGCTCTTCTCCACACTCTAACATTTGGCTTCCTGTCACTGTTCTCAGCCTGGGTTCCAATGATTTCATTGCTGCTAAGCCCAGGAGACATCATCTAGACCTCATGGGATTGGACCACAGCCTTGTCGAGTCTCCCTCTTCTCTCCTGAGACTCCACATTCTCACAACTTTCCTCCAGCCCTTCTGATAAGCCCTCTTGGGACAGCCACCAAGGCTCTCACTCTGCCTTTGAGTGCTGCCTGGCTTCAGCCTCTCAGACTTCAAGACTTAGTCTTGAGAGCCAAGACAGGGTCTTTACTACTTCTGTGTCCCTAATGTGGGACCTGGCACTATTTATTAAATTAAATTCTATTTTTCTGGATATTTTAGGGGCCAGGGATTTAGATCAGCAGCTTAAGTGGGTATTTTAATCATCTGGAATAGTACTTTTTTATATGCATGAAACATGTATTGCCTAATATTCTCTATGATTCCATATTTGGCAAGTTCAGCACTCTTAACCTTTGAATATCTTTTAACTTGTAGATCGTTAATAACACAGCAACTAGAATTTACTGAAAGCCTGTTCTGTGCGAAGTGCTTGACATACGTTATTTTCCAAATCTTATGCCAAATCATAATAGCACATATTCCAAAGAAAAATGTTTCACTAATCTAAGAAGTACAGGAAATCGTGGGTTTAAAAAAAAGGTCACTTTCTGAAGGACTAGACATTATAAATCTCCAAGGAGGGGGCTGGGGATTTAGCTCAGCGGCATAAGTGCCTGCCTTGCAAGCAGGCAGTCGTGAGTTCGATCCCTGGTACCGATAAAAAGGAAAAAGACCAAAAAAAAAAAAAAATCTCCAAGGAGAGAACATTCTATGATTCGTTCTAAAACCAAATTGATGAGAACAATTGAGACAAGTGACCCTCCTGGGAAAAGGTCCTGTTGTATAGCATTTGGCAATCCCAGTATGGCAATCCCATCAATGTCCTCTCTCTCTGTGCCTGGTTTCGGGCTACAACAGGACACCACTGAAGGCAGAGTTGGGAGATATGCCTGGGAGACACACGCTTCCTTAGCATTCCCATCATACCCATACAAAAGGCATAGACAACCTCAAGGGCATAGTAAAATCTTGTAAAATAATGAAGAAGTCAGGAATTCTGAGTACTTGTGACCTTCTTTTTAAATGTGATCTATTTTCTTCTAAGTTTATATAATTTAATTGTCAATAACAGCCAGCTCACACATATTCCTGAAGCTTTAAGCTGACTCTGGAAAGCCCCACTGACACAACCCGTCCCCAACACCCCACTGACGGAAACCCCATTTTTGTATGCAACAGCAAAGAGGCCAGTTTTCCTAGGATATTTTTCCAAAACTGCTGCTCTATTCATTACAGCAGCTTGACTTCAGAAGTTATATTAGCTCCATTTTACCAACAAGGTAACAAGTCTCCCCATGCACCAAGATACTCTTCCACTCAGAAAATAGCTTCAAGGGTCTGCTGTGCTTCAGACACCATTCTGGGCACAGGACACAGTTTGGCAACTCACACCAGCATGGTGTTTGTGTCATTTGTCTGAGAACACCTCACTAGTGATCCGTGGGAGGTTTACTGTCACACTTGGGATTCTTGGTCTGTACCACATACACACACACACACTCATACCCATGCACACATGCACACCATGCTACGTGCACCTACACCTATCCATGTGCGCACACAGCCACACTGCCTGTTCTCAACTCATGTTGCATCTTCTTTCCAGATCAAGTCAAGTGTGAACCGCAAGAATGCCAAATATGTGCTCAAAGGGGAGGCGGCGAACAACATTTTCAAGGTCAATCCAGACACGGGGGATGTGTTCGCTTTCGCAAGGCTTGACCGGGAGAAAGTCTCCTCGTACCCCCTTGTCGCCCTCATCGTGGACAAAGACACTGACAAAGACCTTGAGTCTCCTTCCAGCTTCACTATCAAAGTTCATGACATAAATGACAACTGGCCTGTGTTCACGCAGCAGTTATTCAATGCTTCGGTGCTGGAGATGTCACCTGGGGGTACGTGCCCATCCTGTCCCTCCCCTCCTCTCTCACTCATCCCCAGCCTGGAAGTAGCTCTTACTTTAGTCATTTCAGTGCCTGAGGTCAGATCCCAGCAAGTTCAGCGCAGTGGTTATAGTGCCCGTGCTGCTACTTTATAGTCTTTGAAAAACTAGACTCTAAAACCTAAGCTGGGACTTACTCCCAGGCTGAGCTCTGATCCTAGACACAAACTGAGCCCTAGTCCTCCCTCAGCATGGACTGAGCTCTGGTCATCAGAGACATGTGTGTCTCATTACTCTTTATAACAACTCTCTCTCGCTGCCTCTAATTCCCAGGACTGATACACCAAGAATGTAGCTTTTGCCCCTAAATTATGACAAGCCCTGTCACCGACAGAAAAATCACTTCTAGAGGCTATGTAGTGGTGGCAATAGAGGACAGACCCCTGATCCTAAAGTGTATTATCAGCCTAGGCCTGGGCTCAGGAAGTCACTGCTCTCTTCTTTAATCCTAAACCCAGAGGGTACCAAAAATCATCTTCCCTCTCCTCCTCCTTAGTCCAAGATCCCTCTCGGAGTGTGGGGCCAGACCCTTCCTGGTCTGTGTGAGGGGATGAGAAGTGTGACACTGCCCCTTTGGGGTCAGTCCCATTTCCTTCCCTGTCCCTTGTTCTCATCCTTTCTGGAAATGGAGGAATGGCCCACTCACACACACAAACACATACACACACACACACACACACACACACACACACACACACACACACTTCTACATAAGCACAAGCTACTTGTTCTTTTCCTCAATAAGTTTGACCTACAGAGCCAACACTGCCAGCATGTTGACCTTGTACTAGGCTCTCAGCAAACCAAGGGACCTGGGAGGTGGGGACAGCAGCGCCAATCTGCCCTCACTCAGGAATGGGATGAGAAGACACTGTCACAAGGTAGTAACCCCAGGATCCTCTCTCCACAGGGACCTCAGTCATGCGTTTGACAGCAGTAGATGCAGATGACCCCACCGTGGCAGAGCACACCACTGTCATGTATCAAATCCTGAAGGGGGGTGAGAATTTTGCCATCGACAATTCAGGTCTGTGTGACTAACCTCCCTGGGTGGGCACCAACAGGAGGGATGGGGGAGTGGAAATGCTCCAGATGCAAATGCCAGAGCAATCCAGCCTGACAGCTGTCACAAACCACTGAACCACACTGATCCGTGGGAGTGATTGATACATGCATAAAGACAAGAAGAGACGCTAGTTGGGGAAAACAAAAGCAAGACATCCAAAACATGGATTCAAGTCAGAGGGACAAAACCAGGTTCTTGTAATCCAAGCAGTGGCGGAGAGGCCCCAGAGAACGCTGATTAGCAGTTTGTTACACAGACAGGTTCAGACTGATCTGGTTTCTAAACCCAGCACTACTCACCCCTGCAGAGACTTTCAACAAATCTACTAAGATCTGTGAGTTTCAGTTTCCTAATCTAAAAAGCGGGACTGTTTTTAACTCATCTCGTATAGTAGGAAGTGTGAATTATGGAGAGAACATAACCACATAGTTTTCTGTGACTTTATTCTTATGAGAAAAACTTCACAAATTAAGTTTAACAGAGTTTAATTGAATAATGAACAATTCATGATCAAGAAGTCCCAGAACCAAAACAAGCTCAGGAAAACACATGGTTAGATAAAATTTAAGAACAAAGAAATTTAAAACAGAGCCGAAGTCCATAAACAGGTGAACTGGTTACAACTTGGGTTTTTGCCTTATTTGAATAGAGGTAAACAGTTTACCACCTGTGACTGATGCAAACACAGCCATAGTGATTGACTGAATATAGTCTTAAATTAGATTTTCCACTCATTTACATACTAAGTAACATTGTAGTTTGTTACAAAAAGACTCAAACAAGTACGGATGTTTTCTCTGGCCAAATTTAGTTTGATTTAACAGACTTTAAAACTTTAAGGACTACATTTTGGAACCAAGAAGGCTAGTTGAATAGACTGGGGCACCTATTTTTGAGAAAAACAGCAAATATACAGAACAGATGCTACCACGATCCTATGGTACACCAGAGCAGACATCACTAATCCATCATAGCATCCTTTCATTCTGTACCTGAGTGTGGCTTCCTAATGTTTCTCAACACAGTGTTCCGAGTGGCTAGGACCAAGTCAGATCATGCTCTTTGGCCAGTTCTTTAGCTGCACACTGAAATTGCTCAGTTCTCTCTAGAAAGGGCCCAGGAATGCATATATTCTCAAAGCTTTCCAGGTAACATGGCTCTTGAAAACATTTTTTACAGGATTAATTACCACTACAAAGCAAAACTTGGATCGAGAAGTACAGGCCAGGTACGAGATCGTGGTGGAGGCACGAGATGCCCAGGGCCTCCGAGGAGAATCAGGCACAGCCACCGTGCTGATCATTCTGCAAGATATCAATGACAACTTCCCCATCTTCACTCAGCGTGAGCCCCTCCCCTAGGGCCCTGGGCAGGTGGGAGTTGGGATTCTCCAACTTAATGATTTTGGAGTCAAGGAGAGGTTCCCCAAATCCATCTACCTCTCTTCCACCCCAGACAAATCATTGAGGTGTGGGAGGGGCCCTGTTTCTATCCCTGCACCACACTTTCAAACCCATCATTTCCTGGTCATGGTCTTGCCACAGGCCAGAGGGTGATCACACTTCCTCCTGGATACCACCACTGTGCCCAGAGCAAACTAGGAGATAGGAACAGTTTCACCCAGACTCCATGGGCGCAGGAAATCTCAGGCTCCAGTTAGAAAACCCCCATGAGCCAACGAGCAGGGGTACAGCCCAGACTGGGTCCTGACCCCACTCACAAATTGATTCTGCCTCAAAAAATGTCTGACCAGAACTCTTCTCATGCCATGAGTGAGGTTGTGTTCATTGCAGCCTCCAAGTGCTGATATAAATCAGAGGCTCACCCAGCCCAAAGATAGGCCAGTTCTCCTGAAATGGCCTTGTGGGCATGGTGTAAGCCCCCCAAAGGCCAGACCTATCTCTTTGATCAATTGATTGATCCCCTAGCAAAGTGCCTGTCACCATCGGGTGTTTAATAACTACTTGTTGGATGAATGGAGGGAGGGATGGATAGACAGAATACACTGCTTTGCCTTAGGACTCAGAATCCCAAGGGTATTAATAGTATTCTTACTGCCTTTATTTAATTGCATCATTTCTCGTATCACAATATAGTAGGATAGTATGCTTTGTCTATCTTGTTGACTCGATGCTGTTTGGGGCATCTATTTGCAGCGGCCGTGTACACATTTGAGGTACCTGAAGACACTCGTGTGGGCAGCTCTGTGGGCTCTCTGTTTGTTGAGGACCCAGATGAACCTCAGAACAGGATGACCAAGTTTGAAATCGTGCAGGGCGAGTACAGAGACACCTTCTCCATCGAGACAGACCCCACCCGCAACGAGGGCATCATCAAGCCCAAAAAGGTTTGTAGGACTGCAAAAATGACATCAGACATAGATCTTGGTGCTCACAAGGTCCACAGGACCTGTCCAGAGGCTCCCCCTGAGCCAGAAGCCATCAGTGGAGAACACTCAGGATTGGCCCGGTGTTGACTGTGCCATGGAGACTCACACAGTATCTCAAGCAGGGTTACTCCCAGATAGACCTAGAGGCAGTGATTTGGGTATGACTTGGGAGGTGACCCCAAGAAGTCCAAGGAGAAATGATAGGTTAAGTAAAAAGTAGGTAGTATGGAACTCATCAATGAGCAGGTAGAGAAGTAGGGCCCAGCCTCATGCAGGATACCTGGAGACCATGTAGAACCTGTCTCAGAGCTGCAGCAGCTGAGGAAAGGAGCTTGGGTGTTGATACAGCAACCCCTCGAGTGTTGATGGATCACTGTTCCTGAGACACTGACTCCCTGGCATCTTCTGAGTGGCCCTGTGTCTCAGCCAGTTGAAAGCCACCAACAGATAGGAAAACTAAACATGCCAGGGGACACAAGTAGCCATAGAACATGGTTACTGTTGACAGAAGGCCAGACTGAATTGGAGGATGTGGGAGGAGTCCTGGGAGGGCATCAAAGTGCCTCTAGAATGTTTTCGAAGAAGGCTGGGGATCCAGAACCTGAATCCTTCCTGGGGCAGCCCCATCTGGATACCAGAGACACAAGGGGGAGACATGCAGCCTCTAGAATCCACGAAGCATTCAGTGATCAGGGAAGGCTGATGCATGTACCCCCTAAAATATAACTGCAGTTCCGTGCTACAGAGCAATATCAGGCAGGGGGGCAGTTCTTCTTCAGCAGGGGACTCTAAGAGGACATGTGATTACCTTCTCGTTGACTTCTTGAGGAACGAATAGGAGTTTGCCACATGGGCAAGCACAGGAGAATCCTCTTGAGCAAAGATGTAAAGAAAAGGCAGGACAGTGAGAGCCTGACAGTGGCTCACCCACGAATTCATGATCCACTTGAGAGCAGGACTGTGGCTGATGGACCACATGGCCTCTATACTTGGCACAGAGCCAGGGCTAGGAGCTGCCCTGAGACTGGTGAAATGAAACAAAAGAGTTAAAGATAAGCACCAGGCCCGGGTACTCTCTTAATGACCTTGGAAATACCACTATCCAGATTACAGTGTCCAGCAGATGTCATTCTAGTAGCACCTTGTAGGATGCCTGACAATCATATGGTGTATGCTTGACTCAAGGCAGGTATCACTGTGTTTTTTCCTTCTGTAGCCCCTGGACTTTGAGTTCATCCAAAAATACTCCTTTGTCATCGAAGCTACAGACCCCACTATCAACCTCAAATACGTGAGAGGCCTCTCTGGCAAAAACAAAGCCCAAGTCATCATCAACATCTTGGATGTGGACGAGCCCCCTGTCTTCCAAAAGCGCTTCTACCACTTCCGGTTGAAGGAGAACCAGAAGAAACATCTGGTCGGTTCGGTGCTGGCCAAGGACCCCGACAAGGCCGGGAACAAAATTGAGTAAGGAGAGTGGGCATGTGAATGACCACGACAGGGACCAGCAGAGCTTTGATGGTCTTATTCCTGCTGATCTGAGCCCAAAACTCAGAGAAAGAAACTGGCTGCTCCCACACTTGCATGGGAAGTGGCAGAGGCAGGACTAGACATCTGACCCCTTCCCACTAATGTTCATGGCCTCCTGCGGTCTCATCCTGCCACGGCACCCCACCCTGCATGGCTTACAGCAACTATTTTAATTTTACCCACATGACATTTTCCAATTTATCCCATTTCAACGTTTGGCTCTTAGTTCCATGTTGCCTGGCTTTGATTTTGCCAATCCTGTTTCCGTGTTCTTCTTATTTGCCTGATATAAGTTGTCCGCCCTTCACTTTTAACATTTCTAGGTCGTTTCACATTAAGTTGTCTCTTGGAAACAGAATACTCTTAGGTTTGTTTCTTAATGTAAACTGCCAAGCTTCTGTGTTCAACCTATTTACATTTTTCGTCATAAGTATTATGTTTGATCTTACTTCTTTTATCTCTTTGTTTTATATTTCTCAGTTGTAAGTTTTTTCTTGGTTCTCATCTGTGCTATAAAATTCTTTCTCTCTCAGATATGTGGATGGATTGCATACATTAGAGCTTCTACCAATGAGATTTATATCCATCTATGAACATTTTAAATGTTTTTCTAAAGCATACACACACACACACACACACACACACACACACACCACCGCTTTTATATATATGATAAAGAAATTAATAGCTTCATTTGAAATCCTCCAAACCAGATTTTTACTTTTTAATAAGACTTTTTCTAGGGTAAGTTTTCTCAAAAAAATTTAAGTATATCACCCACTGATTTTTGTGCGTGATATATTTCCTTAGTTCTTGCATATTTACCAAAAAAAAAAAAACCTTAGTCCTTTCTTTTTTTAAGACCTGAGTATCCTCATGCATCTTCAGATTATAGATTCTCTCCTTCAAAATGCTATTAGTATGTTCTAACATTTAATTTTGTGGGGTCATCTAGCTTAATAACGATGTCTCTTTCTTCAAAAGGAATTTTTTTTTACTGAGCTTCTGAGCTCGTTAGTTTCTTCACGTAATGTGAAATTCCACCTAAACATTTTCTAAAATTATGCCTGATATCAATGACACCTTTTAATCTATAGACTCAGATCTTTCTTCAGATGAGGAAAGTGTTCTCTTTTTATATTTTTGTCATATCTTATGGTAAGTTTGATCTTGAAGCTTCCTCAGTAATAGCAAAAATTTTCATTGCGTGTATGTGTGTGCGTGTGTGTTTATGTGTGTGTGTGTGTGTGTGTGTGTGTGTGTGTGTGTGTGTACACATTCATCTCTTTTTTTTTCCTGGAAGGTTTCTTCACATTTTTCATTCCCAAATTTCTCTATTATTATTTTTATCTCTTCCAGCTCTTTTTGCATTTCCTCCTGGCTATTGCTCACATATCTTTTCATTAATCAAAGCAAACAACCTCAACTGTGATATGGTTGACTACGGTGTCACCTGCTTAGCTCTGTGACTGGTGACGTCTCAGGAACCTCATTCACTCCTAGCTCTGCAGTATCACCCAGACCAGATCTCACCTCATGACGCCGAGTCCTTTGGTGTCGATATTGAGTCTAAGCCACTGGAGAGGAAGCTGGGGAAGGGTGGTGGGGACAGACCCTGAAGAGCCTCTGTCATGCTGAGAATTTTGACTTAGTTAAAAAATAATAGTGGAAAACCATAAAACCCTCTCCTTGGCAGATACACCATCCGCAAGACCAGCGACAAGGGCCAATTCTTCCGAATAACCAAGCAGGGTGACATTTACAGTGAGAAACAACTGGACAGAGAAATCCACCCCTGGTACAACCTGACTGTGGAGGCCAATGAGCTGGATTCTAATGGTGAGTAGCCCCATCTCGCAGAAGGCTTGAGCTCTTCTTTGTTTCTCCCATTCTTCCAAAATGGCCATCATCTGTCACTTGGGATCACTAGAGGTATTACAAGCTCTGATGAAGCACTCTTTGGCTATGTCACCGGAGACTTTTCTAGAAGTGTGGACTCTTACTTCCATCCTAGGCTAAATAAAAATTTTATGCCTATCAAGAGTTTGAGAAGCACTGTTACAAAACTGGGAATGTAGTATAGATGCTCCTGTGATGAAAATTATCTAAGGTACCTGCTAGACACTGGGCTTCTCAGACTCTTCCCTGAGGATTCTGATCCAGTGAACAAAGATGGGGACAAGGATATACACTATCAAGCACCACATGGTTCTGATTACCAAAGGTGTTTGCAAAATGCTCTTAGGTGGCATAGCTGTTTGCACTGGTTAATGGGCTAAAATCAAAATCTGAAGCAGCTTTCAATTTGAGGTTGTTAGATTTCCAAAAATTATGTAGTTTCTACCTGAGGCAACGGCAAGTGTCAGGGGCTTTGTAACTCTGACATATATGAGGAAATCACAAACAGCCAGAAGAAAAACTAATATTCACATGATCCCTAGGATCTCACTGGGGTACAGAGAGAAGTAAATTTTTATTTAAGTAATTACATAACTGTTTCATTATTAAATTATATTTATTAATTGAATTAAAATGTTTTAAAATGCACTTAAATTGTTTACCTTTTTAATCTTACAGGTCATGTAAATTTTCTCATATAAATTTCCTACATGTTAGCAAATGTCCTTATGTCTGAAGATTTACCCCACCCCATCTTCCTCCACTTTCCTTTATCCAGAATGTCATCCCTGGTCTCTCTTCCAAAGGTCTATAGTGCCATCTTCCTGCAAAGAGTGACCTCCACCAGACATCCTGCCAATCTACCCATCTAAACATCTTTCACCCCGCAGAGGCCAGCATCAGCTGAGCCCACTGTGGTGACAGTGCCTTCTCTCTGCAGGGAAACTCACGGGGAAAGAATCTATTGTGCAGGTCCACGTTGAAGTTTTAGATGAGAATGACAATGCCCCAGAGTTTGCTCAGCCCTATGACCCAAGAGTGTGTGAGAATGCAGTCCAAGGCAAGGTGAGTCTGGCTGAGTGGGAGGGAGACAGTGTCCCCGGGGACAGATTCAAGGGCAGAGTTCCACTGAGCTTAATGGAAGGTGCAACAGCACTGAGAATGTACGGTTACCCCATTTTACAGCTAGAGAAAGTGAGAGATTCCTGGAGAGAAGTTTAGTGGGGGTAGGGGCATACAGGACAGTAGTAGAAGAAATGGCCTTGTGGAAACCATCCAGTTAGGTGTTGCAGCTGAGCGACAGCTATGCTCAGGTCTAAACTCATAGTCTCTATTGCTGAACCCCAGACCACCCGAACACAATGACCAACCCCTGTCTCCCACATTCCAGCTTGTTGTGCAGATCTCCGCAGTAGACAAGGACGTAACTCCACAAAATGTCAAGTTCAAGTTTGCCCTGGGCACTGACAACAGCAACTTCACCCTCATAGACAATCGCGGTAAGCATCTATCCGAGCAATGAGCTGGCTCCTAGCAGGGTGGAGTGAGGTTGAGTCTGAAAGCACTAAAGTTAAGGACTAGGCCAACAAGGGGTGACAAGTCTTCATGGGGATTTGCATATCATGAAGTATTTTTTTGTGCAACTCCTGTCACACACACTGCACACTGGTTCAATGATCAGAGTCACCCTGGCCAAACTGCCCACTCCATGTGGTCTCCCAAAGATGCTCAGGTCAGGAGGAATGCAGAATAGATATGACAGTGCAGACAGCCTGGTCAGCTTACTAGCCAGTTGGGTGTTTTTCCACACCAGCAACTCCGGGCTTTGGTGCCTCACTGAAATTACAAATTGCTATAGGACATAGAATTTTGAGGTCACCACCAAAGCATGCATACTACAAATAAGAAGTCATAAATCCCAGAAATACAGTAAATTTTAATTCAGTTACGATGGCTGCTTACCACCAAGTGGCCCCTAAACAGGATCTGGTCCACCAGTCACCGCACAGCACAGCACATCTGGTTGACCAAAGTTCAGAGAGTCCTGTGAGGTCAGTAGTAACCAATTGGCTCTTCTAATGAATACGTGCTTATCCAAGTGATGATGGTAAGCTGATTTAAGCTGATTTAAAGATAAGGAACCTCTGAAATTTCCTCAGGAAAATAGAGAAAATCTTATTTAGGCCTAAGGGGGGGGGGGCTGTCTCTGTTTGTCCCTGGTTGGCAAGACTATTGCCATCTTTGGAGAAGGCTAGGGAACAGGGCTCAGAAACTTAGGGTCAGACCCAGAGTCACATGATCAGTTACAGAGTCACCATGTGAGGCCATGAATGCTCCTGAGGAAGGCTGCGTGCACACATGGATGCAGAAACTGGCCATGATGTGCTGATAACTGATGACAGACAATCCAACACTCAGGCGTCTTGAGTAGTGTCTTAGTTACTTTTCTCACTGGAGAGAAAAAAAATACCCAACACTCAATGTTAAAGGAGGAAAGGTTCATTTCAGCTCACAATCTGTAGACGCTTCAATCCCTAGTCAGCGGGCTCCAAGGCAGGGCAGCACGGTGGAGGGGCATCACAGAGGAGAAAGAGTTAATGGTGTGGCAGGAGGAAGCAGCAAGCAGCAGTGTGGCAGTCTGCCCTCCCTCTCTCCCTTTATATTCCATCTAGGCTACAGGCCTACTGATTGGTGCCATCCACACTCAGGATGGGGCTTCCATTATCCACAGCCTGAATCCCAGCACCACACCTTTAATCCACATTCACACATCCTAGTCTGGCCGCCTCCCAAACTTCCCACCTATGACTGCATGAGGCTTTGGGAGAACGTCTAGCTGCAAGCCATAAGTAGTAAATAATATATCAGAACTCCCTGTCATCCAACCCCCAATGTCAACCTGAAATGGACGTGGTAGTGCAATGAGGTAGAACACTTAAGGGCCTCCCCAAAGACACCCCAGATGCAGTCAGGAGATGAGCGTGTTGGTCTGAGTCACTTACATTCTGAATGTCAAAATCTCTAATTTCTCCCATGAAGTGTCAATGGCATATAACTTATTTTCAATCATAATAGACTTAAAACTGAAATGAAATTACAGATAATGAAATGGAATTGGCTTTCATTCGCAATTCTTGACTTTCACCTGGCTCCCAAGTGTTCCTTCCTGAGTGGCTAAGTAAATCCTCAAACCATCAACTTCACAACCTCCCAGGAATCTGCAAAGGGCAGAGTACTCTGTGGTGTGTGTGTGTGTGTGTGTGTGTGTGTGTGTGTGTGTGTATGCGTGTGTGTGTGTGTGTGTGTGTATGCGTGTGTGTGTGTGTTGTCACAGTGAAGTGAAGGGAGGGGCCTAAAAATCAGGATGCTTATAAAGCTCTCTGGGGGATTCTTATGTCAAAAATGAGTGACTATGCCTCAGTAGGGGTGACAACTGTTTGGACAAAGTACACTGCCCATTGCAGACTGCCAAGGAGCCCTCAGTGACAAATCCAATCATTCTCTCCGTCCCCCAGGGAATGAGGGCATTATTTTTACTGCTGCAATCTCCTTTATAATGATAGATTTTCAGAGATAGCAAAAACAGTTCTAGAAGCTAGGCTAATGCTAAGCGACATTTCCCAATTGCTTGCGAAAGTTTGAAATACTAATTAGTCGTGCCAGTGAAAAGTCCCTGTAATTGCAGTGGGGTTGGGGAAAACAAGGGCATATGTGTATCAGTTGACCACACAGGAAAGCGAGGATTTTACTCTCTGGCTTAGCCATTCTTCCAGGCTGGGTCAAGGCAGCCACCCCAAACATCTCCTCCGCAAGGAAAAGGCTTGTGTGCACATGACTAAAACTGGAGAGTAAATGCAACAGGCAGGGATCAGCAAGGACCTGGTGTGGCGAAGGAGGGCTCACTGGAGGAGGAGGCAGCTGTTCCATGGTATAAGACACTCCCACACAGCTCACTCTCTGGCCTTGGTGATTCCAGATAACACGGCCAACATCACAGTCAAGTATGGCCCATTTGACCGGGATCATGCCAAGTTCCACTACTTGCCTGTGCTCATCTCGGACAATGGGTCCCCAAGCCTAACGAGCACCAACACACTGACTGTGGTCGTGTGCAAGTGCAACCAGCAGGGCACGTTTACCTTCTGTGAGGAGGCGGTCGCGCAGGTGGGCGTCAGCATCCAGGCACTGGTGGCCATCTTCCTCTGCATCCTCACCATCGCAGGTCAGTGTCTTATGGGCCGGCCAGGGACACCTGGGGCTTCCCTCTGCAGAGCACTGGGGCCAGGGTACCACCTCAGCCTCAGGGCTCCAGAACTTCAGCCACCTGGCTGCCGGGGGGGGGGGGGGGGGGGACAGGGTGCAAGACCCCTCCCCACTCTTCCAGCAACTCCACTTCAAAATAACCAGTGAATGGTGGGGGCAGCCTGGGGCTAGAGCGCTTGCCTAGCATATGTGAGGTCCTTTTTTTTTTTTTTTTTTTTTTTTTTTTTAATTTAAAAGGAAAAAGAGAAAAACACAAAACAAAACAAAGCGGTGTAAGGGTACACGTAATACAGAACTACAAAAAAAAAAAACAGTAAGAAATCACCTGTTAATAGATTACATATTATCATCTTAGAAATAGTTGCTCAAATCACAGTATCAAAGATTACAAAGTGGACATTCAAACAGAGAGACTGCAAACAGCTGTGTTCAATGATCCAAAAACAATAATATAGGTGAGGTCCTTGATTAGATACCCAGCATCACACACACACAAAAAAAATAGTAATAATAAGCTATTTTTGGCATGTATGCATTCAGTGTCAGTAAACACATTTTGAAAACTTACTCTAAGCCAAACACTGTTCTGGGCATTTATTTACATAAAACCTATTTTTAATTTCAAAAAATGCTAAAATGGAAAGTTTTAAAACTCTTCGTTTACATTGTCACCAGGCTTTATTTTTTCATCTTACAGAACTCTTCCAGTTTTGATATTTATTTACTTTTCCTCCTTTGGGGCTCATGTGTATTTAGAGCATTCCAAGGGCTCAGGAAGCAGATGCTGGGTGCAAGTGGCTTTTTGGAAAGTGCTCCCTGGAGACCCCCTAAGGAAAGAGAGAAGAGGGCAGCTTGTGAGGCTGAGTTGTCACCAGAGTTATCTGCGGTGACGGCTTCCTCCCCATGAAGGGCAGAGAGGCACCAGCTCCGGTCCTGATGGCTGCAGGACCCTCCCAGGGGTGTGGGTTCTCCTGTCATTTACCTGCCAGGGGGACTCAGCAGTCAGCCCTCGGGGATCAGATCGGCCTGTGCACCACATCACCTGCTGTGAGGCAGGTTTTCCCTGCCAGTGGCTGCCCAGGTATGCCCCCTCCCAGGGCTTCTGTGACACCCCCAGTTAATAATAACAATAATGGCACCCACAGAATTGATTTGGCCTCCAGACCATCCTCCCAAATATAAGCAGAGCAGAGACATCATCATTTCCATTTTACAAGGAAACTAAGGCTCAGGTTGGGGACTCCCTGGGCACCCCAACTTCCCTCAGGTATGTGACAGCTTGTAAAGTACTTGAGGCTGAGACAGAGCCCAGGGAGATGACCTGAGCCCAATTTTGGAGGTTGTCTATGTTACATAGTCCACCCCTGCAGGGACATCAAAGACCCACACACAGCTGCACCTCAGGGCCTCCAGCGCTGCCAGGAGCACCAGCATCTGCACCACTACCTGGCCACAGCACTCTGGGCTCAGTCAGCTCAGCTGTAAAATAGGAATAATAGTACTTATGCTGGACGGGACATGGTGGCTCACACCTGTAAAACCAGCCACTTGGAGGGCACGGGGGAGCTCAGGCAGTTGGGTCACAAGATCAAGCCCAGCCTGAGAACCTTAGCAACTTAGTGAGCCCTGACTTAAGGAATTTTTTTAAAAGGCTGGGGATGTGGCTTGGTGTAGGCCCTGTCTTCAATCTCCAGTACCACAATAAATAAATTAATAAATAAGAGAATGTAGCTCGGTGGTAGAGCATTCCTGGCTTTAAATTCCAGTACCACCAAAAAAATAAAATCTACACTGAGTGAGGTATTATTAGCATCTGCCTGGGTAATGCCAGGTAGTCTATAAAGTAGGTGCTCAGAAGAGCGGGTGCTGCTACGTCGTGTCTATCAGCACAGTTATCCAGCTATTATCATCACAGTTTCAACAAAGCAATAGTTCAAAATCCTGGCACCTGAAGTTCCAGCTCTGCCCCTTTCTGCCATTCTTACCCCACCTGTGGTCTCCTGGCTTTTGGAGATGACATGCATGAAAGGGTGTGCCATCCTGGCATGAGGGGACAGGAAATAAAGATTCGAGTCACGGGGTGCAGACTGCAGAAGCAAATGGACTTCAGGAAGCCCCACCCTGTTCCTCCCCTCCTCTGACTTCAGCCTGTGGAGACCAAGAGTGTGGTTGGGGTGGGGACCAGGAGCCTGTCTCGTGGGTAGGGGGTGGACCCACCAGGTGTATGGAACACACCAGTCCTGGAGGAGTCCCTTGAGCCCAGGCTGGGCCCGGAACTTGGGAGCCAAAGAAGGATAGATGAATGCAGGGACTCCTCCCGCAGCCTGTCTGACCCTCTTCTGTCTCTCCCTGGTGACCAGTGATCACCCTGCTCATCTTCCTGCGGAGGCGGCTCCGGAAGCAGGCTCATGCCCACGGCAAATGCGTGACTGAGATCCACGAGCAGCTGGTCACCTACGACGAGGAAGGTGGGGGCGAGATGGACACCACCAGCTATGATGTGTCCGTGCTCAACTCCGTGCGGTCTGGCACCACCAAGGCCCCACTGTCCATGATGGACGCCCGGCCACCCATGTACTCCAAGGTGCAGAAGCCGCCGCGGCTGGCGCCTGGGATGCACGGTGGGCCTGGGGAGATGGCCACAATGATTGAGGTGAAGAAGGATGAGGCAGACCACGACGGTGGGGTCCCGCCCTATGATACACTGCACATCTACGACTACGAGGGTTCTGAGTCTATCGCAGAGTCGCTCAGCTCCCTGGGCACTGATTCGACCGACTCTGACATTGATTATGACTTCCTCAATGACTGGGGACCCAGGTTCAAGATGCTGGCAGAGCTGTATGGCTCCAACCCCTGGGACGAGATGGTATATTAGGGGTCACAGAGCTCTGACCCTGGGAACTAAAACCCACAGCAGCCCCAGCCAGTCAGACAGTAGACATCAAACCTTCCAGAGTGGCACTGACTCCCCAGCCCAGCAGTCCTTCCTTGTGGGTGCCAAAGACCTTACCATGCCCAGGGAACCAAGCTCCAGACCCCTGAAATACCCAGGAATGTATTTCAGTGATGGCTACTCCACAAATGCTGGAAAAGCAGGGCTACTGTACTGTTGACAATGGAATATCACTATGCCACAGATCTAACTCAAAGACATTCTTTGGCTGGGCAAAGCTGCCAGGCCAATCAGCCTGGGTTCAACTGCCAGCAGAATCTTCCCTTGATGTCACTGAAGGCCCTGGGTGAAGCTAGTATGATCCTGGTGACTCTGCCTGGTGGCAGTGGGGTGGCCAGTGTGGCCTGTGGAACAAGACTCTGCAGCTCAGTTCCAAGGGAGACTGTGACAATCCATCACGCTGCTGTCTAGCACCCTGGTTCTGCTGTGAACCCTCACAGTCTCCCACTGTTCCCCAGCGCCTCCCCAGGCCTATCAAGAGGGAGGAAGGGTCCACATGGCAGCTCCTTTCCTTGGGCCCTACAGTGACCTTGCTGGCCTGGCACTCCAGGAACTGTGCTGTGCTGAGCATTGACACATTCAGCCAAATTCAGGGAAATGGCTTGTTGAACTTGAAGCAACTGTGAATTCATCCTGTAGAGACAGTGGTGATCAAGAGTGACAGATCACAGGGTGAAGGCCACCTCCATACCCGCTGCCTTTGGAGAGGGCTTAGGATAGCTGAGACCCTGATCTGACACTCATTGACACTCACCTGGTCTGACACCCCTGCCTCACCTGGTCAGTCCTGCTCTTTCCTCTTCTCTCTCTCATCTCTTGACTTGGAAGCAGCCAAGATGTGGCTCCCAACAAGTCCAGCAATGCTGATACCAAACACAGACAGCGGACTGTGTGACGTGACGGAGCCTGCCATCTGCCTTTATGTCTTGTTGCCAAGTCTCAGGGAACCGGCCCTCAGGCACACCTGCAGAAGGCGAGGCCCCACCCTGCCCCGCTCTGCAGATCCTGGTCTCTGTGTGGCCCTAAGAGAGCTGTGTTTGGAATTTCCAACTCAAACATGCCTTAACGAGGTGGCATCCAGACAGAGAGAGTAGGGGAAGAGACCAGGCTCCAGCTCACCCTGCATCACAAACCACGCTGCCCACCTTGGGCACAGCCTCTCATACTGCAGGGACCAGAGAGGACACTGACATTATTTTTAACTAATCATTAAGTTTTTTATAATGACTTTTTTTTTTACTAATAATACTTACAAATTTCTAGCTCTCACAAACATATAGAGTAAAGGTTTAGCCTAATAAACATTGTTACTAGATTAACAATTTTAATTCCGGTTTTGTCATTGGACAAACAGTTCCTGTAACCTTCTATTTCCTATCAGTGCTCTGCAAGATAATGATTACATTTTGACCACCCTGGTGCATGAAACATACTGTATTTTTTTATGCCTAAATAAAGAAAATTCTTGAAATTTCTCCATTTTTAGAGCTGATAGTGCTCGTGGGAAACACACACACGCATATACACGTATATATCTCCACCATCCTCAGGGGGCAGGGGGACACCGAAGTCACCTGCACTGTAACAGAAAGAAACACACAGGACCCAACTCTCAGCCAGACTCTGTGCAGGCCTCGCCCCCCATCTGCCTCCTCCTGTCTACACAGCAGCCACGGCCTCTGGTACTTGGACTGCAACACTGTCTGCAAAGGGCAAATGAAGAGCTAGCATCTTTCTCGGGCAACTGTACAGCCCTACCCACACCTGTGGGCTTCTAGATCCCTAGGAATATGCTAGAACCTTTTAAATCCCTTCTGGATGGACAGTCCTCAACTTTTCCTTTTAGAATTCAGAGTCAGCTTCTCATTTGCCCCAGTAGCTCTTGCCAGCCGAGACAGATACATGTTAAAGTCACTGCTGATGGTTTTTAACAAGTGCACCCCAGGGAAAGCCTGCTTGCGTTAAGCTCCAAACCAGGCCAAATAAACAGACTTGCAACTGGGGTCTTCCAGGGAACCACCAATTGACAGCTAACCAAAGCTGGGCTTTGGAGGTGTACCCCCTTTTTTGCCCATTCTGGGGCTGCTGGCTTTCACTCTGATTGTAGAACTACGGAGAGTCAAGGCTACCACTACATGTGGGCGTGGGGAGACAGAACTAGGACAGGTTAAAATGCCACAATGTGCCCCATACCGGCCATTTTTCTTGGATAGACACACCCATTGTTGCCAAGTGT
Source organism: Cavia porcellus (assembly GCF_034190915.1). Classification (NCBI taxonomy): domain Eukaryota; kingdom Metazoa; phylum Chordata; class Mammalia; order Rodentia; family Caviidae; genus Cavia; species Cavia porcellus. The sequence goes on from NW_026947487.1 coordinate 98,670,933, forward strand.
TGTGCTAATTTCCAGAGTTCTGCAAAAAGTTGATTGTGTTCTCGCCGGGATCTTCACTGCTTTCACAGGGAGAGAAGTTCCTCGCCCGCTATTCCTGCTGATGTCACCCTCTCAGGCTGCTTTTGGGGCTCAGTTTTCTTACCTGTCTGAAAGGCCTGCCCCTCAATTTATAGGCTGTACAACCCCTAGAGCTCGCGAGATCTGTCTCCTACTTCCTTTCCCTGTGAGAACTGCCCCTCAGGCCCCAAGTCACCTCCCAGATAATCCCCGTGGCTCCAGCCCTCCCCAGTGGAGCCAGATGCTTTGTTTTGCTCATTTACCCCGAGGTAGGAGGAGTCAACCTCATGAGAAGAGGGCCCACTTCTGAAAGCCAATGACTTTCTGCATTTCACAGACCAAGGTGAGACCCAGAGAAGGGTGCCATGTGGCCAGAGAGACACTGCCAGTTAAGGACAGAATTGTGGCTAGTACCAGCCTCCTAGCTCCCAGTAGCAAGCTAGAGGCCTGTCCAGGACGCACCTTCGGCTCACATTGCGCGGGTCGTGGGAGAAACGACCGCCAGGGGGCGCGGCGTGCCAACAAAAGCGCTTCGCTGGCAGTCATGGCTAATTTCTGCTCCTAGGAGCAGCTGGCCCTGGCGGTTGTATCCTTGGGCTTGTAAGGGTCACGGTGTACCCCACCATGACTCCCAGCCTCTGGGGGCCCTGCTTCACCCAGCTTAGCTGCTCAGTCCTGTCCTACTTTCACCAAGCCAATCCCAGAGGGTTGACTTGTCCCTGCTGGTCCCTGTGGATTCCTGCTGGTCCTGGCTCCAGGCGCCTCCCAGGAAGAAATCCGTATAAATCCCATTCATGACGTGACACACAGAGTATCGCTCTTCTAAAGATCATCTTCAGAGACTTGCGCAGGCTCTATCTGCCACAATGCTAAATTCAGTATTACTTACAAAACAAAAAACTGGAAACGATATAAATGCCCACAATGAGACATTTACATAAATTACAGTGGGCCGTCTGATAATACTGGGCAGTTTTAAACTCATGTCTCCATGTGGTCATTTTGAGCTCAAGGTAAAAAAAAAAACCAAAAATAGAACCCAACGCATTATCTACTGTCAGATTCCAGTTTTTCCTACCAGAGAGCCCCACCCCATTATAGAATTATGAACAACTCTTTCCTCTTTTTGTTTCGAGGTTTTCAGTATCCAACACGTATATTTATAATCACGAAAGTTATTTTAATGTTAATTCATAAACACTTTCTTAACACTTTTCATAAACACATGTCCCCCAACTGCATGTCCCCTCTCAGGCAGTTTTAGATGGGGTTTCTTCAGAAGTACCTGAATCTGAAATGGTGATTGATTCGTAGTGCAGTGCTGGATCAAGGGTCCTGGGTAAGGATATGAGCGCTGCACTGGCCCTAGGGCAGGTAGTCTGCACACAACATAAAGGACAGAGAGGGAACTGTTCTGTCTCTCACTTGTTGCTTTGCTGTCTTCTGCCTGCCACCGTCCTGAAGCATTACCCCTCCCCGCGCCACCCTGCTTCAGAGCCAGCTGACTGTGAACTGAAACCTCTGCAAAGTGTGAGCTAAATAAACCTTTCCTCCTCTGCCTTTGGGTGTCCAGTATTTTGTCTCAGCAATGAGAAAAATAACTAAGACAATTGATAAATTGTATCTTCAAATGTATTTTTAAACATTGAAAAATTTTGTTAAAAATGTTTGAAGGTGTCTATGAATGCAACAATTTAAATTAACTAAATTACTTTTCCTTTTTTTTTTTTTTTTTTTGAGACAAGGTCTTGTTGTTACCCATATTGGCCTTAAACTCATGGTCATTATGTCACAAGTCTCCTGAGTACTGGAATCACAGGCAGGCACCACCATGCCCAGCTCTAAATTGCTTTTAAAGTCATTACTTTTTGAAAAGTCATCATTAAGAGGCTAAATAGCTTTTTTTTTTTTTTTTAACTTCTGAAAGATGTTTTTTTAACTTGGTCTGTGGTTCCAAAATCCCTGAGTGATTGGAGTTCTTTACCTTCAGATTTCCAGCAACTTTACAAATCAAAGTTGGGTCACTTACCCGCATAGGTAGGTGACCCACATAGAATTCTGTACTGCTGCTCTTTCTCAAGCATATAAGGGAAACAGATGAGGCCAATTTCAGCCCTTCCAGAGGTCATTTCTCATGTCTGTGTGTGCATCAACACCCAGGTGCTTCACTGTGCTTTGCAATATGCTTTTGTAACCAAGGACATAGGAAATTGCAGTCAACTCGATATTCCCAAGTAATGGTTGCTGGGGGCATGTTCCCTGCTGTTACACAGGAAGCTAGGTTGAGAAAGGGAGCTTTTTCAGATGCAGCTGTGGACAGGAAGAGAATCTTTCCATCAAAGGAAACAAACCAAATTCCACCTCTGAGCTCAGAGAAAACTTCCTGGCTGAGCAGAGACCCCAGCAGGAGCTAGTAAAGCCCTCACCACATGATGCAACCAACATTTTGCAGGGCATAGAGAAGCAGGAAAAATGATCTGGGGTATTTGCAAATACAAGGCTTACAACTTAGTGACAATGGCCCTGAAGATAAGTAGGAAAGAAGACCATTATCCGTACCATTCCTGACAAGCCAATCCTGGTTTGCACAGGAATTTCTCAGTTTTGTCTCTAAAATCCTATGTCCTAGAAAACTCAGTCCCACTCCAGGAGATCTGGTAGTTCTGAATGTGAACTGTAGAAACCAATAGTCCTGAGTGTCAGTCAGCTCTCTTCCCTGAAAAGCAGAAGCACATGTCCTGACCTCTCTGAACCACAGTTTCCTTCTATCCTGGGTTTTTGTGAAATTTAAAGGAAATAAAGTTTGAAAACAGAGCAGAACCAAATGTGGCACACAACAATGCTCCATGTATCATGGAAGGAGAGAGGGTCTGAATAAAATTACAGAAGATTTTCATGTTTTATTTGATTTTTATATGTTTTTAAATTATTTTTTCTTATGGGGGTGTTTTTTATTGGTACATTTTAGAAATATATCACGACCACATTCATCAGAGGGAATCTGTGTGTGTACATGATATATCTTGCTTCTGAAAGGATTTTGCTCTAGATAGGACACTACAGCAGTTGGAAGGCGGGACCAAGGGACATTTACCTTGAGGTCATTTTCCCCGCCCCTAGGCAATTCACCTGTGGCACGAAAGCAACCCCAATGGGCTGCTGGCGCATCAGCAATGCCCCCTTTAGGCACCACCCCAGACCAAAGCTGTATGTATGACCCCACACCACGCGTCCGGCAGAGAAAGCCAGACCCCAGTGGTCATGGAGTTCTCTCCACATTCTTAGAATAAAGGCCACTTTTACCTTATATTCTCTCTTCTAACCGTGCTGAAAATCGGTTCCCTGACCAGAAAGGCAGAGTGACTCGCTCCTGGGAACCCTTCCCAGGGTGAGTCCTCCTGCCTGAGAACTCTGCTGAAACCACCTGTTTCTTCCTCCGGGACTTTTTACTCGCCACCCTAATCTGCATGCAAGAGGGACCTTCCTCACTGCACATCCATGAGCTGCCGTCCAGGGCAGGGGTTTTGATTCTGTTCCTTAGCAAGCTTGCGACAGAAAAGCCATCCTGTTGTCCCGAACAGGGATACCACTTTTCACACTCCTTAGGCCACATGGCTTGAGGCAAGACTGACATTTTTGTTCCCTGGGACCCCACCGTGCACTCTTCGGTGACCTGGCCAAGGAGAATGGGTGTTGGGACATGTTCCGTGTCACACTGACAAAACAGATGACGGTCTTGTTTGCTATGTGTGAGCTAGCACAGCTTCCACGTTCCTTGGGGAAGCTACAGATCTTACTTCCTGAGGCAAAGTTGTTCTCTCAGCTCACTTATAATTCAGTCATTGGAACCACTTCCTGCCCCGCAAAAAACACACCTCTGGGGTGCCTGGTTCATAACCTTGGTGCTCTTGGCCTCTAAAAGGCTACCAAAAACCAAAAAGCTGACCTTTTATCACAATGGCGGCAAGCTGGCAGAAACCCTTCATCTTTAGGCCTTTTTCGCTTTAAGGACGTGTCTTTCTCACTCTGTTTTCCATGATGGCCCAAATACTTCTGGCTCACTCTGCTCCTCCAGGAGCTCTCCCCGTCCCCACACTTTGGATGTGGCTCTTGTTTGTACGGCTTCTCCCCTATATCTCACACACTAAATCCTGCAGCTTTCTCAGTCAAAGGCTGAGACCCCTGCGTTGTCCTCTCCTCCCCCTTCACCCACTAGGGTCTCTAATCCTTCCACTAGGGTCTCTAACCCTTCCCCTAGCATCTCTAATCCTTCCCCTAGCATCTCTCCCCAGTCTCCAATTTCTCAATCTCTCCCGCCAGAGCCATCTGTCCCATGAGGGTTCTTTGTCTCCTTCCCCTGCATCGCCATTTTCTCTGCCGGCTCACCATACTCGGTCCCAGGCATTCCAGGCTTCTGGCAGGCCACATAGTTGCCAGCAGCCATGTTGATTGCCCACACATGCCTGGCGGACAGATCTTTACTCCTGCTTCAGTAACAGCTGGCCCCAAAAGACTAACTAATATTTACATTCCTTTTTTAACTTTCTGGGCTATCTCAGATTAGCCATAAATTAGGTTCCTTTTCTGGTATTCTTATTTCAAGAGATCTCTATTAGTTGACCTAGAAAAAGGTTTACACTAGTCCTTTTCTTATAGTTCAAGTTGGCCAAATATATTTGAATGCGCTCTAATTTTATAAGATGATTCAGTATATATACCTGTTGTGTTTGTTCAGTCCATTTATAATGTACAGATCATGTGTCTATGTTTGTCCATTTGCCTGCTCTATAAACAGCTGTTCCTTTTTATTTGCGCTCAACAATCTTTTTTCCTCTTTTGCATTTTCAAACCATTTAGTCAAGGTTTATTTGGGTTATAGACTTAAAAAACATGCTTCTACCTAGTTTGCCAGCTGGTCAAAATGATGCTAAAATTGGTTAAATAAAATCCCTCAGAGTGAGGAAACATTGGACAGGACTTCAATTGATAAGCAGGAAAGTGGCCACCTGGTAATTTTAACCAATTCTTGTTCATTAATTGGAGCCCCCAATAATCTCCATAGCCTTATGGGAGACACTTCAACTAAAGACTAAGACAATTCATTGTTGCTGATCTGATGGTATATTCATGCCTTCAAATATAAAATTGGGATTGTTCCTGCTGTCTTTTTTTTGTGTGTGTTCCAGACAGGAGATTCAGATCAGACCAACACAAGGTTACCAGTCAAATAATAATTTTTAAACAAAAATTTATGTAATGTATGATGACAAGTGTTTTCTTTCAAATCCAGACATATGCTTAGAGATGCTTAAATAGTAAACAGTTCAAACAATGTCATAAATCTCTTCAGTTAAAATACCCATGTTAAAATACCCATGGTTAATAGCCATTTAATGTTCTATTTTAAGCTTACTTCCCATACTGCACTGTACTGTTATCAATCTTCTGGATGTTCAACAACTGAAATTAAGAGATAATTATAAATTCCTTTTAGATTCCTTTTGCTGGGATCCACCAGATCTTTTCCAGAAAATTCTTCCTTGTGTTCCCCAATATCCCATAGCTCCCAAACATTTACAGGGACTTAAACCTATAATTAAGTGCCTTTTAGACAATGGTTTTCTTAAACCTACCCATTCACCCTATAATACTCCTATTCTCCTGGTACTCCAGCCTGATGGGTCTTACCCTCTAGTGCAGGACCTTAGGGTAACCAATAGGGCTGTTACCCCAACCCACTCAGTGGCGCCAAACCCTTACACCATGCTCTCTCATATCCCTCCCTCTACTACTCACTTTATAGTCACAGGTCTTTAAAATGCCTTTTTTATTCCTTTGTGTTTATGCAGACTGACCCAGACACTCTGAGGTCTCAACAACTTACACCTATTATCTCTATAGTAAAACTTCTCCTCAGGGACACATAGCACCCCCTTCTTTCCCTGTTCATCAATTTCTCAGACTAGCAGGTAGATTTTACACACATGCCCTGCCACAAAACTCTCAAAATATCTTCTCACCTTTGTTTATACTTTTTCAGGATAGATAAAAGCCTTTCCCACAACCAGGGAGACTGCCAATATACTTCCTAAAGTCCTGTTACAGGAAATCATTCTAAAGGACTACAACCAAGGTGAAGTGGTCCCTACCTGGTCTTCTTGGCAACCCCTACAGCGGCCAAAGTTGCTGGGCTCCCATCCTGGTTTCACATCACTCAGGCTAAGCGGTGCCCTCCCAGCCCTAAATCTAACCATCCTGAGTGGTAATCTCATCTTCTGTCACCCACCCGTCTCTGTCTCACCAAGGCCTCACAGCCACAACTCTCAGGCTAAGTCATGTTTTGTATCCAATTTGATTCTTAATTTCTTACATTCTATTAATTATCCTTTTTATAACAGGACTCTTAACAGTCTTTCCTAAAGACTCCCACATCATGCATAAGATCATCTTCATGTTGTTCTACATGACACTGTCTTAGTTCTCTCTACCCTCAGCTGTTTAGTCAAACATGACATCCCTAAAGGCCTAGGCTCTTATCCCCCTTATAGTGACACAGCCATGGCCATCCCCACCCCTCCTATTTCCAGCTCAACTCCTGGACCAGAGACAAGTCTTACCTACCTACCCTCTTAACTTTTACCCCTTCAGATGAGGAATAATCACCTCTCAAAACTTCCTTCCTCCTAACCTCACACTTACTTTTAATAATTCTGCCTCACCGTGGTAATGATGCTAGCTCACTGTGGTCCTGATGGAACAGCATATTTAAATCAAAGGCACTTTTCCTTCTACCTCCCGTGGGTCCTTAAATATGATAGTGGCCTGCCTCCTCATAGTGCCTTGTCTCTTTGTTTTTTTCAGTCTAATGTGCAGGCATTCACCAATGATAGAGTTGTCATGGCTAAAACATCTGGCACCAGCTTCTACATGGGCATCAATCGTCATCCCATCAACCTTCCTAAACCCCCATATGGTGCCCCCTTTCATCAGGAAGTAGTAAGAGAGAAAAAAAAACTTCGCCCTTTTCCTAACAATAAAAAGACTGGAATGAAAGGATTTTGCTCTAGATAGGATACTACAGCAGTGGGAGGTGGGACCAAGGGACATTAACCTTGAGGTCATTTTCCTTGCCCCTACGCAATTTACCTGTGGCACGAAAGGAATTCCAATCAGCTGCTGGCACATCAGCAATGCCCCCTTTAGGCACCACCCCAGACCAAAGCTATATGTATGCTTCCCACACCACGTGTCTGGCAGAGAAAGCCAGACCCCAGTGGTCATGGGGCTCTCTCCACGTTCTTAGAATAAAGGCCACTTTTACTTTATATTCTCTCTTCTAGCCAAGCCAAAAATCCTATCAGCTTCTTCTTTTATCCCATTGCCCTCTCCTCCCTTCAACACTTCCCCTCATTGACTAAAGTTTTGTTTCCATTTTTTCCTTCTGTTCTCTTTATTTTTCCTTATCCCTTCTTTCCTTTCTTCCTCTCCCCATTTGAACATTGTCTTCCCATTTTACATTTTTTCCTACAACCACTTTTTGTTTCTTTTTTCCACTTTGTAACTCTTAAAACAAGGGTGATTCAAGTGTTGATATTTTCCTAGCATAAAGATGCAGGAACATGATGTAGCTTCCTTGTATTTTACCTTTGACCTATGTAAAAATATTCCATCCTCAATTTTTTCAGGGGCTTCTCATAATTTTTTGATTGAAAATATCCTCACTTAAAATTATTTTTTGTTGAGAAGCCACATTGGACCTGGGAAGAACACATCAAGAAGCCAGTTTGCCCTTCTGGTAAGCTATGCAAACCATGCGGGGCCCAGGTAGAGAGAAGCCAAGATTGGCCTCCTTGAGTGCAGGGATGAGAATCAAGAATTTCCCTCCCCTGCCTCATAAGCAACTGGCTGGTTTGAAGGACAGCAACTGAGGCACAAAAACAACTGAATGCTTTATTGTTTGATTGACCTGCAGGAGTAAGGCCCATAGTCTGAGCATTTATTAGGAGGATAACAGTATGCAATATAGCAGCCATGGGGGATTTCCTTCTGTCTTGCTTTGGAAATCCAATATTGTTCTCAGTGCTTTGTTCTTGCTCCAATTTATTGTTTTGTTTTATTGCCCTTTGATTGGTTTTATTCTGCTTTGTTTTATTTGATTTTACTATATCTGATTGAATGGACAACTATTATGAAGATAACAAGATATATTATGATAGCCATTGTTGATTTCCTATTATCCTGCTTCAAAGTTCTGTACCACTTTCACTTTGTTTTGTTTGGCTTTATCCTGTTTGGTTTTGTTGGGTTTTATTCTCTTTAAAATAAAATTTTAAAATCTTACTTTTTGTCATATTCCTTGTCAATTTTCTCTTTGTTGTTATGATGAATCTGTATGGAACATAATAGAGTTGAAAAACAATCACAGAAGGATAGGACAGAAAAAATTTTTGATCTATGTGTTAGAATGTATACAGAAATTAATTCAAAAAAGAATGAAAGACCTAAATACGAGACAAGAGTTCTGGGATGACACCAAAATTTTAATTCACAAAGAGGAAAAAAGTACTTTTGTGGCACTGATGATTAAACTGGTGACCTTTTCACCAAGCTACATCCCCAGCCTCCACGTTCTTTATTATTATTATTATTATTATTATTATTATTATTATTATTGTTTGACAGAATCTCACTCTTCCTCCTGCTTCTGCCTCCCAGAATGCTGGGATCATAGTCATGCACCCTCATGCATGGCTAAGAGAAAAACTTAATGAAGGAATTCCACAAAACTAAAAACTCCTGTTCTATGAAAGACACTGGAAGAGACACTGGAAAAGACAAGCTACAGACTATTACATATCTGACAAAATATAGCCAGAGTATATAAAGTCCTCTCCAAACTCAAAATAAGAAAACAACACAATTTTTAAAAATTTGAACAAATATTTCATCAAAGATATATATATGGCAAATAAGCACATGGAAGATGTTCAGCATCCCTGGTCATTGGGGAAATATACTTTAAAACTGCAACGATCCACCACCACATACGTATTAGAATGGGGGTGGGGAGTGGCACGACATCAGAGGAGACAGAACTGAAATGCTCATGCATTGACGCGGGGGTATGAAACAGTACCGGCACTTTAGAAAACAGTTTGAGAGTTCTTATAAAGTTAGACACACACTTACCACAGGACCTAACAATCCCAACTCCTACTCAAGAAAATTGACCTCTTTAACACACAAACCTAAACTGCTATCTTACAGCAATTTTAGTTGTAACACAAAACTAGAAAGAAACCAAATATTCCTCAAGGGCAAAATAGTGCTATGCTATAGATGTTTCTGTCTCCCAAAATTTATATGTTGAAATTTAAGATGCAATGTAAGATTATTCAGAGGTGAGATTTGGGGGAGGTGACTAGGTAATAGGGGAGCAGAGTCTTCACAAAGGAGATTGGTTTCCTTATAGAAGAAACCCCAGAGGGTTCCCTTCCACCACGGAGACAAACCTAGAACATTCCATCTGTGAACAGGAAGTAGACCTCACCTGACACCAAATCTGCCACTACCTCAACTTTGGGCTTCCTAGTCCTCAGAACTGTGAGAAATACATTTCTGTTATTTGTAAGTCACACAATCAATGGTGTTTTGTTAGGGAGCCCAAATGGAAAAGACAAATGGATAAATTAACTTTGGTACAGTTATGCAATGAAACACCCCTGTGCAATAAAAGGAAGAAAACCTTGATACATACAACAATTTAAGTGAATCACAAATACATTATGTCACACAAAAGAGGCAGACTCAAAAGACTACATACCATTTGATGCATTTACATGACATTCTGACAAGGCAAAACTATAGCAACAGAGGACAGATCAGGATTGCTTGGAACTGGGGAAGAGGAAGGATATGACTAACAAAGAGGCAACTTTCGGGGTGATGGAACTATTCAGTATCTTAATTGTGGCTGCAGTCACACAAGTCTATGCATTTGTCAAAGTCATAGAACTGTACTCCAATTAAAAGAATGCTACTGAATATAAGTTAAAAGTAATTTTAAAAAAATAATCAGGGCTGGGGATTTAGCTCAGCGGCATAAGTGCCTGCCTTGCAAGCAGGCAGTCGTGAGTTCGATCCCCAGTACCGGTAAAAACGAAAAAGACAAACAAACAAACAAACAAAAAAAAAAAATCAACAGGGTTGTTAAAAGAATGGAGCCATATTTGATCAGGGTCTATTTTACTTTATAAGCCAGCAATTTAATGGTCACTCAGTTGACGTACAAGATTCAGGCACATTCTCTCACTTACTCATTCATTCTTTATAAAATATCCACTGAACAATGTGCTATCCAAACTCCCTTGATTCTATGCCTGACCTCTCTTAAATCTCTTTCCTTTTCTCTTTCTCTACTGTTTTGTGGAAGCAATGGAAGCATCTGTGACTCCATTGCCTTTTTAGTCTCCATTTTAGCTTGTAGTTAAACTTTAGATGACCTCACTCCTAACATCTCCCTCCCCTCTAGTTGGCCATAAATCTCATAAAAGAGAACCAAGCAGTTAGATGAGGAACAGACAGTTTTAGCACACTGGCCAGAATGACCATTGCCCGTGTCCTGTGTGATAAAAAGACCAGAAATGGAGGAAGAGGGTCTGGTGGCATTCCAACCAAGTGATGTGGTATAACGTGGTCACTGTGGTAACCAAGAAACTTTTGGCCCCATAAATTTGTATAAAAGTTGGGAAAACAAAGATTTGTCGTCTACAGCATCAGCTCCTTTTAGCTGGTCTGTCATCCACCGGTTCTGAATAAACTGGCTTGTTTCTAGAGACCACAGCATTGTGTGAGTGTACCTCATGAATCAGCTGCAGCATTCCCTGCCTTAGCTTGGACCCACTTCATTCTCTCTACTGTAATGCATTCGTCCATTTTCTGTTGCTGTAACAAAATATCTAAATGTAGGCAAGAAAGAGTTTTGTTTTAGTTAACAGTTTAGGAGCTGAAAGTTAAAGAGTAGGCAGCCCCATTTGCTCAAACTCTGCCTGCGTCACAACATGACAAAGAAGCCGAGGGAAAGCAGGAGATGCCAGAGGGGCTAAGCTCACGGGTAACCTCACTTTACAACAAACAGTCGCTTGAGAACTACTCTCAAAAACATGAATCACTTCCAAAAGTGGCAGTGACCTCTGTGATTTAATCACCTTCCACGAGACCCTGCTTCCTAAAAGTTCAGCCCCCCGACACTGTCACACAGGGGACTGGGCCTCCAGCACGTGTACCTTTAGGGAACACACAGACCATAGCCAAGCATAGTGTAAGGTCTCCCCAGCTTCCCAAGCGCTCCCCCTGTCTCTAGCCTCAACCCTTCCACCCATTTTGCTGCCACCGAGTTGGTTTTCTCAGTGTGCACCTAAGTTCCAGCATCCCCTGCAGAAACCCTCAGTGGCTCTCCATCGTCACTCAGCAGAGCCCAAAGCCTTACCCCAGGTCCCAAGGCCCTGTGTGATCCCACTTCCCCTTCGTTTTACCACTGTACTGTCACATCTGCCCTCATGCTGTACACGCCAGTCATATAAGCTATCAGACGTGGTAGGTGGTCTTCTTGGTCCCGGTGCCCACCGTCCTTCTCTGTGGGAGGCCTCACACCCCTGACTCACTGGTGTCAAGCCTGGCCAGGTGACTCACTTTGTCAAATAAAACACGAGTGAAAAGGACACAGGCCACTTAAAATCAGCAACTTTAAGAACACATGGTTCTACCATCTCTCTGTGTGTCTGCCAACAGCAACGAGCATATAACATGAGTTAAAAATAAAGCTTCGTTGTCATAAGCCACTGAAATTTGGCAGTTATTTGTCACTAAAGCATAACTTAGCTTCAGTTAACTAAAACACTCCATTAGACTGTAAATACCATCATTGCTCACTTTGTAACCCTTGTGCATAGTACACACACAGCTGGCACTCGTACATAGTTGTAGACGTTATAAATATAATAAGCGAGTGCATGAAGAAGTGATCGCCAAGCCTTCGCATACGCTCCTCTCCCTCTAAAGATCGAGCATCCCTGTTTCTTCATTTGCCCAGCTCCACCTCAGACACCTCTGTGAAGGCTTCTTGTCCATCTTCCCCTCCTCTCCAAGGTATGCATGGGCGCTTCTAGTCTCACAGTAACTGTTTATCTCTCTTCCCTGACTTTAAAACCCCTAACACAGTTGTCTGCCTTTCTTCAGTGGCCCTATGGCCAGCCCAGCACTTGGCCAAAAACAAATGGTTGAGTGAATAAATGAAACAGTGGAAGCTTTTGGTTCTTCCAAGTAGCCACAGGCTATACCCCCTCCAGGCCTTTCTATGTGCTGTCCCCTACCTGACGTACAAGTCTCCTCATCATCTGCCTACATAACTCCCCTAAATCCTTTAGAGTCATCTACTCCGTGCACTGAATGCACACCCCTGTTGCAGTTAGGTCACTTCCTCTTCCTTCTTCCCACAAACTTAATGTCTGACAGAGCCTTCTCACATGGCATTGGGATCTTCTGACCTTCTGTGATCTGCCTGCCTCTCTTGGTACCATGGAGGCACAGCCTGCATCTGATTCATCACCATGTCCCCATCCCTAGAATTTAATTATAATAAGAGGAACAATAATAACCAAAGAGGTCTTATGGAAATGGAAAACTAAATGAATGAGTTGATGAATGTAAGTTGACAAATGGAAGTATGGCATTCTTTTCCATTATCCTTGAGAAAATTTCAGGTTCATTACTGGAAGATGACTTTTGGAATATGAATAGGCTACATGGACTGAACTTTTGTCCCTTTGGTTGACTCCAGCCCTGGGCCACTTATCCTGTCCCTAACCCTGTGGGCCACACAATCTCATTCATGAGTGCACCAGGCCAGTACATGGTCCCACATCCCAAATCATCCCACCCACTTTCCCCAGCAGGCCTGGCACATGTCTCAGGGTGCATGACCCCTGGGAAGTGTGTGTACCTGATCCATCAGGTCTGGGAGTCCTCCCCACCCTCCCATCTGTTACCAAAAGGGAACAACATGGAGGAGAGAGGAATGGAGAAAGATACGCAGAAAATGAAGTGGGACAAGAAAAAATTCACATATATTCTGAGGTCAATGTGCATGGCTAATTGCATAATTGGCCTCAGACGTGATCAGGAATCTGACTAGGACAGGGAGATGAATGCCCAAGGTCAAGAAACACTAATCATCTCCTTCTACTATCTCTCTCTCTCTGTGTCTCTGTCTCTGTCTCTGTCTCTCTGGGTCTCTGTCTGTCTGTCTGTCTCTCTCTCTCTCTCTCTGGCTCTTGGGTCTGAAAATCCCAAAATCCAGAGTCATCTTAAAGGCATGCTTCCAGAAACATCAATAAAACTGATCAATACTCTTCAGAGGAGTCAAGGCCACGACAGCCAGGGAAGAATGGGGACTGTCACCAACTGGAAGAGCCTGAAGAGACATGACAGCTGTGAGCAATGTGGGATCCTGAATCAGATCCTAAGACAAAAAAAGAATCTTGGAGAAAAACTACTAAAATTCACATATGCTACAATGTTAATTGCCTGATTTTGACCATTGTACGATGGTTATATAAGCTGTTGGCATGGGGGAAGCCCAGTGAAGAGTATGCATGGACTCCCCATGCTATTTTTGTTATTTTTCTATAAGCCTAAAGTTATTGAAATTAAAAGATTGCTTCGTTTGTCATTTAAAGAATGTCTACAAAGCCTACAGCATGCTGGTAAGGATGACATTGTTTCCACCAAACTTGGAGTTGCTGGATTGTCCATAAACACAGCCTCTTTATTTCCCAATCATAGATAGTATTCTCTCAAGAAACCCACAGTTCTTCTAAAAAGAGTATAGATCTCAAGCAGAAGGAGAAGACGCACAAGGGACACACAAAGTAAGTGGTCAACAGGGCAGGATGAATAGTGGGCAATCTGGAGCTGTTTGGTGCTGTCCACATGCAGAACTAGGAAAGGCGGCCCTCGTCTCCAGCACCTTCACTGGTGTCGTGATGACCCAACTGCATGTGAGCAGCACATCTATGGAGCCCTGCACCAGATCCCTGAACTTAGTAAGCTGTTTTGAACCAGACTCAGGTCCTGTTCTCCAAAGACAGGAATGGGAGACAAGTATGTCCTAACACACAAGAAAATCTCATGCTATTTCTACTTATTGGAAACATGACATGGAAAAGTTGTGTGACCAACCTGGAGGATGACAAGGCCAGAGAAGCCTCTGAATGACAGAGTGCTGGGTGTCACAGGTGTCCAGGGTGCACAGTGGTGGGGGCAGGGGCTGGAAGGGAACTTACATAGGTGGGCAGGGCTCTGGTCAGAAAGGCCCTGCAGTCTACTGCCACACAGCCGAGTGTGTTCCATCTGGCAGCCATGGGAGCTCCCGAAGCAATCCAGCAAGGTCAGGGCTGTTTGGAAGGCTCTCCCAAGGACACAGAGTAAGGAAGTGTCCTTCCTTTAAGTCTGAGTCATCGAGAGGTTCTACTGAGGCCAGTCTGTGTCCTGCTTTAGGGCAACACATGTGTGTCCAAACACAGATGCTGGGAAAAGTTTCTTTCCTCCAAGACCAAATTCATGAGTCCTCATTGCCTGCCAGGCATGCCTGCCTCTCTCATCTGCAGAAGCTCAGCTCCTCTGACCAGGGATGTAAGTCGTTCCTGCACTATACTACATTCAGGTGACATAATTAGCATTCTTCCTGGGAATAACTTCTCCCAGCAGCATTTCAAGTTCATCACGGGCAGCTCAAAGCAATTAAGTGATCAAAATATCACATGGCAACCCATGAATATGTACCATTATCATGTATCAATTAAAAATGAAAACTGAATGGCAGACAGACTCAGAGTGTTGATCCTTTGGAATGAACTATGGAAATGCCCCACGCACTCAAACAGGTTTTCTATGGATGTTTTCTGCACTGCTTTATTTATTCATACACCATCTCTCTCCAAAAGAATCAAAGCCACTTAAAAACACAGGCAGAGTACAATGTTCTAACAAGTGAGCAAAGGTTGTCCTCAGATACATACATGCATCTGAACTGTTTTAAATGAAGCAATAAATGAGGACAAGGAAACATATTCATTGGGGAGGCAAAGACGAATGTACTGATTGGGAGAAGGAAAATTAAGGATAGGAAATACAAAACCCCTGTCCCAGGTGGATCCCTAAAAACTCAGTTGCAGAGGGAAACAGTCTATTGCAAGACTCGCAGTATCCTGGAGGTACTTAAAAATAAACAAAAAAAGAGAAGAAAACTGTTGTTCAGAAGAAATGAAACTATTTTTGTTCCTGAGCCTGGAAAGAAAGTTCTCCCACAGACTGAATAAATATTAGTTCCTTCCCCTCTGCCCTTCTGGTTTGGAATCCCAAACTCCTCCCCCTCTTCCAGCCAGAGGCCAACACTCCTGCCTCAGCAGGGCACATGCACAGAGTTGGGGCATTCATTTTTATTATTATTGCAGCAGAGCATGTGTACACCAAAGTGCATGAGTGTGCTGTTCAGAGATCTGCACAAATACTACGCAGCTGTGTGCCAGCACCCAGGCCAGGAGCAGCACTGCCAGCACACATGAATCCTGCCCACATTTCCCTCGGTGTAAACACTGTCCAGATTTCCAAACCCCTGGATCAGCTTCCCCTGCTTTGGATTTTCAGATA
This sequence comes from Cavia porcellus, assembly GCF_034190915.1. Classification (NCBI taxonomy): domain Eukaryota; kingdom Metazoa; phylum Chordata; class Mammalia; order Rodentia; family Caviidae; genus Cavia; species Cavia porcellus. Next base: position 98,686,698 of record NW_026947487.1, read on the forward strand.
AATGGAAACACAAGCATTTTTTACTCAACCCTGTGTTTGCGAGTTGTCCACACTTTTGCTCGTAGTTGTAATGTGACCATTCACATTGCTGTTGAACACCCAGCCATGTGACTCTCGTGTCACCGAACAGGTCCACCCCCTTCTTGGTCAGGAAAATAATGAGGATTATGGGTTGACTCTTAATTAAGTGCTGAAGTTCAGGGGATGCCAGTATCCTTTTCCTAAAGTTTTAAATTAGACGCAAGTGCAGCCTCTGAAAACTGTCAGCCTGACAGCTGACTGGATTTTGAATGCTAAAGCTTATTTTTTACAACCAAAAATATTTCAGTCCTGTGGCCATGGGCGTAAAAAACAAATGGAAAGGCCATGAGAAAGATTTTTTTTCTTTGCCTTCATTCAAAACTTACATAGGAACATTTGAGAGAGACTTCACTATGTGTCAAGAACTGTACTGAACACTTTACACAGATTATATCATGCAATCCTGACAACAATCCTGTGAAACCGCGTCACTTGTATTACTCAGATTTTTCAAGCACTGTCTGTATAACCCAGTCTTTCATCCTCAGATTTCAGGCTACAAATCCCCTGTACCCCTCAATTCCCCAGAAAGCCCTGAGGACTAATCTCCCTCTTTTTCTGAGGGCTCATGGCCCTAATAAAAGACCAAAATCTGGAATAAGGCAGACCTATCCAAAATAAATTGCAAGTTTAGGGGCTGGGGATTTAGCTCAGTGGCATAAGCGCCTGGCTTGTAAACGGGCCGTCGTGAGTTCGATCCCTGGTACCGATAAAAAAAAAAAAAAAAATTGCAAGTTTACTGAAGAGTAAAATCATGAATGTCATAGTAATATGAAACTTTAACTCACTGATGAGGGAACCAGTAATTTGTTATACACAATTCTAAGGGGCATCCACAGAGCATGTGCGTAGGTACAGCTGAGAGCCCACCTCCTCCTGGGACCTCACCTGCCTCACTTCATTTCCATCTCAACAGACAGGAAAAGTAGGCATTGTGATCATTTTTCTAAGACTTATAGAACAGTAAATACCTCAGAGATCATGACAGGTACAAACCTATATAAAAACAGATGGAACCTAGTATTCACTTAAAGGACACCTGGTAAGCTTTTTGGTCTATGTTTAAGCCTATGTTTACATCTCTTGATGCCTGGTAATGGCCATTTTGCTACATCACATAGCAGAAAACACTCCATGCATGGGTTTGAGAGATGGAGAGAAGGAAACTGAATTCAGCTTTCGGTAAGAAACCCACTCTAGCAACAACTACTCTTGCAATAATGGCATTAATCCATCTACAAGAGCAGGATCCTCATGATGATCTGGCCATTCTTGGTACTGCTGCATGGGAACTTTGAGGAACACATCCAGACCACAGTATCACCATACGATTTCTCAGAGGCTCCCTTCTCCAGCTTCCCTACTCTACCCTTGGCCAAACAGATGCTACAACCTGTGTGCTTTCCCGGTACCCAAATGATGCCCTTCCTGTAAATCTGATATGTGGCATCCTTATTGATGTAAAGGATAACTGTAGGCATGTATAAACTTACCATGAGGATGTCCACTGCAGTGTTGTCTATCAGTGTGGAAAACAGACAAGCTAAAAGCCTAGCAATAGGGGACTGGATAAATAAATTCATTTGAGGGATTAGGGCCATATGATGCTAGGCAGCCATCCTAAATAGGGGAGGTGTGGGGATATCATAGTCAGCAAGCTCATTTCATTTGAGGATATTTGTTGAGTTATACAACTAAGAAGAAAAAAAATTTTTAAAGGAAAGATCAATATTAATAGTGTCTAGTTTTTATTTTCTTCTTTCTCCTTTTAGTATTTTCCAAATATACTAATATAGACTAGTATGCATTATGGGCAGAAGACATGTAGAGACAGATAAATAGATGCACAGATTGATAGAGACAGGTAAGCAAATAGGCACACTCGAACTCCCTAAAGCTAGATGCAGCACCACCAGGCCTACTGGAAACCACTTACATCTGCCAGATCAGTGATGTCCAAGAGGGAGATGAAGGGAAATGAACTCTCAAGGCTGAAGCCTCCCACAAAGACTCACTCAAAGTGACCCCACTCCACACCACCACAAAGCATACATGTCCAGTCTTGCCAACGAGGATAGCTCACAGGTAAAACCACCAACACAACGACAAGATGAACCCTACATATAAGGACCAGTGTCATCCTCTGCGCACAGTTTTAAGGGCTTTGCTCTCTGGCGCTGATCTGTCTCTTTTCTCTGGTCTTTCATTTGTTCATCTACAAAATAAATCAGTGGGGTGGGGCAAAGGCCCTGCTGGGTCCCCGTTCTCCGGGCGCTGATAGAAGTTTCCCTTCATTCTGGTTCCGTCACCTGTACCTGGCAGACGTCCTCCTGACACCTGAAGATGAGCTGGGATGCACCAGTCTGGGTCCCGGGAGGCATGAGACAAGCAGAGCAGGAGGCAGAGCCCACAATGAACAGCTGCCAAGGAGGATAGAGGGAGGGGTGCTATCCCACCACCCAGATGCCCCTTCCTCCGCGCAGGGAAGCTTGCATCAAGGTGCCTGGCAGAGATGGGGTAAGATGAGGTTTGTTTCCGCTGGGGAACCTGCCCTGCCCCACCCTCGCCGCAGAAGTCTCACCTCCCAGCCCCAGGGCGCATCTGTTTCCCTGAGGTTTCTCGTCAACATACTCAGCTCTTTGTCATCATGTTTGACTTTCGAGAACCACTTTCCAGCAGCTTTTGGGTTTTAAAACCTGGCCTTGAGCCCCGTTACCTCTTTAAACACCATTTCGCTCATCAATAAACTGAGGAGAGGGAAGCTAGGACAGGTAGGTAACGCTATAGTTCATCATTCGTCAAATTTACCGAATGCCAGTCAGACCTCCAAGGTCCCATCAGGAAACTGTGCTCATGTGGCTCCCAAGCGGGTAACTACAAGGCATCCCAAGGGGTCAGGATGCACTAAAGAGGGGCTCTACAGTAGTGGGAAAAAAAGGAAGCCTGGAATGGGATGGGATTTGCCCAGGGCCCCAAGGCAGGGTTTGGGCAGAGCAGGTGCTGGAAGTCAGGTCCCCTCCCTCCCTAAGCCACGCATCACTCCAGAGCAGGCTTGCGTCTGCCAGGGCTGAGCAAGGCGAATGGCACAGGGTGGGTGCGGGTGAAGCAGACAGGCCCTCGGATCACTGGGGCCCGAGTGCGGGGCAGGGAGGTTCAGGCAGGACTAGGCATAAGCAGCTAGGACGCTGGCATCCCAGAACTCACCTGCTACGAGGAACAGGAGGCCCTGCCATGCAGCGCCCGCCTGCCGCCCCCACCTTGCATTCCGCCCTTTGCTCACCGCCCCTGACACGGTGCCCCAGCTCAAGTGCCCGCCCTGCCTCTGTCCAACCCGTCTGGCTCTCCTTCCCAGATGGTGGTCCACCCGGCTCTGCTTGTGTCTGTACGTCTGTCCTCCGCTTCCGTCTGGCTGGACCGCAGGCCTGCTCTCCGCCCTGCCCCGCCTGCCTGCCGCCGTGTGGGTGTCGGGCAGGCGGTGCGCAGAGGGGCGCGGCTCGGCCCTCCCCCTTCCCCCGCGTCCCCCATCTCAGGAGTGACCTGGGCCTCGGCGCAAACGTGCCGAGTACCCCACGAGTGGCGCCTCCGCCTCCGCCGCCGCCGAGGGGGCCCCGCGAGGGTGACGGTGGCGTGGGAGGCGGCGCGGGGACGGCCGGCGGCCGGGCGGGGCTGCGGCAGGGCAGCGGGGCCGGGCCGAGTGCCGAGCCGCGGCGGCCGCCGCCTCCTGGGCCGGCCGGGATCGCGGGCGGCGGGTCGGCTCGGCTCGGCTCTGCCCGGCCCCGCGTCGCCCGCTCCGCCCCGCCCCTGCGCGCCCCCCGCGACGCCGAGCCCGAGCGCGGCGCGTCCGAGCGGGAACCGGCGCGGGAGCCGAAGCGGGAGCGGGAACGCGAGCTGGAGCCGAAGCTGGAGCCAGCACTGCGGCGCGCGGAGCGGAGCGCGGCAGCCAGGCCGAGTAAGGCGCGCGGGGCCGGGGGCGGCGCTGGGGAGGGGCGGGGAGGTCCTGGCCCGCTTCCCCCGGCTCTGCGGCGGCGCGGCGAACGCACACAGCCGGGGGCGCGCCGCGCGGAGCCTGGGCACGCGGGGTGGCGGATGCGCGGTCCGAGGCGGAGCGGAGCGGGACCCCGGCACTCCTGTGGGGACCCCGGCTGGGGAGGTCCCCCCTGCCCGAGTCTCCCCCCGGACCGGCAGACTTGGCGGGGGAGGGGACAGGACAGTCTCCCGGCCCGCGCCCTCAGTTTGGGGGGATCTCTGTCCAGAGGGAAACTAGGGTGAGAGAGGAAATGGACCGGGGTGGCGCAGAGTTTCAGCTTGAACCCTCCCGCCCCCGCCTTGAGCCAGGAAGTTAGACCCTCTGACGGGAGGGTCACCCGCGCCATGCCCCTGCTTGGCTGTCCACCCGCCTGTCTCAGCCCGCGGGTGGCAGAGGCAGCTCCCCCACCACACCTTCTTTCCTTTGGGGCAGACTTAGATGTGCGCTGTAAGAGAGCCCAAGGCTGATCTGGGGCTGGGCAGTGCCCGCCTCGCCCCTGGCTGCCTCTCTGGCGGCGCAGCCACTCCTCTGTCCTCCACGCACTTAGCGGCCTGGGGACTGTCTCACGGTGGGCACCAAGGTCTGCCTTCCTGAACCGCGCAGTACCACCGTGGGTGGGCAGGCCCAGGCCAGACGCGAAGGACAGGTGGAGAAGCAGGGGCTGCAAGATTTGGTCCTTGATCTCGATCCACGAAGCCTCACAAGCCACAGCCAAGAGGCAGCCTCTCTGGACTCTCCTCGAACATTCTGACTATTCCACTGGAACCAATGATTTCACCACCCTGTGGCAGAGTTTCCTCCTCTGAAAAGTAGACAGGATTCTGTTATGAGGAGGAGGTTTAAGGGCTTTGGAACCAAAAGGCAGGCTCGACTGACCTAGCTGCATGATTTTAGGCAAGACACTTAACCTCTCGGAGGCTGTTTCCCATCTGAAACAAAAGGAAGGTAAATTGAGAAGATTAAATAAAATTATTCTCCTGGGGTGCCTGGCACGCAGCCTGTGTTCAATTGCATTTGGCTACAGGTGTCATGAAGTGTCCAGCACCAGCAGATGCTGAGGCAAAGTGATTTGTCCTCAAGTGAGGAAATAGTGTTGTCCCACCCCCTCCAGAGGTCTTTGAATTCCTCAAGTCCTATTAATAACTCATTGGGAAGCAAAACTTACTCCCTAAAACTTACTTGCCTGCCCTTTCTCAGTCCTCCCTGGGGGCTCTCAGCCCTTGCCCAGGTCTCCCCTCCCTGTCCCACCCCACCCCCGGGTTAGAAAAGCCCCATCTGACCATAAAGTGTGACCTTCTCCTCTTTGCTTTGGCTGAGGTCTGCTGTCCCAGGCTGATGCACCCCACGTTCTGTTCCTGCTCTGTACAAGGGATTAGACACACCCTTCTGTCCTCCCAGTTTAAAAAGCACAAGACTGCTTTCCCTGGAGGTTGGTGTATCAGGCTGTCAGGCTGCCACCGATGTTGGTTCCGAAGGGCAGCAGGAAGCAACAGGGAGAGGAAGGCAGAGAGACCGCCAAGAGGGTGCCCTCCCTGACTCCTTGCTGACTGTGATGTGTGCTTCCAGGCAGCTAGTCACAAAGCACCCAGAAATGATAAGCCCCAGAATGGAAAGGGAGCTGGTGACTGACAGAGAGGTTAGAATTTAAGAGCTAGACAGTCCCCAGGTAGTGATGTTCCTGGTTTATGCAGTGGGGCCTCTGACCCGAAGCAAAGGGCAGATTTGGGGATCTTTGGGGTAGCATGGAGGGTGTAGATGGCTAGCTACACTGGTGGAAAGAAAGCAGAGATCTAGCTTGTGGGTACCCACATGGTTTCCTTGTCCCCTATGACTCGGTGCTCAGAATACAGGATGAGGGAGGATTCAGGCAAGGAAACGGGTCCACATGCTGCTGGGTGGGGACCTGCTAAGGTTGGCAGAATGGCTGCCTCCTGGGGGTTCCTACACAGAACCCCTCTCTCCCTTCCCTCCCCCACTCACTCACTAGGATGTCACATCCCTGTGTCTTCTATAGCCCTCACTCCTCGTCTTCCCAAAGGAGTTAATCAGAAACTAATTAGGTTGTGTCTACTGGTTCACACAGGATTTGGAACACAGCTGATAGGAAACATGATGGGGTACAGGCATGATCATCGGTCTTTGAAAAGCATCAGCCCTCCAAGGACTGTTAACCTGCACCCTCACCCTGGAACACACAGAACCCAGGGTGAGGGGCAAGAAGGCATAAGTCCAGTCCCAGCCTCCTAAGGAGACACTCCTAAGGAGGTCAGGGGGGCTCCAGGGCCTCTTGGCAAGTGAGCATATCATAGCACGGTAGCTGAGATCCCAGCTCTCCGCGCTGGATGCCTGAGTATACAGCATATGAGTCTGGGTGCGGGTCTACCTCTGAGGCCTCAGTACTGTCATGAAATGAGAACAAAGGTTATACACCTCCCAGATGTTGCGAGGATTGAAGAAATGACACGTAGATAGTATATAGCAGTGTCTACAGGCCCTGCTATGGCTGTGTATGAACAGGCAACAGACACACACACACAGTTTCTTAACATAAGCATCTTCATGTTAAGCTCTACAGTAGCACTCTGAGATAGGACAGGAGAGTCCACAGGAGTCCAGGATCCTGTAATTGTCCCCATATTTCAACTAGCTCATTGAGTCTTAGAAAGGTCCCTCTGCTACGTATAGAATACTTAAACGTCACTGTGACTCATCAGAATTTTGTGTGAGTTTGTAAAACTGGTAATTAGCACATCATAATTTAGATGACATGTAATTCATTGTTGAGATGGCTCCTCTGTGGGTCTCTTCAATCATTTTTATGTCTGGGAACTGGAAAAGTATGTTCATTGTCCACAGGCTATAGAATTTTTAGAGACACCTTCATTTTTTTCTTCTTCAAACAATAATCAAACTGATTTAACCAGCTGATTGATTTAAAAGACAAATATCTCATTCATTACCTACTCTGTTCTCTCCATTTTTCTTCATAGCATTTCTCACCCCAACGTCTATGTGTCTTATTCAGTCGTTCGTCATCTTCCCTCCCCAATATCATGTGACATCCACGAAATAGAGACCTTTGACTTTTTTGTTCCCTGTAGTCTCTCCAGAGCATAGACCAGTACTCAGCATCAGATGCTTTGCAAATTTATGGTGTCTTACAAACATAAAGTCTATCATTATTATTATTATTGTTGTTGTTGTTGTTGTTGTTGTCAGACATAGATTGATTGGAAACAAAACATGATAGTTCATGGAAAAAAATCATTCCCTCAAATATTTCACATATAAGACTTGCTTAAGCCAAGCACGGCGGCACATACCTGTAATCTTAGCATTCAGGAGGCTGAGGCAGGAGGACTGCAAGTTCAAGGCCTCCTTGAACTGCATGGTGAGTTCAAGGCCAACCTGGGCCACGTATTGACACCCTGTCTCACATACAAAAATAAAAGACTTGCACAAACATCAGGGAGAATGTTTGAAAGTTAAAAAGTGTTGAGCATTTTTCTAATATTTCAATAAGGCTTCTTATTAATAAATTTAAAGACAAATTAACTTTTAAAGATATTTTTAATAACATGTCATGTTTAAAAGGCAATTAAATTGGCTTTAAATTTTTTGGTGAGTTAACTATCACTGACCTATTTACTTGATTGCTTTTTATTCTGTTAGCACCAAGGTTTTTATCCAAATCTTCACTTTAATTATCTTTCATTTTATAAAAGTATTACATGTTCAGGTAGAAAATTTAGAATATTGTAAAAATATAAAGAACATAAAAATCCTTCTTAATCCCACCTCTGCCCAGAGAGTACAATGACTGTGAACATTGTATTCTGTTTCTTTTCTGATCTTTTACTGTGTGTAAATCTATTCTCTAGGGCTTTTTCTTCTATAAAATAAGAATCAAGCTGTATGCATAGTTCTATAACTTGTTTCTTTTTAAAGTTAAGGGTTTTCTTTTTCCTTTTAACATTATACTAAAAGTCTTTGTGTTGCTAGAATTATTGAAAAACAGGATTTCGTGGCCACATAATATTCCAATAGAGTGGTTCCAATTAGTGCCCTAATTTGCTCAGTCTGTGCCCTCTTATTGATGTCAACATTGAGGTCACCTCTTCTATTGCATTGCTGTAAATAATGCTTGCTTGTGTCTCTTTTAGGGTGTTGAGGCCTGAGTCAGGCTTCTCTTTACATTTGGTCAATTTATTTGCGAGCTTGTAAATGGACTGGCATATGCAGGTAGATGGGAAATGAACCTCCCTTGTGGTGGGAAGGGATGGCCGTTGGTTCTATAGAGGGCCACTCTGGGCAAATTAAGACAACGTGGGGACCCAGTAACCTCCAAGCATGCCTTAACCGATCCGGTAAAACACACCTGTGGCCAGATGTTGCATGGAGACAGAAGTCCTCCTTGCTGCAGAGCTCTCCGACCCCAGATCTAATGTGAGGACCAGGCTGCCTGTTGGTGAACCTCAGGGCCTCCTGCCCACCTCTTTGCATCTGTTTTCACTTCTTGTTTTCTTTCCTCTACTCCTGGACTCATTCATCCCTCCATTCAGCCAAGGACAAACATTGTGTGACTTATTTTCAGCACTTGCCAAAGAATGTTCTTCTCCACTGGAGAAGTCCCCAGCTGGATCCCAGCCTCACATAAAGAGCCTCCTGGGACAAGAGAAAGGATTTTTCCCTGCTTAGGGACCTGACCTGCATCACCATGAGTTAGTGCCTACTTGGATAGGGTGGATACAGTGCATCTGACCCAAGTCCCTGGAATTTCTGGCTTTCTTCTGGCTCTGGGTCATCGTGTGCACACACCCAGGAACCCCTGTGAGATGAAATTATTTGTACCCACAATAGTCTCTGAGCACTTCCTGTGTTCCCGGTACTGTGCTAGGTGCCAGGGACATGAAAGTCATCCAGGCCACTAACTACCACCTCTCCAGTCTCCATCATCTATCAGTCACTCAAGCAAACACAGATCATCCTCACCTCCTGTCATTTCTCACCTGCCTTGAACACATTTGTCCTCCAAACCCACCTAACACGTTCCTGCCTGGGGCCTTTTCCCTGTCTACCCCTTCCCCCCAGCATCCCCCTGCTCCTGGGTGTCTGCCCAGCTGGCTGTCCTCCTCTGGCCTCGGCTTACCTGTCACCCTCTTTGCAGCCACTGAGACTAAATATGCAGTGTCACCTGCACAGCTGCCTCTGGTTCCTCCTTGCTGTCTGCAACCATGTCTCTGCCTCTCCCAGCAAGGCTCCACAAGCACATCACTGTACAGTGCCAAAACCTGATACATAGGAACTTTGAGTGAACACTAGAACCAGTGAAGGTGGCCTCCTTGCCGCAGTCACAGCTGGCTTCATTCAGCACCTCACGCCCAGTCTGCCATGGTCAGCTGGTACGGCTCCACCCTGAGCCCACCTACACCTTCCCAAGAGGATAAGAGCTGACCATGTCACTTCCTTCCAGAGTCCTCCTAGGAGCCCTCTTGGGGCAGGTAGCTCACTACCTCTGCTTTCCCCTTTAATTCTTCTGAGTCTCTGTTGTCATGTTTAAGTGGAGATTTGTTTCGAGCATCCCATAAGTTGACATCAATTGAGCAGGGGTAGCATTTACCACACATCACCCAGCCTGCTTCAAAAGCCCAGCCACACCCACAGCCCTTCCCTGTCCTCCATGTGAAACTGGTGGTTCCTCCTTGGTCTGGCCACACAGGTCTGCACTGGAGGCTCCCAGGCACTGTGCCTCAGGAGAACCAGGTGATGTCCCTTAACATGCTTCCTCTGTGCAGATCCAAGTGTCACCATGAACCCAGAGTAGAGATATTCCAGGTGCAGGGATGTGAAGGGGAGTACAAATGACGTGAACCTGCCACACACCATTCAGCCACTTCAGAGCCTGGAGTGCCGCCCGCCCACCCTGTGTTCCCAGCCAGACAATCCAGTTGGAGATGAGTCACCGTCAGGAACAAGCTTCGGGTGCTGGGCTCAGAGAGAGGCAGGCAGGGGAACAGTGACCTCGGGTGTGTGCCCATGCTCAGCCCAGTGGCAGAATAGACCCGGCTTCCCACTCCAGCCATCCCCAGGCTCATCCCAGTGTGCCCACCTGTCCACTGTCCTCACCACTCAGTCTTCATCACAGCTCTGGTCACAGGGAGGGAACCCTGGGTAGACACTTGCTTACGTGGATACCCATATCCAGCTCCTTTGCCTCAGAGACTTCACCAAGTTCCACTTAAGCAACAGGTCTGATGCCACCAACGAATGGCTTTTCTGTGGTCATGATGAAATGCTCAAATAGGGGAGGCAGGTGAGGAAGAAGTAGCTAGTGAAGTCGAGCATCTAGTTTCTGCTTCTGGATCCAGAAAGCCTGTTCTGTTTTCCAAGGATTTTGTGGTACACATTATGGGCAATTGGTAAACAAATCAGTGCACACGAGCTGGGTTGGGTTGCTGGGAGACTGCAGCCAGAGGGTGTGTGTAAAGTGCTGATTGGGTTTCAGGATTCAGGGAATGGTAGCCCTGGCTGACACAGGCATTGTTACCTAGGGAGATGTTAGGGAGAATCTCAGATCTCTTCAAGGGCTTCTTTATCAACAAGTTAACATCATTCAAAGGCAGCCTTAGCACATCTTGTGCACTAGCATCAGGCCGTGGTTGGCTTATTCCATGTTTCCATGTATTTCTGTAAGTCCTCTCACTGCCCAGCCCAGAGCCAATTTACACAGCCACACTGACCCTCTGTGCCCATGAAGAGCTGCTTGTCTAGAATAATTTAGGACAGAGTTAGCCGGGAAGGATATGCATGTGTTGCAGAATCCCAGCCATTGTGACCATTCTGTCTCCATTAGTCGAGGAGAATCTTACAAAGAAATCTCTTGAGCTAGCTGTTCACAGCTACAAAGGGGCTTGCCAGGTAGAGGAGGAAGAAATGGCAGGCAGGGGGAGGGAAGAGAAACCTGGAAGAAGGAGGCACTCAGGAAGTGAGCTAGGACACCAGGGCAGCAATCTCTGTGCGATATCTGTCAGTAACTGAGGGGCACCAGGGCTGGTAGAATCCCTCCCCATAACTCTCCACCCCTTCACTGTGACCTTGGGCAGGGCATCACCCTGAGCCTCAGTGTTTTCATGTGGAAAATGAAAATGACATTTCCCATCCCAGAGAGTCTGCAATAACACATCGGCCACATAACCTGACACATGCAAGTGTTTGGTTAGAGTGAGCACTGTTCAAAGGCCCAAGTGTCCAGGAAGCCTCCACATATGTGAATGTCTGCTCCTTGCCAGTCTCCTGAGCCACTTAGGAACTTACACATTGTCCTCCAGACTCCCACACTGATCATTGCAAACCATACATGTTAGGACTCCCCTGTCCTAGAAGACCCCCCCATCTCCCCACACCCTCAGAAGCCTCAACCTTCATCTCAAAGTCACAGAGCCCAGTGAGAAGTGAAGGTGGCCCATGGGCTCCCTAGCAGAGGCAGCGCCCTGAGGATGATGTTTCCATGGCATCAGATGCCACCACAGGCAGGGGTAGAGGAGGTGCAATCAGCACGCATTTATTAAGCACCTGTAGTACTGGTTCAGCACTGAAGTAGGAAGGACTCTAGGGCGGGCTATGGAGGCTGTGATGGGAAACTGGCACATTTCTCTGAGGACACTGGGAAGCTATGGAAGGATTTTAGCAAGGCTAGCAACATGATCCATTTTGACCTTAAGACAAATCTGTGCAAGTAGCAAGAGGGATGAATTGTCTGCCCATGTATAGCCCTGTCCCTGGACATACAAATATGTATACACACACACCTAACCAGGGTACACTCAAGCATACCCACCAATGGGAACAGAGATACAGTGCCCACGTGTATTTTTAGAAAATGAGGATCACAGGCCTCAAGATTGCTCTTGAATTTTCTGGTGTGAAATCACAGTTCTCCAGGCAGCCATCCCCAGCAAGCTGGAGGGACCACCTCCCACCCACACTTCCCCAGGTCAGAGCTTGCCCCTTGGTTTCCATGGAGACTGAGAGTGGGTGTCAGGCCAGCCTGGGGTTCACAGTGGAAAGGCTGAGCAGTGTCAGGAGGGGGCTGTAAGGAGCTGCCCAGAGAGGTATTTCAGGTCAGTGGCATCCCCTCTGGCCCCTGACAGTAGAGTGGACAGTGTGGTGAAGGGGCTTTCCACCCAGACCCCTGCTCTTATTCCCACTGTACCTGGTGGGACCTGAGGCTCAGAGGGGTGAAATTCTTTGTCCAGATTCACAGCTGAGTTGACATTAGCACCAGGGATCAGACTTCAGAACAAGACTCTCTAAAGAGAAGTTTCTGGTTAAATAGAACCAACTCTGTGACACAATGTGTTTGGTTCATGAGCTCCATCAAAACATGGAACCCACTCGGGGGGAAAACAGATAATAAAAAAGGCTCTTCAGGGGAGCAAGGGTGAAACCTCTGGACCTGACTCTTCAGGAAAAGTTCTGTCCACAATGATTTCACTCCAGGATCTAGAGGGCCCAGGCTGCTTCCTGCTGGCTTCCCTTACAAGTGCCCCCTGGGCCCAGGGTCCATAGTCTTTTCTCAGTCAGCCTCCAAACCTGCAGCCAGGTAGCATCACTCCCTAGGAAATAACACATTCTCCCTCCTGTTTGCAAAGCTTCATGTCACTTGAGGACACACCAAGAAAGACTGAGCCTGTTCTGATCTTTAGCAGCATGGGAGGCTGGGTGATTTCTTGAAAATGTTCCCTCCACTGCAAATGGCTGCTGAAGTGGCTGGGTACTTACTGTCCTAGACATGCAGATGTCACACAGTCCAAGCAGGGGGAGAAGAGGGGAGAAAGAGGCATTTTCTTTCCATACTCCAGTATTTCTCAATCAGTAATTTAAAATATCAGGTATCTTCTAAAGCGTGTGCTGGATGACGGTACGGGCTTTGGAATCAAACAGACTCGGGCTGTAGTCTCAGCCTATAGATGGAAGTTGTGTGACCTTTGACAAGCTGCACGTCCTCTCTGAGCCTCAACTTCCTTATTTATAAAAGTGAAGCCAGGCATGGTGATACACATCTGTAATCCCAGCGCTCTGGGAGACTGAGGCGATTTAGCAATTTAGTAAGATCCTCTCTCAAAATTAAACACTTAGAAAAGGGCTAGGGATGTAGCTCAGTGTGAAGGCCCTGGGTTCAGTCCCTTTTCACACACACACACACACACACACACACACACACACTCGAAGAGGAAAAGAGCAACTTCCTCTTAAAGTTGTTGAGTAGTAATATTGTTTGACCCAGTAGTAATATTGTTAGCCCCCTTCCCACTCCAGCTCTGTTTTCTCACCACGAAAGGACATTGTGCTGATCTTAAAGGTTCCGCTACGCCTGACAAATCATAAGCTACTCAGCCTGGCCTGGGCCCTTGAACGTGTCTAAAGTAGTAGGATCTCACAGGCCCATGAGGTAGGAGAGCCCCATGGAATGCCTGGTTCCCACTCCAGGGCACCCAAAGAGATGGCCCCATCCCTCACCACCACTGGGACCCCAGGACTCACTGACCCCAGCCGTGCACCTATAGCACCCATACTCTGTAGCCTAGAGCTCCCAGGTGGCCTATTTGCTATGAAAGTCACTGTCCTTTGGTGGCTCAAGGGATAGGTATGCCCATTCTGCAGGACTGGTGGGTGTGGTGTGGGCGCCCCATCACCTGCCTGTTTGTGTCTCCACAGGTGAGTGGAGGGGCCTTCCCGGCGAGAAGTCAGAGCTGTGCCCGTGGGCAGGCTGGCTCCGCTCTTCTGCTCCAAGGATTACATGTCCTTCAAACGCCCTTGCCCCTGTAAGTGCCCCTGCACCCTCCTACCACTGAGGACCAGCCATGGCAGAACTGGGCGTTGGGGTTGTAGAGACCAGCTGTAGGATATTTGACCAAGGAACTGCAGGGTCTGGCTGGGAGCATGGTGGGTGGAGGAAACCTGAGCTCTCTGAAAACTGAAAATCCTACTTTGACCATTCCTTAGTATCATTGCTTTCAAAAATGTCTAGGGCATATTAATGGGAATACACACGCACGCATGCACGCGCGCACACACACACACACGACCAAATAAGCATGGGAAAGGCTGGATGGGCCTCATTCATTGAGAAAGTTTTTCTACCACAGACTTCTCAGAGTCTTTAATGCCATGATGTGTGTTACAAGACTCCCCAGAGAAACAGAAAACCTGCTGCTCTTCTCAAACTTACGTGCCCACAGGGATGTTCTACTCACATGGGATTCCACAGGAAATATTCCCTGGAACTGACTGTCCTGAGATCTGTCCTAGAGCCTCCTTTGGAAAACCCCTCCACTAAGGAAGCCATTAGATGATTTTGCCCTGTTCAAATCTTCTTATGACTCCAGCCAGGTGTAGCATGGAGACAGGAGAGCAGCCCTTCCCAAGTCCCCAACAGCTCCACCTCTGCCACCTTCAGCTGCCTTAGCTTCTGTGGCAGCCACTGCTCTCTCCCATTACATCTCCTGATCCCCTAACTCTACAGCACCCCTTACTGTTCAGGGAGATATGTATAGCTCTCCGTCCCTTCTCCTTGGTAAGTCAGGACTGTGCATGTGTGTGTATGAGCGATCAGGGGCACTCCTGCAATCACTCTGGATAACGCCTTGTTTGCCTTGCTAACCTATGCTCAGATTTCCACCACTGATTACCTGTCATGCCTCTTGGGTGGGGACAGCTCTTCCAAATAATCAAAGCCCTGGTTGTTAAATCTCCAGACACCAGGAGATTGGTGCTGGGGGGAAGGGGAATGTTCCGTGTGGATAAACTCTCATGCTGGGAGAGTGGGAGAGGGCCTGGCTGTGGGGTTTACTGTCCGGAGTGTGTCAGAGTATGGGGGAGTCAGCCTGTAATCACAGCACTCAAGAGACCAAGGCAAGAATATCAGAAGTTCGGAGCCAACAAGGGCTACACAGTGAGTTCGAGGCCAAACTGGACTACATAACATGAGCCTGTAGGAGTTGGTGGCGCTTGTCTACTGCAAATACCCAAGGGTATAGATTAAGAACTGATAAAATGATTTCTGATGGATGGTACAAGCTCAACAACTTATTGCTATCATCACTGTTACTGTGGCACAGCCAGGAAATGAAAAGCCCAAGTCCCAAGCTAGGGGAGAAGACCACTGCTCAGGGGGGTTCCTGCCCCACACAGAGCTGCCATGATCACTTCCTTGCTCCTTCCTGCTGGTGAGACAAGAACAGTAGGAGTAGAGAAATCTGAGAAAGGTCAAGACTGCGAGTGCTGAGTGTGGAAGGCTTTCTAGAATTTTCCTGGGTTGACCTCTAGCCCTTGGGAGCCTGGTCTCTCTGTACTAATAGATGCCACTGTTCTGACTTACCCCTATCTGAACCCCCTCTTCAGATCTTTTCTGGAAATCACTCACTTGTTAACCAGCTCTGTTCTTGCTCGCCTATAGAGATGAACTTCTAGAAAGCAGAGACTGTGCCTGCCTTGTTTCCAGGATCATGCTCAGGGCCTGGCCTGGGGTGGTTGCTCAGTAGATCACTGAATGAGCAGGTGAATGAGGAGACAATGCAGGCGCCTCCCCAGCTTGCAGCCCAAAGGCCCACACATGGGTGCTGGTAGGGATACAGGGCTGTAGATGCTCTGGACCCCTGGAAACGCCAGACAGAAGTGCTCAGGAAGGAGACCTGGAAGTTCAAGTCAGGGCCACACTTCACCAATTTCTTGCCAGACCTGGAAACCATGGGGAGCTGCCCTCACTCTCCTTGCTCACAGAGTGCTCTTGCCAGGTCCTGTGAAAACACTGAAGCCCATAAAAACTGCAAAATTTAGGATAGCAACCAGTTTCTTCCTGGTTGAGTTTCTATGCTCCCAACTCTTGCCATTTTAAAAGGGTAGCTGGACAGGTCCCCAGAAGGAAAAATAAACCAAGAAATCCCCCAAGAAAGACCTCATTTGTAGGAGAGAGAGCTCTCAAGGTCCAGAGAAAGTAAACAGGTCACTTCTACCAGATGCAGTGGAGAGAGTTGCACAGTGAGAAGGGCCAACCCCGTAGCAAGCATAGATCATCCGGCTCCTGCAAACTCTGGGAGGAGTGGCACAGAGATTACCAAGCCAGGCTGGCCCGGCATCCCCATACTCTAACCCCATCTCACTTCCCGGATTCCAGCTCCTCTGTGCACCTCTCTTGCCCCCACTGGGCCGTGAGAAGCTGAGGCAGAAGGATGAGACAAGAATAAGAACAAGGATGAAGAGAGGCTTTGGGGCTGAGTGGCTGCAGGAAAGGATCTGTGTATCTGCCTGCCACTGCCAGGTCTCTGAGCTGTTTTCCAGTCCTCAGAGGAACTGCCCCACGCCCTGAGCAAAAAGAAGGCTATTATTGGTTCTTCAGAACAAATGGAGGTGGGGGAATCTTCTCCTTCAGGCCCCAGCAAGGCTGGGTAGCACAGGGGCCCCTAAGGACTTAAGCTTAAGCTCCAAGAACTGATGCTTCACAGTCTCTTCTTTATTACCTAGTAGATGGCAGCTCCATAGGGCTCCCCAAGAGGCAGGGGCAGCCTGCTTCCCTCCTGCTTCTGAGGACAGATCTCCAAAAGGATGGGCCGTGAGGTCTCAGGGGAGACTTAGCAAAGCAAAATGGAAAAGAAGTAGTATTCTGCAATCATGAAGTCAAGTTTAATTTGTCTCCACCAGGCTTCTGGTGGCTTCCCACAGGCTGGCAAAACTCACATCCTGGCAGGGTCCCTCAGTGCCCTGACTCTTCCTTGGAGTTGCCGTAATACAGTAAAGCAGTGCTGGGGTTAAGTGCAGCCTGGGACTGACACTTTCCGGCTGTCTGATCTGGAGAAACTAACCTCCAGAGACCTGCATTTACTCATATGTAAAATGGATGCAGTAATGCTACCCTGGTGGGTTGATGCTCAGATCTGAGATGCCAGGGGAAAGAGTCTAGCCCAGTGTGAGGCTCTGAGAAGAGCCTCAAGAAAATTGACGGGCTTTTCTTCTGCCACCTTTTCTTTATACATCTTATTACCACCAAGATCTTTGGTAATGGAGAAGAAAAACAGAGACGCGAGTTTGGAGGTTGGACCATGTGTTCGTTTTTCATCATTGTGACAAAAATCCCTGTGATAATCAGGAGGAAAGGTTTATTTTGACTTACGGTGTCAGAGGGATCAGTTTGTAGTCATGTGGCACCAATGTTTAGGGCCTCTGATGAGAGCATGCGGTATGGGAGTCCCATAGTGAAAGAAAAGAAGCATCTGGAGTCCCAGTGTCCCCCTCAAGTGCATGCTTTCAGTGACCTCATCTCCTAAAATTTCCACCACTTCCCATTGGTGCCCGATGTCAGAGACCAAGCCTTCAACACATGGGCCTTTCAAGATCCAAACTGTAATAAGCCAGATGCTGTTGTTTCCTTTTATGCTCTTTGTGACAGTTGACCTGCACAGAGACTGAACTGTCAACAAGACTTGAGGGCAAGGAGGGGAAATGATGGGACACACTTCACAATTCACCACTTCTGTACCCAGAGCAGACATTACTAATCAGTTACAGTAATGTTTCCCCCACTGAATCTGAATGCAACCTCAGACTCTTCCCAAGTATCATCAAACTCTTGTCCATACACTGTTGAGGTTGGACTTTGGAGTGGACAAGGGAATGAATGGAATGAATTCAGCTGGTCATTTCTCCCAGAGCCTCAGCCTCCTCATTTATAAAATGTGAGTTGATAAAAATACCACACGCACTTCTTAGGATTTCTGTGAGCATTAAAATGAGATATCACTGGTGAGGGGATCAGTTCTTTATGTGGCCTTCTTGCTTCCTCAAAGTCCTGCAAGGAACAGTCAGTGTGCCCATTCTGCACACAAAGAAACTAAAGTTTGGGGAAATGAAGCAATTAATCGGGGATACAGTAGAGTCAGAACATCACCCTGAGTAAGTCAGTCCAGAGCTTGATTTTAGCTGAAGTACAGCTGGACAAAAACACAAGGGTGAATCCCAACCTATTCCTCCACCCCCAGGGCCCAAGTAGAGAGTCCACTGTGCAGCAGGACCTCTTGGCCTTTAGAAGCCCCAGCTCTCACCGGGCGATGTAGTCAGAGATGATGATAATAAGCAAATGAGTATCTCAAATGTCTAGTGGTGAGACGAGCTGTGAAGACAAAGCAGGGTGAGGTGGTGGGCAGGGATGCAGGCTCTAAGAAGGTGGTCTGGGGGTTACTGGAGGGGAGGGAGGGAACCATGTAGGTGTCTAATGGAAGAGGATTACAGGCAGACGGACTCAAAAGTGGAGGCAGGCTTTGCCTGTTTCAACAACAGGAAATCCAGAGTGCCTGAAGAGGAGGAAAGGAACACACCAGGGGTCAACAGGTCAGATGACAGAGCCCTTTGAGGTCATGGGAGGCCTTGGCTTTTGTGTCTAAGTAGTCACTGGAGAGTTTTGAGCTGGGAAGAGGCATGATCATCCTGAGAGGGCGATCAAGGGGAAGGCGAGGAAGCCAGTTAGGAAGCTAGGACAGTGGTCCGGGTGGTAGTGATGATGCCGGGGACCAGGAGATTAATAATGGAGGTGGCAAGATGGAGGCTGGATTTGCAGACTAACTGGACTTGGAGTAAATAGGCAGAAGAGGAATTAATATTCACAGCATTTGGACCTGACCATGTAGGGCAGCAGAACTGGCATTTGCTGAGCTGAGGGAGGTTATGGGCAGATTTGGTGGGGACTGAGTCCAGGCTGAAGGTTTCGATGTGTTATGTCTGAGATGCTGTGTAAACATCAGAGCAGAGAGGCAGGCAGGGAGCTAGACATAGAAGCCTGGAGTTTAGTGCTGAGTCTGGAGCTAGGGATAGAAGTGTGGGGGGTACAGTGTATGAGTGCTACTCAATGTTTAAAGCTCAGTGAGGTCACCCAAGGAGCATGTGCCAAAAGATGGGAAAGGGAAGAGTGAGTCATGAGTCAGTGGAGAGCATAGTGATTTCTGTATTTAGAAGTCTTGCTGAGGGCTGGGTGTGGTGGTGCACACCTGCAGTCTCAATACTGGGGAGGCTGAGACAGGATGATCACAAATTCAAGGCCTACTTGGGCTACATAGCAAGTTCAAGTTCAGCCTAGACCAGAGCAAGACTGTCTCAATTCATTGCCTCCGACGAGTCTTGCCAAGAAAAACATGATTTCCAGAGTTGTCACCCATGGCATCCCTAAGGCAAGTGCACTAAGAAGAGGAGAGGGTGGAATCTCACTCAGAACAGGAATGGGTCAAGACACTGATGTTTCTCTTCCTGTGGCTCCCTGGAAGTAGTCACCCTGGAACTCAGCTCTACCTGCACCTGGAACTAAGCCCAGTGGTTGGGGAAGCCTGGTTGCCCTCAGTGATGTCACAGAAGTGTCAGTCCGCATGCTTCAGAGACAAGAGAGGGACCTACAGCTATGTCACCTGCATAGCAACCCACTGTTCGGAGCAGGCAGGGCCCAAAAGCAGGACATCTGGGTGCAAGCCCAGGGTACTTCCTATGTCAGGCCCTCCAGAGCTCGAGCACACTTTCACTTCCCAGGCTTCTCTCTGTTTTCTTGTCTCTGCGTTTAAAACATCACAGTCCCCTGGGAGTCCCAGTAGCTTTTAGGGTTGCTCTTTCAAGCTAACAGAGCCCACCTCTTCTCCATGTCTGGAGCTCATCTCCTTCTGTAGTTCAGATCTTGCTAGAGAGATGCATTCTAGAATTGTCTTCTGCCCAGACCACAGGTCCTTCTGCCCCAGTGGCACTTGTCTCTCCTAGGATTAGGGCTAAGGCTGGGCATGGCAATGGGTGGAGCCCAGTGCATGGAGGGTTGAAAGACACAGATCAACAACCAATGGAGTACATGTATTTGAATCATCTGAGCCTCTGCTTATTCCCCTGTGAAATGGGATAATGAGACCCAGTTTCCAAGGTAACCGTGAGAGTTTAGTGAACACATAGGTACTCAGTAAGGGTTGATTCTATCCCTTTTTCTGTGTCTTAATCCTACAGAGAGAGCTACAGAACCACATTCAGACTTTACTGCAGGGTCCTACCAAGACTCCTCTAGGGGAAAACACACCTTCCTTTCCCAGATAGCCCTAGCATGGCTCACAATAGGCCTCACATGAGCACATGATGGGCGTGGAGTGACTAATTTACGGAGCAGCATATTCCTCCTGCCTTAGGACTGGATGTGAAACCTTAGCCACTCACCCTGCCCCAGCTGCCTCTGCTACTCATGGGACAACTGAGTCACACAGCATGAGAATGGCCGCAGCTTCAATCTCCCAACTCCTCATCAAGTGCTGTCCCCACATAAGAGTGCAAGATGCCCCAGGAAGAAACCTATTCACTGTGTTCAGTGAAGACACAGAGAGAAAACTGCCCTCTGTCAGAAGTAAAGCCATAGGGCTGGGGGTTTAGCTCAGTAGCACAAGTACCTGCCTGGCAAGTGCAAGGTTGTGAGTTTGATCCCAGTACCAAAAACAAAAAACAAAACAAAAATAAAGCCATACCCAAGCTGCATCTGTAAGAGGACAAAGGTTGCCACAGCCAGAATCCACAGCCTCACTTCTGACAGCAGTCGGCCTGGCACACCCGCCCAGTCCTCCCGTGGGAGCTGCCATGTAGTGTTCCTTTGGGTGACTGTACCTCAGTTACCTTAAGGCATTCTGCTCTCATGGCCTGTTGAATGGTCCTTAGGTTGGGGCAGTGAACGTAGGGCTGGGAACAGTCTAGAACAGAGCCATCTAACAGAAGTTTCTGCAGTAATAAAAACGGTCTCTGTCTGCACTGTCAAACTAATGGCCACTAGTCATAGACAGCTATTGGGCACTTGAAAGGTAATGAATGCAATTGAAGAACTGAATTTTTAATTTAATTTTAAAAATTGGTTTTAAATAATAGCTCCATGTGGCTGGTGGCCACATGGTTCTAATACATAATAAACTTAAGGATGTCTTTCTGTTGGAAATGCCTTCCACCTAGGAGTGGGCTTTCTGAGTTACAGACAGGATATGTGTATGCTTGGCTTTAATAGTTGAACATACAGTTCCAAAACTGGCAGTATCAACACCCTTGCCACAGCAGTGTTTGAGAGTTCCAGCTGCATATTCCCTCAACAGTATGTGTTATTAGCTGGGCTTTTCTTTTTCACGTTAACCATTCTGATAGGAAGAGCTATTGCACTTGGCTTTAATTTGAATTTTCTCTGGTGGCTTAACATAGGATTTTGGATGTCCTCTTTTGTTAAAGGATTGCTCAAGTCTTGCTCATTTTTCTATTGGGTCTCTTTATGGTTGATTTCTAAAGGTGCTTTATATATTATGGATCTGAATTTTCTGTAGATATATTATTGCAAAAAGTCCCCTCTCTGTGGACTGTGTTTTGACTCTCATCATAGTGTCCTGGCATTAACAGATATTCTTAATTTTGTAAATATAAAGTAATCAATTTTATGTATAACTTTTATGCATATTTAGCTTCAAAATTTATAAGAAATAAAGCTTTGCAGAACATAAGATAATGAAGTATTCCTTTGTATTCTTCAGAAGCAGAGAGTTTTATTGCTGCTATTCAATGAATACAATTTTATACATATTAAAGCCATGTTAGGCACATTTTGAGTTGGATAATGTCTGTGTTAAAGAGGTTTTGTCTACTATTGAAATTTCAGGTTTAGGTTAAATAAAACATAAGGAATTGCTCATAAATGAAACTCTTTAAAATTTTCATATTTATAAGATAAAAGGGTACCTCTAATACTTAAAAATAGTGACAGTGATCCCAGTAGTCTTAGGGCCATTATACTACATGTGGCATTATAGTACGTGTTCTGCACACACAGCACGTCACTAGCACGCTGTAGCTAGTGGAGACAGTGGCATGGCTGTTATTGTCATTCTTATGAAGAAATGGGATGACCCATGACACCTGTGGTCCTAAGACGCTGGCTTGTCTACCAAGTGAAAAATACAGTTATCAAAAACAACATGACTATCAAATTCCCAGAGAGTCTGTAATTTATAACTGAGGTTATATATTCAGAAACCTTTGAAAGAATCTGTGGCACGTTCTTTAAAATTATGTAAATTATATTGTACATCAAATAAGAACAGTGGAGTCAACAGTGTAAGCACAAGACTGGCTAAAGAGCAGTATCTGGGTTAACAAATGGCTACCAACCATTTTATAATCAGTTTTTGCTCAGTCTTAGCACTTCTGATGTTTCTCCGTGGCAGGATTTATTTTCCAGCACTCGAGAATGAAAGGCTCGGTTCTACCCGGTTGTCTGATTACAGGGGCCGTGAGAACGGCAAGCTAGGGAAGCACATGTGTGAGAACAAAGGTGTACAACTGCATTCTCCCTTTGTTTGACACTGGCAAACAAATATATTCTAAATATATTCTAAAATATATTCTAAAATATATTCTAAAAACTGAACAGGGGTTCATTTCTAAGGTTGATTCAGGACTATACTTCAACTGTAAAAAAATCCCTACAGAATGAGAAATTCTCAAGTGACAGTAATACGGCAACACAGGTGCTCGGCGGTACCCAAGGTACTGAAAATGTGAGTCCCCGTTAGAGGACAGTCTGGGTAAATAGCATACATTTCCTGTCAGCTGTGACTGATTTGCATGTTTCAACTGAGGAATCCTGTGGGGCTTTTTACTTATCATTTATTTGAAGAAAGGCTGTCTTATGTCCTCTCACTGAACATAAGACCTAGGTTTCAAAATTGGTTTCCTCGTATCATTACAGACATATTATATGCTGTTAATGCTGTTTGACATTGAACCGCCGTAATTGATGGTGCAACTGTCTCCTGTGTATCTAGCAAAGAACAAGCTATTAGAGCAAAAAGATAATCATGAAGAAATGGATGATTCCATGAAGACCAAAAAGGCCCAGTTGTGTCTCAGGATCTGAGAGCCAGAGCCAGGCACCTAGACAGACAAATGCCTCCATGAGAAGCATCCTGCAGGGACCTGGGCAGGTAGCTAATGATGAATATATTAGAAAGTCTCTTTCAGAATCGTTCTGCTGGGGCTTGGGGTGCACCTCAGTGGTAGAGCACTTGCCTCGCATGCTCAGGGTTCTGAATTCAATTCCCAGCACCACAAAAATAAAACCTTGCTATATCCAACCATGGCCTTGACTCTGTTCACATCTTAGTACCCAGGCAATGGTTCAGGTCCCTCACCACCACTTTGCTTCACAAACCACTGTCAAAGTTCTTTAATATCTTTTTTTCTCCCAAAGGTCATTATTTTAATGCAGCCCAATTTATCCATTTTTAAAGTTTGTACACTTTCGGTCCTGCTTAAGGAAGCCACAGTCGTGCAGATGTCCTCTATCTCATCCTCTTCAGGTTTCACTGTTTGGCTTTCAACATTCAGATCTATCACTATGGGCTATCTTTAGGCCTTTCAGGTTGATTGTCATATAGTGAGCCAGGAATTCTGCTAAGCAGTGTGATTTATTGGCTCACGGCAGAGATTGCTACTCCCGTTTTATAGATATGACAGTAGAGGTTAAGAAACCTTGCACTTTTATCCAGAAGCAGGGTCAGGGATTGAACCCAGGGCCATCTGTGTGTTATTCAGCCAGAGTGTTGGGCCAATGACAAGAGGCAGTCAACTCAGTCAGAGAAAGCCTGAGGCTGTGACCTCACAGTGGCTGAAGAATGATACCTGATACCTAGAGGTCCTCCCTCTAGGACCACTCACCTTCTCAGGAATGTTAGTGAACAGAAGCAGCCTTGGAGCAGCGGATGCTTGGGCTCTCAAGAAAGCTCAGGGTTGTCTGTTGGAAAAGGGATAAGGACATTTTCTCCCCACATCCCCTAAACTTCTGGGAATCCCTGTTCTATGACCCACATGCTGGAAACACCTCCCAAGTTTCATGGTTAGTGCGATAGTGGCAGCCAGTTGGGGTCATGGGCATTCATCACAGTGAAGAAATGTCTGTCTTTTCCTAGTCTAGTAGTTTTTCTCCTCCACCTATTGATGTGGCATGTTATAGTAATAGTTTTTTATCTTAGTCTATTCTTGCCTTCCTGGAAGAAGCTCTACTACTTACAATAGCTTATTGTTAATACACAGCTACCCTGATGCTGGTTTCCTGGATGCCCTAGTTAATTCTGGGGCCTGACAGAACCTCTGTGGGTCAGGAAAAAAAAATCTCATCACCTTTCACGTGGTTCAGACCAAGAACCCACAGGGCCCTGGCTCCAGGCGGGGGGGTGAAGGCATAAAGGGGTTAGCAAAAGCGTGGCCAGTGTGATGCTTTTTATTGTTGATCTCTGATTTAATTCCACTGTGGTCAGAAAAGATATATTACATTTTTTCCGTCTTTCTGTGTTTATTGCTTTTGTGGTCTGTACATCCTGAAGAATGCCCCATGCACACTTGAACGTACAACCTGTTGGTCATGTGTTCTGTAAATGTCAACTAGGTTGGGCTGGTGGATAGTGTTGTTCAGATCTTTTGGATCTTTGCTGAGTTTCTAGCTATTGTCATGTTAGAGAAAGAGAAATTAATAGGGCTTTAAAATCTCCAAGTATTGCAGTTGAATTGTCTCTTCCTCCTTTTAATTCTGGCAGCACTCATTTTGTATCTCTTGGGGCTCATTGTTTGGTACAGGTACATACATGGTTGTTGTATCTTCCTGATACACTGGCCATTGGCGGTATAAAATGTCTTTGTCTCCAGTAATATTTCCTGCCTTAAATTCTGTTTTGTCTGACATCAGCACGATGCTACCTATGATCCCATCTTTTTATTTTCACCCATTTGTGTCTTTGAATCTAAAGTGTCTCTTGCAGACAGCGTAGAGTTGAGTCTGAACTCTGCTGAGTAAATGAGATTATGAATCTATTCATATTTTTAGAAAATACAAATTAATTAAAATTATAAATGGTGGGCATAGATTTATATCAGCCATTTTGCTATTTTTGTCTCTTGCCTTTTTCTTCATCTCTTCCTCCTTTGTGTCCTTCTATTTTATTTTTTTTGGTTTTTTGTTTTAGGTATCAGGGATCAAACTCACAACCTTGCACTTACCAGGCAGGTGCTTATGCCACTGAGCTGAATCCCTGGGCTTTGTCTTTCTGTTTTAAATAAACATATTTTATGTACTATTTTGATTCTCCTGAGATTGTTTTTACTATTTTAAAAAATTATTATTAATCATTGCTCTTAAGAATTTACATCTTACTTTTATATCTTTATCACAGTCTAGAGCAATACTAACTCAAATCCAATAAAATATGGAAATTTCTCTCCACTAAATCTCCTTTTCCTCCTCCCACTTTTGTACTTTTGTTATCAAATTTATTATACATAGATATATATAGATAGTAGGAGCTAAACAAAATGGTATTGTAATTCTTTCTTGTCAGTTTCTGTCTTTTAAAAGAGATGAGAAGAAATGAGAAAAACATATTTATGAAATCTTTTCTGTTTACTGCATATTTATCATATCAAGAAATTTTCATTTCTTCCTATGGATTCAGAGTATTATCATTTCCATTACAGCTTGAGTATTTCTTTTAAAGCTGGTCTGCTTTCAGTAAAAATCTCTCATTTTTGTGTTTATCTGGAAATGTCTTTATTTTACCTTCTGTGTATGTGCTTGTGCGTTACTGGAGATTAAACCCTAAACCCAGAGTCTTCCCACTGAGCTATATCCCCATCCTAGCCTTTTAAAATATATTGTTATTTTGATACAGGATCTTGCTAAGTTGGCTAGGTTGGGCTCAGACTTAGGGTCCTCCCACCTCAGCCTCTTAGAGTGCTAGGATTCCAGGCAAGCATCATCACACCTGCTTTCACCTTCTCTCGTTTGACAGTTTCTTTCCTAGAATTTTGAATGTCATTCCACTGCTTTCTGCCCTCCACGACTGTGTTCAGAAGCTGTGCGCTAGGCGGAGGATGCAGCTCAATATTGGAGCACTTTCCTAACGTGTGCAAGGCCCTGGGCTCCACCCCAGTAACACCACCACAAAAATCATAATCATAATTTTGTTCCCGGTTGGTGATGCCTGTTTTTCCCTTGCTGCCTTCATGGTTTTTTTTCTCTCTCTTTGGCTTTCAGTGGTTTGGCTGATACGGCAGGTGTGACTCCTTTGTGTTTATTCTACTTGGGATTTGTTACGTTTGTTGGGTACATACGGGTTTTTGTCAAGTTTGGGAGGTTTGTCCATTATTTCTTCAAATGGTTTTTCTGCTGTTTTCCTTCCTCTCATTTGGGACTCCTGTCACCCATATTTTGCTAAGTCTGATGTTGCTCCAAAAATGTTTGAAGTGCTGTTCATTTTTTTCTTCAATCTTTTTTTGTCTGTTTTCAGATTAAATTCTTTTCTGTTGGTTTAGTTTCAAGTTCACCAGTCTTCTACCATCTCACATCTGCTGCTGAGTTCCTCTGAAAATGTTTTATTTCAATTACTGTTTTCAGCTCAGTTTCTACTTGGCTCTTTGTTATTTGTTAGTTATAGTTATTTATTAACATTCTCTGTTCCTTGAATCTTCAGTCTTTCCTTTGATTTTTTAAACATGACTATAATTACTTGGACATATTTATAATAGCTGTTTTAAAGTCTTTGTCTCTTCAATCTCTAAGAATACTCATAAGCAATGGCTGACTTTTTTCTTGCTTTGTTTTGGTTCGACTTTCCTCTGCATATCAATCACACTTTATTATTTCTTTGTCTTGTAGTTTTTGTTGTATACTGAACATTTTAGATAATATAGTAACTATGGACTCTGACTTTTTACTCATCAAGCATTGTTTGTTCATTTGTTTGGTGACTGATGTAATTTAAATCATTTTCTCACATAATAGTCAGCTGCCAATGTCTCTACTTTGTATTTGTTTTCTTGTTTTCATTTTCAGTCAACTTCCTGATAGTTGACTCCTGTCTGCAAAGCTTAGTGTTCAGCCAAAGACTGGTCAGAGGTTGTGCTCCCATGTCTTAGTTACTTTTCTCATTGCTGAGAAATACCCAATACCCAACGTTAAAGGAAGGAAGATTTATTTGGCTCACAGTATGTAGAGGTTTCAGGCCATAGTCAATGGCTCCAAGGCAGGGTGGGATGGCGGAGGGGAATTGCTGATGAGAAACAGTCAACAGCTAGCAGCAGATGAGAGCACATTAGCTCTCTTTCTGTGCTTTATATCTTATATAGTCTGCCTGCCCTTGGGCAAGTGTAGCACTCACACTCTTAATCCTAACCAGAACTATGCCAGACCAATCAGGTGTGATTTAGTAATCACACTCCCTTGATCCCAGGATCACATACTCTAGATCCAGCTACCTCCGAAAAGCTCCCCCATGACTGCATGAGTCTTTAGGGGGACATCTAGACACAAGCTACAACACCGTACATCTCCAAACAATCAGGCTTACCTCTGTGCCAGTGGGTTCAGAGTGTGCAAGCTGTTTTCAAGTCTGCTCTGGACTTCACTGTTCACTGAGGTCTCTTGCATCTCTGCTGCACACACACAGGCCCCATCTGACACATGCAATCCAGATGTGCAGAGAATTTCTCAGGCTTACCTCTCAGAACTCCATGTTAAACTACTATCTAGTGCAAAAGCCCATTTATTGTCATGGATAAGACCACAGTTTCAGGCTAGCACAGCAGCTGACCAACTCTTGCATTTACCACCGAGGCTGCTACTTTAACTCCCAGGACTGCAGGCCAACCGTGTTCTCTTCCACAGTAGCAGGGAAGCTATTGTTGTCCCCCGCTGATTCCACCCAGGCTAACAGTTGGTGGGAAGTGGTAGGGTATAGTCCTAGGCAAGAACAGCATAGACCGCCTCTTTTCTTCCTTGAGGTGGAACTGAAATGGTAGTTTTACAGTTCTGCCCTGCTTTACAGTTGCATTTGTAGAGTGCTCATGTAACTTAAATACTACCTCACTTGATCCACAGAAGCACTACCAGAGACTTTTACCAAGTTTTGGATTGTGGAACCTTAAGTCCACAGATGTTACTCTGGCTAATGCCACTGAGCCAGGCTCTTAAACATTGTACCAACCACCTTTGGCAGCATCCTCTTTCTGAAGCTTTTTAGAGTAATGCAGGAAACACCTCCCAAAACAGGATGATGATTCAGAGCTTCAGTAGCAAAGAATGCAGTGGTGATCTGCACAGCCCCTGAGTTAGGTTATTGCCACCATCTGACTCACAGAAGTAATCTGTAAATTTTCTGTGTTGGCTGATGCTAACCAACACCAGAAAGCTGGGGAAAGACTTGATTACCTTTCTGACTGATACTGAGTTGCAGAAATGTCTCTAAGCATCCTGGAGGCCAAAGCAAAAAAGGCAGAGGATCAGTCACATGGTTCTTGTAATCTTTAAAGGAAACATAGCTCTTTAGAGAAAACAAAAATTTTATCGACCTTAGAGAAATTCCTTATGGAGAGCCTGACCTGTGGGATGCATATGGGTACAGTGGACACCACCTGAAGCAACGCACTTTTGATTAAGCTGCTTCTTTAATGAGCGCTCTAAATGTAGGCTGTGAGGCATAAGGACAAAGCAAGACTCCAGGAAGACAGTTCCTGAGGGAAAGCCTTGGCTACAGTGTTCCAAGAACACTGCTCTGGAATGGTCCAGATTGTCCTAGGGACTTTAAAACCATTAGTCTGTGGAACAGCATGTGGATGGCATGGCCTTAATGCAGCTCTCCCCGAATATTCTCTCCTCCTGGATGAGAGAACGGATGATCATTTGCAGCATTCATAAATTTAACATTTTATGCATTAATTATTCATGGGCTTCCTGGAAAGTCCATGTTACTGTAAATGGTCACTTTTGAACCATGATTTTGAGTCTCATTCTGAGGTGGGAGCTAATTCCTCCAGTTGGTGGGTGGACCCAGCCAGTCCTCCAGTAGCCACTTCAACCCAATTCTGTCACCTCCTACTTATCAGGCATGCCTGGCATGAGTCTACTGAAATTATAAGAACCTAGGGTTTTTGTGAAAATACTCAGGAACCAACTCAAGATGGTGATGAAAAAACAGAAAATACACAGGTGGAAGTCAGTCACCATTCCAGCAAGAAACAGTTTAGTGTGGTTTGTTGTAAGAAGTCTAATTCCACCATGTTTTGTTCACTGTTTCCCTTGCTCCAATAAAGGAAAAACTGTTTCAGTGTTCTCCAGCCAATAAATAATTGTTCTTCAATACAGAGATAAAACCTTCCTGAATGATGACAAGCTGATAAAGTTACGGTATTTGGATATGCAAAGTAATGTGAGTTAACTTTAGTGAGTTTATTTGAATGGCAGGATGTAGCTTAATAGTGGAATAAGTCATTTTAATCCTACATTCATAGAATCATTAAGGGCTTGTAGATGACCACTTACATTTTCCTTTTTTTTTTTTTTTTTTTTTTTGGTGCTGGGGATCGAACTCATAACCTCACACTTGCTAGGCAGGCGCTTAAGCCACTGAGCTAAATCCCCAACCCCTGTCCCATTATTTTTTTTTTAACACCAAGTACATTTATTAGAAAAGAAGAAAACTATGAAATATCCTCGTGTCTTTCCTTAAGAAATTAGAAATAAAAGACAGAATAAAACCAAAAACAAGTAAAAGAAAATAATAAAGATCAGAAAACATAACCCTTTATCAAAATGCCAACATCATTTTTCATAAAAATTAACACTTTGATTCTTACATTTCTGTAGAAATACAAAAGACTTATAGTAGTCTAAACAACTTTGATAAAGAAACAAAATTAGAGCTACAACCCTTCCAATCCCATGACTTATCACAAAGTTTCATCAATCATGACAAAACGGCATTGATGTCAAGATAGACAAACCATTGAAGTACCAACAGAAAGTCCCAAAATAGATACCCACATAACAGACAATTGATTTCTGGCAAAGATACAAAAGCAAGTAAGTGGAGAAAGGATTGTATCTTCAATAAATATACCGGAACAACTGGATATCCACATGCAAAAGGTCCAAACCTTGTAGCACATCAAAAATTTCTTAAGACATCCAAAAGTCAACTCAAAATGGCTCACAGTGGGTTAGTTAAAGTAAAGGCAGGTGTGACCTGAGTCATTGCTTTGGCTGAGGTCATTCTCTCTGGGACAAAAAGCCTGGAACAAGGTGTAGAAGGGAAGACAGAACCTACAGAGGTGTTAGTGAAGGGAGGCATTGAATTTGCTTCTGAACAAGCCATGTGGATGACAAAAGAGGCCATTATGCTTCTTTTTCTTAACTATCTTAACTTTTTTATATACATGTACATACATATATACATGTTTTTTTCAGCTTGTCACACTAGTGAAACAATACAATGTTTACACATGCATGCCATATTTCTTTCACTAATAAGTATGTTCTCAAGACACATCCATTTACCTGTGTAAGTGTCTAGTTTGTCATTCTTTCTGGCTGAATAGTATTATGTTGTATAGAAATACCACATCTTTTTTATGCATTCCCCAGTCAGTGGGCATTTAGGTTGTTTCCAAGATCTGGCTATTATAAACTGTGCTGCTATAACCATGGTTCTGGTTTTATTTTAACACAATGGTTAAAACCTTTTACTTGGCAGTGGAGCACCCTCCTATTAACTCTCTGACATGTAGAACAGATGGAAACAGAGCTGCTCTGCTGAAGGAAGACCAGAGAGATCCCTGGTGTACCACATCTCCCCCTCTAAGCACCAAGGCATCTGTGCAGGAGCTCTGCCTTCCACAGTTTAAAAGGTTCTTTTCAGCCTGATTCATATCTGTGGTCCTAGTTCATAACATGGAATAAGCACTTGGTGAGTATCAGCAAATGAATGCAAGGATGGACAGGTGGATGGATGACCAAGTGGTTGCTGAGTAGACAGCAAGGTGGATAAATTCCTGTGAAGCGGGTGATTTGTTAGTTGAGTAAATTAATGCAGGACTGGTGAATAAGTTGATTATTTCATATTCTATTCTTCCTTTCTACCATAATCAATCCCCACTTCTAATGCCATAAATGGATCCTGACACAACATTGGTTGACTTCTTGTTGAGAAGCATCCTTAATTACTTTTCTCATTGCTGAGACAAAATACCTGATACTCAAAGTTAAAGGAGGAAAATTTTATTTTGCTTACAGTTTGTGGAGGTTTCAGTCCATAGATAACTGGCTCCAAGGCAGGTGGTATGGCAGAGGGACACTGCAGACGAAAAACAACCCATGGCAAAGCAAGGCAGGCCAAAGGCAGAGAACAGCAAGCAAGCAACGATAGAAGCTTCTTTTTGTCCCTTTATATTCTATCTAGGCTATCTGCCCTAGATCCCGTAATCCCAGGATTGCACACACTAAATCCAGCCATTTCTGAAAAAGCCCTGACTGCATGAGTCTTTGGGGTGACATCTAGATATAAGCCATAGCACAACCCCTTTGTAAGAAGAATTCTGAACATTGGTTAACCTTTTCCTTACCCCCCCCCAGTGACCCAAACATCAGCTACTATTGAAGACATATTCCACAGCCTCAGTCCAGCATAGAACACACCCCTTTCCCCACCTCTGCCGGGACCCTCACCTCTCAGTGCTTCCGCCCGTGCTTTTCCCTTGCTACCCTAATATTGTCCTGCTGGCTCGTCCTTTGCACCCAGTCCTTCCATGGCACTAATTATTCTCCTGGTGACCAGAGAATGAATATAGCAAGCAACTGAGAAGTCACCCATAAATGCAGGGAGGAGACTCGGAACCCTGCCCTGCCATGTCCCCAGCCTTGGCCTCTCTCCAAGGCCCTGCAGGCAGCCAAGCCCTACCAGGGTGGGCAGAAGAAAGACTGTGCCTGCACAGTTGTTCTCTCCACTGACCACACAGCCCTACCCTGTCAGCTTCAGCAGTGGGGAGAGAAGTGTCCCACTGAGGCCAAACTTTGCCAGGGAACTGAACCCGTGAAAAATGTCTTCAGAATTTTTGTGACAGGAGCCATTAAGTCAGGTCTGAGTCCTTGACCCTCTACTCCTCTGAGAGAGTGGACAAGATTGCGGTCAAAAGCTGTTGATTCAGCATCCCAGTGGCTCAGTGCCTGCCCTCTGTCACTGTGGCTCAGGTGGCTTGAGGCTGCTCAGAGCACTTCCCTGTACCCACAGAGTGACTGTGGAACTGACTACATGCTGCCCTCAGCAATAACAGTGGCAACAGTCTGCCTCAGGTTCCCTGCCCTGCACGTTCCCTGGGTTCCCCCAGAATGGAGTAAGACCTGACCTCAGCCTCTTAACACGAGCGTGGATCTCATTTTCTCCCTCCGTAGTTCCCATGCCCGCTTCATCCCACTCACACCTGCAGATTTTACCCACCCTGGAGAGAGAACAGTTTAAGAGCTCTTCAGAGAGATCAGCAGGTCCAGAGAGAGCAAGGGATGCGCCCAAGGTCACACAATGAGAGTGGTAGAATCAAGAATATAACATATTTCGTCTGCTGCCATCCCCTCATTTTCCTATCTTGTCCATTTTCCCTGATGTCTTATTTTGTGTTGCTATAACAAAATACCTAAGGCTTCTTACTTTACAATCAAGAGATGTTTGTTTTGGTTCTCAGTTGGCAGTCTGAGAATATGGACTTCATTGGCTTCTAATGCAGGCTGCATGATGGATAACATCACATGACAGGAGCATATGTGTGTGAAAAAGAGGATTTACATGGTGAGAGAAGAAGCGAGAGACTAATGAGGGGCTAGAGGTATCCCTCTTATAAGAGCTCATGCTGAGATCTGCCTTAATCCCATCTGGGAGTGGTGCCTCTGTAACCGCATCACCTTCCACTAGCTGAAAGAGCTGGATATTAGGGACTAAGCTTCCAGGGCATGAAATTCTGCTGATAAACCACATCTCAGCTATAGCACTTGATCTGTGCTACCTTTCATGAATTATCAAACAAGCCTGGGTTCACATCCCAGATCTGCCACAAATGAGGTGAACAACCTTGAGCCCGTAACCTCTGCTCAGCAGGATGCAGTGTCTTTATCTGCAAATGAGGGCGACAGTGTCATCTACAGACAGAGAAAAGAGCCCAGGACAAAGTTCCTACAGCTGGTCTGTGTCACTTAGGACCTTCTGAATCAATGTGGTTCCCAGTCCCAGCCCTGGATCAGATGCCCAGAAGTGCTAGAGCCAGCTTTGGCCTGGCTCCACGGTGTTCTAAGAATCCAGGCACCAGCCAGCACTTAGAGGGGCTTGGTACCTGATTTACAGGATAAGAATAACTCTCCAGTGGTATCTCTAAAGCCTGTTCAGAGGACAACAAATTGAAGGGGTCAGGGAACTCTGCAGTGTCACTGTGCATTCATTGGAGCCTTGCTCTGTGCTCTGCCCTAGCTTTCTGCTCTCAGGACTGCTACCCACAGCCTCCTCAGCAGTCTCTCCTGCCTCCACCTGGTCCTGCTCATTGTCTGCTGGAGCCAGAGGGATGTCTTAAAACTCTGACCGTGCCATGATTTGCCTTTGTCTCCTTTTCACCCTGAAGATAAGGGACAATCTCTTGATTTGACTTCAAGACCCCTCATGGTCTGGCACCATCAGCCTCTTCACCCTCAGTCTCCACCATCCTCCTCAATGCAGCCTCCACATCTCTTGTGATTCCTCCAGTGCATTAATCCCTCACCATGTGTCCCAAGGTTCTTTTCCAGTGGAATTTGACAGACTGGCAAGTCTTGGATCCTAAGTCTGGGTTCCTTCAAGACCTGCCTTATTCTCATGAATGGAAGAACCTACTCAGTTCTGACCATCCACCAGGGCTCCTAAGGGACTGTGAACCTCACTGTTGGACCGGGAGGTGGGTGAGTGATGGATGGAAAGATGGGCCAATGTGTGAATAAGGATGGCATTTGCCGTCCCCCAGGTGCATTCAGCATACCAGGCAGCCAGTCCCTCTTTTTGTCCATCACATAGCTCCTGAGCTTCCTTCCTGTGCTGGTGCCACCCAACAGTGTGACAGACAGGGAGGACACACGCCTACTCTCCAGGCTTTCCCATGCTCTGGGGAACCAGAGCAGCTAAGTGCAAGTTGGGAATTGGAAACAGCAGCATCTTAATTACTTTCTCATCGCTGGGACCTGATACCGGACACCCTCAATTTAAAAGAAGAGAGATTCATTGTGGCCCAGAGTTGTAAAGGTTTTAGTCTATAGTCAACTGGTTCCAAGGCAAGGTGGCCTTGGAAGAGGGGTACGGCAGAGAAGTAGCCTGTGGAATGCCAGCAGGAAACAGAGACCGAGGGTAAGATAGAAGTAGACCCAGGCCACACTCCTATAGCCCACCTCTTCTAACATCTGGCTTCACCTCCCAACATCACATTTCACTAGAAGCTCATCACGGACTAACCCACTGATGAGCATCAGGCAGCCATGACCCAGTCATCCACAAGCCTCACCTCTGGTCACATGAGGCTTGGGGGAGGAGGTGCATCAAGATACAAAAACCTTAACAAGCAGTCTGATTGAGGGTGTGGCATTGACCAGCTCTGTGCCTCAGTTTCTGCATCTGTAGAATGGAAAGAAAGACAACGCCTATCCTTGAAGGTAGCTGTGAAGAGTCAGCGGGCTAATTGCGTGAAGAAAGAGTGTAGAAGCTGATGGCTGCATAGTGAATGCTTGATTTGAGAGAGCTCTGCGTGACTGTGGTTGGTCTTCTCCAGCCAAATCACCCAGGGTCTCTTCCTGCAACCCAGAACAAACCTAGATATTCTAGAGGAAACCCAGAGACTGTGTCCACAGTACAGTGGTCCATTCCCCAGCCCTGGGTGGTTTCCTCTCCCCTCTATACCTGGATGAGACATGTGGGCTCCCATGTCTGGCATCTTGCTGTCTCATCAACAGTGTTCAGCTAATCCATCTGAAGTCGTCCCCAGGTCCTGGTCTGCTCTAACTACATATAGCACGTCCCAGAAAAAGCAAAGTCTCATTTTAGGAAGAGGAGCAATTTACTTTCACAAGCTTCAAAAAAAACATGAGTTCCCCAGGGAACAGTGCCTAGTGTCCACACAACATTCTGTACAGACACAGAATAAACTGTGAGCAGTGGCCCTAAGCCGCTTACTACCCCAGGTCCACTCTGTGGTACTGTGTGGTCCCAAGGGAAATTTTGTTATCTCTCTGAGACTGTTTTCTTACTTGTTAACTGGGGATTCCCAATTAATAAGGCTATCACAAGGATTAAATGAGATATTATAGAGTGTGAAAAATACCAAGCATTATGCCATGTACACAGTAGGTGCTGGAATGTGGAAGGGAAAATATAGTTTGCACTTAATCCAGGGCATCTTTGTAAAAGGTCCACATTAGAGGCAAAGTTTGCTTCATCCTCTGTGCTTGTGCCAGCTGGTGCAGGGGTGCAGGGAGGTGGAGGTGGGAGGGAAGGGGGTGTCATGTTTTTTCTCTGCAGTCATATTTATCTTCGTGATAAAATAAGACCCATGTTTGGAGTGGGAAGAGTTTCCCTCATAATTTAAAGCAGCACCTACCTCTGCTGGTCACAGTGACTGGGAGATTAATTTCCCAGCCAGCCACACAGGCAGAAACCAGCACCAACTGGCTTCATCTGCAGGCACGGCAATGCCATCTCCTGGCCAGCTGGTAATGAGCTCAGAGCTGCCAGACAAGCAAGGCAGCTCTCCTGCTGTGGCAGGTGGAGGTAGCATCTTCAAGGTGACCCATCGATCTGACACCTTGGCAGGTTCTGCAGGCTGTGCTGGGCAAGCACACACAGATGCACACACACACACACACACACACACACACACACACACACACACACGCTGTAGGCACCAGCAATCCTGCTCTGACCAGCTCTGAAGCCTTAGGAACTTTGTCTTGGATCATGGTGTGACCAGTGTGTCTCATACCTCTGCAGCATCTAGGGTCAGAATAAGACAATCTGGACTCCACTGGGAGCCAAGTTCTTGGCCCTATCCCACTGTTCCACACGCCTCACCTGGTCTCCTTGCCTTTGAAGGTGAGAGGCTACCTGGCAGAGAGGGAGAGCATGGTTATTGACTCAGTAGTAGCATGGCAGGCTGTGTCACACTAGATGAGTGGTGGCCAGAAACTCCATTTTTATGGAGTTTCTATGCAGCTCTACGCAGTTAAAGTCACTGCATGAAATGGTGTGTTGGAAAAGATACTGAAGCTGCCTTTTAGGCTAAATAGAAAAGAGAACCTTGGCCCATTAGTAATGTCTGCCCTTGGCACAGATAGGAAGTGGTGGCAGACATGCTGGTAGATTCACTAGCTAAGGACGCGATTGCCCCTAAGTTGAAGTCAGACAATTCAGTTTAAGCTGATCCCTTTTGCCTGGGAGGAGACAGCAAGGAGCCTCACCTTTCATCTGTGAGTCTTAGGAAAGATGGAAAACATTAGCTTACAGTAGCTGACAGGCAATGAAATAAAAATGAGAAGTTGGCATTTTATCCAAAATGCAAGCTGTCACAATCAGTCAAAAGGTAGAAAAGAAATTGAACTCTTGCCTAATGGGAAAACGGAGTCAACTAAGTCCACTGCAGTTCCCTCGGTGATCCAGCAAATATTTAATGAGCACTTCTTCTGTGCCTGGCAGTTGGCTGTGTGCTACAATTTCATTGAACCAGTCTATATAGATGGAATTTCTATCTTCAAGGAGCTAACAATTCAGTAAAGTGAGCAGGAAACCCAAAGATCTAACACAATTAAGAAATAAGCAGGATGTTTAGAGTTATGCTAGATAGTGGAGTAGGGGTTTGTCAGGGCAACTTCTCTGTGTTAATCAGCTTCGTGTTACTGTGATGAATTGCCCGAGTCAATTAACTTTATAAAGAGGAAAAGGTTGTTTAGTTCATAGTTTTGAAGGTTTAAAATCCAAATAGCATAGGGCAGGGTTGGTGAGGGTCGCCCCGTGACTCTGTCACCACTTGCCATGAATAGCAAAGGCAGGGAATGTGTGTTGGAGCAAAAGATGCCTTCAACTAGAGCAGGAAAAGAGAAAACCCATCAGAATTCCACAGTCCCTTTAGAGGACACATCCCCATGACCTGAGCACCTCCCTCAACACCCCGCCTCCAGAAGTTTCCACTGCTTCCCAGGAACATCACACTGAGCACCAAGATTTTACATATGGACCTCAAGGAGTGCTTAACATGCAAAGTGGGACAATCTCTGAGGAGGTGACTTTAAAGGAATGCTCTAAACATGAGTGAAACATGAGTGCTATATACACCAATAATACCATTGTCAATATTCATGAACAAATTTTGTACAGCTGTACATTTTTCTTTTTTGGTATATACCTAGGAGGGCAATTGCTGAATCATATAGTATTAGGTTAACCACTAGACTGTGTTCACAAAGCAGCTGTACCATTTTACATTTCCACCAGCAGTTTAAAAAGGATCCAGTCTCCACAGCCTCGTCAGCACTTAGCGTTGCCTGTCTCTTTATTCTATCCATTCTAGTGAGAAAGGAGTGCTATCTCACTGTAACTTTAGTTTGCGTTTCTTGATGGCTAAGGGTGTTGAGCATCTTTAATTAGCATCTATGCTAAGTAGAACTTGTATCTTTGGTGAAATTTCTATTTAGATCTTCTGTTTATTTTTAATGGATTTGTCTTTTTATTACTGGAATTGTAATAGTTTGTTATATATTATAGATACAAGTACTTTATGAGACATGTGATTCACAGATACTTTCTCTTTCTGTAAGTTGTATTTTGACCCTCAGTGGTGTCCTTTGATGCACAAATTTTTATGTTTATTCTATTTTTCTTTTGCTTTTCATGTTTCTGTCATCATATCTAAGACTTGGTTGTCAAATCCAAAGCCATGAGGTCCTGTAATGCTATACTCAATTTACTTGTATTTTGCTAGGAATTTTTGCATCTACATTTATGAGAAATGTTGTTTTGTAATCTTCTTGTCTATGTTGTTTTGGTATTGAGCTAACACTGGCTTCACAGAACAAATTGGTAAATATTCTCGTCTATATATTTTAGAAAAATGTGAAAATTTCAATTTCTTTTTTTAGTTTTCTAATTTTCGTAAAATATATTAACATAAATTTTGCTCTTTGAAACATTTTAATTGTCCAGTTTGATGGCATTAAGTACGTTCGATTTGTTTTACAACTGTCACCATACCATCCATCTCCAGAACTTTCTTCATCTTCCAAACTGGAATTCTGTTCCTCTTACAGACACTTTTTTCTTCTTTAAATGTTTTGTGGACCTCACCCAACATGCAATGAAGGTATGTGATACTGGGTTTTCCTTTGTGAATTTTTAAAATTATTAATTCAGTCTCTATACTAGTTATAGATTTATTCACAGCTGCTTCTGCTTCTTGAGTTCATTTGCTGAGTTTTGTGTATATCTATAAATTTGTACATTTCATTGAAGTTGTCCAGTTTGTGAGCATTTCATTGTTCATATTATGCCTTGATAACTCTTATTTCTGTAAGATCAGTATTAATGACCTCATTTTCATTTCTGATATTGGTACTTTGAGTCTTTCCTCCCTCTACCCACTTCAGACTTTGGTCATTCTAGATAGAGGTGTGGTTTTTTAAGTTGTTGGTTTTTGGGTTTTGTTTTTGTTTGTTTGTTTTAGCCTTTTCAAAGAACTGACTTCTTAATTCACTGACTTTTCTCTACTACTTTTCTATTCTTTGTTTCTCAATTTCCACTCTAATCTTTATTTCTTTATTCCTTGTTCTTACTTAGGATTTAAATTGCCCTTCTTTTCAGCATCTGAAGGTGGAATGTTATTTGTTGATCAGAGGTATTCTTTTTCTTCTTTTAATGTAGCCATTTACAGCTACACATCTCCCTCTGAACACTGGTTTAGCTGAATCTCACAAACTTTGGTATGTGTCTTCCTTTTAACTCATGTCAAAGTTATTTTTTAAATTCTTTTATGATTTTCTGTTTGACTCATGGTTATTTATTAGTACACTGCTTTATTTTTATGTATTTGTGAAATTTTCAAAATTTCTATTATTAATTTCTAGTTTCACTTCATTGTAATCAAAAATATACTTTGTACAACATCAGTCATCTAAAATCTGTTGGGAGTCATTGTATGGCCTAACATACGCTCTATTTTGGAAAACATTCTCTGTATGCTTGAGAAGAACATACATCCCACTGTTGTTAGCAGAGTGTTCTGTGGATGTCTATTGGGTCTAACTCATGTTTGATGTCATTCAGGTTTTCTATTTCCTTTTTATCTTTTGTCTGGTGTTTCTATATGTAATTGAAAATGGAATATTAAAGTCTCCAGTTGTCACTGTCCTCTCAATTTCTTAGCCTGAGTTTACATATTTTGAAACTCTATTCTTAAGTGCATATATATTTAATTGTTATGACTTTCTAAAGAATTAACCCTTTATCATTATAAAATGGTACTTTTCTCTCTAATGACACTTTTTCCTAATCTATTTTTTCTAATACTATTTTATGGCCGCTTCAGCTTTCTTATAATAGTGTTTGTATAGTAGATACTTTTCTATTCTTTTCTTACAGCTTTGGTTCCCAAGTGAGACTCCTCTAGACAGTACATAGTTGGATCTTGTTTTTTCCCCAAGTCGGCAATCTCTGCCTTTGATTGGCTTGTTTAATAGGTTCACATTTGACAGAAATATTGATAAAGTCAGATTTACATCTGCTGTCTTACTTTTTACCTTGTATCTGTCTCACATCTTTTTGTGTGTGTTTTCCTGTATTTCTCCTTTTTGCTGTAAGTGAATATATTCTAGGGCAATACAGTAAACCCCAACTTTTGAACAAGTTTCATTTTGGGAGAACATTAGTAAGTTGAAGTCATTTGTGAGTCTGACAAAGTGAGTCTTATATACTTTTGACACAGATATACAATGTGAAGCATAAAAAAACCCAAGCACACCCATAAACATACAGTAAGTCTCCGACTGTACTGTACTATCGTACACATGAACACAGGGCAGCACAGCTGTCTCGCAGCAGACACGTGAGCTACTTCCGTGATTTGTTCACACCTATGAATGTTCCTAATACGAGGTCCCTTCATGTCTATGAAACGTGAATGTTCCTAAGTCATAGATTTGCTGTATTTCAATTCTTTTTATGACTTAACCCCATATTTGTTTGAGTTATGTTCTGAGTGGTTGCTCTTTACCATATATATCTTATCAGACTCTACTTACTAGTTATACAAACTTGATCCAAATGAGAAGCAAGCTACCCCAGTCACTCCTATATGACTGTATTCTTTCTTCCCTCTTTTTGTGCTATTAATATTATGCAGTAGAGAGCTTTTTACCCAGCTTGTTATGGTCGAGGCCCAGAGAGGGCCTGGCTCAGTCATGTATTGGCTGCATGACTCCAGGTGAGTGATCTGATACCCTTGAGGCTTAATATCTCTGCTTGTAAAATGAGAATTGGATGAATGTAACTCCAAACATGAAATGAGATCTTGGCACTAAGACTACCCATAAGAGGGGCTCTGAAAACTGGGCTGGATGTGGGCCTCATCTTTCGTTCCAGCAGCCCACTTAGCCTGGCCTCCTCAGATCAGAAGCCAGGAAGGGTGCGTGCCTAGCCAGAAGCCAGTGTGTGTCTGTCCAGGGGAGCATCTTCCAGTGAACTACAGGAGGCAAGGTTTGGGTCTCAGGCAGGGACAACATACTGGCCTTATCCTCCTCATCACTGCCCTCTGTGCATCTCCTTTCCCTTCTCAACACCTTGGTAGAGTTCTGTCAACCTCCCAGCCTACTAGAGTCCTGTCTAGTACTGAGAGAGACCCATGAATTCTAGTCTCAGCTCTGCCACCAATCTGTTTTGTGGCCCTGGACAAGTCTGTTGTCCTCTCCGTGTTTCCCTTTTCCTCTCTGCAAATTAGTTGTCCTCCTGGGGCAGAGGCTTCAGAGCAGGAGAAAGACGTTCCCTTCTGCAGGCAGTGAGGTGAAGCACAGATCCATTCCTTCCTCCTTAGAGGAGCAGCCAGGAGACAATCTGTGGGTCTGGCCCAGATTATCCTCCATCATTTCAGGACAAGTGAGTCACAGGGCAGCAGAGGTGGAGGAGAAAAGCATTCGGTAGGCCTGGGCCTCTGCTCAGAGTCCTCTCTGTCTGTCCACAGTAGCACGATACAACCGCACCAGCTACTTCTACCCCACATTCTCAGAGAGCTCGGAGCACAGTCACCTGCTTGTGTCTCCTGTGCTGGTGGCGAGTGCTGTCATAGGTGTGGTCATCATCCTCTCCTGCATCACCATCATCGTGGGCAGCATCCGCAGGGACAGGCAGGCCCGGCTCCAGCGTCACCGCCATCGTCACCACCGGCGCCATCATCACCACCGCCGGCGACGCCGACATCGAGACTACGAGCACAGCCACGGTGAGCAGCTGCCCACCTGGGGCACTGGGATGGCTGCCCCTTGGGACTAAACCTGGGAGGCTTCGGGGAGGAGGTTGCTCTGCCATAGGTGGGACTGGGTGGTCCGCAAAGGTGCCCTGCTTGTCTTGGTCATCAGAAAGAGTGCCCCACCATGGTGTGCTCTGTAGCATGAGAGCCCTGTGTGGTGTGCCAGGAGGAGATTCCAGGTGAGGCTGAAGCCTAGGGCAGGAGTGTTTTATATTTCCCGGCCGGTACCAGAATGGAGGCTGCATGGAGAGATGGATGGGTGGTGGGTGAATGAGTGAATGAATGAAGATGGAGATGAACTGGTGGGGGATGGATGGTAAGGGCTTGAGTGCGTGGATGTGGAAGGGATGGATGGGTGGGTGGGTAGATGGAAGGGGGATGCCACAAGGGCAGGCGGCCAAGTAGGATAAAAGGGATGCACCAGTAGAGGATGGAAGGTGGGTAGACAGGCAAGCAGAGGGTAGGTGGGGTGATTGGCATGAGTTGGCATTTGAATAAGTGAATAGAAGAATGGATGGTGTGAATGAGCAGTAAACAAATCTATCCCAGAAGGCTTGTGAAGTGCAAATACAGAGAAATGATTTGAGGGTCTCTCAGTTAGGAGAATCACCCTGAAACCCGGTTGGTGGCTAATTCTTAAGGCACTGATCCTAGAACTGTCCATCTGGCCAGCGTGCTGCCATCTGACTCTCGTTCCTGGCAGGGATCAGGTGTCTAAAAACAGCAGGAAAGAACTCAGTTGCATTCAATTCTCAGACAGTTTTCACTGGCAAGAAAAGACAGACCCTTGCCCACAGGAGCCTGTGCCAAGCCTGCCAGGCTCTACCCGGGGACCAAGACCACACTGCAGGTAGGCACAGACAAGCAGGTGGAGAAGTGCAAAATCCTAGCAGTGCCCTGAACACTGCAGATGAAGTGACTGAAGTTCCCCTGGGGGTAGGGGGAGCCCAGGTGTCTCCCCCCCTAGGAATCTGGGAGAAAGCAGGACAAAATTTCAGATGGATCAAATTAGGTCTAACCAGCCTGGGACATTTGGAGACCTCTCATCCCTCTCCCTGCACACCCAGGTTAACCAGCAGGAACTTCCTCTTTTCACAGAGTTCACTGGTTAGGGATGGTGCCACCTATTAGCAATTAAGCCAGTGAACAGAGGGGACTTGGGGTACTTGCGATGGGTAAGGAGCGCTTGTGATTGCCTAGCACTTTCTGTGCAGGATTTCATTGTGCAGAATCCTCACCATGACCCAGAAATGGCTACTTTTTATCATCACCCCAATTTACAGAT
The DNA here is from genome assembly GCF_034190915.1 of Cavia porcellus. Classification (NCBI taxonomy): domain Eukaryota; kingdom Metazoa; phylum Chordata; class Mammalia; order Rodentia; family Caviidae; genus Cavia; species Cavia porcellus. Next base: position 98,729,498 of record NW_026947487.1, read on the forward strand.
CAGTAGAAGAGATTGGAGTAATTCAGTGAAAGAGGCTGGGATCACCCAGCCAGGGAGCAGTGGATCCGTGCGTGACATGAGCTCCTGCAGCCCAGCCTGGCTGTGCTGGGGCTGAGCACTACACAGCGCTGCCTGGCAGGACTGAGTGGTCACCACCCTGGGAAGGAAGGGCAGGGAGAGGTGTCAGCAGCTCAGGCAGGGTCCGCAGATGCTCCCATGGCCGGTGCCTTCACACCTGGCTGTCCCTCCTCTGGAAAAGCTTGAGAAGAGAGGAGGGCAGACCTTTGGACACAGAGGCACAAGTGGCCCCAGTGGAAGAAAAACAGCCAGTTAGTAGTCAGCTGTTGATGAGGACTAAAGAGAAAGACCGCCATCCAGGCCCACAGGTTTCCCCAGAAGCCAAGGACCCCTCAATAGGACCAGCCAGGAGCATTGCCTGGGACAGGCATTGCTCAGCCCACTCTTGTGTCACCAGCCTGACCCAGGAGGACCAGGGTTCCTGCTCAGAGCATTCCCTGCTCCCAGGAGGAACCCAGTCACCACCGTCAGCCAACCCACCCCAGATGGTACTGCCCACCTGCCCCTTGAGCCTGACCCTTGCTCTCGGCTCCTCTCAGCTCCTCTCCAAGTGCCTGTCCACATTCCTTGTACCCCAGTCCCTTTGCAACTGCTCTGCCCTCTGCCCAGCTGCTGTCTCCTTCCTTCCTCAGCTACCAAAGCCATCCAGGCCCAAGTTGAATGCCACCTCCTTTGGGAGCTTCTGTGGCCCCTCCTTACCCCTACCAGGCAGTGTTGAACCAGAATTCTCCTCCCCTGAGCCTCCTCGACGTTGTCCATAGGCTCTATCTGAGCCTCAGTCATGGATGATGGTGTGGCTGACTCCACACTGGGCCCAGGGTCCAACCAAGAGGAGGGTGCTCCCAGGACAAGAGACTGAGCCACCTCATTCCACCCTCACAGCAATATGTGACAGGCACCCAGTCAGGGGCCACCATCACTCTAGAGGTCAGCCTTGGTCTTGCAAAAGGAAACAGAGGCAGGCCAGCCTCTCTGTGGACTGTGATGGCCTCAAGACCAATGCCACATGACCTTGAGCACAGGCAAGGTGCCCAGAGGTTACAGTCATGCCACCTTGAGATCAGTCCATTGTGTGCAGTGTTGACTCACAGTGCACTGCAGCCAGTGGCAAAGGCCACCTCTTTGTGGGGTTCCTGCCTCCCCACCCCACTTCTGTTTGTTGCTCCTCGGGCGCTGGCCCCTCTAGGCCTTGGCAGGAAACCTGAGGTGGCGCAAGCCCACACTTTCCTTGCTTCTGAGCAGCACGCCCAGGAGCTGCAGGGAGCATGAGGCTGTAGGAAAAAATGCTGTGGACAAACGCCCAGAGTGGAAACCCCATCTGTCCCAGGCCCTCCTGGCTCTGGTGCCTGAAACCCTCCAGTGTCTCTGCTGCCCCCTGGCTGCTCCCTCTCAAGACATTTTTGGAGATTCCTCCCTTCGGTCCCTTGCGTGACAGAGTCCAACCCCGGTACTGATCACTGACTTCCTGCTCCATCTTACCTGCCCACCAAGGTCATCATGCTCTCTGCCCTCCCGCAGCTCTCCAGCTCTGGGCCAGGGTCCCTGGATACCACGCCACGAGGGCCACAGGCACCTCGGACTCAGGGTGTCCAGAGTACCTCCTCTCCCCTTTTTACTCTCAAACCTGGGCAAAGTTGCCTAAGCTCTCTATCTCAGCTGAGGAACATGGGGATCTACCTCTAAAAGTTATCGTGAGCCAGGCATGGTAGCTCATGCCTGTAATCCTAGCGCTCTTGAGGCTGAGGAGGACTGCAAGTTGAACCCAGGCTGTGCAGTTTAGTAAGATCCTGTCTCAAAATAGAAAAAATATAATGGGCTGGGGATAGAGCTCAGTGCAAAGGCCCTGGGCTCGATTCCCAGTACTGGGGGGAGGGGGGATTGAGTTATTGCAAAGATCATATTAGTTAGTAGTGAGTCAGTGCTCAGCGACTGTGAATCATGTTCCCTTCTGACAAAACCTGCTTGCAAGTCACTGCCTTTACTTCTGCCAGAAGCCAGCCTGGCCCTCCAAGGCACTGACCGCCAGGCAGCCCGCCCCACAATTGGGCTTGACCACGTCAGTCCTCTCTGCTCAGCAGCCCTGCGCAGCTCCTGTTGTCCTCAGCACATCGTCTGCCTGCCACTCTGCCCAAGGGGCCTTTCTGCAGTCTGGCCAGACAGAGAGGAGCCAACAGATAACAGGGAAAAAGGGAGGGAGAGACCGTTTGGTAAGATGGAAAAATGAGGAGCTTTAAGAGAGACCTGGTGACCGCCTGTCTGTCTCCCCCAGACCTCAGCCCTCAGCCTTCTTATCTAACGGGGGAGCAGTGGCCCTGGGCACAGGTTCTCCTTCCTTTTCCCCAGCCTCCCTTGACAGGCTCATGGATTGGGCTCAGTGATGAACTGAGGTATTTCCTAATTTTGGCGAAAGAGGCATAAGGAGATGTCACCTTCCGTGGGGTGCAACCCAAAGCCTCTGGAGGCCACACGGTCAGTGTCTGCTGGCAGAGGGAAGAGGAAGGAATCTTCCCCCCACTCCCAGGAGGGGAGGAGCTGGTCTCCCCGCTGCCCAGCAAGGAGTCAGGCTGAACTTGATCCCTCCCTATTGAGGTCTGAGCTGGGCAAGCACCTCAGGGAAGCCCCAGTTTCCCCGAGATGCCCAGCTTGTGGAAGCCCCAAAGAAAGCAACCTAAGAAGAAGGATAAAGAGCAGTTTGGCTTGGCCCCGCCAGCCCTCTCAGGTCTAGAAGCAGCCCTGGTTTCCAGGGGTTCCCGCTGGCAGCTGCAGCCTCCCCACCTGCAGGTGAGGCCTCCACCAGGACAGAGCTCTTCTCCGGCAGCCCTGGGCTCGGGCTCCGGAGCCCAGCCACCCTGCCTCAGCCTGCTGCTCTCACCTTTCCGGGGTCCTGCCCCACATCCTTCCCAATCATCCATCCTAAAGGAGAACAGATCTCTCCCCAGCTCATTTTACACCATGTGTTATTGGGTTCATTTTTCCTAGTAGAAATGTAATACATCTTCATTGTAGAAAACCTTAAATGTACAGGCAATTTAAAGAAGAAAATAAGGGTCAAGATCTCACCATCTGGACAGAGCCTCCATAATGGGTGTAAATATTTGCCTCTGAGAGCTTTCTCTGTGTATTCCTATAACCTGGAGTTAGACCTGCCCACAGTTTCAAGTCCAGATTTTTCTGCCCCTGTCAAATCTACAGTGGAAAGAGAACCTAGGGGAAAAAAAGAGATCTGAGCTTGTGCAAAATGCTGGAATTCCTTTCCATACCTTACCAGGTGTGTGACCCAGAGCCTCAGCTTCCTGGTCTGTAGAATGGGCTGAATGCTGAGCCTCAGTCCTGGAGCAGAGGAGCCTCATGGGAACACTTCCAGATGGGGAGGGCTCAAACCTAAGCCATCTTTACAGCTGCTGTGACCAACCTTAACCAAAACTGGAGGGTGGGACTGCTTAGAAAGTAAGGAGCCAAGACACGCAGCTGCCTTCTAGCCCTAGCAGCCACTTTATGGCCTCAAGCAAAGTTACTGGGCCGCTCTGAACCTCAGCTGTAGAATGAGAAGATTGTGCTCTAGCAGCATTCCTGACGGAGTTACTAGGTAAGAAATTGGAGGTTCTGTGGTCGACAGATGTTGGACCTGCACAGTTAATGGTCCTGCTCAGCTGCAGGACTTGTCAGAGCCTTTAGTATATTAATGTGTCATTAAACAAAAACAGAGTGGAATGCAGTATGTAAAGTCAGCAGATTCACCACAAAAGCCTCTCCCCCCACTAAAAGGGAACGGGGTGTAGTTGAGGTAGGGAAGTGTAGGAAGGCCTGATCCCAGGCACCTCTGCAGCCCTCATTCCTGGCCACTGTCCCCATTTTCCACACCCCCTCTCCAGCTCAGTGCTTCTGGTTCACACGGCTCTTCTTTCTCATCTCCCCGCGTGGCTCACACTGGTGGGTGCCCTCCTTCAGGCCACCCCTCTTCCCCTGGCCCTTCTGACAGCCCCTCCTGTTGGCTGCTCTCCCTCTCCTGTCCCTCACATCCACCTGCTAACTCTGTAAAAGCCGTAACACACTGTGCAGGACCAGGCTGTGCCCCTGCTCCTGCTCTGGGACCCGTGCCCAGCTCAATGTCGGTGCTCACACCTGGGGCTGTCCTGATGCTGGGACACAGGCTGCCATGTGTGGTACGAGGATGGCCGGGTGGAGAGCAGAGCCGCGGTGGCCTCAGGCAGACCCTGGCACTGGCCTGAGGCCCAGGCTGCTGGTCTGTGCCCTGCAGTTTCCGACGGGCACACGTACAGCCGCTCCAGCCACAGGATGCGCTCGGCCTGCAGCCCCACGGAGGACTGGCCCCCGCCCTTGGACATCAGCTCTGATGGGGATGTGGACGCCACGGTACTCAGGGAGCTGTACCCTGATTCTCCACCAGGGTAAGGAGGGCACATCTGGGGGGCCAGAGGTGGAGCTCTGGGCGGGAAGACATCCCCGTCAAGGGTAATGGGACTGCATCTCCACTGTACAGGTGCAGAAACACTGTCGGTGTGGCCATCTCCTCACCCCTGGGACAAGAAAGTCCCTTAGAGGTGGGGTATGACTCAGCACATGTCAGCAGGATGCATTAATGGAGACAAACTTCGCTCCTACAAGCTGCAATATAGTAGGCAGCTATTCTGAGCTCCATGGGGGTCTGCCGCCCCATTTGTCTCCCTGGAGGGCTTACACTAGAGGAGGGTCAGGTTATTCCAAAACCCACTGTGCTCCCATCTGTAGCACCGGGAACCCCCCCTCACCCCTACAGCCAGTCTGCCTCAGTGGCTGCAGACAAAGCCACAAACGCCCCAGGCTCCGCCAGATCTTGTTGCCTGGCAGGTCTTGTGGAGGAGGAGAGGTCAGCCTTGCCTTCAGTCCTGGCCTTCTTCGCCCTACCCCCACCCCTGCCTCAGCTGTTTGGCCAAACCCTGACCCCAGTCAGCTTGGCCAAGGTGGAGGGTCCTTGGCCTCTCCCCCTACCCATCATGCCTGAGACAAATCCAACACTCAGCTCCAACTCAGGAAGAACTCTGCTTCCCAGGGACCCCAGACTCCTTCCCGGGACACCTTGACAGTGATCAGAAGCAGCCCCATGCCAGGCATGGTTGTGCACACCTTTACTCTTAGCTACTCAGGAGGATGAGGCAGGAAGATCACAAGTTCAAAGCCAGTCAGCAATTTTGTAAGATTCTGTATCAAAATATAAAAAGGGCCACAGATGTAGCTCAGTGGGAGAGTGCCCATACGTTCAGGCCCCAGTACCAGCGGGGAAGAAGAAGAAGAAGAAGCCCTGCATGGCCTTTTCATTTAGATGAGCTAAACAGACAGAGTCCCCTGGGGCCCAGCTCCTGACCTCGGGTCCAGCACTCCCACATGCACAGGGGCGTCCTGAGACTCAGCCTCAGGAACTGTAAGATTTCTGTCCAACTCTCAGCCTCAACCCCAGACCTTCACAGTATTGTCTCCCAAAAAAAAAAAACCAGTAAGTAAGGAATATCTGCTCCTATTGTACAGAAAGGCAGTGGGTATGGAGCCTGAAGGAGGGAGTCAGGCTGGTGTCCAGGGTTCCTGGAGACCCCAGGGAGAGTAGCAGTGGGAAGAAGAGGACAGGCTGTTGGCTGGACATTAGGGTCCTGCTCCCAGGATGGGAGATCCAGGCCTCAGCTCCTTAGCATGAGCCCCTAAATCCAAAATCACATCATAGGAACACTCATGGCCTGTCTAGGGGTGCTTCTCACAGGGGTGTGAGTTCTCTCCCCCAGATACTCGCAGGCAGACCATCAGTAGTTCTAAAGAGGGAGGAGGGGTCACCCCATACCCTTCCCTACCTTAAGACCCATTGGGCCGCACACAGAGAGAGCATCATCCTCCCCTGCCCTGGGGCACTGAGAGGGCACCAGGACTTTCTGCCCACATCTGTAGCTCAGAGAGATCCCAGGAATTCATTCCTCACCTACAAGTGATCTGAGCGCTTCCTACTCAGCCCTACCACACACAGCACCCTCTTGGGACATCTCCCTGGGCAGGGGCTGCTCTTGTTCTGAAGAATCTGAGACCCAGAAAATGAGTTCCCAAAGAACATGAGGACGAAGTAGGTCCTGAGCCCAGATCTGGGGTAGCAGGGCACCCTCCCCAGAGAGCGGTGGGGCTTATGGAGCCAGCATGGGCAGCTCATCACTGCAAATAAAGAAAGGGACCCCACACACACCCTGAGTTCACGGAGCCCTGAGAGAACCTCTTCTTTTGTAGCTACGAGGAGTGTGTGGGGCCAGGAGCCACTCAGCTGTATGTCCCCACGGATGCACCACCACCCTACTCACTCACCGACTCCTGCCCCACCCTGAGTGGCGCCCTTGGCTCAAGCCCCAGTGGACACCAGCAGGAGCAGAGGACCGGCGCCCAGAGTGGCTTCCGCACCGTCTCCATGGACACGCTGCCCACTTACGAGGCCGTGTGTGGCACTGGCTCCCCGTCAGGCCTCCTGCCGCTGCCGGGACCAGAACCAGGGCTAAGGAACTCACAGGGCTCAGCCAGCCTGACCCGGGCTCCAACCGCAAGCCCAGAGAGGATTGTGTGAGTGACCCAACCCACCAGGTCCTGCTGGTCCCTCCAGGCTGAGCCACATCCTTCAGGCACATTTGGGCACACACAGGCACACACAACTCATGCATACACATTTACATGATCACACACAGACACTCACATCCCATGTGCACACACGGACACAGACATGGCCCACACTCGTGCGGACATGTGCACACACGGCCCCACACTCACTCAAAACCTACCTGCGAAGGTTTTATTGAAAATGAAGGTCTCGGCCTCCTGCCGCCTCCTCCCCGACCTGGTGGCTGTTCCTCTGTGGACAGTGCTGAGCAGAAGGGCAAAGCAAGAACCAGGCTTTCTCTGCCTTCTCCCCGGGCCTCACCTGGAACATTGGGTCCAAATTCTGATTCTGCCTCCAGAAACTGCTTGACCACCTGGATCAGTGCCTGCCCTGACCTCTAGCCCAGGGTTTGTTCCCTGGAAGGTGGGCCAGGCCCCAGTGAGGTCGTGCTGTGCTGTGCCGATCTCTCAATCGCAGGGCAGAAGAGCCACCACATCACCACCCTGCCACTTACAGGGTGGGGACAGCCCACCAGGCTCCTTTCTAACCCAGAGCCCTCAGGCTGGTGGTGCTAGTGCAGTTATCGAAGAAGCCACCCCCAGCTACAGCTCGGGGTCAGGGCCCCAGGTGGGCGTGTGATGGAGGAGCCTGGTTACAATGGTTCCCACATGGGTCCGGCACTGCCCAGAACAGAGCCTTCAGAGAAGACAGGGCCAGTGCCGTTGCCCAGGAGACCTCACCAAAGTGCTGTGTGGGCATCACTCTAAGGCAGATAAGGGCCCCTGGCAAAGTGCATGCCCAGCTAGCCACAGTGGCCTGAGCTCAGATGGACTAGAGCCACAGCCCAAGAGCTGGCACTGTCAACCCAGGTAGCAGCTACAGCTGGGGACAGTGCACCAACACATTCTGGCCTGGGCCTTCCAGAGTGTATGTAGAGAGAAGCTAAAGGGGCTATGAACACCATAAACACCAACCATCATGCCACTACCAGAGGACCAGTCTCAGCTCTGCTGCCAGGGTCCTTCCCCAGCAGGGGGTGTGTGGTCAGCCTGGCTGGGGAAAGGCTCAGTGCTTGGTCTGTGAACTCTGCAATCCCCATCAGAAAACAAGTAGGGAACAGCAGTGATTCCTGAAGACCCAGTTGCCAGGGGTGACAGCCAAGCATCTCTGCAGAGTGTCCCCGCCAGTGTGTTGGCAGGGAGCAAGTAACCCTGGCTCCCTCTCATTCCCCCTTTATCCTCAAACAGCAAACGCCCCTTACCCCCCACCCCCACCCCCTCCACATACACATTTCATTTCCTCCAGTGAAGGGCTAAGACAATTCAGTAATCCCTTTCTTAAGCAGAGGGATGGTAAGGACGGTGATCTTGAATTTTATTTTCTGTTGAAATAGCATTTCTTCTGGTGCAGAGCCGAAAGGAATCCACCCAGAGGGTCTGTAGTGTCCTGTGTGTCGCATCATGGAGTCCCAGACTCCAGCTCGGGGAGGGACATTGTTTACAAGCAGTTCTGTCCACCTCTGTGGTGTACTGTTTTCTAGGCAAAAACATCTGTCTGTCGTACTGTATAGCCTTTAACATGCACCCCAGGGATGAGACTCTTTCAGGAAACGCATCCTGTATCTGTGACTCTGGAGTGCTGGGGGGAGATTAAAATCCCTGCCTGCTCATCAGCGTTTGAGAGGCGGAGCTGAGCAGCTTTTCTTATTCCTGGATTAGGCGCTGACTAAGCAACAATGTATCTTTTCTGTGTTGGAAATAAATATATCAATAAAAATGTAGCAAGAAGTAACACTTTGAGCAGTACATGGGGGCCCAGGGGGCAGAAACATGAAAGAGAAAGAAGCCCAATCTGCAACAGTCTGAAAGTTTAGGTCCCTGTAGCTTGCGCGCCATGCCCATGACATCTCAGGGTTAGGTCACTGAAGTGTCACTTTCCTGTTGGAGTGACCAGCCGGGTAATGAGAGAGGTACAGGAAGAGTTCCTGTTTTGTTTTGGGGCCTCATTGAGACATGGAATTCTTTCTCTGAGACTTGCTGGTGTAAATGTCACTACAATGGACCGTCAACTTCAGGACTTAACTCCAGGAACACTGGGGACCACAAGTTACTTTAACAATGATGGGCTTTCTTCACCCTGATCACATACACTACCGAGAGACGGGAAATTGTAATTAGACTGAAACGAGTTGTTTACTTCCACTCTGAAAATCCTCCTCTTCCTCTCTGTGCTGTTTGTAAGGCAGTGACCTTGACTGCTGATCCCACCCCAAGTCCACGCTCCGGCTGGAGGGGTGGAGGACGATGTCCCATGTGGCTCTCCACACTCTGAGCTCACACTGCCACCTGCTGGCTGCCTGCTGCCACTGTCCATGTGGACCAGATGCCCTTGAATCTGAGGAGTCTCCTTTCTCTCCTACTTGGAAACCCACTGCCCATCGACACGCAAGGCTGTAGACAAAATGTGCCACTTTAGTTAGTGTGTGTCTTTCACGTGGAGTACTTCTTGAGGCTGAACCCAGTCAAGCATTCCATTTGCAGGACATTTGCTTATCCTCCAGCTCCTCTTTCTGGACACAGCCTGATGCTTCTGCCCCATTTACAGGTTATAAAATAACCCCTCTTCTTTTCTCAATGCTGCTATGCCATGGCTGAGGTGCCACCCCCACGCTCCAGGGCTCCTTCACCTAAAATGAACATCATGGCCTTCATGGTGATAAAATCTAGCTTTGAGTGTCCCAAACTATGCATACTGACACCTGTCCCAAACGCAGAACCACTCAGATCCTTGGGATTATTGGGCTCCTGGTCCTTCCTGTGTCCTCATCCATGGCATGCCCTGTGCTGTGGAACGTTCACAGAAGGCAAGGTCCTCTGCACATTCCTGTGGAGACCCCAGCCTCCTCTCCCTGCCAGGGGCCTGAAGGCTAAGCTCTGAGGAGGACAACCCTTGGTACCTGGGCTCAGCCTGGTTCTTCAAGAAAACAGGATAGGAAGCCACATCACTGGCACATGTGGCAGAGGGCCAGGGCCAGGTGTGGATACAATATGCTGGCTAGGGAGCTGATCTAGGTAGTGGGAGGGGAAGCAACCCAGTGAGTACTGTCAAGCAGGTTACCACTGCAGGCACCATGCTGTATCCCACCAGTGACTCAGACAAGGTCAGACTTCCCGTCAGCCTTCCCAAGGATGTGGGAAATAAACTATTCCTATACCGGCTCTCAATGGTCATTGTTTGGAGGCTGCTCTTTGGGTAATATTAATTCCTACCCTGGTGCAGGCCAAGTGGGCCTCTCATACCAAAGAAGGTCTTCTGAGGGGGAAGCTGCAGCAGCGGAAGATGAAGCCATTGCGGTGGACGGCATGAGCTTCCCTGGGTCAGCGCCATTGGACCATGATTTCCAAGGTCTCTGGACAGAGTACCAACAGCATCTGCTACACCAGGCAACAGGCATCACCCAAGATGGGAAAGGGGTGGGTATGAAGTATGGCTGTCCAAAGCCACCACATGGACATCCACTGTTACTCCTGCCAAGCCTGCAGGCATGTGCATACATGGGCTCTCCCACACCTGATTCCTAGAGACACCCCAGATGCTCATACATAGCATCATCTCTCAGCTACCTCCTGTGCTTTATGGCACTTGCTCAGACAGCTGCAGTGTCATACTAGTGCTCATGCTTAGAGCTCACACTCACACAGGGTCCTGTCTACATGCACACTCAGGTGTTGCACACTCCAGTGCTACCCATGCTTACACTCAGCTGTAAGTACCTGGGCATGAGCAGGGGGAGGAAAGGCAGCTTCATCACGGGAGGGGTGAGTCTCCTGTCCTGGGCTCTGCTCTGCTTGATCTCACATTGCACCTCCCAAGCCCAGGACCCACTGTCGAGGGTAGACCTGGGTGCTAGCACATCTGCCTGTCTCTGCTCCACAGCTGGTGGTACCTGGCCCACCACCCACCACCTGGACTGCAGAGGAGCACAGGGAGAAATCTCTTGAAAGGGATTCTGTGTCTCCTTACAGGCTCTGAGCCCCATCAGCCTTTTTCATTACTCAGTTGCAAGTGACAGAAACTCAATCTGAACCTTCTTAAGCAAGAAAGATACATGTGTGTCACATAGTTGAATTGTCCTAGTGATAATTCTAACTTTAGACATGGATAGATCCTGGAGGTTCAAGCATGGGCGGGTATATCGCTTTTCTAGGTTTCATTCTTCCACTGGAACAACAGCTACGAAAATCTCACTCTACATTGACTGGTTCCTGATCCAGAACAAAGAAGGAGCCTCTCCAAAAAAACAAATTTCAGAGAAAACTGGAGAGTTCCATTCTGAGAGAAACAGGTTTCTCCTATGTGTCATGCAAAGACTTGACAATAAATTCCAGAGCAGGCTTCTCTGTGTCAGCCATCTGCCAGACCCCTCCCATCTCCAGGCCTCAGGACCCCCACCCCACTATCAGCTACATAGGCCAAAGCAATAAAGGTACTTAATGGTTTACATGGTTAAACCATAGTGGTAATTTTGAAGACCTCTTATACCACCTCCCCAGCCCAGCCCAAATCCCAAATCTAATCACTCTGGCAGAGAAAGCAGGTTCTTACTAAACCAGTCATTCTCTGGGAGGCCTGGAGAGTGAATAATGCAAATGATACCAAATCCAAAGCTCTAGAGCACAGCATTGGGTATCTCTGTTCCTCCAAATATACATGTGTTGAAGGTTTGGTGCCCAGTGCAGCAATTGTTCAGAGGTGGGACTTAGACAGAGACTGGACCGCGAGGGCACTAACCTCATCAAGGGGTTCATCAAGGGACGAGTTCATAGCTGAACAGGCTGTTAGAAGGTGGGGCCAAGTTGGAGGCACTAGGTCACTGGGGACATGGCTTTGAAGGGTACACCTTGCTCCCAGCCCCTCCTCACCCCCACCCCTCTGTGCCACGAAGCGAGCAGCTTTCCTCTGCCCACCATGATGCTCTGCCTCACCCACGGTCCCAGAAACAATGGAGTCCGCTGGCCCTGAACCGAAACAGTAGCCAAAATAAACTTTTCCTCCTTTAGATTGATTTTAACAGATATTTTGTCAGAAGCAGAAAACTTAACTAAATCAGATAGATTTTGTGTGACCAAATAAATAGTGGCCCCCAAAGACAGGTACAATCTGTGAACATGTTGTAGCAAAAGGGATTCCACAAACGTGATTAAAACCAAGAATGAAGCAGTAGTCCAGATTATTCAGTGCACCTAAGGGTATCACAGGGCAGGATGAGCACACACAAGAAAACAGTGACTTTTTATACTCTCAAATCTATTAACTCATTAGCCACTACTTCATTAGAGCACAGACCTCCTGATCCGATAGATCCTAAAGGTCCAACCTGGACCTTCAATAGGGATTAAATTTCAACATGCATTTTGGTGGGAACATGCAAACCATAGAGGGGCTACAAGCCAGAGAATGCAGGTGGCCTTTGGAAGCTGGGAAAACCAAGGAAGTATCTATCATAAAGCCTCTAGAAGGAACTAGATCAATGCAATTGATTGATTTTGAACTTCTGACCTCTGCAGTGGTCACTACTCTTGGCTGATTCTCCTCAGACTTTGAGAGACAGTGCAGAGGCCAGCAGGCTGGGGCACAGGATCTGGGCATAAATAGCACATTTGGGAAGTGACCTCAGGATGCCATGAAGGAACTGAGCTGGCTGAGAAAGGGAGGAGAGCCAAGTACAGGCTGGTTCCCCCAGAACTGTGAGGGACAGCGCAGAACACACCTCAGAACTGTCCCCCAAAGCAGGAAGCTGTGGTTTTCTCACTGATCCTTAGCTGGCTCAAGCTTGGCACTAAATGTCAGCTGCCTGGCACTTCTAATCTGTCTGCCAACCTGTGGCTGAGAACTCACAAGTGTGAAGCATAAGACACCCCCTGGGCTTGGGGAACACAGTGGATGCAGATAGGGTATCAAAGATGCAGACACTTGTAAGCCAGTCTCTCAACTTTGTCTTGGAGTCAAAGCAATGACACAGCCTGACGGAGGTCCTGTTCTTCTAGGAGGTAACGGGACAGGAGCCAAGCACAGGCTCAATGACTCTCTAGAGTAACAAACAGCTGCAGGGCTGGCCCCACAGCTTTCTCTTTTGCATAATTTCCTTCTCAGCTTCCTGATGGAGGTGAGGCCAGCCTGGAAGCAGGGAGGCCCTGTCCATTCCTCCAAGTGCCTGGCCTAGTCCACCAGGGGAGGCCCACAAGACTTTCCTCCCCTCCAGCTCCCTCAGAACTGCCATGAGTGGGCCCCCAGCCCCAGAGAAGGCTGCTCTGGAGACCATCAAGGGTGACCTCACCAGCTACTACAAGCACAGGGTGGAGGAGGGGGTCTGCAGGCAAGCAGCCCTCACTCAGAGAGCCAGGCAGCTCCTGGGCACAGGGGCCGCTTCTTGGCTCCGTCTACTGGAGGAATTAACCTTTGCTCTGGACGGTAGCTGCTTGGTGGTGCCCAGCCCTGCCCCCAAAGTATGTCAGGAGCTTGTGCGAGCGCTGGAGTTCCTGGAGCTCATCTCCGTCAATCTGCTTCTGTTTCCCTGGAGAAAGGAAATCAGGTCCCTGAAGGTAGGCACTGCCCTCCACTTGAGCAAGGGCATCCCAGGTAGGGGTGGGTTCTTGCTTGGGGAAGAAGCATGTCCAGCATACCTATTTGGTCTCATTTTGCAGAGGGAGAAACCGAAAGCTAAAGAAGTAAACGCAACTTGTCCATAGTCGACAGCTAGTAAGTAACACGAAGGCTCCTCACCATTAGGCAGCACTGCAAGTCTTCAGACAGAAGAAAGCAGATCACTCAGAATAACTAGAGGGGAATCTGGCTCTGGAAAGATGCTGAGGAGTATCCATCTCTTCCAGTCTTTCCTCACTGCTGGGCTGGAGGTCAGGGTAGTAGGGGCGTTTGCCCCAAGCAGTCACTCTTGCTGTGTGACCTAAGAAGTTTATGTTTTGTCTTTGAGCCTCAGGGTACCCTTTGGTAGTTGGTGGCAGAGGACAACATGCTCATGGACCAGGATTTCCTTGGGTCAAATGCCCTTCCACACCAGCTTCTGCAGTGTCCCTAGGCATCAGTCTTGGTCCTGCTGGCCTGGATCCTGTCATCCACTCTGCTGGGCCTGTCCCACCTCTAATAAACACCCTTGTTTGTTGCAGATGTACACTGGGAACTTTACCTACTGGGTACACCCTTGGCTTTCCAGACATACACCGGATACCATTCTGGGCAAGCTGGGCTATGTGGCCATCTCCGAGGCTGAGTTTTTACTGATCAGGGCTGTCAGTGAGGAAGACACCAAGCAGATGATATTTGAGATCTTTCTGGCCAGAGTTGCATGTGAAGCCACTCTTGAAAATGCAGGCAAACAGGTCCTTGGGCTAGGCAAGGGGACACTGACTAGAACCCAGGGCAGGCACAGCTCAGAAAGAAGGCTGGTGAAGGTACATAGTTGCATTGAGGGCACCAGCCAGGCCTAAATTCCAGCGAGCTGCAGGAAGGCCTTTCAGGAAGGTCTCACAAGGCCCTGGCTGGGGGCACCAGCTCCCAGAGATCCCTGCCTAGGGCTCTGAGCCTGTTTGAGCCTGTCTCAACAACCACCAATACCCCCCTCACTGGCTTCCTGGTCCCCGGTGGCCCCCAGCACTGTGCCAGCTCACTCTTGGACAGTGAGGAATTCCTCGCCTGCTCTAATGACCTGGTGCTACACCAGACACCTGCGCTCCCCAAGGACACTCCTGAGCAGCCTGAAGGAAAACCAACTCCAGGGTACAGTCCTGACCCCCAGCCCTTCCTCAGATGAGGTGGCTCCTCCCTCAAGCAGCAGCAATGAGCAGTCCTGGGTGACTCCTACCGCTCCGGAGAGCATGGGGGTCGCCATTTCCAGCCAGCTCTGTGTGACACCAGGTCTCCAAACTCCAGGGGAGACTCAGACCCCAAGCCAGAAGCCTGACCTGGAACATACCTGGTAGCATGTGCACCGCCTCTGAGACAGACAGCTCTGTGAGCACCTTCTCACCTCCTTGGACCTCTGAGTCTAGCAGGTCATCCAGGAGGTTTCTCAGCACTTTTGGGTGAAGACAGTGGACAACCAAGGACAGCACCCTGGCAATGGCTGAGGGTGTCAGCCCTGGATGTTACAGCGGCAGACACTGAGCAGACTGTTCTGACCAAGATGTCTACCAAGAAGGCAACCACTGGGTGAGGAGTAGCTCTGGAACCAGGGAAGGGGGAGGGGATGGGGTCAGCAGCCAAACTCATCGCTTCTGCAGCCCAGGGGCTGTTTCAAATACCAGCAGCACTACTTACTGTGCCCTCTGGGCAACTCACTCAGCCTCTCCTCATTAGTCAAGTGTGAGCATGACAACTCTCTCGGGAGACTGGGGAGAGTTAGTCGGGGAGGCACACATAGAACCCATCAATGGCCAACCCCGAGGTCCCCTCAAGGGGCTTCCTGTCCTCTGCATGTGCCAGCTCAGTCGTGTGAGCAGCAGCTCCCCCAGTACCCTAAAGGTCCACTCCACCTGAGACAGTGCAGAATGGAAGAGCAGCTGTGAGGCAAGCAGACAAGGATGCCCCTTCTCTCCTGCCCATTGCACCCAGGCCCTTCTGGCTCTGTTTAGATTCTGGAACAAGTTTCGGTCTGACCCCACCCACAAAGCCTCTGCCCTGGTGGTCCCTTTGCTTTCTGCCCACCACACACTGCCATGTTCTCTCCTGTTATTCCCAGCACCTTCAGTGTCACCCTCTTTACCATATCCGCTTAATTTTCTGAACAAAGATTCTAAACATTTGCTCATTTCCTTGCTAGAATACAAGTTCCACAAGAGACAAACTTCATCTTATCTCATCACTGTTTCCAAAGAGCCAGCAAGCAAAACCATCAAATGAGTAGAAAATTTAGTTCAGATGAATATTAAAAGAAAAGCAAACACTGCCTCATTCCCACTACTCGGAGACTTGCAGTTGTGTTACATTGGTACCATTCCTTCAGTTCTTTTTTCTATACATATTAAAAGCTGGAGTTTGTAATATTTTTTAAATTGCATTCTGCTCCTATTTCCAAGGAAGGGAGTTATTTTAACTAATTTTGTACTTAAAGAAAAGCTGTAAAATAGTACAAAGAATTTCCCTGAAGTTTACATTTTATAGAAATAGTATCATTATCAAGAGCACAAAATTAATATTTATAGGATACTAATCATGCTTATAAACCTTATTTAAATTTCTCCAGTTCCCCTTTGTTTTGGTTAATTTTCTTTAGTTGCTGGGACAAAATATCTGACACTCAAAATTAAGGGAGGGATGGTTTACTTAGCTTACAGTTTGTGGAGGTTTCAGTCCATAATCAGCTGGCTCCAAGGCAGGGTGGCATGGCACAGGAGCACCCATTCACGGTACAAAGGAGACAAGAACAAAAAAGAGTAAAAAGAGAAAAACATGCCTCCTTCCCTCCTTTATATTGTATGCCAGCTACCCACCTCTGGGTGGGTACAACGCTCACACCGCCAACCCCAGCACTAGACAATGAGCCAATCACAAACACTAGATTCAGCCACTTCCATAACTGCATGAAGCTTTGGGAGGATGTCCAAACACAAACCATAACACCCCATAATGCCCTTTCTGCATTCTAGGAGCCTATCCAGGACCCCGCATTGCACTTGCTAATCATCCTTTGTCTCCTCCAGTCTGTAAGATTTCCTGAGTATTTTTCCTTTATCTATCATGACCTTGATGCTTTTGAAGAGCCTTTTGACCAAGTGTTTTGTTGAATCCTGTCCCCCAGTTTGGGTTTCCTTATGGTTTCTTATTATTAAAGCAAGGTTATGCAGTTTTAGCAAAAATACCACCAAAAAATGATGCTGAATTCTTAATGTGTGTTACCAAAGGGTTTGATGATATCAATACAGCTTATTACTGGTAAAATTTGCCTTGATCACTTACTTACTAAATTGGCCAGATTTCTCTACTCAGATGGAGAAGATACTTTCAGAGTATGTACATCCTGTTTCTACTCAAAACATCTGTCCATTAATTCTGACATGCATGCATGAATCTCATCTGCAGTGTTTTACTGGGGTGTTTGTCTAATGGTAATTCTCTATTTTCCTCTTTTACATTTATTAACTGAAATTCTATGATAAGGAAATACTCCTATTTTCTCATTTATTTATTCAATTCTTCATACTACTATGGACTCAGATATTTCTATTAGTCTACAGGTTAAAACTCAGTACTATCGTAATTTATTTTGTTCCTTAAATTGTTCTGTCCTTGGCCATTAGAATATTGATTCAGCTTCAGGTGGGCCCCTGGATTTTTTTGAAGTGCCTGCTCCCTCTCTCTGTCTCTGTGTCTCTGTCTCTCTCCCTCCCTTCCTCTCTTCCCTCCCTCTTTCCCTCTCTCCCTCTCCCTCTCCTTCTTTCTTCAAGCACTTCCTTATTTTTAGCACCATAAAATGTTCCTGGCTCATCTTCTGATTTTCCTGCTGCATTCCTGGAATCAACCACTTCTCCCTGAAGTCTTGGTTACTTAGACCTCAATCTAGGTCCCAGGTGTGCTCACTGTTACTGGGTATCATTTCCCCAGGCCCACTCCAATGATAGAGCAAGGAATGAATACGTACTAAGCATGCATATAAACACAACTCTCTGCTTCTGTACCCGCCTGTGCAGAATTCTAAAACCATGAGTTATACTCAAACTGGATTCTAATCTGTTTATTCCCTTTAGCTTTACTGTAACTTCTATAACCCTAAGAAATACAGCCCTCAGAGTCTACACTCTATGTGTTTAATTCTAGTACATGTAGTTTCCAAAGTGCTAATCAATACGTCTGGCTAGAAATGTTTCCATCATGTTTGGTACATGAGATAGAACCCAGCACCTCCTGCAACCATGCACTGAACCAAGAGCTGCACCCTCAGCATGAGAAACATTTTAATAGCTCTGTTCTAGTTCTATGTCATGTTCACCCTCACTCCCCCTGTATCCAGGCAAGCTACTGGTCCTCTTCTTCCCTGCACCTTCTCTTGGGGGTATGTTATTCAACTTTTGACAGGTTCATCTCTAAGTGGTTGAGTTCCAATTTTCTGTTCCTCCATAGCCTGAGTTTTATCATTTATACTGGGAGTATATGGATAGTATGTGAAGAACTAAAATGATTCTAAAGGTCCAAGTTATACAAAAAGTTATATTCAGAGGCATGTCATCCCCTTCTCATTCAGCCCAGATCCCATTCTATCCAGGCTTTGCCCCACCAACCTATTTCATTTCTGTTATCTTGCTTGTATTCCTTTTGCATCTCTTTTTTTCTTATGTAAAGAGTAGATAGCATATTATAGATACTATCTATAATATGAGCACAATTTCTTCCAAGTAATAGTTTGCCCTAGGATTAATATCAGTTCAGAAAGACCTGCCTCATACTTTTTAACAGCTCTATAGTATTCCATTGTGTGAAACTGTCATACTTTATTCTCATGTATTCATTTGTAGGTTATTTCCACTATTTCACAATTATAAACAATGCTGCAGTAAATAACTTTATGCATATATATGATCCTATTGTAGAAGACAGAACATTAGATTCTAGAAATGGGACTGCTGTTACAATTTAAGTGCATAGTTTGTGGGGTATTATAACCATTAATCATGATATGTCAACTTGGATGGATTAATAAATGCTTGTAGATTAATAAAGCACAGTTATAGGTGTGTCTGTGGGTGTCTGACTTGTAAGCCAGTTGTGGGTGATGCCAATCCAATAGGCTTGTAGCTTGGATGCAATAAAAAGGGACGTGCTCTTATCTTCCTGAGAAGGTCTATCCTTCATTGGCAATGGCTTTGGAAATCAGTCTCCTGGCCTCCAGTTTCCTCCATCTTCCACCATGAACCCCAGGCTTGCACCAGCAACCCCTCAGTGAGCTTCTAGGCCTTTGATCTTGGACTAGTGCTGCAATTTGATCCCTCTTGTTCTTTGGCTTCCACCTTACCTGAGTAACTATTGAATACTCCAGCTCTCCAGTGCACAGCCACTGTGGACTGTCCTGCCTCTGACACTGTACACCTCCCTAATAAATTCTCTCATATATATATATATATATATATATATATATATATATATATATTCCCATTGACTGTGTTCCTCTAGAAAACTCCAACACAATGTTGCTAACTTTCCTCTAAGAAGGCATTTAAAAATCGTATGCTCACTAGCAATGAATGAGTATAACCTAATGAACACAAGATTTTGAAATAAAGGCAAAATTTTTTGGCCAGTCTGGTAATGGGAAATGATATTCAGTGTTCCCTTAATTTCCATTCCCCTACCTGAATATTTTTCATGTTTAAGTGCTATTTTTGTACTTACTTTGTGAATGTTTTTTTCTCATTTTTCTGTTGAAATTTTGATGCTCTGCCCTTCATTTTAAAAATATTTGTGACTATGTAGGGATATTAGTTTGCTGGCTATGCATTTTCTCCCAGTTTTGTCAACTGGTTTTTGACTACATGCTGGCTTTTGTTATGCAAAATTTTAAAAATTTTTAGATGATCAACTTATCAATTTTTTTAGTGCACCTGGATTCTGACTCAAGAAATGTTCCCTACATCAACATTTTAAAGAATTCATCTATATTTTCATCTGGCATTTGCACAATTTTATTCTTTCATATTTGGATTCCTAACCGTTTTGAGTTATTCTTGAATATAATGTGACATACAGGTCTATTTTATCTTCTTCAATGGTTACTCAGTCCTCTCAGCACCATCTATGGTCATTTGCATCATAGGAACAAGGACAAGGTGGTCTCGCTTCCCCTTGGGTTATGCCTAGTACAAGAGGTGGCTGAGCCAACACTGCAGCACTGACTGGGGAGGGTGATGTGACATGGGGCCCAGGGGGCACCAAGTGCTGCCGTCGGATCACATGGCCCAGTCTGTGGTGCTGAGCAGCCTCTTGGCTACACCACTTCCCCCCAAGGCCTCTAGCAAAGTTCTGACATCTCAGTTGTCTTGGAAAGGGTCATTATCCAAATTAAAGTGTGAAGGGGGAGCAGCAGGCCCTGTTGCCAACACTGGTCAAACAAGAGCTCTGGCCGCCATCCTGGACAGTTAGGCCCCTGAAGAAGGAAAGCCATGACCCAGGTAGTGAAACCTCCAGGATCCAGGAACAGATAGGAAGAAAACAACCTGAACTACAACAGCCACAGAGCCACTACCTCCTCCCTGCCAGACCACCTGCCTACAAATTATTCCACAGGAAAGATAAATCAGTTTCTATCCTATAGGTTGGTTTTACTTTTTAATTACTAGGAACATAAAGTATGCCGAATGGTTCTAATCATACACTGTGCATGTAAAACCAAAAAGCTTAAATGTAAATTTCAATTATTTCAGGAAAAATCCAACTAGGAAAAAACCTATATGCTGCTCAACTGTTTAAAAAACCTTTTTCCAGAAGTCAGAGCAGCTGAGGCAGCTCTGAATATGCTGACTATATTTACTCCACTCATCCTCAGTGTCAGAGTGACACCAGCAGTCATGAAATGACATTGCCCCAGGCTGCCCCTCTATTCTCTCTGCAACGCCAGCCCCACATGTTCCTCTCAGCCATTCCTGGGAGGCTGTGGCAAGGGCCATGCTGTTTCTAAGGATGAGGCCTGTTATTCCTGCCCTGTGCCCTCGGCCCTTTTCTAGCCCTGACTCATGGTAGTGTCCTGCCTGCCACACAGGACAGCAGCTCCTGCGTAAGCTGGCAACAGCCATTTGAGATGTGATCTTCAGGTCCCAAAGATCTTGCCACCAGCTTCAGGCCCGCTGATGCACACAGCTTCCTCTCAAGCACCAGTGGGCTTTCTGACCCTGTGTATTCCATGTTAAGAAACAGTGTTTAAAAACTAAAAATACATTATCTTACTGGCAAAAGGATACTGCAGGAAGGTAAAGTACTGCAAAGAACTCAAAAACTAACATCAGGATTTAGATAAAGGATTTATTGGCTATCACAAGGGTAAAATTACATTTCTCCCCAAAAAGGATGCTCAGATTGAGCCAAGGGGAAAGATATTGCTCTGTTCATTTACAACTGAGCCAAGAGACAAGTATTACACAGTTCATTTACAAACTCCCCAAAACTGCCTCAGCACGTCAAGATTCCTGATAGCAACAGTGCCCGACTTCTCCAGTTTCCTGGTTAATTACCAGCATTGGTTACAGGTGCTGATAGACACAGTCCCACACTGCCCTTGGCTGCTGGCTCTCATTCAGCTGAAAAGGACCAAGAACTGGCCCAAACAGGAAGGAGTAGGAGCTGGAGTCTTTGACTTCTTAGCACTCTTTCAGGGACTGGAACTGCTGGCACTTGTAGATGCACAGGAGCCACATTCACAGGGCATGAGGTGACTTTCATTTACAGCAACCGACCACAGCTGTGCTCCTGCAGAGTTGTAACTCACCGTGTTGGTGCCCAAATCTTCTCCAGGTGCTCTCTGCCCACCTCCAGCAAAGGTTTCACAGCCTTTGTTTGCAAACCCTGACTTTGCTGTTCAGACTGCTCTCACAGAATGTTCTTCCTCTCTTTTGATTCTGACTTGGTTTAAGAGGCAGTTGGGCCTTTAGTGCCTTATCACAGCTGAGCAATGCAAAATATCTTCTGAACTGTAAAGATGTTTTCATGCTCTGTGGTTCAAGATATCTCCATGGATGGGAAAATCTTTCAAAAAGACTTAAGGTCACTTGTGTCTCTCTGTGGATCATAAATGCTAAGTAATTCCAAGGGCAAAACTCTTCACACAAGAACAAAGGAAGGAAGCCTCAGAAACCAGGACAAGCTGCCTCGGCACCCCTGGCCCAGCTCAGCATTAGGCACACTGGCCAGGCCCCAAACACTTTCCCTGATGTGGAGCTGGCAGGACCTTCATCCCCAAGGAGTCCGGGCAACCCTCAGGAGTCAATGTGTGATTCTCCTGTGATCGCTGAAGTCCAGGTGACAATGGGTAGAGGCCACAGTGCCTTCGTGCTGTGAAAACCATTTAACAGTGGGCTCAAGCCAAACAGCACAATTTTGTGAAAGTCCAGAAATCCTGACTGTCCTTGAAAATTGCTCAATGACAAGAAAATGCCCTGCCAGCTCTCCCCACAAAGATTTAATCCCTGAAGGCAGATCAGCCTGGACCAAAAGTATGAATGCTGTCAGCTTCATGGCTCACTGGCTATGTGAACCTGAGGAGTCTTTAATCTCTCTGAACTTCAAATTCCTCACCTGAGAAGTGAGGCCACCACCTCACTTTCCTGAGTGACTGGAATGCACAGAACCTAGCACAACGTCAGACACAAAGAAGGGTCAGTTCTTAAGGAATTCAGCAGAGGGATCCAGTAGTGAAAAGCCACCAGGGGAATACCAGGCTACATACAGCAAGTGGCAACAAACATTGGTCCCATTTGTCATCTACCTAGAAGGGCCACAGACCCATGATGAAGGCACTGGCTAAGGAGGAAAGGACCATCAGGGAACTAGATCTGCCCAGATCAAAGGCCTTGTAACAGCAGACTGTTCTCAATTCCTAATAGCTGACTTGGCAGCTACGGCACGTTTCTAGCATGATCCCACAGACCTCTCCCATCCTATGGGCCGTGCTTCCAGTTCTCTGGTGTTAATATCCGGGCCCGGTTTTGTTCAAACAGTTGTAACATCTTCTCCATGCTGTGGTCAGCTTCAATCACCTGGAAATGAAACACACAGGTCACTACTTCAGTTGCACTGACCTCCACATCTCCCTCCCTTCACAAAAGAAGACAGAAATGGAGGCAGGCAGGGGAGGCAGGAAAAGGGAAAGAAGCCCAAGAGTGCAGGAAGGTTAGAGTCCAACAGCACCCAACTCTAGGGTGGTCTGCGCTCTCAACTAGATTTTCACTTAAGAGTCCACAACAGTTATCTTTGCACAATGCTTTTTTTCCTCATAATTTGGTAGTTTCTACTTTTGTAGAAAGGAAAAAAATTAAAAAAATTCCACTATAGTGGTATCACCCTTGCCTGCAGCTTTACTACCTACAAGAGCTGTGAGAGTGTGAGGCCCAGAGTCATGCAGGGAAGCTCATGACCCACAGTACAGTAACAGCCTTAGGTACCACCTGCCTAGCTGGAGAAACCTGGCCCAAAAAATCTGAACCCAAGGGCACAGGCACTGAGGAAACATTGACAGGACGGACATACCAGTACTGGTTAGAAATGACACGCATCAGTAAGTGAAGCAGGTTACTGTGAAAAGCAGCACAGGAACGCAAGGACAGCAGTCACCAGGACACACAGTCCTACACACCTCAGCACCTCCCAGGGGCATCCCCGTGTCACAGCCCAGAACAGCAGCTCATGTTCCTTCTGATGGCCCTGAGTCACTGAGCCAAGGTGAACTGAGGCTCTGTGTCAATCCACTGAAGAAGGAAGGTCACATCAGAGGCACCACAATCCCCAAAGATCCAAACTCCAACCCAGGTTCAGAGGCTTCGGGCACCTGGGGGCTTTTGGGTCAATGCTGGGTAAGTCACATGTTACACATCACTAGCTGCAATGGCACAGGGACAGATGGCCTTCTCAGATCTGTCCAACTC
This sequence comes from Cavia porcellus, assembly GCF_034190915.1. Taxonomy (NCBI): domain Eukaryota; kingdom Metazoa; phylum Chordata; class Mammalia; order Rodentia; family Caviidae; genus Cavia; species Cavia porcellus. The sequence continues at coordinate 98,752,829 of NW_026947487.1, forward strand.
ACTCTAAGACTCAATCCAGGAATGAAGTTGACAGACAGACAGACCTTTCCAGCCTTCCCACCTCCTCCTTCTGGCTCTAAAGACTCAACCTTGCCCCCATCTGCAGAGAGGCTGACGTGCCCTGGGTCACTCCTCCCAGCAGAAGTCTCCTGTCTGTGAGGGGTCTGACTTACCAGAACAGGGGCTGCCACAGGGAAGAGGCTTCCTGTGACCAGCCACTCCTCATAGAGTTGGTGAATGGCCTCCAGGTACTCCTACCAAAGAGACACAAAGGTACAGGCTGTCAGGAGCTAGGGAGTCGAGCTGGGACCAAAGCTCTCCCTCAAAGGACCTCGGCAAGTGGGACAAAGCTCTCAGTGACCACACAGCAGCAACTTGGGCTAAAGAACCTGCAACAGTCAACCTGGCTCAGAAGGGCAGCTAGGGTATCCAACAAACATTCAGAAGCACTGCCAGCTACCTTCTTCTGTTCTGTTCAGGTTCCATGACTGTGATCACTGGCCCTGCCTCTGGTGCCTGAGTCAAGTCAAATTAAAGGCAGAACTGTTCACCTGGCTTCTCCCATTTCCTGCCGCTTCTCCAGCAGCTAGGCCCCAATTCCATCATATAGGTGTCCACAGCTGCTTGGTGAGCAGGCAACTCAGCCCCGGGAAGGCTCTGCACCTCCCTCTAGCTGGCCACCCAGCACACTATGACCCTCCCCCTACTGCTCCCACCCACCAGACCACTTGTCACAGAGATTCTGCAGACCATGGACACCACTATAGGGAGCCTGGTGAGCTGAAGGGGCACAGACGCTTCCCCAAGCCAACCAGGCCTCCACACTGGACAGCCCTAGGCACACGCAATCTCCCACACACAGCCAGCATGTGCTGGCACCCACAGGCACCTCCTTAAGTGGCTACTCACCAACCCAGAAGCCTCCTATAAACCAGGCTGCTGCTTCACCCACCACTGAGCTCTCCCAGGGCAGCAGGAGCTACAGCTGTCCTACAGATCTTATCAAAAATCAGTAAGACAAGAGCTTGGCTAATGCCTTGGACTCCAGACTTGAGAACATCCGGGTCACCACATGTGGGCCTGATTCATTGTGCTCCATTCTCTAATGTCACCTGCCTCTGAGATTCAAAGAGAGCTGCCCATCATGGCCAGAATGTACCTCGCTGTCCAGGGTAAAACCAGGCCAAGCAAGGCCTCAGGTGCTAGTTAGACAGTCCTTTCAGGGGCCGCAGTCCACCCCATCCTAAATGCAGAGCCCCAAGACAGCGCACTAAAATGCCTGCCCAGCTCTCTACACTTCCAGGTACAGCTGCTCCCAGGAGGAATTCAATTCAGTGTTAACGGAACAACTACTCAGTGTCAGGCCCAAGGACACTTGCAGAGGAAGAGGGAACAACATCAAATCTTAAAAGGCTCATAGTGAGAGTTGGAGACCAAAGGCGTAAAGAAACACTGTTGGTCCACTGTCCAAAGAGCTATCATCACAGTGAGCAGGGAGTTGGGGAGTTCAATGGAGGGAAGGGAACAGAAGGCTTCCTATAGGATGTGACATCTGAGCTAAACTCTGAAGTACAGGGGAACCACTGTGAAAACTGCACAGCTACATTACTTCAAGGGTTCCATGACTGTGATCACTGGCCCTGCATATAAATATTCAGCCAAACTTGTTCTTTATGGCCAGAACACTGAAGGCAGGAAATGAAGGGAGATGATACCAAAGAGGAACACAGGGGGCAGGGGAAGGTAAAGTAGGGTCCCCCATGCCATGCAACCAAGTAGGGACTTCGGACTAATGGGTCCTGGGCTGGAAAGCTGTATGAGTGCTGTTCTATACTGGAAATAGCACCCATGCAGCAGCCAGGAGGACAGACTTTAGAGAAAGATGTGGGGACTAAGGGTACAACAGTCCTAAATGGAGCTGATGAGGCCCCAAGCTAGAACCCAGGATAGCAAAGTATCCCAGTACTGGGCAGGCACTACCAAGCACACCTCCACGCTCAGATACACTGAGCACAGCATCAGGGAGACACAGGCTTGGTCCAGTCCTCCTGAGACTCACTTTCCAGTGAAGATCCAGAAAGCACAGATGCAATCAATCTTCAGGAGGTGGGACAGGCAAGCCCTAGCCTTGCCAAGGTGGGGTGGGAATGGAGGGAAGAGGTGCTTCTGCACAAGGGCGCTAAGGCCTGAGTCAGGAACCACAGGAAGTGAAACCGCTCTGGACATCCTCAGGGTTCCCAGCCACAGAGGAAATCAGAGTTCACGTTCTGTTCCTGTCCCTCGCTGAAGACAAACACACAATCATGTCATGGTAGAAGGAGCCAGGACGGGGGAGAGGGAGAGGCAGCAGGGGAGAGGCAAGGGTAGGAGCAGATATCTGGTTGTCTTTGGCCTCTTACCAGCGGAATGACTTTCTCCTCTTCCCTACACCTCAACTTTAATCTCTGGTGACAGGTCTCAGGACTGGTCCGGAGATAAACTGAGGTTTAAAACATGTGACTGTGGTTACTCTGTTCATAGCTTAGGAGGAATGCTTAGGAAAGGCACATGGCTCGGGTATAAGGAGGCACAGCCACAGCTTCAAGTAAGAGACACAGACCAGGGACCACACTGAGCATGACCAATGGCTGTTATGGACCAAATGTTATGGACCAAACGGGTATCTTGCATCTCAGCCTCCAATTCTGACTTCTTTTCTAAGTCACCAGCCCCACACAGGCATGGTGAGGCTGAGCGTAATGCTGTACACAGACCGGGTTTGGCACAGGGCCTGGCACATGACAGGCTTGGTAAATGTTCAGTTTTTGTCCCTCCTCCTCTTCACAACCCAGGGAAGCCATCAAATCACGAGGATCCGAGTCTGACAGTAGATGACTCGGGGGAGGGCAGCTTAAGGAATTAGGCCAGAGCTCTTTTCTGTGAGAGCCCAGAAACTCCCAAAATGCTATTTGCTCTTAGACAGAGGCTGATGAGGAAGGAATCGCCAAAGGCAAGTGCCCTCTAATAACCCTATGGTTGGACTCCACAGCAGTGCCCAAGCAGGAAGGGGAAGGAGGACCCGTCTTACCTATCAGGTCAACAGAGACATTCATGTTCTTCACAATCCAGTCAAACCATTCACAAAGAATCACATAGTCCACTTCGGGCATCTTCCCACTGCAGGGAGAGTTCAGGGGTTTCACTCACTCATGAGCAAGTCACTGGGCTGTGCTGTTCCCCTAAAAAGACCTACAAATGGGGCTCATTAAAAAGGTACCACCAAGACCACAAGATGGTCTGTAAGATGTTGGAGTGACAACAGGACCCTAAGTGCTCCTGACCTCCCATTTCCTGGCAATGGTTTATTGCAGTGAACCCTTTAGAGACCGAGTGTCAAACTGCAACCCAAAATCCACTTATTTGTCACAAAATGCCAACATTGAAAGTAAAGCCGAATACTGAGGTTTTAATTTAGGGAAAAACAAACTACATTAACATTTTTTGTCTTAAAAAAAAAAAAAAGAAAAAAAAAGGGCCTGGTTTTTAGCTCAGTGTCCTAAGTACCTACCTGGCAAGCACAAGGTCGTGAGTTTGCTCCCCAATACAAAAAAAAAAGGAAAAAAAAGAAAACACAGTAATAGGTGCACCATAGGTTTACCACGATTAGTTTATGGTGTAAAGCAGCAAGATCCACAGTAAAGGCATTTGGATTATGAACTCCAGGTAGAAAGATACTTCAAAGTTTGTATTCCCAGGCAGTATTCAGCTTGGGAGATGGATCAGCAAATCAATTTCATCCCTAGAAATTTATTTTGTAAAAATAATCACAAACTACAATGCTATTTAAAATAAAGAAAAACTAAACCTTGGTATATGTATGTATGAAGAAATTAGCATACAAAGGATGATATTAAATAATAATGACACAGAAAATACTTTAAATCTAGTGTTCAGAGAAATAGCAGATATAAATCTACACACAATATGACCTTGACCATAGTTTCAAAATATTCATCCACATGTTTTAAAATGATGACAAAGAAATTTCCCTAAGCTGTAGGACTATAAGAGACTTTTTCTTCTTTGTATCTTTATTTTCCCAATTTTAACAATATATTAGTTCTCAAATCAGGAATGGGAGTAGACAGTGTTACTGTATTTTTAAAATTTAACTTGATAAGAAGGAAAGCAAGAAAAGGGCAAGGAGAAGCCTTGTGTCTACTGGCACTCCTGTGGCTATGCTCTGCCCTCAGAGGATGCAGAGAGGGAAGAGACAGGAGTAGCAGCAGGTGGCTGGCACAAGGCCCAGGAAAGCAACTCTCCTTTTAACATCCTCCACCTGCAGCTTCATGGGGGTCCACTCAGCTCTGGGTATGGCTGCAGTGCAGAGGGAGAGTGGAGGTACTGGGCTGCTTTGGGGAGCTCTGACTGGGCAAGGTGAGAAGGGCAGGGCAGGGCAGGGCAGGGCAGGGCAGGGCAGGTAAGGGGCTGCTCATTGCTCTGACAAGGCCAGGAGAGAAGGGCAGAGCAGGTATGGAGCTGCTTGCTGCCCAGTTACTGCGGCTTGTGTCCTCCCAAAGCTTCATGTGGTTATAGGTGGGGCTTCTCAAAGGCAGCTGGATCTAGAGTGTCTGATGCTAGGATTAAGGTGATTACTAACTTAGTCCACTGAGGGTCTGGCATAGCGCTGGGTGTGGATAATAGGAAGGCTCACCCCAAGTGTGCATGCTACCCACCCTCAGGGCATGCAGCCCTGACAGAACATAAGGGCTGTTGTCACTTGCCGCTTGCTTCTTCACTACTTTGCTGCCTTCTGCTGCCATAAAATGTTTCTCCTCTGCTATGTCCCTCTGCCACACCACGGTGCTGTGCAGTCAACTGTGGACTGAAACCTCTACATACTGTGGACAAAAATAAACCTTTCCTCCTTTAACTTTGGGTGCTAGGCATTTTGTCTCAGCAAAAGTAACTAAGACACCAGCAGTGGCCCAACTCCAGCCTATGTAGGGATTGTGGAAGGTGATAAAAAGCTGGGATAGTTTGAGGGAAGCGCTCTGGGAAACTAAGTGCACAGGTAGCACTGCTTTGGGACCAAATGACAGGCCTGGCACAGACTGAAGATAACGTTCTCCCTTCATGCCTGAGACCACCTTGATGCCCAGGGCAGAGCTGAGCTAAACAGAGCAGCAGGACTAATGAGCAGTCTTTGGCAAGGAGTGAAGAAAGTGCAGGATCACCAAGAAACCCACCCAAACTGGGGAAAATGCATGGTGTGGGACTGCGTGGACTTGGGGGACACAAGGGAAAGGGGAGGATGTCCTACAACACTGCAGAGGGGACCCCAGCTCAAGAAAACATTGGCCCTACAGTGAAGGTAAAGACTTGGTGCCACTGGCTGTTTGGGTGAAGACAGCTGGCTGGCCCCCTGCTGTTCTTTCCTCTTACCTCCCACAGGCCTTTATGCACCCCACCTACACTCTAGTAGGCCCCCTGGGTCTAAGGGCGGTCCTCTCCCTTGCCCAATGATGCATTCAGGAAGCCAAGCCAGGTCAACAGATTTATCCAGTGTCCTAGGGGACCAAAGTTAATCATGGCGGTGAGGAAGGTCATACGGAGGCTTAGAGAAAGGAGGGTCCTCTCACTCAAGAAAACCACTGCCAGGAACATGCCCTGACTCAGAAGCCTTACGATGCCACAGCTATTTTGTCACCTTGAAGAAATCATATAGTGGACAGGAAAAAGACACAGGGAAAAAAATACACAGAATAAGCCAGAGCTGCCAAATTAACAACCAGTAGCAGCCTCATTGTTCAGGCTCCTTTGAGTCAGGTATCAACGCAACTGAGAGTACTTTAGTTGATATCAAGACACCAAGTCATCACTTCCACCCAGCATATCTCCCATCTCTGGGAAAAAACAAAACAAAACCCACTATGAGGAAGTAAAGTTCTGCAACAAACAAAGCTGCGGATCAGCCTCTCCCATACTCCATCCAGCACACTGACTGGTAGCCCTGGGCCACCTAGCAACCAGGGGGAGAAGGTAGAGCTGTCCAAGAAACACAATCTCCCCAGTTACTGGAGCTGGGCAGAGAGCTGTCAAACTCAGCTTCTGCAGGTCATCTCACAGGCTGCAAATCCCCGGAGTCAACCATAAAACTAGAGTTTTATGCAGGTGCATAAAACTGTGGTAGACCACATTCACGACACAGGAAGCACAATGTCACGTGGACATGAAGGTACAGAGCCAGAGCAAGCGGGGAGGGGCACCTCTAGTTGGAGCTGGGGGTTCTGGAGCCTCAGAGCCACTGCTTTCCTGGAAAGACTTCCGGGAGTCTCACAAAACCAACTTGGTGGCTGGGGCGGGGGGGGGCACCCCCCTCACCCTCAACCCAGTCCAAACCAAGGGCTTCTCCCACAAGGCTGTCCCTTCCTTCCCAATGTTCTTCTAAAAGAAGAGATTCTTACAGGATGGTCTCCCTGAGAGGCAGCAGACCAGACCCAGGAAAAGCCTTCCAAGACTGCCAGGAGCCACGTGCTGGAGGATCCTGATGGGTAGTCAAAGCTACAGGAGAAAACAGAAGCCTGGACTCTGATTCTGAGGTGTTAGGTGGTGGTACTGTTTTATCCACATGTGCAGCTTCCTCCTAGCACTGTGCCCAGCCCCACCCATGTCTGCCTCCAACACGGGGCTCCAGACGCCTAAGACCACCCACTGCCTCTATCCCTGCAGACCACAGAAGGGCAGCTCCTCTCCATGTAAAACCACCAGATTTGACTCATTACAGCACACCTAGGGGTTTCACAGCAATCCCTTCCCCATCCCAAGATGGAAAATCGGAGACCCATCTGAGTTCTATAAACTGGTTTTTTTTAGCACAATTTACCACAACTTTTCCCCAGAGGCCTCAGAAGCCCCCAGTTTGCTCAAGATTGATGAAAACAGAAACCTTACACTCAAGCACTAGCTGTCTTGTATACATGATTTCCTTTTGCTTTGCAAGACCTTATGAGGCTAGTTTGGGTCTCAATTTATAGCCAGAGAAATTAGGCCGAGTTCTGTCTGAGCTAGGCTTCTGATCTCCACGGCACCACTCACCCTCCCTGGTCTAGCTGCTATGAGGCCGACCTAGATGGAGCTTGGTGTTCTAAACTCAAGGACAACAGCTCGGGGTCTGTGGTCCTGAACTGAGCAAGAGAGGGTCCAAGCCCCAAGGCCGGTGGGGAGGTGGGAAGACCTTTGTGCTGTTCCAACATGCCAGGTGAGTCAGTTTCCATGTACCTAGCTGGGCCCCACTCAATTCTGTTAGTTCGGTTCTTAGAAAGGGAGGGCCAGGCAATATTGTGAAACCTTTATTTTCATTACTCAGCCCACAGGGCTACACTGTATAACTGCCTTGCGGCCACTTTTAGCTACATGAAGTTTTCTCACTTTCAGCTTTTCACTTCTGCCCAGTGTGCTCAACCTTCAGTTTCCATCTTCAAGGACACCATATAACCAGAATCTTCCTCTTCAGAAGTTAATATAACCCTCCCGCACCCCGGACCGCAGCACCTTGCGCACTCACAGTCTGCCCACTGCGCCGCTGCTGGGCTGCTGGGGATGGGGCTGGGCTGGAGGGTTTTGGAGGAGGCAGGGGTGGGTCTCTCCCCAGGTGAGCTCTTTCTTGCTCAAGGGCCAAAGAGAAAGAAAGTCCGTCAAGAAATTTTGCTTTGGTGAAACAGAGAATTCCAGTTGTGTGCACATGGGGTTTTCTAAACAAGCACATGGCTGCAGACAGCAAGGCCACACCTGCCACACTCCTGTTTGCCCAAGCCCCAAAGACCCTTAAGATTTCCTGGGCTTCTGAGAAAAGAATCAATTCCCACACTGGAAGGCGTTGTGGCAACACACCTACCCATCCCCACCTTGTGAAAAAGCTCCCAATCACAGCATGTTAAGAGGAATTGGCCTTGAGCATCCCAGGAAGTGAGGAAACAAGTTCCCAAGCAGGAGATGATGTCCCACTCATGCCAGCACCTGGCTGAACTCCCACAGGCAGGAAACAAATCATCTTGTTCCAGGTTGGGTTGGGCAAAGAATCCAGCTAATCTCAATTCTACACTATATTTGGTATATTAGACTCACAACAACTATAGAGATTCAGATTGATATGACCACAGGCATCTTGGTTGCAAGTATCATTCTGCTCACCAGGAACCCCTGGCATGCATCCCAAACTGAATGGGACAAATAAAATCATTAAGACAGCCGAGTGTGGTAAGCCAGCCACTGACCACCAGACTGTCTCTTAACTGGCACTGGACATACGGTTTTTGAGAAAGGCCAGGTACATTGACAGTGGTCTATCTTTGTCTAACTTAGTAAATAACCTCTTTCTCCTGCCTTATGGTATGAGCACTCCCCTGTCTTGCCACTGCCCAAAATATACTCCTGCCCAAAAGTTCATAACAAATTGTACTTTGTATAATCCTGGATACATCTGCCTCTTTTTTTGTTCTTTCAGCACTGTCCACTTTGGTACTTGGTTCTCACATACTGGGATTTTTCTTTTCCTTCTGTATTTGATAGGGAAGAACAGAAACCTCTAAAAAAGTTTACTTTCTCAACAGCACTTTCCTGTGGCTGAGCCACTGTGCTGAGGGAAGTAGGAACTGGAAAGAGAGTAACCATAAGCCCAAATGCCAAATGCTATTCTTCTTCCTATTCATGCTTCCATAGTTCTGGCCAAAATACATTTCATTGTACCTCTAGAGAGAAGCCCTATGCTTATAATCCCAGCACTTAAGAAGCTGAGGCAGGAGGATCACTGCAAGTTCAAGGCCAGCCTGGGCTGTACAGTGAGCTAAGAGCAGCCTGAAATACACTGTGAGACACTAGAGAAAGAGAGAGAGAGAGATTGACACACAGACAGACTGAGACGGACTCTTTGGCCTACTCCAGACTTGGGAATCAACCGGAAACTTTCAAAACAAAGTTAACCAAACAATACCTATAGCAGTAACTGTGAAACGAAGAATGAAACTGCAGGCCAGGTGCAAGAAACAGGACATCCTGCAGTTAAGTCCTCAATCCTGAGGCTCTGCCCTTTTGACCTCAAAGGTCTAGTGAGGCCCAAAGAAAGCCAGAGGAGGAGGACTTCCAGGAGAAGGGTCAAGGTGTCCGGGCAGAAGGCTGCCTAGAGACATCTGGCAGCTGTTTTCTCCTGGGCCTTGTTCCCCTGAATAAGGTACCACCCTTTCCTTGTCACTGGGGCACAATACCCAATACCCACAACTGAAAAGAAGAAAGATATATATTGGTTCACGTGTCAGTCCATAGTCGGCTGGTACTAAGGCAGAGTGGCCTGGCAGAGGGGCATGCCAAAGGAAAACTGTGCCCCCGATAGCAGCCAGAAAACAATGAAGTTTTGTGAACACCTCCCCTGGTAGAAATGCTAGAAATGCAGATATCTAGACCCCACCCAGCAGTGCTGAAGCACAGCCTGCACCTCAGTGGGTTGCACAAATGGCCAGTAGCAAGCCTGTGTAAAAAAGACATAGGGTCTTCCTTAGGGGCTTGAACCTGAGGCCTGTCAGCATTTAGGGCCCCAACAGGCCCTGCACCTTAGGCCAGAGGGAGAGAACTGGAGTATCTCACCACTTCCTCATTCCTTGCCTTCCCACATAGAGGCTGCAGAAAACCTTCCCTTGCCTGTAATAGTCTTGCACTTTCAGAAAGGAGTTGGCTTTGTAATCCCTTCTGTTTCTCATCTACCACACAGAGCCAACAATCCAATAACCAATACAGCACCTATCCCTGGGTCCTTACTCTGACCCTCAACCACATGGGCCAATGCCCCATGTCCAGGGAACACAGGAGCTGGCCCTGTTCACTGCCTGCCTTGGGAAAGCATTTTTCAATGCTTCCTGTCCTTGGTTCTCTTCCTTCCAACCATGGGGACTCTGGGATATGTGGCTGAGTGCAGATTTAGTACAGATATGAACAAACACATTATGGAATAGAATGGAAAATATAAATGAATTCCCAGAACAAAAGAGAAGACTTAGAAGACATTTCCAGGTTGTTAGCAGGTTGCTGCTCTGGGCCGTAGGGGCTGGGATGGTAAGGTGGGGAGGCAGCATCCCTGGGGGCTTTCCTCTGCCTCTGAGAACTTCAGAGAAAGGGTCAGAGAAAGGTCCAAGCCCACCGAAACTGTGGTGAATGGCCACACTATCCAGGGTGCCACAGGACTGCCAACAGCCTCTGGAGTACCTGAGGTCACATGCCAGCCAACAGCCTTTGGCTTCTTCAAGGATCTCAAGGCTCTAGCAAGTCTTCAGGAAAATCTATGTGCCTTGGAAGCTGTATAACCTTAAACAGAATCAAGAACATCAACGGGCACTGAGGGGTTCTGTGATTCAGTGCCCCCACAGATGAACTGGGAGGTCAAGGGAAGCATAAATATGAAGTCACTATGACTGGAAAATAGCCAAAGATAAAATACAAAAAGTTACTCTCTCTCTGTACTACCCACAAAATAGCTCAGGGCAGAGCCCGTGTCATTTGAACCAACACCACAGCTACAGTGGTTAGGAAATACAGAAGTGACTCATCAGAGGCATGTGATGAAATGTAGTGATGAGTCACCAAAGTCCACGGATGTCAGCTAAGACTGTGCCCTGGGATAAGCAAAAACAGCTCCTGGGACGCGTGCCTGTTTCAGAGCAGGTTTCACAAACCCCACAGGGTCATAGATTCAACCAAGGCAATTGGCCTAAAGGCTATTCAGAGGTGGACCATAAGAGTCAGCAATAAGAAATTGACTCAGAGTTTAGAATGTTGGTTATGCTCACAATGAATTCCATCCAGGACTGGGACCCACCTGGTATGGTTCATGTCAACACATCCCCAAGAGCCTCATTCACTCACAGGCTGGGCTTTTGGAAGATGACTGGATTATGGGGACATCAAACCTGACTAGATGTTAGGAGGTGGGGTCTGGTCAGAAAAGGCAGGACTCTGGGTCATGACCTGGAAGGGTCTATTTTTCTCCCTGGCTCCACCCTTCATTGTTTTCTGGCTGCTATCAGGGGCACAGTTTTCCTTTGGCATGCCCCTCTGCCAGGCCACTCTGCCTTAGTACCAGCCGACTATGGACTGACACGTGAGCCAAAATATATCTTTCTTCTTTTCAGTTGTGGGTATTGGGTATTGTGCCCCAGTGACAAGGAAAATGACTAAGATACCACCCAACTCTACTTTTTCGCTCTGGTCATTTTACTCCGAGTCAACCTCCTTAAAGAACCAGCCAAGAACCACTAAAAGAACTATCCAAGCTCATGGGAATCAGAAAACAGAGACATCCCTGCCACTCAAGAGTCACAAGAAATCCCACCCCAATGCCCAGGTCTCTCCTCAAGTTACTGCTGGCAGAATGGCACACAAATATCACAAAGACTTCCTGTCCTTTCTCAACTCCCTTCTTTTTGCCTGCCCTCAAAGGAAATGGATAAACCTGGCACCAGGCACCTTATATCCACTAGAAACCAACCTGGTGAGGAGAGGGCGTAGCAGCAGGAATGCCACTTGCTGGAAGGGCAAGCTGGAGCCCATCCAAAAGGTGTGAGGTCAAAGGACAAAGCTACTATCAGAACTTGCCCTAGCTGCCTGCCCCGACCCATAGCATCGGCTGATATTCAAAGTTGCCTAAATCTGATTAGGGCAGATCACCTCTTTTTGGGAGTCACACAAATTCCAAACACAATCCATGGCAGTTCAGGAATGGCAGCCGTCTTTTTAGTGGTTCACTAAAAAGAATCCATGTGAAACAGAGAGCCAGGGTCTGGGGGATAAGTTGCACTACACACCAAAGAACATCAAGTAATTAGTGAAAGAATACTGATCAGAAGCCTGCTCTATATTGACCCAAGTTACACAAGTAACCAAGATGCAGTCCCTGTCCTTGGAGGACACGAGGAGTACATGGTCCAGTGAAGGATGAACAAATGAACACTTAAATAAAACAGACTAGGCTGAACCTGCCATTTCACAGGTTAAAATTCATTAAATGTTAATAATTTATGCAGATATCTTAAATATCACTAGTAAGTCAGTAAGAACAGCAAAGGGAGGACTGGGGGTATATGTAGCTCAGTGGTAGAGTGCTTGCGTAGCATATATGAGGCCCCAACTTCCATTCCCAGTATCACAAAAGAAAGGAAGAAGGGAGGGAGAGAGAAAGAGGGAAGAGAAGGAAGAGAAAAGATCAGAGAAGACCAGAAGAGGACAGAGCAAGGGGCCCAACCCATCTCCACAGCAGGGTGGGGAGGGAGGGAGCAGCATGCAGAGTGGGAGGAGAAGCCCTGCACCAACATGGGAACTAGCTCCTCCACACATGACAGCAGCGGACAAACTAAAAGTAAGAAGAGGTGGTGAAATGGGGTGACTGGCAGGGGTTGATTGCTCAACCTCCCCATTTCTTCGTCCTTCTCTATGTACCTGCACTCTGCCAGAGGACCCCAAGGTCCTCCCACCTCCTAACCCTGGGTTCTTATGGCCGCGCAACCAGTGGAAAGCTAGTAGATTGGAAGCAGAAGCCCAAGGAAACAGTCGTGCATGCTGGCTGGGGTTCTTTCCCTCAGCCATCCCCGAGTGTGAATGCCCAGGCTCATCTGCTGGCCCCAGAAGGAAGATGATGGACATGAGAAAGAGACCAGCATTGCCCCAGTTAACCTGCCCAAGACCATCCTAGCCCAGCTGAGCCCAGACATCTCACAAAGTGAGCAAGCTGCCCAGTCACCAGCCCTAGCTGACTTGGCAACAAATGCAGGCAGCCACTGCACTGAGATTTGTGTTGTCACCCAGTGTCACAGTGGCAACAGATAACTGAAACAGTAGAGCAGGTGCTTGTATCTGTCAACTGAACAAACAAGTTCCAACTTCATTTTTAAAAACTATAAATGGTGAAAACTACCGTACCTTTTATAAAGGTTTTCTACAAAAATGTATCTTGCGCTATGAATCGACCTCTCCATCAGCCGCACTGGTGACATCTAAAAGAAAAACCAAAAGTGATTCACGAACTCAGATGAAAACGAGAGTGTCAGGAAGCCTTTAAAGGCCTGTCCCATACCCCAGTATTATCCACTCAACTTTGCTGAATACAAGAATCAACGGGCTGTGATGAAAGGGGGCAAGACCTAGTAAAAGCTCAGTCTGACACTAGGATCAGCTGTGCTCCTCCCTCTGCCTAAGCACCCCTCCCTAAAGCTGTGGGGACAAAGCAGGAACAGGGGCTGAGGGCTCATCTACAGAGGTCTCTTTCCCAGGAGAGCTGAGCTTCAACCAGAACATGGGAGACCCTGGTGAAACTGCCAAGTTTGCCCACAGAGGTTCACTATGAGATGGAGTGGGGTATCAAGGATTTAAACAGGGTGATTTGCTTTAAGAAGACTTCCTGAGTGTTGGAGACCAGGATGTACAGAGTTAAGATGCTGGACGCAAAAACTTCAGAATGTGCTGGAAAAGCTCACATGCACAGTGCTCTGAAGTCACCCTAACACCACAGCTGAGGCAGCCAAGGACACGGGCTGCTGACACTCCTATTCCAGAGCAATAAAGTTGCCAGCCTTAGAGATCAAATAGCTCTCTTAATTGACAAAATTTACTGCTTGGAGAACTTTTTTTTTTTTTTTTTTTTTTTTTTTGTCTTTTTTGAAATGGGGTCTCGCTATGCAGTTCAGGCTGGCCTTGAGCTCACTTTGTAGTCTAGACTGATCTCGAACTCTCAACGATCCTCCTGCCTCAGCTCTCGAATGCTGGGATTACAGGCATGAGCCACCATGCCCGGCTTGCTTGGAGAACTTTTTGAACTGAGTTTCTGCTCAGTTCCCACTCCTGCTTCAGTATCCCCTTTCCTTGTTTGAAAACCAAATAAACATGGGTTGTCCAGTGGAGCTCTTTGTCTTCACTTCTGAGAGAAAGTTCTGACTTTCCCAGATGCTCCGAAAATCACACTACTGGTCTCTTTTTATTTAAGCCATTTGCTGTCCACTTGTTTAGGAGATTGGAGCTAGGCCAAGACTCCAACAGCTGTATGCCAGAGATAGAGATGCAAGAGCACTAGGATGGGGTTGGTATTCCTGGAGCTCTGATTGTAGAAACTGGGAAGGTCTTATCACACACTTGAGGAGGATGACAGGACATTGCCTCTCTCTGCCAAGGTACCTGCACCCTCCACAGATGACCCTTCCCTTCACCCAGTGTCCCTTTGGGAAGAGGAGAGCCCCTTCCCTTAATACCAAGTGGACAAATTTCTCTCATGGAGCATGGCTCACAGCACCTGTGGGACCTGGACCAGCAGATCAGAGACACATTCAGAGGCATAACCCAGAAGCCCCCTAATTCTCTCCCTGTCCCTGCAAACCTCTATGCACCATTTTCCTCTCCATTCTCTCTGTATTTGCAGCTCTGCTTACTTTTTCCTGGCTCTCCCCCTGGTTCATTCCCCTACCTCTGTCTGTTTCTGCCTCCTTAGCAGGAGATTTCCACTTGGGGTCTCACTGTAGTTAGATATTATTAGATACAAGTGAGGTTTTCAATCCTGACTGCCCACTCAGACAAAAAGGGGAAAGCCAAGAGGAAAAGCACTACCTGCAGATCTTCTGATCTGTATCATACTTGGGGAGAAATTCATATTCACCAAAAATGTTCTTCTCACATCTTCCAATGATAAAAGACACAGATTTGCGTTAACAGAAGAATGGTAACTAAAGCCCTGGGTGCTAAAACCTGGATCAAACTGCCCAGCCCAGTGGCTATACCAACCTAACTGGCTACAGATATGTCCTGCACCTTTCATGAAGAGCCCCACAATGGTGTCTTAGGTTGTGCTTACAGTTTTGAGCCACAGGTACATTCGGAGTCTCCCAGACATCCTTCTTCTAAGATAGTCTGTTCCTAGTCACAACCCCACTGACCTGAGCAGTGCTGCCTACCCTGCGCTCTGCCTCAACAATTGAGTGAGCCAGGGCTGGCCATGGGCCCAGGCTGAATCAGATTTGTTCAAGAATCTGCACTAAGAGCCAGAGCCAAGAAAATTTGATCTCAAACATACAGACATCCAAAGTGTATACTGGACAGCTTGACAAAACACATTAGGCCTTATCTCCAGAATTTGATTTAGCAGTTCAGGGCTGGGGACAGAAAACTATGTACTTCTAACAAGTTCTCAGTATAATGCTGCTGTCACTACCAGCCCATACCAACTCTGATAAGAACTTAGTCAAATGTTAAGCCCAGCGGTCATGAAGATGTGAGCTCAGGATGGTATTAGGATGGCCACCTGGCCAGCTGATGCTGCAGGACAAGCGATACTGGGCCAGACAGAGAGGCTGTGCAGCACCTTGTAGAGTTTCCTCCCAGCAACCACAAACCCCTAATTTGAAGAAAGTTTTATCTAGCAAGGCTGAAGTCAAGTACCCGAAACATACCTGAGGACGAGTGTGTTGGTCCAGCATGGTGAGCTGTACATATGTCTGCAGCGTCAGACCCCATCGACAGGCATCATGGTACATCAAACCCTGCAGAAGGGACAACATGGCGTTTTACCGCAAAGGGGCACCTGCAGGACCCTGGTCTATCGGTTACTAAAAGCAGTTCAAGAAACCTACATGGGACTGGGCTGGAGCCAGAGGTGAACCCAGAACAGTAGCAGAATCCTCATAAAGGACACTATAATTATAGGACAGCCCAGTGACAGCTAGACTAGAATTTTCCCCAGGGGCCATGCATTCAGTCATTTAATAAAAGTTCTCTGAGTCTCCTGGGGTCTGTCCTCTACCTACCTGACAAAATGTGTGGGTTAACCTATTCTTACCATTCACTCTGCTCAGAACCTTCAGGCAGCTCCACATTGCATTCAGAATGTAACCCAATTCCTCATCACAGTCCACAGGACCTTGAGACTCACTGCCATCCTTGCTCATCTCCTACCATTCTCTCTCTCTGGCCAGTCAGCTTCCAACCACACATGCCAAATGGTCCACCTCAGGACCTTTGCATCTGCCACTCCTGATGTTTGAATTCTTCCTCCAGATGCCTGCAGTGCTTCCTCCCTCCTGTCTAGATCTCTGCTCAAATGTCACTTTATCAGACTGTCCTGTCTAAAAGAGAAGCCCACCTACCCCAAACACTAGTAGATGCAAAATTCCTTCTGTTCCACAATCCACACTAATCTTACTCTGTCCTTTTTGGGGGGTTTTGCTTTTGTTTTCTTGATGCAAACTTAAGATACTTCTATTTGTAAGAACTGCTATTTGTATCAAGGATACTCAGCCTTCTGAGGCTGTGATTCTTCTTTTTTTTTTTTTTGTCTTTTCATTTTTATCGGTACCGGGGATTGAACTCACGACCGCCTGCTTGCAAGGCAGGTACTTATGCCGCTGAGCTAAATCCCCAGCCCCTGAGGCTGTGATTCTGTCCAGTGATGTGGAACCTATAATCCCTGACATGTGCAACTCTAGCTGTCTTACCTAATAATCAAACCCTGGTTCCTCCCTGGCTCCTAGAGAATGTTTTTTGTTACACTGGCACTCTATCTGCTCCCACAGGCACATAGGTGAAAGTCTTTTCATATCTCTGTGGGATTCTTTACTCAAAAGCTCTGAGAGGTTGCCTTATTCATGTAACATCTCTTTACCTGCCTCAGCTTTCTTTATAGTTCCTATCACCACCCACCACAGTCTACATCTGCCTCCTGCCTTCCCATACTAGAATATTAGGCATGAGAGAAACATGGCTTGAACTGCTCACTGTCTCAGAATCTTGAACAGTACCTGCCACACAGAAGGTATGCAATCAATATTGGCTGAATGAATGAACAGGCAATCACCTTCTAAGACTCAATGTTCAAGCAAACAACTGTGAATAAAGCAGATACAGGCCCTTCCTGTAGGGGAACTCAGAGTCTAATAAACCACATAAGATGGCAACTGCACTACTAAAAACGAATGGGTAGCACAGGTCTCCAAGCCCAAGACTCAAACGTGTACCTGTCATACAGCAGAAGTGTGACCTTAGACAATTTATTTAAGTGGTAGTTTCCCTAACTGAGAAGGCTAGCTATTCCTACACAATGGAAGCCCGGAACCAACATCTCTTTGTTAAGCCCTCTTGGGCAGAAACCAGGTTCTATCTATCTCTTTCAAGGAAGCAGAGCAGAGCCTCCTGAATGGGAAAGGAAGGTGGACAGATACACACTCCAACCCCTGCTTTATGGGTTCACACTGAGAAGCACACAGATGGCTTCAGGAAGAATAAGAGGCAGCCAGTTCCTGGATTTTACCAGATACAAACCAAAATCCAGGGTTCAGCAATGAACCAGGTAGTATGGCTTGTGTCTACATGTCCCCCCAAGGCCTCATATGGTCATAGATGAGGCTTTCCGAAGGTGGCTCTAGAGTGTGTGATGCTGGCATTTGTGATGCTAGAATTAAAGATGTGTGATTACTTAGTCCACTGACTGGTGTGGATAACGGGTAGGCTCACCCTGAGTGATGCTACCCATCCTAATGGCATGTGTTTGGATACCAGTAGCTTGGATAGGATATAAGGGACAGAAAGAGGGCTGCTGCTATGGCTGGCTGCTTGTTACTTCACTATTTTGCTGCCTCCTTGCCTTCTGCCCTCCATGAATTATTTCTCCTCTGCAATGCCCCTCTGCCTTAGAGTCAGGGACCTATGACCTAAAACCTCTACAAACTGTGAGCCAAAATAAACCTTTCCCCCTTTAACGTTGAGTGTCAGGCATTTTGTCTCTGCAACAAGAAAATTAAGACACCTTTTTTCTTAATTAAGAGTTTGGTCCTGGGAGGTTAGGCCTAAGGGTAATTTTAGAAATCTAACAAGAGGTGCCTTGGCTCTGTACACCTGCCCGGACCTCAGAGATCTGCAACCTCAGAATCCCAATATACCACTATTTTCTGCTCGACCCTTCTGTTCTCCTCCAACTCAACTAATAATGAGAAAAATGTCTGCCCAGACTTGGGTTCAAGTTTTAGCACCATCTTCCCAGGTACTTAAGGAGAAGCTACAGCAGTGTTGGGGAATCTTTTAGAAATTGAGTACCAGACTGCAACACTGCAATTAAACCCAAATACTGAGGTTTTAGTTTAGGAAAAAAAAAATTCTACAGAGCTAGGTGTGGTGCTACACACCTGCAATCCCAGCACTCAGAATGCTGAGCAGGAGGATCACCATGAGTTCAAGGCCAACCTGGGTTACAAAGTGAGTTCAAGGTCAGCCTGAACTGCATAGTGAAACTCTGCTTCAAAAAGATCAAAAACAAAACAAAACAAAAACCCTCTATATTAACTACATTAACATCTCTTGTTTAAAAAAAAAAAACACAGTACATACACCACCTTTGCCACCACTAAACCTGAGTTCCACACAAGAAGCTACTCACCAGAGGATTGTGGCCATGGACATTTCTCCACTTCGGCACAGGCTCCATTAACACCTGGAAGAAAAGAAAACACTGAGCAAGCTGCTAGCCCAGTTAAGCCCTGTGATATAGTGTGCAAGTGTTGACAGAGAGAGAAAGGCACTATCAGGATCTGGCTGACCAAGCTGGGCTCAAACATCTGAGCAACCTACTCTGTGAAGCTACAACTCCATCTAGATATGGAATTGTAGCTCCTCATGGAATTTCCAAAGGATGAGTGATCTACCTAAAGCTGACCTGCTCCCATACCACAGAAGAACCAGAGGTCAGGTCCCTGAGCCAGACATCCTGAGCTGGGATCTGACCCTACCACACACTAACCATGTGTACTCTGAACCAGTCACAGTTCTCCAGAAAGGCAGGACCAACAAGATGAACGTAGAAATAGACAGATGAGGGACAGGAGATCCCATTTGACCCAGCTAATCCCACTTCTGGGTATATTCCCAGAAGAGCTGAAAACATCATACCACAGTGATATATGTGCACACATGTTTATAGCAGCACAATTTGTAATAGCTAAATCTTGGAACAACCCAAATGCCCATCAATCAAGGAATAACTAAAAAAGATGTGGTGTTTTTATACAATGGAGTACTACTCAGCTATAAAGAAAGATCACATTGAGGCTTGTATAGGTAAATGGATGCAACTTAAGACCATACTCATAAGTGAAATAAATCAAATTCACACATGTAAATACTGTATTGTCTTCCTAGTGTGACAGAATGAAAGAGTAAATAAGATTCAAAATCTTCAATAAATATTGTGAAAGGGAAAGAAACTGATCAAAGAAGAAAAATAACTCAGGGAAAAAGGAGAAAAGGGCAAAGAAAAAAGATATAAATTATATATATATATATATATATATATATATATATATATATATATATATATACATACCGTTAAGGTACCTAAACTAATTCTATTAGTTTTTGAAACAAAACAGTTAATATTCATTGGATTAGATCAATTTTGCATGTCTATATTGGAGAAACTCTTCTGAAGACAACTATGCAAAATAACAATCTTCATTAAGTTCCTACCACCTTGTTTTGAAAGCCTACATTGTTACTGTCTGGGTTTTTTGTTGTTGATTTGTCTGTTTCTTGTTTTTCTTGTATTTTGTTTTGTTTTGTGTTTCTCTCTAATACAGAAAGGACAGATATATATGTATAGGCTTATACATCCTAGAATTTCCCCTATATAGTTTATAAGAATTGATTTTATTATGTGTGATGGTAAAAACAGCTATTTTGAAGAAAACAAGACATTATGGTAGCAAGACACTGCTGATTTCCTAACATCTTATTTTGAAGTTCTATAATGCTTTGATTCTTTTATTTTATTCTGTTGTATTCTATTTGATTTAATTTGTGTGATAGTATAGATGACTGTTTTGAAGAAAACGAGCCATTACAGTAACCACTGTTCATTTCCTATTATCTTGCTCTGAAGTCTCATAATGCTTTCTTTTCTTTTTTTTTTTTAAATTGGTTTTAGTCTGTTTTCTATGATTTGATTTCAATACATGTGAAGGTATAGACAGCTATTTTGAAGAAAATAAGAGACATTATGGTAACCATTGCTGATTTCCTGTTGTCTTCAAGTGCTGTGTTGCTTGCATTATTCTGTTCTGATTTGTGTTGTTCAGTTTTGTTTTTTCATTTGGTTTTATTTTATTCTCTTTAAAATTATAATGTAAATTTTTAAAAAAGAAACAGACATATGAGAGGGAATTAATTAAGGAAATTGCTTCTTGTGGAGGCTGAAAACCCTACCTGATGACAGGCAATGTGCAAGCTGGAGTCTGGAGTCCCTGAAATGCTGGTAGCATGGCTCACTCCAAGTCCAAAAACTCAGAA
Organism: Cavia porcellus; assembly: GCF_034190915.1. Taxonomy (NCBI): domain Eukaryota; kingdom Metazoa; phylum Chordata; class Mammalia; order Rodentia; family Caviidae; genus Cavia; species Cavia porcellus. The sequence goes on from NW_026947487.1 coordinate 98,773,160, forward strand.
TCAGCAAAGTCAGTGGTGTAATTCTCAGTCTGAGGCTGAAAGCCCAAGAACTCACACAGCCTCTGGTGTAAGTGTGGCCTGAACTCCCAAGACTGGACATCCTGGACTTCTGATATCCAAGGGTAGGAAGAAGCTCCAAGACAGAGACACAGGGAATCTTTTTCTTTCGTTTTTTGCTCTATCCAGGCCTCTAGCCAACTGGATGTGACCTGTCACACTCAGTGCATTGACTCACACATCAATCTACCTGGAAACACCCCCAACATACATCAAAACAATGATTTACCAGTTCTTTACTAGTCCCCCTTAGTCATGTGGGATATATTCTACAACCCCAGTGACCGTCTGAAACTGTAGCTATTACCAAACCATATACCTACATACATATATGTTTGTAGGAATATATATATACACATATACACAAAATAAAACCAATCAAAACAAAAGAATCATCTGTGTGTGTGTGTGTGTGTGTGTGTGTGTGTGTGTGTGTGTGGTTTTTCTCCTATGTATACATGCCTACAATAAAGTTTAATTTATAAATCAGACACAACAGAAGGTTAACAGTTAATAAAATACGATAGTAATGTATTATAATAAAATTGCCAGCATCACTACTCTTGTACTTTAGACTATTATTAAGTAAGGGTTATCTGAATATAAGCATTGGAGTACAACTAACTATAGCTGATCTGATAGCCAAGATGGCTACTAAGTAATAGGAAGGTAGCATACACTATAGGATGGAAATGCTTGACAGAGGGATAATCATGTCCTGAGTAAGACAAAGAAAGATGCTTCAAGAACATCCTTCTATAGTAAATAATTCAAAACCTTATGAATTGTTTATTTCAGAATTTTCAATTTAATATTTTCAGGCTGTGGGTGACCTCAGATAACTGAAACCACAGATAAAGGAGGGACTACTATATTCTTTCATTAAGAACACTTCAAGTCAAATCATTTTTAAGTTTCAAACTGAAACCTAAAATTAACTATTACACATGTAAAATTTGTAAGTCAATTAGCCTCACTGATCCTTGGTTTCCTCATCTGCAGCTTAGGTCTCAAAAGTACATACTTTGAGAAATTACTCAGGTAAGAATGAAATCAATTAGATAATATGATGAACAAATAGTCCACTGCCTGGCATATAGTATTGTACTTGTGGTACAGATGTTAACCGCTGTTATCACTGTTAACTGGCCCTTACAGGGTCTTCAGGGAGTATATTACCAGAAATTACCAGAAAAGGTAGTGGGAGTCCCTAAGACTCCTTGTTCCCCAGGTTTGATGATTCACAAGACAAGACACAGCATACAACATTCACAACTAGGATTTACTACTATGAAAAGATACAGCAAATCAGCAAAGAGAAAAGGTATCTCTGAAGGAAAAAAGTATCCTCACTGGTGGGAATCTTTCTACGATCTATGTTCCCATTCACTAGCCAAGGGCCAGTTTTGTAAGCAGGCCTCTGTACAGCCAACAGTCTCGGTCAGTCCTAGGCTCTACTATCAACACTTTCTACATGGTAACACTGAACACAAGATAATGTTTACTATCTTTATCAAACCTTTATTTTAATAAAGTAAAGACTGGGGAATAAAAACAAGGAATGAAGCAAAGAGAATGACTGTAACTGCATGAAAACTGTGGTACAGTCTGGTCATTTCTAACCTAAAAATTTGATATCCAAAATTTTTTGACTGCTCACATGATACCACAAATGGAAAATTTCATGCCTAACCTCACGTGACAGATTACAGACAAAAGGAAGGCACACTAAAGATACTATATAAACTTCCCTTCAGGCTACATGTACTGCATAATCATATGATATAAATTAATTTCATGCTTAGACTTGGGTTCCTTCCCCGAGACACCTCATTAAGTATATGCAAATATTCTAAATCTAAAAACATACAAAGCCTGAAACACGTCTGATCTCAAGTACTTTTTTAAAAGTTAGCAGGGTGTGGTGGTACATGCCTGCAATTCCAGCACTTGGGACACTGAAGCAAGAGGATTGAGTTCAAGGCCAACCTGTGCTCACACTGCGACCTTGTATCAAAAAATAAATAAATAGACGCCAAAGATTACACCCCTAAATTCCAGAATAAGGAAGAAGGATCACAGGCCTGGTGTAGAAATAATTTTTAAACATCTGTGAGGTTATTTTAAGTGGCTGCACTTCCATATCCCCTTCCTTGGACACTAGTATCTCAGACATCACACTGTAACATTTTAGCCCTACTCAACAATCTGATTTTTCTTCTTTTAATGTAGACTCTTTTCCTAACCAGACTGGGAGGCGCTGTATACCAGCACTTTCTAGTGTAGGCTGGCCACAAATCACATGTGGCTGTTACGTTTTAGTTTTATTATGCTTTTAAAATTTCTGTTATAACCCTGAAATGTGACTACTGATGCTCTTTGACTTATAATGAGGTCATATCCCAATAAATCCATCCTAAATTAAGAACACCTCTAGTTGAAAATGCACTTAATACACTCAATCTATTGCTCATCAGAGTAGTCTACTGAATGTGTACTGCTTTAGCACCACTGAAGAGTTATAAAATCTCAAGTCAAATCATTTTTAAGTTGCAGACACTCTGTAGTCCAAAATGATAGATGCAGGATGCACAAAATATATCAGATTCCAGATTTAGTAGAAAAAATAGAATGTAGAAAACTCAATGGTTTTGTTTGTTGGTTTGTTTGTTTGTTTTCGTACCAGGGACTGAGCTCACGACCTCAAGATTGCCAGGCAGGTACTTGTGCCACTGAGCTAAACTGCGGACCAATTTTTTTTTTTAATCTTGACTACATGTTGACCTGATAATATCCGGGCTATCTTTTGTTAAATAAAATGCTCTTAGACAGTAAATAAAATAAAATGTTCTTTTTAATTGACACTATTAAAGATGTTAAATTATATATTAAATAATAAGAAGCAGAAAGCTAGATATTTTGCAAATGGGAAGGGACCAAGAGACAGAGGGAGAGAGGCAGGAAGGGAAGAGAAGGGTATGAAAAAAGAAGATGTATTATGTACGTGTAGCAACTGCCTATAAGGAATGTGATCATTACATACCATAAACACATCCTAATAAAAAATAAAAACTAGTAAATTAAAGATAAAGACAAGTTTTAAAGCTTTAAAAAAATAACAAATTTTTAATTTAAAAAATTAGAAAAAAGAAATGGTACATTACAACTAAGGATATAGATCAGTGGTGGAATCTTTGCCTAATATGCACAAGGCCCTAGATTCAATCCCCACTATTATTTAACAAACAAAAAAAATGAAATGTTGAATTACATATATGGCTTACATTAATTCCTATTGGACAAGGTTATTTTGTTTCCTCTATAAATTATCCTATCAAACCTTTTCAGGTTTCTCCAAACCTCGTATAAATGTCATACCTCGACATCTGTTGTATTGGAGAAGAACTCCAGGCATGTTGTCTTCCCACTTGCAATATTACCCTCGACACAGATCTGACAAAAAAGAAATGTGTATCAGAGCCAGAAACCAAGCACCTAAGGCTGTGGTGACAAACCTGCAGCACGCATGCAGCAGCAGGCAATGCAGGCATCTCTGCAATGATGTCCCGAATTGTATGAGTTGTGTTTTCTAAACTAAGGCCTCAGCATTCAGATTTAATTGCAGTTTTGGCATTTTTTAATAAATTAGCAGGTTTTAGGTTACAATTTTGGTACGTGGTCTCTAAAAAGTTCTCATCACTGACCCAAGAAAACATGAGGCAATTTCTAGGGAAAGGCTCAGGTGAACAGCCTAACTGGGTCTGTCCAAAGGCATAGGGAACCAAAACCCTTCCTCAGGAAACTTCTAAGGTCCCACAGTAAGGACAAACCACACCCCACCAAGTCACCCAGTGCCAACCTCAACGGTCCTTCCAGAGCAGACCCTTTATATCAACTCCTACCCCACACACCTTGTCCACCCAGCCCACTCTGCCCTTCCCTAATTCTACCCTTCAGGCTGCTCCATTTCTAGTATTTAGAACTCTTAGGAAATGACTACTTCTCAGAGGTGTCTTCCCGGTGTTGCTGGTTTTGGGGTTTCCAGTTTGCTGAAAGATCCTACCTCTTCAATTTGTTGGGGATGAGAAGTTGCTGCCTGGTTGGCCCAGTCCCTGATTCTTTGGCACTGGCCCACAGTACTTTCTGTGATCCTTAGACAACCTCAGTCTTGGAACAGCAGAATTAACAGCTGGTTAGAACAATTATGTCACTTTGGCTATAGTGGTATAATCAGTAACAACAATAGCATCAAACACAGCCTAGAAATTGACTAACTGCTAGCTTGTGCCTATAATCTCAGCACTTGGGAGGCTGAGGCAGAAGGATCACCAGCCTGGGTTACATAGTAGGTTCAAGGCCAACCTGAATTACATAGTGAGACACTGACTCAAAAAACAAAAAAAGACAAACTGAGATAACTGCTAATTTGCCACTTTTAACTATCTGAACTAGATGTGTGGTTACATAACAAAATCTAGAACAAACCAAAAAATTATATGAAGTAAATAAGTCCTCAATGATGTTTTGCCTTCAGGGGAGAAAATTTAAAAGGGGCTAGGAAAATACAGAGAAGTAGAAAAGCAGGAAAAAGTTAGAAACAAGGCTGGAGGACAAAAGGGGATCATGCAAACTTTGGGAAACTGGTGCAGAAGACAGGAGGGAAGGAGAAAAGGAAGAAATAAGAACAAAGGAGCTAGAAACCATATTCACACTCATATGAAAACAAGATCAATCAATGAAAGGGAAAAAAATCCACTTCAGTTTTGTTTCTGCAGCCACTTGTAGACAAGTGTGAAGACAGAGTCCAGATCTGTGTTGATTTATCCCAACAAGCCAGCAGTAGCTTTACAGCAGGGTAATGGATGATTTCAGTGAGCCTGCACCTTTATTTCCCCTGAAGTTCAGGCTGGATTCTGGTCACGAAGCTGAGCCCAAACCCATCCAGCCTGCAGCAGTCAGCTCACTTTTGCTTCTGCAAGCTTGAACTCAGCTAGGAGCTGCTAGATGGATCCTGTATTTGTTCTGAGTTGGCCCCCCTCAAAAATGGCTCCCAGCTCTCACCACTCACCCCAACTACTGTAGTGCTTCTCCACCACTGTTCCCTTCCACTGCTGTCTCTCTCCATGGAGGCCTCTGGTGGTGCCAGTGCCAGTAATCACCTGTGTCTGCAGGTTTGAACCGCCCCTGTCACACACTGATTTCCTACTCAGGGAGAAGGCTTCAATAACTACCCCCTTCTTCATTGGAAGAGTCGTCCTTCCCCAACTCCTGCGGGCATCCATTCTTGCTTCAGATCCTTCCTGGGTGCAGGGGACCCACTTCCCTCCTTCTTGTCTTCCTTATGTGGCTATATTCCAGTGTCTGGCAGCAAGTCAGGCTCTCTGCTGCTCACCACTCCACCATCTTCCCAGAAGCACCCCCCCCCCACCTCACCCCATTAACTAGAGTCCAATCAATGGCTTTGTGGTTGGGAAACACATTGTTATGATTTAGACAGAGAATGGTCCATCCAAACCTCATGCCTCAAAGGAAAGGCCGTGGAAAGTGACTGGATTAGCAGGCACTACTACTCCCAACTCACTTCCAGGAGCTGACTCCTGGCTAGAGGCCATCACTATGGGTGTGACCTGGAGGGGCGTATTTTTCTCCCTCCTCACCTTCTCCCTTCTCTCTGTTTCCTGGCTGCCTTGAGATGGACAACTTTTCTGCCTCTTTGCCACACTCTTTTTGCTTTGGAGCCAGCCACCTGTGGACTGAAAACAAGAGCCAAAGTAAACTCCTTCTTTAAGCTGTGGGTGTCTGGTATTATGTCTCAGGAATGAGAAAAGTGACTGAGGGCTGGGGATTTAGCTCAGCGGCATAAGAGCCTGCCTTGCAAGCAGGCAGTCGTGAGTTCGATCCCTGGTACTCATAAAAAGGAAAAAGACAAAAAAAAAAGTAACTGAGATACACATGTATGTTATCTGGAATCTAACTCATGGCTTTATACAAATAAATAAATAAGCACTCAGTCAAGGACTGGAAAGTATTAGAAAAAAAGAAAACAACAAGAATTTTTGTCAGAGGCCAGGCCATAAGATGGACAACATATATAACATCACATCTAACCTCCCAAAAAGACCTGTAGAAGAGGACAATGCAAGGACACTTGAACCCACATCAGGCTCATGCTAACTGCACCTGGGAAGGATGTGGGTGGAGTGCCACCAGTCACCTGGGATCTTTCTATACTAAAGACCAAGGACCTCCTCCAAATAATTCACCATTCGGACAGAAGGCAGTTGAGGAAGTGGTACAAGCCCTGGTGATGGATTAGAACTACCCAGAAAAGGGCTAGGGATTTAGCTCAGAGGCGTAAGCGCCTGCCTTACAGGCAGGCAGGCAGTCGTGAGTTCAATCCCTGGTACCGATAAGGAAAAAAAAAAAAAACTACCCAGGAAACTTTAAAAAGCCCTACAAGGAAGCCACAACCCAGACCAATCATACCACAGTCAGTGAAGAGAGGACTCAGGCCAGCAAATTTTCCTTTGTTTTTGTTTTGTTTTGCTTTGGTGATACTGAGGACACTAAGATCTGCATAGTGAGCTACATCCCCAACCCCCTTTTTTTTTTTTTTTTTTTTTTTTTTTTTTGTCTTTTTCCTTTTGACCGGTACTGGGGGTTGAACTCACGACTACCTGCTTGCAAGGCAGGAAATTATGCTGCTGAGCTAAATCTCCAGCCCCTGTCCCCAACCTTTTTAAAAATTGTTTTATTTTATTTTAAAGATAATAAAACCCAACAAAACAAAACAGAATAAATCCAATCAAAAGACAGCAGTGAAATTGGTACAGAACTTCAAAGCAGGACAATAGGAAAACAACAATGGCTACCATAGTATATCTTGTTATCTTCACAACAGTTGTCCATTCCATCAGATATAGCAAAACCAAGCCAAAACAAAACAGCATAAAACCTATCAAAATAGCATAATGAATAAAGCAAAAGAACTAACTGGAACAAAACAAAACAGTGAGAACAATATTGGATTACAAAAACAAAATAGAAGGAAATCCCCCACATTTGCTAAACTGCACACCATTATCCTCCTTATAGATGCTCAAACTGCCAGCCCCAGGCCTGCAAAGTCAACCAAACAGAACAAGCACTCAACTGTCCGCTGTACCTCAGTTGCCACCAACTCAGCCTGTCCTCCCAGCCAGCCAGCCCCCAAAGTGGATGGGGCAGTAGGGCGTGGAGCTGGTGATTCTCAGCCCTAGTGCATAGGCTCACAGCAAGCATTAACTAACTTGTCTCTTCCTAGGCTGCATAGCTTACCAGAAAGGCTGGTTAGTTGGCCTGTTGGTCAGCTCCTCCCAGTTCCAGTATGGCTGATTCTCGTGAAGTGCAATCTGACTTTTTCCCTAGACTTCTTTTTTTGTGGTACCAGGGATTGAACTCACAACCTCGCACTTGCCAGGCAGGCACTTATGCCGCTGAGCCAAATCCCTGGCCTCCCTAGACTTCTTTAAATGTTTTATTTACTTTGAGACAGGGTCTCACTAAGTCACTAAATTGCCCAGATTGGGCTCAACTTAGGATCCTTCTGCCTCAGCCTCCCAAATGCTGAGATTAGAGTCATGTACTACCACGGCAGCCTCTCAATAACTTTTAAAGCCCCTCCAGTGATTTCAAGTACAGGCAAGGCTGAGTGCCTTAGGACTAGAGTAGAGTTTCACAGTGTGTAGTTCCTGACACATCAGAAGCACTAGCAGAGCCAGTTTTGATTTGCTGTGCTGGGAATCAAACCTAGGGTGCTGAATTCAATAAGCAAGCATTCTACCACTGAACTCCAGCCTCAGCCAGAGAGGACCTGTGAAATATGAGGTAGCACCAGACTCTGAGTTGAAGTCATCTGACCAGCTGTCCTACACTGCTGGCCAGGTTTGGCTCAGCCAGGCACTGCCGGTGACATAAGACAAATGGCTTCAGCTCTAGCACAGCACATGAAGGAGTGGGCATCTCCACATATGTAAGAAGACAAACCAGCTCCTGAGAACACTCAGACATCCTGTGGGGCGCACAGAGTTAACAGTAGGAAGCACCCTGTTGCCTGGTGGCCTGGTGGTTTATGTAAACCCGGGATGGAAACACCTAGAGGAATGTGGGCCACTTGGGCTTTATCCAAAATACTAAACAAGGCAGAGGAAGCACAAAGAATTCACATCTAGGCCAGGCAGGCCCCTTCTCTCAACCCCTAGTAGAGCCCCAGTCGCTCTACATAAAACAGGCCATGAATGGCCATCTCACCTTATCACACCCACTATACCTACTATGAGTGGAATCCAGCAGGCAGAAATCTGTCATTGGCAGTGAAGTTCTCCTACCATGATCCTAATGGGTATCCAGGAGGACTGACAATCACCCTTCCAATAGATGCTAGGCCACCTTCCAGTCCCAGGTCACTGCCAGCCCCTTCCTTTAGAACCCAAAACCACAAAATGAGCCCAAGGTAGTGTGCGAAAGGCCACAAAGAGAGTCCTTTACAACATTACTGGATTTAGTATTATTCTATTGCTGATCTCTAAAGAAAACTACTTTTTCTCTTCTTGGATATTTAAAAAGAGCTCAACCTAGACATCATTTTACACAGACTCTTTCTTTCCTGTGCACTGCAGTAACTAGTATGTTGTTCAGATGAGGCCTTCTTCCAAAATACTTGTCCCTATTCCCACTGTGAAGCCTTAAAGAGTTGGAAAATGATCTGGAATGAGGTCAACTAAACCTCCTACTGGTTTAGAGCAAGCAAGGCATGAGGAATAGGAATACAGATGGGATAAAGTCAAGAAAAAGAAGGCTTTCAGTTCTGCTTTAAAGCGTTATCTAAAAATATTAAGAGGACTCATGCCCATTAAATGAAATAAAGCCATAAAGTAGGAAATGTCACATATAATCTCAATACCAAGAAACAAACACTGTTACATTCCAGCTTATTTCACCCATGCATATTGCTTATCTTTGGGTCTTTCAACTGCTTAGTGAAGGCTACTCTGTGTCAAGCACTGAGTATTCAAGACACAGTCCCATACCCAACTTACAGGCTTATTTTGGTTCACTACCAGTCAGTCACTCGTCTGCTGGCTTCAAGGCAGAGACAGGATAGCAAAAGGGCATGGTAAAGGAAAAGGAACTTACTCACGGCAGCCAGGAAGCAGAGAGGTGAAGGACAGGGAGAGATACCCTTTCAGGTCACATCCTCAGTGACCACCTCTTCTAACCATGCCCCACCTCCTAATGACACATGCCATGTCTGCAGCAGCAGATTAATTCACTCATGAGTACCATGACTCACTCACTTTTTAAAAGTCCCACCTGTGAACACATGAGATTTTTGGGGGGGACACTCTAAATCAAAAGCTTAACACATACTTGTGGGAGACAACTTGAGTGACTCCCCTTGAATGCAGAATGACTGCTGCAACTTTGATTATATGAAGACTTATTTCTTTATACTGGTATGTATAGGGCTGACTATGGTATTTTTTTCTCTCTTTAATTGGCTCTAAGCATTGCAAATAAAGCTAGCCAAGGTACTGGTATGTAATCTCTAAAGCCATCAGACAGTCTCCTCTTTTCTCATAGTGCTCTCTAAAATATATAAGCATAGCAGGACGGCAGAGCCAGTCGGCTCCAGGAATGTCAACTGGGTACGAGCCTCAAGATCAAGAGGCTATGACTCCCCAGGGTACAAAGGTTTACATATCAGAAACCTAAGCAGCAGCCTCCTAAAACAATTTAGTTGCTTAATTAAATTATACAAATTGATCCTTCTGTATATCTCTGAATTTTGCAGAGATGCTTTTCTCCCTACCTGGCTAGCCAGCTCAAGTTCCTCGCGTATTTCTGGCCATTCTCACTGTCACTCATCCTTGAGCTACCTGCTTCTTCACAAGATAATAAATTCTGGGAGAGGCCTAGGATCGAGGCCTTTCTCTGCACATCCTCGTGGGGACTGGACTTAGAACCCCTTGGCTGCCATTAACTTTGAATGTGTCTTGGTGTCTTTACTCTTGCTGTGGGTTGCATTGGAGGTGGTACATTGGAATTAATTTGCTGGGATTTCAATAATGTCTCAATGGAATTACAAATATAACTTTTAGGATTGTGAGGAAAACTGGAAAAGGGATTACAATACTTGGATAACTGTACTCAATATCTGGTATTACAATACTACTGTGGATGTTACACTCTGTCAACTGTTCTATAAACTGTGATGTGGTGCTCAACTTTTGGATCCTGTAACAGTCTTATGTGACAGCTACACACAAGACAAGCATCTTCAACATCCTGGCCATCTCTCCTCACCCAGCAACACCTACCAACCAGTAATTCCTTTGGGCCCTACCTCCTATCATCTTTCATATCTGTGTCCATCTCCCAACCATTAGCTAAATGCTCTACTCCTTGATGAAGCAGCCTCCTGCTGGCTTCACCACCTCCAGTCTTGACTTCCAGGACCCTCCACCATGGTCTACCACCATCTCTCCCTACAAGGAAACCAAATCATATTTGCATGGAAGTGCTGTGGCTTCAATGTGCCCCCATAGTTAGTGTCCTGAAAACCTAAACTCCAAATAGCAGGACCTTCAAGGGGTGATTAGGTCATAAGGGCTCTGTTCTCAGAAGGATTGATGCTATTATTGCAGGAGGGGGTTCCTGATAAAAGGATGAACTGGAGTTCTCTCGCTCTATTTTTCCCTTGTTCTCATTCTGACTCTTTTCCACTATGGGATTAGAAGAGTGCATATGCGATAAGAAAGTCCTCACCAGATGCAGTACCCTTGATCCTGGACTTCCTAGCTTCCAGAACACAAGCCAAATAAATTTCTGTCCATCATAGGCTAGCCAAGTCTATTATAGCAGCAGAAAACCAAGACAGAGGCTAAAGTCCTACTGTGGTCCTGTGTGCTAGGATCTATTCCCAACACTTCCACATACCCTCAAGCCCAGCCGCCTCCCTAGGTCCTGGCCACAAGTCCAAGCCTGCAAGTTCTTTTCCTTCTGTGACCTGCACCTGTACCTCAGTTCCCTCTATTCCAACTCTTCCACCTCCAACTCTCCTCCACCTCTCAGGAAACAGTAAGGCTTTTCAAAGCTTCCCTAACGGGTCAGCCCTCTTTCTTACAGTCTCCAAATTCACAGCTGCCCTAGATCTACCATTGACCTCTTTACTGCCATCTCCCTCCCTAATGACAAGAGCTGATTCTCAGGTCCTCATGTGCTAGCCAAGGACCTCCCACGCAGGACTCCCCACGAATTGAATGGTTAGGGGCATCACTGAGCCCATACCACCTCCTACTTAGAGAGCAGGGGTCAGACCACATCCATAAAGCACCTACAAGCCCAGGCTATATCAATATTAGCTCACTACTTAATACTGCAATAATGCACTAATTCCTATCCAGTTTAACTCTGTGTCCTTCTCTCTATCTACAGTGCTGCCTGCTGTACCTTATCCTCTCCTCCAGTCTTATTAAACTTCCATTAATCTCAATCATTTCAATCACTAGTACTCTTCCTATGAAGTTACTCCCTCCTAGGCCCTCTCCATCACTCTGCGATGCCAGGAGTCTACCACACCTTCCACCCTTTGTAAAGCCTGGCCAAGGGAACAACCACAACCAAGCCACTCCTTCAAGGACTCCCACTCAGGACTTCATAGGAATCAAACAGTTAGGGGCATCACTGAGCCCATACCACCTCCTACTTAGAGGGCAGGGGTCAGACCACATCCACGAAGCACCTACAAGGCCAAGCTACATCGATATTAGCTAACTACTTAATACTACAATAATGCACTTCCCACTGCCTTAAGAACTTTAGTCCCCAGAATGGTAGCACATTCTTGTAATCCTAGCACTTGAGAGGCTGAGGCTGGAGGATCACTGCAAATTCAAGATCAGCCTGAGCTACAAAGTGAGCCTAAGGCCAGCCTGAACTGCATAGGGGACCCTGTCTCAAAAAGACAAAAAAAGGAAAAAGGAAATTTAGCTCCTGGATTGAAGGTGACCAAAATATTGGCCCCAATCCCAGCCAGTTTAAACACCCAGGGATATTCCCATGAGCATGTCCAACATGAACTTCCTTTGCTTTCCAGCCTCACACCAATCACAGCTCCACCTCAGAGCCAGCACCTCAGATCACCTCCATGACAGAATCCACATCAGAAGACCCTCATGGGTGCCCTCTGGTCCCACCCCATCTACCAGTTTGAGCACAGGACTACAGGAAGTGACCAGCATACTCCCCTCACATGTTGGCTGCTCTACCCAACCTTCCCTACACAAGATGAGCACTTTTCAATCCTTTTACAATTACCCTTGAAGGATTACCTTTGGGAATCCAATCTAGCTGAAAGATAAAAGTAGATATATGCTCCTACCTATGTAGACTCTGGAAAAGGACAAACAAGAACTTGGTAACAGAGGCAGCCTTCAGACAATGGACCTGAGACTCAGTGATGGAGATAGATGTTTTTGTTTTGTCTTGCTTTTGTTTTGTTTACGAACCCAACATCTTCACACTGAGCTACACTTTCAGCCCTTTTCTGATTTCTGAGACAAGGTCTGAGTAAATGGACCTGGCCTGAATGTATGATCTTCCTATCTCAGCCTCCCAAACCACTGGGATTATGTAAGTGTGTCACGGTGTTAACAAGCAGCTGAGTTAGTTAAAAATATTATAGTCAGACAGAGATAGGCCCTTGAAGGAACCAATCCTGAAGTCCAGATACCTTGCAACCCTGGAGGAGACAGACACCTCTGCTGAGGGCCAGATTTCAAAACAAAAGGCAAAACAAATGCAACAAACACCCTACGTATAAATATCAGGGATTGATATTCTAAATAGGTATGGATCACCTTGAGGAAGCCAGGAGTTACCATCCCAACCCTCCACAGGAAGAGTCACTGCTCTTGAAGCTTGTCTACTTGCTACATCACTGGCTTCCTCATTTGTCCCTGGTTTGGTCAATCTTACCTGAGCAATTAATCTTTTTGGTTGACCATAGTTTTTTTCTCCCTCATGCCCACCTGCCTTGCTAGTTCCCATGTTTTCCCCAGCTTGCACCCATCTTATCTTGTGGTTTTGCTCTATAAAAGTCCATAGAAAAGACAGACTTTGGCAACCCACTCGGGACCCTTTCTGTGTAACAAGAAGCTTTCTATCTCTCAAAAAATACGTTCTACTCTTAACCTCCGTTTTTCCTAAAATTCATTCTTCGATTTAGAGAACAGAAACTCGTACAAGACTAGTAGCTGATCGGGAGTTTCATTCCCCTGTATCATTGGCACCCACAAATACTTATCCAAGAAGATCCTTTTGTATTTTTGCTTTTTACTCTGTACACTAGCTTTCTTTAAAAAATAAACAAAAATTACCCACACCTGGGACTGCACACAAGGACTTACCACTGATTTTTTCTCTTTTTCGTTTTCTCTGTCTTTATCTACAAAAGAAAAGAAATCAACTTTTAGACTCAATTTTAAATTACTTACTCCTCTCTGTGCTAATTTGCTAAAAGATCACAAAAACAGTACCTAAAAATGCTTTCCACTCTTGGGAATGTCAGTAGGTGGGTAAAGATAGTGCCCCCCATCCACCTATGTGTGACATCATGCAACTGGGTTGTGTGTGTAAATCTGGCCTTGAAAACTGCTCGGACTTTTTCCTCTTGCCTGTTATGCTTCCTTTTAGTCCTCCCACTGGATCTTTTCACTGGACAGGCACAGCAGCCTGCACTCAGCCCTCTCCAGCAAAGCAGAAGGAAAGCTTAAATCTGGGGAGGGTCCCAGGCTGTTGTGCCTGCCAGGACAGACAGCACCATCCACCCAATTCACAGGAGTCTCTGAGGCGCCAGGGAATACCACGGCGTGGTCCATTCCTTCGGGGCGTGGGGGTACTCACTGCCGGCAAGGGCCCAAGGCCGCCAGGAGCCTCCCTTCTCCACACCACCCGCTGAGAACTGCGATCCCGGGGGCTGTGAAATGCAGCTCCCAGTCCCCTTCCGACCCGGGCCACGGCCGGAAGGCCACAGCAGCCCCAGCGCCTGAGGTGAATCCCTCCACGCCGCCCGGGTCCTGACCCCACCCGCTAGCCACCCGCTCGCCGACCAGACCGAGGCGGATGACTGCCCCCGCCCCGCGCAGCAGTTCCGAGGAAGCCCCGCGCCGCGGAGGCGGAGCTTCGGGGTCGCACAGCCCTGCCGGCCGGGACCGGGGACCGGGGTCCAGGAAGCAGCGGCCGCCACGACGACGACGACGAGGAGGACGTGAAACAAAAGTGAGAATTACCCGGAGGCCAGGCGCTGGGTTGCGGCCTGGCGCCCGAGGCGGGGCTGACGGGACTCCCGGGCCCCACGCGGCGCAGCATCCGGGCTGCACTGCGCCGCAGCGACCCTAGCAGCATGGCCTGACGGCTGGCACGCGCGGCCCCCGCTTCCTCACCACGCGAGGCCGCACGCCCCGCCGCAGGCTCCGCCCCGGCCCCTGGTAGGACGGTCCTTAAAGAGCCCCGGTCGTGTTTCGCCCTAAAGAACCCAGCCAGTAGAAATTGTCACTTCTGCGCTGCAAGTCCCTCCTGGAAGAATGAAGCAATTTGATTAAAATGGCTCCGGGTTTGATCCCCTGCGCTGCCCAAAGAGAGAGGTGGGATCTGCCCTCATCCTCTTTCCTCTGAACTTTTGACATTTCCAGGGTCTGGACTCCATACGTGTTCGAGATCCTTCAGGCAGACACAACCAGTATTCCAACTGGATAGACAAGTGGAGACACAATATAAACCTGTAAATTGTCAGGTAACGAATATTCATCCCAGATATGGGAAAGATGGGGTGTTGTAAGTCATTCGGCCACGGCCAGTAACTCCAGCTGGCAAATCCTGGCCAATGTGAGTTTCCTTGCTCAGCAAGTTTTCCACCTCACCTAAGAGTGCAAGATGCTAATAGACACTATTGGACAAGGAAAAGAAGACTATTTTCAGTTGTAATATAGGAAAAAATATAGGGCTGGGGATTTAGCTCAGTGGCATAAGTGCCTGCCTAGCAAGTGCTAGGTCGTGAGTTTGATCCCCGGTACGCAAAAAAAAAAAAAAAAAAAAAAAGCTCAGAAAAAAATATTAACTCCCCACCTGCTAGATGTCAGATACACTGAGTTTGTGTCCCTGAAACTGGAGAATGAATTTTAAGGAACAAGGAATGTTAAGAGTAGGAAACATTTAGGGTTGATGGCTGGGGATTTAACTCAGCAGTGTAAGCGCCAGACTGGCAAGCACTAGGTCATGAGTTCAAATCCCCGATACAAAAATAAAATAAAGTGTACTACTGAAATCTGATTGAAGGAAAAAAAAATTGTAGGAAACATTTATTGACGACAGCTCCTGAGAGAAAGGAGGGGACCCAAAATTGAGTTACCACAGAGGACTTGCGTCAGGTATAATTTATACAGCAAAGTCACAAATGTGAGTACAGTGTGAGTCAAACTGTAATCAACTAATAAGATTACAAGTATAGTCACTGAGCTAATACTGATCCAATAGGGAAGCGAGTCGCATAGGCATGGTTTCATAGGAAGAACAAAGGCATCTTTGGAAAGGAATGCATCAGGTGCTCTGGTCACCCACCTGGTTGACTGATGTGTATCTGGATTAGGGACTACCAATTATAATATAATCTCAAATTCCCATTCATTCCTTAGGGAAGTATGCAAGTCCTGCCTTTTTCAGATGTGTCTGGCACAATTCTGATGTCTCTATCATTTATTGACTTTATTGAGAGCCCAGTCCCTTTTTGACTGTATCATAATTTCTAACTTAACTGCTTACAATATTAGCTTCCAGATCTGTCATCTGAAAGCTACCCTTCCATCTTGTGTTGATCTACCTACCTGCCACACACCTACCAAAGGCAAATGTACTCTCTGTATTAAATATGCTTCATATTAAGGTGAACATTTCTGTAGGCAACAAGGGATAAGGCTGCTGAGGGTAACTGCTGAACAGATTAGGTGGAATGAAATGGACTGTGATGGACAAGATGCAAAGAGGTTCAAATGGACAGATGGGAGCAATGGCCAAATTATCCAAGGCAGAATTTAATTCACAGGCCAGGGATATAGCTCAGAGGCACAGCACTTGCCTAGCAAGCACAAGGTGGAAAGTTCAAACCCCAGTACCAAAAAAAAAAAACAATTCACATAAAAAGTGTGATACATACTTCATATTCCTGAAAAGAAACCCTCCAAGATGGTATAGCTCTGCATCATTGGAGCATTTATGAAAAACACAACCTGAATTCAAGAATCTAAAGAAACTCAGACTGTTCTACCTACAGGAAAACTAGCATCAGAGGGAAGCAAAAGTAAAACTATGCTTAGGTTGTCCCACGCTCAGGCTACACATACTCTGCATCTACAGGTCACCAGATCCTGGGACCTTTCAGGGAGAGAGACAAGTCCTTTCTTTGTAACTGTTACATAAAAACAGTATGTAGTATTTACAGTTTTATGTGTTTCAATACAGGTATTTGAATTTGGGTCAATTATCCCCTTAAGCAATTGTCACTTCTCTATGGTGGAAAGTTAGCAAAATCCTTTCTGCTAGAGTTTTGTTTTGTTTTGCCTGCAGTACTGGGCAAACTGGGACCTTTGCACTGAACTGTGGTCCCCCAGGCCCTTCAACCCTTTTTATCTTTAGACATGGTCTCACTTTTACTAAATTGCCTGGGCTGGACTGTACTTTGCCATAGTCTTGTCTCAGCCTCCTAGAATGCTTAAAGCAGAGGCTTTTTTTTTTTTCCCTACCGAAAATCAAACACGGGATCTTAGACTTGCCAGGTAGGCACTGTGCCACTGAGCTAAATCTTGGTCCCTGTCTTCTAGTTTATAATTCCTAAACAAAACAGTACATACATTATCATTCTCTAGTCACCATACTGTGTAACAGAACACTAACCTTTCTCCTAACTATAGTTTCGTACCTATTAATCAGTCTTTCCCTACGGAAGTGACATTCTTATGATCTACATCAGCTAGCGAGAAATGCTGAGGACAGTGATGGTGACTACTGTTGACAGAGTCACCAAGAAAACTTCTGCAGAGGGAAATTTCCCTTTCCCTCTTGCCTCCCTCCCTTGCTTGTCCGGCTAACAAGCTCCAACCCTGCCAACGCCTCAGGATGGGAAAGCCGTAGTGCTACGACTATTGCGATCAGGTGGGGCAGTGGGTCCTGGGTCCGGCTGAGCTTTTGCGCTGCTAGCAAACCGACCCAAAACAGTGGTCTCCTTCCACTCCCCCATAGAGCGCACGCGCACCGGGGTAGGTCGTGGTACGGTGCGCATGCGCGCGCGCGCGAGCGGGAAGCCGGCGGAGCAGTAGTTAGGCTACCGCTTAGTGGGCAGGACCGTAGAGGCCGGCCGGCGGGGTGGGGCACTGAGAGGAGTTGAGAGGTGTGGCTGTTGGGTCCGGCGGACGAGCGAGATGGCTACTGAGGCGCGGCTGAAAGCAGAGTTTCGCCTTTTTTGCTTCAGCGCGAAAGGCCCTGTGAAGATTCTGCGGCTGGTGAGGGCTGGGCTGGGGTGACGGGGCGGGGGTCCGCACTGCTGGAGGACACATGCCTGGCCGAGCAGTACGGAGCGGGGCGGCCTGTGCGCTCGGCCAGCCGTGTCTTTTGTGGTGGGCGGGGGACTTCTGTTTTTTGTTGTTGTTTTTGTAGGTTTTTGAGACTGGGTCGCGCTAGGTATCCCAGGCCGCCCTGGAACTCGCTACGGTGTGTATCTCAAGGCGGCCTCCGCAGTCCTCTGGGCTCGACTTTCCAAGCGCTGAGGTCCTGGGGCGAACCCCCTGGACCAGCCAGCTGGTTAGCCCGGTTTTTATCGGGGCGTCCCCAAAGGCGGAACCTTTCCTTTGGGCCCCGGGGGAAGCAGAAAAGCCACAGGGCAATTTCCTTCTCTCCTGAGAATATATGGACCCATTTATTAAAGAAAGTGCGCAAATTTACCTGAATGTTCTACAAGACCTGGTGTCCTGATGAGGAGGCGAGGCAGCTGCACTTGGACCAATGCAGAATTTAAGACCTGGCCAAATGGAGACACGGCTCCAGGGCAAGTTTAGAAGCACCTTGGTTGTGTTAGCGGGCTGATGGGAATTTTAGTTTTAAATCACCAGCAGTGACTGCAGTTTTTAAATTGCTTATATGTATTTTTATTTTATTTTATTTATTTTGGTACTGGTGATCAAACTCAGGACTTCGCACCTGCTAGGCAGGCTCTTAATGCCCCTGAGCCAAAACCCCAGCCTCTATATGTATTTTTAAAAGGTAGTATAAAAAGCAGATAACATAATATTTTATGGTTGGGTGTATATGTCTTTGTCATTGTGAGGCAGAACTTATTTTTAATAGAAACAGCGACTAAATGAGGTTATTATTTAACATACAGAAAGAATTTATTATTGTTTGAGGCTGAGCAGAGATGTCTTTGTAGTGGTAACTTTGACACTAGGAAGCAAGAGAAACTTTTTTTTTTTTTTTTTTGCTGAACTGTATTTATCTTGTAGTTGGCAACCCGAGTGTCAAAGCTCGGCAAGTTTATACCTTTTTAACCATGGAAACAGGTTGTGTTATCCAATCTCATCTTTGAACAGTGTTAGAAATATGATTAGTATTAGAAATACAAGTTTTAAAATTTTCTCTGCATTAAAATAGCTTCTACATTATTTTGTGGTTTTACATGGAAAACTTTTTTTTTTTTTTAGTTTTAAGAAACTGATAGGAGGAAGTAACCTGTAAGAGAAGTTCCTGATGTATGGCTTTACTGTGTTTAGACAAAAACTGAGTCAGAAATTGAACTATATATGGATGCATAAGCATAATTGTCACTATGGTCCTATTGGCTCAGTCCTCTTGCCCAAGAAGGAAGGAAGGAAAATATAGAGACTCTTTATTAGGAAGAAATTCTTATTGCGTTTGTAGTTTTTTGTTTTACATGCTTGTGGAGCTGGCAGTTCTTTTTTATTATTTTTGACTTGGTATAGTAACAGCATTTTTTTTTTTTAGAAGACAGGTACGTCTATGTTGGGCTATTAAGATTTAAACCCCTTTTATTTTGCAGGACAACGATAGCCAAATAATTTATTCGGTTTTGTAGTGTGTCTATAGAAGCTTGTATGTTAGCAAAATCTCTTGTTATTTGATTATTTAATTGTGAGTATTGTTGTCTTGTATCTATGGCTGTAGCATTAAGGGTTAAGCTCCCTGTAATTGTTGTCCCTGTTAGAATGGGCAATATAACAGGGTTATGCTTTTGACCTAACTGGTGGGTGTGGGTAGGGCCTTATTGGCCTGAGTAAACAGAGAGGTTAGGGACCAAAAAAGCAAGCGTATGGAGGTTCACTGTGTAGCATTATTAAATATTTAATGAACTATCAGAGCAAACAAAGAAACTTTTATGGGGAGCTGTTAGAGAACGAAGTAACAGTTAACACATCTATTCAGTCAGGAGAGACTTTTGGCCTTTGGAAGAACCCAGGAAGCAGGAGGTATTTCTTTATACCATTGTGGGATAAGGCTGAAGTAAGTGATTAGAGGCACTTGTAGAATTGAGTTTAGGGCCCCTTGAGTTAGGCCCAGAGATTGATAGGTAAAGGCTGCAAGGGTTATATAGAGCCAACAATCATTATATAACTGAGTTTGTAGTTTGAAGAACCTGGAGGGTGCTATTGAGAGCAGGAATTAGATCCTATGTGATTAGCAACAGAGACAGGAGCCAATGGGAGCAGTGGAGGTTTTGGAAAAGGAATTCTAATGTGAGATAAGAGTATCTAGACCTTTATGATTTTTAAACAATTTATGGATTTTTGTCTCCGTCTGTTTATTTGAACTCTTATTTGGTGACCTGATGTCCAGTCTTGATGGAAGGGATTTAAAATAGTGTACTGTGGGGGGTTATAAGGTTTTTATCAGCAGGTTGGACTTGAGGGAAGCTGGATTATAAGACTGTAGTTTTAATCTATTTTATGACACAGTTTTACCTTGGACAGAATTTAGATAAAAAAGGAAGTTCATGATATTTGTTGGTTTGCATTGTTGTAGACAGACTTATTGTTGGAGCAATATCTTTCTTAATTTTTTACATTTTGTGAAAGTAGTGATGGTTTTTAAAATTTATTGTTTTACCTTGAGCTGGCTATGCATTAAAATAAAGGTATACTTTTTTTTAAAGGTATGCTTTAGGTTGGGAAGGACTTTATCTTGTCTGATAAAGAGTTACAATGGGATTTGAATCATAAATTTGAGTTTTGAATTTTTAATGTCTTGAATTACCATCTATTTTTAAGGTGTTTAAGCAGGTTAGCCACAGGAAAATTACTTTAAATAGGTAAGAGGTGTTAGTCTGATAATTGTAACCAGGTAGCAAAGAACAAAAGTAACCTTTCCAGAATTTTTTTAATCTTTTGGGGACACAGTATAAAATGCAGCAGCAAACACTAAGACTAATGGGAGGAAAAGAACAGGAATTTAATAGATCAGAAGTATATTAGGACTAGAGATATTTTAGTGTATGGTGTATACTTAATATTTAGCTGTGTATTAACTAGTCAGCAGGGCTTTGAGTGTGTTGTCTCTCTAGGGTAGTCTAGGGAGTTGTCTTGTTGAGGTTGGCCTTTCAGCGGTCATCAGAATGGGCGTGGGCCCTTTTAACTCTGGAGTGATGAATTTAGGGCTGGATCTCTGTCAATTTTTGGTTTCTTATCTATTGTTTTTGAGTTGCCCAAGCCAACAACCAGAATGTTAGCCCCATAAAAGTGGTCCACCTGTCTGTGTAGGAGGGTTTTTTAAATTTATTATAAGCCATTATATTGTCTATAACTTTATTGGTTTGAATTGCTTGTTTTAATTTTAAATTAGAATACTTCTGTTTTAGGCTGGACAATGACCATTGTCTCTTCTGGAGTTGAGTTATGGCTAGACCTACTAGTATATCTGGTGTCAGCCAGAGGTGTTTTTTGTTTGGTTGGTTGGTTGGGTGGTTTTTTTGTATAGAGACTGAGCTCATATCAAGTAGTCTGACTTTTTGAATGGGTTTTGGGGTCATGTATATTATGGGATTTGGCTGCTAATAGGCTAGCTGAGAAAAAAGCCTGTTGTTGAAGGTATGTCTCAAAGTGTGAGAGTGGGAGCTTGCATCATTTTATTTTGGGAATGGGCTGTTTGGTTTTTTTTTTTTTTAATTTATCCCATAATTTTTTTATAGGCATGTAAAGCAACAGTTAAAATTATTGTATTTTAATCAGGGGATGTTGGCTCTGGGCTCTCCTTTATAATTAGGATTAAAACTCAACAGGCTGGCTGGGGATTTAGCTCAGCAGCATAAGTGCCTGCCTTGCAAACATGTGGTCCTGAGTTTGATCCCTGGTACTGATTTAAAAAAAAAAAAAAAAACTCAGCAGGCTGTTTTTGGGTTTTTTTGTTTTTGTTATAGGTCTCAGCCAACTCTGTTGTCATTTACATTGAAGGATAAATGGCACTTTGGTGTTAATAACTCATAGGGCTGGCATCTATGTAATAGCTGTCTTTTGAGTCCTGGAAAGCAACTTTTGTTGTATCTGGCAAGCAGCTTTTGTTGCATCTGTCCAGTCTCATGTTGTGACCCCTTTTGGTGATCTGATATAAAGGGCACAGCAGGGTAACTAGGTTCGGTATGCCTGCCAAAAACCTAGCAAAGCCTGTGTACGCCTGCAATTGGTGTATTGTTGTGGGTCTGATCTTACCATATAACATCCAAGAATTTGATACACAAACCAGGTCTCTGGTTCTTGTTTTTGTTTATAGTTTATTTTCATGTCAACAATGTTTTTTTAGACAGTGCATGGTGGCTTTTAAAATTGTAAGTCAATCAGGTTAATATAATATTAATATGTAACACTGACACAGAGTGTGGCTTGGCCCAGGTGGTTAGGTCCTGGACCACTGGGCCATGACACAAAATTGGGCTATGCAAGAGGCTTCATGAAAATATCTGGAAAATCTATGGTTTGTCTTTTTGATGATGGCAAATTGGTCTCAACTGCTAGAGTCAGGGTGAGTCTTTATAGTCATGTGTTATGATGTTTGGCTTTTATATGGGCCATCTAGGGAATTGAAAGGGCTCTCTAAAGGGCGTATCATCCCTGTTTTTAAATTTTAACACAGTTGATCTCTTTTTGGCTTCTGGGCAGTGGTATTGTTTTACGCACACAATTCATATGGCTTGTGGGAGAGTTAGCAGTGCATGATGTGGATGACCTCAGACTATAGCTTTTATTGCATGAATTTGTAATTGAAATTTTTTCTGTACGATCCCCACACTAGTATGTATTTAGTAATATCATACAGTCATGAGGAAATTGCCTTATACCCAAGGTCATCTGGGCCTTTTGAATCATGATGTAGTGGCCTCTATATCTTTTTATGTATTTAGGAGGTCCTATAAAACAGTCTGTATTGCCTTGTATTAGCATTGACTCCGTTTTGGTATCTATTAATATTAATAGACACTTAACATTTTGGGGGGAGACCAGTAAATAGTCAATTTTATATGTTACCTCTGGTCATCTGGGACCCCCAAGACCCATGCTCCTGGGTTTGCCTCTTAATTATGGTAAAAGGAGGCCAGTGTTATTTTTTGTTTGTTTTACTGAGGCTGACTTGGCCTTTTGGCTTTGATTCATTGTCTAGTATTGTTTTTTAGGGCATAACTGTCTCCATAAAGTTAACAACATATTTAAAGGCTACCTGTCTAACTTATCTATGGCAGCCAGCAGGTCTATTAGATCTGGCTCTAGTGGCTTTATAGCCCCACTTGAGTTCCACCCCACACACACACATTTTTTTTCTGTCAGTGTAGTTTTTATAGTTTGCTTGTTTTTGTTTTTGTCCCTCAGTGTGACCAGGGTATCAATAGCATTATCTGTACAGGGGGTCTGAAGGGCTGTTATTGACCCAAACATGCTAGTTAGCCCACTCGCCAGGATTGTGTCCTTATATGTTCAGCTTTTTTTTATTTGGGCTATGGCACTATAGTATAAACATCATCTGCTGTATGTCTAGTTAATTTAGCACGGTTATTAGGTCCAGATAGTGACTTGTTCCAGCAGGTCACCTGAATTCTTTTTAACTCAGCAAGCTGCTGTCACTAACCAACTTATTATAGTCTGTCACTAACCAATATATTATAGTTAGTTTTTATAGGTTTTTTTTTTTCATATTATCTGATCTCTATAGCAGCTAGTTGTTGCTCAAGGGTTTTTCTGTTGTTGTAGCTGGTCTATTTTTCCGTGAAGGTTAAGTCATTTGACTTGCTGTTTTACAGGAAGGGGAAGAATTTTTTTGTCTATTATTTTTCAAGCTTGCGAGACATCTTTAGGCTCTAAAGAGATCATTTTCCACTCTGTTGGGGCCTTCTGCTGGGGTTGCCTATCAGTCATTTTTTGGCATTTTTTTAAATCTTTGGGCATTGTTTTTATAATCATCAAGGACCATTTATTTTATAAATCAATTTGTTTGTCTCCTCAATTAAGAGGATGGTTGCAACAAGTACCTGAAAACATGGAGGCTATTTTTTCAACACTGAATTTAATGTTTTAGACAGGTATGTGACTGGCTTCTCCCTAGGACGAACAGTCTGAATTAGCATATAGAAGTTAGAGCAGTCCAAGAGGGTGAGGATAATCACAGTGAACTGGCAACTTGAAGATCTTGAATTGGCTTTATAGGCAAGAGATAAATATTTTGCAGTTCAACAGTCTATCATCATAGTGACCAGCCATTTTTAAGAGACAGAAGCACCTGGATCTGGATCAGAACTGTTCCCTGGGCCACTAATAAACTGAAGTGTACTGATTGGGGGCATTGGTGGGTTTAATTACTATAACTTTATCTAAATATCAAGCATTTTGAATATAAAGTATAGCAAAAGACTTATTTTTATCAATTATGGTTGTCTTAGTACTTGAGTCCCTGCAAAATGTTAACAGATAGCAGTTATATAGTTTTATAAAGAAAGCCTGAGATCAAAACCCACATATTGGGCTGGGGATTTAGCTCAACAGCATAAGCTCCTGTCTTGCAAGTGTGCAGTCATGAGTTCAATCTCCAGTGCATATATATATATATATATATATATATGTATATGTACATATATATATAGTATTTAAATATCTATCAAGTAGAGTAACACATAGCATATATATCATGTAAGTTTTTAAAGGTTATTATTTGATTGATAATCTTGCATTTATTTGATCATTTCTCATGGGTATTGTTTTTTTAGAAGGAACAACCTGCGCTCTATCAAATTAGCAAGTTACCACATATATTTTAATAAACTATTTTTACAAGCTTTTTAACATGTATAAGCTTTTAATCTTATTATTTTTATCTTTTTAACAGGACAAGACTTTTATCATGTAGAATTTTTTATATCAACAGTATATTTTTATATCTATAGCATTTCAAATATATTATAAAGCTTTTCATAACATTTAATTTGGTTGCAGCTGTTTGAACTTAAAAGTTTTGGTGGGTGATATGGTTATTTTCTATAAATCAGGCATTTCATCTGACCAAGCTCAAGGATAAAGTAAGATAAGGCCGGAGCAAGGACAAAGAAAGAACGAGATGGCCTCCATGTAGGCCTTCAGACTTTCAGCCCTACTATCAGTTCTTAAAACAGAAGTTTGGGGAAATGGGAGTGAATCACCATTTGAAGGACAGGCTTCGCTAATTAGAGAACTGAAAGTTATCGCAGTTGAGGGAATTCAAGAAAATTCAAGGGGAGGAAAAAATAAATTTTAAAGAGCTGACATACGAGAGAGGAAGCTGAAGTAGTTAAAAGTTACAGGGAAACATTTCCACATAATATGAGGAAAAATTTTATCTTAGAAAGGGTCCCACAATTAAATGGTCACCTGGGAAGGGATTGCGTTCTCACTAACAAAAGTAATAATCACAAATGAACATTTGGGGAGGGTGTTATAAAAGAGATTCAAACTTGAGGTGAGTGAGAACAAACCACATATAAGATTATTCCCACCACAAATGTCTGTGATTCTGAGAAATAGTTGTGTAGGTTGTTTATCCCTATCCAGAGTGCTTGGGACCAAAAGTGTTTATAATTTTGGAATATTTGCATGTACGTAATGAGATATTTTATGTTTCATATGTAAGTATCTTATATACATATCTTGAAGGTGATTTTCTACTCTTTTTTTTTTTTTTTTCATACCAGAGATCAAACTTACAACTTTGCTCTTGCCAGGCAGGCGCTTATGCCACTGAGTTAAATCCCCAGCCCATCTACAATATTTTTAATACTTTTGTGCATATAATAAATTGAGGACACTAAACAATCAAGTGTCAGGTATGGAATTTTCTACTTGTTAGCACTGAACATTTTTAGATTTTGGAGCATTTCAGATTTTCAATTAGGGATGCTCAAGCTGCATTTTGAAAGTAGCCCCACAAGATTTACTGATGAATCAGACCTGGACTAAGAGAGAGGAAGCCAGTATGCATAATACCAAAGTGTTTGATCTAAGCAGCTAAAAAGATGAAAATGCTGTCCTCTGAGATTGGGAGGCCTGTAAGTAAAGCAAAAGTGAGGAGAGGACTAGAAGTTTAATTTTGGATTTTATTGTTAGGTCCAGTACCTGTCAGACATCCAAGTAGCAGTAGTGAATAGGAAATTGGGGTAATCAAGATTGGATTTGGCAGAGAGATCAGGCTTCAGAGATAGAAGTGTTTAAAGCCTCTTTCTTGAGGTCATCAAGAAAGAAGTATAAATAGAGGACATGGGATTGAGCCTTGAAACACTTCAGATGTTGGGGCTCAGGGAGAAAATGAAGTACAAAAAGAGGGAGCCTCTTGCCCCATGAGAGACCAGCTGATCTGGCGAAACAGAGGCTGTGATGACAGCGGTTCAGGTGAAATGCAGTCTGATGCCTGTGGTGTTTGGTGTTTCTAGGGCCAGGGGTCTGATATCTATTCAGAGGATAACTGGTACGCAGTGTGGCATCTATGGGGATTTCTTTCTGAAAGTGGTAGCCATTGTTAATTCTCTATTATTACCTTGTTTTGAAGTCTTGTATCATTTTCATTGTTGGATTGGGTTTGGTTTTATTCTGTTTTGTTTGATTTTGTTACATCCAATGGTATGGGCAACTGTTTCAAAGATAGCAAGATATGGTAGTCATTTTGGATTTACTATTGTCTTAAAGTCCTGTGTCACTTACACTGGTTTGTTTTGATTGGCTTTATTCTGGTTTATTTTGCTTGATTTTATTCTCTCTAAAAAAAAATTTTTTTTTTAAAAAAGAAGAGAGAGGATTTGGGGAGGCAGGAGAAACCAAAAGTATTTTTTCCTTAAAACTAACTGCAAAAACACTTTGAGAGTTAGGCTTAGGCTTAGGGTTAGAGTTACTAACTGTGTTAAACACTGATAATAATTCAAGTAAGATGAAGACTGAGAAATAAACATTAGAATTATCTTGTGGACAAATTGTGAGACAAGTCTTTGCTAGAAAAGTGTACAGAAGCTAGAATCATAGTTCTTAAGTATGTGGTGAAAGGTAGAATCATAAAAGTTCTTAAGTATATGGTGAGAAGTAGGCTCTATTCTAAGGACCAGGAAGAGGTATTTAAAGAATTTTTAAACAAATAACAAATCTGCATTTTAGTAATTTGACAGTAGTATCTTTGTCATGATAGTTTAAGTAAAAGACACTGAAGAGCAATAGTTGTAGGGATAAGATGAAGAAATACCAAATATATTTAGGCATTAAGTCAGCAAGATGTGATTATTCCTAGTTGTGAGAAGTGACTTAAGCAGTGGACTTAGATTCCTAGTATGGATAAGAAGGTAAATTGTAGTAACACCAATTGAGGTAGTGAAGAGAGGAGCCCACCAAGAGAGCATTTACAGAGAATAAGAATTAGGAAATGTGACATAGAAATAAGGCCAATAGCTTAGAAAACATACAGCAACTGTGTCTTGATAACTTTTCTCTCCTTGTTGGGACAAAATACCCGAAAACCAAAATGAAGAAAGGAAAGGTTTATTTAGCTCACTGTTTATGGAGGTTTCAATCCATAATCAGCTGGCTCCAAGGCAGAGGGGCATAGCATTGGGGCAGCACTTCTAGGCAGCAGCCAGCAAAAGCAGCCAGAGCAGAAAAAGGGGAAGAACAAGTCTCTTTTCTTTATATTGCAAGGAGGCTACCTGACCCCACTACCATGCCAGGTCAGGTGTAACACTCACACCACCTCTGTGGCCTCCTCTTGCACAGGCTGGGGATATTTACAAAGTAAGAATTCTGACTCCTTACTGAGTCTCTGAGTTAAATTTCTAAATTTCTCAGTGTATCAACCATAACAAGCTATAAATATAAATCAAAGAGTCCAGTGTGTCAGAACCATGAGAATTTTTAAGAAAATGTAGTCACCAGTTCCAATAACCATGATGCAAAAAGGTTACAAACGAAAAGGACTGAAAATTGAAAGTTTGACTTCATAACTTAATAAGACCTGAGTCAAGTGGAATAAATGGAATGGTTTGAGATGACATTATTAATAGTTATTATATTATAAAGAATGGCCGGGCCTGGTGGTGCACACCCGTAATCTCAGCACCTGGGAGACTGAGACAGGAGTATCGCTTCAAGTTCGAGTCCAGCATGGGCTACAAAGTGAATTCAGAGCCTGCCTGAACTACATAGTGAGACCCTCTCTCAAAACAAAACCAATAAAAAGAATGGAATTAGTTAGTAGCTAGGTATTGGTAGTCAGACTAACCTATTTAGAGATTCAAAGGCAGGGTATTTTTATACTGATAAAATTGAAATAATTATGAATGAATAGCTTGTATAGGTTAAAAAGGTTTTTTGTTTTGTTTTATTTTTAAAGAGTACCTAGGTGATACCAGCTGAAAGTGAATTATGAAAGTTAGTTCCAGGGAGTACTCTTAACAAAACCACTTAGCAAAAAACACAAAGAGACTTTGAATAGAGATGTATTTCCTAAATATATGGCATTAACAGAACTCCCTGGGGTCCACTTGCTTAGTTTTCCCTTCAACAACACACTTAACATTGCTATGTTTTGTCTTCCTTTGGAAATGAAGAAATTGGGTTAGGTTACTTTAGGATTTGTTCTTCTCTTAAAATATTTTTGTTTTGATGGCATTGTGTTTGTTATTGTATTTTTATTAAAAAGTTATTTTAATAACAAAGCTGTTAAACAACAGACTTTTCTCTGACAGTGTGTTTTAAAATCCACCCTGGGTATTTTGTTTTTATTGTTGTTGTTGTTGTTTATTTTTGAGACAAGATCTTGCTAACTAGTTCAGACTGGCCTTGAACTCACTACATAGCCCAGGCTGGACTTGAATTCTTGGCAGTCCTTCTGCCTCAGCCTGTGAGTGCAGGGATTACAAGCATGCACCACCACACCTGGGTCCCCTTTGATATTTTTCATGGCAACTTTGAACTTACGTTTTACAGTGATTCCAGCTTGCCAAGAGGTAAGGAATGGTAAGTGGATGCACTATAGGTAGAAACTAGAAACTTTTTTGAGCACCACAACAAGAAAACAGAACAGGAATTTTTATATGGGGAGCAGCATGAAACGAAAGTGTGTGTGTGTGTGTGTGTGTGTGTGTGTGTGTGTCTGTCTGTCTGTCTGTGTGTCTGTCTGTGTGTGTGCTGTAAGACAAGACAACTTAGATATTGTTTGTAGTAAGAAAGGAGCTAGCAGAGCAGGCCAAAGTAAAGATATGGGGGAGCAGGTATTTGGTCAGAAAAAAAAAATCAAGAGAACAGGTGTTAGATGATAGTATCAGAAGTACCAGTGGGGTAGCTATTCTTACCACTGAGAAGGACATTAGTCCTCTAAAACACAAGAGAAGTCGATATCCATACATTTTAGGCATGCCTCTCTAATGTGTATTTAAATGACAGAAACCCGCTTAGTTTTTTTTTTTTTTTTTTTTATCAGTACTGGGGATCAAACTCACAACTGCATGCTTGCAAGAGCTAAATCCCTAGCCCCTGCTTAAAAATGACTTTTACAGCTCAATCTTGTTTTCAGTAATCATGTTTTTTTTTTTCTTCTAGGTACTAACTGTGACATCTATGACCATTTTTATTATTGCACAAGCCCCTGAACCATATATTGTTATCACTGGATTTGAAGCCACTATTATTTTCTTTTTCATAATTTTATATATCCTCAGACTTGATCGAACGATGAAATGGTTATTTTGGCCTTTGCTTGTAAGTTTTCAGTTTCATTCTTAAGCTTTAACTACTCTTTCCTACCATAGTGAAACATTTATTAACTCCAGCCTTTGGTTCTCTTAAACCTTAAGGTAGTCATTGATAGGATTATGAAGAAGGAACTTGGTATTGTCTTTGGAGGATTCTCTGGGTCCCAAGGCAGCCACAAAACATGTATTCTCCTCTCTGTGCCCATAGATGTGGCACAAGGATCACATTAATAAAATCACAGAACATCTTAATCTTACGTTCTTTTTAAATGCATGTTGAAGTAGCCTCAGAATTGAGGAGTAGAGATGGAAACAGATACACAAGTATCTATCTTTGCATTATCACCAATGGAAAATCAGAATAGTTGAGAAAGATAGATGAAGTACGATGTTACTGGGAAATGTCTACAGTTGTTAGTACTGAGTAATTTAACTTATTGAATCTTATTTTGTGCCATAGGGACTTTAGCCTGATATAACATTAAAAATAACTGCCCAATAGAATATCTAAGTAGCTCAAGAAACTGTCAGAGGGGAAGTTTGAAGCTATTAATTAAGATGTATGTGGCCCTTCTGCCTGGAGTAGAGGCTAAGTGTAGCAAAAATTGCTCAACTTCACCTTTTGTTCCCTCTTTCAAGGCATAACCCAGGCCCTGCCTCCATAAGTCTTCCTCCTATGTCACCTGCTGCCCTCCTTCTCTTTGGTTGGGGTGACTGCTGCCATGTTTTCCTCTTCTGCCCTGATCTTACGCTCTCGAATTCCAAAGTGCTTATATCCAACGTGATAATTCCTATTAAGAAGAGAGAATTTTAGAGCTACTCTCAAACTTCAGGCATGCCTTAAAGGGAGACCTTTTGGGACTATCTTTGGAGACCAGTGATGAGCATTTCAGGCTAAGCATAAGCTCAAAAACTCGGCAAGGACAAAGCTGGGAAATAGAGTCTCTCACCTCTCAAAATTCCTACAAAATCTGAACTTTAGATTTTGTGACCTGTTTGGAGGTGATCTAGGGAAAGAGATTACAAGGCATTCTTCAGCTGGCCCTCACTTAGTGGCAGAGTGGGCTAAGTTAGATTATTCTAAGAATTTCTTCAGGGAGATAATCTCACCCACATTCTCTTGATCTTTTACTCAAAAAGTATATAATTCCTGTACATGCTCCCCGTCTCCAGAGTTAATAAAATGAATACATTTTAATATTTTTCTTTAAACTGAAATCATTCTCCAAACTTCTTCGATGAGCCAGTAATAACACTGAAGCTTCCATTCAACAGAATACTTTCCATAGTCTATGCAGCATACAGAAAGGAGTAGTCTTCAAATCTCTTGGCATCACACTTTGCCAGTATTATAACCTCTTGGAATTAGTACTTGAAAAATTAGGTGGT
The DNA here is from genome assembly GCF_034190915.1 of Cavia porcellus. Taxonomy (NCBI): domain Eukaryota; kingdom Metazoa; phylum Chordata; class Mammalia; order Rodentia; family Caviidae; genus Cavia; species Cavia porcellus. The sequence continues at coordinate 98,803,935 of NW_026947487.1, forward strand.
TACACTGTTATGAATGCCAGAGTATTTTCTGATCTTGATCTAGTGAAATTGTTCAAATTTAAAGTAACTGCTAGTCCTGGATTTTGTAATCTATTCTTTGATAAGACAAAATGCAAATCTTTTGTGCCTGAGAAGCTCTCAGTATGGCAAGAAGTACAAGAATTCATCGAAGGTATTTATAAGATGTGCACACAAGATGGTGTAAAAGCACCTAGCCAGAAAAGAGACAAAATGACAATAGGCTTGTAAAGAAAAACTGCCTGAGCCAAAGACTGAAGGCAGAAAAGTAGTTAGCAACTGCCTGCTGAAACAGAAGGCTTACTCCATAGAAGTAGCAAGTCCTGTGAGTCTGGGTGGGGAAGGAGCATGGCCCTCCAGGACCTGCAGGTAGATCTGAATGGCTGGAGTATGGAGCTGGGGGTCAAAAGTAAAGACTTGAGGCAGCCATAGGGGGTCAAAGCCGGCTTTCCCAGCTTTGTGGAGCTCAAGCTTTAACTCAAACACTGATAGGAAAAGGTACTAAGCAGAAAGATTCTGTAAAGTTAAATGGGAGCCAGCTGAAGAAGTTGACAAGTGGTGCTTTTACTGCAACTTACATGAAGGACAGTGATGGCTGAAGAGTCCCAAGTTCATCTGCAGGTAGGAAAAAGGTACTTTGTCTGATGGCCACTGTCTTTGCTGATGAGGAGAGGGATTGGTCATCTGCACTTAGATTTATTATTTGTATCACTGTCCCAACATTATAGTCCCTGACACAATGTGTGAGTAGATTGTCTCTGTTACTTCAAGTGTTCCTTGACAGAAAACAGTGAGCAACTCAGGGGTCTGAGACTCAAAATCTCCATTGCAATTAAATTTACATTGTACTACATGACATATTGATGTTTGGTTTTTGTATAAAAACAGTATTTTAAATAATGTCCCTGGGAAGATTCATTGTGATTCTCTACACTCCCTACAATACCACCTCTATCCAAAGTCATTAATTAATGGCCTGCATTGCTCACAGGAGGCAGAGCCTCCAGGGGTAAGGAGTGCTATGGTCTGTTTCCTTGAAGCACAGCAAAATAGTTAGCATGGAGAAAAGTTATTCTAGGATAGCTGGTCTTAATATCTCCTGCAGATGAGCCTTTTTTCTTCTAAGTATGTTTAATCTTGTCCCACCCCCATTAAACCTTTTTACTTTCTATTTAATAACTACTTTTCTAAGTTATCAGAGTTTTAAACGTTAGTATTTCTTTATTAATTCCTTCCTGCCTACTTACCTGAAAATGTACATAAGCCAAACCATCTTAGAATAAAGACTTTCCTACAATGCACATTCATGCAACAATGTAAACTGCACTTTCTTTTTATTTCAGTACTGAGGATTGAATCCCAGGTTTCACATATGCTAGGCCAGAGCTATGTCACCAGCCCCTTTTTAATTTATTTTGAGACAGGGTCTTACCAAGTTGCCCAGGATGGTATGAACTTGATCCTCCTTCCTAGCCTCTTGTGTGATATAGGTGTGCACCACCATCTGCAACTAAACTGCACTGCTTAAAGCCACAACTCAGACTAAAATGCTTCATTCTGGAGAAGTATTAAATGAATGAGCTATATAAACATAATTGACCAGCATTTGTGTATAGATGATATCTGAAATTATTTTAGAAATTACCATTTTTGTCTCTTTTTTTTTTTTTGGTACCAGGGATCAAACTAACCTCATGCATGCCAGGCAGGCACTTATGTCACTGAGCTAAATCCCAGGCTTACCATTTTGTCTTAAGGGTACACTATTTTCAGGAGTTTTTTTACATTTGAGGAACATAAAGTTTCATACATTTTCTCATACATTTTTAAAATTGGGCATTCTGACTTCCTGAGGTATCCACTGTACCCTAAATCTTCTACATAATGTATCATTTACCTTTCTTTGCTAACCAGATAAATACTCCACCCATACATATGTATGTAAAAAGTGCTTAAGCAATTAAACAATTGGTGTATTATAAGTAAAGGGAACCACTAGGTGTCAGTGGAGACCAAATACTCTATAAGTGTCACTTTACTGTGGCATTTGGGTTTGCTGAATAACATATTTAATAAAATGAAACATTCAGAACCTTTAGGGAGGGTGAGGGATGTGATTCAGTAACAGAGTGCTTGTCTAGCATGCACAAGGCCCAGGTCCATCCTTAGCATGGCAAAAAAAAACTATAGGTAGCCACCTCTTTTTTTTTTTTTTTTTTTTTTTTTTGCAGTTCTGGGAATCAAACTCAAGGTCTTGTGCATGCTGGGGAACTACTGTACCACTGAGCCATATTCTCCATCCACTGGTGGTCTTTATGTAAAACTTACTGACTCCGTTTTCTGTGTCTTTAGGATATTATCAACTCGATGGTAACAACATTATTCATGATCATTGTATCTCTGTTGGCACTGATAAAAGAAAATACAACATTGATAATCATTGGAGGAGTAAGTAGGGGTCTTTCTAGTTTCTTCAGGTTTCATCAGAATATATATTTATTTGGAAAATACATAAATGCAGAAAGCTGTACTATATTCATCCTTGGGGCTCCTAGGCCAGTACAGTGCTTTCTACCTTAATATTTTGTGTAAGTGAATGCACACTGTGATTAAAATGAAAGAATATGATTTTGTACTAGAACTGGAGTAACCCAAATACAGAAGTTCCTACGTATTTCTAACAGTTATATAGGGTAATACCACATTGAGAAAAGCTGCTAGAATTAGCCTGGTACCATACAAAAGTGAGATGGATGAGTTTCATAGCTTTCCCTTTTACTTTTCTTTCTTCTTTTCTTTTCTTTTGGGTAGTGTAGTTCAGGCTGGCCTTGAACTTATATCTAGGTAGCCCAAGCTGTCCTCTAACTCACAGAAGTTCTCCTCCCTCTGCCTCCTAAGAGCTGGGACCTCAGGCTTGTGCCACCATGCTTGGAAGCTTTTCCTTTTAAAGAAAAGGTTACATGTCACTTGTTAAGGTGAGACAGACTGTTCTGTCTTTAGATGGAAGATGTTCTGATGTAAGAATGTAATAGGAAACCTTGCAACTGAAAGTTTATTTTTTTAACAGTGCTTAAAGAAAAACAAATCAACTTAATCACACTTTATCCTGGAAAACAAACCAAAATAAAAAGGTCAGATCACTTAATTAAACTTTCATCTGGTAGTCTGCCAAGATTCACTTGATTTTTCTAGGTTCTAATCTGGATGATTGAATTAGACATTTTTTCTTCTCTCCTACTTCCTTACTTTTTCATAGTATGAGCCACTTAGGAGAACTGACCATGTTCAGAGAACCCTGTGTGTCAGAACCCTTCTCCTTTTGACTCTCAGCAACTTCATGAAGGGTTAGAATTCTAGAAATGAGACAACACTGTGACAGCCATTTCTCCCAATTATGTTTTGTTTTATTTTGTTTTTGTTACCAGTAATCAAACTCAAGACCTCACACTTGCCAGGCAGGCACTGGGCCACTGAGCTATATCTTCAGCCTATCCTGGTTTTATAAAGACAGTTTTTTCTTTTCCTAAGGAAAAGGCATAGAATTTATGTTCATTCATTTATTTACTCTTTAGTTCATATAATTATTCCTTAAATACTGACAAACTAGAGCCCTGCTATCCAATACTAACCACATGGGCTACTGAGCACTGGCAGTGTAGCCGGGCTCCATTGAGACAAGTTGTAAGTGTAAACTATACCTTGAATTCCAAATATTTACTACCTCCAAAAAAGGTATAGAATATTTCATTAATAAGTTCTTATACTAATGATATGTTAAATGATAATTTGGATGCATTGTACTACATAAAATATATTATTAAAGTCAATTTCATTGGGTTGTTGATTTGCTTTGTTTCATTTTGCAAGACTGAGGACTGAACCCAGAGCCTTCATGTTGAACTACAAACTTAGCCCTTTTTTTATTTTTTGAGACAGGGTCTCATTAAATTGCCAAGTTGCTCAGGCTAGGCTTGTACTTAGGATTCTCCTGCCACAGCCTCTCAGAGTTCTAGGATTACGGACGTGAGCCACTGTGCCCAGTTTATTTCATAGGAGAAAGGTTCCAGCAGGGAAATGGCAGTGTAAAAAGATCAGTAGGAGGTATTCAGTGATCTGACACCAGGCTGCAGTGGCTTGAAACCAGAAGGTAAAGAAGCCAAACTGAGCCAGGAAGCCAGACTTCCTGACAGCTGGATGAAGCTGCGCAAATGGCAAGAAAGGAAAGACATCTCCCTTCCCCGGCCCAGGTACAAATTGCAGTAGCTGTCAGGCCGCCTAAGTTCCCATGTGTTCTAGTTTGTTCCCTTTACCTCAGTTTTATTTCCAAGGCCTGTTTAGAATCCCATTCATATTGTAGCCTAACATTAGAGAGTTTACTTTGTATCATCATTGTTTTCTGGTTTTTGTTTTTGTTTTTTTCAGACAGGGTCTCACTATGTAGTTTAGGCTGGCTGTGAATGAATTCACTGTGTAGCATAGGCTGGCCTCAAACTCATAGCAGTCCTCCTGTCTTAGCCTCCTGAGTGCTGGAATTACAGGCATGTGCCACCACTCATCATCTGGTTTACCTAGCACTCTAGTTCACCAAAGATTTTAGCTTTGAATTGGTATTACCTTTCATTTTCTCTCTCTCTCTGGTCTTTTTGAGACAGGGTCTCACTATGCAGTTCAGGCTGGCCTTGTGTTCACTTTGTAGCCCAGGTTGGTCTCAAACTTGCAATGATCATCCTGCCTTAGCCTCTCGAGTGTTGAGATTATGGTATTAGCTTTGAACTCTTTTCCTGTAAAATTTCACAGCAGGAAATTCAACAGTTGATCATTGCAGATAGAAATAACTATAGTCCATGGGGCTTAAAAGAATATGTGCAGGAGCAAATGAAGAGATAAAGACAGAGTCTACACTACTTCTGTGTTATTTCTGTTCTCTCAAATTATCCTTTTCCCGTCAGCAGGTATTGGGGAATCTTGGCACTGAAGAGGAGAGGATGATCTCTAAAGTCTTTTCCCATTTTGGTATTGAGTGACAGTGCAGGGAGCAATCTTGGTACCTAGCAGGAGAGGAATCCCCTGGGCAGAGCACTTTAAAAAACGCCATGCCAATGACAGCATGTCTTTCTTCCCAGGTTTTTGGATTTGTGACAGCACTGTGCTGCATTGCTGACGGCCTCCTGGTTTACCGGAAGCTTCTGTTTCATCCAAGTGGTCCTTACCAGAAAAGCAATGTTCAAGAAGAAAAAGAAGTTTTGTAATTTTATATTTCTTTTTAGTTGTTACTAAGTATTAAATGTATTTCTTTATTCTTTCATATATTTTCCACAGTTCTCATTTGAATCTGAATATGTGATCTAGAGGAAGAAATTTCTGAACAGCCTTACTGTAGGGTCTGTGCTGTTCTATGTGTTCTCTGGATCCCCTTCCTCCCTCGCTGGCTGGCAGCCCCTAGGGGTGGGCTGCAGAGATTTTTTAGTTCCCAGGCTAGGCAGTGGCCGAGCTCATGGTCCCTGCCCCACGTGACACCAAAGGTGGCTGAATGGCTCAGCTAGTCCACAGGGCAGAGAGCAGGGCACACACTAGGGCTCAGTGGCCAGCAGCCATGGGGAACTGATGCCAAACAGTAGTGGCCAGGAGCAGTTCAGGGATCTCAGGACACCAGAGGAACCCCTGGAGATTGAGTCCCCACACACTGCAGGGCTCCAGTCCTATGGTGTGTTTGGTGCATTCCATGCCTTCTGGGAACTGTGTATCAGGAATACTGTGAGAGCTGTGCATTGTCAAGGACACCCATGAGACGCCCACAGCAGATGCACTCTGTACTCTGGCTGTCCAGGAAAACAGATGAAAACAGCCAACAAAAGCACATGCCTGGCAAGTGTAAGGTCATGAGTTCAATTCCTGGTACCTAAAAAAAAGCAAAAAAACTGCTGCACTGCTGGATATAGTGGCACAGGCCTGTGATCCCAGCACTCAGGATCATTATGAGTTTGAGGCCAGCCAAGGCTACCTAAATGAGTTCAAGGCCAGCCTGGACTACATGGTAAGAACCTGTATCAAGGGGCTGGGGATTTAGCTCAGTGGCATAAGCGCCTGCCTTGCAAGCAGGCAGTTGTGAGTTCGATCCCTGATACCAATAAAAACAAAAAAGACAAAAAAAAAAAAAAAACTGTATCAAAAGGAAAAAGAAAAAGTGTGCAGTATGTCAGGCCAAGGTCCCATTCAAAATCAGATAGCCTCAAGACTTTCTTCTCACCTACTGGGATGTTAGCCTGAGGATGGTGAGCTTAGAGTAGATGCTCTGGCTGAGTAGAGCTGGTGTGGCCTGGGTAGGTACCCGGGAATGCCACCTCGGGAAGGCTTCCCTACTTCCTTTCACCATGCACTTCTGCCTTGACTCCTCTCTGCCTGGCCCTGCCACATTCACCCTTAACTAAATTTGTCACCCCACCATCTTTAATAGATTTGATCAAGAGCTAGCATTTGAAAGACATATTAAATTGATGAATTGGTAAGTCCTGTCTGATATAATCTAGAAAGAAGGGAGAATACATTTAAAATTAGCAGGATGCAGCCGGAGATTAAGTTCAGTGGCACAAGTGCCTTCCTGGCAAGTGCAAAGTCATGAGTTCAATCCCCACTACCCCCACAAAAAAATGATTTTAAAATTAGCAGGATGGGAGAAACATGGATAAAAGTAAAAGAATTTACCAGAGCACTTTGCAAGATCACTAAGTGTGAGTAAAACATTTAATTTGCTAGGAAAATGTAAATTAACAAAACTGACCCCAGAATACAGAGAAAAATCTAAACAGATCAACAGAAACACAGAAGAAAATACATATCAAATATATTTCAAAAATGAATAAGGCCCAGATTTTTTTGTAGGTTAACTCTTTCAGATCCTCATTGGATGTAATTCTGATACCACTCAAACTTTTTCAAGAATATAAAAGAGGGGGCTGGAGATTTAGCTCAGTGGCACAAGCACCTGCCTCGCAAGCAGGCGGTCGTGAGTTCAATCCCTGGTACTGATAAAAACAACAAAAAAATATAAAAGGGCCAGGGATTTAGCTCAGCAGCATGAACACCTGCTTGGTAAGCATGAGGTTGTGAATTCAATCCCTGGTACCAAAAAAAAAAAAATATATATATATATAAGAATAAAGAAGAAACAAGTTGTGTCAGTTTTTCTCATTGCCGAGACAAAATACCTAACACTCCAAGTTACAGGAGGAAACGTTTACTTAGCTCACAGTTTGTAGAGCTTTCAGTCCATAGTCTGCTGCCTCAAAGGGAGGATGGCATGGCAGCCAGGTATTGCAGAGGAGAAGCAGTTCATGGAAGACAGGAAATGTAGAAGACCACCTGGGTAGCTCTCTTTGAATAAAGAGCAATTACCTCCACTTTAGCTAAACTTGGCCCTGTCTCCATGTACAGATTTATACAGAGCAGGCTAAACTACTTCCTTTTCCCTTCAATTGGCTCTAAGCAATGTAAATAGGGGTAGCTGAAGTATTAATGTGTGATCTTTGAAGCCAAGCAACAGTTGCCCTTTGCCTCAGTGTCTCCCTCTAAATGGTTGAGCCCAGCAGGATGGCACAACCAATATTCTAGAGCTGTCAATTGGGTTTGATCCTCGAGATAAGAGGCTATGACTTCTCAGGGCAGAAAAGGTTTGCACATCAGAACATGCACCAGCCTTCTAAACACTAAATGCTCTCTCAGTTGTGTTATGCAGGTTGGTCTTTGTGCACATCCTTCTCTGTATATTGCAGAGGTGTTTTCTGGCTTCCTAGCTAGCTCAGCTCAGCTCTCATTACGTAATTCCCACCACTCCTCCTCTAGCCAATCCCTTCCCAAATTAACAAAATCTGGGTTAGGCTCTGGGTCAAGGCCTTTGTTCTATGGACCCTCTCTGAACTGGACTCAGGACCCATTGGCTACCCTTAACTATTAATATGTCTTAAGTGTCTATTCTCACCATGGGTTGCACTAGAGGTGATAGATTGAAATTAACTTGCCAGAATTCCAAAAACATTTCCATGGGATTACAAATATAAGCTTCCTAGACTGCACCAAGGATGGGGAAAGGGCCTCTGTAAGGAGAGAGCAAAAGCAAGCAAGGGACAAGGCATGCCTCTCTCTGTCCCTTACTTTGTATCTAGGCTACTGGGATTAAGGCAGTGCCAGACCAACCTGTGGACTGATTTAGTAATCACACACCCTCATCCTAGTACCCTTCATCCCAGCATTCCACCATGAATGAGTCACACATTCTAGATGCAGTCACTTCTGGAATGAGGCTTTGGAGGAACCTCTAAACCCATGATGTAACACTTATTTTTTTTGTACCAGAGCTTGAACTCCACCTCATGCTTGCCAGGCAGTTGTTTATGCCACTGAGCTAAATCCTTGGCTTGCATGACACACTTCTGAACTAATTTCAGTGTAACACAGATGTGAAAACCTGATAGAATTCAGGAAAAAAAATAATATATGAGCTCCATAGTAGGGCACTTGCTTGGTGTCCTTAAGGCCCTAGGTTGGATCCCCAGCATGGGGGGAAATTAATACGCTAACAGAAAATGTTCATTGATTTGGGGGGTTTTGTTGTTGGTACTGGGGAGTAAACCCAGGGTCTTCACACTGAGCTATGTCCCCAGTGTTTCTTACTTTGAGACAAGGTCCCAGCAAGTTGATAAACTGCCCAGGCTGAGTTCAAACTGCAGTGCTGCTTCTGCCCCCAAAGTAGCTGAGATTTCTGGCATGTATGTCCATACCTGACTTCATCGTTATTTATTTTTAATGGAAAAAAAGTAAAACAAAATTCGTAACAAAATAAGAATACAACAATAGTTTCTCAGGGTACATGACAAGGACATAAAAATTTTTCCAATTGATATTAGCACAAACCTTTTTTAATGATCTAAGAGACACTAATAGTATAACTCACGTATTTTTCCCATTGTCCTTTCCCCTTTCACACATCCTAGTTCTTTTTCCTTTTGAACAATTCCTTCCATTTCACAATACCTATTGTACATTTTAGATCGTATTTACTCGCAGTTTCTCACACAAAAGGGAATATGATGTTTACACATATGAGTCTGATTTATTTCACTTATGAATGTGGTTTCAAGTTGCATCCATTTATAATAAAAGTCTCAAGTTTATCCTTGTTTATAGCTGAGTGGTACTCCATTGTATAAAAATACCACATCCTTTTTAATCCATTCCTCACCTGATAGGCATTTAAATTATTTCCAAGATTTAGCTATTACAAATTGTGCTGCTGTAAATATAGATGCACATATATCACTGTGGTGTGATGTTTTTAATTCCTCTGGGAAGATACCCTGAAGGGGAATGAATATAGCTGGTTTGAATGGGACCTCTAATCCTAGTTTTTTGAAGAATCTTTACACTGATTTCCACAGTGGTTGTATCAGTCTACATTTCCCACCAACAGTGGAGATGAGTTCCTTTTCCCCCACAACTCCTACAGCATTTGTTATTGCTTGATTTCTTGATAGTAGCCATTGTTTCCGGGGTGAGATGGAATCTCAGTGTTTTAATTTGCATGTCTCGAATGACCAGTGATTCTCAACATTTTTTTCATATATTTATTTGCCATTTATATTTCTTCATCTTGAGAAGTATGTATTCATCTCAGATGCCCATTTTGGATTGGGTATTTGGCTTTGGGAGATCTGATATTTTTCAATTCTTTATATGTTCTAGATAAAAGTCTTTTGTCTGTGGGGCAACTGGCTATCATTTTTTCCCACTGTTTCTTTTCACTCTGTGTACCCTAAGCCTTCAACACTTTCGGTCCTGTTTACATTGGCCTTTACTTCAAAGTGTTCATTTTTATAACTTGAATGTAAGACTTGCTCTCAGACTCAAGAGTATTCTAAGTGGACAACAATAGAGCTATCTTTTCAGACCAAGCCATGGCTGAGCTATGAGAGTTAGGGTGTTGCCCTGGTTCCCAGGGGAGAGACTACTTAAATGCCCAGAATGGCTCCTTAGATGGAGAACAACCCTGGAGTATGAAGCCCATCTCATTAGAGTACTGAACATGTAGAACTTTTCAGCTTTTCATAATGAAAATTTTAATTAGCATATTCAATGGGTAAACACAATTCTCACCCATGACTTGCTTCTACATACTCCTCAAACAGCGCTCAGCTACCACCCTCCAAAGCAGAGCTGACACAACAGAATTGTAGGAAAATGTTCAAAAACCCTGAAAGCTTATAGGAGTCATCCTTTCTGTGTGTGCCAAGGGCCCGTAGTCTGAAACAGTAGGGATCCAGAAAACATTGTTGCACATCCTCTCAACAGCTCTATCCAGACACATACTTTAGCAGCTGAAAAGTTCCTGAAGTTAATTCTTCAGATCTGGGACTAGAGAGGCAGTGCAGTTTTATCCCAGAGCAGGAATGGGCCCAGTTCCCAGCCTTGCCACCTTATGTGTGATCTCTAGCTTCCATTTCCTGACCTAAGTGATGTGGAGGGAAAAGTGGGATGATAGGAACTACCCCACAGTCACCCACTAAAACATTTAAAAGTGCATGAAACCAGCTAGTACTTGGCACACAATAAACTTCCAATATGAGGCGTCTAAAAAGAGAAAATCTACCACACCTCATAGGGTGGCTGAGGTCTTTTGCCATTCTGTCTTGCTCTGTGAACAGGTCCTTATTCAGAGCTCAGGACTCCACCACATCTCACTTCCATAGTACAGTTTTCTGACCTTGATGGAGGACCACTTGCTGTGGAGCTGAAGCTCAAATATTTTCCTCAAAAGTGTGAGGGATTTTCTGAAAAAACTGCTGAGCTCTCTGTTCCTCAGAGGGCCTAGCAACAGAAAACAAAGAAAAATATGAGCAACTTTAATTGGACATATGGAAGATCCTTTTTAATTACGGAGAGCTATAGCCATAGAGAAGTTTCTGAGGGGAAACTGAAATCTCTTTCCATGGAAATTTTCAAGAAGGGGAAATCAGTTATCTTTTCTGAGCATACACCATGTGCCAGATAATCTTTACAACAACCCAGTGACATTGTAATCCTCCCCATCCCCACTTAACAGATGACAAAATTAGATTGAAGTGATTGAGTTGCCCATGATCGTTCACATATTCTGTCAAACTCTGGTCTGAACCCTGGTCTGTTAGACTCTAAAGTTCAGACTGATCAGATGTTATACTCTACTGGCAGATGAGAGCTTAGTTACTTTTTTCTCAGGGCTGAGACAAAATACCTGACACCCAAAGTGAAAGGAGGAAAGGTTTATTTCAGCTCACAGTTTATATAAAGTTTCAGTTCACAGTTCCAAGGCAAGATGTGCATTACAAAGAAGAAACAGTTCATGGCAGGCAAAAGACAGCAAAAGCAAGCAAGCAACAAGCCTCTTTCTGTCTCATCTTATTCAGGCTTCCTACCCTTAGCTTGGGTAGCACTCACCCCCTTAATTCTAATGCCCTCAATCCTACTGTCACACCATGAACCAATTCAGTGTTGTACATCCTAGGTCAAGCCACCTCTGAAAAGCCCCACCTATCATCCCGCGAGGCACTAGGGACATCTAGACACAAGCCATAACAGATGATGTTGCTGTCTTCATCCTGCCCAAGCCCTCCTTAGATAAGGAACTCAAGGAGAACTACATCTCTACAACCTCCTTAGATTGCCTTAATTTCCTCCTTGTATCTTCTCCAGTTTCCTCATGGTTTTCTTAAAATGTGGAGCCAAAGGTGATCTGATATTCCATACAGTCTCATCGAGGGCAAGTGACTAGAGGCCCCACAACGCCACCAGCTGTTGTCCAGAGCCTTTGAGGAATGAACTAATGCAGCCTGGTTGAACTGCCATAAAAGCTGGATATCTGTTCATTGTCAGCGTAGACAATGTATCGAGATCCTATCTCAAAAACAAAAAATTGAAGAAGGCCACAAGACACCATATTTTGCCATAGGGCCAGGGGAAATGTGTAAAAGTACCCCAAACGAAAGAGTAGATCTAGAACCTCCTGAGTGTGAACAGTAAGCATCCCATGAGAGGATCGCTTCTACAGTGTCAAAGGAAGATCAAGCCAGCTCTTGTAAAGCGACAGGCCTTTGATCAGCTCCAAGAAACTCAGATCCCCTGGTTACATACATATTTTAAGTGACAGCATCCTTCTTTCAGGATGGTTCTGGGAATCCAGAGTGTGATTCAAAGGCCCAGCCTTTTTCTTGTGGCTGTTCTCCAGGGTGTGGGTCAGGGTCTGGGACAGCACGTGGACATCTGGTGAACTCCACGGAGCTTCACAATGAAAAAGCTCTCTTACCACAAAAATCATCCAGTTATTCTGATGCTCGACTAACTAGTAGTACACATACTAAGCAACCACACAGTTAATCAGATGATGGGAGACCAAATTGACTTGGAAGTTTTTGAAAAAGACCTATCAAAATAGGACTCAAATTGTGTTCTCTTCTCCTTTCTAGTCTCTTTCTTTCAAACCCTGTGGGATGAAGGACATGTCCCATTTCTCAGAGGGCAGGTGGCTACTACTAGGTGCTAATAGAGAGGCCTGGCCCAACAGGAAATGTGCTGGTCCAATCAGACTAAATGTACCCAGATGGGACTCAAACTTGAAAACTTTCTGCCTCAGCCCTACAAAGTGCTGGGATTACAGGCATGTGCCATGGCACTCAACTTTTCTGTGTACGTTTTGAGGGTAGATATCATGAGTGCTGGTGCCAAGAGGAATGACTTGGCACTTCAGAGTATAGAGGGACTTAGAAATGTGTTGCCATTAAGCTGCAGGAGTCACTTGAGATCTTATCACAAGAGCCGTGTTGGCAGCTACAGAGTACAGGTCCTGTTTCATTCAGAAACAGTTTGGAGGGCTCTGCAGAGGCTTAAAGCTCTGTTCCCCACCCAGAGTATCTAACAGGCACACTGCCACTTCTTTTCAGTCTTTCTTTCCAGACAGTGTGGCTTGGTTTCAGGGGTATTGGATTAGCATAAGTGGTGATTTCTAACATAAAAGTTCATAGAAAAATAGAATTTCTTACTTCTCTTTCTTGTTCTTTAACAAAAGGCTGAGGATAAAAGTCCTCCACCAGGGAGAGAAAGTCTAATACTTCAGGCTTTCAGACTCTCAGCAGGGCAGCCTCGGAGAGTGCTGGCTTCACATATAGCCTGATGACCTGATGAGATCCATCGGCTCTGGGGCTGTATTTTGTCAGGGTTTCCTTCTCTGGATCAGTGATGGAGCCTGTCTTACAGACCCACCCTCAGTCTCTAAGTTACAACCGCTCACTTCTTGAACTCTGTGCCCCCTCAACACCACAGGAGAGTGCTGGTCCAGCTCTCAGTCCCTACCCGATGCAGAGGGGCTGATTCTGCATCAAAGCCAGTGAGAATACAACTTTCCTCACCCACTGTGATGAAGTCACTGTCTTCTTTTTTAGGGTTGTCAACTTTATGTACCATAGTCTCATGTCATCTGCCAATATACCCAAGAAAAGTACAGATTATACTTCTATGTTATAAAAACTATTACCCAGCATTATCAAGATACTGAGTTCTGGTCAAGATGCTTTTGCCAATGGGAATCTCCTCAGCATTCTGTACTGGGGATTAACCTTTGCACTGAGCTATATCTCCAGCCCTTTTTCATTTTTCATTTTGAGACAGGGTCTCACTAATTCACCAAGTTGTCTAGGCTAGGTTCAAATTTGCCACACTCCTGCCTCAGCCTCCCAGAGTGCTCAGACTATAATGCGTGCACTACATGCCCAATTTAGAAGGCAATTTTAAAAAAGAACATAATGAACATTTTAACCTAAGACTCTACATAAGTGACAATTCCAATACTGCAGGCAATGTCTTCAGATGTTTAAGTAATAGTATCCACTTTAGAATGTTTCCTTCATGTAAGATTAATGAGAAACAATTTTGGTGATTTCTGATCAGGCTCTGTCTGCCATGTGTTTGGAGAACTCTTAGGCATAGATGAAGCCAAAAAAAAGTTGCAATTAATTGAATACCAGGTAATGTTTATTGTTTGTAAATCCCTGTTTCAAATAACACATTGTATGAAATAAACTATAAATGTCACAAAATTTTCCAAAATCCAGTGACTTTTAAAAATAACATTTGGGGCTGGGGATTTAGCTCAGTAGCATAAGCACCTACCTGGCAAGCATGAGGTCATGAGTTCAATCCTCCAGTACCAAAATTTTAATAAAAGTAAGCATTTAACCCAGGCACAGTGGCATACTTGAAGCAGCACGTTCTCTATGAGTCAGAGAGCAGCCTGGACTACACAGTGAGTTCAGGGTCATCTGGAGCTGCACAGTAAAACTCTGTCTCAAAACAAACAAACTAACAACAACAAAAGCATACGATATAAATGCATATTTTTTCTAGATACAATTATACACAATTTTGTATGTCTCAAAGAATCATTTGGGAGCCTTATGGAAAATAATAAAGTAGAAAACCTGTTTCTCACTTTAGTCAGAGGACACTATTTGAGTTAGTAGGATATTTAGTCTCAGAGAAAAAGCTAAGGAGTAAGAATGACGTTCACGGAAAGCACAATGTTTATTTCACATAGCCAGGCTTGACTGCAACTTTAGCTCAGCCACTGGGGAGAACATGTTTCTCTGCCTGTCCAGATGAGTCAATAGGTCTGTGTCTAGGGTAAAAAGAAGATGATCAAGGAGGCCTTGGGCACTCACATCAGACTGCCACATGTCTAACTACTTCCTGACTGTGATCTCTGGGCGACTTGCTCACCCTGCCTTAAACCGGGGATAAGGAGAATCTGTTGTGATAATCAAATGACATACCAACACCTCAGTACGGTACGTGACATGAAATAAGTGCGCGATACATGTGAAGTACAGTAAAACGGTACAAGGCAAACTGTAGCTGCAAGGGACAGTGCTCTCTTAGCAAGACAGCATGTCTGCATGATCAGAGAGCAAAATGTGCTGTCCAGTGATCTAATGAGGAGATAAAATTATGACAGTAAAAGATTAGCTGAGCCTAGTCTACATTTGATTTATAATTGTTGCATCATTATTGTTTGCACCCAAATTCTCAATAATCTAGACCATAGCTAATGCTTAAAAGCTTACACTGTGCTCCTTAGTTGTAAGAGTCCTCATTCATACCTTCAAATATCTCAGTTTACACAAAAATCAAGTGCTAAGCTTCCTGCAAAGCTGCAAACCACCCTGCCTGCATCAGGCCTGCCTGCTGTAGACAGACATCTTGTTCATTCTGCAAAATCCTGCTGGGCCTTATGTCCAACCCTCATTCCACTACTCCACATCCCCATTCCAGTGTTACCCACCAGGTGACAAAGCGGTAGACATTACTACTTTCTCAGGCAAGTCACATTCCATGGTGGCTCCTTGTCCACCAGCCTCAACAGGAAGAACCCCCATGCTCACCACCCTGCCCAAGCTTGTAGGAAGTTTATTATCTGTGCACTCTGGGAGGTGGGGAGTAGTATGGATTGAACCCGTGCCTTCGCAATGAGCTGCATCCCGAGCCCTTTGTTTATCTTTTATTTTGAGGAGGAATCTAAATTGCCCAGAGTGGGACTTGTTCAAAATAAATATGTGGGCCATATCATGATTCTGTTGCCGCAGACTTTTGTCCCTACCCACACATTAGCACCACTATCATTCCGTCAGCAAGCCTGGTCTCTGCTCACTCGGAGGAGAACCCCCACCCACTGATCTTGACCCTTTATTTCCGTGAATAAAGAAGCAGGCTGAGCTAGCAGTTAACCCAGTACTGAAATCTACAACAAAGGACACAAAGAATCTGGAGATGTTAGAGACTTAATTGTGGCCATGTCTTAGTAAAAAAAATCAACAGCATAACCATTCACTTTAGTAAATCAGACCTGCTTCTCAGATGAGTTCATGCATCCTTGGGATATATGAACTTGGCAGAAATGTAACCAAACTTCCCATGCATTGGTTACAGATTTAGGAGTGGAATTAAATCAATAAAATGTTAATCTTGGGGCTGGGGATTTAGCTCAGCGGCATAAGCACCTGCCTTGCAAGCAGACAGTTGTGAGTTCAGTCCCCAGTACCAATAAAAAGATTTTTTAAAATGTTAATCTAAAATTTTACCTGCCTCAAATTAGTTTTGCATTAAGACAAATGTGTTATGAAATACAATGTAGAATTTACATTAACAAAATATAAGACTTCAAAAAAAATCATTATTACTAAGGACCACTGTGGGGTAGCCTCTAAACCACTAGGTTTTTTCATGTTCACTTTTTGTCTTAGTTACTTTTCTCATTGCTGAGACAAAATACCCAATACCCAAAGTTAAAGGAAAAAAGGTTTATTTGGCTCATGGTTTGTAGAGGTTTTAGTCCACAGTTGGCTGGCTCCAAGGCAGGGTGGCATGGCAGGAGGGCATCACAAAGCAGTGAAGAACCAAAGCAGCGAGTGACAAGTGGCAAGCAACAGATCTCTTTTGTTCCTTATATTCTATCCAGGCTACTCACACTTAGGGTAGGGCGGCTTTAATCCTAGTACTGAACTATGAATCAATCCCAGCATCATATCCTTGATCGCAATATCACAGATCCACTCATCTCTACAAAGCTCTACCTATGACTGTATGAGGCTTTGAGGGGACATCCAGATACAAACCATAACACTTTCCTATACCCTAAAAAAATTGAATAAATTCATATCTCTGGAAAAGGTAAGAATTATGCCTCTGAGGCACCTCCTAATTTTAAAGTGTTTAAAATGCACCCCATCCTTAGATGAGTAGTTGACAAATTTATTTTATAAAGTTACTTTTTTTTTTTTTTGGTATCAGGGATTGAACTCATGATCTTGTGCTTGCCAGACAGGTGCTTATGCCACTGAGCAAAATCCACAGCCCTAAAATTATATTTTCATCTAAAGTTGACAATTTTCAACTCTGTATTACAGGGCCTTACCAACAGTTTCATTTCAGCTACATTTCCTTTAGTAGTTGTTGCCCAGGCAACGAGAGAATCTATTCTATGTTGGAGCAGTTAAGTAGAGACATCTGTGACCTCACTTCAGATTAGTATTGTAAGATAAGAAAGGGAGAGACCAGCAGACCATTATTGTCATTAACAATGGGAAATCCCCACTGCCATCCTTTCTCTTTTTGCAATGACTTCTTCAGATGATGCGAAGTTATATAAACTCTTAAGTTTGTAAAAATCATAATTGTAGTTCTCTAAATAGAAACAAAAAATGAAAGTCTGCAGAACTCCTAAGACTCATGCACACTATTTTTGGAATATTGAACAAAGTATTTTTGCCTACCAACAGGACTGACTTTTCTGGAGTAGAGAATTTTATTTTAAAAACAGAAGAAAAGAGGCATTGTAGAGTTTTGTTTTGTTTTTTAAAGTGCATTAGCAAAAGGAAGTAAGTCAGACTATTCAGGAAGGAGGAAGCGTGCTTTAGTTGAAGCACCCAGTAGGCTTGCTCTGACTTACCTTTTACAACTCTCATTTTTATAGATACAGGAACTGAGGTTAAATACCTTTTCCTGGGTGCAAGGATGGAACAAACTGGGATTCAAACCCACATCGTATGGAAGACCACCACGAACTGTAGATTAAATACTTGGAAGATGGGGGTGGGATAAAACCTTTGGTTTAAAATTCCACGAGACAGAAATTAATCCAGAAAAATAAAGATTTTAAATTCTTTGAATTCATTCCGTAATGAGTAAACACTTGTTTCTCCCACTGGGTTGTGCCAAGCTTGAGCTCAGTGTTGGGGAGCGTCCCTTCTTTCTGTGGGGTGGGCTCACACTAGCTGGTGCAAGGCCTTTCCTGGGAAAAGTTTTTTAAGCAAATAGGGATTAAGTGGGCACAGAGAAAAACATGCAAGCCTGAAACGTCAGGTGCTGTCGCCCCTGGTTCCCATCTGCTGACTCAGCTGCCAGGACTTTCTGCTCCCAGGTTGCCGTCAGTTCAAGCTGGATTACAGCAGCCACCCCAACCCCTCAGGCCCACTGCAGGGCCAGTTCATTTCCACTCATCATCTGGTGGCTGCAAGTGAGTTTTCTGACTCTAAAACCTTTCCTCTCCTCTTCCTTTTTTGTTTGGGTTTGTTTTGCAGTTCGTTTGCGCGCTGGGAATGGAACCCAGGCTCTTGCTTATGCCGCAATTGAGCAACTGATTACCGCGTCAGCCCTCCTCCCTTCTTTTGATAGTGACAGACCCAGCCCGACCACCCACAACCACAACTCTGTCCCCTCCCAACCACTCCAGAGGCCTCCGGCTCATGGGATCCTTCAGAGCTGCAGTCCAGAGTCTGGAGTTCTCCTCCTCCCTAAATGGACCCCTCGGGCAGACTTCCCTCCCCCTTTCAAGCCCAGCCTGAGATCCCCTCAACTAAGAAGCCTTCTTAGGATCCCACCTGGGGACCTAAAAGGGCCGCAACTTTCAGAGGTCTTTTCCTGATGCTTGAAGGCCCTGGCAAGCCAGCAAAATCCTTTCCTACAAAGGAAAATTGGGCTGAGAGGGCAGGGGACTTCGGGAAGGTGCCAGGGGCCTCCTCCCCAGCTCCTGCCTGGCCTGGGGTGGGGACAGGGAAGGTCGCTACTCAGCAGCTGAGTGTGTGGTCTCTTGTCTCTCGGTGCTTCCTAGGATGAGGACAAACAAGAAAGGAGCCCTGGGAATGGAAACAGCATCTCCCGCCACGACAACGCGCCGGGGTCCCGAAGCCACCCTGACACCCATACAGATAGATACCCAAGTCCCTATACTCACTGTCCAGAGCCACGCCTGAGCTGGCGTGCTCTTACTCCAAAATAGTGTGGCCATTAAATCAGGGCTGTGGAGGAGGGAACATTTCTGGTTGCCCGGGTTCTCTTCTGTGAGCATGCATTATCCTAACCTGTGCACTGCCCTGTGTA
Source organism: Cavia porcellus (assembly GCF_034190915.1). Classification (NCBI taxonomy): domain Eukaryota; kingdom Metazoa; phylum Chordata; class Mammalia; order Rodentia; family Caviidae; genus Cavia; species Cavia porcellus. The sequence continues at coordinate 98,822,904 of NW_026947487.1, forward strand.
ACCTCAGTGAACTGCCGATCTGACCCAGCCATAGGAGCCGCAGTTAAAGGCCTAGGACTACCTTGTTAGGCGGAAGAACTAGGAGGGGATCCGCGCACTTAAGCCGGACAGAAAGCAGGTATGCCCCGCGATGAGTAGAAACAACCACTCCGGCGCCACGCGGTGATGCTTGCGCGTGCTGAGAGCGCACAGGCGTTGGCATTGGCCACCCCGACAGTTAGCTGGAGCTCGATCTCTGAACAGGTCGATAGACATCAGGCTCACTCGTATGCCAGGCCTGTGCAGGGACCGTGGGAAGCTGAGGAATCAGGCCACCAATGGCACCAGCTGCCAGAGACGAGAGTGAATCCTCGGAAGAACTAAGTCCCGGGAAGGGATGTGCCCACTATTTGTTGGAACTCAAAGAGGGCAATAGAAAGTTCTGGGTCAACGGGCATGGCGTGGTCAAATTCCTGACTTTGGTGAGCTGGGCTGGTATTCCTTGGTGGGAAAGGGAATCTGGCTGGGCAGCAGGTGTCCCTGAAGAATCCCCAAGGTCCACAGAAGGCCTCAAAGGTATGTTTCCATACAGGGCTTACTGATTGCAGCGCTGAACCTGTTCAATTCAACCCCCAAAGTGCACCCCATTTTGATCATCATCATCTACATGGACCTAGCCATCACCGCCTTCTTCTTTCTGATCTACACCTTTGTCCTCAATAGATACCTGCGCTTCATCCTGTGGCCTGTTGCTGTAAGTGAAGATCCTGGGGAATTACCCTGGTGTGCTGTTCATATGGCTTGGCACCAGGAGAGCAAACGGACAGAGAAACAATCTCACCTCCCATACTTTGCACTCAGGGCTCAGGTGGGACCCAAGCAAAAGCAGCTAGGAAGGGGAGGGGTACCTGTAATGAAAAATGCTCCAAAAAACTAGCTGTGCGTGGGAGTGGCGAGACTCTCCCAGGGGGCTGGTCTCTTACTGTAGAAGATAGCCTAAGGTTTTGCTGTCCTTGAGGGAAGAGAGGTGAACCAGCTGTTCCTCCTGCTCTCTTTGCCAGCACACACTGGGGAGATCATCCCAAAATTCAAAGAAGACAATTAGTCGCCTCTTAGGTTTTTTCTTGGTGCATTAGAGACACAAGAGCAGAAAAGGGGGGGCTTTTATTGCAAGCAAGGGAGGGCTGCAGGAGAATGCAAGATCCCTCAGAGATGGACACGCAGTGCTTTGATTAGGTTTGACAGGGATGTGCAGTTTGAAGGCATGGGCAGAATGACGGATTGACAGCTGTCTGGAGGAATGTTGGCCTGCGTGTGGAAGGGGGATGTTCAATTTCAGTTTGGAAGAATGCAGAAATCAGTATCGAAGGGATAGGCTGTCACTCTAGGTTGGGCAGGCACCACGCTGAGCCTGGCAGAGCTTCACACGGATGGAGCCCATCAAGTAAGACCAAAGGAGACTTTTTTTTTTTTGGTACTGGGGATCGAACTCATGACTGCGAGCTCGCAAGGCAGGTGCTTATGCTGCTGAGCTAAATCCCCAGCCAAAGGAGACTTTAAAATACATCTCTAAAGCAGCCTTAGGCTTTCAATAAGTATCCTATAAAGGATGTTTGGTTCAGAAGGATGTTCAGCCTGAAACAGACCTACACAAAATGAAACAGAACTAGGCAAGTTACCCAGTCACTGTCAGCCTCTGTTTCCTCATCTGAGCAAGAAGACAGTAATAATCCCTTGTGGGACTGATTAAATGGAAAATGTGTGTGACATTGTGCCTCAGGACTGATGTACTCTAACCTCTGGCCTTCACTTGTGTAACCACAGAGCATATCCAATTTACCTTCCAGCTAACTGATAAAACCCCAAGTCCCAGCTCCCCTTGTTCATTGCACGCTCACAGCCTGCCTCCAGAACCCACCACTTCCAATTCCACTCAGTTTACACTTCAGAAAATGAACTCAATGGCCAGATAATTTGCCCCAGGTCATTCCGCTAGTTAGCATTAGAAAATAGATTCATCAGTACAGTCTACATCTCTAACTTAACCTGCCTGCCTCATTGTTATAAGCTACCCTTGTAGGATAAGAGAGGAACTTCAGAACAGAAAAAAGTGAGAGGTGATGGATGACAACTTACTCTTAGAGCACCGAGAAGCAGAGGACAAGGTACAAAAACAGGCAGGAAGCACTTTCACAAGGCGAGGATCTGAGAAGATACTTTTAGTTCCAACCAGATAAAAAACCATGAAACCCTGGAAGCTTCCTATAAAGGAAAATTTTAAAACTTATAACCTGGCAGTATATTAAGAGATGAAAAGGGAAGCCCAGCCCATTTAGACTCAGCTAGCCTTGGGATTTCAATGCAAGCTATAACTCATCCAGAAAGCATATCTTGTTGTGCTAACTTGCTTCAAGGATAGACTGGCTCAGTTAAAGACAATGATTGATTCTTCCTGATCGCCTAAGCCCCTGACCTTAAGAAACCCCTTTCAGCCCAGATCAATCTGTCTGAGAGCATATGACCCAGTCTATGTAACCAATATAAAATAACCTGCGATCAGCCTTTTGTACTTCATGCTTAAAACATATATAAATGTCTGTTTAACCCCAAGATGGGGTTGATGATTTGGAACTTAGTCTCCCTCAGCTCACTAGCATAATGAAGAGTTGCCTTCCAACTCCTTGGTACCTGCGTATCTTCCATTCGATTTGGTCCTGGTTTTTCCACAATATTCCTACTCACCTAATGGAAATTTAACCAGTATTGCTTTAATTAACTATTGAATGGTTGAGGGGGAAATAAGATGGGGAAAAGCATAGGTGCTGAACCAGGACAGGAGCTATGATTGCAAACTTTGTGACATGCAGATGGTAATGGCCTTTGAGGTATTGTCTCAGGAATCTGGAGGGTGGGCTTTCATGCACTTTCAACTCAAGAGAGGAAGCTTTGATCCCAAGCCAAGTAGGGATTTAGAACAGAAAACCATATATAAATCTAGCACTGTGGAAGACAGCCTTCTTAGGGAAAGAGGAACAAAAAAGACACAGATCTCTGGCAGGGGTGGGGTGGAGGGTCTTCTTTGGGAAACAAATCTTATACCTGTCCTTTGTGTAGAACTGGAGTTTGAATTTTTGGTCCCTGCAGCCTAGAAACCATCATGCCTTGGAATGAGCCTAAAAACTGATATCTGAGACTATTCTGATGATATCCTCGGAAGCCCTAAAAAGAACATATGCAAAAACCTCAGTCAAACTTAAAGAGATTCTCCTAGGGAGGAAGAGTTGTCAAAATGAACTCAATTCACAATAATGATACACATGAATTATAAAAAAAACCCCAAGATCAATTATTAAAAATCAGCAAACATAACAAATGAAAGAATTATAACCCTAAGAATTCAGTAATAGGAGAGGTGAAAAATAAGAGAAACAACAATAAATATTTTAAAACTTACTATAGAGCAAAATACAAGCTCTAAGAGCAAACATTTTGGGGACAGGATAGATTGCTAAAGTAATTTATAATAGAAAATATAGTTATTAAAATGAAAATGTTAATAGATGAGTTCAAAAGTAAATCAGATGTATTTGAAGAGAGATGTAGTTGAAGAGTTTCAACTGGAGGCATAGAAAAGTTGCCATAGAATAGTACTAAGAGAAAAGACATGAGAGAAGCTGGAACATAAAATATGAAATAAGAGCGCTCAAGAGTTACCCAGATCTTAGCAGCAGGATTGCAAGCTTGAGTCCAGCTTGGGCAAATTAACAAGACCCTATCTCAAAAATAGGTTGTATTTTTATTTTTTTACTTTTTTAAAGGTAAGAACATAGCTCAATACAAAGGTATTAGGTTCAATTCCCAGTACTGGAAAAAAAAAGTCTTTAAAAGGAATAAAGAAGAGAAAATATTCAAGGTGATAATGATTAAGAACTTACTAGATTTAATGAAAATAATACCACTGAATGTGGCAGAGTAGAAAAGTCAGAAATTATGTCTGTCCACATAACAATAACTGAACAGCCAAAGCCCTGTCAGTACAACTTTTTCAGAACTCTGAAATCTGGTGCTTTTGTTTTTGTTTTGTTTTGTTTTGAAGTCTTTAACCAGGAGAATACTAAATGAGAAAAGAAGCTGCTGAATGTTCCTAAGAGAGCATTGTGCATTCTAAGGTCCACCTGCCCTCCCTCATGCTCAGTTTGGCACCTGCGATAAAAACAGCAGCCCACATTCTGAAGAAGCTCCGTGATGTTAGAGAGAACAATACGGACATATCTCAAAGAATGCTGAATCTGTATTTGTTTTGATCTGGCCGGTAGCTATCACAGATTTGTCTAGGCATTTTCTTTTGTTCCACCTACCTCAGAACTTTCTTAGGGATGAAACAGTCTCCTGGTAGCATTTATTGAAAGTATTGGAAGGCAAATACACTGTCTCAGACACCCGTAGCAAGAGGAAATGCAAGCTATAGACAAGAAAGGAGATATAGGGAAACAGAGGCCTTGAAATATTTCTCATATAGACTAGGGAATCTAGGCCACACACATTACCAGAGCTGGACACATACTCAGAGAAGACCTGAGGAGACCCCACGCTTTCCTTTCTGGATGACCATTAGGTTTCTGATAAGCAGAAAATGAAAATTTTAAAAAGGTATAAACACCCTGCCTAAGTGTTCAAAGAGTACTGCAGGGCTGGGGATTTAGCTGGGCTGGAGATTTAGCTCAGCGGCATAAGCGCCTGCCTTGCAAGCAGGCAGTCGTGAGTTCGATCCCCGGTACCGATAAAAAAAAAAGGAAAAAGACAAAAAAAAAAATGTATATTGGGGCTGGGGATTTAGCTCAGCGGCATAAGCGCCTGCCTTGCAAGCAGGCAGTCGTGAGTTCGATCCCTGGTACCGATAAAAAGGAAAAAGACAAGAAAAAAAAAAAAAGTACAGTCCATACACAAGAAACAGAGAAGTCAGTAGAAACTGTTCCTAAGAAAGTCCAGATATAGACTTGCTAAAAAAAGGCTACAAATCAGCTATCTTTGAAACATTCATAAACTAAAGGAAATCATAAGGATAATTCAAGAACACATAAAGGCTTATGTTTGAGAAAACATAAGACAATACTAACTAAAAGAAAGCTGGTATAGCTTTAATGCCAATTAAACCAGTTTAAAGCTGGTATAGCTTTAAACCAATTTTATATATTAAAAATATAGTTGCCATGGTGGGCCCACACATAATCCCAACACACTGAGGCAGGAGGATTGAAAGTTTAGGCCCAGTCCAAGCAATTTAATGACTTAGTAAAACTCTGTCTCAAAACAAAAAGTAAAGAAATAAAAAGGGAGCTAGGAATATAGTTCAGTGGCACAAGCTCCTGCCTAACAAGTACAAGATCCCAAGTTCGATTCCCAGTACCAATCAATCAATCAATCAATAAGGGCTAGGGAAGTAACTTAGAATGAATGCTCTGACTTCAACTCCTAGTATCACCCCCAAAAAAGATATAAAAAGATTAAAATCAAAATCAAAATGGATCAAAGATCTAAACATTAAAACAAATCATTAAACTCACTGGAAGACAAACAAGTAAAATACTAGACAGTGTAGATGTGGGAAAGGATTTTCTAAACAGAACCTCAATTGATAAGAAATAGTAAACGGGATTATATCAAACCAAGAAGCTTCTATATAGCAAAAGAATCATTTATTAGAGTGAAGAGATAACCTACATAATGTAAAAATATTTTTGCCAGCTACTCTTCAAAGAGAATAGCTAGCATATATAAAGTACTAAAAAAAATAAATTAGAGGTTTTTTTTTTCTTTTATGGGACTGGGGATCAAACTCATGACCTTGTGCCTGCCAGGCAGGTGCTTATGCTGCTGAGCTAAATCCCCAGCCTCAAAAGGAAATCACCTAAAATGAAAGACCCAGTCAAGAAGCGGGCAAGAGAAACTAACAGACATTTTACAGAAGGAGAAGTACAAATGGTCAACAAATAAATGAAAAAATGTTCAATATTTCTGACCCATTAGAGAAATGCAAATTAAAACACTGCTAAGATTCCATTTTACTTCTGAGAGAATGGCAAACAGTAATAAATGCTGGCTTGGCTGTGGTGAGAAATAAACCCTCCTGCATTGTTGGTGGGATTGTAAACTAGAACAACCATTGCACAATCTGTGTGGAGATTTCTCAAAGAACTGAAAATCTGGGCCGGGGATTTAGCTCAGAGTCACAAGTACCTGCCTGGCATGTGCAAGGTCATGAGTTTGATCCAAGATACAAATAAAATAAGTAAAAATGTTTAAGGAGCTGGGGATATATCTTAGTTGGCACACTGCCTGCCTGACAAGTGCAAGGTCGTGAGTTATATCCCCAGTAACAAAAAAAAAAAAAAAAAATTTACACATCAAAGAATTGAAATTTGAAATTCTATATGATCCAGCTATCCTCCTCAGTATCTTCCCCAAAGAGCTTAAGACATCCTGCTACAGTGATACATGCATACCAGTGTTTATAACAACACAATTTGGGGCTGGGGATTTAGCTCAGCGGCATAAGTGCCTGCCTTGCAAGCAGGCTGTCATGAGTTCGATCCCCCGTACCGATAAAAAGGAAACAGACCAAAAAAAAAAAAAAAAAAAAAAAAAAAAAAGATATCCATGTATAAGAACCTAATAACCTCAATTAGTAGAAACATTATATGCCATAACATGAGCTAAGGTTAATAATATCAATAAAAATGAAATTCAGGATAGAGGATTAGAGGAAAAGGGAAGAAGGGCTGGGCGAAAGAGGAAGTGGATTTTAAAAATACTGTAGTATGTACGTATACTAAAAACATGTACTAATAAAATTCAAAAAGTTTTTAAAATCACATCATATAGCAATTCTGAACTTGTATGCACCTCTGCCTGTTAGTATTGATTGTAAACTTGACTACATTAAAAAGACTTCTTTTTGGTTGTTGTTTGTTTTTTGTCTTTTTGAGGCACTATGAGGTTCAGACTGGCCTTGGGCTCACTTTGTAGCCCAGTCTGGTCTTGAACTTGCAACGATCCTCCTGCCTCAGCCTCCTGAGTGCTGGGATTACAGGAATGCACCACCATGCCCAGCTTACATTCAAAGACTTCTTGAGAGGTGAATTATGAGGACACCACTCTCATTAATGGGTGATGCCTATGTGGGGGATATAAGTGGGAGGCACCTTGGAATCTATTATCTGCTTCTTGGTTTCTTTGTCTAAGTTTCTTCCTCCACTCTCTGCCTCCTGAGTACCAGGAACTAAGAAGCTCCTCTCTGCTACACACTTCTATGATATTTCTGTCTTGGGGCTAGCTGACAATGGAATGAAACCTCTGAAGCCAGGAGCCAAGTAAACCTCTCTCCTTTAAGCTATAGGTGTCAGGTATTTTGTCCCAGCAACTAGAAAGCTGATCAGAGCAGCATCTAACAATGTGGCTCCAAAATATAAAAGGTAAATATAAATATAAAAGGTTGGGGGGGGACTCAGTAAGCATTCTCTAAAATTGAGGAAATAACTATCGTAACAACAGAGGCTAAAAGTAGGAAGAATTTATTCAAAGAAAGAAAGCTTCTGTCTAAGAGGGACAGAAGGGGATCCAGAAAGTAGGTTGTGCACCAACACTGAACAAAGCCACAAGGTGAAGTGGGCTTAAGGTGGGACAGAGCTATAATCAAGAAGATTACAAGTACACTTGCTTAGGTAATACTGATCCAGTGGCAGATCACAAGATGGATGTAAGGTGTGACAAAACTGTGATCAACCAGTAAGATTACAAGTACAGTTGCTTGGGTCACATTGGTTAAATGGGGATCAAATTAGGAAGCCAGCTGTGTAGCACGTGCACATGGGAGCCACAAGGAGCATCCTGGAAGGGTGGGTTAAGGCTCCTCCCCAAGGCTTTGATGTCTATCTAGAGTATCAGTTACTGGTCTTCATCCCTAGGGGAAGTGTATGGGTGCGCAGTTTCTTTTTTTCTTGAAGCCTGGCCTTCGGTGAATGCACCTCCTGACACAGGTCTTCTGCCCTGACTTTTCAAGGGCTCAGCCCTGTCTGGCTGCCCTACGATATTTCTAAATAACTTAGTTGTCTATAGTAATATGAACTTATTCCCAGGAATCTTGTCATCTTGTAAAACCAGAACTGTGATAATGATCTACCAGAACTTAGGGAACCCCAGTTCCTTAAAAGTTGGTCCCTTCCCTTCGTTAAGGAGCCAGTGTAATTCTCCACAGCAGAGCTGTGCCTCCTGCAGCCCCCCCTCTTCCATTTTCTCTTACTTTCTAACTCTGTAATAAAACTGCCTATGGCCTCACGATGAAACATCCTCAAAGGCTGATAAATCAAAAACCTATTGCACAGAGCAAGTTGGGTTACTTGTCCCCTCTTTGGGAGGGACATGCTAGCACTCCCACCCCACCTCCCTGTCAAATGACATACATATATTAAACATCAAACAGAAGTTTGGAAGCTGTCTGTTGGAGGAAGCTGTGCTGCACGGTGTGTTGATGGGGACTTGACTCTTTCTACAACTTATTCATTACTATTTTCAGGACCTTCTCAATGACCTGGCTGCTTGCGTGTTCCTTGGAGGTGGCGCATTCTTTGCTTCGAGGAAAGTAGAAAAGCCATTTAACTACTTTGTCGCTATGGTGAGTCTTTGCCCTTTGGGCTGTGGATTTGCTCTGAGTTCACCTCTTATGGAGATGAATTTCCCCTGTTAAAGGAAAAGGATTGTTTGTAGAAATAGCTTAGGTCCACAGTAAAGCTGTTGTTGCTTTTATTTATGTTTGCCTTTTTGAGTCAGGGTCTCACTATGCAGTTCAGGCTGGCCTTGAGCTCACTTTGTAGCCCACGCTGACCTCCAACTCACAGCAATCCACCTGCCTCAGCCCCCCGAGTACTGGGATTACAGGCATGTGCCTCCATGCCTAGTTCAAAGTAAAGTTTAAAAAAAAGTTGGCAAATGTTTCCAGTGGAGAAACCACTTGAATAAAGACGATGTCGGGGGAGCCAGCCTCAGTTAGTGGTTCCCTTCTTACAGTGGCTGAGCCCGGAGCAAAGGCTGAATGCAAAGAGAGAAGGGGAGGAGTGTGGCCAAGGGGCAGCAGGGGTGGACAAGGCCCAGGTGGCTCTGGCTCTGGTAGTTTTTGGGTTGAGCAGCGATATGTTAAGCAGCATCGTGGATGAATAGACACTAGAAAGGAAATATGCTATCTTTGGAAGAAGAAGCAAAAGTAATGAAGATCTTTTTGTTTTTCAGATCCTTATGGCTGTGGCTGCATTTCTTTGTTTCATTGATGTATGTCTTCAAAGAAGACACTTCAAAGGCAAGAAGCCCAAAAAGAATGTACCAGGAGCCCCGGGAGCCCCGGGAGCGGGAGCCCCGGGAGCGGCAGCCAAGTAACCACCAGCAGGAAAGAAGTAACTCAAATGCAACCGCTGTTGTCAGAAATGGCAGTGTATTTTACAATAAAACATCTTCACTGTCTTCCTTGTCTGCTTCCTACAATGGTTTTCTTTTCCATATTGATAACTATCTTTTCTTGGAAGAGAAATCTCTATTTATTTGTCTTTTTCCTTTTTATCGGTACCGGGGATCGAATTCATGACTGCCTGCTTGCAAGGCAGGCGCTTATGCCACTGAGCTAAATCCCCAGCCCCTGAAATGTCTCTGTAAATGGACTCAAAAGCCGAAAGGTTGATTTTATAAATCTTGTCTGGTCCATTCTACATAAGTTACTGGACGTTGTGATGCGGAGGCCAATGGTGGGCCCTGACAGGCCCCGGGGAACAGACACTTTTGAAACAGGAGAATGAAACTCTCAACCTACTATGTCCGGTATGAGTCTGTGTTTTCTAAAATCAAAGAATGGATTTTAGGAACAATGGAGATTAAGAACAGAATATATTTATTGAGAGAAAGAAAGCTTCTGTCTGAGAGAGAGACAGAGAGGTCTCGAGGGGGTTGCCAGGGACTCTGCCTTTTCTAGGGAGTTTTATAGAATAAAATCATGGGGTGAGATGGGTTTGAGGTGGGGAAACTAGGAAACTCACAAGGCAGATGGACATAAGGTGGGACAGAGTATGGTTAACCAGTAAGATTAATAGTTCAGGTAAAATTGATTAAATTGGGGACAAATGGGGAAGCAAGTCAAGTAGAAAGCAGACATTCTTGGACAGCTGTGACTCTTCCCTAGGGCGTTGGAATGGTGACTCCGGACTTCCTCAGGGTGACAGGGAACTATTTAGAACATCAGTCCTTAGGATACGAATTTATTTGTTTGATCTTTTGTCTCGAGGCCTGGAAGGAAAATCAAAAGCAATGAAGACAGGAGGTGTCTGTCTCCCCCACAGTTGCAAGGTGTCTGCGCTTCTGTACCTGCTCCTTTGAGGACCCAGCCCTGTCTCACTGCCTATAGTATTTCTAACTAACTCAGCTGCCTGTAACAGTTTGAGGGACCAGAAACCCAGGTGACACTGGTGGTGCCACCAACCAATCTAACAGACCAGAGGAAAATGAAAAACTGGAAAACACCAGAAGGCATTTGATTTGCATTCACATTTTTTGGTTTTACATTTCTTAAAGAATCCAAGCAAGGGCTCAGCAGTATGCTGCCAAGCATGAGCGGTACGCTTGAGTTCAAATCCCAGTACTAAAAACAATGGAGCCAGGCAGAGAAAATCATGACTTTACTAGATTCAAAGACTTGTAGATCCTAGGAATAAACCACTCTTTCAAAAACACAGAGGAATTTGTTTTTAATTGACTCATTTTTTTTTCCTATTTTTTGTCCATTGCTCCTTTTAGGGTTGAGTTTTCTTGGGGTTTTTTGTTTGTTTGTTTTTTGGTCTTTTTGAGGCAGAGTTTCACTACACAGTGGAAGCTGGCCTTAAACTCACTTCGTAGCCCAGGCTGGCCTTCAACTCACAGGATCGTCCTGCCTCAGCCTCCTGTGTGCCAGGGTTATAAGCATTTACCACCCTGCCCAGCGTGGGTGGTAATCCCGGGGTGTTAGGATTTTAATCTTTATTTTTTATTTTATTATTTTTTTTTATTTTTGGTGCCAGAGATTGAACTCACAACCTTGTGTTTGCCAAGCAAGCACTTATGCCACTGAGCTAAACTCCCAATCTTTATTATCTCCTTTTCTTTTTCTTCTTCTAATTACTTTGTTCTGTTTTTTCTTTTTCTTTCATTTTTCACTTTTCTGTTATCTAGTACTATTAATTTCATTTTAATCCTCAATAGGAAACCATATCTTACTTTTCTCTCATTTCCCATTGATTAAAATTCATCTTCTATTAGTTAATATTAAAATTTATCTGATATGGGGCTGGAGGTTTAGCTCAGCGGCATAAGCGCCTGCTGTGCAAGCAGGCAGTCGTGAGTTCGATCCCTGGTACCGATAAAAAGGAAAAAGAAAAAAAAATTATGTGATATCATTTTTCAGGTTGTACTTGATGCTACTGGTATGGCTAATTATATAATTTACACTTTTATACTATACACTTTAGTCAAGGAGACATAATTGTTTCTAATCAATTTTTTTCCTGGTATACCAAGACTGAGATTGCCTAACAGTCATAAAAAATACTAGACCAGCACCAAAGAACCACAGAACCACGGGCTGAGCCAAGTAAGCAGCAACTTCTCATTCCCAATAAACTGAAGAGGTCGGATCTTACAAAAGCCTCAAAGCACAAAAGCCAGCCACACCTGGAAGGCACTTCTGAGAAGTACTCATTTCCTAAAGATTCTAAATACTAGCAATAAAGCTACTTACCATAGGCAATTTATAAGAATCAACCCAGGAATTAAACTAAAAAAAATACAAAATGAAAAGACATTTTAACAAGATGCAACCCCAGACTTTCAGCTCACCAGAGCCAACTCCAGAAGGCAATCAGGAGGAACAATCTGAAAGCCACCCAACACTCTAAAGTGGTAACAACAGGTAACAGCAGAAGCAACAGAGCAGATGAATGAGGCTCTAGGAAAAAATCAGAAATAATTTCTCAAATAACTACAGAGATGATGACCACAATGAAAGACCTGCTTAGTGACTCTAGAGCACATACAGGTAAGAGAAAAATAGAAGAGCTTAGGAAAATGATGGAAATCATGAACGCCCAACATAGGGAAGAAACAGAATCTATGAAACATATTAAAAAAATATCCAGGAGATTAAAAATTCGATAGAAAGTATATGCAGTCGAATGAGCCGATGTGAGGACAAATTTTCAAGTATAAAAGACAGGGTTGCAGTTAACAGCAATGAAAAGAAAAATTTCTTAAAAATAGTCAGGGACCATGAAAAATCCAGCAGCTACTAGGAGATGCAAAGAACAGTAATATAAAATAGTTTGGAGTCAATGAAAAAGCAGGAGATAGTGCAAATGACATAAAAAAATCTGTTCACAGAAGTCATGTCAGAAAATTTCCCAAGCAGGCAAAAAGAATCTGACATGAGATAAGTGAGGCACACAGAACTCCAGTTAGCCCTGATTGAAAAAAACTACACCAAGGCATATAATAGTAAATATTCAAGAAATTCAAGAGAAGAACAGAATATTAAAACCTGTTACAGAAAAAAACAAATCACCCATAAAGAAAAGCCCACTGGAATCACAGCAGACTTCTCAATACAAAGCCTCAAGGAGAACTTGAAGTGAAGTATTTCAAGTCCTAAAAGAAAAAACCTCTAACCTAGATTGATGTAACTTACAAAATGATGTTTCAAATTTGATGGAGAAATAAGATACTTCAATATCAAAGAACACTTGAGGAAATGAATGAACACCAAACCAGCATTCCAAAATGTTCTGAAGGACATTATAGAAAGGCATTTATAATAAGGAATACAACTCCATGAACCCCAACAGAAAAAATCCATCAGACAAGATAAACGATTAAATGGGGCGGGTGAGTGGCCAACAAGAGGAAAATAACCTCGTAAGGATAAGTCATATATATCAATTTTTTTTATTTAAAGGAAAAAAACAAAACAGTATAAGGGTACAAGTAATACAGAATTATAAAAAAACAGTAAGAAATCACTAGTTAACAGATTACATATTGTCATCTTAAAAATAGTTGTTCAAGTTACAGGATTAAAGCATACAAAGTGGACATTCAAACAGTGAGAGTGCAAACAGTTGTGTTCAGTGATCCAACAAAAAGTCAGTAGTATGGTCATCTATCTTAACACACCTAAACACACTTGGAGTTGTATCCTTTAGAGCACTTTTTATCCTCTCTTTTTTACAACAAAATTTACACATTTTGGGTTTTATTACTCCCATAGCTCTTATTACTTTTTTTGGAAGAGAATAAAACCACATATGACAAAACAAAGCAGTCAGTCAAAACAAAGGATAGACATAGCACATGATGTAAAAGCAGAGTACAAGGTTATCAACAATGGTTACCATGATGCCTCTTGCTTCCTTAAAAAGATTTGCCTATATCATTAGGTATAATAAAATTGAACAAAACAAGACCAATAAAACCTAAACATTGCTAACATTACAGGACTTCAAAAGAAGATAATAGTCAAACCAGAATGGGCATCATACTGAATCTTATTGCCTTCAAAGTAGTTGTCTATATCGTCAAACTTGATTATTATCAAACAGAACAGAACAGAGTAAAATCAGTCAAAACAAGATAGTGGGAGTAATATAGGGCTTCAAATCAAGTTAATAGGAAACCAAAAATGTTACTATAATATATCCTGTTAATTTTTTTGATTTTTTCCCTTAATTAAAAAATAATAAAAATAAATTTTTTATGAATAAGGAGGAGATTGAGATAAAAGAAGACATAACAACATAACAATACAGGTCAGAGCATGACAATTTCAGCAACCTAGTGCTTCACCACAAGATAACCTGACTTAATAGTAGTTACCATAGTGCTCTTTCCTTGAAATATTTGAATATAACTTCATATACTATAGCATCAAACATATCAAGATAGTGTGAAAACATTCAAGTAGATGAAACTATTGCAGGGTATTTAGAACCAGCTAATGGAAAACGAACAATGGTTTCTATATTATCTCTTTGCCTATAAAAATTTTTGTTTATACTATCACATATAATAAAATCCAGTAAGATACAACATGATAAAATCAATGGAGACAGAAGACCAACAGTTTGGTGGGACTTCAAAACAAGATAGTATTAAATCAGCACTAGCTATTATGATGTCTTGTTTTCTTCAAAATAGCTGTTCATTTCATCACAGGCAATAATATCAAACAACCCAGAATAAAGCCATTCCATTAATGAGTGAAAACTGTATAAGGCTTCAAAGCCACATAATGGGGAATCATGATTACCACATACTTTTATATATTTGAATCATTTATTACAATAAGAAAACTATTCAGTATTCATACATGTAAGTTTGATTTATTCCACTTATAAGTATGGTCTCAAGCTGCATCCATTTATTTATAAATACGTCAATGTGATCCTTCTTTATAGCTGAGTAGTACTCTATTGTATAAAAATACCACAACTTCTTTATCCATTCCTCAGTTGATGGACACTTTGGTTGTTTCCAAGATCTGGCAATTACAAATTGTGCTGCTATAAACATAGGTGCACATATATCACTGTGGTATGATGCTTTCAGTTCTTCTGGGAATATGCCTAGAAGTGGAATAGCTGGAACAAATGGGACTTCCAATCCCAGCTTTTTGAGAAATCTCCAGACTGACTTCCACAAAGGTTGTATCAGTCTACACTCCCACCAACAGTGCAGGAGAGTTCCTTTTTCCCCACAGCCTCTCCAGCATTTGTTGTTGGTAGTTTTCTTGATCCTGGCCATTCTTTCTGGAGTGAAACAGAATCTCAGTGTGGTTTTAATTTGCATTTCTCTAATGACTAATGATGCTGAACATTTCTTTTTTTTTTTTTAATTTTATTTAAGGAAAAAAGAAAAAAAAAGCAGGGAAAGGGTACAAGTTATACAGATTTACAGAAAAAAAATGAACAGTAGGAAATCACTAGTTAATGGATTACATATTGTCATCTTAGAAATAATTGTTCAAGTCACAAAATTAAAGCTTGTAAAGTGGACATTCCATCAATGATACTGCAAACAGTTCTGTTCATTGATCCAATAAAACTCTGTGATATCATTTTCTATCTTATACACTTAAATATACATGCAGTTATATAGTTTAGAGTACTTTCTTTTCCTCTCTTTTGTACCATGACTATTACACATTTTGGGTTTCATTGCTCCCACGGTTCTTATTACTTTTTTGGAAGAGAGTAAAACCAAATGTGACATAACAGAACAGAATCGGTCAAGTCAAAAGGGTGGACATAATAGATAATGTAAAAACATAATACAGGTGATCAACAATGGTTACCATAATGTCTCCCGCTATCTCTAATAGAATTGCCTATATCATTAGTTATAATACAATTGAACAAAACAGTAAAGAATAAAACCGACAAAACCAAAACATTGGAGACATTGTAGGTCTTCAAAAGTAGCTAAAAGTCAACAAGAATGGGCGTCATAATGAATCTCATTATCTTCACAGCTGATGCCTAAACTTTCGAACCTGATACTATCCAGCAAAACAGAATAGGGGAACATCAGTTAAAAACCAGATGGTGAGAGTAATACAGGGCTTTAAATCAAGGTAATGAAAAGTCAAAATGGGTTACTATAATATATCCTGCTATTTTTTTCCTTTAATTAAAAGGATAAAGATAAAAAAGTAAATAATGGAGTGGAGATTGAGATAAAAGAGGGCATAACAACGAAACAGCGCAGATCAAAACATAACCATTTAAGCAGAATAGTGTTTCACCACCAGATAATCCTAACCTAAAAGTAGTTACCATATTGTTTCTTTCTTTGAAATCCTTGAGTACAACTTCGTATACTGTAGCATTAAGTATATCAAAACAATGTAAAACCATTCAAGAGAATGACAGCATTACAGAGTATTTAGAATCGACTAACAGAAAATGAACAATGGTTTCTGTATAATCTCCTTGTCTTTAAAAGGTTTTTGCTTATACTATCGTACATAATAAAATCCAATAAGATACAGCCTATTTAGACCATTGGAGACAGAAGGACAAAAGCTAGATGAGACTTCAAAACAAGATGATACTAAATCAGTATTACCTATTAAGATGTCATTTTCTCCAAAATAGCTGTTCCTATCATCCAATCTTCTCTGCCTCATTTCTGTTAAGCTCTTTTTCTGTCAGTAGCTGTCAGTTTGTCTTCTTCATTTTGTTCTCTGCTCCATTTGTTGTGGCCTCCCCGCCACTATTTCTGGGTTCTTTGTATTTTTCTTTTTTTAGAATATCCTGCAATAATTTCTGTAGAGTTGAATTGGTGGTTGCAAATTCCCCCAGTTCCTCTTTATCCTGGAAGCACCTTGTTTTTCCATCAATTTCCAGGGACAGTTGTGCAGGATATCTCAATCTTGGCTGGAGATTATTATCTTTCAATGCTTGAATTATTTCCCCCCACGCTCTTCGTGATTTGATGGTTTGTGCAGAGAAATCTGCTGTAATTCTGATGGGTGTTCCCTTGTAAGTGGTCTGTTTCTTGTCTCTTACAGCTTTTAATATTCTGTTCTTGTATTGAATTTCTGGAATTTTTATTATTATATGCCTGGGTGTTGCTCTGTTTGGGTTGTAGGTAGCTGGGGTCCTGTATGCCTCATACATCTGAGTATCTTTACCTTTTGCTAAATTAGGAAAATTCTCCTGGATTATTTCTGTGAGTAGCTTTTGTAGTTCACTTGTTTGCATCCCTACTTCTTCTTTTATGTTCTTAATCCTTAAGTTATGGATCCTCTTATCATCTTCTTGTCTTTGTATTATTGCTGTTTGTTTCTTTGTTATTTTTAAGAAGTTTTTCATTTCATTCTCCCATATTACAAGTCTGCCCTCCAGTTCAGATAGTCTGTCCTTAGTTTCTTTCAAGCTGTTATGCCAGTCTTCGATAGACTTCTTAGTATCTTGGTAGTCCCTTTGAACCTGCTTCACGTATTCTATGCTTTCTCTGTTTTCTCCATCAAACAATTCTCCCCTTTTTTTCTGTTCTTCCATTCCATCACCTGTTTTTTCTTGGGTGGTGCTTAGCATTTCTCTAACTATTCTGCATACTTCTAGCTTCAGGTCGTTGATAACTTCATTCCTGAATTGGTCTATGAGGCTCTCTATATGGTGCCTTATGTGTATTGGTGCGGTGTCTGCTATTGCCTGTTTCTCAGAATTGGGGGCCGAGGAGACTTTCTTGTTGCTGCCTCTTCCCATGCTGCCTCTTCCCATATTCTCTGTTCCTTATATATGCAAGCTTATATAAGAGGCCCAGCTTCTCTCCCAGTCAGCCACAGCCTGATCGAATTGCGCCAGTTAGGTGTTCCTGCTCACCGCTGTGCACCAGGGAGTTACGGACCAGGCAGCCTACGCGTCTCCCCTCCCGGCCACCGTCAGGCTCTGGGATCTGGTTTGGGCCAGCCTACCAGGTCCGCCGGCAGCATCACGCAGGCCAGGCACTTTTCACCAATCCCGCCCGAGAGGGGGATGTGTGGCTGGAGTCGCCACCGCGCCCTGCTCCCGCAGGACTGCTCGGGCCCAGAAAGTCCTCTGCTGGAGTCAAACTGTGGTAAAGTGTCAGTTTCTCTCACTCACCTCACCATAAGTCAGTGCACGCCTCCCTGCCGTTCGCAGATTGCCGTTCTCAGAGCTTCTGCACGTCTCTCCCCTTGCCGAGCCGCTGTAGAGGCAGCCAGCCGCTGCGCGGCGGGAAACCCAAATCGCGGCTTACAATGGCGCGGTTCCAGCCTCCACACCGAGTCTTTTCTGTTCCTGTTTTAGCACCAGGACTGCATTCCAAGTTGGCTTCTCTCAGCCCAGTTCGTTCCTGAGTCAGCAGAGCATATCTCCACCTGCTTATGTCTCCTTAGTCCGCACCATTCCTGGCTTCTGAGCCGAGTCTTTCAGAGAGCCGCCGGTAGTTGCTGTTATCTGTCCGCCATGTTCTCCCGGAAGAGTCAAATGGCAACTTAATTGTGTGTACTGAGCAATTGGCTAGATCTTACATCTTTGACATCCTCCATAATATATTAAAAGATCACTGTGTGTCTTTCCGGTCTGTAAGAGTCCTTCCATGAGGCCTGTAGGCCGTAGAAGTCTCAGTAAGCAGTCTAGCCGGGACAGAAATTCTCAGCACTACGTTGTGGTCAGGGCAGCCATGACACCGGAAGTCCACACCCACCAGATGCTGAACATTTCTTCATGTATTTATTTGCCATTTGTATTTCTTCATCTGAGAACTGTGTATTCATCTCAGATGCCCATTTTTGGACTGGGTCTTTGAATTTTGGGGGTCTGATTTTTTTAAATTCTTTATAAGTTTTAGACAGAAGTCCTTTGTCTGAGGGACAATTCACTAAGATTTTTTTTCCCTAGTTTGTGGGTTTTCTTTTCACTATGATGGATATTTCTTTTGACATGCAGAAACTTTTTAATAAGAGGTGGTCCCAGTTACTGATTCTGGGAAGTATTTCCTGTGCGGTTTGAGTCCTGTTTGTGAATTCTCTACCTACCCTTATGTCTTCAAGGTTTCTACCCAATTTGTCTTTCAATAGATTTAGTGTTTCTGTTTTAATATTCAGATCTTTGATCCACTTAGATTTTAATTTAGTACATGGTGATAGACATGGGTCTAGTTTTAGTTTTCGGCAAAAGGAGAGCCAGTTTTTCCAACACCATTTATTAAAGAGACTGTCATTCTTCCAATGAACCTGTTTGGCCCCTTTATCAAAGATAAGGTGGTTGAGTGTGTTTGTAGTTGTGGTTGTATCTTCTAATCTATTCCATTGATCTTTGGTTCTGTTTTGATTCCAATACCATGTTGATTTTACTACGGTTGTTTTTGTAGTATAACTTCAAGTCAGGGATTGTGATGCCTCCTGCCTTGCCTTTGTCGCTTAGAACTGTCTTTGCTATTCTAGGTCTCTTCTCACTCCAGATGAATTTTAGGAGTGATTTCTGTAGATCTATGAGGTATGTTGATAGTATTTTTATTGGGATTGCATTGAATCTGTGTAACAGTTTTGGGAGAATGGCCATTTTCGAAATATTTATTCTTCCTATCCATGAGCAAGGGATGTCTTTCCATTTTCCGAGATCCTCTTCAATTTCTTTTTTCAGTGTATTATAATTTTCCCTGTATAGATCTTTCACTTCTTTTGTAAGAATAATTCCTAAATATTTCATTTTTTTGGTTGTTAGTGTGAAGGGTGTGGCTTCTCTTATTTCTCTGTGATTTTGCTGTTAGTGTATAGGAATGCTATTGATTTTTGAGTATTGATTTTGTATCCAGCTACATTACTGAATTTATTTATTATATCTAAGAGTCTTTCAATGGAGTTTAGGGAGACTTCTATGTAGAGTATCATGTCATCTGCAAACAATGATAATTAAACCTCTTCTTTTCCTATCTTTTTACCCCTTTTATTTCTCTTTCTTGTCTAATTGCTCTGACTAGTATTTCCAGTACTATATTAAATAGGAGTGGTGATAAAGGACATCCTTGTCTTGTGCCTGATTTTAAAGTAAAGGCCTTCAATTTTTGGCCATTTAGTATGATACTGGCTGTTGGTTTGTCATAGATGGCCTTTATTATACTGAGGTAAAGACCATCTATTCCAATTTTCTGCAAAGATCTTATCATGAATGAATGTTGGACCTTATCAAAAGCTTTTTCTGCATCTCTATAGAAATGATCATGTGATTCTTACTTTTGGCTTTATTGATATGGTGGATTACATTTATTGATTTACTTATGTTGAACCATCCCTGCATGACTGGGATGAATCCCACTTGGTCATGGTGTATAATCTTCTTGATGATTTGCTGCATCCTATTTGCCAATATTTTATTGAGGATTTTTGCATCTGTGTTCATTAGGGAGATTGGTCTATAGTTCTCTTTTTTAGTTGGGTCTTTCTCAGGTTTTGGTACTAGAGTAATATTTGCTTCCAGGAATGACTTAGGAAGGCTTGCTTCCCTTTCAATTTCATTGAATAGTTTGAGGAGTGTCAGCATTAGGTCTTCTTTATATTTCTTGTAGAATTCTGAAGTGAATCCATCTGGGCCTGGGCTCCTCTTTGTAGGTAAGGACTTAATTACATTATTGATTTCATTAATAGATATGGGGTTTATTCAGCAGTTTTACATCTTCTTGACCTAGCTTTGGTACTTCAAATGTTTCTAAGAATCTATCTATTTCTTCTGTGTTATCAAACTTATGAGAGTAGAGGTTTTCAAAATAGGTGTTGATGATCTTCTGTATTTCTATAGAGTCTGTAGTGATTTCACCTTTTTCATTCCTTATTGCATGAATTTGAGCTTTTTCTTCCCTTTTTAAAATAAGGTTGGCTAGGGGCTTATCAATTTTATTTATTTTTTCAAAGAACTAACTCTTTGATTCATTGATTCTTTGGATTGTTTTCTTAGTCTCTATTACATTAATTTCTGCTCTGATTTTTATAATTTCCTCCCTTCTTTTGGCTTTGGGCTTGACTTGCTCTTCTTTTTCTAGATGTTTGAGGGGTAGCATCAGGTTATTTTTTTGTATTCATTCTGTTTTCCTGATGTGGGAACTCAGTGCAATAAATTTTCCTCTCAGGACAGCTTTCATTGTATCCCACAGATTCCGGTAAGTTGTATTTGAATTTTTATTTGCTTGTAGATATTGTTTAATTTTTTCTTTAATTTCCCCTGTGACCCACTGATTACTCAAGAGTGTGTTATTCAGTTTCTATGTGTTTGTGGGATTTTTGAGGTATCTTTTAGCATTAATTTCTAATTTCATGGCACTTGGATCCAATGACATGCATGGGATAATTTCAACTCTTTTGCATTTAAATATGTTCTGTGGGCTAGTATATGGTCTGTTTTAGAGAATGTCCCACATACTGCTGAGTAGAATGTATATTCTGATGTTGGATGGAACACTCTGTATATGTCTATCAAGTCCATTTGTTCACAGGTGTGATTCAGTTCTATTATTTCTTTGCTGATTTTCTGTCTGGTTGATCTGTCCCTTGGTGTCAATGGTGTGTTAAGGTCTCCTGTTATAATTTTGTTGCTGCTAATTTGGTTTTTCATTTCTGTTAGTACTTGCTTTATATAACTGGGTGCTCTGGAATTTGGTGCATATATATTTAAGATAATTATCTCTTCCTCTTAAAGTTTTCCCCTAACCAGTATGCAATGACCTTCTTTATCTCTTCTGATCATTATTGGCTTGAAGCTCACATTGTCTGCAAACAGAATAGCCACCCCCACTTTTTTGGAGGGGTTCCTGCTGCATGAAGTATTGTTTTCCATGCTTTGACTTTCTGTGAGTATCCTTTTGGGTTAGATGGGTTTCTTGTAGACAGCATATGGTTGGATGTTGTTTCTTGATTCACTCTGCCAGCCTGTTTCTTTTAATTGGTGCATTGAGACCATTTACATTAATGGTTATAACTGTTATATGTTGGTTTATCATTGACATGTTGTCTTTCTGCTGTTGAATCTTTATCTTTCCATTCTGTTTCATTGTCTGCTTTGCTGAGTGGTTTTTTCCTAAGTGTATCTAAACTGTCTTTCAGTATTCTTTGCAGGGTTGGCTTGGTGATCATGAAGTTCCTAGTTTTTTTTTGTCATGGAACTATCTTATTTCTCCATCGATTTTGAAGGACAGTTTTGCAGGGTACATCATTCTAGGTTGGAAATCATTTTCCTTTAGGATCTGAAATACTTCACTCCATGCTCTTCTTGACTTTATTGTTTGTGCTGAGAAGTCTGCTGTGATTCTGATAGGTTTTCCTATATAGGTGATCTGTCTTTTCTCTCTGATAGCTTTTAATATTGTATTCTTATGTTGGATTTCTGGGATGGTGATTATTATACGTCTGTCTTTTTATTTTGGCTATCGCTATTTGGAGTGCTATATGCTTCACTGAGCCTGATGTCGGTTTCCCATCTCATGCTTGGGAAAGTTTCAGCTATTACTTCTTTAAATATCCTCTTGACATCCTTTATGTTGTCTCCTTCTTTTTCATTAATCCCTATCAATCTTATGTTTTTTTCTTTGTGTCATCTTGCAGTTGTTGAATTGTTATTTCCTGATTCTTTGTTATTTTTAAAAGATCTTTCCTTTCCTGTTCACTAGCTGCAATCTCATCTTCAAGGTCTGAAATTCTATCTTCGCTTTCATTGAGGCAGCTTTTACAGCTTTCAGTGGAGTTTTTGATTTCCTGTATATCTCTGTGCATCTGCTTTATGTATTCTGTTTGTTTCTTATATTGCTCACCTAGGGATTCTATCTTTTTGTTTAGTTTCTTCAATTTTTTAACTGTGTTTTCTTTAGATATGTTCAGTATCTCTTTCATTTCTTGTATTATTTCTTCTTTGATTATTTCTAGTTTGAATTCCTTTAAACCTTCCCAGAGTTGTTTGTTTATTTCAGTTGCTATTATGTCCGATATCTGAGGTATAGGGCATATATTTTCTTCTATATACATCGCTTCTAAGGTTTCTTTGGATGGGCTGAAGGTTTGAGATTGTAATTGGTCTTTTGTTTTGTCATTTTCCTATATTTCTGTGTTTCAAGTGTTATTCAAAAGCTTCCTCAGGGTCTGTTGAAAATCCACTTCTGTGCCTGCAGCTCCTGGGACTCTGGCACCCAATTCTCCCAGGCCGCCGAGCCTCTGGAACCCGTGGTGCTCACCTGCTTGCTTAGAACTCCACAGTCCGAAACAAGCTGGGCTCCAGGGAAAGTGGGCGCTTACCTGCTTGTTTAGAACTCCACAGTTCTCCAAGCACAGCCTGAACAGGGAGGCGGACGCAGGTGCCTCAGACCCGCCTAGCTGTTCCAGTGCACCTGGAAGGCTTGAGGGTCCCAAACAAGCTGGGCTGGGTGGGGGGGGGTGCATGGGCACTTACCTCAGGACGCCAGGCCCCTGGAACCGGTGGCGCTTGCCTGCTTGCTTAGAACTCGACAGTCCTCCAAGCACACGGGGAGGCGGATGCAGGCACCCCAGACCCGCCTAGTTGTTCCACGGCACCCAGAAAGTGCAAGGGTCCCAAACAAGCTGGGCTCCAGGAAAAGTGGGCATCCGCCTGCTTGCTTAGAACTCCACAGTTCTCCCATCAATTATAATCATCAATGCTGATAGTCTCAATTCACCAATCAAAATAAACAAATTGGCAGAATCAGTCAAGAAGCAAAATGCAAGCCAGGCATGGTGACTCACACCTGTAATCCCAGCACTCAGGAGACTGAGTGAGGCAGGAGGATTATTGTGAGTTTGAGACCAGCCTGGGCTATAAAGTGAGCTCAAGGCCTGTCTGAACTGCATAGCGAGACCTTGTCTCAAAAAGATTAAAAAAAAAAAAAAAGCGAGATCCAATAGTGTGCTGCATACAAGAAACATATTTAATTTAAAAAATTCATGGACTAAAAGTCAAAAGATGGAAAACAATGATCCATGCAACAGGTACCCAGAAAAAATCAGGGTAGCTAATCCATTTGCAGATTAAGTGGATTTCAAGCCAAGACTGATTCAGAGAGACAAAGAAGGTTGCCACATCCTTATAATATGAACAATTCAAGAAGATATATCATAAATATATATGCAACAAATACCTAATGTTGTAAAACAAATATTACAAATATGAAAAAATTAAATAAGCACTAACAAAATTATAATAGGGAACCTCAATACTCCACTGTCATAAATAGATCAACTAGACAGAAAAAAATCAACAAATATTAGAACTCAAACATTTGAACAAATAGACTTAGTAAATGTCTACAGAGTGTTCCAACCCACAACATCAGAATACACATTCTCCTCAGCTGCACATAAGATATTCTCCAAAATAGACCACATGCTGGTTCACAGAACATGCTTAATTAAGTAAATGCAAAGGAATTAAAATTACCCCATGCATAATATCAGACCATAGTGCAGTGAAATTATAAATCAATAACAAAGAAAACCACCAAAATTTCAGAAACATTGCCAGAGATTTAGCTCAGTGGCATAAGTGCCTGGTATCAAAAAAAACAAAAACCAGAAAAAATTCATAAACACATGGAAATCAAATAACAGCCTACTGAACAAACCAATGGGTCACAGATGAAATTAAAGAAGAAATTAGACAGTTCATACAATTAAACAATAATGCCAATACAACCTACTAGAACTCGTGAGACACAATGAAAACAGACCTACAAGGGAAATTTATAGCAGTGAACACCTACATAAAGAACAAGGTCAAAAGAGCAGCCTAATGTTGAACCTCAAGTTTCTAGAAAAACAAGAGAAAGTCAAGCCCAAAACTCATACAAGATAGGGAACTGTAAAAATCAGAGCAGAAGTTAATGTAATGGAAACCAAGAAAAAAATACAAAGAATCATTGAATCAAAGAGATAGTTCTTGGAAAGATTAAATAAAATTGACAAACCCTTAACCTACTGTTATGGTTGATACATTGTGTCAAATAGAGAAGCTCAGAGCCAGGGTTCTTACTTTGAAAATATCCTCCTCCTGAGCAGAAGGAGGGCAAGGAGATTTTGTGAGTGCGACATTGCTCTGGGGCTGTCGGTGTGGCCTGTGTACAATATAAGGGAGGAAAATATGCATGCTCTTCTCTGTTTTTGCTCTGGCTGCTTTTGCTGGCTGCTGCCTTGAAGTTTTGCCCCTGTGCCATGTCACCCTGCCTTGGAGCCAGCTGATTATGGACTGAAACCTCCATAAACAGTGAGCTAAACAAACCTTTCCTCCCTTCTTTTTATTTTAAAGAGGATAAAACAGAATAAGACCAATCAAAACAAACCAGTATGAAAGATACAGGACTTAAAAACATTACAAAATCAACAATAGTTACCATAATGCCTTTTGATGTCTTCAAAATACCTGCCGATAACTTCAGACATAGTAAAAATAAAACAGAACAGAATAGAATAGAAACAAGAAAAACAAAACAATGAATGCAATAAAGGACTTTAAAACAAGCCTATAGTAAATCCAAAATTGCTACCATAATATATCTTGCTCTTTGAAATAGCTGCTCCAGCCATCAGATTTGACATAAACAAAATAAAAGAGAATAAAACCCAACCCAACAAAACAATGGAAATGATTTAGGGCCTCAGAATAAGACCATAGGGATCAACAATGGCTGCAACCCTCAGAAGGAGCTCCCCCTAGAGGCTACACTTTGTACTGCTATCCTCTGAACCTATGGTCAGACCACTGGCCATAGATCTGCAGTTGGTGAAGCACCAAAGCACCACAGGCATCCAATTGCATTTCACCTCCATAGCTATCATCACAGCCTATCACTTAAGTGCAGGAGATGGGAGTAGGGGGTGGGATTTCTTGTTTTCCAGTCCATGCACCAGAAGAAGCTGAAGTCTGTCAGTTCCAGTCTGGCAGTGGCCTGCACATGACACTGGTTCCCAGACTGGGCTTGCTTGCTAGTGTGGCTTTGTTCTCTCTATCTTCGGTCCATGAATGACACTGACTCACGGGGAGAGGCTGGGGTCTGTCTCAACCTTTCCTTCCTTCATGTTGGGTGTTGGTTATTTTGTACCAACAACAAGAGAAAAGTAACAAAGATACCAACGTTATTTAAAAAAAAAAAAAAGGAAAGAAGAGATTCAAATCCATACAATTAGGAATGAAAATGGTGAAATCACAACAGATCCTGCAAAAACCCAAAAGATCATCAATATCTACTAGTATCAGAACCTAATAAGATGGAAAACACAGAAGAAATGAGCAGATTCCTGGATATATATCAATTACCAAAACAGAATCAAAAAGATATAAAATTCTAAGTAAACCTAAATCAGTCAGTAAAATTTAAGACATAATTAAAAATCTACCAACAAAGAAAAGCCCAAATGCTGATAGATTCACTGCTGAATTCTATAAGAAATTTAGAGGAGACTTAATGCTGCTACTTCTAAAACTTTTTAATGAAACTGAAAGGGGATAAATACTCCAAATTCATTCCTAGAAGTAATCAGTACCCTGATATGAAAATCAGAGAAGGGTCTAACCAGAAAAGAGAATTATTGACCAATCTCCCTAATGAACATGGATGCAAAAATCCTCAGCAAGATACTAGTAAACAGAAAGTAACAAATCATCAAGATTATATACCATGACCAAGTAAGATTCATCCTAGGAATACAGGAATAGTACAACATACACAAATCAATAAATGTAATACATGTTAACAGAGATAGGGACAAAAACCATATGATTATCTCAATAAATGCAGAAAAAGTTTTTGACACTATCCAATACCCACTCATGATTTTTAAAAAACCTACAGAAAATTGGAATATATATTCTTTATCTCAATCTGATAAAAGCCATCTATGACAATGCAATAGCCAACATCATACTAAATGGACAAAATCTGAAAGCTTTCACTCGAAAATCAGGAACTAGGTAGTGATGTCCACTGTCACCACTCTTACTCACTACAGTTCAGGAAACTTTAGCCACAGCATTTAAACAAGGGAAACAAATAAAAGGAATCAGGATAGGAAATAATGATAAGATCATTATTCACAGATGACATGCATTAAGACTCCAAAAACTCCACCAAAAGACTTGTCATTATTTGCAGATGACATGATAATCTACATAGAAAACCCCAAAAACTCAACCAAAGGACTTCTAGATTTAACAACTAAATTAAGTTGTGTAGATGGATACAAAGTAAACAGTAAAAAATCAATAGCCTTCCCATACATGAATAACAAACTCACTGAGAGAGACATTAGAGAAACCACACCCTTACATAGCATCCAAAAGCAATGAAATACCTAGGAATCAATCCAACAAAGTAAAAGAACTTTATACTGAAAATTACACTATTCTGAAGAAGGAGATTCAAGAAGATATCAGAAAATGGAGGACTGGGGATATATCTCAGCAGCTGCCTGCCAACTGTGATTGTGAGTTTGACTCCGAGTACAAAAAACAAACAAAACAAAAACAAACTAGAAAATGGAACAATATCACTTTTTTTGGATAGCAAGAACCAAAATAATGAAAATGGCTATACTTCCAAAATGCTTACACAGATTTAATGCAATCTCAATCAAAATTCCAACAGCGTAGCTAGTAGAATTATAGGAAACCATCCTAAAATTCATTTGGGACCAGAGACCTAGAATAGCAAAAACAATTGTCAGCAACCAATCAAGGCAGAAGACATGGCTTCTCTGAGTAGAAGCTATACCACAAAGCTACTGTGATTAAACAAACAAACAATCCAGCATGGTATTACAATAACAACAACAAAAGAGAAAGAAAGAGGGGGGTGGCGAAAAGAAAAGAAAAGAGAAAGCGGGAAAAAAAGAAAGAAAACAAACTCAAAGATCAATGGAACAGATTAGAAGATGCAAGAACAACTCTAGGGCTGGGGATTTAGCTCAGCAGCATAGGCGCCTGCCTAGCAAGCGTGCAGTTGTGGAGTTCGATCCCCAGTACCAATTTAAAAAAAAACTCCAAACACACTGGATCACCTTGTCTTTGGTAAGGGGGCCAGACATGTTCACTGGGAGAAAGACAGCCTCTTTAATAAATGGTGCTGGAAAACTGGCTTTCTACATACCAAACACTAACACTAGACCCATACTTCTCATTATGCACTAAACTAAAATAAAAATGGATCAAAGATCTAAATATTAAAACAGAAGCACTAAATCTGCTGAAAGAAAGAACAGGTAGAACTCCTTAAGACATTGGTATAGGCAAAGACTTTATAAACAAAACATCAGTTACAAGGGAAATACTACAAAGAATCAACAGCAGGGATCTCATTTTATTAAAAAATTTTTGGACAGCAAAAGAAACCATCATCAGAGTGAAGAGACAACCCACAGAGGGAGAAAAAAATGTTAGCCATTTGTTCCTCAAAGGACTAATATCTAGAATGTAATAAGAACTGAAAGAATCAGATCCCCCAAATTTAAACACCCAATCCAAAAATGGGCATCTGAGATGAATACATACTTCTCAAATGAAGAAGTACAAATGGAAAATAAATATATGAAAAACTGTTCAATATCATAGGTAATTCAGATGCAAGTTAAAACAATGCTGAAATTCCATCTCACTCCAGAAAGAATGGCTATTATAAAGAAATCAACCAATAACAGATGCTGGTAGGGCTGTGGGGGGAAAGGAACCCTTCTCCACTGTTGTTGGGAATGTGGATTGCTGCAAACACTGTGGAAATCAGTGTGGAGATTCCTCCAAAAACTAGGATTAATAATCCCATTTTCCCTCTTGGTATCTTCCCAAAAGAATTAAAAGCACATGCCACAGCAATATATACTGTCTTAGTTTCTTTTCACTTGTTACTGAGACAAAATACCTGAAGAAAGGATTATTTAGCTCACAGTTTGTAGAGGTCTTAGCCCATAATCGGCTGGCTCCAAGGCAGGGTGGCTCATGATTAGGGGACAATCTCTCACGCTGGTGGAAGACAGCAAAGGCAACAAGGGGGCCTTATCAGCATCTTTCTGCCCCTTTTCTACTGTGTCTAGACTGCTGGGATTAGGGCAGTGCCAAACCAATCAGTGGACTGCTTCTGCTGCCACACACCCTTTATCCCAGCATCACACATCTAGATCCAATCACCTTTGAAAAAGCCTAAGACTGCATGAGGGTTAGGGGGACATCTAGGCATAAACCACAATATATGTCCAGCCATGTTCATAGCAGCACATTTCATAATAGCTAAATCCTGGAAACAACCCAAATGCCATCAATCAATGAATGAATAAAAAAGATGTGGAGTTTTTTATACAAAGGAGTACTATTTAGCAATAAAGAAGAATAGACTTGAGATCGTTATAAATGGATGGACCCCAAGACCATACTGTTAAGTGAAATAAATTTTATTAAATTAAATATCACATTGTTTCTCTGGTGTGAGAAACTAAAAGTGTAAATAAGAACTAAAATTAAAATAGAAATTGTGAAATAGGAAGAAATTGTTCAAAAGGAAAGGGGAACTAGGAAGGGTGAGACAAAAAAGAAGTAAAGGAAAAGTAACAAACAATGAAAAAAGAAAGATAAAATAGAAACAAACCTTTGTAAATAAGCAGAGGAGGTCGGGCGTGGTGGCTCACACCTGTAATCACAGCACTCAGGAGGCTGAGGCAGGAGGATAGTCATGAGTTCAAGGTCAGCCTGGGTTATGTAAGTGAGTTCAAGGCCAGTCTATACTACACAGTGAGACTCTGTCTCAAAACAAATAAACAACAACAAAGAAAAACAAAGAGCAAGAATTAAACATACAGGTAATTAATACATATGCAATCCTGGAAAGGGAACCCAGGGTCTTGTACATGTTAGCCAAGTGCCCCACCACTGAGCTACAGCCCCGGTGTTTTTTATCTTCCGATAGGGTCTTGCTAAGTTCCCCAGGCTTGCCTGAAATTTGAAATGTTCTTGCTTCAGCCTACAAAGCAACTGGGATTTACAGACATGCAGCACAACACCCCTCACGTATCCGTTTTTAAAGACGAACAAATCAACAAAAAATATACAAAGAATATGAATAGTTCTCAGGAAAGGAAATACAAATGATTCTCACACATGTGAACAAACGGATCCACTCATAACTAGAGAAATGCAAATTTTCTATTGCAGATTTCCATGGGGCATCCTGGTTTCTAAATATATTGTCCAATACAATGAACTAAAGCTTCAAGGGAGAACAGCTGATTCTAGGGCTAGGATGGGGAGACTACAAAACAAACCTCATAATGTCACCAAATAAGGAGATGGAGGAAATGACCATAGCGAAAATTAGTCCTGTTCTCACCAACTCAAGTAGGTAGGAGCTCCAAGTGAAGAGGCTCCTAATGGTCAAAGTGGAACGACTTCACCAACAAAATAGTAGGATAGTATTTAACTACAATCCAAAGAATAAAGTAATAAATGGAAGAGAAGAAGAAATCTTCCTTAAAGGAACTTTTTTTTTTTTTTAAATAGAGCCAACCAGGACTATAATCCCAGGACTCTGGGAAGCTGAGGCAGGAGAATCACAAGTTTGAGCCCAGCCTGGGCAATTACGACACTTAGCAAGACCCTGTCTCAAAAAAAAAAAAAAAAAAAAAACCAAAACATAAACAAACAAACAAAACAAAAACCAGCAACGTTGCTTCATTCCAGATTTCACCCTGGCTGCCAAACCCTGGGCTGGAGCCTGGCTGATGAGCCCCTGGGGACGTCATATCCTGCAGGAGGCAGGGACAGTGACACCCTGGGGATGCAGGCACCATGTGGGAGTATTTCCTTCTTCTCTCCCAGCCCCCCTAGTTATGACATCCTGTTTTGCTTTCTTTCATAACCCTTTTTGCAAACTGAGGTATAATTTACATGAAATAAAATGATCCGCTTTCAATATACAGTCTGATGTGTTTTGACTTATGCACGCCTCTTTCTGTCCCTGTGTAACCACAACCTCTATCAAAGCAGGGAACACGCCTAGCACCCCAGACTGTTGTCTCCTTCCCCCGCCCCAGCAGTTGCCAATCTGACTCCTGTCACTCTTGTTTATTTCTGCCTGCTCTGCATTT
The DNA here is from genome assembly GCF_034190915.1 of Cavia porcellus. Classification (NCBI taxonomy): domain Eukaryota; kingdom Metazoa; phylum Chordata; class Mammalia; order Rodentia; family Caviidae; genus Cavia; species Cavia porcellus. Next base: position 98,853,580 of record NW_026947487.1, read on the forward strand.
CATTAAAGTGGAGGAAAGGGTATGTACCCTTCAATGTGGCTTCCTTCATTCATCAGAATCCATCTGTCCTGTGGTGTTTATCGGTGGTCCATCCCTTTTCCCTGCTGAGTACTATTCCATCGTGTGGCTCTCTCCTGCTTTATTCCTTAATAATCTGCTGATGGACACGTTGTGGTTTCCAGTCTGGGTTACTAAAGGAAGAGCTGCTATGAAATGGGTCTTTGTAGAGGCAGGTGTTTTTATTTCTACTAGATAAATAATCTGGGGCTGGGTTATACAGCAAGCTTAGGGAACTTGTGAAGAAAAGCCCTAAATCTGGGAGAGTTCTCACACTGCGTCCACACCAGCACCCCCAGCCCTTTGTGCTATCAAGCCGATTTTACAGGCTCCAGGAACCTCTAATGCACGCCTCAGTGCCTAAAGGTGCTGAGTCTCTTTTTATGTTTATATCAGACACTTATGTATCTCCTTTCATGAACTGCCTGTTCAAAGGCAGTTACAAATGAGCCCATTTGTAAACCCGAGGTGTTTCCTTGTTACTGAGTTGCAGTTCAGAACCATAGTTTTCATAAATCTTGCACTCTTAGAACGCTGACCTAGCCTGCTCCCAGGGGCCTGGGAGTCAAATCCAAACGCCAGGGTCTCCCCCCACCCCAGCCCACCCATTTTAGATCAGTGCCCCTCTCCCCTCCTCCTTCCTCGGATACTGCCTGTCTGGCTGTCCCAAAAACAGTCAGATCCTCACCGGGAATCATTGCACTGAAGACTCCTTGGACGACTCAGTGCCTGCTCCCTTTAGCCGCCCCCTCCAGGAACAGCTGAGATTTTCCATGCACCTTAGACCTCTAGCTCTGCTGGCCAATGAACACTGAACGTTAGGAAAGGCTTCTCTGAGCAAATAGGCCTGCATCACAGTCACTGAGGAATCAGGAGGACTTCATCAGATAAGAAGGTAAACAAAGCAGGTAGAAGAGTCTGTACAAATGCCCTGTGGCAGGAAGGAGCGTGGATTGTTTAAAAAAAAAAAAATCTAAAGCTGGAGTAGTAGGAGGGACAGAGGAGGAAAGGGCACAAGAGGTTTTGTTTTGACTATACCAGAGCCAGAGCAAAAGGGATGCCTGAGGTTTGATTTGGTTTTGTTTGAAAGAGAGTGAAAGTGAGCGGGATGATTTAAGCACACTCCTGGCTGCCAAGGTGGAAGCCTAGAGGGCTCTTAAAAGGCCCTCAGGGCACTTCAAGGAGGCGAGCGGAGGCCCAGGGCTGGTACGAAGTGATCAGAGACCTCAGAAAGTTTTAAGGAAAGGAGAGAAAGACGGGCCGGCGTTGGCCTTGGCGATGGACAGACCGTGAAGGGAGAGGAAGGCCAACTCCTGCATTTCTGGATCACAAGGGGTGGGGGCACCCGCCGTGGATTAAGTGCGGGGCGGGGACTTGACAGGGTGCAACTTGACGCCTTGTGTGTGTGTGTGTGTGTGTGTGTGTGTGTGTGTGTGTGTGTGTTAGAGAGAGAGAGAGAGACAGAGACAGAGACAGACAGACAGACAGACAGACAGACGGACAGAAAGAGACAGAGACAGAGTCTGAGCTCCCAGCGGTGTCCGTCTGCGAACCTCCGGGCGGGCGGGATGCGCTGGGGACGGGGCGGGAAGCGACCGCGCCGCCGGAGCCCAGGGGCCGGGCCGGGGTTGCGCCGTGCAGACGCGCGGGCTCCCGCCCCGCAGCCCGGCAGAGCCCCTCTCCGGGCCACCCGAGGCGGCGCTCGCTGGAAGGGGCGCTCGCGGCGGCGGCGCGGTGGGGCGGGAGCGGGGTCTGCGGGCGGAGGGGAGTGCCGGGGGCGGGGCGGGGCGGGGCGGGGCGGGGGTGCGCCCGGCCGGCTGCTTTGGCCTCTTTCTCCTTCCGCACGGCCGCCGGGTTTCCGCTTCCCGCCCAGGCGCGGGGCGAGAGGGAGGCCGCGCGCCCTCGGCCCTGCGCCGCCGCCATGTGGCCCCCCGACGCCGACCCCGACCCGGACCCCGAGCCCGCGCGCGACTCCCGGGGGGGCGCCGCGGTGCCCGGGCTCCGCGCGCTGCTGCCGGCGCGCGCCTTCCTGTGCTCGCTCAAAGGCCGCCTCCTGCTGGCCGAGTCGGTGAGTGCGGGACCGCCGGACGCTCGGCCCCGACGGCGGGCTTGGCGCGGCTCCGAGCAGAGGCGAGCGGGCCGGGGCCGGGCCTTCGGGGGTCTCCGGCCCGAGGCCCCGGTTGGGGGCTAGAGCCGCGCGGCGGGGAAGCCCGGGGAGGGGGCGGCCCGCTGGCGCAGGCAGCCGGGCTCCGGGAACCCGGGTCGGCGCTGTGTGACCTCGGGGTCGGTCCCCGGCGCCCCGCAGCTCACGCGGGGCCCCGGAGAATCCGCAGCCCCGACATCCGAGCCCCAGGGCGCCGGGCAGGGCCTTCGCTCCGCACCCCGGGGACTGGGTGAGGCCGGGGGCGCTGGCAGCACCGCGGCTGCCGGCGGGAGCCAGAGGGGGTGACTTCATCCCCTGCTCCCCGCCCCTCTCAGCTTCTTCCGCCTTCCCGCTCGCCCCCACCCGGCCGGGCTGGCCTTCTTTGTCCACTCCGAAAACTCCCGCACTGTCGCTTGTGGGGCGGGGACGGGCGTCCGGCTTCAGGGATGAAAGGGAGGAGCAGGCCGAGCGGAGGGGGAGACCGGAGGAAGGACTATCTCCAGGCAGCAGCCACTTGCGGCTTAGCTCCCCAGCTCCCCAGCTACTTGACAATACCAGACCTTGTACCCGCGGGGGCTGGGGGATGGATGGACCGAGACCGAGATAAGCGCAAGTGCAGGGGACTGACAGGCGGCCCAGATGAGGCCAAGTGACAGGGGGCTAGGAGGAGGGTGCGGGTCATGGAAGAATTCTGACCCTGGACACCGCCTTGTACCCCTGGCACAAGGAGGGAGGTGGATCGGAAGTCACCTACTTGGCTCCCAAATGAGGCAGCAGGTGGACCCAGAGCCCAAAGCCCAGGACCAGCCTCGTGGCTGTCACCTCAGCCCCACCCTGGAGACCGCTTGGAGCTACTTTGGGGGAGAAACCTTAAATTCACTGTTCATTCACCCCAGGGGCTCCAACTCCACCCTTCCCAGGACCACCTCATGGTAAGGTGTTAGAGGTCAGCTGAAGCCGAGAGGAAGCCTTGGCCTGGCTGGGTGTCAGGAATCCAGGCCGGAGGATCATGGAGAGGCAAGGGATGTTCACTCTGAACAAGGGAGCTGCGCTTGGTCACCCTGCCCCGGGCCCACACAAGAGAGACAGCAGACATGGGCTGGAAGGGAACTCCACCAAGAATTAGAGACTGAGGAAACTGGAATCATCAAGAAGGTGACACCCAGAATCTGGCTTTGATGGGGGATGTGTGGGGGTGGGGACAGGAAGGGGAGAAACAGCAGCCTTCAGTCAAGGAAGTACAGAGTAGGAGATAGGGACAGGGCTGGCCATGGGCTTATGGCCTGCTTTCCCAGAGAGCCTCACAGCCGCCTGTATGTTCAGGTGGGGGCTCAGCTACCCCCAAGACCATGTTGAAGGCAGCTGAGAGTCCCTGGGGACTCCTGGCAGTTCATTTGTCTAAAGCAGCCACAGAGCTTCCTGTGGGGCATCTGGGAGTTCCCAGAGGGCTCCTGTAGCCAGTCCCTGGGTTCTACTCCAAGCTGCTCAGCTGTGGACATCTCTAACCCAGCCACGGTCATAGAAACGAGGGAAGACAAAGGCCTCCAGCAGCCCCAGGTCAGTGTGTCCTGGGTTCACATGCGGGTACCCTCTTACTAGCTGTGTGATGCCATGTCTGGCCCACTGTGAAGAGCTGTGAACAGTGGCTGGACTATGGATGGTAGTGACCATCTGGAGAGATACCCACAAGCCTCAGCAGGCATAGGGCACAGAGGAACCAGCCTTTTGATGTACAGAACTAACAGGGCAGTGCAGGATCCCTCCATTCGCAGCATGTGCATGTGAACAAGGTTACAGTACACCCAGCACCACTTTTCATGATGGCTGCACAAGTGGTGTGGCCAGACCCATGTCAGTGCCACTATATCCTCTCGGATAGATTCTTTGTATTATGCAAATTTGCAAATAAAGGGCTGAAAGACTGGTATTAATAACATTCATACACCTGCCTCTTAGATTGCACAATGGTTAACACTTTGTTATGTTTGCTGGGTCGTCTATCCATCCATCCATATTACGTTTTGATGCATTCATAGTAAATCAGACATCAGTACATTTCATGCATTTGCATTTCAGCATTTATATCATTATCTAAAGTTAAGATTTTGGCTGAAGCAAGAGGATCTGGAGTTTGAGCCTACTCTGGGCAACTTAATGACTTAGACCCTCTCTCAAAACAGAACTGGGAATGTGGCTCAGTGTGGAAGGCACTAGCTTCAAGCCTTGATACTAAAAAAAAAAAGTTTGTTTTTCAGGTAAAATTTACATTCGGTGAAAAGCACAAATCTTCGGTGTTAGATGTTACTTTTTGAAACTGGTTGCTATTTAGCTTTCATTTGCCTCTAGTGGGCACCGAGTTGAGTGAATTCTGCCATAAAGCCAGTAAAAGGGTAGTGGTGGTGGCTGGGGTGAGTAGCCCCAGGAAGCCAGCTCCCAGCAGGGAAGCTCAGCCTTCCAGAGTGGATCCTGCGAGGGGTCAGGGCTCTAAGCCATGCCTAGGGACTGGATGTGGGCCTCATGGCTGCTTTAGTACCAACTGTGTCACCTCACAGCTGCAGGACTGGGCAGGCTGCCCCCCAGCTGGAGCCTCCCTTATTCCTAAGGCAAGAAGAGGCTGACTCTCCCTGGCTTCCCCACAGGGTCTCTCGTTCATCACTTTCATCTGCTATGTGGTGTCCTCGGCATCCGCATTCCTCACAGTGCCTCTGCTGGAGTTCCTGCTGGCCCTCTACTTCCTCTTTGCAGATGCCATGCAGCTGAATGACAAGTGGCAGGGCTTGTGCTGGCCTATGATGGTAAGAACCAGGGGACCCATGAGGTAGAAGCTGGCTGTCATGATATTCACCACTAATCAGCAGATGAGAAATCCAGAGTCCTGCACAGAGCCCTGTCCTGTCTCCAAAGCGCTGGAGGGGCAACTTGCTTCTTGTGAAGATAATCCAGGCCTGCCCTGCAGTAGGACCTGGAGCAGAAAACCTGGAAGCCGCCCGTGGCCACCAGGTGGCGTTGTTGTCTCCAGCAGGGTCTTGGAGGAATGAACCCCAGCCACAGGAATTCGAGCCATTTCCAACCACAGGGCAGGTTAACTGAGGACCTTCAGGGCTCACCCAGACCTCAGCCATCTGGCACCCCTGGCCCAGTTTGATCACCTGGAGGGCCCCACAGCCCTACCAGTGATCACTGCTGAATGGAATGTGTCGTAGAGCAGAGGCAGCAAAGGCTTGAGCTCTGATCTCTTGATTTTACTTGCAGCATCTCTTTACACCCAGCGAGGCAGGGCTGCACCCTCTGTTCCCATTTTGGGGATGAGTAAGGAGAAAGAATGATCTTTAAGTGAATAAGCCACAAGTGTGGGGCAGTGGGGTGCAGGCCCACGCCTCCCTGTCAGCGAAAAGCAAGCAGGTCACAAGGTTCCCATTTCCTGCTTCGCCACATGGGCCAAGCCACAAAGCAAGCTGCAGCCTGGTTTTGTTCATTGTCCACAAGGCAGTGGATGGCAGCCTACCTGGACAAGGGACAAGGCAGTGCCAGCTGCTGGCAGCCTGTAGGGCAGCAGGAAACTCACAGGGATGAAAAAGGGCCAGGACGAGGTAGGATTGTGTGGATGCGGAGTCTGGGGCCACGTGGGGAGCTCAGGGCAGTGTGCCATGCTCTTCTCTCCCCAGGACTTCCTGCGATGTGTTACTGCCGCTCTCATCTACTTTGTCATCTCCATCACAGCTGTCGCCAAATATTCTGATGGGTCATACAAAGCAGCCGGGGTGAGCAGCTTCCTTATCTCAGGGTGGGGCTGCCCAGCAATGTCCCCCTTCTGAAGCTCCAGATGCTCCTCTGAACCCTCCTTTAGGTTGGGACCTGGGCACATGCTTTCCACTTGGGGCCCTAGGTGCCCGAGTGGGATGCAGCAACCACAGAGATTTACTCAACACCCTGAGTTTTGAAAGGCTGGTTGTCAGCCCTGGGTTGCAGCTCATTTCCCTTGCCTCAGAAAGGCTGTGCCTATCCAGCCGTCTGTGAAAGGCCGCCCTTCTCCCATGCAGCCTCCTGGACCTGGGACCTGGGACTTTTGGTGATGTGCCCTGCCCAGTGTTCCCAGCCATATGCTCTGTACATGTTCCACAGGTTTTTGGCTTCTTTGCCACCATCGTCTTTGCAGTTGATTTCTACCTGATCTTTAATCAAGTAGCCAAATTCCTCAAGCAAGGGGACTCTACTGGTGCAGATGAAACCACAGCCCACAGGGCAGAAGGTAGGTGGCTGCCCTAAGTCTTCCTGATTGCTCCTAGGACTGCTGTAGGGGCTCTGCCCGCCCCTGGGGAAACTTGGCCCTCAGGGGTACTGGAGGCTGGGAGGACAGTGTCCCTTAAGGTGGCCAGTCTCAAAGCCAGCCTGTCCTTCCCAGCTAAGCTCATGCATGCTGAGTGCCTCTGGCCCTGCAGTGCTTACTTCCTGGACAAGACCTCAAGGCAGCCAGTCATTCTCAGGATACTGGTCCACCTAGTGTTTAGAGTGGCCCCCTGCCTGTCCAGGGCCCCAAAGGTCTGAGAACCCAGACAGTTACTTTTTCCATGGTCCCTAGGCACAGCCAGATCCACTCATGCTCATTTTAGTTGTATTTTCAAGGAAAAAGCAACAGATATTCTAGCCCCTCATTCAGTTCAGAAAGGCCAGTGCCTATTCTCTTGATGTTAGTTAAAAGGCTGGTGTTTCTGTCTGTGACAACGTAGCCATATCAACCGTCACGCCTTTGGAGGGCTTGTACCTTATATGGCAGGAGCCCTGCAAAAATTTGTCAGGAGTATCTGCAACTGGTATGGGGTCTTCCTTAGCCACACCCTGCGAAGACCCCAGAGTACCAAGCCCATAAGGGCAAAAGAGTAGAGCAGGTGGGAGTGCTGATGTGCACTCCCCACATCCAGGGCTCTAAAGCCCATTGGCCACTTCCCTGCCCCACCCTCACTGCAGTCCCAGGTAGACTTTAAACAGAAATTGGTGCCATCATGGGCTAGCAACTCAGATCTTGCTCAGCATTCAATGCATCCCAGTCTAGTGTTCCCTGTGTCTTCTTGAGCTCTTAGGTTACTCTGGCTGAGCCCATCCTGTGCTGGGTGTTAGGAGTGCAAAAATGCACAGGGCCTTCCCTGGAGGGGCGTTCAGCCCAGATTGGAGTTAGAAACCTGAAGCAGGGTGGTGCTGGACACAGCTGATTATGTTTTGTCCTGTGGGGACAGGAGCAGAGGCAATGTCATGGAAGGTCACTAGGTGGGGCAGTAATGATGAGAACAAAGTGAGAGCTAATGCACAGGGATAAAGCAGCTGAGGCTGAGTCCTAAAGTGCCAGCCTGGCTAGAGGCTGGTGGAGGTGACCCTGGAGCTAGGTCTCAATGGATGTGTAGGAGTATGCAGGCAGAAGAGATGGGGCAAGTGGAGAGAGACTAACGGAGTGCTTACCATCCAGGTGAAGTAAGTCAGGAAGTGGTGTCCCGCCCCAGGCAGGTAGACAGGACAGTGCTCTCCAGGGCATCTAGGCCCCACCTCCAAATTGGGATCTTCCCCACCGAGTGCCTGCTGTCCCCAGGCAGGACCCAGCTGCTTAAGTTTAGGAACCTCCAGGTTCCCAACAGCTGGGCTGCAGGGCCCAAGGGGATCTGTAACCCTGCTAAACATGCTGTTCAGCTGGTCCTTCCCAAACTACAGCAAACATGAGGTCATATGCTCCTGGATGTGGTCCTCAGGCATCTGTAACCTCTAGAAAGTGCCCAGCTGGCCAGCCAGTCCAGTGATGAGTCATCAGTGTCAGTGAAGACTTGTATTTTGAATATTTTATTTTTAAAAAATTGGAGTTTTTTTTGGGGGGGGTTGTTTGTTTTTGGTGCATAAGTTATTGCAATGAAAATACATATTAGATACAAATAAACCAAAATCCACACAATCTTCTCAGTGCAGCCCTGGCATGAGTGAGGGGAGCCAGGACTTAGGGGGGTTCTTCAAGCACTCTGGGAACTCACTCTCCCCAGGCTTGATCCTGAGCCAGCAATAGCTCTGGGACAAACAAAGATTCTTAAGATTCAGGGGCTGGCCAGAGAGGGCAAGCATAAAAACAGTAACTGTGGTGGGGTTGGGGACGAAGTCTGGAGTGCTTTTCCTCCCTGGGGTGGGCTTCCAGGAAGGCTCTACAGAACAGTCTTCAGTAGTGGGGTTTCGAGGAACCCTCAGGACTCATATCACTGATGGGCCCTATTAACATTATACAGCTGTTTGTGACCATAGTATAGAAGAAGGGTGGGGGTAGGGAGATTGAGCCCATAAAATGACTTTTTAGGAAACGTCTGCTGATTTTCCAGAATATTTTAGTGTAAAGGACAAGGAGGTAGGTGTCCTGGCTCTGTCCTGCTGAACTGAGGGGTAGGGTTGAGGCTGGGATACAGATGAACATCTCTAACACCTCCAGGTGAGACCAGCCCAGGGGCCTTGGCCCTGGGGGTGAAAGTGGCCTCCTCCAGGCCCAACCTTCTCTCAGCAGATGGCCGTAATGGCAGAGTCTAGAGTCAGCTGTGGGAGAGGCAGCGCCTGGGCTCCTGCCAGCGCTTCCCCGGCAGTGCCTCCCCAGAGACTGCTCCTGATGCCTGGAGATTCTTGCCTGGCATCCTCCATGCTTTCCTTTCAGAAGAGAATTCCGACTCTGACTCTGACTGAGGGCCCGCTCACCTGGGGCTTTGGCACCTGTACCTTCTGACACAGCTGCTGGAAGCCTGGCCTGGCCATGGACATTGCGATGAGGGGAGGCTGCTGTCTGGGCCTCCCCAAAGCCTCAAGTTTCCATCCTGAGCCCAGCATTCAACACTGCAACCCCGGGCTTGGCTCAGCTAAACCACTCCGCATACCAGGACACTTTGGGTACTCTACCTTCTCCCCATTTCTGTCACATAAACCCTAAGCCCTTTAACCCTGCTGTCAACAACAGGCAGACCACTAGTATCCAGCCTGCCACACCACAGTTTGTGCTGCAGGGTGGGGGTCGCCTATGTCTGCCTAACGGGCCCCTGTGGGCTCTGTCTGCACAGGTGCCGCTGCTTATGCTGACACTTTTTGAGAACACCACTTTAGGAATCTTCAGTTCCAGGAGCTAAAGCAGGGAGAAACTGACCTTGACCTTACTCTCTAGGCATGGGTCTCGGCACCCACATCTGACATCTCACACCCCAGAACCACATCTTATTCAGGTGAGATGACTGGTCTGGGTCTAAGACTCTCAGAGAAGAGCTCAAGCCTCGCTGGCCAGGGCCAACAGACAGAGGGAGCCAGTCAGTGACTGTGGCTTGGCAGCTGGGCGGGCCCAGCTAAACCTCTCCTTTTGCTGGAGGCCAGTGTTCTAAGGACCGTAAAGACTATGTGCTTCCCTGTGGCTATCAGAGCAATTCTGTGACCACCTCCTGAGAAATGAGACAAGCCTTCTGCATTCACCTGAGGACTTAACATTTTTCATGTATCTTTGATGGGTTTTGTAGCTTTTTATAGTTTTATATATATACAAAAAGCAGCTTAACAGATATTTTCTGTGACCTAAGAGGCCCTGTGAATGAGCCAGAGTTCTGGGCCCATGTTTTAGACATTTGTGACTTTATTCTATTTGTGCATGTGAACCTCGTACCCTGAAAAAGCCATAATGGATTAAACCAGACTGACAACCTACTTGAAGTGTCTTGATTGTAAGAACCCTTCTGCCACCCAGAGCAGTAATGTGCAGGATCACAGTTCAGCACAAACTAGTAAAAGACATGGAGAGAATCCCAGCAGCTCTCAGTTTCAGCAATAAGGCACATATACTTCCTGTATGCTCAGGACTAAGGAAAGCATCTGAACAGTGCCCGATTATTTTATTTAATCCTGCAGTCAAGCAAACAAGAGAAACACTAAGTGACGGGCCCAGGGCCCCCTCAATTACATATGAGGAGTATGTCCTATGGCAGCCAGAACCTGGAGCTTTTCTGGTTTGGAAACTGGCTGTACAAGAAACCTCAAGGCTGCAGCCTGAGAGAACCCTGCTCCATGTTCTGGCTCAGGAGAGATGGCAAGAGGCAAGGCCTTCTGCCATAAATGGTACATAGGGCTGAAAACATTAAATCTGAGTGTCAAAAGCCAAGAGAGGCCCAGGGTAGAGTTTCTGTCTACCTTGTCAGCCCAGCAGAGCAGGCACCATGGAGGCCTCAATGCATTCTGTGGACTGCTCTTTTGACTTCCACAGAGCAAGCCGGGGTCCATAGCCTTTGGGGAGAGAGGAAAGGAGACAAAGCAGAGAAGAGAGACTATAATATTTTCACATGTCCATTTATTAAACAAGAACTCCTTCATGACAATTTAATACAATATTAGCGATTAGTGTTGAGAAAATTATTTCCCTCTACATACAAAAATACAGATTTAACACTATGAAAACAAGACAAGTACCATGAAAAATTGGTCCTTCAAAAGAAATAAAGGGGAAGACTTGAGGGCAGTGTGAGGCTTTGTCTGCTGTCAGGGACAAACTGACAGGAGCAAACACTTTGGGGTTCCCATTCCAAATGCAAAGGGTCAAACCTGAGAGCCTGTCAGAGTGGGAGGAAGCCCCTGGCACAGCAGCCATGTCAGGGTGAGAGGCCAGGACGGCAGCTCTGCCCCGCAAACCACATGAGCCCAAGTTTGCCCAATGCCCACCACCTCAGAATGCCCACAGCTATGTCTCTGGACTGCCAGAAGAAACAGACTTCAGACACAAGGTGTGGCAGTCTTTTACACTGCCCTAAAAAGTGCCACTAGGTAAAGTACCAATGAGTGAGCCTATCAAAAGTTAGGACTTAGCTGTTTGACTGCACTTCCTTCATTTTCACAGAATTAATGTTGACTCTTCAAAAGAACAAAAAAAGCAAGCTATAATTTCATGTTTCAGTATATCTGTACCTTCCTCCACAAAGGCTCAGTTTACCCAAGACTCTCCTTGACCAGACAGAACTCAGCCTGCAGGGCGGGAGCACAGGGAGCTGCTCGTCTGCCTGTGCCTTGGTTCCCTCCAACTCCTCATGAGCGCCCCTACTGCACTCAGGCCTAAAGCCTGGACAGGGCCACAAGTCCACCCTGAGCATCCATAACTCCATCTGAAATCCAAGTGCACGGCAGGGCTGGAGACAGGTTGTGGTGCTCTAGGACTAAGCCAATGCTGGAAGACCCCGGGCCACGTAACACCTTGGAGTCTCGAAAGGAACAGGGCAAGGAGCCAGGCTTTCCACAATTTCAGACCCAGCAAAGGGGAAGTCATCATACATGATGGGCTTTTCTCTCCTTTTTCAATATAGGACAACTTTTATTGTTCAAGGTGAGTGGTGGCTCTTGAAACTGAGCAAATGGTTAAACAATGCCAAATGCAATTATACTGACTCATACTTATTTCACAGAAATATACTTTTACTCTCAGACTATTTAAATAAGCAGAGACAAGATGTAGGGGGAAATTCAACGGAGAGATGAGAGTAGCCAGGGGATTTTTTTGTGGTTTTTTATTTGTTTGTTTTCTTTTTGAAAATACGAATTTTAAAGGGAAAATGGTCCAAACCACAAGACCAGCATTGTTGAAAGCAATATTAAAAGGACGTAATCTATAACATGCTACAAAAATAGTGTTATCTGTTTTAACTAAATGTACATCTTTTTTTCCAATTCCATGATCGACAAGAGTGCTTATGTGATACACGGAAGGCACCAAAGGTGTAGTGATTATTTATCTTAAAATATACAAAGACAGAATTGCCTACTATGAAAAAAAAAAGTCAAACCTGTAATAAATAGTTTAGTATTTCTGCCATGGGTTCCTGAACCCCTACAAATTTCAACATATACAAATAATTTTAATCCCTATCATTCTCTTAGAGGGAAGCATATGAAAATCAAGTTATGAAAAGCACTGATTTTATGCAATCCATCGTGATTTGAAGACTCATTAAGTGTGCAGTGGATGAAAGAGCTGGACTCAGGCAGCTCCTCTTAGATCTGGGCCAACATGGGGACCATCCTGGGCATCCTGCCCTTGCCCTCGCCCGCCCCAGCCCTGGGACCAGCCCATTCTCCTTTAATGCTTTTCTTCTTTACTTCCACAGAGAAGGAAACAGTCTTGAAATTTGCAAAGTCAATTGTGGAAAAATTAGGAAGACACGGCCAGTGAAGGGAAGCAGCCATTAGTGAGGCCTGGAAAGGTCTCATGTAGACGCAGGGCTCCCACGTATTCTTAGGTCCTGGCTTTCCTCTCTGCCTTTCCTGATTAACAGGAGTAACTTCCTACTAGATGTCAGTAGCAGCTTCCAAAGACAATTCAGATTTGATAGTTTCAGATTGTTACCAAAACCCACATAAATCATTATCAGGATGTTGTTTTGTGTAGTCTGTTTTCAGGAACAATTATGAAAAGAAACTCAGATCTGTCCTAACTCCCATCAACAAAGCTGACCTACATGGTTTCAGACGGTTTTTATCATAAATACCAGAACCATAAAAGCTCTGATAGCTCATCAGAGTCCAAGTAGTATTAGCCCTTAACCAAAGTTTGTTCCCCTGAATTAAAGTCTCAGGATAAAAAGCATGGACAGCAAAGTAATGCACTGAAATAGGTAAGCTATTCAAAGGCCCGTAATCTAAACTTTGTTCTAAACAAGTTGCCAATGTCAAGGTCAGTGGGCTTGTAGGTCATTTTTTTTCTTTGCTGTTATGTTTATGGAATAAGAAAAAGTAGAATGAAAAAAATCCCAAAGGATGAAAAAAAAAAAGTGTCCAAATGGAAAAAGATACATTCAAGATAAGGGAAAATATAGGACTTTCTCTGTTTCAAGCCCAGTGCATATACATGTGCTATTTACTGGCATGAAGAAAAGTCCAACAGAACATTCGTTTTCAGAAGAAAATTCTAGATCTAATAAACTATTTTTTTCCGAGACAGGAAATATAAAAGGTTTTAAATAGAGGGAACATAAAAGGTCAAATATTTCAAATTACTTTCCCTACCAGGCAAGTCTTATGATTTCAAAGGTACCTCTGCTAAGAGACGAAACAAAAGAACTCAGAGAATCAGGAAGGTTTACAAAGTGAAAGGGTGGCCTTCAGCTCTGTGTCCTGCCAGGGCCCTACGCTAGTCAGTCACCTGCTCAGACCCACACCGGCTGCCCGTTGCTCCCAATGTGCAGGTCTTGCCCCAAGCTGGTCTGGGAATACAACATCTCACTTTGCTACAGACACGAATACAGGCAGGCAGTTAACTGAGCACGTTTCCCTAGCAGCCTGGGGTTGTAAACACATCTAACGCCTTCAAGGGTTATCCAAGGGTCACTCATGGCAAGCAAGAGCTCACATACATGTACAGATAAAAGCAAGGGCTTTGTCGCCACAGAGACTGTCTGTGGTTTAACAGAAGTCTGAATCACTAAGAAAGCATCACAAAGGCAAACAAAACCGCATACTTCAAGAAACCATGAATGTTTACACCTGAGCCTCGAAGCTGTAGCTAGTAGGATGGAGCACAAGTTGGAGGCCAGACATACCCGGCCTGCCCACAGGCATGGTCCTTTAGGCAGGAGAATAATAATGGCATCCCAGGGCCACACCATTAGAGCCTGGATGGGCCTTGCTGGTTTCCCTGTGGTTGGCTCTGCACACACCAACTCTCCTGCTCAGTGGGCTAAGGGAGACACTGCAGTGGAAGTGAGCAGGTTACTGTATTCTTGCTTTTTTTTTTTTTTTTTAAATAAGCAATTTGCCTTGGAAGTCTGATTACTTTAAATCAAACTTTAATAATATTTTAGTCTGTAACCATGTTTGCCCTTTCTAGGGGACCAACAAGTGACTAGGTTTGCATAATTATAGTATCTCTGGGTGAAAGGGAAAGGATATTGCCTCCTCCGTGCCTTCAGCAACATGAGGAGAGGGGAAGGGAGGGAAAGGAGAGGAAATATACAACCAATCAACCAAATCACTGCCAAAATAAACTTTCTCTGAAGGTGGCAGTGTTTATATCCATCAAAATCACCAGAGGTCCCACCAAATCCTGGAAGGCTTCAGCCTGCGTCTGTACAAACATTCCAGGATGGAAAAAACACCTGCGGTTCCTTCAAGCTTTGCTCCAACTTCTGTGAAAGTCAATTCATCCCACCAGAACACTGAGAAAACTGAAAAACTAAGCCTCAGCCTTAAAATGCCCCAAACCTAAGTGACATTGGTATATACTGGATCAACTAAATGCAGAAATACATTTCCTTCCATTTGCAAGGAAGTCATTCTAATCTAGACCATCTTCTGTTGGTACATAGAGGAGGCAGAAGAAAAACACGGTACCTTGCATTCATTGTAGATGACCATATTCCTTTCATGACTTTTCCTGTCTGTACACTACATCAGTCAGACTGTACAGGTCACTTCCGGTTCTAGTGGGAGCTAATTAAATAGTATAGGAAAATACATTTACAAAAACCATGAGGAAGCCTCATGGCACAAAGGATATTAAATAGTTACAGGGACATAAATAATTCCAACGAGTCTATCACTAAGATGCGAATTAACTCCTAAATCTCTCTGGGCACGAGACATCATTGCTTTCTATCCCTCAGCATTTCTGGTCTTGATGGGCCTCAGAACTGTTTCTTTCCACTGACAACACCTCCTTGGGAGGCCAATCAATGGTTTCCTTCACTGGATATTAAGTTGGTTTTATTGAAGTGACACAGAAAAACTTGGGCAACAATCTTGCCCGAATGATATTCTTCTTTCACTCTTACTTCAAAGGTGGCTTTTATTGGGTCCAAGTAACTTGACTCCCTGCAGATTTCTCAGAAAGCTCAGGGTATCCTTCCTAGTGGGTTGTCTCTGTGGCCCTATTTTAAATGGAATTCTCAGAGGGCAATAAGCCCAAGTTTAATTATGTAGACATACTCAACAAATGCACAATAAATATGTAAAACTATGAGATAAAATCCAGATGTCTTCAGCTCCCCCCACATCACTGCATATAACAGGTTCAGCGTCTATAAAGTATGTTGCTGACTCATGACACACACACAAGAAGAAGGCTCTATCGGCCTCATGCCCAGCTGTAACGAGGCCAGGCCACCCACTGTGGTCAGTCCCTGAGGCAGCCAGGCTTGAACATATGGCCTGGGCCATTCCTCAGGAAAGACTACAAAAGACTGGAGTGTGCTGGACACTGGGATAGGGGGCTAACTCCTAACCCTGGCCCTCAGACCCGACACGCCACCATTTCTGTGGAATCCCCAGCCCAGTGACACTACCTAACCAACACCCCTCTCCTCCCTGTTAAAGCAGACACTGCTCTTCCTTAAAAACACAATGCCACACATGCACAGGGACACCTCTTCACACTCTCCTACCCCTTCCTCTGGGCCATTTCCTACGCGGTACACAGCTAAGACTGTAAGTGGTCCTTAGTACAAGATGTCAAAGTTTTCCAGACTACTGCAAGATCTTCCCACCAATGGTGTCTTTTCCTTGATAAGGGCTAAACACAAAATATTAGATCTACAATGACATCTGTAAACATTAAAACAGTTCAAAATGTGAAAACCTGACAAATTATAACAATTTTCCCATGAAAGATACAATTAAGTCTTTTAACAACCACCACAATAACAAAATTACAGCACTGCAGGGGCTCATTTAACTCATTCATCACAAAAAAAATAATCTTCACTTGATCAACAATCAATCAAAAACCTCAGTAACTAGGATTTTCCCAACAATCTCCACCACTGGTGTTCATAGTAATGAAGCTCAGGTACCCAAATTGGTAACTGGTACCCTCTGACACATCAGAGGAAGGATGTGTCCTGGTGTAAATTCAAGTATTTTTAAATTCTAGACAGATCTATTCAGAATCATCTAAAAATTCTTCTCACGCATTAGAAAATTAGCACACATCCCTGAAACAGGTATGTTTGTGTGTGTGTCCTGATTTGTAATACATACACACAAACACTCCCATGTGTGGTCCAAGAAGCCAGCAAACAGGCAAGTGCTTTGGCTGGTGGAATGGACTGTGTTTTTTCTGTGGCTGTTACCTGAGAAGGTAAAATTACAGAAACTGCAATTCAGCCTCAGAGTGTTCAGGGTAAGCAAGAAACTGTCACACAAGATGGTCCCTATATTCTTGGGACTGAGGAAGAACCAACTGATTTCCTAGCAGGGCAGAAAAAAGGGTAACCTTCCTGTAGTCAGAGGTCTCATGGAACTGTCCCACAGGACATCAGTTTTTCCTGTCCCTGCAATTTTCAGGCCCAGTGAAGATATTGACCAGCACATTTAATGCTAAGACCCTCAGAGTCCCAGTGACTTTCAGGCCGTTCTGGTTGTCTTGATGCCCTGGACATGGAAGACAAGGAAGGCAGGTCCTGGCAGCCAGACTCAACATGCACCCAGAGCACACCACGGGGCTGCCCAACTGTCCCAATCCTGCACCTTCATTTCTTCATGTCTATTTTCCCCTTCTTAGCAGCCCTGTGTAACCCAGCATCTTCACTCGTTACAAATACATATGACAGCGTGGCTCATGGGTCATTTAGCTGGCTGCTCCTGTGGCTGTCCAATATTAGAGGAGACAGGCCTGTCCAGCCCACCATGGACCCACCCACAGGGCCACTCTGGATACCTTTTTCCAAAGTGAACTTTTACCAAAGAGGACAAAATTCAGCTGAATCACATGGAAGTCTCGTGAGCAGAGGGAAAGAAACTTTGACTGGAAGGATGGGCACAAGGGCTGGAGGGAGGTGGACTCCAGCAGGACTTCATGTGTCCAAGCGCTGGATCTCAGGACGACTGTCCACATCTCTGGACTCAGTGCGGGCTCGGATGTAGTCATTCGCACTCTGCTGACGGATGCTGACTCTCCATTTCTGTACGGCCAAGAATGTGCTCGCTGCATAGGCTGCTGTTGCCAAGAAGCCAAATATCTAAAACATAAGGCAGGGTTAGCATTGGGCATTTCACCTGGCCCCCGTGGTTTCAGAGACCCGAGCTGTGTCAGTCCCTTCTAGCTGTAACCCCCGCCACCCATCCTATTGAATGTAGAGCTCTCACACCTGACTGAGGTTGCAGTCATGTGACCCACAGAAACCCCAACTAAAAGTCAGCTTAGTATTATATACCTTTTTCAGTGTTTTGGATCTACTTTTTTTTAAAAAAACAAAACCAAAAAACCCAAATCATAAAGTATCTTTCACTGCATGCACTTTCATGATCTCTCATCCTGGACATGCAAATATAACATAGACAAATACGACATGCAAAGAATACCAAAGTCTCATACATGAGCTCCAAATCAAGCCACAGGGCCAACTTGTCAAATCTACCCACTACCTGCTGCCACTGGGCAATGCCAGGTGAGATGCAGCTGGGGTTGGGTTAAATATTTGATTGTTTCATAATCTACTGACTGACACTGGCAGAGAAGCTGGCTTAACATTTTTGAAAACCTTTTAATGCCCCTCAATTATAAAAAAGATACATGTTCTTTATAAATAAAAGCAACAGAGAAATGCAGAGCACAGGGAGTGAACAGCTTCTATTATTTGGTATCCCCCGCTCAGCACCTCGGCACCTCAACAGCTCAGTGGCCAGCAAAGAGCTAAAGGAGGATGAGTAGGCACACGTGAGAGGATAAGGGACAGTCACAGGATAAGTCACAGGAGTGCAAAGTCAGCCTGCATCTTAACCGTTCAGGGTTGCTTACCAAGGCAGCAATTTCAGCTCCGGTTTTGTGGTTTAGAGCAGCCAGTACAATTGAGGCAATAAAGAAAAAGAAAGTGCTGAGTCCAGTGTTGACCAAGTCCTAAGAAAAAGATAAAAAAAAAAAACCAATGGAAAAGAATCATTCTAAAAGCAGATGAACTTTCAAAATGGGACCCACAATACCCAACTTCCAGTGGCTCTGTATCTCAGTCATAGTGTCGCATAAGGAAGACCAAAAACAACAGTTTATGATGTTACTGGGCAAATCACACTGCAAAAATCTACGTTTTAACATACCACATTACCAATTCTTGTCAGCAACTAAAAGTTGTAGTACTAACAACTGTCTACAATTTTTGTTGTCTTTTTATTTTACTTTTTGTGGTGCTGCAGCTCAAACCCAGGGCCTCATAATGCTAGGTAAGCACTAGCATCACTGGGCCACATCTTCAGCCCTCTAACCCATAAGATGCCCAGGTCACCTTAGACAGGCAAAGTGTAACAGTTCCAGTGTACTGACATTGGTACAGTCCCCCACTACATCCTGCCTGTAAGTGTGACACTTAAAGTACACCGGTCTTCATACACTGAGGACACTTTCTTATATAGTCTGTTAAAACTTTGCATTGCTAAAGCTGGAAAACTTCTTCCTCAACTTCTTGCAATGCAAATAAGGTTATACACCCCATGTTTCAGAGATCCAATGCCTATCTCACTTGTGGAAGAAACACAATACAGTGATTAAGAATCACATCCAGACCAGGGGAGGAGAGGTGGGTGGGGTTGAGAGGTGGGTGTCATGTAAGCCCAACCTGCAGGGCTTACATGACACAATTTTCTGGAAAACCACTTACCAAAAGAGAGCAAAAATTCTGAAAAGATTCATGTTCTACTTAGAAATTCATCTTAAGTACTAGTGCAAAGAAACTGTTAGTATAAGGATGTTTTAAAATAGCTAGAAGCAGCCAGATGTGGTACATACCTGTAATCCCAGTACTTGGGAGGCTGAGGCAAGAAGATTGCCACAAATTCAAGGCCAGCCTGGGCTACAAAGTGAGCTCAAGTCCAGCCTGAATTGTTTAGTGAGAAACTTTCTCAAAAATAAAACTAAATAAAAACTTAGAAGCAAACAAAATACTCAAAAATATATGATCCTATTAAATAAAATGGGATTTCCATAGTGGTAAATGATGCAGTCATTAAAAATAATCAAGTGGCTTTATATTCAACCTGGAAGACACTTGTAATAATTTAAATGAAAAAGGATGACTACTTTATGTTTGAGGGGGGTGGTACTGAGGATTGAGCCCAGGGCCCCACACATGTTGGCAGGTTACACTGAGCTATGTTCCCACCATTTTCATGGCCTTAGTGGCTCCATTTTACTCCACTCATGTATCACAATATAAATGTATATATGAAAAACAATCTAGAGAAAATACAAGGGTTTATACTTGTGTATTTAAACATACAACTTAATCACAATGAAATTTTAGAACATTTCAGCACATCACATAAAATCAAAACCAAGACCAAACCTTCATATCCATTAGCAATCATTCTCCTACCCCAGGCCCGGGCAACCACTAATCTGCTTCCTGTCTCTGGATTTGCCTATGCTGGATATTTTACATAAATATAATTATATAATAAGCTGTCTTTTGTTTCTGCTTCTTTTAATATAATGATTCTAAAGTCTATTCCTGTTGAAACTTGGATCAATACTTCATTCCCTTTCATTACTGAATAATATTTCACTGTGTGGATACGCTATCTTAAGGTACTTTTCTCATCACTGAAATGACACCCAAGTTAAAAGATGAAACTTTATTTCAGTTTGTAGTTTGTAAAGGTTTCAGTCCACAGCTGGTTCCAAAGCAGGGTGGCATGGCAGCACATGGCAAGCAGAAGGCATCAAGCAGCAAAAGCAGCAGCAGAAGCAAGCCTGCCCTTTCCTTTTATCCCAAACAGGCTACAACCCTTGAGTGGTGCTCCACACACCCAGGGTGAGCTGCTAAAATCCATTCAGCCATAGCAGAACTACACTGACTCTTACAAGTGGACTAATTTAATACCATGCACCCGAATCCCAGTATCACATGCTCTAGATCCAGCCAGCTCTAAAAGGCCCACTTATGAGTGCATGAGGCTTTGGGGGACATCTAGACACCGGCCACGACACACATCGTACTTGCCCTTTCACCAGTTGATGGGCATGTCAGTGTTGTTACTTTTGAGTTATTATGCTAACACAACTATGGATTTACAAGCTTTTGTGTGGGTGTATGTTTTCATTTGTCAACTTGGGTTCCACAAAAGACTCATTTTACCCTATTTCACCAGGCTGGCTCTGTTGAGAACAAAAACTCTCCCAGCCAAGCGCAGCTTTCCAAGCCAGCTTGATGAGTTGTGCTCCCCTTTCCTGGGCAGATGACACAAGCTGCCATCAACAGGTACCATGTCTTCCAGGCTCATACCACGCCAGTGTCCACCTGTGGGATACGCTAGCGCTTTCAATTGCTCCAAAAGAGTGGAGACTCTGGAAAGGAGCCAAAGGATGGGAAAGTGTGCTCAAGTGACCACACACCACGCAGCCACGGGCCCAGCTAATGCCAACCAGAAGGCAAGGGAAGATACCATCTTTCCAGCAGAAAAGATGGACTTCAGTTATGACCAGCAGTCAACAAATGGAAAGTCTTTCATGGTTAAAATTGGAAAGATGAGCATTTCAGAAAGCTCACAAAAATATGTATCTCTGGGGTCAAATAAAGGCAAGTATAAATTAGTACACTAAGATACACTTAGTATACTTTAGTATACTAAGAAATCTGAAACACATTAATGCTGTCAAAAAGCTTATAAAAACGGAACTCAGGGCAGAGTTGAAGCTGGTGGTGTTCACAGGAGAATGGTATGAGACTCAAAGTGAGACAAACATCTCAAACTGGCAGCAGCCCCTCTTGGTTTTAGAACTTACTATGAGCCTTCATTCCCATTTTTGTTTGTTTGTTTTATGTTTAAGAAAAATACTATCTCCATTTTACCAGTGTGACTTGTTCAGGGTGATACACACAGCTAAGCGCTGCCTTAGACTTTCAGCCAGCCAGGTCTGCCTGACTCAAAGCCTCTGATCTCAACCTTGCCACCAGCTGCTTCGATGTCAGGTTGGTCCTACTGCAGGGCTCCATTCGCTCTTCAGCCACGCCTCTGCTCAACAGGTACTAATAGGGAGAACCTCAAAACCATCGCCACTGGGATTCCGGTGAACAAGGAAACCACCTTGTCCTTGCCTCCTGAGTGTGCATTTCAGCTTAGACAGGTTTTTGAGGCTCACATGAACTCCCTGTTCACTACACTATCGGCTGAAGTCACAACTTGTAAGCACTTTTTTTTTCTTTATATATTTTTTTGGTCTTTTTCATTTTTATCAGTACCGGGGATGGAACTCACGACCGCCTGCTTGCAAGGCAGGTACTTATGCCGCTGAGCTAAATCCCCAGCCCCTCGTAAGCATTTTTTGCACATAACACAAACCTTACTCAAAAAATAATTGAGGCATTAAAACTATTCACAAAAGCTTAGACAAAATACTTGCAGTTATCTTGAAGTTTTAAACTATAGTGTAAATTTAAGTTATCATCACATTTTGCTCAGCTTTCAATGCCAAGACAAACCATTTTTTTTCTAGATTAGTAATTCCTTCATTTATTTCTCTCTAAGAAAGTTTTGCATCAAGATAACATAGGGACCATTTTCTCAAGAAGACCTTTCCCCTCCCAGTTGCCTTCGACTTAATAATATTTTTAGGCTTTTCAAGTTATTGGTAACTTCTTTATATTTTCAATTATTCCAGAATCAATATTTTTGCAGGTGGTTTTGTATGTAGACTGAATAACATGCAAATATATTCATTCTATTTTCTTTCACATATTCTGCAAATAGCAATGTAAGTGATCTTGTCAGATGATCATAACATGAAATGGAATCTTCAAGAGGGTCAAGAGAATTTTGCTATGATGTTTATACCACTAGTTAAGATGCAAAGTATTTTGTACTTTTACTCAACCCAGTAAATAAATTTAAAACTTCACAGCTGAGTTATAAGAAATTATTTAAGTGTCAAAATAAAGAAGAATCAAACATGATGTGGAGAGATTCTAATTTCTTTGGGAGCCTAGCAGCGTCCAATCCTTTCAGTCAAAAGGGTGAGGAGTACTCACTGTCAGGTTCCAGTTGATCTGGGGGATCCTCATGTGAAGGTTGAAGCTGAACAGAATCAGCAAGACTCCAGTCACCACAAATGCACTACAGCTTACAAACTCAAAGAAGTAGAGACCTTCACACGGGGAGCAATCCATGATGGTCTCAATGCAGATGAATGCAATCAGGGCCAGAATCTAGGAAGAAAATTGAAAACGCATGTGGATATTTAGTACACAAGTGTGGACATATATCCCTGCCATGCCTGAAGCTGAACACCACCAATGTACAGCTGCCCAGTTGTCCTCTGGGAATAGGACTGTAACTGTTAGAAATATGACTTGCTTTGACTCAGACATGTTAACAGGTAAGGGACCTGAACGGAAGGACCACATTCCCAATGTCAACAGTGAAGTCCTCACTGCTGTGCTGGTGTGCAGTGGACCAGTGCAAGCTTCTGACCCTTAGAAAGGACGAAACAGAAGGAATACCTCTGTGGGATTTTAGCTTCTCTGCTGCCATCATTTTCTGTATTTCTTATATCTGGTTCCCAGTCCTGGTTTCTATACCAACTGTGCCAAACAATGAGAATGCACAATCTTATCAATCTGCAACTTGGTTTTTCCTGGAGTCACACAAACCAACTGGCACCCCAAAGAGTAACAGGTATAATCCTCTCTTCCCTGACTTAGAAGTCCCTGAAAAGTAGAGGCCTTCCTGGATTTTTCTGTTTTGTTTTGTTTTTTGTTTTGTTTTGTTTTTGTTTTTTGGTACTGGGGATTGAACTCATGACTTTGTGCTTACCAGGCAGGCACTTACACCGCTGAGCTAAATCCCCAGCCTAAAGAGGCTTTCCTAATTAACTCAAATGCTTGATAAAGTTTATCACTGGACTTTGTTTGGAGAAGATGGACCAGTTGCTAATAAAATAACATTTAAAAATCTCTCAATAAGAGAATTGGTCTTTCTCGAGAACCTAACATTCTAAGTAATATGTCCCAAGAATTTGAAGCTCATAAAGATTTATCATTGGAAATGGTAATTACCAAGGGAACGTTTAAAGGGAGAGTTCAGGAGGAGGAAGGGGTACGAGGCTGAATGAATGGTCCCATGATCAAGGGAAAGTCAGGTGGTCTCAAGCACTCACAGCCAGATCAGTTCTGGGGCTCCTGGGTCTTGGCTCTGTTCCCAACCATCTCACAGTCCATCCTATGTCAGACCTGTGCCACCATCTCCTGGCTGGCCCCCACCTTGCAAGGTCAGGGAAGCAGAAGCAACTCTGAGCTCCTCTCAGGCCAGCAGCACAGCATCCCCCGGAGCTTGTGAGAAATGCAGAAGCTCCGCCTCCTGCTTTGCCCTGCACAGTCAGAATCTGTTTTCTGAAAAGAGCCCTCGATGATTAACGCGGAAGAGGTAACCAAAACACAGGCCACTCTAGGGTCCTCTCCCAGAATAGACCATGTATCTTTCTGTGTCCTGAGTGTATGGGGATTGGAAAGGCCATCCCCTCTTACTCCTAAGGCATCAAGCACAATAATTTGCACACAGGTGGCCAAAGGGGGCCAAGGAGCCACAAAAGCCCCACACCTGCCACTCACAGCAGACAAGTCCAGCTCTTGATACTGTAGCTTTGCAGTTGTCTTAATAGAAAAGTGAAAGTATAGGTCTTGGTCAAAGGTCAAACTGGTCAAATTTCAGTTAGAAAGAATTAGCTTATGTGAGCAACTGTGAAAAAAAGGATCCAATTGTGCAACATGATGACTACAGTTTCTATGAAATGTATTCTATTTTTAAAATGGGTACGAGAATAGTTTACATTTTTTCACTAGAAAAAACTAAGATAATGTACATGCTCGTTAGCTTGGTTTGTGCCATTCCACAACATGTACAGATGTATTTCAAAATATAAGGTGTACATAAAAAATGTAGTTTTTATTTGTCCACTAGAAAATAAAAGATATGCATCTTTTGCGTACATATCTTATGCTTTTCCTAACAGCTCTCTTAAAGTCTCTGCAGAACCACAGGCTTTCATTCTCCATCTGAATTACATGCCTGACGCACAATCAATTCACAAAAGAAACAGTTCACATAAGGGAAACTTCTAAACTTCCTTTTTTTTTTCTTTTTCACCCCTGTAATCGGATCTACTAATCCTGGGCAAGAAATAACACACAGTGCTGATGAGTTACAAATGTTTCTGGTATGCTAACTTCAACCATATTTGTGTGGGAAGGTAACACCTACATTCTTAAATATTAAAGTAAAGATGGCTTCAAAAATATGCAAATCTGATAGGCTATTCATTACAATAGTGAACAAAACAGAATACTCCCCACTTTCTAGATCATGGTTCAATGTATAAGTTTTAAAAATTAAATTAAAAATAAAGTTAGCAACTAGGACAAAGGAGAAAAATTAAAGTCAGAAGGTGGATAAAGCATAATGAAGCCAGAGTGTGCAAACTGGACTTCGGGCCCTGGAAGGTGGACTGACAAGGACCAGCCGCGGAAGAGCTGCAGGAAGCAGGGAAGGTTCCCTGGAGAAGGGGGCTGTGAGGCAGGAGCAGCAGCAAGGTTCCAGTTGGGAGAGGAAGAACCACGGAGGATCCTAGAAGAAGTTGGGTACACAAAACCAGAGGTGCAGGCAGGTGTGCAGGTGCAACAGGCCTGTGGCTCTGTCCATGAGGGAAGCGCCATGATCTGATTTAGATCTTCAAAAGGCCACCAGCTACTGCAGGAGGAGACCACGGGAAGGCCTCCAGTGTAGGCTGGAGAAGAGCTCTGTAGAGGGGAGGGTGGCACAGATCAGGGTGGTGGCACTGGAGCAGTGCAGAAGACAGACTCCACAGGACTTGCTGGCACACGATGGGAAGTGAAAGGCACAGGGAGGCATGCATGATCCTCAGGTTTCCACCTGAGCACACGGAAGAACAGTGCTGTGCTGCCATACTGGCATGGGGAAGTGACAAGGGAACAGGAGACCCCAAGGGACGGGCCACACTGTGGTTGAAATGACTATGGGTTTCATGTGGGTTGGTGGTTAGATCTCGAGTGTCGAGGGGAGGATGGGATAGAGATGCAGTAGGAGTCATGGGACAGGATAAGACCCCTCCTGGGGTAGTAGAAACAGAAAAGAGGAGAGTTGAGGGCTACTCTTGGACACTCTGTCATGTTCAGGAGAGAAAGAATCAGGCAATTGAAAGTGAAATTTCAGTTTGCCAGCTACCAACTAGATAAGAGAGTCAGCCTCCAAGAGAGCCTCAAGCATCCATCCTTCTGGGGGCTCTTGTCCTTGTGACATAATGAGTATGGCTGACCTGTCAGTGTTGCAGAAATAAAGTCACAGGTTAAGTCAGAAAAGTCACTGTGGTTTCCGTCTTCCTCTCTGTCTCTCTGGGATTACTGACACTGGGGGAAATGAGCTGCCTTATCAGCATGCACAGCAGCCCTAGGGAGAGGCCCAGCTGCCATAGAAGAAAAGCCTCCTGCCAATAAGCACATGAATGAGCCATCTAGGAAATGCTCCCCCCAGTTGAGCCTACAGGGGACACAGCCCCAGGCAACAGCCTGAGTACAATTGTGTGAACCACAGCAAAGCCACTCTAGGATTCCTGACCCCCAGAAGCTGAAGCATAGTAAAGGTTTGTAGTTTCTAGCCACTAAATTTTGGGGTAATTAGTTATGCAGTAGTAGATAACACATTAGAGGGAGACCTCACTTATGTTATAATTGCTAATATTAGTAACAAGTCTATTATTCACTGATTACCTATGAAGCAAGCACCAGATTAACATGTATTCCCCAGACGCAACCCTGTGAGGTAGACATTAGCTCCATCTTGCAAATAAGAAAATAGAGATCCTGAGATGTAGACATGTCCTAAGGGGCTGTGGGGCGATTTTGATCCTCAGTTGCTCTTGCCCTACTGTCCCACCATACCATTTCTCTATTGGTTCCTAATCCAGAAAATAGCATCCCTGCATGCCTCAAATGGCAATTATGCTCAAAATAAAAAATGATATAAAAATGAAATATACAAAAAGTTATCTATAAATAACTTGTATACAAAATAAGGAAATGTTGGGGCTGGGGATTTAGATCAGTGGCATAAGCTCCAGCTTGCAAGCGCAAGGTTGTGAGTTTGATCCCTGGTACCACAAAAAAAAAAAAAAAAAAGAAATGTTATATCTACTGATCTTTACATGGATATATAGTTTCTAAACTATAAAACTGTATTAAACATCTCATTTTCTTTTTCTTATAAATAGTATCCACAGGTATTTGCACAATAACAAAACAATACATTCTTTTTAATGACAATGTAATATTTATATGTAAAAATATATAAATATACCATACCTATACACATACCACAATTTAATCAACTCCTCTGATTTTTAGATGGTTTCTAATACTGTGTCATTACAAGAATGACATCTGACCCAGCAAAACGCCAAAATGTCTCCAAAACAGTGAAATCTAATAATCACAGCTGAAGTAAACCTACCTATCAACCAATAAGACAAAGAACTCAAAGTTATCCTCCAATCAACCAGTAAGTTATCAACCAATAAGACAAAGAACTCAGTCAAAGCCAACAACTACAAGATAATCAAGAAATCAAAAGTAATTCAACATACAGCAACTTTACAGAGGACAAAAATCACATGGGAAAATTTTACAGAGATGTTCAAGATGTAAATAAGGACAAGCTACAATACGCGCTAATCAGGAGGTCACAGATGTCCTTGTAGGGCCCTTTCCAAGTACCAACCAGTTAACCCAGAATATTTTCAGAGTAGATAAGTAAACTGATGTTACCAAGCTGTCAGGTTCCCATAACTGTGACTAAGTATGATTGGCAACATCAAAAAAAAAACAAAGGGTGGGGGCTGGGGATTAAGCTCCGCGGCATAAGCACCTGCCTTGCAAGCAGGCAGTCCCCCCCCCCTTACCGATTTAAAAAAAAAAAACAAAGGGAGGGGAGGAGCCAGCACTTGCTGGTTATTGTAGCACCTTACCACTGATCACTAATCTGATATAAACTATTAAGGCTTTCTGGAGGCCTTGGGATAAACAGTACTGTTCACCACCACATCCAGTTCTCTCTGTGTAGGCACATTTGGAGTTTATGCTGTGAAGTTTTCCAGAGGTGTATTGATTCTAGGTGATGAGGCTAATGCTTCAGGGTCCCCCACTCGCATCAGATCGTTGCAAGATCCTGGAAAAAACTCTAGTGGAAACATCTAGCAATGTGTTTCCATAGTTATGTTTGGTAAAACCTTACTACAAAAGCAAGCAATTTTAACCTCAAACAGCTAAGACAACTACCTCTTTTCACTCTAACTTCCTCCTGGTCACAATTTTTTGGGCCAGATGATAATGGTGTAGCAATGGGCATTTTGAGACTTTCATTGGAAGCTGATACAGGTATCCATTAAATTTAGGAGCCCTCCCAATGTCCACCACACTGACTGACCTGACATGTGACAAAGGGACAGGTCCCCAGATTTCTAAGATAAACTTGTCCTATCATAACCAACTACAGTATGTGAATAGTGGAAGAGAAATGAGCTTGAAACATATGGAGCTGAAAGCCTATCTGTGGAAAATTCTTCAGCTTATCAAGTATGAAACATAAGGGACAAGTCCTACTGTCACTCGCACAAACACAGAAGTTGTACCTTATCAAGATGTGCTCACTGATGCAGCATATGCAACCGTGAACACGCACCACATTTTCTCCCTTTTTTCTGGTGGGAATCACATGAAACAGAACTTATTCCAGAGTTTGTAGAGAACAAAAACTACAGCAGTACCACAAACAGCAAGTATGTATACGTGGGAGGTTGCAGTTCTGTGTTCCCAATGTATCAGGTTATATCTTGGTTTTTCTGTCAAATTTTGAATTAACAAAGTCTGATAGTTCAAAAAAAAAAGAAAAGAAAAGAAAAGCCACACAAAACTTCCTCCAATGTTCTGGTTACAATCTCCTACACATATGCATCAATAAGTCAATGTATAAAATGTATTTCCTCCTCATTATACTGGGAATCAAATTCTACCTTTGCACTACATTCTTGGCCCCTTAGAAGAGAATACTGACTCTTTTTATGTAATATACCTAATAGATTGGCTTTGTATAGTTTTTCAGAATTGCTGAGCACACTGAAATTCAAATACAATATAAAGGATTAAAGGATCTAATTGGAAGCCAATGCAAAAGAAAATACCTTTTTTTTTTTTTTTTTTTTGGTACTGAGGATCATGACCTCTCATTTGCCAGGCAGGTGGCTCATGCCACTGAGCTAAATCCCCAGCCCCAAAAGAAAATGCTTTTATATTCATAATTTCTTATTTTTCTGTTCTTTCTTAAAGTTGATCTCCAAAATAATCCCTCAAGGTTGTATCTTTAGTTGCACTATCAAGACTACTTCAGTGTCCTCAATCAATTAAAAATGTTTACCTTTCATAGACATTTCGTCCTTGGGGAAGAGTTAGAAATCCCACAAGGCCTGAGCCGGTGAGTGAGGCAGGTGAGGACACCAACGTTTTTATGCCCCTGCCCTTCTGCTGAGTGGCAGCTGGGCTTCTAGAATTGCTTCAGGAAGTGGCAAGAATGGGATAAGTATGTCTGAGTAAGAGAGAATATTTCGAGAGAGATTAATGGCAATGTCTTTTGCTGTAATAAAATTTTAAATTTAAACACACCATATTATTATCAGTCCTTGAGACTTTTAATTTATGTATATGTTTTTATATACATATCAAATAATATGAATATATAAGAAACAAATATATGTAACCATGAATATATGCAAATATATCACATAGATATCAGTTTAGGAAGAATTTACAATAAAAATATTAATAGTGAATCTATTCTATAGAAATGTAGGTAGATTTTTTAGTCTGCCCTTATTTTCCAAAATGTCTATGATGAGTATACATTTTAATAAGAAAAAAATTGTATGTTCCATGTATGAACACTTTTTTTAAAATCTAGGTTTATTAAGTTTATACCTACTTTATTATAAGTGATGTCTTAGAACCAAGTCTTTGCTTTGAAGCCATTCATGAATATTTTAAATGAAATTTAAAACTTTAATGGAAAATGAAAGCCACTCTACAAGTCTATGTTGATTCCATTTCTTTATCAGAAGAGTTCATCATTTCCAGTGACTCCCTGGTCACACACAAGCCTGTGTGCAGGCCACCACTGAGTGTGCTGGGTGTGGCAGCACATACTATAATCCCAGCCCCAAGAGGCTGAGGTAGGAGGACTGCTGTGAAATTGAGGCCAGACAGAGCTACACAGCAAGACCCTGGCTCAAAAAAAAAAAACCTAAATAAGTAACTTTTGATAACTTAAAAATCAAAATAACTACCTACAGGACAGCGTCTCCAGTGACACGAATCTGGAGGGTCCTATGTGACATTAGCAAGCAGCTCTCCCAGCATTCCACAAGAGTGCAAGTCACTGCTGGGTGAGCCGCACTCCTGCACTGGCTCACATGGTACCAGGAACCATCTACTGAAAACGTACCTAGGATTATGTTTCATAGCAGCACTGCAAACCGAGAAACCACCCAATGAAAACCAAAATTGTCAAATGAATTCCAATCTGTCATGAAGGATGCAAGAGTAGTCAGTGCTGATCACTAAATATCTGTACTTTCCAGCACATGAGATGACTCTGCCCACCTCCCCTGAAACTGTGTGGGGCCAAGAGACTACTTTCGGTCAATGAATTAGCAAGTGTGTCACCTTCAGCAGATCTGTGGCCAGCATGAGACTTCCCTGGGCTCTTCCCTCTACCTCTGCCTTGGTTCCAGCAAGCTCAGTAGTGCTCCACCAGCCTGATCCCAGAGAATGCACACATGGGACAACTCTGGTTGGTTCCACTGCAGCACGGCCTAGTTCATTCTGACTGATACAGGGAAGGGACCTTCGTCCGTCTGGGAGTAAGGATGCAGTGGCACCTTGATTCGCAGACTTAATTCTTTCCATGATTCTGCTCACAAACTGAATTGATTATGAACTGAATCAAATTTTCCCGTAAGGTCAATATCAAACCTAACCGAATTAAGTTCATGAACAGCACTACTATATCTTTAAAGGATCTGAGATTTTTGATGCCCATAATATCTCAAGGAAATGTTGGTCTCTATATTGGAGTCAGACATTATACCCTGTAAAGTTACTGATATATATATGGGCATCTGCCTTTAAGTGTTAAAAGTCTATTTTTTCTTTTTTTGTCTTTTTCCTTTTTATCGGTACCGGGGATCGAACTCACGACTGCCTGCTTGCAAGGCAGGCGCTTATGCCGCTGAGCTAAATCCCCAGCCCTGAAAGTCTATTTTTTCAAAGTAATATTTAGGTATCATTCCTTTCTTTGGCTAAAATTAGCCAAGCATCTATTATGTGGGAGGAATTATTGTAACTCCAAGCATACAGCAATAAAGAAATTCTGCAGGGATCAAATATTGTTTTTTTTTCCTTGGTCTTGATTCTTTTTCTTCTTAAATCATATATTCCTTTCATGATAAGTTACTTCAAACTACTGGAAGAACCAGGCAGAGCATACCTGAGCTTAATCATTACTTGTAACCTGGCGTCCTTCCACAGGCAGGAAGGGTATGGTTTGTCCTAAACAGTCTCCTCCTCCTCAAACCAGGAATCAGGCACAAACTTGTGACAAGTTCTCAGTTTCCAAGACACTGGGACAGGCCACAGAGCCCAGCTGCATGCTTAGGTAGGCAGGCCAGGCTCCACACCCACACTCATCTGCTCCCTCCTCTGCAGCATGGCTTATCTGTCTGTTCCCCCAATGAGGTCCACAGCAGAATCACAATGGAGATGGCCCAAGAGTCAGGCAAGCAAGGGGTGAGACCCAACAACTTCTTCTGTGTCACTGATCACTCTATGTCACTTGGAAACTAGGAATGCCAGTAACAAAGCTACCAACACATTCTATTATAAATCAGTCAGAGTCAAGTGCATTAGTCAAATAACTGACAAGGTGCCTAGGGCTTGATGCCATGAAGGGACTGAGACCAAAGTGCTGCTGGGTGCAAAACAGAGAATCACTGAGGGCTGGGGCAGCAGCAGAAGGCTTCAGATGGCTTCCTGGTCAACAGTGGACTCCAGCAGTCCTGGAAGAAAAGCAGGTGGGAACTGCGAGGCAGTGTCTGGCTTTTAACTGCACCCTTTGGGTAGGCACAGGGTGGAAGGTTAGGACAAAACCCAGTCCCTCATCAAAGTGCCTGTGTTTTTAAGTTTAGTGGTTCCCAAATTTTTTCTGACCAAAGAGCAGAGCACCTTTTATCTCCTAAACTAATGATAGGAAAAGTGGTTTGCAAACTATTACTCTGGTTAACGCTGGTGTTGTAATCTGAAGCTACTGATGCAGTCATATTCTTTTAGTTACAGAGCAGTGCTAAATTCACACAAGCCTGCAAGGCCATGTAGACAGCCATCTAGCTCTGAATTTTCTTTGTGCTAAGCCCCATACTATTTTCACCTTAATTTTATCCCTGTTCTTGACATACTGATAGCAGATCAGCAATTGCCAGTTCTGAAAAACCACACAACCTGTTTACCTTTACTTGCTAAATGGATAATGTTACTTTAGCACAGGATTTCTCCCCAGCACACCTATTAACACTTTGCACAGAGGTGTTTGGAGGGAAACCAATTTGAGAAACCCCAAAAGCATGTGCTGGTCAATACTCAATCAGCTTTACACAATTTACAGAGTAAAAGCACAGAAGCTCATTGACCTAGTAAGGTAGCAAAGACACAGGGCCACATTCACTGAGTGGTGACCACATGTGTACACAGAGGTGCCCACACTGCCCTCACAATCCGGCAGAGCTCTAATCAGCTCTAACACATTCAAAATTAAAAGGTCTCTTTTCTCACAAAAACAGAAAACATTGAAGAGCCAGATGTGGCTTGTATTCAGTAGCAGAACCCAGCAGGTGAGCTTCTGATGGAAGATCTCAGGATGTGAAGGGCAGGAAGGGCACTGGATGGGGCCAGGTGATGACTCCTCTTCAGAAAGCACCTGGTGCCTCAGCACCCTGAGGACATTAAGATGGGATTGTGCAGCCAGATGACAGAAGAGGCATAGGATATTTCCCAACCGTTTTCCAATCAGTATCCATGAGCATCTGCTAAATGACAAATGCCCTAAAACCTAAGCTTCCATGTTACACAGTCTGCCAAGAGGCTCCATCACCTTGTAACAACAATGCCTCACAATGAGGGAGCATGATGCATAAGGCATCGAGGGCACCATCAGGCTCTGTGACCACACGTATTACCTCCAATCCTCATACCTGTTTAGGAAGTGCATGCCACCTCCACTGTGTGGCTCAGGTGTTTTCAAGGACCCAAGGCTAGTTTTTCCCATACCTCAATCTCCCCCAGGAGATGCTTAATATATAACTTTCGGGGAGTTGTCCCACATCTTTTTGTGTGTGTATGTGTGTGTGTGTGTGCACACGTACATTGCTGGGGAATGAACACAGGGCTTTGCTGGGGATTGAAGCCAGGGCTTCGTGCATGCAAGACAAAAGTACTACCACTGAGGCACATCCCCAGTCCTCCACATTTTTAACCACAGGGGAAACCGGGGAACAAAGCATGAGGCAGAGGGCAGGGAGAGACAGTACAATGAGGGTGTCTGACTTCTCCCCTTCTTCTTAAGGGGATCTCACTCTAGGAATTTCTTACACTCTTCTGAGAAAAAATAATCTGGGTCCTTCTGTCTCATTCCTCAAGCAGGGTAGATTTAAGATATAATATTCTTCTCTCCCTTGAAATAACAAAGCAATGAGCAAATACTTTTTGGTTCTGAAACAAAGGTAGGTATAAATTGTAGGTATTTGTAGGTATAAATTATTTAACTTGCATCGATGTCTCTGTGTTTCTGCACATGATCTTTAGTTTTCCCCTAAACACTGCCTAAACCAGGGATGTAAGAGTTGCAAAGGGTTAAAAGAAAACTACCTGCTCTGGAAAGGTACAGAAGGCCTCTAGGGCTAACCTTCCACTCCCCACTGGCAGGGAAGACTAATCAGTGGTGATTAGTGGAGCAAAGAAGCCAAGAAACAGAAGCAAATATGTCTCACTGTTAAGAAAGATGAGACGAGGGGGCTGGGGATTTAGCTCAGTGGCATAAGCGTCTGCCTTGCAAGCAGGCAGTCTTGAGTTCGATCACCGGTACTGATAAAAAGGAAAAAGAAAAGAAAAGAAAAGAAAAGAAAGAAAGATGAGACATGTGCTGGGCATGGTGGTACACAACTGTAATCTTGGCACTCAACAGTGAGACAGGGAAGTCACAAATTTCAGTCTTGTCTGGGCACCTAGCAACTTAGCAAGACAATGGCCCAAAAAAATAAAAAAGGAGCCAGGGATTTAGCTCAACAGTTCAAGTGCTTGCCTGGTAAGTGCAAGGTCCTGAGTTCTGTCCCTGGTACCAAAATAAAAAATGAAAAAAAAAATACAAAAGGGCTGAACTGTAACTGTGTGACAGCGTGGGGTCCAACCCCCTCATCCACCCTGGAAGCGGGTGGATAAGGATGAGAATGAGGATGAAGAGAAGGGGGAGAAAGAAGAGAAACAAGGAGAAAGAGAAGAAAAAGAAAAGAGAGAAGAGGAAAAGAGGAACAAGGGAACAAAGGAAAGAGGAAAAAGGGAAAGGAAAAGAGGAGGAGAAAGGAGAACGGAGAAGAAAAAAAAAAAGAAGAAGAGGAGGAAGAGGAGAAAGGTAAGCCCCGGCATGATAGAGTATGCTTGTAATACTAACACTTGAGAGGCCGAGGCAGGAGGATCCAGAGACTGAGGTAGGAGGATCACTGTGAGTTCAAGGCCAGCCTGAACTGCATAGCGAGACCTTGTCTCAAGGAAGAGAGAGAGAGAGAGAGAGAGAGAGAGAGAGAGAGCAGAAAAGGAGAAAAAGATGGAGAGGGAAGATAAGGAAGCAGGGGAGAAAGAGAAGGAAGGAGGAAGAACAGGAGGAAGGAGAGAAAGGGGAAAAAAGAAAAAAACAAAGGAAAGTGAGGAAGGAAGGAAGGATAGATAAATAGGGCCAAAAAAGAGGATGCCGCTGACTAGAGTGACATGGGCGGGGCAGACCGGGAAGAGGCAGCCATTCCTGCCAGCGGCAGTGCCCACTGTGGAGCTTGGCAAGGGTCTCGGCCTCCCTCCCTCCCTCACCTGGGCCGCCCGCGCTGTGCACCACGTGCCAACAGTCCAGAGTGGCCTTAAACAACAGTGACTTACAGAAAGATGTCAGGGACTTACTTTGCTCTTCTTTGACAATAAGATTACTATACCACTTTGGTTAAATTCTATATTTGTTAGGTTGCATATTAAAAAGTTAACTGCCATAAACAGAATTTTTAAAATTGGGCTTCTTTTTTAAAAGCAGTAAAAAAGTTTGTCTGAAAAAGTAAAAGTGAAGAGTAAGGGAAAAACTGGCTTTGCAGAACAAGATTGGGCAGAGCAAACAGACAAAAGGCAATTAAAAGTATACCCTAGAAAAGGCAAGAGCAGGGGCTGGGGATTTAGCTCAGCGGCATAAGCATCTGCCTTGCAAGCAGGCGGTCTTGAATTCGATCCCCGGTACCGATAAAAAGGAAAAAAGAAAAAAAAAAAATGTAAAAAAAAAAAAAAAAGAAAAGGCAAGAGCAGGTTACCGTGAAGAAAGTCACAATACCCTTAAAAATCATTTTTGTTTTCATTTATACTGATCATGTTTAGACATAATCACAGACTTTACAGTTCACTAAAAACAAAAACAAAACAAAACAAAACAAAAAAAAAACCTAGTAACAAACCTGCAAGCCACCTGAAGAATTCCACGGAGCTGGATATAAAGATGTCCACAAACCACTGGCCCTGCCTAGTTCGTGGCAATCAGTCATTTCTTATGAGCTTCACTCACGAGGTTGGCAGCCCCTGAGCCCAGCCCCAGACCAGGAGTTGAAGCTTCCCCATGGCATCTGGTAAACGCAATGAAGGTGAACAAGGACAGGTGCAGCGTCTATGCAGCTCCCTGACCAAAATGGCCACACTGGCGTCCCCATCACCACCACCATCACCATCACATACTTCAGGACCATGCACACTGTCCTGGGGAAGAAGAAGAAAACTGGCTTGCCTGTGACAAGCAGGGGCTGTTTCCCTAGTTCCAGATCCAAAACTACATTCTCCAAGAAATACAGATACATTTGCTGGTCGATGATCCTGATCTCACTTTACAAGCAGAGAAAATGAGGAATTAAAAACCCAATTCATAAAAACAAAATTTAAAAATAAAAAAAAAACTAATTTATATTCACCACACTGAGGATGTTAATCCAAGCCTTGTGCTCCAAACTGCCTATTCTGGTACATTCCCTGGGGCAATCTGCTATACTGGTTCAATACTTGCCCTTGAAACAGAATATCACAGCTAAAGACTTGATTTGTCACACGTTAGTATTTTTGTTTCCTAACCTGTTATCCTAAAAAGGCCAAGGGTTCTTTGCAATTCATGGATCTCACTCAAAATTATATAATGGATAAGAATGATTATCAAGGGGCTGGAAATATGGCCCAATGGTTTAGGCATCCCAGAGGGCAGCAGGATGTGCACCCCAGAGGGCAGCCACTCTCCAAGCTGGGCTGCCTCACCCCTGAAGGCTTTATTTCCATTGAATACTGAAGGGTGCAGGCTGTTAACACCCCAGAAAGCCCTTGCCTGGTTTGGTCTAAACCGGGTCCCAGTCCATAGGTCTACTCAAGCAAAACTCCTGATAGACTGTTTAAGCTGGGTTCTACTGTGCAAATAATTTTGCTATTTTGGAATCTTGAAGCCATAAATAAAGAGTTGAACTTTGGAATTTGCACTCAATCTCAGTCTTTTGGTAAGACTCACTTTTTTAATGCAAAGGTTTATACTTAAAAGCCTAAGTGAGCTCTAATGCACACATTATACCCACAGGTACTTGTGAACAGCAGCAGCAGTCAAAGAATGTCACAATCTTAGGGGAATTACGATACATTATGTTTTGGATATCCAACAACTTTAGAGCACATGAATAGTATTATCCAATGAAGTGCAAAACATTCTCTTGCTTTCAAAAGAAAATCCAGAAAAATCTTATGTGGTTTGATGATATAATTGCACATGATTTCAGAAAACCACAGGATGGTCAGCATCTTTCTTGCCAAGAGAATGTCCACAGAATTTTACTGCTAAAGCCACCCTGCCTAACAAGCTCCATTTTCAGACCGTTTAGATTAGTAATGGAGAAAAACAATGCTCATGCAGAGGACACAGGAAACAAACAGCCTTCAAGCCATACACATCTGAAGATGTTTAACGATGCTGCTGGCATTAGGATTTTCTTTCCCTCCTCCCTTTCCTTCATGCTCCTAGCATCACAGATGAGGCAGAAACCTCCAAGACAGCATCACTTTCCCACATCATACAAAAGCAAAGCTTTTCCCCTTTCCTTCTTTTTCCTGCTTTGATTCTTAGGGACCTCCTCACCCTATCATCTCTAGCAAACACCCTTCACCAAATGGAAATGGGACACTACTTTTCTTACTGAATGAAAGAAAAGTCAGCAGCTGTAGCAGGTTTCTGCTGAAGATCAGTAGGCCAAGAAAGTGAATTGCACATCCTAAAAGACCAAGTAGAAACCCAGGACAGCCTAGCTCACTGGGACCCGCAGCCCTAAACCCCCTGCACCATCAGACTGGTTCTAGCCTGCTTCCTGTGGAAAGGAAAATCAAGGAACTAAGCATTAGCTAGCAGGGAGCCAGGGAGACTTGAGTGCCTAAAGCCATGATCCAGAGGATTCTATGCTTACTCCACAGACTGGCTCCCACTGCTCCCAGTCCATCCTGCTTCCTCTTATAAAACAGAGCTCTCCAGGGCACTGCCTGTCCTGTGTTTTTAGCAGACATACACAATCAACAACTTTCCTGCTCTGGACTCCCACTCCCAATCTACCTCCTTAGTCTGAACTCTCTAAGGTGTGGGCTGCTATCCAACAGGACCCTTCGCCTCATCAAATGGGCATCTCTACTTAACATCCTCAGACATCCACAAAAGTGAGTGCAAAAGCCCCTTCTCTAACTTTGAATGGTATCACCACTTAGCATAGTGGTTTAAGAGCTGGGACTCTGGAGTCTCACAGTCCTGGTCTTTGATCTCCACTCAACTGCTTGTTAGCCTTCATGATCTTGGACTTTTCCTTTCTGGGCCTGCATTTTATAAATTGTGGAGTGGAGTTTTTCCAACTAACTCATTTGTAAAATGGATTAAGGGGCAATTATGACTTGATAAGGTTATTGTGAAGATAAAATGTAAAGTATTTAGCAATGTCTGCTCTTCAGAGTATTTAAAAAATGGCAGTCAGTTGGACATGGTGGCACATGCCTGTGATCCCAGCACTCAGGAGTGTGAGGTAGAGGACTGCCATAAATTCGAAACCAGGCTGGTCATGCAATGAGTTCAAAATCAGCCTGAACTATGTAGTGACACTTTGTCTCCAAAAACCAAAATAAATAAATTTATAAATAAATAAGTAAATGGTAATCAATGTCTTAAGTACGTGAAAAGTCTAACAGAACTCAAGACACACGCCCTGATTCACCAGCTCCAGTGTGGGGGGAAAATGTATTCCCAGCACATGTCACAAGGCCCTCCAGACTGAATAATATCTATTGCAGTACATATATACCACATTTTGTTTACTGCTCATCTGTCAGTGGATACTTGGATTTTTTTCCACCTTTCAGCTACATGAATAATGCTGTTATGAACACAGTGTACAAATATCTCTTCAAGTCCCTGCTTTCAATTCTTTGGGCAAATAACTGCAAGTACAATTGCTAGAGCATATGGTAATTCTATTTTTAATTTCTAGGGATCAAAAATTTAAGCACGAGTTGGGGATGGAGGCATATTTATATGACTTACTTTTTCTTTTTAAAAATATACACTGGAGAGACCTTGTCTCAAAAAAAAAGCACTAAAAAGTCAGAAGTAACTACACAGCAACAGTAAGCCCCTTACTGCCCAGAATGGTATCTCTAAATACTGTTTCTCACTGAAGGAAATGAGAATTTCTTGATGAAATGGCTAATTTAGGTCCAAGCAGGAAAACTGTCTACATATATTATATAAATATATATATACACATACACACACAAACACACATGCACAGATGTGCACACACACTTTTCACTTAAAAGAACAAGGGTTCTCGGAGAATTCCTGGACTACGGTGGGAGGATCACATGTGCCTGAACATCCTGTGCTCAGAGAGTGAAGCGAATGTACCTGAAGGACAGGAGCACAGTTTCTAAGGCACTCCCATTAGTCAAGTCGGGGACAATGTGAGTATCAAAATCAATAATAGGGCTGGGAGTATAGCTCAACAGTAGGGCTTGTGCTCAGCCTATACAATCTCCAGCTGGAGAGAGGAGTATGTGGAGCTAGTTATTAAGATCTATGAAAAAATTCACATTTGTAAGTCTATATGAATATAAATGAGGGGAGATGGGAAAACTCTTCCTTATAGTAAAAAATTCAACTTGTAAATGTGGAAGGACAAATTTATAAAGATCACTTTTGGCAACCACCATAGTACTTGATCCAGGCAAGAATCATCAATGGACATGGAAATGAATGAAGGAAACTTTGCAAGAATGTAAAAGATATTTTACCTAGTCTAAAAGTATCCTCTATAAAAAATGTATTAATTACATAGGAAAAATAACTTGACAGTGAAGGTCCCAGTAATAGAAAAAAGTTTACCTCGTTTACCTCTCATATGATGTACTGAAAAGAAGCATCATTGCTTTTGTGGGATTCCTGACAATGCCACAAAATAACTAGAATCCAAACAAGAGAAAACAGCAAACCCAAACCAAAATAAACTGGCATGTATTCTTCCAAAATGTCAATGGCACGAAAAACAAGGACTGAGGAACTACTCTAGACTCAAGGAGATTAAAGAGACATGACAAGTAACTGCAATAACAATCCATTACTTTCTTATACTAAAAGAAGAGTTTTGAAAAAATGAGGAAAACATGAAAAAGGTCCATAGCCTGGCTAATACAACTGAATCAATGTTAATTTCCTGGCTTTGGCAATTCTACTGTGATTAGATAACAAAATAGCCTTGTCTTTAGGATCTGAGTTTTTAGGGATAAAAAAGCACTAAGTCTGCACTGCACTCTGCAAAAGCCTTAAAACATAAATGTTTACATTATATATAGACAGAAAGAGAAAAAATAAAACCAAAATAATAAATTAACATTTGGAAAATTCAGGTAAAAGTTGAAAGTATATATTGTTTTGTACTATTCTTGCAACCTTTCTCTTAGGTCTGAAATGACTTCAAATCAGAAAATCTTAACCAACTACTAAATGTTGACATATATTAAATGCATAAAATTCTACAAGTCTGCATTGACATTACAAATCCACTGTTCACTTAAATATTCTCAACTTTTTGCTAAAGAGTTGCTAAAAAAGCATCAGTTTGTTATTTAGGAAACTGATAGAGGCAAAAATCAAGCATGTACCTTGCCCATCTGGTACAAGCTCTATTTCCAAGCAGGCAAATACATAATCATAAAAATCCCTTGAAAAAACTTCAGCTAACAAACACAGAAGGAATGACACAATAAGAAAAGCACCATTTGGTAATGCCTGGGTCTGAGAGGCCTGAGTCTCTCAATTTACCTGAAAACTAAAGGACATTAACTTTGCTGAATTCAACCCAAAAAATCTTGTAAGTCTTCTGTTCACTTACCTAAGTCATCCTCCTAACCCCCATTTGAGTCATCGTTCTCCCACTAAAGTTTTCTCTGGTTCTGTTTAGTGCAAACCAATTTTATCTCTATTTTCCTGTAACCCGTGCTCTACACCAGTGGTTCATGTACTTGGTTCATCTGGGGAGCTTTTCAAAATCTGATTCCCATGCTGCAGTTCAAACAGGGTTTCTCACACTTGACCCCACTCATGTTGTGGACCAGATTATGCTTCCTGTGAAAGGCTGACCTGTACACTGTATGATGCTTAGCAATATCCCTGGCCTCCACACAGCAGCTGCCAGTACTCAGCCTCAGTGGTCACAACCAAATGCATACTGAGATACTGCCAAATGTCCTTGAAGGGGGCAAAAATTCTCTCATCCCTATGAGAAATGACTGATCTGTTAACATCACTAAATGAAGAATTAAAGAGGAATATTAAACAAATGGATCAAGCACCCACCTATCAATCTTAATTTCATTACTGCCTGCTGCTGTGACTGCACAGACACAAGTTCCCCTGTCTCTGGTTTATAGGTGAGGAGAGAGTGAGAAGACCAGCTGTCGATACTTGAAATGTGGGTCATCTATGTGATGAAAGACCTCATTTCTTCAACAAATAGCATAAAAGAAAGGGGGAGGCTATTATACATTGAGGGAAACTTACACCAATCAAATGCAATGGATGGTTCTTGCTTACATCCTAATTCAAACAAAGCAAAAAGGTATTTTTGAGGTCAATAGAGACAAGTAATATACACTGGCTAGATGATAGTATGGAATTATTATTTAGATGTGTTACTAATATGGTGGACGTGTCACTTGAAAAAATGAGATACACATTTACTATTTATAATTGAAAGGTTAAGACACCTAAGAACTTTTTTTTTAATTTAACAAAAAGAAGGGTTGAAGAAACAAGAATGCAAAACAGTGCTAACTATCCAAGCAGGAACTGTTGAAGCAGGATGCTAGTACATAAGAATGTGTAATACTCTTTTCTTCAGTAATGCATTGTATTTGAAATTTTCTATATTAAAAAGCTGAATTTTAAAAGAATGCTGAAGAATATACTTAGAATACATAAAATCTCAATCTCTACAGAAAGCAAACAACTCAATAAATGAGTAAGTAAAAGATATGAATAGACTTGTCACAAAAAACATCCAGGTGGCAAATAAGCACATGAGAGATCCTCAGTATCATTAGCCATCAGGCAAATGCATATTAAAACCACAATCATATACCATTTTACAGCCACTAGACTAATTATAACTTAAAAAATAACAATTACCAAGTGTTGGCCAAGATAAAAAGCAATGAAATGTCACACACCACTAGTGAAAATGGTACAAGCCCCTCTGAAATTGTTTGGTAGGTTTTGTTTTGTTTTTGTTTTTTGAAACAGGATCTTGCTACATAGTTCAGGCTGGCCTTGAATTTACTATGTAGCCCAGGCTGACCTTAAATTTGCAGTAATTCTGCTTCAGCATAAGTACTGGGATTACAGGCATGTACTACACCAGCTGGCTAGTTTTGCAGATTTTTATAAATGAAACATACATATATTACGGGGCCCAGCAATCCCACTACTAGGCATTACCTCAGGGAAATGAAAATTATGATCAAACAAACACCTATATACAAATGATCATGTCAGCTCTATGCAAGATCACCCAAAAGTAGAAAGAAAAAAAAAATTCTATGGTTAAGCAAGAAGTAGTACATCCACAAAATGGAACTACTCAGACACAAAGAAGGGTAATACGACATACATGACAAGGATGATCTCACAGGAACCATGCCAAGTGAGCAAAGCCAGACTCAAAATGCTCTATACTGAATAATTCAACTTACATGACAGTCTGAAAAGGCAAAACCCTAATGATAGAGCTAAGATTATCAGTTGCCAGGGGTCAGAGAAATATAGGGAAAGAGCTGAGGGAGGCTAGCAGAGCATGTGCTTAGCATGCACAAGGACCTGGGTTCTACCCCCAGCACATATATACATATGAGGATAAATTCACACAGAAACAAAAGTGTTACACACAATGTGAACAGTGCTCATTTCTGATTGGTACAATTCCAGGAAATCTGTTTCCTTCAACTTACTAGTATTTTCGTTGTTTTGTTTATTTGTTTTAATTGTTAACTCCTTAAAAAGCAGTTTAAAAACAGGCAAAATGGTAGGTAAAGCCTCCCAAATTACTCTGTGCCCCTCGGTGATTTCCAGGCACTCAGCACTCCCTGGCCTTGGTCAGCTCTTCCCCTGCCCTGAAACTTGCTGACCCAGCTTCCTGACCCGGCCTCCAGCAATGCCCTGTTCCTTGATTTTGTTCCTTTTTACCTTAGTGCACAGTGGTGGCATTCTCAAAATTTGTGTCCAGTTCATTCCCTGCTCCATTTCCTATGAAAGTACAGTAATTACTAGCTGGGCATGACTGACTTAGCAGCCAAGAATGGCATCCACTATAAGACATTAAACCATGTCTAAGCTGGACCCTATCCAAAGGATGACAATTAGCATTCAATGTCAGCTTAGGACATGGGCTCAGGTGAAAGCCCATTAAGTTTCTAGACCCACTTAAAAAATGCAAAGGTGGTTTATCATTTGTCCTATCCATAGATAAGAGACTTGAGATTGTTAGAGTGCAAGATAAGACACAAATTACAGCAACACAGCCAAACTGGTGCCATCAGCCAAACTGGACTCTAATCTGAATAAACTTAAGGCCAAAGATTCAGCAATAAAAACATAAAGCAGAAGAGAACGGAGAAGTTGAGTGAAAACAGGACAGGCTGGTAATATCCGTCATGCAGAAGCTGAGTGCAGATCCATCAAGGAGGAAGCAAAAGATTTCATTTTTTGTGCAGGGGTGTGTGTGTGTGTGCGCCTGTGTGTTGGAGGGTTGTCTACAAATCTTTTCTTGAATGCTTTGTTTTCATATTCACAGCAGAAAGCTATTCATTAATGAAATGATGAAGCTGAAACCTTACTAAATACATAGTTATGAGTCCTTGTACATGCTAGTAACATCTCAGAGTGATATTTAAAACATTTGCTTATCATAAAAGCAAAACAAACAAAAATCTAAATCAAAACATTACAGCTCTGTGATTTATCTTTAGTCTAAGCAAACCAGCAGGCAAGCCAGCAGCCTATTTGCTACAGACAATAAAAACAAATTAGCATCCAAATATTACAATTTTAGAATTCCAGTTCAGTTAATGAAGAAGGTCCAACTCCAAGTCAGTCTCTTGATGAAGCACTACCAGCCCTGGAAACAATCCCTGGAGCAGATTTTTAGAGCAGGACTCTGAAAAGTTAATAGTAGTAGCAGGCAGATGGTGGAAACGACCCAAATCCAAAGTACCTCTGAACAGCAATTAGGGTCATATTTTTCCTCAAGTATCTGCAGTTTGGGCTCAAGTATCCTCAAATCCAGAAATGGAACCAAGGTATAGACAAAGAGTGTCCAGGCTAATCCCTCTAGTTTGCTGGACAAGTAGCCAAGGGGATTCCTAACACTCACAGACATAAGGGAAGTCCTGGGTATTATTTTCCTTTCTAAATGCTTTTCCTCCATCTCTCTTATATTCCTAATCCCAGGTAATCTTAACGTGCAGGGCAGATGCAGACATCAATGATGCTGAAGGAGGGGATTTTCCCCATGCCATCAGAGGAATTAAGAGTCCCAAAGAGGTGAATGAACACATACTAACTTTTTCTCTCCCTGTCCTCCCATCTGAGAATTAAAGGGGCTAGTTTTGTGAACACAGACCTCAAAAGGGATTCTAAGGAACAAGAAAGTACCCAGGAGACAGCAAAAGGAAAAATTCGTAGATGTTTACAGACTGTTGAGATCACCCCAAGGTGTACACATGTGGATCTGCCCCTAAATAGCACACTGAGAATTTAACTATGGGACGATTCTTTACTCAAATCCTAATCTAGCCACCAGGTGCACATACAAAGGAAAGATCCAAACAACACTGCAAAGATTTTATAACAGAATTGCTATTGAATCCCCAGTTCCTAAGAGGCTGGTCAGACAGAGCTTGCCACCTAAACCAGGCTGAGTCCCCTCTAAAGCAAAATGGAACAAAAATAATATTCTTCATAATATATAAACAAAATCAGATTCTCACAACAAAATAATCAAGTAGTCATGGTTTAACTATATAAACCAAAATTACCTGGCACAAAGAACCAGGAAAATGAATGGAAAGATGAATTCAGCAAAGAAACAGAAGATTATGTTTGAGCACGGTGGCCAGACTACCGCTGATGTTCACAGCTCAAGTTCTGTTAGTGGGTAAGCTCAGCAGGACGTGGGT
The DNA here is from genome assembly GCF_034190915.1 of Cavia porcellus. NCBI lineage: Eukaryota > Metazoa > Chordata > Mammalia > Rodentia > Caviidae > Cavia > Cavia porcellus. Next base: position 98,897,908 of record NW_026947487.1, read on the forward strand.
CTCTGGAGGTGTGCCTTTGAACAGTATATCCCTGGTGCTATTCCCCTGTGCTCTGCTTCCTGGCCTCCATGAACTAAGAGTTTTGGTCCACCACACTTTTCTATCATGATGTTTTTGCCTTGGAGCCAGCAAACCACAGACCAAATCCTCTGACACCACGAGCCAAGTAAACATCTCTTCTTTAAATTGTGGGTATCAGATGCTTTTTCCAGCATCAGGAAAGCTGACAAATATGGACACCAAAATCTTAGATAACAAAAATAAAAATTGTAAAATAGTATCCAAAATTTAAAACTTTTGTACATTGAAAGACAGAATCAGTAAAATGAAAAGGCAAACCATGGAATGGGAGAAAATACTTGCAAATCATTTAAATGTTAAAGGGTTATTATCCAGAATCTAAAAAAACTCCTACAACTTAACAAATCCAATTTAAAAATAGGCAAAGACTCCAATAGGTATTCGATCAAAAGAAAATGTACCAGTGACCAAAAACCACATGAAAAGATCTTAATCAACAAAAAAATACAAATCAAAACCACAATGAGATACCCATCTAATGCTCCTTAGCATGGCTACTACAATTTTAAAAAGAAAAGGCTGTTGGTATGAATATAGACCAATTAGAACTCTGGTACTAGACCAATTAGGCACTACTGGTAGAAACATAAAATGGTACAACCATTATGCAAAAGAACATAAAGGTTACTTTAAAAATGTAACTAGAATTACTATATAACCCAGCAATTCTTCTGGGTATAAACACAAAAGATCAATGCATGATGAAATGAACAGCTACTTTGAAGGAAAAGAGACACTATGGTATCCAGTGCTGATTCCATAGCATGCTATGAAATCCACCAATACTATTATTCTTTGTTTAAAGTGATTTTAGTCTGTTTTGTATTGTTTAATTTCAATATATATGAAAGTATAGACAGTTATTTTAAAGAAAATGAGACATTATGGCAGCCGTTGTTGATTTCCTATTGTCTGGTTTTGAAGGCCTAAAAATGCCTCCATTACTTTGTTCTGATCAGTTTAATACTATTTTGTTTTGTATGAATCTGTTGAGTGTGAAGATATGGACAACTATTTAGAAGAAAACAAGAGATAATATGATAGACAGTGATGATCTCCTCTTGTCTTGCTTTGAAATCTGTGTCTCTTACATTGTGTTCTTATGATCTGCTTTGTTGTGTTTAGTTTTACCATCTTTAAAATAATAGTTTTTAAAAAAATAAAAAGTAAAAAAAAAAAACCAAAAGATCTGAAAATACCATCTCAGAAAAAGATTTGCATAATAACCAAATTCATAGGAACATTATTCCCAAGTATGCACTGGAGGGTGGATAACAAAATGTGACATATACATAGAAAGGAATATTATCCTGACTTTAAGAAGTTGAAACATTGGGGCTGGAGATTTAGCTCAGCGGCATAAGTGCCTGCCTTGCAAGCAGGCAGTCGTGAGTTCGATCCCTGGTACCGATAAAAAGGAAAAAGACAAAAAGACAAAAAAAAAAGAAGTTGAAACATTATGACACATGATATAACATGGATGAACCTGGAGGATACTATGCTAGAGAAATAAGCCACCATAAAAAGATACTGTAAATTCTATGGGCTGAGAAAAAAATGGGGCAAAGTAATACCGAAGTACATGAAAGGATATACAACACATGGCTGAAAACAGTCAAATGGAAAAAAACAAAAATTGGCATAGTTTACTAGCCAGAGAGATAAAAGAGAAGCTATTCCTACAATTTCCACAGAAGTTGAAAGCATAAAATAGGAAAACTACAAACAGCTCTTAAATAAATGACAATGATGAATTCTTGAAGCCATTATCAAAACTCACCCCCCAAAAAAACAAACAATAAAACCCCACTTCACTCAAGCTGTGAAGACAGCTTAAGTAGCCTTTCATCAAATAAACTGATTAGTTAGTTTAAAACCTTCTAAAAATGAGGCTCATATTATTTCATTGGCAAATTCTACCCAGCATTAAAAATGATATCAATTATACAAAATCTCTTCTAGAAAACAAGAGGGATCACCTCCCAATTCATATGATTACCAGCATTACCCTGATAGCAAAAACAAGGTAGTTTAAGAAAAGAACACTACCGGCCAATATTTCCTATGCATATAGAAAACAAAGTACTCAACAAGGACTAGGAAATCAAACCCAGCAATACATAAAAGAGAATAATATAGCTGATTGTGAGTTTTACCAGAGTAAAAAAGCATGGTGCCGTTTTTAAAAATCAGTAGATATATTCCACCATATTTAGCTGCTCAATGAAAAAATACACATCAATTGATGCAGGAGAAAACTGACAAAATTCAACCCTTGCTCATTATAAGTGCTGTCAGCAAATTTAGAAAAAAGCAGAGCTTCATCACCCTGAAATGGACCAGATACAACAAAAATCACATTGCTATAGATCCGACACATTAACCTATAGATCCGACAGAACCCCAAAATGAGTGGAGTGAAGAAATGGAGGAAGGGAGGGGTTGAGGTACCTACCTACAATGGAAAACTACTCAACAATAAAAAGAAATGAACTATTGATAAAACACAACATGAAGGGCTGGGGATATGGCTCAGTGGTAGACTTCTTGCCTTGCATGCCTAAGGTTCTGGGTTTGATCCCCATCACCATAAAAAATAAAAACAAACAGTATGAATGAATGCTGTATTATGGTCTCAAAAGTACATATTCTATGATTCCATTTTTAGGAAATTCTGGAAAAGACAAAACTATAGTCACAAGAAATGGATGAGCAGTTGTCAAGGGTTAGATGAAACTGGAAAGAGAAGGAAGAAGTGCTGTGTGTTGATAAGGCTGCTTTATATCCCTAACTATGATAGTGGAAAAATGAAGGGGTGTAGAGGTGTGTGTGTGCGTGTGCGTGTGTGTGTGTAGTTTTTCATAGAACCATATACCAAAAAGTCAATTTACTGTATATTAATTTTAAAACCAGAACAGTGGAGACCACCAACATCTTTGGCATGTGCCCAAACCAATACAGAGGAAACTTTTGCCAGTTATTTCATGCCTTCAGAAAGAAATGGTGTATATTCCCTAATTAAACTCAAAATGTGATATGAAAAATTCTAAATTAGTTTTAGTTATTTCTTTCAGAGCAAAGGCTTCAATTTTGCCACTGAAGGGGGCTGGGGATTTAGCTCAGCGGCATAAGCACCTGCCTTGCAAGCAGGCAGTCATGAGTTCGATCTCTGGTACCGATAAAAACAAAAAAGAAAAAGACAAAAAATAATTTGCCTCTCAATCATGAAACAAAAGACCAGTTTCCAAATGGCAACCAAAACAAAAGCAAGACAGAGTCTATTACGCTGGACAACCAGAGAAGCCGAAGACAGTGAGTCATGCTGTGTACTCATGGCTTGTGCTCTCTTCTGCTTGCATTCTGCATTTCCATTGAAAGTTAAAGCAATAATGTAAATCCATAGTTACAACTCTAAAAACCAGCCTGTGTCATACTCAAAGGAGAATTAAGGGCAGCATTTAGAATATCCCATTTCTGGGCTGGGGATTTCGCTCAGTGGCATAAGCACCTGCCTTGCAAGCGCGTGCGATCACGAGTTCAACCCCCGGTACCAAAGGAAAAAAAAAAAATCTAGAATACCCCATTTCTGTAAGTTTTCACACACTGGAACAAGATTAGAACAATATACATCTAATTATTAGTGGTGGTCATCCTCTCCAGCTGATGAGAATAGCAGGAATTTTCACTTTTTTCTTCCTTTTTGTACAATGGTCTGATTTTTATTAAAAGATAACAGATACGAATACTTTCAAAATTAGACAACAAATTTTTTCGACCACTCTGGTAAGTACCATTTGGGGTAAAAATGTGGTATTTATACTATAGACAAACATATGTATGACTTTAACTGTGAGTTCCTTGACATAAAGAAGCTTTGTAAGCCTCGTCCAGCACCAGATTCCCAAAAGACACACGACCAGATGTGTAACTGGAGCAGGAAGAGTAAGGAGGGTGCCTCGACAGAAGCCACTGGGGCGTCTCAGAATAAAGAAGAAGAAATCAGGCAAGGGGCAAAGGTGGCAGGTTGGAAGGAGACCCATGAGGATGGCGAAGAGACAGAATGGTTCCTGGGAGAGAACGAGGGCTGGAAACTGGCCTGGGGGAACCAAGAAATCTGCAGGACTGTAAGCCAAAGAGCAGAGGGAAGGCAAAGGCTAGTGACGGAGACAAGACATGGAGGCCACTCCCGTTTCCCTTCTCTCGCACTCTGTGGGAAGTGACTGCAGGCTATTCCTAGCACAGAATGTCTCACACTCAGGTATCCAAGAGGCCCTGCACATGGAGGGTTTGCAACTTACACAAGGGCTGCAGCCCCCTGGCTTGCCAGGTGCCTCTAACGTGGCCTGGCTGGGAAACCTTTACCCAAACACAGCCTGGCAGATGTTCTCTGGCATTTAACCTCTAACAACAGGTCAGCATCAGCGAGAGCAGGCAGATCAAAGGTGGAGATTTTAAATACACCACCTCCCAGAACAGATCATACATATAGTTCAGAAAACGTAGTGCCTTAATTAGGCATAAACATTCTTTTTTGAAAGCTGGGTATGGGGGTACACAGCTTCAACCCTAGCACTTGGAGACTGATGAAGAAGGATCATTATGAGTTTGAGCCCAACCTAGGCTACATAGTGAGTTCAGGGCCAGCTTGAACTACATAATGAGACCCTACCTCAAAAAAAAAAAATGTTCCCCAAGAACCTCACGTGTGCAGAGGTGGGGTTCTGTGGAGATAGCTGGATTCTGGGATCATTTAGCTGACTTGCTGTTAGGAGGTCAGGACAGGAGCTTAGGGCTCGCTGTAGCTGGGTGACTTGGGGGTGTGACATATATCCCTACCTGGCTCTACCCTTCTCTCTCTGCTCCCTGGTCACAATGTGAGCAGCTTTCCCAGACCCTTCCACCATGCTGAGGTGTTTTTTGTTTTTTATTTTTATTTATTTATTTATTGGCCTTGGCTGCATACACTAACAATGTGAGCCAAAATAAACCTCTCCTCCTTTAAATTGTGGGTGTTGATTTTTTTTTTTTCTCCCAATGACTATAAAGTGACTAAGACAGCCTATTTGCTGGGCAGCAACCACATAGGAACTCACATTTACTGAAAACTCCACCTTCCTTTGCCTTTGTCTGCACATGGTCCTCAACAGACTCACTCACAGGATTCTTTCAGGCCACTGTTGGCCTATCTTTGGCTTTTCAAGCCAGTACCACACACCTCCTCCCACAGTAGGGCCATGGCCCTTTACCCCAACAGCCAGTTTTTGCTCCCAAGTTTCCAGAGCAGGCAGTCAGCCTTCATGAGCCCTGCCAGATAGGCGTGGGGCATGGATGCCCCTCACAAGCTGTCTCAGCTGGCAAAGTGTAAAGTACTTGGTAGACTGCAGGATAAAACAGGGCCAGAGTGGAACTGACTTGAAGCAAAGATTCAATTAAAACCCCAAGACTAATGAGGTCGGGTTCCTGGCAGCGTTCTCAAAGGCCTGGTTTACCAGTGGGTCCTATAGTAAACCTGGAGGAACCCACACCTGGCACCTGGCAAATCAGAGCTGACCAACACTGGATGCAGCCCTGGGAGCAGCTGGCTAGTCACAAAGGCCCCTTTGTGCACAGGAACCCCTGAGTGGGAATTCCACCAGGTTCTTCACACCCAGCTCCACTACCTATCACACATCACCAACAGATATTCTCATGACTAAGGTTTTGACAAGAACTGGGGACCCTTCCCCACACTGTGCAATACCAGGATTAAACCCAGGGCCCTTGCACTGAGTTGTATCTCCAGGAAGGCCCCCTTTTCCCTCCTCCCCGACTCTGGCCAGTGGTCATAAGCCAGTGTCAGGGCACGTAGGTTGGCAAGGACCTCAGCCTCCCTCATTCTCTCAGTTGGACTCAGCTCACACACACACACACACACACACACACACACACACACACACACACACACCAACCTACGAGCCTCCTGAATAATTCCCAAAGCTGGACACAAAGATGTTCCACAAACCACTGGCCCCAAGGAGTTCCCATATGTTAGTTACTTTTCTCTCACTGCAGACAAAACACTCAACACCCAAAGTTAAGGAAAGAAACATTTTCTTTCGCTCACAGTTTATGGTGGTTTCAGTCCATAATCAGCTGCCTCCAAGGCAAGGTGACATGGCAGAGGGACAACCATCCATAGCAGCAGAAGACAGCAAAAGCAGGAAAGGGAAAAGCACACGAGAAAACCCTTGTCTCTTACATTGTATGTAGGCCGCACCCACTTGGATGTAGCATTCACATCCATAATCCCAGCAGTGAACCATGAATCAGTCACAAACTCTAGACGCCTAACCGGTGATGGCATGAGGCTTTGGGGGGACATCCAGACACAAACCATGATAGCCTTAAAAATCATTTTGCTTTCATTTATACTAATCATGTTGGAGACATAATAACAGATTTTATGGTTCACTAAACAAACAAGCAAACAAAAAACAAAAAAACCTAGTAACAAAATTTATAGCCACCTGAAGAATTCCATGGAGCCGGACACAAAGATGTCCACAAACTACTGGTCCTGCCGAGTTCCCATCAGGCATCCTTCAACCTGGCAATCAGTCATTTCTTATGAGCTTCACTCATCTAATGAGGTTGGCAGCCCCTCAGCCCAGCCCCAGACCAGGAATTGAAGCTTCCCCAGGGCATCTGGTGAAGGTGATGAAGGAGAACAAGGACAGGGGCGGCATCCGTGCAGCTTCCTGACCAAAATGGCCACACTGGCGTCCTCATCATCACCACCATCACCATCACATCACCATCACCATCACTTCAGGACCATGCACACTGTCCTGGGGAAGAAGAAAACTGGCTTGCCTATGACAAGCAGGGGCTGTTTCCCTGGTTCAAGATCCAAAACTACATTCTCCAAGAAATACAGATACATTTGCTGGTCGATGATCTTGATCTCACTTTACAAGCAGAGAAAATGAGGAATTAAAAACCCAATTTATATTCACCACCCTGAGGATGTTACTCCAAGTCTTGTGCCCCAAGCTGCTGCCTATTCTGGTGCATTCACTGGGGCAATCTGCTATGCTGGTTCAAAATCTGCCTTTGAAACAGAATTTATTTGTCAAATACCAGTGTATTGTTTCCTAAACTGCTATCCTAAAAAGGTTGAAGGTTCTTCACAATTTATGAGTCTCCCCATAATTACATAACAGATAAGAATGGTTATCAAGGAGTTTAGGGGTATATAGTTCAATGGTTCAGCTCTTGCCTATATATAAAAGGTCCTGGGCTCACTCTCCAACATAGAAAAAAGAGAGGAGGATGCATGAGAGGGGAGGAAAGGACAGAAGTGATTATCAAGTCATAGAACTGAGGGAGGGAGGCACATAGGGAAAGGAGTAAAGGAGGAAAAAGGGAGAGAGGGAGAGGATTGGGGTTAAAAAAAGAATTGAGGTGTGTTATGTACATACACTTACACCCCACAAAGAATGAAATCATTATGTACTGCAAACACATACCAATAAAAATGTCTTAAAATAAAATTTTAAAACATCATAAAACTTTTGTATATTCAGTGTCCAGAAAAGGATCAAATCTTTATCCCAGAGCAGGTCAGTCCTGATTCCAGATCACAAACCTAATGGGCAGCCACAAGCAAGTTACAACTTCTCTTAAGAGTCATATTCTTCACCTATAGTACAAAGGAAGGGCAGACACGGATCGCAGCAGATTCTGGCTTTCTCACTCGTAATCTTATTGGTTGACCAGTTTCATTCCACCTCATGGCCACCTTGTGAGTTCCCATTTTCCCCCACCATGGACCCACCTCAGCTTGTGGTTTTGCTCTATAAAAATCCCTTAAAAAGGCAGGGTCCTTGGCAACCCCACTCAGGACCCCCTCTCTTGGACAGAAGCCTTCTCTCAATAAACACATTCTGCTCTTTAAAAAAAGATTCTGGGTTTCTGTTTTGAGTCACCTTGAACCATTGGCAGGGGTGTCGAATACAGGACCTTTACACTTAGCTACATCTCCAGCTCATATTTTGAGGGTCTCACTCAGTTGCCCTGGCTAGATTCAAACTTATGAACCCCTTACTTCAGCTTCCCAAAGTGCTGGGAGAAACTGCTTAATTGATTGATTTTAGTTGTTTTTCTTTCCTTTCTAGACTTGGCACTTGTTCAAAAAATACCATTTATTATGCTTTAGATCTAAAATGTCCCCCAAAGTGTCATGTGTTCAGGTTATTGGGTCATGGGAGGACGATACTCATCAGTGGATTTGTCCCCTGATGAGTTCAGTAGCTGAATATGCTGCTACAGTAGGCAATGGGACCCGGGCAGAAAGGGGCACACTACGGGGGGATGGGGTATCACTGAAGGATACTGTTCCTGCTCCCAGCTACCCCTTTGTCTCTCGACTTCCTGGATGTCATGGGATGAGCAGCTGTCCTCTACCAGACCCGTCCACCATGCCATTTCAGCCTTGGGACCAGCTGATTTTGAACTGAACCCACTGGAAACTGTCAGCCAAATAAACATCTCCTCCAACTTGTGGGTGTTGGTTATTTTGTCCCAGTGACGGAAAAATGGCTAATACAGAAAACTGGCTCCAGGAGTAGGGTCACTTCTGTGGTTCAGAAGCCTTGGGAACTGGGTTTGTGGATAGAGTTTGGAAAGGTTTGGAGACATGGGGTAGAGAAACTCTAGAATGCTGTAAGCTGAGCTTGATGAGAGACTCTGGATGGGAGCTCAGAAGTCCAGAATGCTGGCTGAAATGTGGACAATAAAACCAGGCCTGCGAGGTTTCAGTGAGAGTGAGGATTCTATTGGCAACTGGATTAGAGGGCAGATTATTATACTCTGGCAGAAAACTTTCTGCATTTTACTCCATTCTAAGATTCTGTGTGAGGCTAAATTTTTTTTTCAAATCCCTTTTTATTTCAAATACAAAAAAAAAGAAAAAAACTAAAACAAAGTTTTAAAACACGTCAATCAGGGGCAACAATGGTACATACATTGTGCATTATTAGCCCCAAATCATTCACCCACAGCACAAGACATCTGCATTCAATTGTCCCAACAGTACCAGCACAAATCTTTCTCTTCTGTGAACTCAGAGAAATCAGCAGTATAACTATCTGGACTATTTATATAATATATATATATATATATATATATATATATATACACACACACACATATACATATGTTCTTTCAGTTTCTCACACTAGTGAGACAATATGATGTTTACACATGTGTGTCTTATTTATTCTGTGACACTAAATTTAAAGATGGTAGACTCATTAATGTGGTGGAGGAAATTTCAAGGATGTGACATGAGAGAATCAGGAAAGGAAAAAAAAAAAAGAGTTAAATGACTTAAAAAGCTTATAGTTTCACCAAAAAAAGGAAGCCCCTGAAAAGTTGGGGCCCTGAAAAACAGTTGCTGAAAAGATTAGTATTAAAAGGAAGCAAAGTATTTCACATTAGGACAAGAGGAAAGATGGTTTGCCAGGTATGGTGGTTCATGTTTCTAATCCCAAGCACTCACGAGGCAGAGGCTGGAGGATTACCGCAAGTTTAAGGCCAGCCTGTGCTACATAGTGAGTTTAAGGCCAGCCTGAACTACATTGCAAGACCACAATAATAATAATAGTAATAATAATAATAGATGGTTTGAAGGCATCTCAGGAATTGGCCAGACCCTATTCTTTTCAGGATCAAGGGAATAAAAGAGTAAAAATTACTTTGAAAGACTACCTTTTTAAAGACAGCCTTATGTAGCTCAGCTCATTTAGGATCACGTAAGAAAGTGCTTCCCAGAATTCAGCCATCTACACACTCAGAGGACAGTGCAGCCATGGTCCAAGGGGCCCCAGCTACTGCTCTTACTGGTGGTAGACTTTGACATCTCCTATGGCTTGTTATGTCCCAAAGCCTCTCATGCACTCATACCTGGGAGTTTGGGAAGTGGCTGGATCTAGAGTGTGTGATGCTGAGATCAAATTGTGGCTGTGAACTAAATAAACCTTTTCTCCTTTAACTTTGGATATTGGATATTTTATCTCAGCAACAAGAAATATAATGAAGAAGCAGCATTCATATAGTGCTGGTTTTTCAGGCCTTCAGAGCGAAGAATTGTGGGACCATGGAGGCTTCCACCCTGATTTCAGAAGGCCTGAGAGGCCAGATAAACATGTGTAACAAGGTCACAGTCCCTGCCAAGGGCCTTTGAGAGGGCAACATGTGAAGCTGAGATGAATTTAATGGCACAATGGAGATCCCAGAAAGTTGCAGATGCTAGAAATATGGAACATCTCTCAAAAAAGCTACAAGCAGTGAACATAGCCAGCTCATGAGAGACCACAAATGCTGCGACCAGCAAGGCCATTGGGATAGGACCACCCAAATCCTTTGAAGCATTCATATCGCCTCTGATGCTGGATATGGGAGCTGCAGAATTTACTTTTTCCTTTTCTGGTTTTTGGTCTTGCTTTCACCTGATTTCTTTCTATTTTGTTATTCTTTCCTTTTGAATAGGAATGTTTATCCTGTGCCATTGTATATGACAAGGACTTTTTAATTTTTGCACAGCTAAGAGTCTGCTTTGAGTCTCAAAGAAGACTTTGAACTTGGACATTTCAGCAATGACAGAACTGTGATGATTTTGGTAGCTCTGAAAGATGAACTATATGCATTTTGCATAATGAGATGGATGGGAGTCCTTTGGGGTTTGACCTGGATTGTTATGATTACCTTTATAATGGCTCCCAAAAGTCTCATGTATTCAAAAGTGGGCGTTTTGGAAGGTGACTGGGTCATGGAAGCATTATATTTATTAATGAATTGATTAATCCATCAATGAGTTCATGCTGAATGTGCTGTTAGGACATAGGACCTAGTTTGAAGAGGCAAGTCACTGGGGTCATGACCTGGAGTGGGGTATTACTGTTTCTAGCTACTACATCTCTTGGCTTCCTGACTGCCATCATGTTCTCCCAACACGCCATTTCTGTCTCTGTAACCAGCCAACCATGGACTATATCTACTAAAATTATGAGCCAAAATAAATTTCTCCCCTTTTTCCGTATGTGTGTGTGTGTGTGTGTGTGTGTGTGAGAGTGAGAGACAGACAGAGAGAGAGAGAGAGAGAGAGAGAGAGAGAGAGAGAGAGAGAAGGTCTCACTATGTAATTCAGGCTGGTCTTGACCTCAGTGTGTCCTCAAAATCACAGTGATCCTCCTGCTTTAGCTTTCCAAGGGCTGGGATTATAGGCATGTGCCACCATAACCCCCTCTTTTCCTTTAAGTGGTTGTCAGATATTTTGCCCCAGTGATGGGAAAGCTGACTAAAATACCATCAGACTGAGTTGGATGAGCTCATAAATACTTCCCGGGCAGGTACATAGGCAAGTAAGCCAAATTCCCAGTACCTTTCATAAATATGTCCCAAACATCCAAGAGTTCATGACTATCTGGACATTGAACAGAGAAGCAAATGGGCCTCTGCCATACTGATGTTTATAAACTCGTTACAACAGAAAAGAGGTATTCTCACTATCTAAATCTGTTTAGATAGCCAGTGTCCAGAGACACACAATGACATACACAATGCAAGCTAGTGCTTTATAAGATATAATAATTCAAAGAACATCAATCAAAGCAAAGAGGCAGGGCTTGACGGCCCATGACTGTAATCCCAGCATGCAGGATGGCCGAAGTAGGAGAAACAAATTCAAGTCCAGTCTGGTCAAGTCAACAACTTACTAAGACCATATCTCAAAGTAAAAACATCTTTATAAGGCTGGGAATATATGAGGTGGGATGAGAAGACAATCGTGAATATTTAAATTTTTTAAATTGTAGAAAAAGACACATTGCATTAATCGTCCCAAAATAAATTTATTACAGTAAAAGATATATTAATTTCCCCTCAAATTTTTCCCCCAAATATTCCCCCTTATTTTGAACACAATTATCCCATTCATCTTTTCACTTTCTGAAACAATTTGGGAAGTCTTCTTTCTTGAGATAATATCAAGGTATAATCAAAAATATGTTGAATGCTCCTGCCAAGTGCCTTCCCATGAAAGGCAGATCAGTAACAACATTACGGCATGTCCCAGTCCACCTTGTTCACTGGATATGGCACCATGTATCCTCAGGCTCTTCCCAAAGTCGAAATGGCCATGAAAAATAAATGCCCTATACTGATTTAGGACAGTATAACTAAAAACTCTCATGGAGGAGAATTTCCAGAACTGTTTCAGGAAGCAGCAAGAATGACAATGTTCAAAATGAAGATATTCTGAGGGAGATTAATGGTAATGTGTCTTTTAATTTTTTTCTAATTTAAACACTCACGATAAGTTTCAATCATACCCCTGAGTCTAGTACTGAAGGGAAAAAAAAATCCAAGCAAAGAACAAGAAAGGATAGGATAGGAGTAGTCAGTCATACAATAACAGTACTGTGCTTCTTTAGGAGGAACAAGGAACTTGCAGACAGACAGAGGCAGCAGGTCTGGGTGGAAAGCACCTGAAAGGAACAGTGACTACACCAGAATGCAGTCGGAAGCTGTGGGAGCCCTCCTGGTCAGTAAGGGCTAACCTTCACCAGCATTCCCCATTGTCAGGCTCCCAGTGAGCTCTCCTTCCATTCAACCTCCAACCAGCCCTGTTACAGCAGATAATCTTCCCACTGGTCCTCATTGTTCAGACCTCACTCAGGCCCTGGAAGGCCAGGCAGAACTCTAACAGGCATCATCCTAAGGACAGGCTATTACTTGTATGAAGAAAACAGGGAAATCTACAGTGGATATGCAGGGATCATCCCTCAAGCTGGAGAAAAGGAAAAGAGACAAAACCTGGAGGTCTCACATGCATGATCTGGATGAAAATCCAGCCTGTGCAATCCCCTCCCTAGGTAGCAGCCCTCTCGTAAGTTATGAAAGACTTTGAAATAGACCAAAGAGGTTACTAAACAGCTTTCATGGAAAAGTAGACCTTGTTAGAACATAATTTTCCAAGTTCTGAGCCTACGGAATTTGCGCCCTCGTGTTTTGGAGCTGTTCTACAATTCTGTTGAGCTGTACATAACTAACAGTCATACAAACAATTCTTGTCCAAAGACAATCAAATGAATGATGTCTGGGTAAAAGCAAACTGACTGCCCTACAAACCAGAGCTACATCTATTTGAAATTCACTTCATGGACTGTGTGCACATCTGCTCTTTGAATAGTCCTTTGAACAGACTGTAATGCCTTACTGATAAACTTATTAATTGATAAAATTATTTATAACTCTATGAGTCATAGTTTTATTTTATTTATTTATTTTTTGGTACCAGGGATTGAACTCATGACCTCACACTTATCAGGCAGATGCTTATACCACGGAGCTAAAACCCTGGCCCCTATGATGTTATATTTTTTAAAAATTATCCTTTAAAACTCACCACCGAGGGTGTGGCAGAATATGACCCCCAGTACTCTGGGAGAAGGATCACAAGTCAAGCCCAGCCTGGGCAACTTAATAACTTAGCAAGACCCTATCTCAAAATAAAAAATTAAAAAAGCGTTGAGAATGTAGCTCAGTGCAAAGGTCCTGAGTTTAATTTCCAGTTTAAAAACAAAAACCAAAATCAAAAACAAAGAGAAAGCCTCACAAACTCAAGTCCAAAGGGGGCCGATACTCTGTATTAGTTGCTCTAAGAAGAGAAAAGTGTCCAGAGGTTGATAATTCTCCTGACTCCAAACACCTTGAAGAGTGCTGGCTGGGGTGGGGACAGGACGCTGATGAAGGCTGTTTTCACCTCAGTCCTCCACCAGCTGTCAGGAGGTGTGACTTCTTCCTGGTTCAGCCTAAGCAGCTTGGGTGTTCAAAATGCGGAGCTTTAAAAAGAGGTAGATATGGTATACTGGATGGTTTTTGGTATGGTAATTGGTCTTACCAAAACCAATTACTGATCTTGATCTAACTCTAAAGGTATTTAGCCAATTTTTAATCTCAAATTACACATATTTACAGGCTGTGGCCTGAAAAATGGCTGAGAGAAGCGGACAAGACAAAGCAGCTACCACTGGCAGAGCCATTGTTCCTGAGGTTTTCTTTTCTTTTTATTCTTTTTTTTTTTTTTTTTTTCCACTGGCAGAGAAATCACTGAGCCTCAAACTGTTTTTCATAGTTGTGCTGGAATAAATGGGAAACCACAAAAATGAAGGCTTCCACTAAGCCCGTCATCAAATCTCAGTGGCAATAAAGAAATCACCCAGAGCTATCCACAATTTGATTAAAATCAGCATTTTAAGTGTTTGTTAACTCATTAGTTCCCAAATTTGAAATTTTCAGAGATAAAACTCTGTGAAGGCTTTTCTTTTTGTTGTTGCTGTTGCTGCTGTTATGTTTTAGGGTTGGTTTTTTGTTTTTTGTTTATGGCTTTGCTTTGTGGTGCTGGGGAGCAAACTTAGCCTCATGTATGCCATACAAGTACTCTACCACTGAGTCAGAGGTAAAATTATGGATTTCAATATTTCTCATGACCCCTTGCTAGAGATCACCCACACCTCCCTGCTAGGTCCTGTGCAACCGCTGATCCTCACTTTTAATCAGAGCTTCATAAGAACAGCCACTGGGACCGCCAGCCCCGATCCCAGCTGGCGATTCTCTTTACATATAAAGTGTCTACTATTTTAGGGGGTCTCAGAGTTATTCAGCTGACAGGTAGGAGTCAGTCTGAGTGTGTGTCTGTCTGCCTCTTCCTCCATGTTAATCAGAAAGTAGACAACTTCAATAATAATTATAGCACTCTGGCTTTCACTCTACACTTCTCTAAGCAAAAACCTTGGCAGTGCTTCTTATAAGTTTCCCCCACTTGTACAAAATTCTGTTTTCCTAAGCAAAGCTTCTATTTCCCAGTAGCAGTACATATTTATTTCTAAAAACTTAAAAGAAAAAGTCATTACGATGGTACTTTATTTCCATATTTTCTCCCAGTAGCTAAGCTATAATCTATTATTTTTTAATCATATATACTATTTTCTACAGTTTAATTCAGTGCCTTACTTTGTTCTAGGGACTGTTTTAGACATTGGGAACACAAGCAAAGAACCGAAACACAAAGTCTCTGCTCTCACAGAACTGACCCTAGAAGAATAAGGCAGAGGAAGATGGGTTAGAATGGGGAAGCGTCCTACTACAGATAGGGTGGCTAGGGAAGGTCCATCTTGAGCAGGGATGTGTAGAACAGAACCAAGTGGGCACTTGTGGGAAGAGGATAAGAGGAAGAATAAAGACCATGTGCCAAGACTCAGGTAGGAGTATATTAATCAAAATGTTAACCTGGGGCTAGGGAATGTGGCTAAACTGTAGAGCACTTACCTAGCATGCATGAGACCCTGTATTCCTTCCCCAGCACCACGAAAAAAAGAAAAGAAAGAAAACCTTTTGATCAGTATGAATAATCAATACTATAAAATTTCAGTCAAAAAGAAATGCTTTATTCTGCTTAATATAGTACAGTTATATACACTAGACTTTTTGAAAAATCATTAGTACTCAGTCCTTTGTTTTGACTCTCGATCTCGCTTTACTTCCTTAATAAACTTTAAAGACCCCATTCTGAAAACCAGTGACCAACCCCATCATTCTATGAGAAGAGACAAGGCCTGCATGAGATGCACTGGGATGATGGCTGAATCCCCCTTGAAGAGAGAATTTTTCACTAAAGAATCCTCCTCTTTAAGAAGGCAAACAGCTTAAAAGTAATATACTTTACCAATACTACAAAAGCAAAACGTTTGTTCCAAGGAGGTGCCCACTTTCTAAATTCTGTACCCTGCTACTCATTTGTTCTCTGATCAACCAGATGCAGCCCATTCCTGAGCTCTGGAACCTTCTAAATGGAGTTCAAGGTTTTAATTTTTGAAGCCTCAGCCTTCCTAGTAGCTGGAATTACAAGTGTGTGCTACAGTGTCAGGCTTTAAATTCAAAGTTTAAATTGGCTCTGCTGATCTGGCATGCTGAGGCAGGGGTACCTTGCTCTCTACCTCTTCAGTCTACCCTTCCTCCTGCTGGGCCTTCTAAAGTCCCACCTTGCTAAGGAATCCAAATCTCATCTAATCTTTCCCTGCTTTATACAGCTGCTACCCCAGGAATAATTCCATTTCCAAAATAAAAAACACCAAGATACACATTGTGAGTACACAGCTATGTCATATTAATTGCTGTAATTCAATGCAGTACTCAGAATACTTCATATTCTTAAAGTAAAATGTTTTAAAACAGTCTGACAAGGATTGGGATGGAAAAATTTACCATCTGATAAAATGCAATCTCATAGCACAGGCCCACTGCCTTAGATCACTGCTCTACTCCCTAATAAATAATTTTACTTTCTCAAAGAAATCTGATGTCATCTTATAAAAGGATTTGGGGTTACTTCCAGACAGGAGTACCTGTGGGTTGAAGGTCAAAATAATGGTAATTTGCAAGGTATTTCAACAGTTTAGAGAGAATCATGGTAGGACGGGGCAGGAATCAGCCATGGCTGTCATAAACCTCGGTCCAACACATTGGACCAACACATAGGGCAGCTCTGGTACGTTCAGCACAGACCATCTAGATTGGAAGTAGTTCTCTCTCAGCACTCAAGTAGTCTTAGTGCTAACTCTGCTTTCTGTGACCAAGCAGAATACATGAGTCTAGCAGCTGCTTGTCTTCTGACAAGATACACTAAAATGTTAGCTACTGCTGGCTCTACCTTGGTATAGATTAACCCTACAGCTAATGTGCTGGCTATGATCTTTCAGCTGGAGGCCCTTGGGGAGAACGATTTAGGTCATACAGACTATGTGAACAAATCTGAAGCTTAAAACTTTTTTTCAGCTGGTCTGATGGTAGTGGGTGATCAGAACTTATTAACATTAGTGTCACTAAAGTTGGTATACCACCCCCCCCACTGCTAAATTTGACTGGCTTAAAAAAAAATACAAAAAACAAACTTTTTTTCAATGCATTTTCCTATAAAAAACAAGCATTGTAAGCTAGGCATGGTCATGTATGCTGTGTCCACTCATTGTGGAAATTGGCAGGGCAAGTGGGCGTGTATGGAAGAGAGAAACATAAGGGGCAGGCTTGCTAGAACCTGCTCTCATGATAGCTAATCCAGTCCTGCCAGAGTGAGACCACTCCCTGAGAAATGCATTAATCCATTCATGATGGCTCTGTGACCAAGACCCAAACATCTCCCTCTCGACCCCGCCTCCCAACATGGCTGCATCAAGCAAAGAGTTATGGTTCCAACCTACAAGATTCTGGAGGACAAACTCAAACTCAAGAGTCTGGCAAGAGAGATACATCGGGGACTTAAAGCTTTGTGCTCAATTGTACCTCTGGAGTCTGGGGAAGATGCTGAACAATGTCTAACTAGGAATTAAGTTCTTCAGAGCTGTCACAAAGGAATTCATTTCACCCTGTGGCCCCAAGGAGAGCCTTAAGACCTTATAGTGTATTTGTTCTTGTGGGTAAGTGTACTGCAGGCTTGGAATCTACCCACAACTCCAACTATGGTAGGAGGGGACCACACCTGTATTTTCTTTTTGCATTGTTTGAAAATATGATGGTATTGTCTTTTGATGCAACAAAAGCACTTCTTAAAATTAACCAAAAAACAGTCACAATTTAAAAGAATCTTGGTTCTCTACTTAGTAGGAAATTACTGATGCAGCCTTCCTAATAGCAAAAAAATTGGAAAAAGTTGGGACTTTGCCACAGAGAACCCTACACAGCCTTTAGAAAAAAAAAATTCCAAAGTTCTTTTCCTTTGAGTCTGTCACACTAAGATTTTTTCCCTTTAATGTTGCAATATTTTAACTAACAAAATAGGGATAAATTCTCTTCAGATGGATGTTTTTCATTAGCACCTATAATTCTGTTAAGTACTAGCTACTGTACAAAATGCATGTGTTTTGTTTTGTTTTGTTCTGTTTTTGTGGTACTGGGGATCCAACCCAGCAGCACTGTACCCCTGAGCTACATCCCAGCTCTTTTTATTTTTTATTTTGAGGCAGGGTCTCACTATGTAGCCCAGGCTGGCTTTGAACTTGTAATCCTCCTGCCTCAATTTCCCAAAGGGCTAGATTACAGGTATATACCACCATGCCTAGCTTGTTTTTTACAGGAAAATGTATTGGGGAAAAAATATTTAAGCTTCAAGTTTATTCAAGTGGTTTGTATTATCTGAATCACTCTCCCCAAGGGCCTCCCAAATTATAAAGTAAGGAAAGCAGTAGAAGGTGAATTAAAGATCATAGCCAGCACATTAGCCTCAAGGTTAATCTACACCAAGGTAGAGCCAGTAACAGCTAACATTTTAGTCATTTTTTAATGGAAGGCAGTAGTATGAGATACAACATTCAAAAGACATGAAGAGGTATACAGAGAAATCCTTGCCACTCAAGTCCTGAACCACCTAGTTCCCCAAATTGTATCATTTCAGAGCTCCTCCACACTGCTGCTTGCTGTTGGGGCTATTATAACTTTAGATTGGGTAATATAAACAATGTAGTTTACTGCTCCTAGCTCTCCAGGAACGGAGTCAAAGATCAAAGTTATCAATAGGTTCTGTGAAGGTGAAGTCCCTGAGGGAACCAACCTTCTGTGTATCCTTGAATGCTGGAAAGCACAAGGTCATTCACTCCTTGATAAAAAGGGATGACAAAAGAGTTATCACTCACTAAATGATACCTACTGTTGTAATTATTTAAAAAGTCTCATCCAATCCAAAGTCTGTTCCCACATCATGGTACACACAATAGTATACCCATCTCATCTCAAGAGCAAAACTGCATTCTAAATAAAGTAAAAAACAATAAGCAAAAGCCAACACTAATTATATTTCATGGTGTCTGGGAGTAAAAACCAAAAAGAGAATTCACACTCATACGGAGAAGGAGGTAATTTAAATAACTTGTTTAAATCAATTCTTTTCCACCAGATGTGTGCATTTATTGTTTGATATAAATACTGCAGACATTCTCCCTAACTAAGCAATAGGTCTAGGTTTCATTTTGAAAAGATATAATCTATGCAATTACACTATTAATTTTTTTTTTTTTTGTCTTTTTCTTTTTTATCGGTACCGGGGATTGAACTCACGACCACACACTTGCAAGACAGGCGCTTATGCTGCTGAGCTAAATCTCCAGCCCCAACACTATTAATTTTAATGATATTTCAGGGGCTGAGGGATTTAGCTCAGTGGCATAAGTGCCTGCCTTGCAAGCAGGCAGTCGTGAGTTCAATCCCTGGTACCGATAAAAACGAAAAAGACCAAAAAAAAAAAAAAAAAGAAAATAATATTTCAGATTAGTTTTGCTATCAAATAACATTCCAGTTAAAAACTTAAATCAGCAGGAAGTAAATTATATTTTATTCAAATATATAATTATGATTTGAGAGTGACATTTGCATGTTTCTTTAGAGACGGAACATATTAACTAGCAACAATGGCAGCTAACACATTACAAACCATTTAAAGCCTAATGCACTAGGTGTTAATTTTTAGATATTACATCATTCTCTTAATCACTTGAGTTTGTTACAGAAAAATCGCAGCCTTATGCTTGACTACTAACATGAATGGCTCCTGCAGAGCTGTTTGCTAGCACCTTGTGAGGTTTTCAACACTGAAATGATATAGACAGGTAAGCCTCATATCTTACTGGGGATGTGTGAATCACCTGGGGAATCCTGTTAAAATGCAATTATGATTCAGAGGTGCTGGAGTGAAGCCAGTGATGACAAGAAGCTCTGAGCCAGGAGCAAAGCTGCTGCATTGTGAGCTGCAGTCAGAGCAGCAAAGATCCACAGGTTACAAAAGCCACACACCACCAAAATAAACAAATAAATTCTGAAACAAAAACTTTTAAAAATCAAATTTTACTAAAACATCTCAGAATTTACTCCCCCCAGCCCCCAGTACTAGGAATAGAACCCTGGGCCTCATTCATGCAAACAATGAGCCACACCACCCCCCACCCAGCCCTTACTCTTGTATCTGATAGCATTCTAAGCTTTGTAATATCCAGAACGATTTTCATAACGACTTCATCCCCAGCTTACAGCTTACAGTATAAATTCTTGGAGTAGGGGCAGAAATGTTTACCCTACCTCTAACAAAGATCTACTTTTTTAAAATCAAGGTACACCAAGACCATCAACGCATTCTTCAAGTGGACCCCTAACTTTCATGGGCCAGTCACACAGTCTCTGGATGCTCTGAGGTTAGATAAATGGCAGAGTTGGGAGAGATATTAAGGGCTGGGTCCAAAAGTTCTCCCAGATTAGAGGTCAAGCTCTACAACACAGTACTACTCCCAAAAGGCAAATAAATGCTACTGGCTTCCATCCCTGGCATTAGGTGACAAAGTCCCAGCAATGAGCTGATAATTAACACTTTAAACAGACTACTGGATTTCAATTCTTTTACCAAATTCTTTGAGTTGCAAATTAGATCATTAATAAGTTCTATTTACTTTGAAAAATCCACAACTAAACCAAAGCAAGGTACTTGACAAGGTCGTGTACCCAACCTGGGTGCAAGTTCGACCCTTGCCCTTTTCTTACTCCCTTATGATTACTTTTAGCATACACAAACACCTGGCTAGCTGCCTCTTTTAAAAAGTGATTACATATCTCTTCCCTCCTCCTACATTCTTTTTCCTAGCAGCAGTGTCTAACTACAGAACCTATACTTCCTTGAGAACATTCCAGTTTACTGGATTAAAATCAGTTTAAAATTTTAGGCTGGATGCGGTGGCACCTGTAATCCCAACACTCAGGAAGCTGAGGCTGGAGTTCGGCACTAGCCTGGGCTACAAAGGGAGACCTTGTTCCTTAAAACCCTTCCAAAGTTCGTCCAGCAATCAGCAGAACAAGACTTCCATTCCTGAGATATGAACACGATGATTCTGCAATTTACTATCACTGGGAACTTTATTGAAAAAGTGTCAACCCGTATTATTCCCTAGGAAAGTTTTTATATTTGCAATCAAGTAAGCACAAGAGAACCGCTGCTTCAAGAAATAAAATGCGCATACACTCAGCTCCATGCAAACTGCTTCTCTGGCTGCCTGGTAAGTCTATAAAAGTTTTCAGGCTCGGCCTCCCTAGGAAGGCCTACCTGTGACAGGGAATATGCTGAGACACACTGAGTCTCCTAACCTGGAGCATGTGCTGTCCACCAGAGCTAGGCAACTGCCAGGCAGTCTGTCACAAAACCACAAAACAGGAACAGAGCTGACAGGTCGCTGCCCTGAACACCTTGGGGCAAAAAAATAAGAACCCTGAGAAATGAGTTGTACTGTAGAGAAGTCCAACAGAAAGTTCGCTGTATCTGTTAGCTTCCAATCCGGCTGTTTGCCCACAGTGATTTAACTCTAAGTACCAAATGAGCAGTGCCAGCCACTGGGCTAGGCAGAGGACTCACAGATGCAAGATTCAAATCTCCGCAGTACAAACTGGAGACTGTGGGCAGATCTAGACTACCTCACTATATAACTGCATTCAACAAATACTTATGGAGCATCCATATGCCGATACCCTCTCCGCGATAGAGAAGAAACCAAGCTTCAGTCCCCAGTCTTCCGAGGTAGACAAGAACTGTCCGGGGATGGCGTGGGCCCCCAAAACGTGCTACAAGTTGCAAAGGCCAGCAGTACCGAGGAGACTACCTGACCACCACTACCATCCCCCGCGCCTCCGCTGCGCACCCCCAATACCGGTAACTAAGGCAGACGTGGGCAGGTAGGCCCCGGTGCAGGTGTGCAGGTACGAGGCATACCCGAGGCTGCCGGACCGGAGGTGGAAGGCGCCAGAGGAGAGCAAGGTCTCCGAAGGAGGGTGCAAGGCGCGGGGACCACAGGGGAGAGAGGTATGAGGAGCTGGAATCGGACGCGGGGACGCGGCAGAGGCCATCCAGGCCTGCGCCCCGCAGCGCGAGCCGGGCGCGGGGAGAAAGCGCGGCTAGGCCGCCCGCGGCACCTGGAGCCCCACCCAGCACCTACCACTTGGGCGACCTTGAGGCGGCCGAGAGCGCCGCACAGGTAGTCAGGGTCGCAGCGCAGGCCGGCCAGCCCGCGGCGCTGGCTCACCGGCTCGGTGGTGGGCTGGTACGGGCTGCTGGCGCCCGAGATCATGGAGGTGCTCGAGGCCTCACCCTCGAAGCCGTCCAGCTCCTCGCCGCTCCGCATGCTGCCGCCTGGCCCGGGCCGCCTTACGCGGCCGGACCCCGCGCCAGGAGCGGGCGCGCTCAGTGGGGCCGCCGCATCGCCGCCACCCCCCGACTGCCCGCCGCCCGCTGCCCGCTGCGGCCGCAGCTGGGTGCGCTCGGGTTCGGCTCCCGCCGCCTCAGCAGCGGAAAGGGAAGGAGGCGGGAGCGGCGCGCCGGCCGGGAGAAGGCGGAGCGAGCTCCCGCCGCCGGCCGCTGATGGCGCTTGGAGCCCTGCAGGGTGGAGGCGGCGGGGCGGGGCCGCGGGGAGGGGCGGGGCCCCGTCTACAAGGTCCCGCCCACACCTGCGCGCGCGCTAGCAAGCTCTTGAGGCCAGCTGTCTCAGCTCTGGAAGGCTGGGGTTCTTGAAAGGGGCAGCAGGGGACGGCAGCGGGGCGGGAGGAGTGCAGGCTAAAGGGAGCATTAAAGTGGGCCAAGGTAGCTGTAGAGCCCCTTTCACAGGCGCTGCCTCGGTTTCTTTTATGGATACAATAGGGTCCTGTCCAGGTAGGCTGGGGGATGTCCCAAGGAAGACCGGGAGACAGTGAGTGTCCCAGCGGGGGCCTGTGTGACAGACAAGGGAGCAGATGTGTGTGAGTTCCCGAGCTGGTCGTCCTGCATGAAGCCACTTCTGCAGCAGGCGGAGTGAGCGGTCGAGGGCCAGTAAGGTCTACAGGACCCACCCAGATGGTGTAAGCCCTGGATCCTCTTCCAAGTAGGTCCTTGGTGACTAACACTAATTTCTTCTCTTGACTGAAAGGTGTCGTTACCTCTGGGGCACTGAGCCAGGTTAAACAGAGATTTTTGCCCCGAAGGCATTAATTAGGGACCAATTTGCAGTTCAAGTGTGAAGGCTAATTTTAAGCTTAAATATTAAAAGGCTGACTTTCTAAGAACTGTCACTCTGATACTGAACCCTTCCACCCCACAAATACCCAGAGCTTCCCGTGCTCTGGGCACAAAGCAGGGCGCTTGAAGGTGGTGTGTATGATTGCTATTTTACAGAAGCAGGGACAGCTCCAAAGCAGACATCTAATTGGCAGGTAGAGTGTAGGTTCTGCCTGTTTTCAAAAATGGGAGGACAGTAGCTTTAATTTATACTGTATCAACAAGTAAATTCTGTATTTACAGTACTGTGTATTAGGCAATATGCTACTGAGGACAGACTGCCAGTTTGGTTGAATGCTAAATGTAGGTTCTACAATCTCTGCTCCCAGAATCCCCAGTGACATGACAGCCACAGGGATTTATATTTTTAAAGGCATGAAACCAGAAACAAAGAATGGGAAAGGAGACAATGACAACAAAATATTGGAAGTGGGAAAGCAAATGTGCAAGTGATAATTAATGTAACAGATCCAAGAAAACTAAACCCTAAACTGGCTGTGGAAAGCTGAAATGCAAACTAGATTACAGTGGATCTCCAAACAAAAGGCTCAGGAGTGGCCAGCACCAAGGACATCTAGGAGGGGTGAAGGCAGGAATAAAAGACCAAAGAAACCAATTAAAACTTTTTTTAAAGATTTTTTTTTTTTAACGGCAGCATTGGGGTTTGAACCAAGGACCTTCACACTGAGCTACAGTCCCAGTCCTTTTTAAAGTTTGAGCCAGAATCTTGCTAAATTGCTAAGTTATCCCAACTAGCCTCTGACTTGATTCTCCTGTTTCAGCCACTCAGAGGCCTGGGATTACAGGTGTATGCCAAAGGTCTTGCTGATTTTTTTTTTTTTTTAAAGGAAGAAACTGAATCCTGGATTCCATCCCATGTTTTCATCCCTGTTTATTGAGTGTTGAGACCCATGGGCTTTTTTCTTGAGATCATAGAAGCCAAAACCTCTAACCTTTTCTGAAGGGCCTCAATAGCCAAGACAAAAAGACCTAAAGGAAGTTCCTCAAAGTACAACCTGCCAAGTCACCCAAACCTGAGTTGGCCAGATTGCCAATAAGCTCCCCCACCCTCTAGTGAACCAGGGCCTTTGCACTGAGATAATCCCTAGTCTTTTTTTTTCTGAGACAGGGTCTATCTAAATTACTAAACTTCTCAGAATGCACTGGAACTTGCAATTCTCCTCCCAGAATACTCAGATTACACCACACCAGGCTCCAATAAGCCTTTCAGCACCCTGTTTTGAAAAACAAATGGCACTAAACATTTTTTTTTTTTGGTCTTTTTCATTTTTATCGGTACCAGGGATCAAACTCACGACTGCCTGCTTGCAAGGCAGATGCTTATGCTGCTGAGCTACATCCCCAGCCCCCGGCACTAAACATTTGAGGAAAGCCTATGATATAATAGGCAGAGGTCAATATTTTGAAGAAAAATCAGCTAGGAGAAAATAAGATGTATCATTAAATTATACATATATATATGTACCTATTTGTATATATACATCATTTTATACAAATATCATTATACATGTACATATTTCAGTATTTTCAGGGAAAACAAGAAGATATTATAACTACACTGAAGCCCAGGAATTTTCTTTTTTTTTTTTTTTTTTTTTTTTTTTTGCCTTTTCCCTTTTTATCGGTACCAGGGATCAAACTCACGACTGCCTGCTTGCAAGGCAGGCACTTATGCTGCTGAGCTAAATCCCCAGCCCCTAAGCCCAGGAATTTTCAACCAGCCATCTTGTTCAGTCTCAACATACTGACTCTATCTCATATAAAAGGGGAAATTAGAGTGAGATACTACCAAAAGAGAATATTCAGAAAAAATGAAAAGATGTTCAATGTCATTAGTTATTAGGGAAATGCAAATCAAAAACACTTCATATCTACTAAAATAGCTCTAAGAAAGGCAAAAAATTGCAAGTATTGCTGAAGATGTGGAGAAATTGGAACCTTCGTGTTGCTGATAGGAAGGTAAAATGGTGCAGCCTCTGGGCTAAACACTGTGGCAGTTCTTCAAACAGCTACATAGAATTAGCATAGAGTCTGGCAATTCTACTCCCAGGTATATGTTCCAAAGAAATGAAACAGATGCTCTAATAAAAGCATGTACACAAAATTTCATAGCAGCACTACTGCAATAGCCAAAAGGTAGAAACAGTCCATTAACTGGTGAATAGACAAAATGTGGTATATCTACACAATGGAATGTATTCGGCTATAAACAGGAATGAAGTACTAATACTTGCAAAGCATGAATGTGCCTCAAAAACATGCTAAGTGAATAAGGCCAGATAAATTCACATATGATACTACCTAATTTATATAAAATATCCAGAATAGCCAAATTCATAAAAGAAAAGGCAGATTAATGTTTGTCAGGGGCTAGGGGAGAGATAATGGAGAATGACCACTTACAGGTATGGGACTTAGACTGGGCAGTGAAAATGTTCTGGAACTGGATAGTGGTAATGTTTCTACAACACTGTAAATGTACTTAAGGTGAACTGTACACTTAAAATCGTTGTAAGGATAAATTTGTGTATGGGAGGGTGGTATTTTGAAACAGGGTCTCACTATGCAGTTTGGGCTTCCCTTGAGCTCAGCCCAGTCTCAATGATCCTCCTACCTTAGCCTTCCGGGTGCTGGGATTACAGTGTGAGCCACCATACCCCACCAGAAGGATAAAATTTTATGTATACATTAACATCTATCTATCGTCTTGATTGCTAAATAATATGAACCATTTTAAATTTCAATACAAAAGTTAAAGAAAATCCCACAGGAAATAAGAGTCAGAAGACAATGAGATGGAAAATGATAGAAGCTCTTGAAGACTCTAGATCTTTAATGCTTTTAAGGAACAAGGCAGGTTCATTATAAAGGATCAGTTATCAGAAGGGCATCACACTTGTCTATAGCAACTTTACAAGATACAAAGAAAATGAAGCAAACCTTTCTACATTCTGGATGAAAATGACCCCCACCAAGAAGTGATTCCAGCTGAGGGTAAATCAAATGTGAAAGTTGATGAAAGAATTTTTTTTTTAGTTTTAAAGAGGGAAAAACAAAACAAAAAATACAAGAAAAGGGGCTGGGGATTTAGCTCAGCGGCATAAGCGCCTGCCTTACAAGCAGGTGGTTGTGAGTTCGATCCCTGGTACCGATAAAAATGAAAAAGACAAAAAAAAAAAAAAAATACAAGAAAAATAAGATACAAAAGAGAGGAACAACAATAACAAAAACCCCAAAGCAATAACAATTTGGCTTTCAAAACAAAGGTTGTTGTTTTGCATAGTTATCTTCAAAAGAGTTACTCAGATTACCAGATGATGAAAGAATCTTTTGGATGTGCAAAGACGCCCTCTTTGTGTCAGGAACTAAAGGAGTTAAGCCAAGGAAATGGCAGACATGCAGGAAACAGGTGTTGCAGCAAGAGAGGTGATAAGAACTGAGGGTGAACAGGGCAGAACTCAAGGTGCCACAGGCTTGAAGTCCCCAGAGGCTTTGGGAGAGACTTCTCCAGGACAGAATCAAAAATGTACTTAATGGCTGGGTGCTTGTAGTCCAAGCTACTGAGGAAGCTGAGGCAAGGGACTGCTTGATGCTTGAGCTCAGTAGTTCAAGGCCAGCCTGAGCCATATAGGGAGAAGCTGTCTCAACAAAAAAGTGGGGGAAAAGGAAAGGAAAAGTGAAAGAAGGATAGAAAGAGAAAAAAGAGGGAAGCAAAGAAAGAGAAAGAAAGGAAGAAAAGGGAAGAGAAAAAGAAGAAAGGAGGAGGATAGAGGGAAGAAAGAAAGGTAGGTCCTAGCATGTGTGAGGCCTGGAGTACAATCCCCAACACTGGAAAAAATGTATTTCAACACACTGAAAACAACGATCATAGTTTTAGGATAATTTTGAAATAGATTAGCGACAAATTCTTTAAAAACTAAGCAACTATTCATATTAATTAACTTCCAAGAATATAAAATGGTACAGAAAAGGGGAAGTATGGTAAATCCCATGGCTCAACAGTATCATTTGTATAATGATAATAAAAGTGAATGTTGCTTTAGCCCAAAGAACCTATCTATATTTGGAGGAGAAGAGAGAGGAACAAGAGGTGTGTGTGTGTGATAGGGAGAAAAGAGGATGGGCTAGAGACCTGAACACTCATCATCCACCTGAGAAGGTTGGCTGCTTAAAACTGAAAAACCCAGAGGTAGCAGTAGATACATGTGTGGTGTCAGAAATATAAATAGAAGCTAGAGGTGGTATACACCTGCCTGTATGAGATTCTTTATCAAGAAAAAAATATATATACAAAATATTCAATAATTAAGAGTTAAAAAGTATTATAGAAACAAAAGATTCTGTAAATGGGAGGGAAAGAGGGGTTAAAGAGAAGGTAGGAGAACGTGGGGAAAAAAACAAGTTATATCATGTACAAGTACAAATTCTCTATGATGAATGTGATCACTATGTGCATCTATAATGCACCAATAAAGACTGATTGAAGAAAAAAAGTGTTGCCTCTGGATAGGCAGAAATGTCATGGGGATGATGGGCTTGATATAATTTCTCCACTGGGTTCACAAATAACTTTGATAAAAATAGGAACTAAAACTTTTGCTGTTTTTGGTTTTTTTGAGACAGGGTCTCACTATGTGGCCCAGGCTGGCTTCAAACTCTCAGTCCTCCTGCCTTAGCCTCCCAAGTATGTGCCACAACACTTGGCTTTAAAAGTAATTTTTTTTTTTTTTTGGCCTTTTTCCTTTTTATCAGTACCGGGGATTGAACTCACGACTGCCTGCTTCCAAGGCAGGTGCTTATGCCACTGAGCTAAATCTCCAGCCCCTAAAAGTAATTTTTTAAAAAAGGATCTCGGCTGGTCCGATGGCAGTGGGTTATCAGAACTTATTAACATTAGTGTCACTAAAGTTGGTATACCACCCCCCCACTGCTAAATTTGACTGGCTTTAAAAAAAAAAAAAAAAGGATCTCAAGGGCTGGGGATTTAGCTTAGTGGCACAAGCACCTGCCTGGAAAGCATGAGGTCATGAGTTCGATCCCTGGTACAAAAAAAAAAAAAAAATCTCAAGATTATAGTGAACAAGGCAGCAAAATCTCTGCGAGCAGGGATGTGGAGAGCAAGCATCAAAACCAGTAAATAGCAGAGCATGCTCTGTCGGGTCTCATGGGGTGGGCATTATTGAAGAGAGGAGGATACTCATGTAAATTTTCTTTTTTTTTTTTAATTTTTTTTTTCTTGTCCTTTTCCTTTTTATCGGTACTGGGGATTGAACTCATGACTGCCTGCTTGCAAGGCAGGCACTTATGCTGCTGAGCTAAATCCCCAGCCCCAAATTTTCAAAAGCATTTATTTGCATTTGTGGGTCAGAATTCAGCAGAGTTCTAAAATAGGAACACCAGTTAGCCAGGAAGAAGGTGAGAGTTGATGGAAGAGCATTCTGGGTAGTGGGAACAACAGATGCGAAGGCCCAAACAAAACAAGAGTAAAGCACGTCAAAGGGCTATGGCTTGTGTCTAGATGTCCCCCCCAAAGTCTCACACATTCATAGAAGGGGCTTTTTAAGAGGTAGCTGGATCTAGAGCATGTGGACACTGGGACTGATTCATGATTCATTGCTGAGATCAAGGGCACTAGGATTAAAGGCATGAGTGCTGTCTGCTGTAAGTAGACCAGATAAAATATAAGAGATAAAAAGAGCTGCGGTTGTCCCTTATTGCTTTGCTACCTTCTGCCTGCCATGAGCTTGTTCTCTTCTGTGATGTCAGCCTGCCTTGGAGCCAGCTGCTTATGGGCTGAAGCCTCTAGAAACTGTAAATTAACCTTTCTTCCTTTAATTTTGGGTGTCTGCTGTTTTTGTCTCAGCACTGAGAAAACTAAAACACACCTCAAAGCTGAGTGTGGTGGCACATTCCTGTAATCCCAGTACTTGGGAGGCTGAGGCAAGAGGATCATTGCAATTGATCCTCTCAAGTTGACTGAGACCAGCCTGGGTTACAAACTGAACCCAAGTTCAGCCTGAACTGCATAGTGAGACCCTGTCTCAAAAAAAAAAAAAAAAGACAGGCTTCAAGTGCAGAAGTCAAGGAAAGGAGGACTGATGGGTGAGATCTGAAGCTGAAAGGGAGCCTGGGACCACCCTTGGGGGGCCTCATGGGCTGTGTTACAAGTGGGCTGAGTGCTCAGCTGGAGAGTGGCTCAGAAAGTTGCCTTGTAGGATGCTCTCTCTGGCATCAGTGCAGGGGCTGCAAGGAACAGAAGCCAGAATGGAGGCCCCTCCAGTACTTACTAACTGTTCTTTGTTCCTGGACACTTGCCTAAGCTTATTTTTAGTTCCAGAGACAGACTCAAATTTTTCTCTTCTGGTTTTTAACAGAAGTTCACAGACTTTCAAAGGGTGTTGCTGGGAATCCCACATGGATCCTTAAATAGTAGACAAAACTTGGCATTGCAGTCCCTTCCTCAGTGATAAATTGTGATACATCATGAGCTCCTGGAAATAGCTGTGCTTCTGGGTTTTTGCAAGTGCTAGAGACAAAACGAAGACACTAACAGTTGGAGGGGCAGAGAGCCCTTGGACAGGTCCCCATTCCAGGCTCTGGTTCACATGTTCAAGGTTGACTCAGGGTAAGCAGACTCAGAAGAGACTGATGAAGAAGCCAGATGCTACTTTATGCATCACTGCCAGAGGAAAACTGCCAGAATGCAGGCTCTTATCTCAGGCCCTGAATGTATCCTGGATGAGCTTCTCAGAGCAGCCAGATGACATGTTGAGAAGACATATTTGCGCCTCCGGAGGTGCTTATGACAGGATCTTTCTCAGTCTCACAAGTGCTTGAGCACTGACAGGTTCATTATTGATCCTTTTCTCTATGCTCACAGTTGCTCAGTGCCTTGTCTGTTCTTTAGACCAAACCCATCTGTAAGAGCTTCCATACAGATGCTTCCCTTCACCAGGATCAGGTTTGGGCTCTTTCCAAGCCCTTATCCTCCCACTTGGCCCTGGGCTTATTTTCTCTAAGGGTACCACTTCCAAGGGCTCCCTCGACCTTGCCCCTGTCTATGCACACAGATTCCCTTGGTTATCAGAACTCATGGAAAGGCCTGATCCTAAACCTCCCAAGTTTAGATTCTAACTTCCATGGAGGGCTGGGAGCAAGCGCCTTCTCAGACTCTAGGCCCTGTGTGTTCTGTCCCTGGGGCAGTCCTCTCATTATGTAAGGAGAGAGGGGTCCACATTTCATTTCTTACTCAGGCCTCTCTCTTCTGCATCCTTTCAAGTGTTGGGAGTGTTTTCCTATAACTTTAAGCAATTGGTCTAATATACTACTTTTTAATAAACTCAGTAATTAGTAGAGACTCTGAGAGACTACTGCCTCAAACAGAAAAACAGGAGCCTGCCATAGTGGTACTTGCCTGTAATTCTAGCACTCTGGGAGGCTGAGGCAGGAGGATCACAGGTTCAAGCATGGCTGGGGCAACCTAGTGAGATCCTGTTTCAAAAATAAAAAATGAAAAAAGGACTAGGGATTAACTCATTGTGAAAACCCTAAATTTAATTCTCAATACTAAAGAAATAAAAAAAAGGGCAGTAATTTTAAATATAAAAAATAGGAAAGTATAAACAACAATTACCAACATTAAGAATGAACCAAATGCATAAGAAATTTTCATATTTAATGTTTCAAGACTACCAACTTGGCTTAAAATGATTCTACTACCAAAAAGCCTTTTAAATAAAGAATACTAGTACAATAGCCTCATGATTGAAGGACTAGACTCAAAGATGTAAAAATAAGTAAAATCCCCATTTTGTGTTTACAGGAGCCCATGTTCCGGCATCTCCCCTCTGTGGTGGTGCTAGACTCTTCCCACACGCCCTGCGGAGGGGCGGGGCCTGGGGTTGGGCCAATTCCAGGCAAGAGTGGTTGAGGGGTTAGCGTTAACTGCTGCTTCTGCAAAAACTTGTCCCTTCAGCCGGAAAAATGCTTTCCAAGTCATCTCTAAAAATAGCGCTCACTGGTGTTTTCCAGTTTGACATTCCTTCAAGCTCCTATGACTAAGGTCAATGTGAGCCAATCTGTTCTGTGCCCCTTACAGTATCCCCCATTTTGTGTGAGACCTAGCTTTTGGTTCCTGGCGCCTACCAACCCTGCTGGCATTCTGAGTTAAGGATTTGCCTGCTCAGGAGCTGCAGAGCCTCATCCCATCTGCCCTCCTCCTGCTCTTTTTTTTTTTTTTTTTTTTCGTTTTTTATCGGTACCAGGGGAACTCACCATTGCCTGCTTGAAAGGCAGGTGCTTATGCCGCTGAGCTAAATCCCCAGCCCCCTCCTGCTCCTCTTCTACAGCAGAGGGAGGGGATGGGTTTTCTGGGGATGACGATGGAAGTGTAGCCACAGGGAAATGTGGAAAGTGCCTTCACTTACCTCAGGACTGGAGTTCACAGAAGGCAACATGCACACCAACCATCTCTGGGCTGGATGTGTGATAGGAACCATCTGTGGAACATAGACCTACTCAATGGCTATGTAACCTCTATATATTAACCTGAGTCTCAGTTCCCTCATCTGCAAATTGTAAAGGGCTTAGCTAAACCAGCACTCAGCAAATGTTCACTTATTATTGGTGTTGTGGTTTGGAACATGCAAGGTAGGACAAGGCATTCTAGAAAGAGGAGAATGCTTCAGTGTAGGCCTTGATGGCAAGGACTGAGGGGTTAGGACATCCTGGTTAGATGTGGGGAGGGGCTAGGTATACGAAGGACGGGGACATATGAGCAAGTTAGAACTCTCAGCGACAGCCACTATTCTCCATGTGTTAAAATTGGTCCCCACACTGTTCTTGGGATGTACTGGAATCTCTGAGGTGGAACACAGCAGAGGTCTTAGGTCACTGTCCCAAAGCAGGTTTTGGAGTCCTTACCCATCCATCTTCCTGTTTTGCTTCCTGCACATGAAGAGAGCACTTTGCTCCACCATGAGCTCCCACCCATTGCCCCCTCCCCCTATATATCAGAGGCTGAAAGCAGTGAAGGGCTCCGATCTTGGACTGGAACCTCCAGAACTATGAGCTAAAGCAAGCATCTCTTGTTTATTTACCTCAGGTATTTTGTTACAGAGACACCTAACAAAGTCCTTCGGTCAGGGGAGCCATTGGAACTGCACTTTCCTCTGTAACAGTGATGACAAACCTTTTAGAGACAAAGTACCCAAACTGCAACCCAAAACCCACTTATCATGAAGTGCCAACACTGCAATTAAACCTCAATTACCAAGGTTTTAGATGAGAAAAACATGACTGTTGTCTAATGCTTCATGCTGCAGTGACTTAGCTTGCATGTCCTTGGGAGGGTTCTGCATGTCTACTGTGGCACTCATGACATAGATTCACCATCACTGCTAAGCAGGAGACTGGCATGATCAGATTTGGGCAAAAATAGAAAGTACAGATAAATTGTTCAGTCTTATCTCTTCTGTATCAAATGGGTAGTAGACACTGCTACCTTTAACAATATATAGTGGCCTTTAAAAGGGAAATGGTCTCAGGGACCTTAAGATGGATGTTTAGGGGCCTCAGATTATCAGGGAAACACAGGAGCAGCCAGAAATGCCCGAAGGGTTCAGAGGAGTCAGATCTAGGAGCACCTGAGTAAACCCTGTAGCAAAGGCCTCAGGCATGTGGTCAGAGCAAGCAGTAACACATAGCAGTAGGATATAGCACTGCTTTGATTCAGCAAGTCATACCAGTTAAAAACAAGGATATCAAAAAACTTTGGGGGGCTGGAGTTTTAGCTCAGCGGCATAAGTGCCTGCCTTGGAAGCAGGTAGTCGAAAGTTCGATCCCCAGTACCGATAAAAAGCAAAAAGACAAACAAAAAACAAACTTTGGGATGGTACCTTTGTTTCTTAAAAGGAAACAGTTTAGCAGCCTGATGAATAATGAATAGGAATTATCCAGCTAGAGACACAAGCTTCTGGATTACAAAACCAATTTACAGGAGCTGGGGATTTAGCTCAGCGGCATAAGTGCCTGCCTTGCAAGCAGGCAGTCATGAGTTTGATCCCCGGTACCAATAAAAAAGAAAACAAAACAAACCCCAATTTGTGATATTTTAATGATACAATAAAAGACTATTGAAAAGACTTTGGTAGACAAGAGTCAGTTACTTTGTCGGAGTTCCCTCATTTTGGGTCTGGTGTCTCATCAAGATTAGATCTTGGTTATACATTTTTGGCACAAGTGATGTGTCTTCAGGGCGTCTACCTACCTGGAAGCACACATGTCATGCTTCACTCTGATCAGCTGATTAGACTATGGCTGTAAGGCCTCTCCTCTTGTAACGAATAATCCTGGGGTATGAATATCCAAACAAATGCTGATTTAATGAATTAAAATCTACTGAATGTATCAAGCAACTTTGAAGTTTGAGATGGGTTCTCACAATGTTGCCCAGCCTGACCTTGAACTTGCAACAATTCTTCTGTCTCAACCTCCTTTTTTTTTCTTTTTCTTTTTGTGGTCTTTTTCCTTTTTATCGGTACCGGGGATCGAACTCACGACTGCCTGCTTGCAAGGCAGGCGCTTATGCCGCTGAGGTAAATCCCCAGCCCCCTCAACCTCCTTAATAGCTCTGATTACAAGCACACTCTGAAGCACCTTAGATGATCTGAAGTTTTTTAAAGTTTTCATTAGGACTGGAATGCTGTTTTACATGAAACTTTCAACTTATTTACTAACATTAGTATAGACTCCTCTTTTATTCACTGATTTATACCCATTTTTCAAACTTTTCCCCCCAAACTTTTAACGGTCAAATTGTCCCTGATTTGGTCAATGGGTTTTAAAAAAATTATTTATTTGGTACCAAGGATCAAACTCACCTCTTGCTTGCTAGGCAGGTACTTATGCCACTAAGCTAAATCCCCAACCCTGGGCAATGGGGTTTTTGACTTTCTGACATGTTTATATTGCTGAGTCCTTTCTTCTTTTCTTTTCTTTCTTTTTTTGTCTGTTTTGTTTTTATTGGTACCAGGGATTGAACTCACGACTGCCTGCTTGCAAGGCAGGCGCTTATGCCACTGACCTAAATCCCCAGCCCCTCCTTTCTTATTTTCTGACTCAGATGTTCCAGATTAATCTTAAAACTTGTCCTTTCCATTCTATTATTTTTGAGGTGCTGGATATTAAGCACAGTGTCTCATGCATGCCAAGTGTGCATTAGATCACTGACACCCCAGTCCCCAATTTAGTTTACTGAAGAATGGTATGTAGAAGCCAAGATCTTAGCACAAAGTATGTTCATTGCTACTGATTCAAGCTGCCCCTGGGCCCTCAGTGTAAAGAGCAAAGGTGTATGTACATAAACACATTCATATACATGTATGCATATACATCCAATTGTCTTTACATCTATGTATGTATTGGAAGCCATGGGTTCATACACACCTTTGATTCCAGTCCAACACGAAGGAATCATTCTAGCTTTCCCTCTTTTCACAGTGAAAAACATACTCCATTCTTTAACTTACTGGACCAATGCTTCTGTACACAGCCACTCTCTCATCCCTCCCCACATGCCTGGGTCACCTGATTAGGTTCTTACACACAGACCTTGCTGCTCTCCTCTGAATGGATTTCTTCACCCCCATCTGGGCTGCTATGGAGCCACACTAGCCTCCTACTTGGGCTCTGACACTTGGCATCTCTCCCACATCTACAGGAGAACGCCTTCACCAAGCTCTGGTCACACTCCCCAGCAGGCCACTCCTTCACCCCCAACCACAGGGATACCCTCCTTCACTCTGTTCATGCCCCTAAACCTCTTCTGCAGCTCCCCTCTACCTCAGGCAGGCACCTACCATGTTATGCCTACCTAAAAGCTTTAGGGCCAAGTTTTTTGGGGGTTAACCCTACAGAGATTTTGGCCTTGGAATGGAGAGAAGTAGTGGTGTTGAGAAATCATGTGACTTGCATGTCTTTCAACACACTACTAGCCCAGGAAGGGCAAGGCCCTCCTTGTTCCCTATCGCTATCACCAGCATCTTCAACATCCCCAAACTATGCCCACAGCTCCTTGGAAGGTGCCACTGCTGCACAGAAGAGACAGGGAGAAGGCCAAACATCTCAATCACATATCTGAATGCCCACACATGCAGATGGCAGAGAACTGCCTGGCCCAAGAAAGCATGCAGTTGCCCAGGTGATGGAATTTATTGTGTTGGGACTGGCTTGCCCTAAAATAGCTCTCTTGCAGAGCCTAAACCAGCAGTTTGTATCTTCAGATTTAAGAGCTGGTGTTTAGCACTACTGACCTGGAGAAAAGTGTGTGGACTGGGAGAAGGCAGCAGCAGCAGTGACACAGGGATCTGCATACCCTATTCTGCTCCTTTCTGTGTGATACTGGCATTGAGTTCCTTCCGTGGCCCAACTTCTCGTCTCTAAGGCAGCGATTCCTGAGGGCTTTTCATGAACTAAGCTTTGTCCATCACATATTAGTTTGGGACTGGCTCTATTTCTGGACATCTTCTGCAAGTTAGGTCCCGTGCTAAGCACACATCTCAGGGCACCCGACTCCCTGGGAGTAGGTGACATGCTTCTTGCCACTTCAGAGGCGCTCACAGACATCTTGAGAAGCTAAGGGACTTTTCCACTGACACACAGGCCAAGTCTACCTGACCTCAGGATCCTAGCTGAGACAGCTCTGACTGCGAGTTAGTTTTATTTTTATGTCAGAGGAGCTGAGTGCCAAACACTTATGATTTAAATTGCAAGGAAAACCATCTGATAAAGTGGAGGACTGAGGGTTTGCTGATGATTCCAAGAAAGAGCTGGATGGCCAGGTGTGGTGGCATCTGCCTGTAATTCCAGCATTCAGGAGGCTGAAGTAGGGGGACTGCTAAGAGTACACCGCCAGCCTGAATTGCATAACAAGACCCTGTCTCAAAAACAAAACGCAACAGTTGGGGGTTTAAATCAGTGGCATAAGTGCCTGCCTGGCAGGCTCAAGATTGTGAGTTCAATCCCTGGTACCAAAACCAAACCAAACCAAACCAAACCAAACCAAACCAAACCAAAATTAAAAAACACCAAACCAAAGAAAAGCAGGACTTGCTACCAAATGCAAGGGAAATATTTGCTTAACTTTCTCTTTGTGCCTGGGAGAGTGCTGCCTGCCAGTCAGCATCATGGAGAAACTTACTCTCAGGGACTAAAAACTCTTAAGGGTATACTAGTTACAACAAACTCACCAACTTATAGATGTTCCTTTTTTTTTTTTTTTTTTTGTCTTTTTCATTTTTATCGGTACCAGGGATTGAACTCACGACTGCCTGCTTGCAAGGCAGGCGCTTATGCCGCTGAGCTAAATCCCCAGCCCCGATGTTCCTTTTTCTTTAAGGCAACAGAAATGAAAGGTAGGAGACAGGAAATAGGCCATAAGATACTATCGCCCAAGTCTAAATTCTAAGGTTCATAAAAAAACAGACCTTGAGGGAGGCTCAGCACCCTATACATGAACTTCTCAGGGCATTTTTTAGAAGCTGGAGGATGCCCACAAGGCTGGAGGGAAAACTCCACACCTGGGTGCTTCTGAGGAGTCACACCTACAAGTTTTCATAAAACATATCAAAACAAAATGTTTAATGTTGTTTAACCTTCAGTCTTCTAAACCTGCTTGATCGCCTATTAGATAATATCTTCCAGAACATGGTCTGGGACACCAAGACTTAGGCTTTTAGAAATGGGCAAAGCACTGTTACAAGCAAGGCAGCCCATTAGGGGCAGGGCCTATACCAGAACAATCTCAGAGGCTTGTGACCGGCTAGCCTCTCATGATCTCCGGCAAGCCGGAGATCATGTATTCCCTCAGAGTACAAAATTACCTGCCAAGAACGAGAACTTTTCAAGTCCTTTCTCAACATGTGCACATTTTCTAAATACATAATTTTTAAACAATTACAGTGTTTAAGTTTTCTCTATGCATTCAAGTTTTAATCTGGGCTAGTATCTGTTACATGTCTGAGTGGGTCAGAAATAGATGCACTGTAAAATAGTGCTAAGTACTCTAAATATTAAGGATAGATAGAACATGACACAGGCTGCTGATACACCAAGGCCCCCCAACTATTTTTTTCCAGTTCCTTAAATTATAGCCTTAAAAAAGAACATAGTTTTACACTGTTGAATTCTTCCCAAAACAAAAATTTAAATGTTTCACACTATGTTGGCCTTTTCTAGCAGAACTTTAGTTCTCTGGAGACACGGATGGGGTGACTAGGTTTGGGGGGAGGCCAGTGGGAAAAATGGAGAAGACTGATGATCACTTAGGAATGTTAATTCAGCACTGTGCAAAAATAGGTTCCATTAAATGTCACAGAAAAACACCCAAGTAGCTATCTTACTATTGTTGCCGTTTATCTTGAGTTAGGTGAGGACAACAATCAAGATGGAATGCAAAGTTAAATGTTAACAGAACTGCAAAAAACTGCAGCTCTACTCACAGGAATCTTTAAAAAAATTTTTTTTGTCTTTTTCGTTTTTATCAGTACCAGGGATTGGACTCACGACTGCCTGCTTGCAAGGTAGGTGCTTATGACGCTGAGCTAAATCCCCAGCCCCTCTAAATTTTTTTTTTTTTTTTCAGCACTAAAGATCAACCCCAGGGGCATGTGTAAGCTAGGTAAGCACTCCACCACTGAGCTACATTCCCAGCCCTTTCATTTTTGAGACAGGGTCTTTTAAACTATGTTGGCCTCAAACTTGAGATCCTCCTGCTTCAGCCTCCTAGAAGCTGGAAATATAAGCACAGGGCTCCATATGAACTTCCTACCAAGACTAGAAAAATACCACCCAGGAGTGGGGGAAAACTTCTTGCCCTACACACATCCCAGTGCCCACTGCTCTGGATTCCTATCCCCAACCATTCCTGGCCTTGCTAACCTCTCAGAGCACAAATGTCTAGCTCTTCTTCCATCAGATCCTCAGATTCCTTCAGCCTCGGTGCCCAGAGATGCTAGAGGCTCTGCTCATTGCAAGCCAGCACGGTGCACTATTCATCTTGGTGGGAGTTTCGGTGTATCCTTTTTTTCAGCCCTACTGCTGCCGGCCTGTCACCTGTGCCCCAGTGGGAACATACCATCTGGGCCTCATCAAGCAGTCACAGAACAGCATCAAGACAGCACTTTGCATCCTGTTAGCTGTCTGCAGGTCTTGCAGGTTAAAGAATGCAACATCAAATTATCACACCCTGCTTCCAGAATCCAGACCTCAGTTTTGTGGCGTTCTGTGAAACTGTACCAAGACTCATGATCACAGTATACCTATCCCTCTAACCTATATTCCTTAGAGGAGATATTTAAGATGCAAACCGGGAGTATTTAGGATCAACAATTACACAGAACACCTGCAATATATGCCACACATACAACCTACTAACAATTGCTGTTTGTTTTTGTTACCAGGGACTGAACTCACAACCTCACACTTGCCAGGCAGGCACCTATGCCACTAAGCCAAATCCCTGGCCCTTTACTAATAATTAACCAAACACCTACCACATATATTTTTTTTGTCTTTTTCGTTTTTATCGGTACCAGGGATTGAACTCACGACTGCCGGCTTGCAAGGCAGGCGCTTATGCCGCTGAGCTAAATCCCAGCCCCCCACATATATTTCTAAGGTTCAGAGCTAGAAAGAAATTTCATTCCCATTTACAAAGGTTCCCAATTTTGGTTGTCTTATTTCTTATCTATATTGTGCCTGCTTGACTTGAAAGTAATGAAAGAAGGTACTAGGACTGTAGGACTGGAATCCATTAGAGCTCGTGCCCTCCCAAGGCAGAGAATCCAGTGGGTGAATAGTGGGAAGGCCCCTAAGCAGATAACCCAGCAAGCCGGCCCTCCTTCGATCCTCACATGCACACTTAAGGACATTCCCACCAGTGAAGAGCTGTCTTGGGGCCTAACATGGACCCTCGCCATAGATGAGCACTAAAGTTCTTTGTGCCTAACAAGTCTTTTCTATATAATGAATGACATGCATCTCAACCTGCCTTTCCCAGCAAGATAATTATGATTGCAGCCGCCATCCCCTTTGCAGGGGTGCACTACTTATATTCTCCATTTGCTTTTTGTCCACCTATCAAGGGTAGTTCCTGCATCCACGGTATTAAGGGGAAGAGGTGAAACAGCAGCACAGTTATGGAGGACCACAGATAGAAAAGCGCTTTCAATTAGTGCCTTTGCCATGCTCTGTGTAAACACAAGTGCCAGCAGAGTACAGCAATGACCCCAAACTCAGCTAGACTGCTGGGGCTCAGGTTTAGACTTCGATCTTAGTAGTTACTTAGCCTGCACCTGTCTTTGTGTGCCTGTCTGGAAACTAAGATGAAGAAAGCAATGCTTGCCTCAGTTGTTGTGAATATAAATCAATTTGCATGAAACGTCTAGAAGAGTGACTAGTTTCCTCTTTTTGGGCACTGGGGATGGAACTCACAATCCTGCGCTTGCCAGGCAGGTACTTATGCCACCACTAAGCTACACTCCCAGCCCTTAGAAGAGTGACTAGTATATAGCAATCTCTAATACAAGTATCTGCTATTACTGCTACTTTCATCAAATGAAATAATCCCCAAATCACCCCACAGATTGCTTGAAAGTCAAAAGACACCACCTTAACCAGGTGAATCTGTGTGAAATATGGATGCTCAATACATTTCTATAGCCTTGTAGGTTTCTACAGCATTGCAATTTTTCACAATAAAAAGTTGAGAAAATCTGAGTGCAACACTAAGAAATGCAGTTCTCAATTTTTCCTGAACAGATTTTACTGTGCCCCATGTTAATGAAAAGCATTATGGTATATAGTAGTTGCTCTGAAATTTCTCTGTAACTCCTTAATTCTTCTAAATAAAGGGAAAATCACTTAGCTCAATTCAGACAATGAAACGTTTATTCAAGAGGCAGAACATGCTGGACAACTCCCAAATCCTGCTGCATTACAGAGCTCTGACTTTGTCACTTCAATGTGTGAGTTTAAAATGCTTTTCCCCTTACCAGAAGTTCTAATAATTTTAAGGAGGAACATAATTTTAACTACACAACCAGATACCCTGTACTAGTAGACAACAGATTTTCAGTGGGATGATTTATCAAAAAAGAAAAGTCATCCAAAATTGTAAGCAGTCTGGATTCGTGTTTATTGAAGCCAGTAGAGACATCTTTTTTTTCCACTGCTAGAAAGCAAGGTTCCACATGACTGCATACCGAACCTGGATAGAGCCACACCTTGGACTAAGCTAGTTGGGGATAATCTGCAGTCCTAATCTTAAATTAGAAACACCAATGAACTTAGCATAGAGACAACAGTGAACTTCACTTACAGCATCAACATTGTTAAGGTCATGATGTACAGAGCAGTCACTTTCAACTTGGTTAAATAAAACACAACAATTTCTTCAGTTTACTGATTTTAAAATGCCAATCCCCAAAAAACAAAGTGCAAACAAAATAATAATCTAGCAGCATACCTGTTGCATTTTTAGAAGACCAATCCATGGCCCTTATCTGGGCCGTATCTTCTACGATGGGCTTATTTTTCCATTTTAAAGACAACAGCAGATATAACCACTATAATGTATATAAATTAACAGTTTACATACAAGTGTATTCAGCAAATAATGAATTTTACTTTAAAAAGTAAAGGCTGCTCACTATTTGGCCTTTGGTTCCAATGCTTGAAAACTCTATAAATAAAAATCATCTCCCTCTCACTCTCCCAAACGAACCCTGAAGCTCTCCAAAGTTGGTAGACTTTGGCAACCACTACACTGCATCAGTTTTCTCCTGATACTAGAAATGTCCACTTGTCATGAGCATAAAAGCGGTCTCCAAGAAACTTTCCTTCACTAGCCTGGCATCTTATTATTTTGCTGGTTTTAGTATTTCACACTGATCCAAAAAGTGCTATCAGTTCAAATGATACAAATTTGAATTTTGCAGTTTCTCTCTTAGACATGTGCCTTTCCAAAAATTCCTTCTTGTTTCTGTGATCACTCATTCTGCCCCAGCTGCTACAGAGAGATTAAGAGACCCCCACCTTTTGTGTGGCAATAAACTGTTTGGCATCTACTGGTTATTACACAACTATCGTTCCAGTCAGTTTACTGTCATCACCTAGACAACTTGGTAATTGGAAATCACAATATATTAAAAAAAAAAGCTGAACTAAAAAAGGGAAAAAATAATATATTTCACCAATAAAACTGGCACAATAAACATCTTTTTATCAGAAAGGCAAGTAAATATAGAACTTTCTCCTTAACAGTGTTCAGACCTTTGCTTACAAAAGCAATTCAAGACAATTCAAGACTGAAGAGTTTAGTTGTATAACACAGGATATAAATTATGCCCAGTATTGTTAGTGGTCAGTCAAATCTGGTATGTAAAAGTAATGACACATTAGGAAAGTTAGACTGAGACACAGTACAACATTCTTATAAAAAAGTAAACTCCACTTAAGCGAACTGTGGTTTTTCCCTTGGTTTGAAAACATGTCTTATACATGAAATTCATAGTGTTGCATTTAAATGCTGTGTCATATATAAAAGTGCCACTTCAAATCCACAGAAATCATTTCCAGAATGATGGTGTAACATGACAATGTGGATAAATTTGCCCTAAATGGGGAGACATCTGAAACTCTCATTTCTGGAAATAAAGAAAGAAAAAAAAAAAGCTACATATTATGAAAAACACAAAATAAGTGTTTCATTTTCAATATAAAACATTCACTTATTTGTCCTCCATCTGATAGCACTGATCAGACCAGAGTACTAGGACAAGATCCTCTTACATGTGTGGAACTCCATGAAGGCTTCCACAGACTATAAGGCAGAGTTCTGCAAGCTAATTAACTAGAGTACAATGCTGACAACTTCCCCCAAACTTTCTGTACCACACTGTAATATGGTAAAATGAGAGGTTGATCACCCATTTTCTTTTAGTAGGCTAGCCTGTGGTAGTAAAAAAACAAAGTAACAAAACCCAAAAATTTAATTAAAAAACAAAGCAGTAGCTATTTAGAAAACATAATTCAAAGTAAACTCATATTGTATCTGCTGACTTTGAACACAGCCCACAGTGACTGCCTGCCTCACAATGCACATGCATGGAGTCCAGGATTTCCCTGGGCTCATGGCATAGGCCAAGCATGTGGGTCCTAGGCAGCTGCCATCCTCCAAACCCGTGTCAGTCCAACCTGACTCGGCACCCCACATTTAACACATCTTCTGTAGGTTAAAAAGATGCCTTTACAACAAGTCTAATTCCCATTTTGTTTAGTGTTTAGTTTGGAAATGCTTCTAATTTTAAGTCTTAAACAATGATTATTTGACTCTACTGAGCACAGTACTTACTAACACTGCTTAACTCCTTCTTCCACCTCCCTCAACATTCAGCTTCCCCACCATCACTTCTCTCATTCCTCTTTTCAGTCTTTTCCTTCTTGAACTTTCTGCTATTTAATCTGCTTCCCAAGAACAAGTGAATTTGCCGATACGCAACTGGTTGGACTAGCCACCATCTGATCAATGATTTCCTGGTCTCGTCTGCTCTGCCCTGATGGAAAGTGGGTTCCCATTCTCTGCTCTACAAGCCTGGCTGTGCTCTTTCCACACAACAGCCACAAGCCCGAAGAGCGTTATCCCTAACAAGGGGCCTGACACGTAACCTTCTTAAATGTGCACTTCACACTTGGGACAAGCCAATGAAGTATTTTTTTAAAGTTCATCTCCCCTACCCCAAAAAACCGATAGCATGTGCCATATCAGAAAAATCGTGGTCTTAGCAGATCAATATACATAGTTATTTGGTCATATGACATGTGCATTTTTAAGGAGGATCAGGCTTCATTTTCTGTTGAAGAGTTTGTTACCATGGAGTCTGGTTTTCGAGTCATTCTATCCAGTTCTTCCTGAACATTTGACAACACAGTCTTTTGTCCTTAAGGAAGGAGGAGAAAAAGCAAAGCAACAATGTGAAAACAAAAAATGATTTTTAAAATGAAACATTTAAAATTATACAGACTTCTGTAAACATTTGTGGTAACATTTGTGATGACAGTAACCTTTTTTCCCAAGGAGCCTAAGACAGACCTCAATTAATTATTCCCAATGTCACAGGGCTAAATTTCCCCAGCTGTGTGGCTGCCCTTGGTAAGGGATGCCTTTGTGGCAAACAAAGGGGCCTTTCTCAAAACCCCTCTCACTCTCCAATTCTAACCCCTGTGCACTCTGCCATCTTGTTAGAGGTGGACACTAGTTTCTGGCATGCAGCAGAGTATTTTCTTTGTCCTTGACAAGTAATCAGGTTTTGTTCACTCTAGTCTAGACTGACTTTCAAGGACAGCCTGCTAATACCATGTTTCAATAAGATAAAGACCAAAGCTAGGAAGTTCAGTTGGTCAGTTGCACTTTGTTGCTCCTATTTTTTCTACTGCCAAACATTAACCGGGATTTGAAAAATGACCCTAACTCTGGTAAAAGAATAATATTAGACCACAGCCAATACCACCAGACAAGATTGAGTCTCTTTAATAGTCTGGAAGCTAGAATTCCCTAAGGATAGAATGATCTAAGGATCTTCTCTGTTTTAAAAATATCAGTCAGGAAAAACACTCCACTAAGGTATCTTATACCAACGGAAAATTAAAATCAGAAGAACCTTTTAAAATGTTCACTACTGCATGCCTAGCATGAGTGAGACCCTGGGTCTGATTCCCAGCATTATCAAATCAAATCTTCCAACTTCCTGAGATTATATGTAATTCAAAAGGAACTGGTTCTTTTCTTTCAGAGATCTCCAAGACAGACTTGCCCCATACCAGCCTACATACAAGGTCAGGTCAATGAGCCACCAAGTGTTCAGAAAGGTAGAGATAAGGACCGCCTCAGTGAGACAGTGAGGGCTCAGTCACAGGCTAACCAGATGGCAGTGGAACAAACGAAAGTCTTTTTAAAGCATCCCAGAAAATATACATGGCATGTTCAACCTGCAGCCCATCTTTTCTGTGGTCTCACTTTTTTGAATCAAGAACTATCTTGGGCCACAAATAAAATATGTAATATAGTTAAT
This sequence comes from Cavia porcellus, assembly GCF_034190915.1. Classification (NCBI taxonomy): domain Eukaryota; kingdom Metazoa; phylum Chordata; class Mammalia; order Rodentia; family Caviidae; genus Cavia; species Cavia porcellus. Next base: position 98,942,284 of record NW_026947487.1, read on the forward strand.
GTATATAAGCAATAACTTTCTTTTTAAAAATATTCTTTACTCATAACATTTAAAAATATGAGGGCATAATTAAGGTAGGCGTAAGTTGGACACACCTGCTTGACTATGGTTTCTAGACAACTACATCAAGTTCATAAGTATAGTTTAGACTATACCTCAACTCACCCAACAACATGAACAAACAGAAACCTGAATTTAACACATTCACAATGAGTGGATTAAGTTTGTCTTGCTTGCTGAGTGGCTTTGAACCACTGGTGGTAGATGCATGACTATCCCATCAGGCAGCATGCCAGAGTCCTATAAGGTGGTACAAGCCACTGGGAACATGCTAAATGTGTCAAGGAAAGCTGCATAATGAGACAATCCCACTAAAAGCATGGCAACCTGCCCAGTGAGAAGTACAGATATAATTCTGTGCATAGTAGTTCAGACTACAGGTCAGGTAAAGGCATGCTCCTGTCTACCTTTCCTTTCAGCACTGCTCAGCCACAAAGATCAGAAGGCCCCTCTGTACCTGACTTCTTAGCTGTGTTCTGCACACCACCAGCACCAGGACTTCCAGGAGAACCTGTTTTTTTACTCAAAAGACTATTGAAGAAGCTGGCCAACACCCCTTCACTTGCTGCATTATCTAAGGAAACAGAAAAAAGAACATTACACAAACTGGACGAATTAAAACAAAAGTAGTTCTCATCTCAGAATTAGATACCTGTAGCTATCACCTTCCTGGAACACTGATCCCATTCATTTACTACATTCCTTACACATCACCACTGTTAATTATGTGTTAGCATAATTACTAAAGCGAAATATGTTTACACTTCCAATCTGTTTGAGGGTAAGGTTAACTTGTGCTCCATATTTCTTGCTATCCTCAAGGAGATGTCCTTCTTTGTTTTTCAAAGTTTCTTAAGCCCTCCGCACTTCTAGCATGCTAAGAACAACTCATATCCTAAGTAGAAGGTGCTCACCGAACATTTAAAGTACTAAGTGGAATTCTGTTTGATGGTTTTATTGGAGTCAGTATCTATGGGGATCAAGCCATTGGGATAATAGCTGCCTGAACTAATAATTCAGATTGACAAAAGCAGTAAAGGAGAAACAAAATCCCACAATTCAAAATAGTAATAAGATAATGAGAAATAACACTAGAATTCATATTATCTATTTTATTTTTTTTTTTGTAATATCTATTTTAAAAACCACTTCCTGCCAGGCTTGGTGGCACATTTCTGTAACCCAGCACTCAGGAGACTAAGGCAGGAGGATTGCTGCAAGTTCAAGACCAGTCTGAGCTACAAAGTAAGCCCAAGGCCAGCCTGAACTGCGACTGCGTAGTGAGGGAAAAAAAAAAAAATAAAATCATGTCTTATCTCAAAATATGTATTTTAAAATCATTTCCAGGGCTGGGGATTTAGCTCAGTGGCATAAGCACCTGCCTTGCAAGCAGGCAGTTGTGAGTTCGATCCCCAGTACCGATAAAAAGGAAAAAGAAAAAAAAAAATCACTTCCAAAGGGGCTGGGGATTAAGCTCAGTGGCATAAGTACCTGCCTTGCAAGCAGGCAGTCGTGAGTTCGATCCCCGGTACCGAGAAAAAAAAAAAATCACTTCCAATTTTGTATTCCCTTCTGAAGACATCTGTAGACTCTTGGTGAGGTCTTACACAATGCTAGGTTGCTAGACTATTAATTCCAACAGGGCCTGATCTGTGCCTCTGTATCCCCACTCTTGGGGAGGGAGAAGGTAGAAAGTAGCCTTTCTCAGGGAAGAGCACAGGCCTCAGCACAGTCCCTGTAGGACTCAGACCTAGGACTAAACCACTCTCCACAGATAGGATACATACTTTTGATGTTTGGGTCTGGCTTCTTTACTGATGTGCCCGGGGAGGGGCTAGGCACACTGGCTGGCCCTCCCCGGCCCTGGGTCCTTGGAGAGCCAGACGGTCCTCTTGCAGGGGATTCCTAATTCCAAAAACAGCCCAGATCATATACAAGTATGCATAGAAGTGTAATAACAGAAAATACAAATTCCAAAAATGAAGACATGCTTCTGCAGAACATTTTCCAACTCAAGTTACAGAAGTAGGAGTCCAGCTTAGTCCCTTATTAGATCTATTTCTTCTAAGAGAAAATGTAACAAAAGGTGATAAAACCAACTCACTGATTCACGATGGCTGTATTTCACCAAGCATTTCCTAGGATTCTACCATGTTCCTGGATGTGGGCCTTTAGGAGGACCAACTCTTTGAAAACATGTAAGCCTACATAAATTTAAGTTCTCACAAATAACAGTATAAAGTCCAGAGATACCCAGAACATCAACGTTTAGGCCATGACTGTTTGGTATGAGATACTCACAGAGGCTCTTGTGGGTGTGGCCGGCTGCTTGGCAAGGACTGACTGCAAAGAGAGGGACAAAATGGCCATTAGCCAAGGACTGCAAAGTGCACTGAGGTCTGGAGAAAAACTTAACTACTAGCATTCCACTAGAGGGTGCCATTAACAAGTCAAAAAACCTAGTTTATAGAGCAATTTGGTACAGGGTGAAAAGGTGATTCTGGTAACCATTTGAAGGTAAGGAAGCAAGTAGGGCACAGAAAGTTAGAAGAGTTGGAAAAGGCATTGTCAAATCCTGCTGAGACCTGCCTGTACCCTCAATGAAATTCATGACATGTCTAAAACTCTGAGTGAAAGACAAACATTAGACTGGGTTTATATTTTTACATTGTCAGTTTGAAAGTTACTGCCTCACCTACGAAATGGGCATTAACTGTTTGTGCACCAGGCTGTGGGAGACCAATAAAGAAGTGTGGCCAGGTCACTTGGTAAAACTTGGTAACTCAGGAAGTATGCCAGAATATCTAACTTTTCATAGAAATGGCACTTTAAAAGACACTAAACTAGTGATGGAAAATCTTCTAGAGCTTTCAATGTTATGAACAGCCCACTGTGGCACATGCACCATAGGTTTACTAAGCCTAGCCCTGTGAGAGAATCTGCAAGACATTGGCACGGAGACAATCTAAGGCAGGTGGTCCAAGCCCTAACAATTCTAGAAAGATGAAGGAGCTGGGATTTCTAGTCTTAATCCTTGCAGCTTGGCCCACTTGATTCCTCACAGGCAGGCAGCCCCAACCCTCCTTGGGAACTGGCATTGCACGCTTAAGAAGGTCTCAGTCCAAATATCACTACCTTCTTACCTGTTGCTTCATTAGGAACACCTGCTCATCCTCTGCTGCCAACTCTTTGTCATGGACCAGCTGTAAAACAACACACAAATTTGTGGCCACAGGCCAAAACAACCAAGTGACTGTAAAAATTCAAGCTGCAAAGAAAAATCTTTGCTCAGGCTTCTACATGTGTCTGAAGGATCCCTGAGACAGTAGGTGCTCTTTTTCCAGTCTGGCATAGATCTCCTTCCAAAACTCACTACAGCAGGTAGCTAACTGACATTTTCAAGTCTCGTAGGTCCTAAACAACATCTCCTGATCAGAAGCTTCAGTAGCTCTCAGGAGAGAGAATCTAACAACAGTAATACAGAGATAGCAAAAGCACTGTTGGGACTTCAAGGTAAATGCCACTGAGCTCCATGTGGGTATACCATCACTTACATCCTACCCATTCACAAAACAGAAAGACCTCCTTTAAAGACGAAGAAAATGACCCTTGGATTATTTGTTTTCAAAATGATACACTGTAAGATGTTTCTTTACAGGTCCTCCCCAACCCCCATTAAAAAAACACCTGAACTCTCAAAGTGATTGATTTGGGTACCTTTCTTACAGGAGGTTTCACAATAAAATCTTCATATGTATCTTCTGGTTTCACAGTTGTAAAATTTTCATGTAAAATAGCTATTTTCTTTTCATTGTCCCAGCCTGCAGGTCTAAAGGCAAAGAGACAGGTATTGGCTATCTTTTCTTGAGACTGCTTACGGCAATACTGGGAGCACATTTTGGGTTAGAAAGGATTCCTGGGTGAGGTTCTTCCCTACAAAATTGTGTGTGTACCCGCACAGTATCTGGGTGGCTTGCAACTTTGCACACATAAAGTAAAATCCATTAGCAGGGACACCCCATCAGATCAGCAGGGCAGGCCCTGTTCTGCAGAGCTTCGGGAGCCCCAGTGTAAGAACTGACCAACCATGTGTGGCCCCTATGAGTCAGTTCAGAGCTACGGCACAATGCCAAAAGTGTAGTAGCACAGTGAAGTCCTGGCTCAACATAGGAGAATGCAGGAGGCAGCACAGAGGTCATAGCCTAGGAAAGGACCATTTCTCTTGGGCTTTGGTATGGAGGCTCCCCTCTTTTGGTCTCTTTCTCTCTGGGAACTCTTTTTAACAGTTATCTTGTAGACTGGCTCATTGACTTTGCTGGTGTAGAAAGACATACCCATGAGCCAAAGGACAAACAGGGTCTGCATCCATCCTGGGGTCCAAACCATCAGGGCTCCTGCTGGGTGCTATGCAGCTTGACATCATAGGGCAGAGTGAGACCTGGCTTCTGCTGGGCTATGACGAAGCCTGTTATCCCCATCCAACTCTCATAAACATAGCACACCACACTTCTGAACGTAAGAAGTTTTGAAAGATAGCAACTATTATTCTTACAAGACTCTAATTCTCTCTCCAACTCCTGGCCCAGACCCTCTATAAACAAGAGGGAATAGCCAGAGTCCCCCAAATGGCCTTGCTAACTTACCAATCCCCATATAAGCAACTGTCAATAGACCCAAAGGTACAAAGGCATAGGGCAGGACTGAGACACTGCTATGCCCCAAGCAGCCTTCAACAGCCACAAGATGCTTTTCTATCCCAGGCCAGTCCTAAACCTAACCAGCCTCCCCGCTTCTTGAGATCAATTGATTTGGGCACTAAGTAATTCCAAAAAAACACTGCTCACTAGGTTTGCACCTTTGGTGGCTGATTGCTTGGGATGCTTTTCTAAAAGCAGTTATGCTGTCTGCCAGCAGCCCTCGGAAGGCTCTCTTAAATGTGCTAGAGGTAATCTATTCAGTTCCTGGGTCAACCTGGGGCTCACAGCTCCAGCCTCTCAGACTGCACCCACCTCTGCTGTGGCTGACTGGGGTATGGGCATCTCCCAGCATCACCCCCTCTGCCCTCCCTGCTACACTTCCTCCATTAGTGTTTTCCTCTTCCGCTGTGTTTCAGCACTGTAGCAGGAACCCCATCTCATTCATTTCTGTGTCCCCAGCAGAAAACCTGGGCACCCAAGAGGTGCTGAGTAAGGCTTGCTGAATAGACAAATAGAACTTTTAAACTAAGAAGCCAGCTAAGCCTCAATATCAATTTGCTAATACAAGTGCTCTCAAAAACTATGGTTTCATTATTTATTTATGCATCCAGCAACATGATTGTCTAGTGAGAGAAAGAAACTCAGGAAAATAGGTATCTAACTCTTTTGGCAGGACAATCAATCCCTTTGGTTAGAAATAAATGCTGAAATTCTGAAAATAAAATAAGCACTCAGAACAGTTAAAGCCATAGGACAGGGCCAAGGAGAACTTTTACTATCATCTTTGCCAATTGGCAGAGGAATTAACTAGATGCTCTAAGAGGAGACATTTAGAATCCTTAAAGTAAAACAACACCCTACCCCAAACCAGAATCCCTAAAGTGAAATCCCTATACTTCATCTCTCTTCCCCAGCCAGGACTTTACCAGCTGACAGCAAATGGTCAAAAAAAACAGCTTGTTTGGAAACTTGCTTTCAATAAAGAAAGGCAGTAGCTCTGACCATATCACTCATTCCCCTCAGGCAGAATGCCTCCTAACTCAGGAGGAGCAAAGATGGAAAGTCTGAAGTCCAGTCCACATACTTTCCTCACAGCAGCAAGACAGCTGCTTGCATAAAGACACAGACAGAGGCATGGTACTTAAAAGGGTAAAATGTTAAGTAGTAAATATGCTATAAAAAGAAGGGGTCAAAAGCATCACCTCTCCAGAACTCACATAAAAACTGCATCCTTTTCCACAACTAAGGCAGGTGTGGTAAAGTGGAATCCGTATGTTTTATGAACAATGTATTTATATAACAAGTCGAGGTTTTTCTCTTCTTTCACTGATGTGTAAATCAAGGCAGCTCCATCTAATCAATCTGCTTAGGAAAACCAATTCACTGTGGGAGGAGACAAAATTAATCTCACTGATCTTAAAATACTGCACACAATTTGACCAGTTTTTGACAATTGAAAAGTATTATAATTAAAAAAGCAGAAAAGGGAATGGTAGCAGATGAACCATCGTGAGCATAAAACATGCTAATGTTAGCAGGCTGTGTAGCTGACTTAACACATAAACTGTTACCTTAATCCTCTGGGCTGCTTCTAAAAAACAAAGTTAGTGGCTCTAGGGTAAGCACCCTCAGCATATTGAGGTTCAGATCTTTCTGTAGGCAGATGCTCATACATGAGCAAGTCTACCTTTAAGCATACATTTCCCAAAATGGGCTCAAAGGAGGCAGCAGGAATGCATCCATCACCCTGTCTGTTGAGCAAGGGGGCTACTGGCTTTTCACAGAAAGACAGATGACAGGACAGCTCTTTCATGAGTAAAATGAAACAAACACAAGGGAAATACTAGTAGCACCTATAACAACAACCAGACTGCTAACTGCTTCTTTCAGAATAAAAGCAAAGTTTAAGATTTCCAAGCATGACAAAAATAATTTGATAATAAAATGAAGTCATGTCAGCTTTTCCTTGTGTGTGCATGGGTGTGTGTGAGCATGCAAGCGTGTGTGTGTGCACGCGCGCGCTTAGGGTATAGAGACTGTTTTTTCTTTCTCTTGGGACAGTCTCACAAAGTTGCCCAGTCTAGCCTCAAACTTGCCATCCTCCTATTTGAGCCTCCCTGTGTGACAAGATTACAGGAGGACATATTACCACACCCAACTTCAGCTTCTTAACACAAAGCCTACCAAATGTACAGCCTAAAAATAAAAATTGACCAAAGATAGGTCTAAGATAAATAGTTTCAAATTTCAACACAATACAATATAAAATTACTAAAACAATATACACAGGGAGAAGATTACTCTGAGCTTAGGTGTGGCCTTGAAGATGTCCCATTTGGAGGGAAGCCCACACCCTCTGGGCCCGACACAGCAACCCCAAGGATACACTGGAGGCAGAACCTCCGCAGATGTGACTGGATGAAGTCCAAGTGCTCGTCCCTGTAATCATGCTCCTTCTCCAGGATGCTTACTGCATCACACTGTAGGGGAGACCAAACAGTCATCTTTCTGTACTTTTGAAACTGAAAACATTTTTAAAGCTACTTTTTTATGTAAGAGACACACTTTATTTCTCTATAATTCAATTTAAGTTCTATTTCCATCTCATCATTCTATTTTTTTACCATATGTACAGACCACATGACCTAGTTTATAAAGCCTTAAGAAAACAGTTTTTAGTTGAGATTGCCCATAAACTCAGTACTTTCTGGGGATTAACCTAGAGCATACATGAACTAAGAGATGTCATGTTTCTAGCAGTTCAATGTCAATATGGTCCATCCTGACAAATTTGATGTACCTTAGTGAATCTTGGTACCTTAGTGAATCTTAAGCCTAATTCTCCCTTGGGAAAAAATTCACCAAAGCTTCTCAAACTTTCTTTCAGATGGTGACTGTTCACTGGCCAAACCCACCAAACAATTCCCTGGACACACCTTTGTGCACACCACCAACACCGGGATCCCCAGGTTATGAGTCAGTACATTGTCACCCAGAGGCAGGGCAATGTTTTCTTCATCAGAGCCTGAGGTCAGAGGCCCTCTTCTCTGTGGGGAACCCTGACAACCTTCTTCAGGCTCAATATAGTCTTGAAAATCTTTTACAACTATAGAGGAAGAGAAAAAAAAATTATACAGACATCAAATAAAAATACATATTAGTTTCAGAAAACAGAAAATGACAGTAACAACCAACAAAACATGAGCAGTTGCGTGACAAACCAAGTTGCACTGGACTCCTATATTAGGGATTTGGAGATGGTGACACAAAATGTCCATTCTGACATATTCAGTCTGAGCTTTGTAAATTCAGAGCAGAAAACAAAAACAAACGAAAAAACACCCCAAAACCAAAAAATCCTCCAGGCATCTTCAATTGCATCTAACTCCTAAACAGATTTGTAAAAATTCTAACACTTTACTAGTTTCTGCTATGAAGCAAACAAACAAATAAAATCACTTAAAAATACCAGTAGAACAGTTGAACTGTTACTTTCACATAGGTGACCATTAGATATTGCTGTAACTAACAAAAACTGCCCAAGTCCTCCAAGAAATGTTGGCTGAAACATTAAATCCCACAAAAAAAATTCTTTTCCCACACTGCTGCCTTATCTACTGAGGCTGTACCTGCTTACCTTATCTACTGAGGCTGTACCTGCTTAGCACCAACTGCATACTTCCTCCTCGGCCTCACTCTTGGGAACTCGGTCTCATCTTTAGGGGCTGTCCCTGCCTAGCACAATGAGGGTCAGCACCAGGGAACATTTCTTGGCACATACAATCACTACTCTGCCTAAGAAGGGTCTCTATGCTGAATGGCCAATGGTTTCAGTTAAACCAAGTGACACAGACCTGCACCTGGATGTAGGCATTTTAAGACTTATATGTCAGACCAGAAAATAAAGACAGGATGGTTAAAGCTATGTCAAGATAGAGAAGCCACTAGGCAGCTAGCTCTTCTCTTCTAATATACCCAGGAGGACTAAGGACCCTAGGATCCTTTATTCTCATCAACAACAAGATCACTAAGTAAATGCAAATAGCACTACAGAGGACCTAGAGAAATGTGCACATTCTCCATTTCATCCACAGAACAGGTCTTAAACATTTTAAAACAATGAGTATTTATTTACAGAGATTTTAGCTAATAAGAGTACAAAGTGAAATTGTCTTTCAAGTAATATAGGCAAACTAAAAGCTGAGTAAGCTTTCAAGTGCAGATGTGCTAATATTTCACCTCTAAACTTTTCTTTCAGCTATGCACATAACATTTTTGGACAAAAACAAGAACTTGAGGTGGTTGTTGAAGGAGCTTAAAAGAACAAATTATTTTCATAGTTTCTTTGAAAACACATTAACAAAACTTCAAATCAAAGAATGCAAAGCTTTACCTGGGTAAGATCTAACTATTCCAGATATGGGAGGCACCTGGCTGAGTCTTCCTAGAAAGTGAGCAGGGCAGAGCCTGCAGCAGGAGAAAGGTGAGCTGAGCTGCAGTAAAAGTAAGGTGGGGTGCAGTGGCTCAGGCAGCCTACTCCAGGATCCTCTATTACCTATGGTGTTGCCCAAACTCGGCAATTCCTCCACAAGGAAATGGCCCACAAGCCCTGGATAAGACTAGTCATACTGTAAACAAATGACTTTAATTGTGGCTCTCCGGTAAGCATAGGAAATTTACAATTTTTTAGCTAACTTAGCATTTTAGAAAACAAATTGGAAGACAGAGCAAATGTGTATAACATAAAGGTAAAGAAAACAGAAGATGCCAGGCAGCGAGACCATGTCTCAAAACAAAAAAATGAAAACTGAAAGATTAAAAAGTACTGAATATATTACATGGTTTCTTTTGTATGAGAAACCAAGTAAAAAATAAAGGGGAAAATAAAAGATCACAGGATGGAAGGAAGAGTGGTGGTTTTCAAAGGATACAGGATTGAGATCGAGGGAGAAGAGAAAAAGCAAAGGGAAATGGAATGAAAAAAAAGGAATAAAGTTATGCTATGCACATGTACCAAATTCCTACAATGAATGTAAACACTACACACATATACTAATAAAGTAAAATAAAGAAAAAATGTTGAAACTGCTTAAAAAATAAACTTATCTGTTGAAAACATAAAAAAAATTGAAGACTATGTAATTTAGATAATAAAATATCTATTTTCCTTAAGTGATACACAGAGTGTAAGTTAACAATTTCCCTCTAAAAAGTGAATGGCGAGTATTTTATAGCAAGGGCCACCAACCCACGTGGAGCTCCCCTTTAAGACCAGAAAGCACTGTATAAGAGGTCACAGGGCCAGGGAAATAGCTCAGCTAGGGTGTAAGGTCCTGAGTTTGATTCCCAGAACCAAGAAAAAAAAAAAGCTCACAAAATACTTTTGCTGCTTCTGCCTCTCATTTTCCCCTCTTACCTTACTGACACCCACTGTATCTACAATTGTGAGAAGACTTCACAGGTCAACACAAGCAACAAAGACTAACCTACATGTTGGCTCCATGAGTGCTTTTCCTCTGGCTCAGATGGTTCTTACGGTCAAACAGCTGCCACAGACGACCCTAACCCTGAAAGAGACTGGCTGGCCATAGAGCAGCTTTCCAAAAATGGCAGACTGGACAGTGGTTGGATTGGAAGTCCAGGTGGATAAGAGCACTTCACTCATTCAGTGTATTAGTTAAGTCCAATTAATTTGGGAAACAGAGTCCCGGAGCATGATATAGTCAACTACTTTATTAAAATGTCATCTAAAACCTGCACTAACCAAGGTGATCCTTTAATATGCAGTACAAAGACAACGGCAATTCCAACAACTCAGACAAAGGATGATGAAAGCAAGGGCCTTGGCAGCTTAACCAGTCAGGAGATACACACATGGTTCCACCAATTGATAGCTGCCCTCCACTGTCCTCTCTCATCTCCATGTAACTGAACAGAACTCTGAGGTCCACAATACATGGACACACAGACTAAAGCCTCCTTTTTTTTTTTTTTTCATTTTATTGGTACTGGGGATCAAACTCACGACCGCCTGCTTGCAAGGCAGGTGCTTATTCCGCCGCTGAGCTAAATCCCCAGCCCTTTAAAGCCTCCTTTAATGAGGACAGACATGTCCCTTCAGCTCATCTTTCCTCTTCCTCCATCCTGCTCCCTGGAACACTGATGTGAAGGGCAGAGCTCTCTTTGTTATGAAGAAGACCACAGGAAGAAGAGAAATGACAAAGCCATAAGCACAAAAAAAGCCCGGGTCTGTGAGCCCTTGGCTCCCCAGTTCTAAACTACCTACTTCTAGATTTCATTTTCAGGAGAGAAAAATTTAGGACACCATCCTCTCAGGTTATGCCATATGCAAATGAATCTAACTCTAACAACAGACATCACTGACTAAGAATATAAAATAAATTCAGTGTTTCACCTGAAGCTGCCTAGGAATGGAGCTTGTCTGTTGTATTCCAGTGCCTAAAACAGTACCTTGTACTAAGCAGACACTTTCCCTTTCACGGAAAGAACAGCAATCCCTGGCCTCTCTCTTTTTTTCTATTTTAACAAATCTTTACAATGTTATCACTCTAAGAAAACAGGTTAGAGAACTGAAATCTCTAGTGTATTCATTTACTAGTTTGGATAAGAAGCTGTATGTGCAAAGGACAGAAAACTGCTATTCAGCCTCAGAACTATTCTGTGAAGTTATCATTAAGGTCTCTATTTCAGGGGAAAAAGAGCCATTATCTAGAAAGGTCAGTGGTTGAAGACAGATGAGCTGAGCTGCATAACAATCAGTACAGCACACATGTGGTGATCCATGTATCACACTGGCAGCAAATCAAAGAATAAGATGTTCAATTCCCTATTTTAACTAATGTGGGACAGAGGCAAGATGCAGCATGGGATAATAAGACATAGAACATTAAACATAATTTGAAAAGCACATCAAATTTTTAGACCCTTCTGGCAGTTAAGTGTGAAGATCTTGTGTCATGCCTTCCGCCCTCATCAATTCACTAAAGGGAATGATGTCATCCTGTGGAACTAAGCCAGGCTGGGCCAAGCCTGTCCTGCCCAAGACGGCTGCTCCCGTCCTGGCCCCTCCCACTTCTCTGGCAAGGAGACAGAAGCTGATGTAACTGCACAGAAGCAAGGGAAAGAAAAAATAAGCTTCTAAACCACATTGCGGGGGATCAGAGGGACAAATAAACTCCCTTTAATATGAAAGTTTTTTGTTCTCAAAAGAACTTGGATATCCTTAGTCTTAAAATAGTTTTTCACTTTAACGACACCCCAAAATAACCTTATTCCTATAAAAAATTGGATTTGTTAGATCCCAAAAGATTACCTTTTTTAATACTTCCACTAAACCTACCAACAAGAGGGTAGACAGAACATTCACAGAGTTCCAGAGCTAGGGTTCAATCTGTAGAAACCACAACAAATCTCCATATCCTGCTGCTAACCCAGAATCAGAACGGTAGAAACTCCTGGAGAACCACCGAACTGATCACATTTTGGGAAGCAAGGAAAAAACTCTTCTACTGAAACACAATCAACAAAGACAATATGGACTATTGATCCATTATCTTCAACTGTAATGTGAAATACACTGCTCTGAATACTTTTTTGAAGTATTCTTGATAGCTGCATTTGTAGGAGCAAGTCAGAAGTTAATGGTGCAACAAAACACAACTCTATCCAAGTGAAGTCTCCTGACTAAAAAAGAAGATGGTTCTGACTGTCCAATGTCTACTAAAATTTCCATTTTAAAAAAACTGCACTTACACTTTCGTTCCAGCTCTCTCATTTCTTCTGGTGGAATTTTCATTTTATCAATGTGTTCCCGTAAAACACTTGCCCACTTCTGTAGTGACTCCATTATAGTCCAAGGCCTAGACATGTCCACAACAAAAATGACCAGGGTTTCTGGCAAGGATTCAGCAGAAACTGCAAACTTCAGCAGTCCTTTGTGGTAGAGGTCTCCATCCAGAATCCACACATTGCAGCGTGTATGATCTAAGAAATGAATGAAGTTATATTACAACTGGACAATGATCGTCAGCACAGCTATCAGAAAAGTAGCCTTATAAAGATGAACTCTACACAGAATATAGACAGAAATCCTAACTGAAAAGGTTCCAAATGTTCAAGGAAGAGCAAGTCCTAGTCTAGTGCCTCATGAGCTGTACAGATTTTAAAATGTTTAAACTACCATAAGAAGTATCTACCACACGGGACATGGCAGCACACACCTACAATCCCAGCACTCAGGAGCTAAGGCAGGAGAATTACCATGAGTTTGAGGCCAGCCAAGGCCACATAGTAAGTTGAAGGACAGCCTTCACATACAGAAAGTATCTACAAGTGAAAAAAAATTTTCAGCAATATCTAAGGAGCAGGGTAAAAGTAATTAGTTTTCAATAAGAACTCAGAGATGCTGATGTTCAATGATCAACTGTGCCATAGTCTAAACAATCCACTGTCCTAAGGGTAGCAATCTGTGAGGTGGATAGCAGTTCCTAGGAGGCTGTGGTTAAACAATTCCTTTTCGTGTTAGCTATAGTAAGCAGGGCACATACCAGAGAGGTTTTCGAAGAAAATACCTTTGGCTTTAAATGCCAAGATAAAATCATTACTTCTATAAGTTGAGATACAAATTGCTGGATACCTGATGATAATAAGGAATTACAGCTCTTTTTATAAAAACAACATGGTTATATTTTCTAAAAATTGTTACTTTTAGATATACTATAAGGAAATATTCCTAGATAATATAATGTCTGAAATTTCCTTCAAAATAATCCCACATGGAGTGAAGATGAGATAAAACTGAAATAAAATTAATCAAAAACAAGTTAATTGCTGAAAGCAGGTGAATGTACACTGTGGTTCATGATCCTTGTCTCTTATATTTTGTTTTCTTCGATAATATGTCTGAATAAATACATATATTAAAAAATAAGTTAAGTGCTGACATTAATGAAGTCCCCAAATTATAACTGGATGAACAAACTATAGAAGTCAATTCTCCCGACTGATAGTTTTAGAAAATTTTCTTAAGAACTATTTTTTTTTTTTTTTTTTTTTTTGGTACTGGGAATCAAACTCAGCACTTTTTAGGATGGTGCCATGCTACGAAGCTATACCCCTGGCTTAAGAACTTTTTTTTTTTTGTCTTTTTCCTTTTTAGCGGTACCGGGGATCGAACTCACGACTGTCTGCTTGCAAGGCAGGTGCTTATGCCGCTGAGCTAAATCCCCAGCCCCTTAAGAACCATTTTTAAAAATAAGAACCTTGATAGTTTCTGAAATAGTTTATTAACTTTTTTCTTTCAATAACGTCCAACATACACTTTTAAAACCCATCTCCCATTAGGTGCCTTTTGGTATAATCAATTCATTAATATGCTATAAAAATGTATATTCATGACTATTTCAACAGTATATAGTACACACTATCTAAATCTAGCTATATTTTCAAACTCATTCTTTCTCTTTCTCTTTTTTTTGGTTTCCTGAGACAGTCTGTCTCTATGTTGTTAGGGCTCATCTTGAACTCATTATTTAGTATCCCAGGCTGGTCTCAAACTTGGAAGTGATCCTCTTGCCTCAGCTTCCCAAATGTTGGGTTTACAACTATGTGCCACCATGCCGGCTTGTATTTCAAATTCTTAACGCACTTTAGATAGTGGCTTTAGTTTGGGTTTCTGTGAATGTCTTAAAAAATATTCTTCTGGATGCTAAAGGTGTCAGTCCTACTACGCCCAAGGCCTTGGCTTCAATTACCAGGATTAAAAAATAGAACAAGAACAAAAACAATGCTCTGTACCTGAAATCTATGAGTTTGAATGCCTATCCTTCAGCAGGCATGGTTCCTTTTTCCAGCCTCCTTTACCACTGCCCTTCACATGTAACTTGCCCACATGCTTGGAGACCATGAATCCCATATAGCATTAGATCCCTCAACCCTGAAGGCAGAGGTACAAGTCAAGAGACTTTTCCCACGTGGGTGACTGCCTGTAAAATGTGTTTATAATCTAGTCATGCCACACAATAAAAAAAAGACTAGGACTTAAAGATATATTATTAACCATAAGTAAGGGCAATGTTTCCACCAAACAAGTACTCACAAGTAAGTAATCTAAAAAGTATCACATAAATGCAGAAACCAAAGTTTTTAAGGTAATCTTAAAGGAATGTAAAATAAAAGTTACTTTATACTTTATAACTCAAAGGCAAGTAAAATACAACTAACGTTATATCTTGGCCTGAAACATGCTTTCTGCTGGCTTAATATAGACGAGGGTACAGATTCAGAACAGAAACACTACTTTGTGTTTTCAAAAAAACAAGACAGCTGGACATAATGGCACTCTGAAGGCTGAGGCAGGAGGATCACTAGTTTGAAGCCAACTGGGGCTACAGTGAGAGCCTGTCTCAAAACCAAAACAGACAAAAACTAAACAGAAACAAGACAAAATGATACTAGAGCTATCACGTACCCAGGATTCCATTACACTCCACACATACTCTCTTATTCTATCAACCTGCAAAACAGACACCATCGTCCATTCTACACACAAGAAATCTCAGGTGTAGGTGGTTAAATCAATTACCTGAGGCTACACAACTGCTGACTACAGGAGTAGCATCTTGAACCAGATCCACCGGGCTCCAAAGCCCAAGTTCTTTCCACAATAACCATGGTGCCCTACAAAGATAGGAAGCAAAAGATACAGACATGCAAGGTCCTCTAGGCCTGACTCAGCGGCCCTTGAGTCCCAGCCCTATAACCATGAACTCCAGTGAGCCTAAAGGTATACCTGATACCTGTCCTTCTGACATAAGACAGAGCCACTGGCACCATGCCCACCTCCTGTCTTCCTTTCAAGTCCTTCAGGGAATGTTCAGTAAGACAAAAGAAGTCAGGGGAAGGGAGCAGACAAAAATAAAAAATCCCAGGGGTTCTACAATGACCACTAAATTAGCATTCACACAATGTAGATTTCCAAGCTTCAACAAGAGACTCTCACTCATGCTCTCTACTAAACAGCTCTTGGAGACAGGAGAATTACAGTGCTAGAAAGGACCAGTTTCCTCTGTTTAGCTGGTTCAGTTAAAAACTCTGCTTCAGTTTCCTTTGTTTAGCAACAAGCAAATGGAAGCCCAGAAGTGGGAGGACTGGTTTCTCTTACATCATGAGTCTTACTGTTTAAATGGGTAAAAGCAAATATAATAAATGTAATTTAATCAATACATTTCACCTTTAGGCTACAATGATAACTTCTGTATAAAACAAAACAAAATACCCTCTTGGTACCAAAAACTTATTTTGAGCCAGTAGGGTTATTGTGCCTTCTTTTTTTTTTTTTTTGGTATTAGGAATTGAACTCAGTTGCATTTGCCAGGCAGGCTCTGTGACACAAGTGTATATCCCTGGCCCCCAATACCTTATTTTACAGCATTAAAAAAAAAAATCGAACTCTAATCCTAAGAGATTTTACAGACTTTTACAGAGTAGTTGTAAACAAAATTTGCTAACTCATACATTTCCTAATTATAAGAAAAGTTCCAAAATAATAACTAATCTTTGTTAGAATGTTTACCGTGTGCCTTTAATCACCCTAACTACCGTGCAGATAGAAACTATTACTATCTATATTTTGTTTGCTTGCTTGCTTGCTTGCTTGTTTGCTTGCAGTACTGGAGACTGAACCTAGAACCTTCCACTGAGCTACATACCCAGATCATTTTATTTTTTATTTTGAGATAGAGTCTTGCTAAGTTGCCCAGACTGGGTTCAAACTTATGATCCTTCTACCTTAGCCTTTCACAGTACTGGGATTACAGGCATAGACTATAAGCCCAGCTACTATCTACACTTCAAGGAAATAAGGGAATTCAATTATCATCCCTGAACCTCTACTCCCTCCACCTCCAGCACTCAGCATTTCTGAACAGTCACAAAGACTCAGAAAACTATCCATGAATGCATGTGAACTTTAAGATTCTCCAGAAGAACTAGGCAAGTAACAGTGGTGCTAGATTAGTGTACTAAGCATTTCACGTTTCTTTCACAGAAAACTCCAAAGCTTTAAAAAATCTTTCTTACTACCTTTATGTGCATGTCAAACTTTATCTTAATTGATTTCCTTTACATGTAGACATAAGCACCTGACAGTCCCATTCTTTGTTTTTTGCTAACATGGTCTGTAATATAAAGTGGTAAAATCTTACAAATGACCCACATTTCATCTAATCTTGAGTAATTCTCTATAAATCAAAGAGAAAGCTGAGAATGCCTAGATATATTGTAGAAGTTGGAGTCCCGGTGTGCCCTTTACCATGGATCAATGCTTCACTTACCATCTCGATCCTCATCATGGACACTGAGGTAGAGATACTCTAGGCCTCTTCCTTTTTTGCCATGCTCTGCTCCTTGTAGTTTAGTCATGAGCGTTGTTTTACCAGAACCATCTTCACCTATGAATGATATTTCCAAGAAGACAAAGGGGTACTATTTATTCTGGACAAAGATGGTAAGTCATGGGGCTGGGGATTTAGCTCAGCGGCATAAGCGCCTGCCTTGCAAGCAGGCAGTCGTGAGTTCGATCCCCGGTACCGATAAAAAGGAAAAAGACCAAAAAAAAAGATGGCAAGTCATGACATTCATATAACAAGGAACAACTAAGAATCTCACGCAAAGCCCCAACTAAGATCTCATCTGCTTTCACAAAGAACGCAGACTTTGCTCTTAAGAGTCCCTGGAGAGGGGCCAGGGTAAACGCTGCAAATTCCAGCATCTAAAATGACATCCTATTCAATTTTTCTTATTTCACAAAGGAAGGGGAAAGGTAAGTCAACAGGCCCTACTTATGATATCTAACATCCATTTGGAAAAGTAAAAGGTAGCACTGATTTCTCACAAAATAAAATTTTACCACATGAAAAAAAGTTTCAAAACAAAATTAACCTCAAAGTCTGAACACTCTGATTTAAAAACCTGATTTTTCCTCACAGTCATGAAGAACAGAAGTTATTATTTATGTTTAATTTCAGTACATCTCCTTCATAAGCATTCTGAAGGCTGGGAAACTAAAGAAAATAATTATAGACCTAAGCAAAACTCTGAAGCACAATCTCAGTAATTATGAGGCATTTCTTTATTTCCCTCTCACCAATGAGTAACACCCCCCCAAAATCCCAGCTAAACATCAAGTAGAACCACCATCAACAAAGATCACTAGATATTCTTGAGATTTAATTACATAGAATTACAGTCATGAAAGGCAAAAGGTAAACCACAATCAAAGATCACCTGTTCATACACAAGGCCATACCTTTTTCAGGCTCTCCACAGTCCATCTGGACCATGGTGAGTACTTCTAAGCCTAACTTCAATACAAGTTCATTCTGTGCCTCTTCTCACTCTGCAGCCAAAGTTACTTTCCTAAAACACAAGACCTAGTGATCCTGACTCCTCATTTTTTGAAGATCTCTAAGATATACCACAGCCTATCACCAGTCTGAAGACCATCTGGTCCCTTCAGAAATAGTAGGAAAACCACCAAAGTACCAATTCCCATAAGGCCTGGTGATGGAGGTAAGAAAAAAGGCCTGTGAAAATCTGGAGCCTGCAAGAAAGACCATTAACTCCTCAGTCTTTCATAATCCGCTCACAATGTCCCTTAGTGGGCATCTACCACAAGTGGCTTCTAACTATATCCAACACAATACAGTATATGGTCAACTCTGTGTTCTTGCCTATTGACATTTACTCTTCAAGAAAACACACAACCCCAAAATTTCCCTTGCAACAGCACGTAGCAATGTGATCCTCCCACAACGATTTGCCCATGCTCAATACGGTGCAATCATCAACACATATGTATCTGTTAAAATGAGACTGCTATTACTAAAGGTTGTCTATGCTGTCCTAGTGCCCAGCTCACAGGTCCCATTTCACAAACGGGTCTATTGTGTGAATACACCCAGAGACCACAGAGCCTAAGGGACCTGACTCATGAATTCAGCCAGTAAGGACAAAAATAATAGAAGAAAGTCCTCGGTGCTGACTCCCAGGCTTGCTGTTCTTTCAAGAGTTAAGACATCTGAGCTGCGCTAAGAAAAGCTCTCATGGTCAAGCTCCGAGCCCAGCCATCTCCATTACCAGTCTTCTCCACCCAGCCTTCTCATCAGCTCTCTCCTTTCTCCACATCATGAACTTGGTGAAAGAAGAATGCCAGGGGCGCAAGGAGTCAAAGCTCATGTCGCGCCCAGGTGACTCAAAGAATGTGCCAACAACCCGAGGCAGTACCAATGGGTTGTCCAAAAGGAGAAGCATCCCAGCGTCAGGTGAGGTGGGCTTGGCGACACTCTGGCGGACTTGCCAAGACTCCCCAGCCCGGGCCGGCCAGGGACAGGCAGCGGTAAGGGGGAAGCGGAAGGCTGGGACCTCTGGGAGGGGCACCGCCTCGCCCACCCCAGTGCCCCAGGGAGCGCCCGCCGCTCACCGAAGACAAGGATGTTCTTGCCGGACGGCAGCTTGGACCTGGCGCGGGTGGACACTTCGCTCAGGATCGAAGACCTTCGGCAACAATGGTAAGGCGGTCAGCCCCAGGCCCGCCCCAGCCCAGCCCGGCCCGGCCCGGCCCGGCCTTACCCACCCAGGCTCTGCCCGCAGCCTCACCACAGGCTCTGGCCCTCCTCCTCTTCACTGGTTAAGTCACCGGCTGCAGCTACCGCGGGCCCATTGGGACCCAGCAGCAGCTTTTTCTCTACCCCCACTGGCGCCATCTTGCCAACTGCAGCCACAAAGAGGGCCCTCCCCCGGGCCCGCCGAGGACCGCGAGGACCCCGCCGGGCCACCCACGCGCCGTGCCTCGACGTCCACGCCGGAAGGGCAGTGCCGCCTGACGAACCTTCCCGACCCAGCGACGTCTGCGGGCTGTTACGGGTCGCGAGGCCGCTGCAGTGGCGAGAAGCTGCACGGTCAGGCAGTCGCCTGGGCAGCCCTGTGTGGGGATGCGGGGCGGGGCCGCCGGGAGCCAGGACGCGCTGGCGGCCTCTAGCGGTCGAGGGGAGCAACGCCACGCGGCGCCTCTCCCACCACACCCAGGGTTTAGCCACTCCAGCTGCTTGGTGAGTGGGTGAACTGATGCGGCAAGTCCACGAGACTCAAGCAAGACAGCGCCATTTATCTGGTGCTCACTGTGGGCCAGAGTCATGCACACTCTTACTGAATCTTATCTTTTAAACAGATGAGGAGAGTGAATCTCATAAAGTTTTAACGAAACTGTTCAGGAACCCAATGATAGAAGGTAGCATCTTGGCGCTTCCCTTTCTATTCATTAAACTTGTTGAGTTTGGGCTGACCTCATCAAACCCTGCATTGAAGGATGGGTCCCCAAATCCTCATACTATCCTGGTATTCACCTTTTCTCTAAGACCCTATTATGATTATGAAGTAATGACTTTTACTACACTAAGAAATACTTAGTTTGCTTTATTAATGGTTGTAAAAAATGATATGCGGTGGCACGATAATTTCAGCATTCAAGGAGGCTGAGACAAGAGGATTGCCAAGAGTTTGTGGCCAGGCTGAACTGCATAATGATACCTACCTCAAAAAAAATTCAATTTCCTTTCAGGGGGAATGTGAGAAGAGGATGGGCAGGAGAGAAAAGAGGATATGGCATTGAAAGAAAAGGAAATAAAAATATATCACACTCACCAAGGGTAACTAGTTGTAGGCCCTAAGGGGTATTTTATAAGCAAGCTGACTTCATAAGGCATTGTTAAGTATCACAAGGAAATGGGATATGGCAGAAAAGCAACCACGTAAGTCGCTTTCAGGTGAGTAGTGGTCCTAGCTCTGCCAAAAAATTAGCAGCATACAGGACCAAACAAACAGGTGTATCACTTGTCAACTTGGATGTTTTATGAAAGGCAGCTAGTAAAAACCAGCCATTATGGCTGGTTGTGTCTAGATGTCCCTCCAAACCTCATGCACTCATAGGTGGGGCTTTTCCAAAGTGGTTGGATCTAGGGCGAATATGGGTTCTAGGCAAAACTGGATTGGTTTAGCATAGTTCTGGATGTGGATGATGGGAAACCCCAACTTGGGTGTGGGTGGCACTAATGGGTTTTATTATAAAGGGAAAGAAGGCAGGCTGTCTGTGTGCTGCTTCCTGTCTACAAGCCATGGACTGTTTTTCCTTTGTGAGATTTCTCTGCCATGCCCAGCTGCCTTGGAGCTAACATCTACAAACTATGAGCTTAAACCTCTACCAACTGTGAGCTAAAACCTTTCTTCCTTGTAGATGTCAGGTATTTTGTCCAGCAGCAAGAAAGTAACTAACACACTCATTACTTGTTTGAGGTCATAAAAGAATAATCAGTGAACTCTCACAGGATACAAGATGGAGCTGAAAATTAAGTCCATGAGCTTAAAAAGCACCAGAAGAAAAAAAACTGGTCCACTGAAAGGGAAAAGATAGTAACAGGTTTACACAGTATCTTTCTTTTCTGGAAAGAATACCAGGTATGAGGCTGCTACAGACAACAAATGCAGGCTTCAACAGGGTATGTGGCAACTCACAACAGACTAAAAGACGATGCAGGCCAGACTGAAGCTTGTCAGTAAAGGACTGCTAAGTGGCAAGGAGTGCCAGCAAGGGCTTCTAGGGACCTGTCCCTGGCTAGTTCAGGGTGCCAACAGTGATTGGATGAGAATGCAGCAGCTCATGCACAAAGGCTATGGATGACCTGAAGCAGAAAAGCTGCATAAAATACCTGGATGGCAGACTGAATACAGACTAAATCTAACACAATGAAACTTAACAAAGACCATTAAGCCCTGTTAATAGGGCTTAACAAAAAAAATCAAACCCATGAAATTAGGGTAAGAATCATTTGAAAAGAAAAATAGAAGACTTGTATCTGTATTAGCGATAATCATGTAGAATGCCAAGAAGTGTCTTAGGTCTACAAACTCTCTTTGGACCTAGCAAAGAAGCTGACCCATATGGAGGACCCATGTCTTAGGATCATATTTTTCTTTGGACACATTTTATAAACAGGTATGTACAGTGGCCAGTACATGACACTGTCCTATTACAATCTGAAATCACCAGAAGTCATCAGCATGAAGGATGAAAGATATAATACACACGTAAAAAGCTAAAGCTTATACCAAAAAGAAGGAAAACTGACCTTAGAATATGGATGTATTCAAAGCAACTTCACGTTTAACCTTCAGAAGAGGAGATATTTTAATTAACAATGTCAAACATTGATTTAGTGGGTGGGGATCTTAGCTGAACAGCTTGGAACTATTGTGAGTCCTCGGGAGGAACTTTGTCACTAGGCAAAAATATTAATACCCAAATGGCTCACACAATATTCATTTGCAATATAATGCCAAATAAAATTGAGAATATTTTTTCTTCTAAGATATGTTCTGAGCTTAAAGAATAAATATTACTAAATATTTGACCTTACAGAGAAAATTTTGCTAATCTGCTTAAAGTGTATTCTTTTAGAAATTATTATAATTTAAAGAGTTCCAAGTTCACAAAAATTATTTAATTGAAATTATTCCTGTTTCTAGAGTCACTGTCCTATGAGGGCTTAGAAGAATACAGAATTAATGTATTATCTTTCAAAGCACTTCTGTGTGTGTGATACTGAGGCTTGAATCCAAGGCATTCTTACTGAGATACATGCCCAACCCTTTTTAGCTTTTCTTTAAAAAAAAATTTTTTTTTTGAAACAGTCTTACTGGATTACTAAACTCCTGCCTCAGCCTCCCAGAGTGCTTGGATTACAGGCCACCACATTCAGCTCAAGGTATTGTATTTTTAAGAACTCAAACTAAAAACTGATAGCCTCTTTCAATCAAAGAACTGCACACGTCGGGCGTTTGACCAGGTTGTGGTATTTGTGTGCAAGATCCACAGCCGTCCGTCCTTGCTGAAAGGGAAAAGACCACAAAATTGAATTCCAATGATTTCCCATTTTGTTAACTCCATGGAAAAGATAATTTACTTCTTCTTCTGTAAAGTTTTTACGAACTCTTCTTTTTTTTTTTTGGTCTTTTTCTTTTTTATCAGTACCAGGGACTGAACTCACGACCACACACTTGAAAGGCAGGCGCTTATGCCGCTGAGTTAAATTCCCAGCCCCACGAACTCTTCTGTTTTCTGCAATTAATAAAAATTGTAGAATACATTAGTACTTGCTAAAAAAAAAGAGAAGAAAAGTGTTCGTGAGACCCAAGTAAGTGCTAACTAGAAACTACAAAGTAAGAAACCTTCACGGCTGGGATACTGATCATATCCATTTCAGTTTTAAAAGCAAACACCTAATATTAATTTAGGTGCTACCAAGTGACTTCAATAATTGTAACTTAAAAAAATTGTAACCTAACCTACCATAATGATATCCTTAATACATTTCAACCAAGAAACAAAGTTATAAACATTTCATAGTTAATGTAAAATTCTTGTAAATACTTACCTAACAGATTCAGTCTTCCAAAGAGCTCCATTAACTTCGTAAGATAGAATACTAACACTTGTTATTCTAAGAATTAGGTTTAATACTTTTAAGAAGGATCTTTTGAAAGTTAAAAAACACAATCACTACCTATATAGGTGCTCAGTTTGATTAAAAGAAAAAAACAGGGAACATGATGAAGAAAATTTTTTGTTTATCTGGGTTTGTGTGTGTGTGCATATTAATTATTTGGAATAGAACCTAGGGCATTCACTCTTACCAGTTTTTTTAATTTCTTAAATTTTGAGATAGGGTCTCACTAAGTTGCTAAATTACCCAGGCAGGCTTGAACTTGAGATTCTCCTGCCTCAGCTTTACAGAGTGATGGTATTTCAGGTATGTTCCATTATATCCAGGTTGACTTCCTGGCTTTTGAGCAATACTTTCTTGAAAGATTACACCAGTTAATAAGCAAATATTTATGATGATAATTACTAGGAAAAACTGTAGGTTTATTTTTTTTCACTTGTTGACTCATAAAATCACTGCAGATAGATGCTGGAGTAGTAATTTGTATTTTCACTTCAGGGTTCTATTTACTTTAGGACTGGATACAGTTGTCCTTGGTCACTCTCAGAAAATCTTGCCCTTGAAAGCCAGAACTATTATTTGTTCACCTGTCTAATATAAGAGCCACAGTTTAGACCTTCTAAAATAGAAAAGAAAATCTTACCAACAGAAAACTGGGAAAATAATGTAAATATCATTACTTAACAGTATTACTCAAAAGCCAGCTCTATGAGGGCAGGAACTTGGGTCTAATTTGTTAATTGCTGTATTCCCAGTACCTTGATTAGTATCTCAAAGGAAGTGATCACTAAATATTTGTAGAGGAAAAAAATTACAGCAATACATACTCCAGTGCATGAAAGCTTCCATTTGTGAACAATCTGGTTCACAAAAAGAAGCATTCAGCAAAATTTTGCTTCTGTTTGCAAACTCTGAACCCTGCATTGAGTGATGAACATGACTACAGCCATCTTCCCCAGAATCACAGGAAAAATTAAGTTCATTAATCAATGTGCTGCTGTATTATTGATTAAATTCTCTCAAAACTCATCAGTACTTGATATTTTTGAGGTTACTAGAAAACTGAGGTTATCCAAGAAATAGTTTTTAGCCTCATTTGCTAAATGATTTGAATTCAGTATAATCAGGAGTAGATAGGCTAAAATGTGTGTGGGGGGGTATTAAGGGCCTGGAATTGTTCATGTAGTCATTCTTTTCCATTCTAGCTGCCATCTCTATGATTCCTGTATTTTGTATCTGTGCCCAAATCCTTAAAGTCTTCTACACCAGTGTACTGGGCAGGCTGGAAGAAGGAAATGGCTGTGCATGCTAAGCCTTAGCTTCTTTACTGCTCGGAATATTGAACGTATATATTAGGGAGAGCAAGTAAAAATGGACAGGAGGGTTCAATTCCAGAAATTCTATTTATTTTTTGTCCTTTTTTTGAGACGGGGTCTCGCTATGCAGTTCAGGCTGGCCTTGAGCTCACTTTGTAGCCCAGGCTGGTCTCGAACTCGCAACAATCCTCCCACTTCAGTCTCCCGAGTGCTGGGATTACAGGCGTGAGCCACCACGCCCGGCTAATTCCAGAAATTCTTACTTTCAAATCCTTTCAAAAGGCCAGGCATGGTGGTGTATGCCTAATTAGCACTTGGGAGGCAGGAGGACCGCTGGAGTTCAAAGGCAGCCTGGGTTACACAAGTGAGTTCACTGTCAGTCTGCACCACATACTAAGATGCTCAAAACAACAACAAAACAAAAAAATCCTCTCAAGCTACCAATCCACCCTGACAGAGAGCTCTGAGGAGGAGCCCTGGACATTGCAGTGGTCCAGGACTCACTTTGAGTGTAGGCTGTAATAAATGAATACTGGTAAAACCACAAAACAGAAATTTATGAAGAGAAAAAAATAGCAAAATGCCAAATAATAGAGGTGTGTTGTGAAGATATTTAAGACCAAGAAAGGAAATACACAACTAAAAAATCCTATATTGACTTACATAGTAAAATCATCTTCAGAGCTTCATGAAATGGGATAATTTATACATTGACTATATTTTTTCAGGATGCCTTTGTAAATTCTAAAAAAGCAGGTCAAATTATTAACTATTTGGTTGTAGCCAAAGTAACTCTAACCTATAAATTAGATGTATGATATTCATAAGCTAAATATTAATAGTATTAAGATCACTCATAATCAATGTATAACCATAATTATGCTCTTTAACCATAATTATGCCCATTTAATGGGGCTCTAAATTTTGATATGTAAATGGACATAGAATATTTTTAGTAGTTATATATTTGCTTTGAGGACATGGTGAAAAAAAATCTCATACTCATTTGATTTCAAGTCTTTCTCAAGAACAAGATTTCAAAGTGCAGCATGTCTCTATGGAAGAAAATTTCTAGTAGCTTCTACAGGAAATAGTACTTCAAAACCTGAACTCCTCCACAGTGGTGCTGTATTTAATTTACATGTAGAAATTTTAACCCCGAAAAAGATTCAGATATATAAAGTAAATTGGACATTTCTTTCAAGTTTTTGGCAGTGAAAATAGCCAAGTAAGTATTACATAAGGCAAAATGTTTCTTAGATGTACCAAGTCCATATGTCTCTGTAAGAAATAATATAGAGGTTCTACTGATGTTACCAATCTCTGGGATACTTGGACACATAATGTACTCAACAGTTTAATCTTAACCTGCAGGTATTAACTAGATGTGAATTGAAGAAAATAATAATGTTCTATATATCTCTTTGATAAATTTGGAATGGAAACAAACCAGAAATATTAATTAACCCTGCAGTGAAACTAAAATTTCCATAAATTAATTTTTAAAGCAGCATTCTGAATTTTAAGCAGGGTATGTTATTAAGATTTATACTATTTGTCTCATCAAGTTTGACTTGTGAAATGCTAGAGTTATGAACAAAAGCCTTCTGCAAAGTCTCTCTGAGGCAATTGTACACAGGAGAATAATTCTATTCTTAAAATAGAAATGTGACCCAAAGGATAGAACAAAGGCTTTTGGAGAAGGACTCATCACACTTGAAACTAAGGTGCTGATATTTACTATTACAAGACTGAAAGGAAATACTATCTATAAACAATTAACACGTAGCAGGTGCTTATTAATGTTAGTTTTCTCCTGTTCCTTCCCTAGCTGGTAGGCACTAGATGAGCAAACACAACGAAGAAGGGAAGGGCACGGTGCCTTTACACATAGCAGGGAAAACCCTTATCAGAACAATAGGTTCTCTTTTAAGATCCATTAAAATGAGACTGGGAACAACCACTCAGCTCTTGTCTTCTTTCTTAGGGGTATGAAATTTAAATTTATTTAAAAATTAAGTATATTCACTTATTCCTCCATGGATAGATTTATTAGTGAGTTGTCTTCTACGTGGGGTCAGCAGAATTTCTGAAAAATATGGAAAACATTTAACAATATAAGTATTAGTGTATCAATTACATGAGTCTAATACTCCCCACCCCCCACAACTAGGCAGCCTTAGGTGAAATGGAAAGAATTTTAAACCACCATAGACTGAATCTGCTTCCTAGGTACATTTTAAAATGGTTGCTTAGAGACAGGTTTTCTTTCCACATTATTTTAACCACTATTTTTTAATATACTTAATACTGATCTATAGACATAATTATAGTTTTAAAGGTGCAGAATTAATTACTTTTGCTACAAATAAGTGACTTCCTTAGTTCATTTTTATATCTGTCTTCAGCTTCCACAATGACTTTGTGACGATCACACTGGTATGGGCAAGAGTGTAAGAGCTTGGTAAAATTTCGGCTATTCAGGGGTTTTCCTAATGTTATGCAACCTAAAAGAAAACAAATTAAAATAATGCATAGATTTTACAAAATAAATTATCTACTAACAAATCTATGAAAACAAATATCTACATGATAGTAACTGAAGTCACGAACTTAACTATAAAAATTGCACAAAATTCAAAGTCATGCAAAAGAGTGAAAAAAACAAATACATTATAGTAATACAAACACTGGAATACAGGTGTGAACAGACAGCAATAGTATAAAGAAAAACAGTAACTAAACTGGGTGCAGTGTTGCACACCTGTTATTTCAGCTATTCTGGAGACAGAGGCAGGAGGATCTTAAGATCAAAGCAAGACCTTGTTTCAAAATAAAAAAGGTGGGAATATAACTCAGCGGTAGAGTGTTCCTGGATTCAATCCCTAAGCATCACACACACACAAAAGCCAATCATCTTTTATCATTTAAGCATTTTTTAATTAGTACACATTTACAGTATATAATATTTACATTAATCATAGCACATTAGTATACATCATAACACATCTTAATGCTTAAGCATTTTTAAAAATTGTATTAAAAAACGATTTCAAAACAAGATAAAAGAGTAACAATGGCTAATACATTATGTATTGTTATTGTTATTTAAATTAGTTACTCAGAGTACAAGATATAGGGTTTTAAGCATTTTTAAATGGAAAATTGTAAACAATAAGAATAAAGGGCAGAACATGCAAACCACCATATATCCATCTCCCAGCTCCACTAATTATTAACTAATATAATATAGTTAATCAAATTTTGACTATACTATATATACACTGAAATGCTTGCATTAAGGTATCAGTGTAATCTAATATTCAGTGTTCAAATTTCCCCATCAATTCAAAATTTCTTTTTACAGTTGGTTGGTTAAATCATGACCCAAAGTTCATCATTACCTGTG
Source organism: Cavia porcellus (assembly GCF_034190915.1). Taxonomy (NCBI): domain Eukaryota; kingdom Metazoa; phylum Chordata; class Mammalia; order Rodentia; family Caviidae; genus Cavia; species Cavia porcellus. Next base: position 98,970,341 of record NW_026947487.1, read on the forward strand.
TAGTTGATATCTCTTTTGTTTTTATTTTTTACTTGTGTATAGTACTGGTGATTAAACTCAGAGATTCATATACATTAAGTATGTACTTTACCACTCGGTTGCTTCCTCAGTCCTTGAGGTGTGTACTCTGTAAACTGGTAATTAAATCTGCATGAATGATCAGATTCATGTTCAAGTGTTTCTGCTATAATGCCTCACAAGTAGTACTGTGTGCTTTTCACTGCATCATATTAAGAGGCATTCATCTTTTTTTTAATGTCAAAATAGATCAGTAGAGTTGGGTAATGTCAGACACACTATACACGAATTGAAAACAGTATGATTTCTCTAAATTGGGAATGAAAGTGGATGCTGCTACCTCGTTTCTGTTTCACAATGATTTGTATATAGTTCTTGCTTTTTATTGCAACAATCACTAAAAAATTCAGCTTTATAAAGACACAGCATCATTGTGGTAGGTGCAGTGGCACATGGCTGTAGTCCTACCTACCCTGGAGACTAAAGAACCAGAGGATCACTTGACTCAGGAGTTTAAGGGCACCCTTGGTAATATAAGAAGATCCTGTCTATCAAAAATTTAAAAAAGACAGCCAGGGATTTAGCTCAGCAGCATAAGCTCCTACTTGATAAATGTGAAGCTGTGAGTTCGATCCCTGGTACCAAAAAAATTAAAAAAAGACATGGCATTCAGAGGAATGTGTTATAATCTAATGTTGAAATGATGAACTATCTTGAGTTCATGTGCTATCTGAAAGATGGTCATTACTGTTGTATTTATTTTCTTTAACTTAAAATACTATTTAGTACCCTTGTGAATTCATTGCAGAGCTCTGAGGTGTGGGTGATCTATTTGGAAATTGTGGCTTTAGATTCAAGAAAGAAAGAGTTCAAAGGAATGGTAGTCAACAATACAGACACAGAGATGCTAAAGTGCTAAGGTTTTTTTTTTCCCCCATACGAGGTTGTTCTATGTATTCCATGCTGGCTCAAACTCACTGTCTGCCTATGTAGTGCAGGCTGCCCTCAAAATCACAATCTCCCAGTCTAGAGTTCCTTAGTGCTGGGCTTATAGGTGTGCACTACCAGACCTAGTAAGAATTTTTTAAAAATCATTGGTTTTAGAAAGAAAAACAATTTGGTAATGACTGACTTTTATTTTGTTGGTTTATTTATTTATTTGAAATAGTCTCACTATATAGTTCAGGTTGGCCTTGCATTCACTACATAGCATTAGCTGCTCTGGAACTCACAGTGATTCTCCTGCCTTGGGCCTCTGAATACTGGGATGAAAGGTATGTGCCATCACACTTCACAAACCTTTAAGGTTAAATAGCATGGAGCCAGAAGAGACCCAGAAGAGTGAAGTAATTTTGGGCAACAAAAGGCACAGGGATACCTGATTTCAAGCTATACTACAAGCAATAGCAATAAAAATGGCATGATATTGGAATAAGAACAGATACATGGATGAATCAAACAGAACTAAAGATAAATAAACTCCACTTAGACATATCAGTCATTTGATCTTTGACAAAAGAGCCAAAAATAGGCCTGGGGATTTAGCTCAGTGGCGTAAGCGCCTGCCTGGCAAGCATGAGGTTGTGAGTTTGATTCCCAGTAACAAAAAAAAAAAGCAAAAAATGTATGTTAGAGGAAAGAGAGCCAATAGGGTTAGAAAACTGCTTATCTATGTGCACAAGAATGAAACCGAACTTTCATCTCATACCGTATGCTAAATTAAAATTAAAATGGATCAATGATCTAAACATTAAAATAGAAACACTGTATCTACTGGAGGATAAAATAAGTAAAACACTTGATGGCATAAGTATAGGAAAAGATTTTCTAAACAAAACTCCAATTGCCCAAAAAATAATAGGAAGATTATATCCAACACAGGGGATACCAGACTAAAAGCTTCTGTACAGGAAAAGAAGACTCAGTAAAGAGACAACTTCCAAAATGGGAAAAATTTTTGCCAGCTACTCTTCAAACAGAGGACTAATACACAGAATATACAAAAAACGCAGAAGAAACTTAAACCACATAAATTAAAGATTCAGGCAAGAAACAGGTGAAAGAAATAAACACACTTCATAGTGAAGAAATACAAATGGTCAACAAATATATGAAAAAAATCAACATCTCTGGCCATCAGAGAAATACAAACTAAAACATCTTACCCCAGAAAGAAATGGCAATCATTAAGAAATCAAACAATAATAAATGCTGGCAAGGTTGTGGTGAAAAAAGAACCTTTTTTCTTTGTTGGTGGGAATGTAAACTAGAACAACCATTATGGAAATCTGTATGAAGATTTCTCAAGGAATTGAAATTAGAAATTTTGTATGGCCCAGGAATCTCCCTGCTACATATCTTCGCTAAAGAGCTTAAGACATTATACTATAGTGATACATGATACAATGTGATACAATGTTTATAGTAATACAACTCATAATAAATAAATCCTGGAGACAGCCTGTATACCCATCAACAGATGACTGGATAAACAAAATGTGGTATTTGTATATAATGGAATACCACTCTGCTATAAAGAATGACACATTTGGTAGGAAAATGGTTGAACCTGGAAAATATAATGTTGAGTGAAATAAACCAGACACAGACGCTTAAATACTGTATGGTATCCCTCATTTGAGTAAAGTACAAACAAAAAAAACTAAAGAATAGATAGAAGGGCAAAAGGAGATAGATCTCTTGCACTAGGGATGTGGTCCAAGGGGAAAGTATGAGGGGTAAGGAGTAAGAGAAGGGCAAATAAGTAGAATAAACATAGGCCATGTATAGGAACCTCAATTAATGTAAACATTATATGCCGTAACATGTGCTCAGATTAGTAATATCAACAAGAATGAAAAATGGGATAGGGGATAGGAAGGGAAAGCAAGGAGATTTTAAAAAAAAACCTGTGGTAAACACATGTAATTACTCCCCAAGATGACTGTAAACTACATAAAGTGCATACATGTAATAATGAAATAAAAAATTAAAAATGGAAAAATAGTGATACTCATTTCTATTTATTTTTTATTTATTTTTGGCAGAACTGGAGATTCACTCCAGAGTCTTTGAACTGAGCTACATGCCTAGCCTTTTAAAATTGCTTTTCATTTTAAAACAAGTATCTCAATAAATTGCTTTAAGTTACTCACCCTGGGCCAGAAATTATGATCTTCCTGCCTCAGCCTCCCAGAGTGCTAGGAATATGCATGTGCCACCAGATCTGGCTAAGAACAGTGATAGTCTGAGCTAAATGTGGAGGGAGTTCCTTTAATTTTCTCAGTAGAGTGCAACAGTAAGCATGAGCAAGCTAAATATGTGTGTGTGTGTGTGTGTGTGTGTGTGTGTGTGTGTGTGTGTATGTGTGTGTGTGTGTGGTTCCTGCAAACCCAGCACTCAGGAGGTTGGGATAGCAGTACCAATGTTCCATCCAGTCCAGCCTTAGCTTCATGAAGAGTTCAAGGCCAGACTGGGCAACATAGTGAGGCCCAGTTTAAAAAACCAGGAAAAAACCCAACCCAGTAAACATTAACAAAGAAGAAATACTGGGGTATAAAAGAAGAAAAGAGATGGAATAAGTACTGTAGAACACTATAGGGCATGGAACATTATAAACATTTATTATAAAGATAAAAATAGATATTAATACTTAATGCCTGTTTGGAGCATAAATACGTATCTATTTACTTGATCTCTAAAAACATGAAAGATGTTTATTTTGCTCAGTGAAGTTAAATCTACAGATTGCACTAATTGTGACTTAACAGCAGTACAAAGTGATAAATGGGTATTAACTATATTATGTAAACAAATGTTGGGAGTTTGATATAATGCAGGTAGATGGTATTAATTTTAATGCTTTCATGCTCCAGATTGTCATTTCTCCAAAAGAATAAAGTTTAAGTGATAAAGGTAGAACTTCTGTTAATTCTAGTAAAAAGGATTAAGACCTATTATATACATGAACTAACTCCCCATGATGTATGCAATTATGTACTAACAAAAAGAAAAAAAATACTAGCTAAACATATAAAGCCTTGATTACAAAACAATTACAACTTAAAAATATTTACCTGAGCATCTATAATTCAACATTTTGGAACAGTTGTTAGTTGATTGAAAACTGACAACTTCTTTATTGATTATGTCCGAACATAATGTAAATGGATCTGGAAAAAAATTGGAAAACGTGAAATTTTTCATTAATGAGAATGGTCTTAACATTTACAAAATTTATTAACTTTCAATATTTTCATACATTTTAGCTTATTACTACACATCTGATCATCTTGGTAGAAAAACACAAAGATTCTGAACATCAGTAAAAAGTGCTAGAGCCATTTACAACAGAAAGAGCTTACACTGTAGAGAGTAGATACATCAATGTATACTTTTAGCTTTATTGGTCACCTAAATACCTGTTTTCTTGAAGAACAAAAAAAGAATATGTTGAATTATACCTATTTCTGGTAACTGCTCCTTTTTATTCTGGACAATGTGAGCTGGACGTTTAAAAGCATGGTCACTAAAAAATGAAACAAACAACATCACAATTAAAAAAGACAGCAAATTACTAAAAGTAAAGATAAACTGTTTAGGACTAGGTGTGGTGGCATAGCCCTGTAATTTCTCCTACTTGAGAAGCTGAGGTAGGAGGATCTAAAGTTTGAAGACAGCCTGGGAAACTTTGCAAGTAGCTCAGCGGTAGCATACTTGCGTGGCTTGTGAAGCCTTAGGTTCAATCTTCAGTATTAGATAAAACAGCCGTGTGTCTGTGCATGCGTAACTGTTTATATAAGCAGTGTGATTCTGGTGCTTGGTAGGTAAGAGAACTTGGAAGCAAGTTCTCCCAAAATTCACTGCAATAGTTTGGATGTGTTGACCATCCCTCAAAAGTCCACATATAAAAGGTTTTGTCCCCAAGTTGGCACTTTTGGGAAAAGTCTGTGAGCTTTTAGAAGGTGGGATCTTCTAGGAGGTCCTTAGGTCACTAGGTATGTGCCCTTGAAGGAGATCCTGGCCAATTTTCCTCTAGTTTCTTGGCCATGAAGCAAGTAGTGTGCTCACATCAAGATATACTGCTGTTGTCAGAGGCCCAAGAGCAATGGCACCTCATTCCCTCTACTATATTTTGCCTCAAATATCTTTACTGTAATGACATAAAGCTAATACATCTATGAAATTCTTCCAAAGTAGGGTCTGCAACAGTTAAAGCCTTGTTCCTAGAATTGGAGTTATATAAATTTTCCAGGAACAATAGTAATGATACCGGTAGAAACATGGAAGAAAAGCATTATAAAAAGACGAAAGAAAGAGGCCAGGGATTTAGCTCAGCAGCTCAAGCACTTGCCTGATAATCACAAAGTCATGAGTTTGAATCCCCAAAAACAAAACAAAACAGAAAAAGGAAGGAAGGAAGAAGGAATGAAAGAAAAAAAGGAAACAAAATCAGTGGGAGAAAAAAAAGCATGCAGGGGTAGGAAAGCAAAGTATTAATGATAATCATTTAGGATCTACATTTAAAAAATCTTGAAGTAGGTGTGGGATACATCTGTAATCCCAGCTCTCTAGGAGGCTGAGGCAGAGAAAGATCTTAAGTTTGAGCCCATCCTGGGCAATTTAGCAACTTAGCAAGATCCTGTCTCAAAATAAAAAATAAAAAGGGTTGAGGCTATAGCTCAGTGTGAGGGCCTTGGCTTCATTATCTAGTACCATGGGAAGAAAAAGAACCCTTCCTAAGCTGGCCAACTGGTAATGCATAAAGACCTGTAGTCTCAGGAAGCAGGAGGCAGGAGAACTGCCTGAGCCCATAAGTTTAAGACCAATCTAGGCAACACAGCAAGACATTTCAAAAAATAAAACGATTGCCAATATATTTTTGTGTCTGATGAATAAATCCTTAATCAATAAATGTAAGTTTTGATTACTATCACAGTAACAGATAACACAGTAAGAAGAGCTGTACACTGGAAAATAGACAAAGCAATAGCTGTGTTTATAGAAGGCATTTTTATATTTATTTATAGAAGGTACTACCATCAGAGGAAAAAGCATTTAAAAATGTAAGTACCAACAACTCAGTTGATAAAAATAATACTAAAAACACAGTTGAAGTAGTATATTAGTCAGATTTTCTATTTCTGGGACAAAATATTCAACTTTCATACTTTAAAAGAGGTGAAGTTTACTTTTGCTCATAGTTTCAGGGGATTCAATCAATAGTCAAGTTAGCTCCAAGGCAGAGGTATCCTGACAGAAGGGTGTGCAGGAGGGAAGCTGCTTAGTTCATGATGGCCAGGAAACAGAGCAGAGGTCAGTGCCAAAGTGGGAAGGATCCAGGGACCAGACATAGACTCCGAAGTCACTTCCATAACTCACACAGACACACTCAAAGTATGCTTCACTAATCCCCTAGGTGGCTTCAAAGCCAATCAAATTGACAAATACGCCTAACTGTCACAGGTAGAAGTATGAACAACTGTAACGGAAGAGGAAGTAATGGATAGAAGGCTTAGACCACAGGGGAAGAAGGCTGTAGCAAAAGTATACCTCTGTTATACAATTCCCTGAAAAATCAAGTTAAAATTACCATCAAGATCAAAGGGCTTCACTTAGGTTTTCTTTTTTGAGTGTTCTTTCTAAAACTCAAATTTGATTATGTCCTTTAACTTAAAATACTCAATGGCTCCCCTTATCCTGTGAGTTAAAACCAAAAATCCTGAGTAGGATATGCAAGGTCCCTGATGAACTTGTCCATATATACTCATCTAAATTCTTTTGCCAATATTTCCTACTTTATACTACCCCTCAAACCAAATTTTATCATTTTATATCTTCAGTGGTTAATAGTGTCACATACAGTAGCATACAGTGCTTGATAAGTAAATAAATGTACAAGTATTAAACTACACCTTGATTGAGAAACAGAATTCTTTTTGTTAAAAGTCATTTCTTCATGTAGGTTTTGATCACAACTTGAAGTGACTTTATGCAAAGTTTTATTTTGTCCACTGTCAGCATGACACACATTGACTAGATTTGTATTCTTTAACAGTGTCTTGGCTTGGTCATCATTTGCACAAGCTTTAGAAATGACTTCATGGGACTTAGAGCTCCGGAGTTGTCTAGGCTGGCTTTTAACTTTATCTTCTTCTGCTGCGGTACCTCCAATATTGTCTGCAGGATGTTTCAGTGTATCCTGAACATTTATTTTCATGGATGAAATATTCTTGTATTTTTCTCTTTGTATATTTTCCTATAATTAAAAATGATACATTATTTAAATATAATTCATTTCATTATAATCTACATTACATTTTTTTGTGTGTATCTTACTGAAACAGTCTTACTATTTTCAAACTGGCCTACAACTCACTGTGTAGCCCAGGCTGGCCTCAAATGGCAACTCTCCTGCCTGAGTGCTAGGATTACAGGCGTGCACTACAATGCCCAGCATATTTCTTTTAAATAACATACAAAGGCTGGGGATTTAGCTCAGTGGCATAAGTGCCTGCCTTGCAAGCAGGCAGTTGTGAGTTCGATCCCTGGTACCGATAAAAAAGAAAAAGACAAAAAAAAAAAAAAAACCATACAAAAAGCTTATGATCATTGATAGATACATTTAATAAGAGGACACTTTAGGAATAAAAAGGAGTTTATTCAATAAATAGTGTTTGCACAGGTGGGAAGCCATCTGGGAAAATATTGTAGGCATCTCATAATTACATAAAAATAAGATCAAAATTAAGTTGATGAATGAGAAAAAAGATCAAAATATTTAATTTTTAAAATATATATTCTAAAGGAACCATATTTTAATATTCTCAAGAGATGGAAAACTTTTCCAAATATTACCTAAAATCAATAAATCATAAAAGAAAACTACTTAATCATGTAAACATTTTTTTTGAACTGGGTATGGTGGCATGGGCCTGTAATCCTAGCAACTCAGGAGACTGAGAGCGAAGAATATAAGTTCAAGGCCAGTCTGGGCAATTTAGCACAACTGTGTCTTAAAATAAAAATAATAAAGGGATGTGGTTCAAGAGTAGAATTCTTAGCCAGGCTGTGGAGTGTGCCTGTAATCCCAGCCCTTGGCAAAATAAAGCAGAAGGATCTTTGGGAGTTTGAGACCAGCTTGGGCTACAAAGTATGCTCAAGGCCAGTCTGAAAAGCATAGCAAGACCCTGTCTCAAAAAAGACCAAAAAAAAAAAGAGTAAAGAGCAAGAGCTTGCCTAGCACGCGCAGTACTCTAGGTCCAATCCTTAGTGCATGTGCACACATGTACCAACAAACACACAATTTCAAAATCTCTCTGGGAGACCACGACAGACTCACTCAGTGGGAAGAAAGGAGAAGAGCAAAACCAATGGGTATCAAAACACCATGAAATAATAAGGCTACGGATAAGTTTTACCACAGAAAAGTGAGCAACAAGATGAAAAAACAGTTCATAAAACAGAAATACACATAGCTCTTAAGTGAAAAAAAAATCCTCTATCATACATGTAATAAAAGAAATTAATATTAAAGCTACCTAGAGATATCTTTCTCAGATACCCCACTGGCAGAAATAGGGAGTAAGGTAACAGATATTCATGAATGTTGCTGTTAAGAGTATATATTGGTATCATCTCTATGAAGAAACAATATGACAGTAGCTTTCATAAAAAAACTGCACATCTATAAAAAAACCTACAGATTACTTTTAAATGTGTATGATATTAACATTATCAACTAATACTTTAATGGCTAAAAGTTGAAAATAACATTTATCAGAAAGACTGCCAGTATATACATCTATCAGAATACTCTGAGAAATAAAAAGGTGAGTTTCTAGGTAAAAATGAATTAAACAAGCAGGTGTGGTGGCACATGCCTGTAATCCAAGCACTCAGGAGGCTGAGGCAATAGGATCATTATGAGTTTGAGGCTGGCCTAGGCTACACAGTGACTTCAAAGGCCTGGTTGAACTATATAGTGAGGCCCCACCTCAAAAAAAATTAAACATATCTGATTGTGGTTCTCTCAATAAAACCCATTAAATCAACACTTTTAAAAGGACATGAGCCATAAAAACAAGAAACAATGGAAGACAAAATACAGGCAACAAAAATTTCAAAACTGGAAATCAAAGAGGTAAATGATAATCTAGTTAGATTTGGCAAAGTGGATCCAAAGCTGGCAGTGGGAGAATACAAGAAACTATCTAAAATACACTGTGAAATCTTCAAAAGGTTTAAGAATTGGAGTTACAAAGAAACTCTAAAACAGCATTGGGAAACCTATGGCATGCTTTTTATTGTGTGTTTATGACAAAAGATGTTAATGTAGAATTGTTTCTTCTAAACTACAACCTCAGTGTTCAGGTTTAATAGCAGCGCTGGCACACTGTGATAAGTAAGTGGGTTTGGGTAGTAATTTGGCACTTTGTCTTTAACAGTTCACCATCACTGCTCTAGAAGGTAGGGTGAAGCTGTAGGTAAGACCAAGACTGGAATAAAGTCTTTCATAAGCAGCTGGATTACTAGATCTCATTCTCCATGTAAACTCACTTAACAGTCAGTTAAATGGTATCAGAGGGACCTCCCTCTTGTACTTCCTTCCCAAGGCTGGAGGCGCCAGTCCAGCCTTGATACAGTCTCTGCCCTGCAGGACTCCAAGCAAAGATGTCAGAATGCTATACAAGAAACAAAGACTGAAAGTGGGTACGGTAGTGCAGGGCTGTAATCCCAGCACTTGGGAGGGAGGTTGAGGGAGGACCTCCCAAATTTATAATCAGTCAGAAATACAAATGGCTGCTGATACGTACTACTAAAGTTAGGGCAGTCTTGTAAGACTGAGCCCTACCTAACCTGTGAGGTTCTTTGCTAACTCCAGGAGTTAATTTCAGAATTTAAACATCTTAGCAGTGGCAGAGATAGATTGCTGGTTCAGAAAAACTGTGCACACCTGCTATGACAAGGATGAAACTTGAAGACATTATGCTAAATAAAATAAGCTATACACAAAGAGACAAGTTACACCACTACTTATAGGAAGGCCCTAAAATATCAAATTTGTAGAGACAGAAAGTGGAAGAGTAGTTAACAGGGATTAAAGGAAAGGGATAATAGGAAGTTACTGTTTAGTGAGTGCAGAGTTTCAGTTTGGAATGACCAAAAAGTTCGGGTGACTTACACATACTTAAGTATCCCTAATAACATTGGATTATACATTCAAACATGGTTAAAATGATCAAGTTTATACATATTTTTACCATTTTTTAAAAAGGAATGAAGTTCTGATACATGCTACAACATGGATGAACATTGAAAACATTATGCTAAGTGAAAAAAAGTCAAATCCAAAAGCTACTGTTTTTTCCCCAACCTTGAGGACTGAACTCTAGGTCTCCACACTGAGCTGCATCCTCAGATCTTTTAAAATTTTTTTCTTTTTAAAAATTAATTGTGGGCTGGGAATTTAGCTCAGTGACTCAAGCACTTGCCTGGTAAGTGCAAGGTTGTGAGTTCAATACCCAGTACCAAAAAAAAAAAAAATTAATTGTATGTATGTACGCATATATTTATTTATTTGACAGGCTCTCACTAAGTGGCCTGGGCTGGGCTGGAACTTGTCATGCTCCCACCTCAGCCTTTCAAAGTATTGGAATTACAGGAATGCACCAACGTGCCTGGCAGCGCTACGTACGTTCTGATTCCATTTTGTTTCCATATTTGTTTCCAAATATTTAGAAACAAAAGTAGACTAGTGGTTGCCAGGGAGTAGGGTTAAATGGTTGCATGATACTGTGAATGTTCTTAGTGCCATGGAGTTGCATATTTAAAAATAGTTAAAATGGAAAATTTTATGTTTTATATATATATAGATGTATATATCAGAATTTAAATGAATCATAAAATAGTTTGCTAAACACACTTAATTGTACACCACTAGTGGGTGAATTATATGATATATGAATTACATCTCAATGGTGCTAGTTTAAAAAAAGAATGAAGTAGTAATATATACAATTCAGCAAACCTTGAAAACACTGGAAAAAGTCACTCACAAAAGACCACATATTACATGATTCCATTTTTATGAAAAATTCTGAGCAGGTAATCTTATAGACAGGAAACAGATCAATGATTGCCAGGGGCATACAGAAGATGACTGCTAAAAGGGCAGTTTCTTGGGGTGGTGAATATTTCTAAAACTCATTGCAGTGATAGCTGCATAATTTTCTAAGCATACTAAAACCAGTGAGTCATATATTTTAAGTGGTATGGAATATGAATTATATTTCAATAAAGCCACTACCAAAATGTATATATTCACATATATATTCATAAGTATATATACATATAGCAAGAATTTAGAGTTGCTTATACTAGTATTAAATATATTAAATAGGCTAAATAGGTTAGCCTACTTACCTAAATATTAAATATAACCTAAATATCCATCAATAAAAAGTACTGGTTTATAGCACATCTAAAATACTGGTTAATACTTAGTTTTTAATCCAGTGTTCAATTGTTATGTTGAATGCAATATTGACTATATGTTGAACCAGTATCAATGATGTAAAATATATATAACATGAAAATTTTAACTATTTTTAAATATGCAATTTTGTAGCTTTAAGGACACTCACAACCTTGTGCAACCATTAGCCCCAGCCTCTGGTAACCACTGCTCCACATGGAGATACACACACACACACACACACACACACACACACACACAGAGTTATGAGCCACACAATGATGTTTCAGTCAACAACAGACTACATATGACAGTGGTTCCATAAATGAGTTGAAATATTGCTATTACCTAGTAACACTGTACCCATCATAACGCAATGTATTACTCATGTTTTTGTAGTGATGCCACCATAAACGAACCAACTGTATTGCTAGATAAAAAGTACAGCAGGTACAATTATGTGTAATATGTAGTACTTGATAATAACAAATGACTGTGTCACTGGTTTACATATTCTGACAATTTTAGAATATATTCTATTCATTAAAAAAACCAAATTCACTATAAAACAGTGTGGTGTTTTAGATCAGCAGCATCCTCACACATCTTTTTACTGCATCCCTTTTTCTTCTTCAGGGTGGCCACTGAATGTAGAGCCTTTGCACTGACTACAACCACAGCCCTTTTAAATTTTTTATTCTCACAGGGTCTCACTAGGTTACTCAGGCTGAGCTCTAACTTGCAGTGCTCTTGCCTCAGCCTCCCAGTGCTGGAATTATAGGTGTGCGCCACCACAACTGGCTCTACTGTGTGTCTTGATTGCATCAAGAGGCCAAATCAAGTAACTGTATAGGTGTACTGACATTCTGCTGTTCTCACAATGATGAAGCTGTTGTGTGGATGCATTTCTTAGGATGTATCTGTCAAGTGACATATGATTATGCCTGCAAGTATTTATTGGGTGTGTATATCTGAGGTTGGGTTGACAGGGGGAGTGCTAGATCTCATAGCTCTTATATTTCACATCATTTCATTCATAATTTTTGCTTTACAAATATTTTTTGTCTATGTCCAAGATGTTTTCTCATGTATTACTACTAAAATTTACATTTAAAAACATTTTTAAAAAATAACTTGGGAAGAAGAAAATATTTTATACCCTAACCTCTAATGTTAACAGTATCTGAAAAAAGTTCTATATTCTTTGAAACAAAGAAGCCAACCTTATTTTCTTCTCTTTCAAGCAGGTCTATTCTGTGCAGGATTTCCTTTGCAGTCTTCCGGTGCTCTTTAAGATTCTTTTCTGCTAAATTTATATCCTTTAATTGTTCTGCTTCATTTTCATCAAAAGAGTACTCTCCTAGACTTAGAGACAGTTTCTCGGCTTTATAATATGAAGGGAAAAGGATGGGTTTTTACATTACTAGAAATGTAACATTTTAAGGACAATCTCTGCCCCACCTCACCTCTTGTCTAAATTTCATTCATCTAGGTTAAGTATACTAAATACAAAGGAATGAGAGGCCAGGGACTCAAAAGTCATAAATTAAGACTTTTCAGAATTACAAGAAAAAAGAACAACATGAAAATGTTACTCTGGACACACAAATACCTTTAGGAATATGGATATTGGTTTAACGTAGGGTATTTTGTTGTTTTTAATGCAAGAGATTGAAGCCAGGCACTCACACATGGTAAGCATGTGCTCTATCACTCAGTAACATCTTCAGCTACAAAGTAATTATTTTTAAAAACAGTATTCATGAAGTGGTTCTTTCCTGTATCTTTTAAATGTTTTAAAAAATATATTGCCCAAATTTGTATTCCACAAAAACAATCTTCATAATGGCTACACCCTCTGTGCTTCTGCCACATTAGTCATCAATTCCCTGAATGCACCCAGCTCCTTCCTGTCACCAGCCTTTGCTCCTCACTGCTGCTCAGGCTCATCACTCACCCATAATAAATAGCCTTCTTTTGCCTTTTTACTTTCTTCCAAAGACATTTCTAAGTCTAGGTCTGATTCCTTTGTTATAAACTCTCAATCACCGTAGCCCATCTCTTCATAACCCTGTGTCTTTTTGTTGTTGTTTGTTCTGATTTTTTTTTTTCCTCATCCAAAGATTCAAATGTTCTGACTTTTTGAGATAGGCTCTCACTCTGGTCCAAGTAAGCCTTGAATCTGCTATGTAGCTCTGGATGTACGTGAACTTTTTTTTTTTTTTTTTTTTTTTTTTTTTTGTCTTTTTCTTTTTTATCGGTACCGGGGATCCAACTCATGACTGCCTGCTTGCAAGGCAGGTGCTTATGCCACTGAGCTAAATCCCCAGCCCCCTATACGTGAACTTTTTTGATTCTTCTGACTCAGCCTCCATGTGCTGGGATTACATGTGTGCCCTAGCATCCTGGCTTCCCTCAAGTCAATTTATAGTAATATATAACCTCATTCTAAAAATTTTATATTGGTGTATATTTATGTAGTTAAACTAAGCTGAGTACATGTTTTTATAACTGTATTCCCAATGCCCAGCACACTGCCTACCACATAACATTTTAGCATATTTTAAATAAATATGTGAATGTCTTATATATTATGATTTAGTAATAAATTACTCTCAATTCTTATATCCTAAAAACTAAATCTGGCCACATGGCACAAAATAAGTGAATTCTCTCTACTGTTGCTATTTGTACATGCTGAAAGTACCCCAGATTTTATATCTAAATTATATACTCTGTTTTTCAAGTATAAGAAGAACCTGGAGGCTAACAGGACCTGGCTTATTGGAACAGATATAAATTCTTTTTATAAACTATAGTTGCCATTTTCTTATATAAAAGTAAACTTACTAATTTTTTTGCAGTTGTGAAGCACAAAAGTGGCAGCTTTGTTTAGTTCCTCATTCTGAGATTCAGTTAAAGCTTGTATCATGAGTGGAAGACCATTGTTTTTAAAAAGGTCATACTGATTTTCCTCTGGAAAATATATGTAAAGTTAAAATAGAAGACAACTATTTCATTGTAAACTATGAGGCAATAATCTTCGGGATAATCACATAGTTTTAATTTTTTAAAAATAGAGAAATAAGTAATAATTTCTGAGATGTAGCCAAATTACTCTTTTTTTTTTTTTTTATTGGTACCGGGGATCAAACTCACAACCGCATGCTTGCAAGGCAGGTGCTTATGCCACTGAGCTAAATCCCCAGCCCCACAGATTACTCTTAACCATGCGTCACTAAGAATAACCAAACTAGGGCTAGGGAGATAGGTCAGCAGCACAGTGCCTGCCTGGCAAGCATGAGGTCTTGAGTTCAATTCCCAGTACAAAAAAAAAAAAAAGTGAACAAACTGCCCTTACTTGGTTTGAAAAAAGGTACAACAATCATATGTGGTGGTACATGCCTATAATCACACCACTTGAGACACTGAGGCAGGAGGACTGCTGCTGAGCACAAGACCAGCCTGGGCTACATAGTGAGTTAAAGGGCAGCCTGTACTACAGAGTGAGACTCTGTCTCAAAAAACCAAAAAGCAAAAAAAAGGAGTAGGAGGATGAGGAAACAAGCACAGAGCATAGGGAGGTAGCTATTACAGTAATCTTGGTGAAAGTGCCCAGAGTTGAGTGCCTAAATTAAGAGGGTAACACAGGCAATGGATAGAAAGTGATAAAAAAGGACAAAAGGAGTAGAACCATAATTCTTAACGACCAACTGAATACAATGAATGAAGGAGGATGCAGAATTAAAATAACTCGTTGGGTCCTAAATGCCTGGGAGAAAGAAATACTTTAATGACTAAGTCATACTTTCATATAACCACAGGGAAAAAAACCAAACATATATTTTACTACTGTTTTAATAAGCACACTACATAAACCCATACTTAACCACAATCCTCTGTGCAATGACCAAGAGCAAGAATGATGCTAAATTTTTCTGTTGAATCCAGACTTTCATGAGGCAGTAACGCCAGAAGTTTTGAAACAATGCAGTACTTGGACAATACCACTCCAAAAGTAGCTATTAGTATAAAACAGAAAAAATAGTAAGTACAATTTAAAACTTATAAATATACATATGTTTTTCAGCCCTTATCCAGAAAGAGTATTAAATATATAATATCTAATACACATATATAATATCTAATATATATGAGCACATATGTGTTAATATAAACTCATTGTAATAAGATGGCTTACTATAATAATCCCCCCAAAGCGATTTTTTTTTTTTGGTACCAGTAATCAAACTCACATCTTTGCACTTACTAGGCAAGTGCTGGGTCTGCTCAACTAAATCTCTGGCCCCAAAGCAAGTTTTTGGTTCTGTACAATGATGTAAATGCAAAGTAATACCATCTTCTTAAAAGCTGAGTATATTCACTTTTATCTTACACATCTCTTCTTATCCACATTGGATACTAATAGCAAAGACCTATCTACATAATCAAATCCTGCCTAATATTAAAATAGTCTCTTAACTGATCATGGTTCTGCTGATGTTGGTTTTTTTTTTTTTGAGACAGGGTCTTGTCAGGCTGGCCTGAACTCGAGGTAATCCTTCTGTCTCAGGACACCCAAGTGCTAAGATTATAGGCATGAGCCATCATGTTCAACTTGTGCTAATGTTAAAGATACAATCAAACATAATTAACTGGGGTCTCCCTATGTAATTCAGGCTGGCCTTGAGCTCACTTAGTAGCCCAGGCTGGTCTCAAACTCGCAAAGATCCTCCCACCTCAGCCACTGGAGTGCTGGGATTATAGGCCTGAGCCACCACGCCCAATTTAAGAATTCCATTATTTTAAGCCATCTTCGCCTCATAGGACTTTTACTAGAGTTCACCCAGAGTCTAACAATATTGGTGCCAAGAATAGGTTTGTGGATTCCTTAAAGGATTTTGCCTTGATAAATTTTCTCTCTGGAGCTAAGCACATAACAGGCACTCCATCACTACTTTTTTTAAACTACTTTTTCAGTTATTTGTGATTGCCAATAGAGTCTTGTATTATAAAGATTTACAGATTATCAAGTTAGACTTGGAGTCAGAAGGCCTAGATATGAACTCATAGGAAAATTATAACTTCCATGATGTGGGGAAAGAAATTTCTAAAGTTCCTTTCCACTTGATGAGAAGCTTAAAGTCTAATTTATCGTAGTGTTTAATCTATCTTTTCAACACTCACCATGCTGAACGCAAACAAAATTCAGTTTTAAAAAACTAACAAGAATTTTTCACTCACGATTATCAGCAATACATGCATCCATTGTCTTTGTAACCATCACTGCAAGCTTAGCACTGGAAGGAGTCTTGTGTGAATCAGATTCCAGCTGTACAAGAACTTGAGACAATATATCCAGTCCACCCACAGATATAAAGTATTTCTGAACATAAGCTTAGGGAATAAAATAGCAGAACTATTAGTGTCAAACAAGGCCAGCATATGATTTCATTCAATTAATGTGCACCAAATATACCATTAACTAGACTTTTCAAATACTTACTAAAAGTCCCAAAATTAAAGAATTAAAAAATCTAATCTTTATCTGTGCATTAATATAGTTTTAAAGAATAGATTCATTCATGTAGGTTAGTATTAATTTTTTGTTGTTGCTTTTTTCAGACAAGGTCTCACTATACAGTTCAGGCTGGCCTTAAACTCAGCATGTCCCCCAGGCTGGCTTTGAACTTGTCACTACATTCCTATCTCAGCCTCCTGAGTGCAGAATTACAGCTATGTGCCACCATGGTTGGCTGCTTGGCACTGAAATTAACAAACTGTTGATTTTCTGAATTCCAGCATAACTTATTCCGTGGATTGCTAAAATCTACAAAAGGGCAAATTATTAACTGTTTTAAAACCACATATCTCACTGTTCTATTTACATGTAATTCTTTCTACTTTAAGAAGATTATTACTGAGCAATATTTTAAGCACAGGTCCAGTGACAGACACATGTTTTTCAAGTCTAAAGCCTTTGTTCCTTGTTGAAATGATTCTGATGGGGAAATATTCCACAGGTCTATAGTTAATAGTCTTCATAGCCCTTATCATAGAAATCAGATTATATAAAATAAATATGTGGTCTAGTTATAATTCTGCCACAAATCTGTTTTTCCAGGTTAGCCTAGTTCTACAAATTAAAGCCAAGATGATTTAAAAGCAAAAATCATCCAGGCACAGAGCCACACATCTATAATCTCAGCTACTAGGAAAGCAAAGGCAAGGGAACTGAAAAATTCAATGGCAGCCTGGGAA
This sequence comes from Cavia porcellus, assembly GCF_034190915.1. Taxonomy (NCBI): domain Eukaryota; kingdom Metazoa; phylum Chordata; class Mammalia; order Rodentia; family Caviidae; genus Cavia; species Cavia porcellus. The sequence continues at coordinate 98,988,096 of NW_026947487.1, forward strand.
ATTTAGCAAGAGGCTAAAATAAAGTCTGGGGAAATAGTTCATATTAGAGAACTCCCAGATTAATCCCCAAGATCATACACAAAAAGGCAAGAATTAATTTGCATATTGCTCAACAAAACAAAGATATTAATAATCTACAAATATCACATCACAAATTTTATACACCTGAAAAACTGTAAGGAAACATTATTTAAGGATAAGCAAACATTTCCAATATTACAGAGACTCCAAAACAGCTTCTTTACTAAAATGTATTTTATGGCAAGTGCAAGATCCTGAGTTCAATTTCTAGTACCCATCCCCAAACAAATAAATATATAAATAAAATAAAAATAAAGGAGTTTGGCAAGTGCAAGATCCTGAGTTCAATTTCCAGTACCCATCCCCAAACAAATAAATATATACATAAATAAGATAAAAATAAAGAAGGAGTTTGTTTTGGAGAGTATGGGCTCAAACTCAGTCTTACGTATGGTACAGAAGAGCTCTATCACTGTGCTATACTCTTAGCCCCACAAAAAGTATGTGTTTTTAAGTGCTTAGGTGACAATCGCCCTGGATTATAAAGATCCTTGGTTACAGCCTAAGCAACAAAATTTCAGGCTTATAAGCAAAATATTCTAGTTCATATTGGTATATTAAAGATTTCAGATTTCTTCTAATTTGTATTTTATACCAGCTTGCTGAGAATAATGAAATCCTGTGATTATTCCTCAACTGAGTTGTCATTTAGAAAAACAGGAAATGTCAAGATATTATGCAAATAGATCCCAATTATTAGAATTTCAGAGATATAATATTCTGCATGTAAAACCTGAGTATTTGTTTTAAATACCTGAATACAGATATAAATCAGCAATGTACCAAAGTTCCAATTGGTACATATCTTTGCCTCATTTAACATTATCAGTCTTTTTTACTTTTACTTATGCTAGTAGGTGGGTTGTAGTGTCTCAGAAGCATTTTAGCTTGAATTTTTCTGATGACAATGCTTTTAAGCATTTTTCAAGTGTTTATTTATATTCACATTTTCTTTGCACAGTATCTGTTCAAGTATTTTGCCTACTTTTATTTTGTTGTGCTGAGGATCAAACCCATACCCCTGTATATGTGAGGCAAAGGCTCGCTCACTGAGCCATACCCTCAGCCCACTGCACATTTTTAAACTGTTAGCTAAAGGGCTTTGCTATTGAGCTACACCCTGAGCCTGCGGCCCACATTTTAATCATTAGGCTGTTTTTATCTGATAGTTGTTTTCAAGAGCTCTTTACATATTCTGTGTTCAAGTTATTAATCAGATATACATTTCTCAAATATTTCCTCCCAGTCTATGGCTTGACTCATTTTAATAGTATCTTTTAAAGATCAAAAGATCTTAATTTCAGAGAAGTTACATTTATCATGCTTTTTGTGTTGAAGAAATATTTATCAATACCAAGTTGTGAGGATTTTCTATGTTTTTTATCTGGTTTTATATTTTTTATTCTTATATTTAAGCCTCTAAGTCATTTTAAATAATATTTTTCATATTATGTGACATAAGGGTTGAAATTCATATTTCGCATATATTATTTTTTTTCTAACCTATTAGTTGAAAATACTATCTTTCCCCCCACAGAATTCCCATGACACCTGTAATGGTTCGGATTTTTTTTTTTTTTTTTTTGGTACTAGGAAACCGACTCATGGCCTGAAGCTTACAAGGCAAGTGCTTGAGCTGCTGAGCTAAATCCCGGCCCAATGGTTTGGATCTTAAATGCACCTCAAAAGTTCATGTATGGAAAGGTTGGTCCTCAGTGTAGAAGTTTTCAGGTGCCAGGCCTTTGGAAGGATGAATCTATTCACAGATTCATAGCTCATTGGGTTTTAGGGGAAGGACTGATTATAAAAGAAGTTCCCTCTTTCTGCCTCCCAGATATCACGAGATGGGCAGCTGTGCTCTACTTCATGGTCCCTGCCGTGACGTAGTACCTTATCACAAGCCTAGAAACAACGGGACCAAGTGACCTGGACAGAAGCCTCTGAAACTGTGAGCCAAAATAAATCTTTCCTTCTTTAAATTGACCTTAATACAACACTCTTGTAAAAAATCAGTAACCATATATTGTATTTATGAGCCTATTTCTGGGCTACATTATTTCGTTGATCTAAATGTTTATATCTACACCAAAATTTTCTGATTATAGATTATTACTGAAATCGGGTAATAGAAGTTCTACCATTTTAGGGGCTGGGGATTTAGCTCAGTGGCATAAGCACCTGCCTTGCAAGCAGGCAGTCGTGAGTTCAATCCCTGGTACCGATAAAAAGGAAAAAGACAAAAAAAAAAAAAAAAGTTCTACCATTTTGTCTTTTTTCAAAAACAGTTTATTATTTTATGTTCATTGCATTTCCATGTAACTTTTAGAATCACCACACCAGAAAAGCCTGCTGGGATTCTGATTGCAAAATGCCAGAAAGCTAGAGATCAATTTGAGAAGTGTCATTCTTACAATGCTGAGTCTCAAAAATTCATGAGCATTATATATCTCTCTTTACTTATTTATTATTTTTGAGACAATTTCACTATGCAGTTCAGACTGACCTTGAACTCATGTTGTAGCCTAGGCTAGCCTTGAACTCACAGCTATCTTCCCACTTCAACCTCCTGTGTGCTGGGATTACTAGTATATGCCACCACATCTGGCTTCCTTTTGATTTTTTTTTTTTGGTAGCAGGAATCAAATTTATAACCTCACGCTTGCTGAGTTATCCCTAGCCTGATATTCTTTATTTCAGTAATATTTTGCGGTTTTCAGAACACACAGTTGCATCATTCACTGTAACAAAATACCTAAGATAAAAACTCATGGAGGCAAGGTTGATGTTTTGGCTCAGTTTCAGAAATCTCAGATCATGATCAGTTAGCTCCATGATCAGGTGGCTCCACTACTGCAGCAAAGCAGTGTAATCATGATGCAAACGTATGGCAGAGGAAACTGACAACTGGGAGGCACACAGAGAGAAAAGAAGGGGCATGGGTCCCAATATCCACTTCAAAGGCAGACCACCAAAGATGTAACTTCCTTCCACTAGACCCATCCCTTAAAAGTTGTATTACTTTCAAATAGTGCCACATACTGAAGACTTCAGTGAACCTTTGGAGAACACAGAAAAAATACAACACAGGAATTGCAAATACTTCATTAAATACTTCTATCCCTAAGTATTTACCTTTTTGTTTTTATTGTAAAAGATTATTTATATTTCTAATTATTTGTTGCAGTATTCAGAAGTAACTGACTTTGTATAAACTGCTATAACCTTATGAAACTACTAGTTCTAATAGTTTTAGATTTTCTACCTAGGCAATCATGTCACTTATGAAAAAATAATTATTTCTTCTTTCTGTTCAACTTAACTTCATTTTCTTGTTTTATACTGGACACCCAGTAAAATGTTAAAGTAGTGAGAGTAGCATTCCATTTTTCCCAGTCTTATGTAAAAGGACTAGGTCTTTCATCATCAATTATATAAACTGTAGTATTGTATAGAGGCCCTTCATCATGTTAGGGAAGTTCCCTTCTAAGTTGACAGGAGTTCTTATCATAAGTGTATTTTGAATTTTTAAACACTTTTCCTGCATTTATTGAGATAATATATAGTTCTTTTTTTTTTTTTTTTTTTTTTTAGTTTGTGAAGGTGGTGACTTTTCTCATTTTAATTTCTAATTTAATTTTTAATCTTGTACTCCTAGGATAGATGCTACTTGGTCATAATGTATTATCCTTTCTCTGTATTGTTAGACTCAATTTGTTAATATTTCACTAAGCACTTTTTTTGTTGTTTTTGTTGTTGAGACAAGGTCTCACATGTAGCCCACACTGGTTTTGAACTTCCTACATAACCAAGGTTAATACTCATTAAGAATTTTTATTTCTATGTCCATAAGGGATAATTGCTTGTAGTCTTCTTACAATGTCTTTTTTTGGGATCTGGTTTAGGTATAGCACATAATGCACTATAGAATGTGATGGGAAGTGTTTCTTCCATTTTTATTTCTACAAACAATTTACATATAACTATTTATTTTTTTTCTAAGACTTTTTTGTAGAATTCACCAGTAAAAATCAATAGGGCCTAGAATTCCCTGTGTATTGAGACACAATGTATAAAAATGAAGTGAGGGTTAAAGATGGCAGATCAGTAAGCAGTAAAATACAGAGCTTCCCTGAGAGAAATAGTTCAGATGCCTGAATAAAACATACTGGAGAAGACCAGACGGAGGAAAATGGATCCTCTTGATCCAGGAAGAAACTAAAGGGAAAGGAACCAGTCAAACTCTTGGTTGTAGAGAAACCATCAGAGCTGCCCAGATTCATGGCCACAACACTCTTGCTACAGCTGCCCAGACTCGAGATCGTGGTGCGATGGCCAATGGAGCCCCAGTTGCGCTGAAGTTGGGGGGTCGGTGAGCCCAACAGAGAACAGAGCCAGTGTGGAAACCTGCACTAACCCGCTGTGAGTGCTCAGAATGACCCTCCCACGGAAAAGGGGTGACCAACTGGACGACATACTGGAATTGGGCAGGACAGGCACAAACAAGGAACAGCAGTGACTTCAGTTGGTTGCTCCTTGCCCAGAGCAGACTGGTGGGATCTGCTTGGACTGGGTCATACCCCTAGCCGGGACCCAAAATTGTCCCTGAACATGTCCAGAACTGGTTCTGTACACAGCACACACTAAAGTGGTGAAGGCCCCCACTGGTGGACTGGCTCAGAGGGGAGGGGACAGCATACAGTGCCCCTGCTTGCACCTCAATGACCAATAGCAAACTCCCTAGCGAGCGTGCTTCTAAAGAACCATAGCCAACAAGAAAAGGGGCTAGGACCTCCACTATACACCTGTATGGAAACAACAAGAGAAAGAAATAAGAAAAAGCTCCCAGCCCCCAACTCAGTGAATGTTGATCCAGGAGAGGTAAATACAGAAGAGATTGAGGGCAGCAAACATGCAATGTCAGACATGGCATCAGCTGACATAAAGAGATATCTTTGTGACATCACAGACGAGCTCAAAACAAATATTAATTCAAGTAAAGCAAGATATAAGAAGATTAGTAAAAGAAATGCTAAGAACCTCTCAAGAAGACACAGATGGAAGAATGGAGGAACACAAAACAAGAAGAGAAACATTCAGTGAATATAAAGAAAATCTATAATACATAAAACAGATTCTAAGAGATTACCAGGAAATTAAAAACTCCATCGAAAGCTGGAAAAATTGCCTGACAGAAACTAGAGATAGATTAACAAAACTTGAAGATAGGTTTGCAACGTATGATCATGAAAGGAAAGTTCTCTTACCAAAAAAAAAAAAAGGAAACAGGCAGCAACAATACAAAGGCTAGAAGATGACAAGAGGATCTATAACTTAAGAATAAAAAATGTGCGTGAAGAAGCATAAACACAAATGAAATACAAAGGCTATTCACAGAAATAATTAAGGAAAAGTTCCCAAGCATAGGAAAAAGAAATGATATTCAGATAAATGAGGCATACAGAATTCCAGCCACCTACAACCAAAACAGAGCTACACTCAGACATACAATAATCAAGATCCCAGAAATTCAACATAAGAACAGAATATTAAAAGCTGTCAGAGAAAAGAAACAGATCACCTATAAAGGAAAACCCATCAAAATCACGACAGACTTCTCGACACAAACCATCAAATCAAGAAGAGCTTGGAGTGAAGTATTCCAAGCCTTGAAAGAAACAGCCCAGACTGATGTAGCCTGCAAAACTGTCTCTCAAAATTAATGAAGAAACAAGATGCCTCCATGACAAAGAGGAACTGGGAGAGTTCATGACCACCAATCCAACCCTACAAAAAAGACTGAAGAACATTCTAGAGAGAGAGAAAAAAAATACCAGGATTTCAGGAACAGTGGCAGAGAGGCTTCAATGAACAGGGCAACAGTGGAATGAAGGAGAAAAGTAGACAACCAATGGCAGAAAAATAGCATAGCAAAAATGAGGCAAAGAAGGTTGGCTATAATCTCTAACACAGATGGCCCTGATACACTAACAAAAAAGAAACACAGGCAGAGTAGACCAGGAGATGGGGTCCATTGAGATGCTCTGTATAGGAAATACAATTAACCTGAAAGAGGGTTTACGGACTGAAAGTCAAATATGAGAAGACAATGCTGTTACAGGAAACCAGGGAGAAATAGAGGCAACTCAACCAGCACCTGCAGATAGGGTGGAAAAGACATGATACTTTTGTGCAATATAGAACTACTCAGCTATAACGAAGTAAAACCTTGAGGCTTTTGTAGATAAAGGAATACAACTTGAGATCAAACCCAGGAGTGAGAAGGTTCGGAACCACTTAGGTAAATAGAAGGTTGCCCCCCTAATCTAAAAACAGAGGGAGTTGGTGGGACCCAAAATGCGCAGTATACCCTGTGGGAATGAAAAGGGGAGGAATTGTCTAAAAAGGAAGGCAGAGGATATTGTTAATAGTGTATTTAAAATCCACATAATAAAAAATAATAAAAATAGTGGATTTAAAATCCACATTATTCTCACCACTCTGAATATACAGATTATATTCTGTTCCAGTTTGTGTACTTGTACTAGATTTGAGGGCATAGACAACTAACCCAAAAATAGCAGAATATATTACGGTAATCATCCTTACTTTCCTATTAACTTAATCTGAAGTCCTGTATAACTTACACTGTCTTATTATGACTGATCTTTTTTAAATGTTAGATTGTTAGATTGCTGTTTTGTATTGATTGATTTTATTTGAATCTGTTATGACTGATAGTATCAAGTCTGAGAGCATAGGCAACTACACAGAAGATGACAAGATTCACTACGATACTCACTCTGGTTTGATTTTTACCTGCTTTTGAAGTCTTGTAATGTCTCCAATGTTTTGTTTTTATTAATATTGGTATGTATTACTATATTCAATTATACTATGCCTGATGATATAGACAATTCTACGGAAGATAACAAGAGACATAGTAACCATTGTAGGTCACCTTGTATTGCGGTTTTATGACTTTTTCATTTCATTTTTTCTAGGAATTTGTTCTATTTTCTAGGAATTTGTTCTGTTATACAGAGAAGGATAGATATACATGTAGAGACTCATGCATGCGTAGAACTTATAAACAGTTTATGAGAACTGATTATATAATGCATGATGAAATGCACAACTACTTTGAAGAAAAAGACACTAAGGTACCCAGTGCTGATTCTGCAATGTCATGATGTGAAATCCAGCAATACTATTATTCTTTGTTCAGAGTGATTTTAGTCTGTTTTGTTTTGTTTAATTTCAACATATGTGAAAGTATGGACACCTATTTTGAAGAGAATGAGAGACACTATGACAGCATTGTTGATTTCCTTATTGTCTGACATTGAAGACCTAAAATGCTTTCATCATTCTGTTTGGATCAGTTTTATTCTATGTTGTTTTGTATGAATTCACTGTATATGAAGATATGGACAACTATTTGGAAGAAAACAAGAGACAATATGATAGTGAAGATCTCTGGTTGTCTTGCTTTGAAATCTACATCTCTCACATTGCTTTCTTGTGTTCTGTTTTGTTGTGTTTAATTTTACCCTCTTTAAAACAAAATTGAAAAAAAAGAGATAAAATGTATATTTCCTTAATGCAAATACATGTAACTTGAGCATCTTTTGAGTGAACTTTGGTAATTCATATTCTGCAAAGCATTTGTCCAATTCATGTAAAGTGCTAAATTTTGTAGTATATTATTTCTATTTCATTATCCTTTTAGTATCTGTTAAGATCTATGGTGATGTCAGAGCTTATATTGATATTGCTAATTTTGGTCTTTATCAGTTATTTGAGGACTTTTAGTTATTTTTACTTATTTCTAAATTAATTTCTGTGGTTACAGCACACACTCTGTGACTTTTTACTTTTGCTATCTAGTTGCTCTACTTTTGAGGCTACGTGGGAAAATTAAAAAGCTATGTTGCTTTCACTATCTTCCAACATCCTCCCAATAATACTCATTCTTAAGGTTTTCCTATCTTCAAAAGTATAAATGCGGGGCTGGAGATTTAGCTCAGCGGCATAAGAGCCTGCCTTGCAAGCAGGCAGTTGTGAATTCAATCCCTGGTACCAATTAAAAAAAGAAAAAAAAAGTATAATTGCATCTCAATTGAGCAAATTAGAATAAAATTAACTTATTAATTCAATTAGTTCATTAAATACTTTTCATTTATCTTTAAAATGCATTTCAAGTATTACCTCCTAGAGTGTAAGTACTTACTGTTATTTGCAAGAGTAAGTCCAATAAATGAGCAAATAGGGCGAATTATCTCAGGTTTCATGCAATTTATTAGCCACTCATTAGCATGTGGAAAAAGTGAACAGCAAAACATTTGATTCTCATCTGCAAGGAGATTAAAGTATATCATGTTAAATTTGACATTTTGAAAGTACCAGTTTTCACTTGTTTTTATTTTTGTATTTAAATATTTGAGATAATTACCATTTTGAGGGTTGTTGACAGAGACACATAGAGTACTACATACTGAAGACCACAACTGATACCTCTGGAAAACAGTTTTATCTGACAAATTGAACTCATAGTTTGAAAAAACTGTCCTATTAGGTTAAAAAGAAAAGTTAATATAAATGTATTAAGATCTTAAATAATGAGTAATTAACAAGAAGGTATTTATATTTGCTTACCTGAACAACTGTGACAAAACTGTAATACAACCTGTTTCTCTCACAAGTGTTTGTCCAGTTCCTTAAAAAAGCAATAAATTACATATGACTTTGCAATAGTGTTGAAGAAATGTAAAGCAACGTTTAAGTAGTATTTTAATAAATAATTATCTTTTAAACCATGTAAAAGTATTAGAAACCATAACACAATTATAGGACATAAAAATTTGTAATCAAGATTATTACAGAAAACAATCTTGCACTTTCCTATAAAAATTATGAAACAATTATTTTGCATCATGATTCTCTATTACAATATCAAAATATGCTCTCAAGGGGAAAAATAAATACAGTATTTTCTAGTTTTTCCAAAATAGCAGAAGTAAATTTAGAAGCAATTAAATGCCTAGCAACTTAACTAAAGTAATGTTAAAAAATAATATCCATTCATCATTTGATGGAGATTTGGGAAGTTTCCAAGATTTAGCAATGAGAAAAACTGAAAGTGTAAAACTGGGAAATGAGAAGAAAATATTCAAGTGGGAAAGAGAAAAAGGGACGGAGGAGGAGTAAAGGAAGAAAGGGACAAGGGAAAAAAAGAGAACACAAAAAAATGGAAACCAAGTTTTTATGAATCAGGAGGGGGAATTGAAAGGAGGGGAGGGGAATGGGGAAAGAAGAAGCAAGATATATCATGTAAAAGTACAAAATCTCTATGATGAATGTTATCATTACGTATATGTAAAACATACCAATAAATTTTTTTTGTCTTTTTTGAGACAGGGTCTCACTATGTAGTTCAACCTGGCCTTGAGCTCACTTTGTAGCCCAGGCTGGTCTTGAACTTGCAATGATCCTCCTGCCTCAGCCTCCCAAGTGCTAGGATTATAGGTATGCACCACCATGCCTTGCTATAAAATTTTTAAAAGTAACTTTATTCTGGGTAGGAGGTATATGGGAACATTCTACACTACAGTGACAATTTTTCTGCAAATCTAAAATTACCCCAAACCCCAAAAGTAAATCACTTCACTATTTTTTGAAGTAAACATCAAATGATTAAATGTATGCTATTAATTCCTCTTCTAAAACTACTATTTCTAAGAAGTTAATGAGATTTGAAAAAAAAGACACTGATACAAAGACTAGAAAAAAAGGTTTCATAATGAATATTCCAATTTACTATTTAAAATTACTTTAAACATTCATAAGAAAATGTACTTACGATTATTTGAAACCAGAACCAAAATAACATAGACAGACATTCTTTTCAAATTTGTGTTTGAATCATCATTAGATAAGAGCAAAGTTAATTCTTCAAATAACTCTGAAGTACACAAACTTTGCTGACAGTAAACTGAAATATAAAATGTAATTTTAATTTCAAAGCATTAGCACAAACATTTTAAAATATGGTGAATAAAATGCATTGTTGCCAAACTAAGGATAGGTCTCCATCAGATTTCATTTAACTGACATACACCAGAAATACAACAAAATTTGTAATGAACTGATACATGCTTAAGTAGCAGACCAAAGCAGCGGTATTTTAATCAAAAGTACTTATCTAGGCTGCAAAGTATGTATTAAGATTGCCTAAAATTTCCAGTGAAAAATAAAATCAGACAAAAAATTTCAAAAGGATGAGCAAGAAAACACAACAAATAAATAAATAAATAAATAAAATTCAGGGACCTGCTTTGAGAAACACAGGAACAAAGAATACTTGTGATATTTTTTACTTTTTTAAAGCAATAAAATGCATTTCAGCCAGGTACCGTGGCACATGCCTGTAATACTAACTGACAGGCTGAGGCAGAAAGACTACAAGTTTGAGGTCTTCCTGGGTATCACAGTGAGATCTTAAAACAAATGAGAGACTGACAGAGAGAGACAAAGACAAATTTCTTTCTAAAATAAAAATAATAATACCTACACAACAGTTGAGTTTTTTGGTGTATGTGATACATAGGCAACATTTTACAAAAATAATTTGGAGTATAGCTCAATGGAAGAGCACATTTTTACATATCTTAGGCCCTGGGTTCAATCCCAGCACTGAAAAATAAAAATAATAATTTGAAGACAGTATTATAAGGAGCATTTTCTCCACTTCCTATATCAAAGGGAAGGTCTAGATTATTTTTCCTTGTACCCTCAATTCTTAGTCAGAATTTGATCCTCAAAAGTTGATGAAGACATATTTAATTAAGGAAATTATAAAGATATAAAGTTAGTTGGACAAACTGATGGTTTAAATTCACCCTCATTTCAGGTATATTGTAGAAAAGTGTTCTTGTCAACATGAATTTTTGTACCCAAAATATGTAAGTTGATCGTGCATTATCTTTATCCTTCGATGTAAGTATCTGGATAAAGTATCAAATACATAAAAAAGAAATTAAATTCTAAAATTAGCCAGGTGTGATGGCATATACCTATAATCCCAGTCCTTAGGAGGCTGAGTCAGGAAGACTGCTGCAAGTTCAAGACCAGCCTGGGCTACATAGTAAAACTGTCTCAAAAAACAACAAAAATCTTATTTTTGAGTAAAATATAACATATACTTGAAGGATAACAAAATTTGTATTTTACCATTTTTTTCTGCAATAGCTCCTAAAGTGAATAAGGCTGCTTCTTTTACCATGCTGTGCTCACTTGACTTTGCAAGATTCTTTATAAACATCAAACCACCAATTTCCCGAAAATAAATACTTGCATCACCTGTAGGGTGGAGAGATGAAACAAAATAGAAATTGTGTGTGGGTGATGTGTGTGTAGGCTATTCTGAAAAAAAAAAAGAAGAAAAATATAACAGAGTAAATGAGAGTTCTGCATAATTAACCTGTCATAGAGCTAAAATACTAGACCCATGAGTAAAAATTTACTATGATGTCTTACTGTTTTGTTGGCAAATTGAATAAATAGTGACCAAAGCTTCCTTTTGTGATAAAGCGTTGTCCATTTGGTACTTCAGACACTCCAATAATAAATTCAGATCAGTCTTCATTTCTGAAGAAGAAAAATTTCATATTTTAAACTAAAAGTTTTCTTTCAAAAACTAACCATTAAAAATCCACTTTTTACTTACATGTTTGATTTGTTTGTTTCTTTTTTGAGCCAGGTTCTCTCTATATAGCCCAGGATGGTCTTGAATTTTCTAGGTAGCCCAGACCAGCTTGAAACTTATGATTCTGCCTCAGCCTCCTGAGTGCTAGAACTACAGGCATACACTATTGCACCTCATTGAAAGGTATGACATTTGTAAAAATATTACTTTCATAATCTAACAAACAATAAAGATGCATGAAGAGAAAGATACTCTTTAAATAAAAGAACTTAAATTTCATATAGTCCTTTAGTTCTCCCCTTTCGTGTAATACAGGAATAATACAAATATTATTCTCTTTAAGTAAGGCTACACTGGTTTAAATACCTGCCATTTAGAAATAAACTGAATAAAGCAGGTATGAAAGCACTCTGGGAGGTCAAACCAGGAAGATCATAAGTTTGAACCCAGCTCAGTTAACTTAGCAAAACTCTATCCTTAAATAATTTTGAAAAGGGGTAGGGATGTAGCCCAGATTGAAGGCTCTGGATTTAATTCCAGCACCGAAAAACAAATGAAGAAATGAAGAAAGGAAGTCAGTTAAAGAGGCAGGGATGAATGAAAAGGAAGGAAAGTGAGAGGGAAGGAGGAACTAAATGAAAATGTAAAATATCAAAATTTGTAGGATGCTACTGAAACAGAATTTAGGAGGAAATGTGTAGCAGTAAATACCTAAATTAGAAAAGTCTCAAATTGGAGACTTCAGTTTCCATTTTAGGAAACTAGTAAAATAAGCTGGGTTCTGGGACTAGTAATCCCAGCTACTTGGGAGACTGAGGCAGGAGGATTACAAGTTTGAGGCCAGCATGGGCAATTTAGCAAGGGCCAATATCAAAAACTAAAAGCTAAGCATGGTGGTGCACACCTGGAATGCCACTCAGATGGCAGAGGCAGGTGAAGCTCTCAGAGTTCAAGACCACCCTGAAATGCATAGTGGCACCCTGTCTCAAACAAAATGAAACCAACAAAATTAAAATGGTCAAAAGATCTAGCACCCACAGGTTAAAGCCCCCAGTACTGAAAAATCAAATGAACAAGAAAAAAGAGAAAATTAACCCCAAAGTAAGCAAGAAAGGAAAATTATTATAAAGATGAACCTGAAATAAGTAAAGTAGGAAAACAGTCAAGTTCTTTAAGAAGATAACACAATTAATTAACCTCTAGCCAGAATGATTCGGAAAAAGTAAGCACAGATACAAATCACCAATATCAAGAATGAAAGAGATGGCATCATCACAGATTCTACAGCTAACTCAAAAGATAAAAAAAGAGCATTTTAAATAATGTCCTACCTATAAATCAATGATATAGGTGACAAATTGCTTGAAAGACATAAATCACTGAAACTAAACTGTAATGGGATACTACTTATAATTTAAAAGAATTAATAACTTCTACATGCAACATGGATGCATCTCAAAATACACTGAGGGATAGAAACGACAGAAAAAAGTACATACAATATAACTCCATCATTGAAAAAATACAAACTAGTCTACAGTAAAAGAAGACAGATCAGTGGTTACCTGGGGAATGAGTACTGGAAAACAACAGAGGGAAGGGTTATTTAAGGACACAAGATATAGTCATCATCTTGATTATCCTTATGTTTGCACAACTATGTACATATGTCAAAGTTACCAAAATGTAAGCTATCTGAACTGAACAGCAAACAGGATTTATATAGTTATACATAGACTTTGGCATAAGGCTTGAGTTAACTTTTTTTGTAAAGGGATCAAACTCATGATCTCCTTGCACTCTCCAGGCAGGTGCTTTTGCCACTGAGCTAAATCCCCAGCCCACACATTTTGAATTCTGAAAGATATAGGATGAAGGATGCACATCATAACATAAAGAACCCTTCTTTTCAATGTTTTTTCTCTTTTAAATAAAAAAATAGTACAGAGGAGTACACTAAAGAAACTAAGATGTATCACATCAATGTTTAGTCTTCCAAGACTAAACACCAAAGAAAACTTAAATTTAAGGCACAATACAGGGTGCAAGAAACTCCTTTATGTGCTTCTCCACCACTTTCTGCACATCCGTCTCATACTTTTAGATCTCCTATAATACTCCTTCCCTTGCTAGCCAAACCACCTACTGACATCTACAACTATTATGTTTTATCTTAGTTTTGTCATCTCTAGGCTGAGCAACTAGTTCCTTTAAAAATTCCTGAAGAGGGCGGGGGATACTAAATACAATACCAACTGTGTAAGCAATGAAAGAAAATTTGATAAAATAGGTTTAAAATTTAAAACAATCAGTGCACTGTGCCCCTTTGAGCGGCAGCATAAGTCCTAATACAGCCTCTTCTGGATGGCATATAAAAAGTTTAAATGGGCATAGTTAATTCCAGCACTCAGGAGGCTGAGGAAGCAGGATGGTGAATTGGAGGCCAACCTGAACTACACAGTGAGTTCAAGGACGGCCTGAACTACATGGTAAGACACTGTCTCAAGAAAGATAAAAAATTTAAATGTTGAAGCTTCAAAAGACACCATCCAAAATGTAAAAAGAGAACTTAGTCTGGAAGAAAATACCTGTAAGTTGGATATCCAATAAGGAGACTGTGTTCAGAATATTTAAACTCTTAAAACTCAATAATAGAAAGACAATCTAATAATTAAAAAGTATACAAAAGATTTGAATGTACATTTCTCCAAAACAGATAAATTGCCACACAACATTTTTGCTATTCATCAGGAAAATGCAAACCAAAAATCACAATTAGATACCATTTTATACTGCTACTAAACAAATGATTGATGAGAGATAACAGATAAATACCCTTCACCTTTTGGCTGGGGTGACTTGGGGGTATCACTGCCAGAGTTTCCTAGGGAAGTTAAGCCTGAATATCCATAATTGGATACTGTACTTTTCCATCTTCCTTTCCCTTCCTATTTCTGTTTCTCATTTCCCAGCTAGCTAAAATTTTTTTCTTAGAAACTGCTAAAACCCAAATCCTCAATCTCAATGTCTACTTCTTGAGGTAAACCAAAATAGAAAATGAGAGGAAGTGAGACTGAGAAATTTCAGACGAAAGAGATATAGGGCGGAAGAAGTATGATAATGAACAGGTATCTGTCTTCCCGGCTTCCTTGACTTTCCCTTCTCCTGAATCTCAAATTCACTCCTCAAAATTCTTTGTCTCTGTAATATTCTAAGACTTCCCTGACAAGCCTGGCACAACAGCAAACATGAGTAATCTCATCTACTTGGCAGGCTGAGGCAGAAGGATCCACTGAGGCCAGTTCAAGGTCAGCCTGGTGAATACAGCAAGACCCTACCTCTAAAAAACAAAATGATAACCCTTGATATTGGGACTTCCCTCTACCTACTGCCATATACCTTCAGTCATATTTCTTAAAAGACTAAGCTACTCATACTGTCCTCATATACTCTACTGCAATCTGGCTGATCTCCATTAAAACTATCTTAATTTTTCCCCAGTCCTGAAGATTGAACCTAGGGCTTCATGAATGCTGGGCAAATCCTCTACTTGTGAGCTAGGTTCTCAAACCCTTTTACTTTTATTAATATTAATTTTTATTCTGAAACAAGATTTTGCTAAGTTGCCCAGGCCAGCGTTAAACCTGCAATCCTCCTGCCTCAGTTTCTCAAGTAGCTAAGATAGCAAGCTCTGTGCTACCATGCCCAGCTGTTGTAAAATAAATGACATCTAAATGTAAAATTCAGTTAAGATTCAGTCTTCATCTGTGGTATGTGGTACAGATACTCTTATATGATTTTTTTCTCATGAAGCATTTTTTTAAAGTTCTGATTTCCAAGACATCACACTTTTGATGCTTTCTCCTTTCTAAAATGTTTCTTTCAGTCTTTTTTTTCTGAGACTGTTCTCTTTAGCTAAACCTTTCTGTTGGCATACATTAAAAAAAACTCTTCCCCATCCTTTTTTATATTCCATTTCTACTTTTCAGAAAGCCACTGTTACACTGTCCCTTTCTGCAGACTTTGACAGTGGTCTCTCAGGTTCCTACAGTTATTTTATATAGCACCATTAAAGCAACTATATATAACATTCTAAGTATTAGTACATCATTTTGTTTGCATGTCAGTTGAATTATGTGATAGGTACAGAGCACGTGCTCAATGCTGGTGACTTATTCCTAGATGCTGTCACATAATCTGCAGTATGGCATGCAAACATAGAACTAACTAGATATATGATCCATGAATTTTTTTTTTGATCCATGAATTTTTCACCTTGTATTTTCTTTGTGTCCTCACTTTCCATGCTTGTCTATATTCTTATTTCTTTTTATTTCACCTGTAAGAAAGAAGTATTTTCTCATTTTAAATTGGATTTTAAGCATTCCAGAAATACAAATGCAAAGGAAGTAAGAAAAGAATAGTTTTCTTAAAGCCAAAAGACAAAGACCTGAATTTGCACTTTATAGATATGTGATACTGGACACGCTTATGTTCTCTGAGATTCAATTTCTTTCTCCATAAAATAAGACTGATGTTCCGTTATAGAATTGTTTCAAGTATTATATCTGAAAACTTATGTAAACACATCTAGCCTTTTTAAATTACTCTAGGCATTCAATAACAAATTTCATTAAACAAATGGCTAGTTGACTAAATCAAACCAGTCCTTTCAGTCCCACTTTCTTTAAAATATGAATCTTTACCCCACAGTTTCAAATGAGACACTACTGCATGAAGATTTTAAACACAAACACAGACCTACACTCTTTAGATTTCCATTTCTCTCCGCAAACTAAGCTTAACACTAAATTTTTCTAAGAACTCATGATTATGTTTAGCATGATATTCTACAATTAAGCTTAAATCTTTGTACATATAATTTGTTAGAAAAATTTCTGAACATATCTCTTGTCAGAAAAATGAGGCAACTCTGACACAGTCTCTCACATGCCCTGAGAATGGTAAATTATTTATAAAATGTTATCAAATTCAACTTAATTTCTTAGAGCAACAAATGAGGACAACAAAATTCTAAACTTTTTTATTCAACATGAAAATAAAATCCCTAAAGCTTAAGGAAATTAAAAATAGGATTTTCATAAGTTAATATATGAATATATGCTAGTTTTGTCATTTTAACATAGTACCTCATTAAAAAGGAAATGATAAGTACATTATGATACATCCACAGGATAGGATATTGTTGCAAGAATACTGACCTTGAGTAGAAATGTTTCATAGCAACAAAAAAAAAATGCTTATATTTGTCAAGTTAACCATAAAGAGCAAGATTCAAAACTTTATCTACATTAAGGCACCAACTAGATAGTGGCAAATATAAGACTGGATGGAAAGACAGCAACATTATTAACAGTTACCTTTAGGAGGTGGTTCTATGGCTGTTTTCTTCCACTAATTTTCATTTTTTGCAATTTCTGGAATAATGACTTCATGACTTCTAACGTTTAGTATCTACTATAGGCCAGACTCTGTACTTTTATACTTTATAAATATTATCTTTTAGTCATCGCAATAACTTTATGAGGGAGTTTTATGAAAAGACTGATGAGAAAAGGGTGGATTAGTTGCCCAAGTTTCAACAGCTACAGTTGGATTAGAAACTAAGAATACCTGAGGCCAACAGAGGAAAATCTTCTCCATTATATGTCTCCAATATGCAGTATAAATACACATTATCTTTGTATCTTTTTTTTTTTTTTTTAACTTTTTATCAGTACC
Organism: Cavia porcellus; assembly: GCF_034190915.1. Classification (NCBI taxonomy): domain Eukaryota; kingdom Metazoa; phylum Chordata; class Mammalia; order Rodentia; family Caviidae; genus Cavia; species Cavia porcellus. The sequence continues at coordinate 99,005,623 of NW_026947487.1, forward strand.
AGGGTTCGAACTCACGACCGCCTGCTTGCAAGGCAGGTGCTTATGCCGCTGAGCTAAATCCCCAGGCCAAATACACATTATCTTTGGGCAAATGATTTAAGATTTGAAAAAAGAAAAATAGATTTCTTTTTAAATGAGAGGTTAAGGTACTACAACTCATCAGCAGGGTGCCTGCATAGCATCTATAAGGCCCTGCTTTAACACTTAGCACCACAAATCAAATAAAATAGTTGCATTAAACAATTTTAATGTGGCTAGTGAGGCCTAACTAGCCTGACTTCTAGTTCAGCATTGGACCTTCATGTAGCTGAGTATACAACCTTTAATAGACTCTGGGTTTGATTTCCAGAGCAAGAAAAAAAATCAAATTGTTAAAAAAATGAACAATTGTATCATATGAGGATGCTTTCATTTTATGGGGACGCTTAAAGATTATATCCTTAACTAGCCACTCTTCTAATATAATTTTATTTTTAAAAGAGGGCTCGGGGCTGGGGATTTAGCTCAGCGGTATAAGCGCCTGCCTTGCAAGTAGGCAGTATTGAGTTCGATCCCTGGTACCGATAAAAAGGAAAAAGACAAATAAATAAATAAATAAATAAATAAATAAATAAAAGAGGGCTAATGCACAAATTTTTTGGTCTTTTCACTTCTTTTTGCAGAGCTGGAGATCAAATCTTGGGCCTCGTACATACTAGACAAACACTTTACCATCGAGGTACACCTCCAGCCCCTGTATAACTTTTTTTTTTTTTTTTTTTGCCTTTTTCCTTTTTATCGGTACCAGGGATCGAACTCACGACTGCCTGCTTATAAGGCAGGCACTTATGCCGCTGAGCTAAATCTCCAGGCCCTCCCCTGTATAACTTTAAAATCTAAATGTCTGGAAATTGAAACTGACAGCATTACAGTACCCTACCTTCTTTTCTGTCTTTTTATAATCTTCTCTAATAAATGGCTACTGTGCGTAGTAAAGACAGTTTGCCAAGCATCTAGTAGCAGTAATACAAGTTATCTACTTAAAAGCTAAATGCTTTAAAAAAACATTCACAGCAAAGGACAAATTATAACTTTTAGGGGATTGGTGACTATAAAATTCTATTTAAAATTATAAAACAAGTATAGTCTATTCCCCAAAAAAAAAAACTGTCAAATAATGCAGATTATGAAAGATTCTCAGTAATTTAGTGAATGGCTGCAAATTGTCACCAGCAATGGGACTTTAAAATCCTTTATGGTATTAACACAGGATAAAAGAAGTTGTCCACGTAGCTATCCTACTTACAACTTTTAATCTACTCCCCCAAACAGTACTATTAACTCAAATTCAAATTTCAGTGAGAAATCTAGGGGACATTATTTCCCTAACCCTTTAATGTAAGGGATGGGATAAAGAACCTCATTCAAGGTATGAATATATTCAGCCCCTGAATTTTACTTACCTACCAAACCTAGAAAATGTTAGTATCAAAAGCCATCTTTCTGTGTAAGACTGGCAGGGATAAAGAAAAAAAGCCCACCCCTACTGCCGTCACTAATTTGACAGTGGAATTGCAGGAAAATGCCCTTTAAAGGAAAGGCCAGGTGGACAAAGGTTTCGCAACTGTGATACTGTGTAAGTTTTCAGCTGCAATAGTTTAATTGGATTGTGAAACAGCAGTTATTCAGGTCCCCAAAAATATGCTGATTACCAGGAGTCAGCTAGCTTTATGATATTAACACAGGTGAGAGCGCAATGCTCCATGACCTCACTCAAATTCCACCCAGAACTCGTCATCTTCCAAGATCAGGCGAACTCCACCTGCTCCCTCGGTTTCTGCTGACACCAGTGCCTCACTCCCCTCAAGAGCTGAAGACCTCCTTTGGAAGAGCACAGATGGCTCTCAGGCTCCACTCAGACCAGGCGCTGGTAGAGGGGTGCTCTGGCAACCTGGGTCGGTGGAAATGGGCTCGTGGCCTTTGCTCAGCCCGAGAAATGATCTCTATCTGTGGACTCCACGCCTTTCCTTGGGAAGAGCCTTGGGGCTGGAACACACAGTGCACTAAAGGTGTTACAGACGGCAAACTAAGTGGTACCCGTTAAGGTCCTTTTCCAGGCTGTGGAGGCTGCTGCAGGGAGTAGGGCCTGCTCAGGACGCCGCGTATCCTCAGCTCAACACCTCCCTCCAGTGGGCTGGTAAGTGGGAACCAAGTGGGGGGGTGCCACACCTGAGCTGCTGTGAAGGGTCTTGTGTGCCTCTGCAGCCTGCCTTCCACAGGAGGAACGGTCGCCGCTAAGGCAAGGCTGGAAGGCGCGGCAGTCAAGGCCTTGCCCCTTATTAAGGCAAAGTGCTCTGAGAGACAGCCCTCTTTCCCTTGCTGCACGCCTACCTCGACGCCTGACCCAGCTTCCCGCCCAGAGGGCTCGGCTCACTTCCGCTGGGCGGGACTTCCGGCCAGAACTACCGCCCTCCAGCAGTTACTGCAAATCACTGGTTTCAGAAGTTTCCTGGGGTAGCCAGTGGGCAGGCGGGGAGATTTTAATGAAAGAAAGTCACTGTTTGAAGGGGAGATCGCCAAATCTCACTGCCCCCGGTTTTAAACACTTCCTTTCTTCAGAAAGGTGCTATCCCCAAAGGAAATCAGGCTCCCGTGCTGAAAAAGATAGGCTCAAGGATGATGTGGGCTGACTAGGCTCAAGGATGAAGTGGGCTGACTATGGCGCATGCCGCGCATGCGCAGGTGCGACTGGGCAGCCCCTGCTCAACCCCTGCCCAGACCTCGCTCCCAAGCATCCTGACCCCAGGCCGTCTTCCCTTGGGTTGGGCACTCCATTGAGGGAGCATCCTTGCCACTTGTCACACTGCTTCATCAGGTTGCCACCTCACAGTCAGCTTCAATGGAGGCCAACAGCACTTTTCTCTGTCTGGACCCAAAGATAGGCTCACGCCTAGCCTTTGCCTTCTCTAATAAAACCCACTGCATCAGAGTGCTAGTAAATGGAAGTCAATTACTGTTAGGAGGCAGTGCCAGTTGTCACTAAGGCCAGCTGATAAGGGGTTTGACCTATTAGGGCCCAAAAAACCCACATCTCTGGGCAACTCTAGCACAGCTTTACCTAGGAGACACTGGCCTTTCCCTAAAATAGAGTCATTGCTTAGGCCTGTATAAAGTCAAAAGCTGGGCCCTTTCCTGGATTTCAAGTTTTCAGCTATGTCTAATGACTAATAATCCAATGTCGTTAATCTTTAAAATGAAATTAATGTAAAATAGGACAACCCCATAAAGGTGCAGTAAGTACATAGAAAAACCTAAGTTAGGATGCCACATGGTTTTGTTTTCTGATAAAACTACATATTCTGTAATGTTTCCTACTACATTGTACTCACATTTAACAAATAATGATGGTCCTAGTGTACACAGCTACAACTCACATGTAGCTAAAATTAAGATAGTAGTGTTGGGGTCTCTACTTAGACACCCCAACCCCCAAACAGGTGCAGGGTGAAGGCTCAAAGGAATAAGACACAGGGCATGATCTTTAGGGCTGCATGAGGAGAGAAATCTCTAACTCTGCTAGCTGGTTAGCCAACTGACACTAGACAGCCCATATTTAATCACAACAATCAGGAGTGGACAATGGAGGAAACCTGACAGGGTCTTGGAAGGGGTTTAAGGACCCACCAAAGGAACAGAAGATGCTAATGCAAGAAAACTATCCAGAAAGTCTCTTAAATGGCCTCAGCTGTGGCCTATCTTGCCCGCTGAGGTGTCTCCTCATTCTCAGTTCAATCCTGCCCCAGCCACACCACAGCCCTGCACGTGTATTCAGCTTCAATGCTCTCCAACATGGTAGTGAAAGAATATTTATGCTATTTCTAATGAAATAAAGATAACTGATGATAAATAACAACAAGCCATGAGTAACAGCTCAATGAGAAATGAATGAAGTTTATTCTCTGGGAAAATGACTGCTTTCTTTTCTTTCCCTTCCAAAAAACACTACATTACTACAAATGAGAAAAAAAAAAGTTTATTGAGGAAACAATTTAACAGTGTTCTTCAGCAGAATTTTACAGATTAAACTGTACAGTAATTTTACTGAAGACAATTACAATTTCAGTCATTAACAGTATACAGGATGCTTAATCTATAATTGGTAAGTTGCTGAAGTTTGGGACATGCCACTATAAATGTATGTATTATTAAAAATTACAAATTGCTTGGTGACTATTTTAATAACTTCTTGAGCAGCAGCTCCTGCAAAAAGAAGAAAAAAAGCCAATCTTTGAGAGAATGTCAAGAGTTAAAACTATTCAGATTTGTAAAGTAACCTTTTTTCCTCCATAAGCAATGATGTTTAAAAGCAACTCAAAACAGGCATAGTTTACTCATATCAAAACAAAAAACTACAATTCCTTATTAATTGTGGTATTAAAGGAAATAAAAGTTTTATTTTAGAAAGACAATTGGCTACTAAGCCACAAATTAAAAGGTTTATTTTTAATTATGGTAGTATAAAAAGATTGGCAAAATATAGTAAATGAACAAAACAAAGTTTAAATAGTAGTAGTTTGGTTGGTGGAACTTTATTTTTTTTTGGAGACAGGGTCTCATTGTGTAGTTCAGGCTGGCCTTGAACTCACAGTGGTCCTCCTGCCTCAACCTCTCCAGTGCTGGGATCACAGGCATGCACCATGCCTAGCTTTTATGGAACTTTTTAAAGGATACATAGAGGCAAAAAGATTCAACAGACGAAAATCCTTCTGTTGAATTTGAATTTTATCTTATAGCTATTTTACTTTCATAATAAAAATGGATAAAGATATATTTATTCTAAAAACATTTATAACCTCAAAGGGACCTATATTAAATACTGCCAATCTTCTATAATTATTCAAAACAAAATACAAAAGAAAAACCTACAAATCAAGAAAGTTCTGCATCTTTTTATAATCCAAAGCTGCTGCTTTCCCAAGCAGTCATTAACATCATAAAACTTTATACTGAGGATATAGTAGGGAAAAAAGGACAAAAGAATCTTACGTGCACTCATGGCCCTTACTTTCTAGCAGTGAGTGAGAGATAATTTACAAATAATAAAGTGATCATAAGTGCTAAAGAGAAAAGGAAACGTAAGAAGATGTGAAGCCAAGTAGAGGGCTCAATTCTGGAATCAGGATGGCATCACAGAGATAACACTGCCAAACCTGAAGAACATGAGGGAAGAACACCACTGTTCAAAATGATTACAGAAGACAAAGAAGTAAAAACTTCAATTTATATGTTTTTCTGCTATAGGAAGTAATCTATCCTCTCTGGTTGTGTCTCTTCTTTGATAAATTTGCCCCTCTCTGTCAACTAGCAGGTTGCTATTTAAGTATAAGAGACTAATTTTTTTTAAATGAGTAATGCAAGATCAGGATTAAGTTGGATTTCCATTTGGAACACTTTGAGTATTAATCCAACCTAAAGCATCAAAACATTAATCACCTAAAAGGAAAATGTCATAAGCAAATGGCTCAGTCTACAGGAAGTCACTGGCTGCAGAATAATTTTTGTTTGTTTTTTGAGGGGATCATGGACTGAATGTGCCATCATTCCTCCCCACTCAATTCCTTGTTGAAATCCTAACCCCCAGTGTTACTGGTGTCAGGAGATTGGGCTGCTGGGAGACGAGGTTGTAAGGGCAAAGCTCTATTAAATGGGTCACTATCTTTTTAAAGGAGATCCTGAAGAATTCTGTTGCAATTTTTTCCATCATGTGAGGACACAGTAAGAATAAGAGTGGGTTCTAACCAGGCTCTGATCATACTGATACCTGTAGCTCAGATTTCCAGAACAGTGAAAAATAAATTTCTGTTGTTTTATAGTCTACTATTCTGTTATAGTAGCCTAAACTAAATTGAGGAAGAGGGAAGGAGGGAAAGAAATAAAAGTTTTTATGAAAGAGATGGCACTTTTTAATTAGGACTTAAAGAACAGGAAATTTTAGACATGCAGAAATAGATTTTGAGGCCATCAAACCCAGCAAAGTAAAGCTATTGGAGTAGGAAAGGGTATGTGGAACCAGAACATGAGGTCTTTGATATCAGACTAATGTCCCTGGACTTGTTTCTGAGGTCTTCTGAGGAGAGAGGAAGTATGAGTATGTGAGTACGAAAGCGTGTGTGTATGTGCGTGCATGTGTGCATTGGTGGCAGACAGCTAAGTGAGAAACGTGAGAAACTATTGGTAAGTTGGTCTAATGACTGAAGATGGATGGCAGTGGGAGAGGTAGAAGCAGGAAGACCAGATTTGAGGGGTAGGGGTGGCAGTGGGGTAGGGGTGTTTGCTACTGAATCATCTAAATTTAATATGACACCTTAACTCACTGACTGCCCTAAGTAAAATAGCTAAGAAAACAAAACTTGGGATTGAAATATGTATTAATGGTATTATGGAGCAACAGACAAGCCTTCTAATCTATGGAACTCACCCCCTAAGAATGCAGCAATGGTATGTGGCTCAGCAGCTCCATATCGGCAACTACAAGAAACAGACATAAATTAGACTAGCTTTATAACAGGTAGGGTATTACCTCTTACATATCCTAAGGATACTCACAATTCATGGATATAATCATCTTTCACCATTACAGATAATCCATATTCCTGAAGAAAGCCAGTGAGACAAGACTTCAATTTTCCTATATCTTCTTCTACTTGATAGTTAGATACTCCTAAAATAATATATTTTTTAAAAATTAATTTTTAAAAAATAAATATGATTGAAAACTCAGTTTCAGATGTTCTAGTCAAAGTAGTAAGATATAAGCTAGACCAAAAAAAAACAACAGAAACTGTTATTTGCAAATATTGGAAACTTGATTTAATCTTCACAACATTTCATGAAGTAGATAGTACTATCACTATCACTATTAAAAAGTGAGGCAAAGATTTAGTTACTACAATCCTCATTTTACAGATGAAAAAAACTGAGGCACAAGTAGATTACTTGGCTCATAAAGAGCAAACAGAATACGAGTCCAGTCAGTTCTTAACCACTAACCAGTCCAATAATTAAATATACAGATAACCAAAAATTACATATTTTTTGTTAATTTTCTTAAGATAATATAACAAGAAATACCAGAACAATAATTTTATCAAATGTATTCAACACAAAAATTGACTGAAATGACACCTTCCATGATACCATTCTAGACAGTATGTAAACAAAAGCACTGCCCAAGTGATGCTAAGGGTAAAGAGCTAAGTAGCTAATGATTAAATGATAATGTCTGCAAAAGTAAGCTATAATTACTACCAGAGGAGAATTACTACCAGGGTTTAGAAGTCACTGGCATACTTTCTGTGGCTTTCCTATTGTACTAGATGAAATTCGGTGGAGTCTTAAAAATAAACTATGGAAACTGACAGAAGAAAAAATTTTCTTCTATTTACATTCAACTAGCATTCCCCTGTAAGAGTTTAGACTGAATCACTACCTGCAAATAGTTAAAATATAAATGGTAGTTCCTCTCTTGGATGAACTAGGTATAATCCATTCACTAAATGAAATTTAAGTGCCACTGTTATAAATACCCAGAAAACACTTTAAGATTCAACTCAAGTGTTTACTCAAGATTTTATTATACTTGGTAATTCTATTGCTGTTCTTACCTGGATATCTACCATGTTGTTTATAAAATCTATCAACAGCCCGTAACATTAAATATAATACTATCTCATTATCTGGATTGTCCATGCTGGAAACTGAAAGGTTAAAAAAAAATATCAGAATAATTTGGGTAATCTGCAACACACCAACAATGAAGTTACTATATATTCAAATTTCAGAGTACAATGCAATACCTGTACAAAATTTACTATTTTTTGACAGCAAAACAGAAGTTGCTAAATAATAATATAAGGAAATATATGAAGATGCTACCCACTGGTCTTACAGACTACTAGCTGGAGTCAGGCAATCTCTTATGAAACTAGTCAGATGATATCAGTTCTTATGTAAAGCACACAAAGGACTTGGTGATCTAAATGTAATTTTATGTACATATTAAGTTCTATATAATACAAATTAAAATTGCTTAGATTAAAGACTAGACTATAATTACTTATATTATCACTATCCACTCAACACTATTATACTGAGTACTGAACCAAGGGTCTGACACTGAGCTACATCCCCAGCCCTTTTTATTTATTTATATTTTGAGAAATATTCTAAGTTGCTGAGACTGATCTCAAACCTGTGTTCCTTCCTTGTCAGCCTCCTTATGAGTTAAGATTATAGGGTGTACCACTGTGCTCATTCAGGTTATTATACTTACTAATTTCATCCTTGTTCATTGTATCCACACCATATTCTTCAGCTAAGGAACGACATCTCACCACTCGAAGAAATGCAGAATTGCTGCCTGAACCCAGAAAAGACTTTATGGAAATAACAGTTGTATCAAGTCAAAGGTCACCTTAAGAACAGAATTTTTTTTTTTTGGTACTAGGAATCAAACTCACAATCTCACACTGTGCCACTGAGCTATATCCCAGGCCCAGGAAATTTAGTTATGTACCCTACACAGACGTGAGAATATGAAGAAAGGTCTATTTGGCTCTAATGGTTAGCAGAGAAGGCAGAACACAACTCGTCTTAAGTTCACATGCTTGACATAGTAACTAGTTCAGAACTGAGTAAAGTGATGGCAACTCTCTGAGCTTCAGTTTGTCATCTGTAAAACCGTTTACTTGTGAGAGTTCTGTGGATCAAATGTGACAAGAGTATACTTAATGCAATGACTGATATGGTTTAATAAACAATAGTTTTCATCATTGTTATGGACAAGTCCTAAATGGGAGAGTGTTATATAGTATGCTCTTGGAATGCACAAGGCTTTAAAAAAAAAAAAAAAAAAAAAAAAAAGGGCATGGTGGTGCACTCCTGTAATCCCAACCCTTGGGAGGCTGAAGCAGGCAGATTGTGGCAAGTTCGAGACCAGCCTGGGCTACAAAGTGAGCCCAAGGCCAGTCTGAACCACATAGCGAGACCCTGTCTCAAAAAGACCAAAAAAAACCCTTTTGTATTATGGAAAATTTTAAGCATATACAGAACAAACAATACTCAACATCTGGCTTTTAATCTGGTATCACATAATCTAACAGAACAAACAAATGCACAAACCAGAGGCAAGATTAGCAGTGTAGCAAAATATTAAAACTGAGGCAAAGCAGCCATTATAGAAACGGTATCTTAGAATATCTTAAGAAGTGGAAGCATGCAAAATATAAAATTTTTTTTTTTTTTTGTCTTTTTCCTTTTTTATTGGTACCGGGGGTCGAACTCACGACTGCCTGCTTGCAAGGCAGGCGCTTATGCCGCTGAGCTAAACCTCCAGCCCCCCAAAATATAAATCTTCATGAATGTAAAACAGACGTTTTGTTATTCTGCAACAAATAAAAGAAAATGCTTTTCCTACTGTGGAATTATGGAGATAATTCCAGAAGCTCAGCTATTCTGAAGCTATATGGTAAATTCTTAATTCCATTAGTCATCTAACATACATCAAAATGAGTATTTTAACCACTATTGTCCATATATATGTGATCCATGACTTCATACTCAAAGTCTCAGACATTAATTTACCTTAAAATTACTAAGCCAAAAATTGTGTTAATAATAATTTTCAATTAATTGATCTTCATGCCTTTTTAACACTGTCATAAATATGATCTACCTATGACCACATTTTAAAATATTCTGTCTCCCAGCAACCGGGAGGCTGACGCAGATTAGCATGAGTTCAGAATCAGCCTTAGCCTCATAGTGAGTTCAAAGGTACCCTAAACTACATAGTGAGATTCTGTCTCAACAAAGAAATAACAAAAAAGCCCCTCTCCATTTATTATATTCTGAGAGGGAAAAAAACATGGATCAATTGATATATCCCATTAAGACCATGAAAAATTTAAAATTTCAACCATTTAAGATTTCTGTAAACATTCCCTATGGCATATTTTTATCAAGCAAAATAAAATTAATTCAAGGAGACTTACAGAGTAATTTTAATTCTTTCTCCGAAATGGATTCTGGTGCCTGTAAAGAGATAAATATAGGCTTTGTTGCAGTACAAGAGAATATTAATAGAAGATATAGCACAAAGCCAGTTGCTCTGCAAAGGGGAAGCTGTTTTCAACAGCTCAGAGTGCACTTCCAAATACCTGTTTCCTTACAACTATTCTCAATAGACAGGCAAGTGAATGCTCCCTCTAAAAAAGCACATAGCCAGTGTTCTGGGCTGCAGTATATTCTGTATGAGATATACACAGGAGGCCTGAGATATACATCGGAGGCCTATGTGTGAGGCCCAGTGTGGACAGAGTTTACCTGGCCAATGGACTGTAACAATTTGGCAACGTGATGACCTACAGCAGCAGCATCTTTCTTTGCTTTTTCACGGTAACTGAAAAAGAACAATAAAAATTTACAATTAATAAATTTTGCAATTGGCAAAGTTTAAATTATTTCTATGAAGATAACAAAAAACTTCTTAATGAATACATACTAGCACAAAAATGTGAAATGCAGAAGAAATGCCACCACCAGCACCTCTTAACAGTCAAAGGGATCTTTCCAGTGTTGGTGACAGACTCTTGGGGCTCACTAAAACCAATACTACCACCATAATTAACAGCACCCAACTTAAAACTGTCTCCTAGAAGGATCTACAGCCCAGCCTTCTCCAACAGAAGACCTAAGAAATTATGTTACTGAAGAACACAAATTAGCTCCTTGAAGTGAAGGTCAGGGCAAGTTAAATACTTAAACTGTCCATTTAGAAATTCATGCAAAACTTTCTTTTAGGTCTGTTTATATTTCTCTCTCTAAAAACGATCAGTGTTTAAATTTACCTCTATGATCTTTCTTAAGTTTTGAGTAGTTCAGCTCTTAGGCAAGGACTAGAAATCAAGATTCACTAAATGGTACCTGAGATCTCTGACACTGCTTGCCTCTTGAGCACAACTCAGAACCTCTGGTTTCATCAGCAGTATGCTCCAACTACAGAAAGGTAACATTCAAGGAGATCCATCCCTATAACAGTCTTTCTTGCTAGCAATCCCTGGGATAGCAGGTATCTGTCTACACTGATGAATTTTTTATAAACTTTGAAAGATTTTATGAATTCATAAAAACCAAAGACTTTGGGGCTGCGGATTTAGCTCAGCGGCATAAACGCCTGCCTTGCAAGCAGGCAGTCAAGTTCGATCCCCAGTAAAAACAAAAAACAAAAAACAAAAAAATGAAGACTTCACAGTTTAAAAGTTATAGATAGAAGGGCTGGGGATTTAGCTCAGTGGCATAAGCGCCTGCCTTGCAAGTGCGTGGTTGTAAGTTCAATCCCTGGTATTGATTTTAAAAAAAAAAAAAAAGTTACAGATAGAAGGCCACAGCTAAGAGAAAATGCTCTGAAACAGTTTCTTAAGGTTCAAATCTTGATTTTGTCATTTTCCAGCTGTATAACCTTTTTTAGGCTTTAGTTTCCTCCTGTAAAATGCATGTAACATCTAATAAGGTTGTTATAAACCGTATGTATTAATACAGTGTTGAATAGTTTATAAAGAGTGAATGATCAGCTGTCAGGTTTTATACTGAAATGGCAAAGAAAAAAATCTGGGCTTAGAGATATATGGAAACTCTATACTTTCTACTGAATTTTCTTTTGAAACAAAAACTGCTCTAAAAAATAAAATCAATTTAAAATCTATTTCTAGATAGGTAAGTCTATACTCCTACCATTTAAGAGGCTGAGGCAGGAGCATCACTGTGAGTTTAAAGCTAGCCTGGACTACACAGGGAGATACTCTGTCTCAAAAAAATTAAATTAAATTAAATCTATTAAGAAAAAACAAAATGCCTCCAAATTCTTCAGCTTACTTGTAAAGCAATGAGGTTATGACAGACTTCCCTTTGATTTCTGACTGATGAAATATTTATCCCCAATGTAAACACATCAAATTGTTATATAGTCTGAAAACACTGACTCACACATTTTGTAATTTTATATATTTGCCTGAATCTGCAATCATATCAGGAATTGTGCCTCGAACTGGTAAATTTCCTTGACCTTCTTTGGTTACAAATTCCTTTAAGGCACGAGCTAAAATCCAAAATGGTGGAGTCTAAAAGAATAAGGAAAATTAACATTAAATGGTGTTTTATTTTGATCTAAAGATTAAAGCAGCATGTTTATTTCTTATTATTACCTGTTTTGTGATATTTATGCAGCAATCATCATTAAATATATCTTCAATATTGCTTGGAATCTAACAAAAAAACATGTAATATTTATAATAAGAACTTGCCCGCCTTTAGTAAGTCAATATTTCTTCAAATAACCTCTCTGAATTCTCAAAGTGTAATAAAATAGTCAACTTTTGATGTGTTTTGTTTTGTTTAGAATCAAACCAGATAGAGCTCTGATGCAGAAAAAGTAGAAAAAAGCTTTCTTTTGCCCCATCTTAGCATTCAAGTCTATTTTATAAAAATGGTGTAAAGAAGGAACCCAAATAGCTCATTATACATAATTATATCTAAAAACAAAGATTATAGACCTTACTAACAATTTTTCATGGTTTTTCCGTTTTGTCAAAAATTTGAAGTCCTTGCATCCAATTAAAGGCTACTAAAAGAGCAAACTACTCTAAAAATAACCTAAAAAATTATATTATTCTAGTGCCAGCAAGACTATCAGACATTAATAAAAATCATAGGCTTTGATTTTACTGTTGTGTGAAAAAGAGATTTTAGTGGTCAGAAATGCTTTTTTTTTTTTTTTTTTTTTTTGATACCAGGGATCAAACTCAGGACCTTGTGCTTGCCAGGCAGGCACTTAAGCCACTAAGTTAAATCCCCAGCGATTTTAGTGGTAACCATCTAACTGTTGTGCTTCCACTCCCTGTCCCCTCCATTCTATTCACACAAGAGCCAAAACAAGCTTTTAGAAACACAAAACCCTTCAATGGCCTGCGAGGCTGCTACAATCTGGTCTCTCCAAACACAAATCATTCCTACCAGTCTCTGTTTCTTCACTCCAATCACACTGGCTCTAACCACTAGCACTGCATTTTAAAAACTGAGGTAAATTTCACATTAACTGAGGTAACTGAGGTAAAGTTCACATCTGTGAACTGTACAGATCTTACACAATTCGATGCACTTTGGTAACTATACTTTCAACCATCACTTTGATTAACACATAGAAATTTTTCATTACCTTGAATGTTGATTCATGAAGTATACACTTAGTAACACTATTTCATTGTTTTCAAAGTCTGCAACAATAGCTTAAGAGTCTTCCTTAATGTAAAAACAGTTGTTTCAAAATGTAAGAAAATTCTAACTTAATTATCAGGTGTGTTAACACAAAGTCGCTCAAAACATCACTAACAAAACTACATTGTAACAAAAAGCATGTGAGTTATCTTCCAAATAATCTTTGAAGTATACAACATCATTAAGAATACCTTCCATTATATCCAAATAATTACTATCAGAAGAAAATGGAGGATAACTTTCCAAGAAGCACTATTTTGAACTAGCAAAATAATCACCTCATTATATAGTTTCTACCTCCAAACTTAGTATTTAAAAAATCACACACTTCTAATAAATAAAGCTGTGTTACATTTATTTCTAACTATACATTTAAGAAGTTATGATCAACTTTCACATCTGAGGGCTTCAGAAAGCATTTTTCTTATATGAATCGTTCAGCAACTCTTAATACCTGAGTTGTATTTAGTGCAGTGTTCACATTTTTAATAGCTTCTTCAAAATTCTCTTCATCTTCTGGCATTCCATTTTCATTCTTCAAAATTCCTATAAAATGGAAAAAGGGTTAACAGCTGCCATTTTGTTCTCATTCCTTCCCTCCCCAATGTTATAGAAATCATCTTGTCATATTCCAAGAAAGAATCCAAATACTGAACTTTAAGAAGAAACAGAGCTTATCATTTGTCCTTCTTAAAACCACACAAGAATTGGTCCTTTTTCTTCCCCAGAGACAAAGTAAAATAAAAGCTCATGATGGCATCATCTGACAAAAGTGATAAAAGAAACTGAATAAACATCTGCTTCTAGCAAAATGCTTTACAAACGTTACATAATATTTAATCACATCCCATATTACCTTGTCGAATTAAATCTCTGAAGTCTTCTTTTTCTTTATAGGTTTTGGGAATTCGTCCATTTGTCTAAATTGGTTAAAAATTTTAAAATACGTTTAAGAACTCAAAATATGGAAATTCAGAGTCCAAAGTTTTCCCCATGCTCCACGTGAGAGTCTATCAACAAATACATACTTCATTGAAGTCAGAGGCTCACCTGGTAGAAAAGACAAACTGAAAGCCATTTCTCTACAGTCTTTCTCCATTGCTAGTTTAAGAATGACATCTGTTCATATTTCAATTTGTTAATTAAAATATCAGTATTACAAGAGCTACTAAAACTCCACAAAGAAAAAATTAATCTCCCATTCCCTTTTATAGAAATTCTCTACAATAAATTGAAAATATATATTTTTCCCCCCAATGGGTAATCTCAGATGATTTTTTATTTTATTTTTTTAATTGAAATTATATTTACACATAGAATTATAAAAAAAAAACATACTTCACTATACCATTGTGCTAAATATTTAGCTACAATCACAATCCACGGCGTATGGCTATGGTCCTAAAATGAAAGACAAATCAAAGAAAATACCAGTATTAGTTAACAATTCTTTACTATAGCATATCATTTTTTTAAAATTCAATAATATTTGATTATCTCCTGAGATATGTAAAATAATATGGGAAAATAAACTGGGCTAATAAGGACTGACTTAGATATATGTTTTTAGAGGCCTGTGATGTCAACCATTGCCCTAACAAGAAAATAGGTTCAGAGATTGCCACTCTCAGACCTAGTTCAAATCTTCAGATTTCAGATACCAATCCTAGACTAACACAATCTTCTTTGTTTTTTTTTTTTTTTTTTTTTAAATGAGCCAAATAAACAACTAGGTGTGGTGGGTACATGGCTGTAATCACAGCACTTGGGAGATTGAGACAGGAATATTACATGTTCAGGGCCAGCCTGGACTACAGTAGGTTTGAGGCTAGCCTAGACTACATAATGAGATTTTTCTCAATCCTATCTCCCACCTCCAAAAAAAAAAGACCCAAAATACTTGTATTTTAAGATGTAGGTGGGGAAAATATATATGCTCTTTAAATCATATAGTCTGGCTGGGCATGGTGGAACATGCCTGCAATCCCTGCTACTCAAGAGGTTAAGGCAGAAGCATCACAAGTTCCAGCCCAGCTGGGCAACTTTGAGAGGTTCTTTTTCAAAATAAAAAATATCCCTGGGAATGCAGCTCAATGTGAGGTGCTGGGTTTAATCCCCAGTACTACCCAAAGGAAAAAAATTATATAGTCCATTACAAATAGCATTATTCTATAATGAAATATATAGTTACCTGGGTAATTTTTTTTTTTTAATTTACCTGGGTAATTTTAAGTTTCAAGAGGCCAAATTCAACAACCATCCATCTAGAATTCACATTTTTTCTGAGACAAGGTCTCACTATGTTCCTCAGGCTAGTCTTACCTGTGCGAAACCAATCTACTGCCTCAGCCTCCCAAGTACTGAGAGCACAGGCATATGACACCGATAATGCACCTGGCTATATTCAAACTTCGCCCTTTTTCTTCTTGAAACAAGCCTCACTATGTAAGCCACGCTTGCCTTAAACTTGTGATCTTCCACTTCAGCCTACCAAGTAGCTGAGATTTCAAGTGTCCACTACCACATACAGCTCAAACTATTTTTAAAATTGTTCAGGAAAAGGCCATGAAGAGGCCTACTGAGATAAGTTAAAGTCCTTGGATGGTGAGTATCCAGAGATGTTTAGTTTATGTACTTCAATAAAAATGTTTTTTAAATTTGGGAGAACAATAAATTTATTGAAAAGAAGGTGTTGCTATTGTTAACCTGGATGACAAAATATGAAGGGTCATGATATTTTCTTATAATGGTATAATTTAAAAACTTTAAGTTAAACAAGTATTTTGCTACCTATAAATTTAAGATCACATACAACTAACCTTTTTTTCCATATGATCTAAATCATAAGACTGAAAATGTTCTCTCAGTTCAGGAAATGGCTTATCCAGTCGTAGATCCTCTAATGCATTATCTGGATGAGATTCTATTACTGTGAAACAAATAATCCAAAAAGATTAAGTTAATTCTTTAGTAATACTGTGGCAATATGCTACAGTATTGCTAATTCTTAAATGGTCAGAGGACCTACATACACTTTTCACTGTGATTAAAGTATAACTTTACACAGTAAACACACAAATCTTAAATGGGCTGTAAATTTTAATAAAAGTAAATCCAAGCATGGTGGTATATGGTATATGCTTATAATCCCAGCATTCTAGGAGTCTGAAGCAGGAGGATCACAAGTTTGACTCCAACCTGGGCAATTTAGCAACTTTACAAGACTCTGTCTCAAAAACCAAATAAAACAAACAAAATCCCCAAAACCTGACAAAATATACATACATACAACATCTGACAAACTACCATTCTTTCTCTTGTGGTCTTTGATAGACAGCAATGCCTAGAACCCTGATGCTTATACTTGATTTTTGCTTCCTTGGCCTCAACACCAGTCACTCCCACTTCCTAATTTCACTTTGCATGCTGCTCTCCACATGAGAAGGTATAGAAGAGTGCACAATTTTACTGAGTGTTTACAAAGAAACATAACGTATAGTCATATGCTAGCTATGTAACCTTAGGCAAATAACTTAATCTTTTTGTGCCTCAACATCATCTGCAAAAAGCAGATACAATAGTATCACCTCATAAAGATTGAGGAAGAGTAAATGTAATGTTACACATAAAGGCAGGTACACAGCAAACAATGTTAAATTTTATTATCTACCTCTTCTTCCCCTCTTCCCTATCCCTATAACATCTTCCCTAAGTCATGGGCACTCTGCTCCCATCCCTTATCTAGATCACTGGAAATCTATTAGTAGCAACCTCTGTCTCCAATCTTAGCCTCTTAAATCCTTTCATTATCCACTCAACTTTGGAATAATTATTTAAAATAAAAATTATACCCTATCATTCTCCCACTTATAATCTTCAAATAGGCCACCACCACCTACCTGAAGTTTACTCAATAAACTATGCCTCCTATCTGCTGATAGTGATTACTACTCCTCAGTGAGGCCATCAACGCTGAAAGGTCTTACTGCATTAACAGAGTGCCTGGCTCACAGTTGGCATAGAATGAAAATGTTTTCATGCGCAAATAAAGAACACTGTATAGTACTGAATAAAAATCTAAGATTAAGCTTTTCTAGGTAAAGGGCTAGTGTCAGCCATGAACTGATATAGGGTTATGAATGCTGTTTTCTTGGAAACAGTAGTTGGGTAAATGCCTTATCATGTGGAACTGCATATAAACTAGGGAAACCAAAGACATACAAGAGAATAGAATAAAAGGGTAGCATGACCCCGCTTCTCTCCTGTATCAATTGGTACAAGTAAAATGGAAAAAGAAAGTAGGTACAATAATACCTCAGTTCACAAATGCTTCTGTTTGCAAAAAATTTGGTTCACAAAAGCATTCAACAAGATTTTGCCTCCATTTGCAAACTACTTTGAGTGACAAGCATAACCACTGTCATCTTCCCCACACAAACACAAATGTAGCCCCACAACTGTAAAACAAATTTAGTTTGTAAACTGAGGCACACCTGTACTTGCATACCTGTTGGGCCTTCTACTCAGATGAAGAAGTTGTACCTGTTGTGTCTCTGTTTTCTAGCCTTCTACACTAGGTAAAGAATCAGTAGATTAAAGCCCATTGAATCTAATTGCCACTTTGAACCCATAACAAGATGCACTGGTACAAAATTACTTTGCAATTTAAATTTGACTTTCTAAGGTTCTAAGTTTCTAAAATTGTAGTTAAAGCACTGATAGCAAGCCCCATATGCTCAACAATTTTACCTGGATGTTCTTTTATAATGATCCTCATATAACCAACCAGTCCATATGTCCTACAGATCAAAAGAGGGATTTGGGAATTCCAGAGGACATCTGCTAAACGTAGTAATGTACTGTAAAAGAAAGCAAAATAAAATAAGAACATAAGCAAACGAGTATGCCAAATATGAAACATGCCCAACACGAAAATATCTGAAAATAAAGCAGCTTTCTTACTAAATAATAAATACAAGATACATCATTGCACTTCCATAAGCAGCTCAGTGAAAAGCAAACAATTTTACAAGGCTACCGTCTTAAAGAAAGTACATTTTTTGGACTAGTGGGATATGAAACCCTAGTTATACTAGGAAAAATACTGTTGACAAACTTTCCTGACAGAAAATATTTATAAATCCTATACATGTATTTCCAAATAATTTGTATAATTCTACCTAGTTTTAATACTAAAAAGTAGCCAATGTTCACTTTATTTTTTTTCCAATGTTCACTTTTAAGGCTCTAAACGAATCCAAAGAAGTTTCAGATTTCAGTATTTTCACTCTTTTGCCTCTTGGTTCAGTGCTAAAATGAATACATACAAGAGCTTCAAGTTGAATATTTCTATAGAATTTAAGAATTTTAAGGGCCTGGGGATATAGCTCAAATGGCACAGCACCTGCCTGGCAAGTGTGAGGCCCTGAGTTTGATTCCTGCTACCAAAAAAACAAAAAGTAGAACAAAAACAACAACGAAAAGAATTTTTGAAACTACGCCTTAAACTATAGAAAGAAAATAAAACCATGTAAACGTAATAAAATTTTTTAAATTTTAAAAACATGTTAATATTAAAATTTACCTTTCAGGAAGCTGAGTTGCAACCACAACAGTAAACCTACAGAAAAATGAAGGATCACTGTCTAGAAGATTTTCTGGACTCTAAACAGGACAAGGGAAACAAAAAATCCAAAATTTAACAATCCACATTATACACAGCAGAAACAGTTAAGCTATTTTAGAATAAATGAGGTAATAATTCAATGTTGACTAAATTTAAATGATACAAAATTCAAAATTTTAAGTTTCTAGGTTTTCAAATTATTAAAAATAATGCTTCAGTCCAGAAATAATATATATATTATACCTCTTCCACAAAATTTCCAGAGACATCATTATTTAGTTCTTGTAAGAACTCCACAGCAGCTTCAGCTCTGTTCTTTTAAAAAAAAAAAGCATTTGACTTGAATTAGCAAATACTTAGTTAAAATGTAATCCCCCAATCTACAAATAAGGCAAGACACACTGTTTTTTAAACCGTTGTGACAACTCTGCTTTCACAGTGTTTAAATGAAGTCTTGGCTTAAAACTGAACTAAACTATCACTATCCACAGTTCTCAAATGACATTATCCACCCTCACCTTTTCTGATTAGACAGATGACCAAAGACCCTGCATAGCAGGCAATCCTGGATCAAGTTCAGGCTTACTCTAACCACTCCCATCTATAATTCTTTACACAGTCAAACAAACTTCCATTCAGAATGGTATACTAAGTTCACCAAGTTGGTTTTATAAGATTTTGTATTCAAAACATAAAAATAAAGACTCTTTTGGCTAATGTCAATTAAAATTTTTGTTAACCAGAATACTGTAATTTCAGAATATTGTTATTTTCTTTAATACAAAAAGGTATAAAATCATACAGTACTTCTAAATTTTTAAATCAATAAACATTATTCTTTTATGTGTAGAAAAAATGAGCTAACTTTCTTAGAGAATAAGCTCATTTAAAGCGAAAACTGTTGGGCCTGGTAATCTCAGTACTTGGTAATCTCAGGAGGCTGAAGCAGTAGTATCATCAGAAGTTTGAGGCTGGCGTGGGCTACTCTGTGAGTTCAAAGCCAGTCTGAACTACACAGAGAAACCCTGTCTCAGAAAAACCAAAACAAACCAAACCAAGACAAAACACCTCAACAAAAGGAAAGCCATCAAGACACAACTGCATAGATATTCACACACACATATATTCAATAACAAATTGATTGTTTACCTTGCCAATACTGCTCCTTTGAAGGAAAAAACTAAAGTGGATAGAAGAGGAAGAAAAAATTCAAAGGCTCATGTGACTATAAAGAAAAAGCTGTTTGTAAAAGCATGTATTTATATTCATAGTAAAAAAACAACAAACTATTTTTGAAAAAAGATTTTAACAGACTTCTTAGCAAGAAAGTCTAATGAAAATATAAAATTGAGCTAATAAATCAGCACTTCCCAAATTATACACCACAGAATAAGTAAATTTCAAAAGATGCTCTGAGAAAAAAGGATTCCCAGACTTTAAAAAAAAACTGGAAAACATTATATGCCACATTTTCTTCATAATACACATGATATTAAATTTTGGCTGGGGATTTAGCTCAGCGGTATAGGCACCTGCCTGACAAGCACAAGATGGTGAGTTCAATCCCCCGTACCAAAAGCAAATATGATATTAAAAGTTTTATAGTTAAGAAATTTTAACTCTATTTGACTCATTTCCCAAACTCACTTTACTACTGTCCCATTTAGCATCTAGAACATTTCTTTAAAATCAGTGTTCTGCAAACCAGCCTTTGAAAATGTGCTGAACCATCTGTTTTGCAGGAAACTATAAACTTCATTCAGGTGTCCACACATACCACTAGTATGTTCTATGGCCCAAATAAAAGGCAGCTTATCAGTCATAGTGCTATATTGTGGCAAAAGTTCACAGCTCTATATGAAAAAGAAACCTTATTCTCTTCACATCTTGCATTTGTAATGATTAAGTGAGCAAAAATACAACTTTTCCTTACAAATCTCCATAAAAGGGCCATGTTGTGGATAGAACATTGTACTCTTGCCCAAAGACAACAAAGCTAAATACGAATTACATTCTGGCTTTCCTTATATTTCTTCCATGACACTGGTTGGCCTTTCCTAACATGTATATCTGAAAAAAAATAGAACATACTTATTTCCAGCATCTTCTCCGCTGACCTGATTTCTATCAATAATTGTAAATGATCCAATACCTGGGAGACAAAACAGTTAAGACTATTTCTGGATTAGAACTTTAAAGAAGTCAATCTATTATTTTAAAAAAAATTTTAAATCTTATTAGGTTGATTTTCTTTGGAAGCCATCACTTAATATATTTTGTATTTACTTTGACTATCTTCTGTGTCACTTTCTTTCCTTTTTTAAAAAATCAGATTAGTACATTTTTAGCTATACGTAAGAATCACATTCATCATAGAGAATTTGTACCTATACGTGATATAACTTTTCTTCTTCCCTGTTCCCATATCCTCCTTTAAACTCCTTCTCCTCTCCCTACTTATAAAAGCTTTGTTTCCATATTTTTCTTCTTTTTTCTCTCTCTCTCTTCTTATTTTTACTTTTCTTTCCTTTCCTTTCCCTCTCCCATCTCCTTTATTCTCCTCCCCATTTGAACATTTTCTTCCTATTTCACAATACCTAGTATACATTTTGGTCTTTATTTACACTTTTGGTTTCTCATACCAGAGAAACAATGTGGTATTTATACATGTGTCCCATTAAGAAGTCAATTTAAAACACAATCACTAAACTACATTACCTGGTAGTACCAAGTTTTTAAGAATTTCAGTGCCTGTAGCAGTTGCATTTATCAGGCAAACATGAGCAGATTCCAAAGCCTCTTGTCCGTGATCACCCCACAATCTACAAAACAAGACACAAATTAAACAGTTTAAAAATTTCCATAATATACAATAATTTTTTCACTGGAATGGTAATCTGCTGATCTGTTCTTATATACAGTAACTGTATTATGGCAGTTATCAAAGACTTAGACAAATTATACTTTGCAGAGTGGGTGGAAGAGCATCAAATTAGAATCAGAACTTGGTCATCCAGCTTCATAAGCATTACTATTGTTGTTGTTTGTTTTGAGACATGGTCTTGCTATGTAGTGCTG
Organism: Cavia porcellus; assembly: GCF_034190915.1. Lineage (NCBI taxonomy): Eukaryota > Metazoa > Chordata > Mammalia > Rodentia > Caviidae > Cavia > Cavia porcellus. The sequence goes on from NW_026947487.1 coordinate 99,027,635, forward strand.
GCTGGCCTTGAACTCGATAGTAGTACAAGCTGGGCTTGAACTTCTGGCAATCCTCCTGCCTCAGCCTGCAGAGTGCTGCGTTTACAGATATGTGCCACCATGTCTGGTATGTCCATTACGCTTTTAAAGCCAGGTAACTTAAGGACAGAAAGTCTCTGGAAATGCTCATCACTTAAGTGTTTTAGCTAGGCATAATGGCACATACCTATCATTCCAGCTACTCAAGAGGCTGAGGTAGAAGGATTGCCTGAGCCAAGTTAAGACCAGCCTGGGCAAAAGAGTAAGACCCTGTCTCATACGAAATAAAAAACATGGATTTGCACTTAACACCTAGTCTATTCTGTTTCATTGCTTCTAAGTTACATGGATCCAGTACAGCACATTTAAGATCTTAACATAGGCTGAATGCAGTAGTGTAGTATCTGATACTTGGGAGGCTGAAGCAGAAGGATCACAAGTTAGAAGCCCACTTGAAGAACTTGTTAGCAAGACCCTGTCTCAAAGTAAAAAATGGGATGGGGATGAAGCTTAGTAGTGGACCTGCCCTGGGTTTAATCCCCAGTATCACTTAAAAAAAAAAAAAAGAAGTAATCTTGATATAGGACTTATCACTGTGACAACTGCAAGAGTAAGTCAAAATTTTACCAGCAAAACAAAATTATTACCACATGAAAAATTTCACAAGAAATGCTTTTAATACACAGATTGGCCTGGTGGCACATACCTATGATCCCAGCACTCTGGAAGGGTGAGGCAGGGGGATTATAAATTGCACCCCAGCCTGGGTAATGCACTGACTTTGCAAGACCCAATCTCAAAATCAAAATGGACTGGGGCTATAGCTCAGTGAGAAGGTCCTGGGACTTGAATCCCTAGAATCACAAGGCAGAAAAAAAGGACATTCTAATTGCAAGATTCACAGATATATATATAGACAAACAGAAGGTCGTAATTAGAATTAGAAATGTATATAACCTGATTCACACTGGCATGTCATTACCAGGGAAAGCACATGATCACATTTCATGGCTTTCAAGCTAAGATGGTTAGTTTCACCTCCCAAAAAACTATTAATTGGTTTATTTTTTTTCTCGTCAGTATACAAGTATAGGTGAGCCCAAATCATTAGAGAACACCATACTCAGGTAAGTATTAGTAGCCCAGAAGACTAAGAAAGACTTTGGTATGCTTCCCCTGTTACCTGACTTAAAGTAGTAAGCAAAAACAGTCACAACCAACTGCCCCATTTCATTTATTTGCTGAGCATCCGTCTCTCTTTAAGCTTCATGAGGGTCCAGATTACCCCATATATTCACCACTGAAGCCCCAGTGCATGTCACAGGGTTTTATCCAGGGCAAATCATGAACAGCTGTCAAATGGACGTAAGAATATCCTGGAAGAACCAGATGGACTGGAAACATCTGGTTTTTGTGTTTGTTTTCCCATGAAAGTAGGGCATTTGATAGATATTTAGGTAGCTGGCGGATGAACCTCAGAATATTAAAGTATCTCTACGTATGTCTGAAGAAGCCAAAATTTTATTTCTAACTGCTTCTCACTGACCCTTTCAAACCAGTAACTAGTACTCCTTATGAAAGGGCAAGTTTGCTACTAATCTAATATAATCGGCTCAAGAGAAAAAAAAAAACCCTCTTCTGGATTTTAGTTAAACACAAGTATCTTGTCATTGACTCATACATGGTTATACCTGTATTCAAAGCACAACTCCAAGAATTTACAAGACAACAAGATGTTCTGTCACCTTTTTTTTTTCTTTCCCCTCAAAATCCTGGAAGCAATAATACAACAGAGTAACAGCTCTAAAGAAGCCAGAGTTGAAAAACATGCGGAACTCTGTAAATTACCTAACTTCTCTAAGCCTCAGTATCCCCGTATGTAAAGCAGTAGTGTGTCTGACCTCAAGGAAACTTGGAGAATTAAGCATCTAAATCCTCTAAGACGCCCAGGCTGTAGGTGCAAGTGGAAGTTCGGATCCTTAGGGACAATTTATAACTTCTCTTGGCCTGGGGGCGCTAAGAAGGAAGAGGACACTCAGCATTTTTGTATCTCGCATATTGTATCAATATGCGAAAGATGCTCAATAAATACGGAATGAGGACGGAAAAGGCAAGGGTAGGGAAGGAGCCCAGAATCTGCCACGTTTAGATTTGTCCTGTCCAAGTGAAGTGGCCCTTGGCCACATGCGGCTATTGGCACCAGAAATGATGCTAACATGCATTAAAATGTGCTTTAAGTGTAAAATACTCGATTTCTAAAATAGCCTGGGGGGAAAAAAGTAAAATATCACAGTAACTTTTTACAATGGGTACTGACGAAATACTACTAGGTTAAATAAACTAGGCTATAAAATTGTATTTCATCTATTTCTTTGTACTTTAAGGTGGCTATTTCAACATTTATAATTACGTATATACGTGGCTCCATGTTAACATAGTTGTGCTCGGACAGCGCTGGCTTAGAACAATAACTGGCATTTCTTGCGTCTCTGGGTATGCGGTACTCCCGATCCTCCATTCTGCAAAACGAGGGGCCTGGGTGCAACGAGGCGGGGCCAGCAGCCTCCATGGGGACCGACAGCTTGAGACCGCGCCCCCCCGGGCCGCCCTCCGCGTGGCAGGCGAGCGCTCCCCGCGGAGAAGGGGAGTCCTGGCCTGGTAGAGCGCGACGACCCCCGGCCAAGCCCAGGCGCCGGCTCCCTGCGCTCCGTACGGCCCGGGCCCGCCCGTCGGGAGGCCCGAGGGCGGTCCTTCCGCGCCGCCCAGAGCTTAAGCCCTGCCTGGACACAGGAGACCTCGCCGGCCTGCCCACTTGGTTCGGTAGGCCCCCGCTCACCTCAGCTGTCGGTCGTACTTCTGTTCCTTAAGCAGCTTGTCCGGCTGCGCCATGGCTGCGCCTGCTCCGCGAACCTACAACCGCCTGCCGAAAGCCGCCACCACTAGTTGCCGCGCGCAGGCGCACTGAGCGGCCCTTGCCGCCGGCTGCTGGCGGCCCGCTGGGGGACGCCGCTGCACTGCGCACGCGTCACTGTAATTCCCGGCATACTCTTGTTGCCTGTCGTTGGAACCAGGCTGGAGTTGGTGGACTGGTCTCCGAGTCTCAGCGCTGCTGGTGTATCAGTCAGTTCCTCTGTTCATGCGGTGATTGTGGGGAATTCAGACTTCAGAATCAGGCCTGGACTTTAATCACTTAATGATTGTGAAAATTGTTCTCTCTCAAACCCTCAGTTTACCCACCTGTGCGATGGGGATGAGTGGGCCTCTGTCAAATGGGTCATTTAGCCTAAAATGAGATTTTTAAATACAAAATAGCTTGCATGAGCTGGGGATTTAGCTCAGTGGCGTAAGCGCCTGTCTGACAAGCGCGAGGTTGTGAGTTCCATCCCCCCGTACCAAAAGAAAAGAAAAGAACTCGCATGAATAATTTTTATTGTCATGATATTATTGTTCTCCTGTTTCTTTCACCTGTTCTTTTCACCTTCTGAGACCTGTTTTGAGTCACAAGAGCAGTCGCAGAGCAAAGACAGTAAGTTCGGACCCTGATCTGGGGGAGTTCACTATCTCTTGAGGGAAGAGAAATAGGAAGCAAGACACTATGACCCTCCTATAGAGGGAACCTATGGTTTTGGGGGTGCATAGAGTCCATCCTACTCCTCTTCAGGAATGTTTCATGTATGGGGATGAAAGGGCATTTCTAGGAGACAAGGCTGTGGGTGCTGGTGAAGTTGGTCAGGTGAAGAATACAGAGTAGTTAAGGAAGGTGTGAGAGACAGCAGAGGCTAGGTGGTGAGGACCATCAAAATAGAAACAAAAAATTTAATGTTTCTTATTCCTGAAAAGAGGTCATTTCTGGAAGAGAGTCAGTGTCCTCTGAGAAAGAGTGCCAAGGAAGGAGGTTACTCCATGAGGAAGGGGAGGAAAGAGAGGCCCAGTGACCAGTAGGCAGAGATGGGAATTCCTTTCTCTGTATATCCCAGATTCTACAGACATCTTCAGGTTAATTATTGCCTGAAATAAAGTAAAATGAGCACAAATCGCCATAGCCCGCTCTCGATCCCTTTAGGGTGGAGATGGGAGAGAACACAGTTTGACAGCAATGATGAATGTACTTCCCCTGGGCTTGGTCTCCAGGACACACCCTCCCATGACTTCCCTGACTCCTGCCAATCCCCATGGAACACAAATGATGGGAGATAGAGATATGAGACTTTCTCAGCTTATCATGTCCTATGCTGTGACATTTCCTTCTTCAGTTGGACAGGTGAAATATAAGGGATAATAAAATACACCTGGGAATGTAGGATGGCCAAAAGGTGGTAGATGAAAGTTTACTGCTTGCTTCTATGCCCATTGCAGTTACAGACACCATGGAAGGAAATACCCCTAAATTTGGTGGGCATGTGTGTGGAGGTTATACTACCTGTGAAGAAATGCATGGTTTTGAAAAGGGTTATGTTAATGGTGTTTACAAAAAGATGCCTCAATATATTGATTTCCTAGACTACCAAAACACAGTGCTACAAACTAGATGGCTTAAAGCAAGAGAAATGCATTGTTTCACAGTTCTGGAAGGTGGAAATCTGAAATCAAAGTTCCGCCAAGACTGTGTTCTTTCTGAAACCTGTAGGAGAGGATTCTCTTCCCCTTCCAAGTTCTCATGATTTGCCAGCAATCTTTGGGTTGCAGCCGCAGCATTACAATCTCTGCCTCCCTTGTCACATGACACTCTCCATTTGTGTCTCAGTCTGTGTCTCTTGTTTTGATTGCCTTATACGAATCAAACTCAAGACCTCCCGCTTTCCAGGGAGGCACTGTGCTGCTGAGCTATATCCCCAACCTTGTTTTTTCTTAATAGAACACCAGTAATATTGGACTAGGATCTAGCTCATGACTTTATCTTATCTGAATTAAATCTCCAAAGACTCTATTTCCAAATAAGAACATTCACTGATACTGGGGCACTATGGCTTCAACGGTTTTGCAGGCATCCAGTCAACTCATAGAAGCAGGTAAAGGTGGCTGTGCTGGAACTATGGAAGCTGATTGGACATAGCCCTGACATCAGGGAACTCAGTGCCCACTGGTGCAGTCCTATTGTGGAATACAGCAAACTAGAGGTATCAGACCAAGAACCTATGACCTAATTAATTTGGGCCATTGGTTTCCAAAATGTCCTGAACCAGCAGCATTATCATTCAAACATTTGTTAAAAATGCAAATTTGTTAGAAATGCAAACCCCAAAACATGAGGGTAAGGTGCACTAAACTAATGAGCCTTCCAGGTGATCCTAATGCATGCTCAAGTTTGAGAACCACTGAGCTAAACTAACGCTCCACTGAACAGGTGGGAAAATGGATCCCCTGACCACTCTCCCTGCCCCGTATACTGAGCACTTAACATGTACCAAGCAGGCCCTTGACATGTATCACCTCTTGTGTTCACCTAATGGGACAGATATTGCTGCTAACCCAAATGAATAAGAGGTTTGGAGACAGGAGGAAAATAATGAAAATTAAAGAGATTAAAAACAAATATTCTAATAGATCTGGCCAGACTTTCAACACAGTTCTGTTATTTTATTCATCCTGGCTAGTCTCAGCCAGGGAAGACTGGATCTATAGGCTCCTGGGAAGTTTGAGGCAGCCTAGAGTCTAGGAGATAAGGAAAAATGAGTTATAACCTCGAACAGCTCGCTCGCCGTGGCTCCTACTGCTCACTGCTTGCCTTTGGCCATCCCTGCCCTTCTCACCTGTTGCTCATTGGCTGATTCCTGCCTCTCCCCAACTGCCTGAGCTCTCCAAGGCAGCAGTGGGTCTCATGTTCATGGGTTCATGTATGACCCATGCCTAGCCCAGCACTTGACACCTAATAAGTCTTCCATAAATCTTTGCTGAAAGAACAAAACGCTTTCCACAATATTTTTTACACTTTCAAATAAAACTCTTGGTAATGTATATATCATCTAGTTTGGTAATTTTACTTCTAGTAATTTACCCCAAGGAAATCATCAGACAAAAAGAAAAATGTATAAATAAAAATGTATGCTACATGAAAAGAAAGTGCTCTAAAGGTTATAACTGCATATATGTTTAAGTGTATAAGATAGATAACCATATTACTGAGTTTTGTTGGATCATTGAAGAAAACTGTTTGCAGTCTCACTGTTTGAAAGTCCACTTTATATGCTTTAATTTTGTAATTTGAACAACTATTTCTAAGAGGAGAATATGTAATCTATTAACTAGTGATTTCTTACTGTTTATTTTTTAAATTTTGTATTACTTGTACCCTTTTTCTGTTTTTTTTTTCTTTTTATCCTTAAATAAAATTTTAAAAAAATGTATGCTGCAGTGCTACAGTAGTGAAAACTGGAAATTATACAACAGAGCTATGTGTGAATATTATATTAAGTGTCAAGTTGTCTAAAGTTAACAAGGCAGGAAAATCTTGCCTAGGGCATTAAGTGGAAGCTAGTCACATAAATATATATATACATATATATGACTATATATGACTGTATGTATATATATATGACTTTATTACTAATATGTAGCAGAAAAACCTGTCAGGATTTTCACTAAAATATTAAATATTAATGATCTTGGGGCTAGGGATTTAGCTCAGCGGCATAAGCACCTGCCTTGCAAGCAGGTGGTCTTGCTTTTATCGATCCCCGGTATCGATAAAAAAAAATATATTAATGATCTTTGGATAGTGACAAAACCAGTTATTTAAATTTTCTTCTATATGATTTTCCAATTCTTACAAATTTTCTGTAGCAAACAAGTTTGACTACTAAAATTGGAAAATGAATGTCTAGGGGTCTTAAATGTGCCCAATAAGGTAAGGGAAAGGGGAGAGAGTAAAGGTCCTAGGGCCTGAGAATTGTGTCCTTGGTACCAAGAGTCACAGATATTACCTCATCTGACCACCTTATTAGTCTGCTAGATTCTCTTCCTGTTTTATATATTAAAAAGAAAAAAGCAGGCTCAGAGGGGAAACAACTTACCCTAGGTCATACAGCCAGTGATACTGGGTATCAACACAGATCTAGGTGAATCCACAGATTAGGCTCATTGAAACCTACCACATGTACTCAGACACTTGCAGTGGATCTTTTTCTTGAGGCAGGGGGTGCTGGAGCTCAGTCCTAGGCAATGATTTGGGGATTTCATTTTGTTTTGTTTGCTTGATACAAGGAACAGGGCTTCTAACTTGGCCCACTATCCCTATGCATAAGAAATGGTGAGAAGGAGGGATGATTCTGTCTATTGGTGCAGTGTTGGACATCTGATGTTTCAGTGATATGCACAGGGTCCCCATGGGTGGGCAGGGCAGGGACAATTCCCAAATCATCTTTCTGTCAAGCAAAAACACTGCACTTTCAGGAAGGGGTGCAGAACTTGGCCAAGGTTGTTTGATGAGTAGGCGTGACTTCACAAGCTGCTCCTGCCTTCCTCTCCTAGCCCTTCATAGGTCTCCACATCCCCTGTCCTCCCCCAGAGTGAAAGCCAGGAACCATTGAGACCAAAGAATAGCCTTTCAAGCAAAGAAATCAATTCATCTTTAAAGACAGCATAGAATTGAGACCAGAGGAGTCTGAATGGGGGCACAGGCTCCCCCACATTGACCTGGGTAGGCTGCCAGGCATGTGGGGCTTCTTCATCTAAGAAAGGCACATGCTACTGTCTCTTCTCACCTGCTTGAGTTCCCAGCTCCCAGGGAAAATTGCTGTAGATGGGTTTCAAGAAGGAAAGAATTAGATCAACTTTGATTTAGTTGCTAAAGAGGCCATATACTATATATACTTTAATTCTGTCCGAAGGTACAAAGGACTAGAATCCTCCTCACCCCATCCTGCCTGCCTCTGCCCTACTGTTTTCTAGTCTCATTCCTGGAAATATGACATTCTAACTTACTTTTCTTAAGTCCTTCTCATTTGTATGTCCGCAAATGAGAAACAAATCTAAAATCCACTTCCTCTCCTTCCTGTGATTTTAGACAATGTTGAATGAGAGCCCCAGCAGCCCCAAGTTGTCATCCTTGTTCTGTCTCTCACTGCAACCCTTGAGCCATCATTCAACCTCTTTGAATCATGTTTTCCTCATCTATGAAATGGGACAAAATTACTCCCCAGTTGTCATGTGGGTGATGCAGGAGACAAAACCTTATGAAAGGCTCCAATTTTAATTTTTAATTACTATAAAAATGTCTGTGTTGCTGGGAGAAGGAAGTGGGTCAGTGGAGTTTGGGTCACCCCTAAGTCCCCAATGGCCTTGCAGTCTCCCTCCTAGAAGAAAGTGGGGCTGGATTCAGTGGGAGACAGAGGACCCAGGCCTCCCCCTGTCTTACTGATTTCTAGGTTGAAGACCTGGGACCTTGACAATTTGGATTCTCTGTTACCTGCCCTGGTCTTGAGAGCCACCCACTACATCTCTAATGTCATAGGAACCAGGTAGATAGGATGGCAGAGTTCCCTCCAAGGTCAACCAGAGCAAGGCTTGAAATAATGTCTCCTGGTCAAGGTCTGACCAGGAGACATCTACACATGACCCTTTAGTTCCTTATGGGTACAGGCCCCTGGTGGCATCATTTGTCTGTTCTTGCATCCACCCACCCATCTGCTTATCTTTCCCAAACTGCTTTCTGAGGCCTAGCCTGAGACAAGCCCTATCCTTGGCACAAGGCCACATGCTAAGATGAGTCAGATTGGAGCCAGTGGGTGGAAGACAGAGGACACACAAGGAGGATGGCACGACAAGAACCAGGGCTCACGGTGGGAAAATGTTGGGCACTGAGGTTGAGTGTAGCAGGGTAGTGGGTTTGAGCTCCCAGCTGGGGTGCTGAAGGTCATAAAGGAGCAAGAAGAGATGGCACAAACAGAGGGACAAGCAATGAGTCTCTGAAGGAAGCAGGAAGTTGTAGAGAATAAGAGGGAGAGTAGGCGGCGGGGCTCAGACATGGTTACAGAGGGAAGCCAAACTGGTGTTTGTGGGTCTGTCTGTCCCCCTTGTGCACTGTTTGATGTCACTCCTCCCCACTCCCACTTTGGGGCTCTGGTTCCACCCTGAGCTAGGGGTTTGGATTGGCAGTCCTGACCTCTGTCTCTTTGGATTGGCTCCTCTGCCCACAGCACCGAGGAGGAGAAGTGGTAGAGTGCCTAAAGTAAGAATGAACTGGGACTTAATCATCCTCACCCTGGCTAGATGACCTTGGGCAAGTCACGTCACCTCACTTCACCTCACACACAGCCAATGCAGGCAGCACATACTGTAATGGGGACTGTATCACAGAAAGGACCTAAAGAGCTGGCAAACAGGGAACACTCCAGTTCTGGATACTTGATAGTGTCATTTAAAAGGGACTTTCCACCCCCAGAAAACACAGGGCCTAGAGCCTGGGTCCTCAGGAGTGGCAGTTCCATCCAATTCAGGGACAAGCCTACGGACAGATACAGTGTGAAAGAACCATGCAGCCTCCAGCATGGGCTGTCTCTTGTCATGGTGTCCCCCATCCCAGAGTCATACACATGGTAGGGAAGGAGAGCAGAGCAAAGCGCCTGGTGGGAGGTGGTGGGAGGTGGGGTGAGAGGTTTACCTCCTCCTGACCCCGCAGCTGGACCCCGAACTCTGCGGTCCTGCAAGCTTGTAGGGAGGGGGGGCAGGGCCAGCCTCTCTTACCCTGCTGGGGGGTGGGGGGCGGGTCCCCGGGGAGCTGCTCCTCCTGCCAGCCACCGCTTTAAGAAGCTGCTCCGCGGCAGCGAAAGGGGCCGAAGCTGCAGCCCGAGCAAGCGGACTGAGCCCAGCCGGCAGGTGCACGGCTGCGGGGACAGCAGCGGTATGACCGGCTGGGGCTACGGCCAGGAAGACGGTAGGCGCACAGCCCCGCCCGCTCCGACCCAACTGCACTCACCCGGACCCGCACGTCCAGGGTGGATTCATGAGCCTACACCCGTCACGCACCCAGTCCCTGCTCTCCTCCAGTCCCCAGAACCCGGCCCGCTCTGCCTGGCCTCAGCCCCGGTTCCCCAGCGCCCCGCGCAAAGTCCGCGCTGCGCTCCGGAGGGCCCGGCCGCTAGCGAGCGACCGGTGGACGAGCTCGTCCCGCCGCCGCCGCCTAAGCGCAGCCCCCGACTGCCACGCTCGCTTACTGTGACCCTGCCGCCGCACTCACGCATCCCCCGGCGTGCGCCGCGCGTGGGGGTGGCCGGGGCAGCTGGGGGCGGTTGCGGTGGAGCGTGGTGCGCGGGTGTCTGTGCGGAGAGCGAGCGCACGGTGTGTGAGCGTGGACCTCCCGGGAGCTGGGCTCCGCGTGGGCAAGGGCGCAGTGTCCTCAGGAGTTTCCCCGCAGAAATGCCCGGGCTGCGGTGCCGGCTGGTACGTGAGGCAAGGGGCGCTTGGGGGCGCACGCATGTATTTGACTACACAGAGCAGGGTGTTTGAGCACGTCAGGTGTGAGGCGTGGGAGTCCATAGCCCACACCAGCCTTTTGGTGTGACCCTGAAGATAGTTCCTGCATCCTGCCTCAGTTTCCTTAAGATGCAGAGGAAGTGAGAAGAGGCAGGAGGTAAGCTAGACGGCTTGAGTGTAGATATGGGACGCAATATCTTCCTTTTGGGTACTCTTATCAAGCATGGTTAGGGTGTGGGTAAAGACTTACACATTTCCGAGAGATAACCGATGAACCTGCTAAGATCTAAGCTGTCAGAAGGGGAACCCAGGCTGGCAGGTGGGGGTGGGGAGATCCTCCCAGCCCTGCTTCTTTGGGGAGAGAGTCACTTTGTGACCTGTGTGGGAGTTCTGGGCTACTGGGGTAGCCCAGAAGTTGCAGTGGAAGTTGCAGTGGACCAGAGGGAATTTAGGGGGTGCTGCAGAGTTTCTGCTGCCTCTGGAACCCCAGAAGCAAAGGAAACCCCCCCAGATCTGGACATTCAAGACAAAGAAGACATTCAGAAAAAGAGACCAGCAGAGATGGCGAGAGACAGAGAAGTAGGAGTTTGACAGAACTCATGGAAGACCATCTTCCCCTGTCAGCTTTTGAATGCTTCCCCCTCAAAGTCTGCGTCCCCTGATGCCAGCCCCTCCTGCTATTACTGCCCACCGGCTTGGAGCATCCTGTGTCCTCAGAGGCCTGCCACATGGGCCTAGCATCCTCAGGCAGCTCCCTCTAACCCAGTCTGATCTGGATTGTCCAGCCTGGGAGCAGTGAGAGAGAAGGAACAGAGGATAGAGGTTCCTGCATGCAGCCGTGTTCACAGGACTTCAAAAATAACCCACTGGGGCCGGGCCGTGGTTCTGAGTCATCCATAGGGGACACAGCTCTGTCGGCACCTGCTGCTGTTTTCTCAGGAAAACTTAAGAAGCCTAAAGAGGGAGAAGCACCAGCCGGCAGTAGCTCTAAAAATAGGCTGCATCTCAGGATGTTCCCCAGGGAGATGCTGAGCCTCTAGGCTGCAGATGGAGCCCCGGGGAGGCAGGTGGTGGGCGCCCGTGGGTGTGTGTGCAGGTGTGTGTGTGAGAGAGAGTGTGTGCATGAGCATGTGTCTTGCTCTGGTCCCTTTGTGCAAACTTGGGATTCCAAAAGGAGGTGTTTTTGTGTGTGGGTGCATACTCATGTATCAGATGTAGTGAGCAAGGTTATGAGTGTGTGTGTGTGTGTGTGTGTGTGTGTGTGTGTGTGTGTATACACACATGTTCTGGGCTTGACCACTGTGAGCCTGGTGGCCCATGTCACTGTACACATATGAAGGTCAGATCTACAGACTCGTAGGCAGAGGCCTGGGGAGGTAGCTGGAGGCAGTACAGACATATGCTGTGTGTTTATATTGGTACATGTGTACATGTGTGCTTGCATGAGAGGCCCTCAATTCCCTCGTCATGCTGGTTTCTACTTCATGAAGTGGTTGTGGGGAGCAAATACTTGTCGCAGAGTCAAAGTTAGGTTGATGTGAGTTTTTGCTGTTATCATCACCAACACTGTTTGCTCAAAGTACAGAAAGAGACTAAATAATTGATTTTTTCTTTTCTATGACAGGGTTTTGCTATGTAGTTCAGGCTGGCCTTGTACTCACTATACCTAGGCTGGCTCTGGAACTTGCAGCAATTTTTCTGCCTCTGTCTCTTGTGTTCTGGGATTATAGGCATATGCCAATACTAAATATTTGATAGTCAGGTCAGAGACTTTAGATGTCTGCTTGAGTGTGTGTTGAGGATTGAAAACCATCTCTGAGCTTGCAGCTGTGAATATTCTCTTCTAGGCAGTATCTCTTTTCACCTCCTATGAGGACTGCTAGTGAGTGCTAGGAAGACCATTCTTAGATAAGAAAATGGAGTTTGAAATGCAGTAGCAGTGCAGTAGTGGAGTTGGGATTAAACTCCAAAGCAGCTCCAAAGCAGGAGCTCACTGAAAGGATGTCAGGGAGACAGTTCCCCAGGGCTTTTTTCAGCCTGAACCTCAGAGATTTTGGCTTGCCTGAGTCCTTGCTGCCTCCCTACAGGCCCCTCAAATTGGCACAAGCTGTATCCCATTGCCCAGGGAGAACGCCAATCACCCATCAACATCATATCCAGCCAGGCTGTGTACTCACCCAGCCTGCAGCCATTGGAGCTTTCCTACGAGGTCTGCACATCCCTCAGCATCACCAACAATGGCCATTCTGTCCAAGTGGACTTCAATGACAGTGATGACCGAACTGGTAAGTGGCCTATGCTAAAGCCTGGCACATATTCCCCTAAGGTCTTAACTCTGTGCTGCACTGGCTCAGAAGCGGCAGCTTGCTGTTGTGGGGAAGGACAGCTTGGCTGAGCCTCAGTCTCCACTTGCATAAAATGAAAGTGATAAGATCACTTAGAGGTGAATGAAAAAAATGAAGTGGCATTTGTAGTTCCATCACATAACACACACTTAAGAAACATTAATTCCATTTCTTCCCATCCAGAGTGTTGCAGATCAGGTTTGGTTTTACTGCTGTCGTTGACCTGCTTTGTGTTCCAAAGCCCAGCCCTCCTTCCTGCATTATCTGGGCCAAGCTTGGTCATGAGAGAAGAGCACTGAGATGCTCTTTGCGCTGGACCTCTTGCCCACCTCTCAGATAGGCAAATAGAGGTGCAGGGCACTAGGGTGTGGCAGGACAAGACTGGCTCCAAAAGTCTCCCTTTCCACCTTGCCCAGGACCTGAAGTTCTCAGCCACCCTGGGCCAGAGAGAGGCCTGTAGAAACTTGCAGCAACTCCTTCAAGATCTCTGCTCTAGATCATAGTCCAGGTTCTTTCATGATGGATTCCTAGGCAGAGGCTTTGGAAGTACTCTGCAGTGAAGGGATTTTGTCCTAATGACTAGCCTATGGGAATTTGGGGTGGGATGAGAAAAGAACCTGCTGGTTTCTTATGAGAGGAAGTATATGGCCCCCTCCCTCTAACCACTGAAGCATGCAAGGAAACTTATCTCTCAAATAGAAAATCAGAAGGAAGGAAAGAAGAAAAACTAGAACTTTTCATGAGGAAAGTAATCTTAGTTGCTTAGTCTTGAATTTCCTGGTAGGCTAAGAAAAGAGAAAATTAGATGTAGTAGTGGGTGTGGAAAGAAGGCAAGCAGATCCGCAGGAGAGATAAACTGTGCTGACCTCTAAGAAGAGCCTCTCAAAACTTTGGAGAGGGGATATGGGAGTCTAGATGACTCTAGAGCAGTAATTTTCATATGGCTGTCCATTCCAGCAGCGTTTAGAGTGCTCTGCGGGCTTAAGTCAGACATCAGGAGCTTAATGAAGGTCATTGGGGTGGGGTGACTCAAGATCATGTCTTTGGATTGCATTCAGACCTGGATGGGGCTCCCTCCCCCACTGTAATGGCAGCCAGAGGAGTCAGAAATCCATGAAAAGAATAGTGACCCATTGTGGGCTACTCTGGAGGTCAAACACATAGAAAGTACAAGTCAGTGGCAGTGCATTCCATGGTCAGCTGGAGGGAGAAGATAGGGAGCCAAGCCCAAGTGGTCTTGGGTCCAGGTGAGACAGTCTCAAGCAGGGCCACAGATCTACCAGGAAGCCCAGTTGTTCCTACCACTGGGGGATGGTACAGCCTGACTGAGGCCCTTCCTACAGGCTGCCTTTGCCGTCCACCTACCTACCATTGCCCAGATGGGCCCTGCTTCTCTCATAGGTCTGGGCAGCAACGAGGGGCCTCTGGCCCGGCCTGGCTTGGCCTTATCGAGGGGCCCATGGGGACAAGGCCTTGCTCTAGTCACCCATCATGGAGGGGCCTTGTGGAACTCAGCCTGGGACTGTCACCTGATCTAGGGGCTCACATTCAGGCCTGGCTGGGCCCCCTTCATGCCAGATCACTTTCAGCTGGAAATTCTATCTGTCCCAGGTAGCCTCATACATGCCCCCAGCTTACCAGCTATCAAGGTGAGAGAGTCATGAAACCAGCACAAGTAGGGGCCTCCCAAGAGACTATTTACACAGGAGATGGCTCTGAGGACTTGAGCCTGTCCCAGAGGCTATGGACCCTCAGGAGCTGGCCTCCTGCCTGGGGCAACACCATGTGGTAGGGAAGTTCAAGGTTATTAGAAGGCAGTGCTGCCTGGTGATTAGGGGTCTGGGCCCCGCACACATACCATAGCTTGATGTGTTGCTGAATGACCTTGTGCAGATGCCTTGTTCTCTCTATGCTTCAGTTTCCTCTTTTATAAATAGGAATAATAGTAGAGTTTTCTCATTATGGGCTACTGTGAGAACTAAACAGATAAATCCTTCCAAGCCATCGTTGGGTCAGGGCTCTAGAGATGGAAGGCCTATTGTCAGTGGTTTCATGGGAAATCAGGCAGGAATGGGGAAGGGGACCCAATGTGGAGAGCTGTACTGTATCATTTTCAGATCCCTCTGTCACTTGCAGCCTGTTGAGGCTTTGATCCTGACCTGGATTTGGGGCTGCAGGGATGGTCGGTGGAATTGACCCAAACCCAACCAGCCTGGCAGATTTTCCACATAAAAAAATATATCCCCTTCCTGCTTCAGTCTTGGCATTGCCTCACCAGGCTGTGGGTCCTCCCACACCAACTTCTACATCCCCATTCTGCCCGCAGTGGTGACTGGGGGTCCTCTGGAAGGGCCCTACCGCCTCAAGCAGTTCCACTTCCACTGGGGCAAGAAGCACGAGGTGGGCTCAGAGCACACTGTGGACGGCAAGTCATTCACCAGTGAGGTGAGGGCCACCATCCGCTGCTCCGGGAAAGAATATGGGTCAGATGGTTCAGGTGCCTGGGTTGGGGGTGACTGGAGAGGGTGAGGAGGAGCACATGGGCCTTTAGGAGAGACACTGGCCCCTGCCTCAGCACAGGGCTATGTTCTGAACAATACCACCACTGTCCTGTCTGGGGATTCCCACCCAGGAGTTTTTGGAAAGGCCTCCCCTGACTCCTGTGCTGCTGATAGCCCTTCAGGAACTGAGCCTGGCATTCAAGGCTCTGCACTAACTCACCTTGCCTGGCCTCATTTCCCCCTGCCAGCTTCCCCCACTGAGCTATTTGTGACAAATCTCTGTACCTTGTTCCTTCATGACTCCAAGCTTTTGCCTATGCTGTCCCCTTTGCCTGAAATGTCCTCCATGGTTTTTATTTCTTAACCCTGTTTATTCTTTGGACTCAGCTGCAGGTGCCACCTCCTCAGGGAGGCATTGCACTGGATTGCTATCACTGAATTCATGTCACCAGCAGGCAGGCCCTGAGCCATGTGCCTCCTTGGGATCCCCTGGGGCTCAGGAATGTGTTGGGCGTGGAGCTTTGGGGATGCTACCTGTGGCCCTCCCTCTGGAACTCCCTGAGTCCCCTGGGAGGTTTGACAGCTCCCCCTCTTGCAGAGGACAGAAATGTGTTCTGAAAGAGGAGGGGGTTGGTTCTGAATTCTCATGTGGGCCCCTGGTAACACTGGCCCTGCCTGGGCCTGGCCTGCTCTTTCCCCAGCTACATTTGGTTCACTGGAATGCCAAGAAGTACAGCACCTTTGGGGAAGCAGCCTCAGCGCCAGATGGCCTGGCTGTAGTCGGCATCTTCCTGGAGGTGAGTTTGGGCCAATGGGTCTGGGAACAAGGTATGATCCTAATTTGAGTATGCAGGGGTGCTAGGCTTATACTAACCTCTCCCTGACAGACGGGGGATGAACACCCCAGCATGAACCGCCTGACAGATGCACTCTACATGGTTCGGTTTAAGGTGAGAGTTGGTCTGCCCCCCTATTGGGAGCAACTGGGTGGGATGAGGGAAAAGATTAGCTCACATTTGGGTCCAGCCACTCCTCCATGCTGGTGGCCAACCCTGGAGGATGTGGGTCAGCACCTCAGGGCCTTGCATCTGACCCTCCCACATCTGGTTCATGGCCCAGCTAGCACCAGCATGCAGCCAGGTGGGATATAGGATGTGTAAGATCATGGGTCTGTGAATGGTGCTTTGTCAGGCAGAGCTATTGAGGGAAGCCACAGGAAAAAGTGTGAACACAGTGACCAGAGAGACCTGGAGCCATAGCTTTTATCTACTAGCAAACAGGTACAGAAGATACAACCTAGGTTGGGGAGGTGGCAGCTCTGGTCACAAACATTTGGTCACAATTTGCCATCAGTGGGCCAAGAAGAAACCTGAATCCTCTGATGGCAACAAGTGAGGAATCTACAGGCCTGGCGATAGTAGGAGATCTGTGCTGACTCCCAGGTCTCCACCCTGCCCCAGGGAACCAAGGCCCAGTTCAGCTGCTTCAACCCCAAGTGCCTCCTGCCTGCCAGCCGGCACTACTGGACCTATCCAGGCTCTTTGACCACGCCCCCCCTCAGTGAGAGTGTCACTTGGATTGTACTCCGGGATCCCATCAGTATCTCGGAGAGGCAGGTGAGTCTTCGAAGAGACCCAGCTACAAATATATGGCCCCGTCCAGGCAGGGTGGAGTTCCTCCATCAAAGCTCCCATCTTTTGCTGGTAAATGTTTACATTTTTTAATTAGGAGTTAGTGTGGTGGTTAGTCATTAGGACCTAGATACAGGCTGGGTGGGGAGATGCCTGGATCCAGGAGCTGTGCCTACTGTGTTGGAACTAGAAGGGTACATGCACTGTTATGCCTTACTAGACAAGACTGAAACTAGAACTAGGTAAAATGGGCCAGGCTCAGAAGTTTAGTGACCAAAAAACTGAGCTTGGGACTATCAAGTAAAGAGGGATGGGGATAAGCCCCAGGGTACAGGGAGAAATATGGATAGAACTGGCTGTGTATGGGGAAGCCAGATGATGCATTTGGAGTCCAAGGACCACAGTACTCTCATCTTGCCCTGAGTGTCCCTTCTGCTTCTCAAGATGGAGAAATTCCGGAGCCTGCTATTCACCTCCGAGGATGATGAGAGGATCCACATGGTGAACAACTTCCGGCCACCACAGCCATTGAAGGGCCGTGTGGTCAAAGCCTCCTTCAAGGCCTGAGCTGCTCACCTGCCCAGCCAGCCATCACGGCACCATCTTCCCAAGGGCTTCCATGTCAGCAGACACCAAACCATCTGAGGCTCCCTGCCTAAGGGGTGCTGTGGACCCCTCTTCAGCTGGCTTGCTTCTTGGCCACCCTGGAGGGTTCTTGATGGGACCTACAAGTCATAGGTACCCTTCAGCTGCCCTGGGGAATAAAAGAACAGGAGATGGGCAGAGTCCAAGCCGGGAGCTGCCTCTGTTCTCCAAGACCCAAAGGCCCCTTGGAACCTCCTCTTGTCTTCCCTACTGGCAGTGGTAGCAGCCCCACCCTGAGCTCACACTGTGATGGATGAGACTGAGCTCCCCAGGGCAGGCAGCTGGCATTGCCAGGAAGATGCAAGCAATAATTAGAGGTGGGCAGAGATGCCCTCTCAGCATTACCTCTTCTGCAGGCCTCTGCCATGCACGCACCTCACTGCCAGGCTACTAAAATCAGCACCCAGCCTGCTGGAGGTGACGTGGCCTTTTCCCTCTAGCCACCAGCTGCCATGGGCAGGACCTGGCTACAGCTTAATATATTATCTTCCTTTGTTCCTACCCAACCACCAAAGCCACCTACATGACAGTCCATCCATGTACTAACGAATAAACTCATTTATTCATGCAACAAATACCAACTGAGTACCTATGCTATGTTAAGTACTTTTTGGGGCTTTGGGGAGCCATTGGTGGGGAGTCAAGGGTACTGTATTGAGAGGGACTGGGTACTGGGCCAGGGAGGGTTATGCAAAGGTCCAGAAGGTATAGAGGCAGAAGAAAGGAAGATGTTTTATTTAGGAAGAAATGAAATTCCAACCACTGTTCCAATGCAGAGAGAGAGGAACAGCAAGTTTAAGCAGAAGGAAGAGCAGGTGTGAGGCTCTCAAGTGACAGCTCAGTGTGGTTGTAGGGCCAATTCCCTGACAGAGGACATGGGACTCTCCCTGGGCTCATGGGAAGCCATTAAAGGTTGGCAGTAGAGGAGGGACAAATCCAGGTGTGCATGTGGGGATGATCCCCCATGGAATGTGGCAGGGAGCAAGTGGGGCTGGTGGCCCTGAGGCAGAGGACAGGGTGGTGGGGTTGTATGATAGAGATTTAAGGGTATAGCTCTAAAGACAGCTCTTGTCTGGTGTGACAGAGAAGTCCAGTATGGGTCCCGGAGGCAGAGAGGATGGCTTCTTGTGGACTGGGGATCCTGAGAGAAGCTGACTGTACTGGATACCCAGAATTTACAGACCCTGAAAGAAAATTTAAGGAGACACAAACTCTAGGCCCCAACCAGATGCTTGCACAACTCTGAGAGTGAGTGCCTCCTTAAATTTGTACCCTGAGTACCTTGCTTCTCTTGCTCTAGTCCCAGAGTCTGGAGAGCTCTCAAGCCAATCTCTGTATGGTCTTAGAGACCCAGTGAGGGAAGGTATAAAAGTGAGACATAAATCTGCAAGTTTGGCAGTGAAGGGGAAGAAAGGAATGGCTGAGTGGTGATGGGAAGGTGGCAGAGGTGTGTCTGAACACTCCTAAGAAATGGGCTGAACTTCATGCCTGGGAGGGGATGGTGGAGGTTTGTCCACTGCTTATTTTGGCTTTAGGTCTTGTCATTGTCATTGTACCACAAGGGAGCACCCAAGCTCCAGGGTACTTCCGGTTGTTAGATCTCTAGTTTTGAACTCAAGGACATGGAGGAAGCTAAGGCTTACTCTATTGAGTAAGTGGGTGGAGAGCCACACCTTTCAGTGCTCAGGCAAACCTGTCCCGAGAGTGGGTGAAGGTCAGGGGACAGGAGAAGCAAGTCCCCCCAGTGTAGGGCCAGACACAGGCTGCTAGCCTGACCAAGAGGCTCTCTTTTTCCTCCAGGTTTCAGTAGTCAGTCAGAAGGGTGGGGAGATATTGGGAAGACGCAGTTTGCTCAGTTGGGAACAGGTGGCTTTGGCATCAAGGAAGTCATGCTGACCGTGTGAACTGTCAAGGCAGGCAAAAGGCCTGGGGCAGTTGGGGAGTTTTCTTCCTATGACCAAGAACTGTCATTACTTCCACTTCACAGGTGAGGATAATGAGACTCAGAAGAGAGGCAAGTGTCCACACAGGAGCTAAACCAGAGCCTGATATGTACCATAGCAGCAGGCCCCAAGGGAGGGAAAGATGGCATTATGGTGACCAACCTGGGGTGGCATAATAACTGCTGCTGGATGTGCCAGTGTGCCTGTCCAGCATCTCCCAGGGGTAGTGGCACCACAGGGCTGGCACTGCAAAGAACTTGGAAAATGGGAACTGGTTTTATAATAATTATCTTGAGGCTGCCAAGAATTCTCTCTCCCTAAGATCTTTCCCTTAATTCATTTATTAAATTTAAAACTATTTTAAAACCCAAAGTGGCCTCTTTATGTTACAATCACAGCCCAAGATTTGACCGTATTACATTCAAATAGGAAGTCTGCTAGAACCAACTAGAACCCAAATATCTCCAGCAAATTTGGCCTCACGGGACCCCGGACTGGGACCTGAAACCTCTTGGAGGGTAATAATCTCCTGGCAATGATGGTGGGCATCCAATACGAGACAGGCTCTGCTTACTCCCTTCCTGAGGGTCCCTTCCTGGGCAGCCATGGGTGCCACTGGAGAGACTCAGGGAGGGCGGGGGACTGAATTCAGTGGCTACAGTATACTGAGTCTGTGGGCATGCTAGGGTCACAGGCTTCCCTCAAAGGACCTCCTGGAGAACCAAGTCTTTTGGGGTCCAAAGCAGGTTTCAGCTTTGAGGATGGAGAGATACTAAAGAAGTGGCTGGCTGTGAAGTTTCAGTCTGTTATGGTTTGTGTGTAGGTATCCCTCCAAAGTCTCATGCAGTCATGGGGGTTTTTTGGAGGTGGCTGAATCTAGAGTGTATGATTGATTCATAGTACAGTGCTGAGATTAAGGGTGGGTGATTGCTGGATCACTCCACTGATTGGGTTGGCACTGCGCTAACCCCAGTAGACTGATAAAATATAAGGGACAGAAAGTCTTGCCTTGCTTTCTGTCTTCTGCTGCCATGGACTGTTGCCCTGTGCCATCCCACCTTGCCTTGGAGCCAGCTGATATGGACAGAAACCTCTCCAAACTGTGAGCTAAACCAACCTTAACACCTTTAACTTTGGATGTTGGGTATTTTGTCAGCAATGAGAAAAGTAACTAGGACACAGCTCCTGCTATAGTTCCTTCTACAGAGGACTTGCTTCTTGCTCCTACAGAGGCCTAGGAATGTTCCCAATTGGCTGTCTGTGGACGCACCCTAGAGAGTGTGATCTAGGGAACAGTAGCAAAGTGTTGACTGAGGTGCTACCTTAAGAGGCACTGTAGCTGATATCCCAGTGGTGGGGCTGGAGCAGGGCAGAGTTTCCTTGGCTGGAGCTAGAGCTGGCATGGGGGTGGTGAGGGAGGGAACAGCATTACCTACCTGTCCAGTCTGGGGATCTTGAGGAGCTTCCCACATCCATAAGTCTCAGCTCCAACTCAGAGGCCACCCTCAAAGGCAAAATGTCCTGCTGGTTAGTCAAAGTTTAGGGAGAAGGAGAGGAGTGATGCTAGCATGGAACAATCTGATATTTGCCCCCAGCTAGAGCCAGAAACCAGGAAAGCATCACTTTTAGAGACTTACCTGTCAATAACCCTAGGGCAGACATTTCTAAATATGTTCCTTAGGTTCTCCATAAAATTGAAATGACAATATGAGGAACTTTTATAGTTAAGAATTCTCTAGTAACTGTATAAAAAATGTAAAATTGCTCATTCCTATAATCTCAGCTACTTGGGAGGCTGAGGCAGGAGACCAAAAAGTTCAAGGCCGCCCGCCGTGGGCAACTTAGTGAGACTGTCTCAGAATAAAAAATAATAAAAAGGGCTTGGAATGAGCTTAGCTCTGTTTGGATCAATCTCCTGCACTTGAAAAAAAAGGAAGTCTTTTGTTATGGGGGATTGAACTCAGAGCCTCATGCATGCTAAGCAAATGATAAATAAGTCATTTTAATACCATGTTTTATTAAACACAATTAGACCAGGAACATATCCATGTGAATAGGTCATCCATATAAAAAACATTGATAGTTAACATTATTTTTGGTAGTAGGCCATTGAGATCCAATGTTCAAGAGCCCTGTGTGGCCAACAGGGACTGTGTTGGACAGTGCCTCTCCAAACGGATGCCATTCTTTGCAGGGCCATCTGGTGATGAGGTGTATGAGAAGGATCTTTGGCCAAGCCAGCAGCCAGGCAAAAGGATGGCAGGAAGGAGGCAAATCTGCTCCAAGCCTCTGTTCCTCGGCAAGAGCTGCCTCAAACACTTGATACCTTGATACCCAGCTGGTTCTTCTTCCAGGCTTTCCTCCTCCAGGAAATATTCCCAAACCTGCTTCACTCCAGCCCAGCTGGCCCCGCTCTGGTCACCCTGCAAGACCTTTGCTGTTCCACCAGGAAAAAGGCCAAGACACTCAGCAAGGAACCGACTGCAGAGGACTAGCAGGCTGTGTAGGGGTAGTGTCCGTGTAAAGGAGTCTGCCTGGATTGAGGAGATGTGATCAGTCTGAGAGAGGGGTGTTTCTGGAGGAGGGCCCCAGAACAAAGTAACTGATATCCCCAGCAAGAGACAGAAGCCTCAGCAATAGGGAACCAGACAGGAAGGAGGAAGGGCTGGCTAGCACTCACCCAGCATGTATTCTCTAAGAAAGGACAGGTGGACAGGGCCACAGGGGTTCTTAGGTTCCATGGAGCCCCACAAAATCTAAAGCAGGGGCTAGAGGAAGAGGACGCTTCAGGAGGCTCAGCGAGCACCAGGCATCATTTTCTTCTCACATGGGTCCCAGTGCACATTCTGGCAGATGCTACCCTCACCTCCAAGCTCGCTGCCCTTTCTTGACCCTGCAGGATGGACTCATGCTTGGGCCCTGACAGTTTCCAGTTTGCTGGTCTGAGAAGCCGGCCCAAACCCCTCTAGAAACATTCCAAGTGTTTTTGTCTTCAGGATCACTGGAAGGTGAGCAAGTGGCTCCTTTATCCCCACCACACTCCCCTCTTGGGATAAGCACTATGAGAAAGGCCAAAATGACCCCAAGGTCATCTGGGCTCCCAGGAGTCCTTCTGGCTTTCAGGAAGGAAAACTTCTTGAAAAAGTCTCTTTCTCCTTACTTTTCTTCTCTCTCACCTCTGTCTCTGACAAGGTTTTGGTTGCTTTGAGTGTTTCTAGAGGGCATCCTATCCTGTCTCTCCAGTTACCAAGGCCGCTGGGGAGCCAGAGTAGACCTTGCTACTGATGCTTCTGAATGCCTAGAAGTAAAACTTTTGAACCATAAGCAGCCATGGCAGGAGTCAGCAAGCCACTGAGGGTATCCCAGGGCATTTGAGATGACATCATATATACAGGTAGAACAGCTGAGGCTGGAGAGGGAATAGTTTGCTGAAGTGAGTTAGTGGGAGAGCTAGAATTTAGAGGTCCTAGTCCAGTGTTTTTCCTTTTATTAACAGGGACTTATGTATCAGAAAGAACTGTGCCCCAGATAACTTCCTGCTTACTGTAGAGTGCCTGAAATCTTGCCGCTTGAGCTTCATTGATGGCAGGGAAGACATGGTCTTCTGATGGTTACCAGTGCCCTTAGAAGGGACACGAGTCAGTAACACCCTTTTAGGGAATGATTTTGTTGCCCCATTTTCAATCGGTTGTTGGACTGGTTCTCTAGGCCTATGTCTCCCCAAAGTATCAGTGGGGGGCCTGAAAGGTAGAGCGACAGCTGATTTCCCAGAAGGAGAGTTAGACTCATGTCCAAGCTGAGGAGTAGGTGGCAGCTCTGGACCTCAGCTGTGAGTTACCCCTCTGTGATCCTAAAAAGGGCCCATGGTGCTGGACTCCTTCAGTGGGGGCTGATAATCAGAAGAGCTGCCAAGACCTCCAGACCTTTGCCCATTGCTGAGAAAGAATGCCTAGACTGCATTTCCCACCAGCACCATGTAATGAGGGCTCAGAGTTAGATTTAGATGATTTATGGAAAATAAAGACATTTGATGTTTTTAACATATCCAGGTCTATGAACCATGACCCATATGACAATGAAGTCTGTACTTTTGCAGAAGTCAATGCCTGAAATGGTTTCTCCCTGGAGTGCAGAGCTCTGATGGTATTATTTCAGGCAGGAGCAGGTGAAATGAAAAGTTATTTTGGGGGCAGCCAAGTCTTTATAGTTCTGGCCCTGGTGCTAAATCCAGAAGCCTATGGTTCTGGGGGCAGCAGAAAAGACCAGGTCGGGGGGAGCCCTTTACTCCTATGCAGCTCTGGTCTTTGGGGCACAAACTTCTCATATGCATCCTTTGACCCTAGAGTAGGGGCAGAGACCTCAGTGTTGAGGTGGCTGCTTTTTTTGTGTGTGTTTGTCCTTTTTATCGGTACCGGGGATCAAACTCACGACTGCCTGCTTGCAAGGCAGGTGCTTATGCCGCTGAGTTAAATCCCCAGCCCCAGACTGGCTGCTTTAAAGGGTGTCAGTGGTTGTCAGCAACTCCTGGAGGATCCAGGTCAGTGTATCAGCATCCAGCTTTGCAATCTTTGGGGTGCCTCAAGCCAGCAATCCCTGAGGTTAGAGGCCACGCAGGAGGGGTATGGAAAAGTGCTAATAAGCAAGACTAAGTCAGAGAGGGCCTTAAATCAGGTATTAACAGACAAGGGCTTGACCCAGGGCTGCCTTCCTCAGCCCTTGCTATTAGAAAGACCCTCAGAGGTGAGCTCTCAGCAGCCATGGCACAGAAGACCCCAGTACTGCTGGGAAATTCTGAGCTTTCTTTGTTTTTTTCTCTCTTTACACTATAACACTCAGGAAAATTGAGCTTTCGGTTGTGGCAACCGAGAGGAATGACCAGCATGTAAAGTTCTACTACCAGAGACAAAGCCTTCACCTCCCACATTTTTTTTTCCAGTACTGAGCTCAGGCTCTTCACACTCAGTTATCTCCTCAATGTTTATTTTATTTTATTTAGGGACAAAATCTTGCTAAATCACCAAGTTGCCCAGGCTGGACTTGAAACTCAGGCTTCCAGAGTGCTGGAAATTACAGGCATGGGCCACCACTCCTGGTTACCCTCAACATATTTTTTAAAATCTTTTTCTTCTTTTTATTTTAATATAATTTCAGACATTGAAAAAGTAAAAAGTATAATACAACAAATAGTTAGTGACTGGTCAACCAGACTCTCCTTTTTCTTCTCATTTGCTTTAGTGTTTTTTCTCTTTGTGTGTTTGTATGTGTGAGTGTGCGAATGCACATGCTATAGTTTGGAACTGGAAGTTCCCAAAGGCCCATGTGGTGAAGTCTTGATCCCCAGGCAGCCACTGTTGGCATGTGGTAGAACTTTTAAGAGGTAGAGCCAAGTGGGAAGTCGGCATTGGGATTGTGCCCTTGGAGGGATTAGTTGGACCCTAGCCTCTCCCAGTTTTTTTGTTTCCTGGCCATGAAGCAAGAAGTTTGTTTTGCCACTTATTCCTAAGTACTTAAGTGTTTCCCCCCAAAACAAAGACACTGTTTTACCTAATTCATATTTTTGCTGAATGTACCAGTAATGTCTTTATGACAGCGACGTAATCCCAGGTCATACATTGCATTCAGCTATCAAGGGTCTTTATAGTCTTTTGTCTGGACTAAGTTTCCAATCTCATTGACTTTCCTGACATTGATGGGTTGAAGAGTACCACTCAGGCAGCAAGATGGTCTTCACTTTGGGGTCATCTAGTATTGTCTCATGAAAAGATTCAGATTTTCCACTGTTCATTGAAATATTAGACACAAATGAAAGTGCCATATCGAGAGGAACATGACGTGGATTTTGCCTTTTGCCTGTGATGCTAGCTTTGTTTTTAATAAATTTAAGCATAACTTTTACACAGAAAATTACCTATCCTTTATGAACATTCATAACCTGAACACACCTGTATAACCTACACTCAAATCAACAAAAGTCCATTGTCCACACCCTAAATCTGTTCCCTCACCAAATCACTACCTCCTCAAAGTAACTGCCTTCCTGATTTCTAACAGCATAAATTACATCTGCATGATTTTGAACTTCCAATAGATGAAATCATTAATTTCAGAAATCTCCTTAGTTTCTTGCTTTTTTGGTACATATTATGAGCACTTTTTATGTTAATAAGTTTGCTTTTTACATTAATAAGTGTAATGCCTTCCAGTAGGATCCTGAAATGAAGTGTAAATAAAATATAACGTATCTATACACAATTTCAAAAAAATATCTTCTTTGTAATATCAAGTTCAGTAATATTCTATAGAGTAAGATACATTTATTTACACATAAGTAAAAGTATATTTATAAATACAAATGGTATCATTTTTAATAAGGATAATATGCATGTCAGTATATAAATGCTGGGGCACAGGAATACTGAAAAAGTGTTAAGGTCTTCCAGTGTTTGTGCCCATATTCAGAAGCTCCTTAACACAGCAGGTTTCAGGAATGTGATGTCCTAGTCTTCACAGTGTGATTTTATTAGATTATGAATAACTTCTAATAAAACTTAAAACACTGTCTAAGTCTGTTTTCTATGGTTATAGTAAAATTCCTGGGGGTGACTGATTTATAAAGAGAAGAGGTTTATTTTGGCTGACAGTTGGGAAGGCTGCCAGAGTAAAGATCCACAGCTGGCATCTGCTTGGTCTCTGAACAGGGTTTTGTGCTGCTTCTACCCATGGTGGAAAGTGGAAGAAGTGGGCATTGTAGAAGAGGGCACTTGTGTCAGAATGAGGAGAAGGGCCAGGCTTTCTTTAAAACAGTCTGCTTTGGTCATAGCTAACCTGCTGTCACAGCAACTGCAGTAGTCATTCCATGAAGGTGGAGCTCCGTGATCTAATTACCTCTTAAAGGTCTCATTACCTCTCAACATTGTCACATGCAGGAATTAAACCTTCATGTGGGTGTTGGAGGGGACAAATATATTTTCAAGCCATTATGCACGAAGTGCAATCTTCCCTCATTGCACATAATAACTTCATTCTTAGAAAACTTGTTATCTATTATAACTGCAGAAATCCTTTACGTTTTCAGATAAAAGCGAGCAAGATTGTAGGCTCAATGATGATAAACAGATTGCTCTCCTGTCCAAACATCCAGGTGAGATATGTGAAACCCAACTGGACTCAGACAATCCTCTGCTGTGTGAAACTTTCCTGGAGGACTCCTAGCATCACTGGGCACTACAAAACAGGGGATCTCCCCAAGTGGTGACAACTTCAGTTCCCCCAAATGCTTGTCAGGATGGTACTACAAGGATAGGGGATGAGGGAGATTAGGGCAGGTAGAGGGAGAAGTATCAGAAGGGAGTGGAAGGGTATAAGGTTGGGCATGACCTGTAGAAGAGGTGGGGTTGAGGCCAATGAGCAAGCTGGTCTTGGAGGTG
Source organism: Cavia porcellus (assembly GCF_034190915.1). Lineage (NCBI taxonomy): Eukaryota > Metazoa > Chordata > Mammalia > Rodentia > Caviidae > Cavia > Cavia porcellus. Next base: position 99,054,555 of record NW_026947487.1, read on the forward strand.
GAGGGTTAGGAAATCCTATGTGGGCCTTGCTGTCCACCAGCCAGTGTATCCTGCAGAGGATCTGCCAGGTCTTTGCTTTGTATTTTATTTTTATTTTAGGTCTTTGCTTTTCTCAGTGGTTCTAGGTCTCCAGGAAATTTACTCCCAAAAGATGGTGGGTCACTGTCATCTGTGAAGCTATGAGGCCCTTCATGGGCTGAATGTCCTCCGAAGTCACACATCAAAATATTTATCCAGTCTTCACATGTATAATTTAGTATAAAAATTGTGTAAAATGATTCTCGATTGACAGGAGCTATAAGGAAGGCAAACGCCTCTCATTCTTCCTCATGCAATCTTTATTTTAATAAAATGTGAAATAATGAATTATTATAAAGTATCTTCCTTTGGTACCTCTGAGCACATGCGCCGTGCACATGTTCTCATGTGTGTGGGGTGACCTATCAGTGAATACAGTTTGTAGATTGGTTCATTTAAACAGACCCCAAGTCTTTTGAGACAGATGCCCTCCTTATTCCCATTTGCAGCTGAGGCACTGACAACCAGATTGGTCAAGACACTTGCTTTAGGTTACACAGGTGGACGTGGGAATGGGGCTAGGCTTTCTCTAACTCAGCACCGTCTGAGCCTTCTTTAGGCTCTTGGAAAGGATTTATGTGGCTTCCACATCTCTTGTCATCTTGTTCCAGCACAGTGTCAGTCCCTAGTAATAAGCCAGGTTGTGCGAGTGCAGAGCTGGGACACACACACACACACACACACACACACACACACACACTCTGCACTTGCTCTGGAAAGTGATGCTCAGGCAGTTCCTGCCGTGCTTTTCTCCCCCTGGTGGCCATGTATAGAGCTGCATCTGGTGTTTGAGCCGTGCTAGTAGGGGTCTCAGTGGAGCCTGGCTATGCTGGGAAGGAAATAAAAAAAAGGCAGGTTCCTGCTCGTCAAACCACTTACCACATTTTTGCTGTTGTTTGGTGCTTCGGCTTTTCTGGAGTCTTAAAGTCCTGTTTCCTCTGGTGACTGTGGGCCCCAGAACTGGACCGAGCTGGACAGCTAGCCTGTACCACTACACTGCAGGGGAGGTTTGAGGCAGTAGTGCTGTTTCCCAAAGATACGGAGGACAGAGGCCAATACTGCAGATAAAGGAACAACAGGGGCGAAGGCCTGCATGATGGTCCATGGAACTGAACGTTAGCCTGAGAAAAAGCTGGATTAAATTTGACCTAGTCTCCAGCATAGCCTGGAGGTGGGGGTGCCCTGATTACAGATTCTAGTTCTTCAGACAGAAATAGCTCTGGAGCAGAGGAAAGCAGAACAGATCTGCCCTGTCACCCCACATTCATCCCCTGCCCTCATTCTCCAGTCATCACAGCTGGGGGGATGTCTGCCCCTACATTATGGGGTTGGCTGCCCCCATTTAACAGATGCAAAAACAAGGACTGTAAATTCTGCTGAGGTTCTTTGCCCTAGGCACACATTCAGTCAGTAGCAGCACCAGGATTCGGCTGACCCAAGGCCTCATCTTGTAAAAATCACCATGTCACACAAGGTATGCTATTCCAAGTAAAGAAAGGCTCTCATTTCTTGGAAAAGCAGGTGAAGAGAATGGTCAAGGACCTGGTGATTTGTAACTGAGTCTCAAGGTTGTCATGCCACTCTGGTCCTCAGCAGGAAAAATACCCAGACTAGATTCTTAGCCTTCTAACTAGAATTGGGTTCTTCAGGTGGTGGTTTGCAGGATTTGATTGTTGCTATTAGCTAATGAAAGTTTGCTTGGCTCTCTATGAGTGTGTTTGAAACCACCAGCCTTGCATTTCTCATAAGAAGTCTAGGCTCAGAAAGCATCCATGTATTGTTAGTTCCCAGGAGGTAAAGTCTGTGTTTAAGTTATAGTCTGGCTGGAAAAATCATGAGTATATTGTGTTTTCCCTTTAACTTTGGAGATGCCCAAACTGGTCCCCCAGCCAGTGGATAAAGAAGCTTTCAGAAGAATAGTTTGACTAGGAAGCCAGAAAGCAGGGTTTATACCCATTTTCTCTATGAAGCTAGTTTCCTGGGTATCCTGGGGGAGTCACTTCAGGTCTCTGGTCTTTATACTTAAAAAAAAAAAATGGGGCTGGGGATTTAGCTTAGTGGGATAATGCCTGCCTTGCAAGTGTGTGGTTGTGAGTTTGATTCCTGGTATCGCTAAAAAGAAAAAAAAAATGGACACACAAGTTTCTTATGAAATACATGGGTTCTGCCAGTTACAGTAAAGAAGCAGTTCTTTATAACATTTGGAATGGCTGCAATGCGGGGGGAGGGTGAGTATCTTTTCCTGCAGGATTTTTTGGAATCTGGACTATCCACTGTGCATTGTGAATCATTTCCTGGAGTGGATAGTGCGGTGTGGCACTTCAGAGATGATTTTGTGGGATCGTATCCTGCAGATTACACTTCAGGAAAGTGGGGGGAATGATGCACTCTCAAGTCCTTCCCAGCCCTTGTGCAAGGTCTGTAAGAAGGACAGGCAGTCCAGGCCATAAAAGCAAACTCTTCCTCTGGCCCACAAACTCAAGGATCTTTTCCCCTAGTGCTTTCTCTCTGCAGAATGTTCTCTCACTCCCTAACTTCCTTAGATCTCTACCACAGTCTGCATGAACAGAAAAACCTCAGATTTCCTTATCTAAAACAGAGTTCTCCAGTCCTCACTCCCCAGGCCGGTGGAGGGCACCCTATCCTCTTCCCAGCTGCCTCAGGAGCCCTGCCACAGAATGTGGGCTGTACCGACCATCCCCACCACCCGGCCCGTGTGTAGCACAGATATTAGTTGATTTTTTCTACTGTGTGTTTAAAAGAAAACAAGTTAAAAGAAAAATGCAAAGGCAAATGGGATGCGAAAGTTCCTACAGATTCACGGTTCAGAGATGGGCATTTCTAACTGCTGGCTATTAAACGTTGTACTATTAAACATTTCTCTGCAGGCAACAGGGATACACAATGGGGAGCAATAAATCAATCACTATTATCATAATGCACATTAGTCATAGTCACATTAGATTAGTCATAATCTGTTTTTTTTTTTTTTCTATCTGAAATTCTGTCCTGGCCAGTTTGAACCCCTGTTTCACATCATGCCAGATGCGAGTTGGGTGGTGGGACTGGGGAGGCCAAGATGGGGTCTCTAAGGCCTGGGGTTTTGGGGCGCTGACACGCTGCACACCATCTTTGCGTACATCCCAGACTGCCTGCCCCTTTCTTTGCGCAGAGTTGCCTACTGGCTCGCTCCGACCAGAGCCTTCCCAGGAATCCCAGGGGAAAGGACTGCTAGGAACTAACGGTTTCCTGGAGAGCTACTGTTTCACTAGGTAGGGCAGGCTGGGATTCCCAAACGCTTGCAGAGCAAGCTGACACTGCGGGTGCACTCCGCCGGCTGGCGCCTGCTGGAGCCTAATTCGAGGAGCAGCGGCCCCTGCTGGCAGCTTTTCCTGCAGCCTGGTGGGCCCCCCGCGGGCGGAAACAAGCTTCTGCAGGGCTCTGATGCATCTTTCCAACTTTCTGTAGCCTTTTCCTTCAGGAGTTTTCTGATTCTTCTCTCCAAGACTTTCACAAAAGGTCATGATTCACTTGCAACACTGAATACAGCTTGAATGGGATGAACGCGGGATGGTGTGGATAGATAGGAATTATTTTTGTCCCTAAATCCCAGATCATGGCAGCCTTGGGACAGCTGCTCTCTTGGCTGAGGTAGTCCTATGTTTGGAAAAGCCTTAAAGAGACAGAGAAACTCGATCTTTTTTCCTAAAGCGCCTGCCCATTTTCCTTTACAAAACAGCACGCATTAATCTTGATTGTGTGTGCTAGGAGTTTAACACAGCTGTTGTGAGATTGTCTAAAAATTTACCTGTTAGCAAATCTTCAAAACTGATTTGAGGAAGGGGCTGTGTCATTCAGTTTTCTGTCACTGTGACAAAATACTTAGAATAATTTAAACCGGGTGCGGTGGCACACGCCTGTAATCCCAGTGCTCCGAGACTGAGGCGGGAGGATTTGTTGCAAGTTTGAGACCAGTCTGGGCTACAAAGTGAGTTCAAGGCCAGCCTAAACTGCACAGTGAGACTTTGTCTCAAAAACAAAGGAAAACAAAACAACAAAACAAAAACTTATAAGAATAATAACTTCAGCCAGGGAGGCTCACGCCTGTAATCCCAGCAGTACGGAGGCTGAGGTGGGAGGATCATTGTGAGTTTGAGATCAGCCTGGGCTACAAAGTGAGCTCAAGGCCAGCCTGAACTGCATAGCAAGACCCCGTCTCAAAAAAGACAAAAAAAAAAAAAAAAAAAAAAAAAAAAAAAAAAAGAAAAGAAAAAGAAAAAAGAAAAACTTTATTTTTGAAGAATAAAATATATTTATTGAGAAAAAGAAAGCTTCAGTGTGAAGAGAGACAGAAGGGGTCCTGAGTGGGTTGCCAAAGACTGTCTTTTCCAGGGACTTTTATAGAGTAAAATCATGAGGTGAGATGGGTTCAAGGTGGGGGAAAACTGGGAACTAACAAGGCAGATGGGCATAAGGTGGGACATAACTATAGTTAGCCAATAAGATCAATAGTTCAGGTAAAATTGATTACACTAAGGACAAATGGGGAAGCCAGTCACATAGAAAGCAGGCAGTGACTCTTTCCTAGGGCATGGGAACTATTTAGGGTATCAATCCTAGGATATGGGTGCATTTGTACGGTCTTTTGTCTTGAGGCCTGGCTCACAGCGGGAGGCGTCAGCTTCCCCAGCAGCTGGCCAGGTTCTGCACTGCCTCCATTGAGGACCTAGCACTATCTCACTTCCTGTAATATTTCTGACTAGCTCAGCTGCCTGCAACAATGCCTCCTCTGAAGAAGTAACCCAAACTGCTGTGAGAGGATATGGGCAATGAATGATCAAACTTCAAGCTGAACAGGGTTGTCGTTACTGAACAGCAGTCAGAGGTACTTTGCAGAGATCCTGTCTAGAGGCCCTCGATAGATACCAGGCATTTTCATCTTGCATATGCACAGCTTTAAATCTGCGTCCAATGATCTCGGTGGAGGACCTCCAAATGATATAGGGGAATGAAATGCCCAACCTGGTCCAAGAGTTCGTGTTCTCTAAAACCCAAGAATGAATTTTAGGAACAATGGAGGTGAAGAGTAGAATATATTTATTGAGAGAAAGAAAGCTTCTTTCTGAAGCGAGACAGAAGGGGTCCCGAGCGGGTTGCCCAAGAAGAATATCTTAAAGAAGGAAAGATTTGGATTTGGATTTCTGGTCACAAAGGTTTCTGTCCCAGTCAGCTAGTTCCATTGCTCCCAGGCCTGAGTAGATGCAGAAGCGGCACAGAAGAAAGGTAAAGGAAAGCTGCTTGCCATGTGACAGTCAAGAAACAGATAATTCCAGCATCTTGGGAGACTGAGGGAGGACGATCACAGGTTCAAGTCCTGCCTGGGAAAGTTAGTGAGATCCTACTTGAAAGAAAGAAAAAAAGAAAGAAAGAAAGAAAGAAAGAAAGAAAGAAAGAAAGAAAGCCAGCTCAGCAAAAGAGTCCTTGAGGTTGATTCCTCTCCTGAAAAAAAAAGCAGAGAAAGAAAGGCCAAGAGGAAAGGCATGACCCAGTCCCTTCAACTAGGTCTCACCTCCTGAGTTTCCACTACCACCCATCAAATTATGGATTAATCTACTAATCTAATCACCTTTGGAAAGCTCATCAGCCGGCAACCAAGCCCCATCACACAGCCTTTGGAGGACAGTTTATTTGCTTGTTTTTTTGAAACAGACTCTTGACATGTAGTTCAGACTATCCTTGAACTCACTATCCAGTCCAGGCTGTCCTCAAACTTGTGGAGGTCCTCTTGCCTTACCTTCTGGAGAGCTAGGTTACAGGCATATGCCACTGTGCCTGGTGTGGAGGACATGTTAGTACTGGCGCTGAGGCAGGACTTGTGTTTTTCAAAAATCCCCAGGCTTTGTTACTAGCGCAAGAGCCTGGATTGGCAGTCATTCCTTCTGAGGAAAAGGACCACAGGGGCCTTGTTTGTGAGAATGTGCATGTGTTTGTCCTCTTGTGTGTGGTCAATTGGAGAGGGGACGAGCTAGGAAAAGTCACCTGGTTGGCTAACCAGTGAAGTTAAATCGCTTTATTTGGGAAAAGGTTTGTGCAATGATAACTATCTCAGGGCGTAGATGTGCTGAGATCAGCAAGACTGTTTGGGTTTATTCAGTTGCTCTGGGGAGTCAGGACACCAAAACAAAACAACATAAAACAAAACCACTGCAAAGACAAATTCTTCTGCTTATTGGTGAGGCAAAAGGTAACTAAAGTTTTTGCAAATTCTCCTAGATATCAGGGTAGAGGTCACAGTTTTGATAGAAACTGGCTACTACCATTTCAGGTCTCCCTGACACAAGATCATCCTCAAATCTGGTTTTCCCCACACGTCATAGAAATTCTTTTTTTTTTTAGTCTTTTTAAGACAGAGTTTACAGTGGGGATTTGAAAGTTAAAAAAAAAAAAAAAAAGACAGGGTCTTGCTAGCAGTTCAGGCTGGCCTTGAGCTCACTTTGTAGCCCAGGCTGGTCTTGAACTTGCAACAATCCTCCTGCCTCAGCCTCCCGAGTGCAGGGGTTACAGGCGTGAGCCACCACGCCTGGCTCTTAGAAATTCTCATGTCTTAGTTACTTTTCTCATCACTGGGACACAGTAGCCAACACCTGAAAATTAAGGGAAGAAACGTTTATTTTGGCTCACAGTTTGTAGACTTTTTAAAGTCCCGAGTCCGGTGGCTCCATGGCAGGGTAGCAAGGTGGAAGGACATGTCTGAAGAGAAATAGCCCACGGCTAGAGAGGGACTAGAGAGATCAAGGGAAGAGGAAGTGAGACACCTGCATATCCTCAGGCCTCGCCTTCAGTAAAACCTCCCATTTACCTCTCAACATTATATTTAGCTATAAACTCATCAACAGATAGTTCATTGATGCGTATTACACCTTGTCTCCATGTCCAACAACCTCCCAAAAGCCCCACCTATGAGCTCATGAGACTTGAGGGGGGACATTTAGATATAAATCATAACATCTTGTCTCTGTACCTAAGGAATCAGGAGACTTGGCCGGAATCATCCAAAAGATACATCTCCCTACTCCAGTCACACTCCTACCTCTTTTTTAAAATGTAGGGTTTATTTTTTCCTGATTTTACAAGTTTGTTGCAGAAAATTTGTAATGCATACCTTTGCCTCTTTAGGATAAATGGAAAGTTATGGAATTAGTCAATGAGAGACATGCTTCAATTTACGTTCTCACCCATTTGAGTTGGAATGGCTGCCCACCAACATTATATATCTCAATCATGTTTTAATCTTTGCTAGACTGACTGACAAATGTCAGTAGCCTAGGGCTGGAGATGTGGCTCAGTGGTAGAGTGTTTGCCTGGCATGAATGAGTTCTTGATTCTAGCACCACAAGAAAAAATAAATTCATAGGTCACTTTAATTCATTTTTTTTTGTTTGTTTGAGTAAGGCTCAACAGTTTTGCATATTTTCTCTAATACCACTAGTTGAGTTGTACTTTCTCTTCCTCAAAAGAAGATAAGTCCTTTGTTTTTGTACTGGGGATCAAACTCACGACAATGCACTTGTCATATAGGTGCTTATGCCTCTGAGCTATATCCCCAGCCTTTTTTTTTTTCTTATAAGAGCTTGAAATGAGGAAGATCAGATAAAGAATTTGGACAGGGACATCATATATAACTAGATTACTGAGAGTTTGTGTTTGTTTGCTTGTTGTAGATAGAATCTCTCTATGTAGCCCAGAGTAGTCTTGAACTTATTTTGAAGCCCAGGCTGGGTTCAAACTTGTGAGCTTCCTCAGCTTTCTGTGCTGAGATTATAGTATTCAACACCACAAAGGACTAGTTATAGCTTGTAAGTGAAAGTTCTGGTGCTCACACTATTCTCAAGGGTGCATTTGTGCTTTGGAAGTGGGGAGTATGTGGTAACTTGAAAAATATCTGTGGTTTCAGAATTAGAGTAGTGTAATTTTCCTCAGGAAAACAGTGGGGGCATCCCTATCCCCAGGGTCATCTCAGGGCCTGTCACATTGTCTGGGCAGATGCCCACAAATGGAGCAATTAAACTCTGTAGGCTTTGTCCTGAAGAACTCAGTGTTAACCTGTTACCTCAAATGAACTCTTGGTGTGAACAAAACAAAACAAAACCAACCAAAAGCCCAAATGAAACCCAGAAACAAAACAGTATCCTTTCCAGTTCTCTCACATCTATTTATTAAGAGGTGTTTGTTTTGTCTTATTTTGTCTTTGTGATATCGGGAATTGAATTCAGAGCCTTGAGCACGCCAAGTAATCCTCTGCTGAACTACACTCCTAATCCTTTTTATTTTATTTTTTTCAAAATAGGGTCTTGCAGTGTTGTCCAGATTGGCCTCAAACTTAGGATTCTCCTGCCTCGGTCTCCTAAATATCTGGAATTACAGTCTGTGCCAGTGCATCTGGTTAGAGTTATTTTTAGTGTGGGTCTAAAACAGGTCACCTCAATGTCCAGGAAGAGAGATGTTTCAAATTCTGACTTAGAACTTCCGGAAAGGGCGAAGGGTGAATGGCAGTATAAATATCATCAGGGCAGGTCTAAGAAGCATTTTACTGCCGGAGTGTCCTTGGGTCCAGGTCGGCTGGCAAGACTCCCCAGGTAAGACTGTGTCTTCCTGCCAGAAGATCACATTCTCAGGACTCCAAGGAGCCTTTTCTGCTTATTTCATCTTTCTGCACTTCCAAGGAAGGGATTCCATTTGACTTACACAGTTAGAAGACTTCTATTAAAATAATCATGATTGAGATCTAACCAAGTCTTTGCTGGGAGTATCTTAGAAGGGATGCAGGAAATATCTAATGTTCTGGTTCTCTGCCTTTACTGACCAACTAACTGCTAATGTGCAATGGTACTTGTAAGTGATGGGCCAATGTAATCATAAGTTCAAAGAAGTGATTGGCTGGGAGCCAATGAAGACTTTAGAACAGGAACTTTAGTTTTTAGTATATGTGCTGGTGAAGGGAGCACAGGATTGAGTTTTTGAAGGGTTGTTTTGGCTGCCTTGTAAAGGAAAGTTTGGTTAGGACCAAATGGAAGTTGATGTCATGTGAGGGATGAGGAATAGGATGGCTGAGCAGATATTTAGGAGGCTAAGTTGATAGGGTTGGACAACTGACAAGAGAGGAGATATCAAGGTGACTCTGCCTCTGCATGTGTACTGGGGATTGAACTCAGGGCCTTCCCACTGAGCTACATCCCCAGACTCCCGCTCCTCCCCACCCTTTTGATTTTGAATTTTGAGAAAGGGTCGCATTAAATTGCTAAATTGCCCAGACTGCGGTTGAATGTGTAGTCCTCCTTCTGTCTTCCAGCGTGCTGGGATTACAGGCACGCACAATCACATCAGGCTCTAAGTCTTTTTTTTTTTTTTTTTTTTAAAGGAATATAAAACTATTTATTGACCACTGCTCACCATTATTTACAGTAAGTAAACAATATACAGTAGAATAACATTCTGACTACTACAAAGTTGTTTTCCTGGCTTCTGCTGAAAACAGTAACCCAAATACTGAAAAGATTGAGCCTACATGTAACGAGCACGTCGGGGTCAAGAAAAACATGCAGGTCAGTAATTTTAGATTACAAGTTTGTTCACTCAGTGATTCTAGCAGGTCCTAAACTGTGAACACTTACCACTCAGTAGGTTACCATAGGCCAAGTCTTTAGACATCCACAAATCCTGACTTTTGAGTACATATTTTTGTTGTAAAGCAATGGGTCATGAGGAATCTTTAATGTTCCCTTAACAAGTCTTCCTTAGCTAATTCAAATAAACCAGGTTTTGACTTATTACCTTATTTGGGTTGGGAAGTTGTTAGTAGAGAGAACAATTCTTTTTTTCAGAAAATTTGCAAGTAAACTGCAGCATTTTATTGACTAAAGACACAGATCTAGATTCTGCTAATGCTGTTTTGAAAATATCCACTTTAAACAGTCCTATTAACCACAAAACCACCTCTTTAACTTGAAAAGTTATGGCTTCAGGAAAACGTTTAACTGGAAGTGATTTCTTCTTTTTAATATTTTTTTAATGATTTCTTAAATTGCTAGCATGAGGGCATCCCAAACATGAACTTATCACCCAGAAATTTTTTTTTTTTGGTGACTGCTTAAAAACAAAACAAAAACCATTTATATAAGTATTTTATTTATACACACACAAACAAAAAACTCAAGAATGGTCCATAAGCATGTAAGTTATAACATGAGTTCTGATTTAGTTTGACTATGGACAATTCCCCTAACATTTAGAAAAGCAGAGGAAATGTATCAGGCTAGCTCTTTACTGACAAAGAAAGCAACTACAAAAGCTTTTATTTGTTCAAAGAAACCAGTGCTATAGATGCAAAACAAACAAAACCCAACAACTCTCCCAAATACTATTTTCAAAATTAACATATTCAACTTGATTTTCATTAGAATGCTGTTTTTTTCACACCAGTAAATCAAAACCAAGACCCATTATTACCCATATTTTATATATATATAAATATATATAAATGATGTAAGTTATTGAGCTTCATCTTCTGGACAAGAATGCCAGGTTAGTCTCTCTTCATAAAAAGCGATTACAATTTGAGGACATTTCATATTTGCCTCTTTTGCCAGCACCAAGTCAGCCTCATCTGAATCTTTCCATTTCATGAGAAACATCAATTCCCCACTACTGTCTGTGGCACCAATTATTCGTTCAGGATCAAGACCTCTAGCAAAGCCTCTAGGTTTGTCAGCAGCATCTCTTTTTTTCTTTGATTTGCTATCATCAGATTCACTGTCAGATAAAGATTTTCGTTTTGTACCATCTTTTTCTTTACCAGCTTTTTGAGAATTAAGAAATGCTTCAATTAACTCTGGACAATCTAAATTTTCTTCAGGTTCCCATGTATTGTCAGCATCTGTAAATCCCTTCCACTTCAGAAAATATTCCACCTTCCCATTCACTACACGGCGGTCCAGTACTTTTTCTACCACAAATTCTTCAGGCTCTGCTTCCTCAACTTTTTTACTTTTTCCATTTTGTTTCTTTCCCATTTTTTGCAATGTAGTTTTATTGGACGCCATTTTTTATTGCAGACTTGAAGAGCTATTATTCACCGCCTCGGATGCTCAGTCGCGGGTCCGCAGCGTCTCGGCCTGCGCGCTTGCAGCTCCACTTCCAGGCTCTAAGTCTTTTGATGTGGATCTTTGGTCAGATGTTGAGGCCATTCTGCGTAACGGAAAGGGGAGGAAGAAGAGCAGGTTTGGCGTGAAAATTAGTTCAAAGTTATTCTTGGGTCCTCAAAGGGTGTAGCATTTAGCAAAGGGATCTGCAGTCGTTGACGCCACAAAGGGACAGCAAGACGTAATACAGTCACAGTAAGGAACTAGAGTGGCTTTCGTTGAGGGATGCGTAAGGTGTGGCAGTCAATTAGCCATGTGATTGCCTGGTCCGGCGCAGCTGCATTCACTAGAAACTAGGCTGTTCGGATAGAGGGGGTGTTGGCTCCGACCAGTCCCGCCTCTTGCGTCCTACTTTTCTTTTCATTCATTGGTCAATACCCAGGTCGGTCAAGGGCCTGCCTCCGCGTAAGAGCCAATCAGCGATGATAGGAGGACGCTTTCCTCTGGAGCTTGTTCACGAAAAGGGGCCTTGCAAGGGGAAGTGAGACGCTGGTGGTTGCGGCTGGTGCGCAGCCGCGAAACTAAGGATCAGAACTGTTAGCGGCGGTGCAAGCTGGTAAGAAGAAGGCGAGGATCCGAGGTAAGGAAAGAAACGAGTCACGGATGTGGATGCCAGTTTCTCTGCCTGGCCTCGCCAGCACTTGACTGTCCCCCACGCGCGGCGGGAGCTCAGGTGATGGGGCGGAGATGAAGTGACGCGAGAGGGCGGGACACGCGGGACCCGTGGCCTCTGTCACCTCACTGGCTCGCACGCGCCACGTGGGCCCGAGGACCGGCGGAGGACGCCGCTGAATACCAGGGAGTCCGCGTAGTAGTTGCTTTATCTTTGAAGACGCCCTGAGTTCGGCGCCCCTACAAGATTCGCGTTTTTTTCGACCTGGGAGGCAACGGCTCAGAGACTCCAAGCCGGTGGCCGGAACACCTGGCTGGGACGCGGCAGCGTCGGGGTCTGGGGGAAGTCGGATTTAGCAGACCTTGGAGCTCAAGCGCTTATTTTGGAGGCCGTAGTCCGAGACTTGAAATTCAGACCTATTTGTGGTGTTTGGGGTCCGGGTTGAGGCGGACGGCCTCGAGTAGTGCTACTGGCACTCCAGTGTCTAAACCCTCGGCGTCCCTAACTGACCTTTCCTACCCCAAGTTCTGTGCGGAGAGCAGAGGAAGGACTGTCCTTGGTGCTGGGAGCTCTCGCGATCTCAGTAGGCAAATTAGGGGAGGATAGGATTGATAACTCAAAACTTGTTGGAAACGCTCCACGTCCCAGATACCGGAGAAGAACTAGTTATTATAATTTTTTTTAATCGGTATCAGGGATCGAACTCACGACTGTCTGCTTGCAAGGCAGGCGCTTATGCCGCTGAGCTAAATCCCCAGCCCCAGAAGAACTAATTATATTTACTTAATTTTTATTTTTGTATCGGAATTTGAACTCAGGACCTCACGCTTGCCACACAGACATTGTGCTGCTGAGCTATATCCCCAGCCCAGAAGCTAATTATAACCGGACAATCTTTCTCTTTTTTTGTCAAAAGAAAACTTCTAAGAGATGATAGCGAAAATACTAGAAAACTGTTTCTTTCATGCCATTGTGGAAGCAGCTGTAAAGCTTTCGTGAATCAGATTGGCAATATGGATCTACAGCCTTTGACCTACAGATTTTGCATTTGGGAAATGTATAGTTAAAATCTAAGCAAGGAAAAGGTTGTTGCATAAGGCCATACAGTTTGGTGTCTTATAAAGAGCTGGTTAGGGGAAAGGACCTTTAAATCCCAGCAATAAAGAATAGATAAGTAATTGTGATTGTTTATGCAGAAAATGATATATTACCTATCCTATAAATGTATTTATCATTAAAAACCAAGAAAGCCAGATTCAGAGTTGTAGGTACAATATAAAAATATGTAGAGAATGGATGTATATGTAATGACTTTTTTTTTAAGCAGAAAGATCATATTAAATTCTCACAAAACCTTATAAGACTGGTATTATGCTCAACCTACCAGTGCATAGCTGGAGTTTAGACTGGAGCAGCAGTATAAACAGCTAGTGTCACACCTAGTATACCACTGGACATCTGAAAACGTCACATTTAGCCAGTGTTTGCCTGACAGACATTGTACTGCTGAGCTATGTCTCCAGCCCAGGAGCTAATTATAACAGGACAATCTTTCTTTGTCAAAAGAAAACTTCTAAGAGATGATAGCGAAAGTACTAGAAAACTTTTTCAGAGTTAGCCCTGTTGTTTGCCAGGTACAGGGGTGGATACTGAAGAGCTATTGGTAAGGAAGCTATAGTTCATAAATTCACAGAGCTTGTGGGCTAGTGGGAAATTAGGTGAATACTTGTAGTTTCGTGGAGAGATTGTGAACATGGGATAAAAAGTAGAGAAAAGACTCAGGGAAGAGAGGAAAATGGGGTCCTGGGTTAGCTAGATGAAAAGCATAAAGCCCTCAGTGTAAGAGCAGAATGTATAAACATAGCTTTCCAAAATTTCTGGAATGTGTTTATGTGATATAGTGAGAAATAAGAATACTTACATTTTAAGTTTACTCAATTTTTCTAAGTTGTTTAAATCACTTTCAGATATTATCAAATGTTTCAGAAATCAGTATTTTTGAAAAGTTGAATTTTGAAACTTTCTTAAACTCTTTAATTTTCATGTTTAACAAATCCTTATTTGCCGGCATAGTTTCAGAATGTCAAGTACTATGTCCTACTGGATCTCAACTTCTGCAAGGAGCTGCATTGCCACCTTACAAGGTGGCAGACGCCTATACTCAAGGTGTGTCTCAAAAAGGAATCTATCCATATGGAGGCGCCTTTCCTGGGCATCATCTCCCCTACAAAACAGTTCACCATGTGGTACCTTCACACTGCAGAAAGTCTACAGACACACATCAACAGAGGAAGAGGATTTCCACCTGCAACTCAGCCCCGAGCAGGTAAATGAAGTGCTTCGGGCTGGTGAGTCAGCCCACAAGATTCTTGACTTGGACAGTAGAGTCCCAAATTCTGTGTTGCGGTTTGAAAGTAACCAGTTGGCTGCAAATTCCCCAGTGGAAGACCGTCGAGGAGTAGCTGCCTGCCTACAGACCAGTGGACTGATGTTTGGTGTCTTTGATGGACATGGTGGTCATGCATGTGCACAAGCAGTGAGTGAGAGGCTCTTCTACTACGTGGCAGTGTCCCTGATGTCCCACCAGACCCTGGAGCAGATGGAGGGAGCGATGGAAAATATGAAGCCCATGTTGCCTATCCTGCAGTGGCTCAAGCATCCAGGCGACAGTGTCTACAAGGATATCACTTCAGTGCATCTTGAACACCTCCGTGTTTATTGGCAGGAATTGCTTGACCTACACATGGAAATGGGACTAAGCATTGAGGAAGCATTGATGTACTCTTTCCAGAGACTGGATTCTGATATCTCACTGGAAGTCCAGGCTCCCTTGGAAGATGAGGCAACAAAGAATCTGTCACTCCAAGTTGCTTTTTCTGGAGCAACAGCTTGTATGGCTCATGTCAATGGAGTTCACCTGCATGTGGCAAATGCTGGTGACTGCCGGGCTATCCTTGGTGTCCAGGGGGACAATGGCATGTGGTCTTGTCTACCTCTTACGCATGATCACAATGCATGGAATGAGGCTGAGCTCTCCCGGCTTAAGAGGGAGCACCCTGAGACAGAGGACAGGACGATCGTCATAGATGACAGGCTGCTTGGTGTCCTGATGCCCTGCAGGGCCTTTGGAGATGTCCAGCTGAAGTGGAGTAAAGAGTTGCAGCGCAGTGTCCTAGAGAGGGGCTTTGATACTGAGGCCCTCAACATTTACCAATTCACCCCCTCACACTACTATACCCCACCCTACCTAACTGCCAAGCCTGAGATTACGTACCACAGGCTGAGGCCCCAGGATAAGTTCCTTGTGCTAGCTTCAGATGGACTGTGGGACATGTTAGGGAATGAAGATGTGGTGAGGCTGGTAGTGGGGTATCTGTCTGAGGCAGGTCGCCATAAGCCAGATCTGGCCCAAAGACCTACCAAGCTGGGACTCATGCAGAGTCTACTGCTGCAGAGAAAAGCTAGTGGGCTCTATGCAGCTGACCAAAATGCAGCTACACATCTGATCAGACATGCTATTGGAAGCAATGAATATGGGGAAATGGAGCCAGAGCGGCTGGCAGCAATGCTGACATTACCAGAGGACTTGGCAAGGATGTACAGGGATGATATCACTGTCACTGTAGTGTATTTTAACTCAGAGATAATTGATGCATATTACAGGGGGGATTAAGAATGAGCTATGAAACCTGGCTGTTAAAGGGACAGGCAGATAAATACAACTTGCTGAATAATTGACCAACAGGAGAAGAAAACAAAACAGCCTAGGTTTAAAAGCAGTAACAGTGATTTTATGTCCCTGTGTGTATTGGTCAACTTTTTAGTGCAGAAAAGAGAATATAAAGTCTGTTGAACTGGCTTGTGCTCATATAGCCTAAGTCCTTTATAAAAACACTTGAACTCTGTCACCTAAAGTTTTTTTTAAAGTATAAATTTAATAATGATCCTAAGAATAAAAACTTCAGGATCAGGGGCTGGGGATTTAGCTCAGCGGCATAAGCGCCTGCCTTGCAAGCAGGCAGTTGTGAGTTTGATCCCTGGTACTGATAAAAAGGAAAAAGACAAAAACAAAAAACAACAACAAAAAAAAAACTTCAGGATCTTCTGAAATTCAACTGCAAAAATCTGATAATTCTGAATTCACAATCATGCATTTCTAGATTATAGTTTTATTTTGCTTTGTTTTTTAAGTTACCAAGGCCTAGGTTTACAAAGCATACTGTAGGACACTTTTCTATGCAACATTTTTGTGAATATTCTTGTGAAGACATTCTGTAACAGTGCATTCTAGGTCTGTTTTAGTTTATTTAAAAACTGAATCCTGACCAAAAAAACTAAACTAAAAAAGCCAGGTGTGGTGGTACATGCCTGTAATCCCAGCACTTGGGAGGCTGAGGCAGGAGGATGATTGTTAGTTCAAGACCAGCCTGGGCTACAAAGTGAGCGCAAAGCTAGCCTGAACTGCATATTGAGACCCTTTCTCAGAAAGACCAAAAAAAAAAGAACTAAATCTTTGGGCTGGAGATGTAGCTCAGTGGTAGAGGGCTTTCCTAGCCTGTGTAAGATCCTGAGTTTGAGTCCTAGCATCACAAAGACCAAACATACTGAACCCTTAAATTTGTAAACAGGCCTCCAATAAGCATGTTTGGGACAACTTGATTTTCAAGTGAGAGTGAGAAGGTCTCGGCCTGTGGACCAGCGAATTTTTACTTGTGCAGCATTTGGCCTCTCCACTGAGTCCCATAAAACTTTGAGCCGTTCCAGGGGGAAATTTATGTCTAATTCTTAAATCTTG
Organism: Cavia porcellus; assembly: GCF_034190915.1. Taxonomy (NCBI): domain Eukaryota; kingdom Metazoa; phylum Chordata; class Mammalia; order Rodentia; family Caviidae; genus Cavia; species Cavia porcellus. Next base: position 99,071,239 of record NW_026947487.1, read on the forward strand.
GCCTTTCTTGATTTAGTAAAATACTCCACTCGACACTCCCATCTTAGCCCCTGGGGGATTATGCACTGTTTTTTAAAAAACCTTTCTGATTATATCTCTCAAACATTCTTTAATTTCCTTCTGACACAACATTTTTTCCTCTGCTATCCTATGCAACCTTAACCTGAAGTTGCTAACATTGTGATGGTTTATCCAAGTCTTGTACCTACTCCTTCAGATGGCTGGATGAAAGGGAACAGTGTGATCACATGTAGTTTTGACGGACATTTAGGCAGAACACACTTCTTCAGGGGTTTGTAGATTTAAGATTTAGCCTGAACCTGGAGAGGTGAAAACTTGTGGGGTCTAAGGAGAACAGCCAGTAGCCAAGATTCCATCTGCATCCTGAGAGGCAGTGGGGAAATGGGAGGAGTGAGACCTATCAGATGGGACATCTGCCTGTGACTGATAAATTGCCATTGCTACGCCTTAGGAATTAGACCATATTAGGTATGAGAGCTGAGGCGAAAATAAAAACATAACTTGTAATGGTTTCCATGGACTGCAGAATTTTTGTTCTTAAAAATTAACCTGCATGGATCCTTTTGGGGGATGAATTTTCTCATGAGTGGCTATGGCATTTGAACAACAGGAAATGTGTCCCGAAATGGAAACACAAATATAATCCCCAAGCCCACAGATTAGTTTCCTGTGCCAAATCAAGCATAATTCTTCAGTATAATTGAACTACATTAGTTGATTTCCTCTCCCCTCCTCATACCATCCATTGATTAAAAAAAAAAAAAAAAAAAAGCAAATAACTATGTTTGGCTTCCTTATTTTTATCTGTCCCAGATGAAATTCGGTTAAGGGTTGGAATATGTCCATCTTGGGAAGGTTTCTTTGTACGTTTTCTGGTTTACCAGTTTAATGGTGTGACTTCATTTAAGAAGTTTCTCTTTTAGAGCTGGGTGTGGTGGCACAGGCCTATACGCCCAGCACTCTGGCATTGAGAGTGAGGCAGATAGATTTCAAGTTCAAGGCCAGCCTGGGCTACCTAGCAAGACCCCCACCACCACCACCAAAAGAAAAAAGCAGAAACACCAAACTCTTGGGTGCTTTAAATAAACTGTGGTCCATTTATTCTGAAATCATTACTATTCCTTCTGATCTCTTAGACTTTAACTCAGAATGTGAATCATTATCATTCTCTTAAGAGTTTAGCGTGAAAGTTTGCTGCTGAAACTGAGGGACTCAATTTGACTGACATTTTCTGTTGTTTTTCATGCCAGCTAAACACTGGAGTACGCTTAGAGCCTGGCATGGGTCATAAATGTGTAAAATTCAGTAACTTGTGTAGCAACTGAGAGACAGTCTTTCCGCCTATGTCTGCAAGCATATCTGTGTTTTTTCTCAGCTGAATAGATCCTACTGCTTTCTAGTTGGTATGTTGAGAAAGAAGAAAGGCTTGTTTGTTGTCGGCCTTTTCTCCTGCATGGACTCTCAGCTTCTCCCTTGAATGCCCCAGGGACCATCGCCTTCTGGTTAAATTCCAGCTGTCTTTCTGAGATCATGGTTCTTGTTAGTGGCCTTCCTGAAGCACACAGGCCGCTGCTTAGGACACTGCAATTGTAAAGAAACTTAGTAGTCTTTGTCAGATCTTCCAAAGCGTTCGCCATTACTTTTGTATAGTGATTTCAACTTTAAGACTTCTTAAATTGAGTTTTTAAAATGAGATTGGCCATTTAATATAGTACACATGGCTTTTGAAGTAAGTGTGATTTGATGCTTAAAATTAGGTATTTATCATTTTAGGTAAGAAACAATAATGGCATTGTTTAGATTTTGTTTTATGTGTAAATAATACAGCTCTGGTAGTCTAATTTCAAATTGTTATCAAGTTACTGAGTTTCAGCTTTTGGAGATGTTTGTAACATAAAAGCTAATTTATTATAATTAAAACATAAGTTTGAACTATGTCAATATGGAAACATTTTTCCCAGTACACATGGCCTAAAAGATCTCTAGTATTAGGCACATGGGTAAATTTTGATTGTGGTATAATCGAGTTGGGGTCTTTTATATATATATATTACATGGTACTGGTGATCAAACTCAAAACCTCACTTGCCAGGCAGGCACTTGTGCCACTGAGCTAAATCCCCAACCCTGGGATCTTTTAAAGACAAGTGAAATATAAACAACTTGAGAGCTTGTTAAATAAGAATGTAATTATGTGGAGCAAAGTATATACAGAAATAAAAATATATTTAGAATGAGTCTGGCTTAACTCTTGTCTGTCAGACCTGTCTTCATTTGACAGCTTTGGGAAAACCTTAACTTCCCAGGTTGACCAGAATATCCTCTAACTGAGCCATCCGAGTGTCATTGTAAAGTGGTTCATTTGTCTCTGAAATGTGACTCTTGTAGTACAAAATGCAGTGAGTACCTTTGGAGCTGGAGATCCAAGCTGGTGTCAGAGCTAGTGACGCAAGCTGCCACACGCATGACCTAAGGGGAATGTGTGTTTGGGCTGCTGCATAACTGACCCTGAGCCAACCAGGGCTCTGTCCTTGCCTTCTGGGGCACTTGCTAACTTGCCTTCTGGAAAATACTTAACAAGCATTTTCTTGGAATAATTATTAACTGTGTTCTTTAATAATTACTGGCAGTTGTATTTTAAAATGTATACCAGTGTTCTTAATTGATACTGATTTTCTGTTAGAGATATTTAAAACTTGTAAATAAAAGAGATGAAATGAAATTGATTTTCTTTGGTTTGAATACTAATTTTTCTAGCCCTTAGGAGACTAGGTTGGGCCAACTTTTGTTTTACCCCGTTTATCTGACCAAGGAAGTTTAGTCTAAGAGGCCATTCAGAAGACAATGCTCTACAAATTTTGGTGGGTTGCTGAGCACACAGGAAGCCCTCATTTATGTTAACCATGTGTGTGGGGACCTGAGAAGAAGGAAAAGGGAATGAAGGCTTTGATGTGAGGGTCTCTGCACACTGAGAGCCAAGGTCTGCTGAGATTTCATATTATTTGCTGAGATTTCATATTGTTTAACTGAACTTTTAAACTGTAAAACCAGGTTTGTGTCAATAGTAAATGCAGAACCAGCTTTGGGCAAAAGGTCTTGAAATGTACCTTAGCAGAACCAAAAACTCCACTCTAGCCACTGTGCTAGTCAGTCTCATTATATGTTGAGAGAATAGCTCAGTTACAAGGACTGTGTCAATGTTTTTTTTTTTTTTTTTTTTAAATCAGTACCAGGGAGGTGCTTCTGCCGCTGAGCTAAAGCCCCAGCCAGTGTTTTTGTTTTTTAATGAAGACCTGTCCTAATAAGGAAATGCAAAATAAATAACAGGGGATATAGATCAATGTGAAGGCCCCGGGTTTAATCCTGGTACCAAAAAAAAAAAAGATGTTAAGTCACTAATGCTTTAGTGTCACCTGGGGTGGTTAAGCTAGGCCTCCAGATGGAGTTTTTTTTTTTAAATTAGCATATATTTATGGGGTACAATGAACTTTCAGTATATTTATACATTCTGTAGTGTACAAAGAGGGGTATTAACATATCCATTTCCTTAATCTTCAATCATTTCTTGAGCAAATTGTAAGGAAATGATGAGAGGGGGAGTGTTAGGAGTCTAATCATAACAGAAGAAGCTGTTAATCCCCACACACACCTTTTTAATGTGACTCAGGTTGTGAGCTCAGGTTCAGATTGAAAATTTGCCCGTGACCCCATGGTAAGGCTGGGGTTTGAAATAAATTGACAGCATTGTCCCGATACTGGGCTTTCAGAAAAGGATAACAGTGTACTGAAAACCTCTTTTGCATGGTTTTGGTGCATTATAGAGGGACTGGAGAGGAGAGGCTGGTGGTGCTGAAAGGAAACTAAAAGGCTCGTTGGGGTCATTGCTGAGAATACAGAGTTCTTGACATTGCTTTGGCTGTTAGGCAGGCTGCATATACTTGCATATTCCTGTGTTTCATCATTTTAAAACATGATAAAACTGAGGGAACATGAGAGAATTTAAAAATGAGACTGTTTGGGCTTTTTAATCGGGAAAATTAAGCCTATAGATTTATTTCACCCTTTACCTTTACAATTTTTGTTTACATTTTACTTGATGATACTAAATGGCCTTATATGGTCCCCAGCCTGGTGACTCTATGAATTGTGGTTTACTAGCCCTTCAAGTGGTTCTCTTTGGGGACAAATGAACTTGTACTGACCTCTATGTCTTTGCCTCTTTGGCCCCTGACCTTATCTGCTTTTTAAAAGCATATCTAGGTCTGGAAAATGGCCTGCTGCCAAGATAATAGGGCAAGGTAGTCTGTGGAGGGAGGGCTGCTCTGCAGCTCGTACTGTCTCCATCTCAGCTTTGCCCTCCTTGAGCAGGATTTTGAAAAGCCCTCGCCTGCCCAAACCCATTCTCCTGCAGCAGATAAACACAAGGAATGTCTACCTGGAGCATGACCGGGGGAAAATTATGCCTAACTATCTAGGGATGTCTTAGTTACTTTTCTCTTATTGCTGGGACAAAATATCTGACACCCAAAATGAAGGAAGGAAAGGTTTATTTAGCTCACTGTTTGTGGAGGTTTCAGTCCATAATCAGCTGGCTCCAAGGCAGGGTGTCATGGCACAGGGACAACACTTCAAGGCAGCAGCCAGCAAAAGTAGCTAGAGCAAAAGTGGGGAAGAGAAAGGTTCTTTTTCTCCCTTATATTGTACATAGCAACCCCCACTCCCAGGGCAGGTGTAGCACTCACAAAATCTAATTACCCTCCTCTTGCACAGCATGAGGATACATTTACAAAGTAAGGACCCTGACTCTGCTGAGTCAGTTAAACTGCTAAACTTCTCAAGTTGACACAATGTATCAACCAGAACAAGGGGTAACCTCACCCACCAAGGGGCTGATCCCACCCACTACAGCAGTGACCATAACACTGACCCTGAACTGGGGCGGGGGGCTAGGGAAAGGGACACATGGACTGAAGCTCAGCACTGGGTCCAGTCAAGTATCTGGTGACGGGGACCCTGGGCATCGTGGAGGTAGATGTGAGAGTTACAGGGAAATTACAGTAAAGGTGGCAGGCAGCTAGCCAGATGTGGTTGGGTGGGTAAGGAGGGGCCCTCAAGGGATCTCAAGGCATGGGAAAGTGATAAAGACCATCTAATGGCCTCAGGAAAGGCTGGAATGGTGCTTGTTCTTCATCAGCCTGGGATAGTATGGGGCAGAACAGAGAATTCCCAGTTAACCCCGCAAGTTCCCAGTAGCGTTGCTGCCCGGTCTGGGCAGCTATCTTTGTGGATCTCTCCCCTACCTTTATACTCCAATCTCAGGCTGGATCCCATCCTGCCGAAGGGTGCACAGGCTGATTGAAAAGTGCATAAGGAAGAATGAAAGGACAGGTGAATGGATGGACAATTAAGGTAGATAAAGAAGATAAAGTAGTAGATAAAGATGTACCAAAAAACAGGGAGTTCAGATTTTTAGGAGGAAAACTGAAGGGTGATGTGATAGCAAAAAAATATCAGGAACCTGGTCAAGGTCCCCGACTGACTGTATGAGGGGTACAGTGAGGGGATGAGATAAGAAAAGGAGACAAATTTAGTAATGAATGACAAAAAGGTTGGGCGGTCAATGCCTCACGATGGGCAGAGACAAAGACACTGAGATAGCCACTGTTTATTGAGTGTCTACAATAATTGGTCCTAGAGGACAGCTGTGATCTTATATCAATAAGATCTTATGCTGATGAAATCATGCAGGATGACCTAGAGGGCAGAAGTGACCTTATGCTAATGAGGATCTTTATGTTGAAGAAGACATTGGGAAGAGATGGCAAGTTAAGGAGGAATTTGTCCTTAAAGTGAATTCTGGGGGCTGGGGATTTAGCTCAGCGGCATAAGCGCCTACCTTCAAGCAGGCAGTTGCAAGTTCAATCCCTGGTACCGATAAAAATGAAAAAGACAAGAAAAAAAAAGTGAATTCTGGCTCTCTCTCTCTCTCTCTCTTTTTGGTACTCATGACCTCAAGCTTGCCAGGCAGGTGCTTATACCACTGAGCTAAATCCTCAGCTCTGTGAATCCCTATTTTTACTACTATTTGGTTCTCAAGAAACCAGGATGTCCTCAGCTGATGCAATCTTGCCCTGGAGTGTCACAGTATCACAAGACCATTGAGGCCTCCACTGTGACTGGAGATACGTGGAATTATGTTCCTGCACGCATAGCTGTCATGGCAAGGCACTGGGCCTCCAACAAGCCCTGATCACAATTTAATTGTGAAATGATTTTCCCCCAACAGTTATGCAGAATGGCCTTCAACAAAAGAGAAGTGAAGAAAGTTGGCAAAGAGGGTTCAGTGCCTGAAGACCATGAATATGGATGGATAGAAACAATTAACTAAAAAAGAATCACTCCGAGAGTGGCAAGGGCCCATTCTTTACTCTCTGGCCACAAGATAAGCCTGGATGGCAAGGTAGAGGTAGGGACATAGGTTCTGTGAGAAGCAGGTGACCCTATAACTGGAACAAGCAGTGCATTAGGTGGGAAAATGGGGCATGAATTCAACAAATTATCAAGTCCCTAGGCTTGTGGGACGGAATGTGTCCATGTTCACTTAGAGAGGCAGGGGGTTTACTGGCCTTGATGTAGGCCTTGTCAAGGAGGAATAGAGGAACTGGGCATCTTCTAAGTTCCAGCAGGTGCTGTGGTCACTAAATCCTGAGCGTGGCATGATGAGGACATTAAGCCCTTTGCTGTGGGGTAAAGTGACTGAGGCAGTGTGAAGGGCTGCCTCTAGGTGTCGCCATTAGGCCATGCTATTGTCAGCCTCAGCTAGCTAGGTAGGAGTGTGCTGTTGAGAAGAGGAAGTCTTGAGGCCTATCCTTGGCTGAGTGGGGTCTCCCTGGAGCTGTACACTGCAGCAGTCTACAGGAAGCCCCCTGCACTCTGCACACATTTGGGGCTGAGAACAAAGTGGAGTGGGAGAAGGATCCACTCAGGTTGTGCCAGAGCCAGTGGTTGGCTGTAGGTGGTCAGGCACCTTGACCAGTTTCCCTCAGTATCACTGCTTTCCCTTGTGGGCTGACCTACACCTCAGACTCCATCCTTGAGATCGTATTCCTTGAGCCAGGTCCCACAGCCACCCTCCCAGCAGTCCTGGGGTCCATTCCCTCCTCCCCACCTCCTATGGTAGCTTTAAGAATAGTGCCAACTGGGAGCTGGAGGTTTAGCTCAGCGGCATAAGCGCCTGCCTTGCAAGCAGGCAGTCGTGAGTTCAATCCCCGGTACTGATAAAAAAGGAAAAAGACAAAAAAAAAAAAAAAAAATAGTGCCAACCACCTCTGTCCTCCCTGTCCCCAAAGGACAGTTGTGTCCCTGTCAGTGCCCCCATCATGCAGTCAAATCTGACTGAGTTACTGCTCTGCTCAGAACCCTTCCATGGGGGAGAGTTCAGACTTGCCTTCCTAGGGTTGCCTACCCAACATCCTCCACTTCCTCCCAGGTGAGTGGACCTAACAGTCACACAAAGTTCCGTGTTCTTAGACCGTACCAGGCCTTTGGCCTTGCTAGTCCCTCTGACAGGAATGCCTGCCACCCTGCCATTCAACTCTTTATTGATGTGCTGAACATCATTTGGCCTGGGAAAACTTCCTGACTGACTTTCTATGTCCTTTTTTGTTCTCGTTTCACTGGGTGCTCTTCACATTTCCTCAAGTGTCTCTTGTCTGTCTGTCTGTCTGTGCAGTCAGCACCAGAGTCCTGGTCTGACTCTCCTCTGGGTCCCAGGAAACATGTCAGGCACTCAACATACACATTTAAAATATTAGGGGCTGAGTGGGAATGTGGCTTAGTGGTAGAGGATTTGCCTAGCATGTATGGAGCCCTAGGTTCAATCCCCAACCCTGCTAATTAAAAAAAAAATTAGGAGAAAACTAAGAGTTCTCAGTCCTCTTATATAAGATTCACTTCTTCCAAAAATTGGACCCCTGACCTCTCCTGGGATTCAGCTTATCATCTTCCACTGGTAGTTTTAAGAATGGTGACCAATTTTTTTTGTTGTTGTTGGTACCAGGGATCAAACTTATGGGGGCTAAATCCTTGGCCCCCATGACCAATTCTTTGACACTATTCCTATGAAGCAGTGAGGTCTGATTTTCCTCCTCTTGAATCTGAATCTGGGTTGACTTTAAGGACTTGCTTGCAACAAGGAGAACACAACAAAAGTGATAGTGAGGTTGACAGAGTTAACGTATGACAAAACATTGATAATTGGTGAATCTATTTTTATTTTTTCTGGTACCAGGAATCAAACTTATGGTCTTGTGCTTGCCAGGCAGGTGCAGTGCCACTGGCCATATCCTTAGCCCTAGTGAATCTAAAGGATGATCCAAGTAGGTTTGTTATAATATCTATTCTACTTTTGTGTGTTTTGGAAATTTAATGTTTTTTTTTTTAAATGGGAATTGAATCCTGGGCTGCACACACATGTACTCTGTCACTGAGCTACATCCTCAGGCCCCTCACCCTTTTTTTCCAGTTCTAGAGATTGAGTCAAGGCTTTTGTACTGAGCTACATCTGTTTTTTTTTTTTTAATTTTTTTTTAGGCTAGTCAAGTGAAGCAGTGGGAGTGGAGAAGGAACAAAGAAATCTGTAACTGGTTGTGATCAATTAGTTATAAACACCACTGCACTCGGACGGACCAGCCTACATCTGTTTTTATTTGTTTTGTTTTTGTTCTTTTAGAAATTTGAGATAAGATCCTGCTAAGTCTCTAACTTACTCAGCGCAGGCTTGAACTTGTAATCTCCCTACCTTAGCTTCTCAGACCTGGAACTTTTTTAACTGACAAAAAGGTTTCATGCAGGTGTGGTGGTGCGCACCTGTGATCTCAGTTCTCAGGAGGCTGAGGCAGGAGTATTGGCATGTGTTTAAGGCCAGCCCGCATTATTTAGTGAGGTTGAGTCTAGCATGAACTACATAGCAAAACCCTACCTCTAAAATCCCCCCCCAAAACAAACAACCCCCCCAAACAAAAACCAAACTAACCCAAAACAAAACCAAAAGCCAAAAAAAAGTCTTCATCCCTGGCCCCGCCCCCACCCCCACTACCCTCTACCACTTCCAAAGAATTAAAAAAAAAAAAAAAACCTCAGTTCCTTGCTAATGTGCAGGGCCAAGTGTGTGAGCTGACCATGTCCATCCCACCTCCCACTTTTTCCATTCTGTGGCAGCCTCCCTGGTCTGCTTTCAGCCACAGAAGGGACACAGAGAGACTTGTGATAATTGAGGTAATGAACTAGGCCATGTTTATGAGCATATACTCTGGCCAGGTGCTATGCTGTACACTTCACAGGTATCATTTAGTGCTCATACAACCCTCTAAGTAAGTATTACTAACCCACTCTACAGATGAAGAAACTGACCCTGGACAGGTAAAATGCTGTGCCTGTGTCACAAAACTGGTAAGCACAGCGGTTAAGTTTTAAATCCTAGGGACTGACTTCAAAGCTTCTGCTTAGCACTCCGGCAAATCTGTTGAGTATTTATCCGTCTGATAAGAAGGGCATGCTCCACCCCCTCCCAAAGGCCTGCCAGGATTTAGGAAGGAGTGAGTTGTTACTCTACAGAGCATTGTAGAAAAAATTGGGGGGGAGCCCTTGGTAAGATATGAATTACATAGAATCAGAGGAGTCCCATCTTGTGGCTGAGTACTCAGCCTAAGCCTAGGATGGTGACTTTGTGGACACAACTTCAGCACTGGTCAGGGGAGACCCTGTGTATACTATTTCTCTGTGTTCCTGGTCAGTCTGGCATTTGGTTCTGGTTGGGAAGCCAAGGGCATGCAGAACTTATGGGGCGCCTGCCTCCAGCAGGCAGGAGGGGTCAGGCGATCCCTTCACTGGTCTGCAGTCCCTCTCCCTGTCCTGGCACCTCTGCCTTGCATCCCCAGAACTTCTCAGAGGCACAGTGAGGCCTGCCTTCCCACCCAATACCTGTGAGAATTTATCTCAGAGGGAGAGACAGGGAAGGAGGATAGGCCTGACAACTACACCAGGATTTGAACAAAAATGGTTATGGCACTGGTGTTTGTAAAAAAGAGAAACTATGTGGTTGACATGTCCTCCTCTAGGACCGGACACAGAGATCCTGGTACATTCATCTTGGCAGACTTTAAAAGTAATTGTGAAAACGGAATAGTGGCAGACCATTATAATTTGACAGGAAACTGTTATTTGTAAATATTGTAAGTAGGGGTGATCAACAGAATGTGCAGTGTGCCCCCCAAGTTGCAATCCCTCCCCTAGCCCTCACACACACTCCTCCCCCAGTTCCCTCGTGACTTACCCCATTAGCCCAGTCAGTTGGTAGGTGGAGGAGGGGAGCACAACTATCTTGGGAAGGGGATGAGATCACCCAAAAGCTGGCTGATTTAGAACCGGGTAACTTTTTCCACCCATATGGTTCTCAGAGACTTCTGCACTGGCTCATAAACTTAGGTGCCAGTCTCAGGGAGGAGGGGGTCATATGCCCTCCTCAGCATAGAGATGATGGCCTGGCTCGATAGAGTGCAGAACAGAACTGAAGTTTTGAGATAGAGTGGCAGAGTGGAATTGGGGCATCGCAGGGCCCAGCTGGGACTCGACAGTATCTTTCCTCCCAACAGTCTGGGTGTCCTGTCACTCCCCAGGGACTGGTCTAGGTGCAGGAATAGCCCGGAGGACAGCCACCCTGTGAAGAGCAGAGCTGGGCTTGCTGGTGGTACCTCTAAAACCTGGTGTGTCTTGGGGTCCAATCAGCCAGCTGTTCCTCCCCGAGAGGTCTGGCCAAAACCCTGCTGGGCTTAGTTGTAGAGGGAAGAGATCTGGGCAAAGAAAGGATTAGGTTCTATTGCAATTTGGTTCTTGATCCCCCCCCATCTTGTGCCCCCAGCTCAATATCCCTCAGGCTATCTCAAACTGGGCCTCCCCTACCTCAGAGGAAAATGCAGTGTGTCCCAGTCCCTGAACTCAGCCACATTTCTGAGCCTTTGCCTAGGCTTTTGTCCCTAACAGCTCCCCTCCCCTTCTTTAGCTGCCTTTGTCAACTGTATCCCGAGTCAGGTGTCATTTGTCCCAAGTCAGTATCTATGATACCAGCTTTTTTTTTGTATTTTTGAGATAGGGTCTCCTTATGCAGCTCAGGCTGGCCTTGAGCTCACTTTGTAGCCCAGGCTGGTCTCAAACTCTCAACAATCCTTTTGCCTCAGCCTCTTGAGTTCTGGGATTATAGGTGTGTGCCACCATACCTGTTTTATCATACCAGTTTGTTCATGTGAATTCATCTGAGGCCAGGGGCTGGATCCAGGAAAAACTCTAAAATGTGTTAGATAAGGAAAAGAGCAGGTCCCTAGAAGGGGTAAGGGATCAGGAGAAGATTGACTGCATGCATGACACTGTTCTATGCCAGGCCTCAAGGGAACCAGGAGCCTCAGATGCTTCGGACCTCACAGCACACAAAAGACTATGTAAGTATGGTGTGTGGGGAGCCAGAAACTGGGTAGAACTGGAGTGAGCAGGAGCATCCTGTTGTAGCCTGGGCCCCAGGCAACAGAACTATGTGTGGAATTCTCCAGTTGGAAGCCACCATTCCTGGAAAATCCCCACAAACTCTTCAGAAATGTGCTTTTGTGCTGACTGGGCTGCCTCATGATTAGAGAGGAAGGGGCTTTTTTATACCTGAGCACCTTAGCTGAGGCCTTTGCCTTCTCTGGACATCTTGGTTTGGGCTCTGAGATAGCTAAAGTGGTGATTCACACATCTATTGAGCACCATTGTCCACTCCATCTAATTTTCTCTATTGCCTGCGAAGGAAGCTGACTCTCAGATGTCAAATGGTTTGCTCAAGATGATGTAGCAGAGTCAGGATTGGAACCCCACCCATCAAGGATTAGGCAGCACATGGTTCTAATCCTCCAACCGCATCCAGGGCAGGGAGCCTGCAGGCTGAGGATGCCACTTCCAGCTCAGTCCCACCTGACTGAGGCCTGGCCTGGCCCTGTTCCTGTCACTCTCAGAATAACCCAGGCAGTTCTGGGCATGCATTGCAAGCCATCACCTGGGAACTATTTTTGTCCTTCGGGTAACAAGGAAGTCTCACCTTGTTCAGTAACCACTTGGGGCAATGGTGGAACATGTGACCCCCTGCAACGCCAACTGACTTTGCTGCCCTGCTGGGAAATGACCCTGACTGTGCTGAGGAAGCCTTGGCTTAGATACATTGCCTTTCTTCCCTTCTCCTGGAATCTGGTTCTTGCTGTCCCATCCCTCTTCCTGGTAGCCCACACCTCCACACACATGCACACTATGGCCAGGAAGCAGAGACTGTCTTCATTTGTTCTGATGACTCATCAAGTCTTATGTACCAGCCAGAAAATTCTTTTTCATATTTGCTGTGCAATAAGCTCGTTTCTTCAAGTTCAGGTAAGAGTTCTAAAATCCAGGTGCAGGGGCCATTTCAGGATTTAACATTTAGAACTTCACTTTTGGAATCTGGGGTCTTAAAATCCTGTGGAATAGTGGCTGATGGCATTTGAGGAGATGGCAAAAATGATGGGCATAACCATATGTATTCTGAAAGGTGTTATGGATTCCAAAGGCCATCTGTAGATCATGGATCCCAAAGGTTATCTGGGGGTATAGCCCAAGATGCAAAGCACCCCAGCTAACATTGAGCGTCTAACTGCTGAAACCAGGTATGTATGTGTTGGGGAAAGAGGGCAGGGAACCAACCGCATAAGAGACATGCTCAGTAACAAGGCTAGAAGCAAATCTGATTTTTAAAAAGTTCCTAAAACAACAAAACCAAGAATGACTATGGCTGTAATTAATAATAATAGTTGAATTTTTGTTTTTATTTTCAGGTTAGGGCTCAAACCCAAGGCCTCAAGAACACTAGACAAATGCTGAGCCACTGAGCCACACTTATAGCCAGTGTAGTATATTTTTCGAGGGCCCATTATGTGCCAGTTTCTGTCCTCAAATCAGAGCTTCGTTTGTCTTTTCTCAGTTGATCCTACAATCTACTCTTTTCTGGGTGAGAGGATGGGCTTTGGCCCATAGGATGAACCCCTGAATTGTGGCTGGTTTAAACCAGTTCTGCAGCTTCCCTGAAGGGGAATAAATGAACCCTTAAGCCCCATACACAGAGATGTTGTGCTGTCCCTGCCAGCAGTGCTGGGCATGCGAGGGCAGGGCTGGTCTCTTGGGGATGCCTTTGGGGAGCCAGCCAGGCCCACGGAGCTGAGCTGGGCCCCACTTGGTCCAACTCCTCTAGGCGTTGGGGCTTGAAATAGCAGCTGCTCAAGAGCTGACAATCAAAGGGCAGCTAAAAAAAGGCCCCTCATCTGGGCTCTGTCGCACACGGCTCATAGGGCCTATTTTGGGGGAGAGGGTGCCGACGTGCCAATGGAAAATCCATGAGCTGGGAGTTTCCAAGGTGGGGACCCTAGACTCCAACCCTGAGTGTGTGCATGCATACACGTGCACATACACACATACAAGTTGCAGCCCTTAACTCATCTTCTTGGCCCTTGGACCTTTTTCCCTATGACAGCATGGGACAGGGATGAGGCAACTGAAGCTCAGGGAAGGGAAGGGAAGGGAATTACCTGAGGTCATTTATCTAGGAGTGGGCAGGACCATGGCCAGACTAGGCTTCTTTGGTCCCCCGTCTGGAGCTCTTTCCAGGAGGCAGCCTTCACTGAGTAAGCCAACAAACACATTGCCCTTGGACAGTCAAAGGCTAAGAGATGGGAACAATGGTGGTCTGTGTTGGCGTGGGTAGGAGAAATGGAGGATGTGGGAAGAAGCCCCACTAGGAGCCCCCATGTCACCCATCTGGCATGGCTGTAGGAAACAGTAGGGCCCCATGAACAGTGAGCCCAGCCCCCACCTCACTGGTTGACCACTTCATGCTGGCTCTGTCTGAGCCCCAGAGGCTGGCAGCTGTTGCCAAATTTCCAGAGAATGTGTCAGATAAGGGGCCAGTGCTCGTGACTCTCTCCCATCCTGCCACTATCTCTGACCCTATTGCCACGGCGCAGTGGGTAAGAATAGCAACAGCCATGGCGAACAGGCACACACAAGGCCATCACAACTTGAGACAACACAGCAACATCCTCAAGAAGACAGACATGGCTCTCAGATGAAGGAGGGCAAGCCTCAGGATTCTCCTCCCTACTGGTGCCAACCCCCCCCTGGCTTCTTTTCCTCCTTGGCACCAAATCCTAGCACATGGAATGGCACAGAGCAAACTCAGTGTTGCCTCTGGTGTCTCTGGGAAGAGATCTGGCCAGATTTGCCTTCCATGGAGAGGCTATGGGACCTGGAGTTGATGCTGTCCCCGTCTAGGCACCACAACCACCCCCTGAAGCAAGAAGCAGCCAGCTGAGGCCTCTCCCAGGGATAGAGCCCCTCACTGTCCTGATAACCCTGGCCTGGCCTGACAGCTGGATACCCCTGAGAACACTGACTGTGGTCAGTGGGGATATGGATGGGGTGGTCCCTATGTCCTATGTGTTAATGGCCCAGTGATCACAGGTAGAAGGGGGAAAGTTGTGCTGATTTCCCTGCACAAGGCTGAGATACTCCTACAAGTATGTGAGAGTAGCCATGTCCCTCTGAAGGAAGAGGCTGTTGTCATGGAACCCATGGTGAGCATCACTGTGACGCTAGAATGGGGGAGATCTAAGGAGCTTTGTCTCGATGTTCCTGAGTCACTATGACACCTGGAAATAATCATGGGAGCTGAGTCTCTAGTCCCTATGTTAGTAGCCCCTGCAACTCTCACAGGCTGACTCACCATAGAGACGGAGATGCAACCCCACTTCCCTTCTACCACTCCTATGCCCTTGCTGTCCTCATTTCCCTCCTCATGTGGCTCTTCCCCTTGACCCTTCAGCTGGCCTCTGGACTCCCATGTCCCCCATCTACCCCAGGACCTGAGGAGAAGATCAGGGATGCTAGGAAAGGAAAGGAACTGGTCTGAGGCACTCTTTGCACATTCACACACATCGTGACACTCTGACACTGCACAGATGAGATGGGCGCATATGCTTGCACACACACAGGCACATGCATGTGCGTGTGCACATGATTCATAGTGTGACAGGGCTGCCAAGGGGTCCCCCAACACTTGTTCTGCCAGGTAGTCCCCACCATCACTGTGTCCTCAGGATCCTTCCACCTTTCTGAGGAAAACATGTCATTCCATACCAGAGGAAGAACTTCTGCCTTGAGGCCCAATCTGGAGTCCTGGGTTAGATATAGGTGGGTGGGATTGGGAAGCCTTTGGGGGTCCCAAGATTGTTTTTTTTTTCCTTAAGGGGTAAGGGCCAGCCTAACCCCTGGGCCTCTTGCTTCAAGAGCTCTACCGTTGAGGCTGGAAAAAGTTTAAAAATATCCTCATGTTTACATTCTTTTCAAACTCTCCTCCCAGTCTTCAGGGCTGGGTCCCTTTGATCTGGCTCTGTGCCTCTGGAAGGGGCCTGGGTCAGGGGGAGTATGAGCCCCCTACTGGAGCCTACCCGCCACCCCCATTCCCTGCTCCAATCCGGTCAGAGCCTGTGAGATCTGGTACATCACAGTACCAGAGAACCTAGGATCTGGAAAGAAGCCCAGACCAGGAGTATGTATTGCCCTGAGGCACCCAGCAAGGCCAGGTGGGGAATGGAACTAGGGTCTTTATCTATAACACTTCTCCACAGCCTGGGCCTGATGGGACTTCTATGGGGCATGTGCATGGGTGTGGCTGCAGGAATTTGGGATATGCCCTCCAACATCTTGTGGACAAGGGAAAGATACGTTAATTAAGCTCCTGTGGTATGCCTGGCACTTTGCTAAATGTATTTTGTAAGGATTATCTCATGTCATTCTCCCAGCAATTCTATGAATTGAGATCCCTTTTATCAACAAGTAAACTAAGGCTCAGGGAGGTGAAAGGATTTATTTGGGAACACACAACAAAGAGGAGGTAGGGCCCACGAGTTCTTCCACCTGTACTGTGCAACTCGGTACCACCCACCCCCATCACACTTTGCTCTGTTAGGTCTAGGCCTTGTCTGCTGCGTGAGACTGCCTCACTAGTGAGAATCTCCATAAGTAATCACTGACCCAGTGCCGGTATGTTTCTCCCACCTTCAGCTTCCTTTTTAGAATGGCGCTAAGGGTTACAGGAAAGGTTTATATCCAAAATTCCTTAAGAAAATGGAGCCCTTGTCCCTGTGATCAGCCCTAGCAGTGATACAACCATGAAGTGTCATGGTGTCTGAAGGCTTAAGAATGAAGCTCTTAATCTACCCTGGCAACTTGCTGTTTACTCTTTTCTTAATTCCTCATTTACTTGTCAATAATTCAACTACTCACCACTTGTATACATACCCATTCATCATCATCCCTCACCTACCCAGGCACTCATTCATTCATTTACCCATATACACAGAGTAAAGACCCAGAAAGCAGGAGGTTCCAGCTCAGGCATCATATCTCACTGACTGCATAAACCTGGGAGCGTCTTTCCATCTCTTTGTGATTCGCTATCTTACTTTTATCAGAAGGATCCCTAAGGCCCTTCAGGGAGATCTGGGAGATCAACTAATGGTTATGGAAACTTTTAGAGAGGTAATATGGACCTACAGTGCACGTCTACCTCCATACAATTCTGCTTTGTGCTCTCATTCCAAGATTCCTAGCCTCAGCCTTACTTCCCTGGCCTTCAAGATCTTTCACTGAAAATGGAGCCAAAAATCCACCCTAGTAGGTATAACCTCCGAAGAATTTTCTGCTCTGAAGACTTCCAATTGGGTACAGCCAAATAGAGAATCCTGGGAAGGGAAACTGTTTGGGCTGGGGTGGTCAGCAGAGCCTGTAGTTGGGAGTGGGATCCCTGAGCCCAGGGTAGCTGGGACTGGTCTCAGGGTTCGTCTACAAGCTCCCCCAGGCCAGCCAGTGTGCCTGCCCTAGCTCTCTCAGCTAGGCTTGGCCCCCATCCCACAGGATCTGCCAGCAGTAGAGAGATTATCTCCTAAAAATAGGGCTGGGCCCCACCAAGGTTGTTTTTCTCCCTTCCCCGTGACTTACCATTATCAGCTCTGGATGCTTGGGACAGCAGGTCCTACCCTGACTCCCCAAAGACTGTAAGGAAGAGACTATGTGGAACCAGCTTGTGTCTAGGGTCAATCAAAGGGCAGAGACTGGAGGTCAGTCTGGAGATGTGGTCAGATTCAGCAGTCCACCAGGGCTATGGCTTAATTTTGATTCAGAAGTAGGGGTTCACCAGCAACAGGGACAGCTTCAGGGAAAGGCACAGGGATTTCTGTCCTTTTGAGTGACTCCTCTTCCCTGACTTTCTGCAAGATGTCTCAAGTGAAACATAGAAGTGCCTTTGATAAGATTATATCCAAAAGATGAGAAGTATAAAACAAAAGAGGCCTTTATTCTGAGAACGTGGAGAGAGAAAACCAAAACACCTCCGACCACTGGAGTCAGGCTTTCTCTCTGGCGGACACATGTCGTGGGGGGTATATAAGTAGCCTCCGTTTGGGGTGGAACCTAAGGGGGCATTAGGGATGCTTGGGTAGCCCATTGGTCTTTGTTTGGCACCATAGGTAAATTCCTAGAGGGAGGGGGAGATAGGAGTCACAGGTAAATTCCTAGGGATGGGGGAGATAAGAGCTCCTTGGTTCCGCCTCTAAGGCTTCACCGGCTACAGTGTCCTGTCTGGGCCAAAACTCTTTCACCTTGAGCATCACTGGGACAGAAGGATTCATTCACTGGTTTCATTTCTCCTGAACTTCCCTTTCAGGGCCCTCAAGGTTCCTGTGCCTCCTGAGACTGAGGGGGTCTTTGTCCACTCCTGGGTGCAGGTGGTTCCCACACAGGGACACAGTGTGCTCATGTACAAGGAGAGGACATTTATTTGCAAGATTATGCACTGCCATAGAAAAGCTAGAGCCTGAAAATACAGGACTTGACCTTCACCTGAATAGTTAATCCAGTCAAGGTTTATTGATGGTGGTTGCTGGACACCCAAGGAAATGACCCACCTTGCTTTGGTCCCAAGATCTCACCAGCACCCCATATGATGTCCCATATTATTTCTTACAGGGGACCCCAGGCTTTTCTTCAAGTCCCCAGATTCATTCTGTGCAGCAGGAGATAGAGAGGGCACACAGAGCAGGTGTGTGTATTCATACCCATGCATGTGCATACTCACATGGACACTCAGATATGAGCACAGTAATTCTTTAGGGCTCAGCCCAGCTCTCTAAGGTTTATTACTGGACAATGAGCTGCCATTTAGAGTACTCTCATGGGTATTCCATAAAGTCAGAGTTTCCCTCTGGGGATTTGTCTGGTGATAGTGCCCCCACCCTAGGAAGGTGGAGAAGGTTTTACTCTGTCTTGGCCCCCATTGGATCTTGCTACTGGATCTTTCCCAGTGGATTCAGTTAGAACCAGGTCCAAGCTCCCTGCTGGTGCTGCCTGGATCACTCAGACGGCCACCTTCAGGGGCATGCTGTCTGCTGGTTGATCCAGGTCCTTCTTCCTCGCCAGGGCCAAGTGCGTGAAGATGAGGATGAGGAAGAAGCCTGAGGGGCCCAAGAGGGATGGAGGGATGGATCAGCTTTCAGAAGGGGCCCTGGGGGCTTTCCTATCTCTAGAGATTCTCTGCCATTGGTGTTAGTTTAATAAAGAGGTGCAATTTCCTAACAGCATCCCTGAGGCTGGCTGGGGATGACTCCTGATGCCGTGAGACGTCTACTGCTTGGCCTTCTCAGCCCTCACCAGGCCCTCACCACACCAAGGCCATCCCAGCACACTCCAGCCTCCCAATTCCCTTTCTCTGGGAGACATTTTGGGTGGAGTTCATCTGAGAGCAAGTGAACTGTTCCCACAGACCTCCAAGAGAAATGCACAGCAGACCATTGTGGTAGAATTGTAAAGAAAACCAGTAAGGGAGGAACTTGGCGGAACAGAGGAAAAAAAAGGTACAGAGAGCGTAGTTTGGGTGGAAAGAATTAGTCTGGAAGGGCCTGGACTCTGCTACATCTTGGCAGTGTAACCTCAGACAAGTCACTAAATCTCTCTATGGCATAGTGACTTCATCTGCAAAGTAGAGTTGCCAGGATCCATGTCACAGGGTGTGGAGAGAGAGCACTCCACATGATAATCCATGTAACATGCCCAGCATAGGGCCTGACACACAGCCAATGCGTGATGATGTAATGATGAAAGCTGGTCCTGATGATGTTGATCACTATGACACCAGGTGACAAGAGCATGACTATGAGAGTTAGGGGATTCCTTTTCCAACACAGGGGAATCTTTTATTTGGAGAGTACAGCTCCAACCCAGCCATTGCCCTCCCCCATATAGAATCCCGGTCTCCATTACCTATTGCTGCCAGGGTGCCCAGGAGGGTGCCCATGGCCATCAGCTTCGTGGGCATGCCCTTCATGTGGCCCACCTTGCGCATGCACTCGCCCTCCACATTGCAGCGACACACAATCACTGGGGGAGAGGAAGGTGACAACTGTGGGGGAGGGCTCCCCTGCTTCTTGGAGCCCCCTGTCTGGCCAGTTGGCTGCTATGCACTTTTGTGCACACACCTGTGTCTGTGTGTGTGTGTGAAAGTGCTTGCTCCTTTGTACATGTGCTACACAGAGGCATGTGGGCCTGGTAGCAGTTGTACAGGTATGCACTGTCACTGTGAGGGTCCATGCTGTATACCCACCCTATCTTCTGCACCTTGGTAGCTCTCTCAGCATATGCAGATGCCAACTTTGGCTGCATCTAAACTCTAGCCTCACCTTGGACCAGGAGCTGCCATGTCTGGACATTGCGGCTGACAACCACAGGGACTTCGTGTTCACCTGGTTCTACCCAATGCAGGGCTAGGGTGAGGTAGGCATGGGAACCTGTTGGGATGCAGGCAATATGTATGGTCACTAGTATAGACTGGCATCCTGGGGGCTGTTCCTTCTAGGCCCAGCCCCAACCCCTCTCACTTCCCAGAGACCCCACCCCCCCATCTTGGCCACAGCATTTCACCTCCCACTTCATACCATTGAGAGGCTGGAGGCGCCAATCCCGCTGCACTGTAGGGTTGGGGCCAAGGGCAAAATTATAGGGCCCAGGCACACTGGCGAGGTCAGGATCCTCACTGAGCCCACTGACCACCACACCATAGTCCTGGCGGGGTGTGCAGAGGTATCGTGCAGGCATGGGTGCCAGAGTCAGAGCTGGGGCAGGAGGGGCATTCAGGAAGTGGACCACTAGGGCAGCAGAGGTGCTCAGTCTTGGTTCATCTGTAATGTTGAGGATGAGGGTGAGCTGGGGACTCTCTGGGGTGGTCCATTCCCCACAGCCTATCAGTCTCACCTGCTGCCTCCCTGTCATTGTCTCTCCATCACCCCCTTTGTTATTCTGTCCCATGCCACTCTCTTTCTGACAGTAGGCTTCATCCCTTCAGTATCTGAACAGATGCCAAGCCCTGATGCCCCACAAGGTGACAGTGCCCTGACCATGGAGAAGCACATCCCTGCTGGTCTACCCTGGGCCTCCCAACCTACCCTCCCTTGGGACAGCTGTTCACAGCTACCAGAGAGCTGTTTATCATCCTCCTCAACCAGCCTCAGTGCCCCATTTGGGTCATGTTCCTGAATTTGTCCTAGATGCAGAACCTGGCTCTCCTCCTATCTTCCCCACCCAGCTCTGTCTGTCCCCACCTGATCACTGAATCTAACACCTCAAGAAGTTCTCCAGGGGTAACAGATAGAGTTGAAGGGATTTCAATTTCAAGGTAGCAGGGTGGTGGGAGAGGAGAGGCAGAGGCCAGGCCTGTATATCTGAGTATACCCGTTTTTAGTGAGGGATACTGAACTGGAATCCTTGTCCCTCTCTCTTGCCCAGGGCTGGGTGGTTGCCAGCAAGGGTCCCAGGGAAGAAGCTCAGTCTTGACCATCTGTCAGTCCATTTGAGGTCTGCATATGGAATGACTTCCATTTGTATTTCTAGTGCTTCCCTCCCTTTGGGCTCCATTGTTGCCTGGTCATACCTGTGTCCTGGGCTTCCACAAGCACTGTGTATGTGTCCCCAGGCTGGGCACCCTGTAGGGACTGAGCCGTGTGTACCTCCCCAGAGACTTCCTCGATGCAGAGCCAACCCTTTGAGTCATTGACTAGGGAGAACCTGAGGTCCACAGAAAAGGATGGGGTTGAAAGGCACTGGAAATATGTGTGGGATCTTGCCCAGAAACTTCCAAGATGATGTGATTTGCTCAAGTTCCACATTCTCTCTGTGACTTTGGGGACAGCCACATTTCCAAGTCTCTCTCCTCAGCTTCAATACTTACTGGGCATCTGCCCTGAAATCTGGGTGGGAAGTGGAGGGAAGCCCAGGTCCTTTCTCCAGGTGAGGATGTATAATATGAATTTCCATAAAGCCTAAACACCACCCACTACCATGCTTAACCATTCTATCCAGTTGTGATTCCCACCCCAAACCCAGGAGTCACAACCTTGACACTCGCCGTGGTTGGGGCCTATCCTAGATCATGTGAATCTCCTTTGAGATCCTGGAATCACCTCTGGGGAGCAGGGGAGAGCCAGCCTAGGTAAGGACTCACCTTAAGGTTCTGTTCATGGGTTCTGAGGGCTGGATAGTCAGCAGAAGAGAGCCAGCTGGTGTACTGATTGGGACACTGGCTTCATAGCTCTCCTGGTCCAACTTAGGGGGTGGCATCACCTTCTCCACCAGCACAGTCACTGTGGCTGTGGCTTCAGGGCCTGGGCCTGGACCCACCAGTTCCTCCACATTTTGAACTACCACCACCACCTTGTGGTAGGGAGCTGCCTCATAGCTGAGGTTCTAGAACCAACAAAATCTGGATCACTGTGTGGGTGAGGGGATGGCACACTTGTGCATGAATATGTATGTTTGCCCCTTTCCTATCTGTCCAGACCCTTACCTTGTGGAGTTTGAGTTGAACGTGACCAGAGTCTGGCTCCCAATCCAGTGCAAATATCCCTTCCTTATCCCCTGACTCAATGGCAAATTCCATGAGGCGGAAGGCAGGATCAAGGTCAGCATCAGTGGCCATCAGTGTGGTCACCACAGTACCAGGCTCCACATCCTCAGGGAGGCTTACAGGACCAATCTGGAGAGAGGTTGAGGGGACAGTGAACCCTACCAGTGTTTTCCCCAGGGTCTCCCTCCAATTTTGCTTACCTGGGAGGTGGTGAACTCAGGGGCGTGGTTATTGATGTCGGTGATCACAATTGCGACCTCACACAAGCTGCTAAGGCCTGAAGCAGGGGAGGGCTTGTGGTCAGGCCGAGGTAAGAACAGAAGGTACAGGGGCTCGGATCACCATTAAGGGACTTACTTACCTTCCTCTGCTCCTGCTAGGTCAATAGCCAGTACCTGAAGCAGGATGTGCTGGCCAGCTTGGAGGAGAGCAGGCCCCAGGGTCACACTGCCTGAGGCAGGGTCCAGCTCAAAGGCTTTCCCCTCAGCCCCCTCCTTGGGCTCAGGACTCAGGAGCTGATACACAACATGGGAATTGGGAGAACCAGGGGCATCTGCGTCCTCTGCCAACAGCTGAGTCACTTCAGTGCCTGCAAGACAACGGATGGGATCACAGCTTTATCCCTCACTCACTCCTTTTTTGTGCTCAACTGAGCGTGTGTGTGTGTGTGTGTGTGTGTGTGCTGAAGGACACTGAGATGGCAGCCTGAAACTAGAGCCTCAACCCAGAGAAGCAAGATGGATGGTTCATAGGGATTCCACCCTTTCCACACTTCTGTTAGGACCCATAGCCTACCTGGGGGGCTGAGCTCAGGGATGCTGATTGAGGGACCACGTTGGGGGCAAACAGGTGCATTGTCATTTTCATCCGTCACCACCACACGAAACTCCAGAGGTTGTGCATAGTCCTCACCATGGGAATTCTGAGCCCGCACCAGGAGTAGGAACTGTAGTGGATGGGGGTGGGTTGGGTTGGGGTTCAGGTCAGGACCAAGTGCAGCTCCATCCTGCCTGGGTCTAGTTATCCATGTGGTGACGAGCTTCAGCTCTTTTTCCCCTGTCTTTACAGCTCCAGCTCTTCTGGGCTCTCTTCCACTGCCTTAGCATCTGTGGGAGATGTGACATCTCCCAAAGCTAATTAGTCAGCAATTAACACCCTTCAGCCTCCCCTCTCCTTCCCTCTCACCTCACCTCAGCCTGAGCCTCTCTGTCCAGCTCCATGGTCACATAGAGTTTCCCTTCTGCGTCCACATCAAAAGGTCCAGGGGGTTGGCTCTCCAGGTGATAGTGCACATTCCCCCCACTCCAGTGTACCTGGAAAGAGGACACAGAGTGGCCAAAGTCAGGAACAATCTATGCCATTCCTGGGTCCCAACTTTAAGCAAGGAGCCTGGGTCCCAACTACCTTGTGACCCCAGGCAAATTGCTGCCCACCCTGGGTCTGGAGTCCAATTAGTGTCCTTCTTTTGGGGGCACTTGTCATTGTAGTAACTCCATGCTAGTGTTGCCTTGGCCTAAGCCTCAACCCAAAGTGCCTGAATAGGGCTGGGGATTTAGCTCAGTGGTATAAACACCTGCCCTGCAAGCAAGCGGTCGTGAGTTTGATCCCCGGTACCTATTTAAAAAAAAAGTTGCCAAAGTGCCTGAATGACCAGGTTATTTTCTTTTTCATACTCTCAGGCTGGGCCTGACCCCAAGGGATTCCTAGAAAAGGCCTGAGACATTCCTGCCTTGGGTGATAATCCCCGCGGCAGCAAGAGGAGGCAGCTGTTTTCCCTGAGAAAACGTAAGAGGTCAGAATACAGAGCCACACCTGTCAAAGATGGCAGGCAAGGGACTGAGGGCTTGGTCCCAGAGCCTTAAATATCTCACTCCACAGTAGGAAGTGGTGGGAAGTATGCAGGAGGAGTCAGGGTCAAGTTGGGTCCCAGGCCCCTCTCCCATGAGACTCAGGTCCAGCTGCACCATCCAGGGGGCTGTATCAATTACTGATAGCCATTTACTCACCTGGGCAATGGGGTGTGGGTACAGCACTTTGAGATTCTCTGCCAGGTGGATAGGCTCTAGGGATACCCAGGTATTCTGTACTATGGAGATCTCTATGGTGGCTGTGGCCTGGTGGCCTGAGGCCTGGTCACCCATGTCCTTGACCTGTACCAATAGTTGATAAGGCCCCTCCAGGGCATGATCAAGACTGGTGCTCCCTAGAAGAGATCAGATGGATGCCTGAGCATTGGGCCAGGGAGCAAGCACCAGGCAGTCCTTCTCAGTGAGTACCAAACACAAAATCAAGCATACGGCAGGTGTTCAGGAGGCTTTCTTGGTCAAATGATTAGAGGGGCTTTTAGAACCATCATGAGTATCCAGCTCTGATGCAACAGTGTACCATGTCACTTTCATATTAACAGTGAGTGATGATGGCTAGACTGGAGGAGTAGATGAACAGCCAGGATGGGGAAGTGGGTAGGTGGAGATAATTCACTGAGTGAATGAATCATTGATTAAGTGGATGGATAGGAATTTGGATGTGCAAGTGGATGAAGACAGTGTGGATGAATGAGTATATTAGGCAGGTGAGTTGCATGGTGGTTGGCAATAAATGGGTGACAGGGTAGCTGGCTGGGTCAACACATGATTCACATTACCATCCATCCACAGCTCATGCCTCTGGTCCACACTCACAGGGGCAGGTCTCTCCTTCCATCAGTCCTGAGATCTTCAGACTCCGGATCCTCAAGTCATTCCTCTCTGGTCTCCAGAATGCGGAGCCAAAGTACTCCATTGACACTATTTCCTATCTCCCTGTGCATGGCCTTCACCTTGCTGCTCTTTCCTCCTTCACCTCCAGCCCCAACTCATCCATCCCTTACAGCTCAGGGGATCCCTCATCCAGTAATCCCAGATCCTCCATCACACCTAGTTCAGGCTCACCCTCAGGGCTGAGGGCCAGAGCCCCCTGCTGAGGCTCTAGCTGGAACATGTCTGATGAAGGTTGGGCTGGGCTCTGGCTCAGGATGTGGAATCGAAGATCTGAGTTGGCTGTGCCTGGAGCATCCGCATCCGAAGCCTCAAGGAAGAAGAAGGGAACACCTGGAGGGTGGAGGGAAAGGTGAACTGTGAGGGATGGCAGGGGAGGGAGGTTCCTATGCCTCCCCTATTTCTTCCTGGTTCTTCCATAACCATCGTTGAATCAGGATCCTGGAGGTGAACTACAGATTTTCAACACACTTCCCAGGAGGGCAAACTGAAGCTAAGAGTAAATGGGTCCCTCAGTGGCGTGGGAATGGTAAAGGACCAGACAGAAATGAGAGAGAGAAGCTTAGACCCTGCCTGCCTTGTCCTTGTGTCTCTTTATTCTGCTGTCCCATCAGGGCCCACCTGACCTTGCTGCATGCAAAGTGGCTGCTCTGGTCACTCACCGGGCTTGGTTCCCTGGCTGAGCTGAACTCTGTAGATGGCCTGGGAAAACTGGGGAACCTGATCATTCTCATCCTTCACATGCACAATCACAGGCTGTGGACCCCACAAGACCTTTCCATCTCCAGTCTCCAGGGTGACCTGGAAAGGAAGGGGAGTCAGTGCCTGGCCATACCTTTCCTGCTGTATCCTATACCGCAGCTATACCTGTAATTTGTATTCTGCCTGTTCCTCCCGGTCCAGGGCACCGGTCACCATAAGGAAGCCAGAGTCTAGATCCACAGCAAAGAGGCCCTTAGCTGCCATCTCAGAGTCCCCTGACAGCATAATCTGGCCTTCAGCCTTCTCATGGGGCAGCGGCAGCTAAAGGATGAGAACAAAGGTAAAAGAGGTGAGCTCCAGGTCTCAAGAATGTCCCTGTCACATAATGGCCTCATGTGTGGAAAAACTGTCTCAGAGAAGGCTGACATTTACATGAGGTCACACAGTCAGCAAGTAGCAGGACTGAGATTCAAAGTCAAAACTTTTTGCCTTGCATCTGAGTTCTCCATATTTCTTACCCCTCTTTCTAAAGTTGGAGCTTCCCACCAACATTTCATTCTTTAACTGAGACCCCTACTCTCATCTGAGTAACGTTATAACATATATGCTCCTGAAGGGAGGGCTTCAAAAGGGAGCTGGATCAAGACAGAGGAGTGGGAGGCTGAGGCAAGAGGATCATTGTGAGTTCGAGGCCAGCCTGGGCTACAAAGTAGATTCAGGGCCAGCCTGAACTACAGAGTGAGAACCTGCTGGAGGTGGGGAAGGAGGCCTTTGTGAGGAAGGGAAGCTCACCCAGCTCTCAGGCTCACCTTGATCAGGTACAAAGGGAAATTTCCGCCGTAGTTCTCAGGGACTTCCACAGACAGCTCCGCAGGCTGGGCCTCAGGGAAAGCCTGTAGGGAATTCTCACCTTGTCCCTCATAGCCATTCCACAGGTCATCCACTTTCTGTTTTTGACCTCCTAATTCCACAATGAACCCATAGCCCTGGTTCTGAGCCCACATCCCCACAGTCCTCTCATAGTCATGGTAGTTGGTCCAGGCAGAGTTAAGATCAAGGGCACCAATCCCTAAGGCCAGGACCTGAAGAAGGGGGTCAGGGCCCACTCACCTGGGGAATAGAGAAGCAAAGCAGCCAAAGCCAGGCAGGGATCATGGTCAGGATGGGCCTAAGGGACATGGCCATGAGGATCTGGCCAGATGGGTGGGAAGATTTCCATCCCATCCACACAGCCAAAGGAATCTTGCTACTGGTTAGCCCCGCTTCCTCCCCTATGACCCTGTAACTCCATGTTAGCTGCAAGGAAGTGTCCAGATCCACAGCCTGAACCAGCAAGGACCCCAGGCCCAGCCACTCCGCTACTTGGCTCTTGCTCCCACAATGACCTCCATGTGAATTTTACCTCCCTTTGTCTCCCACCAGAGCTTCTAGATCTCAAAGTCATAATTTTCCGGCAGCCTCTCAAATTGCAAAAGTTTGAGGCTGGAAAGCTGACTGTGAGAGTTCCTTCCTGTAACTGCCTCACATTGCAGGCAAGGCCTGAAGGGCAGGGCCTGGGCAAGGTCACAGAGGACTTGACAGGAGGGTTCCTTTTGGAAGAGGGGACCTGTGGCTGGAGGGCTGTCTTGCTTTCCACCGCCACCCTCCAGACATGGAGTGCCTTCAGGGAAGAAGCTCTGCCAGTATCATGGCATTTTCCAACACTCAACATAGAGCTCAGCATTAGGAGTGCAGACGCCATTGCAGGTTGGGTCCTTGGGGATTCTTTTCTGACAGTGAACAAGGGGAGGACAGGGCACTGTTCCCCTTCAATCCCACCCAGTTTTGGCCTGATCAATGCTGCTGTGCTCCTGGCCCCTCACTCACTGGTGTCAAAGGCGGCTCCTTGGGTCCAGCTGCCAAGAGGGAGGACTCCTTCTCCAGGGAGATCTGGTCTGCCTGGGCTGGACGTAGAAGGACAAGGCAGACACTTGAGCAGGAAGGCAGTCCAACTGCGCTTGCTCAGAAATCATCCCTGGGCCCACACAGCATGCCTGGCTCCACCTAGCCCCCCAGGTTACTCATTGACTTTAGGAAGCCGGGAGCTGCTCAGCATCCGTGACTGCCAGCCCCAGGAGGTGGGCAGATCATTGGCCTGGCAGCTTGACACAGACCAGTGGGCATAGAAGTCTGGCTGTTTCCTGTGGCTCCACTCAGTCCCACTTTCCCCCTGAGTACTGGCACCTGTAGCTGTACCTCTGTACACTCTGTTCCTTTTCCTTGGATTACCCTTCCCAGCCCTGCAGTGGTGTGGTAAGTACCTACTCATATTTCAGCATTCAGCTCAAATAGTTCCTTCTCCAGGAAAGTGCTTCGTACTCACTGGCTCAGGGAATGTCCCCATCCCATGCTCTGTGCTCCCTTTATCATTTTGCACAGGACACCAGCTAGTTTCCCATACATTAGATGAGGAGCCCTTTCAGGGTAAGACTTGAGGACCGAACCACGAGTTGGCCCTTATCCTGCCTCATAGCCCCTGACAGGCTTGGGGACCTCAGACAAGGCCTGGAGTGTGCATCAGATGTAGGGTGGATGGACAGTGCATGACCTGGGTATTAGGGACTTTAGACCACATGCAGGACCAGGGTTTGGGGAGAGAAGCCTGTGTACTCTCCTTAGCCCCCACTGAGTTTTCACACTGGCCCCCAGTCACTTACAGGACTGGGGCAATGGACTGTCTCACGCCTCTGACAAAGAATGAGTAGACTGAGCCAGCTCAGGTGACCTTGAGGGAGTGCAGGGCTGACTAGGGCACTTCCACCAGGCAGGCTGCCAAGCAGACTCAGGAGAAATTTCTGGGGCCTGGGAGTCTGAAATGATGGGGGATGGTGGGAAGGTCCCTGTTGCTCCCTGTCCTTAGAGCTCCTGGTGGACTTTGCTGGTGTCTCTTCATTGAGTATATGTTATTGCCTCTCAGGGTGGAAGCTGGGCTGGGACATCTCAGCTGCCCCAGTATTGTCATGAGCTAAACGCCTGTCTGGAGTCACTCAGTTACCAGCCTGGATCAAGGCTGTGTGGAATCTGTGCCGTGAAGGGGTTTAACATGTGTTGAGCTCCACTAGGCAGCTGGCACAGCTGTGAGCACACACCTTCATTACCCTACCCACTGTGTTCTGAAGGGTCCCTGTCCCCATGTACTCTGGGGCACAGAGAGGCTACGTAGTTTGCCTGGGATCACATCAATAAGCAACAGAGCCAGGAAAGCTGTGGTTTTTCTTCAGGCCAGGGGACACTCACTTCCTCTGAGGAAACCATGCCCCAAATGTACATCAAAGTGTTTTGGTGGCTGTGGCGGGTTGGGGTGGGGTGCAGGGAGTGGCAGCAGTTTTGAGAAATTAATACTTCTTTGGGCACATGGATGATTCTTAGAGGCTCCTGCTTTTGTCTCACACACAGAGAAGCAGCCCACAAAGCACCTGGTTTTTTTGAGGGGGGCAGTATAGGGAATTGAACCCAGGGCCTTTGTATACCTACAGTCCCTTTTAATTATTTTATTCTGAGATAAGTGCCTAAGCTGAGGTCAAACTTGATCCTCCTGCTTCAGCCTCCCAGAGTGCTGGGATTAATCATGCTTAGTTCAAACCTCCTCTTGAACAAGCTGTCTTCAGGGCTCTAACCAGGTCTTGAGGCTGTTAGAGGTCTGTAAATAAATGGAAGCAATGAAGAGATGTGTGGGTCCTGGCCTAGAATGTTCTCAGAATCTGTCATCTGTCTTGCCAGGGGTTGCCTCCAGGCTTTGGAGACAAGCAGATCTTATACCAGTCCCCGGTTCTCACCCGTCACCAAATGCAAAGGGTTGTTTCCAAAACCATGTGCAGTGGTCCTCTCTCATCCCCATGCTTAACAAATGAACCAGTGCCTTCTCCCACCCAGGTCCCCATGTCTCCCTACCCAGATGATTCCTGGGCCCTTAGGCAGGAACACAGAAGAAATGTCAGCTGCAGAACCAGACCCAGGCCTCTTGTGTGGCTGTGAGACCTAAGCCAAAGCATGCTTCCATGAGCAGCCTGTTTTCCTTTATCTACAGTGGGTTGATAGAGCTCTTAATCAGTTGAGCAATGCCAAAATCAGTGCAGAACAATGATCTGGATACCTTGAGCTTTGAGGGGTCCTCCTTTGAGCCCCCTAACCATGCTCCACCCCCTGTCCCCACCCCATCTATCCCTTCAGTCTAGCTGGCTAGACTGCCAAGTACTAGAATTAGATCATGAAGACCACATCAGGGTCCCACCAGAGTGGGGCAAGGGGTACAGTATCTCCCAGCTTCAGAAATCCTTCCTGTTTCTGAAGCCCTCAAACAAGAGGAAACAACAAGCCTGACATGTCAAGAAATAGTCTTTATTACAAAAATCTGTATGTAAACAAATAGCAAGAGCACTGAACAGCCTTCCTCCAGGCTCCAGTGCATGCACAGCTGGGTGTAGAGAAAAGCAGTCCCCATGCACAGGCCCTGGCTGCTGCTAGGATGCACATGGGCCTGCATATGCATCCCTGGGGGCCCAGCCCTCACTGGCCACTGAGAGTTGCCTCACTTTGCATCACTATCTGTCCATGACCTTTAGGAAAGGGAGGCCCAGTGGGCAGCTCCAAGGGGTGCAGACGCTCAGCCAGTCCTGAGGCACCAAGGGTGGTTGGCTGGACCAGCCCACCAACCCATCCATTCTTCTGCCTACCACAGGGAGAGGTCTTAGAGAACTGAGAGGTCGTGGCAGGACTTGGACTTGGCACGAAAGGCCATTTTGCGGCTGTTGCGTGCTACAATGCGGCCCAGGAAGCGCTTTGCCTTCTTGCCAAGGCTCTCTCGCCGCTGGGTACCAGCTTGCCGCCGGGCATTGGCTTCTTTGCTGTCCCTGCGCAGGCGTATCTGCCGCACGACACCTTCAAACAGTGCTTGGACATTGTGTTGTAACGCCGCTGATGTCTCGATGAACTTGCAGTCAAAGACCACAGCACAGGCCCGGCCCTCTGGTGTGATGGAGACAGGCACACACAGGTAAACAAAGGGTGGCAATGTAGGGCACTCACTCAAACCCTGGCCATCCCTGGCAGCTATCACCTAGGAATCCTTGAATAAGCCCTGGGCCCTTTTCCGAAACACAAAGTTCGTAGCTCCTGTACTGAAGATCCCTGACACTGCTGGGTTACTCCAAAGGGTGAATGTGCCTGTGCTTAGGGAGTTCCCAAAATGGTGGTGCAAAAAAAAGGAATTCATTTATTTATTTGAAATTCAATATTTAAATAAAAGCACTATAGTAGTCAACCAAGAAAAATGAAAACTATTTTGGACCGTTTAGTGTCTTACGATTTAATGCTATCTTATGCTAAATGACTCAGTGGACTGAGGAGAGAGGCAATATCACCAAGGCACTGGCAGTTTTCTCTGAGGGGGTCAGTGCTGGGGGCCACAGAGGAGGATGCTAAGCCCACGAGGGAAGGGTCAAGCTTATTCTGAGACTGGCTTCAGCCGGGAACCAGGCTCTTTTCTTCTGACCTGATTCCCCGTACTCTCTCCCACCAGTCAACCCCTAGCTGTTGGGTCAGGGCCACAGAGCTAGGGGAGGAGGACTCTAAGGTGAATCAGCCCCTTAGAAAGTCGAGTTCTTTCTCCAGGCCTTTGGGAGGGATAGCAGTCCCCTCTCTGCCTTTCTTCCCCTTCAAGTTTTCTTCCTTAACATTTTTAGCCACTGATGATCTCCAGGGACTCAGACTGAGCCAAGACTGACTGAACTGCCAACCAACCAGGTTCTCCCTCCCTTTGCTGACCTGCTGCCCACTTACCATCCACAGAAACTTCACGGGAGCGCACAAGATCACTCTTGTTGCCCACAAGGATGATGGGAACATCATCTGTCTGCCGTGCCCGCCGCAGCTGGACCCGAAGTTCTGAAGCCTTCTCGAAGCTGGCCTTGTCAGTGACTGAGTATACGATGACATATGCATCCCCCATGGCCATGCAGTGACCAGGCAACCATCGGCTTCCATCCTGCAGAGCACACACAGATGCACACACCTACCTAGCTATCCTTGTGCCCCTGCCTTGAACCTGTCACTCCTGGCAGGATCCCCTCCTCCAGGTCTCTCCTCCTACTTTGACCCTAGATCCCTGTTGATTCTTACCTGCTCCCAAATGTCATAGACCATGAGTGATGCTTCTTCTCCGTCCACCATGATGGAGCGATCATATGTGTGCCCTACACAAGAGGCCAGGAAACAGGTTACTGATTGGCTGTCAATCCAATGCTCCACTGCTCCTTTTCTTGTTCTGTTTATACCTCCCAATCCTCCTCAGAGCCCCTTTCGCTAGCATGATGATACTACAGGCAATGGAAGGGACAGTGCTGGGGGCTGGTAGATGCATGGCATGGTATGCCCAAGCTTCCCACATGTCCCCAAGATAGCAATGTCCTAGGGGTCCTCTCCAGTGCTCCCTGCCTCCCTGATGCCTGGCCCTAAGGTGACTATCACAATGTCCTGAGTTAGAACAGTGACTACCACAACACTTGGAGGGCCCTGACCATCTAGGGCTCTGCTCCTAGAAACTCCCTCTGGTTCTGCCAACCCCAGCAGAGAGCCATGTCTAGTCCCTATGCTATAGAGCAGTCAGAACCAAGCCTCGGGTCTTCTATTTTGGGCATTTCTCCCATACCAATGGTTGGCATGTGGGGTATAGGGATGGCGTCCGGTTTCCTTTAGTTTCCCCATCTTGAAATGGGAAGGCAGAGACATAATTTTGACAGTGCATTCACAATACCATGGTGTTGGCCCATTTGGTCCAGTTCCTAGCCTCACTGCACTCTTTTCCTTTGTCCTGGTATTTCCTCTCCCCTGAACAGCCTCCCCGGTGTCCTGGGGATTTCCTCTCCCGCGAACAGCCTATCTCCTCACCTGCAGCCTCTGCTTCAGGGCCGTC
This sequence comes from Cavia porcellus, assembly GCF_034190915.1. Classification (NCBI taxonomy): domain Eukaryota; kingdom Metazoa; phylum Chordata; class Mammalia; order Rodentia; family Caviidae; genus Cavia; species Cavia porcellus. The sequence continues at coordinate 99,103,721 of NW_026947487.1, forward strand.
CTCTACACCACCGAAGATGCGCGCCAGGGCGCTCTTGCCCACGCCAGCGGCCCCCAGAAGCAGCACTTTGTATACGCTTTCGTCGGAGCTGCTGCCCCCCGAACTGAGAGAGTCGGAGGAGCCCTCTGCCCAGTCCAGCCTTGGACCCTGGGTCACCGTGCTGGAGCCAGCCACGCTTGCAGCCCGGGCGCCCGGAGTCAGCGCCGCCTGCAGGTCGCGATCGTCCACCGGCATGCTGCGGCGGTGCATTGGGGGCGCCGCGCCCCAAGGGGTGCTGCCCCGACGGCGCTCGCGCTCCTTGCCCGCGCCCCGGCTCCCGCCTGCCCCGCTGCCGCCACCGCCGTTCAGGGTCATCGTGTCTGATGTGCAGTCTGGAGGACCAGAAACCCGGATGGCCTCGTAAGCTACAGGAGGGAGGGACGGGCGGAAACCTACTCCCAGCCACAGGGTCTTTGCACCCTAATCTGTGCCCCACCCCGGGCCTCATTTGTCCACCCACGGTGCGGCCCGCCCCTCTCCATCTGGACACTCACCCACTCGCACACAGGCACCTTCAGGACCAGGACCTGGACTCTGATATAGCCCACGGAAGGTTCAGATACAATCAAATCGCGAACCCGGGTTCCCACAGACGGACCTTCGCTGCCGCTGCAGCTGGTACCTTCCTTCTCTGCAGCTTCCTCGGTGGGCTGTGGGTCCCCGGCTCCAGAGCCGCTTATTTAAACCCCCGCCCGCCCCCGCCCCGCCCCCATCCCCGCCTCTGCGGGGGCTGACGTGTCCGCCCTTCTTCCCCCGCCCCGCGGGAATCCCCCACCTCCTCCTGGGACTTAGAGCTGGCGGAGACTACCCCCCCAACCCGCCACCCCGCCGCGTGCCAGGGGCGGGGCAGGAAGCCAGCGGCCCAGGCTTGAGAGTAAAATGGGAGAGAAGAGGAGAGGGAGTTCGATGCGGGGCGGGGAGACTCGAAGAAGAGGCAGGCAGAGGGTAAACTGGACTAGTCAAATCTAATTCCTTCCCTCTGAGGAGTTAGATCTGGCCCTTTAAGAGCAAATTCTGTCTCCCGGACCGGGACTCTTGCCCAAGCCAGTCCTTTTCACTCTCCTTTTGGTCCTGGGGAGTTGAAGATTCTCCCTAAGGTGAGAGTTGCCTTTCAGAGAGTTGGTGTCACCTATGAACCCCTAGAGGCCATCAGAAACTGTTGGGAAGAGGCCTTGAATTGTACCCTCCCAGCAGCTGCCAGCAACTCTACTAAAAATATCTGCCCCTGACCTGGCCTGGTCATTCTGCTCCTGGGCTGGAGGTTGTCCAGAATTGGGGAATCCAGGCAGCCAGCGTGGGGTGCCAACAGGAGCCAGTCACTTCAGTCTGCAAAGTTTCTTTGCTCCCTAGCTCACTTCCCACCAGGAGAGGCATAAATGCAGTGTGGTGGTCTTAATCAACACAGATGCCATACTCTGTCCAGACCTCACTCTCCTTTGGACCTAATGTTGGGTCTAGGGGCACAAAGAGAAGGGGACGTAATGGGAGCCTCGGAGTCTAGTTCCAGCTCTGCCTCCAGGCCACTGAGTTTTGCCCATCTCCCAGCTTCAGTGTGCTGAGCAATATATTGGACATCATGCCCTTCTATTCTCTCCTTACTCATCTTTGGGGTGTGTGAGGTTTGAAAGTGGATAAGCTATGGAGTAATCTGCAACAAGGATTTGCTATCAGACTCTGATGTTTGACTATGATGAATGTGGTACAGGTTGGAGGACACCCATTTGGTGCTCAGGTGACATCACAGATGGATGGACCCTAGTGGGCTGTTGCAGGTTGTCATGGAAACCTGGGCCAGATTCTGGCTGCTATGTCAGTTTCCTTGGCAACAGCAAAGAAAGCCTTGAATTGAAAAGGGCCTAACTAGATAAGGTTAGGGAGTTCATGCAGGACAACCTATGGTGGCCTTGGTTTCCTGGATGAGGAATTGTGGGAAAAGAGAGGCATGGGCCCAGCTCCTGTCAGGACAGGAGTCTCAAGGGCCAGCACAGCACATCAAGAGCCTTGGCTATTTATGCCAAGCCCCCCTCCCTCTTCCTCCTGCCTGCCCAGCACACACACTGTGTTCTGGAAAGAGCCCCTCAATGTCTAGCACAGTGTTTGGCAGAGTGTGAGTTTGCGGGTAGCTGTGGCCCTTCCCAGCAGGGGACCGGGCTGGGGAACCTGGCTTTCCCCTCTGGTAATCTGAGCTCTTGACCTCAGCAGTTGTGTTTTCATTGCCAGGGGAACTGCATCCACACAGGGCTACTCAGATCCCAGGAATTCTGGTGGCTGCCTCAACGGGTCAGAGACACTCATCACAAGGCTGGGTATGGCCAGGGCTCCCAGGATCCAACATTTGGGCATGACCTTGAGATACCCGCTCTCCTATTTCCTAGCCCTCCCAGCTCTCTGGAATGAACCTGGCTATTAAGAAGCAAAAAACAGACTGGAATCAGAACCAGGACCTTCTGTCCTTTTCTAGCTATGTTTCATTCCCGTCCATTTATCCCAGCTGAGTCCATTTCCTTTCCAGGGGGTTGTTCTGAGACATAAAATAACACAAAATGCGGAGGTAAGGTAGTTGACTCCAGTCTGGCACATGGTGAAATTTCAGCAAGAATATTTCTACTATTACCCTTGGTTGGATGGGCAGACTGAGTGAATCTGAGGGCCCTCTCCATTCTCTCCAGGATAGTAGTGTACACAGGAAAAGGGAAAAGATCTTAGGAATAATGCAGATAATTCTGTCCCGTCCCTCTCTTCTCTGTGGGATTCCACATTTTCCTTCCTCTTTTAGACAACAAAATGCTGCAGAAAGAACTCAGTGAGGCTTCCACGGTCCTATCCCTTCTGGTACCACAGCCCTTCTGCCCCAGGGCCTCTGCATTGCTTCAAGGCTTCATTTATTTATACCACTGACTGATACAAACAGTACCTACTGTGTGTCTGGCCCTTGTGTTGCCAGTAGGATGATGAGTGAAAATAGACAGGGCTGGGCACATTCATATGTATCATCTGATCCCTGGATCAATCTTTTTAGCTATGGTTTGTTGTTCCCATTTTGTAGACACAGTAATCAAGGCCTGAGGGGTCATGGTTAGAAACAAGGGGCAGAAATATCTAGTGAGAGTTTCAGAGACCTGAAGTTTTGCCACCTCCCTATATCTCTGTGTCCTCACATAGCAGCTGGGGTTCCAGAAAGTTCCTTGGGCAGTGGCTCAGTATGCACAGATGGTGTCCTGCAGGCAACCAGCAGCCAGGCACAGATGAGTCAATACTGCAAGTAGACTATTTGAAATACCAGTAGTGGCATGAGCAAGCTGGTGTCCCTTAACCACTGTGGCCAGAGGAATGACTCAGAAACACCTGTCTCACTTATTACCCCCACACCCAGCTGGACACAGACACCACAGCCACTTTACACAGATGGGGGTCTGTCAGGGCAGAGGTTCACATGTGGTGAGGCCTACAGCGTGGGAAGGCTCCCGGGGACCTGATCATCCCGGTCAGTCACCCTGCTTCTCTGGAGCACACAGCTCCTTCATCTGTGGAAATGGGGGATCTAATGACTGGAGTCATCTGCAACTGGCCTGGGCCATTTTACACACAGAGCAGTCTCAAGGGGATTGACAGGGTTCTTCAGGATCCTTTTAGCACAGAAAGCTTTAGCAGTGCCCTGCCTGGGGCACTGCTGGGGACCAGACTAGGTGATTAGCTTGTTCTGCATTACCACCATCAGGATAAGCTGGCATCACAATCTACTCACGGGTATTACAAGATACATATGATCCTGGGCAAAAATCCTCCTCGAATTTGAACTCATTCTGGCCTCTAGACCAATCTTTAATTACAGGAAACACAGAGGACAAAGAAATCAGCTTGTAAGGCTTCTCCTGGACAACTCACCTGTTTTTTTTTTCGAAAAAAGTCAATGTCCTAGCCAGGCATGGTGGCCCATGCCTATAATCCTCAGAGGCTGAGGCAGGAGGATCACTGTGAGTTCAAGACCAGCTTGGGCTACAAAGTGAGCTCAAGGCCAGCCTTAACTGCATAATGAGACCATCTCAAAAAGCCAAAAAAAAAAAAAAAAAAAAAAAGTCAATTTCAAAAATACAATGGTGCCTGGTATTGGGGCACATGCCTGTACTCCCAGCACACAGGAAGTTAAGGCAGGAGGATCTTTACAAGTTCAAGGCCAGCCTGAACTACATAGACACCAGTCTGACCTACTAGTGAGACCCTAAGAAAACCAAAAGTACATACTATAGATTAGATGTGGAAATGTCCCTCAAAGACACATGGGTTAAAAGCTTGTTCCCCAGAATGGCACTATTGGGGGGTAGAACCTTTAAAAGTTGGGGCCTATTGGGAAGTCTTCAGGTTGTCAGAAGGGTGCCAGTCCTTTTCTTACTCTTTTTTGCTTCTTGACCATAAAGTGAGTGGCTTTGCTCTGCCATGCCCTCTCCATCATGATCAGTCACAGGTCCAAAAGCAATGGGACCAACCATGGACTGAAACCTTTACATTTGGGAGCCAAAATAAATCTGATCTCTAAATTGATTATCTTTGGTTTTTGGTATAGTGAGGAGAAGCTGAGACAATTATAGAAGAAGCTAAAGAGAGACAACAACCAAGTGCAATATATGACAAGCCTTGAGTGGAACCTGATTTAAAAAATGGACTATTACTAAAAATGCCTTTTGGGGGAAATTCATATATGGCTGGATATGAGTTGAGGAATTGTTCATTTTTTGGGAGGGGCAGGTAAAAGTATTATAGTTCTACTAACTTATCTAATGCAGATGTAGGACACAATACTTGAAAGAAAAGGGTCATGTCTCTACAGGTTACTCTCCAATATACAGAATTCATATTTATACATACATATAAATAAAGCCAGTGTTTTAAAAAGTCAGTACTGAAATATAGTGGTAGATTATTGGGTATACACATACATTCATGTACTACTTTCAATACTTTTTGTATACTTCCAAGTTTTCCTAATCAAAATACTGGGAGAAAATTTAAAAATTAATGAAACCACAGTACACTTTTCTGCATACAACAACCACTATCTTCTCCCAAATCCTAGTGACTCCACCAAGATGAAAGATACAAGACACACCAGGAAATGAATATAAATTAAGGTTTTATTACAAAAAACAAAATGTTAGTTCCTCATTGTCAGTGATTCAGGAAAACAAAGCCCTGAGCTCCAGGTGAAGCTGAGGTTAGGACACTGGTGCATAGTGAAGGACAAACAAAGCTCAGGAGCGGGCCGACAGGCACTGATTCACAACCTCCAGCAGGTGGGTGTTCTCCAAAGCAGCTGCCACTCGCTCCTTATCTGCAAGCTGTTTGTTCACTAAGTGGGAAGGAAGAACATGAAAGGCAGAATCAAAGGCAGGTTCTGGCCAGGTTGCTAACCAAGCCCATTTCTATGCCTTAGTATACTATGTCCACCAATATGGCTCTCCTATTTCCTTCTGTTGATTAGCCTAAACCCACTACCTGAGCCCCTATCTATTTTGCCTTCTTACCACCCTCTTCCACCTGGCTGCTCATGTCTGCTTCCAGTACTACTGAAGCCTGACACACTTGTACTAGGGGAGTATAAGATGGGAGTACATGAAAAGCAGAAGACTTGGGTCAGGCTACATTTGGTCTAGGCTACCACCTTCACTGAAGAGTCTCTGGCAATTTCACTCACCTAGTCCTCAACATTAATCCTGTCTTATAGGCATGACAATCTACTCATGGGTATTACAGGATACATATGACCCTTCTCAAAGTTGAATTCAAAGCACTGTAGCAAGGGGGAAGTCTCAAGACAATGTAAGACTGTAAAGACATCACTGATGCCACCAGCTCACACTTACCTGCATGTTCCGAGGCATGGGTCCCTGGAGTAATGTGCACATCCATCTGGGAGGGAGAAAATTTAAGCCTGAGCATTCATTCACCTACCTTTTGCTCCCTCCCTTGCAGGCCCTGGGGCAGCACCTCTCATACTTCCTTCTACTCACACCTCTGGACTACCTCTTCCATTACATTCCAAATCCACCCACTGCCACTACAATTCTATCCAAATCACAGGCTATCCTTGACCCAAATCCCTCTACAACTCCTTACTTCCTTTCCTGCCACATTCACTACTTTTTTGCACTTTCCAGTCATTATTTTTATTCTTGTCACATTAAACTGCAAAGTTTCCTCCATTAGATTTCTGCTAGTTGCAATCTTTCTAGACCTCATCCTGATGTTATTGCTCTATCTTATGTCCTCAGCACCAGACCCTTACACCTGTTTTACCCTTTAGGTTCAACTCCAACTGACCTTGAAACGCTGGGGGAGAGAGCGCAGAAGCTTGACTTTGATGGACAGGCCAATAAGAGTGGCCATGCTGCAGTGTGGAATTGTGGGTGTAAAGGCCACGGCCACTGTGCTGTCGGGGTCACTAACCTGGTAATGGTGAGAAAAAGATGTCAGGAGACCACGGACACCTCCAACCCTAAAGGTCTCTTCTTTGTTGCGTTGGGCAAATCGTCTATCCTATACGGGCTTCTGTTTCAATATTCATAAAATGGGCACATGAATCTTCCTCCGAAGATCCTTCTAGGTGTCCGTGAGCTCCACTTCACGGGCAATGGAGTCTAACTGTCCCGAACAAGTTGCTCTTGTCACTGAAAGTAACTCACCTGAACCCTAACTTGCTCTACTACGTTCAATTCCTCCAGCGTCAGTGGATGCTCCGGATCATTGATGCAGCGAATCAGATGTGTCAAGTGAAGGAAAAAGGGCTTTACGTTTTTCCCTACTCAAAACCCACGGCCAGGGATGACTGGGATTATTTCTCCGCCAACGGCTGGATCTTAAAGACACATCTTCCCAAAGATCCGCAAACCCGCCCCCCACAGCGGCGGATATCAAAGATCTCGCGCGCGTCGATGATGTCCGGAACCTGCTCGTCTTCCTCGCCCGCTGTCACAGGCCGCTCCCCAGAACGCTCGTAGATGAGTGGGTTAGCGTTCTCCAGAAGGCCACTGCCCACCCCGCCACCACCTCCACCCCCACCTGCACCTCCGCCGAGGCCCACCATCCCGGAACCACTGTCAACCCCAGTTTGTATATACTTCCGCTTCAACCTGCGCACGTCCTGGGAACAGGAAGAGGCGTGGCGTAGCTACGGGGTCGTACGAGGCACATTCGGCGTTTCCTGCGCTCAGGCGCGACTTTAATAGAACTGGTGGTTTTGGCGTGCAGACCGCTCGCATTCAGAACAATGAGAAGGAACCCTAAGACACTGAGCCGTGTGAGCCCATTGGAAACTGTGATATAGAGACCAAGGACAGTTGTCCTGGGATACTTAAGAGCAGTCCGAGGTTGAGCCCCACACCCCTTTCTCCGGGAAGTTAGGCAGAGCTGGAGCTCAGGTGCCCAGGCTGACTTCCCTCTGTTAGGGCAAGGTTCTCCGTATTTAGAAGTCTCCTAATGATTTCCTGCCTGCCCCATAGAACCATAGGTCCTGGAATTACCTGCCAGGAACATGATTTGGGATCTGGCAGGTAATTATTAGGCGAATCAGTGACAGTGAAGTCGACCTCGACTGGAGAGAGTACTGTGAAACCCTTCCCAGACCCTGCCTGAGTGAGTCATTAAGAAGTGCCACATTCACGTATGCATTTCAAAAGTAGAGCAGATACTGAGAGCCAGAAGAACCGGCACTCTCTCAGACCACGGACTATAAAGGAGGACGGACCTGTGAAATGGGACCCAGTAAAATATGGGTCTGAGTCCTGAGTCTCAGTCCAGAAAGCAAGGAGGCGCTGTCAGGATGAAGGTCACAGTCACAACTCCCTGCCTATGTTCAAGTCCTTCCATTCTTCCAAACCGACATTCGATTCCCTTCTCCATCTTTGGGGGTCTGCATCCCAAAGCTCTTCAGGCAGCACTCCTGGGGTCTCCAGTTACCACCTCTTGTTCCCTCCTCTTGACTCTCACCATTCTCTTCCAGTCTGTGACTGCAAAGACAGTAGGCATAGTGGCTTCAGTTTTGAGAAGAGGGGTTCCTGGTAGCTCACAAAGACTGCAGAAGAGGAGGTCACCTTTGAGGAGGTCAAAGAGAGCCACAGTGAGGTGGCCGTGCTCCACCTCTGGCTCCTGGCTCCCTGGATCTCTGTCTACCTCTTGTGCATTCTTCAACATCCACCCTGCCCTAGTGGCTTCAGTTTTGAGAAGAGGGGTTCCTGGTAGCTCACAAAGACTGCAGAAGAGGAGGTCACCTTTGAGGAGGTCAAAGAGAGCCACAGTGAGGTGGCCGTGCTCCACCTCTGGCTCCTGGCTCCCTGGATCTCTGTCTACCTCTTGTGCATTCTTCAACATCCACCCTGCCCTACCCACCCTGCCCTACCCACTCAATGCCCTGCCTACTTCCTGGGAGGTTCAAACTCCATCCAGGACCAACCCATGCTTCTGTTTCTTGGTGAAACACAGCTCACTGCATAGCAGAACAGAAACTGGCCTGCAAACAGACATGCAGATGGACAAGCTTCCTGCGTGGCTGAACTCTGTGATCTGTGGGCTCCTGCTTCTCTTCATCTGCAGCCAAGGTGAGATCCCTTTAGGGGGTGATAAGGACTGAGGTCTCATTTGCAAACTGCAGAGGGAGAACCTGACTCAATGGATGTGAAGTTCCAGGGAGGGAAGTGTTGGTGGAGATGACAGACTATATTGTGGGAATCCAGGGCCCACTGAACACCCCAACCTGGTAAGTGCCCATTGTGAGTCTTGGAAGAATAGAAAGGGTTAGAGCTAAGGATATACAATACTTTAGAGGGAGGCAAGTATGAGAGCTGTGAGGATTACCGGGAAGGCAGGTCAGAAGCTTCCTGAAAGGGAGCTGGAATTCTGGACATTTCAGCCCTGTATGTGTAGCTGTTGTGATAGCTGATCCTGGCCCTCAGGTGTAAGAACAATTACAGCAATAGCTTCCTGATGCCATTGGCTTCTAAGAATGATACCACCTTTGCTAGAGAAGTACCCTGAAATTCTATGGAGGTGCTTCAGGCAAATTTACTGGCTTTGAAAAAGACAGAAGCCCCAGCCACCATATCCCAATGCTGAACTGTGAGAGTTCTGGGTTCCTTTCTCTCCATGTCCCAACCTACGGAAAAGCATGGCATAGTTTCCAGGGCAAAGGTGATGTACTCTGTGCCTGCCAGATATTCTCCAGGCTCTTAACAGTTGCTGATATCAGTATAGCTCCATGTGCAAGGTGTGTCTGCAGCTCTTGACCTTCTCACTCAAAACCTCCTGGTGTGGGAGCCAACACTCTGCCTTCCCCTTCTGCAGTCCAGTCTTCTCAGGAGGAGCCACCACTTACCCCTCAAGGCACACTCCGCTAGACTTATTTTCTTACCTGCTAATGACCAGGCTCTTGGTGGACACTATGACTTCTAGGCAGGAAGACTGGCCAAATCTTCTTGATGGCTCCTCTTTAAACATTCTCTTGGCTTGAATTTATGTTCAGTATCATAAGTGGGCACAAGAGTTGTGCTCTACCTAACTCTCATCAACTGAGACCTGCTGGTTCCTTCAAAGAGAACATCAAGGTCACAGGATTTTACATGCTGTGCCCAGGACTCTACCTAAGAATAGATGTGGGTACCCAGTATCCCAACAGGGACATTGCAGCAGGTTTTGTCCTGTGCTGTAACAAACATCAGGCATCAGTGTCTGGTGTCCACAGTGAACAGAGATCTCGTCTGGAAAGATCTTTAAGTGGCATGTTACCAGAGAAAAGAATGTACCTTTAGAGTTGGAAAAATGTTAAACTTCCCTGTCTGCTGTCTAGGAGTGACTGCCCTGTCCTTAACTGCTTCATGTGTCACAGACGTGCTTATCCAAGTGGACCTGCTGAAGGGATAGGAGCATTAGATCTCCAGAATGTTTTAGGATATTTTTTTCTTATGAAATCTGGATTTCTTAGGCAGAGCCTGAGACCACTGGAGGGAGGTGCCACCTGATGGAGATGACAGCTTCAGGGGAGCATGCATGGGTACTTCCCCATGTGACTGACACTTCCCTACAATCTGAAGCACAGGAGAATCAAGGGTGATTGAATGGTACCCAACACCAAGTGGGCATCCCGTCAGATAGAAGAGTTAATGAACACTATGTGCTCATCATCCATTTTCAACAATTAATAGGCATTTAGACATCCTAGTTTTATCTAGACTGTTAGATGATAATTAATTGCTTCCTCCCCTGCAGACCCCGGCCAGAAGCAGGCTGGGCTTATGATTTGGTCACAACTGCATCTCTTTCTCATAACTTTCCTTACCATATCCCTTTTTGCAAGCAGGTGTAAAGAAGTGCTTTCTTTATGTCATGCCACCTTAGGCAAGAGATCTTTGAGGATGGGGATTTTTTCATTGATTCCTAAAGTCCTCCCAGTACCCTACAAGGACCTGGCAGGGTTAATGCAGAGGAAACTGTCTGCATGAGAACCTTTACTGGAAGGTCCAGGGCTGAATTGATGTGACACCCCAAGATTCTGTTGGGTAGTCTTGGGTAATCTGTTGGATAGTACGAGAGTGTAACAGTCAGAATATGTCTGAAGCAAATGTTTTGCAGATCAGGCTCCCGGCCAAGGCTGAGCTGAGGGTGGCAAGGAGGTGACCATAATCATAGTGTGGAAGACAACTAATTGTGCAGAACCAACTCTGATGTGCACCTCTCTGTCCACAGCCCAGGACTCTGCCAGCCCCATCCGGACCACAAACATAGGGCAAGTGCGGGGCAGCCTTGTCCACGTGAAAGGCCCCAATGCAGGGGTCCACACCTTCCTGGGAATTCCCTTTGCCAAACCACCTGTAGGACCTTTGCGGTTTGCACCTCCTGAAGCCCCTGAGCCCTGGAGTGGTGTGAAGGATGGGACCTCCCACCCTGCTATGTAAGCTGTCTGAGGAACTGGGGAAGTTCAGCCCTTGGGAGAGTTTGGGTGCCCTGAGCTCAGAGTTAGGCTGAAGTGGTTCTGCCATCTAAATCCTACAGCCAGTTTTCCTCTACATTGGGCAGGGGGATTCTCACTATGAGCATGCTAGGCTCCAGAGGATAGAGGAACTATGTTAGATACTTGGCTCAGGGTTTGGGAGCCTCGTGGTATTAGCTTTAGGTGCTGAAGAGAGGGGCAGAGACACATTTCTTTCTCTTTGGGTTGTGCCACATGTTCTGTGATATTGAGAAGGTCTCTGAACAAGATTCAAGTTAATCTGTGAATCTTGTAAGAACATCTGACCCAGCAGCAGATGCAGCTGATCTCTCAAGAGGACAGTAGTGCTAATCCCTTGGAAACTCTACTCTCTGTAGTTACTGTGCCAACTGACAGGGCAAGGTGCCATGGTCTGGTTCTGTCTTGGAATAACTGTTGCTATTGTCACCAGGTGTCTGCAAGATACTCACATCACTGTTTCAGGGGGTGAGAAGTTATTTAATTTGACTGCACCTCCTCTCTCCATGTCTGAGGACTGCCTTTACCTCAACATCTACACACCTGCCCATGCCCATGAGAGATCTAGCCTGCCTGTGAGTGTCAAGCCACGGTCAGCTTGGGTGTGGGAGGACATTTCTTCTCCAAGATTAGAAGGTGGCGTCTCCAAGATTAGATGTGACTTGGTGATAGACATTTGCCTATAAAGCACAAGGTTTGTGGTTCAAGGCCATGTACCACAAAATCAAACAAAACTGAAGGAGAATAAGATAAGAATGGACATGGTTAGCCTGGTTCTGTTGCAGTGTGGACCCTGCTGTGAAACCTTCTGCTATGGAGGCCAGGAAGGGCTTCTCAGCCAGACTGGGTAACTGACCCCTAGGCTTTAAGTCATAAAACCCCAACTGGTACCAGAGATTGGAGGTCTTGGTGTCCAAGAGCTCTACTTTGAAATCACCCAAGAACCCGGATGTGGTTTATCTGTTGGTCCAGTGAAATAACATTTTTATTAGTGATTAGGCAGGATAATATCAGAAAACCCCCAACCCCCTTTTTCCATTGTCAAGGGTTCTGAGAGTAATAGATCTAGGCTTGGAGTACTTGACCCAAAGTAAGAAAGTCCTGGTCTATCTGACTGAACGTGGGTCTTGTGACACACCCAACTGAACTTGTCACCCATGCTTCAGGTATGTGATCTTACTAGGGTCCTCTGTAATAGTTGCAAAGAGGCTAAGCAGTGAATAGTGTATGAGGAGGCCAGATGGTATTTGGGCTGGGCAAAAGTCATATGTCACAAGTCTTAATTTCCCCAGGTGATGGTATGGATCCATGGCGGTGGGCTGATTGTAGGCATGGCTTCTGTGTATGATGGATCCATGCTGGCAGCTTATGAGGATGTGGTGGTGGTCATTATCCAGTACCGCCTAGGTCTCCTGGGCTTCTTTAGGTAAACCTGGGGTTAATCTGGGAAATAAGGCTGAGCAGAGAAAGGACAGGCCTGTCATTACTGTCTCTGCCACTTTTCAGCACTGGAGACCAGCATGCTACTGGCAACTGGGGCTATCTGGACCAAGTCGCGGCCCTACGCTGGGTTCAGCAGAACATTGCTCACTTCGGAGGCAACCCTGACCGTGTCACCATTTTTGGCGAGTCAGCAGGTGGCATAAGCGTGTCCTCACATGTCTTATCTCCCATGTCCCGAGGACTCTTCCATGGTGCCATCATGGAGAGTGGAGTGGCTGTGATGCCTGGCTTCATCTCCAGCTCATCTGAGGCTATTTCCACAGTGAGTATCCTCAACCAGCCCTGCTCAGGACTCCTCTTTCTTCCCTCACTTTCAGATCCTCTGATGCACTGTCATTCAGTGGGAACAATGAGGGCAGTTGAGGTGCCTCAGGAACTGCTGCCTTCTTAGGAATTGCTGAGATCTTCAAGAGTGAGAGTCTACATACCTCTACCTCTAAGAACCTGAGTGTGTTCTGTGGTTAGCAAAGTGAACTCATGAGGCACCAACTATGGAACCATGAAAACAACTGTGATGGCCCCTCTGGCTGAGACTTCTGATCAGCAGGGGAGATAGAAGAGTTTCATACAGGCAGCAATTTGTACAGGGCATCCTGTGAAATTGGAGTTTACCTGCATCCAACTGAGTCCTCTTCCTACTTGGAAGGAAGAGCCAGTTTCTGCCTGAATTAATTTCAGATGGTGGCCAACATATCTGGCTGTGGGGTTGTTGATTCAGAGGCTATGGTGAGATGCCTACGTGGCAAGAGTGAAGAGGAGATTCTGGCCATTACAAAGGTTGGCTGTTCTCAGATATGGTTGAGGGGGGGTGATACTGTCTGAGAGCATGAGTCCCTTTTATTCTGTACTAATAGTCACATATGCATGAGTTGCTGTCCATGCATTCCTGTATGGGAAGTGTGCATAAAGATGTGCTAAGTCAAGGGTGGGATTCCTGGGGTGGATGTGAGTACCCTAGGGTGGTGAGTTAAAAGGGGGTAAAAACAAGTCATTTGACAATAGAAAATATCTGAGACCTGACTTGCATCCCTGACCTTGAATACTCCATCAGAACTTCATGGCCATTCCTGCTGTAGTAGATGGAAACTTTCTGCCCAGGCACCCCCAGGAGCTCCTGGCCTCTGCTGACTTTCAGCCTGTCCCCAGCATTATTGGTGTCAACAATGATGAGTATGGTTGGATCATCTCCTCGGTAAGGCCCAGTCCCAAGCCCTCAGTACTTTGGGATATGCATTTGGTTTGTAGGGGTCCTGTGGGTTATCAGGTACATGCTGATCCTACCCTCAGCTCTATACTATTCCTTCATTATCCAGGTTATTGGCTCTGCTGACAGCCAGAAGAAAATGAATAGAGAGTCTGTGCAGGCTGTTTTGCAGAGCATGCTAACACAATTGGTAAGGCTCCTGTGTGCCTACCTCAAGACACGCTCAGATTCATGCTCATGCAGGTGTCTCATCAAACAAAAGCTGAACCATGTATTTGGTTGTGGGAAGGGTCACCCCAGGAATTGCCCATTTCTTACAATCCAAAGTCCATGACTCATTACTGTTTTCCCACCCTAAGCTCCTTTCCACACCCAAGAACCTGCCTAACCTGTCTCTCTATGATGTGCCTGAGCTAGATGTTGCCTGCTGAGTTTGGTGACCTGTTGATGGAAGAGTACATGGGGGATAATGAGGACCCCCAGACCCTCCAAGTCCAGTATAATGAGATGATCGGAGACTCTATGTTCGTGATTCCTGCACTCAAAGTAGCACATTTGCACCGTGAGTACATCTGTAACTGAGGTCTCACTTCCTAAGCAGTAGCCTAGAACTATGAGTCCCAAGTGAGCTCCGTGGAGTCCAGGTCTGGCCTCATATTTTATTGAGCTTCTAGTGCCAAGTACTTGATGGTCCTCATCTCAGTAAATCTTTGTGGTTAAATCTCAAGCAAAAAAGAGTAATTCTGGAGGGTCACAGTTCCTGATTTGTGCTCATCAACAGATGAACAGATAAAGAAAATGTGTGTATATCATAGAATATGACTTAGCTATAAAGCTGAAGGAACTCATATCATCGGCAAGAAAATGGGTGGCACTGCAATTCTTCAGTAAAATGAGCCGTACACAGAATGTCACATAGTATATATTTTCTACAAGGGAGAAATATGGAGGAAAAAGGGAGAGGTGACATAAAAGTAGGAAAACTAGTAAAGGAGAGGAAGGGAATTGGGAGGGAGGAAGAAGGAGGAAAGTGGGAATGAGGGAGAATGATCACTATGTTGTACACATGTACAAATATGCCAAAATGAAACCCACTAGTCGGTTTATCTAACATGCACTAAAAATTATTTTCCTACCTGATGTGAGAGACAGATACATTTCTCATTATACAGTGAAGAAACTGATGAGACTGACAGTCAGTGAGCTACCCGAGCTGCTCAGCTGGGAAGTCCAAGGTCGTGGCTTATCCAAGGCCCTTGCCTTTGTCCCTGCTGCAGCCTGGGGCTCCTTCCCAAACTGTTCACTTAAGTGTTTCATTACCAAGGGTGAGACAGAAGCTCTAGTTAAGCAGTCACTAAGTCACAGCTGTCCACACCTTCAGGTTCCCATGCCACCGTCTACTTCTATGAATTCCAGCATCCTCTCAACTTCCTCAAAAACACCAGGCCACCCCATGTGAAGGCTGATCATGGTGATGAGGTTCCCTTTGTCTTTGGAAACTTCTTTTGGGGTAACCAAGGTGAGTCTCTTTGACATGCAGGAACAGGCTCTAGCTGGGTCCCTGAGTTGTGACTTTACCCATAGTCCAGATGAGCAAGTTGAGGCCCAGAGAGAGGTCGGGATCTGTGTGCACTATCTTAGAAACTTATCTTAGATCTGTGTCCACATCAAGAAAGTGTACTGGGATTAGAATCCAAGCCCTTGAACTCAGTGGTCCCTCCTCCAACTGTCCTTATCTTGACTATGTGGTCCAGCATGGGTGAAAAGGGAAGAGGGACTGTCTCGAAGCATATTTGTTTTTTTAGTGACTTACCAGAGTCAAAGGAAGAAGGGACTTTCTGGGCCCACACTGAGCCCTGGACCAATTCGAATAGAGGCTGAGATGAAAAAGGTTGGGCAAGGGGAGGGGTGGCTCTAAGGTAAGTGGAAAAGGAGAAGACTAGACCTGATCTACAGCTTAGTGATGAGATTGGTACATGAATGTGCAGCAGGGTAATGTGATGAGCATCAGTCCAAGACCTGGGCTTTTGTCCTCCTTCTCC
Organism: Cavia porcellus; assembly: GCF_034190915.1. NCBI lineage: Eukaryota > Metazoa > Chordata > Mammalia > Rodentia > Caviidae > Cavia > Cavia porcellus. The sequence continues at coordinate 99,119,499 of NW_026947487.1, forward strand.
CTGCAGCTCACTTCACTGAAGAGGAAAAGCTACTGAACAGGAAGGTGATGAAGTACTGGGCCAACTTTGCACGAAATGGGTGAGGGAATACCCCCCCCCCTCAGTGTTTGCATGGTGTGTGACCCTATCAGGTGCATCTCTTACCTGTAGGGACTCTGTTAGCATATGTGTGTCCTTAAATCGTGCATTGACTCTATTGCAAAATCAAGAATTGTGTGGACAGAGAAAGGGGTCTTGCCAGTACAGGTCACTTATCTGTCTTCCAGTGACCTGGTGGTGGCCATAGTACTGTGGTTCTGTCACAGCCTGCTTCTAAGAAAGAGGGGCAAAACAGGACTAGTAACCCTGTCTCACATGGAGGGGACACTAGTGGGATGTCCTTGTTCTCTGTATCAGGAAAAGTTCCCTTTATTTCAGCACTTGCCAGCTTAGCTTCCAGTCTTGATGCAGTCAGCGCACTCGGGAGGGGCTCAGCAGGACTCAGACTGACCTCTAACCCTCTGTTGGGAGGGTGTGTCCACAGGAACCCCAATGGTGAGGGCCTGCCCCACTGGCCTGCACTAGACCATGAGGAGCTGTACCTGAAGCTGGATATTGAGCCTACTGTGGGCCGTGCCCTGAAGGCCTCCAGGCTGAAGTTCTGGACAGAGACCCTGCCCCGGAAGATCCAGGAGCTAAAAGGGGCTGGGGAGAAGCACACAGAGCTGTAACTCCCTGTGTGGGAGGGAAGGGTGGGCGTAAGTGCAGGTAGGGTCTGCCTATACACACCCACACACTCACAGCCATTCATCCTTCAGCCATCCATCCATTCAGCCCTCGCTGCCTAATGTTGCCAAGCCTATCTTGTGTCTTATGATTTGTATCTAGAAGTCTCTCTAAAGCCTTAAGTGGTCATAGCTGGGGTTTTCAAAAGATTACTGGATCTAGGGTATGTGACGCTAGTATTGATTCATGGTGTGATGCTAGATTAAGGGTGCCCCACCCTGGGTGTGACTGATACCTGCCATGAGAGTGAGTAGTCTGGGTAAGATATAAGGGACAGGATATAAGGGATATAAAGCTTGCTGCGGTCACTTGTCATTTGCTGCTTGCTGCCTCCTTCCTGGTGTGAACTATTTCTCCTCTGTGATTCACCTCTGCCATGACAACTTGCCTTGCAGCCAGTCAACTATGGACCTAAACCTGTACACACTGTGAGCCAAAATAACCTTTCCTCCTTTAACTCTGGGTGTTGGGTATTTTGTGTCAGCAAAAAGAAAAGTAACCAAGATACCCAGGAAGCTGTGGATGGCAAGTCCCAATGGACATCCACTTTCCTCCACCTCCACACTGGATCTGGACCCCTTTTCATTTTCTTACTGTATCTTCATGCCTCTACTTTTTGACTTACCAGCCCCCGCCCTTGCCTGAGATGAAAGTGATGCCCAAGAATGTTATCCGCACCTGGGTGTCAAAATTCTTTTTACCTCTCAATAATTCCATCTGTGTTCATATCTATATAGGCCAACAGAAAGCCAGATTACATGAACCTAGGCTCTTTGTATGTCCAGGCTGCTGTAAAACAGTATCATAAGCTGGGTGGCTTCTAAACAGCAGAGATTTGTTTACAGATCAGGAAACTAAGAAGTGGACAACAGTATACTAGCAGACTTGACTTGTTCTCTGGCTCATAGATGCCACCTTCTCACTGTGGCCACGCTTGGTAGAAGGGGTAAAACAATAGCCCTCATGACCTTATTACCTCTTAAGGGCTTCACCTATCTGACCATCAAATTAGAGATTAGGTTTCAGCTTTTGAATCTGGGGGTTGTCACCAGGTTGAAAGAGCATACCTAGAGTTCTCCAAGGTTGCCAACTACTGAAAATGTCTTTATTCATCCCACCCATATTAAATATCACCTACAATTAACTTGTCAAACAACTCACTCACCTCTCTTTCTGTCCAGAGAAGTTACAGGCTCCGTTTTTGTGAGAGTCAGTACTGCTAATGTCCGCTTGCCCTTGGAGCCTGCACCAGTTGGTTCAGGAGAGCAGCCAGGTCCTCAATGAGTGGTCTGTTGAAGTTTACTCGTTTTCATGGTTTCTGCCGACAATGTTAGGTCCACATATACGTGATCATTGTGGACCAGCAAAAAGGTTTCTGTCAGATGTTCTAGAAGTAGTATTGGAAAGTCTACATATGTATAGCTGAGAATATTCCATTCCCTGGCTCCCTGGTGGTCTCTACACTCAGGCAGATTTTGAGAATTCCCCTTGAATTTTTTGCAATGAGGAGAATTCCTCCTTATTATGTGTTTCCTATCATTTTTGGTCATGAGTGTGACTAGTTTTCACTTTATTGTTTTTCCTAAACTGTTTTTTTGACTCTCCAATAAAAACTTATTATGTATTTGTGTCTCATTGTACAGGTTTGTAAATTGTGTTCAAACTGCTTCTTTGTTGCCCCCAAATACTTTCCCTATGTTGAAATGCTATAACCCTTGCCCCATATTCTGAGATACCCTCTTATGCTCCAGTAGCAATCTTTGGCCAACTTGTCATCCTGGGACACTCTTCCCTCTTTCATCCACTACATTTAATATTAAATATAGTGTATTATAATTGTTAAAACATGAAGATGTTCACATTACTCACCCTGCACTCCAGGTGGCTGATAAGGAGCACATTAAGCTTGGGCCGAGACACTTGGTAGAGAGTAGAGACCTCATTTTCAGTGCATCCTCACTGGCACATATGGTGATACTTCAATGTGTCCTAGAAGAGTTATTGAAATCTCGTTGCAAACATGCCTCTGTATGGTTTTCAGTTCCTGTATTGCACAAGTTACCCTAAAAGAGGGTTCCTTGGATATTTCTTAGATCTTAGTAATAACCTTATTTTAAGAGCTTTATTGTATGATAATTTAAATAGAATTAAGTTACCCATTTTACTTGCATAATTTAGTAAATGTAGGAGACATCCAACCACTACTATATCATGTTAAAAATGTTTTATCATTGCAAAAGCTCTCCTCATGCCACTTTATAGTCATCACTGTGGTTTCTGGCAACCACCTAACTGCTTTCTCTGGTTCTGCTTTTCTCTTTCTGTAATATACAAAGGGAATCTTTTGTGATGGTTCTGTCACTTAGCATGTTTTTGAGATTCAAGCTGTACTTCTTTCCTTCCACTGTGGGTGGCCTTCTATCACACGTCCTCTCCCCAGGTGATGCGCATCTGAGTGACTTCTGTACTTTGCTATTTTAAACAAAGCTGTTCTGAACACTTCCAGTCATGTCTTTGTGTGGTACACGCTTCTGTGTGAGCCCTTAGAGTGGAGATTTCTGGTGCAGTGACAGCATGGAAACATGGCCACGCCTGGGCTCACACCAGTGCTGTTTGTGTATCTAGGTAACATTTGCTGGGCACCCACAGCAGAAGCAGTTTTCAGAAATCTTGTAACTGATTAAAGCATTTCTAACAACTGGAGCGTAAACTGTGTGGCCATAATCCATTTATGAAGTAAAAAACTCCCCTGACTTTTAAGGGCAGAGTTGCATGACGAAGCATTTCATCCCCATGAGTAACACTGCCCAGCAGGTTACCACAGAGGATTTCACCAGGTTTGACTAAATACTGATATGGTTGAAAGATATTTGAATAGATGAAATAGTGAGGATAAGAACTGCAAAGCTAAAATTGAACTACTTGGGTGATCTGCAAAATCAGCTATTACTGAAGATTGTGTCAACGACTCTGAGCTGCTGTACCAACAGTGTGTCTGATGCTGCAAATACTTCCTACAGAAGTCCTATTAGGGTTGGCAAGGTCTTCCTACCTAACTCTGCCTTCTTGATCCTGTGCACAAGCTCCAGGCCCTATGTATTTCTTTTGCTGCCCTGATGTTTTTTATCTTAAAAATAATTATAGCTTGATGTGGTGGCACACATCTGTAATTTCAGCACTTGGGAGGTTAAGGCAAGAGGATCACTGGGGATTTGAGGCCGGTCTGGGCTATATAGTGAGTTCAAGCCAGTCTGAACTGATAACGAGCCTCTGTCTCAAAAAAAGATCCCCCCCCAAAAAAAACCCCCAAAACAACAACAAACTCAAACAAAGACATTGTAAGCACAAATTTGTTGTATTTGCAAAGGAAGCATTTATGGGGTACAGTAAGTGTTCTTAAACTGATTGAACCTCTCACTTGTTCCTATTTACGAAAGAGTGAAATGGATATAGAATAGCAAAATGGCACAGTGAAGTGAAAATGATTCAAAGGCCCACATCAGCCTCTGAGCCTCTGAGCACAGCAAGACCTGGATAGTCTGCTCCACCTTGAGTGAGTGCAGGGCCAGTGACCTCTGCTCTGTTGTAAACTTCTCTCTTCACAAGCCACTAAGAGAGGCATCATAGCCCCATCCACAGCAACTATTCACCGACATTAACAGTGTTTTAGCTCATGCACACTCATTGTGCATATTTGTGCAGGTGTATTGTGAGGATAAGGTGATTTTCACACTTGGGATGACAGTTTGCAGTGGTGCACATATTTCCATAAATGCCCATCAGAATCCTCCCCCTTGCTTCTAGGAACACTTCTCCCATCATTCTTGCCACTTTCTGAAGCAGTTCTGCTGCTCTTCTTTCCGGAATGTAGTTTAATTGCACTATTTTGGCTGTGTCCACATCTGAGTTAATTCTGAGCCTTTATTTTTCAAGGTCATTTTGACCTTGAGGAAGGGGGAGAAGTTTCATAGTTTTGGCTCTGGCTAATGAGGTGGATGAGGATGCACGGTCATGTTTTTACAAGTCTGTCCTGTTGGATGGCCTTGGCAGCGGCATTCACCATTTTGATCACAGCTTGTAAGGATTTGAAGTGGGAAGGCTTCTGCAGCTGCTCTAGAGAGTAGTAAGGTATGTTCCAAGTGAGGGGGAATTTTTATTTTTTTGGTAGGATGTGTATGTGCGTGTGCGTGTGTGTGTGTATGGCAGGTTTTCTTTTGCTGAATTAAGCTTTTTTTTTTTTTTAAAAAAAGAACCCTCAACTGCTTATTTTGATCACACCTCGTACATTTAAATTAGGAAACAGATTGGTGAAATTTATCTTTAGCATTTTTAATGTTTGTTGGTTCTGTTTAGTTTATTTCATAAGGATGTTTGCTAGTTTGCTGCAACTTGAACCACTTTCCTCTACAAATTTAATTTGATCCAAAGAGAACAATACTTATATGCAGTTGGCCTTATGGACAGTTGAGTGATATGTCTGTTTTATATGCACATATAACTCAAATGTCAAATATTAATTGGCTTAAGTGTAAAACATAAGTTAAAAAGTTGGAGAAATTTCTGATATGTTTGTAGGCTCAAATATTGATATGTTAACAATTTTAATAAACAAATATAGGTAATTTCATTGCAATCTCAAATCCATATGGATATCAGAAAAGGGGACCCAGCCAACTATGAGTCCAGCAGGCAAGGAAGAACTTTCAGGGTAAAAGGTACAGTCAGACCTCCCTGCCTTTGCTCAAGCTGTTGCCTTCAACTCCATTAAAGTCCAGTCCCATTCTCAGTTTGAGGGGATCCTTTGTGCTCTTTTAGATTGTGAGTGTGTCCAAGAGACCTCATATTTTTAAAAGATGATTTGATCACGGAGGTGCTATAGCTGAACTTGCTGTTCGAAGTTGTGATCAGGGGTTCTGGGTCACTGAGGGCATGACCCAGAAGGATGTATCTCTTCTCAGATGCCTCTCTTCTCTCTCTACTTCTTGTGGCCAGCTTCAAGGCTATCCAGGTCCTTCTATCATGCTGTTTCTGCATTATAGCCCACTGAGTATGGACTGAAACTTCTGAAATTGTGGGCCAAGATAAACACCTCTTTTAAGTTGTGAGTGTCAACTATTGTGGTGAGGGAAGTGATTAAAATACTCCTGTGCCTCCTCAGAGCAGTCTCTCAGCTTCTCCAACTACAGTTTCTTGCTCCCTCCTCTTCCCCTCTAACACTATCCTTGGACCTAGGGCTGCAAGGTCAGTGAACACAGTGATTTCAGGCCTGAATTTCAGGACAGAGTTTCTCATATCCCACTTGATCTGTAGAAGCCACATGGTGCATTTGAAGGAAACCAAAGAGGACCAGAGCAGAGGGGAGGTGACCATGCCCTGCCCTGCTGGCCACTGGTTCCCAGAGACTGCCCGCTCAGTGTCATTTCCTGGCAGCACCCTCTTGCCCTGCCCATACAACACTCTGCTTACTCTCTGCCAGGTCCAAACTCCAACTTGGCAAGGCCCTGCTTGGCTACCTCTCAGTGAATGCAGCTTACTAAGCCGCAGTGCAGGAACTGGCTTGCAAGCCGATCATGACCATGGGGCTGGACGTACACTCTGGAGAACTGAAGGTACCTGGTAGGCTCTTGCAGCTGTGGCAGGGATCATGCCTTGGCCTGACAAATTGTGCAGAGGCAGAGCTTGAGACTTCCAGAGGGAAGATGACCCTCTGGAAGGAAGAGCTGGTAGAGATGACAACAAGAGAAGGTGAATCTGACTGACACCTCCCTGCACAGAGAGGATCATGGGTGACTGAAGAGTGCACAGCATGCAGGATGGGTCTTGTCTGGGTAGAGAAAAAAGTTAACAGATTCAAGGTGCCCATTTTCTACTTTCAGCAACTAGAACATGGGCAGCCAACAACTAGAACATGGTCAGGTGATTTTCAATTGCTTTCTCCCTGCATGGCCTCAGCCACAAGCAGGCTGGGCATTTCACAGTTGTCATAGATGCAAATCTTTCTCGTCACTCTTCTCACAACATGATCATTAGATGGAGGATGCTTTCTTTATGTCATGTAACCTTGAGGGCAAGAGTCCATGAGAATGGGAGATTTTTTCCATCAACTCCCCTAGTCCTCCTTGTGCCTCGTAGAACCTGGTGGGGTTAGTGCAAAGAACCCTCTCCCCTCAGTGCATGAGACTCTTTGCTGGATGCTCCTGGGCTTGAATGGCAGTGTCAAGTACTAAGGAGCCTGACTGGGCCTGTTGGCATAGGTTGGGGACAGACCCAGTGATGGGAAGGAACTGAATGGAAAAGCCAGGAAGTGTGTGAAACCAGAATTTTCAGATCAGGCTCCCTTGACAATGCTGAGTTAAGGATGGCAAGGAGGGGGCATCTGAATAGACAGACCCAAATCTAAAGTGTGTTTTCCTGCTGCATCCCATACCTCTACCAGTCCTATTAAATCATAAACATCAGGCAGGTGTGGGACAGCTTCATTCACGTGAAGGGCACTGATGTGAGGGTTCACACTTTCCCAGGAATATCTCGAAAATTTGCAAAACCATGAGTAGAATTACCACAGTTTGAGCTCCATGAAGCGTCTGAACTCAGAAGTAGTATGAGCAATGGGACCTCCCATCCTTTGAAAGCTCTCTGGGGAGCTGGATATATTCAGATCTAGAAAGGGGTGTTTCTCTAAGCTCTGGACCAGGCCTCTGGGGTTCTTTCATCAAATGCTCACAATTAGTTTTTCTCTGCATTGAGGCTCTCAGTGGGCTGAATAACTCTGCCAGGATTCATACTGAGGGCTTTGCATCTAGAAAGTTTTATATCCAGGTACTCAAGAACAAAGCAGAAATGTTTGTCTCCAGATCTGAATAATGCCCAGAAGTTCTCTGCTATCAGAAGTGGCATCTCTGGGAGAGGTTTGGATTGTCTCTGTGAACTTGTCACCCCTGCCACCAAAGTAGATGGAACAGATCCCTGAGACAGGCAATAGTGGTGGATCTTTGGGGACCTCATTCTCCAAAATCACTGTGTCAAGTGACAGGACCTAGTCAAGAAGAGTGTATTCTTATAACTAGAGACTTATAGAGACAAGGTTCCCAGAGAGCCTGGACTTTGTATGAGGGACATACCACTGCTTTTTTGTGAGAAACTAACCTCCATTTATCCATGCAGTGCCCATGTGAGTGTTTTTGCATGTTCGGGACTGAATGAATACAGAGATTAATGGAGAATGTCAATATTTTCACCCAGTAGTATTCATAGAAACACCAGAGTGAGAATTTCCAAGCTCCAATAGGAGTGGAATACAAGACCCTCAAGAGCCATGAGCCCTCTTTGAAAATCTGTACCCCATCCCAGGTTTCTCAGAACTTATCACTGGTGGGGAGATGGTCAGAGACTATAGAGAAGGATCATGAATAAACAGGCATCAGTGAAAGAACTGCGGGTGGTTTGTAGCAAATCTGAAACCAGGGACTAGTTTCTACAACTGCACAGCTTCTGGAATAAGGTTCTACTGTTGGCACCAGGTATCTGCAAAATGCAGATGTAATGAATTCAGAGGGTCTGAACTTTTTGAATTTGACCCTACATCTCCTATCCCCATGTCTGAGGACTGCTGATAGATGTTATAACTGAACATCTATCCACCCATGGTGATGAGGGCTCCAACCTTCCTGGAAGTGTCAGATTGTTGTCAGCTGGCTTGGGCGAAAATTTGTTCTACAAGAAGATTAGCAGGGATCTACAGATGTATCTCAGAATTAGCACCATTGTCCAGCTCTGGGCTAAAGCTGAACTGAGACAGATAGTTGGGGTGGTGTTGTAGTCAGGGCTTGTGCAGGAGAACAATTAAAATCAGGACATGGAATTTATAATACTATTTTATGATGGTCACCCAGAGTTATCACAAAGTGCCAGAAATCTATCCACAATACCAAAGACATAGGCTATTTAGCCAAGGGCCAGAATCCCACAGCAATGTCCTGCATGAGTCCAGATGAAGATCCAGAGCTCGTGACAATGCCTTCCACTAGACCAGCTGGAGGTCAACTGCCCACAAGAAGGATTCATGCCAGTCTGTTTTATGGATTCATGCTGGGAAGGCCCAAAGGTCAGCGGTGGAAGCCAGAAAGTCTATGTCAGAGGGTTGAAGGAGATGTGCTAATAGGTTAAGTGTTCTATACTGGAGCTGAGAAGTCACACTCAAAACAAAGACCAGGGCAGTCCTGAAAAGCACCACAGCCATCCTCAGTGACTTGGAGGCCCCAAACTCCTCCGATGATAAGCACAGTCGAGTACATGCCAGGAAACCAGCATGATGAGTTCATCTTGGAGATTCAGTGCACACATCTTCCCCTCTGGAGCCAGGAGGCAATGCTCAATGTGTGGACCAGAGCTTCTCCAGGAGAACCAATGGTTCAAACAGCACCAAGTAGGAGAACTCACAACACCTCAATGCCTTAATGCCTTTCTTCTCCTTCTCCATGTCTCTATCCTTGGGTGGAACATCTATGCTCAGCACCATGATGATTTAATTCTGCTGACATTAAACTGACCAATAATTTAATCTATAACAGGTGTTGGTGGAGGAAGAAGAGGAGCAGGAGGAGGAGAAAACAGAGAAGACAGAAATGTTACAAAAAAGCTGCCTCCCAACCCCATCAGGTGCCAAGTACCAAGGTGCTTGACCCTCTCCCACTTCAAACTAGATGTTGCCTATTGTATTTGGTGACCTCTTGATGGAAGAGTAATCTAGGGACAATCAGAAACACAGACTCTCAAAGGCTAGTTTTAAGATATCATGGGGAGCTTTATGTTCATGATCCCTGCACTGCAAGTAGCATATTTTCAGCAGGAATTCACCTGCAAATAAAGTCTGATGCCTAGGGGGTAGCTCAGAGCTGTAGGTCCCATGGTGTGTAGTAAACAAGTTCACACCTACATTTTGGTTGAGCCTGTGTACTAGATAATTTATGTGCTTTGTCTCAGTAGGTCCTCATAGCTAGTACTGGAGGCAAACAGCTCTCTCACTGTATAGATGAGGAAACTGAGCTTAGTAACATTTAGTAAGTTTCCCAAAGTGCTTACCTACAAAGTCCAAGACCTCATTTCAGTCTCCAGATTCAGCCAGCCTTGAACTAGCTATCTCTTGTCATCGATGGCAAGGGAGTTTCAGATAGAGGCAGGGGAGTTTCAGATAAAGTATCACTGCAGAATGTCCTTCACATGTCCCTGGGTTTTCATGGCTCTGTCTACTTCTGTGACTTCCAACACTGGTCCAACTTCAAGTATGTAAATGCTACCCTCCAACAGGAAAGCAGAGCATGGTGATGAGCTTCTCTTTGCCTTCAGATGTCCCTACAGTCACAGAAATGGTCTCTTGATCTGAGGAGCTAGAATGGGGCTCCAGTTGGGTCCTTGAAGTGTGACTTCCCTTACTGTCCAGATAAGGAAACTGAAGCTCAGAGAGAAAGTGGGATAGCATTTTAGAGCTCAAAAGTCTGTGTTGGAATTAGAATCAGAGCCCTTCTACTCTACCTTTTGCTTCCTCCATCTGACCCCATCATGACCACAGTGTCCAGCATGGGTGCAGAGCAGAGTACCTCAAAGGCACCATTGCTTCTTGAATGACTTCCAGTTTTATACTAAAAAGTGACTTTCTGGGCCATGGACCACCCCACGATCACTTATCCAGAGGATGGGATGAGAAAGGACAGGCTGAGAAAGGAGGTCCTGGGTCTGGGGTTTGTGGGAGAGGAAGGGACCGGGCCTGGGTCCAGGTTCAAGCTGGAGCTGGATGACTGTGATATATGAATGAGCAGCAGAATGGGGGTTGATAAGGATCTGGGCATTTGTCTTCTTCTTTTCTGCACTTGATCTCATTAAGGAGGAGAAGCTTTGGGGTAGGAAGATGATAAAATATTGGGCCAATACTGCTTCAAATGCCTGTATGTCCCCTTACTGTCCTGGAATGTCCAAGAAACTGGAGGTGCCAGGAGGGATTTTTCAGGCAGACTTTAATGGTGTACAATCTCAGCCATTAGAAATGCTCAGAACTAGTCTTAGCCCCAAACCAAGGACAGGTCTGCTTTTATAAAACTTGTGACATCAAGTAAGTAGGCATACAGAAGCAAAACAAAGGCAGCTAGTCATGTAAGCAACTAACTGTATCTTAGCCTTGAGAAAAAACACCCTGTACATCTCAGGATGCTAGGATCTGTGTAGCCTGTTCATAACCCCATTTGTTAGTTTTATTGGTGCTGGTATCCAGCAATCATCTCTAAGGGAGAAGATTCCTATGGGAGAACTACCTGGAGCATCTCCCTTATCAATGAGAAAAGCACAAGCCCCAGTGACAAAGTGGCAAGTTCACCTTCCTGAGGGACGTGTTGCCCGAGGACTTGCTTGCCTGTGCTGGGAACATTTTACAGAGGGAGAAAGAGGCTAAGTTTCTCTCCAAGTTCTGCTTTATTATCTCAACTTCCTCAGACACCATGAACATCAGGTACTGTCCTTGTCTGTGGTGACCTCATTAGCATATGTGTGTCTTTACACATGATAACATCCTCCCAACTCCAGGTTCTATATGGACATGGAAAAGGAGGGACAAGCTGTGGTTCTGTCACAGCCTGTCTCTTAGAATGAAGAGAATACAGGCCCTTTCATCCTTTTGCACTAATGGGAGGCAATTGCTTTTTTATATCAGAAACTCCTGTCCTTATCACCATGATTCCCTTGGCCAGCGTGGCTACCTGGCGTGACCCAAAAATCAGGGTTCTGAGATCTGAACTCTGCAAGGCTCAGCCTGCCTGCCCTGCTTGCTGGGATGGCACATTCATAGGAACTCCAAGTGAGGGTCTGCCCTGTGGCTTACACTGGATCACAAGGAGCTATACTTGAAGCTGTATGTCTAGCCTGTTGCGGGCCATGACATTGAGGCCTCCAGGCTGAGGTTTGGGATGGAGATCCTGCTCCAAATGCTCCAGGAGCTAAAAGGGGGTAAGTAGTAGCATACAGAGGTAGGGTGGGCAGGCTTGAGTGCACATTGCCTTTGCTTGTGGTGTCGCATGCCCACTGAAGCACCCCTGTTGGCTCTATGTTGACATAACAGTTCATCCACTGTATATCAACTCATTCAGCTAACATTTGTGAAGAATCCACTGCATAATATTCATTTCTAAGAGTGGCATGTGTTCCTTGTGTTAGACACACTCAGTATAGTCCCCACAAAGCTGTGGATGGATGAGTCCCAATGGACGCTCACTTTCTTCCATAACTCATTGGCCCTGGGCAACTCCTCCCTTCCTGACATCACCTTCTTCCTGCGCTGTTTCTTCGTCTCCTAACCCCCAAATTCTCCCTACTTTAAGCAGAAGTTTTATGGAATTTTGCTTTCACCTGGGTGTCAGAAACCTGTACCCATCCCTCACAAATTCCCCGATGTTCTCAGATCTTTGGAAACCCAATAGAAAACCTCATTACCTAAACACTAGGCCCTAAGTACAGTTAGGCTACTATAATAAAAATATCATAAACTTATACAAAACAGATACTTAATCATTGTTTGGAGGTTGGAAAATTCAGCTCAAAACTCCAGCAGACTAGGTGTCTAGTGAGGTTTTGTTCTGACTCAGAGACGGCACTGTCTCACTATGACCTCACTTGGTGAAAGGAACAAACAATAGCCATCATGATCTTATCATCTCCTGAGGACTCGCTTCTCTTACATCACATTGGAGTTTAGGTTTCAATATATGGATGTAGCTTATACAAACTCGGAAGACCACAGCATTTAGAGCTTGCCAATATCAGTCACTAAGTTTGCCAGTTATTGAAAATGTTCATACTTATAGTCCCCTATTTTAAATGCCATCTATTACTAACACTTTAAAAGCCTCATCTCTATTTGTCCTAAAATGGTGAATGGATTAATTTTTGAGATAATCAGGGCAAGGCTTGTTCTCTGGTTATCCACGAGCTTTCCAGGATGTCAGCTATCTGCAGATACCATGTGGTTCACATTTAAATGATCATTGCCCATCTGCAAAGAGCTTTTACTGTAAGACTTTTCTTTGGGGTGACATTGGTGGTCAGATGGTCCAGACATGTCTAGCAGAAGAGATTTCTGTCCCCTATTCCCCTTGCGAACCCTCCTTCCAACAGGTATCCTCTTTTCTTTCAAAATTTTCCTGTAAGTATCCTGACCACTTGGCCATCTCTTACTCCCAATGGTTGTTTCTGTGATTTGCTTTCATCCTCAAGTAATTTTTTCCTTAACTCTTCTGCCTTCCCCCACCAAAACCATCCACTCTCCACAGGTGTCAAAATTGTGCTCATTCTGCCTGGGAGGATTGACAGCTGGTGGGCAACTTGTTATCACCTTGCTGAACTGATTCAGCGTGATGCTGAATGTGGATGGCCCACCTGAAGATTTTTGATAACTACATAAAAAAGAAGAACCGAAGAGGAAGAAGGGTGTTGTTGGTTCTCATGTTGCTACTGCTTCTCCTGGAGAAGCTTGCTGAAGTTCTTTCCTGATATGAATGTGGCTGTTCTCATCGTCAGATGAGCATTGTTATCAATGATGACTGAGGTTCATTTTGGGGGAGCTCTGGTCCTTAACTTTGAACATCACTTTCTGGCTCTGGAGGGGAAGATGTGTGCTCTTCAATCTCCAGGAGAAACTTGTCACACTGGTTTCCTGATACGAGCTTGGTTGTTCTCGTTGGAGGAGCTCAGGACCTCATTGTCATTGAGGATGGCTATGGTACTTTTCAGAGGGAGCCCTGGTCCTTACTTTGAATGTTGCTTCCTGGTTCCAGTGCAGAACCTTCAGCCTACTGGCACAGATCCTTCATCCCACTGGTACAGACTTTCTGGCTTCCAGCATTAACCTTTGGGTCTTCCCAGCACAGATTCATGAAACAGACTTGCATGAGATATTGTCATGGGTTCTAGGTGTCTTCAGCTAGATTCACACACGATGTTGTCATAAGATCTGTGTCCTCAGCTGGATATTTTGGGATCTTGTGTGTGACAGATTTCCTGCACTTTTTGTATTTGACACTTTTGGTGACTTATAAAATAATTCTATAAATTATGTGTCTTGTGTTAAATTGTTTTCCTTGCAATTTTTGACTACAACATTGCCTCTAATCCCCCAAAGCATTTTTTTCTCCATCTTAAAGAGGTCAAAGCTATCATCTCAGAGACCCTTGGCTCCCTCTGTGCAGCAGTCTGTGACCAGCTTGTTCTCCTGGGCACCAGTTTTCCCAGGGGGATCATCCTCTTTATTTCATGCATTACACTTAACCACAGAGCCTCTGAACATCTGGGATGCCAGATGAACATCTGGCCTTGCCCATCCTGAATGCCAGATAGCAGACAAAAACAACATTAAAGCTGAGGTAACCTGAGCTCAGAAATCAAAGGTATGTACATTTTAGGACGCAAGGTCTAATGCATACTGCTTCCACCATGTTCTGAAAGGGTTATTGAACTCCTGCTGTGAACACATCCCAGTATGTTTTTTAGTAGAGCAGATGCACAGGGAATTTCCCCAGTGCAAATTTTCAGTACATTTTTTTTTTTTTTTGGAAATTTTAGGAGTCTTCTAATTTTTTAGAGCCTTATCATAAAATAATTTGCATAGACAAACTCAACTACTTTAAAATCATAATTTGGTAAATTTGAAATGTGTGAGACTGCTATCACCACCACATCAGGTATTAGACTGATTCTTTTACTCTAGTGACGCTCTTCATGCCCCTTTACAGTCAGCACTGCCCTCCAGGCTGCTCCCAACAAACATCTGTTTTTCTGCAGCTATAGTGTGCTATTATAGAAAAGGCATAATTTGTAACTGGCTTTGTGACTTTACCTAAGTTTTGGTATTCAAACTGTACTTCTTTCTTTTTATTCCTCCCAGGAGATGCACACATGAGTAACTCTCAAGTCTGGATATTTTTCATAAAGCTTCTCTGAATGTTTCCAGACATGTCTTTGTGTGGAGACACGCTTTTGTTTCCTTTGAGGTAAAACCTTGACAAGGAAATTGCTGAGTCATGTGAAAGCACGTTGACCTTTTCAAGAAAATGCCAAAGTCTCTTCCATAATGACTTTATCATTTTGCTTCCCCACCAGCCATATTTAATGGAGTCAGTCTTTCCATATCCTCACTAACCCTTGGACCTGCGGGTCTTAAATCTGATCGATACATAGTGAGAGTTTTCTCATTGCTGGTATTTCCCTAGAATTTTAGCTTGTCCTTGCGTCTTCCTGTTTGTCTCTCTTTTTTTCTAGAGCACCATATGAGGTGTAATCAACAAATACATAAATCTTTTTAACAAAAATGTTGAAAATATATTACACTGAAAGACATTGTCATTAATCCCATTCAAAATCTTCCCTTTTACTTTGTATGTTTTTTATTTTAAAGATAATAAAATCTAACAAAACAGAATAAGTCCAATCAAAACAAAGCAGTGAAATAGGTACAGAATTTAAAAGCAGGATGATAGGAAAACCACAATGCCTACTGTACTATCTCTTTTTTATTTTAGAAAAAAAAGGCTCAGGAAAGAAAAATGAAAAGCAAAAGAGACAAACAAACAACAACAACAAACCCACTACAATAACAGTATACATTTACAAAACAAGATGATAGGAATTTGACAATGGTTGCAACACTGCATATTGTTACCTTCAAAGGGGTTGCTTAGAATAACAGATATAGACATGTAAAATTGATCTAATCTTATGAATATTAACTGTTCTTTTTTCAGTAGCTAATATAATTAGTAGTATAGTCATTTTAGCTATCATATGTGCTATCATATATATATATACAAATTTATATTTTTTCCCTTCTTCTTTCCTCCTTTCCCCTATCTCAATTACTCTTCTTACCTTTTTATAGTATTTAGTGTAGATTTTGGATCATATATACTTTTTCATTTTCTTACACTAGGGAGACAATATGATATTTGCACATGTGAGTTTGATTTATTTCACTTATGAGTATGGTCTCAAGTCATGTCCATTTACTTAAAAAGTCTCAATGTAGTCTTTCTTTATAGCTGATTAATACTCCTTTGTATAAAAACACCACATCTTTTTTAGTTATTCCTTGATTGACGGGCACTTGGGTTGTTTCCACGATTTGGTTATTACAAATTGTGTTGCTATAAAAATGGGTGCACATATATCACTGTGGTATGATGTTTTCAGTTCTTCTGGGAAAATACCCAGAAGAAGAATAGCTGGGTCAAGTGGAATGTCTAATCCTAGCTTTTTGAGGATTTCTTCAGTGACTGCACCAGCCTACACATCCACACAGCCCCTCCAGCATTTATAACTGATTGATTTCTTCATCTTGGCCATTCCTTCTGGGGTTCGATGGGAATCTCAGTGTGGTTTTAATTTGAATTTCCTGAATGACCATTGATGTTGAACATTTTTTCATATATTTATTTATCATTTGTATTTCTTTATCTGAGAAGTGTGTTACTACAGTATATCTTGTTATCTTTACAAATAGTTGTTCATTCCATCAGATAAAGCAAAATCAAACCAAAACAACACAGAATAAAACCAATAAAAACAGAATATTGAATAAAGCAAAATGATTAGTCAGAACAAAACAAAACAGTGAAAACAATATTGGATTCCAAAAACAAGAGAGAAGGAAATTCCCTATGTTTGCTATATCGCACACTATTATCCTCCCTATAGACGCTCAGACCACTGAACCCAAGCCTGCAAAGTCAACCAAACAATACAGGCATTCAGTTACTTTTTGTGTCTATCTCAATTGCTGTCAACTCAGCCTGTCCTCCAAACCAGCCAACCAGCTGGTTGCTTGGTGGCGGTGGGGTGGGGGTGGGGCTTGGTTATCTTCAGCCTGCATACTGGCAGGCACGTGGGAGTTGCTATCTGCTTTTCTTTTCCTGGGCCCTACATGACTTGGACAGCTTTCCAGAAAGGCTGGCCAGTTGGCTTCTCAGTGTGCTCCTGCCAGTCCCAGCATCACCCTGTACATTCTAATCCCATTGTTCTTGCTACTGTCCCAAGCAGTTCTGGAAGTCCTCTTTCATGAGTATTTTTTGGACTACTTTTCTGTCCTAAATAGATTTAGAATGTTTTGGCAATTTGTGTCATATAAAAATATTATGATGTGTTCTCATCCACTGGATCTGGCATCTGGTATCTCTGGCTTTTCTCTAATGTCAGAATGACTATGAAAAGTAAATGTTTTGAATCAATTCAGGACATGGAGGCAGAGAGAACAGTACAACTAATTGTAAATTTCCAACTTCTCCCCAATTGAGAAATTTTCTTGATAATCCTTTTTATTCTACATTTTTATTATTACCTTGGCCACCATCAATGTCAGGGCTTTGGTAAGATGGTGACAGAGCACATTGGGATGTTCACTCCAAGAGTGACAGACAGCAGCCCCAGGGTTAGGAATAAGCACTGCACTGTACTGTCCTGTTATCATGAAGTATCTTCTACAATGATCCTGGGCTTTGAGAAGCTGAGGATCTCTCAGCAGCCACAGAAAAACTACAAAATTAGGTAAAGATAATGAAGGACAGCAAAAGCTTTGGTCCAAGCAAGGGCTGGGGCCATAGCTTGGACCATCAAGCATTGGATAGGAAACATTGAATCAACAACAGGTGGAACTCAAGACTTGTAATATGGGCACCATTGCCCAGGAAAAGGCTAAGAAGAGAGGAAGCATGGAACGCTGGGCTGTGGGAAGTTAACCGCATTGGAGGCTGTGTGAAGAGGCCAAGCCTGGTTGAAAGCACTAGAGGCTTACTCCAGAAGTCAGGCAGGGCTGGTACGCCTGGCAGTTGCTTTGCTCCGTATATCTCGGGAAGATTCTCCATAGCTTAGAATCTCTCAGTAATGGACCTACATCCCCAGAAGAACAATAGGCCCAGGAGAACGCTGCCAGGTCCCCAGATTTGGAGTCAATAGGTTAAATTATATGTTTCTCAAGTGAATAAATGAATGTAAACTTCATTTTGGCCAAAGTGAGGACCAGGGAAGGTACTGGATAAGGGCAGATGAGTAGAGAGGGTAGATCTTTGAGAAGTGTCAGTCAGGTGTGATGGCACATACCCATCATCCCAGTGCTCTGTAAGGCTGAAGGAGGAGGATCACAAGTTTGAACCCAGCCTGGGCAACTTAACATCTCAGAGAGACCCTATCTCACAATAAATAATAGAAAGACACCAAGAATTTAGCTTGATACCATGGCCCTGGGTTCAATCTCCAGTACTGTAGTAGAAAATACAGTACTGCCAGAATTTCCAGTGTATTTGCATCAAACAATAATGACAATAATGGCTTGGATGTTAGATATCCCCAGACCAAGACCATGAGGGGTTGAGAGACCTTGACGGGAGCCCTGTAGGTGAAGAGGAACCTTTAGGATGGAGGGCAGCCATGCCCTACCTGCTGACCAGTGGCTCCCTGTGAGCTCTGCACTCTCCTGCAGCACCCATCTGGTATGGCACACCCAGTGCCCCACCTCCTCCTTGCTGGGCTTAAACTCTAACCTAGGTCACACTGCAGCAAGGCTGCCTGTGGGCAAAACAGTGTATGCCCAGAAGCACAAGACACGCGGACAAACTGACCATGCAGCTGGATGGCCTTCCTACTCTGCTGAGCACTGTCACCTGCGGACTCTTAATTCTTCTACATGCAGGTCAAGGTGAGTCTTGGAGATGTCAGATACTAGGGTAGCATGTACCAAAGTGCACAGAGGCAGAGCATGAGACTGCCAGGCAGGGGGAGTGAGTTTCATAACTCTCTCCTAGCACTCCTCAGCATAGCATTCCCTGCAGGGAGGATGCTTTCTTTATGTCCTTCCACCTCGAGTGTGAGATCCCTGAGGATGGAGGGAGACCTACCAGGGAAGGAAGGAATGGCGGAGGTAGCAGCTGATACTGTGGGAAATGTGTACCACCAAATGCCCGAAACCAAGCCCCTAAGATGAACCCTGGAAGCACTGAGTGTCAGAGTTACCTGAGGACACCCAACACCAAGGAGAAGTCTGGTATAGGTATTGCTAAGGAACAAGGACTGACAGGACTGGAGCTCCTATCCTAGCAGAGGAGCTGGAATTTGGGACATTTCCTTCCTGGATGTATGGCTGTGGCTGTAGCTGCTCATGGTCCTGGGGTGTAACAATAATGATAGTAGCAACTTCTTGCTGCCTTCTGTCTCTGAGTGTGACACTCCCTTAACTAGAAAAGTGCCCTAGGACTCTCAGAGGGAAAGTAACAGGTCTTGAGGGACACAGAAGCTCATGAGCATCACATTCCAAAGCTAAACTGAGAGGCTACTGAATCCCTTCAATCCATGCCCTTGACAAGGAGCAAAGACATTGATTCTTTTTCTTTCTTTCTTTCTTTCTTTCTTTCTTTCTTTCTTTCTTTCTTTCTTTCTTTCTTTCTTTCTTTCTCTTCCTTCTCTCTCTCTCTCTCTCTCTCTCTCTCTCTCTCTCTCTCTTCCTCCTCCTCCTCCTCCTCCTCCTCCACTTTTGAGACAGTTCAGGCTGGCTTTAAACTCACTTTATAGCTCAGGCTAGCCTCAAACTTGCAGCGATCCTCCTACCTCAGGTTCCCGAGTGCTGGGATTATAGGTATGTGCCACCATGCCTAGCTTCATGTATTGGTTTCAAGGGCAAAGCTAATAGGCTCTATCACAAACAGGTAATTCTAGGTCCCTTATCAAGAGCTGATGTCGGGAGGGCATTATGTGCTACATGTATTTGCAGCCTTTGACCTTCTGAACCAAAAGCTCCTGATGTGGGATCTGATGACCCTTGCCCAATGCAGTCTGCCCCAAAGGAATCCTCATTATCTTACTACCATGGTCCACCCTGTCCAGCTTCCTCCCTTATCTGCTATTGATCATGTTTTTCGAGGGTACTAGAATTTCCAGACTGGAAGATTTGTCCAACCTCACTTATGGCTCCAGTTTAAAGTCTTTGCTTGGATTTATGTTTATTAAGTATCATTGAGGAGCTATAAGATGGCACAGGGATGGGGCTCACTCTTTTCTGTTTCTTTTAAACTTGGGTCCTCAACAGGACCATCGAGAACTCAAGTGTCTTCCACATTGTGCTCAAGACTATGTCTAAGAAAATTTATTTATTTATTTTTATTATTTTTTTAATTAAGGGAAAAAATCAAAAAAATTAGCAGGATATATTATAGTAACTTTTTTGATTTCCTATTGATTTGATTTGAAGCCCTGTATTGCTCCCACCATCTTGTTTTGACTGATTTTACTCTGTTCTGTTCTGTTTGATAGTATTAAGTTTGAGGGTATAGACAACTACTTTGAAGGCAATAAGATTCACTAAGATGCCCATTCTGGTTTGACTATTATCTCCTTTTGAAGCCCTGTAATGTTTCCAGCGTTTAGGTTTTATTGGTCTTGTTCTCTACTATTTTGTTCAATTTTATTATACCTAATGATATAGGCAATTCTTTTTAAGGTAGCAAGAGGCATTATGGTAACCATTGTGGATAACCTTGTATTCTGTTTTTACATCATATCCTTTGTTTTGACTGACTGCTTTGTTTTGTCATATTTGGTTTTATTCTCTTCCAAAAAAAGTAATAAGAACTATGGGAGTAATAAAACCCAAAATGTGTAAATGTTGTTGTAAAAAAGAGAGGAAAAAAGTGCTCTAAAGGACACAACTGCAAGTGTGTTTAGATGTGTAAGATAGATGATATTACTAACTTTTTGTTGGATCATTGAATACAACTGTTTGCAGTCTCACTGTTTGAATGTCCACTTTGTATGCTTTAATCCTGTAACTTGAACAACTATTTCTAAGATGACAATATGTAATCTGTTAACTAGTGATTTCTTCCTGTTTTTTTTGAAATTCTGTATTACTTGTACCCTTACACTGTTTTGTTTTTTTTCCTTTTAAATAAATAAGTAAATAAAGAATACTGTTGTGCACTTGTCCTTGTATTTCACCTAAATGGTCACAATATCAGGTCTCTCTGGTCATGGGATTACCCTGCCTGACATGGTGTCCACCACTACATGGAAGGGCTTCCTCTTCCATGATGCAGCGGTGCAGATGCACAATCAGGCATCAGTGTGTGGTAGTCACAGTGAATCACACGGATAGAGAGGCCAGCTGCATAAACAAAGAGAAGTGTGCTTTTTACTTGGAAAGATGTTGTTAAATTTCCCTGTCTGTGAGTGTCTGCTTTCCTGTCCTCAGTGGTACTAGGTGACATCAGACATGTTGATCCAAGTAGATCTAATGGGGAAGGGAGCATTGGCTTCTCATGAAGTTTGGAGGTATTTAACTTTTTCATATGGAATATGTCCAGATCTGCTACATTCTACAGAGGAAGAAACTTGGACAACAGGAGGGTGGTACCCAAGTGATGCCACTTCTTTGAGATGACAATAGCAAGGGAATCCTGGACCTGATTTGACACCTGCCTGAACTCTGAGGCCCTTGGAAGAACGAGGCTGACCCAGGGATGCACAGCCCTGGTCTGAGACAAAGAAGAGTTAGCAGACACTGTGCCCATCCTCTATTTTCAACAGCTAGCAAGGCTTGGACAACTGAGTTTTATCTCAACATTTCTGAGACAATCAACTTCTTCCTCCCTTTCAGCCTCAGTCAGACCAGGCTTTTTATGGTCAGTGATCATATCGTATCTCTTTCCTAGCACTCCTCATCATACAACTCCCTGCATGAGGGAGGCTTTCTTTATGTCCTTCTATCTCAAGTGTGAGATCCCTGAGGATGGGAGACTTTTGAGTCAATTTCCAGTCCTTCCAGTGCCTAACTAGATCAGCATATGAAACACTTTTCTGGGAAGTTTTAGGGCTGAATGTTGGTTATAAGCCCCATTGAGTCTGAGTGGGTCTCATGGGATGTGCTGGGGCCAGGCCCAGTGTCAGTACTGTTTGGATAGGGGAGATTGTGTCAGTTTGGGACATGTGTGAGGACAGTGTCTATGGATCAGGGTCCTTTGACATTGCTAAGTTGAGGGTGGCAAGGAAGTAGCAACATCTGCAGTAGAAGAGGGAGCTGCAGTGGCAGACCCAACCCTGATGTGCATCTTTCCACCCCCAGCCCATGATCCTGCTGGCATCATCTGAAATACAAACACAGGACAGGTGCAAGGCAGCCTCATCCATGTGAAGGACACCAATGTGGGGGTATACACCTTCCTGGGAATTCCATTTGCCAAGCCACCAATAGGACTACTGTGGTTTGCAGCCCCTGAGGCCCCGAGCCCTGGAATGGTGTAAGGAATGGGACCTTGTACCCTGCCATGTAAGCTCTCTGGGGAGCTGAGGAAATCACAGACACTGGGGAGAGGTCGAGTGCTCTAAATTCCGGTTAGTCTGCGGTGACTCTAAACCCCATATCCATATTTTTTTCTGCCTTGATGAATTCCCACAATGAATGTGTGAAGCTGAAGAGGTTGGAGAAGCTTAAACAGGTATTAGCTATAGGCCTAGCAGTCTAAAGACATTAGCTTCAGTTCCAGGAAAGGGAAGCAGAGATACATTTCTTTCCTGATTTGTGTTGGGCCTAGTGTTTGTGCCACCAGGGAAGATTCTAGGACAGGCTTAGGTTGACTCTCAGAACTTTTGAGAAATTCTGACTAAAGCATTAGATACAGCTGATGCCTGAGGAAGACATCAGTGGTGGTTCTTTGGAGAGCCTACCTTCCACTCACTGTACCTGTTGAAGAGGCCAGCGGCCAAGGAACAAGTCTATGATGTTACAAATGGAGACTCTGTGGCTGGGAAGTTTCCTCAACAGTCTATATTTGGGATGAAGTACATGTCACTACTCTTCTTTGAAAAGCAAACTTCCATTCCAACCTGCAACCTCTGTGTGTGGGTATCAGGGACCTGGCTTAGAACCCCAATCTCCTAAACATGTGTACAGCAAAGACTTAAAATAAATGAGACAAGTGGTGTGATTTTAGGGTTCCTCTGCAGAGTTTGAGACTCTGGGGACTAAGACAAGGAATGTCTCTGAGCAGCCTGTATTTAGTTTTTCAAACAAGGAAGAGGTTAGAGTGGAACGTGCAGAAAACTGAACAGACCTTAAGAGTGGTTCGAGGAATCTTTCAAGTAACAGATTATGTTAATTTAGGAGAAGTATCTTAGAAGAGCTACATGTTGCATTTCACTAGAGGAGTGAAATGCCTACAGCTACAGTCTTTATTTAGTTAATTGGAGTTGGAGCCAGGTGTACCCAGCTGTGTTAAGGCATCTTTTTGTTTTCTGGTTGGCCATGCTGCAGCCCTGCATGTGTGTTCAATTTCCAGTTTCAATGGCTCCCAACATGTGGGCTCCTTCCCTATTCCAGGACCAGATGGTTATAGACATAATGGTGAATGTCAGCACCTACTGCCAAGGTTCCCATAGAGATGCCTAACAGTCATGATTTTCCAATCTCAAGATAAGCAGGATCCAAGTTCTTCATCAAACTTGAGGCCTCCCTGGAAGTCTGAGCTCCATCTTGGGTTCCTCTCAGTGTATATCTTGTGCTGATGGATGGGGCTTTGGGAGAAAGATCACGTGAACAAGACTTTATAGGGAACAGGACAATAAGTATTGGAATTAAGTCTGGACCCAGAGTCTGGTTCTGAACCCTGAAAACCCCTTGGCTAATTGCCTTTTCACCAGGTGTCTGCAAAATGCTGATACACTGAATGCACAAGTTCAGATGCTGCTAGATGCAGCTGTGCCTTCCATTCCCATGTCTGAGGACGACTTGTACCTGAACATCTATATGCCAGCCCATGCCTATGAGGTTTCTAAACTGCCTGTGGGAATCAGGCTATGGTCATCTGGGAAATGGGAAATATTTGTCCTCCAAAATGAGAAGAGAGCTGGGGATATAGATCAATGATATATCACCTGAGTGGTAAGTGCAGGGCTCCAAGTAAAAGATTGAGCATCACACATGCACAACACACACCAACACATACACACATGCACAGACACAGACACAGACACAACACACACACAACTGAAAGATAAAAAATTAGAAAGAACAAGATCAACCTGGGTCCTGCTACAATGTAGACTCTGATGAGAAGCCTTTCTATATGAGGTCCAAGAAAGTCTTCTCATTCATGTTGGGCAAGTGATCCCTGGCATAATAGGACCCTGCGAGAGATCAGTTTTGTGCCCAGGAGAATGCCTGTGGTACCCAAGAACTGTATTTTGAGATCACCAAAGTCTTCAACCATGGTTTATATGTCATGTCGGTGAGTTTAGATAACATTGTTGTTTAACATTCAGGTGGGACAGTCAAAAGAAAACTCTGTACTTTTCATTTTGGGAGGGTCTGAGAGTAACACAGCCAGGTTTGCACCCATGAGGTAAATGGTGAAATCTGAGAGTCTTGGCCTAGGGAATTGAAGTTGGGTCCAGATGATGAGGTCCTACTCAGTTTCTATCTGTGTGGGTAGCTGCAGAGTCAAAGCAATGGATAATTTATGTGTAGCTCAGGTGAGTGTGAGCTGGGTGAGACCCACGTGGCATTGTTTTGATTTCCTCAGGTAATGGTATGGATCCAGGGTGGTGCACTAGTTCTAGGTATACCTTCCCAATATGATGGATCCATTCTGGCAGCTTCTGAGAATGTGGTGGTAGTCACTATCCAGTATCACCTGGGTGTCCTGGGTTTCTCATGTGAGTAGGGTTGGAGTGGGAAATGTGGTTGAAGCATACTCAAGACCTGCCCATAATCCCTGTCCCTCCATCTCTAGCACTGGAGATCAGCACGCCACTGGCAATTGGGGCTACCTGGACCAAGTGGCTGCCTTACCCTGGGTACAACAGAATATTGCCCACTTTGGAGGCGACCTTGACTGTGTCACCATTTTTGGTGAGTCAGTGGATGGAACAAGTGTGTCCTCTCTTGTCCTTTCCCGCATGTCTCGAGGACTCTTCCATGGTGCCATCATGGAGAGTGGGGTGGCTGTGCTTCCAGGCTTCTTCTCTAACTCGTCTGAGGATGTCTGCACAGTGAGTGTCTTCAGCCTCCCCAGCCCAGGCTGCCTCCTTCTACTCCCATCTTGAGAGACTCTGGTGCTCTGTTTGTTTATTGGGAACAACAAGGAAAGTTGAGAACTGCTGCCCTCCTTGTATTCCTGGCTGCCCAAGGAATAGAATTCACACAGCCGTGCCGCACCAAGACTGCGTACATTCTGTGACTGTCAAACCTGTACCCTAGGGAACCCATTATGAGCAGAAGCATGTCAGCAGGAAAGATGGTCCCTCTAGCCAGACCTTTGACATATGGGGAAGTTGAAAGAATTTCACACCAGCAGCCATCCACACAAGGTAGTCTGGGAAATTTGGAGGTTATTAGGATTCAACAAGTTCCTTGGATACACTGCTTTCTTTGTCCAAAAGAATGAGACAGCCTTCTCCAGTCCTTTTACAGAAAGTGGACAACCTGTCTGCCTGTGGACAAGTAGTCTCAGAGGCCCTGGAGAGGTGCCTGAGAGGCAAGAGTGAAGAGGAAATGTTGGATATTATCAAAGTCAGACTGAATGTTCTCAGGTGTGGAGGAAGTGGACTGATGGTCTGTGTGAGACGCAGTCCCTACTGCTCTGGACTAGTTGTCTTTTCTCCAAGTCTAGGTGTCCTCACAGCTCTGAATGAGAAATGAGCACCTAGATGTGGTAAGCCCACCGGGCATGAACATCCTGGCATGGCTTAGAAAAGAGTGGGGCATGAGAAAATGTGTGAGACCTGATCTTGATCACTGACCTTTAATGCCCCTTCAGACCTTCAAGGTCATTGCTGCTGTAGTAGATGGAACTTTCCTGCCCAGGCACCCGCAGGAGCTGCTGGCCTCTGCTGATTTTCAACCTGTTCCCAGCATCCTTGGTGTCAACAATGAATGTGGCTGGGCCCTTCCCATGGTGAGGCTTAGTAGTCAGGGGAGTCCAATCAGGGCACAGAGGCTCTTAGGACTGCACAGATACAGGTCTGTGCTACATACAACTCTATATGTCATCCCTCTAACACCTAGTACATGGGCTTCCCTGGCATTCAGAGTGGAATGAACAGAATGACTGTGGAGCACTGAAAAGCATGTCAGCACTGATGGTGAGGCTCCTGGGTTCCTGCTCCAATGGAGAGGGCTCCCCCAGATTCCTGCCCTGGTAGCTGGCCCCCCAAATGAAGGCTGAAATATGTCTGTATCTGCAGGTGGGGACATCCCTCAGCCTGATCATTTTTAACATTCCCTATCCCAATCCAGATTCCATATGCCTCCATATGCCTGCGTCCGACCTAACTTGACTCTCCATTCTCCCCATGAGCTAGATGGTGCCTGCTAACATGGGGGACAGTGAGGACCCCCCAACCCTGAAACTTTAGTTCTTGGAGACAATGGAAGGCTTCATGTTGGTGATCCCTTCCCTTCAAGTAGCATGTAGTCAGAGTGAGTACACTTGTAATTGAGACTTCAAGCCTAGGGGACAGCTCAGTTCCACGAGTCCAGTTCTGGTCCCTTGTCTTTATCAAGCTGCTGGTGATAAGCAGTTGATGTGCTTCATCTCAGTAAATTATCATATTGAAATCTGAGCAAAGAGAGAAATGGTGGAAGTGACACATTTTCTATTTCAAAATATACTATGAAACCATAGTTACAGAAATAGCATTGTATTGGACAAAAATAGACACATGGATCAGTAAAATAGAAGACAGAGATAAACCCCATCTAACTACATCCATGTGATGCTTGAGAAAGGAGTTAAAAGCATGTGTTGGGGAAAATATAGTCTCTGTAGCAAATGGTACTGAGAAAACTGAACAGCTACAAGTAGAAAATTGATACCAGATACTTGTCTCTCACCTACAAAAGTCAGCTCAAAATGGATCAAGGACCTCAGTTTCAGGTCTGAAAATTTGCAAGTCCTAGAAGAAAACAATTAAAGTTATAAACCCAGTCCACTGGCTAACCAGGGCTCCAATCTCACAACAAATAGCAGCAAACATCAACACATGTGACATCAAATTCAAGAGCTTCTACACAGCAAAGGAAACTATCAACAGAGTGAAGGGACTGCCTATAGAATGGGAGACAATCTTTGCAGGCTAAAGTTCCAACAGAGGATTCATATTAAGAATATAAGGTGAACTCAAAAATTTTAACACCAAACGTACCAGACATATGAAGAATCTGAGGACAAAAAGCTAAAAAGAAAAAAGAGAGATGACTTGAAAGTAGAAGGGAGAATAACAGAGAAGAGGAAGGAGAGCCAGAATCAGAGAAGGAAAGCTCAAGAGTCATCATTGGGGGAAAATCATTAAGTTTTGTTTTGTGTATGTATGAAAATGCCAAATGAAACCCACCAGTCTGTATAACTAATATACTCTAATAAAAAAATTCCCATATCGAAGTGTAAGAGACAGACATTGTATAGATGAGAAAATTGAGGGGAGTGGCATGCAGTGCTTTGCTCACACTACTCTGCAGGGAAGTTCAAGGTCAGGACTTCTCCAAAGCCCTTCCCGTTGCTCCTGACCCACTGTCCAGTTCCCAGCCAGCTTTGATCTTGGTATGATGTCATTCGGGATGAGGCAGGAGAGCTCCAGGTAGAGGGTTATCAAGTCACATCTTCTCCACATCCCCAGGTCCCCATGGCACCATCTATTTCTATGAGTTCCAGCATCCTTCCAGCTTCTTCAAAAACAGCAGGCCGCCCTACGTGAAGGCTGATCATGGTGATGAGGGTCCCTTTGTCTTTGTGTCTTTCCACTGGGGCATACAAGGTGAGTGTTCCCTGAAGTCCTCACACAGGCATAGAACTCTGGCAGCTAGACACCTGAGAAGTGGCTGTCGTCACTGTCTAAGTGAAGAAACAGAGGCACAAAGGGGGAATGGGATCAATATCCACAATGTTAACACTCAAAAGCGTATCCTGGAATTAGAATTAAAGTCCTTCTATTCCAATCTGTGTTCTTTCTTCCAACTGTCCCCACACTGCCACGGCCAGCAGGGTGCCTAGTGAAGATGCCTCAAAGGCACATTTATTTCTTCAATGACTTCCTGGTGTCAGAAGAAAGAAGGGAGCTTCTGCGACAGGAGTGATCCCAGGATCGATTCAGCTTCTGGGATGAGGAAGGAAGGTTAGGCCAGTGGAGGGTCTGCTACAGCGTATGTGGGGGAGATGGGGACCAGATTTGAGGTAACAGAGTCAGGCCACAGCTGAGGGGTGAGTGTGGTCCATGAAGAGCAGCAGGATGAGGATCAACCAACACACACACACACACACACACACCCGTCCTCTGCAAGTTGACTTCACCTAGAGGAGGAGCTGCTGAGCAGGAGGATGATGAAGTATTGGGCCAATTTGCCAGAAACGGGTGAGATGATGCCCCTATGTCAACCTCCTCAAGAGACTTGAACCTCTCAGGGGCTTCTCATGTCTGTGTTGAGCTCATTAGCATACATAGTCCTAAATTACATGCTAACCACCTCCCAGTGCAGTGAGAGACCTTGTCAGCATAAGTCACTCACCCTTTCTCATGACCCGGAGGGTGAGACACAGTGCTGTGGTTCAGTCACACCCTGCCTCTGAGGCAGTGAGGAAGCAGGTCCAGATGACCTGCTCACATGAAAGGGACACTAATGGGAGGTCCTTTCTTTCCTATATCTGGCATCCTTCTCATAAGTAGTCCCCTTGGCCTGCTTGGCTGCCTGGCCTGACACAAAGCAGGTACTAAGGTGTGAGTGTGCAGGGTTCAGACTGACCTTGATCCCTGCTGGAGGGTGTGTCCACAGGAAAATCAATGGTGA
This sequence comes from Cavia porcellus, assembly GCF_034190915.1. Taxonomy (NCBI): domain Eukaryota; kingdom Metazoa; phylum Chordata; class Mammalia; order Rodentia; family Caviidae; genus Cavia; species Cavia porcellus. The sequence goes on from NW_026947487.1 coordinate 99,148,111, forward strand.
GGACCTGCCCTACTGGCCTCCATTGGACCAGGAGGAGCAGTACCTCCTGCTCTCTCACCTTCCGTGGACCCTGCCCTGAAGGCCAGTAGGCTGAAGTTCTGGACAGAGATGCTACCTTGAGAGTTAGAGGCTGCCCAGGAGAACCAGGCAGACCTCCAGTTGGGATTTGTGCTTAGGTTTACTGTCATTATCAGTGAGTCTGCACACACTGTGAGGCTACCACTGCATCATCATTGGGGGTCTGCAAAGAGGTTTACCTGTGAGATATTTCTTCCAAGTGGCACTAGGGTTGAGAAGATCTGCACGTGTCTAGCAGAAGAGAGTCCTGGCCCAGAGTCTTTCCACTCAGGGAACTGTCAACTTGCATTTCAGAATTCTGTTGCAGGCTTCTGACTCCCTGATGATCTTTCATCCTTATTTGCCATTTGATTACTGTTTCTTCTCTCCTCGTTGTTGTTTATAAACTTCATTTGAACCCTCCAATAAAAACAGATCATGAATTTTTTTGTCCTCTTGTAAAAAGGTGCCTCTTTGTTCCCCCAAAGTATTTTCTCTTTGTCATTAGAAGGTTTTGCCATTTATCCCAATCCTGGGTATCCCATCCTTCCAGTTCTCCCACTTCTCCCTAATTGATCCTAAGAGGGCACTTGTTTTTCAGGGAGAAAGTCCATCTTCGTATCATACATTGAATTTAAACTTAAAAATAGTGAATTGTAAATTTTGGTTAAAAGATGAAGATGTCTGTATTTCCTTTTCTTTCTGTTTCTTTTCCTTTTACTACTTGTACTTTTGTCTGCCTCCCAGTGTCTCTCTCTGTCTCTCTCTCTCTTTTTTTTTGGTACCAGGGATTGAACTTGTGACCGCATGCTTGCAAGGCAGGCACTTATGCCACTGAGCTAAATCCCCACCCTCTATATATTTTTAAGTTTTAAAACACCCATCCTCATCAGTGCTTCCAAGATTCTTCTTCAATCTATATTTTTCCTATTAATTTGACCATCATCAATGTCAAGCCTTTTTTAAAATGATGCAATAGTTAGGGAGCACTTGAAGACTTTCACTCCAGCAGCCATGGACAGCAGCCTAGGGAGTGACAAGGAGCACTGTGTTGTCTAGCTAACATCTAGGAGTTTGCACTCTAACGCTGAGCTAGAATCTCAGCACTCACAGCACACAGCTATTAATTAAGTAAAGAGACTTAAGGGCCGAGAGAGCATCTGATCATCCAGGGATTGGGGACAATAGATTGGAGCAACAGGAGTTGGATGGGTGTCATTGAATATACAACCGGTCTTACTCACTCAATAGAAGTCATGAATCCCTGTTCCTTGAACTGTGTTGACTACTCCAACTGACCAAGAGTATAGTCCCTCCTAGAAAGTGCCAAATAGGATAAGCCCAAGACACTGTCAGTTGGTGGTCAGTGAGCATCAGGGGCTGTGCCGTGTCAGACTCAAGCCACTTCCTCTGAGAAGTGAGACTGCTGCCTCTTTCTGTTTTGCCATCTGCTGGTAGGAAACTCCACATCAGAATCTCCTAAATATGAATCTGTCTCCCAGAGATGCCATAGTCCTGGGAGAGTCTAACTGGCTCCACAGCATTGGAACCAACATATTCTGTTAAGTGATTATCAAATGGATAAATGACAGTATCCTCCATCTTCTGGGATAGAGCACAATGGAAGCTAGAGATGGCGTTGAGTAGAGAGGCAAGTGAGTAGAAAGGAGAGTCCCTTAGAAGTGACAGAATCTCCAGTTTTTTTCAACAAAACTCCCATGATAGAATATATAGTGACTGACTCAGAGACATTCACAACAGGACTATGAGGGACTTAGAAAGGGACTGAGGGTACTGAGGCTATCAGGCAGGAGGAGCTTGGCACAGTGGGCCTGCCACCTGTGCAGAGCATGGATGTTACAGGCACACTTGCTTTCCTTGACTCAAGCTGTTCCCTTGAGCTCTATCAAAGTTTGACCCAATTCTCCATCCATAGAGATCTTCTTTGTTATGATTGGGGTATCACCCCAAAAGCCTCATGGGTTGAAAATGTGATTGGATCCTGGGGGCACCAGAGCTGACTTGCCATTAAGGAGAAGGGTGTGGTCAGAGGAGGGGGGCTGCTTGGGCCATAAACTGAATCCTCCTAGGTTCCGCCCTTCTCTTTCTGTCTTTTGGCCTCCATTATATGAGTCCAGGTCTTTCTACAAGGCTGTTTCTGCACTGAAGTCATCTGACCATGGAACGAAATTTCTGAAAGTGTGAGCCAAATGAACATCCCCTTTATCTTGTGGGTGTCATGTACTGTGACTGGGAAAGTGACTGAAACACTCTTTCACTTCCTCGGAGCAGTCCTCCCATGTTCTCCTATTACAGCTTCCACCTCCATCCTCTTCACCTCCTATTTTCTCTGTGGTCCTGCAACTTCCAAGTCAGTAGCTATGGGGTCTCTTGGTATAAAGAGATGGTTTCTGGATCACATAGGACCTGCAGAAACCACATGATGCATTGGGAGGAAGCCAAAAATAGCCATAATACAGGAGAGACAGCCATGCCTCCAAGGGCTGCTGCCCACTCAGTGTCGCTCCCTATCAGCTCCCCCTTGCCCTGCTCATACATCTCTCTGCCTACTCCCTGCAAGGTCCAAACCCCAGTCTAGGGAAGGTTTTGGGCTGTCTGCTGGTGAGTTCAGCTTATTAAGCAACAGTGCTGACACTCTCTGCAAGCCGACCAGGACCATGGGATTGGATGAACACTCTGCAGAGTCAAAGCCACCTGCTGCTTCTTCTGGAGCCCAGACTCCTGAGCTTGAGGCTCTTGTATGATGGGGACCATGGCTGAATCTGTCAACCATGCAGAGGAAAGGCCTGAGACTGCCAGAAGGAAGATGACAGAACGGAAAGCGCTGGTGGAGATGACATCAAGAACAACGGAATCCTGAGTTTGCAAGGACACCACTCTGAGAATGGATCAAGGTTGACACAGGGGTGCATAGCACTCGAGGTTGGCATAGGTTGGAGACAGGCTCAGCAACAGGGGAAAAGAGTGAGTGGGAAAGCCAGGAAGTGTTTGACTAGAGCATTTGCAGATAAGGGACTCATGACAGTGCTGAGCTGAGGATGGCAGGAAGGTGGCAGCACCCACAGTGTGGGAGGCAGCTGATTGGACAGAGCTAGCCCTGATGTGCATTTTTCAGCTCACAGTCCAGTACCCTGTATTCCCATCTGGAGCACACATTACAAGAAGATGCAGGACAACCTCATCCATTTGAAGAGCACCGATGTGGGGCTCCACATATTCCTGGGAATTCCACCTCCTAATCCTCCATTAGGGCTGCCATAGTGTGTGCCCTCTCTGGTACCAAAACCCAGAAATGAGAGGATGGATGAGATCTCCCACCATGCCATGTCAGCTTTCCTGGGAACTGAGTAGGCCCTGGGGTGGGGTGGGGTGAAGCTGTGAGTTCTGGGCCCGGTTGCAGTGGTTCCTTTATCTAACTCCACACGCAATGATCCTCCACACTGGAAGTATTCTAACAGTAAATATGCTGGAGAGGGTGCAGTTCAGGCTGTCCTTGTCCTTTGTAGCCTAGGGTGGTCTCAAACTTGCAACCTCTTGCCTCAGTTTCCAGAGTGCTGGAATTATAGGCATGCACCAGCGTGCCTGGCTTCTAGTCATAGAATCTTGAAAACTCAGTCCTCCATAATTCCTATCCCCACATCAGCATAAATTGCCACTGGCCAAAATAACTGTGTAGCATTTTATAATTAGAGAGATGAGTTTCCATGAGATTTTGGACTTTGGAAGAGGGACAACCTGCCCTTCTGTGGTAAACTCACCTCCATTTATCCATGCAACATTTGTGTGGGTGCTTTTTCTCCAACACTGAATGGATGCAGGGATCATTGGTGAATGTCAGTACTTGCGGCCAGTGGTTCTAGAAACACCTGGGTGAGCATGTCTCAGTTACAGAAGGAGTGGGATCTAAAGACCTTAACAACCTCAAGGATTCTATGCAACTCTGAGTTTCATTTCAGCTTCTCCTGAGCTTGTGTCCTGTGCCAAGGTTTACAGAGATTTTAGAGAAGGATCTTGCAAGGATAGGGCATGAATAACAGTGAAGAGTAAGTGTGATTTGGAGCAAATCGGAACTCAGGATCTGGTTTTGACCACAGCACAGGCCCTGGGATAACATTTTTCTATTGTCACCAGTGTCTGCAAAATATAGGTGGCATCAATGCAGAAGGTTTGAACCATTTGAATTTGACCCTACCTCCAGCCCTCATATCTAAGGGCTGTTTGTGCCTGAAGATCTACATGCATGCCCATGTTAGTGAAAGCTTTAGCCTACCTGAGAGTATCAGATGTGGTCAGTTGGAGTTAGGAGGAAATTTGTTCTGCAAGGTTAGAAGGTAACTGAGATGTAGTTCAGTGACGGAAACGTTGCGCAGTATGCATGAGATACTGAACTGGAGCTCAGTCCAAGTGAGACCCAGAGTGAAAGAGAAAGAGGAATGAAGGGAGTGAAGAGGTGCAGGAGAAGAAGTAAGTAGAAGAATGTATCTTCTCTCTCTGCTGCCGTCTCCTGTGTTGAGGACGAGCTAATCTGAGCCCTTCCTACCACAAATACATGTTGTCTGATATATTTGATGAACTGTTAATGGAGAGCAGGGGGATCAAGAACCTAGACTCTCAGCTGATGCCTAAACTTTCGAACCTGATACTATCCAGCAAAACAGAATATAGGAACCTCAGTCAAAAACAAGATGGTGAGAGTAATGCAGGGCTTCAAATCGAGATAATAGAAAGTCAAAGTGGGTTACTATATTATATCCTGCTATATTTTTCCCTTTAATTAAATGGATAAAAATAAAAAAGTAAATAATGGAGTGGAGATTGAGAAAAAGGAGGGCATAACAGCGAAACATGGCAGATCAAAACATAACCATTTAAGCAGAATAGTGTTTCACCACCAGCTAATCCTGACCCAAAAATAGTTACCATATTGACTCTCCTTAAATAAAAAAAAAAAAAAAAAAAAAGAACCTAGACTCTCAAAGCTTAGCTTTAGGACATGTTGGGAGGGAGTCATTTTCCTGAACCTTGAACTCCAAATAGAACAAAGACATTTACATCTGAGAAGTGACTGCCTGGGGGCATTTCAGAGCAGTGAAAAGTTGTGATATTCACACCTGCAGTTTCATGGAGTCTGTCTTACTGGCATCTCTTATCTCAGGGGTCTTTATGGCTACTGTAAGAGACACTCCCCCCCCCCATTTTACAGATGAAGAAACTGATTTTTACTGACACTCAGTACATTGCCCAAACTAGTCACTAGGAAGTCCAAGGTCATAACTTATCTAAGACCTTTCATAGTGTCCCTGTGCCAGTCTTGGGCTCCCCCCATTATTGCCCAGATTCCAGAAAAATTTGAACCTTGATATCTTGTCCAAGAGCTAGGGAGCTCCAGATGAAGTCCCAGCTCAGAAGAGCCTGTCCATGTCCCCAGGTTTCCATGCTGTGTCTATGAGTCTCAACATCTGCACCACTTCTTCAAAGATATCAACCCCTAACCCACTTGAAAGCAGACCACAATGAGGTTGTCTTGGTCTTCAGTTCCTCCTACTACAGCAGCAAAGATGTGTCTTTGTTGCTGTCCAGGAGTTGGGATGGATTCAGCTGAGTCTCTGAAGGGCAACTTCCCTTATTGTCAGAAAAGGGAACTGAGGCTTAGAGAGGAAATGGCATCAGTGCATTACCATCTTAGAGTTCAAAGGTCTGTGCTGGCATTAGACTCTGAGTCCTTGCACGCCAGCCTGTTCTTCCTCCATTCTGATCTCACCTTCACCAGTATCCAGCAGGGGATCTCAAAGTCACCATTGTTTCTTGAATGACTTCCCAGTATCCAAGAAGAAAAAGTTGGCCTTCTGGGCCTGGAACCATTCCAGGATCACTTCAGCTAGAGCCTGGGATGAGGAAGGGCAGGTAGAGAAGCAGAAAGGACTGATCCATGGTATGTGGGTTGGAGGGGACCAGTGCTGGGGCCTAAAGCCCAGCCTGCAGTTGGGTGGTAAGTGTTGTACTTGAATAAACCATAAAGGCCTGGCGCTGAAGGAGGCTGAGGAAGCACACAAGGCTGTGGCTTCCTCTAGGGGAGAAGGGACTTCAGTGCAGGCAGATTAGTTAGTAGCGTTACATGTCCACCAAGGAGCAAGGGCTGGCTCTATATGCTTGCAGCCATTCAATATCTCTACACACCCCACTCCTCTGCTGCCAATTTGATCCACACTTTTGAGGCGTTCACTGCATAATGTTCATTTCCAACCTGTTCTCTGATGTTAGACACACCCAGCACAGTCCTCAGGAGCTGTGGATGGGTAATTCCCACAGGATGCCCACCTTCTTCCACAGCCCACTGGGCCTGGGCTCCTTCCCACTTCCTTGCCTCACTTCCCAGTATCAGCCTCTGAATTTGCCAATTATTAGGAATGTCCATACGTGTGGTCTCCCTGTACTAAATACCATCTATTATTAACATTGAAATAGGGCCACCAACTCATCAATGTTGTCTTAAAGAGGTGACTGATCCCATTTTTGTGATAATCAGGACTGGGTTTGTGCCCTGTTCCATGAAGTTTGGGCCAGGAGCTTCCCAGGAGCTCAGCTGTGTCCTCAGTGGCCTGTCTCCGAAGTTTGCTGTGATTCTTAGCAGGTCTTCAGAGAATTTGGAGGTCATACTCACATGGTCATTGCCCTGCTGCAGCAAGCGTTAACTGAAAGGTTTTTATCTGAAGTAGGATGGTGGTGGGAAGATGCAGACACATCCAAGAGAAGCACTTCCTGTCCTCTGGCTTCCTTTTGCCCTCCATGAAAAGAGGTCTCCTTCTGCTTTTCAAAACTTTCCCCAAAACTCCTGGTCCCTTGACCATCTCTCACACACCATGGGTGTCCATGTGATTTATTTTTCTTATCATTATTATCTGTAAACTTTTCTCCCTGTCAAAAAAACTTCTCTCTGATTTTTTTCCTTACTCTACATTGGTGCCAAATTGTACTCAATCCACCTCGTTTTCCCAAAAGCATTTTCTCTTGTCTTTAATGGGTCGTATCCTACATCTCAGAGATCTTTCATTCTCCTACACTCCTGCCTATGAGTCTTCCAGGGCTCCAGTTTTCCCAGGGGTAACATCCCTCTGTTTTTATCCATGAATGAACTGCAGAGGCTCTGCATGTTTCAAACAGCCTCATGTGTTTAAAAAGTTATTGGATCATGGGGGACTATAGCTGACTTATTAAGAAGTGAGTTGTGGTCAGAGATAGTTGGTCATAGGGGGCACGATATGGCTTGTTCAGGCTCCTTCATTCTTTTTTCTTTTTGGACACTTTCACGTCAGCAGCCTCCTCTACTGAGGCCTTTTCTTCACGATGTCTGCATTGGAGCCAGCCACGCTGGACTGACACGTCTGAAAATGCAAATCAAAATCAATGGCTCCTGTTTTAAGTTGTGCTTTGTGACCAAGAAAGTGATTAAAATGCTCTTTCTATATCTCTTAAGAGAGATTCTCCAAAGTTCCTCAATTTTGTTTCAATGTGATTTTACATTTATAGAAGATAGGTAAAGAAATATGCTGTGCAGCGTGAGTATAGGCCAATTAAAGTAGGAAAAGAAGAATGCTCCAGAAAGTGACAACAAGCTACTGAAAAAGATTGCAGCAGCCAAAAAATTAACAGCAGTTCTCTTTGTATTCCCATTCCTAGGTCAGTTTTAAGCTGTCCTATCAAAAATATTGATTTTGTGCCAGAAGAACTGATGATAGCATTTCTGATTGGTCCCAGATGTAGGACTTGGAAAATGTTTTTCTGTACGTGTCTCTTGGACGTCTGTAATTGACAAGTTGTGCCTGCTTACCTGGTCAGTTGGCTATACCCTTATCTCCTACCTCATTTCTCCCTGAGAGACATAAATCCACATATTTATTTTTGGGTTCCAGAGGATGTGGGGGTGTCCATACTAATAGAGTTACTTAGAGCAGAAAGTGACTGTAGGCCCTACCTTCTGGTGACTGTGCTCTCTGACTACCTTAGGACATTTTGTCTTACTTTGTGGAAAAGAAAAGAAATAAACCCATCAGAATACAGGAAGAAAGGCATTAGTGTATCTGTGTGAAGAATCATTGGGCTGCCTATTCGTGGGAGAAAATAAGTGAATTTTTCAAGTGAGTCATGGGCTGGATCACGATCTGAAGACTTGAAAAGATAAATTTTACTATTAGGTTGGGAATCTGGAGCCCAAGTGTGAGAAGGAGCAGGTCAGAATATTTCTGGTGTGTCTGAAGAGGAAGCCTATGACAAATCCAGCTATTATAGACATTTCATGTTATTTCTGTGCTCTTCCTGTGGAGGAGAAAATATAGTGAAGAGTGATATTAGATAAACTACTATGATCCTTAGGGCCATGACTTTAGTAAGATTGTCCACATTGTGGAGCTAATTAAATACAGAAGTCTTAATATAGGCGCCTATTTTAGCCAATGATGGATAAAGATCATTAGGGACTCTACATAGATACTGGAGTTTGCATTTTGAAAAGGAGCTTAAGGAGGCTTCCAGAGTTTCACAGAAGAAGCTTCTTTCTTTGGATTTCTTTCTCAAACCACTCAGTTCCGGTTAGCTTTATCCTCGACAGGAAACCCAGCTGCTTAGCGTCTTGAGGTGTAAAGCTGCTTGTCTTGTCTCTCTTTTTTTTTTTTTTTTCTTTTTTTATAGGTACCGGAGATCGAACTCACAACCGCCTGCTTGCAAGGCAGGTGCTTATGCCGCTGAGCTAAATCCCCAGCCCCTCGTCTTGCCTCTCTATCAGTCTTTTGACTTCCCAAAGAGACTTCAGAGGTATGTCTTTGGTGTCCCTGGCAATGAATGAGAGTGCCCTGCTTGGGAAGATAAACTGCCTCAAGGAGTTGTAGAATTTCCTGTTTGTGTTTTATACATGAATTTTTCATTAGTTAAGAAACTCCATTTTTGCAGACTGTCACATGGGCATGTAGTATCAGAAATGCATATTTGGAGTCTGTGTAAATGTTCCCTATAATTAATGCCCAAGTAAGGGTTTTGAGTTCTGCTTTTTGAGCAGAAGTCGCTTGGAGGAAGGATTTGCCCTTAGTGACCTGTTGTGAACTCACAATTACACAATTTGCCTTTGGATGTCCTTCTTAGAAAACTCCCATCAGTGAACCACACCTCCTCAGGGCCTGGAAAGGGTAGGTCACTGATGTTCTACCTGCTTGCTAAGTCTAGGAAATCAACTGTTCTGAACAGTAACTAACCTCCGAGCCTGTAGGCACTGGTGAAGCAAAGTTAATAGTAGTGCAAGTCTTCATGGTAACCTCAGGGGTGTCCAGAATCATGCCCATATTTTATTATATCAAGATCCACCCTTTGGCTAATTAGGTCAGGGAGGCTTGGTGTAGTCTCACAAAGTAAAATCACTTTGGCCTTTGGAGCAACTGGAGAATTGCCTCCAATTTTTCTAGCAAGTTTCTTTCTAGTAGGAGACTAGGACACTGTGGGAAATTAAAAACAAATGGTGGAACATTTCATTTTCAAACTAACACGTCATAGGAGGAATAAAGAAGCTCCAACTGGAGGACCCCTGGACTCTAATTAGGACTGTATATATCTAGAAAAGGGCCCTCCAGAGAAGAAGTTAAAACAGAAAGTCACTTTTGTATGTATGAATAACTGGAATGTTTATCCACAATACCCAGGGTCTCTTGGGGCTCTTTGCAGGAGATGAAGACATCCATGGGAAGGGACATTTCAGACTGCCCTGGGCCCCTTCAGTCGTTCTCATGAGAGCAGGTGGTGGTAGTTTTGGCTGGTCTAACTCCTCTCCCAGAGAGGGGATAGTTCAACCCATCAGTGTTTTGAGTCAGGGACCTTGGCCACCTGAAACACAGCAGTGCCTGAGCAGTGGCTTGGTACAGTTGTATACAGAGTTCAGTTTCCTTGCATTTACAGTAGGAACTTTCTCCCTGACTGGCATTGGGTTTTCCTCTTGAACAACTTGTATGTGCTTAAATCACTCCCTACTGTGGCAGCCTTTATTTTGGTCTGTCTTCTTTTTTACAGCCTTTCTCCTTTCATCTCCATCTAGATTCCAATTGTTGAACCCCAAAATGACTCTGGCCAACCTATGATCATAGAGGTTAGGAATGGTCCTTGAATTTGCTGCCCTCCAACATGTCTGAGTATGCTAACCTATTTAAATACTGCCCAAAATGTGCCCCCTGGCCAACTGACCCCAGGGTGGACCACCCCCCTCCCGGCTCCGGGCTATGTTACTGGTCTAAGGACAAGATCATTGATGATATCCATTTCCTCTTCCTTGGAAGCCTCTTCAAGTACATTGGTTCTTGGGTTTTACAGAGACAAAAGGCCAAAACAGACTGAATGTCAGGGATTTCACAACACCTTCCTTGTCTTTTGCAGAAAAGATCTAACTGAAGACTAACATTGTAATTTAGATTGCCATTCTGTATCCATATTTCACCATCTCTTAGTTTAGAATTTACCCAAACAATATTGCAATAAAAGATAAATTGTTAAAGACACGAGTGGAGCTCTATGTCAGGGTTCCAACTACTTCCTTGCCTGGAGCCTATCGGTAGGGGGAGAACAAAAAGAGCAGGATGCAGATCTGTTGAGTCCCTGGGTCATCTTCCATGAGATTCAATTGCGTACCAGATGTCTCCAGCAAAACAAACAGTATTGGTTTCCTTCGACCCCAGCAACCCTGAAACCAGCTATACCTTTTCAAATACCAGGGTGGAGCCTCTGCTGCTCCAAGTAACCATTTCAGAGACAGTATCCCTTCCATTTATCCCAATAAGTAAAACAGGTAATTACTTGAAGGCAGTAGAATAGAAACCTCACTTTTAGGAGAGAGAGAGAGAGAGAGAGAGAGAGAGAGAGAGAGAGAGAGAGAGAGAGAGAGAATGTTTAGGAAGTTCTAAGTAAGGGTTGTTAGGGACTGACTCCAGCTCTACGTTTGCATACGCAGAGCCAGTTGAGTTCACCTTCACTGGTTGTTTCCTTTGTTCCAGTCTCTCCCTCTGATCATGTTTATAATTACCTAAGTTTCTGTTAGAAGAAACAGGAAGTGTATTTAAACTGCATTAAAATACATAAGGAGAGGAGGCCCTTACAATCCCTGAAAACAGAGGCTTTAGCTGTGTCCACATGTGTGAGATTTCCTGGTGTCCATGAAGTCAGCTAAAATAGAGAACGGTGAATAAACATGAGAGAATCACATGATGAACCCAAATGATTGCCTAACAGCAGAAAAGTGCTGTAGGATGTCTCCCTGGGGATCTTAAGAAACAAGGCCTTGAGAAAATAGCTCATTAAGGATCCCCAAGGGATAAAGGCCAGCTAGTGGCAAAGTGCAGCTGAGTGTTTGAGCAAAAATGTTTGGTAGCTGTTTTTCTTTTGAGAGTGAGAAAAGTGAAACAGTATGGGAAGAACAAAAACATGGGGACAAAAAGGCAAAGTAAACTCTATGTCTTGGGACCTGCATGTTTTGCAAAGCTGTCTTGGCCCCAGTAGAGCCAACTGGGCCAGGGGCAGATGCTGAGGCAGGCTTCAGCGGAATTGCACCACATTAAGTGACTGAAGCTGATTGGGAAAATACAGAGGCCAAGTGCTTCCCTTCCCTGTTCCCACATAGTGGGACACACTAGGGGACTCTCCCAGAAACAGTGAGAAAACTTCCTGAGTTCCCCAGCTTTCATTAATTTTTTCCACCCTCCAGGTCCTTGCCTGTTCCTAATAACCAATCTCAGAAAAAGAGTTAAAGGATTGAGTTTTCTGATAGATGAAAGCCTGAGTGAGAAGAAGGGGATCAGTGCTTTCCTAGGGGAGACAAAGCGAGCAAGCAAGCAAACAACTAACACTGTGCTCTTTCTTGGCTTGAGTCCACAGACTTCAGAATGAAAGCAACAAAACTGTGCCTGAGGACTTTACCTCCTGGTTGGCTCATGAAAAATGTCACCATGGATCCGGGAGAATGTGGGCTCTTCCCAGGGATTCTTTCCAGATTCTCAATGCCCTGAACAAAGAATCAGATAAAATGCTTGGAAAAGTTAGTAGACTTTTATTAATGGTAAGGAAAAAAAAATGCTCTGCAGAGTCAGCGCTGGCCAAATGCAGTAGAATTATGCTCCTCAGGGTGAGAGCAGGCCCCTGAAAGAGCTTACAGTACAGGTCAGGCTGCAGTGTTCTTTCATCTCAACCCCACAGCCTGTTTTCCTGCACACTGGGAGGATTCTCTAAATGAGCATGCTCAGATTGGAGAGGATGGAAGAACTTTGCCAGAGTTCTGGCTGAGGGCTTGACACCTGCAAGGTATTATCTCCAGACACTCAAGTGTAAAGCAAGAGACACATTCATCCCCAGAACTGGGTCATGCCTGGTGTTTGCTGCCAGCAGAGGAAGTATCTCTGAGAGAAGTTTGGATTGTCTCTGTGAACCTGTAGGAGCCCCCGACTCCAGAAATAGATGGTGTACATCCTTGAGGAGGGCGATACTGATGCATCTTAGGGAATTCCGCCCTTCAAAGCTCCTATACCAACTGACAGGGCCATGTGGTATTGGTCAAAAATAAGTGTATGTTCTTACAGCTACAGATTGGTAGAGATGAGTTTCCCTGAGTTTGGTCTTCAGTAAGGAACATCCCACTCTTCTTCTGTGAAAAATTAACCTCTCTTCATATACACAGCAGCTTGGGGGTGCTTGTCACTGTGCAAGGTTGAATGGGTACAAGGATAAGTGCTGATTGTCAACACTTGCAGCCAGTGGTTCTCATGCACACTGCTATGGGTGAGAATTTCTCATTTTCAGAAAGAATGAGATTCAAGGCCTTCAGCAAACTTAAGTCCTCTCTGGAAGTCTGGGCTCCTTCCAACTTCCCCCGTGGCCTGTGCCTTGGTGGGCAGGGACTTATCAGAAGGATCAGCTATAAATAGGGCATTAGTTAAGAGCAAAGACTGAGGGGGGTTCCGAGCAAATCTGAACCCACAGTCTTGTTTTGATCATCGAACAGATCCTCAAGTAACCTGCTATTGTCACAAGATGTCTACAAAATGCAGATGAAATAAATACAGAGGGTCTGAAACCTTTGGATTTGACCCTATGTCTTAATGCCCACATCTTAAGATTGCTTGTGTCTAAGCATGTGCATGCCAATAATGGCTCTAATCTGACTCTAAACCATGGTCAGCTGAGGTTGGGATGAAATTTATTTTGAAAGAATATCGAATTGATCTGGGGATATAGGCCAGAGCAGAACCATTGCCCAGCATGCATGAGGCCCTAGGTTCAAGCTCAGCCCTGGGTGAAGGGGAGAGAAAGAGTCAGAGGAGACAGAAGAGAGAAAAGAGAAAACAGGAAGGAGGAGGAGGAGGTGAAGGAGAAAGAGAAAATTACATTGCAGGCTTCTTGTCCTGGAGCCTGCCTACCCTGGATGTTGTCTGTTGGGCTTGGTGACCTGTTGATGGAGAGCATCCAGGGAACTGTCAAGAACCCAGACTCTCAAAGCCCACTTTTAGAAGATGAGGGGAGCCTTTATGTTCATGATCTTTGCACACCTTGCAACACATTTTCAGCATGAGTACATCTGCTGCCTAGGGTGCAGCTCAGAGCTGTGGAGCTCAGGTGAGGTGTGTGGAATCCAGGTCCATACCTATGCTGTCATGGTTGATACAGCGTGCCAATTTGAGAAGTCTAGAAGCTTAACTAGGTAACTCAGCAGCTCTAAATCCTCTTATATAGAGGATTATCCTTTAGCACTCTAGGGTGTTGTTCATTGTGCCAATCTGACCAAAAGTCAGATTAACCTGGTCAACCTGGTTAACCTTCCAACCTGGTTAGAAGTTTAACTAAGTGATTTATCAGGCTTCGAGAGCCTTTACTTTGTAAACATCCTCAGCCTGTGCAAGAGGAGGGCATGCAGATGGTGTGAGTGCTACACTCACCTAGGAGGCATAGCCTGCTTACAATATAAAGAAGAAAAAGAGGTTTTCTCTTTCCCTCTTCTGCTCTTATTGCTTTGTTGTCCTTTGCCACCGTGCCACATCACCCTGCCTTAGAGCCAGATGATAATGGACTACAACCTCCACAAACTGTGAGCTAAATAAACTTTTCCTCCCTTCATTCTGAGTGTTTCATATTTTGTCTTAACAATGAGAGAAAAGTAACCAACACACATGCCTTTGTCAGGTCTGTGATACCAAGCACTTCATGTCCTTTTTCTCAGTAAATTCTCATGGCTAGCAGAAGACCGACATTGCCCCCATTGTACAGAGGGAGGACCAGTGACCTCTTTCCTTCCTGGGACTGCTATAGTCTCTCCACATTAGTCTTGGGCAGATCTGAATCTCCTCTGGGATTCCTGAAGCAGCGAAAGCCTCTACCTGGTCTGGAACCAGATCCTGGAATATATATCAGGTAACCAGCATTGTTCCCCAACCCACAGGAATCCACTACAGGAGCCTCAGAAACTGGGTTCCCCATCTTCCGTGGTCTAATACCTCAGTTTAAATGGCTGCTGCAAATGGGACTTTGGAGAGTTTTCCCCTGAACTCAGTAACCTCTATACAAACTCACAGACTATAAGGAGGGGCAAAGAGGAATGTGACTTATAAGATTAAAAACTATTGGACCTTGGAGAAGACTCTTTAGGAAATTCATAGGAATTCTTTCTCTGTTACTTTTTCCAAAGACTTCTCCATTCAATTAACTCATTTCTTCCTCCTCTATTCATTAGTTTTATTATTTTTTTCATTTTGTGGAAGTTGGAGTTTTACCACATATTTTCTTGTCCCCTCTTTTGAAAATATTTTTTTGTTTGTTTGAATTGGCCCTCCCTTTATTCTCTCCCTCCGTCTCTTCTTTTTTTACTTTTTCTGTTTCAACTTGTTCCCTTAGTAATATTCCTCTAGTTTAATCACCACTTCCTTTTATTTATCCTTTTCCTAGTGGGTCTTCTCTGTTACTATTTTCTTTTTTAAAAATTTTTTTATTTTGAAGGTAGTAAAATACAACAAAACAAGACAGAACAAAGCCAATCAAATCAATGCAGTGAAATTGGTATAGAACTTCAGGGCAGAATACTAGGGTAATAGTAATAGGTACCATAATATATCTTGTTATCTTCATAACAGTTGTCCATTCAATTAGGTATAGCAAAATCAAACCAAAAACAGAACATTATAAAACCTATCAAAACAGAATATTGAATAGAGCAAGACAATTGGAACAAAACAAAACAGTGAAAACAATATTTGCTTTCAAAGAGAAGATACAAGGAAATCCCCCATATTTGCTATATTGCATAGGTCATCCTCCCAAGAGATGCTCAGACCTCTGGCCTCAGGTCAGCACAATTAACCCAACAATACAAGCATTTAGTTGCTTTATGTGCCTTAGTTGCTTGCTATCAACTCTGGCTGTCCCGGACACCTTCCAGTTGCTAAACGGAGGGCAGAGGGCGGGGTGGGATGGGACGTTTGATTCTCAGCCTGCATGCCAGGTAGTCTCATTGACTTGTTCTCTTTCTGGTGTACCTGCTGCTCACTCCGGTCACCACT
Source organism: Cavia porcellus (assembly GCF_034190915.1). Taxonomy (NCBI): domain Eukaryota; kingdom Metazoa; phylum Chordata; class Mammalia; order Rodentia; family Caviidae; genus Cavia; species Cavia porcellus. The sequence goes on from NW_026947487.1 coordinate 99,163,752, forward strand.
TACCAGGAGGAAGGACTTGTTGCTTTCTTGTTCAGCCTCCCAAGTTCCAACATGGATGAATCTTGGGAGACGCTGACTTGTCCTCGTCCTGGTGCCTCTGTTACTGTTTTCTAATACCATTACTTTCATTTTACTCCTCTTTAACAGGACATTTTATATCAATCTTACCACATACTTCACATCTTCTAGTGCTTTATTTTTCATAATCTATTTTTTTCTCTCCTTTTTCCAGGTTTCCATACCTATACCGTTTACCCTTATGAATGTGTAGGTAGTTAACTATATCACACGATGGCTGAATATCACTCTAGGGTAAAAGGGGGAAAATCACTCTCATGAGTGGATATTTATTGCACATAATTTTCTGATTCATCTTAGATTTTATTGCATAACTACAGATATTTATCTAGGTTAAAGGTGGCAAAGTATTAGTTATTATGGTTTGTCATTATCCAGTTTATACTTGATGCTATTGTTATTAGGGAATATACTATTTTAGTCCAGGTGATATGGCTGTTGTAAACAACTGATCTTCCTTGCATGCCAATATCTAGATTGTTTGGGAGTCATAGACAATACTACAGCTCAGCACCAAAGAATTGGGTGCTAGGCTAAATATGTTGTATTTTTTTTAGTCCTAATAAACAGAAGGGGGCAGGATCCTGGGCCAGACACAAAGGCCAAAAGCCAGCTATGCCTAGAAGAAATCTTTGAAAAGTAATCATTATCTAAAGAGGTCTCAATAAGTGAGACATATAGAACTCCAAATATCCATGATCACAAAAAAACTATGCCAAGTGGTTGTGGGTTGGGAAGAGAACCAAGAAATCAACCCATCCTTCCTTTTTTTTTTTTTTTGTCTTTTTCCTTCGAACTCACGACTGCCTGCTTGCAAGGCAGGCACTCATGCCGCTGAGCTAAATCTCCAGCCCCAACCCATCCTTCCTATAAGCCAGTGGCAGCCATGTAGGCCAGGAAAAGAACCAAGAAATCAACCCTCCCTTCCTGTGAACTAATGGCAGCCAGTCAGGCCAGGAAGAAAATCAAGAAATCAACGCACTCTTCTTATGAGCCATGTAGGCTGGGAAGAGAACCAAGAATTCAACCTGCCCTTTCCGTGAGCCAGAATCAGCCATACAGGCAGGCAAGAGAACCAAGAAATCAACCTGCACTTCACGTGAGCCAGTGGTAGTCATGGGATGGGAAGAGAACCAAGAAATCAACACTTCCTTCCCAGTGACAGCCAGTGGCAGCCAGGTAGGCCAGGAAGAGAATCAAGAAATCAACCCACCCTTCTTACGAGCTAGCGACAGCCATGTGGGTTGAGAAGAGAACCAAGAAGTCAACCTACTCTTCCTGGCACAAGGACTGGGAGACAAGAAGAGCTTCCTCATACTCCACCCACTTCCCACTGCCATATGCAACTGGTTGATTCAGAGGAACACAGATTGGGATGATAGCAACTGAGGTACAAACATAATTTAATGCTTGTATAGATTCATTGACTTTGTAGGGCTAAAGGCAGTGGTGTGAGCATCTGTTTAGAGGCTAATAATATGTAATATAGCAACTGTGGAGGATTTCCTTTTGTCTTGTTTTTGAAATCCAATATTGTTCTCACTGTTTAGTTTTATTCCATTCAAAATAAAAAAATACACCAAGGTATATAATAGTCTAGATCTGGAAATTCAACACAAGAACAGAATCTTAAAAGCTATTTGTTAGAAAGAAACAAATCACCAATAACTGAAAACCCATCAGAGATACATCAGACTTCTCAACACAAACCCTTAAGAGCTTGGGGTGAAATATTTCAAGAAAACAACCTCCATCCCAGATTTGTTGTATCCTGCAAAATTATCTTTCAAAATTGATGAAGAAATGAAATACTTCCACAAAAAAGGACATTTTAAGAAATACATGACCATCCAACTAGCACTACAAAAGTTCTGAAATATATGTCTAGAAAAAAGAGTGAAGACAACATTTCTGAGAATCTCAATATGATGAATCCAGACAAGGCAAACAATTATATACAAGGTAAAGGGAAGGAACTAGTAACAGGAAAAATAATATGAGTAGCATAAATCAATATCTGTCAGTTATAACCATCGATATGAATGGTATCAATTCACCAGTCCAAAAAATAAAAACTAGACTAGCAGAATGGATAAAGCAACAGTATCCAACATTATGCTGCTTATGAGAAACACATTTAAATTTAAAAATTTCATAGACTGAAAGTCAAAGAATGAAAAACAGTATTCCATGCAACAGGACCCCAGAAAAAAGAGCAGGAGTAGTGATTCTAATTGAAGACAAAGTGGTTCTTGAGCCAAACTGATCAGAAAAGGCAAAGAAAGTCATGACATACTTTGTAGGGAAACTATCCAGCAGTAAGAAATAACAATCATAAATATACATGCACCAAATACCATCAACGATATATGTACCAAATACCCAACTAGGTAAATCAAGCATGGGACCTTGGTACACATATGGACATTTTCAGGACCAATTTGATTTATGAACAGAAGCATTAAGCAAAATTTTGCTTCCATTCATGAACTCCCCATCTGGTGACACTGAACCTTATATGGAAATTTGATTCAGTTTGAGACCACTTCAATTTGGGGCCAGAATTAAGGAACAAATTAAGTTCATTAACCAAAGTACCATTTACATATGAAAATCAGATAAACATTAATGAAATCATAATAGGGAAATTTAGCATCCCACTAACACAAATAAATCAACTAGACAAAAAATTCAAGGCAGAAATACAAAGCTGAACCAAACCTTGAAACAAATAGTAAAAAAATAATAAAAATAGTAAAAAAAATAGTAAAAAATAGTAAAAATAGTAAAAAAATAGTAAAAAATAAATCAACTAGACAAAAAATTCAAGGCAGAAATACAAAGCTGAACCAAACCTTGAAACAAATAAGTAAATATCTACAGTGTTCCACCCAACAACAGAATATGCATTCTTCTCAGCAGTATGTGGAACTTCTTCCAAAATAGATAAAATTCTAGCTCATAGCAAATGCTTAAGCAAATGCAAAAGAATTAAAATTATCCATTGTATATTATCAGGTTATAGTGCAATGAAATTGTAAATAAATGCAAAGTAAATCACAAAAACTGTATAAAAATGGAGATTAAGTAATACCTTCTTGAACAGCCAATGGGTCACAGGTGACATTAAAAAAGAAATTAGACAGCTTCTTTAATTAAATCATAATACCAATAGGACATATAGGACTCTATGAAGTGCAATGAAATAAGTTCTATGAGTGAAGTTCATATTGGTAAATTCCTACATCAGGAAAACAGAGAGAGCTCAAATACCCTAATATTGAGCCTCAAGGTTATAAAAAAAAAAAGGACAAGTAAAACCCATAGCTCGACGAGAAAGGAAACTGTAAAGATCAAAGCAGAAATTAGTGTAATTGAGATTAAGAAAACAGTACAAAGAATCAAGGAATCAAAGAGTTGGTTTTGCAAATATTAAACAAAAGAGACAAATCTTACCAAAAGAAGGAAAGAACAGACTGACAGCCATACAATTACAAATGAATAGGATGAAATCCCACAGATACCGCAGAAATCCAGAACATCATCATGACCTACTTTGAGACTGAAAACTCAAAAGAAATGGACAGATTTCTAGATACATATGAATTACCAAAGCTGAATCAAGAAGATATAAATTCCTAAATAATCCAATATAAGTCAATGAAATTAAAAAAGTAATTAAAAAAAAACCAACAAAGGAGAGCCCAGGTGCTGAGTGATTCACTTCTGAATTCTATAACAACCACAATGAATGTGTTCATTATGAATGGCAAATATGTTCTAATACAAAAATGTTTTTAATGGCTGAGGCTGAAGGGAGGTGGCCATGTTCTGCATGCTGGCCACTGGCATTGTGTAACCTCTGCCCAATCAGTGCTGCTCCTGTAATACCCACCTGGCCTACCAGAAGCCCCACCTTCTCTCTGTAGGGTTCAAATTCCACTTTGGGCAGGACTCCTTTCCAAGGATACCTGTGGGTGAATGCAGCCTCCAGCAACAAAACAAAAACAAAAACAAAGGCAACCTGATGATGCAGCTGGACCACCTTCTTACCCTGATCAGCACTATGGCCTGTGGGCTCTTAATTCTACATCCAGGCCAAGGTGAGACTCTTGCAGAAGATTCCAGGTACTGCAGTAACAGAGTCTGAGAACGCAGTGTTGGATGGGAGTGAGGTGGGAGAGAAGTGCCTGGGAGGGAGAAGTTGGTGGAGATGGCAGATGCCAGTGTGTGCCCCAAAAAATGTTCCAAACCAAGCCCCTAAGATGGGTCACAGAAGCACAGAGAGGGTCAAGACTGCCTGATGACACCCAACACCAAAGAGAAGTCCAATCAGAGGATGGCTAAGGAGCATACATGGTCAGGTGGTGGCTTTGGAGATGGGAGGGATTCAGGACATTTCCCTTGTGTGTGTGTGTGTGTGTGTGGTGGTGGTGGGGAGAGGCTAGCTTTCCCTGCCTCTCTGGTGTAGCAAAAATGAAAGCAGTAACTTCCCACAGCCATTTGTCTGAGCGTAATACTCTCTTAGCCAGAAAAGTGCCCTACTATTCTACAAAGGTAAAATAACAGGTCCTAAAGGACACAGAAGCCCTTGGGCATCACATCCAAAGCTGAGCTGAGAGGTTCCTGGGTCCCTTCACCTCAGGTCCTTGACATGGAGCAAGGGCATTGATTGGTTGCCAGAGCAAAGGTGGTCTGATCTATCACAGTCAGGTAGTCTTAGGCCACTTATCAAGAGCTGATGTTGAGAGGGCTCTGTGTGCTGGGTGTGTTTGCAGCCTGACCATCTGACCCAGAGACTCCTGGTGTGGGATGATCTCCCCCACCCTTTCCCAGTGCAATCTGCCCACAAAGGAACCCTCATTATCTCAACCTTCTGCCCAGCTTCCTCCCTTATCTGCTATTGACCTTGCCTTTGGAAGGCACTAGCATTTCCAGGCCAGAAGATCTGTTCTGCCTCACCTATGGCTTCTGTTTACATCTTTGACTTGGATTTATGTTCCTTCAGTGTCACTGAGGAGCCATAAGAGGGTACTGGGCTGGGGCCCACTCTTATCTGTCTCATTTAAACTTAGGTCCTCATCAGGACCATTGAGGGCTCAATGTCTTCCACATTGTGTCCAAGACTGTGCCTAAATACACTGATGTGCAGTTGTTCTTGGTTTTCACCCAAGTGGTTATAAACTCAAGTTTGTGATCTCTGGTTTTGGGTTTCCTCTTCTACTAACATGAAGGACATCTCACACTCTTACCAGGAATATCTTCCTCTTCCATGATGCAGCGTTGCAGATAAACTCTGTCTCCCAGCAGGCACATTGCACTAGGCTTTATCCTGTGCTCTAACATGCACCAGGCATCAGTGTGTGGTGGCCACAGAGCATTCAATGTGTCTTCTGGCAAGGCATCATGTGTAAGCTGGTGAAGAAGTGCATCTTTAGATGTGGAATGATGGGCTAAACCGGCCTGATATGGTCTGTGAATGGCTGCTCTGCTGTCCCCATCTGTACCAAGTTCATTAGACTTGTTGGTTCAGGGGCATCTGATGGGGAAGGGAGAATTTGTTCACCATGAAGTTTTGGGGTGTTTAGCTCTTTCATATGAAATATGGCCAAGATGTGCCACATTCTGCAGAGCAAGAAACTGTGACAGCGAGAGGCTGGGACCAAGGTGATTCCACCCTTTGAGGAAGAGAAAAGCAGGGACTTGTAGGTCTGATTGGCCATCTCCCTGCATCCTGAGACCCCAGAATGATCAGTGCCGAGCCACATATGCACAGCCTTCGTCCAAGGTACTGAAGAGCTAACAAACATTATGTACACATCATCCACTTTTAAGCACTATCAGAACTTGGACATCTTCTTAGCCATAAATGTGTTCTTTCATTCTCCAGTGATTTCCAGGCATGTTAACAAACCTTGGGAGACACAAATGTCCCTGGCTACCACATCTGAACGCTGAACTGAGCAGCCACTGGATCCCTCAGTCTGGCAACGGACTCTGAGGACCCTTATCAGGAACTGATTTCAGGATGGTTCCATGTGTAGGGTGTGTCTACAACCTTTGACTTTCTGACCAAAGGTTTCAGGTGTAGGGTAGACCTAAAGATCCCTAACTCTTGGCCTGGGAAATCTGGGCAAAAAGTGTCCTACTGTTTCTCCCCTGCTCCAGTGTACTTGTTGGTTGCCTGGGCTCCTTCACAATGCTTGCATTGAGGAAGAGAAAGCCCCCTTATGCAGTAGTGTTATATGTCCATCATGTCAGGAGGAAGAAGCCCAGGAAATGAAAGGGTTGAGTTTGTGGTCTTTTAGGTGAAAACCAAGTAGAAGTGTACACATTTATTCTCAGGCAGTCTTGGGTCAGTATTGAAAACTATGATCTTAATTGTCCCTTTGAAAGAACCATGTTTATATGGGACAAAATTGGGCATTTCTGTGTCCTCGTATGGACCTTCAGTTATGCTAAACACAAGGCTAAGCCAAAGACTATTCAAACAGGATCTATCAGTGAGTTTGGGCAAATCATCCTGCCTGGATGTTCTGGTGCCCTCCAAGACTCTGGCCAGCACAGTAAAGAAAGAAAACCTGGCTGAGTATGCCACAGGGGAGAAAGAGTAGGACACTTCCTGCACAGATTGCACTGGCCAAGAGTCAGGGATCTTTAGGTCTACCCTACACCTGTAACCTTTGGTCAGAAGGTCAAATGTTGCAAACAAACCCTAACATGAAACCTTCCTGACATTAGCTCCTGATAAGGGTCCTCAGAGTCCATTGCTAGAATGAGGGATCCAGTGGTATCTCAGTTCAGCTTTCAGATATGATAGCCAGGGACTTTTGTGTTTTCCAAGACCAGTTAACTTCCCTGGAAATCACTGGAGAATGAACGAGCACATTTATGGCTAAGAGCACATTTATTGTTGATGTGTGTTTGTCCTGTGCTGCAATACACATTAACATCAGATTTCGTGGTCAGAGATCAGCAAGGGTCAGATCATAGCCTTTGGTCAATTACATGGACAAAGATACCAGCTGGCAAAGCATCTTTTGTAGACAGGGAGAGAAGTGCATTACTTACATGAAAAAGTGCTGCCAGAGTGCCCTGTCTGGTCCAAAGTGCTATCAGATGTGCTGATCCATGAGGACCAGATAGACGTGGGAAGCTTTAGCTCCCCAGGAGGTTTGTCGTGTTTATAAAGTTTTCTTCAGAAATTCCATCCATGTCTGACACATTTGGCAGAGGAAGAATCTGAGACAGCAGGAGGGTGCAGCAAGCTGGTGCCAACTGATGGAGAAGACAACAGCTGGAGACTGGTGTAGAGACAACTTCCTGTATCCCAAGGCACAGAGCAGATCCAGGCCGACCAGAGAGCCCAGCACTAGTCTCATGTAGAGAGAAGAATTAACTAACACTGTGTCCATCATCCATTTTTAATCAGGACTAACACAGCTGTGCTCTATCTCAACCTTTCTGTAACAATCGATTGCTTCCTGCCTTTGAGCTTCAGGCAAACCAGTGACAGATTTGTGTCTCTCCTAGAACTCCTGATCGTATCTCTCCCTGAAAGGAGCATACTGTTTTTATGTCATGTCACCTCAAGTGTAGGTTCCCCGAGGATGGGAGACTTTGCAGTTGATTTCTGGTCTCTCCAGACACATAGCAGGATTAATTCAATGGTAATTTCCACCCCATCAGTCTGAGAGAGCCTTTGCTACATGGTTCTAGGGCTGAAAGTCTATTCTAAGCCCCAGTAAGCCTGAGTGCACCTTGTGGGATTGTTTGAGTCAGGCCTAGTGTCTGCAGCCTTTGGATGGGATGGATGTGACAGTTGGATACTTGTGAAGACTGTTTATGGATCAGGGTTGCTTAACAAGGCTGAGCTGATAATGGCAGCTTAGTGTGGGAGGAGCTGACTGAGCAGACCCAACACTGATGTGCATTTCTCTGCCTACAGCCCAGGACTCTGCCAACCCCATCCGGACCACACACACAGGGCAGGTGCGGGGCAGCCTTGTGCATGTGAATGACAGCAACGTGGGAGTCTACATCTTCCTGGGAATTCCCTTTGCAAAGCCACCTGTAGGACTGCTGCGCTTTGCACCTCCAGAGTCCCCAGAGCCCTGGAATGGTGTGAGGGATGGAACTTCCTATCCTGCCAAGTAATCCCTCTGAGGAGCTGGGGAAATTCAGGCCCTGGGGAGAGTTGAGGAACTCTGAGCTCATGGTCAGACTCCAGTGGGATTATATCTAAACCCCACAACCCAATTTACTCCATTTTGGGGAGGGTTTCCATAATGAATGTGTGTGGTTTAAAAGGGAGAAGAAATTTTGACAGGTCCTGGCTACGGAGCTGAACATTAACTCAGGTCCAAAAAATGAATCAGAGACATGGCTCTGCCCAGATTTGAATGATGCCAAGAATTCTGTGCCTCCAGATGAGGTGATTCTTGGACAGACTTGGGTTGGTCTATGAACTCTGTAGCAATTCCAGCTAATGCATCAGACACTACACATGCCTGAGGGGGCAGCAGTTTTAATTGTTAGGGAGCCCACCACCCAGAATCACTGTGCCTGCTGCCAAGGCCAAGTGCTCTTTCCAGGGAAAGAAGGAGGTGGAGGGATGAGTAGTGTAATCTTAGCACAGAGTACGTTCTATTATTCTTCTTTGGAAAAGTAACCTGCATTCTCACCTACAGTATCTATTTGGGACATCTTCATCTATTCCTGAACCACATGTTTATAGAGAAAATTGACAAATCTCATCAGCCATATCCAATGCCCAAGGAGACACTTAGTAGTCACCATATCTCAGCCTCAGTAGTAGTGGGATACCAGGACCTCATCAAGTATGAGAAGTTCTTGAAAATCTCAGCTGCACTGTGGCCTGTGGTTTGATTGACATGGCCTTGAGAGCAAAATGATGTGTGGCAAGGCATCTGAGGGGATAGGATACTGAGGGTAGACGTGAGCAAATCAGTTTGGTTTATGTCACTGTACAACCACTCCACTAAGTGTCTGCCATTTTCACCAGGTGTCTGCAAAATGATATAATGAATTCAGGAGCTCTGATGCTGTTCACTCAGAACCTGCGTGCCATCCCAGTGTCAGAGGACTGCTTATACCTCAACATCTACACACCTGCCTATGCCAACAAGAGTTCTAACCTGCCAGTGAGTGTCAGACCACGGATAGCTGGCTCATGTGAAGACCTTTGTCTCCAAGCCCAGAAGTGGAACACCATTTGCATAACAAGTCCAAGGCTTCAACTTCCAAGTCTGAGCAACAGACATACAAGCACACACACATGCAGACAAAGAGAGAGAGAGAGAGAGAGAGAGAGAGAGAGAGAGAGAGAGAGACTCCCGTGAGAAAAGATTAGAAGGAGGAGTAGTATCAGTCTGACTTTTGCTATAATGTAGATCCTAATGAACAGCCTTTCCATAGGGGACCCAAGAAATCCTTGTCACCCAGACCCTTCTCACCCAGGCTGGGAGACTGAGTGCTGCATGGTGGATCATGGACCCATAGCTCTTGCCATAGATTAGGGATTTGTGTCCAAGAGAACCCTTTTTGTGTGCAAGAGCTGCAGCTTAATATCCCCAATATTTCAGCCATGGTTTATAGGCTGTGGTAATGAGATTACACTGTTGATTAATTTTCTATTGGAAAAGCCAGAAAAAAACAATTTGTTTTTCTTTTGGGAGAGTTTGATGTAATAAGAGAGGAGCCTTGCCATCAAGGGGTTAATGGTAAACTCTGAGAGTCCTGATCTAGTGAATTGAAGTTGACATGATTGCCTTGGCCCAGGAGATGATGTGCTATTGGACCTATGTCAGTGCACGTAGATGCACAGTCAAAGCAATGGACAGTTTATGGGCTCCTCAGATGGATGTGAGCTGGGAGAGAACACACTGCATCTCTCTTTACTTTGCAGGTGATGGTATGGATCCATGGAGGTGCACTGGTTACAGGCATGGCTTCTGAGTTTGATGGATCCAAACTAGTCGCTTCTGAGAACGTGATAGTTGTCACTATCCAGTATCGCCTGGGTGTCCTGGGCTTCTTCAGGTGAGCCTGAAGTTGACTTAGGAAATGGGAAGTGAGCAGAGTCAGGACAGGCCTGTGAACATTGTCCTTGATAATTCTCAGCACTGGAGACCAGCATGCCACTGGCAACTGGGGCTACCTGGACCAAGTGGCCGCCCTACGCTGGGTGCAACAGAATATCTTCCACTTTGGAGGCAACCCTGACTGTGTCACCATTTTTGGCCAGTCTGCTGGTGGCACAAGTGTGTCTTCCCTTGTCGTGTCCCCATTGTCCCGAGGACTATTCCGTGGTGCCATCATGGAGAGTGGGACAGCTGTAGCACCCAGCCTGCTCACCAACTCCTCTAAGGCTGTCACTGAGGTGAGTTGCTCAAATGCCCCAGCCTCTCCCTTCATCTTCAGAGCTGATGATGCTCTGTCTGTGCAGGGGGCAGAAGGGAAATTAAGGTGCCCTGAGAACTGTTGATTTTCTGGGAATTGGTGAGTTTCCAAGGATCAGAATTCACACACCTCTGCCTCAGAGAGGCGGGGTATATTCTATGACTGAGAAAGTTGTACCCCAAGACACCCGTCACTGTCAAAACCATGTAAGCAAGTAGAATTGCCCCTCTGGCTGGGAACTTTGAGAAAAAGAGAAGTTGGAACAATTTCACACCTGCAGACATCTATGTATGATATCCTTGGAAATTTGGGGGGGTCATTTGAACTCAACATGTTCCTTGGGCCCCTCTTTCCATGCCATAGAGTATGAACTGGCTCTCTCTAATCCATTTACAGAAGGTGGCCAGCCTGTCTGGCTGTGGGCAGATAGACTCAGATGCCCTGGTGAGCTGCCTGAGAGAGAAGAGTAAAGAAGAAATGCTGGCTATTATAAAGGTCAGGCTGAATGTTTCCAGGTGTGGTGGAAGAGATTTATGGTGGATGGGAGGGACACTCCCTATTGCTTTGGACTAATACTCTCTTCTTCATATCTTGTTATCTACAGAGCAGTATATGAGAAATGAGGGCCAGATATGCCAAGCCTAGCACGGTTTATCATGGGGTGGGATCAGCATCCTAGGCTGAAATAGAAAAGAGTGGAAGTAAATCACTGTTCCAGAGAATATGCATAATGCTTGCCTTGATCATTTACCTTTAATTCCTCCTCAGAATTTCGACATCATTGCTGCTGTAGTAGATGGGGTTTTCCTGCCCAGGCACCCCCAGGAGCTCCTGGCCTCTGCTGATTTTCGACCTGTTCCCAGCATCATTGGTGCCAACAATGATGAGTATGGCTGGCTGCTCCCCATGGTGAGTCCACATGATATTTGGGGAGTATAATCAGGCTAGAGGAGTTCCTACGACCTCACGGTTATAGACCTACACTCACGATCTCATACTTCATCCCTCCCACACCCAGATGCAGCGTTCCCCAGGCTTGCAGGACATGGATAGAGCAACCCTAAAGGCTGTTCTGCAGACCATGTCAGCAGAGATGGTGAGGCTCCTGGGTTCCTGTTCCAGTGAAACACTTTCCTCCACTTTCCTTTCCATGTAGCCACCCCCAAAAGAAAGGCAGAACTACAACTGTCTGTGTCTGTGGGTGGGGTTATCCCACAGATTGACTATTTTCTACACTCCTGGTCCCATTCCATGCTCAATTGTCCTACTTGGAACTACTGCGCATCCCTGTCCTGAAATCTGCCTAACCTGGCTCTCCATGCTTCTCCTGGTCTAGAATCTGCCTTCTAAGTTTGGAGACTTGGTGATGGAAGAGTACATGGGAGACAACGAGGACCCCCAGACCCTGAAAATACAGTTCCATGAGATGATTGGGGACTTCATCTTCGTGATACCTGCACTCCAAGTAGCACGTTTTCAGCGTGAGTACATCTGTAAATGAGACATGATTGTCATGCATTTGATGTCCCTCGACTAAAAAAATTCTGCTGAAAGTATAAGGATGACTAGTAGAGAAGATTAAGGTAATCACATATCAGGGAAGAAAAATTTGACAGACACAATTGGTGGGAAGTCAACAAAGTATGTTTTGTATATGTATGAAAATGCCAAAATGAAACCTAATAATCCATATAACTAAAATGTACTAATAAAAAACATTCCTCATTGCAAGTGTAAGAGACAGATATCTTAATCACAGGACTACAGCAAAAATAATTCCCAACCTGTAATTTGCCAGCTATATGCAGTTCATGTCTTCTGATAGTGAAGAATGAATATTGAGGACAAAGGAAGTTAAGAGTAGGAAATATTTATTGAGAGAAACTTCTGGGAGACATAAGGGGTCCTGAATGTGAGTTGCCACTGAGGTTCATTGTCAAAGGATATTTTATGCAGCAAAATCCCATCATGAGTAGTTATGGGTCAAACTAAAATAAACCTATGGGGTAATAATATGATAGTCACTATGAGCTAATATTGATCCAATAGGGATGAATCACACATAACAAGGATGTGTGTTGAGCATCATTAACTTTAGCTTACCTAACATAGAAAGAACAAAGGTATTCCTGAAAAGGAATAGTTATGTGAGTCCAGATCTTTTTTTTTGGTCATCCACCTATGTGTCTGATGAGCTTCCTGTGCTCACTAGACCAGGTGATGCTAATTATACTGTAATCCGAAACTGCTACTGATCTCTAGAGAGAGTTGCTGACCTGCCCATCAAATCTTTATCTTGAGGCCTGGCTTTCTTCACATTTACCCTCAACCACAAATTTAATGTAGAAGTCTCATATTCCACACTGACTCTCTTGAGGGCCTCTCAGATTGCCTATTAGTTTCTATCTAACTCAGCTGTGTCTAATAACTGTACAGGTGAGGGGACTGAGGAAAGTAACACACAGTGATTTGCCCAAACTACTCAATTGGGAGGTCCAAGGCCCTTTCCACACCTTTGCTCCTGCCTAGGTTTCTGTACCCTGCTTTATTGCTTCCAAACTGATCCTAGTTTGGGGCCCAGCTCTCTTATCATAAGGATGAGGCAGGAGAGCTCCAAGGTAATGAATCAACAAGTCACAACCTCTCCACTCTCCAGGTTCCCATGGCACTGTCTACTTCTATGAATTCCAGTATCCTCCAAGCTTCTTCAAAAACATCAGACCATCCTATGTAAAGGCTGACCATGGTGATGAGATATCCTTTATATTTGGATCTTCCATGATGCTCAGTGAAGGTGATTAATCCCTGAAAGTTATAAACAGAGGTGGCAGTTTGCTTGGGTCCTTGAGGAGTTACAGCTGTTATTGTCTACATGAGGAAGCGGAGGCTCAAAGAGATACCACATCTACCATCTTAGAGCTCAAAAACTTATGTTGAGCTTAGAATCAAAACCCTTTCACTCCAACCTGTTTTCTTTCTTCCAACTGCCAGACCATGGTGTCCAGCATGAGTAAACAGGATTGGAGAAGTTTCAAAGTCATAGCTATTGCTTGAATGACTCTCCCATGTCAGAAGTAAGAAGGGCAGGAATGACCCTGGGGTCATTTCAGCTGGCAGATGTTGACCTGAGGAAGGACATGTTGGGTCAGTGGAGGGCCTGCTACATGCTATTTGGGAGTGATGTGCACCAGGCTCTTGGTTAAAGGGTCAAGGAACTGGGTGATGAGTGTGGTACATTAAGAGCAACAGGATAAGTAACCATCGGACAGCAGACCCCTGTCCTCTTCCTCTCTGCAGATAACTTCACCGAGGAGGAGAAGCTGTTGAGCAGGAGGATGATGAAGTATTGGGCCAACTTTGCCAAAAATGGGTGAGATGATGCCCCTACATCAATCTCCCCAGGGGACTTGAACCTCTCAGGGGCTTATTGTGTCTGGGTGGACCTCATTATTAAATATAGTCCTTAATTACATGCTAACAGCTTCCCAACTCGAGCATCCATAAAGTCATAAACAGAGATTGTTTTTCTTAGAAAAGTCACTCATTTCTTGCTGATCTGGAAGGGAGGCCACAGGGTACAGTCCAGTCTGAGTCTAAGAGGAAGGAAGAAAATTGATTGAGGTGACCTGCTCATGTGAAGGGCATTCCAATGGAAAGTCTTCTCTTACCTGTATCTGGAACCTTCCTCATCATGGTCCTCAGACCTGCATGGCTGCCTAGGTTAACTGAAATCAGGCACTAAGGCCCAAGTGTGTCCACAGGAACCCCAATGGTGCCCTACTGGCCTCTATTGGATGATGAGGAGCAGTACCTGCAGCTGAATCTCTCACCTTCTGTGGGCCGTGCCCTGAAGGCTAATAGGCTGAAGTTCTGGACAGAGATGCTGCCTCGTGAGTTGGGGGCTGCCCAGGCAAACCAGGCAAGTCCCCGGTGGGCTTTGTGCTCCAGTCTGCTATTATTATCATTGAGTCTGTATACATTGTGAGGACCATCGCCACCTCATCATCGTGGATCTGCAAAGAGGGTAATTTGGGAGGTATTATTTTCTAGTATGATTTGGGTTTAGAAGACCCACACATATCTAGCAGAAGAGAGTCCTGTCCCTGGTCTCCCTGAGAGATTTTTGGTCCAGGGAATCATTCTCATGCATTTCATAATTCTCTCTGAATTCTCCTGACTTGCTGATGATCTCTCACTAATTTCTGTTATAATGAGATTAATTTTCTTTGTTCCCTCATTGTTGACCCTAAACCTTGGCTCCTCCAATAAAAATGTGTCATGCATTTTTGTCCCTTCGTGCAAAGGTTCCATACTGTGCTCAATCTACCTCTTTGTTCCCTCAAAGTATTTCCTCTTTGTTATTAGAAGGCTTTATCATTTATCCCAATCCTGGGTACCCCATCCTTCCAACTCACCTACCTCTCCCCAACCAAAGTCCACCGTCCCACCATTCATTGAATTTACTTTATTATTATATTTTTGTACTGGGGATCAAACTCATGGCCACATGCTTGCAAGGCAGGTGCTTATGCCACTGAGCTAAAATCCCCAGTCCATAAGACTTTTTTTTTTTTTTTTTTTTTTGGTATCAGGGATCGAACTCATGACCTCGCACTTTCCAGGAAAATGCTTATGCCGCTGAGCTAATTCCCCAGCCCATTCACTGAATTTAAGCTTAAAAACAGCAAATTGTGTGTTTTGGTTAAAAAATGAAGATGTCTGTATTTCCTTTCCTCTTTCTTTCTTTTTCTCTTTTTTTCTTTCTTTCTTTGTTTATTTCTTTATTTCTTTCCTTTTCTCTTTCTTTGCTTCTTCCTTCCTTCCTTTCTTTCTTCTTTATTTTGCTGGTTTGCATCTTTCTTTGTCTCTCCTCTTCTCAGTGTCTGTTTTTCTTCTTCGTTATATATTTTTAAGTTTTAAAGCACCTATCCTCCTCAGTGCTCTTCATTCTACATTTTTACTATGACTTTGACCATTATTAATGTCAAGGCTTTGTTAAAACAATGCAATAGCTGGAGAACACCTGGGGACTTTCACTCTAGCAATCATGGACAGCTGCCCAGGGACTAAGAAAGAGCACTGTGTTTTCTGGATAACATTTAGAAGCTTATACCCTGACTCTGAGCTAGGAAGAGATGGAAATTTCAGCAAGAACACTTCACAGCTATTAATTAGGTAAAGGGACTTAAGGGCAGACAAATCAGCTGCCCATCCAGGACTGGGATCAATATATTACAGCAGCAGGAGTTAGATGGAAGCCACTGAATGGACAACTGGCCCTGTCCATTGGATGGAAGTCATGAATCCCTGTCTGCCAATCTGTGTTGACTACTCCAACTGACCTAGATTTTGGTCCCTCCTAGAAAGTGCCAAAATGGGTTGTTTAGGGGGAGCGCTGAGACTACTGTGGGCTACATAGAGAGGCCGTGGCTGATGGTCAGTGGGCACCAGAGAATGTGCGATGCTGAACCAAACCACTTCCTCTGAGAAGTGAGACTGCTGCCTCTGTCTTTGCCATATGCTGATAGGAAACTTCATATCAGAATCTCCTGAATATGAATCTGTCTCCCAGAGATGCCATAACCCTGGCAGAGTCTAACTGGAACCACAACATTGGAACCAACATACCCTGTTAAGTGATTTAAAAATTGATAAATGACAGTATCC
Organism: Cavia porcellus; assembly: GCF_034190915.1. Classification (NCBI taxonomy): domain Eukaryota; kingdom Metazoa; phylum Chordata; class Mammalia; order Rodentia; family Caviidae; genus Cavia; species Cavia porcellus. The sequence goes on from NW_026947487.1 coordinate 99,179,919, forward strand.
TCCATCTTTTGGAATAGAGTCCAATGGAACCACAGAAGGGGGTCGAGTAGAGAGGCGAATCCCTTACAAGTGACAGACTCTCCAGTGTTTTTCAATAAAGCCCCCAAGATAGAATTCAGAGTAACCCACAGAGACATTTGCAGAAGGACTAGGAGGGACTTAGAAAGGAACCCAGGGTACCATGAGTAGGTAGCAGGTAGGAAGAGCTTGGCACAGTGGGCCTGCCACCTGTGCAGAGTGTGGATGTTACAGGCACACTTGCTTTCCTTGTCTCAAGCTGTTCCCTTGAACTCCATGAAAATTTGACCCAGTTGTCCATCTACAGAGATCACTTTTGTTAACCTTTTGATCTAGGTATCCCCACAAAAGCCTCATGGGTTGAAAAGGTGATTGGATCCTGAGGGCACCGGAGCTGACTTGACATTAAGAAGAAGGGTTTGGTCAGAGGAGGGGGGTCCCTGGGGCCATGAACTGAATTCTCCTAGGATCCTCCCTTCTCTTTTTGCCTTTTGGCCACTATTACATGGGCAGCTTTTCTATGCTCAGGACTTTCTACCAGGCTGTTTCTGCACTGGAACCAGCTGAGTGTGAAACTTCTGAACGTGTGAGCCACAATGAACATCTCCTCCTTTATAGCATGGGTGTCAGGTATTGTGACTGGGACAGTGACTGAAACACTTCTTCACCTCCTCACGTTCTCCTATTACAGCTTCTACCTCCATCTTCTTTGCCTCCTATTTTCTCTGTGCACCTGTAACTTCCAAGTCAGTAGCTACAGGTTACTCCTGCTATAAAGAGATGGTTTCTGGATCACATAGGACCTGAAGAAGCCACATGGCATTGGGAGGAAGCCAAAAATAGCCATAACAGAGGGGAGGCAGCCATGCCTCAAGGGCTGCTGCCCCCTGCCTGTCGCTCCTGTCAGCACCCCCTTAGCCTGCCCACCCAACTCTCCACTTAGCCCCTGCCAGACCCAAACCCCAGTTTAGGAAAAGTTTGGGCTGCCTGCTGGAGAATTCAGCTTTCTAAAGCAGCAGTGGAAAAAACTGTACTGTGAGGCAACCAGGGCCATGGATTTGTATGAACACTCTGCAGAGTCGAAGCCACCTGCTTCTCCTTCTGGAGCCAGGCTCCTGAGGGTGAGGCTCTCATAGATGTGATGGGGACCGTGCCTGAGTCTGACAATCATGCAGAGGAAGAGCCTGAGACTTCCAGAAGGAAGATGACAGAGCAGAAAGCACTGGTGGAGATGACATGAAGAGCAAGGGAACCCTGAGCCTGCCAGGATACCACTCTGCAGAATGGGTCAAGGCTGGCACAGGGGCACACAGCACTCAGGGTTGTCCGTGGTCTGAGGTAGGGAAAACAGTTGCTAAACACACATGTCCATCATTCATCTACCTTCACAACAGTCATGATGTGGCAACCTACTTTGATCTGGATGTTTAGATGACTTTCAATTGCTTCATCCCTTCCCGATTCCAATCACATACAAACCTGATATGTTATGCAGTTACAATGACCAATTTATTTCTATCTCTCCTGATAGTACCATTCCTTGCATGGAGGATGTTTTCTTTATGTCATGGGACACCCTGCTTTTCTGCAATAAAATAACCATGAGATCCTGGAGGAGAGGAGACTTTTCCATTGATCTTCACATTCCTTCCTGTGCCTTTTTGAACCTGATAAAGTTAGTACAAAAGAAGATTTTCACACTCTGTGTATGAACCCCTCTGCTGGATGCTCCTCGGCTTGGGCGACGGTGCCACGTATTAAGAATTTTGAGTGGGCCTGTTGGCCTGAGTGGGCCTGTTGGCATAGGTTGGAGACAGGCTCATCAACGGGGGAAGAGAGTGAGTGGGAAAGCCAGGAAGTATTTGACGAGAGCATTTGTAGATAAGGGTCTCATGACAATGCTGAGCTGAAGATGGCAAGGAGCTGGCAGCACCCACAGCGTGGGAGGCAGCTGATTGCACAGAGCTAGCCCTGATGTGCATTTTCCGGGGCCCTGCAGTCTGATCTGGAGCATACATTACAAGAAGATGCTGGACTGCCTCATTCATTTAAAGGGCACTGATATGGGAGTCCACATATTCCTGGGAATTCCACTTCCTAATCCTCCATTAGGTCTGCCATGGTGTGTGCCCTCTTTGGCACCAGAACCCAGAAGTGAGAGAAGGGATGAGACCTCCCACCATGCCATGTCAGCTTTCCTGGAGCTAAGTCGGCCCTAGAGTGGGGTGAAGTTCTGATTCCGGGCCGGTTTGCAGTGGTTCCCTAATCTAACTCCACACACAGTGATCCTCCACGTTGGAGGTATTCTAACAGTAAACATGCTGGAGAGGGTGGAAGAGCTGGTCAGGCTCATGGGTTTCCCAGAAAGTATCACCATGTTATTTAGAAAAAAGCATACACATTTGTCCCCAGATTTAGGTTATTCCAAGTGTTCTCTTCTACCAGAGCAAGTATATCAGTGAGCGATTTCCAATGTTTTGTGAACTTGTAGGAGACTCAAATCGAGAAGTAGATAATGTAGATCCTTAAGGAGGCCCACATTCATACAGTTTTGAAGACCCTGTCCTCCATGATTCCTATTCCCACACCAGCACACAGTGCCATTGACCAAAGTACCAGTGTAGCATTTTATAATTAGAGAGGTGAGGTTCAATGAGGTTCGGGACTTTGGAACAGGGACACCCTGTTCATCTGTGCAAAACTCACCTCCATTTATCCATGCGGCATCTGTGTGGGTGCTTCTTCTTTTCCAACATGAATGGGGACAGGGATCATTGGTGAATGTCAGTAGTTGCAGTCAATGGTTCTAGAAATACCTGGGTGAGCATATCTCAGTTACAGAAGGAGTGGAATCCAAGGCCCTTGACAACCTAGAGGATTCTATGCAACTCTGAGTTTCATCCCAGGTTCTCTTGCACTTGTGGCCTGTGCCTCAGTTTATAGACATTTTAGACAAGGATCTTGCAAGAATGGGGCATGAATAACAGTGAAGTGTAAGTGTGGTTTGGAATAAATCAGAACTCAGGGTGTGGTTTTGACCACAGCACAGGCCCTGGGATAACATTCTGCTATGATGACCGGGTGTCTGCCAAATCTTGATGGCATGAAAGCAGAGGGTCTGAATATTTTGAATTTGACCCTACCTCCAACCCTCATGTCTAAGGACTGTTTGTGCCTGAAGATCTACATGAATTCCGATGTCAGTGAATGTTTTAGCCTACCTGAGAGTACTAGACTTGGTCAGTTGGGGTTAGAAGGAAATTTGTTCTATAAGATTAGAAGGTAACTGGGATGTAGTTCAGTGGTATAACTGTTGTCCAATATGCATGAGGTACTGAACTGAAGCTCAGTCCAAGCAACCCCAGAATGAGGGAGACAGAGGAATCAGGAGCATGAAAGGACGTGGAGGAGGAGAAGTAATAGAAGAATGTACCCTTTCTCTGCTGCTGCTGTCTCCTGTATTGAAGCCTGGATAACCAGAGCCCTCCCTACCCCAAATAGATGTTGTCTGATGCATTTGATGAACTGTTATTGAAGAGTAGGATGATCAAGAACATAGACTCTCAAAACTTAGCTTTAGGAGATGTTGGTAGATGTCATTTTCCTGAATGCTGCACTCCAAACAGAATGGAAACATTTATATCTGAGATGTGACTGCCTGGGAGCCCTTCAGAGCTGTGAGGTGTTGTGGTATCCACACTTACAACTTCATAGGGTCTGTCATACCAGACATGCCTTATCTCTATAGGTCTTTATGGCTAATATAGAAGATAGAAAATATAGTGAAGAGTGATATTAGATAAATTACTAAGATCCTGAGGGCCATGCATTTAGTAAGATCATCTATATTATGAATCTAATTAAAAAGAGGAGTCACAATACATGTGCCCATTTGAGCCATGATGAGTAAAGATCATTAGGGACTCTACTTACATGTACCTAAAGCAGTGCAGGAGTCTTGCATTTTTAAAAGGACCTTAAGGAGGCTTCCAGAGTTTCAGAGGAGTAGCCTTTTCCTTTGGATTTTTTTTGTCAAACAGTTCAGTTGGGGCTGGCTTTATCCTCAAAAGCAAACCCAGCTTCTTCACCTCTTGAGGTGTAAAGCTGCTCTTTTTGCCTATCAGCCATTTGACTTTCCAAAGAAACTTCAAACATATATCTTTGGTAATGAATTCATTGCCATATTCATTTGGCAATCAATGAGAGTGCTCTGCTTATGAAGATAGACTGCCTCTAGGAGTTGCAGAATTTCCTGGTTGTGTTTCATACATGATTTTCCCATAATCAAGCCTGACTAAGGGCTTTGAGCTCTAGTTTTGGAGCAGAACTCGCTGGGGGAAAGATTTTGTCCTTAATTACTTGTTGTGAGTTCACAATTACAGGATCTGCCATTGGATGTCCTTTGTAGAAAAACTATTCCTATCAGTGAACCATGCCTCCCCAGAGCCCTGGAGGGGCAGGTGACTGGTGTCCGACCTGATTAGATAGGCCTAGGAAATCAACTCTTTAGAATAGCTAACGTCTGAGCCCATAGGCACCAGTGACGCCGGGTTAATTGTCATGCAAGTCTTCATGGTAACCTCAGGGATGTCCAGAATCATGGCCATATTTTATTTATCAGGATCCACATTTTAGGTAGCTAGTTCAGGGAGTTTTGGTGTAGTTTCAAGCAATAAAATTCACTTTGGCCTTTGCTGCAACTGGAGAATTGTTCCCAACTTTTGTAGTAAATCTCTTGCTAGTAAAATTGTATGAAGTTAAAATTGTATGATGTCATGATGGAGCATTTGATTTTCTTTTTAAAAAAAAATTTTTTAAATTTATTTAAAGAAAGACTAAACAAAACAGAAAATAGGTAGAAATAATACATATGGTCAGAGAAAAAAATAAACAGTAAGAAATCACTAGTTGATGTTTACATGTTGTCATTTTACAAATAGTTGTTCAAGATACAAAAATGGAGCGTGTAAAGTGGGAATTCAAACAGTGAGACTGCAAACAGTTCTGTTCAATTGTCCAACAAAAACTTAGTAACATGATTGTCAATCCTATACGCGTAAACATACATGCAGTTACCCATATCTTCATTTATGTTTAGATTAAACAAACTAAAGCAGGTTAAAATCATTCTGAACAAAGAATAATAGTATTGCTGGACTTCATATCATGACACTCCATGATCAGCACTGGGTGCTGTAGTGTCTTTTTTTAAAATTTAATTTAAAGAAAGACTAAACAAAACAGAAAATGGGTAGAAATAATACATAATTTCAAAGAGAAAAATAAACAGTAAGAAATCACTAGTTGATGATTACAGATTATCTTCTTACAAATAGTTATTCATGATACTAAAGTGAAGCATATAAAGTGGGGATTCAAAGAGTGAGATTGCAACAATCCAATAGTTGGATTCAACTATCCAACAAAAACTTAGAAATATGGTTATCAATCCTGTACACTTAAACATACCTGCAGTTATCCATATCTTCAATTATGTTGAGATGGAATAAACCCAAGCAGGCTAATATCACTCTGAACAAAGAATAATACTATTGCTGTGTTTCACATTATGACACTTCAGAATCCACACTGAGTATTTTAGTGTCTCTTTTTCTTCAAAGTATCTGTTCATTTCATCATGTGTCATAAGATCAGTTCTCATAAACTGTTTATAGATTCTACACATGCATGAGTCTTAACATGTATTTCTATCCTTTCTATATTAGAGGTAGAAACAAAAAAAAAGCAAGACAAAACAAAATATATTCCTATAAACACATGAGACAAAAAACCATGTAGGATTGTTGTACAAAGAGTTCTACCATGGTTCCTGTGTTGTCTCTTGTTATTTCCAATAGAATTGGCTATATCATCAGACATAGTATAATTGAATATATCAGTACATACAGTATTAATAAAACCACAACTTTGTATGTAGTATAGAACTTCAAAAACTGGCAGTTATCAAACCAGAATGTGTATTGTAGAGTCTTGTCAAATTCAGTGTAGTTGCCTATACTCTCAGACTTGATACTATCAATCATATCAGTTTTGAATAAAATCTTCTCTGCCTCATTTCTGTTATGCTCTTTTTTTGCCATCTGTTGTCTGCTTATCTTCTTCATTCTGTTTTCTGCTCCATTCATTGAGGCCTTTCTGCCACTGTTCCTGGAATCCTAGTACTTTTCTCTCTCTCTCTCTCTCTAGAATGCCCTGCAGTATTCTCTGTAGAGTTGGATTGGTGGTTGTGAATTTCCCAAGCTCCTCTTTGTCTTGGAAGCATCTTGTTTCTCCATTAATCTCAAGAGGCAGTTTAGCAGGGTATATCAATCTGGGATGGAGGTTATTTTCTTTCAGGGCTTGGAATATTTCGGTCCAGGCTCTTCTTGACTTGATGGTTTGTGTCGAGAAGTCTGCCGTTATTCTGATGGGCCTTCCTTTATAGGTTATCTGTTTCTTGTCTCTAACAGGTTTTAATATTCTGTTCTTATATTGAATTTCTGGGATGTTGATTATTATATGCCTGGGTGTGGCTCTGTTTTGGTTGTAAGTGGCTGAAGTTCTGTATGCCTCATATATCAGAATATCATTTCCTTTTCCTATGTTTGGGAAGTTTTCCTTAATTATTTCTGTGAATAACCTTTGTATTTCCTCTGTGCCCCTGCTTCTTCATTCACATTCTTTATTCTCAAGTTATAGATCCTTTTGTCATCTTCTAGCCTTTGTATTGCTACTGCTTGTTTCCTTGTTATTTTAGTTCTTTTTTAAAATTTTTATTTAAAAGGAAAAAGAGAAAAAAAACAAAACAAAGCAGTGTAAGGGTACAAGTAATACAGAACTACAAAAAAAAAAAAACAATAAGAAATCACCAGTTAATAGATTACACATTATCATCTTAGAGATAGTTGCTCAAGTCACAGTATCAAAGCATACAAAGTGAACATTCAAACAGAGAGACTGCAAACAGTTGTGTTCAATGATCCAACCAAAAACATTAATATGGTCAGCTACTTAACACCCCTAAACACACTTGCAGTCGTATCCTTTAGAGCACTTTTTTTCCCTCTCTTTTCCTTGTTATTTTAAAAAAGTTTTCCCTTTCATACTCCCACATTGCAAAACTGTCCTCCAGTTTGGATAATCTATCCTTAGTTTCTTTCAAGTTGATTTGCCATCTTTCCATAGAGTTTTAATTTCCTGGTAATCTCTTTGAATCTGCTTCATGTATTCTACATTTTGTTTATATTCTTCATCAAATGGTTCTCTCCTTTGTTTGAGTTCCTCCCTTCTGTCTGTGTCTGCTTGAGGGGTGCTTAGCATCTCTTTTATTAATCTTCTTATATCTTGCTTTATTTGGCTAAATATTTCCCTTTTGAACTCATCTATGCGGTCCCGAATATATCTCTTTATGTCCACTGGTGCTGTGTCTGATATTGCATGTTTGCTGTTCTCATTCTCCTTTGTATTTATCTGTCCTGGGTCAATGTTCCCAGGGTTGGGATCTGCTAACTTTTTTTTTGTTGCTTCCTCTTCTCATCTTTTTTGTTTCTTCCAGGAGGCCCCAGTTTCTTTCTTTGTTGGTTACAATTCTTCTGAAGTGTGCTGGCTAGATGACCCTTCCCACTGCCGTGTGCTAGTGAGTTGCAGACAGGGACAGCGTATGCTGGCCCCTCCTCTCCAGATCAGTCAAGCTGCTGTGGCCTGCACTGTATTACTTTGCACCACCTCCCCTCCAGGTCAAACTTCCGAGACTTCACTGGGTTATTGTGGTTAGTGTATGCCACTGCTGCAGGGATTTGACCTCGGATAACTTATTGGGTCTCAGCCAGGTTGCATGACTGAGGCCAAGCTCACGCCACCAATCCCATTTGGGAAGGGAACAATTGACTGAAGTCACTGCTGCCCCTAGTACTTGCCAGTCCTGCCTAGTCCTAGAATGTCATCTGCTGGAGTCCTCCTATTTATGGATGGCACCACTCCTGTCACTCACCACAGGTCAATGCAGGCTCCCCACTAGCTCAGCTCTCCATTCATCTGGCCAACCCCCAAATGCAATGTAACTGCGCCTCCGGTGAGTCGAAGTGGTGGGACCTCAGGTGGCTCAGCAAGTGGCCCACTGTAGCAGAAATAGTGAACCTTTAGCTGTTCTAATAATAGCACTGGGACTGTATGTTTGGTTGATTCTTCTCACCTTAATTTCTTCTTGGGACGGGAGAATTCATCTCCCTCTGTTTGGAGCTCCCCACTCTGTATTATGTTGAATTTTAAGTTGTCTATATCAGGAAGCCTCTGTAGCCAGCTGTTATCTATCCCCCATCTTTGTCCCTCTCCTGAGCACTTGATTTTCAAACTGGCACGTCATAGGAGGAATAAGGAAGCTTCAGCTGGAGGTCTCCTGGCCCCTATGTATAACTGTATGTCTGGAAAAGAACCTTTCACAGAAGAGGTGAGAGTAAGTGACTGTTGTATGTATGAGAAACTGGAATTTTTATCCACAGTATTCTTCGTCACTTGGGGCTCTTTGAGGCAAAAATGGGCAGAGGCATTGCCAAGTGCCCTAGGCCCCTTCAGTTCCTCTTATGAGAGCAGGAGATAGGGGTTTTGGCTGGCCCTGTCTCATCTCTCAAAGAGGAGACAGTTCAATCCTTCAGTGTCATGAGTCAGGGACATCAGCCACTTGACACATGCAGCAGTGTCGAGCGGTGACCTGGTATAGTTGTACACACAATGTCCAGTTTCCTTGCATTTAGAACAAGAACTTTTTCCCTGACTGGCCTTGGATTTTCTCCTTGGATGTCTTGTATGTGGTTAAAGCACTGCCTACTGTGGCAGCCGTTATTTTGCTCTGCCTTTTTTTTTTTTTTCATAGTCCTCCTTTCATCCCCATCTAGATCCCAATTGTTGAACCCAAAAATGACTGTGCCCTGCCTATGACTATATGGCTTAAGGATGGTCCTTGAGTTTGCAGTCCTCCAACATGTCTGAGTATGTTAATCTATTTAAATACTGCCCCAAAATGTGTCCCCACAGCAATCAAATTGGTGGTAGGCCAAAGGCCAAAGCCAGTCATAACCTCCAAGGAAAATCATGACAGAGAGAGATGTCCTGTTGCTGCCCATAGGTCATCAACCAGAGGATGTATTCCCAAAGATATGAGTGAGTTTTGATGTGGGGCTCTCAATAGTTCAGAGAGAGAGAGAGAGAGAGAGAGAGAGAGAGAGAGAGAGAGAGAGAATGTTACAAGTGATCCTAGAATGAGGAATGACTCACCTGTGAGAAGCAGAGTGGACTGGTGTTTGCTGACAACAGGGGACAAAAAGCAAGCTAAACTCTAGGTCTTGGGACCTGCATGTCTTGCAAAACTGTCTTTTGCCCAGCAGAGCCTGAAATGGTCTATTCTTTGGCAGGAGGAGCTCAAACAGGAAGCACCCCCAGTAGCTGCACACCTCAACCAATCTAAGCAGGGGCACTAAAATGATAGTTTTGTTGTTGTTGAGAGACAAAGACAGAGATAAGAAAAGCCTTTATTGTCTGCAGTTTGGGAAGGCTACTGGAGAATGTTTTTGGATCCCCTTACTCTGTCAGTTTTTATTAGTTTTGCACGAGAGAGACAATGTGATATTTACTAATGTGAGTCTTGTTTATTTTACTAATGAGAGTATTCTCAAGTTGTCTCCATTAACCTATAAATGCCTCAAGATCATCCTTTTTATAGCTGAGTAGTATTCCACTGTATAAAATACCACATTATTTTCATGCACTCTCTGGTTGATGGGCATTTTGGTTGTTTCCAAGATTTAGCTATCACAAATTGTGCTGCTATGAACATGGGTGCACATATATCACTGTGATATGACCTTTTCAATTTTTCTGGGAAAATATCCAGGAGGGAAATAGCTAGATTGAATGGAACTTCCCATCCTAGTTTTTTGAGGAACCTCACACTGATTTCCACAGTGGCTGCACCAGTCTGTACTCCCACCAACAGTGGAGCTGTGTTCCTTTTTTCCCTGCAGCCTCACCAACATTTGTTATCAGTTGTTTTGTTGATGGCAGCCATTCTTTCTGGGGTGAGATGAAATCTCAATGTTGTTTTAATTTGCATTTCTTGAATGACCAGTGATGGTAAACATTTCTTCATATATTTATTTGCCATTTGCATATCTTCATCTAAGAACTGTGTGTTCATCTCCGATGCCCATTTTTGGAGAGGGTCTTTAAATTTGGGAGCTTGATGTTTTTCAGTTCTTTATATGCTCTGGATATAAGTCCTTTGTCTGAGGGATTATTGGCTAAAATTCTTTCCCATTCTGCGGGTTTTCTTTTCACTTTGTTGGTGATTTCTTTTGAAGTGCAAAAACTTTTTAGTAATATGAGATCCTAGTTGTTGATTCTTTGAAGTATTTTTGGTGCCATTTGCATTTTATTCATGAATTCTCTGCCTACCCCTATGTCCCCAAGATTTCTACCTACCTTGTCCTCTAGTAGATTTAGTGTTTCTCTTTTAATATTTAGATCCTTGATCCATTTTGATTTTAGTTTTGTGTATGGTGATAGGCATGGGTCTATTTCCAGTCTTCAACATGTGGAAAGCCAGTTTATCCAACACCATTTATTAAAGAGGCTATCTTTTGTCCAGTGAATGTATTTAGCCCCTTTGCCAAATATAAGGTGGCTGAGTGTCTTTATAGTAGTATTTTCATCTTCCAATGTGTTCCATTGATCCTCAGGTCTGTTTCTTTGCCAGTACCTTGCTGACTTTATTACTGTGGCTTTGTAGTATAGTTTCAAGTCAGGAATTGAGATGCCTCCTGTCTTGCCTTTGTTGCCCAGAATCACCTTTGCTATTCTACATTTCTTCTGTTTCCAGATGAATTTTAGGAATATTTTCTGCAGATCTGTAAGGTATGTTAATGGTATTTTGATTGGGATTGCATTGAATCTGTATAGCAGTTTTGGGAGTATGACCATTCTCACAATGTTGGTTCTTCCTAACCAAAGGCAAGGAATACCTTTCCATTTTCTAATATCCTCTTCCATATCCTTTTTTAGAGTAGTATAATTTTCAGCATATAGGTCTTTTACACTCTTGGTTAAGTTGACTCCTGTATTAGTTACTTTTTACTTGTCACTGAGACAAAATACCTGAAGCCCAAAGTTGGGAAAGGAAAGGTTTATTTCTTACAGTTTTTGGAGGTTTCAGTCCACACTCAGTTGGCTCCAAGACAGGCGGGCATGGCTGGACCGCAGTTCATGGCAGCCACCGACAGCAAGCTCGAACCAGCAAAAAGAGCAAGACACACCTTCTTCCTGCCATTACATCACATCCTGGCTCCACCCCTCTGTGGGTGGAGCACTGACACCATCAATCCAAGCACTATACAATGAACGAATAACAAATACACAATTCAAACTCATGAGGCCTGGGGGACACAAACATAAACCATGACAATTCCTAAGTATTTCATTTTTTAGATGCTATCGTGAAAGGCGATATTCCCGTAAGTTCTCTTTCATGGAGATTTTTGTTTGTGTACAGGAATGCTATTGATTTTTGAGTGTTGACTTTGTATCCAGCTATAATGCTGGATTTAACCCTAACCCAAGCATCACTATCTGAAATCTAATGTTATATTACAAAGCTCTTAGAATAAAAACAGCACGGTACTGCCAAAAAACCAGACCTGTAGATCAATGAAACAATAGAAGATGCAGAAACAATTCCAAGCACACTCGCTTACCTTAACTTTGGCAAAGAGGGCAAACACTTCCATTGTAAGATATCTTTTTTTTTTTGTCTTTTTCCTTTTTATCGGTACCGGGGATCGAACTCACGACTGCCTTTTTGCAAGGCAGGCGCTGATGCCGCTGAGCTAAATCCCCAGCCCCATAAGATATCCTTTTGTAAATGGTGCTGGGAAAAATGTATTTCCACATGCCAAAGATCAAACCTAGTTCCATATTGCTCATCATGTGCCAAAGTAAAATCAAAATGGAACAAGATCTAAATATTAAAGCAGAAGCACTGAATCTGCTGGAAGTTAAAATAGAGAAAACTCTGATAGACACAGGAGTAGGCAAATTTTGTTAAGAAACAAAATCCAGATTGCACAGGAAAAATTACAAAGAATCAACCACGGAAATTGCATACAATTTAAAAAGCTTGTACAAGCAGAGAAAAATATCAATAGAGTAAAGAAATAGGCCAGAGAAAAAGAAAGAATGTTTACTAGCTACAAAGGACTAATATATCAAGTCTATGAAGAAGTAAAAATTTAAGATCCCCCTCATTTAAAAACCCAATCCAAAAATGGGATTCCGAAATGAATAGACACTTCTTAGATGAATGAAAAAAGTTCTGCAGCATTAATCATTCTAAAAATGCAAATTAAAACCAAGCTAGGATTCCATCTTACTCCAGAAAGAATGATCACCACCTCGAAATCAAACAATTAAAAGGCTGGCAAGGCTATGGAGAAAAGGAGCCCTTGTCCATCGTTGTTGGAAGTGTAAACTAGTACAATTCATCCAAAAATTAAAGCTAGATGTTCCATTTGACTCAGTTTTTCCCCTTTGAAATATCTTTCTGAAAGAGATAAAAGCATCATCTCAGTGAAATATGCATACTCATATTTAGAGAAACACAATGTATAATAGCTAAATGGTGAAAGCAGCCCATATGCCAATCAACAAATAAGTGCATAAAGGAAGTGTGGTGTTTATTATGCAGTAAAAATATACACTTGAAACTTTTTAGGAAAAAGTTTGCAAATGAGACTATCACTTTAAGTGAAATAAATCAGACAGACAAGTTTAAATGTTGAATTGTTTCTCTTGTGTGAGAAACTTAAAGCATAACTAAAAAGCAAAATGCAGGATAGATATTGGGAAGTAGGAAGAGGATGTCTGACTGGGAAAGGGAAGAAGAGAGGGAAGAGGCTGAATCAAAGGAAGAAAAACAGTGAAAAGGAGAATGCAAGGAACACTGCAAATACACGGCATGTAAGAGGCCCTGAGTTTGATTCCTGATGAACACTCCCAGAAGATGCAAATAAAGCTGTGATAAATGGGGGGAGGAAGAAAGCATGAATGGAGTGGAAGAGAATTAAAAGAAAAACCAAAAAGACATATTAAATATAAGTACAAAATGATGAATATGCTCATTATGAAGGGCGAATATATTCTAATACAAAAATGATTTTAATGGTTCAGGCTGAAGGGAGATGGTCATGCCTTGCATGCTGGCCACTGGCTCTAGATAACCTCTGCCCAATCAGTGCTTCTCCTGCAGTAACCACCTGGCCTGGCCCACCAGATGCTCCGCCTCCTCCCTGCTGGGTTCAAACTCCACCATGGGCAGGACTCCTTTCTTAGGCTTCTTGTGAGTGAATGCAGCCTCCAGCAATAAAGAAAACCCAGGCAACCTGATGATGCAGCTGGACCACCTTCTTACCCTGCTCAGCACTATAGCCTCTGGGCTCTTACTTCTCCATCCAGGCCAAGGTGAGGCTCTTACAGAAGATGCCAAGTACTGCAGTAACAGACACTGAGAACACAGAGTGGGAGGGAATGAGGTGGGAGAGAAGTGCCTGGGAGGGAGGTGTTGGTGGAGATGGCAGATGCCAGAGTGGCAGGTGGGCTCACAAAAGGCCCCAAACCAAGGCCTCAAGATGGGCTCTGGAAGTGTAGCGAAGATCAGGATTACCTAGGGACACCAAACACCAAAGAGAAGTCCAATCTGAGGATGGCTAAGGAACATACGTGGCAGGTGGGAAGCATGATGGTTTTGGAGATGGGTGGGATTCAGGACATTTCCAGTGTGTGTGTGTGTGTGTGTGTGTGTGCGCGCGCGAACGTGCGAGCTTATGTGAACCGTGATTCAACACTGGCTGTGGTTATGGCTGTGGCTGTGGCTATACCTGCTCCTGGCCCTCGCATGTAACAATAATGAATGCAGTAACTTTTCACTGCCATTTGTCTCTGAGTGTGACATCCTCTTAGCAAGAAAAATGCTCTACCATTCTACAACTCAAACTAACAGATTTCAAGGGACAGAGAAGCCCTTGGGCATTCCATGCCAAAGCTGAGCTGAGATGTTCCTGAGTTCCTTCACCCTGTGCTCCTGATATGGGGCAAAAACATCAATTGGCTGCCAGGGCAAAGGTGGTCTGATCTATCAGAGTCAGGTAGTCTTAGGCCCCTTATCAGAAGCTGATGTTGGGAGGGATCTGTGTGCAGAATGTGTTTTTAGCCTTTGACCATCTGACCCAAAGACTCCTGGTGTGGGATCTGACGATCTCTCCCACCCTTTCCCAATGTGACCTGCTCCAAAGGAATCCTCAGTACCTCACCCAGATGATCACTCTGCCCAGCTTCCTCCCTTACCATCTGTGACCCTGCCTTTGGAAGATACTAGCGATTCTAGGCAAGAAGATCTGCCCCATCTCACCCATAGCTTCTTTTTACATCTTTGACTGGGATTTATGTTCATTCAGTATCAATGAGCAGCCATAAGAGAGTGCTGGGCTGGGGCCCACTCTTATCTGTCTCATTTAAACGTTGGCTCTCAACAGGACCATTGAGGTTGTGATGTCTTCCACATTGTGTCCAAGACTGCCTAAGTATACTGATGTACACTTCTTGGTTTCCACCTAAATGGTCACCACTTCTGCCCTTCTTGGCTTTGGGTTTCTCCTTTCCTGAAGTGGGGGAACCTCACACCACTACCAGAAACATTGTCCTCTTCCAGGATGCAGCGTTGCAGATGTACTCTGTCTCCCAGCAGGCACATTGCACTAGGCTTTATCTTGTGCTCAACATGCACCAGGCATCAGTGTGTGGTGGCCACAGAGCATTCAATGTGTCCGTTGGCAAGGCATCATGTGTAAGCTGGCAGAGAAGTGCCTCTTTAGATGAGGAACAATGGGCTAAACCGGCCTGGTATGGCCTGTGAGTGGCTGCTTGCTGTTCCCATCTGCATCAAGATCATTAGACTTGGCTCAAATGGATCTGATGGGATAAGGGAGTATTTCCTTCCCATGAAGTTTTGGGGTGTTAAGCTCTTTCATATGAAATATGGCTAAGATGTGCCACATTCTGCAGAGCAAGAAACTGTGACAGCAGCAGGTTGGGACCAAGGTGGTTCCATCTTCGGGGAAGATAAATGTAAGGTGTGTTGGCCTGACTGGCTATCTCCCTGCACCCTGAGAACCCAAAATGATCAGTGGAGACCCACAGATGCAGAGCCCTGGTCTGAGGTTCAGAAGGATAACAAACACTATGTACACATCATCCACGTTTAACTACTATCAGAGCATGGTCACCTTCTTAACCTTAAATGTGCTCTTTCATTTTTCAGTGGTGTCCAGGCAAGTTAACCAGTCTTGGAGACACAAATGGCCCCATAGCTGATTTGAAGAACCATTAGGTCCCTTCACCCATGCACATAAGCTGGGGCCAAGACATGATCAGCTGCAAGGCAAAGATGATGTGCTCTATTCTGGCCATGGACTCTCAGAACACTTCCCAGGAGTTGATGTTAGGAGAGCTCCATGTGAAGGGTGTGTCTGCAGCCTTTGACCGTCTCACCAGAAGGCTCCAGGTGTGGGAGAGTCTAAAGATCTCCCCCACCTTTCACCAGTGCAATCTGACCAGGATGGGTGCACTGTTTCTCCCCTTTGGCACCCCAGGCCAGGCTTTCTTTCCTTCCTTCTCCTGGCACAAGGACTTCTAGGCAGGAGGATCTGCCCAAAATCACTGATCATTTCCATTTCAATAGTGTTTGGCTTAGACTTTGGTCAGTATTACTGAGGATCCACAAGAGGGTCCAGAAATGCCCAGGTACATCCCATATAAGCATGGGTCTTTAAAGGGACCATGAAGGTTACAGGGTCTTCCATTCTGGGCCCAGGGCTCTGCCTAAGAATAGATGTGGGCACATCTCCTTGCTTTTCACCAAAAAGGTCACAAACTCTGCTCTTTCGGTCCTGGGTTTTTCCCCTGCTGACGTGGACACATAACACTACTCCAAGGGAGGGATTTCTCTTCCTCAATGAGGCATTGTGGAGGTGCCTATGTTTCCAACAGGCACACTGC
This sequence comes from Cavia porcellus, assembly GCF_034190915.1. NCBI lineage: Eukaryota > Metazoa > Chordata > Mammalia > Rodentia > Caviidae > Cavia > Cavia porcellus. The sequence continues at coordinate 99,196,032 of NW_026947487.1, forward strand.
AAAAGGTTTGTCCTGTGCTGTAACAAACATCAAGCATCAGTGGTGGTGGTCAGAGATCACCAAGGATCAGAGCCTTTGGTCCATTATCTGGACAGAGATGCCAGCTGACAAAGCATCAGTTGTAGACAGGGAGAAGAGCATCCCTTAAATGGGAAAATGTTTTGTCTGGTCCCTGTGACTAGCTGCTGCCCTGTCTACATCTGCACAAGTTGCCATCAGATGTGCTGACCCATGGGGACCAGACAGAGGGGGAAGCTTTAGCTCCCCAGGAGGTTTGTCATGTTTAAAGTTTTCTTCAGAAATTTCATCCATGTCTGACACATTTTGCAGAGGTAAATGTGAACCAGCAGGAGGGTGTAGCAAGCAGGTGGCAGCTGATGGAAAGGACAACAACAGGGGAACCCTGGGGAACTGATGGACATCATATTATACTCTGAGGCACAGAGAAATTCTGGGCTCAGCAGACACCTGGCACTTGTCTCCTGTGGAGAGCAAGAAACATTATCTAACACCATAGGCCAGTCCTCTATTTTAAATCAGGACTATGACAGCTGGGTTCTATCTCAGTCCTTCTGTGAAAGTGTGGGAGGAGCTGACTGAGAAGACCCAACACTGATGTGCATTTCTCTGCCCACAGCCCAGGACTCTGCCAGCCCCATCCGGACCACACATACAGGACAGGTCCAGGGCAGACTCCTGCATGTGAATGATAGCAACGTGGGAGTCTACATCTTCCTGGGAATTCCCTTTGCAAAGCCACCTGTAGGACTGCTGCGCTTTGCACCTCCAGAGTCCCCAGAACCCTGGAATGGTGTAAGGAATGGAACTTCCTATCCTGCCAGGTAATTCATCTGTGGATCTGGGGAACTCTGGCCCTGGGGGAAGCTCAGGAGGTCTGAGCACATGGCCCGCCTCCAGTGAGTGCTATATCTAAACCCCATTTAATCTGCATTGTGGAGCTTCCCAAATGAGTGTGTGTGGTTTAAAAGGGTGAAGAAATGTTGACAGATCCTGGCTGAGGGGATGAACATTAACGTAGGTCTAAAAAATGAGTTAGACACATGGCTCTGCTCAGATTTGCATGATGCATAGTGGTCTGTGCCATAAGATGAGGAGATTGTGGGCCTGGCTTGAGTTGGCTCCATGAACTCTGTAGCAACTTTGACTAATGCATCAGATGCTATAGAGGTTTGAGTGGGGGCTCCAGTAATGATTATTAGAGCATCTACCATCCAGATTCACTGTGCCTGTTGGGAGGTCCACATGCCCTTCTCCCAGGAACAATTTTGTGTTGTTTCAAGTGGAGACTCTGTGGAAGGTGTGTTTCCCTATCTGTGTTGTTTGGGCAGTACACACTACCACTCTTCTTTGGAAACGCACTCTGTATTCCCATGTACAGCACCTATGTGGGAGATCTTTGCCTATTCTAGAATCACACAGCTATAGGGAAAAAAGGCAAATATCAACAGCTACAGTCAATCCCCTTGGAGATACCTAATAGTGATGATTTTCCATCCTCAGGAGAACTAGATTCCAAGGAGCTCATCAACCTGGGGAACTCCTTTGAAATATCAGTTTCATCATGACAATCCTTCCTGAGGCCTATGTCTTAAAGAACAGGGACTTGAAAGAAGGATCATGTATGTCAGGGTGTACCAGGCAGTGTTTACTGGAGAAATAGACGTAGCAGAATATACAGAAATGTAAAAGAAATTACACGATTGGTTTACAATGGTCAGCCACAGAGTTGGGTGAGGAAGAGTCCAGAGGGTGTGTATACCCTGGAGAATAAATGTTTCAGCAGTCCAAAGTCTGGAGTCCACTGTAGTGTCCTGTGCAAGTTCATATCAGGAGGTCAAGGGTCTATAATAGGAAGCCAAAGAATCTGTTCTGGAAGGCTGAAGGAGGTGAGGTAAAAACCATAGCCTGCTCTAGAGGCTGGGAGATGACATCCAAGCTGAAGGTGAAGACTGGAGCCTCCTTTGAAGAACAGAAATGAGTCTATCCTTCCTCATTTCCCCTTTATACCATCCTGGCAATGATCCACCCTAGGGTGGATTCTCTCCACATAGGGTGTAGAACTGCTGAACTGACTTAGTTAAGCTTTTAAACTTCTCAAGTGGACAAAATCAACCATTACACTGGGCATCAGGGAAAAGAGGATATTGACAGTAGATAGCAGCAAATCAGCTCTAGAGTTTGGTTCTGGTCACTGCATATTCTCTGAACTATTCGTTTTCCTTTTTGACCAGGTGTCTTCAAAATGATATAATGAATGCAGGAGCTCTGATGCTGTTCACTCAGAACCTGCCTCCCATCCCAATATCCGAGGACTGCTTGTACCTCAACATCTACACACCTGCCTATGCCAGTGAGGGTTCTAATCTGCCAGTGAGTGTCAAACCATGCAGAGCTCCTGGGTGGTCAGACATTTTTTCTCTGAGAGCAGAAGTGAGGATGTATTCAATGGTGCACCATTTATCCAGCAACTGCAAGGCTCCAAGTCCAAACTCCCAACCCTACAAACACTCCAGGAGAAAAAGATTAGAAGGAGGAGGATCAGCTTGGGCTCTGCTACAGTGTAGAGAAGGCTGGTTAACAGCCTTTCTCTGTGGGTTCCAAGAAGGCCTTCTCACCCATGCTGGGAGACTGACCACTGGGTAGTGAACCATGGACCCCTAGCTGATGCCAGAAAGCACAGATTTGTGTCCACAAGAGATCTTTTTTATGCCCAAGAGTTGTAGCTTGATATCCCTCAACACTTCTGCCATTGTGTATATGCCATGCCAGTTTGGTTAGATAACACTTTTGATTAATATTTTCAGTTGGAAAAGTCAGAGGAAGATCATTTTCTTTCTATTTTGGAGCAGACTGAAAGTAATAGACAGAAGACTTGCCTTTGTGAGATAAATGGTAAAGTCTGAGAATCCTGATCTAATGAACTGAAGCTAGCACCATAACCCTTTGCCCAGATGATGAAGCTCTATCAGGCCAAAGTCTGTGTGGGTAGCTACAGGGAATCAAAGCAATGGACAGTCTGTGGGTAAGTGACATGAATGTGAGCTGGGTGAGAACAATATGGCGTGTGTCTTTATTTCTCCAGGTGATGGTATGGATACACGGAGGTGCATTAATTGGAGGTTCAGCTTCCGAGTTTGATGGATCCAAACTGGTTGCTTCTGAGGACGTGATAGTTGTCACTATCCAGTACCGTCTGGGTGTCCTAGGCTTCTTCAGGTGAGCCTGAGTTTGACTTAGGAAATGGGAAGTGAGCAGAGCCAGGACTTGGATGTAAGCATTGTCCTTGATAATTCTCAGCACTGGAGACCAGCATGCCACTGGCAACTGGGGCTACCTGGACCAAGTGGCCGCCCTACGCTGGGTACAACAGAATATCTTCCACTTTGGAGGTAACCCTGACCATGTCACCATTTTTGGCCAGTCTGCTGGTGGCACAAGTGTGTCTTCCCTCGTCGTGTCCCCATTGTCCCAAGGACTGTTTCGTGGTGCCATCATGGAGAGTGGGACAGCTGTAGCACCCGGCCTGTTCACCAACTCCTCTAAGGCTGTCACTGAGGTGAGTTGCTCAAAAACCCCAGCCTCTCCCTTCACCTTCAGAGCTGATGATGCTCTGTCTGTGCAGGGGGCAGAAGGGAAATTAAGGTGCCCTGAGAACTGTTGATTTTCTGGGAATTGGTGAGTTTCCAAGGATCAGAATCCACACACCTCTGCCTCAGAGAGGCTGGGTACATTCTGTGACTGAGAAAACCCCAAGCCACTCATCACTCTCAAAACCATTTAAGCAAGTAGAATGATCCTTCTAGCTGGGAACTCTAAGAAAAAGAGAAACTGGAACAATTTCACACCTGCAGACATCTATGTATGATATTCTTGGAAATTTGCAGGGTCATTTGAACTCAACATGTTCCTTGGGCCCCTCTTTCCATGCCAGAGAGTATGAACCAGCTCTCTCTAATCCATTTACAGAAGGTGGCCAACCTGTCTGGCTGTGGGCAGGTAGACTCAGAAACTCTGGTGAGGTGCCTGCGAGGCAAGAGTGAAGACGAAATGCTGGCCATTGCCAAGGTCAGGCTGAGTGTTCTTGGGTTCTGCAGAAGAGGACTGGTCATGGGTAGGAGAGACAACCCCTACTGCTCTGGAATGATTACCTTTTTTGCATGCCTTAGTGTGCTAATGAATCTGATGGGAAATAAGGGCCTTCATCTGTCACACCTAGTGGAGATTATCATGGGGTGGGCATGAGCATTCTAGGGTGAGTTAGCAAAGAGTGCAAGTAACTCAATGAGCATTAGAAACTGTGTAAGATATGACCTAAATCACTGAAATTTAATGCTTCTTCAGACCTTTGAGATCATTGCTGGTGTAGTAGATGGGGTTTTCCTGCCCAGACACCCACAGGAACTGCTCGCCTCTGCTGATTTTCGACCTGTTCCCAGCATCATTGGTATCACTAATGATGAGTATGGCTGGGGTCTCCCCATGGTGAGTTCTCATGTTAGTTTGGGGAGTACAGTTAGGCTGGAACTTCAGATGCAGGCTTATCTGTCACTAGGCCTCATAATTCATCCCTCCTACACCCAGATGCAGTGTTCCCCAGGCCTGCAGGACATGGATAGAGCAACCCTAAAGACTGTTCTGCAGACCATGTCAGCAGAGATGGTGAGGCTCCTGGGTTCCTGTTCCAATGGATATCGCCCCTCTGCTTTCCTCTCCATATAACCACCCCCAAAAGAAAGGCAGAACTATGAATGTCTGTATCTCTGGATGGGGTTACCTCAGAGGTTGACTATATGTTACAATTTTAGTTCTATTTCAAGCCCTGTTGTCCCACCTTGAACTACTGTCCACTCCTGTCCTGAAATCTGCCTAACCTGGCTCTCCATGCTTCTCCTGGTCTAGAATCTGCCTTCTAAGTTTGGAGACTTGGTGATGGAAGAGTACATGGGAGACAACGAGGACCCCCAGACCCTGAAAATCCAGTTCCATGAGATGATTGGGGACTTCATCTTCGTGATGCCTGCACTCCAAATAGCACATTTTCAGCGTGAGTACATCTGTAAATGAGACATGATTGTCATGTATTTGATGTCCCTCGACTAAAAAAATTCTGCTGAAAGTATAAGGATGACTAGTAGAGAATATTAAGGTAATCACATATCAGGGAAGAAAAATTTGACAGGCACAATTGGTGGGAAGTCAACAAAGTATGTTTTGTATATGTATGAAAATGCCAAAATGAAACCTAATAATCCATATAACTAAATGCACTAATAAAAAACATTTCTCATTGCAAGTGTAAGGGACAGATATCTTAATCACAGGACTACAGCAAAAATAAATCTCAACCTGTAATTTGCCAGCTATATGCACTTTCGTGTCTTCTGATAGTGAAGAATGAATTTTGAGGAAAGAAGTTAAGAGTAAGAAATATTTATTGAGAGAAACTTCTGGGAGACATAAGGGGTCCTGAATGTGAGTTGCCACTGAGTTTGTTTGTCAAAGGATACTTTATGCAGCAAAATCTCATCATGAGTAGTTATGGGTCAAACTAAAATAAACCTATGGGGTAATAATATGATAGTCACTATGAGCTAATATTGATCCAAAAGGATGAATCACACATAACAAAGATGTGTGTTGAGCATCATTAACTTTAGCTTACCTAACATAGAAAGAAGAAAGGTATTCCTGAAACGGAATAGGTATGTGAGTCCAGATCTTTTTTTTTTTTTTTTTTTTTTTTTTTTTTTTTTTTGGTCATCCACCTATGTGTCTGATGAGCTTCCTGCGCTCACCAGACCAGGTGATGCTAATTATACTGTAATCCAAAACTGCTACTGATCTCTAGGGAGAGTTGCTGACCTGCCCATCAAATCTTTATCTTGAGGCCTGGGTTTCTTCACATTTACCTTCAACCACATATTTAATGTAGAAGTCTCATATTCCACACTGACTCTCTTGAGAGCCTCTCAGACTGCTTATTAGTTTCTATCTAACTCAGCTGTCTCTAATAACTGTACAGGTGAGGGGACTGAGGAAAGTAGCACATAGTTATTTGCCCAAACTACTCAATTGGGTGGTCCAAGGCCCTTTCCACACCTTTGCTCCTGCCTAGGTTTCTGTACCCTGCTTTATTGCTTCCAAATTGATCCTAGTTTTGGGCCCAGCTCTCTTATCACTAAGGATGAGGCAGGAGAGCTCCAAGGTAATGAATCAACAAGTCACAACCTCTCCACTCTCCAGGTTCCCATGGCACTGTCTACTTCTATGAATTCCAGTATCCTCCAAGCTTCTTCAAAAACATCAGACCATCCTATGTAAAGGCTGACCATGGTGATGAGATATTCTTTATATTTGGATCTTTCATGATGCTCACCGAAGGTGAATAATCCCTGAATGTTATAAACAGAGGTGGCAGTTTGCTTGGGTCCTTGAGGAGTTACAGCTGTTATTGTCTACATGAGGAAGCTGAGGCTCAAAGAGATGATATCACATCTACCATCTTAGAGCTCAAAAACTTACGTTGAGCTTAGAATCAAAACCCTTTCACTCCAACCTGTTTTCTTTCTTCCAACTGCCAGACCATGGTGTCCAGCATGAGTACACAGGATTGGAGAAGTTTCAAAGTCATAGCTATTGCTTGAATGACTCTCCCATGTCAGAAGTAAGAAGGGCAGGAATGACCCTGGGGTCATTTCAGCTGGCAGATGCTGACGTTTGGAAGGACATGTTGGGTCAGTGGAGGGCCTGCTACATGCTATTTGGGAGTGATGTGCACCAGGCTCTTGGTTAAAGGGTCAAGGAACTGGGTGATGAGTGTGGTACATTAAGAGCAACAGGATAAGTAACCACTGGACAGCAGACCCCTGTCCTCTTCCTCTCTGCAGATAAGTTCACCGAGGAGGAAAAGCTGTTGAGCAGGAGGATGATGAAGTATTGGGCCAACTTTGCCAAAAATGGGTGAGATGATGCCCCTACATCAATCTCCCCAGGGGACTTGAACCTCTCAGGGGCTTCTTGTGTCTGTGTTGTCCTCATTAGCAAATATAGTCCTAAATTATATGCTAACAGCTTCCCAACTGGAGCACCCATAAAGTCATAAACAGGGATTGTTTTTCTTAGAAAAGTCACTCATTCTCTTCTTGCTGATCTGGAAGGGAGGCCACAGGGTACAGTCCAGTCTGAGTCTAAGAGGAAGGAAGAAAATTGATTGAGGTGACCTGCTCATGTGAAGGGCATTCCAATGGAAAGTCTTCTTTTACCTGTATCTGGAACCTTCCTCATCATGGTCCTCAGACCTGCATGGCTGCCTAGGTTAATTGAAATCAGGCACTAAGACCTGAATGTGTCCACAGGAACCCCAGTGGTGAGGACCTGCCCTACTGGCCTCTATTGGATGATGAGGAGCAGTACCTGCAGCTGAATCTCTCACCTTCCGTGGGCCGTGCCCTGAAGGCTAATAGGCTGAAGTTCTGGACAGAGACGCTGCCTCGTGAGTTGGGGGCTGCCCAGGCAAACCAGGCAAGTCCCCGGTGGGCTTTGTGCTCCAGTCTGCTATTGTTATCATTGAGTCTGTATACATTGTGAGGACCATTGCCACATCATCATTGTGGATCTGCCAAGAGGGTAATTTGGGGGGTATTATTTTCTAGTATGATTTGGATTTAGAAGATCCACACATATCTAGCAGAAGAGAGTCCTGTCCCTGGTCTCCCTGAGAGATTTTTGGTCCAGGGAATCAGCCTCATGCATTTCAGAATTCTCTTTGCATTCTTCTGACTTGCTGATGATCTCTCACTAATTTCTGTTATAATGAGATTAATTTTCTTTGTTCCCTCATTGTTGACCCTTAACTTGGGCTCCTTCAATAAAAATGTGTCATGCATTTTTGTCCCATTGTGCAAAGGTTCCATACTGTGCTCAATCTACCTCTTTGTTCCCTCAAAGTATTTCCTCTTTGTTATTAGAAGGCTTTATCATTTATCCCAATCCTGGGTACCCCATCCTTCCAACTCACCTACCTCTCCCCTACCACAGTCCACCATCCCACCATTCATTGAATTTACTTTATTATTATGTTTTTGTACTGGGGATCGAACTCATGACCTCGCACTTTCCAGGAAGGTGCCTATGAGCTGAGCTAAATCCCCAGCCCATTCACTGAATTTAAACTGTATTTCCTTTCCTCCCTCCCTCCCTCTTTCTTTCTTTCTTTCTTTCTTTCTTTCTTTCTTTCTTTCTTTCTTTCTGTCTTTCCTTCTCTCTTTCTCTCCTTCCTTCCTTCCTTTCTTCTTTATTTTGCTGCTTTTGCATCTTTCTTTCTTTCCTCTTCTCAGTGTCTGTTTTTCTTCTTCACTATATATTTTTAAGTTTTAAAACATATCCTCCTCAGTGCTCTCCATTCTACATTTTTACTATTACTTTGACCATTATTAATGTCAAGACTTTGTTAAAACAATGCAATAGCTGGGGAACACCTGGGGACTTTCACTCTAGCAATCATGGACAGCTGCCCAGGGACTAAGAAAGAGCACTGTGTTTTCTGGATAACATTTAGAAGCTTATACCTTGACTCTGAGCTAGGAAGAGATGGAAATTTCAGCAAGAACACTTCACAGCTATTAATTAGGTAAAGGGACTTAAGGGCAGACAAATCAGCTGCCCATCCAGGACTGGGATCAATATATTACAGCAGCAGGAGTTGGATGGAAGCCACTGAATGGACAACTGGCCCTGTCCATTGGATGGAAGTCATGAATCCCTGTCTGCTGCTCTGTGTTGACTACTCCAACTGACCTAGATTTTGGTCCCTCCTAGAAAGTGCCAAAATGGGTTGTTTAGGGGGAATGCTGAGACTACTGTGGGCTACATAGAGAGGCCGTGGCTGACGGTCAGTGGGCACCAGAGAATGTGCGATGCTGAACCAAACCACTTCCTCTGAGAAGTGAGACTGCTGCCTCTGTCTTTGCCATATGCTGATAGGAAACTTCATATCAGAATCTCCTGAATATGAATCTGTCTCCCAGAGATGCCATAGCCCTGGCAGAGTCTAACTGGAACCACAACATTGGAACCAACATACCCTGTTAAGTGATTTAAAAATTGATAAATGACAGTATCCTCCATCTTTTGGAATAGAGTCCAATGGAACCACAGAAGGGGGTCGAGTAGAGAGGTGAATCCCTTACAAGAGACAGACTCTCCAGTGTTTTTCAATAAAGCCCCCAAGATAGAATTCAGAGTAACCCACAGAGACATTTGCAGAAGGACTAGGAGGGACTTAGAAAGGGACCCAGGGTACCATGAGTAGGTAGCAGTTAGGAAGAGCTTGGCACAGTGGGCCTGCCACCTGTGCAGAGTGTGGATGTTACAGGCACACTTGCTTTTCTTGTCTCAAGCTGTTCCCTTGAACTCCTTGAAAATTTGACCCAGTTGTCCATCTACAGAGATCACTTTTGTTAACCTTTTGATCTAGGGTATCTCCACAAAAGCCTCCTGGGTTGAAAAGGTGATTGGATCCTGAGGGCACCGGAGCTGACTTGCCATTAAGAAGAAGGGTTTGGTCAGAGGAGGGGGGTCACTGGGGCCATGAACTGAATTCTCCTAGGATCCTCCCTTCTCTTTTTGCCTTTTGGCCACCATTACATGGGCAGCTTTTCTATGCTCAGGACATTCTACCAGGCCGTTTGTGCACTGGAACCACCTGAGTGTGAAACTTCTGAACGTGTGAGCCAAAATGAACATCTCCTCTCTTATAGCATGGGTGTCAGGTATTGTGACTGGGACAGTGACTGAAACACTTCTTCTTCACCTCCTCACGTTCTCCTATTACAGCTTCTACCTCCATCCTCTTTGCCTCCTATTTTCTCTGTGCACCTGTAACTTCTAAGTCAGTAGCTACAGGTTACTCCTGCTATAAGGAGATGGTTTCTGGATCACATAGGACCTAAAGAAGCCACATGGCATTGAGAGGAAGCCAAAAATAGCCATAACAGAGGGGAGGCAGCCATGCCTCAAGGGCTGCTGCCCCCTGCCTGTCGCTCCTGTCAGCACCCCTTTAGCCTGCCCACCCAACTCTCCACTTAGCCCCTGCCAGACCCAAACTCCAGCTTAGGAAAAGTTTGGGCTGCCTGCTGGAGAATTCAGCTTTCTAAAGCAGCAGTGGAAAAAACTGTACTGTGAGGCAACCAGGACCATGGATTTGGATGAACACTCTGCAGAGTCGAAGCCACCTGCTTCTCCTTCTGGAGCCAGGCTCCTGAGGGTGAGGCTCTCATAGATGTGATGGGGACCGTGCCTGAGTCTGACAATCATACAGAGGAAGAGCCTGAGACTTCCAGAAGGAAGATGACAGAGCAGAAAGCACTGGTGGAGATGACATGAAGAGCAAGGGAACCTTGAGCCTGCCAGGATACCACTCTGCAGAATGGGTCAAGGCTGGCACAGGGGCACACAGCACTCAGGGTTGTCCGTGGTCTGAGGTAGGGAAAACAGTTGCTAAACACACATGTCCATCATTCATCTACCTTCACAACAGTCATGATGTGGCAACCTACTTTGATCTGGATGTTTAGATGACTTTCAATTGCTTCATCCCTTCCCGATTCCAATCACATACAAACCTGATATTTTATGCAGTTACAATGACCAATTTATTTCTATCTCTCCTGATAGTACCGTTCCTTGCATGGAGGATGTTTTCTTTATGTCATGGGACACCCTGCTTTTCTGCAATAAAATAACCATGAGATCCTTGAGGAGAGGAGACTTTTCCATTGATCTTCACATTCCTTCCTGTGCCTTTTTGAACCTGATAAAGTTAGTACAAAAGAAGATTTTCACGCTCTGTGTACGAACCCCTCTACTGGATGCTCCTCGGCTTGCGCGACGGTGCCAAGTATTAAGGATTTTGAGTGGGCCTGTTGGCCTGAGTGGGCCTGTTGGCATAGGTTGGAGACAGGCTCAGCAACGGGGGATAACCAGGAAGTACTTGACGAGAGCATTTGTAGATAAGGGTCTCATGACAATGCTGAGCTGAAGATGGCAAGGAGCTGGCAGCACCCACAGCATGGGAGGCAGCTGATTGCACAGAGCTAGCCCTGATGTGCATTTTCCAGGGCCCTGCAGTCCGATCTGGGGCATACATTACTAGAAGATGCGGGAGTGCGTCATTCATTTAAAGGGCACTGATATGGGAGTCCACATATTCCTGGGAATTCCACTTCCTAATCCTCCATTAGGTCTGCCATGGTGTGTGCCCTCTTTGGCACCAGAACCCAGAAGTGAGAGAAGGGATGAGACCTCCCACCATGCCATGTCAGCTTTCCTGGAGCTAAGTCGGCCCTAGAGTGGGGTGAAGTTCTGATTCCGGGCCGGTTTGCAGTGGTTCCCTAATCTAACTCCACACACAGTGATCCTCCACGTTGGAGGTATTCTAACAGTAAACATGCTGGAGAGGGTGGAAGAGCTGGTCAGGCTCATGGGTTTCCCAGAAAGTATCACCATGTTATTTAGAAAAAAGCATATAGCTTTTTTCTAAAGCTTCTAAAGTTTCTAAAAAAAGCTGAAGGAGGCCCACATTCATACAGTCTTGAAGACCCTGTCCTCCTTGATTCCTATTCCCACACCAGCACAGTGCCATTGACCAAAGTAACGGTGTAGCATTTTATATTAGAGAGGTGAGGTTCGACATGGCTCTGGACTTTGGAAGGGGGACTCCCTGTTCATCTGTGCAAAACTCACCTCCATTTATTCATGTGGCATCTGTGTGGGTGCTTCTTCTTTTCCAACATGAATGTGTACAGGGATCATTGGTGAATGTCAGTAGTTGCTGCCAATGGTTCTAGAAATACCTGGGTGAGCATATCTCAGTTACAGAAGGAGTGGAATCCAAGGCCCTTGACAACCTAGAGGATTCTATGCAACTCTGACTTTCATCCCAGGTTCTCCTGCACTTGTGGCCTGTGCCTCAGTTTACAGACATTTTAGACAAGGATCTTGCAAGAATGGGGCATGAATAACAGTGAAGTGTAAGTGTGGTTTGGAATAAATCAGAACTCAGGGTGTGGTTTTGACCACAGCACAGGCCCTGGGATAACATTCTGCTATGGTGACCAGGTGTCTACAAAATGAAAGCAGAGGGTCTGAATATTTTGAATTTGACCCTACCTCCAACCCTCATGTCTCAGGGCTGTTCGTGCCTGAAGATCTACATGAATTCCTACGTCAGTGAAAGTCTTAGCCTACCTGAGAGTACCAGACTTGGTCAGTCGGGGTTAGAAGAAAATTTGTTCTATAAGATTAGAAGGTAACTGGGTTGTAGTTCAGTGGTATAACTGTTGTCCAGTATGCATGAGGTACTGAACTGAAGCTCAGTCCAAGCAACCCCAGAATGAGGGAGACAGAGGAATCAGGCACAGGAAAGGACGTGGAAGAGGAGAAGTAATAGAAGAATGTATCCTCTCTCTGATGCTGCTGTCTCCTGTATTGAAGCCTGGATAACCAGAGCCCTCCCTACCCCAAATAGATGTTGCCTGATGTATTTGATGAACTGTTATTGAAGAGTAGGATGATCAAGAACATAGACTCTCAAAACTTAGCTTTAGGAGATGTTGGTAGGTGTTATTTTCCTGAATCCTGTACTCCAAACAGAATGGAAACATTTATATCTGAGATGTGACTGCCTGGGAGCCCCTCAGAGCTGTGAGGTGTTGTGGTATCCACACTTACAACTTCATAGGGTCTGTCATACCAGACATCCCTTAGTGCTTCTCCTGCAGTACCCACCTGGCCTGGCCCACCAGATGCTCCGCCTCCTCCCTGCTGGGTTCAAACTCCACCATGGGCAGGACTCCTTTCTTAGGCTTCCTGTGAGTGAATGCAGCCTCTAGCAATAAAGAAAACCCAGGCAACCTGATGATGCAGCTGGACCACCTTCTTACCCTGCTCAGCACTATAGCCTCTGGGCTCTTACTTCTCCATCCAGGCCAAGGTGAAGCTCTTACAGAAGATGCCAAGTACTGCAGTAACAGACACTGAGAACACAGAGTGGGAGGGAATGAGGTGGGAGAGAAGTGCCTGGGAGGGAGGTGTTGGTGAGATGGCAGATGCCAGAGTGGCAGGTGGGCTCACAAAAGGCCCCAAACCAAGCCCTCAAGATGGGCTCCGGAAGTGCAGCGAGGATCAGGACTACCTAGGGACACCAAACACCAAAGAGAAGTCCAATCTGAGGATGGCTAAGGAACATACGTGGCAGGTGGGAAGCATGATGGCTTTGGAGATGGGTGGGATTCAGGACATTTCCAGTGTGTGTGTGTGTGTGTGTGTGTGTGTGTGTGTGTGTGTGTGTGCGCGCACGCGCAAGCGTATGTAAACTGTGATTCAACACTGGCTGTGGTTATGGCTGTGGCTGTGGCTGTACCTGCTCCTGGCCCTCGCATATAACAACAATGAATGCAGTAACTTTTCACTGCCATTTGTCTCTGAATGTGTCATCCTCTTAGCAAGAAAAATGCTCTACCATTCTACAACTCAAACTAACAGATTTCAAAGGACAGAGAAGCCCTTGGGCATTACATGCCAAAGCTGAACTGAGAGGTTCCTGAGTTCCTTCACCCTGTGCTCCTGATATGGGGCAAAAACATCAATTGGCTGCCAGGGCAAAGGTGGTCTGATCTATCAGAGTCAGGTAGTCTTAGGCCCCTTATCAGAAGCTGATGTTGGGAGGGATCTGTGTGCAGGGAGTGTTTGTAGCCTTTGACCATCTGAACCAAAGACTCCTGGTGTGGGATCTGATGATCTCTCCCACCCTTTCCCAATGTGATCTACTCCAAAGGAATCCTCAGTACCTCACCCAGATGGTCACTCTGCCCAGCTTCCTCCCTTACCAGCTGTGACCCTTCATTTGGAAGATACTAGCGTTTCCAGGCAGGAAGATCTGCCCCATCTCACCCATAGCTTCTTTTTACATCTTTGACTGGGATTTATGTTCATTCAGTATCAATGAGCAGCCATAAAAGTGTGCTGGGCTGGGGCCCACTCTTATCTGTCTCATTTAAACGTCGGCTCTCAACAGGACCATTGAGGTTGCGATGTCTCCCACATTGTGTCCAAGACTGTGCCTAAGTATACTGACATGCATTCTCCTTGGTTTCCACCTAAATGGTCACCACTTCTGCCCTTCTTGGCTTTGGGTTTCTCCATTACTGATGTGGGGGAAACCTCACACCACTACAAGAAACATTGTTCTCTTCCAGGATGCAGCGTTGCAGATGTACTCCGTCTCCCAGCAGGCACATTGCACTAGGCTTTATCCTCTGCTCTAACATGCACCAGCCATCAGTGTGTGGTGGCCACAGAGCATTCAATGTGTCTGCTGGCAAGGCATCATGTGTAAGCTGGCAGACAAGTGCCTCTTTAGATGAGGAACAATGGGCTAAACCGGCCTGGTATGGCCTGTGGTGGCTGCTCTGCTGTTCCCATCTGTATCAAGATCATTAGACTTGGCTCAAATGGATCTGATGGGATAAGGGAGCATTTCCTTCCCATGAAGTTTTGGGGTGTTAAGCTCTTTCATATGAAATATGGCTAAGATATGCCACATTCTGCAGAGCAAGAAACTGTGACAGCAGCAGGCTGGGACCATCTTTGGGGAAGATAAATGTAGGGCTTGTGGGCCTGATTGGCTATCCCCAATGTACAGCACCTATGCAGGAGATCTTTGCCTATTCTAGAATTACATAGCTATAGGGAAAAATGGAAAATATCAGCAGCTACAATCAATCCCCTTGGCGATACCTAATAGTCATAACTTTCCATCCTCAGGAGAACTAGATTCCACGGAGCTCATCAACCTGGAGAACTCTTTGGAAATCTCAGTTTCATCATGACAACCCTTCCTGAGACCTATGTCTTAAAGAACAGGGACTTGAAAGAAGGATCATGTATGTCAGGGTGTACCAGGCAGTGTTTACCAGAGAAATAGATATAGCAGAATATACAGAAATGTACAAGAAATTACACGATTGGCTTACAATGGTCAGCTATAGAGTTGGGTGAGGAAGGGTTCAGAGGGTGTGTATACCCTGGAGAACAAATGTTTCAGCAGTCCAAAGTCTGGAGTCCACTGCAGTGTCCTGTGCAAGTTCATATCAGGAGGTCAAGGGTCTGTAATAGGAAGCCAAAGAATCTGTTCTGGAAGGCTGAAGGAGGTGAGGTAAAAGCCATAGCCTGCTCTAGAGGCTGGGAGATGACATCCAAGCTGAAGGTGAAGACTGGAGCCTCCTTTGCAGAACAGAAATGAGTCTGTCCTTCCTCATTTCCCCTTTATACCATCCTGGCAATGATCTACCCTAGGGTGGATTCTCTCCACATAGGGTGTGGAATTGCTGAACTGACTTAGTTAAGCTTTTAAACTTCTCAAGTGGACAAAATCAACCATTATACTGGGTGTCAGGGAAAAGAGGATATTGACAGTAGAAAGGAGCAAATCAGATCTAGAGTTTGGTTCTGGTTACTGCATATTTTCTGAACTAATTGTTTGCCTTTTTGACAAGGTATCTTCAAAATGATATGAATGCAGGAGCTCTCATGCTGTTCACTCAGAACCTGCCTCCCATCCCAATGTCCGAGGACTGCTTGTACCTCAGCATCTACACATCTGCCTATGCCAATGAGGGTTCTAATCTGCCAGTGAGTGTCAAACCATGCAGAGCTCCTGGGTGGTCAGACATTTTTTCTCTGAGAGCAGAAGTGAGGATGTATTCAATGGTGCACCATTTATCCAGCAACTGCAAGGCTCCAAGTCCAAACTCCCAACCCTACAAACACTCCAGGAGAAAAAGATTAGAAGGAGGAGGATCAGCTTGGGCTCTGCTACAGTGTAGAGAAGGCTGGTTAACAGCCTTTCTCTGTGGGTTCCAAGAAGGCCTTCTCACCCATGCTGGGAGACTGACCACTGCATAGTGAATCATGGACCCCTAGCTGATGCCAGAAAGCACAGATTTGTGTCCACGAGAGATCTTTTTTATGCACAAGAGTTGTAGCTTGATATCCCTCAACACTTCTGCCACTGTGTATATGCCATGCCAGTTTGTTAGATAACACTTTTGATTAATATTTTCAGTTGGAAAAGTCAGAGGAAGATCATTTTCCTTCTATTTTGAAATAGACTGAAAGTAGTAGAAAGACTTGCCTTTGTGAGATAAATGGTAAAGTCTGAGAATCCTGATCTAATGAATTGAAGCTAGCACCATAACCCTTTGCCCAGATGATGAAGCTCTATCGAGCTCATGTCTGTGTGAGTAGCTATATGGAATCAAAGCAATGGACTGTCTTTGGGTAAGTGACATGAATGTGAGCTGAGTGAGAACAATATGGCATGTGTCTTTATTTCTCCAGGTGATGGTATGGATCCATGGAGGTGCATTAGTTGGAGGTTCAGCTTCTGAGTATGATGGATCCATACTGGTCGCTTCTGAGGACATATAGTTGTCACTATCCAGTACCGTCTGGGTGTCCTAGGCTTCTTCAGGTGAGCCTTAGGTTGACTTAGAAATGGGAAGTGAGCAGAGCCAGGACTTGGATGTAAGCATTGTCCTTGATAATTCTCAGCACTGGAGACCAGCATGCCACTGGCAACTGGGGCTACCTGGACCAAGTGGCTGCCCTACGCTGGGTGCAACAGAATATCTTCCACTTTGGAGGCAATCCTGACCATGTCACCATTTTTGGCCAGTCTGCTGGTGGCTGAGGTGTCTTCCCTCGTCGCATCCCCATTGTCCCGAGGACTGTTCCGTGGTGCCATCATGGAGAGTGGGACGGCTATTGCACCTAGCCTGCTCACCAACTCCTCTAAGGCTGTCACTGAGGTGAGTTGCTCAAATGCCCCAGCCTTTCCCTTCACCTTCAGAGCTTATGATGCTCTGTCTGTGCAGGGGGAAGTTGGGAAATTAAGGTGCCTTGAGTTCTGTTGATTTTCTGGGAATTGGTGAGTTTCCAATGATCAGAATCCACACACCTCTGCCTCAGAGAGGCTGGGTACATTCTGTCACTGAGAAAACCCCAAACCACTCATCACTCTCAAAACTATTTAAGCAAGTAGAATGATCCTCTGGCTGGGAACTCTAAGAAAAAGAGAAATTGGAACAATTTCACACCTGCAGACATCTATATATGATATCCTTGGAAATTTGAGGTGGGGTCATTTGAACTCAACATGTTCCTTGGGCCCCTCTTTCCATGTCAGAGAGTATGAACCAGCTCTCTCTAATCCATTTACAGAAGGTGGCCAACCTGTCTGGCTGTGGGCAGGTAGACTCAGAAACTTGGTGAGGTGCCTGCAAGGCAAGAGTGAAGAGGAAATGCTGGCCATTGCCAAGGTCCGGCTGAGTATTCTTGGGTACAGCAGAAGAGGACTGATCGTGGGTAGGAGAGACAGTCCGTACTGCTCTGGACTGATTACCTCTTTTGCATGCCTTAGTGTGCTAATGAATCTGATGGGAAATAAGGGCCTTCATCTGTCACACCTAGTGGAGATTATCATGGGGTGGGCATGAGCATTCTAGGGTGAGTTAGCAAAGAGTGCAAGTAACTCAATGAGCATTAGAAAATGTATAAGATCTGACCTAAATCAGTGAAATTTAATGGTTCTTCAGAACTTTGAGATCATTGCTGGTGTAGTAGATGGGGTTTTCCTGCCCAGACACCCACAGGAACTGCTCGCCTCTGCTGATTTTCGACCTGTTCCCAGCATCATTGGTATCAATAATGATGAGTATGGCTGGAGTCTCCCCATGGTGAGTTCTCATGTTAGTTTGGGGAGTACAGTCAGGCTGGAACTTCAGATGCAGGCTTATCTGTCCCTACACCTCATATTTCATCCCTCCTACATCCAGATGCAGCGTTCCCCAGGCCTGCAGAACATGGATAGAGCAACCCTAAAGGCTGTTCTGCAGACCATGTCAGCAGAGATGGTGAGGCTCCTGGGTTCCTGTTCCAATGGGTATCGCATCTCCACTTTCCTTTCCATGTAGCCACCCCCAAAAGAAAGGCAGAACTATGACTGTCTGTGTCTGTGGGTGGGGTTATCCCACAGCTTGACTATTTTCTACACTTCTGGTCCCATTCCATGCTCAATTGTCCTACTTGGAACTGCTGCCCATCCCTGTGCTGAAATCTGCCTAACCTGGCTCTCCATGCTTCTCCTGGTCTAGAATCTGCCTTCTAAGTTTGGAGACTTGGTGATGGAAGAATACATGGGAGACAACGATGACCCCCAGAACCTGAAAATCCAGTTCCATGAGATGATTGGGGACTTCATCTTCATGATGCCTGCATTCCAAATAGCACGTTTTCAGCGTGAGTACATGTAAATGAGACATGACTGCCACATGTGTTACGTCGCTCTCCAGAAAACCCTCATGGCCATAGCCTCTGCAAAAGAAGAAAGAAAGAAATAAAGAAAAGTGCTAGAAGTATCTCAATTCCCTATTTCAAAATATACAACAAAGCTATAGTAACAAAACGAGATTGTATTTACATAGAAACACTTAGATCAGTGAAACTGAATGGGGAACACAGAACAAACCCATGCAGCTATATCCATTGCATGCCTGACCTAACAAAGATTTCTTTCATTGATGATTCTAGGAAGAGTCCATATCCATATGTAGAAGATTAAAATCAAATCCTTGTCCTTCATCTTATACAAGAATCAATTCAAAATGTATCAAAGATCTAGATTTAAGATCCAAACGTTTTAAACTTCTAGAATAACAATCAAACTCACAGCCCCAACCATGATTGTCGAATAAGACTCCTATACCATAACAAATAACAGAAGAATCAAATAATCAATTGCATTAATTCAACAGCTTCTAAACACACACACACACGCTAATTAGCAGAGTGAAGGAACAGCCTACAAAATGGGACACAGTGTGTACAGGCTAATCTTCCAAAAGTTGATTAATTTGAGAATATGTGGAGAACACAAAATTTTTAGTATCAAAACAAGGAACACAAACACAAAAATGAAACTTGAGTTGGTCAGTCACTGAATGAGGAAATGAATTATACAGATGCCTATCAAAAGTAGAAGTAGAAATGGGCAATGAGCTTATAAAAACAATTCAACTTTTTCAGAAATCAGGAAAATGAAAATCAAAGCTACACTGAGATTTCATTTCACCTCAGTCAGAGTGGTATATATATATTACCAAAAATATGACTTTAAGGTGTTCAAAATGAGGAGTGTATTTTGATTATTTTGAGGGGAATTACTGGCAGTGTGTCTTTTTCTGCAATAAATTTTTAAAAACTTATACAATTAAGTCTATTTTCTGATGACACGGCTTACTATAGAGATACCTATATATCCATGTAGTACATTTCATAACACTTACCCTATAGAAATAGCCTAGGTGCCCACTAACCGTTGACTGGATAAAGTAATGGCCTATGTATGCAGTAGGCTTCATTCAGAAGAAACCTAGAGTGTATTCATGTTTCTTGTACAAAAATGTACAAAACTAGAGATTATCATGTCAATGTGAGACTGAGAAAATCAAATATTGCCTGTTTGCTTTCATATGAAGACTCTGAGGACAAAACATAAAAATAAAAATAAAAGAAAGAAGGAACACCAGGGACTTGGCCTAGCTCCCAGTGTCCTAAATCGAGTTACAGTGAAGAGTTAAAGAAAGGAGACAATGTAATAAGATTTTGTGGGGAGTCGAGAAGGTCAGGACTCTAGGGGCTATGACACAAGCTTTCCTGAATTGCCTATATTTTTGTTGAGTTCCCACAGACTCAGGGGGTGCAGGAAGTGAATTGCACATCTCAAGTAAAAGGCCTCAAAAATGAGCAGGACCTACCTTGAGAAGCTAGAACAAAGGCAGTAAATCTTGCCAGTTAAGGGAACTGTTTGATCTCCAAATTTGGCAGTTTTATTGCCCCTGAATCCTTTTTGTTGTCTTCAGAGGCTGTGAATATGAGTTTTTCAATACAACCAGAGAGCCCTGTGTTCAGCAACTTAACCCTTCCACATCCTGGCTCCCAACAAAAGTAAAGAGAGAGAGAGATTATCAGAAATTAGAAGGGAGACTAGTAGAGAAGATGAAGTGAACCAAGTGTTAGGCAAAGAAAGTTTGAGGAACGAAACTGAGGGGAAGAATCATGAAAGTGTGTTTCATATATACATGAACATGCCAAAGTGAAACCCACTAGTCTATATAACTTAACTTCACTAATGAAAAAAGTTCCTCCTTGTGAGCATAAGGGACAGGCATCTCTCTCACTGTGTCACCAGGAAAATAGTTCCCAAACTGCTAGATGTCAGATGTGCCCAGTTAGTGTCTTCTGATACTGAAATATGGATTTCAAGGATGAAGAAAGTTCAGAGCAGGAAATATTTATTGAGAGAAACTTCTGAGGAACAGGAGAAGTTCTGAAAGTGGGTTGTCATTGATGTTCTGTGTTCAAGAATATTTTATACAGCAAAATTACAATGTGGGTAGGTACGGGTTTAAGCGACCTATAGAATAACAAATAGAGCCACTTATATGGAGGAAAGGTATGTAGCAAGAGTGTATTCCCAGCATCATTAAATTTAGCTTATCTGCCACTTCTATCATAGAAAGAACAAAGGTGTTCCTGAAAAGGGATAAGTAATGTGAGACAGATCTTTTGGTCACCCACCTATGTGTTGGATGCACTAGTTGAGTGTATAGACCAGGTGATGCTAATTACACTAGAATCTGAAGCTGCTCTTTATCTCTAGAGAAGCAACCAGGCCTTCTCATAAAATCTTCATCTTTATCTCTAGGGAAGCAATTAGGCCTTCTCATAAAATCTTCATCTTGAGACCTGGCTCTCTTCATATTCACCTCCAGCCACAATTTTGTCATCAATGAATTTTGCCAGATTGAGTAAAGGTCATTTATTCCAATTTTCTGTAGTTTTTTTTCCCCCGATTATTTTTAAATTTTATTTTAAAACCAAAATAAATCAAAACGGTGATACAGAATTTCAAAACAAAATAATAGGAGATTAACACTGGTTAACATATTGCATATTGTTACCTTCAAAGTAGTTGTTCAGATTACATGATATAGGCATGAAAACACTGCCCAAGCAATCAAACAATGAAAGCATGAATTTTTCTTTTTGATGAACTAACAGAGACTAATACTATAGTTATCTATCTTGTATATATATATATATGTGTGTGTGTGTGTGTGTGTGTGTGTGTGTTGGACTTTGTTGATTGCTTTTTCTGCACCCACTGAGATGATCATATGACTTTTGTCTCTGACTCTGTTGATATGGTATATTACATTTCTTGACCTGTGTATGTTGAACCACCCCTACATCCCTGGAATAAATCCTTGACCATGGTGTACAATATTCTTGATTTGCTGAATTCTGTTTGTCAGAATCATATTGAGGATTTTTGCACCTGTGTTCATTCAGAAGATTGGCCTGTAGGTTTCCTTTTTTTGGATGTGTCCTTGTTTAGTTTTTGTGTCAGGGTAATACTTGTTTCCAGGAATGAGTTGCAAAGTAGTCCTCCCCTTTTAAGTTTATTAAAGAGTTTCAGTTTTAGTGGCATAATACTTTCTCTAAATTTCTTGAAGAATTCAGCAGGGAATCTGTCAGGACCTGGTCTATTCTTTGCTGGTAAAGTTTTAATTATATTTTCAATATAATTAAATTATTAAATTATATTTTGGCTGGTATTCGATTATTTCAAATTTTTATATCTTCTTGATTCAGCTTTGGCAATTCATATATATCTAGGAATCTGTTCATATCATTTGTGTTTTCCGTCTTATTAGAGTACATGTTCTAAAAGTAGGTATTGATGATCTGGATTTCTGTAGGATCCATTGTGATTTCACCCTTTTCATTCATAATTACATGAATCTGAGTCTTTTTTCCTTTTATTTATAAGATTGGCTAAGGATTTATTAATCTTACTGAATCTCTCAAAGAACCAACTCTTAGATTCACTGATTCTTTGTGTTGTTTTCATAGTCTCAACTGCATTAACCTCTGTTCTCATCTTTTCGTTCTTCATATGAGATTTGGGTTTGATTTTTTTTTTCTAGAAGTTTGAGGTTCAACATTAAGTTGTTTATATGAACTCCTTCTGTTTTTCTGCTGAGAGAATTCAGTTGTATAAGTTTTCCTCTTAGGATTGGATTTTGTCCTATAAGTTCCAGTATGTTATATTGGCATTATCATTTAATTGTAGATACTGCCTAATTTCTTCTTTAATTTCCCTGTGACCCATTAGTTGTTCAGGAGGGTGCTAACTTGCATGTGTTTATGTAGTTTTTGTGGTTTCTTTTACCATTGATTTCCATTTTCATTGCACTATGGTCAAATAATTTTCACCAGATAATTTCAATACATCTGCATTTACTTAAGCATATTCTATGAGCCAGTATGTGGCCTATTTTGGAGAAAATCCCATGTGCAGCTGAGAAGAATATGTATTCGGATGTTGTGTGTTAGAATCCTTTGTAAGCATCTACAAAGTCCATTTGCTCACAGGATTGGTTTAGTTCTGATATTTCTTTGTTGATTTTTATTTTTTGATCTAGTTGGTCTGTATTTTTACAGTGATACTTGAAGTTCCCCCATTGCAATCATGTTAGTGCTTATTTGATTTTTCATGTCTTTTACTATACATTTTATATAGTTGGGTGCACTGGTATTTGGCACATATATATTTGTGATTGTTATTTCTTTTCCTTGGAGTTTTCCCTTAAGAAGTATGTAAGGACCTTCTTTCATCTCTCTCTCTCTTTTTTTTTTTTTTTTAGTCGGTACCGGGGATCAAACTCACGACTGCCTGCTTGCAAGGCAGGCGCTTATGCCGCTGAGCTAAATCCCCAGCCCCGCTTCTTTCATCTCTTTTGATCAGTCTTAGCTTGAAGTTCACATTGTCTGCAAAGAGAATAGCCATCCTGCCTTTTTCTGGGTCCCTGTCACATTGAGAATTACTTTCCATCCTTTGAATTTCATTCTGTGAATTTCTTTTTCAGTTAAATATGCTTCTTGTATGCAGCATATTGTTGGATTTTGTTTGTTGATGTATTCTGCCAGTCTGTTTCTTTTGTTTGGTGAATTGAGACCATTTACATTGATAGTTATAACTGAAATGTATTGTCATACCCTTAGCATATTATTTTCTTGTTGTTACTTCCTTGTCCTTCCCCTCTGTTTAGTTGCTTGCCCTGCATGGTGGCTTCTTTCTATTGGTATTCTTGTGCTCGTGATTCTCATTATCTCTTTCTAAAATATCCTTCAGAACATTTGGAGAGCACGTTTGGTGGTAATGAATTTCTTCCATTGTTCTTTGTGATGGAAGTATCTTATATTTTCATTGATTTTGATGGATAGCTTTGCAGGGTACATCAGTCTGGGTTGGAAGATGTTTTTTTGGGAGGGGCTTGAAATACATCACTCCAAGCTTCCCTTCATTTGAGGATTTGTGTTGCGAAGTCAGCTGTGATTCTGATGGTTTTTCCTTTACGGGTGATTTGTTTATTTTTCTAACTGCTTTTAATATTCTCATCTTATGCTGAATTTTTGGAATCTTGATTATTATATGCCTTGGTGTAGATTTATTTTGTTCTTGGTTATTTGGAGTTCTGCATGCTTCATTTATTTGTATGTCAAATTATTTATCCATATTTTGATAGTTTTCTGCCATTACTTCTGTGAGGATTTTTGTGGCCTTTGCACTACCTCTGGCTTTCTCATTGACTTCAGTCACTCTTATGCTATTCTTTGCTTCATACTGGAAGCATTGGATTAATGTTTCAGGATCCTTTGCTATTTTTAAGATATTTTCTTTTCATGGTCACTAGGTGCAATCTTACCTTCTAAATCTGATATTCTATCCTCGCCTTCATTTAACCTGCTTGTTTATACTTTCAATGAAATTTTTAATCTCCCAGATTTCTGTTTGGCTCTCTTTCACGCATTTCGTTTCTTTCTTATGTTGGGAATTCATGGTTTCCCTCATTTTCCTAAGCTCTTCTCTTTTTTAAAATCTGTATCTGCTCTAATGTCTTTAATTTTGATCATTTCTTTTTTTTAACCTGAGAGATTATTTTTTCTATAGCTTCACTAATTTTTTGTTTCATTTCTGCCGCTCTCACTTCAGAACGTCCCTGTGGTGCCTTCCAGTTCGCTGTATCTCATTGTGCTCTGGGCTTTTCCTGAGTGGGTTGGAGGTCTGGGTTGCATTTTTCTTCTGCATCTTGTCATTTTCAATATTATTTTGTTTTCTGGGTTGATGCCTGTAGATCTTTTATAGTAGACAGCTTTATTATTTGTATTGAAGCTTCCCTAGGAAATGTGTATTCCTCAGAGATGTCTTCTAGGTATAGATGATTCTTGATCTTTGTGTCTATCTGAAGAATCTACCTTCCCAATTTATTTTACTTTTTATTTTTAAAGAGTGTAAAATTAGGGGCTGGGGATTTAGCTCAGTGGCATAAGCCTTGCAAGCAGGTGGTCGTGAGTTCGATCCCCAGTACTGATTTTAAAAAAAAGTATAAAATTAAATAATAAAACAGATCATAAGATAACAATATGAGTCACAGATTTCAAAGCAAGTCATTCAGAGATCTTCACTGTGTATCATATTATCTCTTGTTTTCTTCCAAATAGTTGTCCATATCTTCACATACAATGAATTCATACAAAACAAAATAGTTCCTGTTCCAGAACAGGGTGATGAAGGCATTTTAGGTCTTCAAGACCAGATAATAAGGAAGTCAATAATGGCTGCCATAATGTCTCTCATTCTCCTCAAAATAGCTGTACATACCTTCATGTATGTTGAAATTAAACAAAACAAAACAGACTAAAATCACTCTGAACAGAGAATAGTAGTATTGCTGGATTTCACATCATGATGCTATGGAATCAGCACCGGGTATGTTAGTGTCTCTTTTTCTTCAAAGTAGCTGTTCATTTCATCGTACATTATATTGTTGATTCTCATAAACTTTTAAGATGTTCTACGCATGCATGAGTTTCTATACCTATTCTTTCTATATTAGAGGGAAAAACAGAACAACCCAGACAAAACAAAACAAATTCCTTGAAAAACACAAAACAAAAAAAGACATAAACAATAGCAAAGAGCCCAGAACACTGACAGTATAGGCCTTCAAAACAAGGTGATATGAACGTAACTAGGGTTGTTATTTTACGTAATGATCTTCAAGAGTTCCTCAAATGACTATACAATAATATGCACAATTGTTCCTATCCTATGAATGTTAACTATTTTGTTCCAAGAACTTATAGATTTTGTAGTGTAATCATCTTAGTTATCCTAAGTGTGTTTATATAACTTTAGACATTTTTTCTTTTCCCTTCCTTTTTCTTTTTCCTCATTTTTCCCTGAGATATTATTTTTACCCTTTAAGCAGA
Organism: Cavia porcellus; assembly: GCF_034190915.1. Lineage (NCBI taxonomy): Eukaryota > Metazoa > Chordata > Mammalia > Rodentia > Caviidae > Cavia > Cavia porcellus. The sequence continues at coordinate 99,221,511 of NW_026947487.1, forward strand.
TTCTCAGGTTGCATCCATTTATTTATAAATATCTCAATGTGGTCATTCTTTATAGCAGAGTAGTACTCCATTGTATAAAACTATCACATCTTTTTATCCGTTTCTCAGTTGATGGGCATTTTGGTTGTTTCCAAGATCTGGCTATTACAAATTGTGCTGCTATAAACATGGGTGCATGTATATCACTGTGGTAGGATGTTTTCAGTTCTTCTGGGAATAAGCCCAGAAGTGGGATAGCTGGGTCAAATAGGACTTCCAATCCCAGATTTTTGAGGAAACTTCAGACTGACCTCCACAGTGGTTGCACCAGGCTATACTCTTACCAACAGTGCAGGAGAGTTCCTCTTTCCCCACAACCTCTCCAGCATTTGTTGTTGGTAGTTTTCTTGATCCTGGCCATTCTTTCTGGAGTGAGATAAAACCTCAGCGTTGTTTTTATTTGCACTTCTCTGGTGACCAATGATGCTAAACATTTTTTCATGTATTTATTAGTCATTTGTATTTCTTCATCTGAGAACTGTATCTTCACCTCAGATGCCCATTTTTGGAATGGGTTTTTGAATTTTGGGGGTCTGATTTTTAAAAATTCTTTATATATTCTAGATAGAAGTCCTTTGATTGAGGAATCATTCACTAAAAGTTTTTCCCAATTTGTGGGTTTTCTTTTGGCTATGTAGGAGATTTCTTTCGACATGCAGAAACTTTTCTAATAGGATGCGATCCCAGTTATTGATTCTGTGAAGTATTTGGCATATGGTTTGATTCTTGTTCATGAATTCTCTACCTACCCTTATGTCTTCAAGATTTCTATCTACTTTTTCTTCCAACAAGTTTAGTGTTTCTGTTTTAATATTTAGATCTTTAATCCACTTAGACTTTAGTTTAGTACATGGTGATAGGCATGGGTTTAGATTTAGTTTTCAGCATATGGAAAGCCAATTTTTTCAGTACCATTTATTGAAGAGACTATCTTTCTTCCAGTGGACATGTTTGGCCCCTTTATCAAAGATAAGTTGGGTGAGTGTGTTTGTAGTTGTAGTTGTATCTTCAAATCTATTCCATTGATCTTCAGCTCTGTTTTTATTCCAGTACCATGCTGACTTTATTACAGTAGCTTTGTAGTATAACTTCAAGTCAGAGATTATGATGCCTCCTGCCTTGCCTTTGCTATTCTGGGTCTCTTCTGGTTCCAGATGAATTTCTCTAGATCTATGAAGTATGCTAGTGGTATTTTGATTGGGATTGCTTTAAATTTGTATAACGATCTTGGGAGAATGGCCATTTTCACAATGTTTGTTCTTCCTATCCATTAACGAGGGATATCTTTCCATTTTCTGAGGCCTTCTTTGATTTCCTTTTCAGGGCATTATAATTTTCCCTGATCTTCTGCTTCTTTTGTTAGATTAATTCCTAAATATTTCATTTTGTTGGATGCTATTATTAAGGGTGTGGCTTCTCTCATTTCTCTCTCAGTGGTTTTGTTGTTAGTGTATAAGAATGCTATTGATTTTTAAGTGTTGACTTTTTACTGAATTTATTTATTATACCTATGAGTCTTTCAATGGAGTTTTGGGTGTCTTCTATGTAGAGTATCATGTCATCTGCAAATAATGATAATTTAATTTCTTCTTTTCCTATTCTTACTCCTTTTATTTCTCTCTCTTGTCTAATTGCTCTGGCTAGTATTTTCAGCACTATATTGAATAGGAGTGGTGATAATGGACATCCTTGTCTTGTTCCTGATTTTAGGGTAAAGGCTTTCAGCTTTTGGCCATTTAATATGATGCTGGCTTTTGGTTTGTCATAGATGGCTTTTATCATATTGAGTTAAAGACCATCTATTCCAATTTTCTGTAAGGTTTTTTATCATGAATAAGTGTTGGACCTTATCAAAAGCTTTTTCTGCATCTATAGAAATGATCATGTGTTTCTTATTTTTGGCTCTATTGATATGGTAGATTACATTTATTGATTTGTGTATGTTGAACCATCCCTGAATTTCTGGGATGAATCCCACTTGATCATGGTGTATAATCTTCTTGATGATCTTCTGCATTCTGTTTGCCAAAATTTTATTGAGAACTTTTGCATCTATGTTCATTAGAGAGATTGGCCTGTAGTTCTCTTTTTTGGTTGAGTCTTTCTCAGATTTTGGTATTAGAGTAATGTCTGCTTCCAGGAATGAGTTAGCAAGAATTGTTTCCCTTTCAATTTCACTGAAGAGTTTGAGGAGTGTCGGCAGTAAGTCTGCTTTATATTTCTTGTAGAATTCCGCAGTGAATCCATCTGAACATGGCTTTTCTTTGTTGGTAGATTACATTTTCAATTTTGTTAATTGAAATTGAGTTATTCAACAGTTTTACATCTTCTTGACCCAGCTTCGATAATTCATATGTTTCTAGGAATCTGTCCATTTCCTCTGCGTTATCGAAACTATGAGAGTAGAGGTTTTTGAAACAGGTATTGATGATATTCTGTATTTCCACAGGGTCTGAAGTGATTTCACCCTTTTCATTCTTTATTGCATGAATTTGAGTTTTGTTCTTTCCTTTTTAAAATAAGGTTGGCTAGAAGCCTGTCAATTTCATCTATTCCTTCCAAGAATCAACTTTTTGATTCATTGATTCTGTATATTGTTTTCTTAGTCTCTATTGCATTGATTCTGCTCTGGCCTTTATAATTTCCTCCCTTCTTTTGGCTTTTGGCTTCACTTGATCTTCTTTTTGTAGATGTTTGAGGTGTAGCATCAGGTTGTTTGTTTTCATTCTGTTTCCCTGATGTGGGAGTTCACTGCAATAAATTTTCCTCTGAGGACTGCTTTCATTGCATCCCACAGGTTTCGATAAGATGTATCTGTATTTTAGTTTGCCTGAAAATATTGTTTAGCTTCTTCTTTAATTTTCCCTGTGACTTACTGATTACTCAGGAGTGTGTTATTCAATTTCCATGTGTTTGTGGGGTTTATGCAGTTTCTTTTGTCATTAATTTCTAGTTTTATGGTGCTATGATCTGATAACATGCATGGGATAATTTCAATTCTTTTGCATTTACTTAAACCTGTTCTGTGGGCTAGTATGTGGACTGGAGAACGTTTCATGTGCTGCTGAGAAGAATGTATATTCTGATGTTGTTGGGTGAAACACTCTGTATACATTTACTAAGTCCATTTATTCACAGGTGTGATTCAGTTCTGTTATTTCTTTGCTGATTTTCTGTCTGGTTGATTTGTCCCTTTGTGTCAATGGTGTGCTAAGATCTCCTGTTATAATTGTGTTATTGCTTATTTGATTTTTCATTTCTGTTAATATTTGTTTTGTATAGCTGAGTGCTCCCAAATTTGGTGCATATATATTTAAGATTGTTATCTCTTCCTCTATCCCCCTAACTAGTATGTAGTGGCCTTCTTTATCTCTTTGGATCATTCTTGGTTTGAAGTTCATATTGTCTGCCAACAGAATAGCTACTCCTGTTTTTGGAGGAATCCTATTGCATGAAGTATTGTTTTCCATCCTTTGACTTTCAGTCTATGAGCTTCCTTTTGGGTTAGATTGGTTTCCTGTATGCAACATATGGTTGGATATTGTTTCTTGGTCCATTAAGCCAGTCTGTTTCATTTAATTGATGAATTGGGGCCATTTACATTAATGGTTATAATGGATATATATTGGTTTACTTTTTCTTTCCATAAACACTTCCTGAATAAAGGTTTACTTTTGACATGTTATGTTTCTGCTGTTGATTTTTTACCTTTCCACTCTGTTTAATTATTTGCCTTGCTTAGTGGTTTTTTCCTATGTCTGTCTAGAATGTCTTTCAGTATTCTTTGCAGGGTTGGTTTGGTGGTCATGAAATTCTTCAGTGGTTATTTGTTGTGGAAGTATCTTATTTCTCCATCCATTTTGAAGGACAGTTTTGCAGGGTACATCAATCTAGGTTGGAACTCATTTTCCTTTAGGATCTGAAATATTTCACTCCATTCCTCTTCTTGACTTCATTGTTTGTGTTGAGAAGTCTTCTGTGATTCTGATAGGCTTTCCTTTAGAGGTGATCTGTCTCTTCTGTCTAGCAGCTTTTAATATTCTGTTCTTATGTTGGATTTTTGGGATACCGATTATTATATGTCTGGGTGGAGTTTTAATTTGGTTATAGCTATTTGGAGTTTTATATGTTTCACTGATCTGTATGTCAGTTTCCATTCTCATGTTTGTGAAATTTTCAGCTCTTACTTCTGTAAATAACCTTTTGATATCATTTGTGTTGTTACCTTCCTTTTCCTTTATACCTATCAATCTTATGCTGTTTTTCTTTGCATCATCTTGCATTGCAGTTGCTGAATTGTTATTTCCTGGTTCCTTGTTATTTTTAAAAGATCTTTCATACTCAAAATGTGTAATTTCTATTGTAAAAAAGAGAGGAAAAGAAAGTGCTCTAAATGATATAACTGCATGTATGTTTAAGTGTGTAAGATATATGACCATATTACTAAGTTTTTGTTTGATCCTTGATCAGAACTATTTGCAGTCTCACTGTTTGAATGTCCACTTTGTATGCTTTAATTTTGTAACTTGAACAACTATTTCTAAGATGACATAATGTAATTTATCAATTAGTGATTTCTTACTGTTTTTTTTTTGAAATTCTGTATTATTACTACTCTTTTTTCTGTTTTGCTTTTTTCTCTTTAAATAAATTTTTTTAAAAAAGATCTTTCCTTTCCTGTTCACTGGCTGCAATCATGTCTTTGAAGTCTGAAATTATGTTTTCATTTTCACTGAAGCAGTTTTGCCAACTTTCAATGGCATTTTTGGTTTCTTGTATATCTCTTTGATTCTGCTTCATACATTCTGTTTTTTATATTCTTCATTCAGAGTTTCCCTCTTTTTGCATTGTTCCTCTAATTTGTTAACTGTGCCTTCTTTAGATGTATTCAGCATTTGTTTCTCTACATTTATCTTTTCTTCTTTTACCTGGGAGACTATTTCTGATTTGAGTTCTTTTGTAGCTTCCCGGGAGTTGTTTCTTTACTTCAGTTGATATATTTCAGGTGTATGGCTTATATTTTCTTCTGTGTCCATGTCTCCTAGGCTTGCTTGGGTTGGGCTGGAAGTTTGAGATTGCATTTTGCCCTTTTTGGGGTCATTTTCCTATATTTCTGGGTTTTGAGCGATGTTTTAAGGCTTCCCCCATGCTTTGAGAATCACCTAGCCCACTTTTGGCTCCAGGGGCAGACAGCAGGCAACAACTAGCCACTTGGAGTCACTGAGCACGAGCTAGTTAGGCTCACAGGGACTCCTGTGCAACCTCCTGTCATTTCAGACACGGGGTGTAGTCTTACCGCCTGGGTGCCACATTCCAAGACTTCCCTGTGTGCTGGGTTTCAACTTGTGCACACTCTGGGCCTGGGACTCAATTTGGGCCCCTGCGACTTCTTGGAGTTCGCTGGGCATGCCTCAGTTAAGACCCCTTGAACCTCCTGGGTCTCCTTGAGAGATTTCAGACACTGGACATGGTCTTATCATCTGGGAGTGAAGTTCCAAGGTTTCCCTGTGTGCTGGTTTTCAACTTGCACACACTCTGGGCCCGGGACTCTGATTTGCTCCCTGTACATTTGGCTTCATCCAGACCTTGCAAAATTTCCTCTGTTCCACACCAGTGACTCCTCTTACACACTGGTTATTGAGTGGGGGTGTTTCCTTTTCTTGGCCTGCAGGCCAAGGCTACTTCCTTACTTCTGTTTCTGGGCCAAGGCTGCTCTGCTGGTTCCAGATCAGAGGACACTTCAGTCCTTTGCATTTAGGGTGAAGATTGGCCTTTGGTGGCAGAGTCTCTGTGGTCCCAGTCCTTCTTCCAAGCAGAATTCCCCCTAGGCTGCTCTCCACCCGCTAACAGTCTACAGCGACTGGCTGGTTCTTTACTTATTCCACTCCAGAACATTGATAGCAAAGAGACTAGGGACTATTCTGATGCTGGAGTTCCTTCCTGACTTTTGAAATAAAATAGGAGCCCTTCCCATTTTGAGATTTCATTTTGCCCTTTTTGGGGTCATTTTCCTATATTTCTGGGTTTTGAGCAATGTTTTAAGGCTTCCCCCATGCTCTGAGAATCACCTAGCCCACTTTTGGCTCCACTTCTGTTCAATGTGTCTGGGTGCCAGAGCACAGCATTCATTCAGCAACCACTGGCTCTGCATGGCTCCTTTAGAAACAGTGTCTCATTTTCTCACAGCTCTTGTGACTTCTCTCCCTCTCCCCGTACTTGGCTGAAGGTCCTGCCTGCAGTGCATGTGCTGGGCTGCTCCAGCCACAATTTTGATGTGTTGCATCTTCTATACTGACTCCCTTGACAGCACAATACCTCTCAGACTTCCGACTAGTTTTCTATCTACCTTAGCTGTCGACACTGAGGAAATTGGGGGGAATATCACACAGTGCCATACTCAAACTACCGAAATGGGAAGTTCAGGTCATAACCTATCCAAGACTTTTTCCGCTGCCTCTACACAGTGTGTGATTATGAACCGTAATACGCAGATTCCAGTCAGGTTCTAGCATTGGGTCCAGCTCTTCCACCAAGGATGAGGCAGGAGAACTCCAGGTAAGGAATCACAAAGTCATAGCCTCTTCACATCCCTAGGTTCTCACGGCACTGTATATTTCTATGAGTTCCAGCATCCTCCCAGCTTTGCCAAAAACAGCAGGCCACCCTACATGAAAGCTGATCACAGTGATGAGACACCCTTTGTCTTTGGATCTTCCTTCATATATGGACAAGGTGACTATTCCTCAAATCCCATAAACAGAGGTAGGCTTGACTACTATCAAGGGTGGATTCTCTCACTGTCAAGTTAAGGAAACTGAGGCTCAGAAAGGGAACAAGATCATGTTCACCATCTTAGAGCTCAAATGCTTACACTGAGATTAGAATCAAAATCCTTTCACTCCAACTTGTGCTCTTTCTTCTCATTTCCCCCACCAAACCATAATATCCAGCATGAGTGAAGGGGAGATGTCTCTAAGGAATATTTATTTCTTGACTGGATTTCCTGTGCTGGAAGAAGGGGATGTCTGTGGCACCAATGACCCTAGGATTATTTCAGCTAGATGCTGGGTTTGGGAAGAAGAGGTTGGGCAAACGGAAGACCTGCTCCAGGGTATTTAGGGGAGGTAGAGACTGGGCTTGGGGCAAAAGGATCGGGCTGTAGCTGAATGGTGAGTGTATGAAGTGGTGCATGAAGAGCAGCAGGTAAGTGTCAACCAGACAGTAGACCTCTGTCCTCTTCTTCTCTGCAGTTGACTTCACCGAGGAGGAGAAGCTGCTGAGCAGGAGGATGATGAAGTATTGGGCCAACTTTGCCAAAATTGGGTGAGATGATGCCCCTACGTCAACCTCCATTGGAAACTTGAAACTATTGAGTCCTCTCATGTCTGTTTGACCTCTTTAGCATATATAGTCCTAAATTATGTGATGACAGCCTCCCAGTGCCAGGAACTATGTGGACATAGACAGAGTAGTCTTGTTAGTATGAGTCACTCATCCACTTCCTGCTGACCTGGAGGGTGGGCCACGGTGTTGTGCTTCAGTTAAGCCTTCCTCTGCGTGGAAGATAGGAAACAGGTCCAAGTGGCCTACTCAGAGACAAGGGATACCAGTGGGAAGACATCGCTTTCCTATACCGGGAATCTTCCTCATCAATACTCCACAGACCTACTTGGCTGCCTAGCTTGACCCAAGTCAGGCACCAAGTTCTATGTCATACGGATCTCAGACTGACCTCCCTCTGCGGCTGGGAGGGTGTGTCCACAGGAACCCTAATGGTGAGGACCTGCCCTACTGGCCTCTGTTGGATGATGATGAACAGTACTTGCAGCTGAACCTCTCACCCTCCGTGGACCGTGCCCTGAAGGCCAATAGGGTGAAGTTCTGGACAGAGATGCTGCCTCGCGAGTTGGGAGCTCCCCAGGAGAACCAGGCAGGCCCTCGGTCGGCTTTGTGCTTCAACCTGCTATTATTTTTATTGAGCCTGTACATATTATAATCCTGCACCACTTCATAATCACTGTGGGTCTGCAAAGAGGTTTATCTGTGAGATAGTTCTTCCAAGTGAGATTGCAATTTAGAAGATCCACACATGTCTAGCAGAAGGGTCCTGGTCCAGGTCTCCCTGAGTCCTTCCATCCAGAGTGTTTTTATCTTGCATTTCAAAATTCCCTTTGTGGTCTCCTAACTCCCTGATGATTTTCTCATCCTTTTTTGTCACCATGTGATTAATTTTCCTTCTAACCTCATTGTATTCCCTAAACTTTTTTTAGCTCATGCAATAAAAATTTGTCATGCATTTTTGTCTCATTCTACAAAGATTTTGTTGCTCTACTGCATCAATCTACCTCTTTTTCACCCCAAAGTATTTTCTCTTTGTTATTAAAAGGCTTTATCTTTTACCTCAATCCTAGGTACCCCATCCTTCCAATCCTCCTACCTCTCTCCCACTGTTCCTAAGAGGGCACTTGTTTTTCAGGGAGAAAGTCCACTTTGGCACCACTCAATGACTTAAACTTTAAATACAGTATCCTGAATTTTGGTTAAAAGATGCCCACATTACCCAATCCGGACATCAGGTGGCAGATAAGGAGAACATTAACCCTAGTCTGAGGCACTTGGAGGGTAGAGACCTTTCTTTCAGTGCACCCTAACTGGTACATATTTCCACTGAGGCCTAAAAGTTTTATTGAGCTTTTGCTATAAATATGCCTGTGCATTGTTTTAAGTTCTATGCATGTGCAGGACATTCCTTACATATGGGATCCTTTGGTATTTCTTAGATTTTAATAGTTATCTTATTTTTAAGAACTTTATTGTAAAATAATTTATATAGGACTAAGCTCACCCATTTTAATTGCATAGTTTTCTAAGTGTGAGTAAATATCTGATAAGTCCAACCATTAGCACGTCACATTCAAGATTTTTTTTTTGTTGCAAAACCTCTCTTTACTCCCCTTTATAGGTATCATTGCCCTCCACTCTGCTGCCTAGCAACCTCATAACTGCTTTCTGTTGCTGTACATTGCTTAGGCTATAATATCACACAAATGAACTTTTGTGAAAGCTTGTTTGTCCTTTTATTATGGTGCATCATTTTGTGTACAGAAACACCACACATGTTGGCTCCCTGATCTATACACATTTTTGTCAATGACTTCATTTTTGGCTATTTTTAATAATGCTGGTATAAAAACTTTCAAATCTGTTTTTATGTGTACACATGCTCTCATTTCCTTTGGGGTAAAGACTTGAGAGGGAAATTGCTGAGTCATATGACAAGTATATGGTACCTTTTTAAAAAATTCTAAACTCTCTTTCACAATGGCTTCATCATTTTGTGTCCCCACCAGTCTTACATAATGGGGCATAAATTTGACTCTGTTTGAATGGATGAGAAATGACAACACATTGTTCATATTTCCCTGGATTTTTTCCTTTTTCTCTTTTTTAATGCCTGTGCTGTCCTCTGTCTGTGTCTCTCTCTTTTTTAAATTTTATTTTAAAGATAGTAAAACCAAACAAAACAGAAGAAAGACAATCAGAACAAAACAATGAAAGTGATAGGGGACTTCAAAATGAAACTAAAAGAAACCAACAATGGCTACCATGGTGCCCCTTGTTATCTTCAAAATGGCTGCCCTTACCATCAGACAAAATAAAATTAAACAGAATAAAACCAATCAAAAAAAACAATTAAAGTATTACAGGAATTCAAAGTAAGATAATAGGAAATCAAGAATGGCTACCATAATATAGCTTGTTGTCTTCAAAACTGCTGCCCATACCATTAGACATAATGAAATCAAACAAAGCAAGACAGAATATAACCAAACCACACAATGAAAAGATACATGAGTTCAAAACAAGACAATAGGAAATTAACAATGGGTACCTCTTTCCCTTTTTAGATGTTTCCTTCTTTATTACTTTCACAATATCTATTGTACATTTTGGATCCACTAATTCCTTCAGTTTTTTCAAGCTAAGGAGATAACACAATGTTCACCTATGTGAGTTTGAACCATTTCACCCATGAGCATGATATCAACTTACATCCATTTATCTACAAGAGCCTCAAAATTACCCTTCTTTATAACTGGGCAACTTTCCATTATATAAAAATACCGTATCTTTCTTATCCATTCTGAACTTGATGGAAAAGCTACCCTTGTGTTTTTCTGGTTTCTTGTCAAATGGAACATTGTTTTCTCTCCTTTGATTTTCAGTCTGTTAATTTCCTTTCAAGTTAAATGTGTGTCTTGAATCAGCATATTGATGGATCCTATCTCCTGATCGAATCTGCCTATATTTCTTTTTATTGGTGAATTGAGGCCATCTATATTATGGTTATGGTCAACATGCACTGCCTCATCTCTGCCATGCTATTTTCCTGCCATTGGCTGCCTAATTTTCCTTTCCATTCAATTATTTGCCCCACTTGGTGATTCCCCTCTACTGCTGTCCTTGGAACCATGGACTTTCTTATTACTCTCTAGAATGCCTTTCAGTACTCTTTGTAGGGTTGGTTTGGTGGTCATGAATTTCTTCAGTTGTTCATTATCATGGAAGTATCTTATTTCTCCATAATTTTTGGAAGATAGTTTTGCAGGGTACATCAATCTGGGTTAGAAATTGTTTTCTTGGAGGACTTCATTTCACTCCAGGGTCTTCTTGACTTGATGGTTTGTGTTGAGAAGTCCTGCTGGATTCTGATGGATTTTGCTTTATAAATGATCTGGGTTTTTTTTTTTCTTCTAACAGCTTTTAATATTCTGTTCTTGTGCTGAATTTCTGGAATCTTAATTATTGTGTATCTGGGTGTAGATTTTAGTTTTGGGTAGCTGGAGTCTATATGCCTCACTTATCTGTATGTCAGGGCCTTTTCCTATGTTTGGGAAGTTTTCTGCTATTACTTCTATAAATAGTCTTTTTATGCTATTTGTGTTCACTCCTGCTTTTTTGCTGACACCTCTTATTTTTCAGTCATTTTTCTTTGTGTCATCTTGCAACCATTGAATTGTTATTTTTTGATTCTTAGTTATTTTAAGAGATCTTTCCTTTCATGATCACTAGCTGCAATACTGTCTTCAAAGTCTGAAAGTCTATCTTCAGTTTCTTGCCAGCTTCCAACAGAGTTTTTAATTTCTTAGATGTCTCTTTGAATCTGTTTCATACATTCTAATTCTTCTCTATATTGTTCCTTCAAGATTTCTATCATTTTCCTATGCTTCTCTTTTTTATCTATGTCTTCTTTAGACATGCTGAGCAATTCTTTCATTATATTTGGCATTTCTTCTTTTACCTGAGATATTATTTCTGATCTGATTACTTTTACAGCCTCATGAAGTTATTTCTTTACTTCAGTTGGCATCCTCTTAGAGATTTCAGGGGTATAACTTCCATTTTCTTCCATGTCTGCACCTCTCATGCTTGTTCTGTATGGGCTGAGAGTATGTCTTTTGCTCCTTCATCCTGACATTTTCCTGGGTTCTTCCAGACAAGCCAGTTGGGGGTCTCAGGTACATCTTGCATTTGCTGCTCCTCTGCAATTTAGGGGAATCTTTCATGCACCTGGGTTTCTCTGAAAACGGGCTCCTGGGAAGGTGATGGGGGATGGGGAGGGTTTCTCCAGACCTGCATGGCTACACCAAGGCTTCCTCAATGGCCATGACCACACAGTGGTGGGGCTGCTTCTTCTCCCAGCCTGTGTGGCTACACTAGCACTTCACAGATGGTGGCAGGTTTGCAGGGGCATGTCTAACTATTTCTTCAGGCCCACACTGGCTACCTAAGGGAAGCAAGCTTCCCAATGGTGGCAGTAACACAGGAGTGTGTCGGGCTGTTTCCCCCCTCTTGTGCTGGCTGCCAATGGAAAGCAAGCATTCTGATGGTGGTCTCTGTGTCTCTCTTTTTGTTCATCATTATCGTTTCCTGACCTAGATCCCTAATCTCCTAAACGAATGTATGGCAGAGGCTTAAATAAAATGAGACAAGTGGTATGATTTTAGGGCTCCAGGAGGGTCAAAACCCTTCAGCTGAGTTCAAGACACTGAGGGCTAAAACAAAGACTTCTCTGGGCTGCCCATATTTGTTAGATTCAAAACAAAAGACAAGGAAACTGAGGAAAGCATGGAAAATGAGCAGGACCTTGGGAGTCACTTCAAAGACTTCTCCAAGTAGTAAAGTATTAATTTAGGAGAACTATTTTATCTCCATGATGACACTTATGGTAGGAGTGCAACTGCAGGAGTCATATTCCTTCAGCTGCACTCTCTATTTACTTCATTAGTGCTGCAGTCAAGGGGTGCTCAGCTTTGGCCTTACCTTGCTTTTTGAGATATCTCTGATCTCATAGGCCACTGCAGACCTCAGCCTGGACCAGTGATTCATAGAGGTTCACTTACTATGAATCAGCTTCCATCATCAGGCAAGGGGCCTAGGCCTAGGACAGACTCACAGGTACACATAGAAAGCCAATTAGTTAATTTTAAATCCTGTTCAGAGCTGCTTCATAGTGGTCTCCAATACATCATTATAGATAGGTAAGTTTTTAAAACACTCCTCCCCCTGTACTCCTGAGACTCTTCTTCATCCTATGTTTTTACTATTTCTTTGACCATCATCAGTGTCAAATGATGCAATAATTTGGAGAGCACTCGAGGACTTTCTCTCCAGCAGTCGTGGACAGCAGCCCAGGAATTAACAAAGAGCACTGTGTTTTCTAGATAACATCTAGGAGTTTTTCCCCTACTCTGAGCTGGGAAGGCATGGAAATATCAGCAATCACATTTCCCAGCTAGTAATTAAGTAAAAAGACTTAAGGGCAGAGAGAGCATCTGCCCATTCAGGAGTTGGGACCACAGATTAGAGCAGCAGGAGTTGGATGGAGGACACTAAATCTACAAATTACCTTGCCCATTGGATGGAAGTCATGAATACCTGTCCCTTGCTCTGTATAGACTACTTTAACTGATGCAAATTTTGGTACCTCCTAGAAAGTGCCAAAATGGGTTGTTGGGGTAAGCCTAAGGGCACTGTGGGCCATATAGAGAGGCCATGGATGATGGTCAGTGAGCAATGTTAAACCCAAACCACTTTCTCTGAGAAGTGAGACAGCTGCCTCCTTCTGTCCTTGTTGTATGCTGGTAGGAAACTCCATATCAGAATCTCCTGGATATGAATCTTCTCCCAGAGACACCATAGCCCTGGCAGAATTTAACAGGAACCACAACATTGGAACCAACATGTTTTCTTAAGTGATTAAAAAATGGATAAACGACAATATCCTCCATCTTTTGGAATAGAGCCCAATGGAACCTCTGGTGGGGTGAGTGGAGGAATGAGTCAGTAGAAAGATGAGTCCCTTAGAAGTGACAGAATCTCCAATGTTTTTCAATAAAATCCCTATGATAGAATACCCACAGAGATATTCACAGCAGGACTATAAAAGACATAGAAAGGGACTGAGGGTATATGAATCCAGCAGGCCAGAAGAGGTTGCCACCGTGGATTTGCCAATTTTGCAGAGTACGGATGTTATAGGCATACTTCCTTTCCTTGTCTCAAGCTATTCCCTTGAACACCATCAAAATTTGACCCATCCTTGTTATGCTTTTGACCTAGGGTATCCCCCAAAAGCCATATGGGTTGAAAAGGTGATTGGATCCTGGGGCACCAGAGCTGACCTGTTATTAGGAAGAGGGGTATAGTCAGAAGAGAGGGACCCCTGGGGCATGACCTGAGCTCTTCTAGGTTCCTCCATCCTCTTTCTGCCTTTTGGCCACCATTACATGCGTAACTTTTCTTTGTCCAGTCCCTTTTCCAGGATGTTTCTGCATTGGAACCTCTTTAGCATGTACTGAAATTTCTGAAAGTGTGAGCCAAAATGAACATCTCCTTCTTTATATCATGGGTGCCAGGTATTGTGACTTGGAAAGTGACTGAAACACTCCTTCACCTCCTCTGAGTATCCCTCCCATGTTCTTCAATTATAGTTCCTAGCTCCATCCTCTTTAACTCCTACAGTCTCTATGGAGCTGCAACTTCAAAATCAATGGATATAGTGACTCCCGGTATAAAGCGATGGTTTCTGTATCACACAAGGCATTATATGGTACATTGGAGGAAACCAAAATAACCATAGTAGAGATGTGGCATCCATGCCTCACTTGCTGGCCATTGGCCTCCAGGGACTGCTGCCCACTCAGTGTCACTCCCTGGTAGCATGAAACCTTGAGCAGGAAGGAGCTGGGGATCTTTTGGCACCCGCAACGTAGCTATTACTAGGTAGAGACTAAATGGCAGTGACAGCATTTGGCCAGGTACTGGCAGGGACCTGCAAAAACTGAATGGAAGACACTTAATCTGCAGCAGGCCTTACTGCTAAGGTGAAAGCAAGATGCTCCATCCTGCCTCTGTGTGAGCAACTCCAATCCACCAATAATATGTTCACTACAGTAAGAGCCTGGAAGAGATGCTTGAGACACTGGGTTGTGGGAGCCTGAGCCCACTGGAAACCTTATGAAGAGGCCAAAGCCGGGGGTCAGTGGGCATAGGGGCCACCTGAGACTCCAGCTTGTATCACTTTCCTCAGAAGCCAGCCTGCACTGGTGCTGCTGGTTACTGCTCTCTTTGCTATCTCCTGAAAGTATTCTCCATGGTTGGAGATCTGGAATTGGGCCTGCCACCCCAGAGGTACCATAGCCCTCCAAAAAGCCCTCCTGGATCCTCAGTTCTGGAATCAGCTGGTTCATGTAGATGTTTCTCAAATGGCTGTATGACTATGGACTCCATTTTGTCAGAAGTGGGGATCTACAGGGAGGGACTGGTGAACAGGGTGGATCTTGAAGAGGTGCCATAGGCCAAGCACTATTTAGCTCAATGCAGAAACCCTGGGTTTAATATCTGTTACCAGAGGGGAAATACTGTAGTGCCATAATAGCTGGTGGGTTTCATAAAAGAACCATGACAGAATAGACAGAGGAGTTGCAAGAGCCCTTCCTTCCTTCCAAGTCCTTCCTTCCTTGAAAGGAACCCAGGCAACTCTGAGACCAGCTGACAAAGAGGAGTCTTCAGGATGAAGTGCAGTTTCACCTCTCTGCCTTTACTCAAGCTGTTCCCTTCAGCTCCATCAAAGATAGGTACCCATGTGGAGGTCCTCAAATGAAACCTCTTCAGAGGCGTGTTCCCAAGTTCTTCAATTATACCTTCTTGCTTCCTGCGCTTGACCCCAACTCCCTCCTTAGGCCTGTGGCTGCAAAGACAGTGACAACAGTTTGAGGAGTTTGTTATCTCTAAAGCACCTTCAGAGCATGATGAAAAGTAGCTAGGAATAAGGGAAGTGGCCATGCTCTGCCTGCTGGCTGCTGGCTCCCTGGGACCTCTGCCCAATCAGCACCCACCTCCCTGGTCTCACCTGATGTCCTGCCTCCTCCCTGATGGGCTCAAACTGCAACCAGGGCCACACACTGCAGTGAAGCTGCCTGCAAGTGAGTCAGAGGCAACCCCTACGAATAAACAGAGCTTGCAGCTAAACAGATTTCCTGCTCTACTGAATAATGTGACCCGCAGACTCTCAATTCTTCTAGCTTCAGACCAACATATAATTCCTCCAAGGAATGACAGAGAACAACAAGAGTGCACAGCACTGGTCTGAGGAAGAAAGAAAAAATTTTTTAAAAAACCAAAAACTATGTACCCATCACCCACCTTCAACAACTTATGAGGGCTTGGACAACTGAGTTTTATCTCAACCTTTCTGTGATAATCAACTGTTTCCTCCCTTTCAGCCTCTGGCAGACGAGGGTCTTTACAAGTGACTGTATCCCATCTCTATCCTAGCACTCCTTACCATACCACTCCCTGCAGGGAGGACACCTTCTTTATGTCATTCCACCTTGAGTGTGAGTTCTCTGAGGATGGGAGACTTTGAAGTCAATATTCAGTCTGCCCATTGCCTCACACAGAGGGCAGGATTACTTACTGCAAAGGCAACTCACCCATCAGCTGATAAGAGCCTTAGGTAGATGTTTCTTGGATAAATGTTTATTCTAACCCTAGTAAGACTGATTTGCCCTCGTGGGATTGTTTGAGCCAAGCTTAGTGTCTGCAGCCTTTGCATAGTATGAGTGTAACAGGGAGGACACTTGTGAAGACTGTGTTTATGGAGCAGGGTCACTGAACAAGGCTAAGTTGACAATGGCAAGAAGGTAACACCCTCAGTATGGGATGTGACTGAGTAAACCCAACCCTGATGTGCATTTTTTTGCTCACAGGTCAGGAGTCTGCCAGCCCTATCAGACCACACACACAAGGCAGATAAGGGTCAGCGTTGTGCACGTGATCAATACCAACATGGGAGTCTACACTTTCCTTGGAATTCCGTTTGCAACTTCACCAGTAGAACTACTGAGGTTTGTACCCCTGGTGACCTCTAAACCCTGGAGTGGTGTGAGGAACTGGACCTCTGACCCTGCCATCTAAGCTCCCTGGGGAACTGGGATAATGCAGGGGCTGAGGAAAGGCCAGTGCTTTGAGCTCTGGACCAAACTGCAGTGGTTCTTTCATTTAAATCCCACAGCCAGTTTTTCTCTGCCTTGAGGGTGATACCCACAACGAGTATGTGAAGCTGTAGAGGATGAAGAAATTTTGACAAGTCTTGGCTCTGGGCCTGGAAGCCTCACAGTGTTAGCTCTACCTCCAGAAAAGAGTAGCAAAGACACTTTCTCTCCACATTTGCATGCTGCCAAGTGTTCTCTGCCAAGAGGTCAGAGGATGATTCTGGGAGTCACTTGGGTTGGTTCTATGAACTTTTAAGAAATTCTGACTAAAGCATCACATATTAGAGATGCCTGAGGAGGGCCTCTGTGGTGCCACTTGGAGACTCCACCCTCCACACTGCTGATAGGGTCAGGTTCCATTGTCCAAGGAACAAAACTATGCTATTACAAGTAGATTCTATGGGAGGGATGAGTTTCCTCAACTGTCTGGTCTTGGGATAGAGTATACCACACTGCTCCTCTTTGGGAAACTAACCTCCATTCCCACCTGCAGCACCTATGTGAGGGATCCTTGACTGTTCCAGAACCAGATGTACATAGAGAAAAGTGGTGAATATCAGTACCTACAGCCAGTAGTTCTGATACACACACCAAATAAACATGGTTTTCCAGCCTCTGAAACTCATCAACCTTGAGACCTCCTCAGAAGTCTGAGCTCCATCCTACTACCCCTGCTTGTAGCCTGTGCCTTCATGGACAGGGATTTGAGAAAACTATAGTATGTGGCAAAACATCAGTAGGAATCAGATACTGATAGGATTTGGAGCAAATGAGGGCCCAGGGTCTAGTTTTGGTCACTGCACAGTTGAGGACTAATTGTCTAATATTGTCACCAAGTATCTGTAAAATGTTGAAAATATTGAATGAAGGATCTCAGATACAATTAAATCAGATTCTGGCTCCCATCCCCACATCCGAAGATTGCTTATACCTCAGTATTTACACTCTTGTCCAGGGAGGGGTGTAATCTGCTTGAGAATGTCAGAACATGGCCAGCCACGTGATGGGAAGATATTTTTTCTCCAAGACCAGCAGTAGGTTGAGGATGTGGCTCAATCGAACACCATTTGCCTAGCAAGTGCAAGAATCCAAAGGAAAAGATTAGTAGGAATAGGATTAGCCTGGGTCCTGCTATAGTGTAAGCCCTGAGGCGAAGTCCCTCCCTTTGGGATAGAAGAAAAATTTCACACCCAGTATGGGCAACTGACAGGTACTTGGTAATGAGCCCTCTGTTATGAGTTGAACCCAGGATAACTCTTTTGATTCCCAAGAGCTGAAGGTTAAGATCACCCAAGATTTCAACCATGATTTATATGTTGTGCCAATGAGATTTGATAACACTTTTGATTAATAGTCAGGTGAGACAATCAAAGTAAAACCCCTTTTCATTTTGGAAGACTCTGAGAATAATAGAGCCAGGTCTGCATTCATCAAATAAATGGTAAAGTTTAAAAGTCCTGGTAGATGGAATTGAATTTGAGACCTTCATGCTTGATGCAGATTATGAAGTCCTACTTGATTTTTATCTATGTGGGAAGCTGCATAGATTCAAAGGAATGGATAATCCATGGGTAGCTCAGGTGGGAGTGATCTGGGTGAGAACTAAGTAGGAACTAAGTAGGAACTGTCTTGATTTCCATAAGTAACCCCATGGTGGTGTGCTACTTATAGGCATGGCTTACAAATTTGACAGATTTACACTGGCAGATTCTGAGAACATGGCGGTCACTATCTAGTATCACCTGGGTATCCTGGGTTTCTTCAGGTAAAAGTGAGGTTGAGCTGGAAAGTGGGAACTTGAAAATTTCTTATATTTCTACTCCCATACCAGGTTCCATTTTTCTACCCTGAGCTGCTGTTCACTGCATCCCATGGCCATATCCCTGTTACTTCTCAGACTAGAGACAAAATACCACTGGCAACTGGGGCTATCTGGACCAAGTGGCTGCCCTACACTGGGTGCAACAAAATATAACCCACTTTGGAGACAACCCTGACCATGTCACCATTTTTGACCATCTGCAAGTGCCACAAGTGTGTCCTCATGTGTCTTGTCTCCCATGTCTCAAAGACTCTTCCACTGCGTCATCATGAAGAGTGGGGTGGCCAAGGTACCTGGCCTCAACTCCAGCTCATCTGAGGCTATCTCCACAGTGAGTTCCCTCATCCATACCAATCCAGGACACCTCTCCCTCTCCTCAATTTCAGAGCCTCTGGTGTTCTGTCTGTGAAATGGGGACAAAGGAAGTCAAGGTGCTTTGGGATGTGTTGCCTTTCAGGAATTAAAGAGGTCTCAAGGATCAGAATCCACACATCTTTGCTTGGAGGGTATGAGTACATTTTGTGACTGAAAAAACCGTGCCTTAGGCATCCATAATGGACTGAACTGTATCAAAAGTAGGATGGTCCCTCTGACTTGGCCCACTGAGAAGAAAGAAAAAATAAAGAACCTGAGATCTAACTCAGTGCACAGGGCTTGGGTTCAATGATCAGTAATGACAAATGATTACATGGCTGGCTTATGCAGGCTTGAGAAGACTGAGGTCTGAGGTTGAGGCCAATGCTAGGAGAGAGATCAGAGGAGCCTAGCCGAATGCATCCATAAAAAAATTTGACCTAAGCATTAAAATAGAGGAGGAGAAGCAGGCAGGAAATTACAACCTCTCTAGAATCTAAAATGAAGAAGCTGCAAGGAACAACTTAGCAAAGAGAAAAAGTTTCAGGAATCAAAAAATATTCTACATGAGAGCTAACAGTCACTAAGAAACTAAAGATAATACACAGAATAAAACAAAGCAGACTTGAACACTAACCAGGGCTCCCGGGAAGAATGACCTGACTCAGAAACACGTGGTGTGCTTGGAGAGGGCCAGCAGCCCCAGGGAGAAACAATGAACCAACACTGATAGGCCAGGCAAAGATCATGACCATTGCAAGCTGAAAATACAGTGTGGAGTTTGACGCTGAACGTAGCATGGCAGGCTAGCTTGGGAGGAGAAATTGCTAAATGTTGGAAAGGATGCTGCGCAGTCAGAGAAAAGAACACTTTTGTACTGCTAGTGGAAATGCAAATTAGTACAGCCAGTGTGGAAATCAATATGGATGTTCCTCAAAAACCTGAAATAGAAGTACCACTTGACCCAGTTATAGCACTCCTTGGTATGTACCTTTCCAAAACTAGTGGGATAAATGAGAGGGAATGATTTGATTATTTTGAGGGACAGTAATGGCAATGTGTCTTTTGCTGCAATAAATCTTATAAAAATGTTAACATAAACCACATTTTTATCACACTGCTAGAGACAGATGCATATCCATATTTATTAAAATACACTTCAGAACAGCTAATCTATAGAAACAGCCTAGTTTCCCATCAACAGTTATGGATAAAGGAAGTTTGGCATATATACACAGTATGCTATTATTCAGCCAAAACCTAGAGTAAATTCAAGTCACTTGTATGAAAATGTATAGAACTAGAGATTATTATATTAATACAATATACTTAGAACTTAAAATATTACGTTTCCTCTCATATGAGGAATTTGGGAACAAAAAATGAAAGAAAAAGAGAGAGGGCGAGAAGGAAGGAAGGAAGGAAGAAAAAATGGAGCGATGATTTGAAAGTAGGAGAGAGATTAGAAGAAAAGAGAAAAGGAATCAGGGAACTTGGTAGAAAATCTTGAGGGAAGAAATAGAGGGGGAAATGATCAATGTCTGCTTTGTGTTAAGTATTAAAATTGTGAAATGAGGGGCTGGGGATTTAGCTCAGCGGCATAAGCGCCTGTCTTGCAAGCAGGCAGTCGTGAGTTCGATCCCCGGTACCGATAAAAAGGAAAAAGACAAAAAAAAAAAAGTTAAAAAAAATTCTGAAATGAAACCCACAGTCCATAACTAATATGCACTAATGAAAAAAGTCCTACAGCTAATGTAAAAGGCAGACATCTCCTTCATTGAACAGGTAAGGAACAGGTAAGTGAGCTGCACGACACCCAGTGCCCAAATTACTCTGTCGGAAGTTCAAGGTCATGACTTACCCAAGATGCTTCCTACTGCTCCTTCTCCAGCCCTGGGTTTCCCATCCTACTAGGCAGAATCCAGCCAGCTTTGAAACTAGGTACCTTGTCCCTAAGGATGATGCAGGAGAGCTCCAGGTAATGGACCATATGTCACTACCTATGTCCCCAAGTTCCCACAGCCCTGTCTACTTCTATGAGTTCCATCATCCTCCTGACTTCTTTGAAAACATCAGGACATCCAGTGTGAAGGCTGATCATATAGATGAGGTTCCCTTTGTCTTTGGAACTTCTTTCTGGCACAAAAAATATGAGTATTCCCTGAACTCCATGAACAGAGGTGGATCTTTGGCTGAGTCCCCAAGGAGTGACTGCCTTCACTGTCCAGATGAGAAAGCTGGGGCTCAGAGAGGGAATACAGTGTCCACAGTCTTAGAATTCAAAAGTTGGTGTGGGTATTAAAATCTAACCCCTCCCACTCCAACCTGTGCCCTTTCCTCCAACCCTCTCACTCTGACCATGTTACTCAGAAAGTTGCACAGATGTAGAGATGTCTCAAAGGTATATTTGAATGACTTTCCAGGGTCAGGGACTGCTAGGCAAGGAATGATTTGTGTGTAATACAGTTAAAAGCCAGGATTAGGAAGGCTAGACTGGGAAAGTGGAGGATCTGGGTCTAGGTGTGTGGGGGAGTGAAGGACCAGGCCTAGGGTCCAGGATCAGACTACAGCTGGGTGCTAAGTGTGGTGCATGACAAGAAGCAGGATGAGGGTCCACAAGAACTTGGGGCCCTGTGCTCTTCCTTTCTGCAGTTGACCTCACTGAGGGGGATCTGCAGAATAGGAAGATGGGCCAACTTTGCTTGGAATGAGTGAGATGATACCCCTACCTCAGACTTTTCAGGAGACTTGAACCTGATGGTATCAAGCACACCTTTTGTCTGTGGCTACCTGATTAGCATATATTTTCCTTAGTTACATGACAACAGCCTCCCAAAACCAGGACCCCCATGGACATAGGTAGAGAAGGGCATTGTCAGTACAAGTCACTCACCCCCTTCCAGGTGACATATGGGGTGGGCCACAGTGGTGCACTTCAGTCCAGCCTGCCTCTGAGAGGGTGAGAAGAAACAGGTCCAGATGACGATAGACAGTGACTGGAGCTGGAGATCAATCACACATGTGGGACAAAGCAAATCCTCCCCAGAGCACCTGGAGAGCCCAAAGCAATCCACATAAACAAGATATTCCAGCTTCAAAAAGGCAAGGCTCCCGGGCCAGCCAGGCAAACAACTTGCTAGGCAGAGGGGTTGAAATTAAGTCATCCCCCTGAACCCTCAGCATGTGCTATGGTGACTGAGAAGTTTCTTTTCTCCCATCAGGAGAGAGAGCTCCACGTGACCTCAGCTTTTGGCTCTTTTCTTTATTTTCCCATCTTCTCACTGTCCTTTCCCCCTGGGTACATTGAGAGCTGTGCTGTTACACAGCATATGGTGCCTGAACATAAACCAGAGTAAGAAGAAATTGTGGGTGAGGGCACGCTTCTCATTGTGTGTGCATAAGGGAGAGAAGGGTGTTGGCAGTGTTTAATACTCATCACTGGAGTGATCTGATATTGACCATATCAGGTGATAAGCTTGGGACAAAAAATAAGTTCATTAGGGCCAAAGAGAGAAACACACTTGTAGTCTTAAGAGAAGCCAAAAAGAGAAATAGGCTTAAGAGGAGCCATAGAGGTAAATACGGTTAGGAGAAGTCAAAGGACAAGAAGCACATTGATTTTACCAGTTGTTAAATAAGTTCTCAAAGAACAAGTTCTCAAGAACCACAAATGTACGTGGAACTGTTTGTTGTATTCTTGATTTCTGTATTTGATTTTATTTGTAGACTTGCATTAGGGAGTGCTTCAGTGGATGTGAGTTTGTTGGAATGATCACAGAAGATTTGGCTCAGAGCACTATTTTAAAATCAAATCCTGAGTGGGAAAATTTTGGTAGAATGACAGCCACCTTGATAACCTTAATTGAGCCACAAGTGGTAATTTTGACCTTCCCAGCTCAGGGAAATTTTACTACATCACAGGCTACAATTTCTACCCTTCATAAAGGAGAGTTATCCTTTAAGTTAATTGTTCAATAGTTGGCCTTTGAAAATACAAATAAATGATGTAAAAAGGCTTTTAGAGCACAAAAATGGGCTACATTGGCTGAGATGATTCAAATTCATGCAGACATTGGCCTCTCATATGTGCAATGGGGTTCCCTGGCAGCAGGTATCACTCAGGTTATTCATCCACAGCATAAGTAAAGGGAAAAAACAGGGTTACTTGTTTCAGCTGCAGATGTTGGGGGCATTTTGCCAAAAATTGCTCTGCTGAACCTGTAGGAAGAGCACAGCCACTATCTGTACCTTCAAAAAACCCCTCTACTGTCTATCCAAAGTATAGATGAGAGTATCGCTGAGCAATTGTGTGTAAATTCAAAGCTAATGTGGAAGAATGACCTGTTCCAAAAAACTTCCAGCAGGATCTGTCACAGGCCTTCCAAACAGTAAGAGTGCTATGGCTCAGACAGCTTCCTTGAGATGGTATGGCCCTACTTGGCACAGCAGGGTCCTAGTGGTTGGGGGGTAGTGTGGGCCTGATTTGTAGTTTTCTGGGTTTTGTTTTGTCTCACAAAAGATAATTTCAAATTACCAATACAACAACCAACCTGTAAAACTTCTAAAAATCCAACATTTGGCTTTCATGAACTCATAATAGACTGCCTTTAGCATATCACTGTCTTACTATGGCTTTGTAGTAAGTCTATTATCTGGTAGCATAAATTCTCAAACCCTTATGCTTTTCAAAATTGTTGTTCACTTCAGGAGTATTTATGTTAAATTCATGAACAATATAACTCTACACTTAGAGATTTTTTGCTTTGTTATATCAATTTTTAGTTTTCAATACACTGATGCTACACAGCTTGCTAAATTTTTTTAAAGAGGATAAAACCAAGGTATATAAACAGAATAAAAACAAACCAGTGTAAGTGATATAGGACTTCACACCATCACAAAATCAACAATATTTACCATAATGCCTTTTGTTGTCTCCAAAATAGCTGCAGCTACTTTCAGACATAGTAAAAATCAAGCAGAACAGAATAGAATAGAAACAACAAAAACAAAGTAATGAATGCAATAAAGGACTTCAAAACAAGATAATAGTAAGTTCAAATGCCTACCATAATATAGGTTGTTACCTTTGAAATAGCTGCCCATGCCACCGGATTTAACACAATCAAACAAAACAAAAGAGAATAAAATCAACCCAACAAACAATGAAAATGATGTGGAACTTCAAAGCAAGACAATAGGGAATCAACAATGGCTAATATCCATCAACAACGGATCCTCTGAAGGAGACCCTTCCCCTAAACGCAACACAGCATACTGCTATCGTCTGAACAGATAATCATACCACTGGCCCTAGACCTGCAAGTATAGTAACACACCAAAGCACCACAGGCATCCAATTGCATTGCACCTTGATAGCTCTCATCATATCCTGTGTTTCTCTGGATCAGCTGGTCACTTATGGGGGTAGAAGGTGGGGATTGGTACTTCTTATTTCCCAGCCTCCATGCTGGGGGGCCTGCGGTCTGGCTGCCCCATTCCTGCAGCGGCTGGCACATGGGGCTGGTTCCCAGGAGCAGCTTGCTTCCTGATGTGGCCTTGTTCTCTCCCCTGAAGTTCGAGAATGGCACTGACTCAGTAGGAGAGGCTTGGTTCTGGCTCAGTGTTCTACACCTTATCTCCTTCAAAGCACCACTGATAGCTTGCTAGATTTCTTAAGTTTATTTGTTTGTTTTTTTCCAGAAGAAAAATTCGTAAACTTACATACTTAGCCAGCACAAATCTATCTGGACCCCTGTAGGCATCTTATATAGACCTTTATAGACTTTTAAAGGGTTATTCAACAGGGAGAAACTGCTGCTTTCTGTTCCTCTCATCACGCCTCACAGGCCCCCCACAGCCGGGAGGAAACCAGAGCTCCACTGAGCTGGAGCTTGGCCCAGACAAGGGAGAGGGGAGAAACAATGTTGTCTGTTTCAGTTGCAAGGGCAAAATATTATGGTTCTAATATCTAATATAAGGTAATGTTGATAGACAATACTGATTCTTTTTTTAAAAAAAAATATTTTGAAGGTAGTATTGAGACAGTGCAATGAAATTGGTACAGAATGTCACAACAGGTTACCGGAATAACAGTAATAGGTGCCATAGTATATCTCATTATCTTCTCAATAGTTGTTCTTTCAATCAGGTACAGCAAAATCAAACCAAATACAGAACATCATAAAACCTGTCAAAACAGAATATTGAATAGAGCAACACAATTAATCAGAACAAAGCAAAACAGTAATAACAATATTTGCCTTCAAAGAGATGGTAGAAGGAAATCCCTCCTATTATCTATATTGTATATGGTCAACCTCAAAGAGATGCTCAGACCTCTGGCTCTCACTGCTAATGGGGGGATGGGGAGGCCAGATGGGATGTTTGATTCTCAGTCCACGCGCCCGTAGGCTCATGGCTGCTTACCAGGGAGGCGGGCTGGTTGCTCAATTTCTCAGCGCCCTAGGTTCCAACATGGCGCAGGGCTTGGGAGATGCTGGGTGGTTCTCCCCTTGGAGTGGCCATCTCTTGTCTGAGCCATGGCCACTTACCAGGAAGGCGGGCTGGTTGCTCGATTTCCCAGCGCCCTAAGTTCCAACATGGCATGGATCTCGGGAGACACTGGGTGGTTCCCTCCTGGGGTGGCTGCCGCTTGCCCAAGCCATAGCGGCTTACCAGGGAGGCAGGCTGATTGTTTGGTTTCACAGTGCCCTAAATTCCAACATGGAGCAGATCTCGGGAGACGCTGGGTGGTTCTCCCCCAGGGGCGGCCACCCCTTGCCCAAGCCATGGCTGCTTACCAAGGAGGCGGGCAATACTGGTTCTTAAAGATTGCTAAACCCGTGTTATGATGTTCAAATTGTGAAACGATAAAAACAAGCACATCTTTGTACCTGGACACCGATTTTGTGTCTGGCTGCCAAATTGACAAGGGATGGGTTGAAACTGTTGATATATTGTGTTAACTTGAAGTTTAGAAGCTTGGCTGAGTGACTCGGTGGAGAGTCTGAGATTCTCACTTTGTAGACGTCCTTATCCTGTGCAGGTGGAGAGTATGGAGATGGTTTGCACGCTGCACCCACCCTGGGGAGGTAGCCTGTTTACAGTGTAGGGGAAAAGGAGGCCTACGCCTCCCCCATTTTGTTCTTGCTACTTTTGCAGCCTTCCACTGCCATGAAGAGTTATTCCCTCAGATGCCATTCAACAGACTTATTTCTCATGCCACCTTCCATCAAAATGCTTCTGCCTTATGCAAACAGTTCCGTTTAGTCTGGGAACAGGCTGGACAAATTGTTAAACACTGCTCCTCATACATAATACATCTTCCTTCACTCTCTATGGGGGTTAATCCCCAAGCATTACATCCCAATCATCTCTGGCAAATGGATGTCATTCACATTCCTGAGTCTGGCTCTTTATGCTGGGTCCATGTTTCAGTAGACACTTCCTCAGGATTTATTTTTGCTTCCAACCACACTGTCAAAGGGCTAAACATGTCACTGTCATTGTTTGGATATCTTTAGTGCCCTTGGCTGCCTACGGCAGTTAAGACTGACAGTGGCCCAGGCTATACAAGTCCTTCCCTACAGAATTTACTCCTCATAATAGACTTCACTTGGCAGTATATACTATTTGTTAGGTTTTTTGATGCAGTTGAAAGACAAAGACAGAGATAAGAAAAAGCCTTCATTGCCAGTGTGGGAGGGCTGCAGGAGACTGCAAAATCCTTCAAAGGAGACAAAGCTGGGAGTTGCTTTTATAGAATTGGCGTAAGTGTGGAGACTATGTGAATGATCTGGTCATCTTACAGGGAGAGGACTGAAGGACTTTTTGACCTAGGGGATGGAGACTGAGTGGATGGTGTTGGGAGGAAAATTGGAGAACCTCGGATGCATGTGTGAAACAAGGACAGAAAGTTTATTGTTTTGGGACCAGAAAAGAAGCATGCAAGTTAGTATAGGAGAGATATGCTATTGTTTTAAGGATCAGTGCCACGATGTACTGGCACCAGGTAAAACCGGGCAGAGTCCCATACGAGTGGTACTCATCACTATTAACTTTTTAAATCCACTAAGGATGGGACTACAGTTGCAGGTTTTAAAAAAAAGCTAGGAAGAGTCCTTTGGAAATATCTTCATAATAGACCATTGAAGGGACCCAGCCTAGTGCTAACTTGGGGTCAAGGGTATGCTTGTGTCTTTCCAAAGAGTGCTCAATGGCTGATCTGGGTACCAGAGCATTCTGTATCATGGATCTATATCTAAAAAAGGAATTTATTCCACCTTTCAGGAAGCTGATGCTCAGTCCTACATCAGTGATGCCTTGAAGACTGCTCTTCAGCTGATAGACAAGGATGGGGCTAGACCTTACCTGGGCCAAATGAAGGAATTGACCCAGAATGCCCAGGAGATGGTAACTGAACACAGAAATCAAAGGTCTTAATAGGTGGTAGAGTACTGATGGGTAACTAAGCTAAAAGTTACATGAAAGAAGGGGACACAATGTTACCAGTATTCTTAAGACAAAACTATATACTGATTATAGATAAAAGATTTTGTTCCTTCCAAATTCTTAAAAGAGCTCTACTAATTGACCTACAACAAAATCTGACTAATCTATTTATAGTTATAAATTCCACTATTGTAAAAATTTATTGTAATTCAATTTGGTCAAAAATACATTTGAGTGCATTATGATTTTGTACGATGTTTATCTGTTTGTCCAGTCTATTAAGCTGTGTACTTTTTTGTCCATTTGTCCAATAAGTTAACAGCTATTTTTTCAGCTCAACAATTTTTCTCTTTTCCTTTTTTTGTTTGCATTTTTGAATCATTTGTTCATAATTTAATTTGGGTTATAGATCTAAAAATTATGTTTCCACCTGGTTTGCCAGTTGGTCAAAATGATATCAAAATTTAGTTTCCATACGTCATCAAAAATGATAAGATATTAAACAGAAATCCTTTAGGATGGGAGGAGATTATAGGACAAGACTCCAACTGATGAATAAGAAAGCAACTGCCTCCAGTAAGTTTAACCTGTTCTTGTTCATTAATGGGAGGTCCCAGTGATCTCCATAGTCTTATGGGAAATACTTCAATAATTGTTATTAAAATATTTTGTTGTGATATATTTACTTTGCTATTGATATTCAAATGTTAAACATCAATGGTTAGTAAAAAAATAATAGTCCCATTTAAATTCTAAGGTGCTTTATATTTGGATAAGATAATAATGTTAAGCTTACTGCCTCTAATACACTGTGTTGTTATTAATTTTTTCTTCAGGATGTTCAACAACTGAGAATGGGAGACCAAAAAACTATAGACAGAAAAGCTAAGAGGATGGTTAACATTCTGGTGCAGTGAGGACCTAGGACATAAGAAAACCTCTGCTGTGACATTCCATAACTCAGTGAGTCCCTGGTCTTCTGACCAACAAGATTGTGGGACCATAGAGGAAAGTGATCAAGAATATGTAGTGTTCCTAAAGAGAATCACCAAGAAAGAAAAAAATCTCCCAAGTTTTCATAGAAAACACCTTTCTTGTCTTAGGCATCCAATAGGAAAGTATAACCACAAAATGCATACAACAATGCTATAGTAATATGTTACTTATAAAAGAAACTCGGATCTCTAACATCTTCTGAAAATTGCCAACCACACTGGTAACTGACTACTATTATGGATTAATGGACTGTACAGGGTTAAACTACTGAATGCCGTAACTTAAAATCCTAGGACTGAAAATTTTTAGCATAAATGAATAAGCTCACTTAAAATGAAAAGGGTTCAAGAATGAAAAGGCCTTCTACAATGTTCTCCAAACACAGCTCCTGCAACTTCAACTGACACCCATCACTTGCAACTACAAAACAGAAAAAAGGGAAATGTAGGAAGTGGTTGAAGCTGGAGGTCAAACATGTGTGGGGCTAAAGCAAGACCAGCCTTGAGAACATGGAGAGCCCAAAGCAAGACTCATAAACAAGCTTTTCCTTCTCTAAAAAAGGCAAAGTGAGACTTCTGGGAAAACGGTGGAGTGGTGAGCAGCAGTTTTGGTCTCCAGACCCTGGAATACAGCAACATGAGGAACACAAGGAGAGAGGTGGGTCCCATGGACACAGGAAGGATCCGAATTGAGACTTGAAGTCCATGTCAAGAGAGAATTCAGGAATCCTGCAAAAATAAGAAAACCAGGGGTGGTGGGCCTGCCAGATGGGGAGAAATAGTAAAGAAGCAATCCAGATCCCAGCCTCCATGTGATGGCAGAGACCCTGCCAGCTACCAGGGAGAAGCAGGAAAGAAGCAACATGGCCCCCACCCTCTGTGCACCCACAGAGGCCCTGCTGGCCACCAGGGAAAAACTTTAAGGAACCCAAGCAGTCTCCCTGTGTGCCAACGGAGGCCTTACTGGCCAGAGAGAAGAAACAACAAAAGCCATGTAGCCTCCCTATGGATCGGCAGAGGCCCTGTTGGCTAGGAAGAAGCAGCAAAGCTTTGCAACCTCCCTATGTGCCAACAAAAGCTTACTGGCCAGGGAGAAGAAACAAGGAAGCTGTGCAACCTCCCACAGTGCTAGTAGAGGCTCCAATGGCCAGGGAGAAGTGGCAAGGAAGCCATGAGGTCTCTCTGTGTGCCAGCAGAGGACCTACTGGACAGGGATAAATAGCAAGGAAGCTGCCTCCACCTCCCTCACACACATCCCCGCCTCCTCCGTAAGCAACCAGACACAACACAGGCTGTGACGACAATAACTGAAGTAACTGAAGTAGGGAAGCAATCTGACACTTGAGTGGTTTGATTGACTTTACAGGCCTGGAGCTGGTGGCCTGGATAACTATTTAGAGTTACAATATATAACATAATTTTGATGGTGGATTTTCTAATGTCCTATGTTTTGTTGTGTTTCATTTTACTGTTCTGTTTTACTCTCTTTAAAATTAAAAGGAAAACAAACAAAAATAAAGCAAGGTGCCTAGGCCAGCCAGGTAAACAACTTGCTAAGTAGAGGGATTGAAATTGACATCATCCTCCTGAGTGTATAAATAAGTATGCTATGGTGATTGAGCAGTTTCTTTTTTCCCATCAGGAAAGAGGGCTCCACCTGACCTCCATTTTCAGCTCTTTCCCTTATTTTTGCTTCCTCTCACTGTCTTTTCCCCCTGAAACTTTGAGGCACTGGTACCAGTGAGAAGTCATCTCTTTCCTACATCTTGAATCCTCCTCATCATTGGTCCACAGACTGCTTGGCTGCCTAGCTTGACAAAAATCAGGCACTAAGTTCTGAGCTATGTAAGGCACAGACTAATGACTTCCCACCCCACTGTACTGTTATAAGGGCGTGTCCACAGGAATCCCAATAGTGAGGACCTGCCCCACTGGCCTGCATTGAACTATGAGGAGCTACACCTGCACCTGGACATCCAGTCTTCCTTGACCATGATTTCAAGGACATTAGGCTGAAGATAGCATCTGAACAGAGATGCTGCGTTTCCCATTGAGGGGTCCCCAGGAAAATCAAGCAGGTCCTCAGTCGCCTTTGTGCTCAAGTCTGCTATTAGTCTCAATGAATCTGCACACACTGTGAGGGCCACCACTGCAAGATAATTGTTGATTTGGAGGTGTTAATTCCTAGTGGGGCTAGAGTTTAGAAGATCCACACAAGTCTAGCAGAAAGGAGACCTATCCCTGTTTCCCTGAGAGTCTTTCTGTCCAGAGAGGCATACTTCTGTACTTCAGAATTCCCTTTGTATTCTCCTGACTCCTTGATGATCACTCACCCTTATTTGTCATATGTGTATAACTTTCTGCTCAATTCATTGTTGTTCCTAAACTTTATTTTGGCTGCTCCAATAAAAACCTGTTGTGCATTGTTATCTACTTGTACAAAGATGCTCAGAGATTCCTACTAGGAAACAGCCAAGACAGAAAGAAGCAGCAAACTGATTTCCAACAGGATGTGGTTTAGGCTGGACCTTACAGCCTCCAGTCACTTCACATAGTCTCCAGTGGTCTTATGTGCATAGAGCTTCGTGTTCCAAACAGCACTTTTTAGGAGGAACCATACTCTGAGTCCATTGGAATAGTCAGCACAGATCAGGGAATAGGGACTCATCTTCTCCAACCAATCAGCAAGGCCAGTTGTTGATTCAGTGTCTCCTGGGCAGTCTACCATACTGCCATCAATCTATCTCTTTGTTCCCCTAAAGTAATTTGCTTGTGTCATTAAAAGGCTTTATCCTTTACCCCAAACCTAGGTTTCCCATCCTTCCAATTCCCCTGTATCTGACCTGCTTGTCCTCTGAGGGTACCAGTTTTCCCTGGGAGAATGTCCACTACCCTTCTATTTATCGTATTCAAGCTTAAACACCCAGTGTCCTGCCTGAATTTTGATTGTTGGAAGACGCAGATGCCCGCATTACCCAATCTGGACTGTAGGTGGAGGACAATGGTGTTAATCCAGGACTAATTCACTTGGTAAAGGGTAGAGATCCTCCTTTCAACGCACCCTGACAGGTGCATATTTCCATTGAGTCCTAAAAGTTTTACCGAACTTCTGAAGCCAACATGCCTTTATACAGTTTCCAGTTTTAAAGGCTTATAGGACACAGTCACAAAGTGGTTTGCCTGGGAATTTCTTAGATTTTAGTAGCTATCTTGATTTTCAAGAGATTTATTGTGAAATAATTTTTATATAATTTACATATAATTACATTCACCTATTTTTGACATAGAGTTTGGTAAATGTGAGTAAATATATGAGAAATCCAACTGCCCGCACATCCTTGTCAAAATTTTTTCACTGCAAAAACTCTCCTCACCCAGGGAACTGAGCTGCTTAGAGGAGGGAACTGTGCTGCTGGAAGAGGTGAGTTCCTTCACACCATCCTGAGTCCCAGGATAGTTTAAGATGATTGCTCCCAGTGCTCAAGGACCCACCCAGCTTCCAGCCACACTAGACTGGGCTATGCAAGTTTCAGGCCTGCCTGGGCCATGCCCAGTGGCCTTGTTTCAATCCAGAGAACTGTGCTGCCAGAGGAGGGAACTGGGCTGCTGGTGGGGTGAGTTTCTGCTCACCATCCAGAGCCCCAAGAGAGTTTAAGATCATTGCTCCCAGTGGTCAAGGACCCACACAGATTCCAGTCACACTAGACTAGGCTTGGGAGGTTTTGTGGCCCTACTAGATTATGCCCAGCAACCTTCTTCAATCAGGGGAGTTGAGAGCACCTGAAGTGAGTTCTGGTCCATTGGTCTTTGCCCAGGGAGAGCTTTGGACCATCATCTACAGTGCTTAGGTGCCCACCTAGCTTCTTGGAACATTGGAGGTGGCATGGGAGGTGTGGTGGGCCTGACTGAACCATGTTTGGCAACCTCCATTCAGTCCCAGGAGCCGAGAACATAGGAGATGATTTCCAACATGCCCTGGGGAAGTCTTGGAACAACAATTGAAAAGCAGAAACATAGGAAAATGACAAAACAAAAGACCAAGTTGCAATCTCAAACCTCCAGCCCATCCCAAGAAAGCTTAGGAACCATGTACATAGAAGAATATATATGCCATACACCTGAAATAATAGCAACTGAAATAAAGAGGCAACTACGGGAAGCTTTAAAGGAATTCAAACTAGAAATAATCTCCCAGGTAAAAGAAGAAATGATAAAAGTAATGAAAGAGATGCTGAACACATCTAAAGAAGACACAGTTAAAAAAAATTAGAGGAGCAGGCCATGTTGGAACTTAGGACTCTGGGAAGCCAAGCCAGCACCTCTTCTCCCTGGTAAGCGAAGGCAGGGTGGCAGACTGCAGCCCTTCTAGGGGGAGAACTAGCAGTGTCTCCTGAAATCCATGCCATGTTGGAACTGAGGACGCTGTGAAAACAAATGACCATTCTGCCTCTCTGCTTAGCAATAGTGAACATACTGCTACATGGCCTAGAGTCAAATATCCCACTTCCCCTATCCTCCTTCTCCTCCTCCTCCCCGCCCATTAGCAAGTGGAAACCAGAAATCTGAGCATCTCCTGGGAGGTTGACCATAGCAATTAAGGGGGACTTCCTTCTACCATTTCTTTGAAGGCAAATATTTTTATTACTGTTTTGCTCTTTTCTGATTAATGGTACTGCTCTATTCAATATTCTGTTTTGATAAGTTCTATAGTGTTCTATATTTTATCTCATTTTGATATACGGGATTGAAAGAACAACTATTATAAAGATAACAAAATATACTGTGATACTTATTACTGTTATCCCGGTAACCTGCTGTGAAGTTCTGTACCAATTTAACTGTATGATCTTAAAAAAAAAAATCAGAGGAGCAAAACAAAAAGATAGAATCCCTGGATGAACAATATATGAAACAAACAGAATGCATGAAGCAGATTCAAAGAGATATAGAGAAAATAAAAAATGCCATTGAAAGTTGTCAAAACTGCCTCATCAAATGTGAAGATAGAATTTCAGATCTTGAAGGTAAGATTGAAGCTAGTGAACAGGAAAGGAAAGATCTCTTAAAAATAACAAGGAATCAGGAAGTAACAATTCAACAGCTGCAAGATGATACAAAGAAAAACAACATAAGATTGATAAGGATAAATGAAAAAGGAGATAACACAAATGATATTAATAGGCTATTTACAGAAATAATAGCTGAAAATTTCCTAAACATGAGAATGGAAACTGCCATACAGATTAGTGAAGCATATAGAAGCCCAAATAGCCATAGCCAAAATAAAACTACACCCAGACATATAATAATCACCATCCCAGAAACCCGACATAAGAATAGAATATTAAAAGCTGTTAGAGAGAAAAGACAGATCATCTATAAAGGAAAACCTATCAGAATCACTGCTGACTTCTCAGTACAAACAATAAAGTCAAGAAGAGCATGGAATGAAGTATTTCCTAAAGGAAAATGATTTCCAACCTAGACTGATATACCCTGAAAAAATGCCCTTCAAAATGGATGGAGAAATAAGATACTTTCATGACAAAGAACAGGTGAAGAACTCCATATCACCAATCCAACCCTGCAAAGAATACTGAAAGACAGTTCAAATACACATAGGAAAAAACCACTAAGCAAGGCAGACAATTAAACAATGGAAAATAAAGATGCAACAGCAGAGAGATAACATGTCAACAATAAACCAATATATAACAGTTATAATCATTAATGTAAATGGTCTCAATTCACCAATTAAAAGAAACAGACTGGCAGAATGGATTAAGAAACAACATCCAACTATATGCTGTCTACAAGAAACCCATCTAACCCAAAAGGAAACTCACAGACTGAAAGTCAAAGGATGGAAAACAATACTTCATGCAACAGGAACCAAAAAAAAAAAAAAAAGTCAGGGTAGCTATTCTGTTTGCAGACAATGTAAAGTATAAATCAAGAATGATCCTAAGAGATAAACAAAATCACTACGTAATGGTTAGGGGAAAACTTCAAGAGTAAGAGATAACAATCTTAAATATATATGCACCAAATTTCAGAGCATCCAGTTATACAAAGCAAGCATTAACAAAAATGAAAAATCAAATAAGAAATAACACAATTATAATAGGAGACCTTAACACACCATTGACTCCAAGGAACAGATCAACCAGACAGAAAATCAGCAAAGAAATAAAAGAACTAAATCATATCTGTGAACAAATGGACTTGATAGACATATATAGAGTGTTCCATCCAACAACATCAGAATATACATTCTTCTCAGCAGTACATGGAACATTCTCTAAAATAGACCACATACTAGCCAACAGAACATATTTAAGCAAATGCAAAAAAAAGAAAGTATCACATGCATGCTATCAGATCATAGCACCATGAAACTAGAAATTAATGATAAAAGAAACTGCAAAAACCACTCAAACACATGGAAATTGAATAATACACTCTTGAGCAATCAGTGAGTCACAGAGGAAATTAAAGAAGAAATTAAACAATACCTACAAACAAGCAAAAATACAAATACAACTTATTGGAATCCATGGGATGCAGTGAAAGCAGTTTTCAGAGGAAAATTTATCGCAGAGTTCCCACATCAGGGAAACACAACGAATACAAATAAACAACCTAATGCTACACCTCAAACATCTAGAAAAAGAAGAGCAAGTCAAGCCAAAAGCCAAAAGAAGGGAGGAAATTATTTAAAAAAAGAGCAGAAATTAATGCAATAGAGACTAAGAAAACAATCCAAAGAATCGATGAATCAAAGAGTTGGTTCTTTAAAAGAATAAACAAAATTAATAAGGCCCTAGCCAAGCTTACTACAAAAGGAAAGAAAAAGCTCAAATTCATGCAATAAGGAATGAAAAAGGTGAAATCCCTACAGACACTGTGAAAATACTGAACATCATCAATACCTATTTCAAAAACTTCTACTCTCATAGGTTCAATAACACAGAGGAAATGGACAGATTCATAGAAACATATGAAGTACCAAAGCTGGGTCAAGAAGTTGTAAAACTGCTGAATAACCCAATTTCTATTAATGAAATTCAAACGTAATTAAGTCCTTACCTACAAAGAAGAGCTCCAGACGGGCTCACTGTGGAATTCTACAAGAAATACAAAGAAGACCTAATGCCAACACTCTTCAAACTCTTCAATGAAATTGAAAGTGAAGCAATTCTTCCTAAGTCATTCCTGGAAGCAAATGTTCCTCTAGTACCAAAACCTGAGAAAGACCCAACTAAAAAA
This sequence comes from Cavia porcellus, assembly GCF_034190915.1. Lineage (NCBI taxonomy): Eukaryota > Metazoa > Chordata > Mammalia > Rodentia > Caviidae > Cavia > Cavia porcellus. The sequence goes on from NW_026947487.1 coordinate 99,257,003, forward strand.
GAGAACTACAGGCCAATCTCCCTAATGAACACAGATCCAAAAATCCTCAATAAAATATTGGCAAAAAGGATGCAGCAAATCATGAAGAAGATTATACACCATGACCAAGTGGGATTCATCCCAGGCATGCAGGAATGGTTCAACATACATACATCAATAAATGTAATACACCATATCAATAAAGCCAAGGGTAAGAATCACATGATCGGTGACCAGGAAAACATGGCGGACAGATAGCAGCAGCAACGGAGGTTCTCTGAGAGACCCAGCTTAGAATCCAGGAATGGTGCGGAGTGAGGAATCCTAACCAAGAGGAGATATACCCTGCTGATCCAAGAACGAACTGGGCTGAGAGATACCAACTGGGAATGCAATCCTGGTGCTATAACAGGAAGAGATAAAGCCTCAGCATGGAAGCTGGAGCCTGCGCCATTGGAAGCTGCAATTTGGGTTTCCTGCCACCGCTGTTGCATCTGAATTGGCTCAGCAGGCAGAGAGAAACGCAAAAGCTCTGAGAACGGGATTCAGTGAACGGAGTTGAGAGCTGGACGGGCGGGGAGCTGTGCATCAACCTGCAGTGAGTGAGGGAAACTGGGACTCTTCCACGGTCTAGGAGGCTCCAACAGAGAACATTCTGGGACCGGGCAGACTTGCTGGAACAGGGCACTGTAGTGACTTCCATCACATATCCCCCTCTCAAGCAGGATTGGTGAGCAGTGCCTAGCTTGTGTGATGCTGTTGGCTGAGATCCAGTAGGCTAGTACAACCCAGGTCCCAGCACCTGGAGGTGCACCCTAGTGGTGAAGCCTTAGGTAGGTTGACCTGGAGGGGTGGGCCCCGCATAGGCTGCCCGGTCTGTAACTCCCTAGTGCACTGCAGTGGGCGGGAACACCTAGCTGGCACAATTCAATCAGACTGTGGCCAACAGGGAAGGAAGCCGGGCCTCCTATATATGCATGCATATATAAGGAACAAAGAATATGGGAAGAGGGAGCAACACGAAAGGCTCCTTGGCCCCCAATCCTGAGAAACAGGCAATAGCAGACATGGCACAAATAGACATAAAAGGCTATCTCCAGAGCCTCATAGACGAGTTCAGGAATGAAGTTATTAATGACCTGAAGCAAGACATAAGCAGAATAGTTAGAGAAATGCTAAGCACCACCCAAGAAAAAGCAGATGGTGGAATGGAAGAACAGAAAAATAGGGGAGAATTGTCTGATGGAGAAAATAGAGAAAACATAGAATACGTGAAGCAGGTTCAAAGAGATTACCAGGAAACTAAAAACTCTTTCAAAAACTGGCATAAAAGCTTGAAAGAAACTAAGGATAGATTATCTGAACTGGAGGGCAGATTTGTAATATGGGAGCATGAAATGAAAAACTTCTTAATAATAACAAAGAAACAAACAGCAACAATACAAAGACTAGAAGATGATAAGAGGATCTATAACTTAAGAATTAAGAACATAAAAGAAGAGGTAGGGACACAAACAAATGAACTACAAAAGCTACTCACAGAAATAATCCAGGAGAATTTTCCTAATTTAGCAAAAGGTAAAGATACTCAGTTGTATGAAGCATACAGGACCCCAGCCACCTACAACCCAAACAGAGCTACACTCAGGCATATAATAATCAAAATACTAGAAATCCAATATAAGAACAGAATATTAAAAACCACCAGAGACAAGAAACAGATCACTTACAAGGGAACACCCATCAGAATTACAGCAGACTTCTCGGCACAAACCATCAAATCACGAAGAGCATGGGGGAAAATAATTCAAGTTTTGAAAGATAATAACCTCCCGCCAAGAGTGATATATCCTGCACAACTGTCCCTGGAAATTGATGGAAAAACAAGGTACTTCCAGAATAAAGAAGAACTAGGGGAATATGTAACCACCAATTCAACCCTACAAAGAATACTGCAGGATATTCTAAAAAAGAAAAATACGAAGAATCCAGAAATAATGGCAAAGAGGCCACAATGAATGGAGCAGAAAACAAAATGAAGAAGACAAACTGACAACTAATGACAGAAAAAGATCTCAACAGAAATGAGGCAGAGAAGATTGATGATAGGAACAGCTATTTTGGAGAAAATGACATCATAATAGGTAATGGTGATTTAATATCATCTTGTTTTGAAGTCCCATCAAGCTTTTGTTCTTCTGTTTCCATAGGTCTTAACATGTATCTTATTGTATTTTATTATATGTGATAGTATAAACAAAACTTTTATAGACAAGGAGATTATACAGAAACCATTGTTCATTTTCTGTTGATTCTAAATATCCTGTAATACTGTCATTCTCTTGAATGGTTTTACATTGTTTTGATATATTTGATGCTACAGTATACGAAGTTACACTCAAAGATTTCAAAGAAAGAGACAATATGGTACCTACTTTTATGTCAGGATTATCTTGTGATGAAACACTATTTTGCTTAAATGGTTATGTTTTGATCTGCACTCTTTTGTTGTTATGCCCTCTTTTATCTCAATCTCCATTTTATTATTTACTTTTTTATTTTTATCCTTTTAATTAAGGGAAAATAAATTAAAAAATAGCAGAATACATTATAGTAACCCACTGATTTTCTATTAATTGATTTGAAACCCTGTATTGCTCTCACCATCTTGTTTTGACTGATATTCCTCTATTCTGTTTTGCTTGATAGTACCAGGTTTGAAAGTTTAGGCAACAGCTGTGAAGATAGTGGGATTCATTATGACGCCCATTCTGGTTGACTATTATCTACTTTTGAAGACCTGTAATGTCTCCAAGGTTTTGGTTTTGTTGGTTTTGTTCTTTACTGTTTTCTTCAATTTTATTATAACTGATGATATAGGCAATTCTATTTGAGATAGCAGGAGGCATTATGGTAACCATTGTTGATCACCTTGTATTATGTTTTTACATTATCTATTATGTCCACCCTTTTGATGTAACCGACTCTGCTCTGTTAAGTCACATTTGGTTTTACTCTCTTCCAAAAAAAGTAATAAGAACTATGGGAGCAATAAAACCCAAAATGTGTAATAGTCATTGTACAAAAGAGAGGAAAAGAAAGTGCTCTAAATGGTATAACTGCATGTATATTTAAGTGTATAAGATAGACAATGATATTACTGAGTTTTGTTGGATCATTGAACAGAAAACTCTTTGCAGTCTCAATGTCCACTTCATATGCTTTAATTTTGTAACTTGAACAAATATTTCTAAGATGACAATATGTAATCCATTAACTAGTGATTTCCTACCGTTTATTTTTTTTCTGAAATTCTGTATAACTTGTACCCTTTTCTGCTTTTTTTTTTCCTTTTTCTCCTTAAAAAAAAAAGAATCACATGATCATTTCTATAGATGCAGGAAAAGCTTTTGATAAGGTCAAATACTTATTTATGATAAAAACCTTACAGAAAATTGGAATAGATGGTCTTTACCTCAATATGATAAAGGCCATCTATGACAAACCAATAGCCAGCATCATATTAAATGGCCAAAAACTGAAGGCCTTTACCTTAAAATCAGGCACAGGACAAGGATGTCCCTTATCACTGCTCCTATTCAACATAGTACTGGAAATACTAGCCAGAGCAATTAGACAAGAGAGAGATATAAAAGGGATAAAGATAGGACAAGAAGACGTTAAATTATCATTATTTGCAGATGACATGATACTCTACATAGAAGACCCCCAAAACTCCATTGAAAGACCCCTAGATTTAATAAATAAATTCAGCAATGTAGCTGGATACAAAATCAATACTCAAAAATCAATAACATTTCTATACACTAATAACAAAATCATGGAGAGAAAAATAAGAGAAGCTACACTCTTCACACTAGCATCCAAAAAAATGAAATACTTAAGAATCAATCTCATGAAAGAAGTAAAAGATCTACACAGGGAAAATTATAACAGCCTGAAAAAAGAAATTGAAAAGGATCTCAGGCAATGGAAAGATATCCCTTGTTCATGGATAGGAAGAATAAATATTGTGAAAATGGCCATTCTCTCTAAACTATTATAGAGATTCAAGGCAATCCCAATGAAAATACCATCAATATACCTCATAAATCTAGAGAAATTACTCCTAAAATTCATCTGGAGCCAGACGAGACCTAGAATAGCAAAGACAAATACAAGGTAAGAGGCATCACAATCCCTGACTTAAAGTTACACTACAAAGCTGCTGTAATAAAATCAACATGGTACTGGAATAAAAAAGGTCTGAAGATCAATGGAGTAGATTAGAAGATACAGCTACAACTACCAACACACTCAACCACCTTATCTTTAATAAAAGGGCCACATATGTTCACTGGAAGAATGACAGTCTCTTTAATAAATGGTGCTGGAAAAACTGGCTCTACATATGACAAAAACTAAAAGTAGACCCATGCCTATCACCATGGGCTAAACTAAAATCTAAGTGGATCAAAGATCTGAATATTAAAACAGAAACACTAAATCTATTGGAAGACAAATTAGGTAAAAATCTTGAAGATATAGGGATAGGTAGAGAATTCATGAACAAGAACCAAACATTGGAAATACTTCCCAGAATCATTACCTGGGATCACGTCTTATTAAAAAGTTTCTGCATGTCAAAAGAGACCTCCTACATAGTGAAAAGAAAACCCACAAACTGGGAAAAAAATCTTAGTGAACTGTCCCTCAGACAAAGGACTTCTGTCTAAAACATATAAAGAATTTTTAAAAATAAGACCCCTAAAATTAAAAGACCTAATCCAAAAATGGGCATCTGAGATGAATACACAGTTCTCAGATGAAGAAATACAAATGGCAAATAAATACATGAAAAAATGTTCAGTATCATTAGTCATTAGAGAAATTCAAATTAAAACCACACTGAGATTCCATCTCACTCCAGAAAGAATGGCCAGGATCAAGAAAAATACTAACAACAAATGCTGGAGAGGCTGTGGGGAAAAAGCAACTCTCCTGCACTGTTGGTGGGAGTGTAGACTGGTGTAACCACTGTGGAGATCAGTCTGGTGATTTCTCAAAAAGTTGGGATTGGAAGTCCCATTTGACCTAGCTATTCCACTTCTAGGCATAATTCCAGAAGAACCAAAAACATTATACCACAGTGATATATGTGCACCCATGTTTATAGCAGCACAATTTGTAATAGCCAGATCTTGGAAACAACCTCAATGTCCATCAACTGAGGAATGAATAAAAAGTTGTGGTATTTTTTATACAATGGAGTGTAGGGAGCCACGCAACAGCCCCATTGCTGCCTCCCTGCCTCTCTCTCTCCTATGGTCACTGCGTCTGCCTACATTAACCATAATCCTCTCCTGCTTATGTCACATACCCAGACGTGATGATGACCCTGTTGTATTTACCCCTGTAACCTCTTCCTGTCCCATCTCCTGCCCTTGGCCTATAAAAGATGTAATAACTTCTGGAATAAAACGGGGCTTGATTGGACTCTCTCAACTTGCCTCAGTCTCTCTCTGTCTCCCCCATGTTTTTATTTTAATCCCCATTCCTCTTCCAGGTACACCCCACGGATTGATCTGCAGGCCGGATCAATGGAGTACTACTCAGCTATAAAGAATGATTACACTGAGATATTTATAAATAAATGGACACAACTTGAGACCATACTCATAAGCAAAATAAATTAAACTCACATCACTAAATACTGCATAGTCTCCCTAGTGTAAGAAATGGTAAGAGTACATAAGAGTTAATGATAATCATGATTCCCCATTACATTGCTTTGAATCCTTATAATGTTTGCATTCATTAGCTGGAATGGTTTTGTCATGCTATGTTTGATTTTATTATCTGTGATAGTATGAACAGCTATTTTGAAGAAAACAAAACATTATAATACCCAGTGCTGATTTAATATCATCTTACTCTGAAGTCCTACCATGCTTTTGTCCTTCTGTTTCCATTGGTTCTATCATATTGTATCTTATTGGATTTTATTATGTGTGATAGTATAAACAAAATTTCTATGGAAAATGAGATAATATAGTAGCCATTGTTCATTCTCTGTTATTTGGTTCTGAATGATCTGTAATATTTTCTATTGAATGGTTTTATACTATTTTGTTATGTTTCATACTATTGTATATGAAGTTATGCTCAACTAGCTAAACTATTTGAAAGAAAGAGATATTATAGTAGTTACTGTTAATTATGGGTTGTCTTGTGGTGAAATACTGTGTTGCCTACATTGTTCTGTTCTGATCTGCTTTGTAATGTCCTCTTTTGTCTTAATATCTTTAAAATTAAAAAAATTTTAATTAAATTTTTAAAAATTTAAAAAAACAACTCTCCTCACGCCCCTGTGTATCGTGACTGCTTACCACCCTTCTCCCTGGCAACCTCCTTTTTGTTGCTGTACTTTCCTTTTTCTGAAATACAATGTAAAATGAGTCATTTTAACTGCCTCTGTCATTTAGCATAATATTTTTGTGATTCAAGCTTTACTTGTCTTCTTTGAGAAGCAACATTTCCTGTAGAACAATAGTATATATGCCCGCTTTGCAGCTTAGGCACATCTGAATGACTTCCACTGTGAGGTATGCTTAATACAGCTGCTCTGAATACTTTCAGTCATGTCTTGTGTGAATACATGCTCTCATTTCCTTTGAGGTAAAGAAGTGAAAGGGAAATTGGTGAGTCATACGACAAACTTTTGTCTACCTTTTGAAAAAATTCTGAACTCTCTTCCACAGTGACTGCATGATTTTACATACCCACCAGCCACATATGATGGGGACAATTGATCCACATCTTCACTAAGATTTGGACTTGAGTCTTAAATTTTATTCTGTTGAATTGATGTGTAGTGATATAACCTTGCTGATGTTTCCATGGATCTCTCTCTCTCTCTCTCTCTCTCTCTCTCTCTCTCTCTCTCTCTCTCTCTTTCTCTCTCTCTGTGTGTATGTTTGTGTTTGCATCTTCATTGTTTATCTTTGTCTCTCCTTGTGTCTCCCTTTTTATGCATATATATTATGTAAGCTTTCAACGCACACTCCTAATAATGTTGAGAATTTTCTTCATTATATATTTTTTAATTATTTGACCATCTTCAATGTCAGGACTTATTAAGATGATGCAGTAGTTGGGGAGCACATGGAGTTCTAGCAGTAGAAGACAACACCCCTTAGAAAAGAGCACAGTATTAGAAAAGAGCACAGTGCTGTCCAGATAACATCTAAGCATTTGAGCCATGACCTTGAGCTGGTGCTCTCTCAGTAACTACAGCCCAGCTAGTTCAAGAGACTTAAGAACAGAGAAAACAACTGGCCAGTCAGGGCCTTGGATCAATGGCTTAGAGCAACAAGAGTTGTATAGGAGATACTGAATCAACAACTGGCCTTGCTTATTCACTGGAGAAGATGAATCTCTATTCCTTGATCTGTGTTGACTATCTCAATGGACCCAGAGTTCTGATGGTTCTTCCTAGAAAGTGCCTAAATGGACAGCTTGGAATACGGGGCTCTATGAGCCTGAGACCATTGGGGACTATGTGAAGAGACCAAGGCTGATTGATAGTAGCTCTTAGGGGCTGCATTGAGGTCCAACCTAAACCACATCCTATTAGAAATCAGATTGCTTCTTCCCTCTGTTCTGGCTATCTCCTAGTAAGAATCTCTGAATCAGATTCTCTTGGATGTGGTCTGTATCCAAGAGGCACTGTGCATGTGTCTTCTGGAGATAGTCCTGGAAGAGCCCTGCAGAGTTCACAGTATTGGAACCAACAAGTTCTGTTAAATGATTGCTGTTATAGATTGAAAAATTGTGCTCAACTTAACACGAGCTGAATTAAATCAGCATGGTGCTGAGTGTAGATGGCTGAGGAAAGTTACCAGCATAAAAGGAGACATGGAGAGGAAGAGTGTGATGTTGCAGGTTCTCCTAAGTGGTGTTGTTTGGAGCTGTTGGTTCTCCTGAAGGAACTTGTCATACCTAGCTTCTCCAATATGGATTTGGCCATTATCGTCAGAGAAGCTCAGGACCTTGTCACTGGGAGTGGCTGGGGCTCTAGGTCTTCTGTTGGACTCATGAAGGACATTGCCATGGAATCCAGGCCCTCAGCTGGATTTTCTAAGTCTTTAGTGCTATGGACAGATTTCCTGCACTTTCTTGTATTTAACTCTGGATGACCACCGTAAAGTAATACTATAAATTTTGTGTCCCATATGTAATTGTTCTCCTAGTAATTGTTTTCCTTATAACCCCTGACTGTTAAATGGAAAATAACAGTATATTCTATATTTTGGAACAGGGCCACAAGGAAACCACATGAAGGGAGGTTACCCTGTTCTTGTTCAAGCTATTTCCCTTAGCTCTACTAAAGTTAAATCCAATTCCCCATCTATAGACATCCTCGTTATGATTTAGGTCTGGGTTGTCCCCAAAAAGCCTCATATGTTTAAAAGTTTCTTGGGTCATAGGATGCTAAAGCTGACCTGCTAGTTTGAGTTTGGGTGTGGTCAGAAGCAGTGGGTCACAGGGGACATGACCCAAACCCTCCCCAGTTCTTTCCTTCTCTTCCTACTTGTGGCCATCAATCATTTGACCAGATTTCCTCTGCTCGGGCCCTTCTATGTTGTTTCTGCATTGGAGCCAGCTAAGCATGGATTGAAGCTTCTAAAAATGTGAGCCGAAATAAATATCTCTTCCTTTAAATTGTGAGTGCTGACTATTGAGACCAGGAAAGTGACTAAAACACTCCTTGTGCCCGTCCTCAACAGCCCTCCAAGGTTCTCCTATTACACATCTTAGCTACCTCCTCTACATCTCCAGCAGTCTCTGTGGGTCTGTGGCTGCAAAATAAGTGGGCATGGGGACTTCCAATTTTAGGACAGAGTTTGTGGTATCTCACAGGACCTTCAGAAGTCACATTGGGCATTGAAAGGAAGCCAACTAGAGCCAGAATAGAGGAGAGGTGGTCATGCCCTGCCATGGTGGCCACTGATTTGAGGGACTATTGCCCACTTGGTGTCATTCCCTAGCTACTCAACACTCCACTTATTCCCTGCTAGGTGCAAACTGCAGCCTGGGAAAGGTCTCACTTGGCTGCTTGGCAGTGAAGAAACTGGCCTAATTGCTGACCAAGATCCTGGTTGGGGCTGGACCATAACACTCTACAAGATAAAGGTACCGGCGTCTTCTCCTGGGGGGTAGGGTTGGGGCTTTCATGGATACTCAGAGGCAAGAGAACTGGAAGAGATGAAAGCATCAGCAAGAGAACCATGCGTCTGACTGGACACATTCCTGCAGAGAGATTCAGGTACTTCCATCATCTATCTTCACAACAATCAGGATCAGACAACACGCTTTTTATCTGAATGGTCAGGAGACTTTCAAGTGCTTCCTCATTTCCTGACCCCCGCCACAAGCAGGCTTGGTATTTTGTGGTCTTCTCACAGCTGTACTTTCTATCTCTCCTAACACCACCACTCCTTATGTAGAGAATACTTTCTTTATGTCATGGCACCTTCAGCATGAGATCCCTGAGGGTTGGAGAATTTCCGCGGATTTCCACAGTTCTCCCTGTACCTCACAAACATTGGCAGGGTTAGTCTGAAGGACCCTCCCCCTCTTTAATGAATTACATCCTTTTGTCAATGCTCCAAAGCTTAAATGATGTTGCCAAGCAAGAAAGAGTCTAAACAGGCCTGTTGGTATCAGTTGAGAACAGGCTGAGAGACAGGAGTGGGTTCTGAGTGGGAAATGTGTGAAGCCAGTATTTACATATCAAGGTTCCTTGACAATGCTAAGATGACAAGGAAGCGGCAGCACCTACAGTGAGAGGCAACTGACTGGAAATATCTAGCCTGCTTTGCATTGCCTTCCCACAGCCCAGGACTTTGCCAGACCCATCCAGACAAAACATACAGGTCCTCTGGGGAAGCCTTGTCCCCCTAAAAGGCATCAACATGGGTTTCCACAGCTTTCTAGGAATTCCCTTTGCCAAGGCATTGCCTGTCCTACTGTACATCCTGAACCTCCTCAACCCAGAAATGGTGGGAGGGATGGAAACGCTATCCATGCCATGTAAGCTTCCCTGGGATAAATTCAGACCATTACCTGAAAAGAGGTGCTTCTCTGAGTTTGGGTCAAGCTGCAGTGGTTCTTTCATTTAAATCCATTAGCCAGTTTTTGTCTGCATTGGTGGAATTCCCCAAATAAGTATGCTGAAGTTCTAGAGGGTGGAAGAACTTTCCAGGCTTCTGGCTGAGGACTTGGCACTGAGAAGGTATTATCTCCATATACTCAAGAACAAAGCAGGGACATACTGTCCCCAGATTTGAGTGATGCCAACTGTTCTTTGCCATCAAAAGAGGTGTCGCTGGGAGACATTTGGATTTTCTCTGTGAACTTGTAGAAGCCCTAAACTCAGAGTTAATTAGTAAATATCCCTGAGAAGGGCAAGTAGTAGATCTTTGGGGGCCTCATCCTTCTCAGTCACTATGCCAACCAAAGGGCCAGGTGCCATTCGCAAGGAACAAGTATATGTTCTTATAAGAAAAAGCTGATATAGATGAGATTCCCTGAGTGTCTGGTTGTTTGATGAGGAAAAACTCACTGCTCTTCTGTGAAAAACTAACCTCCCTTTACCCATGTAGCACCAGTAGGAGACCTTCTCCTGTACAAGACTGAACTCCAAGTAACACATTTGCAGTGTGAGGACATCTTCAACTGAGGTCTGTCTAGTGGGATGCTCAAAGCTTTGGCGCAATGAGTCGCAGGTAGGTAATATTCAGAGCTATAGGTGATGGTATTTGGAGCTGAGTCAAGGTGGTTTATCCTACGCCCATGTCTTTGTTGAATCTGTGGAACCAGATTCAGGGGCATTTATGCCCCTTATCTTAGTAAATCCCCATGGCTAGTGCAAGAAATATACAGATAGTGTCTCCCACCATTGTACAGATGAGGAAACTGAGTTCAGTAACACTCAGTAAGTTGCTCAAACTACGCCCAAGGTAGTTTGAGGTCATAATTTAGTGCAAGATCATAATTTATCCAAGATCTTTCCCTCTGTCTTTGCTGTACTCTAGGACTCCCCAGGTCCTAGTTCCAACCATCTCTTGTACCTAGGCATCTTGTTACCAACAGTAAGGCAGGGGAACTCCAGATGAAAACCCACCACAAATAGCCTGTCATTCTCTCCGTGTCCCCATGGTGCTCTCACTACTTCTATAAGTTTCAGTATATGTCCAAGTTTTTGAAAGTTATCGATCTCACCCCTAACACACAAGCAGACCACGGTGATGAGGTTGTCTTTGTCTCCAGATCTCCCTACTATCTCAGTAATAATCTGTCTTCCTTAATCTCCAGAAGTTGTGATGAATCCAGCTGGGCCCCTGAGGGACGTCTCCCCTCACTGTCCAGATAGGAAACTGAGGCTCAGAGAGAAACTGGTATCAGTGACTACATTGGTTTATACACTGTGCTGGAATTAGAACCAGCTCCCCCAGGCTGTGCTCCCTCCACCCTGGTACACAGGTACCAAATAGGGGCTCTAAAAGGCACTATTTGAATGTTTCTTGAATGATCCAGTGTCACAGGAAAAGGAGGCCGCTGGGCCAGGAAGGACCCCAGGATCACTTAACTAAAGATTGGGACGAGGAAAGGCAAGAGGGCCTGGCTCCAGGGTCAGTGGGGTCAGAGGGTGTGGGAAACTGCCAGGCTGCACTCTGCTGAGAAAATGAAGCCAGTTGCCTGGATCTTTTCCTAACCTCTCCTTCAACCCTATTCACTGAGGTATGCTGTATTGAAACAGATGTTTCCTTATTGACTAAAAGAATGTGATCAAGTCTCAGCAAGAATTGTGTCCCCCAACACAGATGACTAGAATGGGGGCTCAAGCAAAACCTGTGAGATTCTATGGCTAAGACATGAGATAACATCTCATCTGTGAAATAAATCAGATTCACATGTGTAAACACCACATTGTCTCATTGGTGTAAGAAACTGAAAGTAAATAAGATCCAAAAGTTACAATAGATACAATGAAAGGGAAAGAAACTATTCAAAGGGAAATCATATTGTTTGACCAATTTTGCATGCCTGTGTTTGGTAACCCAAGCAACTATTTTGAAGATAACAATATGCAATATAGCACCCATTGTCAATTCCTACCATCTTGTTTTGAAATCTTGCATCACTCTTGTTTTTGTTGATGTTATCAATTTGCTTTTTTTTTTGTTTGTTTGATTGCTTTTTGATTTTTCTGTGCTTTTTTTTCTCCTTGGAATAAAAAGTCAAAAAAATTTGCTGTTTCTCATTCAGCCAATGCCTGCAAAGCTGCTTTTGCTGAGCACTCTGTTGTGACCCCGCTCACGTCCCTGATTGATATTAATAAAAGCCAGGAGTTTTTTTACTCAAGACTTTTTGTTGCACACACTTGTGAGGTCCACACCAGATGATCATTGCAGGTCTGCAAAGTTCTTCTATAGTGAGATATTTCTGTGAAGTGAATTAGGAATTTAGAAGATCCACACATATCTAGTAGAGAGAGCGCCATCCCCCAGCTCCCTGAGGGTCTTTCTATCCAGGGAGGTGTCCTCATCTATTTGAGAATTCCTTTTGAATAACAATCCCTCACTCTTTGTGATATGTGATTAATTTCCCATCTCAGTCATTATTGTCCCTACACATTTTAAGCCCTTCCAAAAGAAATACGTTATATATTTTTGTCTTCTCATACAAAGGTGCCATACTGTGGTCAGTTTGCCTAATTGTTCCCCTAAAGTATGTTCTTTGTGTCATTAAAAGACTTTATCTCAGTCCTAATTCTGTGACCTCAATTCCATTATCTCTGATCTACTTCCCTTCCACGAGCACCAGATAGTAATCTTTTGTTCATCCTAGCCTGATGCCTGGATTGTTGGCCAAAGCTGTCTGACTTTTTGTTGTTATTGTTGTTCTCTAGGCATGAGACAGCTTTGGCCAACAACCCAGGCATCAGGCCAAGATAAACAAAAGACTATTATCTGCTCTAGCCCTGAATAATATAACACCACCACCAAAGAGGTAGATCTTTGCCTGTTGTTAGGGATGTTTCACTATTTTTAATAAACTTGCTCTGAACACTTTTAGATATGTGTTCCCATGGACACATGCTTTCATTTCTTTGGGTAACAGCTACACAATGGAATTTCTGAGTCTTATCACAAGTGTGTGTTTATATTTTCAAGAAAATTCCAAAATCTCTCCTATAATATCTGCATTATTTTGATTCCCCACCAGCCATATATAACAGGGCCAGTTGGTATACATCCTCATCCACCCAAATATCTATGGATCTTAAAGCTAATTTTGTTGAATAGATGTCCAGTGGTATCTGATGTTTCCCTGGATTTTCAGTGTCTGCTTTGAGTCTTTCTCAGTTTGTCTCGCTGTCTGGCTCACTTTTTCAGGATCACTATATATGTAAATATTCAAAACATGCCTTGCTGCACACACAGAACTGCTCCTGAGATTCTTCCTCATTTACACTTTTACTGTTACCTTGACCATCATCAGTGTGAGGGGTTCAGTGAAACGGTGCAGTGGTGGCAGAGTAAGTGGGGACCTACACCCTAACCATGGTGGACAACAGCCCCCGTTAGGAAGAAGCACTGTTTTGTCCTATTATCAGAGAGTTTATAACACAACTCTGAGCTGGGTGGACCTGGAAATCTCTCAGCTGCCACAGCCCAGCTTTGCAATTGCCTTAAGGAAGGGTGCAGAGAGCATCTGCCCAAGCAGGTCTGAGACCAAGTGTTAGATCAGAAGGAATTTGATGAATCAATCACAGGTCTTGCTCATTGGGTGGAAATGAAAAGCCCAGTTCCCAGCTGCTTCAAGTGTTCCTAGATATGGTCACTGACGCAAAATGCCCAGAAGAGATTGATGCTTAGAACACAGCGCTGTGGGAGCCTGAGCTTGTTGGGGCTCTAAGAAGAGGTCAAGGCTGGCTGTCAGTGGAAGCGTAGGAAGCTTGAGATTCAGTCTGTGTCACTTCCTCCAGGCTGAACTGGCACAGCATGCTCCTGCTGACCAGTGACACTGCCCTTCTACACCTACCTGACCCTGTCCAGTAAGCGCCCCACCTCCTCTTTGCCGATTAAAACACTGGGCTGGGTGAGATCCTATCTTCATCTTTCTGTCAGTGAAACCTTGTGCAGCTCAAAAAGAGACTTGTGAACCCCACAATGCAACCAAATCAACTTCTTCCTCAACTCAGCACAGTGACCTGTGGGCTTCTGCTGCTCGTCATCTGTTGCCATGGGGAGATTCCTGCAAGTGCTGCAGCATCGAAGCTTACTATTACCAAATTATGCAAGGGCAGAACCTCAGGCTGTGGAAGAGTAGAGGGAGGGAGTCACAGGGAACAGGTGACCTTCTTTGAGGGAGCAGCTGGTGGACAGGTAATAGGTTGGGAATAGTAAGCAGGCTCAATACTACTAACCCAGAGCTCAAGTTGATGTCTGAAGCAGAGAGGTTCAGATCTGCCAAGGACCCAACACTCAGGGAGACGTGCAGTGCAAGGGCTCTTAGGAGCACTAGATGGGCAGTTCAGAAGCCTCCTGGCAGAGGAGCCAGGATTCCAGACATTTCCCCGCTGTGTGTGGCTATGGATAGCTTTATCTGGCCCTCAGGTGTAGCAACAGCAGTAAGAGCTTAATGCTGCCATTTATCTTGAAGAGTGACAAAACCTTTGCCAGAGAAGCTACCTGTCACACTCCAAAAATATCCAAGGCAAGGTTAATGGCCTGGAATGGGGATGGGGGGTGTGCAGGGGGGTTAACAGAAATCTCTGGGTACCACATCTAAGCACTAAACTGAAAGACCACATGGAGTATTCCATGTACCCCACCAAGGCAAAGGTACGACTTAGAAGGCACAGCACAGGTGCTCTGTGCCTGCCAGGTTCTCTCAAGGCTTTATCAGGAATTGATGCCGGGAGAACTCCGGATGCAATATGTGTGTGTGCACCCTTTGACACCCTCACTCAGAGTTCCTGCAAACTCCCACACTTTTCTGCAATCCAGTCTACCCCACTCACATACCTCTGCAGCCCACACTGCCAGGTCTCTCTCCTTACTTGCTATTGGCCAGGCTCTTTGAGGGCACCAGGATTTCCAGTGAGGAAGATTACTCTACATCACTGGTGGCTCCTGTTTAACCAGTTTTTGGTTTGGATTTATGTTCAGGGTCATTGAGGAGCCGTCAGAGGGCAGAGCTCTACCCTTCCTCTTCTGTCCACCTATACCTGGCTCCTCCACATGGACCATCTCAGTGACAGGATATTACATGCTGTGTCCCCAACTGCACCCAAGCATAGATGTGTACACTCATTCTTGGATTCCACCTAAATTGTCACAAATTTAGTTCTTTGAATTCTAGGGTTTTCTACCTCCTGACCTGGAGGACACCTTATACCACCATATAAGAGAGCTTCCTCTTCAAGGGTGCAGCACCATGGATGCACTCAATCTCCCAGCAAGCACACTGAAGCACACTGTGTCCTGTGCTATGCACCAGACATCATTGTCTGATAGTCACAGAAATTACGTGGACATAGATGCCAGGTGGCAAGGCATCTTGTGTAGGGAGCACGTTAGCCGGGAGATGAGTGCATATTTGGACTTGGTTGCTAGGCTGGCCTGTTGGGTCCCTGGGTGGATGCTGCCCTAGTCTCACCTGTACCTGGTGTGGATCTGGCTGAGGAGGAGAGCATAAGCTCTCCAGGATGTTTTGGGCTGCTAAACTTTTTCTTATAGAATCTGGCCCAGATTCTGCTACATTGCACAGAGGAGGAACCTCAGACAGCAGGAGGGAGGTCTCAGGGAGTAGAGATGATAGCAGGAAAACCATGGGCCTGACAGGACACCTCCCTGCAGCCTAAGGCACAGAGGTGATCAGGACTGACTTAAGGGGTGCATAGGAGCCCTGTAGTAGGCCTGATATGAGAAGATAACAAACACAATGTGCCCATCACCCACTTCCAACAATAAGCAGGATAAAATAAGTAACTTTATCTGGACTATTAGGTGACAATCAACTGTTTCCTCCCTTGCTGACTCCAGTCAGAGGCAAGGTCAGACTTATGGTTGGGTCACAGCTGCACGTCTCTCTCAAATGTGTCCTTACTATGTCACTCACTTTATATAGAATGCTTTCTGTATTTCATTCCACATCAAGTGTGAAATCCCAGAGGTCAGGAGATTTTTCAGTCCATTCTCACTTCTTCCCAGCACCTCACAGCATCTTTGTTGGAAAGTTCTTTAGCTGACATGACAGGTTTGCCAAGTGTCAAAGAATCTGAGTGGGCAGGGGGCGGGGGAATAGAATTTGGGCAGGCCCAGTGATGGTAGTGTTGGCTCAGGGCTTCTCCTCACAGCCAAGACAGGTGAAAAGCCAGGATTTTCAGATCAGGGTATCTGGAGACACCTGAAGGAAAGTGGTGGCAACAGCCACCGTGTGGGAGGAGCTGACTGGGCAGACCCAACACCGATTGCATCTCTACAGGGGTTCTGCCTTATGTTTCTGTTGCCCTTCAGACAGGGAATTCCCCATTACTTACCAGGGGATTTTCCAAATTAAATGAAGTCAATGCATCGGGGGCCATGTTCCACTCCAGGAACACAGTAAGGGCAAGTCACCCTCCACAGCAGACGTCTTTGCTGTCAAGTCCCTTGTTCAGGCACCAAATGTAGGGGTTTTGCAAGCAAAGGGAAAATAAAGGGAGGCACGCACTAAGGGTCAGCAAAATGGCTACTGCCCGGCCAGCATAAAAACAAAGAAACTCATACTGCATAGGCTTATATTACGTAACTTCTTTGTTTCTTGTCCTTACGGGACCTCAGGTTTTTACCTTGGGGTGGGAACATTTCAAGGCCTGCACTTTCTACCAAAACACTGTCAACTGGTTGTGTTCGGGGCAAAATGGAATCAATGTGGCCTCTCTACACATCTCTCTGCCCACAGCCCAGGACTCTGATAGCCCCATCTGACCACACACACAGGTCCAGTGCAGGGCCGGATCTTCCATGTGAGAGATACTATTGTGGACGACCACACTTCCTGGGAATTCCCTTCACCAAGCTACCTGTAGGACTGCTGCGGTTTGCACCCCCCCCCCAAATCCCCTGAGCCCTGGAATTGTGTGAGGGATGCAACTTCCTACCCTGCAAGTAAGTTCTTAGGGACCTAGAGAAGTTGATCCTGGGGAGGGTTCAGGTACTCTGAGTCCTACTTGATTTTGGTGTATGTGGGTAGCTGGCGGAGTTGAAATAATAGTCTATGCATAGCAGGGTATGAGTGGGGTAAAACTCATGTGGCATGTCTTGATTTCCCCAGATGATGGTATGGATCCACAGTGGTTCATTAGTTTCAAGGATGGTTTCAGTGACTGATGGAACCACTATGGCAGCTTCTGAAAACATAGTAGTAGTTACTATCCAGTACCATGTGGGTGTCCCCAGCTTCTTCAGGTGAGTCTGGGGCTGGAGTGGGAAATGTGGACAGAGCATAACCTGAATCCCTGTCCTTTCCACCTCTAGCACTAGAGACCAGCATGCTCCTGGAAACAGCTGTTTTCTGGACCTAGGGGCTGCTCTATGCTGGAAGTAACAGAATATTGCCAACTTTGGAGGTAACACTAACTGTGTCACCATTTTTAGACAGTCTGTCGGTGCAACGAGTGTCCTTCCTTGTCTCCCCCATGTCCTGAGGACTCTTTCATGCTTCTATCATGGAGAGTAGGGAAGCTGTGGTGCCAGGCCTCATCTCCAGCTCATCTAAGTATGTCTGCATGGTGAGTGCCCTCAACCATCCCCACCCAGGCCACCTTCCTCTCCTTCTGAGCCTCTGCTGCTCTAACTCTGGGATGATTGGGTAGTTCAGGTGCTTTAAAAATTGCTGCTTCCCTAAGAATGGCTGAAGTCCTGAGGTTCACAATTTACACACCTCTGCTTCACAGAGACTGAGTAATACTCTGTGACTGGCAAAGCTGTGTCCTGAAGCACGCACCATTGTCAAAATCCACGTAAGCAAGTGTAATGGCTCCTTTGGCTGAGATCTCTGTTGGAGTAATTTCATACCTGCAGCCATCTACCCAGGGTATCCCAGGAAATTTGGGGTCATTTGGACTCAGCATGTTCCTTTAGTGATTCCTTTCTCTGCCTGAGAGAATGAACCAGCCCTCTCCTATCCATTTACAGAAGGTGGCCAACCTGTCCAGCTGTGGGCAGGTAGACTCAGAGACCCTGGTGAGGTGCCTGCAAGGCACCAGTGAAGAGGAAATGATAGCTATTACCAAAGTAAGGCTGAATGTTCTCAAGTGTGGAGGAAGAGGGTTGATGGTGTGTGGGCGAGACGGTCCCTACTGCTCTGGACTAATTACCTCTTCTCCAAGTCTTGATGTCCTCACAGCTCTGGATGGGAAATGAGGGCCTAGATATGCAAAGCCCATTGGGGGTTATCTCAGGGTGGGCATGAGCATCCTGGGACGAATATGAAAAAAGTGGAAGTAACTCACTGAGCATAAGAAATTGCATGAGTTCCCTGACCTTGAATAACCCATCAGAACTTCATAAGCATTCCTACTGTTGTAGATGGGACTTTCCTGCCCTGGCACCCCCAGGAGCTGCTGGCCTCTCCTGATTTTCAACCTGTCCCCAGCATCATAGGTGTCAACAATGATGGGTGTGGATGCGCCATCCCCATGGTGAGCCTCTGTAGCTTTGGAAGCCTCTGTAGCTCTGTAACTTGGGTGAGGGGTTCTTAAGACTACACTGATACAGGCCTATCCTGCCCTCAAATTTATACTCCATCCTCCAACAACCAGGCCCTGGGCTTCCCTCAGAAGGAAACTGACAGAAATACCATACATGCTGCTCTGCAAAACTTATCAGCACAGATGGTAAGTCTATTGGGTCCTCCTCCAATGGACATGGCACCCCCACTTTCCTCTCCATATAGCCACACCCACAAAAACTGAATTACAGTATTTATATATCAGTAGATAGGGTCACCCCAGAGCTTGACCATTTCTTACATCCCCAGCCCCATTCCAGGCCCCATTTTCTCACCCCTAAGCTGCTGCCCATTCCTGTGCCCTAGAACCCACTTACCCTGACTCTCCATGCTCCTCCTGGTCTAGAAATTTCCTGCTAAGTTTGCTGACCCGGTGATGGAAGAGTACATAGGAGAGAGTGAGGAACCCCAAGACCCTAATAATACAGTTCGATGAGCTATTGGGAAACTTCCTGTTTGTGATCCCTGCACTTCCAGTGATATACTGTCAGTGAAGTACATCTGTCAGTGAAGCCTGACTGCCTAGGGGGCAGCTCAGAGCTGTGAGTTCCAGGTGAGGCTCATGGAGTCCAGGTCTGGTTCCATGTGTTTATCAAGCTGCTGGTGCTAGACAGTTGATGTCCTTCATCTTAATAAAGCTTCATAGTTAAATCTGAGCAAAAAGATTAATGCTGAATGTATCATGTTCATCTATTTCAAAATATACTACACAGCCATAGTAACAAAACACATGGCACTGGCACAAAACTAAATACATTGGAAGGAAGATGGCAGCGTGATAGGTACAGGGTAGAGAGCGTCTCTGAGAAAAGCAACTCGGATGCTAGAATTTAACACCATGAAGAAGACCAGACGAAGGAGAGGAATTCTTACAATCCAGGAAGAAACTGAGGAAAAAGATAAGAAGGAAGGGAAAACGTGGACAAAAGCTGGAACCAGACACTCTCACTTGGGCTGGTCCCATGCTGTGCTGGGAGCACTTTGGAGTCGGACAATTCACAGTCGCACTGAAGTCACAGTCATGTTGAAGTCATAGTAGCTCTGCCGAGATCGGGAGTTTGTGAGCCAGGGCTCTTGGTGGGAGGAAGCAGCAAATTGGAGAGAGGAACCAAAGTAGAGAGCTGCATTAATCCCTGGTGAGTGCTGGGAGATGGGTCCCACGGAGAGGGTGACTGGCTGGACGACATATTGGAGTTGGGCACGACAATCCTGAATCCAGAACCCCAGTGGCATCAGTTAGCCACCCCTGGTGGCTGCTAGGATCTGCTTGGGCTGGGGTGTGCCCCTGGTTAGGACCCAATAGGGAGGAAACTGCCTGAACCTGTGACATCTGCACAGCACAGACTAACATGCTGAAGGCACTCGTGAGTAGACTGGCTCAGAGGAGAGGGGCCAGTCCGCGTCATCCCTGTGTACACCTCAGATCAATAGTAAACTGGAGAAGGCAGCAATACTGCAGCTAGCACACTTCAGAAAAACCATAGGAAATATGGAAAGGGCCTGAGACCTCCACCATACACCTGTCTGAGAGAAACTAGAAACATGACAAGAGAAAGAAATAAGAAAAATCCTCCAGCCACTGATCCAGGGAAAATCAGTCCAAGAGAGGTAGATACAGAAGAGATCCAGGGCAGCAATCATGCAATATTGGCCACAGCATCCACAGAAATAAAAAAAAAATACCTTGGTGACATCATAGACGAACTTAAAACTGAAATTCTAATTCAAGTGAGGCAAGATATAAAAAAATTAATAAAAGAAATGCTAAGCTGCTCTCAAGAAGACACAGATGGAAGAATGGAGGAACCCAGAAAAAGAAGAGAAACCTTTGATGAAGAATATAAACAAAATCTAGAATACATGAAACAGATCTGAAGAGATTATCAGGAAATTAAAAGATCCATTGAAAGCTGGCAAAATGCCTTGACAGAAACTAAAGTTAGACTTTCAAAACTTGAAGATAGATTTTCAATGTGTGATCATGAAAGAAAAGACCTCTTAAAAATAACAAGGAACCAAGAAGTAACATTACAAAGGCTAGAGGATGACAAGAGAATCTATAACTTATGAATAAAAAATGTGAGTGAAGAAGCAGGAGTAAACACAAATGAATTACAAAGGCTATTCACAGAAATAATTAAGGAAAACTTTTCAAGCATAGGAAAAGGAAATACTATCCAGATATATGAGGCATACAAAACTCCAGCCAGCTACAAGCAAAACAGATCTACACCCACACATATAGTAATCAAGATCCCAGAAATTCATCACAAGAACAGAATATTAAAAGCAGTCAGAGAAAAGGAACAGATTACCTATAAAAGAAAACCCATCAAAATCACAACTTCTCAACACAAACTATCAAATCAAGAAGAGCCTGGAGTGAAGTAGTCCAAGCCCTGAAAGAAAATAACCTCCAACCCAGATTGATGTACCCTGAAAAATTCTCTCTCAAAGTTAATGGAGAAACAAGATGTTTCCACGACAAAGAGGAACTGTGGGAGTTTGTGACCACCAATCCAACCCTACAAAAAAATGCTGAAGCACATTCTAGAGAGAGAGAGAGAAAAATAACAGGATTCTAGCAACAGTGACAGAGAGGCCTTAATGAACTGGGCAGACGACAGTGGAATGAAGGAGAAAAGTAAACAATCAATAGCATAGAGAGATGAGGAAGAGAAGGTTGGCTATAATCTCTAATACAGATGGCCTTGATACACTAACAAAAAGAAACAGGCAGAACATACCAGGAGATAGGGTCTGTTGAGGTTCTCTGAAAAGGAAATATACTCAACCTGAAAGAGGGTTAATAAACCAAAAGGCAAAGATGAGAAAAGGATGCTCTATGTGACAGGGAACCAGAGAGAAATAGACACAGTTTGTCCAGCAGCTGCAGATAGGGTGGAAAGTCATGACACTTTTGTGCAGTGGAGAACTACTCAGCTTTAAGGAAGGAAAACCTTGAGGCTTTAGTAGGTAAAGGAACACAGCTCAAGATCAAGCTCAGGGGTAAAAAGGTTCAGCACTATTTACATAGATAACGGGTTGCTTTCCTAATCTAATAACTAAAGGACCCAAAATGTACAAAGCACCCTGAGAAAGGAAAAGGGGAGGAATTGTCTTTAAAAAAGGAGGCAGAGGACATTGTTAATAGTGTATCAGGATTTAAAAGGCACAGTAGTCTTATCGCTCTGTTTAGTTTGATTTTATTCTGTTACTAGTCTGTCTACTAGTACTAGATTTTAGGGCACAGACAGCTATCCCCAAAATAGCAGGATATACTATGGTAACTATTCTTAATTTCCTATTAACTTAAACTGAAGCCCTGTATTACTTACATTGTCTTATTATGACTGATCTTATTGGAATCTGATTTGTTAGATCACTGTTTTATCTTGACATTTTATTCAAATTTGGTATGCTTGATAGTATCAAGTCTAAGAGTAGAGGCAACGACTCTGAAGATGAAAAGATGCAATAAGATACCCATTCCGGTTTGATTATTAACTGCTTTTGAAGTCCTACAATGTCTCCAATGTTGTGTTTTTATTAATATTACTATGTAGTGCTATGTTCAGTTATATTATGCCTGATGATATAGACAATTCTATTGAAAATAACAAGAGAAAGCATGGTAACTACTGTAGATAACCTAGTATTGTGGTTTTATATATCTTTTTCATTTCATGTTTTTCTAGGAATTTGTTGTTGTCTTGTTTTGATCTGTTTTTCCCTATAATATGGAAAGGATAGGTACACATGTAGAGATTCACACATGTGTAGAACTTCTAAACCGTTTAAGAGAATAGATTGTATAATACACGATGTAATGAGCATACTCTGAAAAAGAAGAGACACTAAGATACCCAGTGCTAATTCTGTAACATTATGATATAAAATCTAGCAATACTATTATTCTCTGTTCAGACTGACATTAGTCTAGTCTCTTATGTTTAATTTCAACATGCATAAAGATATGGACAGCTATTTCGAAGAGAACAAGAGACATTATGGCAGCCATTGTTGACTCTCCTATTGTCTGGTCTTGAAGACCTAAAATGCCTTCATCATCCTTTCTGATCAGTTTAGTACTATTTAGTTTGATATGAATTCACTGTGTGTGAAGATATGGACATCTATTTGGAAGAAAACAAGACACAATATGATAGACAGTGAAGATCTCCGGTGGTCTTGCTTTGAAATCTGTGTTTCTTAAATTGTTTTCTTATGATCTGTTCTGTTGTTTATTATGTTTAATTTTACCCTCTTTAAAAAATTTTGAAAACTAAATACATTGACCAGTAGAATTGAATAGAAGACACAGAAACAAACCCACACTACTAGATCCATCTGCTTCTTGAGAAAGGAGTTTAAAGCATGCTGGGAAAAAGACAGCCACTGTAACAAATGATGCTGTGAAAACTGAAGAGCCACAAACAGACAATGGATACCAGGCCCTCATCTCTCACTACAAAAGTCAACTCAAAATGGATCAAAGAGGAGCTGGGGATTTAGCTCAGTGGCATAAGCACCTGCCTTGCAAGGAAGAGGTCATGAGTTTGATCCCTGGTACTGATTAAAAAACTTTTAAAAAATAGTAAAAAACAAAATGGATCAAAGAGCTTGAAATTTGAAACTTTTAGAAGAAAATTATCAAAGCTCATGCACTTCTGGATAGGGTTCCAATAATACAGCAAATCATAGCAAAAATCAACAAATTCAAAAGCTTCTGCACAGCCAAGAAAACAATCAACAATCAGTTGAAGGGACAGCCTATAAATGGGGGCTGATCTTTGCAGGCTAATCTTCCAACAGAAAATGAATATTCAGAATATAAAGAGAACTCCAAATATTTCACACAAGTAAGTTGAGAGACACTTCTCAAAAGAAGGAGGACAACCATGTGTGGTGGTTCATACCTGTAATCTTACTTACTCAGAAGGTTGGGACGCATTGTAAGTTAGTTTGAGGACAGCCTGATCTACACAGTGAGACTGTATCTCAAAAAAAATTTTTTAAAGGAAGAAATGCAAATTGTCGATAAGTTTATGTAAAACTTTTCACATTTTAGCATTCAGGAAAATGCAAGTCAAAGCTACATTTAGATTCCATTTCATCTCAGTCAGAATGGTTGTCATCAGCCAAGCTTGGAGGCATGTGCTTGTAATCCTATGAGACTGAGGCCTGAGAATTGCAAGTTCAAACTCAGCTTGGGTAAGACCCTCTCTAAAAGTAAAAAAAAAGTTTAAAGGCCTGGAATGCATCTCAATATTAAGTACTTGGTTTCAATTCCCAGTATAGCAAAATAGACAGCTAAATAGATGATAGATAGATAGATAGATAGATAGATAGATAGATAGATGATAATAGAGAAAGAAAGAAAGAAAGAAAGAAAGAAAGAAAGAAAGAAAGAAAGAAAGAAAAAGAAAAAGGCCTATGAGGGTTTAGCAAGATTGGAGTTGGAGGCTGAAGCCTAGGCTAGATGACCCAGAGAAACCTAGCTAAAGTTTGGTCAAGGAGAAAAATCTTTGACATCAATAAGTGAAATTGATGTCTAAGGATTAAACTGAGGGTTAGGAGCCCACAGGAAATTACAGCCTCTCCTGGACCTGGAATCAACATACCTGGAAAAGAACAATTTAGCAAAGCAAAGGATAAGAGCTCTAGGATCAAAAAGGAGCCTACGGGAAAGCTAAGACTCACTGAGAAACTGTAAAAAGTACAGGGAAAAGAATGAAGCAGTCTGGAACTCCAACTAGAGCTTCAAAAGAAGGAGACCTGACTCTTCAAACAGAAGGTAAACCCAGCCTGGCCAGAATGCTGGTACACACCTGTAACCCCAGAACTTGAGAGGCTGAGGCAGGAAGATCTCTGAATTTGAGGCCAGCCTGGGCTACATAAGCAAGTTCAAGGCCAGTCTGCACTACATAGTGTGACCCTGTCTCAAACAAAAATAAAAAAAGAAAGGAAAGAAAGCAAGCCTGGGAAATGGTCAGCAGCTCCAGGGAGAAATAATGGACCAGCGATGCCAGCCCAGGAAAATGCCACAATCACTGTAAACTGCAAATATAATGTGGACTTGACACTTAAAGTAGCTCCATCTGCATGGCAGCCTAGCTTGGGAGAAGAAATTCAGTAATTTCTGGTGAGGACACAGGACAGTAGAGATGGAATCCTCTACACTGCTGGTGGAGGTAAATGGGTACAGCTGCTGTGGAAATCAGTGTGGATGCTGCTCCAAAAACTGAAATAGAAGCACCACGTGACCTTGCTGGACCAATCCTTGGTAAATACTTGAAGAAGTTGAAACCATCATACCAGGGGCAATTGAAAGGCGCATGTGTATATTTTTTAAAATGTAATACAGTAGAAGTGACAATACCAAGAACAATGGGATAAATGTGCTCAAATCATAGGGGAGTATTTTGATTATTTTGACAGGTATTAATGGCAATGTTTTTTCTGTAATGAATTCTGAAATTTAAACTTCACCCTATTTTCTGATCATACCACATACTATAGAGACAGCAGCATACCCAAATTCATTGCAGTGGATTTCACAATAGCTAAGCTGTGGAAATAGAGTAGGCCCCCATCAGCAGAGAGTGGATGAAGTATGGCACAGTGAGGTCCTGTCTCCAAGAAATTAATTAATTAGTTAATTAAAAATTTACGAGAGAGAGAAAGTAGAAGAGTAAATAGAAGAAAAGAGGAAGTGAATCCCTAAACTTTTTTGGCTCCTCCAATAAAAATCTGCTATATATTTTTGTTTCCTTGTACAAACATTCCATACTGTGGTCCATCTGCCTGTTATTCACCCAGAGTATTTTCTGTGTGCCATTAAAAGGTTCCATCCCTGTCCCAACCCTCCACCCTTATGATTTCCCTACCTCTGTACCACTGGCCCTTCCTGGGAAACAGTTTTCCCAGGGAGAAAGTCCCCTTCTGTTTCATTCATCACATTTAAGCTTAAACACAGGGTATTCTGAATTTGGTATAAAAAAAAAGATACGTGTGGAGAAAAGCAAACACTTCTCTACTGTCGTGGCATGTAGACTGGTGCAACCACTGTGGATGTGGCTATCAGTATGGAAATTCCTCTTAAAATAAGGACTAAAATCTCCATTTGACCCAGCTATTCCTCTTCTTGGTGTCTTCCCAAAAGAATTTGAATCATCACACCACAGTGATATATGCATACTCATGTTTACAGAAGCACGGTTTGTAAAGTTAAATGTTGGAAACAATTCAAATGCCCAGCAACCAATGAATGGATAAAAAAGCATGTTAAATACACATAATGCAGTACCACTCTGCCATAAATAAGGATAAATGAGACATTTATTGCTAAATGGATGGACCTTGAAACCATAATCTTAAGTGAAATAAATTGGACAAATATGTAAATATCATATTGTCTCACTGGTGTGAGAAACTGAAATAAAAACCAAATTGTACAAGAGATATTGTACCAGAGATACGGCGAAATGGGATGAAACTGTTCAAAACGAAAAGAGAATTAGGAAAGAAGGAGAAAGGAAGGAAGTAAAAGGAAAATGAGAAGAGAAGGATAAAATGAAAACAAAGCTTTGTAAATAAGGAGAAGAAGAGGGGTTAAAAGGAGGGGAGGTAAATGGAAGAGATCAAGTTATATCACGTACAGGTATAAATTCTCTATGAAGAATGTGATCATTACATACATCTAAATTTACCAATAAATTTAATTAATCATCACATAAAGAGTAGATTTCTATCGCCAGATCTTGGAAACAACCCAAGTGTCCATCAACTGAGGAATGGATAAAAAAGTTGTATTTCTATACAATGGAGTACTACTCAGCTATAAAGAAGGACACATTGAGATATCTATCAATAAATGGGTGCAGCTTGAGACCATACTCATAAATGAAATAAATCAATCTCACATGTGTGAATATTGAATAGTTTCCCTAAATGTAAGAAATGCTTCAGATATATAAAAGTATGTGGTAATCAAGTATGTGGTAATTCAAGGCCCCATTATGTGGCCTTGAAGCCTTGTAAAGTTTTCACTCATTAATTGGAATGGCTTTATTCTGGACTGCTTGATATTATGGCCTGTGATGAAATGAACAGCTATTTTGAAGAAAACAAGTCATCATAATAACTAGTGCTGATTTACTATCATCTTGTTTTGAAGCCCCACCAAACTATGGCTCTTCTGTTTCCATTGGTTTTATCATGATGTATCTTACTGGATTTTATTATATGTGATAGTATAAACAAAAATTGTTATAGGCAAAGAGATAATACAGAAACCATTGTTTGTTTTCTGTTAGCTGGTTCTAAATACCCTACAATGCTTCCATCCACTTGAATGGTTTTACACAGACTTAATATGTTTGATGCTATAGTATATGAAGTTATATTCAAATATTTCAAAGAAAAAGACACTATGGTAACTACTATTAAGTCGGGTTATTTGGTGGTGAAGCACTATGTTGCTGAAATTGTCATGCTTTGACCTCTATTGTTATGTCTTCTTTTATCTCAATCTCTCCCTTATTCATTAAAAAAATTATTTATTTTATTATTTTTTAATTAAGGGGAAAAATCAAAAAAATTAGCAGGATATATTATAGTAACTTTTTTGATTTCCAATTAACTTGATTTGAAGTCCTGTAATACTCCCACTATCTTGTTTTGACTGATTAGACTCTGTTCTGTTCTGTATGATAGTATCAAGTTTGAGGGTATAGGCAACTACTTTGAAGGCAATAAGATTCACTATGATGCCCATTCTGGTTTGACTATTATCTCCTTTTGAAGTCCTGTAATGTTACAAGGTTTAGGTTTTATTGGTCTTGTTCTGTACCGTTTTGTTCAACTTTATAGTACCTAATGATATAGGCAATTCTTTTTAAGGAAGCAAGAGGCATTATGGTAACCATTGTTGATAACCTTGTACTCTGCTTTTACATCATGTGCTATGTCTATCCTTGGTTTTGACTTTTGTCATATGTGGTTTTATTCTCTTCCAAAAAAAATAATAAGAACTATGGGAGTAATAAAACCCAAAATGTGTAAATTTTGTTGTAAAAAAGAAAGAAAAAAGAAGTGCTCTAAAGGATTAGGTGTGTTAAGATAGATGACCATATTACTGAGTTTTTGTTGGATCATTGAACACAACTGTTTGCAGTCTCACTGTTTGAATGTTTACTTTGTATGCTTTGATCCTGTGACTTGAGCAACTATTTCTAAGACGACAATGTGTAATCTATTAACTGGTGATTTCTTACTGTTTTTTTGTAGTTCTATATTACTTGTACCCCCTACACTGTTTTGTTTTGTTTTGATTTGATTTGTTTTTTCTTTTTTTCCTTTTAAGTAAAATTTTAAAAAATAAAGAAGAAAGGCCAGTCTACCAAACTGGATCAAATACAGTCATGTTGTATTCCACCCCGCCCTCCAAAAAATGCCCGCATTACCTGCTTTGAACTCCAGAGGGCAGACAAGGATAACATTAAATCTGCTCTGAGGCTCTTGGAACACGGTGGAGATTTTCCGTGCACCCTGACTGGCCTGTATTGCTTCCAGGGTCCTGACACCCTGTTAAACTCCTGCTGCAAACATGCCTCTGTATAGTTCTGCGGGGGCACGGGGCACTCTTCCAAAGTGGTTCCCTCCGTATTTCTTAGATTTTATTCGTTATTCCTTAAAGTTTTGTTGTGAAATAATTATACAGCTAAGATCACCTGTTTTAATGGCATCGTTTGGAGAATTTGAGTAAATGTATGAGCCATCCAGTCTCCACCACATCACACTCAAAATGTTATTCACTGCAAAAGCTCTGTTCATGCCCCTGCACAGTCCTCACTGCCCTCCACCCTGCTCACTGCCAACCTCTAACTGCAATCTGTTGCTACTGATGCTTCTCTAGCATCACATAAAAAGGAGTCTTTTGTGACTGGCTCTGTCACTTAGCACCAAGTTTTAGGATTTAAGCTGAACCTGGTTCCTTCTCTTGTGGGACCACATTCCATGCAGGACCACCACACATGTCTACTCCCCAGGTGATACACATCTGAGTGACTTCTGTGTTTGGCTACTTTTTGAGAATTTTAAAACACAAAAAAGAAAAAAGAATAAAAACGATGATTTCAAAACAGAATTTCAAAACAGAATATTAAAATGTTAACAATGATTAATGTGTTGCATATTATTGTTTTCAAAGTAATTGTTCAGATGACCAAACATATGCATGAAAAAAATAATTAAAATGAAAGCACAAATCATTCTTTCTGTTGGGCTATTAGT
The DNA here is from genome assembly GCF_034190915.1 of Cavia porcellus. Lineage (NCBI taxonomy): Eukaryota > Metazoa > Chordata > Mammalia > Rodentia > Caviidae > Cavia > Cavia porcellus. The sequence continues at coordinate 99,286,127 of NW_026947487.1, forward strand.
AGTATAATTATCATATATATTATATATAAGGTAATATATAATATATAAAATCTTTTTCCCTTTCTTCCTTTTCCCCTTTCCCCCATTCCAGTTGCTCCTTCCCTTTTTAGCTGCTTCCTCCCCTTTCACTTTCAAAATATCTGTTGTACGTTTTGAATCCCACTAACTCCTTCAAGCTTTCACACTAGGGAGACAACACAATACTTACCTATGTGAGTCTGAACCTTTTCACCCATGAGCATGATCCCAAGTTGCCTACCACTTACCTACAAGGACCTTGAGATCATTCTTCTTCATAGCCGAGTGGCATGCTATTGTGTAAAAATACCATGTCTTTCACATCCAATCTGCAGTTGATGGACAAGCTACCCTTGTCTTTTTTCTGAGTCCTGTTGCATGAAACATTGTTTCCTCTCCCTTGACTCTCAGTCTATGAATTTCCTTTCTAGCTAACTGTGTTTCTTGTAGACAGCATATTGATGGATCTTGATCCACTCCAGCTGTGTTTCTTTTTATTGATGAATTGAGGCTATCTACCTTAATGGTTATGACCAACATGCACTGGTTCATCTCTGTTGTGCTATTTTCTTGCTGTTGACTCCCTACTTTTACCCTCCATTCAGTTGTTTGCCCTGCTCGGTGATCCCCCTCTACTGCTGTTCCTGGAACCATGGCCATCTTTATTTCTCTCTAGAATATCTTTTGATACTCTCTGTAGGGTTCGTTTGGTGGTCATGAATTCCTTCATTTGTTCTTTGTCATGGAAGTTTTTTATTTCTTCATTAATTTTTAAAGATGGTTTGGAAGGATACATCAACTGGGTTACAAGTTGTTTTCTTTCAGGACTTGAAGGGTTACAAGTTGTTTTCTTTCAGGACTTGAAACACGTCACTCCAACCTCTTCTTGACTTGATGGTTTGTGTTGAAAAGTCTGCTGTGATTCTGATGGGTTTTGCTTTATAAGTGACGTTTCTTTTCTCTAACAGCTTTTAGTATTCTGTTCTTGTGCTGAATTTCTGGGATCTTGATTATTATATGTCTGGGTGTAGACTAATTTTGGTTATGGATAACTAGAGTTCTATGTGCCTCACTTATGCATGTCAGATCTTTCTCCCCTGTCTGGGAAGTTTTCTGTTATTAAGTCTATAAATAGTCTTTTTATTTCATTTATGTTGACCCCTGCTTCTTTACTGATACTGATGACTCAAATTATTTTTCTTTGCATTGTCTTGCAGCCATTGGATTGTTATTTCCTGGTTCCTTGTTATTTTTAGGAGGTCTTTCCTTTCACAATTGCAAGCTGCAATCCTATCTTCAAGGTCTAAAAGTTTATCTTCAGTTTTGTTCAAGCAATTTTGTCAGTTTACAATGGAGTTTTTGATTTCCTGGATATCTCTTTGAATCTGTTTTTTTGCATTCTAATTCTTTCCTATATTGTTCATTCAAGATTTCCATAATTTCCCTATGCTTTTCTTTTGTTAAACTATGTCTTCTTCAGATACACTCAGAAATATTTTTATTTTAAAGAAGATAAAACAGAATAAAACCAATCAAAACAAACCAGTGCAAGAAGAACAGGCCTAAAAACATTACTAAATCAACAATAGGTACAATAATGCCTTTTGATGTCTTCAAAATAGCTGCAGATAACTTCGGACATAGTAAAAATCAAACAGAATAGAATAGAAATAATAAAAATAAAACAATGAATGCAACGAAGGATTTCAAAACAAGCCAAAAGTAAATCCAAAATTGCTATCATAATATATCTTGCTATCTTTAAATAGCTGCTCCTGCTGTCAGATTTGACATAAACAAAAAAGACTAAAACTCAATCCAACAAAACAATAGAAATTATATAGGACTTCCAAAACAGGACCATAGGGATCAACAATGGCTGCAACCTTCAGAAGGACATCCCTTGCTAGATGTCACACTGTGTACCACTATCCTCTGAGCCTACGATCAGACCAGTGGCCATAGGCTTGCAGTGTCAGTGGAACACCAAAGCACCACAGGCATCCAATTCTATTTTACCTCCAAACTATCATCACAGCCTGTGTTTCTTTGGATAAGTTTGTCGCTTACGGTGGGGTGGGGGGAGTTGCTTCTTGTTTGCCAGCATACTGCCAGAAAGACCCGGAGTCTGTCTATTCCAGCTCACTGGCAGCCCACACATGGCACTGGTTCCCACACTGGGCTTGCTTGCTGGTGTGGCTTTCTATGCTCAGCAATTCTTTCATTATGTTTGCCATTTCTTCTGTTACCTGAGACATTATTTCTGATTTGATTTCTTTTACAGCCTCATAAAGTTGTTTCTTGACTTCAGTTGCTAACGTTTTAGAAATTTCAGGTGTGCAATTTCCAGTTTATGCTGTCTCTGTCTCCTGGACTTCTGCATGAGCTGGAGGTCTGAGATTGCATTTCACAACTTTGTCTTGACATTTTAAGTTCCTCTGGATGAGCCAGTTGTGGGGTTCCAGGTGTTTCCCTTGTTGGCCACCTGTCTGTGGTGTAGGGGAATGGGGCAAGGTTTCTCTGAACCTAGGTTTCCAGGGAAGTGGTGGGGCACAAAGTGGGCTTCTTTAGAACTGCACAGTTACACAGAGGCAGCTTTCAATGGAGTTTTTAATTTCCTGGTAATCTCTTTGAATCTGTTCATGTTGTCTAGATTTTTTTTATATTCTTTAATGGTTTCCCTCCTTTTTCTGTGCTCCTCCATTCTTCCATCTATGTCTTCCTGAGAGGTGCTTAGCATTTCTTTTATTATTTTCTTATATCTTCCTTTACTTGTATTAGTATTTCTGTTTTAAATTCTTTTATAATTTCATGAAGATATTTCTTTATGTCAGATGCTGTTTCTTCAGTTGGATACAACTTGAGATCATGCTCATGGATGAAATGGTTCAGAGTCACATGGGTGAATATCATATTACCTCCCTAGTATAAAGACTAAAGGAGTTAGTGGGACCCAAAATGCACACTATATATTGTGAAAGTAAAAAGGGAGGAAGTGTCTAAAAAGGGAAGGCAGTGGCCATTGTTAATTGAATACTGTGATTTGAAATCTATATTGTTTTCATTATTCTGTTTAATTTGGTTTTATTCTGTTTCAGTTTGTCTAATTTTATTACATTTGATGGCATGACTAGCTATTTGAAAAATAAAATATATTATGGTAGCCATTATTGATTTCCTATTAGCTTGACTTGAAGCCCTGTATTGCTTTCATTGTTATGTTTCGATTGATTTTATTCTGTTCTGTTTTGTTTGATAGTATTATGTCTGATGGTATAGGCAAGTACTTTGAAGATAATCAGAGGCATTATGGTAGCCACTGTTGTTTTACTATTATCTTGTTTTGAAGTCCTGTACTTTTTCCATTGTTTTGTTTTTATTGGTTTTATTCTGTACTATTCTGTTTGATTTTAATATGCCTGATGGTATGGACAGTTATTTTGAAGATAACAAGAGGCATTATGGTAGCCATTATTGATTTCTTTTTACCTTGTTTTGAAGTCATATGCCATGTTCATTGTTTTGTTTTGATTGACTCTTTTCTGTTTTATTTTCATTTGCTTTTATTCTCTTCAAAATAAAATTTTTATTTTTTATTTTATCTTTAATTTTGATAAAACTATTTTGTTTCATTTTATTTTTATTTTGAAGAGAATAAAACCCAATGAGATAAAACAAAATAGTCAATAAAAGCAAAAGTATCAATATAGTACATGACTTAAAAAAACAAAATATAAGGAGATCGCTGCCTGGTCCCAGTAACCCAGTAACCTTCTTTCAGTCTGGGGAATGGGTCAATTAGGAACTCAGTGAGTTAATGAAGATCAACAGTAAGGTCCCAGGGAGAGTTTAAGATCATCACTCTGAGTGGTTAAAGACCTGTCCAGCTTCTAGCCACACTAGACTGGGCCCTGCAGGTCTGCCAAGGCCATGCGCAGTCACCTAATTTCAATCCAAGGAACTGACCTGCCAGAGTCCCAGGAGCCAAGGACAGAGGAGATGATTTCCAACACGCCCAGAGGAAGCTTTGGAACATCACTTGAAACATGGAAATATAGGAAAATGATAAAACAAAAGACTAAAATGAAATCTCAAACATCCAGCCCATCACAAGAAAGATTAGGAGCCATGTATGTAGAAAATATATATACCATATACCTGAAATAATAGCCAACTAAAATAAAGAAGCAACTCCAGGAAGCTTTAAAGGAATTCAAATTAGAAATAATCTCCCAGGTAAAAGAAGAAATAATAAAAGTAATGAAAGAGATGCAAAACACATCTATAGAAGACACAGTTTAAAGCTTAGAGGAGAAAAACAAAAAGATAGAATCCCTGGATGAACAACATATGAAACAAATAGAATACATGAAGCAGATTCAAAGAGATGTACAGGAAATCAAAAAATCCATTGAAAATTGCCAAAACCACCTCAACAAAAGTGAAGATAGAATTTCAGACCTCAAAGACAAGATTGCAGCTAGTGAACAGGAAAGGAAAGAGCTTTTAAAAATCACAGGGAATCAGGAAATAACAATTCAACAGCTGCAAGATGATGCAAAGAAAAACAGCATAAGATTGATAGGGATAAATGAGAAAGAAGGGGATAATACAAATGATATCAAGAGGCTAACACCTGAAGTAATAGCTGAAAATTTCCCAAACATGAGAATGGAAACTGACATACAGATTAGTGAAGCATATAGAAACTCCAAGTAGCCATAACCAAAATAAAACTACACCCAGACATATAAAAATCACCATCCCAGAAATCCAACATAAGAATAGAAATTAAAAGCTGTCAGAGACAAAAGATCATCTATAAAGGAAAACCTATCAGAATCACAGCAGACTTCTCAACACAAACAATGAAGTCAAGAAGAGCACTGAGTGAAGTATTTCAGATCCTAAAGGAAAATGATTTCCAGCCTAGACTGATGTACCCTGAAAAACTGTCCTTTAAAATGGATGGAGAAATAAGATACTTCCATGACAAAGACAGCTGAAGAACTTCATGATCACCAAACCAACCCTGCAAAGAATTCTGAAAGACAGTCTAGATACATATAGGAAAAAGCCACTAAGCAGAGGAGACAATTAAACAGAATGGAAAGATAAAGATACAACAATACAAAGATAACATGTCAACAATAAACCAATATATACCAGTTATAACCATTAATGTAAATGGGCTTAATTCACCAATTAAAAGAAACAACTGGCAGAATGAGCCAAGAAACAACATCCAACTATATGCTATCTATAAGAAACCCATTTAACCCAAAAGGAAACTCACAGACTGAAAATCAAAGGATGGAAAACAATACTTCATGCAACAGGAATCAAAAAAAAAGTCAGAGTAGCTATTTTGTTTGCAGGCAATGTGAACTTCAAACCAAGAATGATCCTAAGAGATAAACAAGGTCACTACCTACTGGTTAGGGGAAAACTTCAAGAGGAAGAGATAACAATCTTAAATATATATACACCAAATTTCAGAGCTCCCAATTATGCAAAGCAAGTATTAACAAGTTGAAAAATCAAATAAGAAATAACATAATTATAACAGGAGACCTTAACACACCATTGACTCCAAGAGACAGATCAACCAGACAGAAAATCAGCAAAGAAATAACAGAACTAAATCATACCTGTGAACAAATGGACTTGATAGACATATATAGAGTGTTCCATCCAACAATATCAGACTATACATTCTCAGCAGTACATGGGACATTCTCTAAAATAGACCATATACTAGCTCACAGAACATATTTAAGCAAATGCAAAAAAAAATGAAAGTATCACATGCATGCTATCAGATCATAGCACCATGAAACTAGAAATTAATGATAAAAGAAACTGCAAAAACCACTCAAACACATGGAAATTGAATAACACTCTCTTGAGCAATCAGTGAGTCACAGGGGAAATTAAAGAAGAAATTAAACAATACCTACAAACAAGCAAAAATACAAATACAACTTATCAGAATCAGTGGGATGCAATGAAAACAGTCCTCAGAGGAAAATTTATTGCAGAGTTCCCACATCAGGGAATCAGAATAAATACAAATGAACAACCTAATGCTACACCTCAAACATCTAGAAAAAGAAGAGCAAGTCAAGCCAAAAGCCAAAAGAAGGGAGGAAATTATAAAAAAAAGAGCAGAAATTAATGCAATAGCGACTAAGAAAACAATCCAAAGAATCAATGAATCAAAGAATAAATAAAATTAATTCTTTGAAAGAATAAATAAAATTAATAAGGCCCTAGAAAACCTTACTAAAAAAGGAAAGAAAAAGCTCAAATTCATGCAATAAGGAATTAAAAAGGTGAAATCCCTACAGACACTGTGAAAATACTGAAGATCATCAATACCTAGTTCAAAAACCTCTACTCTCATAGGTTCAATAACACAGAGAAAATGGACAGATTCATAGAAACATATGAAGTACCAAAGCTGGGTCAAGAAGTTGTAAAACTGCTGAATAACCCAATTTCTATTAATGAAATTCAAAAGGTAATTAAGTCCTTACCTACAAAGAAGAGCCCAGGCCCAGACGTGCTCACTGTGGAATTCTACAAGAAATACAAAGAATACTTAATGCCAACACTCTTCAAACACTTCAATGAAATCGAAAGTGAAACAATTCTTCCTAAGTCATTCCTGGAAGCAAATATTCCTCTAGTACCAAAACCTGAGAGAGACCCAACTAAAAGAGAACTACAGGCCAATCTCCCTAATGAACACAGATCCAAAAATCCTCAATAAAATATTGGCAAACAGGATGCAGCAAATCATAAAGAAGATTATAAACCATGACCCAGTGGGATTCATCCCAGACATGCAGGAATTTTTCAACATACATACATCAATAAATGTAATACACCATATCAATAAAGCCAAAAGTAAGAATCACATGATCATTTCTATAGATGCAGGAAAAGCTTTTGATAAGGTCCAACACTCATTCATGATACGAACCTTACAGAAAATTGAAATAGATGGTCTTTACCTCAATATGATAAAGGCCATCTATGACAAACCAATAGCCAGCATCATATTAAATGGTCAAAAACTGAAGGCCTTTACCTTAAAATCAGGCACAAGACAAGGATGTCCTTTATCACTGCTCCTATTCAACATAGTACTGGAAATACTAGCCAGAGCAATTAGACAAGAGAGAGAAATAAAAGGGATAAAGATAGGAAAAGAAGAAGTTAAATGATCATTATTTGCAGATGACATGATACTCTATATAAAAGACCCCCAAAACTCCATTGAAAGATTCCTAGATTTAATAAATAAATTCAGCAATGTGGCTGGATACAAAATCAATACTCAAAAATCAATAACATTTCTATACACTAATAACAAAATCACAGAGAGAAAAATAAGAGAGGCTACACCCTTCACACTAGCATCAAAAAAATGAAATAGTTAAGAATTAATCTTGGGGATGGGGATTTAGCTCAGCAGCATAAGCACCTGCCTTGCAAGCAGGCGGTCGTGAGTTCGATGCCCCGTACTGATAAAATAGAAAAAGACAAAAAAAAAAAAAAAAAAAAAGAATTAATTTCATGGACTTCCAGGAGAACATGGCAGATAGATAGCAGCAGCTTCAGAGGTTCTCTGAGAAACCGCACTTAAAATCCAGAAATGGTGCCGGGTGAGAAATCCTAAGCAAGGGGAGATATACTTTGCTGACCCAGGAACAAACTAAACTAAGAGAAATCAACTGGAAATGCAATTCCGGTGATACAACAGGAACAGATAAGGTCTCAGTGCGGAAGCTGGAACCCGCGCCACTGGAGGCTGCGATTTGAATTTCCTGCAGCCGCTGCTGCATCCCAATCGGCTGGCAAGGAGAGACACGAAAGCTCTGAGAGTGGAAAGCAGTGAATGGAGTTGAGAGCGGGACTGGCCAGGAGCCCTGCATTGGCCTGCAGTGAGTGAGAAGAACAGGACCCTTCCATAGAGTAGGAGGCTTCAGCAAAGGACATACTGGGACCGAGCAGACTGGCTGGGACAGGATGCTGCAGTGACTTCAGTCACATATTTCCTTCTCAAGCGGGATTGGTGGGGAGTGCCTGGCCTGCGTGACACCGCTGACTAAGACCCAGTAGGCTAGCCCAAACCAGGTCCCAGTGCCTGGAGGTGCACCCTAGAACCAGGTCTTTTTCTGAGCCTCTGCAGAACAACTGAGTTTCAGTGACTGAAAGGTTGACCTGGAGGGGTGGGCCCAGCATAGGCTGCCCAGGTCTGTGTCTCCCTAGTACACTGCTGGGCAGGAACACCTAGCCGGCACAATTCAAACAAACTGTAACCGACAAAGAAAGAAACTGGGCCTCCTATATACACTTGTATAAAAGGAACAAAAAATATGGGAAGAGGGAGCAACAAGAAAGGGTCCTCGGCCCCCAGTCCTCAGAAACATGCAATATCAGACACGGCACCAATAGACATAAAGCGCTATCTCCCCAAGTTTCTCTTTGATAAAATTTTTAAAAATTGACTCCATCATTTTTTTTGTTTTAAATTTTTAAAAATTGACTCCATCACTGGATAAATATCACTATCCAGTGATATCTCATTGTTGATGCTTTCCTGGATTTTCTGCCTCTGTTATGAATCTTTCTCAGTTTGTCTCACGGTCTGGCTATCTTTTTCAGAATTGCTATATATGTAAATATTCAAAACACCCCTTGCTGCACACACAGAACTGCTCCTGAGATTCTTCCTCACTTACACTTTACTGTTGCCTTAACCATCATCAGTGTAAGGGGCTCAGTAAAAAATGATACCATAGTGGCAGAGTAAGTGGGAACCTGCACCCTAACCACGTTAGACAGCAGCGCCCATTAGGAAGAAGCACTGCTTTGTCTTGTTATCAGAGAGTTTGTAACACAGCTCTGATCTGGGTAGACCTGGAAATCTCTCAGCTCCCATAGCCCAGCTCTTGAACTACCCTAAGGAAGGGTGCAGAGAGCATCTGCCCAAGCAGGGTCTGAGACCAAGTCTTGGACCAGAAGGAATTGGATGGAGACAATGAATAAACCACAGGGATTTCTGACTGGGTTAAAATAAAAAACTCAGTTTCCAGCTACTCCAAGTGTCCCCAGATATGGTCCCTACCTCAAAATGCACAGAGGTGATTAATATTTAACACACAGAGTGGTGGCACTCAGAGATTGTTGGTGCTCTAAGAAGAGGTCAAGGCTGGCTGTCAGAGGAACCAGAGAGTGCCTGAGGTTGGGTCTGTATCATTCCTCCAGAAGTGAGGCTGGGCTAGCACAGCATGCTCCTGCTGACCAGTGACACTGTCCTGCCATACTCACCTGACCCTGCCCTGTTGGTGCCCTTCCTACTCCATACTAGGCCCAAACTCCATTCTGAGTCCTAAGCTTTCAGTCACTGAAACTCAGTTGTTCTGCAGAGGCTCAGAAAAAGACCTGTGACCTCCGCAATGCAGCCAGATCGACTTCTTGTTCAACTCAACACAGTGATCTGTGGGCTTCTGCTGCTCTTCATCTGTTGCCATGGTGAGATTCCTTTAAGGGAACCACAGGATCTAAGGTTTTTTCTGCCAAATCATGCGGAGGCAGAATATCAGGCTCAGAATCAGAAGCCAAAAGTTAGGGCCTCATTCAGACTGGAGTTTGGACCCAGTAGGGAATAGGCAGGGCACCAACTGGGCAGGACCAGGTAGGAGGACAGTGCCACTGGGTATCAGGAACATGCTGTGCCAGTCCAGCCTGACTTCTGGAAAAATGATACAGAAACTCGGGTTGTGGAAGGGTGGAGAACGAGAGTCACAGGGACCAACAGACCTTCTTTGAGGGAGTATCTGGTGGACAAATGATAGTGTAAGAAATCTGAACCCACTCAGTGCCACTAACCAAGAGTTCAAGTTTGGCTCTGAAACAAGAAGAGGGTCAGGTTCGCTGGGGACCCAACACTGAGGAAGACGTGCAGTATGAGGGCTCTGAGCAGCACTAGATGGACAGCAGGATTCCGGACATGTCCCTGCTGTGTGTGGCTATGGATAGCTGCCTCTAATCCTCATGTGTAACAACAGCAGTAAGAACTTGATGCTGCCATTTATCTTGAAGGGTGACAAAACCTTTGCCAGAGAAGCCATCTGTCACTCTTCTAAAATATCTCACGCAAGGTTAATGGTTCTTGGGGCCACAGAAGCTCCTGGGTACCACATCCCAAAGTTATATTGAGAGGCCACTGAGTCCTTTTACTCCATGTATCCCAGGAGGGGCAAAGGCATGGCTTACTAACAAGGCACAGTGAAGGTGTTCTCTGCCCATCAGGCTCTCTCAAGGCCTCATAGGAACTGATGCTAGAAGGGCAATGGATGCAGTGTGTGTCTACAGTCCATGATCTCCTGCCCCAGAGCTTCCGGTGTGGGGCCTCAAAAGTTCCATATCTTTATGCAATCCAGTCTACCCCACTCACCTCACTTTTGTGGCCCACAAGGCCAGGCTTCCTTCCTTACCAGCTATTGACCAAGATCTCCAAGGACACCATCATTGGTGGCTCCTGTTTAACCAGTTTTTGGCTTGGATTTATGTTCAGGATCATTGAGGAGCCATCAGAGGGCAGAGCTCTACCCCTCCTCTCTGTCCACCTATACCTGTCTCCTCCACATGGACCATCTCAGTGACAGGATATTACATGCTGTGCCTACGACACAGACACCAGGTGGCAAGGCATCTTGTGTAGGGAGCACATTAGCCAGAAGACGAGTGCACATTTGGACTTGGTTGCTAGGTTGCCCTGTTGAGACCCTGAGTGGATGCTGCCCTGGCCTGACCTGTACAGTGTCATCAGGCGTGCTGCTCCATGTGGACTTGGCTGAGGAGACCATAAGCTCTCCAGGATGTTGTGGGCTGTTAAACTTTTTCTTATAGAATCTTGCCCAGATCTGCTACACTGCACAGATAAGGAACCTCAGACAGCAGGAGGGAGGTCCCAGTGAGTAGAGATGCTAGCAGGAAGGCCAAGGGTCTGCCAAAATTCGTTCATTATCTGGAGCTTCAGTGTGCTCACTGTGGGAATTCTCCAGTCAGAGGAAAACAGGCTTGTGGGGTTTGGATGAAAGAAGTACCGGAGCCTGGCCTGAAGCTCAGAGAATCCAAACCCACAGCAGTGTCTGAATTTTCTCAGTTCCCCAGGGAGCGTACATGACAAGGTAGAGGATCCCATCTCTCACACACACCCCCCCCCCAAGGCTCTGGGGCCTCAAGGGGTGAAAAAATCGCAGGGTTCCTATGGTGGTTTGGCAAAGCGAATCCCCAGAAGGTGGTGACACTCATGTTGGTGACTTTCACATGGATGATGCTATCATGAACATTCCCTGTGTGTGTGGTCCAGATGGGGTTGGCAGAGTCCTTGGCTGTGGACAGAGAGACACACATCAGAGTTGGCTACTCCCACAGTGAGCATACTAAAGCTCCAGATAATGAAAAAATTTTGGCAGGCCCTTGGCTCAGAGCTTGAGAGCCTGAATTCATTAGCTCTGGATGCTGAAGATAGGGGCAGAGATCCCAGGTGTCTCTAGCTTTATGAGTCGTGTGTATTCTGTTGCATGGGAAGATATTTCTGGATGAGGTTCTTCTGGCTCTGTGAGTCTTGTATGAGCCCCTGGAAGCAGCAGCTGATCTATATATTTGGAGAAGGTGAATAGTGTTGCTTCTAAGGAGCCCCATGCTACATAATCACTGTGAAATCTGACGGGGCCAGGTGTCTTTGCCAAGGAACAAATATATGGTCTTATAATGGGAGACTATCTGGGATGAATGAGTTTCCCTGACAATCTAGTCTTGGGGTGAAAAACATTCTACTACTCCTCTATGGGAAATTTACCTCGCTGAGTATGTGTGGGTTTGGGGGCTCATCTCCTTTTCCCAGACTAGACAAGTACAAGAACGGTACTAGACAAATCAATGTTAGTGCGTGCAAGTTATGGGTCATACAGAGAGGTGCAAAAGTGACAATTTCCCAGCCTCAGGAGGAGTAGAAATCCTAGACTCTTGGGAACCTTAGACTTTACCATATGGCTGGGCTTCATCTCAGCTTCCTCAGCACCTGGAGTGGTGCCTTGTTGGTCAGGGATTAGAAGGAAAGATCATGTGTAAACAACACATCAGGGGCAACAGAGGTGTGGCTGGCTGGGTGCAAATTTGGTATGTCTGGCTTTAACTACTCCACACCCCTGGCATAACCATCTGCCATTGTCACCAGGTATATGCAAAATGCTGATAAAATGAATGTAGAGAGCGTGAAGCAGGTGAATTTGACCCTACCTACCGTCCCCATATCTGAGGACTGTCTGTACCTTAACATCTATACTCCTGTGCATGCCCATGAAGGTTCTAACTTGCTTGTGAGTATCAGATCCTGTTCATCTGGGGAGGGGCTGATTCTTCTCCAAGATTAGAAGGCAGCTGGAATATGGCTCAATAGTAGAGTGCTTGCCTATCAAGTAAAAGGTTGTGGATTCAATCTCAAGCCCCACAAACAAACAAACAAAAAAAACAATAGACAGAAAGGAAAGAAGAAAATTAGAAAGGACGTGATAAGTCTGGGTTTTGCTACTGTGTGGACCCTGATGAGAAGCTTCTCCTGGTGTCCAAGGAGGACTTCTTGCCCAGAGCAGGCAACTGACCCTTAGGCAGAGGGATCACAGGGATGCAGCTGCTCTCAGAGAACAGAGGCTTCTGTCCAGGAAATCCCCCTGGGGTGCCCAAGGTCTGCACTTTAAGATCACTCAAGATCCCAACCATGGTTTATGTGATAAATTTATTAATATTCAGGTAAGACAATTAGAGAAAAACTTACTTTCTTTTCATTTCAAATGGACCTGGTGGGTAATGGAGCCAGTCTTGGATTCATGGGTTGGACCTTAAAATATGAAAGTCCTGATTCTCCTGATTGAACTCGGGTCCCTAATTTGTGGCCCAGGTAATGCAGTCCATTGGAATTTTTTATGTGGTAGCTGCAAAGAATCAAAGCAGTAAATAATCTATAGGAACAGCACAAGCAGTGTTTGGGCTGAGTGAGAGCCACATGGCACTTGTCTTAATTTCCCCAGATGATGGCATGGATCCATGGTAGTGGGCTGGTTGTAGGCATGGCTTCCATATATGATGGAGCCATACTGGCAGCTTCTGAGAATGTGGTGGTTGTCACTATCCAGTGCCGCTTAGGTGTCCTGGGTTTCTTTAGGTAAACCTGGGCCTGGGATAGGAAATAAGGCTGAGCAGAGCCAGAACAGGCCTTTGATCCCTGTTTTTCCCTCTTCTCAGCACTGGAGACCAGCACACCACTGGCAACTGGGGTTATCTAGACCAAGTGGCTGCTCTACCTTGGGTACAGCAGAATATCTTCCACTTTGGAGGCAACCCTGACCATGTCACCATTTTTGGCGAGTCAGCGGGTGGCATAAGCATGTCTTACTGTCGTGTCCCCCATGTCCCAAGGACTCTTCCATGGTTCCATCATGGAGAGTGGGGTGGCTGTGGCACCCATCTCCATCTCCAGCTCCTCTGAAGCCATCTCCTCAGTGAGTGCCCTCAAACACCCCAGCCCAGCCCACTTCTCTTTCTCTTCCTTTTCAGAGCCTCTAGTACTCTGATCAGTGGGGACAACAAAGACAGTCCAGGTACCCTGGAAATTGCTGCCTTCCTAAAACTTGCTGAGGTCCTCAAGGTCAAGTGTCCACATATCTCTGCCTCTTATGGATTGAACATGTTCTATAAGCAGCAAAGCACCCATTGTGGACAGACCATCTAAGCAAGTGGCATAGGCCCTATAGCCAAGACCTCTGGTAGGTAAATCAGAAAAATTTCACCCCAACAGCAGTCTCCAAATTTGAGGATCACCTTCATCCAACTGGAGCTTTGGGTACACCACAGGTCTTGCCTGAAAAGATGAACCATTCTCTATCTGAACAATTTACAGATGGTGACCAGCCTGTCTGCCTGTGTAAATGTAGATTCTGGGGTCCTGGTGAGCTGTCTGTGTGGCAAAAGTGAAGACGAAATGCTGGCTGTTACAAAGGTAGGGTTGAATGATTGCAGGTATGAAGAAAAAAGGAGTGACAGCTTTATGGAGAGACAGCTCCCCAATGGACTAATTATCTCACTTCCATAGTTTTGTGTCCTCACAACCTTGAGTATAAAGGAGAAACAAGATTTGCTAAGCCAAATGTAGTATCCCTTGGGTTGGGGGCAATCATCCTGTAATGAGTTAGAAAGGAGTTGGAAGTAATTCACTGGGCACCAGAAACTGTCTGAATCTTGACCTTGATCCATGACCTTCAATGCCCCCTCAGGCCTTCAGTACCATCACTGGCATAGTGGATGGAGTTTTCCTGCCCAGGCACCCCCAGGAGCTGTCCGCCTCTGCTGATTTTCAACCTGTCCCCAGCATAATTGGTGTCAACCATGATGAATATGGCTGGACCATCCCCATGGTGAGACCCAGTTCAAAGCCACCACAGAGGCATTCTAGGGAATGCATTTCATATGTGGGGATCTCAGGGATTTGTAGCTAGGCATATCCTACCTTCACTTTCCTACTATCCCACTACCACCCAGTTCATAGGCTTCCCTGACACCAAGAAGGAGGTGGACAGAGAAAGTGGCCTATTTGAAGAGCACAGCAACACAGATGGTGAGGCTCCTAAATTCCCACCCCAATGGACATGAAATCTCAAGATTTCCACCCCCTGAATAAAAGCTCAACTGTATATGTGGTTGTGAGTGGAGTCACCCCATAACTTGACTATTTCTTACATTCCCAATCTGTGGCAGGCCCCTCATATTCCCATGCTAAGATTCCTCCTCTCTCTGATCCTGAAGCATGCTTTACCTGACTTTCCACCTCCACCTGGGCTAGATGTTGTCTGCTGAGTTTGGTGACCTGTTGATGGAAGAGTACATCGGAGATAGTGAAAACTCCTCAACCCTCAAAATCCAGTTCCAGAAGATGGTGGGGGACTATATATTCATAATCCCTACACTCCAAGTGGCACATTATCAGCGTGAGTACATCTGTAATTGAGGTCTGACTTCCTAGGGGGAAGCTCATGGTGGGAGTTCCAGGTGAGGTCTGTGGAGTCCAGACCTGGTCCCATCTCTTTTTTGGCCCTGTGGCATCAGGAATTTGATGTCCCTCATCTCAGTAAATCATCATGGCTAAATCTTCAGTTAAAAAAGATTCTAGTTGTTTTCCACACAATCCCTGACTACAACATGCTCTATATATGCAACAGTTATCAAGCCATGAAAAAGAAGAAAATCATGTCATTTGCAAAAAAAATGTATATAGATCATAATGTCGAGTGAAATAAAACTCAAAAGTCAAATAGCACGTGTGTCCTCTTATATGAAGAATCTTGGGGAAAATATAAGGAGACCTAGATGACATGATAGTAGAAGGGACATTAAGGGACATTATTAGACAAGAGGAAGGGAATTGGGGGAGAGGAATAAAGGAGAAAGGGTATAATGAGGGAGAAGCTACCCAAGTATGAACAAATACGTCAAAATGAAACCCCACTTTCTCTCATTGCTGAGACAAAAAAACCTGACACCCAAAATTAAAGTAGAAAAGATTTATTTACAGTTTGTGAAGTTTTCAGTCCATAACCTGCTGGGTTCAAGGCATGGCACTGCATGGCAGAAGGCAGCAGAAAACAGCAAAAGCAACAAGAGCAAAAAGGGAAGAGCAGGTGAGAAGACTCTTTCTGTTCCTTATAGAGTACACAGGCCACACCCATTTTAGGGTGGATGTAGTGCTCACACCAATAATCCCAGCAATAGACCATGAATCAGTTACAAACTCTAGAAGCCTGCCCACATGACTGCATGAAGCTTTGAGGGGGATCATCCAGACACAAACCATAACATTGCTAATCTATATAACTAATACGTACTAATAAAAAATCCTTGTGGTTGGTGTCCAGCTTTCAGCCAACTTTGGGTTAAGAATCTTGTCACTGAAGGTAAAACCGGAGATCTTCAGGTAAGGGACAAACACACGATGACCTTTCCACATTTCCAGGTTCCCATGGCCTTGTCTACTTCTATGAGTTCCAGCATCCACCAAACTTCTTCAAAGATATCAGACCATCCCATGTCAAGGCTGCCATGGCGATGAAGTTTTCTCTGTCTTTGGGTTCTCCTTCTAGAAAGGCAACAGTAGTCTCCCTTGTTCTCCAGGAGCTGCAAAGGATCCAACAGGGCACAGAAGGAGTGATTCCCTTTACTGTCCATATAAGGGAACTGAAGCCATAAAGAAAATAGGATCAGGTGTCTACCATCTTCTGGTTTAAAAAGCTGTACCAAGATTGCAGTTTGAGTCCCATCCCACTCTAGTCTGTGCCACTTTCACCTGTTCCCATTCTGTCCATGGTGTCCAGCATGGCTACAGAGGCGGTGGTGGTGGGGTCTCAAAGGCACCATTATTTCTTTAATGGCATCCCAGTGACAAAGAAAAGGATGGATGAACAATGGGCAGGCTGGGCAAGGGGAGAGCCAGGCTTCTCAGTCAGGTGAGGGAGAAGGAAACCAGATCTGGGGTCGAGGGTCAGGCTGCATCTGGGTGATGAATGTGGTACATGAATGGGCAGCAAGATGGGAGTCAATCAGACCCAGGTCCTGCCCTCTTCCTTTCTGCAGTTGACCTCACTGAGAAGGAAGAGCTGCTGAGCAGGAGAATGATGAACTATTGGGCCAACTTTGCTCAAAATGGGTGAGAGAATGCCCCCCGAGGTGTGTGAACTCATCAGTACAAAAACCCTCTTGCTTGTACTAACCTCATTAACATTCTTTAATCAAATAATAACAGTCTTTAAACTCTGAGTCCTACATGGAAATGGACAGAGACAGGCCACATGGGTGCCAGTTATCTTTCCCAGTGACCTGGAGTGTGGGCCATAGGTTTGTGGTACTGTCACAGCCTGCCTCTAAGAGGGAGGGAAAAAACAGGACATTATCTTCTCCCAGTGGAGTGGACACTAGGAGTAGGGCCTTGCTTTTCTGTATCAGTCAGTTTCCTCCTTCCTTCCCAGGGCAGCTTCCAGGCCTGCCCAAATTAGAGGGCTGAGGTCTGGGTTCTACAGGGCTCAGACTAATCTCTCCCTAGCCTCACTGGGGGTAGGGGTGGGGTGTCCACAGAAACCCAAAGGTGAGGGCTTGCTCAACTGGCCTGCACTGGACCACAAGGAGCTGTACCTGCAGCTAGACACTGAGCCTACTGTGGACTGTACCCTGAAAGTCTCCAGGCTGAAATTCCGAACAGAGACCCTGCCCCGGAAGATCCAGGAGTTAAAGGAGGCTGAGGAGAAGCACAAATAGCTGTAGCATCCTGCATATTGAGAGATGGTGGACTTGCATGAAGGTCGATCTGTTCGTGGTGCCACATACCCACTAAGTAGCCTGGGTTGATTTCACATTCACACAGCCACTTTTTGTCCATCTAAAAATTATGAAGAGTTCCCTCATGACATTCATTACCAAACCTGCTGTGGGTCATCCCCTCCACCAAGGGCCTTTCCTGGAGATGTCCTCCTGTCTTTCAAAATTCCCCTTGAAATCACCTCCCACACATTAAATGTCCATGATACTCACTTTCCTTCGCATCTCATAGTCATCCATAAACTGTGTTTCTTCAGCTTCCTGCAATAAAACAAAACAACAACAGCAAAACTGTACGCTACATTATTCCGTAATTGCAGCAATTTTGAGCAGTGTACTTTACTGGAAGCCTGCCAGCCATTGTCTCCCCAAATTTGATTATATTTTCTTCCCATGCTTGACTCTGTTCTTGGCTTTGTCTGAGGAAATGGTAGAGCTGGCTCAGACTTTGAAAGTTTGTTTATTTGGTGCATGTGCATTCAGTTTTCTTCCCCTTGAAAGCTGTTTCACTAAAGTCAACTCATTCTGTTTCAATTTCAAAACAAAGAAAAGCATATTTTTTAACTCTAATTGTTTTTTATGGTACAAAAGTGGCAAATTGTGCTCAATCTGCCTTGTTATCCCCTGAAGCATTTTCTCTGTGTTTAAGGGCTGTAATCCCTCAGCCTTAGATAGTGGCCTTCCCCTACACTCCTGCTTCTACCAGATTGTCCTTCTGCTCACTAGTTTTCCCAGCGGTAATGTCCCCCTTCTTTGATCCACCACTCTGAACCACAGAGCTTCTGGACATTTCAGGTCAAAGATGAAGATTTCCACATTGCCAACCTTGACCAAATAGCAGATAAGAGTAATGTGAAATCTGGGCTGAGTTGACCTCCAGAAATGAAAGAGATATTGCTTGGTGCACACAGAGTGATGCGTAATACTTCCACCCCATCTGGAAGCATTACTGAGCTCCTGTTGCAGACATCCCTCTGTATGGTTTTCAATTCTGCAGATGTACAGAACATTCCCCAAAGTGGATTTCTGTGACCTTTTCTAAGCTTTCAGAGGCTCTTTATTTTAAAAGCTTTATTGTGGAATTATTTGCATATAATTAAATTCATCTGTTTATCCCCATAGCTTGGCAAATTTGAGCAAATGTGAAGGGGTTTGGTAGAGACTTGAAGAATAGGACTGTAAGAGGATGAGGGACCTTGAAGAAAATCCAATCAGTTATGAGTTTGGGAGACAAAAAGGAGCCTTCAGGATGAAGGGCAGAGTCTCACCTCCTTGTCTTTCCTCAAACTGTTTTCTTTGGCTCCATCGAAAGAGACTTACCTCCCCCCATCTCTGGGGGCCCTGATCTGGCACCTCCTCTGGAGCACAGGTGGCTGTGCTCTGCCCTCTGGCCACTGGCTCCCAGTGATCTCTGAACAATCAGAGCCACTCTTATACAAGACCCACTTTGCCTGCCCCTTCTAATTCCCCACCCACTCTGTGCTGAGCCAAACTCTAACCTGGGCCATGCCTGAGGTTACCCAAGGTGAAACCTTGCAACCCACAGCGTCCCTGAAACACGAGTGGCCTGACCATGCAACTGGATGGACTGTGTGCCCCACCAAGCTCTGTGGCTTGCAGGTTGTTAATTCTTCTAGTCCCAGAACAAGATGAGAATCCTATACTGGACAACAAAGACCTGGCTTGCATCCTCCAAAGTGCGCAAAAGGCAGAAACTGAGACTGAGGAACAGAGGGAATGAGGTGGAAAACAAAAGCCAGGAGGGAGAAGCTGGTGGAGAGAGCAGATGATAGTGTGGGAAAGGTGCAGCCACTGGGTGCCTGCCCTGTCTGCAGTACAGAGAGGCTCAAGCCTGCCAGAGGACACCCAACACTGAATAGGGCATGCAGAATGAGGGGTTCTGGGAAGCACTGGACAGGCCAGTCAGAAGCCTCCTGGCAGGAGCTGAGATCTGAGACATTTTCCTCCTGTGCATGTGGCTGTGGCTGTAACTATTTCTGGTCATAATGTATAGTAACAACAGCAATAGCTTTCTGTTGTCATTTGGCTTTGAATACGATACTTTCCTAGCCATAAAAGTGTCCTGGCACTCTCCAAAGGTGCCCCAGGCAGGATAACTGTTCTCAAATGGTACAGAAGCCCCTGGGCACCACATCCCAAAGCAAAATTCATGCAATCACCTGGGGCAAAAACATGGGTTGACTTTCTGATCAAAGGTAAAATGTTTTGTGACTGCCAAGCAATCTTTTTTTTAAATTTTATTTAAGGAGAAAAAGAAAAAAAAAACAGAAAAAGGGTACAAGTTATACATAATTTCAAAAAAAAATAAACAGTAGGAAATAACTAGTTAATAGATTACATATTGTCATCTTAGAAATAGTTGTTCAAGTTACAAAATTAAGGCATATAAAGTAGACATTCAAACAGTGAGACTGCAAACAGTTCTGTTCAATGATCCAACAAAACTCAGTAACATGGTTATCTATCTTATACACTTAAATATACATGCAGTTATATCCTTTAGAGCACTTTCTTTTTCTCTCTTTTGTACAATTACAATTACACATTTTGGGTTTTATTACTCCCACAGTTCTTATTACTTTTTTGAAGACAATAAAACCAAATGTGACATAACAAAACAGAGTCAGTCACCCAGGCATATAATAATCAAAATTCCAGAAATCCAATATAAGAACAGAATATTAAAAGCCGTCAGAGACAAGAAAAAGATCACTTACAAGGGAACACCCATCAGAATTACAGCAGACTTCTCACCACAAACCATCAAATCACGAAGAGCATGGGGGGAAATAATTCAAGCTTTGAAAGATAATAACCTCCAGCCAAGATTGATATATCCTGCACAACTGTCCCTAGAAATTGATGGAAAAACAAGGTGCTTCCAGGATAAAGAGGAACTAGGGGAATTTGCAACCACTAATTCAACTCTACAGAGAATACTGCAGGATAGTCTAAAAAAGGAAAATATCAGGATTCCAGGAACAGTGGCAGAGAGGCCACAATGAATGGAGCAGAAAGCAAAATGAAGAAGACAAACTGACAACAAATGACAGAAAAAGATCTCAACAGAAATGACGCAGAGAAGATTGGATGGTAGGAACAGGTATTTTGGAGAAAACAGGACATTATAATAGCTAGTGCTGATTTAGTATCATCTTGTTTTGAAGTCCCATCAAGCTTTTATTCTTCTTTCTCCACTGGTCTTAACAGGTTGTATCTTGTTGGATTTTATTATATGTGATAATATAAACAAAAACTTTTATAGACAAGGAGATTATACAGAAACCATTGTTCATTTTCTGATAGTTGGTTCTAAATACCCTATAATACTGTCATTCTCTTGAATGGTTTTACATTGTCTTAATATGTTTGGTGCTATAGTATATGAAGTTATACTCAAAGATTTCAAGGAAAGAGACACTATGGTAACTACTTTTATGTAGGGATATCTTGTGGTGAAACACTATTTTGCTTAAATGCTTTGACCTGTGCTGTTTTGTTGTTATGTCATCTTTTATCTCAATCTCCTTTTTTATTATTTTTATCTTTTTAATTAAGGGAAAAAATAAAAAATAAAAAATAGCAGGACACATTATAGTAACCCACTTTGATTTCCTATTAACTTGATTTGAAACCCTGTATTGCCCTCACCATCTTGTTTTGATTTTCCCCTATTCTGCTTTGTTTGATAGTACCAAGTCTGAAAGTATAGGCAATAACTGTGAAGACAGTAAGATTCATTATGACGTTTTTTTTTCTTTTTCTCCTTAAATAAAACTTTAAAAAAATTTTTTTAAGTGATTACTCCTAGAAAATGCCAAGAAAAGATTCTTGGGATGCTAGACTGTGGGAATCTAAGTCCATTGTATGCAGAGACCATGACTGGTTATCAGTGAGGCATTAGAGAGGAGGAGCTGCGCGGATCCGGAGCGCCTGCAGAAGCCCCTTCCTTTGTCTGGAGGAGGAGGGATCCCAGGTTCCTGAGGCACCTCGGCCTGTGCCCAGCCGCGCCTAGCCATCGGTGTGCAGAGGAGGAGCTGCGTGGATCCGGAGTGCCTGCAGAAGCACCTTCCTTTGTCTGGAGGAGGAGGGATCCCGGGTTCCTGAGGCACCTCGGCCTGTGCCCAGCCGCGCCTAGCCATCGGTGTGCAGAGGAGGAGCTGCACGGATCCGGAGTGCCTGCAGAAGCCCCTTCCTTTGTCTGGAGGAGGAGGGATCCCAGGTTCCTGAGGCACCTCGGCCTGTGCCCAGCCGCGCCTAGCCATCGGTGTGCAGAGGAGGAGCTGCGCGGATCCGGAGTGCCTGCAGAAGCCCCTTCCTTTGTCTGGAGGAGGAGGGATCCCAGGTTCCTGAGGCACCTCGGCCTGTGCCCAGCCGCGCATAGCCATCGGCGTGCAGAGGAGGAGTTGGGTGGATCCGGAGTGCCTGCAGAAGCCCCTTCCTTTGTCTGGAGGAGTGAATATTTCTGCAAGCAGAGAGGGATCCCAGGTTCCTGAGGCACCTCGGCCTGTGCCCAGCCGCGCCTAGCCATCTGTGTGCAGAGGAGGAGCTGGGTGGATCCGGAGTGCCCGCAGGAGGCCCTTCCTTTGTCTGGAGGACTGTGGATATCTCTGCAAGCAGGGAGGGATCACAGGCTCCTGAGGCACTGCAGCCTGTGGTAAGTACCCTAACCCGGCTGCGATCCAAGAGCTGTGGATCTACCAAGGGGCAGGTGGGCGCACAGGGTCCCTGAGGCCCAGCTTGTCTGGAACCGCGGAGTTCTGAACAAGCAGAGGAGGGCCATTGGTTTTGCAGGCCCAATGGCCTGGGGTAGAGTGGTGCCAGAGTCTCAGTAGCTGCAAACATAGAAGGGGATTTTCAACAGATCCTGAGGAGGCTTTCAAATAACACTTGAAACACAGAAATATAGGAAAATGACAAAACGAAAGACCAAATTACAACCTCAAACCTCCAGCCCATCTCAAGAAACCCTAGGAGGAATGTATTTAAAAGAAAATATATCCCATCCTCCTCATATATCAGACACAATAGCTACTGAAGTTGACAAGCAACTCCAGGAAGCTTTAAAGAAATTCAAACTCGAAATAATATCCCAGATAAAAGAAGAAATGATAAAAGAAATGAAAGAGATTCTAAATATATCTAAAGAAAACACAGATAAAAAATTGGAGGAACTAAACAAAAAGATAGAATCCCTAGATGAGCAATATAAGAAACAAACAGAATACATAATGCAGATGCACAGAGATAAACAGGAAATAAAAAACTCCACTGAAAGTTGTAAAAACCGCCTTAATGAAAGTGAAGATAGAATTTCAGACCTTGAAGACAGGATTGCAGCTAGTGAACAGGAAAGGAAAGATCTTTTAAAAATAACAAGGAATCAGGAAACAACAATTCAACAACTGCAAGATGATGCAAAGAAGAATAACATAAGAATGATAGGGATTAATGAAAAAGAAGGAGACAACATAAAGGATATCAAGAGGATATTTAGAGAAGCAATAGCTGAAAACTTCCCAATCATGAGATCAGAAACTGACATCAGGATCAGTGAAGCATATAGAACTCCAAATACTCATAACCAAAATAAAACTATACCCAGACATATAATAATCACCATCCCAGAAATCCAACACAAGAATAGATTATTAGAAGCTGTCAGAGAGAAAAGACAGATCACTTATAAAGGAAAACCTATCAGAATCACAGCAGACTTCTCATCACAAACAATAAAGTCAAGAAGAGCATGGAGTGAAGTATTCCAGATCCTAAAGCAAAATGATTTCCAACCTAGACTGATATATCCTGCAAAACTATCATTCAAAATAGATGGTGAAATACGATACTTCCATGACAAAGAACAGCTGAAGAACTTCATGAACACCAAACCAACCCTGCAAAAAATATTGAAAGACAGTTTAGATACACAAAGGAAAAAACCACTAAGCAAAGCAAATAATTAAACAGAACAGAAAGATAAAGATGCAACAGCAGAGAGATAAGATTCCTACAATTAACCAACATTTAACAGTAATAACCATTAATGTAAATGGTCTCAATGCACCAATCAAAAGAAACAGACTAGCAGAATGGATCAAGAAACAAAATCCAACCATATGCTGTTTACAGGAAACCCATCTAACCCAGAAGGATACTCACAGACTGAAAGTCAAAGGATGGAAAACAATTCTTCATGCAGCAGGAATCCAAAAAAAGGCAGGAGTAGCCATTCTGTTTGCAGACAACGTAAACTTTAAACCAACAATGACCATAAAGGATAAAGAAGGTCACTACATACTCGTAAGGGGAAAACTCCAAGAGGAAGAGATAACTATCTTAAATATATACGCACCAAACTCCAGAGCGCCCAGTTATATAAAACAATTATTAACAGAAATGAAAACTCAAATTATCAGTAACACAATTGTAACAGGAGACCTTAATATGCCATTGACACCAAGGGACAGATCGACCGGACAGAAAATGAGTAAAGAAATAGCAGAACTGAATCATACCTGTGAAAAAATGGGTTTGATAGACATATACAGAATGTTCCACCCAACAACATCAGAATACACATTCTTCTCAGCAGTACATGGATCATTTTCTAAAATAGACCATATATTAGCTCATAGAACATATTTAAACAAGTGCAAAAGAGCTGAAATCATCCATTGCATGTTATCGGATCACAGCGCTCTGAAATTAGAAATTAACGATAAAAGATACTGCAAAAATCCCACAAACACATGGAAACTGAATAACACACTCTTGAGTAATCAGTGGGTCACAGAACAAATTAAAGAAGAAATCAAACAATACCTAAAAGAAAATGAAAATGCAGATACAACTTACCGGAATCTGTGGGATGCAATGAAAGCCGTCCTGAGAGGAAAATTTATTGCACTGAGTTCCCACATCAGGAAAACAGAACGAATACAAATAAATAACTTGATGCTACACCTCAAACAGCTAGAAAAAGAAGAGCAAGTCAAGCCCAAAGCCAAAAGAAGAGAGGAAATTATAAAAATCAGAGCAGAAATCAATGCAATAGAGACTAAGAAAACAATCCAAAGGATCAACAAATCAAAGAGTTGGTTCTTTGAAAGAATAAATAAAATCGATAAGCCCCTAGCCAACCTTATTAAAAAAAGGGAAGAAAAAGCTCAAATTCATGCAATAAGAAATGAAAAAGGAGAAGTCACTACAGACCCAATAGAAATACAGAAGATCATCAACACCTATTTCGAAAACCTCTACTCTCAAAAGTTTGATAACACAGAAGAAATAGACAGATTCTTAGAAGCATATGAAGTGCCAAAGCTAGATCAAGAGGATGTAAAATTGTTGAATAACCCAATCTCGGTTACTGAAATTGAAAATGTAATTAAGTCCTTACCCACCAAGAAGAGCCCAGGCCCAAATGGATTCACTGCAGAATTCTACAAGAAATACAAAGAAGACCTAATGCCGACACTCCTCAAACTATTCAATGAAATTGAAAAGGAAGCAATCCTTCCTAAGTCATTCCTGGAAGCAAATATCACTCTAGTACCAAAACCTGAGAAAGACCCAATTAAAAAAGAGAACTATAGACCGATCTCCCTAATGAACACAGATGCAAAAATCCTCAATAAAATATTGGCAAATAGGATCCAGCAAATCATCAAGAAGATTATACACCATGACCAAGTGGGATTCATCCCAGGAATGCAAGGATGGTTCAACATACGCAAATCAATAAATGTAATACACCATATCAATAAAGCCAAAAATAAGAATCACATGATCATTTCTATAGATGCAGAAAAAGCCTTCGATAAGGTCCAACATTTATTCATGATAAAAACTCTACAGAAAATTGGAATAGATGGTCTTTACCTCAATATAATAAAGGCCATTTATGACAAACCAACAGCCAGCATCATACTAAATGGCCAAAAATTGAAAGCCTTTACTTTAAAATCAGGCACAAGACAAGGATGTCCTTTATCACCATTCCTATTTAATATAGTACTGGAAGTACTAGCCAGAGCAATTAGGCAAGAAAGAGAAATAAAAGGAGTAAAGATAGGAAAAGAAGAAATTAAGTTGTCATTGTTTGCAGATGACATGATACTCTACATAGAAGACCCCCTAAGCTCCATTGAAAGACTCTTAGATACAATAAATAAATTCAGTAATGTGGCTGGATACAAAATCAATACTCAGAAATCAATAGCATTCCTATACACAAACAACAAAACCACAGAGAGGGAAATAAGGAAACTGGACTATTCACATTAGCAAGCAAAAAAAATGAAATATTTAGGAATTACTCTTATGAAAGAAGTGAAAGACTTATACAGTGAAAACTATAATACACTGAAAAAGGAAATTGAAGATGATCTCAGAAAATGGAAAGACATCCCTTGCTCATGGATAGGAAGAACAAACATTGTGAAGATGGCCATTCTCCCAAAACTCTTATACAGATTCAATGCAATCCCAATAGAAATACCATCAACATACCTTATAGATCTAGAGAAATCACTCCTAAATTTCATCTGGAACCAGAAGAGACCTAGAATCGCAAAAGCAATTCTAAGCAGCAAAGACAAAGCAGGAGGCATCACAATCCCTGACTTGAAATTATACTACAAAGCAACAGTAGTAAAATCAACATGGTATTGGAATCAAAACAGAGCTGAAGATCAATGGAATAGATTAGAAGATACAACCACAACTACAAACACACTCAACCACCTTATCTCTGATAAAGGAGCCAAGCAGGTTCACTGGAAGAACGACAGTCTCTTTAATAAATGGTGATGGAAAAACTGGCTCTCCATTTGCCGAAAACTAAAGATAGACCCATGTCTATCACCATGTACTAAATTAAAATCTAAATGGGTCAAAGATCTGAATATTAAAACAGAAACGCTAAATCTATTGGAAGACAAATTGGGTAGAAACCTCGGAGACATAGGAGTAGGTAGAGAATTCATGAATAGGACTCAAACTGCACGGGAAATACTTCCCAGAATCAATAACTGGGACCACTTCTTATTAAAAAGTTTTTGCATGTCAAAAGAAATCTCCAGCATAGTGAAAAGAAAACCCACAAACTGGGAAAAGATTTTAGTGAACTCTCTCTCAGACAAGGGACTCTTGTCTAAAACATATAAAGAATTTAAAAAAACTCAGACCTCCAAAATTCAAAGATCCAATCCAAAAATGGGCATCTGAGATGAATACGCAATTCTCAGATGAAGAAATGCAAATGGCAGATAAATACATGAAAAAATGCTCATCATCATTGGTCATTAGAGAAATGCAAATTAAAACCACACTGAGATACCATCTCACTCCTGAAAGAATGGCCAGGATCAAGAAAACCAACAACAACAAATGCTGGAGATGCTGTGGGAAAAAAGGAACTCTCCTGCACTGTTGGTGGGAGTGGAGACTGGTACAGCCTTTGTGGAGGTCTGTCTGGAGGTTTCTCAAAAAGTTGGGATTGGAAATCCCATTTATAGGGGCTGGGGATTTAGCTCAGCGGCATAAGCGCCTGACTTGCAAGCAGGCAGTTGTGAGTTCGATCCCTGGTACCGATAAAAAGGAAAAGGAAAAAGGAAATCCCATTTATTCCAGCTATTCCACTTCTAGGCATATTCCCAGAAGAACTGAAAGCATCATACCACAGGGATATATGTGCACCTATGTTTATAGCAGCACAATTTGTAATCGCCAGATCTTGGAAACAACCCAAGTGTCCATCAACTGAGGAATGGATAAAAAAGTTGTGGTATTTCTATACAATGGAGTATTATTCAGCTATAAAGAAGGATCGCATTGAGATATTTATCAATAAATGGGCGCAGCTTGAGACCATACTCATAAGTGAAATAAATCAATCTCGCATGTATGAATACCGAATAGTTTCCCTAATGTAAGTAATGATTCAAATATATAAAAATATGTGATATTCATGATTCCCCATTATGTGGCCTTGAAGCCTTATAAAATTTTCACTTATTAATTAGAAAGGCTTTATTCTGGGCTTTTTGATATGGAAATATTTGAAGCTATAGTATATGAAGTTTTATCCAAATATTTTAAGGAAAAAGACAGACACTATGGTAACTACTATTCTTTAAAAAAATTATTTAGCTATTTCTTATGTTTATTTTAATTAAGGGAAAAATTTAAAAAATTAGGATATATAATAGTAACTCTTTTCGATCTCCTATTAACTTGTTTTGAAGTCCTGTAATACTCCCAAGATCTGGTTTTGACTGATTAGACTCTGTTCCATTCTGTGCGATAGTAGCAAGTCTGAGGGTATAGGCAACTAATTTGAAGGCAATAAGATTCACAAAGATGCCCATTCTGGTTTGACTATTGTCTCCTTTGGAAGTCCTGTAATGTTCACAATGCCTAAGTTTTATTGGTCTTGTTCTCCACTGTTTTGTCCAACTTTATAATATCTAATGAGATAGACAATTCCTTTTAAGGAAACAAGAGACAATGTTGATAACCATTGTTAATAACCTTGTACTCTGTTCTACATCATGTGCTATGTCTATCCTTGGTTTTGACTGACAGCTTTGTTTTGCCATATTTGACTTTATTCTCTCCCCCCCAAAAAAAGTAATAAGAACTAAGGAGTAATAAAATCCAAAATGTGTAAATTTTGTTGTAAAAAAGAGAGGGAGGAAAAAAAAAAAAGAGCTCTAACGGATATAACAGCAAGTGTGTTTAGGGGTGTTAAATAGCTGACTACATTAATGTTTTTGGATCATTGAACACAGCTGTTTGCAGTCTCTCTGTTTGAATGTCTACTTTGTATTCTTTGATACTGTGATTTGAGCAACTATTTCCAAGATGATAATATGTAATCTATTAACAGGTGATTTCTTACTGTTATGTTTTATTTTGTAGTTCTGTATTATGTGTAACCTTACACTGCTTTGTTTTGTTTTGTGTTTTTCTCTTTTTCCTCTTAAATAAAAAAAAAAATCAGTGAGGCATTAGAGCTTTCCTGAGGCTGAGACCAAAACACTTTCACTGGAAAGCAGATGAACTGAACTGATACTACTGTCTTCACTCCAACCTAGAAAAATTCTCTTTTCTTTTCTTTTTTGAACCTCTCAGATTTGGGCCTATCTTCCCAGTAGTACCATAGGCCCGGGAGAAACTTGCTATGTCCTCAGCTTTGGAACAAGCAGGTACTGTTAAATGTTTGTCAAGTGGATTAAGTATTGTAACTCCGTGTTTACCGAAGTGGGCCACAGGGCAGGAGTAGCATGAGTAGAGGTATAATGTTTGATTGACTATATCAACTTGAGATGTTTAGAAGCTTAACTTGATTGGCTCAACAATTCTGCTTCTTAGAGTGTAGAAGATTCTAGGCATCTTGTCACCTGTATGGTATAAAGGGAAAATGAAGGATAGCTCTGATTCTGTTCTTTGGAGCTCTACTCATCATCTCCAGCTTGGATGTTATCTCTTGAGCACAGACTGTTCATCTTCCACCTTGGATCCTTCAGCTTTCTGGCATGGACTCTTCAGTCTTCTACTGCAGGTCCATTGGCCTCCTGATGTGGACTTGGATGGGACTCTGTAGTGAGCTCCAGACCTTGGACCAAATCTTCAGTCTCCAATGTACAGGCACCCTTTACACTCTTCCTCATCCAACCCTGGATGCCCATTGTAAGCCAATCTTATAATTTCTTATATGTTATATGTATATCTTGTGGTATATCTGTTTCTCCAGTAAAATACTGACTGACACAAGGGTCTAGGTCTCTATGAAGTGCCACAGTCTCCACTGTGCTCCAATAAGGCAGCCATGACAGAGTAGGAAAGAGTTTGTGGAGACCCTCACACCAGTACTATATAGGGACTAAGGACCTTGAAGAAGACTCAGTCAACTATGAAAGGGAAGGAGGAACTTTCAAGAGAAAGGGTACAGTCACACCTCATAGCCTTTGTTCAAAGTGTTCCCTTTAGCATGATCAAAGGTCTTTCTGCAGCTCCTGTCTGGATCTTCTCCTGCACCTCCTCAGAGAAGTCCCCCCAGGTCCTCTGATTACAGCTTCCTGCTCCCTCCTCTCTTCCCCCAATACCTCACCAGGTCTGTGACTATAAGGACAGTGGACACAAAGATTCCAGGCTTGAGAAGAGGGCTCCTGCTATCCCTCAGGAACTGCAGAAATCACTCATGCATTGAGAGGAAGCCAAAAAGAAAGATAGCCAGGCTCCAACTGCTGGCCACTGGCTGTCAGTGACCTCTGCCTGCTCACTGTGGCTCTCCTGCACCATTCACTTGTTTTTGGGCCCCACCCAGGGCCTGCCTAGGTCCAAATTCCAGCATGGGGGAGGACTTGCTGCTGAGCTGCCTGTGCTAAAACACAGAGTGCTGGCAGCAGAGCAGAAAGAGCAGACCATGGCCATGGGGCTGGACCAATTTCATGCGCAACTGTACACTGTGTCCTGTGGGATCCTGCTACTCATTTTCCACGGCCAAGGTGAGGCTCTCACAGGGGCAGAGCAGCAAGGATTGTGGTCGAGTCTACTAAACTGAGCAAAGGCAGAGTCTGAGACTGCAGGTGGGAAGTATCAGATAGGGAAAATCTGGTCATATGACATATGACTGTGCAGGAACCTTGCTCCGATGCATCCACCAGGTCCCAAACACCCCAGGGTTTGCCCCTTGAACACTAGAGAGTATGTAGGCTTCCAGAGAACACTCAACATCAAGGACTGATCTGAGTACCAGGATTCTTTGGATTGCCTGTTTAGTAGGCTGACTCAGTGGATGGGGAAGTCAAGACATTCCTTCTATGTTTGCAGACATAATAATATCTTCCCCCTTCCTTTTGGTTCCAAGTGTCATGGTCTTGGGGAGAGGACTTACCTGGCCTCCTCAAAGGGGATCTAGATAAGATTATTTGTCCTTGAAGAGGACAGCAGCCCCCAGGCACTGCCTCCTAAAGCAGACCAGAGAGGACTCTGGGTCCCTTTCACCTCGGGCACCTGG
Organism: Cavia porcellus; assembly: GCF_034190915.1. Lineage (NCBI taxonomy): Eukaryota > Metazoa > Chordata > Mammalia > Rodentia > Caviidae > Cavia > Cavia porcellus. Next base: position 99,316,632 of record NW_026947487.1, read on the forward strand.
CCTGAGATAAAGGAGTGGCTTAAACAGTAGGCAAAAATGATGGCACTCTGTGCCTGCCTGCCATTCCCAACCACTTATCAGAAGTTAGGCCAGGAGTATACCATGCATAGGCACATCTTTGATCCTTGATGCCCTCATCTAAAAGGCCTTTACTGTGTGGGATATGCTGGTCTCCTGCCACCCTTTCCCAGTTGCTCGTAGAAGTCTCACTGAAGTACCTCTCTCTCATGGCCCATCCCCACGACCTTCCTCCCTTACCAGCTATTTTCCAACCCCTTGGAAATCACTAGGCTCTTCCAGGCAAAGAGATCTGCCCAGTCTCACTAATGGCTCGCACTTTAAGTAGTGTTTTGGCTTGAACCTGTGTTCAGAAAGAATCATCAACAAGCTATAAGAGGCACCAATTTAGAGTCCACCTTCTTCTTCTGTCCCTCCCGCCTTCATTTCTCCACAGGCACCATTAAAGATACAGGGTCTACACACAATATCTGGGAGTTTATCTAAGAATAGATATGTACTCTTGTCCTTGGTTTCCACCTAAATGATCACCTCTTTGCTGGTACTATCCTTTCCTACCTTCTAACACCCCAGTCCCCTCACATTTCTACTTGGCAAATCTTCCTCATAACATCTAATGTAACTGCATCTCTTCATGAACCCATCATTGCTGATATAAAAGTTCCCTAAGTAGGAACATTTTAGCAGATTTTGTACTTTGTTGTAACAAACACAAACATGAGGCATCATCAGGAAATGGCTACCATGAATTACGAGGAGAGAAATTTCACCCAGCAAAGAATTATGTGTAGGTAATATGTTACCAGGAGGAATACTGTGGTTTTTGGCTTGGAACACATCTTAGTCTGCTTTAAATTACTAAAAAGATACTTGGATGCTGTATTTAAAATGGATCATTTTGGTTGATAATGTATTAAAATGGTTGATAATGTATTAAAATGGGTTTGTTTAGCATACAGTTTTTTTTTATTTAAGAGGAAAAAGAGAAAAACACAAAACAAAACAAAGCAGTGTAAGGTTACATATAAAACAGAACTACAAAAAAAAGCATAACAGTAAGAAATCACCTGTTAATAGATTACATATTATCATCTTGGAAATAGTTGCTCAAATCACAGTATCAAAGAATACAAAGTAGACATTCAAACAGAGAGACTACAAACAGCTGTGTTCAATGATCCAAAAACATTAATATAGTCAGCTATTCAACATCCCTATACACACTTGCTGTTATATCCGTTAGAGCTCTTTTTTCCCCTTCCTCTCTTTTTACAACAAAATTTACACATTTTAGATTTTATTACTCCTTAGTTCCTATTACTTTTTGGGGGGGGGGAGAATAAAGTCAAATATGGCAGAACAAAGCTGTCAGTGAAAACCAAGGATAGACTTAGCACATGATGTAGAACAGAGTATACGGTTATTAACAATAGTTATCAACGTTGTCTCTTGTTTCCTTAAAAAGATTTGTCTATCTCATTAGATATTATAAAGTTGGACAAAACAGTAGAGAACAAGACCAATAAAACTTAGACATTGTAAACATTACAGGACTTCCAAAGGAGACAATAGTCAAACCAGAATGGGCATCTTAGTGAATCTTACTGCCTTCAAAGTAGTTGCCTATACCCTCGGACCTGATACTATCCCACAGAATGGAACGGAGTCTAATCAGTCAAAACAAGATCGTGGGAGCATTACAGGACTTCAAAACAAGTTAATAGGAAATCGAAAAGAGTTACTATTATATATCCTAATTTTTTAAATTTTTCCCTTAATTAAAATAAACATAAGAAATAACTAAATAATTTTTTTAAAGAATAATAGTTACCATAGTGTCTGTCTTTTTCCTTGAGATATTTGGATAAAACTTCATATACTATAGCTTCAAATATTTCCATATCAAGAAGCCTGGAATAAAGCCTTTCTAATTAATAAGTGAAAATTTTATAAGGCTTCAAGTCCACATAATGGGGAATCATGATTGCCACATATTTTCATATATTTGAATCATTACTTACATTAGGGAAACTATTCGGTATTCATACATGTGAGATTGATTTATTTCACTTATGAGTATGGTCTCAAGCTGCGCCCATTTATTGATAAATATCTCAATGTGATCCTTCTTTATAGCTGAATAATATTCCATTGTATAGAAATACCACAACTTTTTTATCCATTCCTCAGTTGATGGACACTTGGGTTGTTTCCAAGATCTGGCAATTACAAATTGTGCTGCTATAAACATAGGTGCACATAAATCACTGTGGTATGATGCTTTCAGTTCTTCTGGGAATATGCCTAGAAGTGGAATAGCTGGAATAAATGGGATTTCCAATCCCAACTTTTTGAGAAACCTCCAGACAGACCTCCACAAAGGCTGTACCAGTCTACACTCCCACCAGCAGGGCAGGAGAGTTCCTTTTTCCCCACATCCTCTCCAGCATTTGTTGTTGTTGGTTTTCTTGATCCTGGCCATTCTTTCAGGAGTGAGATGGAATCTCAGTGTGGTTTTAATTTGCATTTCTCTGATGACCAATGATGATGAGCATGTTTTCATATATTTATTTGCCATTTGCATTTCTTCATCTGAGAATTGCGTATTCATCTCAGATGCCCATTTTTGGATTGGATCTTTGAATTTTGGAGGTCTGAGTTTTTTTAATTCTTTATATGTTTTAGACAAGAGTCCCTTGTCTGAGAGAGAGTTCACTAAAATCTTTTCCCAGTTTGTGGGTTTTCTTTTCACTATGCTGGAGATTTCTTTTGACATGCAGAAACTTTTTAATAAGATGTGGTCCCAGTTATTGATTCTGGGAAGTGTTTCCCGTGCGGTTTGAGTCCTGTTCATGAATTCTCTACCTACTCCTATGTCTCCAAGGTTTCTACCCACTTTGTCTTCCAATAGATTTAGTGTTTCTGTTTTAATGTTCAGATCTTTGACCCATTTAGATTTTAATTTAGTACATGGTGATAGACATGGGTCTATCTTTAGTTTTCAGCAAATGGAGAGCCAGTTTTTCCATCACCATTTATTAAAGAGACTGTCGTTCTTCCAGTGAACCTGCTTGGCTCCTTTATCAAAGATAAGGTGGTTGAGTGTGTTTGTAGTTGTGGTTGTATCTTCTAATCTATTCCATTGATCTTCGCCTCTGTTTTGATTCCAATACCATGTTGATTTTACTACTGTTGCTTTGTAGTATAATTTCAAGTCAGGGATTGTGATGCCTCCTGCTTTGCCTTTGCTGCTTAGAATTGCCTTTGCGATTCTAGGTCTCTTCTGGTTCCAGATGAAATTTAGGAGTGATTTCTCTAGATCTATAAGGTATGTTGATGGTATTTCTATTGGGATTGCATTGAATCTGTATAAGAGTTTTGGGAGAATGGCCATCTTCACAATGTTTGTTCTTCCTATCCATGAGCAAGGGATGTCTTTCCATTTTCTGAGATCATCTTCAATTTCCTTTTTCAGTGTATTATAGTTTTCACTGTATAAGTCTTTCACTTCTTTCGTAAGAGTAATTCCTAAATATTTCATTTTTTTGCTTGCTAATGTGAATAGTCCAGTTTCTCTTATTTCCCTCTCTGTAATTTTGTTGTTCGTGTATAGGAATGCTATTGATTTCTGAGTATTGATTTTGTATCCAGCCACATTACTGAATTTATTTATTGTATCTAAGAGTATTTCAATGAAGTTTAGGGGGTTTTCTATGTAGAGTATCATGTCATCTGCAAACAATGATAACTTAACTTCTTCTTTTCCTATCTTTACCCCTTTTATTTCTCTTTCTTGCCTAATTGCTCTGGCTAGTACTTCCAGTACTATATTAAATAGGAGTGGTGATAAAGGACATCCTTGTCTTGTGCCTGATTTTAAAGTAAAGGCTTTCAATTTTTGGCCATTTAGAATGATGCTGGCTGTTGGTTTGTCATAAATGGCCTTTATTATATTGAGGTAAAGACCATCTATTCCAATTTTCTGTAGAGTTTTTATCATGAATAAATGTTGGACCTTATCGAAGGCTTTTTCTGCATCTATAGAAATGATCATGTGATTCTTATTTTTGGCTTTATTGATATGGTGGATTACATTTATTGATTTGCGTATGTTGAACCATCCTTGCATTCCTGGGATGAATCCCACTTGGTCATGGTGTATAATCTTCTTGATGATTTGCTGGATCCTATTTGCCAATATTTTATTGAGGATTTTTGCATCTGTGTTCATTAGGGAGATCAGTCTATAGTTCTCTTTTTTAGTTGGGTCTTTCTCAGGTTTTGGTACTAGAGTAATATTTGCTTCCAGGAACGACTTAGGAAGGATTGCTTCCCTTTCAATTTCATTGAACAGTTTGAGGAGTGTCGGCATTAGGTCTTCTTTGTATTTCTTGTAGAACTCTGCAGTGAATCCATCTGGGCCTGGGCTCTTCTTGGTGGGTAAGGACTTAATTACATTTTCAATTTCAGTAACAGAGATTGGGTTATTCAACAGTTTTACATCCTCTTGATCTAGCTTTGGCACTTCATATGCTTCTAAGAATCTGTCTATTTCTTCTGTGTTATCAAACTTTTGAGAGTAGAGGTTTTCGAAGTAGGTGTTGATGATCTTCTGTATTTCTATTGGGTCTTTAGTGATTTCTCCTTTTTCATTTCTTATTGCATGAATTTGAGCTTTTTCTTCCCTTTTTTTAATAAGTTTGGCTAGGGGCTTATCGATTTTATTTATTCTTTCAAAGAACCAACTCTTTGATTTGTTGATACTTTGGATTGTTTTCTTAGTCTCTATTGCATTGATTTCTGCTCTGATTTTTATAATTTCCTCTCTTCTTTTGGCTTTGGGCTTGACTTGCTCTTCTTTTTCTAGCTGTTTGAGGTGTAGCATCAAGTTATTTATTTGTATTCATTCTGTTTTCCTGATGTGGGAACTCAGTGCAATAAATTTTCCTCTCAGGACGGCTTTCATTGCATCCCACAGGTTCCGGTAAGTTGTATCTGTATTTTCATTTTCTTTTAGGTATTGTTTGATTTCTTCTTTAATTTCCTCTGTGACCCACTGATTACTCAAGAGTGTGTTATTCAGTTTCCATGTGTTTGTGGGATTTTTGCAGTATCTTTTATCATTAATTTCTAATTTCAGAGCGCTATGATCCGATAACATGCAAGGGATGATTTCAGCTCTTTTGCACTTGTTTAAATATGTTCTGTGAGCTAATATATGGTCTATTTTACAAAATGATCCATGTACTGCTGAGAAGAATGTGTATTCTGATGTTGTTGGGTGGAACATCCTGTATATGTGTATCAAACCCATTTTTTCACAGGTCTGATTCAGTTCTGTTATTTCTTTGCTCATTTTCTGTCTGGTCGATCTGTCCCTTGGTGTCAATGGCGTATTAAGGTCTCCTGTTACAATTGTGTTACTGATAATTTGAGTTTTCATTTCTGTTAATAATTGTTTTATATAACTTGGTGCTCTGGAGTTTGGTGCGTATATATTTAAGATAGTTATCTCTTCCTCTTGGAGTTTTCCCCTTACAAGTATGTAGTGACCTTCTTTGTCCTTTATGGTCATTGTTGGTTTAAAGTTCACGTTGTCTGCAAACAGAATGGCTACTCCTGCCTTTTTCTGGATTCCTGCTGCATGAAGAATTGTTTTCCATCCTTTGACTTTCAGTCTGTGAGTATCCTTCTGGGTTAGATGGGTTTCCTGTAAACAGCATATGGTTGGATTTTGTTTCTTGATCCATTCTGCTAGTCTGTTTCTTTTGATTGGTGCATTGAGACCATTTACATTAATGGTTATTACTGTTAAATGTTGGTTAATTGTAGGAATGTTATCTCTCTGCTGTTGCATCTTTATCTTTCTGTTCTGTTTAATTATTTGCTTTGCTTAGTGGTTTTTTCCTTTGTGTATCTAAACTGTCTTTCAATATTTTTTGCAGGGTCGGTTTGGTGTTCATGAAGTTCTTCAGCTGTTCTTTGTCATGGAAGTATCGTATTGCACCATCTATTTTGAATGATAGTTTTGCAGGATATATCAGTCTTGGTTGGAAATCATTTTGCTTTAGGATCTGGAATATTTCACTCCATGCTCTTCTTGACTTTATCGTTTGTGCTGAGAAGTCTGCTGTGATTCTGATAGGTTTTCCTTTATAAGTGATCTGTCTTTTCTCTCTGACAGCTTTTAGTAATCTATTCTTGTGTTGGATTTCTGGGATGGTGATTATTATATGTCTGGGTGTAGTTTTATTTTGGTTATGAGTGTTTGGAGTTCTATATGCTTCACTGATCTTGATGTCAGTTTCTGATCTCATGCTTGGGAAATTTTCAGCTATTACTTCTCTAAATATCCGCTTGACATCCTTTATGTTGTCTCCCTCTCTTTCATTAATCCCTATCATTCTTATGTTATTCTTCTTTGCATCGTCTTGCAGTTGTTGAATTGTTGTTTCCTGATTCCTTGTTATTTTCAAAAGATCTTTCCTTTCCTGTTCACTAGCTGCAATCATGTCTTCAAGGTCTGAAATTCTATCTTCACTTTCATTAAGGCGGTTTTTACAACTTTCAGTGGAGTTTTTTATTTCCTGTATATCTCTGTGCATCTGCATTATGTATTCTGTTTGTTTCTTATATTGCTCATCTAGGGATTCTATCTTTTTGTTTAGTTCCTCCAATTTTTTATCTGTGTTTTCTTTAGATATATTTAGAATCTCTTTCATTTCTTTTATCATTTCTTCTTTTATCTGGGAGATTATTTCGAGTTTGAATTTCTTTAAAGCTTCCTGGAGTTGTTTGTCAACTTCAGTAGCTATTATGTCCGATATATGAGGTGGATGGGATATATTTTCTTCTATATACATTGCTCCTAGGGTTTCCTGAGATGGGCTGGAGGTTTGAGGTTGTAATTTGGTCTTTCGTTTTGTCATTTTGTATATTTCTGTGTTTCAAGTGTTATTTGAAAGCTTCCTCAGGATCTGTTGAAAATCCCCTTCTATGCTTGGAGCTACTGAGCCTCTGACACCGCACTACCCCAAGCCATTGGGCCTGCAGAACCAGTGTCCCTCCTCTGCCTGCTCAGAACTCCGCAGTTCCAGACAAGCTGGGCCTCAGGGACACTGTGCGCCCACCTGCCCCTTGGAAGATCCACAGCTCTTCAATTGCAGCCGGGTTAGGGTGCTCTCCACAGGCCACAGTGCCTCAGGAGCCTGTGATCCCTCCCTGCTTGCAGAGATATCCACAGTCCTCTAGGCAAAGGAAGGGACTTCTGCAGGCACTCCAGATCCGCCCAGCTCCTCCTCTGCAGGCAGATGGCTAGGCGCGGCTGGGCTCGGGGTTAGTGTAGGCCCGCCCATCCATCAGGAGCTCAGCAGACTTCCAAGCGTAGCCGGGGGGGATGGGGAGGCAGCTGTAGTGGCCTCTAACCCACTGTTCCACTTCTCTGCACCCAGAAGCCTGGGGGGTCCGGAACAGTCTGAGATTTGGGCAGACTGTGCTGGGCACTCACCACAGGCTGAGGTGCCTCAGGAAGCTGCGATGCCTCTCTGCTTGCAGAAGTATTCAGTCCTTCAGACAAAGGAATGGGCTTCTGCAGGGACTCCGGATCCGCCCAGCTCCTCCTCTGCAGGAGATGGCTAGGTGCGGCTGGGCTCGGGGGTTAGTGTAGGCCCGCCCATCCATCAGGAGCTCAGCAGACTTCCAAGTGTAGCCGGGGGGGATGGGGAGGCAGCTGTAGTGGCCTCTAACCCACTGTTCCACTTCTCTGCACCCAGAAGCCTGGGGGGTCCGGAACAGTCTGAGATTTGGGCAGACTGTGCTGGGCACTCACCACAGGCTGAGGTGCCTCAGGAAGCTGCGATGCCTCTCTGCTTGCAGAAGTATTCAGTCCTTCAGACAAAGGAATGGGCTTCTGCAGGGACTCCGGATCCGCCCAGCTCCTCCTCTGCAGGAGATGGCTAGGTGCGGCTGGGCTCGGGGGTTAGTGTAGGCCCGCCCATCCGTCAGGAGCTCAGCAGACTTCCAAGTGTAGCGGGGGGGGGGGGGGGGGGGGGGGGGGGGGAGGCAGCTGTAGTGGCCTCTAACCCACTGCTCCACTTCACTGCACCCAGAAGCCTGGGGGGTCCGGAACAGTCTGAGATTTGGGCAGACTGTGCTGGGCACTCACCACAGGCTGAGGTGCCTCAGGAAGCTGCGATGCCTCCCTGCTTGCAGAAGTATTCAGTCCTTCAGACAAAGGAACGGGCTTCTGCAGGGCAGCATACAGTTTTAGAAGCTGAAAATTCATGATCAGATGGCCCTCATAGTGGGCCGAGGTGGGAGTCTTCCAACTCTGACACTGCATGGCAATGGCATTTCATGTAGGAACCTAGAGAGACAGCACATACTGAAGGGCCTGGCTCACACTTAAAAAAACTAAGTGTCAATCTTAAGAGAACTATTCCACTCTGTGAGACCTAACCCACTCTGAAAACACAGCATCAGTCCCTGCATAAGGACTAGCATGCCTCACTCACCTCCCACTAAACCCCAGTGCTTAAAGCTTCCACCACTTCAACACCAACCCATGGGAAACCAACAGTCCAGCATATGAACTTTTGGTGGACCAAAAATATCCAAACCATAGCACTCTGTCCCTCCCCCACCAAGCTTCATATTCTACTTACAGTGCAAAATGCACTCATTCCTTACTTACAGTCCCAGAGGCTTATCTCATTCCAAATGACTCAAAAGTGCAAAGTCCCAAGTTCTATTGGAAATTCAAGGCAAATTACTTCCAGCTGTGGACTGGTAAATAAAGAACAAGTTATATGGCTTCAAGATACAGTGCTAAAATAGACTGGGTAAACATTTCTACTTTAGAAAGGAGGAATATCCAAGTAGAAAGAGATTGCAGGTCCTAAGGAAGTCTCAAGTGCATCATGGGATATACTAATAAAGCTCCAAGCAACTTATGCAGGAGGCAGCGAGTAGTGGGCCCCCTGGCCTCCAGCAGCTCTACCCTCTGGCCTTGCTGGTTGCAGCCTGCATGTATTGCTTTGAGTTGTTATACCAAGCTGCATGCTGTTGTCTTTACCAGGCTGGTGTTGACACTGTTGATAGCTGCCCAATTCTGCAAACTACTCAAGAGGAGTGGCCCTAGCCTCACATCCTCAATAGGCATTTTAGTGGGAAAACTATATAGTGGCATCACCCCAACAACAGGGCCTCCCAGACTTTCCTTTGAACTGTCAATTGAAGCTGCTATGACCTCATAGACCTTTCATGTACACCTTTCATATGTGCCTATAAAATTAGCACAACATGGACACCACCAAGGTCTGTGACTTGATGCATTTGGAGCCGAGGTAGGGCCATGTCTGGGCTCTCTTGAGCTATACCTGGAGCAGATGCAGAACATTTCACTGGAAAGCAAGAGGCAAAATCTTGGGGCAACCCTAAGCAGTGAGTCTGAAGAGAGCATCTCAAGCCAATTTCCTGGACCCATTCTACCCCCAAAGTCTCTGGGACTGGGAACCTAGAAGATTAATATGATACCCTCAGGGCTACTTTTGCATTTCCTTGATGCATAGAGCCTACCTTCTTTCCATCCATAGTCATTTCTTTTGTACCTTCTATATTCTCACCAAGGGTCTTAATCTTTTTTTTTTATTTAAGAGGAAAAAGAGAAAAACACAAAACAAAACAAAGCAGTGTAAGGGTACACGTAATACAGAACTACAAAAAAAAAACATAACAGTAAGAAATCACCTGTTAGTAGATTACATATTATCATCTTGAAAATACTTGCTCAAATCACAGTATCAAAGAATACAAGGTGGACATTCAAACAGGGAGACTGCAAACAGCTGTGTTCAATGATCCAAAAACATTGATATAGTCAGCTATTTAACACCCCTAAACACACTTGCTGTTATATCCGTTAGAGCTCTTTTTCTTTTTTCTTTTTTTCCCTCTCTTTTTTACAACAAAATTTACACATTTTGGATTTTATTACTCCTTAGTGCTTATTACTTTTTTTGGGGGGGGGAGAGAATACAGTCAAATATGGCAAAACAAAGCTGTCAGTCAAAACCAAGGATAGACATAGCACACGGTGTAGAACAGAGTACATGGTTATCAACGTTGTCTCTTGTTTCCTTAAAAAGAATTGTCTATCTCATTAGATATTATAAAGTTGGACAAAACAGTAGAGAACAAGACCAATAAAACTTAGGCATTGTAAACCTTACAGGACTTCCAAAGAAGACAATAGTCAAACCAGAATGGGTATCTTAGTGAATCTTATTGCCTTCAAAGTAGTTGTCTATGTCTTCAAACTTGGTACTATTACATGAGCAGGATGTGAATTTTTCAAAATTTTAATCTCTGCCTCCCTTTACTGAATGTATTTGTAAATCTCATTGAAAATAACCAAAACTACCCACGTGGCTCCTTCTACATTTCACGTCAAGATTTCTCCCTCAAGACTATCTTCCCTAGATTATCACTGTTAAATATGGCCTTCCACAGAGCATAGATATGATGTACCCAAGTTCTTGGCAATGGTGTGTGTTGTAGTCAGGGGTTGTACACAGAGAACAATTAGGTTTAGGACATGAAGTGTATAATATTTTTATAATGGTCACCAGCAGTTAACACAGGAAGATGCAGGAAATCTATCCACAAAACCAAAGACATAGATTATTTAGTCAAGAGCCTAAACCCCATGGCAATGTCCCACATGAGTCCAGATAAAAACCCAGAGCTCAGGACAATGCCTCCATGAGTCCAACTGGAGATCCAGAACCCACAAGAAGGATTCACGCCAGTCTCTTTTACGGATCCGTGCCAGGAAGACCCAAGGGTCAGCGGTGGAAGCCAGAAAGTCTATTCAAGCAGGATGAAGGAGCTGTACCAGTAGGATGAGGGTTCTATGCTGGAGCTGAGAAGTCACACTTACAACAAAGACCAGGGCTATCCTGAAGGCACCACAGCTGTCCTCAGTGACATGGAGGTCCCAAACTCCTCTGACGACAAGCACAGTCGGGTACATGTCAGGAAGCAGCGTGATGAATTCATCCTGGAGACCAAGCAGCACATGTCTTCCCCTCCGGAGCCAGGAAGCAATGCTCGATGTGAGGACTAAAGCTTCTCCAGGAGAATCAACAGGTCAGACAGCAACTCGTAGGAGAACCCACAATGCCTTCTTAATGCCTCAACCCCTCTCTTACAACCTCCATTCTTCTCCACCTATTTATCCTGGCAACCCTCCTCAGGTGGAGCATCTTTTCTCAATGCATGCTGATGTAATCCAGCTGATGTTAAGTTGACCACCAGTTTTTAAACCATAACAGTGTGACAAAAAAGGCCTTAATTCCAGTTACCTGCAGAATTGGTCTCATCTGAGGCCTCCTTAGTATGACTTTGTTATCAGCCTTGCTACCAACATTCTAGTCATGACCACTATGACTGGTTATCCTGACCTATCCATTTCATTGGATTAAGAAACACCTAGCAGGGGTGGCCAGCAGAGGGAGAGAACCAGACAGATCCGCCTCTGCCTGCCGGCCACCACCATCACCAGAAGACTGCTTCCTGCGGGCAGCCAGCATGAGCAGAGAGAGCCAGCAGATCCTCCTCTGCCTGCCAGATGCTGCCACCAGGAAGCTGCTTCCTGCAGGCAGCTAGCAGGAGCAGGGACACAATTAAGCCCTGTGCACCTCAGCTGCAGAGGGGCAACCAACATGGGGAGAGCCTGGGACCCCATAACCAACTTGTTGGTAAGAATCCAGAAGAATGTCAAGACAAAAGAGCAAAAAGCAGTCTCAGACCTCCAGTCCACACAAAAGAAGTCTGGGAGATACAGTCATGGAAGAAAATGGAAGTCACACACCAGATATCTCTGAGTTAAAAAGTCAATCAAAAGCTGGCAAAACCACTTGAAAGAGACTGAAGATAAACTTTCAAGCCTTGAAGATAGGATTGCAGCTAACAATCATGAAAGGAAAGGTCTCCTAAAAATAACAAGGAATCAGGAAATAGCAATTCAACATCTGCAAGATAATACAAAGAAGCATAATTTAAGAGTGATAGGTATTAGTGAAGAAGCAGAGGTCAATAGAAATGAAATTAAAAGGCTATTTACAGAAGTAATAGCAGAAAACTTCCCAAACATAGGAAAAAACCCTGACATACAGGTAAATGAGGCATACAGAACTCTAACTAGCTGTAACCAAAGTAAATCTATACCCAGACATATAATAATCAAGATCCCAGAAATTCAGCACAACAACAGAATATTAAAAACTGTTAGAAAAAAGAAACACATCACCCTTAAAGAAAAACCAATCAGAATCAAGGCAGACTTGTCAATACAAACTATCAAATCAAGAAGATTTGGAGTGAAGTATTTCAAATCCTGAAAGAAAACAACTTGCAACCCAGATTGATGTACCTTGCAAAACTATCTTCCAAAATTGATGGAAAAATAAAACACTTCCATGATAACGAATAACTGAAAGAATTCATGACTACTGAACCAACCCTACAGAGAGTGCTAAAGAATATCTAGAGAGTGATAAAGATGATCATAGTTCCAGGAATAGTAGCAGAGCAGGATCACAAACAAGACAGGCAGTTGAATGAAGGGGGAAAATGGAGGGCCAATAGCAGGATAGCATGGCAGAGACAAACCAACGTATGCTGGTTGTCACCACTAATGTAGATGGCCTCAACTCAGCAATAAACAAACACAGAGAGAGTAGATCAAGAAACAAAATCCAATAATATACTGTATACAAGAAACTCATTTAACTGGAAAGGAAATTCATAGACTGAAAATCAAAGGAGAGAAACAATAGTTCCATGTAACAGGAGACCAGAAAAGTAGATCAAGAAACAAAATCCAATAATATACTGTATACAAGAAACTCATTTAACTGGAAAGGAAATTCATAGGCTGAAAATCAAAGGAGAGAAACTATAGTTCCATGTAACAGGAGACCAGAAAAAAAGCAAGGGTAACTTGCCCATCAACCACACAATGGATAAGAAAGACATGGTATTTTCATACAATGGAAAGCTACCCAGCTATAAAATAAAACAAGCTCGAGGCTCTTACAGGTAAACGGATGCAACTGGAGATCATGTTCATGGACAAAACAATTTCAACTCATACAGTGAACCCTAGCATAAAAAAAAAAAAAAAAAACAGAAGGAGCAATGGGATCCAAAAAGCAAAATAGTTACTATTAAAGTGATAGGAGAGGAAACACCTGGGAAGGAAAGGTGGTAACTACTGTTAGTTTCTTATTGTCTTGTCTCAAACTCTTGTATTGTTTTCACAATTTTGTTAGGTTTGGCTTTGTTCTGTTTTGTTTTCTTAGATTTTACTTTGATGGTATGGGCAGCTGTTTTGAACATAAAGGAACGTGTAATGGTAATCACGGTTGCTTCCCTATTTTCTTGGTTTTTTTTTTTTTTTGTGTGTGTGTGTGTGTCTTTTTTTTTTTTCCATCGGTACTGGGGATCGAACTCACGACCACACACTTGCAAGGCAGGCGCTTATGGTGCTGAGCTAAATCCCCAGCCTGGTTTCCTATTATCTTGTTTTGAAGTCTTTTAGTGTTTTCATTTGTTGGTTTAATTGGTTTTATTGTTTTGTTTTGATTTTACTATATGTGATGGTATGAACAGCTATTTTGAAGAAAACAAGACATTATGGTAGCTATTGCTGATTTCCTATCACCTTGTTTTAAAGTCCTATTATGTTTTTTATTCTTTTGTTTAATTGGTTCTATTCTGTTGTGTTTGATACTGTGTGTCAACTTTATGAAGAAAATGAGATATTATAGTAGTCATTGTTCATTTCTTGTTACCTGGTTTTGAAGTCCTGTACTGCTTTAATTCTTTTGATTGATTTTATACTATTTTGTTATGTTTGATATTATTATGTGTGAAAGTATGGTCAACTATTTCAAAGAAAACAAGAGATATGATGGTAGCCACTGTTGATATCCTGTTGTCTTGTTTTGAAGTCCTGTGTTGTTTGCATTGTTCTGTTCTAATTTGCTTTGTTCTGTTTTGTTTTATTCTCTTTAAAATAAAAATATTAAAGAAAGAGAGAAAGACCTAGCAGATTAGTAGAGCACAGTCCTGTGTGTATCTGATTGGATTAGGGAGTTGTGGCTTGTTTACTACATATGGTCCCTGTCCCATTCCTCTCTAGTATTCTTCCCCTGCTTTGCTCCCTGGCTGCCATGAAGTAAGCAACTTTACCACATCTTTCCCCCATGATACTCCTGCCTCAAAACACGAGCTAAAGCAAACATTTCCTCCTCTAAATTGTATGTGTCAGGCATTGTGTATCAGTTATAAAAAAGCTAACACAATCACTTAACCAAACTCTACAAAGTTCTAACTTCTTCCTGGTGTCTTTGTCATTTGATCCCTCATCAGAGTCACCTATAAAGCTCATTTTATAGCAATACAGAATTTTCTAAGCAATTCCTTCAAACTCCTCCAACTTTTGGCTAGTATCCAGCTCCTAAGCCACTTTTACATTCTCAAGTATCATTGTAGCAACAACCCTACTCTTGATACCAATTTTCTGTCTCAGTATGTGCTATGATACTATAACAAAATAACCAACAGTGCTTAATATAGAAAGCAAATAGATTTATTTACTCAAAGTTTTGAAGTTTGGAAACCCATCGTTAGATAGCTCTCTTTGGTCTCCCTCTGGTTGAGGGCCTTTTAGCTATGTAACAACATTGCAATGCAAAGCAAGAGCACTCATGAGAAAAGTCACATGACTTTCTCATAATAGAGGAAGCAAGAGACTGGATTGGGATCAGACTCACTCTTTTGTAACAACTCACTCTCATTCTCCAGGGAATTAGTGCATTCCCCCTGAGACCTAATCCCTTCACCAAGACCAACATGACCCTGTCACCTTCCACTAGACTCCACCTCTCCACTGCTCTTCCACACTGTGAGTCAAGGTTTCAGCACAAGAACCTTTGGCAGAAAGGCATTAGTAAAATGGCCCTCTCTCTGCCTGACCTCAGAAGTTGACATTAAACATGTAGATCCAATGTGGATGGGGTAAGAGGACTCTGAGACTGTTGAGGGTTTTTGTTTGGTTGGTTTTTTGTGAGTTTTTGGTTTGGGGGAGGGTTTTTTGGTGGGGGAGTTGTTTGTTTTGTTTTCCTTGTTTGTTTTTAGTGGAAACTAGCTCAATCTTGCCAAATTCTGCAGAGGCAGAACGTGAAACAGTGCACGCGAAAGTGCAAGAGAAGTGGGAGCTTTTGGAAATGACGTTAACATTAGGGGAACTGTCAGCCTGAATGGACACCTCCCTGTATAGCAAGGCACAAAGAGCAACAGGGCTACCTAAAGGCAGCAAAAGACAGAGATCAGCCTTGTTATAGGCAGAAAGTAAGCCTAATTTACCATAAACAATTATTATAACACAATCTAATTTATCTAGATAGCATCACTGTGTGAAGGAAACCCCAGCATCATTATTTGAAGAAAAAAAAACCCAACCACGACATTGGTAAAGTTTTGTCATATCCTACTGAAAGAAAAGCAAAGATAAGTGCCTGCCTGGCAAGCATGAGGTCATGAATTCAACCCCTGGTACAAAAAAAAAGCAAAGATGATAGAATAGATAGGTAGATAGATAGATAGATAGATAGATAGATAGATAGATGATAGATTTCCACAATGCTGCAAAGTTCTCACTGAAATCAAACATACAGACAAATGTTCTTATTTTAAATTGCTTGATAATATTAATGATAATCTTTTTAAAAAATCAAAATTCAAATAAGGTCCATTATTTCCAAAGTACAGATGTGCTTTCTTTTTTAACATTAGGTCTGAAATACAATTTACATAGCATAAGTTCACCCATTTGAGAGTATACTTCAAAGGTTTTTAGTTTGTGAAAAGAGTTCACCATTCAATTCCCCTTTTCCCCAACCTAACAACATCATCCTTGCATATCTACCACTCTGCTCTCTGTGCTTGTGAAAAGGCTTATTGTGGCCATGTCATATGAATGAGATCATGAGGCAGCCCCAGAGCAGGGAGGGTGACAGGCAGGAAGCAGGTACAGCCAGTGTTTGTAGATTAAGGTCTCTTGGCAAGGCTGATTGAGAATGGCAAGGAAGTGACAATATTCACAGTGTGGGAAGCAGCTGAATGGGCAGACCCAACCCTGATGTGCATCTCTCTGCCCACAGCCCAGGACTCTGCCAGCCCCATCCGGACCACACATGTGGGACAAGTGAGAGGCAGCCTCATCCATGTGAAGGGCACTAACTTGAGGGTTCACACCTTCCTGGGAATTCCCTTTGCCAAGCCACCTGTAGGAACACTGCGATTTGCACCCCCTGAGGACCCTGAGCCCTGGAATGGTGTGAGGAATGCGATCTCCTACCCTTCCATGTAAGCTTTCTGGAAAACTGGGGAAATTCAGGCCCTGGGGAGGGACTGGGTGCTCTGAGCTCTAGACCAAGTTCCAGTGATTCTTACACCTACACCTACAGCCAGTTTTCATCTGCATTAGGGGACTTCCCACAGTAGAGATGCTAAGGCTCAGAGATTCAACTATCTCATGCCTAAGAGACCAAGAGAAACTATGCCAGGATCTACTCAGGGAATCACCATCCAGAGGGCATTAGCTCCAAGTGCTGAAGAGTAGAGCAGAGACATATTTATCCCCACATTTAGATTATGCCATAGATGGAATGTCTCCAGGAGAGGTTTAGGTTGACTCTAGGAATGTGTAAGAGCCCCTAACTCCAGCATCAAATACTGCAGATTCCTGAGGAGCAGTGGTGGCTTCTCGGGAACCCTATCTTCTACAATCTCTGTGCCAACTGACAGGGCGGTGTCATTGCCAAAGAAGTGTGGCTAAGCTAATGAACAGATTCTGTGCAAGTGATAAGTTTCCCCAAGCAACTGCTATATGTATCTATGAGAAACTAAGCTCTATTCATTCATGAAGCACCTATGTGGAAATTTCTCTTATGTCCCAGGCCCAAATGGTTGCAGGGGTCAATGGTGAATGTTAATGTCTACAGCCAATGGATTCCATAGAGACTCCTGAGTCAGTACTAGCCAGGCTTGGGAAAGAAAGAGCCCCAAGGCTGAAGCCTCCCCAGAAGTCTAAACTTTATCCCCACCTCCTCAGAGTATGAAGCCTGTTATTCTATGGGCAGAAACTTAAGGGAATAATTCTATATAAGCAGGTCATCAGGGAAAGCAGGGAATGAGGATGGACGCGCACAAATCTGGATCCAGTGTCTGATTTTGCCATTGGCTGACCATATGCTGTGGTTGGCCACCAGGTGTCTGCAGGACATCACTGCAATGAATACCCAGGCTCTGAAGTTATTGAATCTGACCATGCCTCCCATCCCTGTGTCTGAAGACTGCCTGTACCTCAACATCTACACACCTGCGTATGTCCATGAAGGCTCAAACTTGCCTGTGAGTGTCAAGCTGTGGTCAGCTGAGAGTGGAAGAAAATTTGTTCTACTATTAAAGGGCTAAGATTAGCTTCAGCTATGCTACTGTGTGAATCCTCATGAAGAGCCATTGGGTCCCAGAAGTCATTCTCACCCAGCTGGCGTCTGGCCCCTTGGCTTAGGAGTGCTGAGCCCTGGCTGCTCCCAGAAGTCAGAGGTTGTGACCATGGGGTGTACCCAGGATCCATTCAACTATCTCACGCCTAGACCAAGTTAGAATCCAAGGGCTGCATTATGAGGTCATCAAGATCACAGCTATTGGTTATCTGTTGGCCAAAGGACCATGGAGATATTTGATTAATGTTCCTGTGGAACTTTTGGGGAGATACTCTTTTTTTCCCATGTCAAAGGGGTTCTGGGAGTAATGATATATAGAGCCAATTCCAATGATGAAAGGCTTTCTTTTCCTGACTGAATATGAATCACTTACCAATGGCTGAAATCACCTGCTGGGGTTCTGTTTGTGTGGCTAGCTGTACAAGTAAAATCAGCAGGTAGTCTACAGGTAGCCTAGGTGGGACTTGGGCTGGGTAGGAAGCACATGGCATCTGTTTTGCTCTCCCAGGTGATGGTATGGATCCACGGTGGTGCACTAGTTATAGGCACGGCCTCCATGTATGATGGATCCACACTGGCAGCTATTGGCAACGTTGTGGTGGTCACTATTCAGTACCGCCTTGGTGTCCTGGGCTTCTTCAGGTGAGCCTGGGGCTGGGATGGGAAATGGAAACTTGGCAGAGTCAGGTCAGGTAAATGATCCCTGTCCCTGCCACTTTTCAGCACTGGAGACCAACATGCCACTGGCAATTGGGGCTACCTGGACCAAGTGGCTGCCCTACGCTGGGTACAGCAGAATGTCGCCCACTTTGGAGGCAACCCTGACCGTGTCACCATTTTTGGCACATCAGCAGGTGGCACAAGTGTGTCCTCACATGTTGTGTCCCCCATGTCCCGAGGACTCTTCCATGGTGCCATCATGGAGAGTGGGGTGGTTCTATTGCCCAGCCTCATCTCCAGTTCACCTAAGGTCATCTCCACAGTGAGTGCCCTCAAACACCCCAGCCCAGGCTACCCCCTCTCCTCTCACCTTCTGAGCTTCTGGTGCTCTGTCTATTCAGTGGGAGCAACCAGGACAAACCAGGTTTCTTGGAAATTTCTGCCTTTCGGGGAATTACTGAGGGGCTCGATGGTCAGAACCTACAAGCCTCTGCCTCACAGAACAAAAGATAAGTATGTTCTGTGGCCAGAAAAGCTACAGCCTAGAGCCTCCATCATGGGTAAAACCATGTACGTATATGAGATGGCTCCTCTGACTGAGACCTCTGAGTGCCAGAGAAGTTGAAACTATTCCACACCTACAGAAATCAGTGTACCCCCATGAGATTACAGAATACTTGCATGCAACTGAAACCTTGGACACACTCCTTTTCCTGAAAAGATGAGCCAGCTCTCACTTGCCTCTTTACAGGTGGTGGCCAACTTGTCTGCCTGTGGGGAAGTGGATTCAGAGGCCCTGGTGAGGTGCCTGCGGGGAAAGAGTGAAGAGGAGATACTGGCTGTTACTAAGGTAGAGATGAATGGTAATGAGTGTGGTGGAATGGGGATGATAGAGTGGGGGACAGTAAGATCTGTGTGCCATGCATCTCCCTGGGACAGTTTCTCCCTTGGTGTCCCAGAATACTGAATTGGAAATAGAGATTAATGTGCTAAGCCTAGAGTAGGATCCTGGGGTTAGTGCAAACTTTCTGGGATGGACAAGGAAAAAGTAGAAGGCTCCCAGCAGACATCAAGAGTGCCTAAAAGCAGACTTTGATCTCTAACTTCCCTTCTTCAGGCCTTCAAGATCATCCCTGCTGTAGTGGATGGAGCCTTCCTGCCCACGCACCCCCAAGAGCTGCTGGCCTCTGCTGATTTTCAACCTGTCCCCAGCATCATTGGTGTCAACAATGATGAATATGGCTTTCTCATTCCCTTGGTGAGACCCAGTCCCAAGTCTCTGGTGTCAGGGGAGCCTATATAAGAGCTCTGGGTCAATCTGAACTACAGCACAAACTCATTCCCTGCCATCCAGATTGCGGCACCCACTGATACACAAAAGGAAATTGACAGAGAAACTGTGAGGAATGCTCTGCAGAGAAGATTAACACAAATGGTGAGGCTCCTGGGATACTACAAAAACTGAAAGGGAACACACACAGATATCCTGCCCACACATGAACAAAGGGCTGGGGGTGATCACTCCAGAGCTAAACCAGTTCTGCTATTCCTAGTTCTAACCCAAGCTCCATCCTCCTATCCTAAGATTATTATTTCCTTGCCTTTGACCTTACCTAACCTGACTATCTGATAACTCTGAGCTAGATGTTACCTGCTGGGTTTGGTGACCTATTGATGGAAGAATACATGAGTGACAATGAGGACCCCCAGATCCTCCGAGCCCAATTCCAGGACATGATGGAGGACTTCATATTTGTGTTCCCTGCACTCCAAGTAGCACTTTTTCAATGTGAGTATATCTGTAACTAAGACCAGACTGCCTTGGAGGCAGCTGAATGATAGATCTCCAGTGATATCTGAGGTGTCCAGTTCCCTACCCATGTGTCCTTCTGGTACCCAAAAGATGATGACCTTCAGGTCACTAAATTTTCATGGATAACATTAATAGATGAAGAAACACGTTAGTGTTACAATGATTTTCCAAAAACCACAGTTAGGAAGGCCACAGCCATAACTTAACCAAGATCTTCCTTTGGCCCTGTTCCAGCCTAAAGCTCCCCACTTCAATTTCCAGACTCCAGCAAGCTTCAAATCTAGCTATCTTGTCACCAAAGGTGAGGCACAAAAGCTCAGGTAAGGAGTCACCATGTTGCAACTTGTGTCTGCCCTCAGGTTCCCATGCCCCTGTTTACCTCTATGAGTTCCAGCATCGACCCAACTTTTTCAAAGATATCAAACCACCCCATGTAAAGGCAGACCATGGTGATGAGACTCTCTTTGTCTTCAGATCCTTTTTCTCAGACTATCAAGGTAAGACTTTCTTACTCTCCAACAGTGGAGATGGATTTCTGAATGGGTCCCTTAAAAGCAACTGCCCTCATTGTCTACATCATTGGTGGCAACCTATGGCATGAATGTTATTTGTTTTTCTTTTAAGAAATGTATATATGAGTTGCTTTTTCTAAACTAAAACATCAGTACTCAGGTTTAATTTCAGGGTTGACCCTTGGTGAATTGTAAGTGGGTTTTGGGTCACAGTTTGGGCATTCATCCCTAAGAGATTCAACATCACTGGTCTAGATAATAAAATTGAGGCTCATGGAGGATGGGATCAGTGTCCACCATCTTGCAGTTCAAAAATCTGTTTTGAGATTTAAACCCAAGCCCTTCAACTCCATCTTGTGCTCCCTCCACCTGCCCCTATTCTGACCGTAGCAATAGCATGGGTGCATGGAGAGAGAGTGTGTTTAAAAGGCATAATTGTTTCTTAAATAATTTCCCAGTGACAGAAAAAACAAGGTGCCTTGTGGAACCAGCCCAAAGTTGACTCAGCTAGAGGTTGGGATGAGTAAGGGAAGATTGGCCAAGGAGATGGCTTAGTTCCTAAGAAGGGATGGGGAGAGAAGGAATCAGGCCTAAGGTCCAGGGTCAGGCTGCAGCTGGGTGGTGAAGAGGAAACATGAATGGGCAGTGGGATGGTGACTGAGCAAGATCTAGGTTGCTGTCTTCTTCCTCTCTGCAGTTGACCTCACTGAGGAGGAGGAGCTGCTCAGCAGTAGAATGATGAAGTATTGGGCCAACTTTGCACGAAATGGGTGAGACAATACACCTACCTCAACCTCTCTAGAGCATCTGAACCCATCAGGGGCTCCTCTCGTCTGTGGTGACCTCACTGGCATACATGTGCCTTTAATCACATGATAATAACCTCTCAACTCCAAGTCCTACATGGACATGGACAGAGAAGGAACTTGTGGGTACCACTCATTTATCCCTCTCCCAATGACCTAAAAGATGGGCCACAGTGCTGTTTTTCAGTCACATGTTGTCTCTGAGAGGGAGAGAGAAAGTAGGCACTTGCCCTAGGGGTGGACATTGGTGTGAGGCCCTTGCTTTCCTATATAATGAAACCTCATCATTACCCAGGGTCCCCTGACCAGCTTGGCATCCCAATCTGACCCAAATCAGGCCAGTGAGGTCTCAGAACAGCAGAGCTCAGCCTGATCTACTCCCATACTGGGAGGGCATGCCCACAGGAACCCCAATGGTAAGGACCTACCCCAGTGGCCTGTGTTTGACCATGAGGAGCTGTACCTGCAGCTGGACATCCAGCCTGCTGTGGGCCGTGCCCTGAAGGCCTCCAGGATGAAGTTCTGGAGGGAGATCCTTCCACAGAAGATCCAGGAGCTAAAGGAGGCTGAGGAAAAGCACACAGAGCTGTAAGCTCCTGTGTAAGAAGGTAGAGTGAGTTTGAGTACAAGTGGGATCTGCCTAGTGCCACACACTACCAGGACCCCAGGTTGATTGCAGTCACAGAGCTACTCAGTCACTCTTCATTCATCCGTTTGGTCAAAACGTAGGAAAAAACCTTGCATAATATTTACTGCCAAGCCTGCTGTGGCTCCCCCTTCTTACACATACTCAGTACACTCCCCAGGAAGCTGTGGATGGGTGAGCTCCAGTGGACACCCACCTTCCTCCACACCCCAGAGAGGCCTATTCTCTCCATCTCTGTCTCTCTTTCCCCTCTCAGATCCACACTCCCTCCACACTGAAAAACACACTTTCACAAGTGTTACCTCTGTGTCAGATCCCACATCCACCTGTCAGCAAGTTCTCCATGTTCTCAGATTTGTACAAGGTACAATAGAAAACATGGATAAAAGAAGCCCCGGTATCTTAGTCTCTTTAGGATGTAGTAACAAAAGTACTATAATCTGCTTGACTTACACATCACAAAAATTGATTGCTGACAGTTCTAGAGTTTAGAAAATCCAGGATCAAGGAGTCGGCTAGTTTGGTATCTGGCTAGGACTTGTTTTCTTGTTCAGATTTATTCTCTGGTTCATACTTGGCACTTTTTCCCTTGTGCTCGTATCAAAGAAGGGACAAAAAACTTTCACAGGCCAAATTTTCAAAAGCATTATATTAATCTCTCTCTTTGCTAGAATAAAGACCAAAATGTAGTATTTACAAAGTGAAGAATTACTTGCCAGGGATTTAGCTCAGTGGCATAAGCATCTGCCTTACAAAGTGAAGAATTTTATTTAGCTCACAGTTTTGAAGTTTGAAAGACCAAGACTGGGTTCTGCCATCTGTTTGCCCTAGACTGCCTCACAGCACAGCAGTAACGCCAAGTGTAGAAGGAGAAAGCTCATGGGATGGCCTTGCCTCATAACAATCCACACCTGTGTATCCCATGAGAAGGGCATTAAACCCTGTCAACAGTAATGACACCAACAACATCATTAACTCCCAATAGGCCTCAGCTCCTGAAGATTCAGCCACCTACCACCATAATACTGAAAATCCAGCTTCTAGTACATAAACCGTTAGGATCAAATACCATTCGTGCCATAGCAGGCATAAATCCCAATCTACCATTGGCATTAGGAATCCATACATTCATCTAAGTTCCAAAAGATAACTGGCTCCATTCTGTGAGAATCAGGACTAAACATGTCCATTGGCCCCTGGAACCTGAACCAGTAAGGATATGGTTCCTCAGCAATCTGTCTCCTGATGTTTATCCCTAAACTGTGGTCTACATGGTCATTACACAAGTGTTGATCTGTGAGATCTCAGAAGTGGGATTGAAAAGTTAGGAAGATACAAACACATCTACAGAAGATAGTCCTGTCCCTGCCTCCCTGCAGGCTTTGCCACCAGGGAGGTATCTCCCTGCCTTTCAGAATTTCCCTAACAACCTCCTGAGTCCCTGACCACCCCCACTGACCATGGTGTCCAACAATTCATATTCCTTCTCATCTCATTGTTGCTCCTAAACTTTTCTCCCTCCCCTCCCCTTAAAAAAACTTGTCATATTTTTTCTCATTTTACATTGTACTCAATTTGTCTCTGTTTTCCCAAAGAGTTTTTCTGTCTGTTATTAAGGAGCTGTATCTTTGGTCCTAGAGACCCTAAGATTCCCTGCATTCCCTGATTGGCCAATTTGCCCTCCTGGAGTACCAGTTTTCCCAGAGGGATGACCTTCCTCCATTTCATCCACTGCATAGTCTGATCAACAAAATCCCCAGGGCCTTCCAATGATGGTACGCTGGTGGCAAAGGACATAGGGTATGGTTTCAACCACATCCTTGAAGTGTTTATCAAGTTCCTGCAGCAAGCACGTCTCTGTTTTCAGTTCTTTAGATGCACTGTATTTCCTCAGAGTGGGTTTCAGGAATATTTCATAAGCATTCAATAATAATTATTTTTCAGTACTGAGCTATCATGCACACTAGACAAGTGCTCTGCCTCTGAGGCACACCCCAGCCCACTGTGGAATAATTTACACACAATTAATCTCTTTTAGATTTATCATTTAATAACTCTGAGTAAATGTATAAGACATGCAACCACTGCCATATCAACTTTTAGAGTATCTCACTCCAAAAACTTCCCCCATACCCCTTTGCAGCCCTTCATGGCCCTCTACCATTTTCCCTGGCAACCACTTAGCTCATTTTTGTTATACTTTATTTTTTCTACATCATAATATAAAAGGAATCTTTTGTGATTTGCTCACTCCCTTTGCATAATGTTTTTAAGATTAAAGTGATATTTCCTTTTACTCCAGAGTGGCATTCCATGTAAGGCTATACCACATGTATCTACCCTCCCGCTGATGCACATCTGAGTAACTTCCATGTTTGGTTTTGTTTTTTGTTTATTTGGGGTGTTTTTTTCTTTTTTTATTACTGGAGAATAAACCCAGGGCCACTGTACTGAGCTACATTGCCAGTTCTTTTTGTTTTCTGTTTTGACCCAGGGTTTTGATAAGTCCCCCAGACTGAGTTTGAACTTGTGATTCTGCTGCTTCAGCCTCCCAGAGTGCTGGAACTACAAGTGTGCACTACCATACACAAATCTCGGCTACTCTTAATAAAGCTTTCCTGAATATTTCCAAACATATCTTTGTGTGGACACATGCTTCTATTTCTTTGAGGTAAAGATCTAAGAAGGCAATTGCTGAGTTACATGACATACATGTGTATCTTTTAAGGAAAATGCCAAACTATCTTCCAAAATGATATCTGATTTGCATCCCCACCAGCCATGTATGAGGGTGAGTTACTCCATACTTCCAACAAGACTTGGACTTACGGGTCTTAAATAAATGCCATTGAATGTGTGTGTAATCAAATCTTTTTACAGATGTTTCCCTGTAATTTTAAACTCTGCTTTCATCATTTTATGGAGATGGATAGCTAGATAAATAGAAAGATACACACATACACACAGATATGTTCCTGAGACTCTCCTTTCCTTTATCCTAAGTTTTTACTGTTAACTCAGTCAACAAAAGTGCCAGGGGTCCCCTAAGGGCAGTACAGTAGTGGCACAGCACAAGAGGCCATTCATCCACCCCAGCAGTAGTGGGCAGCAGCCCGGGATTAGGAAAAAGCACTGTATTGTCCAGTTAACATAAAGAGTTTGCACCATGAGCCTGAGCTGGAAGCAACTGGAGATCTCACAGCACCAACAACCTAGAAATTGATCAGGTCACAAAAATTAGAGGAAGACAAAGCATCTGCCCTTGCAGGGGCTGGGACCATGAGGTGAGCCACAGTGCCTTGGGTGACGGACACTGAGTCATCGACAGGACTTGCTCATTGGATGAAGGTGAAGGAGGGCACGGGTATCAGCATTGCAGGCCACTCAGACACAGATAAATGCTCATTGCTGCTTCCCAGGCCTGAGAAAGGAACTGGACAGCACTGAGCTGTGAGACCTTTCAGGGCACAGAGAGGTCAGGGCCATTTTCAGAGGCACCAAGGCCATCTTGAATGAGCCTGACACCTACTGCTCTGGGTAGTCAGGCTGGACAGGTACCTCTAGACCCAGGCTATTTCCTTCCACCCCCGCAGGGCTCAGGATACCTCAGAATCCCTCTTGACCACTCTCCCTTCCCTGGGAACTGAAAGCCTGGGAATTGGCTGTCAGTTGCCCAGCACCAGGCCAGCACACTTTCAATTCATGCTTCTCCAGTTAATAATTGACTATGAACTGGATCTTAGCCATGAGGTAAAGGGGCAGCCTACAGAAAGGCCACAGTCACATGTGTGTTTTCAAAGGGAGGCACCATAAAAGGATCTCAGACCATGGGCAATGGAGACAAGAGATTTGAAAGGGCAGAAGGAAAGGAGGAGCCATCAAGATGAAGGACATTGTGACAGTACCAGCCTTTGCCCAAGCACTTCCCTTCACTTCCATCAAAGATCAAATTCCATCTGGGCATGGTGAGGCACTAACCTATAATCCTAGCACTTGGGAGGCTGAGGCAAGAAGATTACTGTGAGTTCAAGGCCAGCCTAAAACTATATAGGGAGACTCTTTCCAAAAAGAAAAGAATAAAAGAAAAGGAAAGGAGAGGGAAGGGAAAGAAAGGAAGGGAAGGGAAGGGAAGGGAAGGGAAGGGAAGGGAAGGGAAGGGAAGGGAAGGGAAGGGAAGGGAAGGGAAAGGAAAAAGAAAAAGAAAAGGAAAGAAAAAGATCAATTCCATCTATGGGAATCCTTTTGCATCTCCTAGATTCGCTAATTACAGCCTCTTGTCCTCTTGACCCCCAACAGTTTTCTCCAACTTGTGACTGCAACTTTGAGGAAACATTTCCTGATATCTTGCAGGGACTTCAGAAGTCACTCAGTGCCTTAGGATGAGGCTAAAGAAGTTAGGGCAGCAGGGAAGCAAGCAGGCATGTCCTGCTTGCCTAGCTCCAGGCAGCCCCTGCCAGTCTACTGTGGGTCTGTTGCAGCACACACTGTTCCCAGTCTTGCCCAATCCCTGCTTCTAGGATCCAAACTCCAGCTTGGGCAAGGTCCTGGTGAAAGACTGCCTACAAGTTAAAGAGGCAGTGTAGAAACAGTCATGGGAGCAGACCATAAGGCTGAACCAATTTATTGCACTGCTGAATGTGATAGCCTGGGGGCTCTTGCTTCTCCTTGCCCAAGGCCAGGGTAAGATTCAGAGGCTAACAGAGATCTGGGTCACACCTGTCAGAGGCAAAGCCTGAGATTGCAGGAGGGAAGGACAACAGAGGGAGGAGCTGGGGGAGATGAAAGATGATAGTGTGGGAAATATGAGCTCATTCAGCAACCTCACTCATGCCAGACACCTGAGGTAGGGACTTGAAACCTAGAGAGGGTCAGGGCTGCCAGAAGACCCCCAACATGGAGTCCACAGCCAAGAAACAAGAACTATGAGACTGGACAGGTAAACAGCTTGGACCAGGGCAGGTGGGGATGACATTTGGAAACTTTTCCTCCTATGTTTGTGACTGGAACTGGCCCTCCCCATAAATAATAACCACAATACCTTCACACTGTCATTTGTCACACCCTTGGCCAGCAGGGTGCATTGACATTTTCCAAAGAGAAACTAGGCAAGGTTACTGGCCCTTGGGGATGACAGAAGCCCTTGACACCACGTTCCAAGGCTGAACTGACAAGCCACTGGGTTTCTTTCACCCCATATATCCAACCTGGAACAAGGGGATGGCTTGGTTTCCAGGGCAAAGATGCTTTGCTCTGGGCCTGCTGGGTACTCTGGCAGCTCAGGCCAGGCAGACACCAAGCCTGGTTGTACCCTTGGCCCTTTTTTTTTTTTTTTTTTTTTTTTTTTTAATTTTTATTTAAGGAGAAAAGAAAAGAAAAAAAAACAGTGAAGGGTACAAGTTATACAGATTTACAGAAGAAAAAAATGCGCAGTAGGAAATCACTAGTTAATAGATTACATATTGCCATCTTAGAAATAATTGTTCAAGTCACAGAATTAAAGTTTGTAGAGTGGACATTCCAGCAATGATACTGCAAACAGTTCTGTTCAATGATCCATTAGAACTCTGTGATATCATTTTCTGTCTTATACATTTAAATATACATGCAGTTATATAGTTTAGAGCATTTTCTTTTCCTCTCTTTTGTACAGTGACTATTACACATTTTGGGTTTCATTGCTCCCACTGTTCTTATTGCTTTTTTGGAAGAGAGTAAAACCAAATGTGACATAACAGAACAGAATCGGTCAAGTCAAAAGGGTGGATATAATAGATAATATAAAAACATAATACAAGGTGATCAACAATGGTTACCCTAATGCCTCCCGCTATTTCTAATAGAATTGCCTATATCATTAGTTGTAATACTATTGAACAAAACCATAAAGGATAAAACCGACAAAACCAAAACATTGGAGATATTGTAGGTCTTCAAAAGTAGATAGAAGTCAACGAGAATGGGCGTTATAATGAATCTCATTATCTTCTCAGCTGATGCCTAAACTTTCGAACCTGATACTATTCAGCAAAACAGAATAGAGGAACCTCAGTCAAAAACAAGATGGTGAGAGTAATACAGGGCTTCAAATCGAGAAAATAGAAAGTCAAAGTGGGTTACTATATTATATCCTGCTATATTTTTCCCTTTAATTAAATGGATAACAATAAAAAAGTATATAATGGAGTGGAGATTGAGAAAAAGAAAAAGAGGGCATAACAGCGAAACAGGGCAGATCAAAACATAACCTTTTAAGCAGAATAGTGTTTCACCACCAGATATTTCCGACTTAAAAATAGTTACCATATTGACTCCCTCCCTGAAGTCCTTGAGTACAACTTCATATACTGTAGCATTAAGTATATCAAAACAATGTAAAACCATTTAAGAGAATGACAGCATTATAGAGTATTTGGAATTGACTAACAGAAAATGAACAATGTTCTCTGTATAATCTCCTTGTCTTTAAAAGGTTTTTGCTTATACTAACGTACATAACAAAATCCAATAAGATACAACCTGGTTAGACCATTGGAGACAGAAGAACAAAAGCTAGATGAGACTTCAAAACAAGATGGTACTGAATCAGCATTACCTATTAAGATGTCATTTTCTCAAAAATAGCTGTTCCTATCATCCAATCTTCTCTGTCTCATTTCTGTTGAGCTCTTTTTCTGTCAGTAGCTGTCAGTTTGTCTTCTTCATTTTGTTCTCTGCTCCATTCGTTGTGGCCTCCCTGCCACTATTTCTGGGTTCTTTGTATTTTTCTTTTTTTAGAATATCCTGCAATACTTTCTGTAGAGTTGAATTGGTGGTTGCAAATTCCCCCAGTTCCTCTTTATCCTGGAAGCACCTCGTTTTTCCATCAATTTCCAGGGACAGTTGTGCAGGATATCTCAATCTTGGCTGGAGATTATTATCTTTCAAAGCTTGAATTATTTCCCCCCATGCTCTTCGTGATTTGATGGTTTGTGAAGAGAAATCTGCTGTAATTCTGATGGGTGTTCCTTTGTAAGTGATCTGTTTCTTGTCTCTTACAGCTTTTAATATTCTGTTCTTGTATTGAATTTCTGGGATTTTTATTATTATATGCCTGGGTGTTTCTCTGTTAGGGTTGTAGGTAGCTGGGGTCCTGTATGCCTCATACAGCTGAGTATCTTTACCTTTTGCTAAATTAGGAAAATTCTCCTGGATTATTTCTGTGAGTAGCTTTTGTAATTCACTTGTTTGTGTCCCTACTTCTTCTTCTATGTTCTTAATCCTTAAGTGGTGGCTCCTCTTATCATCTTCTTGTCTTTGTATTATTGCTGTTTGTTTCTTTGTTATTTTTAAGAAGTTTTTCATTTCATTCTCCCATATTTCAAGTCTGCCCTCCAGTTCAGATAGTCTGTCCTTAGTTTCTTTCAAGCTGTTATGCCAGTCTTGTATAGACTTATTAATTTCTTGATAGTCCCTTTGAACCTGCTTCACATACTCAATGCTTTCTCTGTTTTCTCCATCAAGCAATTCTCCCCTCTTTTTCTGTTCTTCCATTCCACCATCTGTTTTTTCCTGGGTGGTGTTTAGCATTTCTCTAACTATTCTGCATACTTCTAGCTTCAGATCATTGATAACTTCATTCCTGAATTGGTCTATGAGGCTCTCAATATGGTGCTTAATGTATACTGGTGCGGCGTCCATTATTGCCTGTTTCTCAGGATTGGGGGCTGAGGAGCTTTTTTTGTTGCTTCCCTTCCCCATATTTTTTGTTCCTTATAAAATGCAATCTTACAAAGGAGGCCCGGCTTCCCTGCCTGTCAGCCACAGCCTGATCAAATTGCGCTGGCTAGTTGTTCCCGCCCACCGCTGCGCACCAGGGAGTCGGAGGAGGCAGCCTATGCGGAAGTCAGTCGCTCCTCCGGGCCATCGTCCGGCTCTGGGATCTGGGTTAGGCTAGTCTAGCCTAGAGAGTCCGCCAGCAGCGTCACTCAGGCCAGGCACTTTTCTCCAATCCCGTCCGAGAGGGGAATGGCGCCCAGAGAGATCTCCGCTAGAGTCAAACTGTGGTGGGGGGTCAGATTCTCACTCACCTCGCCACCAGTCAGTTTTCGTGTGCACCTCTGTCCGTCCTTTTTTTTTCGACTCCGTTCTCCCGTTCCCAGAGCTCGGCGCTCCCAGAGCTCGGCGCGTCTCTCCTTGCTGAGCCGCTGTGGAGATAGCCGGCCGCCGCACGGCGGGAAATCCAAACCGGTTTCCGATGGCGCGGAGTCGAGCCTCCACACCGAGATTTTTCTGTTCCTATTTTAGCGCCAGGACTGTATTCCAAGTTGGATTCTCTCAGCCCAGTTCGTTCCTGAGTCAGCAGAGCATATCTCTACTGATTCGTGTCTCCCTAGTCCGCATTATTTCTGGCCTCTGAGCCGAACCTTTCAGAGAGCCTCTGGTAGTTGCTGTTGTCTGTCCGCCATGTTCTCTGGTCTCTCCTTACCCTTGGCCCTTAATGTCCTCACCTACATGGCTCCTGGTGTGAGACCTGATAGCTGTAGCTGCCTTTTCTCAAACCAGTCTGATGTGGAGGATCCTGCACTCACCGAATCCTGTGGCTGTCCCCAAGGGCTTTCTTCCCTTATCTGCCATTACTCTGTCCCTTAGAGGGCACTAGGACCTTTCAGGATGAAAATCTGCTTGGTCATACTGATGGCTACATTTAAAATAGCATTGTGACTCTTACATTCAGTAAGAGTATAACCGTTCTTTGATATCTGTGGGGATTGTACAAGGACACCTCAGCAATACCCAAGTGGGCAGATGCTCAGGCTCTTTATGTAAAATACCTGAGTATTTGCATATAACCTAAGCATGTGTTCTTTGAAAAAACACTGAATTATTTATAATGCCTTTACCAGGTGAGTGCTATAAAAGTAGCTGTTTTACTGTATCATTTGGAGAATAACAGCAAGAAAAATGTCTGTACATAGGCTGTACAAATACAAGTTTTTTCTTCAATTTTTTCCATCTTCATGAGAGGTCAAATCAAGAGATACAGGGCTCACTAACATGGAGAATAACTATAACTCACAAACCATAGGGGGTCAGATGGTGGGGACCACCCCGCCTTGGCTTTTCTCCAG
This sequence comes from Cavia porcellus, assembly GCF_034190915.1. Classification (NCBI taxonomy): domain Eukaryota; kingdom Metazoa; phylum Chordata; class Mammalia; order Rodentia; family Caviidae; genus Cavia; species Cavia porcellus. The sequence goes on from NW_026947487.1 coordinate 99,347,770, forward strand.
GGATCATCAAATTCCTCAGGACCTTACTAAGAGTGTGCAGTAATACTTCCCTGTTCTAATATATTCACAGAATTCACAACTTCAATTTCCTCCCTCCTGAACATAGTCCCCAACCTGAGCACTAGACACACACTAATCTCTGTATCAATGGCTATGCTAATGCTGGACTTGCCATTACAAACAGAATCATGAAGGCAATGGTGGGAAGGGGAACAATATTAGGCTGAGAAGAGGGTGAAAGCCATGTTTGCAGAAAAGTGTTCTTTGACAAGGCTGATTGAGGGTGGTAAGGAGGTGGCAACACTCACAGTGGAAGACAGGTGACTGGGTAGACCCAACCCCAACGTGCATCTCTCTGCCCACAGCCCAGGACTCTGCCAACTACATCCGGCCATGCTCACAGGGCAAGTGCGGGACAGCCTCGTCCATGGGAATGATACCAGCGTGGGAGTCTACATCTTTCTGGGAATTCCCTTTACAAAGCCACCTGTAGGTTTGCACCTCCTGAGGCCCCTGAGCCCTGGAGTGGTGTGAGGGATGGGACTTCCTACCATGCCAGGTAAACATTCCTAGCTTCTTCAGGATAGTTCAGGCCCTGAGGAGAGATTGGTTGTTCTGAGCCCAGGCCAGGCTGTAGTAATTCCTTCACCTAAATTCCTCAGCTGCTTTTCCTCTGTCTTAGGGGATTCCCATGATAAACATGCTAAGGCTCCAGAGGAAGCAGGAAGAATAACAGGCATCTCTCCCAGAACTCAAGAGGCTGAGGCAAGAGGATTGCCTCAAACTTGAGGCCAGCCTGAGCAACATAGTGAATTCAAGGGCAGTCTGAACTACACAGCAAAAAAGAATAACAGGCATCTGGCTCAGAGTTTGACACTCAGAAGGTGTTATTTCTAGGTGTTAAAGATAAGAGTAGAGATAAGTTTATCCTCAGATTCAAGCTGTGTCATGCATTCTCTGCTACCAGGAGAAATGTATCTGAGACACCTCAGGTTGGCTCTGTGACTCTGTAAGAGGCCCTGACTCCAGATGCAGACACTGCGGATGTCTGAGGAGGGGAGCAATTGTGGCTCCTAAGATATGCCATCTCCACAGTCACTGTGGCAACCACCAGTGCCCTAAGCCATTGGCCAAGGAACAAGTGTTTGTTCTTATAACTGGAGACAGTGATAGAAATGAGGTTTCTGGAGAGTCTAGACTTGGAATGAGGAACATCCAACTAGTCATCTGTGGAAAACTAACCTCCATTCACATATGCAACACTTGTGTCAGAGCTATGCTTCTGTTCCAGCCCCAAACAGGCAGAGAAACAAGGGATGAACATCAACACCTCCCACCAAAATTTCCCATAGAGACTCCTGACAGTCACACTTTTCCAGCCTCAGGAGAAATAGAATCCATGGCCCTCAACTTCTAGAGCTCTCTCTGGAAGTCTGGACTCCATCCCAGGTTCTCTGATCTCTGTCTTTTGCCTTGGTGGCCAGGGACTTGAAAGAACGACCATGTGTGAACATGGACAAGAAAGGATTAAGGGGAGCTGGGAATAAATCTGCACTCAAGGTGTGATTTTGACCACTGCATAGCCCTTGACTGTTGCCATTGTCATCAGATGTCTACAAAATACTGATAAAATGAGTACATTAGTAATGAACATCTTGAATTTGACCCAACCCACCATTCCCACATCTGAAGACTGCCTCTACCTCAACATCTACACCCCTGCCCATGCCCATGAAGGATCTAACCTGCCTGTGAGTATCAGGTCATCTTTATCGAAGAGTAGGTGAATACTCATTCTGTAAGATAAGAAGGACCAAGATCAGCCTAGGTCCTGCTGTAGTGTGAATCCTGATAAGAAGCCTCTCATTCTCATGTGGGCAGTTGGCCCTTGAACGTGGAAACACAGAGGCCTAGTTTCTTCCACAGGTCAGAGTCTGTGACCATTGGGTAAACCCAGGACTCACTCAGCTAACTCATGCACAGAAGACCTTAGTGCCCAAAGAATGCACTTTGAGGTCACCAAAGACCCCAACAAATGACTGTCTGTTGAACAAATAGGAATGGAGGACACTTAAGGTTTTGTGTGTATTTCAAGGTGACACTCCTTTTATTTCCACATCTGAGGGGTTCTAGAAATAATGGGGTAGGGTTTTGAGCCATAGAGCTCACTCCAAATGATAAGAGACATTGTCTTTCTATCCAGCCTAAGTCTCTCATCCATGGCCTAGATCATAGCAACTGCTGTGGTTCTGAATATATGGATAGAATCAAAAAGCAATACATAGTCTATAGGTAGCACAGGTGGGGTTTGGTCTAGGTGGAAGGCACAAGGTATCTGTCTTTTCTCCCTAGGTAATGGTCAGTGGTGGACTAGTTACAGGCATGGCTTCCAGATATGATGGTTCCAGGCTGTCAGCCTTTGAGGATGTTGTGGTGGTCACTATCCAGTACTGCCTGGGTATTCTGGGCTCCTCCAGGTAAGCCTAAGACTGGGCTGGAAAATAGGGACTAAGCAGAACCAGGATGGGGATATGACCCTGTCCCTGCTACTTGTCAGCACTGGAGACCACCACGCCACTGGCAATTGGGGCTACCTGGACCAAGTGATGCCCTACTCTGGGTATAGCAGAATATCACCCTCTTTGGTGGCAACCCTGACCATGTCACCATTTTTGGCCAGTCTTCAGGTGGCTTAAGCATGTCCTTAAATATTATGTCTCCTATGTCCTGAGGACTCTTCCATTGTGCCATCGTGGAGAGTGGGGTGGCCCTTATGCCAGGCTTCACCTCCAACTCACCTGTGGCCATCTTCATAGTGAGTGCCCTCAAACACCCCAGCCCAGTCTCTCTCCCTCTCTCTTCACCTTCAGAACCTCTAGCTCCTCTCTGTTCAGTGTGGACAGTTAAGTACCTTTCACGATGTTCTATGGCAAGCAAAGCTACTCCCCAAGGCACTCATCATGCACAGAACCATGTAGCAAAAGGAATGGCTCCTCTGGCTGAGATCTCTGAGTAATAAGGAGGTCAAACAATTTCACACCGACGTTAAACCACAAAGGGTATCCTGTGAAATTGGGCACAGATGCACCCAGATGGGGCTCTTGGCTCACCCTTTTTGCTGCGCGGAAGGATGAGCCACCCTGTCTGGTCCCTTTACAGGTGGTGGCCAACCTGTCTGCCTGTGGAGAAGTGGATTCAGAGGCTCTGGTGAGGTGCCTGCAGGGCAAGAGTGAAGAGAAGATTCTGGCTATAACCAAGGTTGGGCTGAACAATCTTGAGTGCAGATAATAATATAAGAGGCAAGAAAGCCTGAGTGCTTTTCAGACTCCCAGGAGAGTGTCCTCCTATCCATGCCATGACATTTGATATCCACGCACACTAATCCACGTAGTTAGTGCCTGGGCACGAGACCTAATTAGGGTGGGTAATTAGGAATGAGACAGGAAGAAGTATAAGATGCCCAGAGGACATCAGAAATTTTCTACAAACTGACCTTGCTTCCTGATATTTATTTTCCCCTCAGGCCTTCAAGATCATGGCTGCTGTAGTAGATGGAAACTTCCTGCCCCCAGGAGTTGCTGGCCTCTGCCAGTTTTCAATCTGTTCATAGCATCATTGGTGTCAACAATGATGAGCTTCGCTGGAGCCTTCTCATGGTGAGGTCCATCCTCCACCTCAGGATTGAGTAACTATGGAAAGATGGTTTCAAGGCTCCAGGCTCATCTACCCTCAACTCAAGATTATTCTTCAACTATCCAGAATGCTGGCACTAATGACACTAAGAAGGAAATGGACAGAGAAACCATGAAGGCTTCTCTGCAAAGATTCTCAGCAGGAGAGGCTGCTGGTCTTACCCCAGTGGACAGGGAACACTTAGATATTCTGGCATGCAGCCATGCCCAAGAACAAAGCCTGAACTGTGTTTGGGGGTCACCCCAGAGCTTGAGATTTCCTGCCCTCTCAGCTCCATATCCTCACCTTAGGGCAGCTTTCTCTTGCCCCAGAGCTGCATGACTTGAAACTCCCTCACCCCTCTGATCCAGATGTTGTCTGCTGAGTCTATTGACCTTGTGAAAGAGCAGTATGTGGGGGACAAAGAAGACCACCAGAGTCTTCAAGTCCAATTGTAGGAGAGTATAAGAGATGCCATCTTCATGATATCTACACTCCAAGTAGCACATTATCAGCATAAGTACATCTACTACTGAGGCCTGCCTGACCAGTAGGCAGCTCAGAGCTTTGGGGCCCAGGTGAAGGCTCTTGTGTCCATCTCCTGACCCATATCTCTATTGAATATTTAAGGAAATATTCTCCATGTTTCTCATTTCATTAAATGATAATTAGGCTCAGAGACTGACATCTACCTATTTTGCACTTGAGAAAACTGAGTTAGTAATAGTTACTTGAGCATCACATAACTAGAAAGGCCAAGGCCAAGATTTAGCCAAGGCCTTCCCTACAGCCCCTATTCTAGCCCGAAGTTCCCAATCCCATCATCCAGATTTAAACCAGCTTTGAATTTAGGCATCTTCTCAACAAGATGAAGCAAAATAGCTCCAGGTGAAGGCTACCATGTCACAGCCTGTCAATGTCCCCAGGTTCCCATGACCCTGTCTACTGTGAGTTCCAGCATCCACTCAACTTCTTCCAGAATATCAGGCCAACCCATGTGAAGGCTGACCATGGCAGTGAGGCTTTTTTTTTGTCTTTGGATTTTGCTTCTGGGGTAACAAAAGTAAGTCTGCTTGGACCACAGCTGGGTCCCTGAGGAATGACTGTCCTCACTGTCCAGATGAAGAAACTGAGACTCAGAGAGAAGACAAAAGCAGGTGTCCACTATACTAAAGTTCAAATTTGTACCAGGATTAGAACCTGAACTCTTCTACTGAAGCCTGTGCTCTTCCTCACTCCAACTATGTACACCATGGGTACCAGGGGTTGGGAGGTGTCTGAACACATATTTATTCTTCAGTGACTTCCCGGGGTCAGATGGAAGAAGGAGCCTTCTGGGTGCAGAATGAGCCCCAGGTGAATTCGGCTAGAGGCTGGAATGAGTAAGGGTAGGCTGAGAAAGGGGAGGGCCTAGATCCCCAGGAAGGTCAGGAGGGTAGGGGCCTGGTCTTCGGTACTAAATCAGGCTACAGCAAGGTGTGAAATTGGTACATGAGTGGGCAATAGGATGAGAAGAATGAGGGTCGGTCTAGGACCTGGCCCTTTATCCTCTTCTTCTCCACAGTTGACTTTACTGAGGAGGAGTTGTTGCTGAACAGGATGATGATGAAGTATTGAAACAACTTTGCTCAAAATGGGTGAGAGGATGCCCCTCTGCCTCAATCTTCCCAGAGTGTGTATGAGCCAAACAGGTGCCCCTCTTACCTGTGGTGACCTCGTTAGAATACACTAAATCCCCAACTCAAAAGTGAGTTTAGTTCTGGGACAACTGTTCATAAATTATGTTCATTCATAACCTGAAAAAGTGAGTCTTATGTAGTACACATGTGAAAAGTTCACAACTCACATATTCGTAAGTCAGGGACTTTTATATGTAGCCTTCATCACATAATAGTACCCTCCCCAAACCAAGGACAGTCAGATGGCACTGTGGCAACAGGTCACTAGGTCTCATCACCCAGTCACAGCCTGCCTCTGAGAAAGGGAGACAAAAGAAACCAAGCTGCCCTATTCCACATAGAGGGGGCATTGGTAGAAGGTCCTTTCTTTCCTACCTCAAAAAACAAACCTCCTCCACATCACCCAGAAACACTATTTTCCTCCACTACCAGCTATCTGGCCTAGTTCAAATCAGGCCTCTAAGGTCTGGGTTCTGCAGAGCTCAGCGTAGCCTCCCTTTTGCTCCCCTGGGAGGGTATATCCATAGGAACTCCAATGGTGAGGGCTGCCCCACTGGCCTGTGTTGGACCACGAAGAGCTATACCTCAGTTGGATGTCCAGCCTACTGTGGACCGTGCCCTGAAGGCCTCCAGGCTGAAGTTCTGGACAGAGATTCTGCCCCAAAAGATTCAGGAACTAAAGAGATATGAGGAGAAGCACACAGAGCTGTAGCTCCGTGTGTGGGGAGGGAAGATGGGAATGAGTGAAAGTGATCTCTTCCTGGAATGTGCCATGCTCACTGAGGAACCCGGCTTGACTCCATGGTTGTACGATCATTCATCTACTCTTCCTCCAGCCCACTAGCCTACAAAGAACCCACTGCAAATGTTTTTTGCAAATCTTGCAATAGGTCCTCTCTTATGAAACACACCACATCCCCAAGGAGCTGTGGATAAGTGAGTCTTAATGGACACCACTGGCTTAGACCCCTCATCACCTCTTCACCTACCTCTGCCCACCCTCTCTCCATTTCTCCTAGCCCCACGGTCTCCCCACTTTGCAAATTGTGCTTTGGCAAGCATTGCAACACATGGGTGTCAGAATCCCACATTTGCTTCTCAGAAAGAACCCATGTTCATGGGTCTGTAAGGAGCCAAGAGATATTTGCTCATCAGAAACCCCAGTGTCTTAGTCTGTTTGGGATGCTGAAAACCCTATAGTGTCTTAGTCTGTTTGGAAGCTGAAAAATCCAAAATGTAGCCAGGAAATCTGAGGTCTTGTGAGAGTTTGACTGAGCTCTTCTATGACCCCTTGTTACTATTTCATTATATGAAGGAAGGGATGATCAAGCTCCCATTGGCCTCCTTTATATGGGTACCAATCCCCTTCTCCTTCCAAAAGCTTCTCTCCTTAACAGGGTCACACTGGAGACTTGGTTTCTATATGTGACATGGAGACTGTAAACCTTCACACCACCATTCTTAATGTTCCCAGGTCTTAGTCAGTGAGGCTACAACTAATAAAAGCCTTTGTTCCTTGAAGATTAAATGTCACTTTTCATTCACATACCATGATCCACCCACTCATTTCTTTGTGTCCCAGGAAGGTAAATGATCCCATTTTGTAAGAATCAAGAGTGAGTTTGGGCCCTGGTCCCTGGAATCTGGGCCAACAGGAATATGTCTAGGAGGCCAGTTTCACAGTCTCTTCAGTGGTGGGTCTCCTGAAGTTCTCTCATTTTCTTGTGGCCTTCAAATGCTTTGAGGCCTATGATTGCACAATCAGGGCACATTTGTGAAGGGTTTTGTCTCTGGGGAGTGTCCTAGAAGTGAGACTTGGAAGTAAAGAAGATCCAGGCATGTCGAGCAGAAGAAATTCCTGTGCCCTAGCTCCTCAAGGATTTTTTCTTCCAAGGAGGTGTCCTCCAGCTAGAATTCCCTTCATAACCTCCTGGTCTCCTGCCCATCCCCTATTCACCATGGGCATCCAGGTGATTCATTTTCCTTTTCATCTCACTGTTGCCTCTAAACATTTTTTGGCCTCTCTCATGTATTTTATCATATTGTGCAAAGGTGTCAACGTGCACTCAACCTACTTCCTTGTTTTCTGTCATTCAGAGATGGTATCATTCATCCCATTAACCCTGAGACTTCTCCCATTCCCGTAACTCTGACCAGCTTGTTCTTCTGGGGCACCAGTTCTTCCAGAGAGAGCATCCCCCTTCTTTCCTCCATGGCATTTATCTTAACTAGGGGAGACTCTAGACCCTCGGGTTAAATGATGAATATTCTCCCATTGCCCACCGTGGACACCAGGCAGCAGACGAGGATAATATTAAACCTGGGCTAAGGGACTTTGCACTGGGCAGAGGTCAGTTTTTTGTTGTTTTGGTTTGCTTGGTTTGGTTTTGGTTTTTTTAGGCACACTGAGCACACTTCCACTGAGAACAAATTTAACAGAAATATTAAACTATAACAGGCACCAGTTAAGGATTAACAGGAAATAATTTTGAAAATTTCAAATAAAGGCAACTTTCAGTATAACTGTACATAAAACATTCATACACAGCTCATTGGAGCCCCTATTTGACATAAACTTTTGAGTTTATTATTGGGACCACAGAGTAAGGCCAATTTTGTCTTTAAAGTTGTTGTAATCTTTGCACATACTTTGCTTTTTTATTAAATGTAATCCCAGGTGAACCTTCACTCTTGAGTAGCACAAGGACAAGATTGTACTCTAACGCCAGCATGAATCTGCGTTCCATTGTGTTTGAAATGGGAGCCAAGTACTATGAGCCTGCTCTGAAGCTAACCTTGCCAGGATGAGTCTTCCACAGAAATCATTTTAATTTTTTTTCAGTATTTAGTAATGAAATGCACTAATGATACTCTATTTGTAGTTTAATAAATTTAATGATGTTTTCTATTTGTGCATGGATGCTAGCCACTTAGTAAAATTTTGGCTACTTTTCAAATATATAATGTTAAGCCTAACTTAAGACAAGTTGGTAAACTGTATCTTTTACTTTTTTTAACTACTACTAATTAATTTAGTAAAATAGTTGCCTTAAGCATTTACAAACGGTGACTTCAACCTCCCCTCCTGTCTCAATATTGATGGAAGTAATCCTTTTAACAACTCAGGATGGTGCAAGTCAATGAGTTGCCTATGAGTTGTCATCTGGAGATATAAAGAATTAAAAAAATGAGACCCCCAAAATTCAAAGATCCAATCCAAAAATGGGCATCTGAGATGAATACATAATTCTCAGGTGAAGAAATACAAATGGCAAATAAATGCATGAAAAAATGTTCATCATCATTACTCATTAGGGAAATGCAAATTAAAACCACACTGAGATTCCATCTCATTCCAGAAAGAATGGCCAGGATCAAGAAAACTACCAACAACAAATGCTGGAGAGGTTGTTAGGAAAAAGGAACTATCCTGCATTGTTGGTGCGAGTGTAGACAGGTGCAACCATTATGGATGTCAGTCTGGAGGTTTCTCAAAAAGCTGGGATTGGAAGTCCCATTTGTTCCAGCTATTCCACTTCTAGGCATATTCCCAGAAGAACTGAAAACATCATACCACAGTGATATAGGTACACCCATGTTTATAGCAGCACAATTTGTAATAGCCAGATCTTGAAAACATCCTAAGTGTCCATCAACTGAGGAATGGATAAAAAGTTGTGGTATTTTTATACAATGGAGTACTACTCAGCTATAAAGAATGATCACACTGAGATATTTATAAATAAATGGATGCAGTTTGAGAACATATTCATAAGCGAAATAAATCAAACTCACATATATAAATACCAAATAGTTTTCCTAGTGTAAGAAATGGTAAGAATACATAAAAGTGTGTGGTAATCATGATTCCCCATTATATTGCTTTGAAGCCTTATAATGTTTTCATCCATTAATTGGAATGGTTTTATTCTGGGTTGTTTGATTTTATTGTTTATGATGGTATAAATAGCTATTTTGAAGAAAACAGACATTATAATAGCTAGTGATGATTTAATATCATCCTGTTTTGAAGTCCCACCAAGTTTTTGTTCTTCTGTCTCCATCGGTTTATCATGTTGTATCTTATTGGATTTTATTATATGTGATAGTATAAACAAATTTTTATGGACAAGGAGATAATATAGTAACCATTGTTCATTTTCTGTTAGTTGGTTCTGAATACCCTGTAATACTCTCACTCTCTTGAATGGTTTTACACTGTCTTGTTATGTTTGATACTATAGTATATGAAGGTACACTCAAATATTTCAAGGAAAGAAACACTATAGTAGCTACTGTTATGTCGGGTTGTCTTGTGGTGAAACACTATGTTGCTTAAATTGTTCTGTTCTGACCTGTGTTGCTTTGCTTCTTTTATCTTAATCTTATTTAGCTCAGCAGCATAAGTGCTCACCTGCCAAGCACAAGGTCATGAGTTCAATCCCCAGTACCCAAAAAAAAAAAAAAAAACCCAAGAATCTTCACCACAAGGTGTTTTCCGCGTAGTGATTCTCAAAGTCTTAGTAGGTATGTGAACAGGCCCTTTCACTTTAAGATTCTTTTCTTTGTACCTGTGACCAAGTCAGAACACACCTTCTCCAGGGATTTTACTTAGGGCTGCTGAGGTAATTCTAATTAGGCAAATAGCTGTCTTTCTGATATCTTTTAAAAGTCATGGCTGTGGAGTGGCCTCCTGAACGACTGGTTCCTCTGCAAAAGTAAACAGCAGTGAGTCAGGAAAAAGATGAATGAAACACAAATCCCTGCACCACAGCCACAGCTCCCTCAGAAACACAATGTTTGCTTTAAAAAGAAAGCTAGGCTGGTGGTTCTTGCCTCTGACTGCAGGATTCTAGGAAGCTGAAGTAAGATCACAAATTCAGGCTCAGACTGGGTGTTTTAGTAGTTTAGCAAGAACTTGTCTCAAAATAGAAAATTTGGAAAAGAAGTTATGGTGAAATTCAGTGTGAAGGCCCGAGGTTCAATACAGTACCACCAAAAACAAATAAACAAAACACAAGTGAGTGTGTTTGGTGCATTCTTTCCTGAGGGGGAAAAGAAAGAAGGTGATGAAATTAGGAAGTGCAGGGGCTGGGCATTTAGCTCAGTGGCATAAGCACCTGCCTTCGATCCCAGGTACCGGTAAAAAAAAAAAAAAAAAAAAAATTAGGAAGTGCATTGGGAAAAGGATGAAGAGGATCAGGGCAGTGGGGAGGCGACCCTGCCTTATCCATGGTCCTTGGCTTCCAGTGACCTCTCCCTGCTGCATGCAGCTGTCTGGCGGACATGCTTTGCCCAGCCCACAGTGCCCCGCCTACTTCCTACTGGGTCCAAACTCCTACAGGGATGAGGCCCTGCTCCACAACTGCCTGTCAGTAGAAAAACAGACTTGCAAGCCAACCATGCGACCGGACAGATTTCACGTGTGCCTGAACACAGTTGTCTGTGGGCTCCTTCTCCTTGTCCTCGTTCAAGGTAAGGTACCTCCAGGAGACAAAGGGACTAGGGTTACATCTGGAATACTGCCTGGAAGCAGGACCTGAAACTGAGGGAGGGAAGCACTGAGCAGGAAGGAGCTGGTAGACAGGACAGATGACAGTGTAGGAAATGTAAGCCCACTCACCATCCTGAGCCAGGCACTGTGCTGGGCTCCTGAAGTCCCAGGGGTCAGAGCTGCCAGACCCTCAGCACCCCGGTCATACCTCAGCACACAACTGAATAAGAACTGTGAGATTTGTGGACCAATGGGCAAGTCAACAGCCTGGGCAGGTTGGGAAGCATATGGAAGCTTTGCCTCCTGTGTTTGTGACTGGGGTTAGAACTTCCTACTGCTATTAACAATAATACCTCCACATTGTCCTTTGTTTGTGAGTGTGTCGTCCTCTTGACTACAGGGCACCCTTCCACTGCCCAAAGGGAAACCAGACAAAGTTATTGGTCTGGGAGAGAGAGAAGCTCACAGTATCACATCCTAAAACTGAACAGAGAAGTCACCAGGTTCCCTTCACCTTGTGTACCTTTTTTGGGAGAAAGACATGTTTGGCTTCCAGGGCAAAGGTGCCACACTTTGTGCCAGTTAGGCAGTCCCCAGGTCCTTATCAGAAATTTGGGCCAGGTAAGCACCAAACCTGAACATGCACTGACTGATAAGATTCCTAGTATGCTATCGTGGTGGCTTTTTCTCAATCTAATCTCAAAAAGAGTCTGCGTTCACCTCACCCTCATAGCCCAACCCTGAGGGACTTTGCCCTTTACTTGCCATTCCCTCCAGCTCTTGGAGGGGACCAGGAGTTTCTAGATTAAAAAAAAAAAAAAACTCTGGCAGACCTTGTTGATGCCTATCTTTAAAAATAGTATTTTACCTAACTGTGGTTGCTTGTGTTTTTAATCCTAGTACTCAGGAGGCTTGGACAGAAGGATCTTGAGTTTGGGGCCAGCCTGGACAATTTAGTGAGACTCTATCTGAAAAAGCCAGAGAAACAGAGAAGACAGGAAGGCAAGAAAAGAGAAGGGAAGTTAGCTTGGACACATATTCAGCTAGAACACAATTATTTCTTGATATCCATGGGATTTTAGAACCAGGAGTCACCAACCTATATCCAAATCTGTATATGCTCTCATCCCTTATATAAAATGCCCTAACATTTGCACATAACCTAAGTATATATACTTGGAAAAAACACTAGATTACTTATAGTGGCTGATTCTATGTAAATAACTTTTACATTATATTATTTAGGAGATGATGACATGAAAAATCTGCATGTGGTCAATACAGAATCAAGTTTTTCTCTGAATATTTTCAATCTGCTGGATAGATTGAATATGGTAATACAGGACTCACTGACATGGAAGAAAACTAATTCATGAGCCATAAGCATGGTGAGAATAGAATGACAAGGTAGGAAGAGTGTAAAGAAGTGTTTTCAAATCAGGTTCACTTGACAAGGTCGATTGAGGATGGCAAGGAGGTATCAATATCCACAGTGTGGGAGGCAGCTGACGGGGCAGACCCAACCCCAATGTGCATCTCTCTGCCCACAGCCCAGGACTCAGCCAGCCCTATTCGGACCACGCTCACTGGGCAGGTGCGGGGTAGCCTTGTCCATGTGAAGGGCACTGACACGGGAGTCCACACCTTCCTGGGAATTCCCTTTGCAAAGCCACCTGTAGGACCACTGCGGTTTGCACCTCCTGAGGCCCCTGAGCCCTGGACCGGTGTGAGAGATGGAACCTCCTACCCTGCCATGTAAGCTCTTTGGGGAACTGGGGAAATTCAGGCCCTAGGGAGGAGTCAGGTGCACTGAGCTTAGGCCACGCTGAAATGGTTCTGCCGTCTAAATCCTATAGCCAGTTTTCTTCTGCTTTAGGAGTATTCCCACAATGAGAGTATTGAGAATCAAGAAGCATGAAATATGACAGGCACCTGGCTAAGGGCTTGTCACCCAGAGGACATTAGCTCCAGATGCTAAAGAGAGGAGCAGGACACATTTATCCCCAGATTCAGGTTATGCCATGCATTCTCTGCAATCAGAGGAAGTGTTTCTGGGAGAGAGTCAGGTTGGCTCCATAAACTTGTAAGATACCCAGAATCCAGCAGCAGATCCTACAGATGCCACAGGAGGGAACCTGTGATGGCTACTTTGACACCCAAGGAGGCTAAGGGGCTGTGATAGAGATGAGGCCTCTGAAGATTCTAGACTCAGCATGAATGTACAGCTCCCTATTATGAAACTAACCTCCATTATTCATGCCTGCACCATCTGTGTGGAAGTTCGGCCTGTGTGCCACATCTAAATGGGCTAGGGGACAAATGATAACTGCCAACACCTGTAGGTATTGTTTCCCATAGAGACTCCTGAGAGTAACAATTTTCCACCTTCAGAAGTGGGATTCAAGGTCCTCAGCAACTTTAAGACCTCCCAGGAAGTCTGGGATCCCTTCCCTGCAGCCTGTGTCTCGGTGACCAGAGACTTAAGAGAAGGGTCATATGTGGGCAGAGAATAAGGGAAAGTTGGGGCCGAGAGTGGCTGGAAGCAAATCTGGATTCAGGGTCTGGTTTTGATCATTGAACTGACCCATGGAGTTACTGTTGTCATTGTTACCAGGTGTCTACAAAATCCTGAGAGAATGAATTTGTTGGTAGTGGAAATCTTGAATCTGACCAAGCCTCCCATTCCCATGTCTGAGGACTGCCTGTACCTCAATATCTACACACCTGCTCATGCCCGTGAGGGCTCTAACCTACCTGTGAGTAACAGGATGTGGGTCAGTCAGGAGTAGGGTGGCATTTATTCTACAAGATTGTTAAAAGGATCAAGATCCACCTCATTTATGATGCAGTATAGACCTAAGGAGAAGCCTCTCACTATCAGGTTCCTGAAGACTTTTTCACCCAAATCAGGTAGCTGGGCATGGAAACACAGAGGCCTAGCTGTTCCAAGGTCAGAGACTATAATGGGCCCAAGATTCACTCAACTAAACTGTGTCTAAAAAATACATTTTATGACTAAGAGCTACGCTTTGTGGCCACCAAAGACCCCAACCATTAATTATCTGCTGGGTGAATAAAAATGGAGGGCACTTGATTACTGTACATGTGAGATTCCAGGGAACATCCCTTTTCTTTCCACTCCCCCTCGAGGGACTCTAGGAGTAATACAGTGAGGCTATGAAATATGCAACTGATTCCAAATGTTGACAGGCTTTAACTTCCTGATCCAACCTCAGTTCTTCACTCATAGCCCAGATCATGGCATCTGTTGGGGTTCTTCAGACTAGGTTGGTAGCCAAATAAGTAAAACCAGTAGAGAGTCCAGGAGTCACTCTAACAGAGTTTGGACTGGCTGTGACCCACATGACATGTGTCTTGATTTCCCCAGGTAATGGTATGGATCCATGGTGGTGCACTAGTTATAGGCATGGCTTCCCAATATGATGGATCCATTCTGGCAGCCTTTGAGGACATAGTAGTGGTGACTATCCAGTATCGCCTGAGTGTCCTGGGCTTCTTTAGGTAAGCCTGGGCCTGGGATGGGAAATAAGGCTGAACAGAGCCAGAACAGGCTTGTGATCCCCATCTTTGCACTTCTCAGCACTGGAGACCAGCACGCCACTGGTAATTGGGGCTACCTGGACCAAGTGGCCGCCTTACACTGGGTGCAACAGAATATCTTTCACTTTGGAGGCAACCCTGACCGTGTCACCATTTTTGGCCAGTCTGCAGGTGGCACAAGTGTGTCTTTACATGTTTTGTCCCCCATGTCCCAAAGACTCTTCCATGGGGCCATCATGGAGAGTGGAGTGGCTATAGTGCCTAGCCTCACCTCCAGCTCATCTGAGGCCGTCTCCAAAGTGAGTTCCTCAACCACCCTAGCCCAGACTTCTTCCCTCTCCCTTCATTTTCTGGTGCTCTGGTGCTCTGTCTGCTCAGTGGGGACAACAAGAACACTTGAGGTACCTTGGGACCTGACTGTGGCCTTCCTGGGAAATACTGAAGGACTCAAGGGTCAGAGTCTATGTAGCTCTGCATAACAGAAGCTGAGGATATTCTATGGACAGCAAAGCTGTTTTCTAGTACAAATGGTGGGCAGAATCATGTAGCAGGAAGAAAAAATTGGCTGCCTGAAACTTCTGAGCATCAGGAAACTCAAACAATTTCACACCTGCACAGAGTACCTGTGATATTAGGGGATCTTAATGGGGCCTTAGGCATACACCTCTCCCTATCTGGAAGGATGAACCTGTCCCTGTATGGTCCTTTTACAGAAGGTGGCCGACCTATCTGGCTGTGGGCAAGTAGACTCAGAGGCCCTGGTGAGGTGCCTGCGAGGCAAGAGTGAAGAGGAAATGCTGACTATTATCAAGGTCAGGCTGGATGGTCTTGGGAGGGATGCAAGGGGGTGATAGTATATGGTGCAGGAAGACCTGAGTGCCCTTCAAATTCCCAGAGACCTTCTGTGAACTTCTACACCATGATGTCTGGTAGTCCTGGATATTAACTGGCACAGTAGGTCACCTACCCAGGCATTAGGCCTTGTAAAGTAGGCATTTGGGGAGGAGCCAGGAAGGGATATGACATACCCAGAGGACTTCAGAAATTTCCTACAACTTGATCTTTATTCCTGACTTTCATTTTCCCTCAGGAATTCAAGATCATTGCTGGTGTAGTAGATGGAAAGTTCCTGCCTAGACACCCTCAGGAACTGCTGGCCTCTGCTGATTTTCAACCTGTCCCCAGCATCATTGGTGTCAACAATGATGAGTTTGGCTGGATCCTCCCCAAGGTGAGGTCCATCCCCAGATCCCTCTGTCTAAGCATCTCCAAGGAGACATTAGGTGCTTATAGCTTCAAGCTCATATACCCCAAACATGGGACTCTTCTCCCTACTACCCAGGGCATGATCATTGCTAACATCAAAGAGAAAATGGACAGAGAGACTATGAAGGCTGTTCTGCGGCACATAGCAACACAATCGGTGAGGTTCCTGGTGTCCTGCCACAATGAACTGGGTACCCCTAATTTCCTGCCATGCAGCCAATTCCATGAATAAAGGGTAATATATATGTATGTTTATAGGTGAGATCAATGCAGAACTTGATCTTTTGCTGCATTCCCAGTCCCATTCCAGGCCCTACCTCCCCATCCTGAGTCTTTGGTCTCCCTGGCCCAGAGCTAAATGGCCTGACTCTCCCTAATCCCCATGGTCTAGATATTGCCTGATGAGTCTGGAGACCTGTTGATGGAAGAGTATGTGGGAAACAATGAGGACCCCCAGACCCTCCAAGCTCAGTTCCATGAGATGATGGGAGATGCCATCTTTGTGATTCCTGCACTCCAAGTAGCACATTTTCAGCGTGAGTCCATCTGTAACTGGGACCTGATCGCCTAGGGGCCATCTCAGAACTCTGAGTCCAAAATGAGATCTCTCATGTCCATTTACTGACCCACATCTTTATCAAGTTGTTGAGATAAGACACTTGTTGTCCCTCTTTTGGATACTTCTTGATTGATCAAACAAACTGACATCTACTAATTTTACAGTTGAGGAAGCCGAGTTAGTAACATTCAGTTTTTTACTAGTACCTACAAAACTAGGAATGCCAAGGCTATGGTTTAACTGAGATCTTTCCCGAAGCCCCTGTTCCAGTCTAGGGTCCCTACCTCATGGTCCATAATCCAATTAGCACAAAGCAAAGTGTCTTGTCACCAAGGAGAGGCAGAACGGCTCCAGGTAAGGAACTACAATGTCACAGCCTGTCCACATTCCCAGGTTCCCGTGGCACAGTCTACTTCTACGAGTTCCAGCATCGGCCTAACTTCCTCAAATACTCCAAGCCACCCTATGTGAAGGCTGACCATTGTGATGAAGTGTTCCTTCTCTTTGGATCCTTGTTCTGGAATAACAAAAGTGAGTCTTTCCTGATCTTCAAGAGATGGAATGAGGCCACAGCTGGGTCCCTGAAGAGTAACGGCTCTCACTTTTCAGATACTAAGAGAGAGAAAAAGGGATTAGGTGTCCACCAAACTACAATTCAAAGTCTGTACCAGGATTAAAATCTAAGCCTTTTCCATTCCGGTCTGTGTCGTCTTCACCCATCCCCAGCATATTTTCAGGAACGGGGGATCTTGAAGGAAGAAGGGACCTTCTAGGTATCCCACTCAGTGGGAATTCAGGTCGATGAGAACATGGGTATTTGTCTTCCTTTCTGCAGTTGATCTTACTGAGGAGGAAGAGCTGCTGAGTAGAAGAATGATGAAATATTGGGCGAACTTTGCTCGAAATGGGTGAGAGGATGGTCCCCTGCCTCAACCTTCCCTGGGTGTGTGAACAGGATGTCTCGTGTGTTGTGGCTTTATTATTTGTGCCTTTAGTTACATAGTAAAAAGCCTCCCCACTCCAAGACTGACATGGATATAGACAAAGAATGGCCTGCTCTGAAAGGGAGGGATAAAACAGGGCCATTACCCTGCTGCAAATAAAGGGGACCCTAGAAGGAAGACCTTGCATTCATATATCCAGAAACTCCCTGCTCACCCAGGTCTCTTGGCCAATGTGGCTACCTGATCTGACCCAAATCAGACCTCTGAGGTCTGGGCTCTGCAGGGCTTATAGTGACCTCTCCCCCCATGTTGGGAGGGTATGTCTGCAGGAACCCCAATGGCCAGAGCCTGCCCCAATGGCCTGCACTGGATCACAAGGAGCTGTACCTGCAACTGAACCTCCAGCCTGCTGTGGGCCATGCCCTGAAGGCCTCCAGGTTTAAGTTCTGGACAGAGACCCTGCACCAGAAGATCCAGGAGCGAAAGAGAGCTGAGGAGAAGCACACAGAGCTGTAGCGCCCCAAGTGGGGAGAGAGGATGGTCTTCAATGAAGGTGGGGTCTGCCTGTGGCAAACACACCTACTGAGGAGCCTAGATTGACTACATTCACACAGCCATTCATCCACTCTTTGTCCATCCACTCAGTCAACACTTAAGAAGAACCCATTGCATAATGCTCATTTCCAAGCCTGCAGTGTGTCTCCTCTTGTCAGACACACTCAGTACATTCAAAGGAAGCTGTGGGTGGCTAAGTCCCAATAGATGCCACCTTCCTCCATACTCCTGGGCCCCTCCTCCCTCCTGCAGCTCTCCTTATCTCTACTCTGTCTTTCTTCCCCTCCCAGGTCCACATCTTCCCTACTTTGAGAAAGGTGTTCTGGGAGCTGCTTTCACCCAAAGTTTAGAATCCTACATCACCTCTCAGTAAGGCCCTGTATTCTCAGTTCTATAAATTGCTAGTAGGAAATATGAACACCAGAAGCCCCAGTGTCTTAGTGCATTCAGGATACTATTTTTTTAAAAAATCATAATCTGTTTGGCAGAAGTTAATTGCTCTCAGTTTTGCAAGTTGCAAAGTCCAGAAAACATAACAATGGATTTGGTATCTGGTAAGGGTCTGTTTTCTGGATCTTCTAGAGTAACTTGTCACAATTTCCCCATATGACTGAAGGAACAATCAGACTCTCTCAGGCCTCTTTTATATAGACACCAATCCCATCTCTCTCCCAAAAACTTCTCTCCTTAATACTATCACACTGGAAACTGGCATGAATATGTGAAAATCGGGGATGTAAACCTTCAGACCACCACACATAAATGCTCCCAAATCTTAGCCACTGGGGCTATAACTAATAAAAATGTGGAAATCTCTGCAACCATCTCTTGCCTTTGTAGATTAAATGTAGTTTTTTGTTAACATGAAACAACCCACTTACTCATCTATTTGTGTCCCAAATAGGTGATTGGTCCCATTTTGTAAGAACAGGACTCAGCAGGATCCCAACTCTGCACCGTCAAGAGTGTGTCCAGGAGGCCAGTTTCCTAAATACACTCTGTATATCTTGTCCTACAAGAACTCTAAGGCCTGCAAGTAGACAATCACAGCACATCTGTGAAGGGTTTTGGTTCTGGGGTTATTTTAGAAGTGGGACTGAAGAGTCAAGGAGTTCCAGACATGTCTCACAGAAGAGATTCCTCTCTCTCTCCCTGAAGGCTTTTCCTCTGGGAAGGTATCCTCCTGCTTTTCAGAAATCCCCTTGAACTTTCTGAGACCCTGAACATTCCCTGCTCACCATGGGTGTCCATGGGATTCAGTTTTCTTCTTACTTAATTGTTGTCCCTAAACATTTCTTGTCCCCTCCAATCAAAACCCTCTCAAGTATTTTGTCTCATTTTGTAAACATGCCAAAGTGTGCTCGACCTGCCTCTCTGTTCCTCCAATGCATTTTCCCTGTGTCATTAAGAAGCTATTTCACTTATCCCACTGACCCTGGCATCTACTCCATTCTCTTTCCTGTGACCAGCTTATCTTCTTGTGGCACCAGTTTTTCCAGGGAGAGCATCCCTCTTCTTTCCTGCACAGCATTTAAACTTACTGACAAAGACTTTTAAGTCTAAAACGGGAGCCAGAGGTCTGAGCATCTGTTTGAGGGTGACCATATGCAACATAGCAAGTAGGGGGGATTTCCTTTTACCATCTCTTTGAAGGAAAATATTGTTATCACTGTTTTGCTTTGTTCTGATTAATTGTATTGCTCTATTCAATATTCTGTTTTGAAAGGTTTTATGATGTTCTGTATTTGGTTTGATTTAGCTATACCTGATTGAAAGAACAAGAATTGTGAAGATAACAAGATATACTATGGCACCTATTACTGTTATCCCGGTAACCTGTTGTGAAGTTCTCTACCAATTTCACTGCACTGTCTCAATTGGCTTCATTCTGTCTTGTCCTGTTGTATTTCACTACCTTCAAAATAATAAAACTTTTTTTAAAAAGACTTTCAAGTCTAGACCTTTGGGTTGAGGAAGACTTTCCAACCTAGGAACCAGAGCGCTGATGCACCTTTTAGGCGTATTAACCCACATGCTGGTAATGCTCCACTGTGAAGGGAAAACCTTACAGAGCCCCTGATGCAGGCAGACCCCTGTATGGTTTTCAAGCTGCAGCTACCCAGGACACTCCCCCAAGATGGACTCCTAGGTATTTTAGACTTTTAGTAGTCATCTTATTTTTTTAAAGTTATATTGTGGAGTACTTTGCATACAATTAAATTCACCCATAGTTTGGCAAATTTTCACTCATAGTTTGGCAAATTTGAGTAAATGTATGAGACATCTAACACTGACACATCAAGTATAAGGATGTTTCTTTTCCCCCAAAAACTCCCATGCTCTTTTGCAAAGTCAGTCATTGCCTTGAATCCTTCTCCATGTTAACCACCTAATTGCTTTCTTCGCTATAATTTGCCTTTGCTTAAATATCATATAGAAGAAATAATTGTGACTGACTTCATTTGGCTTAATGTTTCTCAGTGTCAAGCTGTTATTTGTTTCCTTTTATTGTAGAGCAGCATTCCATGTATGAATATATCAATCATATTTTTCCCTCAGTATTTTTGCCCGTAAGTCCAAGTGTTGGTGAGAATATGGGTCTTCAATCTGATTCTATGTGAAAGTGTGTGGTGAGATCTCATTGTAGATGTTTCTCTGGACTTTTTACCTCTGCTTCCATCTTTCTCTTCTCTGTTTCTCTATTTCTCTGTCTATATCTCTTTGTCATTCTCTCTCTTTCTCTCTCTCTCCCTCTCTCTCTCCCTCCCTCCATCTATATGACTATGTGTACATATATACATGTGTGTATAAATTAAATTTATGTATATAACCACTTATATCCCACGCCTCCACAGATATGCTGCTGAGGCTCTTATTTCCCACATTCTACACTTTACTGTTACCTTGGCCAACAAAAATTCCAGTGATGGTGCAGTACTCGCAGAGCACATAAGGCCATTCATTCACCCCAGCAGTGGTGGGCAGCAGCCCTGGATTAGGAAGGAGCATTGTGTTGTCCAGTTAACATAAAGAGCTTGGAACATGAGCCTGAGCTGGGAGCAGCTGGGGATCTCTCAGCACCAACAACCTAGAAATTGACAGGGTCACAAAGATTAGAGGAAGACAAAGCATCTGCCCAGGCAGGGACTGGGACCGTGAAGTGAGCCACAGTGCCTTGGGTGACAGACACTGAGTCAGCAACAGGCCTTGCTCATTGGATGAAGGTGAAGGAGGGCACGGGTGTCGGCACTGCAGCCACTCAGACACAGATAAATGCTCATTGCTGCTTCTCAGGCACTGAGAAGGGAACTGGACAGCACTGAGCTGTGAGACTCTGCAGGGCACAGAGAGGCCAAGGCCATTTTCAGAGAGTAGTCAGGCTGGACAGGTACCTCTAGACCCAGGCTATTTCCCTCCACCCCCGCAGGGCTCAGGATACCTCAGACTCCCTCTTGACCACTCTCCCTTCCCTGAGAACTGAAAGCCTGGGAATTGGCTGTCAGTTGCCCAGCACCTGGCCAGCATACCTTCAATTCATGCTTCTCCAGTTAATAATTGACTATGAACTGGATCTTAGCCATGGGCTAAAGGGGCAACCTACAGAAAGGCCACAGTCACATGTGTACTTCAAAAGAAGGACAAAAAAGTATTTTTAATTATAAACAACAAACCAAGACCAAGGCTGAATGGGGAGAAACATACACAGCACCTCACATAGGAACTACAATAGATTAATAAACTCTTAAGGGGGTCCCAGTGATGTGTATGTCCTGAAAAAGAGGAACCTTCAGGATGAAAAAAACAGTCACCCCTTCCTGCCTTTGTTCAAGATATTCTCTCCACTCTCCTCAAAGATCATTCTCACTTCCCATCTGTGGCAGTCTCGTCCTATGCCTCTTCAGAGAAGCACTGCTGGCTTTTCCAGTTATAGCTTTCTTTTCCCTCCTCTCTAACCCAATGTCTTGGGGTCTGTGTCTGCAAGAACGATGGCTATAATAACTCTAGGTTTAAGGGAAGGTTCTTGGTATCCTAGTGGGGCTGTAGTAGGCACACAGATCTTCAGAAGATATAAATGGCAGGAAAATGGGGGACATGGCTGTGGCCACAACTTCTGGCCCATAAGGCCTTTGACCCTTTAGTTCCATTCTCCTGCCAGACTCACCTTTCCCAGTCACACCAGGCCTCGATCTTAGGTTGGAGCAAAGGCAACTTTTAAGAGAAATTGGCAGAAGAGAAAATGGAGACAGCAATTGAAGAGGATGTTTGTGATGCTAAAAACAAAAGCAGAAAAATGCGGGAACAGCTAGAGGAAAAAGTGGATCAAGGGCAGTTATAGGGTATCCCATCTATATGTTTATATGAAGGTATGTATAGATGTGTGTGTGTGTGTGTGTTGATTGTTTTTGAGATAATTTCACTACATGGTTCAGACTGTACTTGAACTTACTATGTATATGTATATGTGTATATATACACTCATTATGTATCCATACTGTGTGTGTGTGTGTGTGTGTGTGTGTGTATATATATATATATATATATATAGAGAGAGAGAGAGAGAGAGAGACTATACATATATTTCCCCCAAGAGTTGTTTTGCTCCACTCAGATGGAAATCATAAATCTGCAAAGCACAACTCTGCTAGTGGCTCTGATATCACTGGATGCACCTGATAATGCTAGATGAGACTGACAGGTACTGGTCTCTGTGGTTGATCTTCAGTAGCTGCTGGTCTGTAATCTCTGGATCTTTCTTTGAAATAACTCATCTGTCCACACTACTCTGGATGAGAATCCTGAGTAGATTTATAAGTCCTTCAGAGCCCAGATTCCAAAGAAATAAATCAGAAGCAGATTTACAGGACCAAATGGAGTCTTTATTTTAACAGGACCTGTGGGGCAGCACAGGAGAGTAGTATACCAGAGGGAGCCTGGAAAACTAACTAGAGAGATGTGAGAAAAATACTGCTTATACAGAAGCTGTAGGCCTGTGATTGGTACAAGTACAATTCTGTGATTGGTTCAAATTCAGGCCTCCTGATCAGTCCAGATCCAGGTCTGTGATTGGTTCAAGTGGGATGGGGCTCCAGGACAGCAGCTGTCCAGGGTGATTCAGTGAGATTCCAGGGTAACATCAGCTATTTGATTCACAGCTATCAATCTCAGGAAAAATGACCGAGCTAAAACCAGGAAATCTGGAGAGCTAGTTCTGCTTATTGTAGCTTACTGAGGTTTGGGGAGTTTGAGGGTTATTACAATAGACCCAGGTCCCTCCGTCTTGAGCTTAGCCATGTTAAGGTGGCTCTCCTCCCCTCCCTTCTTCAAAGAGGCTGCAGTGGTAACAGAAATGGTAGGAGTAAGAGAAGGCACCAAGCTGATAACTGAGCTGCACTGCTGTCCAAAGGGCCAGGAGGAGAGTGACTTCTAAATTACCTGGGAGGACAATGAGGCAAATTGCCCATATTCATGGAGAGAAGATGAGAAAGAGCTAGGGGAATTGGAAGTAGAGCATGACAGCCATTGGGCAAACCATGCCCCTCTCTGGCCAGCACAAGAAAAGGAAGAGTCAGGCTTTTCTTTGTGCCATCTTACTATGACCTGCTCCACAGCTATTTGCAGTCACAGTCCAGCAGCCTAGGAAGCCCTCGTGCCCTCATGACTCTAAAGATGTGTGCACATAGTATGAATTCTGAGGATGTTCAGAATGCAAGTTATAATGTCTTGCCCACTTCCTTCACGATTTCAAAGGAAAATCTTTGAGGCCAGGTAGAAGTCTGATAAAGGTCCAAGTCCCTGTAGAGGGTCCCTAGTATGGCAATGCCTAATGGGACTGTGGGGTGGAACCAAAGTGGGTCTCCCAGAAAGGCAGAGAAAACAGTAGTGTGTCATAGCAGCCTTGAAAAGCAGCAGGCATCAGCCTCTTGTAATCCACAAATGAGCCCCCAAACTTGAGTTCAAAAAATGAGGCAAAAACATATTTTTAAAAAGCAGTGCTGATTTATTTTATCCTGGGCCCAGAAACACAGTGCAGTTGAAGTTGTAAAAGCTGTGTCTTGCTCCTCCATACTTGCAGCCTTTATGTGCATATCACAGTTTACAAAATAAGGGGTTATGGGCGTGGATCAGGAAATCTGCTAATGAGGAAGACCTGTGTTTTCCTTAGCAGAGAACAGAGAAGTCTGGCAGCAATCAAGAATCCCTTGTCAGCTTATTTTAGCACCACATCTGTTATTTGTAGAGGGCAACAATGGTTAACATATCAATTAGGTTAGGTTCCCAGATATTCCACAATTCTTTACAGAGGAGAGCATTGATTAACATATCAATTAGGTCACCCAGAGGGGGAAAAGAACAGAACAGTACAGCCATGTTACAGGTATTTTGGTATAATACAAACATAACGAAGCTTTTTTTGCTAGGGTACAGCATTCCCCACTGATTTTAGTCAGTGATCCAAATCATTGGCTCATGGGGTTTTCAGATATAGGTATCTGTTTATAACCTTGTGTCTTTAAAATCATAAGCTTTAAGATCTTTGACTTAGTTATCAACTTGTTTACAATGCATGGACCAATAGGAGGATTAACAAAGGTCTTGCAGCTGTCATTATTAAAACTATTAACCAAAAGGAGAAAGAAAACCAACACTTAAATTAACTCCATTCTGTCATACAAGTAACAATTTTTTTTTCTAAAGCCAGACAGAGGCCTCCTTGGGGTCTCTATAGGGGAGAACACAAGATTATCAGTTACATTTGGCAATCTTAAGCTTTAAAGAGTCCTTGGACAGTCCACTTATCTGTAGGTTGATCACCTTTGGAAGCCGGGACCTGCTTGAAGTGGGAATGATGAATCCAGGGCAGGCTTTTGGGCTACTTTGAAAATGGTTGGAGTGCTGAGGACTACAATGTAGGAACCTTTTCATCATGGCTCAAGAGACTTGTCCTCACAGTGGGCAGCATGTGGAGGATATTGTTGTCCAAATAATCAGTGGATGGAAGTCAGAACTGGCTGAAAAATCTGGGGGGACTTAATAATATCTTGATTAGCTAAATCAGCTAATTTTTTTTAGAAAGCTTAGGGATAAGAGAAGGAAGTCTCCCATATAAAGCCTCAAAAGGGGGGCTGGGGATTTAGCTCAGTGGCATAAGCACCTGCCTTGCAAGCAGGCAGTTGTGAGTTCAATCCCCAGTACTGATAAAAAAGAAAAAGACAAAAAAAAAGCCTCAAAAGGGGAAATACCTGCAACATAGGGGGTATATCACGCATGTAAAAGAGCAAAAGGAAAGAGACTCACCCAGTTCTCACCAGTTTTTAAGGCCATTAGTAATTATCGTCTTTAAAGTCTGGTTTATCTTTTCTACTTGTCCTGAACTTTGAGGCTGGTAAGCACAATGGAGTTTCCAATTGATCTGCAAAGCTTAGGTTAGTTTTTGAGTTATCTGGACTATAAAAGTTGGGCCATTGTTGGACCCCATGGATAAAAGGAGGCCAAATCGGGGAAACTGTTATCAGGACTGACTCAGACTTAGTAGGCAAAGCTTTAACACATCTAGTGAAAAATATCTATCATTACTAATAAGTACTTATTTCCTGGTGTAGGGAGTCGTGCGACAGCCCCATTGCTGCCTCCCTGCCTCTCTCTCTCTCTTATGGGCACAATGCGTCTGCCTACATTAACCATAATCCTCTCCTGCTTACGTCACATACCTGGATGTGACGATGAACCTGTTGTATTCATCCCCATAGCCTCTTCCTGTCCCACCAGCCCGCCCTTAGCCTATAAAAGATGTGATCACTTCCGGAATAAATGGGGCTTGATTGGACTCTCTCAACTTGCCTCTGTCTCTCTCTGTCTCCCCTATGTTTTTATTTAATCCCCATTCCCCCTCCAGGTACACCCCACGGATTGATCTGCGGGCCGGACCATCCTGGAAGTCTAGGCTTCCTCATTTTTGTAAAGTCTATTTCTCAATGTTCTCTAGGCATAGTCCCACATAGCGAGCAATTTCTATTTGTTGCAGTTGTTTTGGGTTCACCGATTGGCACTGAGGGCATCTGAGGCTCACAGATTGGGCAAGCTTTGATATTAGCCCCCAGATGTAAGTCTTTTCAAGTGCAAATAGGCTCTGACAAAGTAGGTGGGATCAGCAGTAATGTCAGGGCTATCTTAATCCTCACTGATTTTGTGGCTGCCTTTTGGGCAGTGGCGTCTGCCAAATTATTTTTTGTAATACAAGGCCATCTCCTGCCCAATGGGCTCTATAATGGATAATAGCCACTCTCCTTGGCATCCAGATGGCAGCCAACAAGTCCAAAATTTGGGGAGCATTTTTTATCTTTTGACCCCAGAAGTCAATAAACACCATTCTTGATAAATGGCCCCATGAACATGGGCAGTAACAAATGCATACTTTGACAACTTGAGACCTCAGTGAAGGCAATGAGTTTAGCCCATTGGGCCAATGTTCCCAGCTCCAGGGTTGGTTCCCATAGAATCTGAGAGTCTGTGGTCACGGCAGCTCCCACGACCCACTTACCTTGATAGATGTAACTGCTTCCATCGGAGAAATACAAAGGAACTCTGAATAGTGGCTCATCTGTCATGTCTGGTCCCTAATACAGTCATGGAGGGGCAAGGAAGGGCATCATCAGGCAGCAGAGTAGCAGGGCTTGAAGTCGCTGTTCCCTTGAAACTGATGGTAGTCAGATCTAGAAGTAATGCCTGATAATGCATGACTTGGGAGTTGAGCAGCCATTGGTCCAGCGGAGCTTTGATGAGAGTCTTCAGCGAACAGGAGGGAACAATTAAGAGTTTCTGTCCAAAAGTCAATTTTTAAGCCTCCTTTACCAGTGGGGCCACCGAGGAAATCATCCACAGACAAGGTGGCCATCTGTCTGCCACATAATCAAGTCTCTTGGAAAGATAGGCAACAGGCCTCCGCCAGGGTCCCAAACTCTGCGTCAGTCCTGTGGCTCTTAGAAATTCTCGCACTTGCCTTTTAGTCACAGGGACTGGAATCTGTTGGATGGCTTGCATCCACTGGGAGGAAAGAGTCTTTATTTTTTTTTTTATGGAAAGTCCAACAACCAGTGTAGTCTTTTTGCCCAGCAGAAACCTCTTAAGCCTGGTCTTTAGGGTCCTCCATGCTGTCAAATCTCTTTTAAGCAACCTCTAATAACTGACTGAAGGGCATTTCCTCAAATCTCTCAAACTTTTGCAATTTTTTCTTACTATCAGGGGCCGACTGGGTTACAAAGGCAATATTAATGGCCCTTGCATTTTTAGGTGCTACCAGTGTATAAATGTGATAGGCCTTTTGCAATCCTTTTAGAAAACCCCGAGGGAGATTTATTAGCCAATTGTCTCACCTCTGCTATCTTGGGCATATTGGTTAGTTTTCTGGGGTGCCCTAATGACTACCGAGAACAACTGGCAATACCAATCGGGAACCTCCTTACCTCTGGTTGGCCAATTGGGGTGGGACAAAAGGAAAACATGGTTCTGGCATTCCGGTTGCCAGAGGGCAGGCTTTATCTGGATGGCATACTGCTTTTTTGTCCCAGGGTGCCACGTGGCAAGCCATTGTTTTACTGAAATTACATACTTAACAAAAAAGGGCTTTTTTATAGGTAACAAAAGTAATTGTGTCACATAATCTTCCAGATGTTTACAGCATATGCAAGAACTTGTATTTTATCCCTATAATCATCAATCATATTAGGCACAATAGTTATTTTTTTTAATTTAGATCAGCTTTTTCTAGTACAAGACAAATTGTTTCTTTTTTTTGTTTGTTTGTTTTCATCAATCAAAATCTCAACTCTGTGTTTACAATCTATAGCATTTTTGTAAATCTTCCTTCCCTAAACTCACAGTATTGCAAATTATCCTGTTGGGCTCTTTGCTCTTGATAGCCATGCCACAGAAAGCATTTTCTCTTTTACATTTTTACTTTAAGACAAAACCACTTTTTTTTTACTTATTACCAGTCAATTACTTTTTTTTTTTGCTTTTTAGACAACATTAAAACCTTTAACAAAATCCTTGAAGTGACCTTATTTAGTAGTCTAAAACATATTTAATCATTTTATATTTTTTCACCACATTAAAATGCTACATGGGCCAGCAAAGTTGTAAGCCTTGGGAATCCACACCTTGCCTCACTGTCACAGGGATGAACGTGAAGATTTAGAATTTAATGTTTGCCCTGCTGGATTTCAGTCTTGCTTTGGGACAATTACTCCTTTCAACTTACCTATTCCTCTCTTTGGGAATAACAATGTTTACTCTTTCTCTTTTCTACCATTGCATCTTATAAGTGTATACTTAATTTTTATTGTTGTAATTTATTTTTTAACATCTGTCTTTGATAAAATTATTTTATAGAGACTCAAAGCTGAAAGCATTTAGCTTAAGTTTTAGAGAAGACTTTGGACTTGGACTTTTGAAAGACCTGGGAATAAGTTCAGACTTTGGGAATACTGAGGATGAGAATTCACTGTGAGTGCCTGAACCTTGGAACCAGGCATGGAATACTATAGTTTGGATATTGTTTATCTCCACAAAGTTTCATATGTTAAAATCTTGGTCCTTAGAGTGGCATTGGGAGGTGTTGAGCCTTTAAAAGGTGGAGCTTTTAAAAGGAGATCCATAGGTTACTAGGGGTGTGTCCTTTGAAAGAATTGTGAAATACCAATCTCTTTTTTGAAATGTGATCTTTGCCTCCTGTGTGCATTTTCACTACTCACTGTCAGAACTGAGCTGATCCTAGCATCATGCCTTTGGACCTCCAGAATGGTAAGCTAAATAAATCCCTTTTGTTTAAAAAGTTGTCCTGCCTTCAAACACGGCACTCTTTCAACTTTTGCAACTTCTACCCACAGTCGGCTGTGACAAGCAGGGAGCAATGGTGAAATCTGGGTCTGGTGTCCTGGTCTGGGCAGCTTGTCTGCTCTTGGTATTTCCTGCCACAGCTACTGGTAAGACACAGGCACTCTACTTGCAAGGGTGGAAGTTTCTGGGTCAGTTAGAGGATTGTGTGGGCAGAGGTAAGAGAGATAGGGACAGGAAGGGATAAGCAGCTTGCTCATGAAAGAGATCCAGTTAGAAGGAAGGACAAAGATTGCACATCCTCTCTGGACCGTGGCTCTGCCTTTGCTATCTGTATAAGCCCCAGAGCAGCCCTGCTCAGGGACATTATTGCCCTTATTTTTTAGGAAGACCTAGAATTTATATTACTCAGATAGAGTAAAATAAGCAGGTGTGCAAAATACTGCCACAATGAAAGAAGTATACTCACTGTACCCTGGGAACAGGAGGTACCTCATACCCCACAGGGCCACAAAGGGAAAGCCACCAGTGGGAGCAATAGGGAAGTCTGGGCAGGGGTACTTAATATTGTCTCCACAGGTAGGAGTAGGGGAAGCAGGCTAAGCAGGTTTAGGATTGATTGACTTGAATAATAAAAGTGGGCTTTGGACAATGAGGGCTGTACCTAGTTACCTGATTGCTGGCCCTGGGGTGACCAGGACTGCTAGTTAGTGGTTAGGCATGTGAGGTGGGCTGGAATGTGGCCCTCGCTCACCTCACATGTGAGTGCCTTGTTTGACTATTCTTAGGAGGGTCTACCAAGCTCCAGATGTCTAAGAATCAAAACACAGAGGATAAAGATATGGTTAAGACATCTTATATAGCAGAGGAGTCATATGAGGTTCAACTAGGAAGTGCTTGGTCCAAGCCCCCAGGCCCCACAGCAGGCCTAGTTTGGTCGAAGGGGCTGGGGGCTAATGCCAAGGCAGAAGCAAGAAAGTCAGAGGAGTCATGGGGCCCAGCCCACAGGATTTCTGGGGATGTTATCCAGGTGCTGTGTTGAAAGTTTTCAAAAGAGCCTGACAGGGGCTGATCTGGGGTGCCTGCATCGGCCTCTCCGTATGTTTGGAGGACTGTGGATATCTCTGCGAGCAGGGAGGGATCGCAAGTTCCTGAGGCACCGCGGCCTGTGGTGAGTGCTCAGCACACTCTGCCCAAATCTCAGACTGTTCCGGATCCTCCAGGCTTCTTGGTGCAGTGAAGTGGAGTAGTAGGTTTAGGCCTCTACATCTGCCTCTCCATCCTGGCTGCACTTGGAGAACTG
The DNA here is from genome assembly GCF_034190915.1 of Cavia porcellus. Classification (NCBI taxonomy): domain Eukaryota; kingdom Metazoa; phylum Chordata; class Mammalia; order Rodentia; family Caviidae; genus Cavia; species Cavia porcellus. The sequence continues at coordinate 99,377,636 of NW_026947487.1, forward strand.
CTGAGCTTCCGACGGGTGGGTGGGCCCACACTATCCCCGGAGCCCAGCCTGTTTCAGACTGCCGCACCTAGCCATCGATGTGCAGAGGAGGGGCTGGGCAGATCTGGGGTGCCTGCATCGGCCTCTCCGTATGTTTGGAGGACTGTGGATGTCTCTGCGAGCAGGGAGGGATCGCAAGTTCCTGAGGCACCATGGCCTGTGGTGAGTACTCTAACCTGGCTGCGATTGGAGAGCTGTGGAGCTTCCAAGGGGCAGGTGGGCACACAGTGTCCCTGAGGCCCAGCTTGTCTGGAACTGTGGAGTTCTGAGCAGGCAGAGGAGGGCCATTGGTTCTGCAGGCCCAGTGGCTTGGGGTAGCGTGGTGCCAGAGTCTCAGTAGCTGCAAACATAGAAGGGGATTTTCAACAGATCCTGAGGAAGTTTTCAAATAACACTTGAAACACAGAAATATAGGAAAATGGCAAAATGAAAGACCAAATTACAACCTCAAACCTCCAGCCCATCTCAAGAAACCCTAGGAGCAATGTATATAGAAGAAAATATATGCCATCCGCCTCAAATATCGGACACAATGGCTACTGAAATTGACAAGCAACTTCAGGAAGCTTTAAAGAAATTCAAACTCGAAATAATCTCCCAGATAAAAGAAGAGATGATAAAAGAAATGAAAGAGATTCTGAATATATCTAAAGAAAACACAGATAAAAAATTGGAGGAACTAAACAAAAAGATAGAATCCCTAGACGAGCAATATAGGAAACAAACAGCATACATAATGCAGATGCACAGAGATATACAGGAAATAAAAAACTCCAATGAAAGTTGTAAAAACCGCCTTAATGAAAGTGAAGATAGAATTTCAGACCTTGAAGACAGGATTGCAGCTAGTGAACAGGAAAGGAAAGATCTTTTAAAAATAACAAGGAATCAGGAAACAACAATTCAACAACTGCAAGACGATGCAAAGAAGAATAACATAAGAATGATAGGGATTAATGAAAAAGAAGGAGACAACATAAAGGATGTCAAGAGGATATTTAGAGAAGTAATAGCTGAAAATTTCCCAAGCATGAGATCAGAAACTGATATCAGGATCAGTGAAGCATATAGAACTCCCAATAGTCATAACCAAAAGAAAACTATACCCAGACATATAATAATCACCATCCCAGAAATTCAACACAAGAATAGATTATTAAAAGCTGTCAGAGAGAAAAGACAGATCACTTATAAAGGAAAACCTATCAGAATGACAGCAGACTTCTCAGCACAAACAATAAAGTCAAGAAGAGCATGGAGTGAAGTATTCCAGATCCTAAAGCAAAATGATTTCCAACCTAGACTGATATAACCTGCAAAACTATCATTCAAAATTGATGGTGAAATACAATACTTCCATGACAAAGAACAGCTGAAGAACTTCATGAACACCAAACCAACCCTGCAAAAAAATATTGAAAGACAGTTTAGATACACAAAGGAAAAAACCACTAAGCAAAGCAAATAATTAAACAGAACAGAAAGATAAAGATGTAACAGCAGAGAGATAACATTCCTATAATAAACCAGCATTTAACAGTAATAACCATTAATGTAAATGGTCTCAATGCACCAATCAAAAGAAACAGACTAGCAGAATGGATCAAGAAACAAAATCCAACCATATGCTGTTTACAGGAAACCCATCTAACCCAGAAGGATTCTCACAGACTGAAAGTCAAAGGATGGAAAACAATTCTTCATGCAGCAGGAATCCAAAAAAAGGCAGGAGTAGCCATTCTGTTTGCAGACAACATGAACTTTAAACCAACAATGACCATAAAGGACAAAGAAGGTCACTACATACTCGTAAGGGGAAAACTCCAAGAGGAAGAGATAACTATCTTAAATATATACGCACCAAACTCCAGAGCGCCCAGTTATATAAAACAATTATTAACAGAAATGAAAACTCAAATTATCAGTAACACAATTGTAACAGGAGACCTTAATACGCCATTGACACCAAGGGACAGATCGACCAGACAGAAAATGAGCAAAGAAACAACAGAACTGAATCACACCTGTGAACAAATGGGTTTGATAGACATATACAGAATGTTCCACCCAACAACATCAGAATACACATTCTTCTCAGCAGTACATGGATCATTCTCTAAAATAGACCATATATTAGCTCACAGAACATATTTAAACAAATGCAAAAGAGTTGAAATCATCCCTTGCATGTAATCAGATCATAGCGCTCTGAAATTAGAAATTAATGATAAGGGGCTGGGGATTTAGCTCAGCGGCATAAGCGCCTGCCTTGCAAGCAGCCAGTCGTGAGTTCGATCCCCGGTACCGATAAAAAACGAAAAAGACAAAAAAAAAAAAAAAAAGAAAAAGAAATTAATGATAAAAGATACTGCAAAAATCCCGCAAACACATGGAAACTGAATAACACACTCTTGAGTAATCAGTGGGTCACAGAAGAAATTAAAGAAGAAATTAAACAATACCTAAAAGAAAATGAAAATGCAGATACAACTTACCGGAATCTGTGGGATGCAATGAAAGCCGTCCTGAGAGGAAAATTTATTGCACTGAGTTCCCACATCAGGAAAACAGAACGAATACAAATAAATAACTTGATGCGACACCTCAAACAGCTAGAAAAAGAAGAGCAAGTCAAGCCCAAAGCCAAAAGAAGAGAGGAAATTATAAAAATCAGAGCAGAAATCAATGCAATAGAGACTAAAAAAACAATCCAAAGAATCAACAAATCAAAGAGTTGGTTCTTTGAAAGAATAAATAAAATCAATAAGCCCCTAGCCAACCTTATTTTAAAAAAGGAAGAAAAAGCTCGAATTCATGCAATAAGAAATGAAAAAGGTGAAATCACTGCAGACCCAATAGAAATACAGAAGATCATCAACACCTATTTCGAAAACCTCTACTCTCAAAAGTTTGATAACACAGAAGAAATAGACAGATTCTTAGAAACATATGAAGTATCAAAGCTAGATCAAGAGGATTTAAAACTGTTGAATAACCCAATCTCTGTTAATGCAATTGAAAATGTAATTAAGTCCTTACCCACCTAGAAGAGCCCAGGCCCAGATGGATTCACTGCAGAATTCTACAAGAAATACAAAGAAGACCTAATGCCGACACTCCTCAAACTATTCAATGAAATTGAAAGGGAAGCAATCCTTCCTAAGTCATTCCTGGAAGCAAATATTACTCTAGTACCAAAACCTGAGAAAGACCCAACTAAAAAAGAGAACTATAGACCGATCTCCCTAATGAACACAGATGCAAAAATCCTCAATAAAATATTGGCAAATAGGATCCAGCAAATCATCAAGAAGATTATACACCATGACCAAGTGGGATTCAGCCCAGGAATGTAAGGATGGTTCAACATATGCAAATCAATAAATGTAATCCACCATATCAATAAAGCCAAAAATAAGAATCACATGACCATTTCTATAGATGCAGAAAAAGCCTTCGATAAGGTTCAACATTTATTCATGATAAGAACTTTACAGAAAATTGGAATAGATGGTCTTTACCTCAATATAATAAAGGCCATTTATGACAAACCAACAGCCAGCATCATACTAAATGGCCAAAAATTGAAAGCCTTTACTTTAAAATCAGGCACAAGACAAGGATGTCCTTTATCACCACTCCTATTTAATATAGTACTGGAAGTACTAGCCAGAGCAATTAGGCAAGAAAGAGAAATAAAAGGGGTAAAGATAGGAAAAGAAGAAGTTAAATTATCATTGTTTGCAGATGACATGATACTCTACATAGAAGACCCCCTAAACTCCATTGAAAGACTCTTAGATACAATAAATAAATTCAGTAATGTGGCTGGATACAAAATCAATACTCAGAAATCAATAGCATTCCTATACACGAACAACAAAATCACAGAGAGGGAAATAAGAGAAACTGGACTATTCACATTAGCAAGCAAAAAAATGAAATATTTAGGAATTACTCTTATGAAAGAAGTGAAAGACTTATACAGTAAAAATTATAATACACTGAAAAAGGAAATTGAGGATGATCTCAGAAAATGGAAAGACATCCCTTGCTCATGGATAGGAAGAACAAACATTGTGAAGATGGCCATTCTCCCAAAACTGTTATACAGATTCAATTCAATCCCAATAGAAATACCATCAACACACCTTATAGATCTAGAGAAATCACTCCTAAATTTCATCTGGAACCAGAAGAGACCTAGAATCTCAAAGGCAATTCTAAGCAGCAAAGACAAAGCAGGAGGCATCACAATCCCTGACTTGAAGTTATACTACAAAGCAACAGTAGTAAAATCAACATGGTATTGGAATCAAAACAGAGCCGAAGATCAGTGGAATAGATTAGAAGATACAACCACAACTACAAACACACTCAACCACCTTATCTTTGATAAAGGAGCCAAGCAGGTTCATTGGAAGAACGACAGTCTCTTTAATAAATGGTGCTGGAAAAACTGGCTCTCCATTTGCCGAAAACTAAAGCTAGACCCATGTCTATCACCATGTACTAAATTAAAATCTAAATGGGTCAAAGATCTGAATATTAAAACAGAAACACTAAATCTATTGGAAGACAAATTGGGTAGAAACCTTGGAGACATAGGAGTAGGTAGAGAATTCATGAACAGGACTCAAACCGCACAGGAAATACTTCCCAGAATCAATAACTGGGACCATTTCTTATTAAAAAGTTTCTGCATGTCAAAAGAAATCTCCAGTATAGTGAAAAGAAAACCCACAAACTGGGAAAAGATTTTAGTGAACTCTCTCTCAGACAAGGGACTCTTGTCTAAAACATATAAAGAATTAAAAAAACTCAGACCTCCAAAATTCAAAGATCCAATCCAGAAATGGGCATCTGAGATGAATATGCAATTCTCAGATGAAGAAATGCAAATGGAAAATAAATACATGAAAAAATGTTCATCATCATTGGTCATTAGAGAAATGCAAATTAAAACCACACTGAGATACCGTCTCACTCCTGAAAGAATGGCCAGGATCAAGAAAACCAACAACAACAAATGCTGGAGAGGCTGTGGGGAAAAAGGAACTCTCCTGCACTGTTGGTGGGAGTGTAGGCTGGTACAGCCTTTGTGGAGGTCTGTCTGGAGATTTCTCAAAAAGTTGGGATTGGAAATCCCATTTATTCCAGCTATTCCACTTCTAGGCATATTCCCAGAAGAACTGAAAGCATCATACCACAGTGATATATGTGCACCTATGTTTATAGCAGCACAATTTGTAATCACCAGGTCTTGGAAACAACCCAAGTGTCCATCAACTGAGGAATGGATAAAAAAAGTTGTGGTATTTCTATACAATGGAGTATTATTCAGCTATAAAGAAGGATCACATTGAGATATTTATCAATAAATGGGCACAGCTTGAGACCATATTCATAAGTGAAATAAATCAATCTCACATGTGTGAATACCGAATAGTTTATCTAATGTAAGTAATGATTCAAATATATAAAAATATGTGGTAATCATGATTCCCCATTATGTGGCCTTGAAGCCTTATAAAGTTTTCACTTATTAATTGGAAAGGCTTTATTCTGGGCTTCTTGATATGGAAATATTTGAAGCTATAGTATATGAAGTTTTATCCAAATATTTCAAGGAAAAAGACAGACACTATGGTAACTACTATTAAGTCGGGTTATTTGGTGGTGAAGCACTAGATTGCTGAAACAGTCACGCTTTGACCTGTATTGTTATATTGTTATGTCCTGTTTTATCTCAATCTCTCCCTTATTCTTTAAAAAAATTATTTAGTTATTTCTTATGTTTGTTTTAATTAAGGGGAAAAATTTAAAAAGTTAGCAGGATATATAATAGTAACTCTTTTTGATTTCCTATTAACTTGTTTTGAAGTCCTGTAATACTTCCACGATCTTGTTTTGACTGATTAGACTCTGTTCCATTCTGTATGATAGCATCAAGTTTGAGGGTATAGGCAACTACTTTGAAGGCAATAAGATTCACTAAGATGCCCATTCTGGTTTGACTATTGTCTCCTTTGGAAGTCCTGTAATGTTTACAATGCCTAAGTTTTATTGGTCTTGTTCTCTACTGTTTTGTCCAACTTTATAATATCTAATGAGATAGACAATTCTTTTTAAGGAAACAAGAAACATCATTGATAACCATTGTTGATAACCTTGTACTCTGTTTTACATCATGTGCTATGTCTATCCTTGGTTTTGACTGACAGCTTTGTTTTGCCATATTTGACTTTATTCTCTCCCCCCAAAAAAAGTAATAAGAACTAAGGAGTAATAAAATCCAAAATGTGTAAATTTTGTTGTAAAAAAGAGAGGGGGAAAAAAGAGCTCTAATGGATATAACAGCAAGTGTGTTTAGGGGTGTTAAATAGATGACTATATTAATGTTTTTGGATCATTGAACACAGCTGTTTGCAGTCTCTCTGTTTGAATGTCCACTTTGTATTCTTTGATACTGTGATTTGAGCAACTATTTCTAAGATGATAATATGTAATCTATTAACAGGTGATTTCTTACTGTTTTTTTTTTTTGTAGTTCTGTATTACGTGTACCCTTACACCGCTTTGTTTTGCTTTGTGTTTTTCTCTTTTTCCTTTTAAATAAATTTTTTAAAAAAAAAAAAAGAGCCTGACAGGATAGACACTTGGAAAGCAAATGTTTCCTTCATCTTGAGAGTCTGTCTCCCACCTTTCCCCTCATAGAGGCCAAAAGCTCACCTTATGGTCCTCTGTCCTGCCCTCAGAGCCCCAATCCACTCGGCCTGAAGTGGACACCCTCTTGCGCTTGGTGCAAGGCCGACAGGTGGGCGTGAAGGGTACAGACCGCCTTGTGAATGTCTTCCTGGGTATCTCGTTTGCGCAGCCACCACTGGGGCCTCTCAGGTTCTCTGCCCCACTGCCAGCACAGCCCTGAAAGTGTGCAGGATGCCAGCACTGACCCCCCAATGTGAGTAGCCTGAATGGAGATAGGCAAGCAGCTGGTCTGGGGTCAGGTGGTCTAGCTGCTAGCATAGGTGGGGCTGACCAGCTATCCCTCGGTTCCTTCTTGACTGCAGGTGCATGCAGGACATAGAGAAAATGAACAACAGCAGATTCTCACTTAATGGAAAACAAAAGCTCTTCCCTATTTCTGAGGACTGCCTGATCCTCAACATCTACAGCCCAGCTAAGGCCACTACAAAGGCCAGGAAGCCAGTATGCAGCCCAGAGGGACCTGTTCATCCATTAAGCTCCATCCTGCACTTCTCTCCCTTCCCATTCCTGTCCCCAAACCATTCCAAGGGTCCTGAAAATGCCCTGGGCTGATAGATGAGCAGCTGGGGCCCTGGGGACTGGAAGTCACTGTCCCATGGCTGTCTCTGCAGGTCATGGTGTGGATCCATGGAGGTGTATTGGTAATAGGTTCCGCCACCTCCCAGGATGGATCAGCCCTGGCTGCCTATGATGATGTGGTAGTGGTCACAATTCAGTACCGTCTTGGGATCCTTGGCTTCTTCAGGTGACACAGCTGACCTGGCAGAAGGCTGACTTCCAACTAAAACCTGAGAAGCTAGAGTGAAGGTCCAGAGCCTAAATGGAAGAAAGCCCTGCGCCACTGCTATCTGGAATAGAGGAAGATGCAAGTTGGGCATAATAGCAGGCACCTGTAATCCCAGCACTCTGGGAGGCTGAGACAGAAGGACTATAAATTCAAACTAATTCTGGGCAATTTAATAAATTGGCAACATTGTGCCTCAAACTAAAAAATGAAAGAAAGGGTTCAATGTTTAGCCCAATATGAAGGCCCTGGGTTCAATCCCTAGTACTATAAAATAAAAAGAAAAACATTATTACTCCCCAAAGTTCATCTCAGAGGAGGGCCCCAAATAAAGCCAGAATTATACACTGAAGTTGGCCCTTTGGTCAATGGGTGTTAGCTCTGAAAGGAAGCCAATGTTCTAGCAGGGTATTGAGGCAAAGAGCAACAAACTCTGGAAACCACTTGAGAACCAGCCCAGGTTCACTGCCCTGCTAGGCCTGCCCTTACACAGACTGGAGTAGAAAAAGAAAAAAAAAAGAAAGGAAGGAAGCTTGTTCTCAGAGGGCAGTCACAATTTGGTGTCACTGAGGTACAGAGGATAAGGAAGGTCTCCCATAGGTGGCAGCAGATCCTTGGCTTGCATTTGTGACATCACAGCCCAGTCCTACAGATGCACCCCCTTTCCATGGGAGGGTAGGGTAGGAGGCTGAGAAGCGGTGAGACATTTCTGTCTATCCCCAGAGGCTTGCAGACTCTTTGGGCTGCAGCTCCCACTCGCCAGCTGAGTTGGTACAGTGCTTTCGACAGAAGGAAGCAGAAGAACTGATCCTTACCAAAGAATTGGTATGCCACCTCTTTGGGGATAGTGGCAGGCAGAAACCCAGAGGGCCTTCTGTCCAGCAACCTCAGAGACAGAAATCACCAATCCTAGATGGGTTTGGGGGAATCATCCACAAGAGGAAGGGGCTGAGGGCTGCCCCTGGCCCCTAGGTTTGGCCCTGTCTTCTGGACACTGGATCTGCTTGGAAGCAGCACTTGTTTGGGTCTCCTGTATCCCTCTGGGTCCCTAACTTGTTATCTCCATCCTCTCATTTTCCCTGAAGGCTCAGCCACTCAGCTAGGTGACCCCTATGGCCTCATCCTTTGAGGCATGGTCCTGACAGAGGCACTGAGGTGGGGATGGGTGCCCTGTTTTATTTTCTCCTGCAGAAAATGATAAGCCCTACCTATACCATCGATGGCTCTTTCTTTCCCAAAAGCCCTGAGGAGCTCCTGAAGGAAAGACAGTTCCACCCTGTGCCCTTGCTCATAGGTATCAACAATCACGAGTCTGGATGGCTCATCCCCAAGGTGAGTGTCCTTCAGCATCGCTGCCCTTCAAGGCCCTGACCATCGTTACCACTGCCGTGTGATGAGTGCTCCTGTTTTCTCATTTCGTAGGTGAGAAACATGAAGCCCCTAGAAGTTTGAGAGTCTCCCAGCTAAAGATCATCCAGCTTCATTTTCCCTTTCAGGGATAGCATTTTGCACCAAGAGTTCTTCTGAGAAGCATTAAACCTCAGCAGATTTCTGCTGGTATCTGGTTTACACATCAGACTCTGTGAGACTGGTTAGGGTGATTCTGATCTTGATGCTGACTTGCTGAGACTCAGGGTTCAGATAGCATTAAGTCACTGGGGACCTCACAGGCCAGTCACCTTCCAGTCCATTCCAATGGTACAGAATTCCCCACAACAGTGTCAGTATCATTCTTTCCCTCTAAACATCTTGTATCATTGTCACTTGTCTACTCATGCTCTTAGCAATTACTTTTTAAAATATTTTCAATGCTGGAAATGGAACTCAGGGCCTTGTGCATGCCAGGCAAGTGTTCTACCATTAATCTACTTCCCCATCCAGCAATTGCTTTTAATACCTACAAATCCCACACAAAGGTTTCACTTTGGGTTTTGAACAGGTGCTGATTTTTGCCACTGCAGCTAATAGAACAGGGAATATCTAGTCTTTGTACCCTGACTTATTCCTTTGGAAGCAATTCCCAGAGAGGTATTTGCTTACCATAGGAGAGGCTCATGCAACCTTAACTTTCAAGGATAAAGCTTTGTAATTTCTAGGCTAATGTCACACTTTCTGACAGGCAGCTTTACCCCTGTTCACCTCATCAACTTAGACAGCTGATATAGCTGGTTGCCAAGATCAGCTGCAAAGACCTAGTAGGAAGGATGGTTCTCAGAAATCTGAGACCTGAGGGTTGCTCACCGCATCACTAGGACAAGGGTTTCCTGACTCTTCTTGGTATCCATATGAGCACAAATGAACATTTTTCAGTCAGATCAATGTTAAACCATGAAAAAGAAAGAATGATACCCTTTGTGAAAATATTCCATACACACTTCTCACACATTGCCATAGCACCTTCTAAATTCAACTCAGCCTCCAGGCTGAGTTGCAACCTTAACAGTTTTTACTGACCATCATTCTTTAAATATCTGCTCTAACCAAGTACAGTGTGCACACCTGTAATCCCATCTCCCAGGAAGCTGAGGAAGGAGAATAGCCAAGATTTGAGGCCATCCCGGGCTGCGTAGTGAGTTCAAAGTCAGCCTGGACCACATAACAAGACCGCATCTCAAAAAAAAAAAATACCCTCCCCCAAAATCAGCTTTATTAGAACATAACATATGCACCATAAAACACACCTCTGCAAGCATTGCCTTTAGTGGGTTTGAGTATTCACAAAGTTGTGCAACCTTTGTCAGTATTTTATTCCAGAACATTTGCATCACTCTAGAAAACAGTGCAGATCCCACTAGCAGTCACTCTCTAATCCCCTCCCACTGTCCCTAGCAGCCACTAATCTGTTTGTCTCTAATCTATTTCTGTCAAACCTATTTATGTACCTAAATAGGACATTTCATCAAAAGGGAAATGTAAACTAAATGTCTTCTGGGGTTTGATTTATTTCATGATGTTTTCAAGGTTAACTCCGCTGTACGTGTATCAGGCCTTCATTCCTTTTCATGGCCAGGGCATCAATTGTGCAGATAGATACACCACATTCCATTTGCACAATCATCAGTTGATACACATTGGAATTGTGTCTAAGTTACTTTTTGCTTTGCTGGGACAAAATACGTGACACGAGTTAAAAGAAAAAAAGTTTATTTTAGCTCAGTTTGTAAGAGTTTCGGTTCATAGTCAGGTGACTCCAAGGCAGAGTGGCATGGCAGAGGAGAAATAGTTCATGGTGTGGCAGGCAGAAAGAAGCAGGCAAGCAGCAAGCCTTCCTTCCCTTTTTATTCCATTCAGGATAAAAACATATTGCTTAGTGCCATCCATACCCAGTGTGGGCTTCTGTCTTCAGTAAATTCTTTCAACCACACACAGAATTTTGCTAACCCAGTCAGTAGACTGATCCAGTTATGGCACAACCATAATTCATATTCATATACCTTAGATCAGTATCACATACTGATGATCCAGCCACCTTCCAAAACCTCTATGAGTACATAGACTTTGGAGGGACATCTAGATATAAGCCATAACAGATTGTTTCCACCTTTTTGGCCATTATGGTTACTCTCCTAATAACAGTCCTGTGTACGTTTTTGCGCACATATTAGTTTTCCATTACTATGAAGAAATACATGAGTCAGGGTAATTTGTAAAGAAAAAAGTTTCTTTAGCTCATAATTTTGGAGGCTCTAGTACAAATAACCTTCTAATGATTCTTGTGATGCCCTCCCACTCTGCATTCCCCAGTCTCATTCTATCACTAGATGGAAGGTTGAATCACAATGGCAGAAACATGTTGAGAGAGAGAAACAGACAGACAGAAAGAGACAGAGACAGACAGAGAAAGACATGGAAAGAGAGGTAGAGACAGAGAAAGACATGGAGAGAGAGACAGAGACAGAGAGACAAGAGACAGAAAGAGATCTCCAGGCAGGAAGATTTTATAACAAAATTGGCTCTCAGGAGGACTAAGGAGGAATCCTGGGAGTACTATATTAATCTCCCAATGACTAAACACTTCCCACTAGTCCCCACTCTTAAGAGCAAATCACACCCCATATCCCTATACTGCCACGTAGGTGAACCAATCTCCCTACACATGAACACTTGGAGAACACAGAGTGCTGGGATAACCGGCATGGGCCACCTTGCCCAGCCAAGTTACATATTCTGCATACAAGTTTCTTATCACATATATAGGATTTGAAAATACTTTCTTCCATTTTGCGGGTTGCTTTTTCACTTTCTCAGTATTGTTCATTGCAACAAAAATTTTTCATCCTTATTAAGTGCATTTATTTTTTTCTTCTGTTGCTTTTGCTTTGCCTAATCCAAAATGACAAAGATTTAGTCCTATATTTTCTTCTAAGAATTTTATAATTTTAGCTCTTTACCTTTAGGTCTATGATTCATTGGAAGGTTGGGGTTTTTTTTTCCCAAACACTGAGGATTGAACCCAAGGTCTTTGCACTGAGCTACTTCTCAATCCCATTTTTTATTTCATATTTTGGCACAAGGTCTTGTTAAGTCACCACATTTCCAAGCCTAGGAACTTGCAATCCTTTTATTATAGCTATCTGAAATGATAGTAGTACAGGTATACACTAACATGAGAAGATCTGAAGTTAATTTTTATATATGGTGTTAGAGGTTCTTTTGCATATGATTATCTAGTTGTTTTTAAAAAAACACCACGTTTTTTAAAACATTTCTTTCTTATGAATTGCCTTCATGGTACCTTTATGGAAGATCAGCTGACTGTAAAGGTAAAAGCATAATGTTTGGGCTCTCAATTTTTTTTTTTTGAGACAGGGTCTCACTATGTAGTTCAGGCTGGCCTTGAGCTCACATTGGTAGGCCAGGCTGGTCACAAGCTTGCCAATGTTCTTCATGCCTCAGCCTCCTGAGTTCTGGAATTGTAGGCAAGCACCATCACTCCCAGCTCAAGGCTCTCAAATTTTTCTCAATAATTTCTGTGTCTGTCCTTATGCCACTACCATACTATGTCAATTGCTATGGTTTTGAAGTAAGTTTTCAAATGAGGAAGTGGACATTCTCCATCTTTTTCCTTTTACAGAATTATTATATGAGTTTGATAGGGTTAGCATAACAAAGTACTATCTGGGGTTTCAAACAACAGAAAACTGTCATCTCTGTCAGGTATGGTGGTGCACACCTATAATCTCAGAACTTGGGAGGCTGAGGCAGGAGAATTGCCACAAGTTTGAGGACAGCTTGGGCTACAGTGAATTCAAGGCTAGACTGAACTACATGTTAAGATTCTGTCTCATTTTTAATGAATGAGTGAATGAAAGCTATCATTTCACAGGGTGGCTAGAAATCTGAAACCAGGGGCTGGGGATTTAGCTCAGCGGCATAAGCACCTACCTTGCAAGCAGGCAGTCGTGAGTTCGATCCCCGGTACCAATAAAAAAGAAAAAGACAAAAAAAAAAATCTAAAACCAAACTACTAGCAAGGTTGGATTTTTCTGAGTGCTGTGAGGGACAATCAACCTCTCTCCTGGCTTCTGGTAGCTTCAGGTATTCCTTGGCTTGCAGAATTTCTCCCTTCACAAAATCTTTGCATTGTCTTTCCCCTGTCTCTATTTTGCCCTTATAGGGACACAAATCATACTGGACGAGATCCCACCATTAATGATTACCTTCATAGGCATCTTAATGTAACTGGATTAGCTTCCTAAAGATATGTTCTCAAAATAAGCTCACTTTCTGAGGTACATGTATTGGGTATCCCAGTTACTTTCTCATCACTAAGACACAATATCCAACACCCACAACACAAAGGAGGAAAGTTTTATTTCAGATTACAGTTGGTAAAGGTTTCAACTAGCATAGTGGAGAATAAACAGCTCATGGCATGGCAACAGGAAGAACAGAGAGATCAAGAGAAGAAAGAAGGAGACAGGGGGTGCTAGGCCACGCCCCAGTGACTCACTTCCTCCAACCAGGCTTCACCTCTCAACATCAGCTATGAACTGACCAATAGGCTAATTCACACTGATAAATAACCCACCCCCTGATCTAATCATTTCCTTAAAGCCCTACCTATGAAAGTGTTAGGCTTGGTGGGGAAGTTATGTAGACATAAACCATAACACTGGGAGTTAGGACACTCTTTATTTATCTGTGAATTTTCTGCTCCTGTTCTCACAGATTAATAAAGAGTTAAGGGTGATTGAAATGAACTTTAATAAACAGCTTGGCTGTCCATAATGCTATGGCAAGCCTTTTAATTGCCCATTGCCTTAAGCACCCAGTCACCTCGTAAGGCCTTCCAGGCCTTTTATACACATTAACTCAGTCCTTACAACATTCCTACGAGACAGGTCATTGCCCTTCCTCTTTGACAGGTTAAGAAACTGAGACACAGAGAGTTTACCAGGTCATGTACCTAGTAAGTAGCAGAGCTGGGATTTGAGCTCAGGAAGTCAAGGCTTTTCAAGACCAGGGCTCCTAACACTGTAGCATGTAAAAGCCAACATTTAGCCTTTTTAACTTTTTCTGTGGCTTCTGCAATGACCCTGTAGGGCTATTCTTTTTTTTTTTTTTTTTTTTAATTTTATTTTGAAAGTATACAACAGAACAAGACAAAATAAAGCCAATTAAGATCATACAGTGAAATTGGTACAGAACTTCACAGCAGGTTACCGGGATAACAGTAATAGGTATCACAGTATATTTTGTTATCTTTATAATAGTTGTTCTTTCAATCACGTATATCAGATTGAGATGAAATATAGAACACTATAGAACTTATCAAAACAGAATATTGAATAGAGCAGTACCATTAATCAGAAAAGAGCAAAACAGTAATAAAAATATTTGCCTTCAAAGAGATGGTTGAAGGAAGTCCCCTTTATTTGCTATGGTCAACCTCCCAGGAGACGCTCAGATTTCTGGTTCCCATTTGCTAATGGGCGGTGGAGGGGGGAGGGTAGGGGAAGTGGGATATTTGACTCTAGGCCACGTATCAGTAGGTTCACTATTGCTTACCAGGGAGGCAGGCTGGTTGTTTGGTTTCACAGCGTCCTAAGTTCCAACATGGTGTGGATCTCAGGAGCTGCTGCTGGTTCTCCCCCTGGAGGGCCGCAGTCTGCCACACTGCCACCGATTACCAGGGAGGGGAGGTGCTTGCTCGGCTTCCCAGGGTCCTAAGTTCCAACATGGCACAGATCTCAGGAGCTGCTTCTGGTTTTCCCTCTGGAAAGGCTGCAGTTTCTGTAGGCTATTCTTGATGTTATTCTGCAAAAACGTTGAGTAAATTCTCTCATTTTCCATGGTCCTGCCATCAGCTGTTGCCTGTTATATGCAGTGCTACTGTTCCCAGCCACCACATCCTTTGCCAAATTGAGGTTTCTCTTCTGGGGTCTAAGGACTAATAGGTTTATGTGGCTCCGTAATGAGTTTCCAATCAGAACTCTGAATGTTTTTCCAGCCCGGAACCGGCAGTATATCTGGGGCAACAGTCAGTTGAACTGAACATATGTTGGTGCCCCCAAAGGGCTCTGATCTGCTGGATAAGATGGAGCAGATGAACCGGGAGCACATGCTGGACACCTTGAAGCCTCCTTTGACCAGTATGGTAAGGCAAAAGGCAGAGGGAAGAGGTTGGGGGCATCTAATCCAGGGGTCTCTGCTTCTACCTTCCAGTGCACACAGCTGCCTACTATGACCAAGCACCTTCGTCCAGCTACTGAGTTTTAGCTCCATCCACGAATCTACATGGAGTTAATGTAATTCTCAAAGGAAAAATCACTGCTGCTAGCATCATTGTCACCATGGAAACTGCCCCTTTCTGAGCATGACCTATGTTCCAGGGACTGAGCTGAGCTGAGCAGAACATTACAACAGGCATTCGTCAGCTTCAGTCCTTACTGCGGCTCTGTGAAATAGGATCTTTCATTACCCCCATTCTACAAATGGGGAAACCAAGGCTCAGACCTCCTGATGAATAAGGGGAGTCAGGGGCAGAGTTTGAGCCAGCTCTGCCTGACCCCAGAGCTATTACAATCACACTGTCAGATATGAAACCAGATGGTGCTAGTGTCAAATCCCAGCTTTGGCCACATGGCTGAATCCATTCCTATAAATGAGAATGATACTTTCCACTCACCTGAGTACCTGTAAGAAGGACACTGCATTTGAAAAGTCTACCAGGTGCCAACTATTGTCATGCATGCATGCATGCAATCCCAGCACTCAGAAGGCTGGGGCAGGAGAATCACAAGTTGTAGGCCAGCCTGGAGTACATAAGGATTACCTTCACAATCATCTTAATATAACTGGATTAGCCTCCTAAACACATGTTCTCCAAATGAGCTACTGAATTTTGAGGCTGGTGAGATCCTGCCTCAAAAAGGGAACAGTGCAGTAACCCCAGAGGTAGTCAATCTACGTGTTTCTCTTTCTCGGAAGCCACAGAGCCTCCCCATTCACACAACCTCAGAACTGCTCTTCGGAGCTGTGGGGAGCCCTTGTCATTTATTCTCTCACTTATTTCCAAGTTAACTTCCACTGAGCACCTGTTTCCAGGACAGACTTTGTGCTAGGGACTTCCTATCGGCTGTCAAACAACACTGCCAGGCAGAAACTGACATTCAGAGAGGATGAGCCACCTTTCTGAGGTTAGTGTCAAGGAGTGGCCACCAAACTAGAATTTGACATCACACTTGAGCTTATTCTTCCCAGATACCATCTAGAACTGCCAGGGAAGAAGGCAGGTGGCTGAGCCCCAAGATATAAAGGAAGCTTCTTGGGAGGGCCCTAAACAGACCTAACCATGACTTCTTGTCCTAGAATGTGCCCCCTGAGATGATGTCCTTGGTCTTAGACCAGTATCTAAGCAGTGCCTCGGATGCACAAGCCAGACGTGAAGCCTTCCAGGAACTGGCCTGGTGATATCTTCTTCAACATCCCTATTTTGAATTTCTCAAGAAACCTCCAAGGTAAATCTTTCCCTGGCCACCTGCCCTACCTACCCCCACTTGAGTCCAGGAACTGGGCAACAAGTGTTGACAGGTACAGATTCCACCAGTATCTTCTGACACGTCAGGCAGAAATAATAATAGAATCTAATTCAAAGTTTCTTATGAGGACTGAATAAAGGGCCACACATTTGGCATCCAGAGGTTGCTCAATACTTAGCAAGAGCTCAAAAATGCTTGCTGCTCATAATTGTGCCTTCATTGTTATTGGAATTAAGATTGATGTCATCATGTGCTGGTGTTGCCAAGGCTTCAGGACCGGATCAGGCTGTCAATTCCTGACTCTAATTGTGTCTTCTCTCTGCAGATTCTGAGGTCCCTATTTTTTTCTATGAGTTCCAGCATGTACCCAGTTCTTTTGCAAAGATCAAACCACACTGGGTGAAGGCTGACCATGCAGCTGAGAGAGCATTCGTATTCGGGGGTCCTTTCCTCATGGACAAAAGCACCCTCCTGGGTAAGGACAGGTGGCCAGAAATGCAATCCCAAGGTTTCTGTGCTCCAAAGGGCCATACTGGACTTGTAGGAACAGAAATCTCTATCCAGTCAGCCCCAGAGGACCTAGGATCCCCCTCCAGGCCCCACTTGACTCTAATCTAGATCTGTCACTCCCACCAGCCTTTCCAGAAGCCACAGAGGAGGAGAAGCAGCTGAGCCTCACCATGATGGCCCAGTGGGCCCAGTTTGCCCGAACAGGATGAGTAAGTAAATAAGCATGCTCTGTTTGGGCCTGGTACTACTCACATCTGCCTCCAAGAAGACAGTACAAGAGTCCTTGGTCCTCATTCATTCTTTCTACCCAGGGACCCCAATGGCGAGGGACTTCCTCTTTGGCCCCAATTCAACCAGCTGGAGCAATACTTGGAGATCAGCCTAGTGCCACGCATCAGGCAGAAGCTGAAGGAAGCCCAGATGCAGTTCTGGACAGAAACACTCCCCAGCAAGATCCAACAGTGGCAACAACAGAAGCAAGGCAGGAAGATCCCAGAGGAGCTCTGAGACAAGTCTTGTGTCTCCTTGACTGGGGCCAATCCAAAAGATGGCAGTGTCCCAGCCAGGTGGCCTCCTACTCTTGCTGTAAGGCTTAACCTAAACTAGACTGACATGGGCTTGTGTCCCTTCAAGCATCAGCCACTGCAGAATGGCATGATGCTTTTCTGAAATGTCACCAAGCTTCTTCCCACCTCTGGGCCTTTGTACTTCTCTCTGAAGTGCTCTGCTCCCTTCCTTCTTGTCAAGGCCCGGGTCGCTGATCAAGCCCCCAGGAAGCCTTTTCTGTCTTCTTTGGGTCCCATATCCCTGAGTGTGTCTCCATTACATCACAATTCACCCTAGGCGCACACTGTCTGAATCTTTGTCCCTTACAAAAGAAAGTGTGTGTCAAACTGACTCCACTCTGTCATCTACACCAAGATCAGGATCTGGCAATATCTGGACAGAACAGAATCCCATAGGCCCACACTCACATGGCCTTCACCAGCTAGGGCCCTGGCACTTAGGTCTGGGAGTGCAATCTCCCAGCCCTAGTGGATAGGCTCTTCTGTCCCTTCCTAGCTGCAGAACCTCACCACCCCTGACACAGAGGAAACAGCATGGGCAAAACAGCTGCTCTTCTACCCATTTCCTTTGTTCTGTCACTGGCAAATATGTGACAAAATTCCTATCCATTACCAGGCCAATAACACATTATAAACATGTTATTATACTTTGTAGAATTGCCTTTTAAATCAGTTTTAAGAAAAAAAATTTATATTGTTAATATAGATGGTACAATTGGGACTATGGGGCCACTCCCCTCCTTTTACTTGAAACTGGGTAATGCCAACTTCCAGATCTTTGTCCTAAGCCTTACTACCTAGATAGAGGCAGAGACAAGAAAAGAAAGACCCCTGAGCCTGCCCTGGAAAATTACAAAATTCAAAACCAGGAGGCAAGTACGCCAGCTACTCCAACATGACTGACTATAATCTTTCTTCACAGTTTTTGAAGATTCTTTCAAATGTACTGCATCTCATATCCAGTTATTACAGAGTGACTTATGAGAAAGGATACATGCAACAGACACAGGTAACACTACTTAGCACTGCCGATTGCATTGTCAGCCACATTCTGGAAGCTCCAGGAGAGGCACCATACATCCGGCACAACATTTTTAATCCCTCAACCTTCAGCACTCATGCCATTTTCGTTCTCACTGGCGTGACCCCGTCACTCTAAGCATTAAACTTGCCTAATTAAACTTTGCTGCTTTTCTTTACCATCATGAGGCCCATCCAATTCTTTGTTGATAGCACACAAGAACCTAGGAACCTGTCCAGGACCTCATCACCTGTGGTAATACATACATGACAAGCAACTAAGTCAGTTTAGAGTCCACATCTGTCAGAGCTCAAAATCCATTTCACATTGCTACCTGTGTTCCCTTTGTGCAGCCAAGAAACTTATAGATATTTTCAAGAAAATGCTAGCAAGATACGTAGGGAAAATAAAACATTCTGGCTTCCTAACAGCTGCTTCTGATTCCTAAGATGATAATGCACCAGCACACCTGGCTGACCTGTTGCCTATTCAATGTACCCTGGGCCCGTGTGCACATTGGATGGGGCCACATGTGACCTGGACACCCCATTGAGGTGTCCGCCCAGGCACAATTGCTTAAAATATGGGCCAGATGAAAGGTTTTACTTCTCTAAAGGAGATGGGAGAGGTGGCAAAAGCGGGGGCCACCTGTTGGCAAGACTGACCTATAAGGCCCACACAGAACTGGCCAAGGAATGGCACATCTGGGTAGGGGAGACTTTGTGTAGCTGACACCCAGGACTGGAGGGTGGCTCATGTTATCTGCCTTCTCCACTCCCTTTCCCTACTGGGCCTGCGCTTTTAGATATACTCCAGGGTGTTTGGTGCTAACTTGGTCAGAAGCCTGGGGGCCAGGAGAAAGACACTCTGTCTCCTACAGCCTGAATCCCATACTCCTAGTGATGTGGTCACAACCCACCAGGGAGTTCAGCAGGAGACAGTGAAGATAGAAAAGTGCTCAACACAGGGATATAGATGTGCTGGTAGACCCTGCTCTTTAAATCCCACACTGAGATGGGCATGGTGGCACATGCCTGTAATCCCAGTACTTGGGAGGCTGAAGCAGGAGGATTGCCCTAAGTTCAAGGCTGGCCTG
Source organism: Cavia porcellus (assembly GCF_034190915.1). NCBI lineage: Eukaryota > Metazoa > Chordata > Mammalia > Rodentia > Caviidae > Cavia > Cavia porcellus. Next base: position 99,397,404 of record NW_026947487.1, read on the forward strand.
GGCTTTAAGTCCAACCTAGACTACATAGCAAGACCCTGTCTCAAAAAAAATTCCACACTGAAAGCCAAGTGTTGTGGACCATGCTTGTAATCTCAACACTCAGGAGACTGAGACAGAAAGGTCACTGGCAGTTCAGCCTGAACTACACAGCTAGACCCTGTCTCAACTCCATCCCCGAAAAATCCCACACTGACTATAGTCCTCTACCAATGTTCATGAAAGAAAATATGAGCTGGGTGTAGTAGCGCATGCCATGCCTATAAACCCAACATTAAAACTGGGAGATTAAAAGTTCAAACCCAGTCTGAGTACCTTAGGGATTTATCAAGACCCTTGACTGCACAAACAAACCATCTGTGCTACACACATACTTTTTACTTGTTATTCCTGGAACAACACAGCCTAGCCACTATTTACATGTACTAGAAATTATAAGTACTGTAGGGATGAGTTAAAGCATAGTGGAAGATAAATAAATAAAAGTATATTGGAGGATATGTGCAGGTTAGGTGCAGAATTATACCATTTTACGTAAGAGTCTTGAGAATTCTCGATTTTGGTATGGTGGGGTCCTTCTGGAGTGCTTTACTTTCTCTTCCTTTGTTTTTCTTTTTCTTCCTTTTATTTTTCCCCTACCCCATGGTACTTGGAATTGATCCTAGCACTGACCTATATCCCCAACCTCCTTCCCACCCTTTTTATGAGATAGGGCCTTGCTAAATCAGTAAATTGCCTAGGCCAGACTCAACTTTGGCAATCATCCTGCCTCAGCCTCCCAGAGTGCTGAGATTATAGATGTGCCATTATGCCCAGCCTGTTCTACTTTCATTATCTCACTTAACTCTCACCACAATCGTAAGAGATTTGCTCTGTTCTTCTGCTTATTTTGCCAGTGATAAAACAGAGATTGGTAAAATCAATCGATCTGCCCAGGCTCTCACAGCTAGCGCAGAACAGTGCTAGATTCAGATTTAGGGTGCCTGGCTCCAAACCACCACACGAAGCAGCTGCTGCCGCAGAAGCACTACCCACTCCAAATTATTACATCCTGTAGCTCTAACATCTCTTCTTCCTCCATTCCCTCCAGGTGTTTTAGAGTGAAGCAAAACAAAGCATTAGGCACTTATTGCGTAAACAATTTCTTGTTTTGGACAATCGCTCAGACAAATTTCTTGGGCAAAGACTGTAGGCAACGATCTTAGGAGATATCTGCATGACTGCCATCAGATGATGACATCTACCTTGCCAACAGCAAGAGTTTAACAAGGGAGGGAACACAATATGCCATCCTAGGCCCCAGGACACAGTGAACCTGAAATCTCCAACCCAAATCAGCATACAAGGATTTTCTAAAAAAAAAAAATGGCCTGAGAACCATGTCCATAATTCAGATTTTCTTTAATTTGCTTTCCCTGCATCCCCATGCTCCTGAGGCTCCAAATTTCAGGCAGGATCTTTGCCTGGTTGCCTCCTCCTCCTCCTTTAGCTTGAGGATTAGTAAAGAGAAACGTCTCATCACCTGGCCTCGGGCTCACTAGGTGCCGCACCAGACCTGTCACAGTTGCTTCCAGGTGGGCTTCCCAAGTGAGACTGGAAACCCATGAGCCTCACCACTAGTCTGATGTCTTATCCTGAACACTGACCTTCTTCACAGTGATCCTGGTTGAGAGCTGAAATAGAAGAAAAGTCTGTAGAGGGTCTGAGCAAAGCAGAGGGGAGTAAGATGGCCCAAGGCCCCTAGATCCACAGGGAGGAAACCTGGGAGCTAAGGGGCCAAGTGACCCAGAGTGCAGCTGTGTTCTTGGCATCTACTGTATCCTCAGAGCTTGATTCACACCCACCTGCCTAGCTTTGAGCCATTGTTCACATACACGGAAAGTGGGCAGGGGTTGCATCAATCATGACCTGTCAGAAGCCAAAGACAAGAGTGTGGGCTGGTCAGAAGCATAACCTGCTGATAGGGATGGGGGGAAGATAAAAGGGGCAGTCACAGCTATCATCAGCACACTGACATCACCCCAGCCTGTGGCAGAAGCTAACCACAACATGAGATGTATTCTGATCTGGAGTCTCGCCCTCTGCTTGGTGGCACATACAGCCTTAGGTAAGACCTTCAAGCATTCCAGAGAGGGTCAGTCCCAGCTTGGTCTCTTTTGGGACAGCAGAGCAGGGGCAACTTAGACAACACCTGGGCAGATGGAAGGTGCTGGTTCAGGGCACTAAGCCACCCATCAGCTGCAAGTCTGAACAAGACCTTTTGCTTCTCTGAGTACCAGGATGCTCTTTAATTTTAATAAAAGAAAGAAAAAGAAAAACAAAGGAAGAGAAAGAGAGGAGGCGGAGAGTCTTCTAACTCCCAGAACCAGTAAGGAGACACAGGAACATGGCATGTCCTTGTCCCTCCTTCTTTCCCTCCTTTCTTCCTTCTCCTTCACAGTAGTCCTGCTTCTGCCTCTCTCTTCCCTACATAAACGTCTTTACTACCTGCGCACTTCTCCCCAGTGTCTTTTTTTATTATTATTGTAATTTGGACTATGAAAACCACAGAGCACATGAACAAAAATGTATTGAGGTATAAAATCTGTACAACAAGATGCACGGATCTTATTCGCACCATTACATATTATATTAATTGTATTATACATACAAACAAAATATATATACATAGTGTAACTGCCATCAGGATCTAGAATACTCCCAGCATTCCATGTACCCCTTTCTACTCAATATCTTCCAAATGCACTCTGCTGATATCTATTATAAATCATTTTTAATTTGAGGGAAACTTTGTTACAACTACTTTTAGCATTTTGGTGCATGTTCTTTAGTCTTTTTATTGGATGTTTATACAGCTGTAATGTTAACTGTATATGATTTTACATTCTGCTCTTTTTTAACTTAAAATCTTACTGAAAGCAGTTTAAAGTTATATTTACTTTGTTTATTTATTTTCTTTAGTCCCTAAATAAATATGATGTTCTCAGTATTTGCTAGGGTTCAGAACAGTCTTTGCTTAGTGATTCTGACATCAAGGAGAGATGGAAAAATGAAATTACTGAATTAAAACATGTGAATGTTTCATGGCTCTTCATGCATTTATCCAAATTATTTTCCCATGATATCATATGAATGTATTATCCATTGACAGTGTATGCAAATGTCCTTTTCAATGTATCTTCACCAGAATTGGATGATATCATATTTTAGTTTTTCAGGTGTCAGCTATAACTCCAGCTTTTTTTTTTCTTAGTATGTATTTCACTTTTTTGGTGCTGTTTTGTTTGTTTGTTTTGTTTTAGGGTTGTTTGTTGGTTTGTTTTTGAGGCAGGGTCTCACTATGTAATGCAGGCTGGCCTTGATCTTGCTTATGTAACCCAAACTGTCCTCAAACTCATGGCGAGCCTCCTGTCTTCACCTCCTGAGTGCTGGGATTACAGGTGTGTGCCACCACGCCCAGCTTTAGTACATATTTGAAGTATATAGTGATTATATTTACCATGAGAGTTAGTACAAGTACATATCTTTTTTTTTTCAGTCTCAAGTACTTTTTTCTTCCAATCAGATTTACTTGGTATATTGTAAGTATATATAATTATTATACACGTCGTGGGGAATTTGTACCTGTACAGGATATAACTTGTCCGTTTTTTCCCCATTCCCTTACCCTCCCTTCAAGCCCTCCTCCCCTCCCCATTTGCAAAAGTTTTGTTTCCACTTTTTCTTTTCTCTTTTTTTTTTTACTTATCCCTTCTTTTCTTCCCTTCTCCCTCTCCCTTATTCCCCTCACAACTTGAACATTTTTTCATATTTTACAATATCTATTATATGTCGTGGTCCTTATTTACACTTGCAAATTCCCATAACAGAGAAGCAACATGGTATTTATGCATGTGTGTCTGGTTTATTTCACTTAAGAGTACAGTCTCAGAGTGCATCCATTTAGGTAGAAATGTCTCAAGCTTATCGTTTTTTATAGCACAGTAGTACACCCTTGTTTAAAAAATACATCTTTATCCATTCACCAGTTGATGGGCATTTGGGCTGTTTCCAAAATTTGGCTATTACAGACTGTGCCTCTGGATGAAGGTACATATGTCACTGTGGTACGATGCTTTTAGTTCTTTCAGGGAGATACCAGGAAGGAGAATAACTTGGTCAAATGGAACCTTCTAATTTTCTGAGGAATGTCCACACTAATTTCTGCAGTGGTTGCACCAGTCTACACTCTCACCAACAGTGGAGAAGGGTTCTTTTTTCCCTACAGCCCTACCAGCATTGGTTACTGGTTGATTTCTTAATAACAACCATTCTTTCTGTGGTGGATAAAATCTCAGCATTGTTTAATTTGCATTTCTCAAATGACCAGTGAGGTTGATCATTTTTATATATTTATTTACTATTTGTACTTCTTCATCTGAGAAGCATATATTCATCTTATATGCCCATTTTCGAATTGGGTCTTTAAATTTGGGAGGTCTGATTTTTTTTTTTTTTAGTTCTTTACATATTCCTTTGTCTGAAGAACATCTGGAAAAATTTTTTCCACATTGTGAGTTATCTCTTCACTCTGTTAGTGGTTTCTCTTATTGTGAAAAACCTTTTTAATAAGACGAGATCCCAGTTGTTGATTCTTTGTGATTGTTCCTGTGCAATCAGGTTTTTAGTTATAAAGTTTTTCCTTTTACCAATGTCTTCAGGAGTTCTATTGACTCTATCTTCCAGCAGATCTAAGGTTCCTGCTTTAATATTTAGATCTTTGATCCATTTCAATTTTAGTTGAGTGCATGGTGAAAAATTAAGTCTAAGTTTAATCTTTGGCCATATCTTTTTAAAACCCTAATTTACTTGATTTTTTATTATTATTCTTTTGTTTCATTTTTGTTTTTTGAACCAGGGTCTCTGTAGCCCAGGCTGGCCTGGAACTCGTAGCAATATTCTCGCCTCAGCTTCCTGAGGCTGGAATTATAAGCATAAGTCACCATGCCCATACAATAACACATCTTAATTCTTTTACCTCCAGGTTTTAAGCAACACTTTATGACTCCTAATAAGAAGTATTTTAACAAGGCACCTGTGCATAGTGCACTGGGATCAGAGCCATGCCACGGCAGCTCTTGTTCAAGGAAAAAGTGCTCTTTGCCAACTCTGCCCACCACACACCTGAAGCTGGTGCTTAGACAGACAAACACCCATGGCTCAGAGCAGAGCTTGGATAAGGGATATCTCCAAATGATCCCTATTCATTTGAGCTGTTTCCATATCTGTGTAGTACCATTTGCCCTATCCAGTTTCAGGGAAAATGGGGTGAGATAACACAGTGTTGGGCTATAACAAAAGGTCCAGAAATGACAGGTGTTGGCTTTTCTCATCATGAAGTGACCACAGGTTGGTCAGTGGCTTCCTGCTGAGAGACCTCGGGCCTCCTTCTGCTCTCCCAGTGCAAGACAAGAGCTGTACACACAGAGGAAGTATGAGAATGTCCCTTGCCCTGCTAACCTGCCCACAGGCCCAAGCACCAATTATAGTCACTCTTTTGTGTCATGTGTGGCCTATGTAAGACCTGGGGGCATGATCAGGAAGTATTTTGGGCCACTTGCAACTAGGAGCGTGTGAGTATGCTCTGTCACATCAGTGTCAAATGCTGTTCCCAAAGTGACTGCAGCAAAATCTCCTGGAGAACTTTGCAAATCTACTTCCCTGATAAAATTCAGAGATTTTCGTTCAGAGTAGGATAGGGCCTTGGAATCGGTATTTTCATGGTGATCCCCAAATGATTCTGATGCGTAGCCAGGAACAATAATTATCTGGATCACATTTGATTTCTGTCACTTTGTACCATGAACTCTGAGAGACAGGTGTACAGACAGAACAATTCTGTTTGAGAAGGAAGGGGAAAAATCAGATAAGGGTTCTTCAAGGACATGGACATGAGTCCCCACTAACACTTGCCAGTCAGAGTAGGACAAGATGACCACTTAGAATAAAACAAGTATCAGTAGACAGAGGGCTGAATTCAACTTATTTTTGAGCTAGTCTTGTTATATGGTTAGGCTGGCCTTGAATTCACAGTGATCCTCCTACCTCAGCCTCCCAAGCGTGCCAACATGCCTGGCTCTCAACTTGGCCTATTTCATAACTATTTCCAGATCTGACTATGATGTGTGTATGCCTTTACTATGTGTATAATAGGTGAATGTATGCTGTGGACAGACTATACATAAACAGTGTGTGTGTGTGTGTGTGTGTGTGTGTGTGTGTATCCATTCATGTATTTTTACTCTTGTATTTCTGCATCTTTCTTTTTTTGTCTTGTTGGTTTTTGGGTTTTGGGTTCTGGTTTTCTGGAGTTCTGAGACAGGGTGTCACTATGTCACTGGTTTTGAACTCACTGTGTAGCCCAGGCTGGCTGGCCTCGAAACTCTTAACAATCCTCCTGCCTCAGTCCTCCACCCCAGGGATCACAGGTGTGCACCACCACACTTGTTTTCCTTTCTTTACTTTTTCCTTGAGTGTGTGTGTGTGCGTGTGTGTGTGTGCGTGTGTGTGTATGTGTATGTTAGTGGGCAATGGACTCAGGGTCTTAACAATGAGCAATACCAAGCCCTCTCTGCTTTTTTGAAATGGGGTCTGGCTAAATTGCCCAGGCTGAGTTCAAACTTGTGATCCTCCCACCTCAGCTTCCCATAGTTCTAGGTTTACAGGCAAGTGCCAACATATCCAGCTCTGCATGATTCTTTGTAGGTGAGTTGTTGTCATATACTACTTCTTATGTACAAATATGACAAAGTTGTACATATAGATGACTACTGATACAAATGTGTATGCAAGTGAGAATATAGTGGTTGAAGCATACATGTAATTCTAGCATTTGGGAGGCTGAGGCTGGAGGATCACCATGAGCTTGAGGCCATCCTGGGCTATACAATGATTTCAAGGCCAGCATGAATTACGTAGTGAGATACTATCTCAAAAAACAAGTAAGATTGTGTATGTACATGTGATTCCTTCCCAGAAATAAACCAGGCCCAGTATGGTGGTGCACACTTGTTATCCCAGCACTCAGGAGACGGAAACAGAAGGATTGCAAGTTCAAGGCTAACCCAGACTACATAACAAGATTTGTCTCAAAAAACAAAAACAAACCAAAGAAAAAGCTAGTGTTATGTGCTATAAACCCACCATTTTGGAAAGGCAAAGCAGGGGAATTGAGCCCAGCCTGGACAATTTAGGGACTTAATGAGACCCTGTCTCAAAATTTAAAATTAAAAAAGGGCTTGGAATGTCCCTCAGTGTGAGTGGCTTGGGTTCAAGCCCCAATGCCATTAGAAAGGAAAGGAAAAAGAAGAAAAAACAAGAAAACAAAAATGTTAAGAAATAGAGCCATACTAATATCAAACAGAAGTCAAGACCAACGACATATTTATTGATATAAAGTGACAGAAACAGTTCATATAACAGACATGTGCTTTTATCTATTTATTTGTTTTGCATACTGAGAGGATCAAACCCAGGGCCTTCTTATGGCACTGCATTCCCAGTGTTTTGTTTTGTTTTTTGAGACAAGGTCTTGCTATGTAGGTCCAGACTGGCCTAAAATTTACTATGTAGTCCTGACTGGCCTCAGACTCAGTGATCTTCCTGCTTCAGCCTCTTGAGTATATGGATTACAGATTTGCACCATGATAGCCCGCAAGCTTTTTGATTGTTGTGAAAAGCAACAGCAGCTCCTGCAGCGGATCGCCCAGAGACCCATCTGTGGCTCAGAGCCATTGAGTCAGAATGACCATTTTTCCTTCTCTCCCAGGTGCTGTGCATGACCAGGAGCCTCTGGTGGTAACTAAATATGGAAGCCTCCAGGGAAAGCAGGTGCACATGGGGAAAACACTCCTCCATGCCTTCCTAGGAATTCCCTTCTCCAAACCTCCCGTGGGTGCCCTCAGATTTGCTCCACCTGAGCCCCCAGAGCACTGGAAAGGAGTGAGACGTGCCACCACCTACCCCCCTGCGTAAGAGCCAAAAGATTGGGAAGTGGGCAGACCCTGAGGACCAATGCTTACTTCTGGGTAGGGCTTTGAACAATGCACTGAGATAAACATACTGTGTGAACATAGGCAGGCATGAGGTCCTTTGGGCTTCAGTTCCCATACCTGTATAATGAGGTGGTTTGTCCAAATGGTACTGAATTCACTGATACTGATCATGTGACTTTGCACAGGAGAACTCCAGTTAAGGTAGACTGTTCACTAACTGTTCCCTGGGAACTTCTGGGGCACTGGATTTCCTAAATACAGCTGAGAAGCAGCACTCAGTGACTCCCCAGCCCCTTGAGCAGGCCTAGAGTTCTCCCTTGGGGCCCAGACACAGACTCACATGGCATTGCCAGCCCTCCCTCAGAGGGAGCTCCAAGATGGGAACTTACAGGTTCGGTTTCAGTTTTCAAGTCCCAAGGTCTTGCTGCCACCTCCAATCAGACTCCAGTCCCTGATTCACACAGGAAGATTGGGGCAATGACTTTCCTTTGAAACACTGGCCTTGGCAGTTTACCCAGAACAAATGTATTTACTGTTTATTCATATCATTGAGTAATTCACTGCCCAGAACATTCTTTGGCAATCATTAACAATGGCATCAACTGGATTAGAAAAATGTCTATTATGAGAAACTTCAGTGTCAGTGTCAGCCACTATTTAAAAAAAAACCTACAACTCCCAGTTGCCCCAGGAACTCTCTGGGGCAAGAACAAGTTTGGGCAAAACAAGAGTTCATTTAGGGCATGTCAGGTTTGATGCCCTGATAGATTGACATCCATGTGTAGATATGGAGCAGGTGTCTGGATGATGGAGGCCACAGGCAAACTTGTCATCTTCATGAAAATGACAACAGCACATCAATAGGGTGAAACTCAGGGCCTGAAGGAAAACAATTTTTAAAAGTATGTTAAGAAAGGAAAGAGGACTGAGGGTTGAGGAAGACTGAGACAGTATCATGCTTAGGTGGAGTGCTACCAAAGATGTGGCAGGAAAACCAGGGCAGTGGCTCTTCAAGAAGGGAGGGAGTGATGGCACATGCCTGAAATCCCAGCACTTGTAAGGCTGAGGCAGGAGGATCACTGTGAATTTGAAGCCAGCATGAGCTACATAGTGAGTTCAAGGCCAGCCTGAAATACATAGACCCTGTCTCAAATAAAAAAGGAAGAAGAAGGATCAATCACATTTAGGGCTGCCAGGGTTAAGTGAGAAAGCAGCAGGAATCCAGCAGAACAGAGATCACTGGGTACCTGCAACAAGTGACTTTTGTGGTAGAATAAGGACACAAGCCTCAGCTGTTCATTCTTTTTTATTAGTACATATTTGCAGTACATAATTCATCGTGACGAGTTGGTACATATATGTAACACATGTTAACTCATTTTGCATCCCCTTACCTTCTCTCCCCCATTCCTCTGCTTTAGCTGCTCACTCTTGGCCATAAGAGCCCTAGTGAAGGCCCGATGTGGTTTATCAGATAGTACCCTAAGAATAACATAAGTTCCTGCCAAGTGATGAAGCAAGACCAAAGACAATGTTTAGAAATAGAGATACACTGCCTCCTGGAGGCCTTGAAGTGGCCAGGCCAGGGTGGAGGAAAAGAATCCTGGATAAAAACTTGGCCTAGGGGAAGAGAAAGACAGCTGTTGGGGAAGGTGGGTGGAAGCAGAAAGCTTTGGATAAGGCAGGTTGCAGCGCTGTTGAGAAAGGCAGCAGACCGAAATGCCCTGGTGATGTGGCCAGGAAAAGGAAGAGCAGGGAAAGGCAGGCAGGTTTTCTGCACCCAGCCAAATGGGTCCAGCCCCACCTTACAAAAGCTAACTCAGGGGCCAGGCCAGCAGGGGTAAATGGTGAGGTGGCATGCAGCCCATACTCCAAAGATGCCCCAAACATCTACAGGATACAGGGCACTGGGCTGGGTGCCAGGCCTCAAATGAATCCATCGCCACACCTGCTCACAAGTATGCTTTGCCGCTTGAGAAAACAACCAAATAAAATCACTCTAACCAGTACTATGGTAAAGAGTGGACAAAGCCTTGGGGGACATAAAATGGGGACATAAAATGAGGTCATGCCCAGCACAAGGACACCACTCCAGCTAGCCTCAAACAGGACTAGGAGTTTGCTGGGCAAAAGGCGTTTGGCAAAGACAACAAAGGTACAGAGGCTCGGAGGTGGAAAGCAAACAGCCATAGATATCTGAATGGGATGGATTCTAGGGAGGCCCACCTGCCTCTGAATCCTGCACCGCAAAACTAGTGGAGGCCTGTGGAGATGAGGCAAGGGCAAGGACTGCTTGGAGTTTCCTTGGGTTCTATCCCTATTGCGGACTCGGGATTGAAATTATTCTCCCCACTGCCACCGCTGAGCCAGAGTCCAAAGTCACACGGTGCCCACAGGTGCCTTCAGGAGTCCTGGGGGCAGCTAGCTTCCATGTACTTCAACACGCGGAAACTGTACAGCTAGCTGCGCTTCAGCGAGGACTGCCTGTATCTGAACGTGTACGCGCCAGTGCGCGCGCCCGGGGATCCTCTGCTGCCGGTGAGTACTCCGTCTCCCCCTCCCCTTCGTCCAGCTCCGCCCCGCTCAGGCCTCGGCCTTCCTCGCCCAGGTGATGGTCTGGTTCCCGGGAGGCGCCTTCCTCGTGGGCTCCGCCTCCACTTACGAAGGCTCCGAGTTCGCCGCGCGTGAAAAAGTGGTGCTGGTGTTTCTGCAGTACCGGCTCGGCATCCTGGGCTTCCTGAGGTGGGCGGGGCCAGGAGCCAGGGGCGGGGCCTCATCTGCACGGCGGCTGGGGTGGAGGAGACCCGGACTGGTGGCAGTGCAGGAGCCCGGCCTGCAGAAGGCGGTGGCAGAGGCCGGAGGGGATGGGGGGAGGGGGCCCGCTGGGTACTTTCTCAGTGGGTTGCGCCTAACTCCAAAGAAGGTAAGGTTACAGGACTGAGTCTCGGAAGGTCAAGGTAAGGGGGTGCAGGACGGTTTGGGAGCCTTTTGCATCCCGACTCTTGAAGTTTGAGGCCCTAACCTTAAATCCCCGGCACGTAGCACTGGCGACAGTCAGGCCCAGGGGAACTGGGCGCTGCTGGACCAACTGGCAGCTCTGCGCTGGGTGCAGGAAAACATTAAAGCCTTTGGAGGAGATCCGAAGAGCGTGACCCTGTTTGGCCAGTCTGCGGGGGCCATATGCATCTCAGGACTGGTGAGTGTGAGGCCCTGATGGGCCAGCAGACACAGGCCAGCATGTTCCCACAGCGGTATCCTCGTCACTGCACAGATGCTCAGGTTCGAGTGTACAGGAACGTGCTGGCCCACAGACCCGCCCTCATCCTGCCAAGAGCACCACTCTTCACAACCAAAGATGGCTGCTCTGTTCAGGAACAGCATTAGTGACAAAACCAAGGCCCAACGGGGTGATGCTGACACTTGGGATACTCAGTGAACTCCCCGTGTGTTCCCCCACTCTCCACCTAGAGCTCTGTCCCCACCACCAAGCCTGAGAGTTAGGGACCAGTGTTGTAGAACCGGCTTTGGCCTTGATACTCTTGGAGGACTGCTGATGTAGGGTGTACGTGGAGTGTAGATTAAAAGATCCCCAATGTAGGAATAGGGCTGAGAAATGAGCAGGGGTCACATTATACATAGCCTTATAGGCCATAGTAATGATAATACTCCAACACATGCACATTTCCTAGGTGCCAGGCATGCTTTTACATGCGCTTGATGTCTACTCCTTCATTTAATTCGCTCAACAGTCCCACAAAAAGTATTGTTGTTCCCATTGCATAGATGAAGGAACTGAAGCCCACAGACATTGAGCAACTTTATTCAAAGTGCATTGGAGAGCAGGGGCAGCTTTTAAGTAGGAAAGTATTATAATCAGATGTGCATTTAGAGAAGTATTCAGCCTGCGGGGGGACAGGGGTCAAGTTAGAAAGAAGCTGTAACAGATTTGGAGACCAACAGAGAGAATGGTAGGGCCAAGGGAGCAGGAGTTATCCCAGAGGAGGTAATGGCAGCTGGTTTCAAAATAGAGGCAGAACAACAACAAAAATTAAAGACAGATGAGCATAGAGCTGCATGCCTGTAATCCCAGCACTCTAGGAGGCTGAGGCAGAGGGGATAGGCAAAGCAGTCTTACTTATGCATCTCATGGGTGTCTTACTCCCCTCCCCTACAGATGATATCACCCCTAGCCCAGGGTCTCTTCCATAGGGCTATTTCCCAGAGTGGCACTGCATTCTTTAAAAGTTTCATCACTCGTGACCCACTGAAGGTGGCAAAGGTGGGTATCTCTCCTTCCTCAGAACTAAACAAGAGGGAACAAGATGGGAACATCCCTGAACACCCTTCTCTCTACAGAAGGTTGCTTCCCTGGCTGGCTGCAGCCACATGGACACAAGGATCATGGTAAACTGTCTGAGAGGTCTTTCAGGGGCTCAGGTGATGCGTGTGTCTAGGAAAATGGTAAGTAGAACATTCCAGTTGCCTGCAGGGTACTGTTATCCTAGTGTCTTCCCCAAGGAGCCTGTCTGAGGAATATACTAGGGAGACTTCTTTTAATTCTGACCCCCTCCACTCCCCAACAGAAATTTTTTCACTTCAACTTCCAGCAAGACCCTCAAGAGGTAAGCTGGTCACGTTCTGTGATTTGAGCATTGATGGAACCCAACTACGTGCCAGGCACTCAGGATACTTGGGAAATTGTGCAAGCCAAGATAATTTCCCTAGTAGAACTGATATCCCAGTGAGGAGAGACAGTAGCCAGTCAATCAATAATCTCTTCAGAAAGGGATACGTGAATAGCAACAAATGGAGATGATAAGGGGATCAAGTATGATGCAAAGGATGGAATTTTTTTTCTTTCTTTTCTTTTTCTTTTTTAGGAATGGAATTCTAAATAGAATGGATAAATGGGAGGTGATAGCATTCCTAATGATCCTAGTACTCTGCAAAGCTAAAACAGGAGGGTCATTTCAAGCACAGCCTGGGCAACTTTGGGACTCAGAAAGATCCTGTCTCAAAAATTTAAAAAAAAAAAAAAAGTGAAAAGATAGGACAGGCCTCATTGAAGTGACATTTTGCAAAGATTTTTAAGAGATGAAAAAGTGAGCTATATGGATACCTGAAGCAAGCACCACAAATCTGAATACCCTAGTCCTGTCTGTCCTGACCCTTCCAACACCCACTTTCCAAAGGGTCACCATGGCCAATCTCAGTTTTTTTCCCAAAGAGCCTAGATTAGAATAGTCCCTGGGGGATGACCTGCTAAGCTATATACCCTAGGTCATGGTGACCCTGTGTGGATATGTGAAATGACTAGATATGCCCTGGCCTTGCAGATAATATGGTTCCTAAGCCCTGTGGTGGACGGTGTGTTATTCCCGGATGAGCCTGTGGTGCTCCTGATACGGGGGCAGGTTTTGCCTATGCCCTACCTTCTAGGTGTCAACAGTGAAGAGTTCAGTTGGCTCTTGCCTTATGTGAGTAGGAAAGATGTTCATAATAGTGGGGTGGCAAAGGCTGCTTCTTGAGTAGTTCTAGGTACCAAATTAGCTCCCAGAGCCCCTCTGAGGATGCATAAATGCTCGGGAATCTCCTGTATTCCCTGAACAGAAAGAGTTGGCAAGAAATTATAGAAGAGAAGGGGAGGAAGTTGACATCTTGGAGGTTTGGGGGTCTCATTCTCAGATCATAGTTTAGATAGGTTGTAATGTCCATCCCTGGGTCTCCAGGCAATGATAAACTGTGGGGCCCTATTTTGCTCCTCGGTCAGTGTAGGATGGACCCTTCCAGCCCCACTTTAGCTCCAGACCAGGTGACAATGATGAATAGAAAACTGAAGGACTCGACATGGTTATAGACCTTTTTGGGCCATGTTCTCTGCTTGAGAATTTTCTATGCAGATGGTCAAGATCTCAGGCCTAATTCCTACCTGGGTCCTTGTTTCATGAGCAGATCATGAAGATCACACCTTACTCACACTTTATGAGAAAACAAAACCTCACCAAGCTCCTGTGGACCATCAGCACCCTGTTGGTAAGGGGCCCAATGGGCAGGAGTGCTCACTTTGAACACCTCTTTTTTTAACCTAATAGTTGCCTTTTGCAAAGGGCCTTCAATCAGGGATGGACTGTTTCTTGGAGGTTCCCAAAAGAGTTTGGCATAAGATCAGATGGAAGTTGATGGAAAAAGTTCCCAGGCATCCTCAGGGTCAGGGGAGATGGTTCTTATGCAGCTAAAACAGGGATAAGAATCATCCAAGGGAAGTCTTCTCCAGAACCCCTCATTTCTCAAAACTCCTGGAGGACTGAGCCTGGGTCCAAGTCCCTGGTGTTCACCTCTGGTCCAGCTGGTATGGCAGGCCTCAAGGTAAGTGTAGCCTCTCCACCCAGAATATCACCAAGGAGCAGATACCACTTGTGCTCGACAACTACCTGAAAGACATTCAGAAGTGTGATTGGAAGATGGTCTGGAACCGTGTGATTGAGCTAGTTGGAGATGCCATCTTTGTGTATACCACATTGCAAGCTGCTCACTACCACCGGGGTATGGAGGTTGCCCAAGAATGGCCACATTGGCCCTCTCTACCCCATCCCCCAGTTCTGTTGCTTTCCAACTGGGCTTACCAACTGTCTATCCACTCTCTGCATTTCTGAGCTGGTGTGGGGCTCTAAGATGTAGAGAGGAGGCAACCATTGACCTCATGAGAGGAAATGCTGTTTCTCAGGGACAAGAGCAGAACCTCAGCCAGCCCAGATAAGAAAGCTAAGGTTGTAAGACAGGCTTAGGTCTTACAACCTTACATAGTCTTACATAGGTTGGCTGGGGCTTGGAAACCTATGGCTGGAGAAGGTAGATACCAAAGACCCTCAAAGGTCAAGAAAGGAAGATTTAGAGAAGGAAAAGGAAGACTCTTATCATAATCGTGTGAATTAGGTTTTAGTATCCCCACTCTATGGACAAGGAACTCAGAGAGGTTGAGTGACTTTCCTAGGATTAAAAAGCTAAGGAGTAATACAGACAGGATTCAAATCTACTCCCTTGATTCTGAAGCTAAAGCTCTTTTTCTCTGCTTGATGCAAATGGGCAGGATGCATGGGGTGATGGGAGGCCCAGACTGGAACTTTTCCTGCCACTCTCTTCAGTTTCTCTATTTGCAGATGCTGGCTTCCAAGTCTACCTGTACGAGTTTCAGCATCACGCTTCCTCAGGCATAATTATGAAACCTCAGAACAGTGGGGCAGACCACGGAGATGAGATTGGCTTCATCTTGGGGAAACCGTTCTCCAAAGGTGCTAAAACCACACCTGACACCCTCACTGCTTGTCCAACCTGTGAATGCAGACCCATCACTCCACTGGCCGGCCACAGGGAGCAAGCCAGTCCCTAGTGTGGGATGCTGGCATGTGAAAATCTGGAAGGTCAGCACCCCTTTCTGTCTCTTAAACACCACATCTTATTCTGTCCCCAGGCCCATCCACAGTTAAGGAGAAGACACTCAGCCTCCAGATGATGAAATACTGGGCCAACTTTGCCCGCACAGGGTGAGTCTGGTCCCCCAGCACATCTGGGCAGCACTAGACCTGAAGGCCGATACTCTAGGTATCTGCCTCTGCATGTCCACAGGAGCAGCACAGGCAGCCCCACCAGAGTGTACCTTCCCTCATCTCTCCTATTTAGTCACAAGATCCTAAGTGTCTCACTCTGTCCCATCACCCACAGTCTTCATTCACTCAAGTGTTCAAGAGTCACTCACCAAGTGGGGTGTGGCAGCACAGGCTTGTAATCCCAGCACTCAGGAGGCTGAGACAGGAGGACAGCTGCAAGTTCAAGGCCAGCCTGGGCCACATAATGAGTCGAGACCAGCCTGAACTGCATAAGAAAGCCTTATCTCAAAAACACAAAAAAGGGGCTGGGGATTTAGCTCAGCGGCATAAGTGCCTGCCTTGCAAGCAGGCAGTTGTGAGTTCGATCCCCTGTACCGATAAAAAGGAAAAAGACAAAAAAAGACAAAAAAGTTGGGTGCGGGGGTGCATGCTTATAATTCCAGCACTCTGGAGGCTGAGGCAAGGGAATAATTACAAGTTCGAGACCAGCCTGGGCTACAAAGTAAGCTCAAGGGTAGCCTGAACTGCATAGCGAGACCCAGTCTCAAAAAGAAAAAAATATTCACTCATCAATACTCCCTTGTGTGCCAAGTTCCAGCATTGGGAGCTGGAATTTAAAGAGGTCATGGATGTGCACCTCCTCCTCCCACCACTTGACATATTCAAAAAAAAACTCCAATCAGGCCCAGTGAGAGATGGAGCTCTGGGAACTTTATGGGGGTTTTGTTTTATTTTGTTTTTGAGACAGGTTTACTATGACATTTAGGCTGGCTTTGAGCTCACTATGTAGCCCAGACTAGCCTCAAATTTGCAGCAATCGTGCTGCCTCTGCCTCATGAATGCTGGGATTATAAGTGTGTACCTCCATTCCCAGCTAGCACTGAGCATTTTGAAAGCACTGAGGTGGTGTCTGACCCTCCCACGTGGAAAGGAGAATTCGGGCAGAGGTAATATCTGAATTGAACCTTGGCTGCCTCTTGACTATTTTCCATGTCCACTTTCTCTCTTCTATCCTCCTATGATGCTAGAGGGATCTTTCTGAAATATCATTTCATCAAGTCACTCACCTACTTAAAACCTTCTGTGGCTCCCAAGTGCTTCCAGGATAAAGTCTCGGCTCCTCAGTTTGGCATGAAAATTCCTTCAAGATCTCTCCTATGTCCTCCCCTTCACACAAACATCCTCTTCACTCATACTGTTTTCATATGATTCTATACTTGTACTTTCTCCAAAATCCTTATTTTCTATACCTCTAAACTCTGTACGTACATTCCCTCTGCATGGAAGTCCCCCAGCCTTCCTTAAAGAACTGCCTAAAGCCAGATGAGATGGCACAGACCTATAATCCTAGTTCTCTGGAAGACTGAGGCAGGAAGATCACAAGTCCAAACCCACCTCAGGCACCTTATCAGTTTAGCATGACCCTGTCCCAAAAATTTTTTAAGGGCTGGAAATGTAGCTTGGTGTGAAGGCCCCATATCCAATACACAGTACTGCCCCCCAAAACTATCTAAATATCAATATAAACCAGGCATGGTGGTACATACCTATAATCCCAGTACTCAGGAGGCTGAGGCAGGGGAATTGCTGTGAGTTTGATGCCATCCTGGGCTACAAAGTGAGTTCAAGACCAGCCAAAACTGCAGAGCAAGACCCTGTCTCAAAAAGACTAAATAAATAACTATCAATATAATTTCCCTAAAGCCTCTTGTATCCAAACTCCAAAGGCAAAGGAGGGAAGGGTGAGAAGACATAGAGAAAAAAGTGAGAAGAATCCTCTCTCCTTCCTCCTCTGAGCCAGGAACCCCAATGGTGGAGAGTTGCCCTACTGGCCACGCTTTGACAAAGATGAAAAGTATCTACAGCTGGATTTTATCATAAGAGTGGGTATAAAGCTCAAGGAGAAGAAGATGGCCTTCTGGAGGAGTCTCAACCAGCCTCAGATACCCAAAAAGCAGAAATAGTTCTGATCTGGAGAATGGCAAAATGGGAGGGTCTGTCCACCAACCAGACCTGGGAGAAGCTGGCCATGGCTACATCTGGGATAGAGAGTCCTCCTTGCCCAGTCTAGGATCTAAAGAAGCTCCTGACTGTGTCCTGGCCACAACCAGAGCCTTCTTTGCCTGTGGCTGGGGGCTCTGCACCATCTTGTCCGGCCTCATTTCCATGACACCCCTATATTTCATGATCTACATCAGGTTAGGCCAAGCTTGTTAGTTACTACACTGTACTCAAAACCTCCAGGATAACCTTCTCTCCCTTCTCCAAGTCCTCCTACCCTTTAAGATTTACTTACAGCCCCTTCTTATGGGAAGTCCACAGAGACTACTACTGGTTGGCCACTGTTGCCAGCTACCTGTTCAACCTCATGCCTATTCCGGCAGGTTATGTGTGACACAGAATAAGTATTTGGCACCTTGGGATCTTCTCTCCAGAGTCCCTCAAAGCCTACATACATAGTGGTACATAAAGGTCTCAATAAAGGCATGTTGCTTTGAACCATAGTTTCTCCATCTGTAAAATTGGTGGCTAGAGGACGATGTCTCAATTTGAGCCCTAGAAGGAACTGAACATTTCTACCTGACCTTTACTGAGCTATGCTTGGGAAGCCACACTCAGTCAAGGGAAGCTGGCTTCAGCAATACTATCTGGACTGCAAAACACTTGACCTCTTTCTTCAGTGTCTCAAACACACCCACCCCAGGACATCAAGACAGCCACATCCCATGCTCACTATCCATTAATATAGACCTCAGTGTGCACGCCTCACCCTCTGGCCTCTCTTGCAGTCCAACCTGGGAATGTCCTCACTTGGCCCACAGTGTATATGTGTGTGTTTCTCTGAAACGGGGACCTTGCTATATTGCCCAGAATAGACTAGAACTTCTATGCTCAAGCAAACCTCCTGCCTCCACCTCCTGAGTATCTGGGACTATGAGTTCACAGCACCATGCCCAGATTTTTGTGGATTTTTCTTGATGGCAAAATCTATGTGACTTAAACCAGGGATGTTTGTGCATGCCTGTAATCCCAGTACTCAGGGCAAAAGGATTGCAACTTTCAGTCTCACCTGGGACTTAGAAAGACCCTGTCTCAAGAAATAAGAAGGGATGAATATGTAGTCCAATGCAAGGACTCTGGGGTTCAATCCTCAGTAACATCAACATTTATTTATTTATTCAATAATACCAGGGATTGACTCCAGTGGTGCAAACCTATGACACACATGCTGCAGCCAGCTATTTGTTATCACTGAAAGCACTAAAAGTTCACCATCACTGTCCCAGTCCCATTTTAATCATGTTTTAAATGTTCAGCTCAATGGTATTGCATATATCTGTAATGCTGTGTAGCCATCCCCATTATCATCTCCAGAACTTTTTCATCATCCTCAAACTAAAACTCTTTATCCTTCTTCAAACTGAATTTAGGAAAAGAACAATATTCTACTTTCTGTCTCTATGAATTTGACTCTTCCAGGTACCTAATAGAAGTGGCACTGAGCTAGGCATGGTGGTGTACACCTATAATCCCCATACTTTGGGAGGCTAAAGCAGGAGCAAATTCAAACCCAGCAAAGGCAGCTTAGTGAAACCCTGTCTCCAAATTTTAAAAAGATGCCTTGGTTACTTTCCTCATCATACACAATACCAACACCCACAACTTACAGGAGGAGAGATTTATTTTGGCTCACATTTCAGATCATGGTTGACTCATTCCAAAGAGGAAACAGCATGGCAGAGGGACATGGCTAAGGAAAAGCTGCTCACTTCATGATGGACAGGAAGCAGAGTCAAGGGAGGAGGCAGACAGAGAGATAGATCCTTCCAGGCCATGCCCACAGTGACCTGCCTCCACCTAAAAGCAAGTCAGCTAAAGTGCCCCATAATCCAATCACCTTCTAAACACATGAGGCTTTGGGGGGCATCTTAGGTCTAGAATATAAAAGGATCCCAAAAGTGGAATCACACACTTTTCCTTTTGTGTCTAGTTTATTTCAATTCAACATAATTTCTTCAAGATTCACCCATGTTGTTGAATATAACAGAATCTCATTTCTTCTTGAAGACTTCTTAAAGAACATTTCACATAAAATGTATATAGCATTTTAAAGTCCACTTGCTAACTGATGGACATTGTGGTTGTTTCTACCTCTTGGTTGTGAACAATGTAGGTGGAAATATTGTGTAATATCCTACCAGTTTTAAATCCTGAACTACAAGAACATTTCTTGAGACAGGGTCTCAGTTTGTAGTTCAGGCTGGCCTTGAACTTACTATACAGCCCAGCCTGGTCCCCAAATTCATGGTAACCAGCCTTCCAAGTTTTTACCTCAGCCTTCCAAGACCTACACTGCCACACCTGATGTGAGCTTAATTTTGATTCAGCCCTTTACTCCTATAGGTCCCAGAGCCTCTGGGGGCAATCAGAAACTTCAAAGATCTGTGAGATGATATCCAAAACTTCGTACTCTAGCACCAAAACTTGAAAACAAAGGAATGGCTGAAGCAATGTGAAAACCCCTTAAAAGCAAACATTTATGCTCACAATAATCCTGTCATGTGGCTAGTATCCCCATTTTACAGATGAGAAAACTGAGGCACAGCAACTATAAATACTTTTTGCCCAAAGTCATTGCTAGTGGTTGTAGAGCAGGAATTTGATGCCACCAGTCTGACTCACCCTTCATTCCACCTTTATTTTATATCTAGAGCAACCCCCAAGGCAGGGTTGCCCTTAGAGGAGGTGTGGGAGCTCCATTCTCAAGTGAATCCCTCTCCAGCACAGGCTATTTAGGAGGACGTCCTTGTCTGATTCTAAACATACCCAGTCTCTGAGTCAGATGAGACATAGGAATTTTGTCTCTCCAGCAAAACACATATGAAAGCCATGTCCCAGCTTAGTGTTCTGGGTAACAGTCTCCTTCAGGAGGCTAAACCTGAGGCCCTGACTTCTGGGAAAGACCAGAAGGAGACATTTCCTAAGCACAACAGTCAAAGGACCAAAACACATTAAGATTAAGGGAGAATTCCATCCTCCTGGCTCTTTCCTCTCCTAAGTGTTGTTCTCATCATTTATGTGTGTAAAGGAAGGAAATATTTTTCGTATGTGTAAATTGCAGTTGCTGAATGATGAATATAAGTTTTAACCTGTGAGTTTCATAAGGGTGTTTCAGATACAGAGACATGGAAATTTTAGCATGGAATTTGTGTAAAACTTAACCTTGTCTTGCTGCTAAGGAAGATTGCCCGTGAGTAGGTAGACAGCACAAAGGTCTTGAGGACTTCTTTGCCCTATGGCCCATCTATCTCTAGAAGTGATCTCTTTTCCAGGCTAAGAGGTACTCTAACCACTGCCAATTTTCCCTTTGATTTCTTTTTCCTTGATTTCTTTCAAAAATTGGAAAGCAGTAGTTCAGGCCTTACGATTATTGCTTTAATTTTGCTAGCAATGCTTCCTTCTTTAAACATGACTGTTCTAGCTAGAATCAACTGTAGCTTGTGCTTTTGGAAACACATTCTGAAGTCAGGAGTGTGAGTTGCAGGGAAGGCAGGGGGCATGAGTAAGGGTGACTAGTCCAACCCAACCTATCATCTATCTTTTGGTCACTCTCCAAATAGCAGCCACCTTGAACAAAACACAAACTGCACAGGAAATACTTCAAAGAATCAACAACTGGGATTTCATCTTATTAAAAAGTTTTTGCACTTCAAGAGAAATCACTGATAAAGTAAAACAAAAACTCACTGAGTAGGAAAGAATTTTAGCCAGCTGTCCCTCAGACAAAGGATTTATATCCTGAACATATAAAGAACTACAAAACATCAAGGCCCCCAAATTCAAAGACCCTCTCCAAAAATGAGCATCTGAGAGGAACACACATTTTGCACATGAAGATATACAAATAGCAAATAAATACATGGTCATTCAATAAATGCAAATTAAAACATATTGAGATTTTACCTCACTCCGGAAAGAATGGCTGCCATTAAGAAATCAACTGGTAACAAATGTCTAAAGGATATAACTGTATGTGTGTTTTTGTGTAAGGCAGATAACCATACTACTAAGTTTCTGTTAGTTCATCAAACAGGATAGTTTGCACTGTCATTGTTTGACTGTTCACTTTTTATGCTTTGATTTTGTAACTTGAACAACTACTTCTAAGATGACAATATGTAATTTATCAACTAGTGATTTCTTACTTTTTAAAAAAAATTCTGCATTGTACCATTTTTTCTGTTTTGCTTTTTTTCTCTAAAAAAAGAGAATAACGTCCTTCTATCAAACCAGGAACTAGGGATGTATGTTTTATTAATGCCTTTTGTAACTGATCCAAGAAGGCAGAGGGTTCTCATCTTTCTCCTGATGAATAGCTGACAATTTAAAGTAACTAAAGAGCTTACTTCTTGTTTTCCTTAGACCTTCAAGAATACCTGTCTGAAGATGTTTCCTATTTCAGTCTTCTGTCTGGTTGGTAGGAACTGGTTGGGTTCTAGTAGGAACTGGCTGTTCCCCTGATTGCCTCTCCATTTAACTTAACAACATGATATTCATTCCCAAGTGTAATAGTAGGTTGTAATCCTGCTTGTCTCTCATTAGAAACCAATGTTTGATTTCAGAGTAATATCAAATCTTTCCAGTCTAGTTCATAGGGTCTAAGGAAGTCCCTTAATGATCTCAGTGTACTTATCAGGGTCGTCTAAAAACTTCCTTAGATTTTGTTTGATCTATTTGAGGTCACGGAGAAAAAAGGACACATAAACACAGGTATTGTCAAATTTGCCATTTACTTCCTGTAAGGGATACTGTCGTCAAGGGGCTTGAAGATCAGCTAAGGATGATATAGCCCAGAGGGGGCTTCACCCTTAGGATGAAGGGCAAATGGGGGAAACCTCAGGCTTGTTAATAATGGAAGAGGCCTTGATCAAGCCTGCCTTGGAAACCTCATCTTTAGGTTCAGTAATAATAGATAAAGCTTTGATTGAAGTTGCCTTCAAAACCTTGCCCTCAGGTTCCAAAGGACAAGGTGTGGGAGAACCTGAGGTTCAGTGATAGTAGATGCGTCTGATTATGTCTTAAGGGACAGAGGTGCCTGATTTTCCTATGGTGACATTTACATTTTGATCACAAATAAAGATTATCTCTTAATGCAAAGAAAGTCTGAACACAATAGTTCTGACCATTTTTCCTCTTTCTTATAGTATAATTCTAGTTGTGAAATAATATCATAATTAATACTTCCCTCTGCATTCCATTTTGCCTCTAGTGAGCAGGCAGGCCCTGCACAGGAGCAAAAAAATATTAGGAAGTTCTTTCTTAGCATGTGAGGGTTAAACAATTTCCACTGCTTAAGAATATATTCCCAAAACAGTAAGAGAATGTGACAATTCAGTTTCTCATTTGCAATAAGAGAAAAAAATAGATATCCTTTTTAAAATTTTTTATTTTTTTTAAAGGGGGTAAAATTAAACACAACAAAATAGGACATAAGAAAGCAATGTAAGAGATATAAATTTCAAAACTAGATGACCTGAGATCTTTGCTATCTATCATATTGTCTCTTATTTTCTTCTAAATAGTTGTCCATGTCTTCGCATACAGAAAATTCATACAAAACAACATAGTATAAAACTGATCCGAATAGAATGAGGAAGGCATTTTTGGTCTTCAAAACCAGACAATAGGGAAGTCACTAAAGGCTGCTGTAGAATCTCTCCTTCTCTTCAAAATAGCTGTCCATACTTTCATGTATACTGAAGTTCAACAAAACAAAACAGGCTAAAATAACACCATTAATTAGAACAAAGCAAAACAGGGATAAAAGTATTTGCCTTCAAAGAGATGGTAGAAGGAAATTCCCCCTATTTGCTACACTGTGTATGGTCAACCTCTCAAGAGATGTCCAGATCACTGGCTCCCACTTGCTTACGGGGTGTGGCGGGGGGACTGGGGGGGGGCGGGCAGGACGCGATGCTTGATTCTTAGCCCTCGTACTGGCAGGCTCACAGCCGCTCACCGTGGTGGTGGTGGGGTTTGCTTGGTTTCCCAGCCCTCCAGGTCCCAGCATGGCGTGGGTCCTAGTAAACATCGGTGGCTCCCATCCTGGGCCAACAGAGTCTGCCATGTTCACAGTGGCTCCCAGGGGTGGGGGGCACCTCGGTTTC
Source organism: Cavia porcellus (assembly GCF_034190915.1). Taxonomy (NCBI): domain Eukaryota; kingdom Metazoa; phylum Chordata; class Mammalia; order Rodentia; family Caviidae; genus Cavia; species Cavia porcellus. The sequence continues at coordinate 99,421,206 of NW_026947487.1, forward strand.
CCAGGGCTCCAAGACTTAAACTTATGAGATAGATTGTGAGAGCCAACATCTGTTACAAAAAAAACTCAGGAGAGATATTTCAGTCTTTAAGCTTTTGTTCGCTCCTAACAATGTATGTGGTAAAGTCAGACCCATCTGAAAACTTAAATGTGCCAGAAAGAAACTACCACAACAATAGGTGTCCTTTTAATCCCTACTTGGTTGCTGTGTCGTCTCCTGAGGTGACCTGCTCCAGAGCTGGTGGCTGCTATGTTTTTTGCTTGTTTGTTTGTTTTTAGAGAAAAAAAGCAAAATAGAAAAAACAGTAGAAATAATACAGAATTTTAAAAAAACATCACTAGCTGATAAATTACAAATTGTTATCTTAGAAGTAGTTGTTCAAGTTACAAAATCAAAGCATAAAAAGTGAACAGTCAAACAATGACAGTGCAAACTATCCTGTTTGATGATCTAACAAAAACTTAGTAGTATGGTTATCCACCTTGCACACTTAAACATACATACAGTTATATACTTAGAGCACTTTCCCTTTCATCTTTATAATATCTGTTATACATTTTGGATCTTAACACTTTCAGTTTTTTATTATTTTATTTATTATTATTTTTATACTAGAGAGATGATATGATATTTACAAATGTGAGTCGGATTTATTTCACTTATGAGAATAGTCTCAAGTTGCCTCCATTTATCTGTAAAAGCCTGAAGATCATCCTTTTGGTAGCTGAGTAATATTCCATTGTATAAAAACACCACCTTTTTTCATCCATTCTGAGGTTAATGGGGATTTTGGTTGTTTCCAAGATTAGCTATTACAAATTGCACTGCTATAACAACGGGTGCACATGTAGCACTGTGACATGACCTTTTCAGTTTTTCTGGGAAAAAAACCCAAAAGGGGAATAGCTAGATTGAATGAAACTTCCAATCCGAGTTTTTTTGAGGAAATGTCCATACTGATTTCCACAGTGGCTGCACCAATCCATATTCCCACCAACAGTGAAGCAGTGTTCCTTTTTCCCCACAGTCTCGCCAACATTACCAGTTGATTTCTTAATGGTAGCAATTCTGCAGCGAGATGAAATCTCAATGCTGTTTTAATTTGCATTTCTTGAATGACCAGTGATAATGAACATTTCTTCATGTATTTATTTGCCATTTGTATATCTTTATCTGAGAAACGTGTGTTCCTCTCAGATGCCCATTTTTGGAGAGGGTCTCAGATAAGTTATTCTTAAAGACAAGTTTGCTACCCAGTCAGCCTCAGATATTAGGAAAAAGCTACAAAAGATGGCTCTTATTCCAAACATCTCATTTGGCACCCAAATAAGAATTTCTTCCTAAGTATTTTATAATCAAGACCAGGAGGAAGCCAAGAGGAGAAAACAAAGAGACCAAGAGAAAGTGGCTGCCATGGTTGTGGCCTTAAAAGGAACAGACCTTAAGTCTGATTCTCAGGGCTCTAAGAGGAGCTCAATGACTAACCTCACCTGTTACCATTGTGGAAAGCCAGGCCACCTTAGCAGGGACCATGATAAGAACTGTGGAATAAAGAGGTTCCCTGAGCCATGCCTTGACTACAAAGTGACCACTGGAAGTCAGACTGCTGCCTGAGGTGAAGGCCCTAGAGATCAGGCCCATCTTACCAGCTGGTCCAGCAAGACTGAAGGGCCCAGGGGCATGCTCTGCTTTCTCCTTCTAGCCAGAGTGTTATTACCACAGAGGAGCCCTGAGTAATGGTGAGTATAGTGCAAACAGATGTATGTCTCTCTGTCCTTTTCAACCCTGCCTTTCTTTCCAGGTGTCATACTTCAGTGAAAGGAGTCACTGAGAGGAAGTAACTCCCTCACAACCCTTAGGCTATAAGTGGGATGGCTTTCTCTTCATTCCTTTTTAATTATGCCTCAAAGTGAAGTTCCTCTCCTGGGGAGAGATATCTTAGCTTGCTTGCATACTGTAATATACATACACTCAAGTCAGGTACGCTGCCTCCCCCTTGTGGAGAGAAATAAATCCTGAAGTACAGGCAGCAAAAGTAAAATAGCAAGAATAATAGCTGCTGTGGTGCAGATATATCTCAAAGATTGTACTATACATTTTGCATCTGAAAGTTTTCACAACCAGGCTTCTCAACTGACTTGGACTGCACTTCCTCAACTGTTCAGAAACAGGCCTCATCTTTTTGGACAAGTGTTTTCCTCCAACAACTTTGCGTGTTTTGAATTTTCCCAAGTCATGGTCTTGCAATATACAGATGATATACTATTATGGGCCCCTCAGAGGAACTCTCAGCCAAGGCACCCATGCTTTACTGAATTTTCTAACTGAAAAAAGTTATATGGTCTCTAGATAAAGAAGTTATATGGTCTCTAGGTCTAAGTGAAAACTTGCAGCTTTGAAGTAAAATTCTTGGGCCTTATCAGATCTAAGGAAACCCAAAGCCTGGGGGAAAAGAGAATTTAACCAATACTTTCCTTCCTGCAACCCAACTAAGGGGATTCCTAGGAATTACAGGCTTTTGTCATCTTTGGATAGCAGGGTATGATAAGATCACATGACTCCTCTATCAGCTCACAAAGGAAGCCCAAAAGGCAGATACCCATATTTTAGCGTTGGAACCTGATTTCCAAACTGCATTACAGAAGCTTAAACAGGAGCTTCTAAATACCCCAGCATTGAACATACCAACAGAACGCCATTTCAATTTGTATGTTGACGAAAGGCAGGACATGACTTTGGGAATTCTTACACGGGACCAAAAACCTGCTCAACAGCCTGAGTTATGAGCTAGATGATGTAGGAAAGGGATAGCCTGCATGCCTCAGAGCTGCGGCTGCCAGCTCTCCTAGTACCAAAGACATCCAAGCTGACTTTAAGCAAGATCTCATTGTATATACATTTCACACTGTGGCGAAAATGGTACAAGAAAGGCAGGGTACACAGTAGTGACTATACATCAGACACTTGAAAGTTTCTCACTTGCCTCTGGGACTAGTATCCAGCTAGCAAAACTTACAGCTCTGACTAGGGCTTTACAACTCAATGAAGAACAAAAAGTCAGTATTTATACTGTTTGAAAGTATGCTTTCTAGTCAGCCCTCTCCTGTGAGTTGGCACCATTTGCAGACTTTGGGGAGGAGAACAAGAAGTCAACAAGAAGCTAAGACCTCTTGGGAATTGGTACCATGCACAGGCTGACTAAGGAAGAGCCAGACGCCAGCCCCTTCGGGCATGCAGGCAGGGAGACAAGAAGACCCAACATTTCCCCTGCCCCTGTAAGTGACCAGCTAATCTAGAGAAACAGTTTGTGATAACAGCTAATATGGTGAAATACAACTTAATGCTTGTAGTGTTTAGTATTTCACTGACTTTGTAGGCCTAAAACCAGTAATCTGATCAGCTATTCAGAGAGTAACAATATGCAATGTAGCATAAATGGGAGATCTCTTTCTGAAGGTGGTAGCCATTTATTCCCTGGTATCTTGTTTAGAAATCCTGTATCATTCCCACTGTTTTGTTTGGTTAGATTTTATTCTGTTTTACCTTGTTTGATTTTGTTGTATCTGATGACAGGGATAGCTATTTCAAAGATAACAAAATGGGGCTGGGGATTTAGCTCAGCGGTATAAGTGCCTGCCTTACAAGCAGGCAGTCGTGAGTTCGATCCCTGGTACTGATAAAAAAGAAAAAGACCAAAAAAAAAAAAAAGAGTGCAAAGATAATAAGATATATTATGGGAACCATTTTGGATTTACTATTATCTTGTTTTGAATTCCTGTATTGGATTCATTGCTTTATTTTTATTGGTTCTATTCTGTTTCTATTTTGTTTGATTTTAGTATGTCTGAAGGTATGGACAACTATTTTGAAAACAACAAGAGTCAACCACTGTTGATTTCCTATTATCTTGTTTTGAAATCCCGTGTCACACTGTCTTGTTTCGATTGGCTTTTTCGTTTTATTTTGCTTGATTTTATTCTCTAAAATAAAATTTTTTTTAAAAAGTATGCCTTCTAGTATTGCATGCCCACACAGCCATGTGGAAAAAAGAAATTATCTAACAGTCAATGGATCTCCCATAAGTATTATCTATCTATATACCCTCCAACGTGGATATTATTCACATAGAGGACACCAAAATGGAGTTGATTAAATATCTCAAGGTAATCAACTGGTTGACACAGCTGCAAAAGAAGCTGCTTAAGGGCTTCTTCTTCAGGCCCCCTGATCTGGGAAGGTTCCCTTGATCTTACTTGACCCAAATATTCTCAGTCAGAAATCCAATGGCTCTCTCTCATTAGAATCCATTCTTTCCATCAGAATTGTTGCAATCAAATGATAATAAATTGCTCCTTCCTGGTGCAGTCAATGGAGTATTACTTTACATCACTTGGGTAGTGACAAATCTACCAGATGGCCTCAAAATTATTCATAGGAAAGGACTTTCTCAGACAATATAACAGATAGTTTAGACATATGAGCTCTGCCAAAAGAAAATTTCTCTTTAACAGATCATAGCCCCTCCCGGTATACAGAGACTTGATAAATACCCTGGAGAAGACTGGAAGTTCAGCTTTACTCATATGTCAAAGGATACAGAGCTCCAGTACTTATTTGTCTAGATAAATACTTTCACAAACTGGGTTAAGATCTTGCCTTATGGAACAGAAAAGGTACAAAAGGTGATAAAGATTTTGGTCTCAGAAATCATCCCCAGATCTGAACTTCCTGGTTACAAAGTGATTACAAGGTGGTTACAAAGTGATAATAGACCTTCTTTTAAATCGACAGTCATACAGAATGTCCCTCAGGCACTGGACATTCTTGATCACCTTCACCGTGCATGGAGGCCACAAGTATCAGGAAAACTAGGGAAAATAAGTGGGGCTCTAAAGAAACATCTTTGCGAAATGGCTCAGGAAACCTGCCTACAGTAGCCTCACTATCATTAGCTCTTATCAAACTAAAAAACACACCCCCAAATCCTAGGCCTCAGTTCATTTGAAATGCTTTATGGATGCTCTTTTTTCACTAATTATTTTCTCTTTAATAGAGAAACAGATGCCTTATTAAGAGATGTCACCTCATTGGCTAAATTCCAACAGCTAACAGAATAGCTAACAGAAGCTCAGTGTAAAGAGAAGGGAAATCCTATATTGCACACCGGAGATTTAGTACTGGTAAAGTCTAAAGCCCTTCATCATCTCCTCCCTTAGGACCAACTTGGGAAGGACCAGACATCATGATGCTATCAGCTCCATCAGCTGTCAAACTGCAGACCTGGACTCACCCAACTCAAACCCTGGGAACCAGAAACCACTGCTCAGTGTGAGCAACTATCTAATATTTCTGTGAACCCATAGAAAACTTAAAATTCTTGTTCAAAAAGAAAGCAGACTTCAGATAACTAACCTAATATGTTACTCTTAGACCTTTTACTAATTAATTTACCACTTACAGGAGAACGAAAATTCTTTTTTAAAGTGGACACAGGAATATGCACAGTCATTACAACAAACACCTTGCTGGATATGTGGCCTGTTTCCCTTGTCAAATACATCAGAGCTCCCTTGGGGGGTGTCCCCACTTCGAGATGACTGGAATAAGCTACACCAGATTGATAAGGCACAAAAAAGTTCAGTGGTTCTTAGTTTAGCCCACCATTACACGGTAACTGGGTGGCTATAAATCACATCTCTAATGATCCTGGACATAATATTTTCTAAGAATGCCACTGAAGCCTCCTTACAGACTCCAGAAAAACCCTTAATAAGTAAGAGCAAGGGTCCTATAATGAAAGCCAAAAATTATAGCTATAAAGATGGATATAGGATGATTATACATGGTTAACTACAACTACAGGACAACTTAGTAGAAAGGCCCTTTCATGTTGGAAACAAAGAAATCACTTCTATTCTCATTGGCTTAACTCTACTAAATACTTAGGATGGATACCCTCAAACACTGTATACACACCATAACTTTACAGGTTGAAAACTGGTTTTCAACAGACTGGTTTAATTGCCCTAGATTAAATGGAAATCCCCCAATGGTACTCACTGGTCCTGTGGAGCTAGTTTGTGCCCCTGGCTACTCCCTGGATGCATAGAGAGATGCACACTGGGACTTGTGTTGTTACAAGGTAGGAGTGTCAAAAATATCAACTAATCAGGGACTGGGGATTTAGCTCAGCAGCATAAGTACCTGCCTTGCAAGCAGGCGATTGTGAGTGGTCGTGAGTTTGATCTCCGGTACCGATAAAAAAAAAAAAAAAATCAACTAATCTGCAAACTTACCCCCACTACAACATTGGTGCTCTAGAAGTGTTTCACTGGTATGATCATTTAGTTTCTATTTTTTATCCCTTACCAAGAATTAGAGGGTGTCATGCAACACATTGAGGCCTTAACTAACTATACTCAATGGGCCTTAAATGACACTTCAACTGATTTCTTTCTCCTAAATGAAAAAGTAAAATTAATGAGGCAAGCCATCCTCCAAAATCAGATGGCACTAGACATTCCAACAGCAGCACAAAGTGGGTACTTGTGCAGTTGTAAAGATGCAGGTGTATGAACATTCCTGACCCTTCTGCTACTGTCTCAATGGCTGTTCAAGATATTAAATGACAGATTAATGCCATTTCAGATTCTGAAATTTCATGAGACTTCTCCTTACTCTCTTTGTGGGAGGCTATTTCTGGCTCTTCCTGATGGAAATGTTTTTTGACTGTATTCATAATAGTCTTGTTGATCCTATTATTTGGCCCATGTATGTTTAACTGTTTCTTTCACGTTGCCTCCTCCAAACTTAAAGCTATATGCCTATCTAAGACAAGAATGCCTGACATCTAAGGGCTTTTAGATAAATCCTCTGTGGAATATCTCTGCCCACCAATCACAACTACAACCCTCTTGGATGAGAAACAACCAGAATGGTCTTTGTCCCTTGCCCCCTCATAGCAGTTGGGGATATCTCTTCAGAGACAGGAACGTTTGTTTGTTTGTTGAGACAGGGTCTTTCTATGTAATTCAGGCTGGCCTCGAACTCACTATATAACCTAGGCTAACCTCAAACTTCTAGTGACCTCCTGCCTCAGCCTCCCCATTGCTGGAATTACAGGCAAGCACCACCACACCTGGCAAGGGGGAATATTGTAGGTAGTAAAATTAGTTAGAAATATAGACAGTCAGATAGGGCTTCGCCCTTTTCTCTCATTTGAGACATACCAGACAACCAAAGTTAAATGCAAAAAGGTTTATTCAGCTGACAATTTGTTAAGGTTTCAGTCCATAATTGGCCTGCTCCAAGGCAGGATGGCACATGACAATAGTGCAACAGTTTATGGCAGCAGAAAATAACAAAAGCAGCAATAGGAAGAGAGAAGACTCTGTCCCTCATATTGTATGCAGGCTACCCACCCTAGGGTGAGTGTAGCACTCACACCCTTAATCCTAGCATTGGACCATGAAACAATCAAAAACTCTAGATCCAGCCATCTCTGAAAAGCCCACCTCCTCATGACTGCATGAGGCTTTGGAAGGACATCTAGACACAAACTGAAATAGCCCTCAAGGGAGTCAGTGCAGAGGATAATACATTATAATGTGGCTAGAGGTGCATCCATTTGAAGCCAGGCCTCAAGATAAAAACAGAATGACCAGGCCTACATGCTTCCTCAAGGGATAAGCAAGGTAATACAACTGGCATCATCTAGTCCAATAAAGACATCAGTCACCTACATGAGTGAATAGGACCTCCTGACTCATCACTTCCAAAAAAAGGTCCTTGCTCTATTCAGGTTCACTTGCTACATGACCTACTTCCCCACTGGATCAACATTGCCTAAGTGGCCAGACTTGTAATCCTATTGGTTGATCATAGTTTTGGCCCATGTTGTACCCACCTTGTGATTTTTGCTCCATAAAACTTCATTTAAGGACTTCCAAGGGGCTGGGGATTTAGCTCAGTGGCATAAGCGCCTGCCTTATAAGCAGGCAGTTGTGAGTTCAATCCCTAATTCCTTAGGCAACCCACTCACCTTCCTGTCTCTCAGAAACTGTCTCTCCCTCAGTAAATTTTCTTTTTTTTTTTTTTTTTTGGTCTTTTTCTTTTTTATCAGTACCAGGAATCGAACTCAGACCACACACTTGCAAGGCAGGTGCTTATGCCGCTGAGCTAAATCCCCAACCCCTAAATTTTCTACTCTTAACATCCATTGTTCCTTAATTTTCATTCTTTGATTTTGGGGAACACAAATTTGGTGTATCACATATCTAGCAGGTCAGGAATTATAACATTTCCCTTATATCATTTAGAGGTTCTATATCAGTTAGAATGTGGCTCAACTCCCTAAAACTCATGCTGAAGTATAATCTATATTGAGAGATACTAAGTGTGTAGAAATTGTATCCAACTGTGGTGTTTAGGAGTGAGGCCTTTGAGAGGTCATTAGGATGGAACCCCCACAACTGAATGCTGGTGGGTTTGTTTTGTTTTTGTTTTTTGTTGTAGTTTTTGCTTTGCATTGTTTTGTTTTTGAGGCTCTCACTATATAATGCAGGCTTGCCTTGGACTCACTTATGTTGCCCAGGCTGGACTCAAATTCAGTTATCCCGCTTCAGCCTCCCTAGTGGAGGGATTACAGGCATGAGCCACCACACCTAGCCTGCCGGTGGTTTTACGAGAATGAGATAGATAGCAGACAGAGAGACAGACAGACAGACAGACACACACACACACACACACACACACACACACACACACACACAATCTTTACCTCCAGATCTGCTGCCTCCAGATTCTGCCAGCAAGAAGACCCCTCAAGCTTGAATCTCCAGAACCATGAACCAAAGTAAATCTCTTTCCTATGTAACTCATCAAGCTGGTGGTATTTTGCTATCAGCAACTGAAAACAGACTAAGAAATCTCCTGACAAAGATTCTGTCATTGACCAAACTACTCAATTCAGGCTCTCTTGAACTTTTCAACTACACCTGACTTCTGAGGTTCTGTGTTGTTTCTGCACTGTTCGATTTTAGCAAGAACTATGTTAAATTGCTTTAACCACACCCCTCATCAATATTTGATTGTTTGCTACATTTAATAAAGTTCTTCATCCTCCACCACCCCCAGGGTGTATCTGAGCACCTAGGCCTGTCTTCAGTTAAGAATCCTGTTATATGGGTTTAGCCAGAACTTCTGGCTCCTTATCCATTGCTACTTCTTAGTAATTTGCTACCCACTGACCCACTCTGCCCTTGCTATATCCATTTACCTATGCGATATGAGCAACTAAGCCTAATTCTCATTCATTCTCATATTCTCATTCTCTCTCTCTCCGCAAAACCCCATTGCAATAGTTTCTATGTATATTTTGGTGGCCTTGGATAAAGTTTGCCTTTGGGGTTTTAGTAAGTATCATGATTGATTTTCCTTAAACATCCTCTGCATCTCCCACACAGGTCTGTGGAAGAGCGCTTACACCCCCAAGTTAGAGTATATCAGGGTCCAGCCTGGATATGGCAGATGTGAAACATTTAAAGGATTCTGGGAAATTTTAGGACCTTCCTTACAACCTGAGCATGGAAGGATTCCAGTGGTCAGCCTAGTGTGGTGGTAGATGGCTGTAAGCCTAGTAGTCTGAGGCAGGAAGATCATCGAGTTTGAGGCCAGCCTGGGCTCCATAGTGAGTTCAAGCCTGACTCGGACTACATAGCTTGTCTCTAAAAAAAAAAAAAAAAAAACCCAAAACCAAACAAATAAACACAGAACACACACACACACACACACACACACACACACACACACACCTCCCATAGGAAGGTTGGATGGGACCCGTGAGGGGAAGGAAAGTGTCCTTTTCCAGCTGGGCTGCACCGATTAAGGAAGGGGGTACAGAAGGCTACTTACCATACAATGTCCACCTTAGCTTCCTGCCCTTACTCCGGTGTGTCCCCCTCCCACGCGCGACGGCCACCCGGAGTCTTTGCTAAAAGCCACACCGCACCGGGAATGGTTCTCAGAAATGACTGGGTCTTGGTGTAGAACCCTGGACACTTCCGTAGGTTCCTGCTCTCCTCGGTTTACCTCTGCCTGCCAGCGCCGCCTGGAGGATGAACGCGCCGAGTGCCAGGCTCTGGCGGCCAAGGAATGCACATCCCTCCCACCGCCCACCTGGGCTGAGCCCGGCTCCCACTCCGGAAGCTGCGTCCCCTCTTCTTCCAGAACATTCCCCACTAACCTCACCCCCACCCCAACTCCAACCCCCAAGCAGCAATTACCCGCCCAGGCGGCGGGGGAAGGGCCAATCAGTGCGGGAGACGCGGCCCCCGCGCCAGCCCGGCTGACCGCATCCCCCGCAGCGAGGCGCTCGCAGCCTCCTAGCGCCCCGGCCCCCACCGCCCGCCAGTCCTGCCGGGCAGACAGCGCCGGCCGCCTGGGAGCCCCGGGGGACGCTCCGCCGGCCTCCTGCCAAATACAGTGATGGATCCCGCCGCCTGGCGCTCGGCCAGCGCCCAGGCGGACGCGAGGGCGCCGGTAGCTGAGAGTCGCCGCCGCTGGCGTTGGGGGCGCGAAGACTGGGCCCCCTTGCGAAGCCCTCTTGAGTGCCGGCCATCTGTCTCCCGACGAGGGGGAGGGCGGCTCCAGGCAGGGGTCAGCTAGCCGTGGGACTTCTTGCCTTCTCACGGCCTCTCTCAAGGCCTGGATGAGCCGCCCCCAGAGCAGTCCCTGCTAGTGGCTATGGCAGGACCTGGCTTTGGCAACCCATGGCTGGCACTGGTTTGGGGCCCACTGCAAAGGTGCAAGAGGGTGAGCGGGCCACAGGCCGCAAAGCAGACAAGTGTAGACTTGGAACTCCTCCCGGATCCCATACAGCACAGCCTGACTCACCCACCAGTGGAGTCTAGTAAACTCAGAGGGATCAGGCCTGCCCTCCAGAAGCCTACACGTTTCGTGGGCAGATACCGCCCCCCCCCCCCCAGTTACTAGTAGTCCTTAGAGGCCTGGAAGAAGGGGCAGTGGGATTTAGTGACCACCACTTTGAGACATCCCCTTCCCCTAAATAACCCCTTCAACCCTTTCCACCTTAAGGTATGCACACTGGGACCTGGAGTGGGGGTCAAAGTAGGCCTATGCCAGAGACATGCTATGGGGAGAGCTGAACATTGAAGAAAAAGAAGTGGAAACCAGGAAGGGGAACACATGAGGTTGGCCAAACAGATTGCCACTGCACAGTTCAGTAGTGCCACCAGCAGTGAGTTAGAGGTGCTAAGGATCCTAGCCAGTCCTAGGTGCAGTGATTTTTTTTTTTTTTTTTTTTTTTTTAAGATAGGCTCTAAGCCTGGAACTTGCCCAGAGTGCTGGGATTACAGGCATGCACCACCACATTCGGATGCAGTTGTCTTTTCTGTGTGCTCTCCCCCTGCCTCCACTCCTCAGGTCTGGCCTGGGTGTGTGAAGGGCTGTGGCCAGTCGTGTACTCTAGAACCTCTCTCAGGGACTGTGGGGTTGGACTTCCTTTAGGAAGAGGATTACTTCTCTAAAGGAGTGAGAAATCCCCTTTTCATGTACAAAGGTCATTAACCGTAGTGAGAGGAGAGCACCTGTGACAAATTGGGTGCTGGAGAGTAAACATGAAAGGGCATAACGTCAGTGATGCCACCTTGTGTACTTCATGGAATGAGATACAATTGCCTGAAATTAAAGAATGAGAAAAGCAATAAAGACAGATGAAAAGTACAGTGGAATGATGGACCAAGAAAGGGAGCGGAGAAAAGAAGCAGAAACTGGTGAACACATTGCTTACAGGCAGATGGACAGAGAATGGTGGCAATGCTGGGGACACCCAGGCAGAGGGAGGACAGTGGCCAGGGATGAGTTTTTTCATCTTCTGTCTCTCCTGACTGCTGAGTGTCCCCACACACACTCTGGTGATAGGATCAGCTGGAAGGCTGTGGGACCATAGAGGAGACACCTGACTTGGACCAGGTTGGGAAGTTGGGGAAGGCTTCCTGGAGGAACACTGCAAAGGACCAGTAGGGAAAAGCAAAGGGACTGGAAGTGAGAGAGGGTAAAGCTATGTCAGCGGAAGGGCACAGCTGGAACAAAGGCCCAGAGGCAGGAATTGGCTTGTTTAGTCCCAGCAGCTTGGTGTTACTGTGGCACATACAGAAAGGCTAAGAAAGGAACAAGGTCCAGAGTTGGAGAGAACACAGACCTTAACCTGAGGCACTGGGGAACCACCACAGAAGCATGTCCCCGTCAGATGTACATTCTAGAGGACCTTTGAGGTTATATGGTACTGAGAAACTGGAGAGTTACAGTGGGAAACCGAGGGGGGCATGGCACAGAACTAGACAGCCTTTCATGGAATAGAGAAGCAAGTTTGTAAAGTAGAGGCCAGAGCATGGGGACAGATGAGGCAAGCGAAAGCAGAAGTTGAGAGACTCTCTGATAACCAGTTTTCCTAGGGACCTCTAGGCCAAAGCAGGAGGTCAGCTCTCACCATACCTCCAAGGCCACTTACTAGACTCCACTGGAGCCAGAGCTCTCGCAGCTAGCCAAGCCTGACCTGGGACCTCAATTCCTACCAACTGTCCAGGAAAAGCCCCCAAAGGAATATAGTCTGGAGACAGGGTGGGGGGACAGACAGGACCTGGTGCTGTGGGGGAAGCTCCTATATCCTGCCCTCTAGAAATCTAGTCAAGATAGCACGCTAACCTCCCACCTCTGGCCCTTTATAATGGTAATGAAGACTCCAAGGGGTTGAGATTAGGGCAGACTTGAATCCTGAAAGAAGTACAAGGCTGAGATCAGGTGACCCACGGGGCAGGGGTCAGCCTGCCTCCCCTAGGCAGATTTTGGGAGCTCTGTGTTTCTGTCTCAGTTGTTCGTCTGTGCATCCTCAGGTGGGCCTCTCAGCTCTCTGGATCTGCTTCTTCTCATTAATATATTGAGAACAGTCCTTGTGGTAGGACAGGACTCAGGTCTCAGCACCCTGTGACCCTGGTCCAGGATCTCTCTACCCCTTCCTAGCCTTCCAGTCATAGGAGCTAAAGGAGGAACACATTGATTCCTTCACTAAAGAGCTTCTGCATGATTATTATGGATCTGCCACTGTTAAGGAGCAAGAACCCTTTGGGGGCAGGGGCTGAAAGTGGAAGAAAAGGCTTTTTAGGAAATTAGCACTAGAAGCAGAAAAATCCATCACCAGCTGGCAGAGGCGCCTGTTGCTGATTCATGTCTCTTACCTAAAGAGCAGCTTTACTGGCCTGGGGGAAGGGTTGGTACAGCCTCCAGGGCCTTCCAGAGAAAAGATTCCAAAACTCTGGCTCCGTTGGTAGGCCTTTCGGCACCTTGAGAACTACTCTTTCCAAGGCCTCAACCGTCCTGGAAGCAGGATCCTTTGAAGGCCAGTCATGGGATGCTAGAGTTCTAAGAAAAGCTGTTGGTGGGAGAGATCTTAGGTATTAATATATTTGTTTCCTTTTTCTGTGTGATCTCGGGGAACTCAGTTGGCTTCCCTGATCCTCCCTGCCAGAAGAAATACTGATCTCTGTGATACCAACACATTCACAAAACGGAACATGTCTGGGTAAAGAATACCTTTCCAAAGAGGAAGGATGCAACAGCACCTAAATAACCATTGATAGCAAGTGCATCTATAAGAGAAGCCATGAGGCAGCCTGGATGTGGAACCATTTTTTCAAGGTTCCATTCACCACCACCACCACACCTAACATCCAGGCATGTCAGACAGGAAAGGTACTGCAGGAAAGGTACACCTCCACGAGACAACACTTACATGGCCTATGGAATAGATGAGGCCTTAGTTGGAACCTGACTCCTTTGGGTTTGTAATTTACATGTGTACTCATACCCAGACACACCTCTCAGAAAGGCTCTGATTGACCACTTGGTCCCCACCTAACACAAAGCCTCCATGTTGGTTAGTGTCTATAGTCACAGTCTTTCAATCCAGCCTATTTACAACTGCCTTCAGCAAACAGACTTATGCCTGCCCCCTAATCAGCCAAAGCATGTGATGCAGAATGAAGCAGGATCCTTTGAAGGGACCTTGGGTGTATCAGGCCCCAGAGCCTCAGGAAGCCCCTTTCAGGACCATATTTTGGCTCTGGCATTGCTACAAAAGGAGGCAGGCCACAGGCAGTTACCCTCTGCTGTGGAGGAACACAGACTCCCCTGCCCTGCTCTGCCAGGCTCCTTTCCAGGCCCCTGCTCATTTTATGGAATTTTGGCTAGACCTTATGTGAACCCAAATTGTTATTCAGTGCTTCCCTTAACTGCCAGTATTTACAGTTGGATTTGTATTGAAATCGAGAGGTGTATAGGTGCTAGAATTTCAGAGTTAGAAAGGAACTTAAAGACTGTCATCGCTACCATTCTTTGAGAGTTTATAACTTCATACTAAACTCCAACCCAGGTACTGTTTCATGTTTTTGCATGCAGGACAATTCCTTTCCCTGTGACATCATCCTGTCCACAGCAATTCCCAGTATCCACAGTTCAGTGATGAGCATGTAACCCAAACTTAGGCCATTAAAGTCAATCCAAAGATTTTTGTGGGAAAATCTGGAAAGAGTACTTCTCAAGTCACTGGTAGAATGGCTACCATATGTGAGTGAGTCAGTGGGTGAATGACGCTAAAACAGAATGAAAGAGAGAGAGAGAAGGAAAGAAATCGATTTCTGATGTTGGTGCTTGAACACCTGAATATAGCCACAAGTCAGTGACACACCTAGACATTCCAGTTAGGTGAGCTAATATATTTCATTTTTGTTTGTTTGCTTTTTGGATTTTTTAAATAGTTACATGTATTTTAACTTTTGCAAACTTACAGGAGTAGCACAGAAAGACAGACAACATTAAAAACACATACTAGCATGAAAGACAACTCAGAAAAGCCTAGGAATTAGGTGGAACCCACTATAATAAAAGTGCTACAAATACCATTTAGTTGCTGTCAATAAGAAATTTGCTTCTTAAAAAAAATCCAAATGCTTGTTTTGTCCAGAAAATTTAACATGCTTATTTGTAATTGTTACAAAGTTGAACTGTTGAAACTGGTTCACTGAAACATTTTGACTTGTATTAAGGCTTTACATCCCCACATTAATATTAAAAATTCACACACAAATGAAAATGGAAGAACTGCCAATACCTGATTTCTATTTCCTATTTTCCACTCACAATCATGTACTTACATACCTTTTGACCCTACGAGGGAAAAAGATATCTAAGATTCAGAACTACCAACAGGTAGAAAAGATCTTTTTTGACAGTGCACTTTTACCATAATGAACTCTTAAGCATGTTCTCCGCTTTGCACCTTGCTATTCAGATACCTTTTGGCATAACTGTTACAGGTTTGGCATGCATGGCACACAGTTTGGTATCTTCAAACAGGCCAACCAGATAGGCTCACTTGCCTCCTACAAAGCACTGATAGCTGCCCTCTGGAAGCGCGGATCTGTTTCTGAAGTCTTTTTTTTTTTTTTTTTTTTTTTTTTTTTTTGGTCTTTTTCATTTTTATCCGTACTGGAGATCGAACTCACGACCGCCTGCTTGCAAGGCAGGTGCTTATGCCGCTGAGCTAAATCTCCAGCCCCTGTTTCTGAAGTCTTAATTTCTCACACCACACAAAACACTGGAAAGGGGGTTTGGGAATCAGAATGCCACAGTCCAGGCCTGCACCGATGAGGTTTCTTCACCCCTCCAGTAGAGGGCGCACTCTTGCGAGCAGTTTTTGTAGCCGATTGTTTGCTGGGCGCTTTATCAACGTGGATTGGCAGCGTGCTCTGCAGGAACCATGGTACAGGGACTACCTTACCCTCTTCTCTTTCTACTAGAGCTGGGGTGAGAGGTGTGTGTGTGGGGGTGTTGGCATTAGAGAGTAAAGGTCATGCAGTAGGGAGATTTGAATACAATTGTGTTTGTTTGTTTTTCAGTGCTAGAGGTGTTTACTTTTGAGATAAGATTTTACGATGTAGTACAGGCTGGTCTTGAACTCATTATGGAGCCCAGACTGATCTCAAACTCAGAGTGACCTGCCTCTATCTCCTCAGTATTGGGATTATAGCTGCGTGCCCTACCCCTGTCCCTCCACATGGTGCTAGGGTTTAAACAGAGGATCCCACACATACTAGACAAGTACTGTACCGCTATATCTTTACCCTCTCTATAAGCTAAGTGTAATTGGGTTTCTGTCACCTTCAACCAAAATAGTACTGATGGGTAGAAACAGGCCTTTGTCCTATTATAAGTGAGAAAACAGGAAACACTTAGCCTAGAGATCTTAGGCAAGTCCCTAAAGTTTCCATCATCATGTTAATGTAAAAAAGAATGAGGGAACTGAATTTCTTCAACTTCAAGACCCTTTCATTCTCTGAGTCTACCTAGCTATGTGTCCAAATCAACTGGTTACTCTTAAGTCTCAATTTCTTTTTTTGTTTGTTTGTTTGTTTTTGCTTTGTTTTATTGTTTTTGTGGTACTAGGATTGAACTCAAAGTCTTGTGATGCTAGGCAAGCATTTTGCATTCCTAGCCAAATCTCAATTTCATCAACAGCAAAATAAGGCAGTAATTCCTCCCCTCTTTACCCTGGAGATACTTGGAAGTGGGATAGTTTGGGGAAATTGCTTTATTTTAAAGCAAATACTGTACCCAAATTTTGCAAATGTGGAATTTCAACTTATATCAGACAGCTATTGTTGTCCCCAGTGGCTATTTATTCCAAAACAATTTTTTAAAGTCTTTTTAAAATAAGACTTAAAAGTTGGGCATGGTGGCACATACCCGTATTTCAGCTATTCAGGGCAGGCAGGGCAACTTAACAAGACCCTGTTCCAAAATAAAATAAGAAAGAGATGTGGCTCCCCTAAACCCACAAGCCCATGAGGCCCTGGGTTCAACTTCAGCATAGCAAAATATAAGTATAACAAAATCTTAAAATGCATTTAAAAGTAAATTCCCCACAGCCTTTTGGAAAGAATCTAGCTCAGGCTAGACTTAAAATAAGGGAGATGGCATTAGATGAAGCTCTCTTGAGGTTAATTCCTTGTTGCTGTTACAGGCTGAGTTCTCTAGGAAGTTACTTGTAGACTTTTTATTAAGGACTACCCTAGAGACCAAAATCTGTTGATGGTAGAGGAAGGATAATGTGATAATGGAAAAGTCAGGCTATATTGCAGGCCCAAGCACCTCAGCTAACTCCATGGAAACTCTGGAGCAAGCCTAGCTTTCACTTCGTACATCATTAGATGTAACTGTTTCAGAAAGAGAAGGACTTGTAGGTAGTTCTCTGCAGCTCAAGGGATCTTGAATGAGGCCGAGCATACTCCTAGCTGCTGGAATTAAAAGTCCTTAGTTGAGAGAATCTCACTTCGTCTGATTCACCAACACTAGTAAGATACAAGGAATGCTAGGAGCTCCCCTTGGGCAGAAGGAAGCAAGATAAAGTTAACAAAAGATAGGGCTAGGGAAGCTACCAAGACTGTGGGGTGCTTTTGAGGATGTCTAGTCTCCAGGGCAGGCAATGGTAAAGGATGCTGTTGGGCCACCATTCTGCTCTGCAGGGTTGAGAAGGCTTCTCAGGAGGTTGGGAGTCTAGTTTAGTGATATATGATTTGTCTAGCATTCATGAGGCCTATATTTGATTCCTAGCACTACAAAAAAGAATGAAAGAAAAATAAAAGCAATGGAAGGAGAAAGATTCTCAGAGGCCTCTGAGCTACACTTAAAGCATACAGGCTGTGAATAATGATGCCTATATCCCAGCACTTGGGAGGCTGAATTAGAAAAATTACTGAAAATCCAAGGCAAGCCTGAGCTACATAGTGAATTCCAGGTCAGCCTGAACTACATATTGAGACCCTCTCTCAAAAAGCAAAAAAATAAAAATAAATAAGCATATGAGTTAGCTTGGCCAATAAAGGGAAGAGAGGCAAGTTAGATAGAAGTTGGCCAGGGCTAGAGCAGGTCAGACTTGAACTCCTTGTCCATTCATTCAGAAATATCCTTTTGAGGAAGACAACTATTACCCGCTTTATTGCTTCTCTTGTAATCCTAGAAAGGAGGGAAGCTGCTGAATAGGATGTGGGCTAGTAGTACTTTCTGCCTATTTACATGGTGATATTATAGCATAATGGGAAACTCTGCTTACCTACGTAGTTTAAAACTTGGGGAAAAATCCAAGAACAAAGCAGAGTGTCAAGGTGTCATCTGCAGGGACACAAAAGGAAAGAAGGTAAAAGAAGATGCATTTGGATTTCAGAGTCAATAATAAGCCAGAAGTGAGTGTTAAATTATTCAACCTCCTTTATTGATCAATTGATCTCTATCTTCAAGTCCTGGTTTATTCTTGCTTGGCATTTCCTGTGTCTGTCTGAGACACTGAGAAGAGAAATGGAAGGGAAGCGAATAGATTTTTAAGATTCAAGAAAAGAGCCAGTGATAACATAAAAGTTGGCAACATCAGGAACCTTACCTTTTGATCCAGTGGTTGTACTTCTGGAAATTAACACAGAAAACACATCCAGAACTTTTAAGGAAAAGCCTATGTACTGTAGTGGCCTTACTTGTAACAATGAGTAACAGGAAACAATCTAAATGTCCAAAAGTAGGGGACTGGACAAACGACAGTGGAACAACAAGATGATATTAGGAGTATGAAGTGATAACATGGTAAGATATTCATGTGATGGAATTAGAGTGATGACCCTAACAGAACATTCACTACTGTACATGTCAGATATCATAAATATATGAAAAAAATATTAATAGAAGGAGGCCAAAAGAATTATACTAAAACAATGATTGATTGATCGATTGATGTTGCTTTTTTGCTTTTGAGACAGTCTCTAGAGTTCAGCTTGGCCTTCATGTATGGGGCTCAAGTGATCCTGCTCATCAGTTTCCTTAGTAGCTAGAACTACGTGTGTGCTCCATCAGATCCAGCTACCACTGATTATTTTAAGATGGTGGGACTCCTTTACTCTTCTCCTATATTTCCTAAATTTCCTGCCAAAGGAATGTGGAAGTATTAAGTAATTTTTTAAAAAAAATCTTGCCAGGTTTAGTGGTGCATGCTTGAAATCCCAGAACTTACAGAAGCTGAGACAGGAGGATCACAAGTTCAAGTCCCACCTGGGCAACTTAGTGAGCCCCTGCCACAAAATGATAGGTAGATAGATAGATAGATAGATAGATAGATAGATAGATAGATAGGGTTGAGGATGTAGCTCAGTGATAAAATGTGCTAGGGTTTGACCCCTGGTACTAGAAAAAAAATCTTAAGGGAGTAGGGAAAAACCTCCATATGAAGGCTACACAGTGCATATAAACACAAATTAGTGGGAAAGCCAAATTCTTACAGAAGCCAAAGTGTTTCTGTGCCACAGGTGGGCTGACCTCTTTCCACATGAAGCGAAATGATAGAATGAGTTGAGTACTAGAGAGGGTGTAGTCATTCTGTGGAGGCTAATCAGAGCCCCCAAACTCATATTTTAGGAAACATGAATTTTTCTAATAGAGAAAAGGGGGGAAATTATGCCCAAAGCATATGGGAAATTCCAGCAGGGTGCCATGGGAAGGCATGGTGGGACATAGGATTGGAACGAAAGTAATGATTGAGGGGTCTCACCAACGCTAGTCTGAGGGCCCTTTGTCTTTCTGCCACAGGCAAACCGGCGGCTTGGAGGCGGGGCTTAAGCAGGAGGGTGGTGCGGTTGGAGCTGGCAGCTGCCTTTCCCTACCCTCCTGTCTAGTCTGTTTCACATCACTCACCAGAAGCTGGGGAAGTAGGGAAGGGTGGGAGGGCATCCCAAGCGGCCCTCTAAAATGGTCACCCAGGCCTCTTGACCCCAGCCTGACCCTCTTCCCACTACACCAGGGTTGCCATCCACAAGCACTCAGACGAACTCCTCCACCCCACCCCACCCCACCCCCATGACAAAGAGGCCCGTTTGGAGCCTGGGCAAGGTTTGCTAACATCAAACTTGTAATTACAAGGATGAAATCATCTGGTTCCTCTTAAGCAAACGGGTTTATTGATCCCAACATTGAAGAAATGCTATTCTGGGGAAACTTGCTTCTCTCTGCTTTCCTCTCCCTATGGCACGGCTAAGCTTGTAAGGGAGGGTATCAGAGAAGCTAAAGAGGGGAGAACACTGTGGGAGGGTGGGGAAATTTTTTATCACCAAAGGGTGAATTTTATGGTATATGAATTTATGAACTGTATCTCAAAAAAAAAAAAAAGAATCTTCAGGGGCCAGGAAACAGTCATACTCAGGCAGACGATACCCTCATCCTGGATTTAGACCCATCTGCTTCCAAAAACTAGAAGCTGAGTGGAGCCAGGCTTTAGGCCTAGGGCCAGCCACTAATTTCCCTTCTCTTCCACCTCCCCTCAAATGGTTCCAGATCCTATTTCAGCTTCAAGATGATATAATATATCCTCAGTAACTGAAGAAAAAGCTATTTCTATTTAAAAAAAAGATGACCAGAGACTCTGAGGCCTGGGAGGACTCTATCCCCTCAAAAGAGGCAGATGTAGGTGGCTGCTGAAATCAGACCTGGATAAAGCCATCCTTTCTTTGGACATGAGAAAGTAGAACATCTAGGCCTTGACCTTCCAAGTAAAAGAACAAACAGTTGGGTTCAGGGAAAGGAATGATCAACACTCAAAGGCAAGAGTCACATCCTACCCCAAGCCCTATCATAGGACTCTTTTTCCCAGAAGAATTGAAAACACCATGCCACAGCAATATACATGCACCCATGTCTATAGCAGCACAATTTGTAATAGCCAACTCTTGGAAATAACCCACACGCCCATGAACTACATAGTGGATAAAAAAGATGTGGTATTTTTCTATAATGGAGTACCACTCAGCTATAAAGAAGGGTAAACTTGAGGCTTTTATAGATAAGTGGATGCAATTTGAGACCATACTCATAAGTGAAATAAATCAGACTCACATGTGTAAAGATCATATTGTCTTCCTAGTGCAAAAAAAAAAAAACTGAAAGGGTAAGTAAGATGCAAAGTGTGCAATAGATATTGTGAAAATGAAAAACAAAGGAAGTGCTCAAAGGGAAAGAACAATTGGGATAGGGAAAAGGAGAAAAGAAAGAAACAAAAAGATTATATATATACAAATATGTGAGCATTAGTTTCCTCATCTATCTGATAGGGTCAATGATGTCAAACTTTTGCAGTGTGGTGGAATCACCTGTAATTCCAGCTAGGGAGGTAAAGGCAGAGAGTCACGGGTTTGAGGCCAGCCTGGGCAGTTTATAATGACCCTGTCTCAAAATAAAATTTAAAAAGCTGTGGAAGTAGATCAATGTCTCCTGGGTTCAACTCTCAGAACTAGAGGGAAAATGTCAAACTGGCAGAGTTGCAGTGAGGAACGAATGAGGGTGATGTACATTAATGTTAGCCATTTTTATTATCTACAGTGCATCAGACCTTGTCACTGTCATACTTACCTTATTTACCTCTTTAGAGTTTCTATTTCTTTATCTGTCTGAAGGGGACAGGAAGACCTAACTAAAGAGGTGATGTGTGCAGTATCTGAGATAAGGGGCAGAAAAGCACCCAGCTCAGGGCTTCATAGTTGGGCTAGAAAGTTGAGAATTCTCCGTACCCTGCTCAGCATTATTGTGCATTCTCTCCCTCACCAACTTAAGATCAACTTGGGGGCTCTGCAAGAGCAGCCACCCACCCAGGAAGGCAGGAATAAGGTTAAAGGGGTTCCAAAGCTGGCTGTATGTTTAAGAAAGATAGCAAAGATTCAGAGGGTTCAGTCTAGTTTGCACAGGTGTAGCACAGGGGGAGGCTACAAAGAGACACCATGGTTTTCTATGTGTAGGCATTCACTGAGCTGGATCTTGGTGAGCTCCTGTACAGGGTCCTATCTGAATCAATCCATACCCAACCAGACAGCTGCCACTGCTGTTAGGCACACAGACATAAATACCTGACATGGGTGAAAATTTCCTTTATAAATTTATTTTAATCCTGTTTTAAAAATAAATGAAAAATTTAAAACCACAACCAAAAACTCAGCATATGGAGGTCAACTAAGGAGAGTTCTTTCAGCCTGTGGCTTATTTCCCGGTAGTCCCTGCCAGACAACACGGAGTGTGGGCTGCCCTGTAGCCTGGGATTGCCAAAGATTGTTTCTGTTTTGGGTCATTTGCAAGTTTTGCTATTCCTTTCCCTTAAGATGTCATTCTCCAACCCATTCAGCTGACACCTAGAGCACCCTAACCTGCGGGTCACTCCCCCCATTCAGGCCCAACTCTCTTAACCTTGATCTTTCCAAAGGTCAGGATATCTATCTGGCCATATAGGCCATGCTAGAGATCCTCCAAGTTTTATTTATTCCACATTCCCATGGCAGAAGCAATTATTACTAGAAACTAACAGCCAAAATCAGCTGCTGGTCTGTAAAGCCCTTCCTGAACCCACTGTGAAGTAGCATTGCTTCCTTGTGGGTCATTTTTTAGAGACAGAAATGGAAAGTTTCACATAAATGTCCACCTAAATAAAATGTGGTGGTGTTAAGCAGTATTCCCTGGGTTACTCCTAGGTTTACTCTTTTTTCCTACCATGAAGGCCAGCAACAAAATCTCCAGCAGTGAGCTCTTCTGGTTTCCACAGTCTTTTGTTGACTCAGAGGAAAATCACTGTCTTCTCATTTAAACAATGGTAGTGCTGTCCTAGTGCCCAAAGGTCTTCTTACCTGGACTGGAAGATTTGAGCAAAAGTATCAAATAAATAAAGGCTTCTACTCTTTATGAGTGATGAGTAACTTAGTTCTGCCTTGGTCTCTTTTTTTTTCTCCCTAAATTTTTGGGATCTGAGGACTGAACCCAGGGTCTCCTATTTGCTAAGCAAACACTCTACTGTTGAGCTAAATCTCCCTGCCCTGATATTTTGAAATACAGACTGCCTCACTTACCTCCCAACATAAGTTGCAGATTTCTAAAGCTGGTTTTCTCTGCATTTTGCTGGTGTGGAATTTTTCTACCAGTTTGACCGGAACATTTATGGAGCCATACACAGGTAGCATTCTTTGCATGCCGCTGATACAAGCTTCTTTGGGCTCATAATGCACTTCTATTCCCTCCTCCTGGGAAAACCATAATTCTCTCTTTCCATCTTTCACCATCAGATTCTCTCTGACACTGCCAACCACAAGTCCTTAATAGGAGAGCATATGTGTAAGTTGAACAATAATATCACTACATCATATCCACATTGAGCTGGACATGAAGTTTTTGCAGAGGGAGGATGTGTGACCAGGAATGGGGGTAATGAAGGTCCTTTGCAGTAATTTTATGAAAAGATAAAGAAGAAAGTGGCTCCAACTTTTGCCAAAAAAATGAATGTCATCCAAGAGAGACGCAGAGAATTAAGTCTCCATGAGACTTAATTCTCTGGAAAAATGGAGAAATGGAAAAGAAAAAGTATTATCTGGGGATAATGTTCATCTGTCCCCTTTTCTGATGTATGTGAGTAAGATTGATCCTTTTAGGTAAAAGTTTAGTTGGGTATACTGGTGCATACCTGTAATCTCAGCACTCAGGAGGCTGAGGCAGGAGGATTGCTGTGAGTTCAAGGCCAACATGGACTACAAAGTGAGTTCAAGTCCAGGCGAACTGCATAGCAAAACCCTATCTCCAAAAAAACAAAACCAAGTAAAATTTATTGGAACTAGGTTTCCATCACTTTCAATTGAAAGAGGCCTGAGGAGAAGATTCTGAAATAGCTGAAGATCTACCAATAGTGTCATTGAAATCCATCTCTATAGCCCTCCTATCTGTTTACACAGTCTTAATGTTGGTCAGAGGATTATGTCTTAAGAAGAAGCTGATTCTAGGTTTGCTAGTGAGGAATATGTCCATAAAAGTTCTTTCTTTCTTTCTTTCTTTCTTTTTCTTTCTTTCTTTCTTTTTCTTTCTTTTTCTTTCTTTTTTCTTTCTGACAGAATCTGGCCATACTGTCCGTGCTGTTCTCCAACCCCTGGCTTCAAGTGATGCTCCTGAGTCACCTCCCCAGAAGCTGGGACACGTCTGTGCCATCTTGGCCAGCTAACCTACAGGCTTAACTTTACTGGAAAAACTCAAACTTGAGCAGTCCCAAGGTTCCCAGTTTCCTGAGAGATTGAGTGGTTTCTTGGGAGACATGAGACTTTCATCATAAAAACCAGAACAGTCACTAGCAAACCAAGACTGTTGGTTATCCTAGCTCAGTTCCACATCTGTAAAACAGATTGATTTGAATGGGTATGGGAAATTTTGTGAAATTCTGCACTCAGGCAGGCATTATCAGTTGAACTTGGAACTAATTCCTGTGAATTTAGGTGTACTTTCACAATCCTTTACAGTCTGGCCAGGTAGTACCAATCAGAGTCTGCTCCTCTTTGCCATCTTTGGGCTGAGGTGGTTTTGTTGTTGTTGTTTTTGCAGTACTGGAGATTGAACCCAGGTCTTTCCCACTCGGCTACATTCCAAGCCTTTTAAATTTTCTTTTCTTTTGAGGCAGGATCTTGCCATGTCACTAAATTGCCCAGGATGGGCTCCAATTTCAATCCTCTTGCCACAGCTGCCCAGAGTGCTGATATTACAAGTGTGTGTCACTACTGACCATCTTGCACTGAGTTTTTCATAAACTGGAACATTAAAGATCAGGATTTATTTTTGACCAACTGTCTTTAAACCTAGTGTCAGATTTTCTCTAGCTCAGGCTAAATGACTTCCTTAGAACTTGTAGATATTGTTTTGTGGATTTGATTACATGTTCCGGTAAACATATGGACTGGCAAGAGATAGATAATATAATTTACCTCCACCTTTGGCCCTACTTGAGATTGAACACTGAGCTACATTCTGTTTTTTTATTTTGAGATAGTCTCGTGAAGTCGCTAAATTGGCTTGGCTGGGGTGGAAATTGCGATCCTCCTTCCTTAACCTCCCGTCTGCTGGGATAACAAGAGTGTGCCAATAAGCCCAGTTTAACTTCTTTAGAAACTCAAAATTTATTTAGACTCACAAAATGCGCTAGGCCTACATAAAGACTGTAATGCTCACACAATGAGCTATGGGCCTCTGCATTTTAGAAACTAGGAATCTGAGGTTGAGCAGTTCACTTGTCTAAGGTCCCAGTCAGCAGGCAGGCAAGCTATACGGGATTCCGTTTAAGGCCACTCCTACTCCAACAGCTGCCTTCCCACCACGATGTGGTTTGTATTGACCTGCTTTCACCTTTGATCTTAAATGTACACAGTCTACACTCTTCCCCGTGGGTTTGGGAATGCAAAGTCTTCAAGGCTTTATGTTTCTTTGCCTTCAGGAAACAATATGGGGTTACTCCCAGTGGCTGGGAAGTCCAGAAGTTCCAGATGGTCACGGAAGGACAGAAGAAAAGACATGCAGGGGCCACTCTCAGCTTCCAAAAGGCAGGAGGATCCCCAAAGGATAGGCGTACACTGCACGAGTGGCCCGCGGATAGGCAAGAAAGGAAGGGAGTTGCTCTGCGGAAGCAGCCTTGGTGCCTTGTAACCCAGACGCCCCGCAAGTCGGCGGGTAGCGCATGCGCGGCGCGGGCCATGGAGTTGTGAATGGTACGTCTTGTTTGCTGGAGTTTGAGGCGGGCGGGCTCGCGAGAAGGAGGGGTGGGGCCAGCGGGGGCGGGGCGGGCGGGCGAGTGAACGAGGTGGGCGGCGAGAGGAAGTGGCGGCGGTGGCGGCCGGGGGCGGCGAGAGTTGGGTCTGCGCGGGCGGTAGGCAACGGCTGAGGCGGTAGCGGCGGCTTGGGCTGGGCTCGAGCGGGCGGCGGCACCTCAAGATTCCCTGGAGCGGGAGCCCACGCGGGCGGGCGCCCTAAACAAAGAGAAGCGGGAGTCCGGGCGCCGCGGGTGGGCAGTCAGTCGGTCAGCGCGAGCCGGCCAGCGGGTGCCCGCGCAAGCCCGGAGCCCGGCCGGCGGGCGCGGACACAGGGCGGGAAGATGCCGCGCGTAGTGCCCGACCAGAGAAGCAAGTTCGAGAACGAGGAGTTTTTCAGG
Source organism: Cavia porcellus (assembly GCF_034190915.1). Classification (NCBI taxonomy): domain Eukaryota; kingdom Metazoa; phylum Chordata; class Mammalia; order Rodentia; family Caviidae; genus Cavia; species Cavia porcellus. The sequence goes on from NW_026947487.1 coordinate 99,447,301, forward strand.
AAGCTGAGCCGCGAGTGTGAGGTGAGGCGGACGGGTGGCGCGGAGGCCGCGGCGCGTCCCGAGTGGGCCCGGGCAGAGAAAAGTTTGGGTGGCGCGGTCCGCGCGAAGCCGGGCTGGTGTGCGGCGGAGGGGCAATCTCGCCGGGGCGGCCACCGCCCGCAGACTCCGCTGGTCCTTATCGGCGCCGCGCGGGGCGGGGGCGCGGATTTGCTTGATTTCAGGCCGTCTCTTCCTTGCAGATTAAGTACACGGGCTTCAGGGACCGGCCCCATGAGGAGCGGCAGATGCGCTTCCAGAACGCCTGCCGCGACGGCCGCTCTGAGATCGTAAGTCGGCGGGGCTGGGAAGTCCAGAAGCGAAGCGCGCGCGGATCACTTGTTGCGCGGGGGCCGCGCGGCCCTGGCGGGTTCCGGACGGCGCCACGGACGCCGTGGCTCCCGGAACTAAGCGGGTGCCGTCTCACTTCCTACTCGGTATTCGAAAGGCGAAAACCAGAGGCCGGCGTGCAGGTCCTCGCGGGTCACGCTTTTCCTGTGGCCCCGCCGCAGTGGCTCGGGTTTCCCAGAGCCGGCATAGTGGATAGGTTGACCACTAGTGTATCTAAAACCCAAGCCAAACAAAGTAAACAAGTAGAGGTCTTGAATGGGTTGTGTGACAGCGATCAGGGTTCAGGGTACACATAGGAAGAAAACAGCCCTTAAGAAAAATCAGTTGCGATCAGAGACAATTTGTTTCTTTTAATTTTTATTCTTTTTTTTAATACTCGGGATTTAACTCAGGGCCTGCGTGCCAAGCTACATTAACAGCGCCTTTTAGTTTTTAATTTGAGGCAAGGTCTGGCTGAGTCTTTAAATTCCTCAGGCTGGGTTTGAATTTGTAATCTTGCCTCAGCTTCTTACAGTGCTGGGATTACAAGCATGTGTCATTATGCTTCACAGGCTAGTTTGTTTCTTACAAGCTACACTTTGGAAAATCTATATATAAAACTCTCTCCCAGTATAGCTAAGAATAATCTTTACTCCAGTAGTCTATTGTCTTTATAGCAAGGTGCTAAAGGATGTGCAGTTTTCTTAGACTATTATTAAGCCTTAGGAGAATCAGAAACCATTATTGTCTCTTTTCTAACCTAAATATATCCTGTTAGTGCTGCAGTTTACCTAAGAACAAGATGATTTGCCACAGTTGATCTCCTTGAGGCCTCTGTTTTAGGTGTAGATTTGATGCCTCTCTTCCATCAAATCTTGAGTTGAAAAAAATTCATGTCTTAGTTCCTCTTGTGAACTTCGTATGGTTAAGTTATAACCGGTTGCTTATTTTTATTGAGATTTAATTTACCTATTGAAATTCTCCTTTTCATCACCAAAGTCTTTTTTTTTTTTTTTTTTTTGAGGTCAGGTCTCACTATGTATTCCCAACTAGCTTTAACTCACTGTGTAGCTCAGACTGCCTTGAACTCACTGCCAGTCTTCCTGCCTCAGTCTCCCTAGTGCTGGGATTACAGGCATGCACCTCCACATTTTGTTTCAGGTTTATTTTTAAAGAGCAATTAATATTTAAAATTGAAAGCTTCTTGGAATTGTTATGACAGAAAGGGAAATGATACTGATTAGGTTTATCAGGAGCTGTAGAATATGTGGTCATTACTGCATGTTATGAAAGAAATTCATTCTTTCAGCCCACCTCCCAGTTTCTTGAGTACTTGTACTGGTTATATAATTCAAATGCATAAGACAAGTATTTGGGGGTTTTATCCCTGAATGATAGAAAAAGAATCAGCAATCCAGTAATGGTATTATCCTTTAGGTTTTCTTTTGCAAAAAGTGGATAGGAGCTGGGCATGGTGACACACTCTTGTAATCCCAGTACTGTGGGAGGCTGAGTTAGGATGTAGGGTTACAATTCAGATCCAGTCTGGGCATCAGTGATTTAAAGAGACCCTGTGTCAAAATTTTAAAAAAGGAGGAAGGTAGAGATGTAACTCAGTATGGAGTTCCCTGGATTCAATCTCCAGTACTGGGGAAAAAAGAAAGAAAAGAAAAAAAGGTGAGTGGTATATCTGAGGAAAGAATTTTCCTGGAAGTAATTGATGTTAAGGGTAAAAATACCATCACTGTCTTTTAAAGGTGAAGTTTTCTGGAAACCTAGTGAAGCATAGCCAGTAGAGTGTTTTCTGTCATACCTGACTTCTGGAGTGTAATTATGAATTGGAGATCTAATTCAACCCACAGTATATCTGATTGTATTATAGTATTGCTGCAAGAGTATAGGAGCAGTATAGATGATATCGCAACATTTACAGATTTCTATGTTTGTCATTAATTTCTTTCCAGTATGAATTAGACATTCTATCCAGGCCTCCCAAATATCTGATGACACAAATTTTTGCAGGTTATGTTTAATACATTTTCTGACAAATATGAAAGGTTAAAGGGAGTAGGTTGACTTCTGTAAGATTCGCACTTAAGAGAGTAGCTTGTGTTCTTTTGTTGAATGTTAACTGTCTGTATTTGGGAAGGAGTTTCACGTTTCCCTGTCGTTCTAGTTTTCTTTTTAGTTCATTATTTATAATTTATTTAGATTATAAATATGGACCTAGTAACATACACTTATGCTAGCTCTCAGGAAGCTGAGGCAGGAGGATCACCATGAGTTCAAGGTCCACCAGAGCTAGGGAGTATGTATAACATTAGGCTGAAGTACACAGTGACACTTATGTCAAAAACAGCCCAACAAGAAAAAAATAATAACTTTAACTGCTAGGGGATAAAGATTATACTCTGATACACTTCTTTGAATACAAGTATTTTACACAATGCCTTTAGTATCAGTGTAAAGGTTACATAATTTATTGCCTGAAATTGGTCTTACTGCTCACAAATGGAAAGTGATTTCTGCCTGTTATGGAAAAGACATTATTTTGCTTCTCTTGTCAGTTGTCTCATACTGTAAGAATATATACAGTTCTCAAAATTTGCCAATCCTTTTGATTCAATTGCTTTTCTTTTTCCTCTTTTGATTTTGAGTATCTCCTTAATGTGACATTGGGGTTAATAAAAATTTCATTTTATCTTTAGATGTGAAATACAGTAATTTAAAGGTTGTAAAACTTTTGTCCACTATAAAATTAAGACTGCTTTTCACCTCATGAAATAATGACTTTAGATGAGAAGTGGAATCCATTTGGTAAAATTTGATTTATTCTTTCTGTGAAATTTTTACGGTAGTAACAGTGTAGAAAATAGTGTCAACATGAATAATAGAAATACACACAGTTTGATTACTATAATGGGGAGAGTAAAACATTTTTTGTGGTACTGTGGATTGGAGCCAGGGTCTTCACACTGAACTACATTCTAAGCCTTTTGTGTTCTGGTTTGGTTTGGTTTGGTTTTTTTGAGACATAGTCCTGCCATGTAAATCAGACTGACATTGAACTGACTGTTTCCCAGGCTGGCTTCTGACAGCAGCCCTCCTACCTCAGCCTCCCAAGTGCTGGGGTAACAGTCTGTCCCACCATGCCAGCTCTAATAAATATTTACTGTGGTTTGTTTTTGTCTTTTGTTTTTTAGTTTTTGATTTTTTGGTTTATGGTTTTTATGTTTTTCACACAGGATTTCACTGTGTAGTCCAGGCTAGCCTCGAACCTGTTATGTGGCTCAGCCAGGCCTAGAACATGTGGCAGTCTGCCTGCTGCAGGCTCTTGAATGTTAGACTTACAAGCTAACACCATGCCTGGCTTCTATATATGTTTTTAATCTTGACAGTTGAATAGTAAAAAATATATGGGGTTGGCATAAAGTGTGTCATTTTATAAGTTAATAAAGCAAAGTATAGTTAGGACAACCTGAGAATCTTACATACAAATATTATATCAGTGTGCCATTTAATATTTCCAAGAGGAATTTTCACTATTCTTGTGTATGTGTAGGCATTATATTAAAAAACAAGTTCAGACTGGGATGGAGTTTAGTGGTAGAGTGCTTGCCTACAAGGGCAAGACCCTGGTTTCACCAGGCACCGCAAAAAAAATCAGCTGTGTTTGAAAAATGCTGCTTGCCAGGCATAGTGGCTCTTGTCTGTGATCCCAGCACTTGGGAGGCTGAGGCAAGAGGATTGTTGTGAGTTTGAGACCAGCCGGGGCTATATAGTGTGTTCAAGGCCATTCTAAACTGTACAGTGAGACCAGTCTCAAAAAACAAGGAAGAAAATGCTGTTCTAGTATGATTAGTTTTTGCCATTTTTTCTTTCAAGACTGGAATCTTGATGAGATAACGGGTATGAAGTGGTAAAGCAGGAAATCTCTCTTGAGATTGGCATTTGAACAGCAGGTAAGGCAGCAAGATCTGCAGAGCGACTCAGCCCAGAGCCCATAGGGTCCACTGAAGGTGAACACAATACTGAGGAAACATGCCTTTGAGGGTTAAGGTAGGACATTTGTTTAGGGGCTGAATCTCTTATTTGACACCAGTGTGCTTTGAGAATCATTATGTTAGACTGAAAATGACAGCTGTCTAATCTCCAAATGAATTATTTTTTTTTTTTGGTCTCTTTGAGACAGGATTTTGCAGTGCAGTTCAGACTAACTTGAACTCACTTTGTAGCCCATGCTGGCTTCAAACTTGCAGCGATCCTCCTGCCTCAACCTCAAGAGTGCTGGGATTACAGATGTGCACCACCATGCCCAGCCTAAAATGACTTCTTCTAAACCAAATGTACAGGCATGTGCCTTTGGTTATAACTCCTGAAGAGTCTCAGGCAGGAAGATCTTTTTTTTTGTTGTTGTTGTTGGTTTTTTTTTTTTTTTTTTTTTTTTTTTTGAGAAAGGATCTTGCTGTTTAGCACAGGCTGGCCTCAAATGTGTGATCCTCCTAACTCAGCCTTTAAAGTGTTGGGGTAACAGGCATGTGCCACCATGTCCAGCTAGGAGGATCCTTTGAACCCAAGAGTTGGAGGCTGGCTTGTAGAAGCATATTGAGAACCTCATACAGGGAGACTAAAATTATTGCTTTCTTTTTAAAAATTTTTTGGTATCAGGAATCGAACTGGTGACCTCATGTTTGTCAGGCAGACACTGTGCTGCTAAGCTGTATCCCTGGCAAAAGTTATTTCTTTTATATTATTCAGCAAATGTTTACTTAGGTTTTATTTGGTGCTGTTCTAAGAACTTTACAAATACCAATTTGTTAGGAAACTGAGTTTTCCCTCTCAAAGACTATTTTCCATTTGAACAGTGTTAATGGATAAAACCTATGTTGATAGTTTGTGGATTTTTTTTAAAGGTTACTGTTATAATATCGTTGTTCAATTTCTGTTTGTAGAAACTACCATGAGAAAAGGATATCCTAATTATAGAGAAGTGCTATCAAGAGAAATGTAGATTTAGCAGTTAGGTTGACAATTATATCTATACTAATAACAGAAATAGAAAGTAAGCATTTTTAGCCTGGACTACAGAGTTAGATCCTGTTGCCAAAAGAAAAGAAAATGTATACCCTTAAAGGATAAACTACTAATCATCAGAGGAGTTAGTAGATAGCTGTTTCAGCTAGTGTTTTTATTTGTGGGGTTTTTTTTTTTGTTTTGTTTTGTTTTGTTTTTTGTACCGGGGATCGAACTTACGACTCCAGGCTTGCACAGCAGGCGCTTATGCCATTGAGCTAAATCCCTGGCCCTATTTGTGATTTTTTTGTTTTCTTTTGTTTGTTTTTTGAGAGCGGGTCTTACCATATAGCCCATGCTAGTCTTGAAATCTTGGTGATTGATCCTCTTGCCATAGCTATCCAAGCTCTGGGATCACTGACATGCACCTCCATGCCTGACCTAGCCTCAGTTAATAGTTTTAAATAAATTGAGCAAAATGTGACTCTCTTGCTTTTAGATGAAGACCCTACATTCAGAAACAAATGATGCTTGAGAATTTACCAAAATAAGCCAAACAAAACTTTCTCTGGTACAAGCAAAAGAGTTTACCATTTTTTGTTGTTGGTTTTTTTGTTTTGTTTTTGTTAGTACTGGGAACCCAGGACCTTCACACTGAGCCATATCCCTGGCTCTTTATTTTTTATTTTGAGAGTGTCCCATTAAGTTACTAAGTTGCCCAAGCTGGCTGGAGCTTGCAGTTCTCCCCCCACCAGCCTCCTTAGACTGCTGATACTACAGGAGTGTGCGCCGGCTTGGCTAAGAATTTATATTTAGATGAAAAAAAATTTTTTTAATATGTTCTTCTTTTCTGTATTTCCCTTGATACAAGGAATAATCTCTGTGTGTGTATGTATGTGTGTGTGGTAATGGAGATTAAACTCAGCTATGCTTTTTATTTATTTTCTTTTCAATTTCCCTTAGTAAGAGTAATGATTTTGTGTGTGTGTGTGTGTGTGTGTGTGTGTGGCACTGGGGGTTGAACCAAACGGCTCACTGAGCAATATTCTCCGACCTTTATTTTTCCTTTTGAGAGGTTCTCACTATTCTGGGGTTTGGTAGTTTTCTTCAGCCTTCCAGATTGCTAGAATTACAGGCACCATGCCTGGCATTATTTCTGTTTTTCACATGGGTAAAATACAGAGTTAAGTTGCTCAGGGGCTACATAGAATAGTTTATTGAAATGGTTTTAGATTCATCTTTTTTAAGCTGTACCATTTGAATCTTTTATAAATATTAGATGAATACTTAATGCTTTTGTTAGAGTCATTCATTTCGTCTAAGGTAAAAACCATAGTAGAAAATGTGTATTTTTTTTTTTAAGAACAGTACTGTCACATCCCAGGCCAATGTGCACAGGAAAGACATTCCCGTGTGCAATTTTTTTTTAACATACACTTTAAAGCATAAGCTTAAAAATGCACTTACGTACTGCATTTTTTATGTGCTACGTATCATCATGATTTCCTTGATCAGGAGAAATCAAGAAAAATCCAAATGTCTCATACAAGTTTTAATTGTGATATGCTTTAAAATTCAAAATCTTTAGAACATAAGTGACTTTTACATTTGAAAACATAAGTTTTTAAGAACAAGGACAGTGGCTTCTGGTTAGACATTAGCAGTGCAAGATCGTAACATCAGCAAAAAATGACCTGAAGGAAAGTATTGATTCCATGTCTGATTTTATATTTAAGCAACCAATGGCAAATGTCCTCAAAATGGAATCAGATGTTTGTAACTTAATACTTAAGAAAAATGATGAGTGCATGTTTTTTACTTTTAAGTATTCTTAGTGCTGCCTGGCTTAAGACATAAACTGATGTAAAAATAAATGACTGCCTGCATAATTTATGTAATGTCCTGCTCCTGATCCTGTTTGTATTGATTTTTCTAAAAGGCTTTTGTGGCCACAGGAACCAATCTGTCTCTCCAGTTTTTTCCGGCCAGCTGGCAGGGAGAACAGCGACAAACACCTAGCCGGGAGTATGTCGACTTAGAAAGAGAAGCAGGCAAGGTAGGAAACATTTCTTTACACCTTAAAATACTCCGAAATTGTTTTATGAGAGGTTATCTGGTGATTTATATTATTAGTGATCATAAATCTGATTATGCCAGCAAATGGTGAGATTTGTTTCATTCCGTGATACAAGGATGTAATATAATTTTTTAAACCACAGTTAAACTTCTAAATTATGCCATTATTCCATGTATTTAATATTCAACATAGAAAGCTCATAAAGAAAGTAATGTGCTTTCCTATAACATTTAAAATTTAATTCCTTTAAAAATGTTGACTAGAAATGTTTTATGCTTACTAAAAATATGTGTGACTATAGAGCTGTAAAAAAAATTAAGTGGGAAAAATTTCTGTTGGTTTAAAAATTCATAGTATTTAGGAATAATTTATAGGTAACTTTCTAATTCTTTTAATATAACAAGTTTAATTTTGGGGGAAACAGTTTGAAAACTTTTAAGTTGGAAATAATGTAAAAAGTTATAAGGTTATAAAAAATTCTAAGGATAAGTTTCTGGGAAAACAATTTTAAAGTAAATGTTTAGGTTAAAGTTAGAAAAATTATTGGTAGGACTATTATGCTGAGGGCTCTATTAATTGGTGAAATTTTAAGGAATAAATTGGTTGATTTTTGATTAAGAAATTGAAAAGGGACTTAAAATTTCTTTAAAAAAATATTTTTTACATCCTATTGTATACTCAGTCTTCTAATTCTAGTATGTTTCGGTATCTGTTTCTATCAACTTTGTAAGTTACTTTTCTAAGTGTTGTATTAAGTATATAATCTGTTCTTTTGTAAAATGTAAAAATGTCTAAACATTAATTAAAAGATCTGTATTAAGGAAAGGATTTCTAATCATGGATATATACAATGAAGAATTTTTTGTTTAGTTTTATGAAATTAGGTTTAATCTTTTGTGGGTAACAACCCAACTAATCTTTGGATTGGGAAAAGGAAAATAAATTATAAGATTTAAAAAACATGTAATAAGCAAATAATTTGCTTTCTTGTGTGTTAACTCACTTTATTGGAGATTAAAAGCAAATTTACCAATTGATAATTCTTTTATATATGGAATTTATTTGGTAATTCTTTTATCTATGGAAAAACTTGAAGTTATTGTAAGATTATTGTCTATCTGGTGCATGTATGTGTGGCTAAAAAAAATTTTTTTTTTTCCTTGTTGAAAACACTTCCAACTGGATACAACGGCTCATGGCTGTAGAGCTAGCACTTGTGAGGCTGAGGCGAAAGAATCACTTCAGCCCAGGAGTTGACCACTCTGCGTATCATTTCAAGACCTTGTGAAACCAAACAAAAAACACTCCTTCAGAGTTTGTTTAATGTAGATAGGTCAGATACTGAAAGGCATAAACCAAAAATGCTTTACTATCCCGTCAGCTTTAATGCTAAATTGTTTTTAGACTTTGAGATTGGCATCTCAATGCTACCGAAGTCTCCAGGTATTTACTAACTGATAAATGGGTGTCAGTGCTGCTAGAAGGTATGTTTACCTGAATGAATTAATGAAATCTGGTCACTAGTTTGAAGAACATACTATCCATGTACTTAAGCTAATGAGACTTTTCAGTTCTATAACCAATGTTACAAAATGTTACATTGTTTATTAACATCTATTTTAGTAGTTTCTTTTTCTATAAAAGGACAGATAGTAAATATTTTCAATTTTGCAGGCTTCTGATATTCATCTCTGCTATTTGTTTGTGGTGTCTAGGGAGCCAGTTTAGTGTGCAAACAAGTAAGTGGAACTGTATTCCAAGAATGGTAACATTTAAGGCAAGAAAAACAAGAACTTGTCATGGTGGTACACACCTCTAATTTCAGCACTCTGGAAGGGCTGAGGTAGGAAGATCACCAGGTGGAGCCCTACCTAGGCAGTTTAGCAATTTGGGGAGTCCTTGACTCAAAAATACAAAAACAAAACAAAAAACCCAGCTGGGGATGTGTCTCAGTGCAGGGTTGGGAGAGAGAAAAAGGAAACAATCTTCTTACTAGTAAATCCTTGCATGCAATTGGACATAGTACTCCAGTTAACTAATCAGTCTGTAGATGATTGTGCCCAAGGCCTTTGTATTGAGCTGCAATCCCAGTTCTTTTTTGTGTTTTTTATTTTGAAATAAAGTCTCACTGAGTTGTCTGGTCTGGGTTTAGCCTCGGTTCTTCCTCCTCAGCCTTCTTGGATGCTGGGATTTCAGATGTGAACCTAACTTCAGTTTCCAGTAAATTTAGCAAAAGGTACTGTCCTGTATTTTATCATCTATGCAGTTCAGGGGTCCTTACTTCTCTTCCTTCCTTTCTTATAGTATCTCTTTATAGCTGTTAGGTTTTCTGTCTCCACAGGACTAAGGCTAGAAGCAAAGAAAATTGAAGGAACTTCCCCAAATGTTAATTATTTTTTTCTGTTTCTTATATTGGATCCCAAATGAGTATCATCTTCCCTGTTCTCTCAATTTAATTACCTACCAAAGCAGATTATTTTTCTTCACAATCAAGTGGCAGGGATACTTACATTTTTTTAGTGATATTGGAGATAAACACAAGGCCTTTGTATTGCATTATATTGCTGTGTCCCCAGGCTGGCCTCAAATTTTTGAGTCTCCAGTCTCAGCCTTCCAGAGTGCTGAGGTTATAGGCATGTGCCCTCCTTACCTGGCTAATAACTGTAGTTTTTGTTTTTGCTTTTGTTTTTATTTTTGTTTTTTGAGACGGGCTCTTGCTATGTAGTTCAGCTTGGCCTTGCACTCACTGTGTAACTCAAGCTGGCCTCAGACCCACAGCGATCCTTGTAATTGTGGTTTTAAGTAGGATGGTTATGGGTAAAGGAGTTTGCCTGTTAGCAGAGACCTGAAGGAAGCTTAAAAATGATGCAAGTGTCTGGGGTGAAAGATGTTCCAGGTAGAGGAAATAGCCACTATATATTTGATATAACCACTATATATTTGATAAACAGCAAGCAGGACATATAACTAGTTAAGAATAGAAAGTGAGATCAAGGATAATAAGAAGACAGTTGAGTGACTGTAATAGACCATTGTAATGATATGAACTTTTATTATGAGTTTGAAAAAGCAAGGTGACTTTGGGTAGGCGGATGTGTCAAGTTGTGACAGGATCAGTCTAGCTTCTGCTTGAAAACAGACTGTAAAGGGCAAGAGTGAAGCAGGAAGACCTGTTTGGCTGTTGCAGCAATCTTGGCTAGAGAAGAGTGGTAGGAGTAGAAATAAGTGTGAAGTGGATGTGTTTTGTGATAAAGATGACAGGATTTGTTTATGGATTGAATGTGATATATAAGAATAAAGGAGTTAAGAATGACTCCAGATTTCTGAGTAAACAACTAGAAGTATGAGGTTGCCGTCTTCTGAAGTAGCCGATGAAGCAGGGTGCAGGTTTGGTCAGTCTGGAACAGTGGGGCAAACTTCTGGCACCAGTGCTGCAGTGGCCACGCAAAACCCTCTCTCTGTTGGCATACGACCCCAAAATTGCCCCAGCATCTGAGCACTGGATAAGAGGACACAAAAACACACAAGTGCAATCCTGTATTTTTCAATAAAAAGCTGTTTATATCAGTGTAAAGCTCTGTCATTATGTTTTTCTTTTAAGACAAACGATGTTCATGTGTGAGTTATATTTTTCTAAACTAAAATCTCACTATTTCAGGTTTAACTGCTGTGTTGACACTTTGCAAATAAGTAGGTTTCGTGTTGCAGTTTAGCCACTCAGTGTCTAGAAAGTTCTCCATCACTAGGCATGTGGTTTGTTTTTTGTTTTTTTTTAATAAGCTCTTCCTGTCTAGTTCTGGTGACCTTGAATTTACTGGCTGGGCTAGCCTTGAACTGACAATCCTTCTGCCTCGGCCTCTGAGGAATGAAATTACAGGTGTGTGTACCACCATGCCCTGCTGATCTATGAATTTCTGATGGTAACTTATTTTTGCAGCCATTGTTTCTTCACCTTTAACTTCTAAAGCTAAGATATTACTCTCATAAATGACTCTTTATCTGCAAAATTTTAATAGCCTAACTGGGAATGGTAGAGTATGTCTATAATCCCAGCATTCCCGTTGAGGCAGGAGGATTGCTGTGAGTTCAAGGCCCAGCCCAGACTATATAGTGAAACCTTGGAATATAGGGGGAAAAAAAATTAGTGGCCTTTTAAAAATAGTTTTTGAAGTATAATATAATTTATACTCAACAAAATGCATCCAATTTTACTGTATAATTTGTTTTTTACAAATTTATGCAGTCATATGAATCCTATTTTAATTAACTATAATTAATGTTTTTGTACACCCCCCCCCAATGTTCTTTCACATTCCTTTTAGAGAAATCTGGGAGTGGTATGGCTCAGCGATTCTGGCTCATGGTCTCTCATGAGGCTGCAATCAAGCTGTTGACTGGGGCTGTGCAGTCTCTGATGTGACTAAGAGCCAGCAGACCCACTTCCAAGCTCACTTATCAGTTCCTCGGGTGTGTCCTTTATAGAGAGAAAAAGAATGAAATGACCATGCTTTTTATGTTTTCTCAGTCACTTGCATCTTCTCCTATTTATTAGAAGCTGTTCACTAAATTTAGCCCACACTTAGTAGGGAGGGGGACTACACATGGGTGTAAATACCAGGAGACCAGGATGACTGGGGCCATTTTAGGGGCCAGCTACTGTAATGCCCACTTAAATTTAGTAAATTTAGGAAAACTTAAAATATTAATAAAGAGGAAACAAAAACACTCCATCATATTTTATTTGAAATAGGATTTATGGCTTAAGAAAGTGGATCCATGGAAATTAGACCCTTTTTTTCATTCTTTTGCTTATGTGGTTATAGGAATATTTTCAAACCAGGAATCTTTTAAAAATGTCTGTTAATGGATGAGTAACCATAAATAGGTACTTTTTATTTTCTGTCTTGGAAATATGTTTCAAACTTCTGCTCTGAGGTGTCTAGTAAGCTATCTGCATTGCCTCTTGAGGGTCTTTCTCAGATTTAACATAATACAGTATAGTAAGAACAACTTTGGAATAGTCAAAGAATAATATTTCCTGTCCCTGTAAATGGAAATCAGAATACTAGCTCTCATCGTGTACCTTATGTGAGGATTAAATAAGGTGCCAACATATGTCAAACAATGTGTTTTAAGTTATAAGCATTTATCCAAAGTTAGGTTATTTGACAGTTTTGTTGGGTGAGATTATATATAACTGAATGATGGCATTTTGATGCTGTAGTATACCTTCAGTAAACTTTACTTAAGACTGTATTTCATTGGAACATTACGTATTTCCCAAGTGGTCATCCTAGTGTATTATAAACCCTGACAGCCAAAATGTTCTGAATTCTTCCTTAAGCTGTTTCCCTCTAATTTAACTGTCACAAGACAAGGAAAAAGCAACTTAATGGAATTTAAATCATTCTTAAATTAAAATTTTATGGACCCAGCAACTCTTTCTTTCTTTGATGTTTCCTCTTAGGGGATCTATTTCCAGTTACTTTTTATTTCAGATGGATTATTAGTCTTGAGTGGTCAGATTTTTTTAATATAATCTGTATTTTCTGTATTTCAAAAAGTTGCATTTCTACTTAATGACTTACGGTTTTAATTGATAAGACCATCAACATTAATATCAGATATTGAGAAGTAGTTATAAAGTGTTACTAAATACCATTTAAAATTTTGATAGGTTGTGACTTTTTAAATCACTCATTTTATGAGCTAGAATAGCAGAGAAAGTTTTATAGCATTCATTTTAATGAATAAGGATGAAGTCTTTTTTTTTTTTTTTTTTTTTAGTCAGGGTCTTATGCAATTCAGGCTGGCTCCCAAGTACTGGAGTTGTATGCTGTGCCACCACACTCAGTTTAAATCTTAATTAATTAGTTTTTACATCTTATTTTAAATAGTCTTTTCCAAAAGTCTTCAATTCTGCTTCTTTCACAGCCTTTTGCTTATTTACCTGCAACATCTTTGTCCCAAAGTAAGTATTATGTCTGTTTATATACCATCCATAATTTCCAATTTCCAGGTTATAAGACTCCTTGGTGTTAGCTTTGAGAAATTCCTCTTCATTTTTACATAACCTGGTCATTCCAAATAAAAAATAACAGCTTGGCATGGCATATGCCTGTAATCCTAGCTATTTAAGACTGACTGAGGCAGGAAGATCTCAAGTTTGTGGTCAGCCTGGGTAACGTAGTTAGGTGCTGTCTGAAAAAGAAAGAAAACTATCTGTAGTAAAGCTTTGGAGTGTGATTTTTTTTTTTCCCAAGAGAAACTGAAACAACTAGCTGGTCACATCCAGATTTTAAAGATTTCTTTGTTTTTAAAAACAAGGTTCAGGCTAGCCTTGAATTCATTGTGGTGCCCAAGCTTGCCCTAAACTTGTGGGGATCCTCCTACTTCAGCCTCCTCAGTGCTACAGGTGCACACCACCACCACTGGCTAGATTTTGATTTAATTAGACTATTAAGCTGGGTATAGAGGCCAAGGCAGGAGTGTCATTGCAAGTTTGAGACCAACCTTGTAGCAAGACCCTGTTTCAAAAAGACCAAAAAAAAAAAAAAAAAAAAAAAAAAAAAAATATATATATATATATATATATATATATATATATAACTTTGTAGCACTTAGTTGTCAGTTTAGCTGAAGGCTGTTTTTTGTTTTGTTTTGTTCCAGAAATTGATCTCAGAACCTCATGCTTGCCAAGCAGGCACTGTTCTGTTGAGCTACATCCCCACCCTGAAGGCTTCTATTTTTCAAGAAAATGTTTTGTCTCGCTTATCTTTAGATATAGGGAAGGAATTGGCCAGTTTTTTAAAATAGTGTTTTAAAATTAGTATGTAATACTACCTCCTAGTTAGTTACATACTTTTTGGAGGGGGTGGTGGTAGTTTTTCTTTTTTCTTTTTTTTTCTTTTTTGCCTTTAAGACAGGATCTCTTTATGTACTCCAGGGTATCTTGAACTCATGGAGCCCAGGCTGGTCTCAGACTTGAAATCCTTCCGCCTTGGCCTCCTGAATTCTGGGATTATATGCATGTGCCACCATACCTGACATACTTCTCTGAGGCACTTGAAGATTATGTAGCTTGTTTTTCCCTTCTTTTGAATTGCATAGTTACATTTTAGTATAAAGGTAAAAATTTCAGTCTCAGCCTTATATGAGTTATATATTACAAATTAGAGTAGGCAAAAGTAGTATGTCTGAGAGGAGTATCTCTAACTTGTCTCCTTTGTTTCAGCTTTATACCCCAGTATTTTTTTAAATGATTAATTCAAGTATCATAAGAATAAAAATTGTTGAAATGTTACCAACTGAAAGAATTTTTTTTCAGTGCCAGGAATACAATCTAGGGTCTCATACATGCTGGTGAAGTATTCTACCATTGTGTTAGATTCCCTGCCCAGAAATTAATTTTTTGGCCCCCTGTACACTGGAGATAGAACCCAGGACCTTCACACTGAGCTAATCCCCACCTCTTTTTATTTTTAATTTTGAGGCAGGGACTTGCTGAATTACAAAAGTGCCCAGACGGCTCAAATTTGTAGTCCTCCTGCCCCAGCCTTCGGAGTGCAAGGATTGCAGGCATGTGCCACTATGCCCAGCTAAAGTTTACCTATTTTAAGTGTACACTTAAAGTATTCCTTCTAGCAGTATTGTCTTTTCAGACCTCAAATACAGTGTTTTCCTGTGTGTCATGAGAAGGAAGGGGCTAAATTTTGGGAAAGGTTAGCAGGTTGTTTCTGTGGGCACAATGCTTTCTTTTTTCTGTATATGCAACAAGTACTGTATTGAGCCTTTTCATGTTTTAAGAAATTCAGATAAAAAGGAGTATTAATTTCCAGATTAAAACAAAAGAATAGCCAAATGTGTGATGCATTCACTTAGGCAGAGGCAGAATTATGAGTTTAGGCCCAGCCTGAGCTACAGAGTTTGTCAGTTTGAACTCCAAAAAAAAAAAAAAAAGCCAGCCCCCTCAGTGTGATTCAGTGTTGCCATCAGGAGAATTTAGATGTTTTCAAACACACATATGCACTACCCGTATAGATATTCAAGGTGTATTCAAGGTATCAAAAATGATAATTTCTAATAAATGTCTTTTATATTTCCTCTGATACTGGGGATTAAACCCTGGGCTTATCACATGCTAACCAAGCATTGCACCACTGAGTTATATTCCTAGCCCTGAGTGAGCTACTTCCCCAGCACTGCAAAGCTTTAGTTCTTGTCTCCATGTTTTGGTACTTATCTTTGATATCATCTGGTGTCATTGGTAAGTTTTACTCATTTGTGGTATAAGGTCTTTGATATCCATTTTGGTATGGCAGCTTACTTTCCCAAGAAAATGTTCATGTATTTAATCAATTGTTTTCTACCATTTGGATATTGATTGTCCAAGAATAATCCTCTTGACTAGCTTATTTTTTGTTTCTTTTTTAAATTTTTTTCTCCCAAAGGATTTCTTGTGCTTTTTCTTTAAAGTCTCTTATAAAATCTTAATTTTATTGTTAAACATTTTTTTCATTTTTTGTTCTAAAAATATTCTTTTTTAGAAGCATTATATTGTTCATTGGATGTAGTATTTTTAGTTTTGCTTTTGGTATTGGTTTTGCAATAGCCTCTCAATACATAATCCATGCTGGGTTTAAACTTTCCGTGTAGCTCAGGCTTGCTTTGAATTCATGATCCTTCTGCCTCAGCTTACAGAGAGAGCTAGTATTATATGCATATACCAGTATACCCATTAAATTTTAACTAATTTTTAAAAAATTATTTAGACAGCACATTAGGAGCATGTTAATATCCTCTCTGCCCCATGTCTCTTTTTTGTCAATATTGGAGATTGAATCCAGGGCTTTCAACCTGAATTATGTCCCTAAACTCAACTCAACCCTTCTTTTCTCTTCTCTTCTCTTCTCTCTTCTCTTCTCTTCTCTTCTCTTCTCTTCTCTTCTCTTCTCTCTCTCTTTCTCTCTCTCTCTGTCTCTGTCTCTGTCTCTGTTTCTCCCTCTCTTTTTTTTGTAATGAGGATTGAATGTACAATCTCACACTTGCCAGGCTCCCAGCCTTTTTCTGTTTTTTTTTTTTTTTTTTTTGCAATAAGGTCTTGTTAAGTTGTAGGAGTTGCCCATGCTGAGTTTGAACTTGTGATCCTCCTGTCTCAGCCTCCCAGAGTCCTGGGATTCTAGGCATACACCCCCATGGCCAGTTTGTGTTAATAAATGTTTTATGAATTGGCAGAAAAGAACTTTATATGTTCTTTCTGAATGGTTACCATTCTGAATGGTGGACATATATTCTGAATGGTTAACATCATTTGTTGGATATGTTTATATATATAAATACACATGTTCTCTAGTTTTCTGGGGTTTTTTTTTCTATTTCTCATCTGAACTTGAAGAAATACCTTGATAAACTACATTAAATATAGATGTAGCTATTTTTATGTTTACATGCATCCCAATTACCATTCTGAGGCAAGGAGATTGAATGTGTAGCAATTATCTGGCAGTCAAGAGGCTGACTCGGCATTTATGAAGAGGGAGGAGCATGTGGCTAAAGGAAGATGAATCAGAACCAAATACTTTCTAAAGGGATTTGTTAAATAGTCTACAGAAATGATTACAACTAAACAGCAGGGTTTATATTTCTTCAGTGGAATGTCTTGTTTTCCTGGGTGTCTATGGCCATCCTAGTATTAGTGCTTGTGTGATGAATCACTGGTTTGTGGGTAGAAACAACTATTCATTGTCTGGAAAAATGGCTTCTTTGCCTTAGAAAAAAATTACTGTGCAAAAAGCATTGGTAGAAATGTATGTGTAAGCTGTTATTGTTTTTGTAGTACTATTTCATAAGTTTTATGTACATCTATATATCCAATGAAAGAAGTGTTATTTAGTCCTAATTTTACGTGTGAAGAATCTGAAGCTTATAAACAAAGGTAGTTTGTGTTAGACATACTTGATAAAGCTATAATTTAAACCCTGGTTTTATTGATTCCAAAGCTCATTTTATTTTTACTCTTTCCATACTGTCTTGGGGTTAAGCATCCTAATACTCCTTTTCTTCCAAAAATAATTTACATATCATAGGCATGTGTGTGAGTCACTATAGGAAAGCACTATGACTATTGATTTTAGGGTTGCATATTTAGTGAGTCAAATTCACAGAAATGGAATCTACAAATACAAGGATTGTTTGTGATCATTGTGGACATGTGAAGAGTGGCAGAAAATGAGTCACTTTCTGAACATGTTCCCAGTTGAGGTTAAAAGCAGTGCTCTGCCATCTTGTTTGACCTGTAATGTTGTAAACAAGTGTCATTTTGAGGTCTGTTTAATGCCTTTTTTTATATTTTTATGCTTTTTGTTGTAATTTTGCTGCTTAAAGTGGCCCCCAAGCATGATGGTAATATAGGGTAACGGGTTTTTAAGAAAAGCATGATGTGCTTATGGGAGAAAATATGTATGTTAGATAAGTTCCTCTCAGGCATGATTTATAGGGATGCTTGCTGTGAGTTCAGTGTTAATGAGTCACTGATACATTTTGAATAAAGTAGCTGGGCAGAAACATATAAAACAAGATTATATAGTAATGGTTTAAGGAAAATATTAAGCTGGAAGGAACGCCTAACCCTAGAAGTAGTGATTGCTCCTAGAAGTAGTGATTTAGTATTCATTAATTCATTGTTCATAGGAATTTATAGCTGGGTGTAATGGCACATATGTAATCCCAGCACTAGGGAAGTTGAGGCAAGGAGAATCACTGCAAGTTCAAGGCCAGCCTGAGTCATGTAGTGAGTTCAAGTTCACCCTGAACTGTAGTGAAACCTATCTAAAAAAGAAGCTTTTTAAAAAAATTTTTTTTCAGTTTAATTTTAAATTTATTTAAAAAATAGTTATCTTGTTTCAATTTAATATCTTTTATTATTGTTAAGTGAAATTTTCCATAGTTTTTGGCCAGTTATATTTATTATGTTCTAAACTCATTTTTTCCATATGATTTAGTCAACTCAACTAAATACCCTTTGTCATTGATTTTAAGTGTTGCCTAAGTATTTATACACTCAGTTTCATTATTGGCTGTTTTTTGCTCTACCGTCTACTGTCTGATTGCGACTGTACTATTACACATTTATTAATTGTAATCTGTGGATTTTAATGTCTGAAAAGGCAAGAAATTACTACTTTTAGTATTTTCTCAGATAACCTGATTCTTTCATATGAATCATAAGCTTATTTCTCAAATTCCAGAAAACATTATTTTGACATTTCATTGGGATTTTATTAAAGATTTATTTGAGATAGATTGGCAGGTGTGGTCTTCACTGAAAAATATGACATCTCATTAGTTACTAAAATCTTTTTTAATATTTCAGAAAGTTGGGATTTTTTTCTTCCAGAATCCCTGTTTCTTACTAGAATTAGTACTTAATACTTTTATTGCTATTTTAAACTTTTTTACATCCTATTTGCTATTAACTCAGTATTAGAAGAGCTGTGGCTTTTTCTGTGTTTAGGACCAGCTCTTCTGTTCAGTTCACTATTTTCACTCAGCTTTCAATTGAGTCTTTTGATTCTTTGTGTGTAAAATCAATCTTCCTAATGTACTCATATTAATTGTAGCCTTGTTAGCCCTGTGGTCTTTAAAGAATTACATAGCTGCTACATCTACCTTCTTACAATTTTCCAGTCAATGATAACTTCACATAACCTTACATGAGTCCTGCCTACTTAAATTTAATTGATGAATTCAGCTTAATTCTTACAGTTTTTTTTTGTAAATTTATCCAGTTCTTTCCATTAAAAACTTTTAAGTTAATGGTCAGCACCAAGGTGGTGTTGGAATTTTTTTGGGTAGCCGATGCAAATCTTTTTAACAAATTTATCATCCCCACTACTGTTACGATCATACTGTGCACATAGTTGACAGGTAGTAAACATTTGTTGACTAAGTAGATCTTTTCAAATTGAAATTAGTACAGGAAAGGTACCAGGAAATTCTAAATTTTACCTGTTTTCTGACCTTTCATTAACACTTACATATTTAGTGGGATCCTTAGAGATAATAATCATTTTCCTCTTAGTAGTTTCCAAGTACCTCAGACAAGAGAGTAGAATCACAAGTGTTGAAGCTCTTAGTTGTGTGTTCCAGAGAAGTAAGATATATTTCCAGTTGAAAGGGGATTTTTAAGCTGGGGACCATGGTTTATGCTTGTAATACTAATCCTCTGGGAGGATGAGGCAGGAAGATCACAAGTTTGAGCCCAGTCTAGGCAAATTAGTACTTAGCAAGACCTTGTCTCAAAAATAAAATAAAAAAAAAGATAGGGTTGTAACTGTGTAAAGGCCCTGGGTTCGATCCCCAGTACTGCCAGGTTAGGGAGTTGAAGGTGATATCTTCACTGCTTGACTTTATGAGTAGCTTCAGCAGTTCGTGTTTATGCGTATTTTGTGACTCAACACTGACATGCATGATGATCTTGTTTGCAAATGTACATTGTTTTAATTACCTTGAAATTGTCTTCTTCATCTTCATTACAATCATTCATTTGTACCTTTTTGAGACAAAGTCTCACCAAGTAGCTTAGACTGGTCTTGAATTTGTGGTCCACTTGCCTCAGCCTAACTAGTAGCTGGAATTATAAGAATGCATTATCACCCTCAGCTTAAAAATATATAATGGTCTATAGGAAAAGATAGTTGAGGATGTCATGCTTATTGCAAGTTTAGCTATTCTTGGACTAAGTAGTCTCAAGTAAAAAAAGGAACTATCTGTACAGATTAATAAATGAAAAGTTTACTAGGCTTTCTCATACCCTTTTCAAATTTAAATGTCAGCAAAAAGTTACTAATTTTTAGCTTTAAAAAGCTTTATCAATTCACTAAGTAAATGATATTTATCATCTGTCAAGCTTTATGTTTAGGAGACCTTGGTGTCTGTCTATGCATGGAAAATTAAATCTTTTTTGCTTTGCACACCCTTTTGAAAGTATAATGAAGGTGATCATCTTCCTTGAAAAAGGCGTATGTGGTCACACGTACATTTTCACACAAAACTTCGTGAGGTTTCTGGTCTTGATACTTAGCCAGAAATATAAACTTCCCTGTAGATTCTCTGAACTCCATATTAAGAACTCTTACTTTAAATAAAAGAATCTAAGAATCCCAAAATTTAAGTGCCTAATTTTGCTAACATCAGGGAAATTTTCACTTGGAGAACTGGGTTCCTTACATGTTTTCTTGTAACCCCACTGCATAGTCCACTCTGCAGATTTCTTTTCTCCTGCGCAACATTTAGAAGTTAGACTTCTCCAAGTTCTTCTCTTTTCTTTTTATTCCTCAGGGGAATCAATCTCTTTTCCTGTCCTCCAGTGTTAAATTCCACATTGTTGATGGTTACCAGATTTATAACACCAGCTGAGATCTTTTCTCAAAATCCTGGAATCCAAGAAGCAACTGCCTATCCAGAACCTCCATTTGGATACTCATTGATGTCATTTATATAACAAATAAGAAATTAATTACAAACGTTTTTGTGTGTGTGTGCAGCAGGGTCTAGCTCCAGAGTCCAGGTTGGCCTTGAACTCAGCAAAGAAGGAATATAGTCGTACTTGACCATACTTGGCTGTTTTGTGTTTTTTGTTTATTTGTTTTGGCAGTACTGGCAATGGGGCCTTGCATGTGCTATGCAAGTGCTCTGCTGCTGAGCTATGCCCCCAGCCTACCAATATTTTTATGACTGTTTTATTGAAATACAATGTACATATTGTAAAATTTGCTCTAAAAATACATGATTCAGTGATTTTTAGCACATTCAGAGATGTACAGCCGTTGTCATGAATTTTAAAACATTACCTCTTTGCCAGGTATGGTGGCATATACTATAATCCTAGCACTTGAGAGACTGAGGCTGGAGGATCGCTGTTGAGTTCAAGGCCAGCCTGGACTACATAGACCCTGTACAAAAACAAAACAGAATCTCATACCTGTTAGCAGACACTCCAACTTCCCCCTGCCCCCTAATCCTTGGCATTTCTAGATTTGCCTATTCTGGACACTTCCCATATCATTCCTTATTCTGACCAAATAATATTCTCTTGGATCAGTAAATACTAGAGTTAACAGTACAAACATTTTTGCTGAACCCACAGTGAGTGAGTTTAAAATAACAACATGAAAATAAAGTGATATTATGTAAAATCTGGATTGCTATACCATTGGGAAAAAAATGTGAGCTTGTAGTCAGTTGTGTGTGTGTGTGTATCATTGGGGATTAAACTCAGGGCAGCTTCATACTGAGCTACATCCCCAGTCCGTTTTACTTTAAGACAGGGTTTTGCTAAACTGCCCAGACTGGGCTTAATTTTGCAGTCTTCCTGTCTCTATCTCCCAGAATTCTGAGATTACAGGCATGTGTTACCATGCCTAGCTTATAGTCACTTTGAGCTTTCTGTAACATCTCAGGCACATTCTATGATATTTAACTTTTGGAAAGATAAGGTATTTTATTCTTTGCATATGATTTAGTTGTATCTGTTTGCCCATTTAAAAGGCTTTGTAGGTTCCATTTTGTATAAAATAGTTCTGTTGTTCTAAAACAATGGGTTTAATTCCTAGGCTGTATTTTAATAAAATTTTTGTCAAAGTTTGAAACAAGGCTTAATCATTTGCAGTGAAAAATGCTTTGTGTTTAAATGACATTATTGAATTACATTACAAAATACCAAACTATTAAGAGACAGAATTTTATTCTCCTCATACTTTGAGCTTTAGTATTTGTAAGTATGTGAAAGCACCAGACATTTACTTGAAAGATCTATGCATAAAATTCTGTTTGTTTGAATGGGAACATCTACATCACTGGAATCATTAACGTGTTATTTTTAATTAGCATACAGAGTATTAACCTTTATTAAGAAATATAGCTATTTTCTAAAACCATTTAAGAATTTCCCAAAATGAACCATTGGTTTTCTTTGCTATGAAAAAAACAGAAGTAATACATGATTTTTTAAAATTCTGGTAATTTGAAAGGAAAATTTTTTTATTGTGAATAAGTTAAGAGATTATGGAGTTTTCAGTTCTAAAAGACATAAACAATTGGTGAAGGATATAAAATCTGATGAAAGTGGTATGAAATTGGTCTTTGTTATTAGATGAGTTATTAAGATAAGAACTTAAGGCTGGCATCGTAGCATACACCTGTAATCCCAGGAGTTGGAAGATTGAGGAGGAGAATTGTGAATTTGAGGACAGCTTGAACCTACGTATCAAGACTTTGTCTCAAAAAAATTTATAAAATATTTTAAAACATATGGTACTTCAATAGGTGCAGTGTTATACTCCCATTATCTGAGTGTGGTAGTGCACACCTGTAATCTCAGAATTTGGGAGGCTGAAGCAAGAGCATCACTGGGAGTTCGAGGCCAGTCTGGGATACATAGTGGTTCAAGGCCTATCTGACTTACATAGCAAGACCTTATCTTAAAAAACCTATATTAATTAATTTCCCCACCATGCGCTGTTAGAAAGAGTAGGTAAAAGTCTTAGTGATGCGGTGAGTCAAGTTAAAATAATATGAAGTATGTTGTCTTAGGTGCTGAGCGTTAAATTAGTATAGTCATTTGTTTGACTGGATGACATTAAAGGAGTTTTAAATTCACAATGTAGACGGGAATGAACACTTATCAGAACAGAAGGAAATGTGTGGTTAAACGGTTTCAGCTATAACTGAAGACTGTTTCCCTTGGTCCAAGTGGAAGGAGAAATGGAACCATATGCTTTGGGAGTTTCAGAGGCCTCCTCCCTCACCTCCAGTATGAGTAGAAATTGGTTTAGCATGGTTTATTGAAACTTAGCAAAAGTGGTTGTGTTTAGCAGTGGAGGGTAATGACATAAACATATAGTAGAGAGATCAAATCCTGTAGGTTTTATTTTAGAGATGGCTCAGAAGGAATTTGGCTAGCATATTTATAAATATTGATAGTTTTTGTTGTTGTTGTTTTGTTTTTTGCTTTGTTTGTTTTGGTAACAGGGATCCAACTCACAATCTCGAAATTACCAGGCAAGTGCTTGAACCACTGAGCTAAATCCCCAGCCCAGTAGTTAGTTCTTATTAGACAGCTTAAAACAAGAAGATGCAAAATTCTCTGAAGAAATTGTTGAATTTTATAAAGAAAAATAAAATACTTGCAGCTTTTTTCTCAAACTGAGAAACTGGTTTACCAATTTTCTGTAATTATATAGATAATAAACATGTTTAGTCATAAAGCACTAGGATTACCAAAAAATAGAAATTTTTGATGTTCATAGTTTTTATCTGTATCAAAATATTCAATCTCAAAATGATTACATTAGTATCATCCTCTCCAGGTGGATCTTTAATTATTCTAGAGAATATTTGTTTTGCTTTGTTTTGCTTATGCTGTGCTTTGCTTTATTTGCTTACGACAAGGACTTGCTATGTTGCCATGCTGGTCTCCTACCCTTGAATTTAAACAATCCTCTTCCTTCAACTCCTCAGATAGCTGGCATTACAAGTGTACACCACTAAATCTAGCAGGAACAGTTAACGTTTTTAGCCAATATGAGAATTAGATGATGTTCTGTAGTGTATAAAATACTATAGGTGTTGAATATGATTAATAAAGGAAATCTGTTAATTTTCTCACCTAAGAGCATTGCTGTTTATTAAGAATGTAAGATACTTGTTTACTGTTTCTTTTGGGGGGCAGGGGTGTCTTTTTGAGATAGGGTCTTGCTGTGCAGTTCAGGCTGGCTCTGAGCTCACTTTGTACCCCAGCTGGTCTCAAACTTGCAACAATTATCCTGCCTCAACCTCTCAAGTGGTATTAAGTTTTATTTTGTTAATGTATAGTACTTAATTTTAATAGTGGGTTAAAATACATATTTGGAGTTAATTTACCAGTTTTTAGACAAATGGTAGATATTACATATAGTCAAACTCACAATCTAAAAATATTGTACTATGTTTTTAAAAGACTGCTGAGTAACTGGAATTAAATTCCTTCTAAAACATAACACTGCTTTGCCATGGGTCATTTAAGGAACCACAAGGGCGAACTACACACTATCTAATGTTATAGAATAGTAAATGTCTTATCCAGTGAGGTCTTTGGTTAAAAGCAGTAAAAATCAACTAGTTGCCTTAGGTTTAAAAAAGAAAGCCTAATATAGTAGTAGTACCCAGGCTAGGCAATCAGTTCCAAGGCCAACCTGAGCAACTTAATAAGGTCCTTACCCCTACTCAAAAAAAAAAGAGAAAAAAATAGTATTGTCAGGATCTGTAGCATATCTTACAAAACTAAAGAGAAGTCAAGCATAGCAGTGCATGTGTATAATCTAGTGTGGGGGAAGAGAACAGACCAGGGGATCCCCAGTTTGAGTCCAACTTGGGCAATTTAGTGACTTTGAAAGATGCTATCTCAAAAAATTTTAGTAGGCTGAGAATGTAGCTTAGTTCAAAAGCCCTAGGTTCAACCCCCAATACTGGAGAGTGGGGGGTGGGAGTGTAAGATCCTAACTGTGGTTAACTGCAAAAGTTGAGGAAAGCAGCAAATGCTCTTTTTAGAGGATAGTGAATTCGAGGTATTTTCCATCTCTATATCTAGTGACCATCAAGACAAAGAATCTGACTGTCCTGGATTTAGCTGCAAGAGCAAAGATACCCATAAAGCCCTGTATTGCTCTCACCATCTGGTTTTTAACTGATGTTCCCCTATTCTGTTTTGCTGGATAGTATCAGGTTCGAAAATTTAGGCATCAGCTGTGAAGATAATGAGATTCATTATAACGCCCATTCTCGTTGACTTTTATCTATTTTTGAAGACCTATAATGTCTCCAATGTTTTGGTTTTGTCGGTTTTATTCTTTACTGTTTTGTTCAATTGTATTGTAACTAACGATATAGGCAATTCTATTAGAGATAGCGAGAAGCATTATGGTAACCATTGTTGATCACCTTGTATTATGTTTTCACATTATCTATTATGTCCACCCTTTTGACTTGACCGATTCTGTTCTGTTATGTCACATTTGGTTTTACTCTCTTCCAAAAAAGTAATAAGAACCATGGGAGCAATGAAACCCAAAATGTGTAATAGTCATTGTACAAAAGAGAGGAAAAGAAAGTGCTCTATACTATATAACTGCATGTATATTTAAGTGTATAAGATAGAAAATGATATCACAGAGTTTTATTGGATCATTGAACAGAACTGTTTGCAGTATCATTGATGGAATGTCCACTTTACAAGCTTTAATTTTGTGACTTGAACAATTATTTCTAAGATGACAATATGTAATCCATTAACTAGTGATTTCCTACTGTTCATTTTTTTCTGCAAATCTGTATAACTTGTACCCTTTCTCTGCTTTTTTTTCTTTTCTCCTTAAATAAAATTTAAAAAAAAATACAAATAAAAAAGCTAAACAGAAAATTAAAAAAAAAATAGAACATTACCTAACAACATACAACTTTTATAAATCCTGTTAAATTTCCTGTTAAAAGTAACCTGGGCCAGGTGTGGTGGCACATATCCTTAATCTCAGCACTTGAGAGACTGAAGCAGGATGATCATTGAGAGTCCGAGACCATCCTGGGATAAAAAAGTAAGTTCAAGTCTAGCCTGACCTACATAGCAAAACTCTTGTCTCCAAATGAATAGAATAGAATAGAATAGAATAGAATAGAATAGAATAGAATAACCAGGGAGAATTGTGACTAGAAATGAAATTCTGGGGCCCGATGATATAGCTCAGTAGTAGAGCAGTTTTCCTAGCTTACCTAAAACCCTGGGTTCAATCCCTAGCACCATTAAAAAAAGTTCTAGTGTGGCAGATCAATTTACAGAATATGTTCAGAGAGCGTTGTTTGTGTATGTGTACATATATATGTTTCGTGGTTTTTAATTTTTCTTTTTTTTTTTAAAGGAGAAAAAAAAAGGCAGCAAAAGGGTACAAGTTATACAGATTTACAGAAAAAAACAGTAGGAAATCACGAGTTAATGGATTACATATTGTCATCTTAGAAATAGTTGTTCAAGTTACAAAATTAAAGCTTATAAAGTGGACATTCCAACAGTGAGACTGCAAACAGTTCTGTTCAATGATCCAACAAAACTCAGTAATATCATTATCTATCTTATACACTTAAATATACATACAGTTATATCATTTAGAGCACTTTCTTTTCCTCTCTTTTGTACAATGACAATTATACATTTTGGGTTTTGTTGCTCCCACAGTCTTCTTAATACTTTTTTGGAAGAGAGTAAAACCAAATGTGACATAACAGAACAGAGTCAGTCAAATCAAAAGGGTGGACATATAGATAATGTAAAAGCATAATACAAGGTGATCAAGAATGGTTACCATAATGCCTCCCACTATCTCTAATAGAATTGCCTGTATCATCAGTTACAATATAATTAAACAAAACAGTAATGAACGAAACCAACAAAACCAAAACATTGGAGATATTGTAGGTCTTCAAAAGTAGATACTAGTCAACCAGAATGGGCGTCATAATGAATCCCACTATCTTCACAGCTATTGCCTAAACTTTCAAACCTGGTACTATCAAACAAAACAGGATAGAGGAACATCAGTCAAAACAAGATGGTGAGAGCAATACAGGGCTTTAAATCAAGATAATGGAAAGTCAAAGTGGGTTACTATAATATATCCTGTTATCTTTTTATTTATTTTTCCCTTAATTAAAAGGATAAAAATAAAAAAGTAAATAATAAAATGGAGTTTGAGGTAAAAGAGGGCATAACAGCAAAACAGCGCAGATCAAAGCATAACCATTTAAGCAAAATAGTGTTTCACCACAAGATAATCCCGACATAAAAGTAGTTACCATATTGTCTCTTTCCTTGAAATCTTTGAGTATAACTTCATATACTGTAGCATCAAATATATCAAAACAATGTAAAACCATTTAAGAGAATGACAGTATTACAGGGTATTTAGAATCAACTAACAGAAAATGAACAATGGTTTCTGTATAATCTCCTTGTCTATAAAAGTTTTTGTTTATACTATCACATATAATAAAATCCAGTAAGATACAACCTGTTTAGACCAATGGAGACAGAAGAACAAAAGCTTGATGAGACTTCAAAACAAGATGATACTAAATCAGTATTACCTATTGTGACGTCATTTTCTCCAAAATAGCTGTTCCTATCATCCAATCTTCTCTGTCTCATTTCTGTTGAGCTCTTTTTCTGTCATTAGTTGTCAGTTTTGTCTTCTTCATTTCGTTTTCTGCTCCATTCATTGTGGCCTCTCTGCCACTATTTCTGGATTCTTCGTATTTTTCTTTTTTAGAATATCCTGCAGTATTCTCTGTAGAGTTGAATTGGTGGTTGCATATTCCCCTAGTTCCTCTTTATCCTGGAAGCACCTTGTTTTTCCATCAGTTTCTAGGGACAGTTGTGCAGGATATATCAATCTTGGCTGGAGGTTATTATCTTTCAAAGCTTGAATTATTTCCCCCCACGCTCTTCGAGATTTGATGGTTTGTGCCGAGAAGTGTGCTGTAATTCTGATGGGTGTTCCCTTGTAAGTGATCTGTTTCTTGTCTCTGACAGTTTTTAATATTCTGTTCTTATATTGGATTTCTGGTATTTTGATTATTATATGCCTGGGTGTAGCTCTGTTTGGGTTGTAGGTGGCTGGGGTCCTGTTTGCTTCATACAACTGAGTATCTTTACCTTTTGCTAAATTAGGAAAATTCTCCTGGATTATTTCTGTGAGTAGCTTTTGTAGTTCATTTGTTTGTGTCCCTACTTCTTCTTTTATGTTCTTAATTCTTAAGTTATAGATCCGCTTATGATCTTCTAGTCTTTGTATTATTGCTGTTTGTTCCTTTGTTATTTTAAGAAGTTTTTCATTTCATGTTCCCATATTACAAATCTGCCCTCCAGTTCAGATAATCTGTCCTTAGATTCTTTCAAGCTGTTACGCCAGTTTTCGATAGAGGTTTTAGTTTCCTGGTAATCTCTTTGAACCTGCTTCACGTATTCTATGCTTTCTCTTATTTTCTCCATCAAACAATTCTCCCCTCTTTTTCTGTTCTTCCATTCCACCATCTGTTTTTTCTTGGGTGGTGCTTAGCATTTCTCTAACTATTCTGCTTATGTCTAGCTTCAGGTCATTAATAACTTCATTCCTGAACTCGTCTATGAGGCTCTGGAGATAGCACTTTATATCTATTGGTGCTGTGTCTGCTATTACCTCTTTCTCAGGATTGGGGGCCAAGGAGCCTTTCTTGTTGCTCCCTCTTCCCATATTCTTTGTTCCTAATATATGCAAGCATATAAAGGAGGCCCAGCTTCCTTCCCTGTCTGCCATAGTCTGATTGAATTGCGCCGGCTAGGTGTTACCGCCCACCACAGCGCACCAGAAAGTTGCAGACCAGGCAGCCTATGAGGGGCTGCCCCTCCAGGTCAACCTACCTTCAAGCGCTGGGGACCTGGGCTGTGCTAGCTTACTGGGTCTCAGCTAGCAGCGTCACGTAGGCTAGGCACTGCTCACCAATCCCACTTGAGAGGGGGATACGTGACTGAAGTCACTACAGCGCCCTGTTCCCGCAAGTCTGCCCAGTCCCAGAATGTCCTCTGTTGGAGTCTCCTAGACAGTGGAAGAGTCCCAGTTTCTCTCACTCACCGCAGGTCGATGCACAGCTCCCCGCCCATATTGCTTTCAACTCCATTCACCGATTCCCGTTCTCAGAGCTTTCACACGTCTCTCTCCATGCCGAGCCGATGCAGACGCAGCAAATCACGGTTTCCAATGGCGCAGCTCTAGCTTCCACACTGAGGCTTTTCTGTTCCTGTTATAGCACGAGGATTGCGTTTCCAGTTGGTTTCTCTCAGCCCAGTTCATTCTTGGATCAGCAGGGCATATCTCCTCTTGCTTATGATTGCTTACTTCGCACCATTCCTGAGTTGTAAACTGGGTCTTTCAGAGAGCCTCCGTAGCTGCTGCTACCTGCCCGCCATGTTCTCTGAAGTCCTCGTGGTTTTTAATTTTATAACTCATCTTTTTAAAATAAAAACTGTGAGGTAAAAATAAGTAAGCTAATACTTTGATTTTCATGTACCTAATGGCTTTTTAATGGTTTGAATATCTCTTTTCTGTCTCAGGTATACTTAAAAGCGCCCATGATTCTGAATGGAGTCTGTGTTATATGGAAAGGCTGGATTGATCTCCAGAGACTGGATGGTATGGGCTGCCTGGAATTTGATGAAGAACGAGCCCAGGTAGGGTGATAACAGGCTTTGCTGAGCCTACTTGTTTTATGTAGCCTCTAATCTTGTCGTTTTCTGGGAACCAATTTTACATAGTCTTTAGGGGTAAATGTAGAATGTATTACATTTGAGCAGTATCGAGGAATCCTGAAAATATCGAGATCCACATTCTTGTCCTTATTTTTGGAAAATTTTACCTTTCGTGATACTAAATTTTATTGAATTTACTTGATGGAGACTTAAAAGTCCAGTAATGTCTGCCCTTGATCATTAGAACATTGTGAGAATAATACTTTTGGAATGTCTAAATAAGGAGCTTAGCAAATCTCCTCTCCAAAAATCATGAATAAACTGGGAAAATACTGTTTTAAAAAATTAAAATATTTATTTAAGGTTTTTGGATATTAACCAAGTCATACAAATTGAGAGGCATTTATTCAGTCAGAGCTGTTAATTTTAGTAGGATCAGTGACAATCTGTGTGTGGCATTCTAAAAGTCAAGAGCTGCTGCCATCCCTTCCCCAGTTGTGTGGTCCCTCAGTTTTTACACTGAGTAAGCTCTAAAGGCTGGTTAGTCTGCTGTCCTGTTAGGACTGACTTTACTTAGAGCAGAGCTCGGGGGAAAAAAACCATGCCCAAGGCTAATGTGGAAAACAGCAAAGGTCTCATTGACAGTTTCGTAAAGCTAATGTTATAGAAAACAATAAAAAGGCAGTTCGGCCAGAATTTTATCAAGGAGATCTAAGGAAAGAGTTAACTAAAGTGGCTGTACTAAGAAGATATTTTCTCTGGTTTAGGTGTACACATGCAAAACTATACCTGCTATAAAGGAAACATACAGGATCTTTGCAAGCTTCTAGTCCCTAGCTAAGCACAGAGTAACTGGAAAACTCCTTGAACTTTGAAAGCATTCTCTCCTGATATCCACAGAAGCAGTGGCAAAGGACAGAAGCCTACTGGTTCAAGATATTTAAGTGGAACCTCTGGCCAAGCACTGGCTGACATGATAGCTTAACTGTGCAGACATAGGAGTAACCTCCACAAAAGCAAGCCTTAAAAAGAAAGGAAAAGCAGCATCAACTTAGCAGTGATTTCAGCATCTAGTCTATGCAATACACTAAACAAAAAGCACCAAACAGCTCGATGCAGAAATCAGAG
Source organism: Cavia porcellus (assembly GCF_034190915.1). Classification (NCBI taxonomy): domain Eukaryota; kingdom Metazoa; phylum Chordata; class Mammalia; order Rodentia; family Caviidae; genus Cavia; species Cavia porcellus. Next base: position 99,478,191 of record NW_026947487.1, read on the forward strand.
TTATTAAGTGTATTATTTGAAGTTTCCAGTTACCAACAAAAAATTATAAAAATGCAAACAAACATTTTGAAAGTGTGATTCGTATACAGAATAAAGAGCAGACAGTACACAAGGCAAGTGCTTTACCACTGACCTATGTCCCTTCTCTTTGAGAGACCCAAATGTTGGTTCTGAGAGACAAAGTTTTCAGAGAAGTTAACTTTAAATATGTTCAAAGGACTAAAGGAAAAGTCTTTCCTTTAAAGATTTAAGGAATTTATGATGACAGTAGCTCTATGAATAGACAAAATCCATAGGTTTCATGTTGTTTTGGTGTTTGCAGTACTGGGGATTAAATCCAGAGTCTTTGCACCTGAACTACATCTCCATTCCTATTTGTTATTTATGTTTAGACAAGGTATCACTAAACTACTAAGTTGCCCTGGCTGGAATCAAACTTGCAATCCTCTTGCCTCCGCTTCCATACCTGGCAAGAGGTCTAAATTATAAAAAGAATTAAATAAAAAGTCTAGATTTAAAAACAGGTATCAGTTCACAGAAAAATTAGTGAACTTGAAGATACATTAATAGAAATTACCTGGCCTGAAGAACAAAAAGAAAAAATAAGAAAAATAGTCCATGAGACCTGTGGAACACCCAGCACATACTACTAGTGTAATGAAAGTCCAGAAGGAGAGGAGGTAGAAAGGCAAAAAAAAAAAAAAAAAAATACATATTTTAAGAAATAATGAGAGGGGCTGGGGATTTAGCTCAGTGGCATAAGCGCCTGCCTTGCAAGCAGGCAGTCGTGAGTTCGATCCCTGGTACCGATGAAAACGAAAAAGACAAAAAAAAAAAAAAAGTTAAAAAAAAAAAAGAAATAATGAGAGCCATATACGGTGGACATGTTAAAATCCCAGCACTTGGAGGCTGAGACAGAAAGATGAACCTGGTTCGCAAAGTGAGTTCAAGGCCAGCCTGAACTACATAACAAGACCCTATCTCAGAAAACCAAAACCAAGTGAGATGTGGCACATGCCTGTAATTACAGGAGTTGGGAAATGAGGCCAGCCTGAATTATGTAAAGAGACCCTGTCTCAAGAAAAAATAAAAAAATAATAATAATAATGAAGTCACAATGAAACCCCTTATTCTGTATAATTGATAATTGCTGATAATAAAAAGAATGGAGTGGGGCTTGGAAAAAATAGTGTATTAAAAACTCCCAAATTCAATGTCAGATATTATTCTACATTACACAAAAACCTAGTGGACTCTAATTAGAATAAACACAAAGAAATCCACATCCAGATGAATCATAATTAATCTATTAAAGGACAGAGAAAATAACTGGAGCTGCAAGGACTTTTCATATACAAGGAAGTTACATGAGCTTAACAGCTGAATTCTTTTTGAGATCATGGAGACTTAAAGGTAACTGATGATGTATTCAAAACGTTGGAAGAAAATGTAAAAAGCACCAGGTGTTGCTGTCTTTTAATTAATGTTCATCTTCTTAATAAAGTTTAAACATAATGACAAAAATAAAAAGAACTTCCTGTAACTTCTTTATTGTCTTTTCCCATATTTGAAATATCCATAGATAGAGATAAGAATTTTTTCTTATCGAGCGATCAAAAAAAAAAAGCCAGTTGTGGTGGCACACTGCTGTAATTAGGAGGCTGAAAGCAGGAGAGTCAAAAACTAGACCAGCCTGGGCAATTTAGCAAGACCTTGTCTTAAAATTAAAAAGTTAAAAGGGCTGGGCATATAACCCAGTGGTACAATACTTGGCTACCATTTATGATAACTGTAAGTTTAATCTCAAGTACCACAAAAATAAAAGATATCAAAAAATAAAACACTTCACAACAATTTAGCAAGAATCAGTCTCAGAATAAAAAAGTACTGGACTGTAGTTCAACCCAAAGGTCCTGGTTCAATCCCCAGTAGCTTAAATTAAATAAACCCATCTTCCTAGTAAAAAAATTAAGATTCAAAGTTGAAATTTGAGGAGAGGACTGGTACTGGGAATCAGACCCATGATTGCTCTGACACAGCCACTCCCCCTCCCCCCTTTCAACACACACGCACACACCTTTGGTGCTAGGGCTCACACCCAGGTCTTACACATACTAGGCAAGCACTCTCTCCTGACTGCTCTCCTCTTCCTGTATCTTTTATTTTGAGACAGCTCCCTCAGTTGCCCAAGTGAGCCTTGAATTTGCAAACCTCCTGCATTATCATCCCAGAATGCTGAAATTACAGCTGTATTTCACCGTGTCTACCTTCAAAATTTGAAAGAATCCTTGCTCCGTGATTTTGAAATTGGTAAAGAATCCTAACTCTGGGGCTGAGGATTTAGCTCAGTGGCATAAGTGCTCACCTGCCAAGCATGAGGGTGTGAGTTCGATCCCCCCAAAAAACCCAAAATCCTAACTCTTTCAGAAATATGTGTTCTACCAACAAAGTATCTGATACAGAATGGGTGTCCTTTAGCAGTTTGTAAGGTTTTCCTGTTAATGAAGGTAGCATATAAATAACTTTGCTTTTTTATGTGCCTAAGAATGTGGATAAAATTAATTTGAGTCATTTGATTTGAATTTAAGGTTATGTGCTGCAGTGGTGAGTTAAAAGCACCATTTGCAGCTGTACATGTTAAATTACTGCCTTTGAAGTAGATACTGATACTTCAGCAGATTGCTTTTGGTTTTCATGTAATATTCTGATCTCCATAGAGCAGAAAATATCTGTAGTTTGTTTTGTTTTGGAGAGTGGGAGCTGGGTAGGCAACCAATACAATAAAAATAAAATTAGCAAGAATGGTCAGAATATTCTGTATGAGGTCTTTTGATAGGTCTGTTCCTTTATTTTCCACATGGGTTTCATAGACACCCGGCTATGATTTATGTTGATTCTACCTGCTGCTTTATGCAGGTTGTGATATAAAGCATGGAGTAACAGGTTGGTATGACAAGCTGGTGAGGACTAGAATACCCCTGTTGTTATCACTTCAGGCTGGGTCCCTAAATATTACTCTACTTAATAGGTAGCAGATAGTGAAAGCAGCAAAAGCTGTCCTTGACAGGGAAGATACTCTACTTACTTTGGAAATGGAAAGATCAGGATGACACTGGTAATTAATTGCACATCATCTTTCTGATTTGACCATTTGTGAAAGTGTGCATTGTGTTCACTATACGTGCATCTCATTTGTCACCAAGACAAGTTGGAATGAGAAAGTAGAGGGCTATCAAATCTCTTGTTTTACTGTCAAAATTAGTAGTACTTTTTATTCTTTTAGTGAAAAATATCCATGAGCATTGTTAGAATATATATTTGTGGCTAATAATTTTCTTAGGGAATTAGATATCTTGTTATATTCCCACATTTTAGCCTCTCATACTCCACTATTGTACTTAACCACGGTTGACAGTTTTATGTTGATTTGTTGATTTTATGTCCCATCTGCCTTATTGGAACAGATGTCCCTGATTTGTATGATACATTCTGGGAATATAATAGTTATATGTAATGATATTTATAGTCAAGTGTGTGAATTTATATGTCCATAAGTGCTTGTAAATAATAGCACTTATTTAATGCTACTATCTATAATGCTAAGTAGTTTTTGTCATTTAATTTAATCTTTACAGTGTTTTTGTAAAAAATTACTGTGCCCATTTTACATGTGAGTGTACTGAAGCTTAGAGATAGGATACACTTGCTCTGGATTCTAAAGCTATTGAGCACATGGTAAGAATGTTCTTTTTATTTTGTTTTTGTTTGGTTTGGGTTTTGTTTTGTATTTTTGTGGTGCTTGGATTAGACCTACAGGTAAGGCAAGAACTCTTATCACTGAGCTGCATCCTTAGCCCCAAGAATAGCAGTTTGATTACATCTTTCAGTTCTGTGTTATAGACATTGTGTCCCTGAAAACTGTGTAAGTATTAAAAAACTCTACTAACTACTGACAAAAGGGTTAGTGTATAGAGCAAAATATTCAGCAGTACACAGTCCAGACCTATTGTAACACTTAAATAATCAGAGCCCCCATCTTCCCATTCTCCTGCTGTGCCAGGCCCAGCAAGTGACTACATCTTCATTATGACTGCAGGATGGCTGCTGCATCTCTGGGCATTGCAGCTATTCTCAGGGAAAAGGGATGGTGAAATGTTTTTTAAGTGACTGTCTTCGAAGCACCATTAGGTTACTTGTACTTACAATCTCATTAACAGTAAGTCATATGTCCACCCTTTTACAGAGTGTCTCTAGGAAAGTGAATATTGATGTTTGTGGGATTGTTTTAGATCTTTTAGTTTCTTCAAGGGTACTATTGAAAATTCTAGTACACATTCATAAGTAAGTGACTGCAAGATAGGCATAGTGATTCAAGTCTATAATCTCAGCTACTCAAAAGGCTGAACCAGAATCACAGGTTTGAGGCTAGCCTTAGCAGTTTAGTGCAATTCTGTCTCAAAAAGAGCTGAAAAAATGTATAGCTAGTGGTAGAATGCCCCAAGCACTGGATGGGGGGAAAAAAGACGAAGGAGAAAGAAGCATTATGCCTGAGTGGGGGATATAGCTCAGTGGCATAAGCACCTGCTTGGCAAGCACAAGATCCTGAATTTGATTCTTGGTCCAAAAAAAAAAAAAAAAAAATGTGACTGCAGCAATTGAAAATCCTGTGTGGTAAAGAATAGGAGAGCTGGGGGCTGGGGGTTTAGCTCAGCAGCATAAGCACCTGCCTTGCAAGCAGGCGGTCGTGAGCTCGATCCCCGGTACCGATAAAAATGAAAAAGAATAGGAGAGCTTTTTTTTTTTTAATGGGAGGGCGAGTTACCAGATTATGTTTTGGAAAATAGACACTGATGGTGAGTGGGAGAAGTTGCAGTGAAAGATGATGAAAATGTTTCTAGAAATGAAAAGGGGACTAAAAAGCCCAACATTGTGTGGATGGTCAGTGGATGTTAAAGGTTAATTGACTCTGGAGACAAAGAGAGAGTGAAATGTCAAAGAAGTATCTGCCTTTTTTTTTGGTCTTTTTCCTTTTTATCAGTACTAGGGATCGAACTCACGACTGCCTGCTTGCAAGGTAGGCACTTATGCCGCTGAGCTAAATCCCCAGCCCCTAGTAGCTGCCTTTTTAAAAATGAGTTTACCTACATCTGGGTTCCTTCATGTATGGATCTTTAGTAACTAACCAAGAAAAAATTAGGGTAGAATTGTTATATGTTACAAATTTTTCCCCTTTGCCTTAATTTTATTTGGTTTTTTGTTTGTGCGTATGCACACGTGTAGAAGTTTCTAGCGTCCATATAGTTATGTTAATCTTCTCTTTAACTTTTATAGCTTTTGTGTAACAGAAAAAGGCTTTCTTATCCCAAATGATAGGCATATTGACATTTTTTTTGTACTTCTATGGTTTAAATATTGAGTTGATCAGAATTTTATGTTGATGAGAAGGATTAAGGTAAGGAAAAAAAAGAGGAAAGGGTTTTCAGTTAGACTATAATAAAACATGACTACTAATTTGAAATTTCTTTTAAAAGCACACCCAAATTTTTATTTTTGGGGTCTGAGTATGTTGATACTTACAAATACTGCTGTTTCCTTCAGAAAGTAAAACATCCCCAAATTTTAAATTTTATTATAAATCAAAATTAAAATAGGCATTTTATGTATTCTGACAGCAGGAAGATGCATTAGCACAACAGGCCTTTGAAGAGGCTCGGAGAAGGACACGTGAATTTGAAGATAGAGACAGGTCTCATCGGGAGGAAATGGAGGTGAGAGTTTCACAGCTGCTGGCAGTAACTGGTTAGTACTTTCCCCAAAACTCTCAGGCTATGTTTGTGATGTTTGTGCATAATGTCTTTTAATACTTTATCTTGCACTTTTAAAAATTGTACTTGGTTAGTTTGTATTTATTAAATGCAATTACTCCAAAGAAACTTATTCCAATTGTAAGATTGCACATGAACTCATTTATTGGTCTCCATAAAAGTAATTTACTATAAAGTATGTATTTTTTAAATTCATTGATCCAAATATCTTATCTCTTTTTCTAATTATTTTTTCAGATTAGTTGTAAAAATTGAAACATTGTTTAGAATCTTTGGGTTTTTTTGAGACAGGGCCTTGCTATATATAGTTCTAGTTCCAGCTCACTGTGCATCCCAGGCTGGCCTTAAGCTTACGGCAATTCTCCTGCCTCCTGAGTGTTAGGGTTACAGGCATGCACCACTACACCCAGTTAGACACTGAAATTTAGTCTTACCCAATTTTTAAATTTGATGTCTTATTTTTTGTGGATCTGGGATTCGAACACAGGGGCTTCACATGTTAGGCAAGAGTACTACTTCTAACTGTGCCACAGCCCTTTTAATTTTGAGATGTGGCTTAGTCTCAACTGCAGTCCTTTGACCTCAGCCTTCCAGATAGCCAGGCTATATTGGATATCTTTTAATTAATGTATACATTTAAATTTTTTCTACATAAAATTGTACCCTACTTCCAGGGGGTTTAGCTCAGCGGCATAAGCACCTGTCCGGCAAGTGTGAGGTCATAAGTTCGATCCCCAGTACCAAAAAAAAATTGTGCCATACTTTAAAAATTGATATTTCAATAATACACAAATTGTTGAGAAATACAGACTGCATGTAGGAGTTGTATGCCTGTAATCCTAAAACTCTGGGAAGCTGAGACAAAAGCGTCACAGCTTTGAGCACAGCTTAAGCAATTTAGTGGCTTAGTAAGACCCTGTCTCACTATAAAAATACATGTGTACTTGAAAGGGGCTAGAAATATAATGTCAATATGAAGGTCCTGGGTTCAATCCTCAAAACTGCCAGAGAGTAAGAGGGGTGCAATATTAGCTTAGTGACTGAGCAACTTGGGTTCAATCCCTAGTACCTGAACTTACCAAAAAAATTTTAGTTTGTATTAGAGCTAGGCACAGTAGTACCAACCTGTCATCCCAGTACGTTGGGAGGCTAAGGCAGAAGGATCATTATTAGAGCCATTGTGCGCAACTTAGTGATGTAGCAAGATCCTGTCTCAAAATATAGAAAAGCTGGGTATATAGCTCAGTGCCAAGGCCCCAGGTTCAACCCCCAGTGGACCAAAACAAAGTGTACCAAAGGTAGTCAAATTTCTGAGCTGCAGAGAGCAGAATGGTGGTTGCCAGATAAAATCGGAATGGTTGCTTAAGGATATAGACTTAATTTTGCAAGGTGAAGTGTTCTAGAAAGTAGTCACGTAAATACAACACTATTGAACTGTACACTTAAAACTTGTTAAAATGGTAATTTTTATGGTTATGTACTTTACAGTTCAAAAATTTAAACATGGGAGTTACATAATACAGAACATTGCTTTTTAAGGACAAACCTATATATACATTGTTCTGTATTAGCATAAAGTGTGTTACATTTTTATGTGTACACAGAAACAGTTGTTAAGAACCCATGCTTGAGAGGCACTGAGAATGAGTCTAGCTATGCCACTTTGTCACTTTGTACAACTTGACCTTTTGTGACTGAGTTTCCTCAGCTATAAGATAGGATAATTGTGACTATCTCGTAGATCATTGCAAGGATTAAGTAAATACATTTCAAAGCACTTTAGAATGTGTGACACCAACTTGTTGTTATTTCTTTTTTGTGTTGTGTTATAAATATACCTATTTAGAACAAACATACAATCAAGTCTATTTAGTGGTTGATATATTAGATAAAACTTTTAGTGATCGATAAATCCTTTTGTCAATAAGTTAATTTATCTAATGGGCTAATAACAACTAAGAATGTCCCCAGGAGAATAATATAGGAGGGATATGTATAGCATTCTTTTTTTTTTTTTTTTTTTTTTTCTTTAAAGCTTTTACAATTCTTGTGATCAGGATTCTATGCCATTTTCTTTCATTCTGTATTTTAAAATTGAAGGTTTTAAGTGTAATTATAATGTATGTGTTACCTTATATTTCTGACCCTTTTTGCTCATGCTAGTTATACTTTGGTGTATAGAATGTATTTTTTTAACTTTTCATCAAGGTGCAGCTTAATTTATTTCAACCACTTTCCATCTTCTTGCTTGTAATTAGCCCTTCCACTTTGTAGTTTCCGTAGCACTGTAGTATTAATGAAAATTATGTTGAAACAACTATGAACATGACTATCCTTTATTGAGATCCCATGAGATGAACCCCTGATTTTTGTGTCATCGCACATTATCTATCACAGTGTTTTCATATTGTGTTTAGTTGTTAACTACATGTACATCTTCAGATGACAGCTTCTGTCCTGGCTGTCTGTGCACTAGAATGATAGCGCATCCTGTGGAATGAAGTAAATAATGCCTATGAATGGTCTCTGCAAAAATTTTCAAAGTTTACAATTTGATGGATTATTTTAAGTACTAAAGTAGTTAAGTCCCAGTGTGTTGTGCTGGGATTTGCATTATGGCCTGGAAACTAAACAGATAAAAACCCATGGCTTCTGGGCTGGGTATGGTAGCACACACCTGCAGTCCCAGGACTCAGGAAGCTAAGGCAGCTTCGAAAACCACCATGAGTTCAAGGCCAGTCTGAACTACATAGCAAGACCCTGTCTCAGAAAACAGAAACAGAGATTAATTATTTAAAAATTTTTCAGTTTTAAATTTTTATGTTTGATTCTTACAGTGTTGTACTTAAAACATTTTGGGGTGTGTTTAAGGAGTGTCAAATAATTTGTTGCTCAGATAGATTATTTCTATTCAGTTTTCTGCCAGTGATCAAGAACATGAGCTTTGTAGTCAAGTCTGGTTTGCTTTGTCTGCTCCATCACTTATCAGTCTCTCTTTCTTTAAGCCCCAGTTTTCTCATAGAATTTGTTGGAAGAATTAAATGGGAAAATGCTTGTAAAGCACTTAGCATGGTACTCAGTATATGCATGCCTACAGTAAATAATAGCTTTCTAACATACTTCTTTAGCACTAAAAGCTCTACCAGGGTGCTGATTCCAGTTAATTGAATTATCTGGCTAACAAGAATATCCTTTTAGTTCTCTGAAGTATATCAGGGCTCTTTCCCTGCATTAGACCTAGAGCACAGAGAAAACAGTTACATTTTCATCAATGATTTAAGACCCTGTAGTTCCTCACAGCAGTAATTTGAAACATCAATTTTCATAGAGAACTGTCATTTAGGAGATAGGACTGGAATCTGTCTACAGAGCACACACAGGCAGTGGCGTGCAGGGCTTCAGGGTTTGCATATCTTTAGCACTTTGTGTGGGCATTTTACTACTTTGGTTGCTTCCCCCCTCCCCCACCCTTCCTGGTTGTTTCTTACCCAGGAACACTTCTGGTGTCAACTTACTTTCTTGCAGTTTGCCTCTTTGTTTCTAAAAGAGCAAGAGCAGTGGAGGAAAGTGTTTCAATTCTGAATATCTTTGTGGACTCAAGTGTTATCTAATCTGTCATTCTTGTTACACTTGATGAGAATCCCAGAAAAATTGACTTGCTCTCCAAATAGTTCATTAATGAAAGAAAAAATGAGGACTTAAACCATGGTTTCCTAAGTAGGAGGTCTCTGCAAATATAGCCTAGAAGCTAGAAATTAGTTTCCACACCACCAGTAAAGATGGTCAAGCTGAAAAGTAAAGTCTGCCAGGAGAAGTTAGAAACCATTTTTCCCAGAATAGAAAAAGCTGAGGCAGAAAAGAATAATATTGCTTCTAGTGGGTGGTCCTGATTCCTGACTGGAGTTGAGGGCCAGGGAACAGTGGTAGCTCGTGGGTGGCAGGAACCTAGAAAATGGTCTTTGGAAGCTGGAGATTCTGGCAGCACAGAGAGATGTCTGCCACTGTTTAGATAACCTCTGAGACCTCTAGCCCTGCCATACTAAATTTAATCGTACTGCTCATGAGCATTTGAATTACATGTGAAATTAAGGTTCTGACTGTGGGAAGCAGAGCTTTGTTTGTTTAGTGACTCAAGAAGTTTTGATTTTCACAGTGTCTTTAATCTACAAGCAGTTATAAAATTCCTTGGGTATGTTACCATGTGTAAAATTTTGAAAATTTGCTATTCATCACTCATGGTAAGGTTTAGCATTTTCTTTGTGTGTGTTTTCTAAGAAAAGTCTGTTACTAGTACAATATTTTCTTTTGACTTTCAAAGGTAATGGAAGATTATCATTAAATTAGTAAACAAAAACCTATCATGAAGTAAAGAAACATTTATTTTAGTAACCCAGATAAAACACTGTTAAGTCACTAATGCACAATAAAACATTGCTCAAAAAGTACAGAATACTATGCATAACATCATACCTTTGGGTGTTTTTAAAAAGAATATATTGGTTTAAAAGTGCATAGTTTCGGGGCTGGGGATTTAGCTCGGCGGCATAAGCGCCTGCCTTGCAAGCAGGCAGTCGTGAATTTGATCCCCGCTACCGATAAAAAAGATAAAGGCAAAAAAAAAAAAAAAAAAGTGCATAGTTTCCAGGCATGGTGGTACATACCTGTAACTCCAGCACTTGGGAGGCTGAGGCAGGAGGATCATTGCAAATTCCAGACTGATCTGGACTCCAAAATAAGCTCTAGGCCAGCCTAAACTCCTTAGCAAGCCCTTGTCTCAAAAAGACATACATACAGGGCTGGGGATTTAGCTCAGCGGCATAAGCGCCTGTCTTGCAAGCAGGCAGTTGTGAGTTCGATCCCTGGTACCGATAAAAAGGAAAAAGACCAAAAAAAAAAAAAAAAAAAAAAAGACAGACATACATACATACATAAATGACTTGCTATCTGTATTCTCTAACATAAGCTGGTTTTTTGTTTGTTTCTTTTACCAGAGATTGAATTTAGAACTGCGCACTTGCAAGGCAGGCACTTATGCAGCTGAGCTAAATCCCCAGCCCTTGTAAGGCTGTTTCTTAAAATGTGAAAATCTTCCTTGATTTGAAATTTTATGAAGAGTCCCAGTGTATAAAATATAACAGAGGTTGGGGGCTGGAGGTTTAGCTCAGTGGCATAAGCACCTGCCTTGCAAGCAGGCGGTCGTGAGTTCGATCCCCGGTACCGATAGAAATGAAAAAGACCAAAAAAAAAAAAAAAAATATATATATATATATATAACAGAGGCATTATTTTGTGTGAAGCAGAGGTAGAAACTATTCTAGGGTCTTCAGAATGATTTCAGGGAACCCAGTAAGGAGCCAATGTAGTAGAATGAACATAAGGTTTATAATAGATTACATGGTTTTCATGCTAGCTCCATTGCTTTGTTGCCATGTGACTGACATGGGGAAAGTTGGTTATTCTCCTGAGTCTCATCTGTGGTGTGGTGTGGTGTGGTGTTTTTGAGACAGGGTCTCACTATGCAGTTCAGGCTACCCTTAAACTCATTAGGTAGCCCAGATTGACTGAATCTTCTGCCTCATCTCTTCCTGAGTGCTGAGTTACAGGTGTAATCTCACCACTCCTAACTCATCGAGTCTTATCTGTAAAACCCCTCTCACAGGTTCCTGCCTCTCAGTGTCTGGTTCTTAGAGTGGGGACCCACTTGGAAACATCCCCAGATATCATTTGCGGGGCTGGGGATTTAGCTCAGCAGCATAAGCACCTGCCTTGCAAGCACGCAGTTGTGAGTTGCTTCCCCAGGACTGATTAAAAAAAAAAAAAATAGCATTTGCCAAGCTATTTTAGATTCTAGTCTGTTTATTTATTTAGATTGGTTTGGGCCAGGGATACAGCTCAGTGGCACAGTGGCTGCCTGGACACCGCCAGTGTCCTGAGTTTGACTTCCAATACCCAAATAAATAAAATCTCAAACCTCTAGATTGTTTAGTGATTAATTGACTTGGTTATTAAAACAGCCAGACAAGATTTTGAAGCTAGCAGTGGTGTTGCACACCTGTAGCCCCAGCACTCTGGGAGACTAAGATAGAAGAAATCAAAGTTCAAGTCTATCCTGAACAATTTAGCAACTTAGTGAGACCCTATCTCAAAAATAAATAATCAAAGATTGGGACTATAATGTACTGTGAACGTCATGGATTCAGTCCTCAGTGCTACAACAAAAAGGTGGGGAGGAGAGTTGGGGGGAACCATACCTCAGTGTGAAAACCCATGGTTCAATCCTGAGTACCAAAAAAGAAAATCATAGACAGTGCTCAGTGGTATCATTACTGTATAGAAGTATTCCAGTGCCTTTTCTGTCTGGGAATCCTTCCTTGATTGAAAAATATTGTATATTTCCTGTGGGACCGCTCTTCAAGTTACACATCTCCATAATCAAATGTCTTTTTGGTTCTTACAACAGAAAATTGAAGTTAATAGACAACAAACCTAGTGCTTCAGTCATAGATGAATTGGGAAGATGACTCTGTAGTCTGTTTAGTATATTGTTTCTTTTCTTCTTTGGTTTTTTTGAAACAGCATCTCCCTGTGTAGCCCAGGTGATCCTCCTGTCTCAGGCTCCTGTGGGCTATAATTACAGGTGTGCACCACTATAGCCAGCTTAGTACAGTTTTTAGAGACTTATCTTCAATTTGCTTGGCATCTTGACCTAACTGTAATATAGTACTAATGGCCCTTAATTCAGCTATAAGGGGACAGGGTGCTGAAAGAAATTTTCTGTCATTATCTAGGAAGTACCTTTCTTTTAGTTAGATTATAAAGTGTTAACAAGCAGGGCGTGGTGACTCACTCCTGTAATCCCAGCATTTGGGAGGCTGAGGCAGGACAATCATTGTGAGTTTGAGACCAGCCTGGACTACGAAGTGAGCTCAAGGCCAGCAAGACCTTGTCTCAAAAAAGACAAAAAAATAAATAAATAAATAAAGTGTTAACAAATAAATGGTTATTTTTAATGTTACAGGGAAAACATAATTGTTGCATATTTTACTATAAGAAGTCTTAAGACAATTCAGTAAATCATAGAATTTTTATGTAGAAAACCATTTGGAAATAAAAACAAGCAAAAAGCTTTATGTGGTTTTTGTATTTGTATTTTGCATGTTTTTGGAACCTTATATTCTGTGTGGTCAAAAAGAAGTCTTTATTTTAAATTCCCAAAGACTTGAATTTTCAAATTAACTGAACTACACCATTGTTCATTCTTTTGTAAGAAAAATATCATCAGAATATGTCTATATGGGCCCCTTCTGGGATTTTTTTTTTTTTTTTAAATGCAGTAAATGGGAATGAACTGAGAATGTGAACTGAGACTGCAAGAGAATGCTACATTTGACTGCTGTCATACTAAGGGAGGAAGAGAGTCTTGATTTACTTGCTATCATAAGAACTATGAACTTTATATATTTTGCTTCTTGTTTTAGTTTGTAAAAATCTTACCTTCAGGAGGACGGACAGTTTTTTTACAGGTAGAAAATTTTTAATAATTTTTAGTGTGTGTTTGCGAAATACAGTGATTATGTAGTTTTTTTTTAACATTTTGAAAAGTTATTCTAAAAGTTCATGCAGGTAAGTTGGGCAAGTGATAAGCAGGGGTTTTCATTTGTTTGTTTGTTAGTTCATTTGTTTTTGAGGCGGAATCTCACTATGTAATTCAGGATGGCATCGAACTGACTTGATGGTCTAGTCTGGCCTTGAAGTCATGGCAATCCTCCTGCCTCAGCCTCTTCAGTGCTGGGACTGCAAGCGTGTGCTAACATGCACAGGTACCTTTGATTCTTAGGCACTTATAAGTCTCTTGAGTCTCCATTTTAAGGAACTGAGGACAGGAGGGTAAGAAACTTGCCTAAGTCCACAAAGATAAAGTGGCATAGCCACTGTTACCCAAACCTAAAGTATAGACTTCCATTATTTCTTTATGTTTAAAGTTTTCCTGAAGTTGAATACTTTTTGTTGTTTTTTGAGACAGGGTCTTGCTGTGTAGCCCAAGCTGGCCTTGATTTGTGGCAGCCTTCCCACCTCAGCCTCCCAAGTGCTGGTATGTGTCACCATTCCCTGCTTGAAGTTGAATGCTTTTTTAAGAACTTTTCTTTTTAAACATGCCTATTGGACCAGCCCTTACAGTCTGCTTATCTGACAGGTGTTTGTAATTTTCTGCTGACCCAGATTTTACCTTTTTAATGGATTTGGGGAAAGTATCAAACACAAAGTGAACAATACATCATCTGGATATAGTACATACTCACTAAATTACACCTGTTTGTAATTACATTTTTCCCATGAAGTTTTCATCTTTGTTTTTTCTTTGGCACTTTTTTTTTTTTTTGCAGGAATCTCGCTATATAGTTTAGGCTGGCCTCAAACTTATAATGGAGCCCAGACTGGCCTCCATCTTGTAATCCTCCTGTCTCAGCCCACTAGCTTCTGACATTATAGACCTGTAACACTGTGCTCAGGCCTTAAGTTTTTTAAAATTGTTTTTGATAACTTGAATAATAATAGATTAGAGACCAACTAAAAAGTTAGGCTAATTTGGATAGCCCTGTTGTTATCTATTTCTGTATAGCCCTAGTTACTAGGGAAAACTTCAGCTATTGTTGGTGCTTGTACTTTGTCTTTCTCCTTTGGAGTCATCTCACAACTGCCCCCTAGAAATTGGATTTGTCATGTTTTTAGGTGATGTTATATTGAAAGATAGATTTTTTTTTTTTTTTGAAAGCTAGGTATGGTGGTACATGCCCATAATCTCAGCACTGTGGGAGGCTGAAGCAGGTGAACCACAAGTTCAAGCGCAGCCTAACTGATTTAGCAATCTCAAAACTCAAAACTAAAAAAAAAGAGCTGGAGTCAAGAGTGATGATGCATGCCTATAATCCTAAAATTTGGGAGCTGAGGGCGGAGGATCACCATGAGTTCAAGGCCAGCCTGGGCTACACAGCAAGACTCTGTCCCCAAAAGGCAAGGAAGGGGGAGGGCTGAAGATGTAACTGGGTTCAATCCCTGGTCAAACAAACATATCCTGAATGAGGCTGATGAATACTGTTTTATATTAAAACTATAATGTTAATAAAAGGTTAGAATCACTTGCCTGTGTGGATTGGCTAGAGAGAAAGAAACTTTGGACTTGATGCTTTAAGTTGGTAAAGAGAACCTCTATGCAGACATTTAGTGTGGCTTATTAATCATAAAGAAATTCCTTTTAAAATACCCTACATAAGAAAATGCCAGGGCCAGGGATGTATATAGCTCAGCAGCACAGCACATTGCCTGGCAAGCACAAGATTCGGAGTTCAGTTCCCAGTACCAGAAAGAAAGAAAGCCAGCCAGCTATCTGCCAGAATCAGAATCTCATCTAGTTGTGGAACTTCTGTCCTGTGGAAGCTATTTCACAAACCTGTATCTGTTTCTTTGTCTGTCTCCTCCATATGACAGCCTCTATACTTTCCCTCCTAGCATTTTTTCCTGGCTTACAGTTACCACTCTTCTGTTCCCATTCATACTCATCAGATTTCTCCTTTGTTTCTATTCTTAACTCTTTCCATTCTGTCTTATCCATTTTTTGTTTGTTTGTTTGTTTAGACAGAGTCTCAATAAATTGCCCAGACTGGGCTCCATTTTTACAGTCCTTCTGCCTCATCCTCCATAGTACATGCTCAGCTACAAGTATAATATTTTAAACAAGTAAACCACAGCTGTAACCAGTAGGAAAAACTCTAGCTGCTGGTGATTGTTACCCATTTGGAGTCGCATCTCTCTCGCACTCTCGCGCTCTCTCTGATTCTCTCTCACTGTTTTGTTTTGTTTTATTTTTTGGATACTTGGAATCTAATTCAGGCAGCCACTGTGATGCTGAGCTATATCCCCAGTTCTGTCATCTCATTATTATAATTTGAAATTTATTCTTATCCAAGCCAGAAGCACGGCTATTGTTTTCAAGAGTATTATTCCTAAGTTACTAGTGACTTATAAATACACAATAAAGATTGATTTTTCTCAAGTGTTTCGCATTGCACACCCCCTTTCTAACCTTCACTGACTGAAACTAGATGTGTGTATCACCATCTCTGACTCTGCAGAATTGATATGTCCTTACACCACACTTAGCTTTGATTATGTATGGAACATAAATTGTTTTTCTGATACATGTACATTCATACATAGCTCTTTTGGTCTACAACCATGGAGAATAACTTTAACCTGAGTTCATATTTAATTGAATGGAATATACTAAACTTTGGTCAGTATGCAATCTGCTAACAAAAGTAGTTCAGATCTGCTAAAGAAATACATCAAAATTTATAAGAAAGAAAGAATTAGTGTAGGATTTTGTTCATTTGAAAGTAAATAAGGGGTTAAGGATTTGGCTCAGTAGCTCAAGCACTTGCCCAGTAAGTGCGAGGTCATGAGTTTGATACCTGGTACCAAAAAACAAAAGAAAGTAAAGCAGCTGTTATTTTTGCTAAATAGGGTGCTATTAATACACAACTCCTTTTAGCTAAAGATACTGTATAGGTAATTACAATTAATTTCAGTTCCTGTTTGTATATTAACAGTTGACTAAAAACAAGAACATCCAGGTGAACCTTGAGTGTGGCTTGGACTAAAGTGAAAGTGGTAGAGGTATTCAGAAATGTTCAGCTTAAGGATATATTTAAAGATTGAACAATCAGAATTTATTTTTGAGTATGAAAGACATGTTCAGGGCAACTCCAAGGCTTTTTGCCTGAACAACAGGTAAAGTGGAGCTGCCCTTAAAAACTTGGGTCAAGGGAACCAGGTTCTAGATACAAACATAAGTTAGTGCTGAACAGTATTTGGAAACAGTAAGAGCTTACAAAGAAATACATTTGAATTTTTAAAAGAGACTAAAAGGAAACTTTGTATGTTTGCCAGAAAGAGACACTATATCATATAAAAGGTTTGTATTAGCAAAGTGTCATGCACAATGTTAGTTTTCTACTAAATAATTTGCTCTACATAATTTAGTAGGATGTTCATTCTGCTGTGAATTTTGAGTATTTGTAATTACAATTATTTTTACTTATGAGGCTGTGTTTTATCCATAGAAATTCTAAATTACATTTTTTCACTTGTATACCTATAGATTGTATACTTATGTAACTTCATTTCTTATCTATAAAACAGGGAAATAAAGACACCTATGTTTTAGATTTTTGGGGGGTATTAGTATATGTGCTACCAATGTGACCACTGTTGGGAGGGATTAAATTAGTTCATTTATGGAGAATATTTAGACTAGTACCTAGTATATAATTGATGTTCAATAAATATTAACTGTTATCAAAAGGAAAAGTTTGTTTTTGTGGTTGGCTGTGTTGTGTTAACATTAAATCCTCTAGTTTCAAAACTGAAAACATGAGCTGGGTGTGGTGGCGCATGCCTGTAATCTCAGCACTCAGGAGGCTGAGGCAGGAAGATTGTTGCAAGTTGGACACCAGCCTGGGCTACAAAGTGAGCTCAAGGCCAGCCTGAACTGTATAGCAAGACCCTATCTCAAACCCCCCACCCCCCCAAAAAAACTGAAAACATAAGATTTTTTTTTCTCTTACACGTAGTACATATTTATGATAATACTTTTTACATGTAAATGTTGTGTTTATCCTTGATTTATTTTTAAGGAAACTTCAGCAAAATGTAATAGTTTTGTGTTTTTTGTTTGTGTGTGTGTGTGGTGTTTTTGGTTTTTTTTGTTTTTTGTTTTTTTTGTGTGTGTCAGGGATCAAACTCACAGCCTTGCGTTTACTAAGCAGGCACTTACGTTGCTGAGCTTTAACCCCTGGCCCTGTACTACTTAATTTTAATTTTTCTTTTGTCTTATGTCTTATGAAGATATTGGTTGCTTAGTGCTTGGTTATGTATTTTATGTGCTATTTTGACTGATATTTTATCTACTACTCTGATTTTCAAACTGCTTTCTAATCCTGAATTACTGTTTTGTCATTGCAGGCAAGAAGACAACAAGACCCTAGTCCTGGTTCCAATTTAGGTGGTAGTGATGATCTCAAACTTCGTTAATAGTAGCACAGCAGATGTGCTGCTCATCTTTACATACTGATGCTTCTGGCTGGCAGGAATAACTCATTTTAAGACCAGAAACTGTGATAACTGGAGGTACTACCATCTACTTCTCAACCTAAGGCAGTAAAAGACATCACAAACTGCCATGGTTTGCACTATAATACCTGCGTTTCTATTTTTTTATAGCATGTAGCCAGTAATAATTTGAAATTTTTTTCTATGCAAGCTTACCTTGTTGGCATTATTTTAGTTGAGTTGCAACTATCTACTTGGAAGGCTTTTTTCCCCTCCATTTTAATTTAAAAGTTCATGTCATTTAAAAGCAAGAAATTAAAATTTATATCAGAGGGTTTCCTTAATCAGTTGCTCTAATTTTTTTGTACTTCAGATTTGTTGGCTATGCAGCTTCTTTTTTAGATAAGCATCCTTGATGGTTTTGTTCTCCCCCTTTTCCTTTTGTGTTTTTATAGTCTACAGCATTTTAAACTATTGATGTGTTTGCATTATTTACAAACTGAAAACCTAGTAGCATAGAGCTGTCTGCCACAGCCTTCTATCTCAGAGTTTACAGTGGTTAAAGTTGCAGTATCCTTTTTAAATGCTAATAATCAGTACCCTTTCTTTCCTTTTTAAATATGAAATTTTAAATTGGTGTTAACTGTAATCTGTCCTAAATGTGTTAGATTCTGTTCTGTAATCATGAGTTTGGATAGAGATATTCTCCATAAATGATAATATTCTACTGAAATGCCTAAAGAAGTCACAGGCTGGCTTCTGTTTTATTCAGGGATTTTTTTAAAAGTTAGAAAAGGGATACTGGAGCTTCTTCATGTGTATAACAGCTTATTAAACTGGAGACAGTGATGAATCAGCTACAAAGGTGATATTGTATTAAAATCATGTTTAAAATAGCTGCTTTGATGTGTATTTTATATCGCATGCTTTTGTAAAAACAATACTGGGTGATGAAAGATTAGTGTTAGAGAGAAAATGTTCATCTGTGCAGAGGATACATTTTCTTCCATTAACTATTCTTGAAAAAACATTCACAAGTATATATGGTATTTTGAAAAAGGACTATTAATATTGCAGCTTTTGAGATGAATTAGTGTGGGAATATTTTTTAAATAGGCTTATTGTCAAATTGAGTGCAACTTTGTTTTTTGTTTGTTTGTTTTACAATACAAGACTGGAAAAAGTGCTAAAGCATTTAGCACATCATTACCAATACTTTTCATGATCATCCTCATTAAATGTTACTACATTTCTGAATTTTTGCAAAAATGTGTTTTATCATGATAGAATGGCATTATTTTAAATAGTTCAAAAAACTGACAGTTAATTCAGAAAATGAAGTCTGAATAAGGTCATTGCATTTAAAAGTCATATAAATATACTTGATTGATGAAGGAGATGTGACTTTCATTGTATATAGGTCTTATAATTCAGAAACAGATATCCTGTATCTCAGAATAAAAATATTTGTTTATATATTTGAAGTCATGCATGGTAAGGAGTGTGTTTAAATTGTTATAAATGGTAATGCATCAAAAAAGACCATGCCAATCTTGTGTAACTAAGTACTATGAATGAATTTGGTTGGTATTTGTTGTTCAACTCACATGTTTACACAATCAGTGCCCTGATTTCCCCTGAGGGAATCACCTTTCAGGTGATCCTTACAGTGGTGTTTTAAGGTTACTTTAATTACAGAGCTCCTTGATTTTTGACTTCAGCACTTAATTTTTTTAATAACGTGATGGTACATTTTTCTCTATAGCTTCTTGCTAAGGGCTTTCAATCCACCAGTAAATAAGGTCAAATGTTACAGTGTCCCCTGTTGCCATCCTTCTGTAAATACTGAATTTTTCCTATCAGTTAGCACTGTATTGCATCTGTCTGTCTTAATGCTGGCATTAAGATCATAAGCCCTTTTCTCCAATAGTGAAGGCTTTGAAAACTTTTTTAAGTTATTGATGCAATTTGATATTTTTTCATAATCTGTATTTCACCAAAATTACATCATTGCATCATCTTTTCTAAATTCATCTCCATTAAAACTTGCCTTAAGCTACCCAATTGCTTTGCCTCCATTAACCATATTGTGTGTTTGTATGTTTTACTTTACTTTGACAATAAACTTCTCTGTAATGAAAACAGAGTCTTGGCTCTTTATTGACATATTCTGGTAATTCTGTCCTGGTGTTAGTTGTGGTGTGAAAGTTCTTTGTGAACCTATAATTCTTTTTACTGTACCAAAAGGACGGTAACAACAGTGACATCTAGTGGTCACTTTCTTTAAATGTAGGGACTGCAAAGTAAAAGAGTCTGTGATCAGGAATCCAAACGTAGCTAGGCTAAGTGGTTCTGGTTCAAAGTTTCATGAAGTTAGAGTCATTCCAGGTCACGGTCATCTGAAAGCTTGACTGGATTAAAAGAATCATTTTCAGGCCAGCATCATAAGCTCCTGCATACCAAGTATAAGATCGTGAGTTCAATTACTGGTACCCAAAAGAAAAAAAAATATTTTCCCTTCCCACTTTATCTGTGATCATTTACCTGTGTTCCTTACAGCCTGTTAGACAGAAGACCTTGGTTCCTCGCTAAGTGTGAGTAACCTGCAGGTTCTTGCCATCTGAGTTTCTCCATAAGGCAGTTCACAGTGTGGCAGTGGGCTTCCCCTTGGGCAAGTGACACTGGATATATAGTTCAGGTTCCCCTTGAATTCACTATCATAGCCCGGACTGGCCTCAAACTAGTAGTGATCCTCTTGCTTCAACCTCTGAATATTAGGACCATGAGTGTGCAATGCTGCAAACAGCAGAGCTATATCTCTTGAAGAGCAGAATGTTCAAGAATTTGGGGGCCAGGGATTTAGCTCTGTGGCATAAGTGCCTGCCTGGCAAGCATGAGGTCAGTAAGTTCAATCCCTGGTACCAAAATAAAAAATTTGGGCATAATTTGAAAGCTATTATGGTCATATTAACTTGTATGTTTTCTCTCTGTCATGAAGTAACTTGAGTGTCTTAATCTTTGAAACATTTTTTAAAAGAGAGGTTTCAGTCTTTTACAGACAGGTTCAAGGCCTGATTTCCCTTGTATACCATTAGCTCCTGATGGCACATGCCTAACCCCCACCATCATATGTACACATGATACTTAAAAAACATCCCAAGGTTAAAATTGGAGTGAGGTCATTGGAAATTTGTATGTTTAAATATAGAATACTTTAAGACAAATAGAGCACTTTTATTTATCTCTCAGCTTTTGATTAGAATAATTTAAGCAACTTATACTTAAGGTCATCATTGACCTAATATCTGGACTTCAGAAACAGGAAGCAAGAGAAGATAGAAAATACAAAATAATAATGACAAACCTTTTGGAGGATGAGTGCCTAAACTGCAACCCAAATACGGAAAGATCAGCAACCCCAAAATGGAGTCTGCCAAGTTTCGACCCTTCGGGGATCTTAGAAAAACTCCGGATGTTCAGCTGTCTGGGATTGGTCTCCAACCTCGGGGTGATCAGGCAAGCCCTTGACTCAAGGGTACATAGATACTACATGAATGCTAAATAGATTGGATCCTAAAATATATATATTTAGTCTATAGGATAGAGATTGCACGATAGTTAGAGCATCCTTCTAAAGCCCCTAAAAAACGTAGAAAGTGTGAGGTGGGTTCAATACCTAATACCAAAAAAAAACCAGCTCTAGACAGAGTCCTCATAGATGTGCTACTCAGAACCCCCCTGGGGTAATAAGAACTTTACTTCCTTACCTTTATCTTTTAAATAAATTTGCTTACACCCTGCCTCCTGTGTTCATGGTCTCCTTTTTGTCATTGTGGCACAAGTAATAGCTTCTAAGTGGCAGAACTGAAATTTCAAACTTTCAAACTGGGTATAGTGGCACATGCCTGTAATCCCAGCACTAGGGAGGCTGAGACAAGATGATCATTTCCAATTCAAGGCCAACTTGAAATGCATAGGGAGACTTGTCTCAAGTCCCTACAAAAATTTTTTTGTTTTTAATACCTAAGTTTTACTGTACTAACCTGAGACTGTGCCAGGCCAGGACTGCTGCCATGACTACCTGTCTTCCTGAATCTACTCTTTTTTTTTTTTTCCTTTTTTCCTGAATCTACTCTTTACTAGCCTTTATTCTGGACAATCCAAACCTTGAT
Source organism: Cavia porcellus (assembly GCF_034190915.1). Lineage (NCBI taxonomy): Eukaryota > Metazoa > Chordata > Mammalia > Rodentia > Caviidae > Cavia > Cavia porcellus. The sequence continues at coordinate 99,500,296 of NW_026947487.1, forward strand.
TTGAGGAAATAACCATTGAAGCAATCTTTAGTTGGCCCAGTTCTCTGAGTTACCTACATCTGCACATACTGAGCTCTGGATTATGCCTTCCTGGTACTGCCATCCCAAAGCTGTCATTCTTACCTTTGACAAAAACTTGCAGATCACACTTGTTTGAGGAAAGGAACACTTTTGCTGGTGAATGACATTGTTCACAGAAATCTACCTCCTATTACTGTTTTGGCTTATTCAAACAAAAAGTCCTTTTTAATTTGTTACACAGAAGTCTATGGCTTTTTCTTTATTTTGTTTCTTCCATAACCCCACTCAAAACAAATGTGAGGACAAAAGTGTGTAGTAAGCTCTCTGGCTATTTATCACAATGAGTGACCGAAAATTGGAAAGAAAAGAACATAAACTTCAAGCAGGCCTATAGGTCTCCTACAACTGGAAGAAAAAGGCCATGCATTCATTCCCCCACAGCATGCTGGGAAACCAAGGAAGCAGTTCCTGGGCAGCATGAGAAGTCTCTGGAATTCTCAAGCCTAGGGGAAAGAAGAGGAAACAAAAGTGCACAAAATATGTCTGCTCTCCTGGCTGGCTTACCAAATATGTTACTAGATTTTGGGATGCTGGAATCTTTCTGGAGGTGGTTTCTAGGTTCCTTCTGTCCTGAGCAAAGAATTGGTCAAGATAAGCACAAACTGCAAAATTTAATTTATTAGAGACAGCAAAAGAACTAGGCTTTTTTTTTTTCTTAAACTCTGCCTATACCAGTGTCTTTTTTTTTTTTTTTTAATTTTGAAAGTGGTAAAATACAACAGAACAAGACAGAATAAAGCCGACTGAGACCATGTAGTGAAATTGGTACAGAACTTCACAGCAGGTTACCTGGATAACAGTAATAGGTATCACAGTACATTTCGTTATCTTTACAATAGTTGTTCTTTCAATCACGTATATCAAAATAAAATGAAATACAGAACTTAGCAAAACAATATTGAATAGAGCAGTACTATTAATCAGAATAGAGCAAAACAGTAATAAAAATATTCACCTTGAAAGAGATAGTAGAAGGAAGTCCTCCTTATTTGCTGTGTTCAACCTCCAGGAGATGCTCAGATTTCTGGTTCCCATTTGCTAACGGGAGAGACAGGAGAATTGGGGTAGGGGAAGTGGGATGTTTGACTCTAGGCTGTGCACCAGTAGGTTCACTTGCTTAGCAGAAAGCAGGCTGGTTGCTTGGTTTCCTAGCTTCATAAGTTCCAACATGGTGTGGATCTCAGAAGACACTGGTGGTTGTCCCCCTGGAAGGGCTGCAGTTTGCCACACTGCAGCCACATAACAGGGAGGGGAGCCGCTTGCTTGGTTTCCCAGCACCCTAAGTTCTAACATGGCACGGATCTCAGGAACTGCTGGTGGTTCTCCCCCTGGAAGGGCCGCAGACTGCCACACTGCTGCCGCTTACCAGGGAGGGGAGCTGCTTGCTTGGTTTCTCTTCATGTCATCCATTCTTCAACTTGATATCAGGCCAAGGCCATCCTATCAAAGACCTGCTTGAATTCTGGCAAAAAGTCCACATGCAGCGTTCTGAGACCTATTGTGTGCATGTGTCTTGGCATTTTCTTTTTAACAAGTCACACCTACTTCCCCAGCCAGTTTTGCTGCACTGTTACCTCCTGTCTTAAGTCACAGTGGATAAGCTGCCCAGACTGGATCTGAACTTGGAATCCTCCTGCCTCAGCCTCCTAAGTAACTGAGATTATAGACATGTACCTATAATTTCTAGCTAGAAATAGAACTCAGGCCAAGGATATAGCTCAATGGCACAGCTCCTACCTGTCAAGCATGAGGCTGAGAGTCTGATTCCCAGTGCAAAAAAAAAAAACACGAAGAAAAAAGAAACAGAACTATTCCCAGGTTTTTAGACTTGAGTTCAATTTAGATACCATTAGTTAAGATTTCTTCAACCTTGGGACTCTTTTTTTTCTAGTCTCAAATTTTATAGTGCAGCCTTCCAGCCACTCCCCACCCCTAGCCATTCTTGCCTAAGCATATTTTTTCCATTAAAAAAATGTTTATTGGTATATGTTTGTCACACAGAGTTATTACATTTAGTTTGGAGAACTGATACATGTACAAATTGCATCCTGATCACTTCTTCCTCATGTGCCCCCTTCTTCCCATGGGCCCTACCACATATTCCCTTGTTATCTCTGCATTCTACCTCCTTGTTTCTTAATATGGCTTTTTTATTTTGCTCTTTATTTATGTGTTGGGTCTCTCAGAGGAAGCATGCAGTATTTAACTTTTTTGAGGTTGTTATTTTTTGTTACATTTTTGAGACAGGATCTCATTATGTAGTTCAGCCTGGCCTTGAACTCACTATGTACACCAGGTGGCCTCAAACTTACAGCAGTTCTACTCCTGAGTTCAGGTGTGTGCCACTCCACACCCAACCTTTTGTGACTGAATATTTTTCACTTACAGTTATGGTCTCAAGGTCCATCTATTTTCCTAACAATAATTCAAATTTATATTCCTTAATGGCTGAAGAGTAATCCACCTTAGTGTGTATAAATATAAATACTACATTTTCTTTATCCATCAGTTAATGGGTATATAGACCCACTTCCATGGTATAGCCATTGTGAATTATGCTGCTACGAACATGGGTATGTATGATGACTTTACATTTTTTGGAAAGATACTGTTGTGAGGGATTGCAAGGAAATAATTATATATAGGACACATAAAGTATTATTTATAAGGGTCACCCAGGAAGTCAAATACAAAGAAAGTGCAGGCAATTTCTCCACACACTAAAGACCTACAAATCCAGCCAAGCGCCTGGACCCCATGGCAGTAACCTACATGAGTTCAGCTGAAAACTTGGAGCCCATAGCAGTGCCCCCCACGAGTCCAACTGGAGGTCTAGAGCCCCCGACAGTGACTCATGCAAGTCTATTTCACGGATCTGTGCTGGGAAGGCCCAAAGGTCAGCAGGGGAAGCTAGAAAATCTGTATCAGCAGAGCGAAGGATCTATGCCAGTAGGCTGAGGGTTCTGCACTGGAGTCAAGAAGCAATGCTCAAATAAGGACCAGTGCTCTCCTGAAAAGTACGGCAGCCATCCTCTGCATCAGTGAGGTTCTAGCTCCTCTTAATGATAACAGCCAATTTTATATCAGGGAAGCCAGCATGACAAGTTCCTCCAAGAGAACCAATAGCTCCAAACAATAACACTTCTCCAATTCTTTTGTACTGACAGCAATCCTCAAGTAGACCATCCATATTCAGTGCCATGCTGATTTAGTTTAGCTGGTGTTACAAGTTGACCACCAGTTATCAGTCCACCACAGATACCCGGGAGAGGTATACCTAGGATAAGTGGAATTTCTAGGGTTAGTTTTTTTGAGAGATCTCTATACTGATTTCCAAACTATCTGTACTACATTTCCACCAACAGTGTAGAGTTCCTTTTTCCCCACAGCCCCACTAGCATTTGTTGCTTTCTGAGTCCTTGATTATGGTCACTTTTTTTTTTTTATTGGTACCAGGGATCGAACTCACAACCACCTGCTTGCAAGGCAGGTGCTTATGCCACTGAGCTAAATCCCCAGCCCCCATTATGGTTACTTTTGCTAACGTAAGAGGAATATTTTTTCATTCATTTATTGGCCATTTGTATTTTGTCTTTGACAAGTATTTTTTTCTTTCATTTTTTGATTGAGTCTTTTAGAAGAATTTTTTTTTATCTATTTAGGTACTAGTTCTCTGAGGAGTAGCTGGTAAAACTTCTTTTCATTGTGTTTTCACACCATGGGTTGATTCTTTTGCTACCCAAAAGGTTTTAATGTGATATAAACTAATTCGTTGAATCTTGGTATTATTTCTTGTCCAATATGAGTTATTTACAGGAACTTTTTTTACCCCCGTCACATATCTGCAGGAACTCGTAAGTCTTTGATCCATTTTGCTTTGATTTTAGTACACAGTGGGATACATGGATCAAGATTCTTCTGCACATGAGTAACAAGTTTTTCAAACACCATTTGTTTAAAAAGAGTATCTTTTCTAGAATAAATTATTTGCCCCTTTGTCAAAAATAACAGAAGGTGCTTGGAATTATTTGTGCTTTCTCCATTCTGTTCATCAATAGATGTGTTTCTGTTCCAGTAGCAAGACATGTCTTTAATGTGTACCCTTGTGGCTAAGGCAGGAAGATCACAATTTCAAGATCAGTCTAGACAAAAATAATGAGATCTCATCTAAAAATTTAAGTTTTTTCCTCTGGAGAGGCTAGGAGTAAAAGATGCTTGCCCTGGTAGTATTCCTGTATTCCGTGTAATCCTAGCACTCAGGGGAGCTGAGTCAAGAGGATTACAGGTTTGACCCCAATCTGATAACTTAGTTATTTAGCAAGACACTGCCTCAAGATTTAAAAAGGGGAGAGGTTTCAGGACTGGGTATGTGTCGTATATGAAGGCTCTGGGCTCAATCTCTTGTGCCACAAACAAAATTAAATCTCTGATTCTTGCTGCTTGCCCTTATCCCCCACCTCCCATGTTAGGTTCATTATAAGATTTATCTTTATTGCTGTCTTGGTTTTGCTGTGTAGCCCAGATTGGCACTGAACTTGAAATCCTCCTACCTCAGCCTCCCAAATAGTTGAGATTTTTGCACCTTACCTGGCTCCATAAAACGTATTTTTGTTTATCTTTCCAGCAATGTGATGTGGTCAATCTCTTAGTGTTTTTAGAGGAAAAAAATTCTATGCACACTGCTCCACATAGTTTTTTTTTCTCAGAGCTCCTTTTACATTAAACATCTTATTACATACATCAAGACTCAGCTACTTCTCTAGAGGGCATCCAGTGACCTCGTTCTGTTGCTCTAGTATATGAGGCTGCAATGGACATCCTACTGTTTTAATGCCAGTAGCAGTGACTTCCAGTTTTGATGGATCCTGCCATGTTACATTCCTGTCAAGTCAGTTTAGGAATTTAACATATCACTCCCCGCTAAAAATCTTACTTAAGGGACTGCTGTAATGAAAAGAATTTGGGCTGTGCTGCTTAAGACCAAGGAACTTTGAGCAAGATTTATCTTCTCTGGGACTCATTTATTGACCTGTAAAATGGGGTGCAATCTTATGTTCTCAGAGTGGTTATGAGAAGCCACAGATTGGCTATGATCGAAGGCTTGGTCTCAGAAGAGGGCTGCCTTTTGGTTTCAGATTGCCCCAGGATGCTTGCACGAAAAGCTCCGGCTGAAAGTGCAAAAGGGGCCCTTTTCCCGCTGGTAAATGAGTAAATTGAGGCACGGAGAAGACCAAGGGTTTAGTCAAGACCAAGAGTCAGTTGAACTGGCTTGAGTCCTACTTGCTAGAGTGGCCTCTGCCTTTAGGAGCCTTCCCACCTCTAAAAGGAGGCCGGGCCTGAACCTTCCGCTGACGCAGTCCTCTCCTCATCAATTCTTTCCCATTCCTCCCACCTCTGCAGCACGCTCTGCTCCAGTATACTCCGCCCAGCTCAGGGACCACCGGGTGGGGTCGGAGAGTACATTCCCGAGCACCTGAAGGCAGTCGGGCGGGACCACTGTGTGCCCTGGGGCTCCAGGACTCGGCATCCTTTTTTCCCTCTGGGCCTCAGTGTGCCCTTCTGAGCTCGATGAACGCTAGAAGAACGTGTGTGTAGACTGTAGATGGATGCAGTGCAGCTGTCTAGTGTGTGTTGCGTGATGTAACCTTCCTTGCGTAGACGTGTGAAACGTGTGCGGTGGTGTGCAGATGTGGGGGCTCACGCCGTCTTGGGCTCTTCGCTCTTAAAGCAGCGGTCCTTCACGACAGTACGGCCCAGCCTTAACTATCGCCTGGGTGGTCAAAACTATCAGACCTGGAGTTTGCGCCTGCGCGACTCCGCCTATGACCTCGCCCCTGACTGGAACCCCGCCTTCTCCCCGCCCACACCTCACTTTACGGCCCGGCACGCCAGTTTTGCAGCAGTTGCCCTCACTGCTGCTGTGCCCACCGCTTCTGCTGCAGGTGAGGTAAAGTGAGGTGAGGTGTCTGGCTGGTACTGCCGCTTGGGGACGGTGACGGGGTGAGTAGCACGGTTGTCACCAGCTGGCGAGGGCGGCGAGTCATCTGCTGTGTTGTCTCCTCAGGTCTGGTCCTATCTGCTCTATCGCAGGGAGGCCTCCCGGGCCCGGCCAGCCGAACCAATGCTGGACCTGGAGGTGGTGCCTGAACGCTCTCTAGGGAACGAGCAATGGGAATTCACACTGGGTGAGTATGGGGTCCCTCGGTAGCGCGCCATTCACTGATGTTTACTTTTCGTCTTTTGGGTGGTTTTTTGTTTGTTTGTTTGGTTTTTTTGACACAGAGTCTCGTGTTATACTCTAGGCTGCCCTCGAACTCGCTGTGTAGACCAGGCTAGCCTTGATCTCGTGATTCTCCTGCCTCAACCTCCCGAGTGGTGGGATGACAGGAATGCGCCACCGCGCTCGGCTCTGGTCTCTTGTTCTTTAGGCCGCCCGCCTGTGGGCTCTGCCTGTCGTGCACCTATGCCTGTGGCTCCTTGCCTGTTTGTCCTTTCGGCAGGCAATTTGGGCTCAAGGTATTGGATTTCTGCTCCAACTGGCCAGATATGTTTGTCAGTCGCTTTGTGTGGGACAAAGACACCCTCACCTCAGGCTTCAGCAGGGTGGCTGCTGGAACAGTGAGACTGTCGTGATAATAGTGATGATACTAAGAGCTTGCATGCCTTAGACTGTTAATGACTTTTTGGCACGTAATTGCCTATAGTAACGCTCACTGGTGTCTGTGAACCTATTATTGTTATTCCTGTTCCCACTGCACAGCATAATAGAAGTGGCTGACATCTGTTAACACCACCATGGTCTCTGATCTGTTTCTCTGTGCATTTGGGTGATGTAGGTTCCCTTTTTGGGAGACCTAAATTCTGATCTGTAATGTGACAGTGGAGATTCGGTCAAGGGGAATTGTCTATTCTTGGTTTTGTTTTGTTTTATTTTGTTGTTGTTGTCATTCGTTTGTTTTTTGAGGCAGGGTCTTGCTGTGTAGTTCTGGATGGGCTTGAACTCGCAGCAGTCCTCCTGCTCCAGCTTTCCAAAAGCTAGGATTACAGGTGAGCACTACCACACCTGACCGACTTTATGCCTGTTAAAGCAACTTCAGACTTGTTTCCTTCTTTTGAATTGTAGTCTTCTGTATGATGGTGTAACTGTAAATCCAGCCTCTGCTGGGTGAGTTAAAAGTTGAGTACAGTAAGAATTAAGGAAAAATAACCTACAGTTTGTAATCACAGTTTAGGTAGCCCAGTTTTTTCCCACTATTTTTATTACAAGGATATTTGCATTCAATAACTCCAGTATGTTTACTCTGATGTTCCATCACCAAGAGAAGGGGGTGGGAAGCAGGTGTTGCTGCTTGGTGTTTGCTGAGTGAACTTCTTTCACTCTAGTGTGGGCTACAGAACTGAGTCAGCTGCTTCACTGGATCATGGCTTATCTTGAAGTGGAAGACTCTTGTAAGTGGAGCAGCATATTGCAGAAATCTGATAGGATCCTGCTGGTGGTCAGTGTATTTACAAATTGTAGAAGTCAGTTTTTTTGAGGACTTCTCAATAAAACTTAGACCACTTTTCTGGAGTTTCTCACAATTTTAGCTACTATGAAATGTTCTAGATTTTTTGTGAAGCACAAAGACCTTGATTAAGAGGCCACTAGTAACATGCTAACATTGTTTGGCTTCTAGTTTACCTTTTCCTCCCCTTCCTTGATAGCTTCTACCCACACCAGGACCTCCTAGGTCTGGATAAGAACCACAGCCATACCTTAAAACTGTGCTAATGATGCAGCCATATCATGGATCTCTTTGTGGGACAACCATTCAGAGTCACTTGGTCTAAAGTAGTGACCAAGGTTGAAATCAGGATTTTTAGAAAACCAAGTGAGAAAGCAAGGCCTCCTCTGGTAACTGTTTTGACAACTTAATCCCAAATTCTAACTGTCAGTTTCCAAGAATCACAGGTTGGGCCTGGGGATTTAGCTCAGCAGCATAAGCGCCTGCCTTGCAAGCAGGCAGTGGTGAGTTCGATCCCCGGTACCAATAAAAAGGAAAAAGATTAAAAAAAAAGAATACAGGTCGAGTAATTCTTTCAGACTATATTAATAGCAACCAAAAATAGAGTGACATTTTTGTGTGGTTCCAGAATTGAACTTTGGAGGAAACTCAGAGAACCTAAACTTTCATGATTCCTTGCGGGTCTTAAAACTTGCATTTTTAAATAGTATAAGTCTTTTTTTTTTTTTTTTTTTTCCTGCTCCTTGTTATCTTCCCTCACTCTCAATACATCCAGATGCTGTTAGGGCTGTTAGTTAGTTAGGGATTGGTCTGAGAAATACATGTGCTGTAAAATTCTATTCCAAGGCTAAAGAACCAGTCAGTGCTTACCTCTTACCACTGCAATGCTGTAAGGTATTTTCTCAATTTACCAGGTAAAAAATAGGCTCAGAAAGGAAATTGAGGTGCTAAACAGTAGTTGAACAAGGCTTCCTGTTATCACTTCTCTGAACTTTTCTAAGGATGGGCTCAGTTTTTATCTCCAGATTCCTTAATGTAATGTGTATAAATGCAGATGTATCTGCCCTTGCAGTCATTCTCCTCAAATCACAAAAGAGAGATGCAGCCAGCGTCTTGGGTGCCTTCCTGCCTTTTGTATAATGTTAGGTGATTATGCAGAGACAAGAAAATGTAAGCCAAGAGGAACCTGTGAATGCTATGATAGTTAGGCGATGTTGAATTGCAGGCAGTGCAAGTTTGAAATAGTTTTCAGTGAGACTTGCAGAATATATTTTCTGTATGTCTAAATTTTTAAAAATTAGTCTTTAAAATGTCTGAAAAGATAGATTTGAGGAGCCACTGATAAAAATCTCAGCCTTCTCTGAGAGTAACTTGTTTAGTAAGCCTTGAAGGCTCCCCTCTGCAAAAATAGCTTATATCTACACCAAGTGCTTCCTGAAGAAAAAAAAAAAAAAAAAAGCTTATACCTCTGTTGGATCTGCCCGTGAACATTGGAAATTGAATAATGGTCTCATTCCCAAAGATCTTAGCTAGTGGTATGGAAGGATTATTTCTATAATAGTTCGCTTTATTATAATGCTGTAAAAGAAGAATAAGGTGCCTTAGCATACTTCAGACTCAACATTGGCTTCTCAAAAGAGTGGACTGGCTTATGGCCAAAGTGTAGATGGGCTATAAGTTTTGTTTTTGTTTTTTATTGTTGGGTGTTTTGTGTTTGTTGTTGGATGTTTGATTTTTGTTGTTATTTCAGGGTGTTTGTTGTTTATTTTGCTTTTTTGAGGCAGGATTTCTCTGTATAGGTTAGCCTGTCCTCAAAATCTGTGTGATCCTCTTCCTTCAGCCTCCCACTTCAGAATTTGTTTTTCCAAGATTTATCCACCACAATGGTGCTGGCTGGGGGCCTGTCCTCAGGCTATCCTTGATACTACCACTCTCTTTGTTTTTAGATTCCCTAGGACCCACTTCTGTAAGTCTCTGTTGCTTAAAATACAACAGAAGACAGGCCTGGCCACATGTGCCTGGGATCAGCGGTACTCAAGGAGGTTAAGAAAGGAGTATCACAATCACACTGTGGATCTCTTTGTGATTTGTGCCCAGTCTAGGCAACTTGAGGACCTCTCTCAAATTTTTAAAAAGGACTGGGGATGTGGCTATATGAGGGACTACAGCTGAAAAACAAACAAATACACAAACAAAAAAACATACAGTGAAACCAAGCATTATAGGACACACTTGTAATCCCATCTACTTGTGAGGCTGAGGCAGGAAAATCAAGAGTTTGAGATGGGGCTAGCCTAATCCTCTTTATAAGAATGTGCCCCTTCCAGATATTCAGCCTGGATTCCTTTCCTATTTTTTTGTACTATCTGGGTTTTGTTTGTTTGGCTGGCTGGCTGGCTGTTTTGTTTTTGGTTAGTTTTGGTTTTTTGAGATAGGGTGTTGGTATATAGTTTAGGCTGGCCTTCATTTCCTCCTGCCTCAGCTTCCTAAGTGCTGAGATCAGAGGCATGTGTCAATCTCTTTTTTTTTTTTTTTTTTTTGTCTTTTTCCTTTTTATCCATACCGGAAATCAAACTCAGGACTGTCTGCTTGCAAAGCAGGTGCTTATACTGCTGAGCTAAATCCCCAGCCCCCACATGTGTCAATCTCTTACAATTTTTAAACTTTCTAATTAAAACTTTTTCCTGTAAAGTTGAAATTTAAAAAAAAAAAAAAAGTGAGAGAGACTTACTTGGGCAAATGAGTGAGACCTTGCCTCAAAATTCAAAAGGGGTGGGGCTGGGGATTTAGCTCATTGGCATAAGCGCCTGCCTTGCAAGCAGGCAGTCGTGAGTTCGATCCCTGGTACCAATAAAAAGGAAAAAGACCAAAAAAAAGAAAAAATTCAGAAGGGGTGAGGGGTCCTGGGGATGTAGTGCTGCACTTCCTGGGTTTAATCCCCAGTACTGTAACATCAATAAAATAGGGCCAGAGATACAGCTCAGTGTCACAACATCCTTGGATTGTGTTCTCAGTACCACAAACAATAAAAGAGAAAGAAAGAGAGAACTTAAAAGTTTTTTATGATCCATGGAATGCTTGAGATATGGATTACCTAAACTGGAAGCATACATAAATCTGTTAATGATCCAAGAGATTTGTGGACTTTAAGGATCTAGTGAAATCTTTGGTAAAATAAGTTGATTCTGGTAGATATGTAATTAAACCTTTTTTCCTCTCTTTTTTTCTTTTGTGGTACTGGAATTGAACCTAGGACCTTTGCACTGAGTTACATCCCTGAGCCTTAGTTTTCCAGATACAAGGTCTTGCTAACTTGCCCAAGATGGACTTGAACTTGTGACCCTCCTACCTCAGCTTTCCAGAGTATTGGGATTACCACCATGTAGTAGTACACCTGACTGATTTTGAAGTCTTTAACTGGGCCTTTATAAGTAATACAATTTGATAGACCTATTTTTAAAGCTCCTGAGACAAAGCCAGAGAGGAGAAGAGACCTGCCCCAAGTTATAGGTCATCTATGGCAGAGTGACAACTAGAATTAGCAATTCAGGGGACTGTCTCTAAGGTCTTGCAGACAGTGTGTTCCTTGCCCTGTTCTTTGGTACATGCTGACTTTGCCTTCTCTTAGCTTTTCATTTGTTTGCGATCACTGTGGATGTTTCTATTTCTAGGAAGCTGTTTTCTGTATTCACTGTCTCCCCTGGGTAGTGTCATTTGCTTAGTGTTTAACTTTATTCTTGCTGTCACTGTTTACTGAACTTTTATTTACCCATATCTGTTGGCTTTAATAGCCCCACCCTGTCTAAAGGCTTTCAGGTCAGTGGTTGGTTTCAGTACCTGGATAGCTCAAGTAACCACACAAGTGTTCTTGCTTTATTTCAGGAATGCCTCTAGCCCAGGCAGTAGCTATTCTTCAGAAGCACTGTCGAATCATCAAAAATGTCCAGGTTCTCTACAGTGAGCAGGTGAGTTGTGGCCAGTTGTTTACTGAACTAGCATCTTTGGCTAGTGAGTCACCTCCGAAGGTAATCAGGGAGAGGCTAGCTAACAGGGATTGTTATGTTCCAGTGGGAGCATTTTCAGCTCTGGTCAGTTACTACGTATATTATCTCCTGGGTTCTAAAACTTTGGGTCTTGGTTATCTAGTATTGCAAGCTTTAGAGGAGCAATAAAAACTAAACATGTTTTTTATCTATGCTGGACATACCTGGTGGTCTTGAAGGTGGGCACTTTGCTGGATGTGTAGGAGCGTTTCTGTAATCCTAGCATTGTGAAAGACGGAGGCAAGAGGGTTGCAAGTTCACCCAGCCTGAGCAACTTAACAAGATCATGTCTCATTGATCTTGCAGATGAGACATCTGCAATGTCTCATTGCAGAGGCCCTGGATTCAGTACGTAGTACAAGGGGAAAAATAAGATAGACTTCTCAGTGGGAAGCCATCTGAGGGACTGTCTTTGATTTTCAATAGTACTTGCCTTCAAAGCACTTTGGTCCTTTGAGATTATGTATAACAGAATTTGACTTTCACATTAAACCGTGAGGAAATTCATGACAGATAGCTATCAAAATGGGAAATGAGCTTGCTTCTTGAGCTTATGTCCATGTACACATTAAGTTGAATTAGAGTCAGACACCTTCAAGATTAGTTGATTTGAAAACAGGCATTAAATTTTCTTCAGTTTATAACAATGAAATTAATTTCTTACATCACTAAGTCCATTGTTATTCCAGTATTTGCAGGAGTGCTTACATTAAGCCCATTTTCCCATCTGTAACTAGTTAGAAAGCACAAGGTTTTTCAGTCTAGATCTCATTTCAAATCTGCTCTTCCCATTTCTTGGTTGTGCAACTTCTGGCAAATTAATAACCAGTTTGATTTTTTTCCTGTAAAATCAATATGTGATTAATAGAATAATCTTGACAAGGATCAAAGAGATTATCTGTCAGAGGTCTGATGTGGTATTCCTTAAATGTGGATCTTATACTCTCTTAGGGGATTTCTACCCTTACTTTTCCTTTTTCCTTTTTATTGGTCCTTATGCTGCTGAGCTAAATCTCCAGCCTCCTACCCTTACTTTTCTAAATCTCTTTGCTTCCCACCAAGTACAGAAGACATTTGCCCCTTTTAAAACTTTTTAGAAATATCTTACTGTATCTACACATATTTTAGAAATTAAATGTGTGCATCAAGTAGATTCCATCTTTCTTTTTAGTTATTGTTGTTTAGTTTTTCTTTTTGTTTGAGATAAGAGTTTTGCTTTGTAGTCGGAAGTGGCCTTGAACTCTAGATAGTCAGACTGGCCTTCAACACAAAATCTTCATACGTTAGCCTGCCAGGGCTAAGATTATAGGCATGTACTATCATACCCAGCTAGATTACATTTTTATTATAGGAGAAAAGATGATTAACAACTACTAGCATGTAGCTTTACTGAACTGTTTCACATAGGGATCTCCTAAATTACTTAAGGAATTCAATCTCCATGACATGTATTCGTCCTATGTGTGCTTGAGCCTCACATAGTTCATGTATTTTGGTTCCAAGGATATAAAATATTTATTTATATCACATTGATTTCACACATTGATTGTGAAAGTGATTTGCTTGCTTTCAAAAAGTATTTATGTCCTGAATTGTAACAATAGCAAGGAAAAACATAATCAGATCTAGTGTATCAGAAAATCCAGATTGTCCTTGCATTTCTCCTTCAAGGAAGAGTCCTGAAAGAAAAACGTTGCTTCCTCTTGTTTACTTCCATGGAATAGCCTTCTCCAAAGTAGAACTTTGTTTTCTGGATTGAGACTAACCCAAGATCAGAGTTCATTGTTTGGTTAACTTGCTTGAGACTTAATGGTTTATGCAGTTATGTCAACCTACTGGAAGATGGTAACATTCTTCTAGTTTTTGCCAAGCACAGTAGTACCATCTGAGTCTTCTGTGTTGCATAATTACTGGGGTAAAGTGGAATACACAGTTTGAGCTAATCCCTGAAAGCTCTTTGAGAAAACTTACCTAGTAAAGCCCATCAGCAGTGACACTTGTCCTTCTATTTCTGTCTCTGACAGCCACAGCTCTGTCACTTGTCTACTTTAAGAATCTCCATTTGAAAAAACTCTAAGGCCTTTGAACCACTATGTACCAGTTTCAAAAACTGTCATGTTTCAAATGGTGGTGTTTTTGCTTTTACTTCTAGGCAGCCTGGGTCAGGGCAATGAGTGTTCAGACATTGAGTCTTTAACTTGATTGCACTGAACTAGAAGCAGGAATGGAGGGAGAAAAAGTTCTGTGTGCCATGTCTCTGCTTACTCTTTCTTTTTTGAAAGAAAGGTGGGTACTGGGATTGAACCGAGGACCTTCTCACTGAGCTATATCCCCAGCCCTTTTTATTTTACTTTTTTGCAGTGCTGGAGATTGAATTCAGGGCTTTGTGCATACTAGGCAAGTATACTACCACTAAACTATATCCCCTGCCCTTTATTTTTTATTTTGAGATAGGGCCTCAGTAAGTCACCTTGGATAGCCTCAAACTTGCAGTTTTCTTGCCTCAGCCTCCCAGAATGCTAAGATTACAGACATGTGCCATCACATCTGACTTGTGTTTGGTCTTTCTGACCTTATGATCTGTCTGACACCCCCCCCCCCGTACTTGAGTTCGAACTCATGACCTTGTACTTTTTTAGGCTGCTGAGCTAAATCCCTGGCCCATAGTATTCTTGTGTAGAAACCTGAGTTCAGAAAATTTGTAAGAGTCAACTAAGGTCACCAAAGCACTGTTTACTACCTATACTGCTACTTGTCTTCCACTAAATTCAGAGAGGAAGATGTAGAAATGTGACTCCTTAGATCTTAGGCTTTTCAGAAAGAAGCACATGTGATATAGCATGAGAGAGATAGAGAACCCTTCCCAGTCCTTGTCACAGTCTGGAAAGTGTATATTTGTAATTTCCAAGGAAAATTATTGGAATTCTAGCAAATTAATTTCAATCTACCACTTTTAGTGCAACCCATGGTAAGAATAAAGACACTAAGGCATATCTATAGTTGTGGGGAACTAAGGAGTCCTAAATCCAGCTAGGGTGGTTGCTAACCAGAACAAAGGCCTTTACTCAAGGCCAAGCCCAGGTTTCATTAATTCTCCATGAGGGGAGTGGATGGAGGATGAATGACTATGAGAGTGGTAGGAAGCACTGAGTTCCTTGAGCTGAGTTTGGTAAATGGCCTGGAATCATCTCTGCAATATGCAGAGAGAAAGAGTAATTTACATAACCAGATTAAGGTAATATCTAATGTTTTGGGATCTGCACTTCAACTCTGATGTATAATCTTCATCTCTGGGTTTTTCGTTTTTTGGAAGTGAGAATTGAACTCAGGACCTTGCGCTTGCCAGGCAGGTGCTGTGATGCTCAGTTGTATCCCCAGCCCCACTGATGTATAATCTTTTATGTCTGTATATAATCAGGTCTCAAAGTATTTCTTGATCCTAGAATTTGGCTGAGATTATCCACATAATAAGGTATTCTCTGAAGCATGTACAAAGAACATAGATGTGGATGTAGGTTCCATTGATATGCATAAATAGCATCTGCTGAGTTTGGATCCTTAGCCTTTTCACATGACATACTTTCCTCATTGAATGCTTTGTAGGTTTGATGGCAGTAAGCTAATACAACATGTGGATGCTGAAGCCTAAGATGAAAATGGCTTGTGTATCACATGTTTTTGTCCCTTTTCCCAGATATTTTTACTTAAGCCTGGAAGGTGGTAGGGGGTGTTCTTTTCAGCCAATATCATGAAGTAAGAGCTGCAGGCTGGAAGTAGAAGGCACTATGCATTCATGCTACATTTTTTCTTGCCTCCAAACCTCATTAGTTTGGGGAGACAGAGGCTGCCTGCTCTTGAGTGTCCCCTGTGCACTGCATCTGTATTATAAAGCTTTTAGTATATGCTTGTGCTGGTGAATAAATTAGTTGTTCAGAGCATGTTTTATTTTTGTTTTATAGTCTCCTCTAAGCCATGACCTCATCCTTAACCTGACTCAGGACGGGATCAAACTACTGTTTGATGCTTTCAATCAGAGACTTAAGGTAACTATTAATGACTGTATCTGGCTGAACCAGTCTTTCTAGACTATACTATTATGTATGCTATTATGAAATGTTTCAGAAATTCATAAGTGGGTGCGAACGTTTTGATTCAGAGACCACCACAATGAAGCTGTGCCTGTTTGCCTAAAAAAAAAAAAAGGAAAGATGGCCTGAGATGGGTATGTAAAAAAAGGCTGAGAAGTACTAAGAATGGGCCCTAACTACAGAATAGGACCAAATGACTTTAGTCAGGCTTATGTATCTTGATTTGTTTTACTTCATTTCTTGTGTCAAACAGTGTAACTTGGAAGATACAAAATAGAAACTGCTCTTCTGCAGTGCTGGGTCTTGGGCATAATACCACTAAGAGTTCGTTGTAGAAATATAAACAACTTTCTGGTGTGCAGGATATCTTAATTGGAATGTGAATATAGTTTGCTAATGCCTGTTTCAGGATGTTTTTAATATACTGTTTTCAAATGCCTTGGTGTCACAGTTTAGACATGTGACACCAAACTCTAGCCTCAGAGTCATGAGGTTGAATGAATATAGGCTCTAAGTAGTAGTATGCCAGAGCCATTTTCCTGGTTAGGTTGTGAAGTAACCTTTCCAGAAGACTTGGATACTTCCAGGTTCTCAGTATCCTACCACAAATGAGCTGCTAAGTAGAAAGTCTGCTTTTTAAAGAACATGATCCCTTAGAAAGATCCCTAGCTAGCCATAATGGTAAGAGTCAGAAATATTCTTTTTTTTTTTTTAATTTATTTATTTATTTTTATTTTGAAAGTAGTAAAATACAACAGAACAAGACAGAATAAAGCCAACTGAGACCATGTAGTGAAATTGGTACAGAACTTCCCAGCAGGTTACCTGGATAACAGTAGTAGGTATCACAGTACATTTCGTTATCTTTACAATAGTTGTTCTTTCAATCACATATATCAAAATAAAATGAAATACAGAACATTATAGAACTTATCAAAACAGAATATTGAATAGAGCAGTACCATTAATCAGAATAAAGCAAAACAGTAATCAAAATATTTGCCTTCAAAGAGATGGTAGAAGGAAGTCTCCCTTATTTGCTATGGTCAGCCTCCCAAGAAATGCTGAGTTCTGGTTCCCATTTGCTAACAGGGGGACAAGGGAAGGAGGGTAGGAAGTGGGATGTTTGACTCTAGACCATGCACCAGTAGGTTCACTATTGCTTAGCAGAGAGGCAGTCTGGTTGCTTGCTTTCCCAGAGTCCTAAGTTTTCCAACATGATGCAGATCTCAGGAGACACTAGTAGTTCACCCCCTGGAAGGGCCGCAGTCTGCCACACTGCCACTGCTTACCTAGAAGTATTCTCGTACCTTTTATGAATAGGACTTTTGACTGAAAATTGTGGCTGTGCCAGGATGAGGCCTTGGCCTCAGTGAAATGGCATCCCATTTTGGCATGGTACACTGCCATAACCTAGGCATTCTTTGTTGTTGTTTTTGAGACAGGGCCTCACATTGCGGGGTAAGCTGACCTCATATGTATGGCAGTCCTTCTTCCTAGCCTCCCATGTGTTTGGATTATAGTGTGCACTACCATACCCAGTTTAAAGCCATTCCAAAGGGGACCTCTTAGCTGTCTTGTAAAGTATAAGTATTCCCCTGCCTTCTTGGCCCGGCTCCACTCCTCCTCCCAGCTCTTCATGCTTCCAAGTATCATGTTACCCTTAAAAAGCTTCATACTAGGCAGACTTGCTTGACATGCATTGAGTATGTTCCTCCTGCAAACTAATGAGTCAATTGAGGAATTTAACTTAGTGATTCTAGTGACGAAAAGTATGGAGGAAAGTGTTTAAATGCCATGAGGGCCCAGCAGAGGGAGCAGCAAGTCTTTCCTTCAGATGGGATTGAAATAGCTTCTGACTTTTTCTTTCCTCTAATTCTACTTTTATTTATTTTTTTCCTTTTTTGGTTTTTTGAGACAGAGTGTCACTATGTATATCATTCAATCTGGGCGTGAATACAGCATATAGCCAACAGTGGCCTTGAATTCCCAGCAGTCTTCCTACCTCAGCCTCCCAAGTGCTAAGATCACAGCCTGCCACCATACCTGGCTGTCTTCTAATTTTAAAATGTGAATAAAAGATAACATTTAGTGCTTCTAGAGATAGATAGATTGATTGATTTTTGATATTGAGGTTGACCCAGCCTCATCCATGCTATGTACATGCTTTACTGCTAAGCCACATACCAGGTTGGCCTTGAACTTGCCCTTTGGCGTCAACCTCAAGAGTAGTTGGAATTACAGGCATGGACTCCTATGTCTAGGTTTTTTGAAAGGGTAGTGGGAGATTATATTGCTGTTATTGTTGCTGCTGGAAATGGATCCCAGGATGTTGCACATACACTCTACCATTGAGCTACACTCCTAGCCCCTATAAATTTATTTTTAATTTTTTAGTCTGTCATTTTAATCAGCTTGAAAGCATTAACAACTCTAACATGTGATTTTCTTAAATTTATTTTTTAGGTAATTGAAGTATATGACTTGACTAAAGTAAAGTTAAAATATTGGTAAGTTCCCTTTCCACTGGTACAGGTCATGCTTGGTACAGATAGACTTCATCTACTGTCTTCATTAAGTTAGTAAAGGATTCCATTGGTAGCAGTGCAAGGGTTATTGTCTGATGCTTTGATTTCCTGAGGCAACCTCCCAGCCTGCTCAGTTTCTGGGGAAATTAACCTCATAACAGATATTTTGTGTGTTAAATACTTCACATATATGTCATCTAACCCTCTCAACAAAGCGGGATCTCAGCTTAGAGATGATATGCCGTCTCCTAAATCATAACTTCCCCACCTTGCACAACCTGTCTTTGGCACCTCTTTTCATGTTTTCATGAGCAGCAGAGGTAGAAAAAAACAGATAGTTCAGGTGCCAAAACCAAGACTAAATGGAATACAGACCGCCACCACTTTAGAGCCAAATTTTTTTTTTTTTAGAATGAAAATGCAAATGACGTATACCAGTGATGACAAACATTTTAGGGATGAGTGCCCAAACTGTAACCCAAAACCCACTTATTTATCCCAAAGTGCCAACATTGCAATTAAACCTGAATACTGAGGTTTTAGTTTAGAACAAACAACTGATACATTAACGTCTTTTGTCTTAAAACAAAAACAAATTAACATGCATGCTTACCAATCTGCTACCACTGTCCTATATAGTCCATAGATACTTGAGCCCACGCTATAGGGTAATGCTATACTAGCATCTAGCATACACCTTTCAGTAAGCTTCCCTTTACAAGAGCATGATGAAGACTATCTTCTGGGGTAAGCTCAGGCAATGTTTGCTGATTGAGGAATAGATAAACAAATGCGTAACAGCACTGGCCCCTGCAGGTTCTGGCGATCTTTTAGTATTGCTGGAGCCTTTAAACCAAGGTCTGTCTTCTCTGTCCCCTAACTCAAAGTCAGTGATGTATATAGCTTCATGAGAACTGACCTTCTCAACTCATTTGTTTTTTCTTGTTTATTTATTTATTTGCTGGTACCAGGAATTGAACTAGGACCTTATTCTTGCCAGGCATGATCTCCAGCCCACTTTCCTCTTATTTAAAAACTTTTTAATTATCATTTTATTTTCATGTAATTGTACTCACTGAATCATAAAAATAACTTTTCCAGTCCCATGTCTCATGATCTATGAACTCATCTTACACACCCTAGTATTAAAATAGTATTTTTATTTTTCAGTGGTGTGCATTTCAACTCTCAGGCCATAGCTCCCACCATTGAGCAGATTGACCAGTCTTTTGGCGCAACTCATCCTGGAGGTAAACCAAGTTCATCTGATTCCCTAGGTCATCAGTAACATCCCATAGCCATAACCTAACAGATGGTATGATCTACCATACTTAAAGATTGTGAGGTTGGTGCTTGGGTATGTGAAGGAAAGCTTCTCCCCTATGTTTTTAACCTAGTAAATCAGTTCAGAAACAAGATATAAAGAAGGTGTTGCTAGTCATTACTCTCTGCCAGGCTGGTTTATATTAGTGACTTCAGATGCCAATCAGCTGTGTCATTTTCTTGTCTCCTACTCCCATAGTGTACAACTCTGCTGAGCAGCTATTTCACCTCAACTTCAGAGGACTGTCTTTCTCTTTTCAGTTAGACTCATGGACTGAAGCTCCCAAGTATGAGGTTAGCCCTTCCTGTTCCTTGGTATCTTGCCCTTATGGCATGGGTCAGCAGCAGTCATTGTGGGGGTTGGGAGGTTGGATAGGCAGACAGCCTCTGATTTCCTTGGCTCTGAGGCTCACTGAGAGTCAGAGAATGTAGAGTGGGTAGAGTTGACAGGAAAGCAAAGCTTAGGCCAGCATTCCCAGAAAGGAGCCACTGCCTACTGCAGAGGGTGTTCATAGGTAAATCTAGTCATGTCTTTAAAGCTCCTAATCACTTCAGTTTTCTCAGTGGCCAAGAGTTTGGAGCTTTTGTCATCTGGATTTTCAGTTACCTATTTCTTAAAGAAATGCATGAGTTTATTGACCAAGAGCCTGAGTCATATGACCTACAGAGTGCCCTTAGTAAAACTTGTCTTGTGCTTGCAGCCCAATTTTGCCCATGGTCTGGCTTCTCTCCAGATACCCCATGGAGCAACTGTAAAACGAATGTACATCTATAGTGGAAACAGCCTACAAGACACCAAGTAAGTGTAGGGCTTCATTCTAAGGCAATGGGCTACCAGGGAGAGAGAATCAAGACCTGACTCATTCTGTGCCTGCCCCTAGGGCTCCAATGATGCCCTTGAGCTGTTTCCTGGGCAATGTGTATGCTGAGAGTGTAGATGTTCTTCGTGATGGAACTGGACCCTCAGGTTTACGACTTCGCCTACTTGCTGCAGGTCAGTTACTGGCTTTGAGGTGGGTAGCTTTCCCATCATGTGCATTCATAGGAACAGTCTAAAAACTTATAAGCTTAGAAATATGTTTTGGCCCATTCAACCTGCAGTAACAAAATACCATAAGCTGAGGAACTTAATTTTTCAGAGCTCTGGGAATTCTAAGAAAAAGGGACTGGCATATTTACTATCTGGTGAAGGCCCACTTTCTGGTTCATAGATTTCCACTGTGTCTTCATATGTTGGAACTCATTCTCTGGAATCTTTTTTTTTTTTTTTTTTAATCGGTCCCAGGGATCGAACTCACGACTGCCTGCTTACAAGGCAGGCAATTATGCCACTGAGCTAAATCCCCAGCCCTGGAATCTTTTTATAAAGGCACTAATCCCAGCCAAGTCTCTATTCTCATAACTTAATCATCTCCTAAAGGTAAATACCACCACATCAAGAAATTCAGATTTTAGCATATGAATTTTAAGGGAACATAAATATTTAGTTTATTGATAGATACTTGGTAGATAGATGATGCAGGTCCTTACTGTTAAAACTTTTTTTTTTTTTTTTTTTTTTTTTTTTTGGTGGAGACAAGATCTCACCATGTAGTTCAGGCTGGCCTTGAACTTGCTCTTGCTATGTAACCCAGACTGGCCTCAAACTTGTGCATCCTCCTGCCTCAGCCTCTCAAGTGCTGAGATACAAGCTTGTACTACCATGCCTGGGTTTTGTTTAATTTTATCATTGGATAAGACATAGTAGGGGATTTTGGGGGTTTGTTATTTGTTTTGAGACAGAATCTTGCTAAGTTACCAAGTTTCCCAGGCTGAGCTAGAATTTGCCATCCTTCTACTTCAGGCTTCCAGAATGCTTGAGTTTACAGGTATGCACTACCATACCTGGTTTTAGCAAATTTTATTAAACAACAATGGCACCACTTCTTTCAGCATGCATAAAAACCTGCTATACTTATGTACCTTTGTAGCAGTTGCTAGGTTGTTTCCTTTGGTCTGCAATATTGTCTAACCCTCTCTCTTCTACCCTTAATGGCAAGTTTGTGGAGTCGATAGACAAGTGAACTGTGGTTCTACTGACCATAAACAAAAGCTTTCACCTTCAGTAGCTTTTCCCTTCCGAATTAATAACTCATTTTGTGTTGTTCTTATACCTGACTAGTGTCAGCTGCTTTGGAGCTTAGATTGTGCCTACTTAGGACTGCCATCTGCCTTGTGGAATTCGTCCCCATATAGATCTAGAACAATGGTTCTTAACTATTAAGAATCATGTATATAAATTGTATATTCTCCTCAACAGTTTATAGCTACCAGGTTAAAAATGTCTTAAAACGTCATTTCCAAAGCAAGATAGAAAGCTGGGGATATAGCTCAGCAGCACAAGTGCTTGCCAGGCAAGCCCAAGGTTGTGAGTTTGATCTCTGGTACCAAAAAAAAAAACGTCAAAACAAGGTAGAAAAACTACTTAAAAGAATGTTGAGAACTGGAGGTGTCATCAGTGGTAGAATGCTTGCCAGAGGCCCAGGGTTCCATTCGTAGTACCACAGAAATAAAAATATTGCCCTTGAGCTGCAGTTCTATAGAGAATCAGCATGTGGTAGCAAGGTCAGAAGCATCACTGCTTTAAGCAGAGTGGTTGGGAATCTGTGACATTAATCATCATAGGTGGCAGCAAGAAAAGCCTGTCAAATATAAGAGTATCATCCAATTCTGGCTACCTCACTGAATAGAACACTCCCCCATAGTCACATTTTATTTGTGTAGTGTTTCTGTAGGGGGAAAAAAACTTTCTGTTAAGTCAAGATTTCACAGAATTATTGTGCAATCCATTTATTTTTGAGGATTTCTTTTGCATGCACAGAAGCCATGACAGGTTCTCCCTCCATAGTTTAGGCTGGTCTTGAACTCACTGTGCAGTCCAGCTTACTTCCAACTCACAACAACCTTCCTGGTTCCACCTCTTTAGTAGTGGGATTATAGGCATCTTCTACTATACCTAACTTCATGATACTTTTTACACAGACAGTCAGCTCTTAAGCCCAGCAATAATTTATAGGAAGACATACTTCACAAACTCGTCTAAACAAAGTTGTCTAAAGCAGGGTAATTTTACCTGACTTCAAGCAGAGTAAGACAAGAGAAAATTCAACTGTAAGTGATTCCTTCAACTCCATTTAGGCATTCAATTGTCTGGTGCCTGGAGAAATGTAGACCACTGCAGACTTTGAAAACTGATTGACAAGGCTATTTGTGCCTTTTGTAGCTTACTCTGGCTTGCCTCAGCTGCAGGATTTATGGATAAAAGTTAATGATAATTGTGCTTTTTAGGATCTAGTTAATTTATTTTTTATTTTATTTTGGTACGAGGGATTGAACTCATGACCTTGCATTTACCGGGAAGGCACTGACGCTGCTGAGCTAAATCCTCGGTCCCCGGATCTAGTTAATTTAAACACAAAATTTATTTGCCACTCATGTGAGGCTTTGACTGTCTTGGGTGTCAGGTTAACATTCTGTGGGTAGAGGTTTTATATCCTGTAATACAAAGCCTACTAAATGGCAGTTTGTAATCATAGTCATGCATTTAATATGTCTTGGATATTATAAATGACTTCTATTCCCGTGTGTTTTTTTAGTAGAATTGTTTCCTAAAGAAAACCTCTTCATAATTGTTGCCCTGTCAGATTCATGTGCATTTCATAACATCTTTGGTCGTGGTAGTCCAGTTTGCCTAAGTTTATTAATATGCGGTAAAAGATTGAAAATTTGAGTATAGGGGCTGGGGATTTAGCTCAGTGGCATAAGCGCCTGCCTTGCAAGCAGGCAGTCATGAATTCAATCCCCGGTACCGATAAAAAGGAAAAAGACAAAAAAAAAAAAAAGAATTTTGTACAAAGTGAAATGTCTGTACTGATCCTCAATACAATCAATAAAATCTCAAATGTGGAAGACAAAAAAAATTTTTTTTAAGTAGATAGTGATCTCTCTTAGAGTTCTAATTAAGCTATAGTTGCTGGTGTTTCTACTTGCATACAGTCTTGCTTCTGGTCTCAACCTGAATGATGCAGCCAGTAGCATGCAGCCAGTAGCCAGTAGTACTCTGGGGCCCCTCGGTCCATGGCCTACTGTATGTTCAGTCCTCATGTAAACCAGAACAACCTCTCATTATTTGCAGGTTGTGGACCTGGTCTATTAGCAGATGCCAAGATGCGGGTATTTGAACGTTCTGTGTATTTTGGTGATTCCTGCCAAGATGTTCTAAGCATGCTTGGCTCTCCACATAAAGTCTTCTATAAATCAGAAGACAAGGTAGGAGACATATGTTTATAGAGTGAATAGGCAGTCCCTTTCTTTGTCTCTTCCTTTCTATCTCACATCAGCAATAAATATAACCCAGATGTGGTGCCCACCTGTAATCACAGTATTCAGGATGTTGATCTACATGTAAAACGTTGTCTGAAAAAACAAAACAATAAATACCAACTGTTTCTTTTCCCATAGATCTTGTTCTACTGAAAGTTGATGATGAATTGAAACCCTTTTTTTTTTTTGAAAGCTTTTTTTTACTGATTCCTATTGGTTAAATCACCCTGCCTGTATCTTTGTCTGTAGTGCTTACCTTTCTTTGTAAACAAGAATCCAGTCCATTGTTAGCCATATCTGCCCCACCCAGGAGCTGAGACTTCCCACACTTTTTTTTTTTTAATGTTTGAGATAGAATCTTTCTATGCAAGCCCTGGCTGGCCTTGAACTCATAGCAATCCTCCTGCCTCAGCCTCCTGAGTGCTGAGATGAGAGGTATATACTACCATACTTGGCTCTTTAAGAACTATATTAAGGTTTGGATTTTAATTTATTGTCATTTTTTCCCAACAGATGAAAATTCATTCTCCTTCCCCTCATAAACAAGTTCCATCCAAGTGCAATGACTACTTTTTTAACTACTTCACACTTGGGGTGGTAAGTTATGATGCCTTAGAAAAGTATTTCCTTTCCACTGGGATAGGAGAGCATAACTGTGTGACTGTAACCATGCCTGGGAATTGAAGAACTTGGCCTCAGGTGGCTTTGCTTGACAGTATTTACCCTACAGTAGACATTTCCTTCCACCAGGAGTGCCAAGAAATGCTAGGTTTTCTGATTTGTCTTTACTTCTTTTCTAAGGGAAACATGCTGTCCTTAGAGGATTGGTACAGAATCATTGCTGCAGCCCTGTACCATGGATCTAAGGCACAGAGATGGTAGCTGCCATTAGTGCTTACAAGTCCAACTGTTAGACAAGATGCATATGTGAGAAATGGTTGTATCAGCCAGTATATCAGCAAGGAGTGCCTCAGGGCAGGGCTGGTTTAGATCATGGATCTTGTTAGCTTTGAGGCCTCTATGGTCTGATGTCCTGAATCAGAAAGAGTAGATTCCAGAGAGAGGAGACTGGCTTTTCCTATCTGAGAAAGACCACAGATAACCAGGAATTAGGGGAGAGCTGCTGTGGAATCAGAAACTGGGAGTAGGATGGATGGCAGGAGGGACTCAGTGCTGTTACACCTTGACTCCCACATTCAAGGGCCAATGATAACAGGCAGCAAAGTAGATGGCAAGAATGGACAGCTTTAGTAAGACTTTACTGGCATGTGAAATGGGGATGGATTTAGAGGTAACCCTAGGTCTTAAGTCTGAGCAGCTAGCAAAGGCTGGGAAAGTGTCAGTAGCAGCAGGACGTGTTCAATGGATATCATCACATATAAGTCTGAGTCCTCAGAAATCAGGTGGAATTTTAGTTCCAGGGGTTACCAATTTCCATAGACTATAATGGTAGACAGGAGGATTTGGCAGATCATGACATTCAGAAAGTTAGAAAAGTCCCTGCCCTGCCTCAGGAACTCTGCCTACCTGTTGTTTGTTTGTTTTTGTTTTTTAAAGTAGAATATATTTATTGAGAGAAAGAAAGCTTCTGTCTGAAGAGAAACAGAATGGGTCCCAAGAGGGTTACCCTGCCTACCTGTTTTCTATCCTAGGACATCCTTTTTGATGCAAATACACACAAAGTGAAGAAGTTTGTTCTACATACCAATTATCCTGGGCATTATAATTTTAACATGTGAGTATACCCTAACCTTAACCCTGTACCTCTGAGAAGTATTCTTTGGGTTGAAAATCTCAAGGAAAAAGAACTTACGGTTTTGAGTATTCACTAATTTATCTCTACCTAAATTTTTTTTTTTTAAATGCTCTACCACTGAATTATAGCCTTTACCTAAATTCTTTCTGTTTCATGGGAAATGAACCTTTACTGATTGCCTGCTGTGTTCCTGCAACAATGTCTAATGCCTTAAATTTCTCTATTTGTACTTATTTACAAATAGTAAATAAGGATCAGAAACCTTGATATATTGTCCAAGGTGATAGGCTCCTTAGACAGACTGCAGGGCAATACCTTTTTCTGTCTAGTTCAGAGCCTAAATCTGGCCTCCTCCAGTGAATACTATGTCAGGGGCACAGAGCCAGGACTTACAGCAAGTATGCATGATTCTAATTTTTCTGGGGTGCGTGATTGGGATACGGAAGTGATCAGGACTTACAGGAGGCCTAGCCTTAACTTTTCTCTGCCTTCTTTGTAGTTATCACCGCTGTGAGTTTAAGATCCCACTAGCCATAAAGAAAGGTGAGTAAGGAGTGTCATCAGAGTAAAAGGGGTTTCAGAATCACTTTGCCACTCAGAGAAGAGGAAAAGATCCAAGCAAAGAAGTTGGTAGTGGTTAGACTAGTGGTGCTTTTGCCCAGTTGCCCATAGGCTCAGTTTTTCTGGAATTAGTCTCTTTTTCTGGGAACTGGATTTTTCTTGGCTTCACGGTCTTTGCATATGACCAAGAATAGGGACTGTTGGCCTCTGAGGGAGGAGCACTTATTATCTATAGATGGTCGTCCAATACCCCAAACCCATCACCGGTCCCCATTACTCACTGCCAGTCTATGTAACTCCACCTGACCCCCTTCCTTTTACCCCTCCATCTCTTATCCCCTAGAGCTCCAAACAGCTTATGTTCCCTGCACACTCCAATCCCAGTGCAAAGAGTGCTAACCCTGAATTCTACCCAGGACTGGGGCCCAGGGGAGTTGGCCAGCTACCAGCTTGCTTCCTATGTTCTCTTTTCAGAAAATGAAGATGATCAGACAGAAACTTGCACAACCTATAGCAAGGTGAGCTCCTATTTTCCTACCTGACAGCCAAGAATGAGATAGGCATGAGCCTGCCCCTATTCTGGGGCCATGTTCTCTGAGCCAGCCATATGGCACAGGTGTATTTAGATCCCTGCTAACCCCTACAGTCTGCTGTCCTTCTTGCAGTGGGACAATATCCATGAGCTCTTGGGCCACCCTGTGGAGAAACCTGTTATCCTGCATAGGTAAGTGGACAGTTTATTTCTGACCCTTCCCCAGGGAAGCTTGCCAGTGTATTGCTTAGAAATGATGGAAGCTTGTGATATTGCCAAAACATACTTCTTGGCCAACCCTACACATTAGGACTAGACCAACTATTATTCTCCTTGTTTGTCTGTAACAGATGAGTTGCCCCATATATCTCCCTAACCCTACTTCCCTCTCACCCGTAGTTATTCAGAAAGGGAAAAACTAGCTTGGGTCTTCTGGGCTGTTTTTCTTCCCTCATCAGAGCTGCTACCTAGGGCCAGGGATATAGCTCAGTGACACAAGCACCTGCCTAGCAAGTGCAAGGTCCTGAGTTTGATTCCCTGTACCAAAAAAAGCTGCTACCTGCAGGCCTAATCCTGGCTGTCTTGAGACTGTCTTTCACCTGTGGATCCTGTTCAGATCCACAGTGACTTTTTGTGCCATGTTGGACTGTAGAATTCTGAGTTGGGCGAAGTCACACTGAACCCCATCACATGAGGGCTATGTGATAAACAGTTATATACTAGCAATCATGTGAGACTGCTGGCCAGTAGCCTACATCTCGAAAGGACTGGATGGTCTTCTGGCTTTGCCTTTTGTCTATACTTCTTAATTTTGGCTTCTGTGGCCTCAGGTCTTCATCCCCAAACAACACCAACCCATTTGGCTCCACATTCTGCTTTGGTCTTCAGCGGATGATCTTTGAGGTAAGTGCTGGAGTCTAAAAATAAGCCACTGAGGGGTTGGTGGTTATTGCAGGGTTCTAGCAAGTGATTTCAGGAACTGGGGAGGGCCCAACTTCAAAGATGGGCAGATTAATCCTTCCTGAGCAATTTTGTCTATATACTTAGCTTTCCCACACTATAGGAAAATTTGGGGAGCCAGGCATGGTGGCACATACCACTAATCCCAGCACTCAGGAGGCTGAGGCCTCAGGATTGCCATATGTTCAAGGCCAGCCTGGACTACATGAGTTCAAGGTCATCCTGGAATACAGAGTGAGACCCTGTCTTGAAAGAAAAGAAAAGAAAAAATCTGGGGTAATGGGAGCTAAAGAAACCTACATTCATCAAGATGAACGATAACAGGAATCTCATATTTGTATCTGAAAACATAATAATGAAGAGGGGACCTCAGGATAAACAGGGCACAGCTTAGGCATACTGAAGTCCCTTGTGAACCATGTGACTGAAAGTATTGTGAGTAAATGGCTCATGGGGCTTTGATGGCTTGGGAAAACAATGGGTAACCCCTGTTTTCCATCTGGATGCCACACCTTCAGCAAGCCCTTAGCAGTTCCAGAATGACTAGACAAATGGGTATGGTAAGGCTGTGTATTCCATAGGAACAGGCACACCTTTTGGGCAAAGTTCCACCCTAGTATGGCTACCTCAACCCTCTAGTACATAAGAACCACCTACATCTCTTGTACCCTCCCCCCTTGACCCATTGTCCTCTTCTTGCACCAGATCATGCAGAACAACCACATTGCCTCTGTGACCCTGTATGGCCCCCCCAGGCCTGGTGCCCACCTGAGAACAACAGAGCTCCCCTAGGGACATCACCACCTGTGCCCCTCTACCCATGGAACTGTGGGTGACATCCTCTCAGTGAATCTCAGTGCCACCCTGTGGGTTTTCCTGGCCACCTTGTCAGTGTTGAAGGGCTGTTGGAATGTTCAGAGGCAGGCTCAGGCTGGATGCTCTGCCATGGGACAGAGCCCAGATATTCCTCTGTCCATCCTAAGCCTGCTGCTGCCAGCAGGGAAGACAGACTGCAAAGAGAAGCACAAACTTTGAGCCTTGATACCTGGACCCAGGAGTTTTGGACTAACACAGAAGAAGGCAGGACATGTCAACCCGTGTCCCACATACATTGGGAAAACTTGGGGCCCTGTCTGTGGCTGATACAGGCATCCAGGATGAGGACAGACTCTTGCCTTTGGCTTCACATTGGCATGTGACCCTTAAGGCAAGCAGGTATTGTGTTCATAATACTCAGTTGCAACATTTGCACTACATCTACTTTAGTTACTTGAGCTGGCTATGATCAAGGTGGCCCACCTGCCCTTTCCTGTTCCTTTTGTGTGTGCTCTCTGTCAGGCCCAGGAGGCACACCTACCTGGTGAAACACAGCTTTCTACCATCCAGGTATGTGCCCAGGCCTGGTTTCCACTGCTCTGGAGCCAGCTTTCAAGGTTGCCTTGCCCCTGTTCTAACCAACCTTGCTGGTAGGGCTTTATGTTTCCATTCTGTTTGCCTCTTTTATTTAATGCCAAAGTTTTAGCCAAAGACATCTTCTTCCTTTTGTTGTATTTTAGTATTCTGTTCTGCACTGTGGGCCAGCTCCCTGCCCCAGCCCTGGCCACTGTCCCCTGGCTGGGCCTTTCATGGCTTGTGGCCTCTGGGGGCTCAAGGAATGCTGGGCTGCTTGATCTCTTCATAGGTCTTGCTAATGGAAAGTAGCATATATATGCTTTAAAATATTAATCCTTTTGAAAAGAATTAAGAAAAATGTATACTTTTATCCCATTTTTAATATTTTGGTCTAGCAACTTGTGATACATAGATGACAATTTTGTGAGTTTTTCAAATGTGTGTACAGATTTTTGTAAATATGACTCTTTTGTAATTAACTCATGTACAGCCTCATTCTGTATAGTTCATGATGAGTGTGCAAGGGACCTGCCTCAGGTGCTTGCCTGTATGGTTCCTGCACCTATAGCCAGGCTTATGTGGCATACCCATGACTTTGTGACTGAGTGTCTTCCCATTTTGACCACAGTCTGGCCAGAGACCCTGCATATCTCATTGTCAGGGGTAGCCAGGACTGTTCCCTCTCCTCTTGGAAGGGGGAACCTTCCTCATCCCGTACCTACATTCTCTCCAATAAAGCACCTATGCCCTCAGCAGCAGCCTGCCATGTGCTGTTGCCGGGATGTTTGTATTAAAATAAGTTGTGGAGGTGTTGGTTCTTAAGGGGGTAGTTGAAGAATGTGGGAAAAATTTATAGTGGAGGAGACTTAAAAGGGCTCCGTAGGAGCATTAGAATACTGACTTAGGGCTGGGGATTTAGCTCAGCGGCATAAGCGCCTGCCTTGCAAGCAGGCAGTCGTGAGTTCGATCCCTGGTACCGATAAAAAGGAAAAAGACCAAAAAAAAAAAAAAAAAAAAAAAAAAAAGAAGAAGAATACTGACTTAACAGTGAGGGTGTTAAGGGGATAAAGAAGTAGGACCATGACACAGTTGTCTCTGTGACTCTGTCCCTGGTCTTCCAGTCAGACCTGGGCCCTGAAAGGGTTGGGTCCAGGAAAGATCTCACAGTGGAAAGGTTTAAATTTAAGGCTTGGAATTCAGTTTGGAGGAGGGGGTGATGTCTTCTTTAAGTAAATTGAACTATGGAAGCTGATTTAGCACCTGCCTGGCAAGCATGAGGTACTGAGTTCAATTCCCAGTACTCCCAAAAAACAAATTGGGCTGTGGCATATGCCTACTAAGGCTGTGTTGGCTCTGAGGCCTGACCTTAAAGAGGATGAGCCTCCCCTGAATGTGTCTACATCGTCCAAGGGGTTTGAAACTAAGCTCCCACCAAAATACATAGCTATTTGCTACTAGGAAAACTAAATATATCTACAGGTCTAAGGCCTGCTGGCCCAACCCTGGCCATCTTAGTGAGTCACCATGACTGATTCTAGACCTGCTTCTGATGTGGGCCAGTAGGAGGCAAACTCAGTAATCTTTAGGATCCTGAGGCAGACACCCAGTAGTTTGGACAAGGGCCACATACACAATAGTAATCTGAGTTGGGAACCCTGGGGCTGAGTGACAGAAGTCAGCCACTGGTAAGTAGTTAAGAGTCCCATTGGAAGGAGCCTGCAACAACAGGCTGTGGATGTGCACAGACCGGCCCATATGGCCCGTGCAGCAGGCGCCACATAAGCCAAATATCAGCAGCAGAGAGCCCGTGCACTACAACCAATTCACGGTAGAAGCAAGGGTCGAAGGTGTGCAGATGAGGCGCAGCTGAAGGCTGGGAAATGCCAAAGGTGCGGAAAGCTGGGTGAGGCTCAGGTGTAAGCCGAAGGCGCTGCAGGCACATTCCCAGAAAGACGTCGTCAATGGGAAAGAGCTCAACCTGCTTGCAGGCACTGGACAGGCGGCGCAGTGTAGCTCCAGAAAGAACAAAGCCACCACCGCCTGCATAGGCTGGATAGACAGGCAGGCCATATACGGCCTCGGGGATGTAGTACTTGCTGCTCCGCACGCGGATTGGCCGTGCCTGCAAAATCACATCACCGGCAAGCAAGTCCTGCGCTGGATCCCGAGGAGCCAAGAACTCTAGCAGGTTCCCTATGTGCACAAACACATCAGCATCGCCCTTAAAAACAAAGTGCACATCAGGGCAGAAGGCTGAGGCCCAGGCCAGAAAATGAATCTCCTTGAGTGTTAGGTTGAAAAAGGTGTCGTCAAAGGCCCACAGCAAGATGTCTGCATAGGCACGGCTTTCAGCATGCAGCAGGGCGCGCCAGTGCGCAGGCATGGCCGCCCCCTCTGCATCTGCCCCTTCCGTGCCTGGGCCCCTGGGCACGCCCAGCAAGAACACTCGGCGCACGAGCGCCCCCTGCACGCGACCCTCAGAGCCCCACGTCTGGCGCACAGCTTGGCGCCGCTCAAAGTCAGCGGCCACAGACTTGACAGCGATGAGCAGGTCCGGTCGGCCACCACGTGCGCCATCGCCGCGGCACTTGTGCGGCTGGTTAATGAGTAGAGGGAAGCGCCGCTGGTCCTTGGCACGCAAGTAGCCGCGGAAGTCAAATGGACCAGGAGGCGTGTGGGGTGCGGGTGTGTCCTCTTCATAGGCCGGTGGGGCTGCGCCTGCGTCTGGTACATCTGGTACCTGGAACATGCGGGGCCTCAGTGTTGGCCTCCGTGCTACCCGCCCTGGCTCTTGCGGCGCACTTGAGGTTGGGGCTGAGCCATCGCGCTGGGCGTAAAGTAGGAGGGCCAGGGCGGCGCCGAGAAGCAGTGTGAGCGACGCATCCCCGCGTAAACGCAGCCTCCTCCTCATGTCCGTGTGGCCAGCGCCTTTCCTCCCTTAGAAGGGCCTCCCGAAGTGGTAGAGTGACAGGCAGTGAGTGGGCAGGGGCTCCCAGCCCTGCCCTCCTGGAGAGGAGGGGGCAAAAGGCCACACTTCAGGTTACTAGACGTTCATCCCCCTTCGGGCCCTTCGCACTGGAGAAGCTCCCCCTTTGTACCCAACTCCCACCCCAAGGCCCGGCAGGGAGACGCGGGAGCTCGGTCCTACTCCTTCCCGCCTCCCCGCACTGAGGCTGAGTCGGTTCGTTCGTTATACCTTTACCCGTCCCACTCCCGGCTTGGGTCTCTGGAATCCCGACACTCACTCAAGGCCCTTAGAAGCGGCGCAACCCCCTGACGCTGAGGCCTCGAGGTCTCAGCACAGTGTCCCAAGGGCGGCCATAGACAGGGTTTGAGCCAAATGCTGCGTTGGCAGGAAGGGGGGCCCACAGCTGTGCCACGTGACCCTCCAGCTGTGCTGTGCGTGCCCAGACCTCTGGAGCTCAGCTCCGCCCCAGTGCAGAGGGAACCAGTTCCAAGTAGGGATTAATTAATTCCTGAGAGGATGCTTCAGCAGAGGACTGAGAGCGGGGGAAGGCCTGGTCACATGCTTTCAGACTCCACAAATCTACCTTTCTGAGGCTTAGGAAGTATCCCGTTTGTGTCCCTTCACTGCTGTCTCTGTGGAGATAGGGTGGGACCAGAGTCCTTGAGCTGACTGGTCCCAAATCGTTAGGCCACAGGCAGAGGGTCTTAGGTATCTACCTGGCCACTATCCTGAGTCATTTTTCAGAGCACCTCTCTTCAGCAACCCTGATCCCACCAGGCAGGGGGCCATAAACTGCCTCTGGGAAACATGGCTACCTGTTACTCCTGGATCATCTTACCGAGTACACAAACAAACACGCACGCACGCACGCACCATGCGTGCGCATGCAAGACAACGCATCCAATTCTTTAAAAGAACCCTGCCAACAATTCTAGTTGCTTGTCCCCAGATGGAAAAACTGCTTCTCAGGGAGTTAAATGATTGCCAAGAGATATAGTACAGCCCTGAAGTCTTCTGGAATTCAGTCCAGAACTCTTCCCTCTCTGCTTCCTTGCCCTTCATCTGTCCCCTGCAATATACAACCAGGGGCCCAGATCCTTTTGAGTTCTCTGGTCCCCAGCATAGCTTCCTACAGGAGGAAAGAACCATCTCGCCTGTGCCACTGAAGTTTGAGGAGGCTTATTATAATCTCATAGGCAAAGATTTGAGCTGTGACACGAGCACGGAGAGGCACCCTGGAGAGATGAAGGGCTCAGTCCTTGCCTAGCTCTGTTGCCAGCTCACAGCTCTTTCATCCTGAACTCAAGATCCCTGGGTCCTGGCCCATGCAATAGAGACTGGAGTAGCTACCCCACTCCATAGTCTGAGAACAGGCTGCTAAAAAATGGTGCTACCCAGCACCATCCTCTTTCTGGGGTTGTATGCTTCTCCCTTAAAAAGCAAACTCTTTATCCCAACCTTTACACTTTTCCATTCGTAAACTAATAAGTCTTCGGACTTTTTTCACTGCCTCACTTCCTACCTCCTGTGGTATAGGAACACCAAAGGGTGTTCCTCAACCTTGACTGATAAGGCAGCCTCCATAACATCATTGAGTATCCTGTCTTCCAGATCTCCTGCTTTTCTTCATTCCTCTTCGGGATGTGCCTTTTCTAGTAGGTTTCTTTTGGCCACCTCTGGGCCACCCCACCCACTCCCACCTATCCACTAATGAATCTTTAGCCTGACCCATCTCTTAGGGGCCCCTGGATGCCCTGCAGGATCATCATTCTCTGGGAACAGAGCAAACAGGGCCTCCCCCAGCTTCTCTCTTTGTTCCTCTCCAAGGTCACCAGGCTGTTATTTCTTCCTAAACAGCTCTTGGTGTTCTGTTCCTCTACCTCAGCAGCCAGTGTCCCAGCCTTGTCTTCCTTACCCCTTCCTTCATCCTCATCAACCTCCCTGTCTTAATTCCCCAAACTCGTCAAAGGCTTCTCATGGCCTTATAAAAAACAAATTGTAAAATGGCTCATCATACCCCATGTTATCCCTCACCAATGGGCAACCCCACCCACCCACCTCCATTCAGCCACTCTAAACTTGTACTTTTTTCTTTTTTTGATCTTTTGTCTTTTTGAGACAGTTTTGCTATGCAGTTCAAGCAAGCTCACTTTGTAGCCCAGGCTGGTCTCAAACTCAAAACAATCCTCCTGTCTCAGCCTTCCAAGTGCTGGAATTACAGGCATGGCACCACCATGCATGACCTAAATTCATACTTCTGACACCCTTCCCTTTTGCCTTCCTCCAGACACTGCCCCCAGGCTGAGGTGCCTGGAATACTGCCCTTTTGTCTGCTCCCCACTACAGCCAGCTCCCACTCCCGAGGCCTACCCCAGACTGGAACAGGCCTCCACACTCCCACAACACACTGTGTAAAGTGTTAATACTTTATTACTATGGATGTGAGCTGGGGGTAGATAGGATTTGTGTGTCTTGCTCACCACAGTTTTTACAGCACTAGGGTTGATACCTAGGACATGGAAGTTCCAGGTGTTTAATACATTCTATGAAGAGGTCCAGCCAAAAGGAAGATATCCATACTGTCTCCATCGGACTCAGGCAGACTCACCATGGTGCAGCCTGCAGGCTCAGGGGATGCTTATCTCTCTGATTAGCCAGTCAACTTTTCCCTGCTGCTCAGTGAAGTGGGGGTGTTAAGTGTGGTCTCAGAGTCCCTTGAATGGAAGGGGGAGGCATCAACAGTAGCAGCAGATGAGACCCTAGATCCATCCAGGTGCTCCAAAGCCTGACTGGACTCTTGGTTGATGGTGCTTCCTTGGCACCTGGCCTAGACCAGGCCACTGTTGGAATCCACTAGGCCCAGCAGGTCTTCAGCCAGACTGGTGAGCTCATTCTCCTCGAGCGCCTCCACCAGGCGCTGCAGTGTGGCACGGCGACCCTCGGCCTGCACGAAGCGCCGTAATAGCTGGAAGGCCTGCTCGTACAGCCCCTCTCGCTCATATTCATAGGCCAGTGAATCGAGAACAGGGTCCCGCAGTGCCCGACAACCACGCTGCAGGGAGCGCCCCACCCTGCGCCACTTGAGGCCCACGGAGCGAGCGAAGGTCTGTTGGTCCTGCAGGTTCAGCGGCCGGTTCACTACAAAGGGAGTGGAGAGGCAGGTGGGCGCAGGGTATCTCAGAGTAGGTACCCGCCCAGTCTGGCCCAACTCAGGGACCCTGCATTTTCATTTGCACCTCACCTACGGGGTGACCGCGGAACAGAAAGGTCTGGTCAGTCGATGGTGGCGGCTTCTCCTCCAATAGAGAGGGGGCTGGGGACTGCGAGGGGGCAGGAGTGACCCCCGTGTTGACACTCTGGCCTGCAGAGCCCACCATCAGACTGCTGAGTGCATCCTCCAGCTCGGTGAGTTCCTCATCCCGGAGCCGGTCCGGCTGGAGAAGGGAGTGCACGGTCAGTAGGGCTCTCGCTGCTGAGTCCCCGCCCCACCCCATCCTGACCCCAGTCAGCTGCACCTTCTGGGCTAAGATGGTTTGCACACAGTGCTCCTCATCAGTCAGCCAAGCATCCAGTTGCTCGGCGCCAGCGCGCAGCTCCAGCTGCAGTAGCATGGAAGGCTGGGCCAGAGCAGCCGCCAAGCACCTCTGTAGCGTGGCGCGCAGCGCGCCCTCGCGGTAGGCGCGGAGGAAGCGATCGCAAGACTGGCGCCCACAGAAACGCAGTTGCATGATGAGCTGCGGGTCGCTTCTGTGTATCTTCAGTATCTGCAGCACGTCGGGGCCCTGGGAGCTCTCTGCGGAGGCGAGCAGTCAGATGCCAGGCGGTCCCTTAGCGGGGCCGTTCTCCAAGCAGCCGAAGGAAGAGCAAAGCCGGTGATCAACTGAACCCCTGTCCCCATCCTCTGGCCTAGGGTGCAGGATTAACCAAAGATCCCAGCTGGGAAACAAAACTGGGATGCAAGGAGCAACAACGCAGAAAGCAGGCTAGAACCTACTACAGAGTGGGTATAACCTAGTCTAATTTGTTCAAATAAGGATAAGACAAAATGAGGGCTTTTTCAACACAGAAAAAGGACCTTTGCCCTGGGTCGTCAAGATGGGGGTGGGGGGTTGGTCTCAGGTCTTCAGCCTCCAACTAGTGAGGTTCCCTTTCCCCTGGAAGATGAGGGATCCTCATTGCTGAGGTTGAAGTAGAATCCCCCAACTGGCTTCAGCCTTCTGTGGCTTCTGCCCTGGGGTAAAAGGGACCTAGAAGAGTAGGTATTGGGGAGGGGCCTCAGGCAACGAGTGCTGTAGTGAGAGAGGAAGGAGGAGAAAGAAATGTGAAATTATTAGAAAGGAAAAAGTTGGATGGTCAGGAGGGTGGGCAACGGGGCACACACAGTAGGGAGACATTAGTGCAGAAATAGGTAGGTCATACCCAGACCCAGGTAGACATGTCAACTTGAGGACATGCATGCAGTAAGCAGAGAAGGTCTACACCTAGGGCTCTTCCTCCCCTCCCCCAAGCCCCACATCCCAGTTACTTCCCACCCCCAATCTTTCTCACCACCCTCAGCCCCAGCTTGGTCTATACCACCAGCCACGCACCTGCCAATGCAGTCCGTAGAGCCCTGTATACTGCCACCTTTTTCTGAGGATGTGCATAGACATCTGACAGTACCACCTTGTCTATCGAGGACTCCAAAAACAGGTATGCACTACCCACCCGCTCTTCATGCCCATTCGACCCAGCTGCCATCTTGTGTCTTGGACCTACAGACAGGAAACCAGATCACTTCCAGACTTGGAGACAGCTGTCCAATTCCATGTGGCCCACACACCCCTCATAGCAATCCCAGACAGCTTGCATACTGGGGGCATTAGTTCACTATTTCACAGGCAGCCTGTATTTCTACATGAAGCCCCATCCAGCCCTGCCCAGACTTGTAATGAGAATTATTCCTCCACTGACTTCTAGAAAAATCCTACAGTTGCCCAGTGCAGTGGCACATGCCTGTAGTCTCAGCCACTAAGGAGGCTAAGGCAGAAGGATGGCAAGTTCAAGGCCAGACTAGGCAATCTGATGACAGCCTGTATCAAAATAAAAAGAGCTGGGGATATAGCTCAATGGTGCAGTGCTTACCTAGCAGTTTAAGGCCATGGGTTTAATCTCCAGTACTAAGGGAGAAAAAAGTCCAGGGTCATAGTGGCAGAAGAGCAGAGAAAGACCCTGCAGTGAAAAGAGAGAAGTTCTGCCTCCTCCTCAAGCCAAGGATGACTGCAGAACCATTCTGGATGCTTCCCATGCCCAAAGCCAACTAGACCCTGGCCTTACCTTCAGTTTGAACTTGGGACCCCTGATCTCTGCAGATGGACAACCCCACCCTTAGATTCCTTTATTTGCTTTTTTCCCCCCTTAGGAAAAAAGTAACTTGTAGTTTAGTCCTACACAGACTCCCTCCACTAACCCTAGACCTCTGTGAACTCCTTTCCTCCCTCTTCTAACCTGTACACATATTGGAGTGTGAATCCCACCTCCTAGCTCCATGTCTGTGTATGTGAAGCAGGCCTTGCCAGTGTACATTTTTTGCTCACCATTCTGCATTCTAGGTTAGTTGAGGCCTCCATTCAGGGCTCAAGCTGGACCAGTAGGAATCAAGCCTGGCACTCAGCTGTGCTAACAGCATTGACTGCCCTTCCCTTGGAGATGAATCAGAAGGAGTGATAAATCTCTGATATTGCTTGGAAAGAGCCTGGCTGAGAATGAAACTGATACTGAAGGAAACAGAGCCAAGAGATGGAGAAGTGTACTCCTAACCACACTGACCCCAAATCTGGCTATCCCTGAAATCACTGAACTCCAAATTGTTCAATTATGTGAGCTGAACCGTTCCCCTTTGTCATAAAGCCCTTGGAATTGGGCTTTTGTCTTTTCCAACTCAAATTGTTCTATTTATAGATTCCTCTGTTCCCTGTCTCCATCCCTCAAAAACCTGACCCTAAATGCCGGGTGTGGTGACCCCTGCCTAAATCCCAGCACTTGGAAAGCTGAGGCAGGAAGATTGCTGGGAGTTCAAGGCCACCCTGGACTTCACAGTGAGACCATGTTTCAAAAAGACAAAAACAAAACTAACTACCCTGACCCTAGAGGAGGAGGCAAAATTCCCAACCAGGGATACATTCCATTAACCCTGCTGTTGTCCCATGAGGAGGCAAGTGGGGAAAATGTCCTGTCTCTTCTCTGCCTTTTCTCAGAAAATCCCACCTCCTGCCCCATCAGTCATTTTCCTTTACTTTCTGGTTTTGGCATTTACAATGGTGAAATAGGGGTACTGAGCCCTTGCTCTGGATGGGGCAGATGGAGTAGCCCCAGCTGGCTCCAGGAGGAGCCAGGAACAGAAGCCTACACATAGTGAAGAGGAAGTAAGGAACCTGAGCTACATACAAAAAATTAAAAATTGCTCCAGGTCCCTATCATGCCCAGAGATAAACACGTACTAGTATTCTGTTAATTTTAAAATGAAGTATTACTTCCCTGCTAATCTCTTCATAGAAAATGTATTAATTCTTTTTTACTTTCCTAAAACAGCAGAAACTTCATTTTAAAATTAACAGAATACTAGTACTGTGTTTATCTCTGGTCATGATGGGGATCTAGAGCAATTTTTAATTTTTTTTGTATTTTGCAATATTTTCTTTCTTTCTTTCTTTCTTTTCTTTTTTTTTTTTTTTTTTTTTTTTTTGTCTTTTTCATTTTTATCGGTACCAGGGATCGAACTCACGATCACACACTTGCAAGCCAGGCGCTTATACCGCTGAGCTAAATCCCCAGCCCCAATATTTTCTACTTTATGTAAAATAGGAACATTTCCTTTGTACTAAAAAAAAAAAAAATCTTTCTTTAAAAACAAAATAACAGCCAGGGATATAGCTCAGCAGTACAGGGCCTGCCTGGCAAGCTCGAGGTCCTGAATTCCATTCCTGGTACAAAAACAAAACAAAACCACAAAAAAATTTTTTTAAAAACAACAAAACAAAACAAATATAAGGTGAGACTCCAGGGGACAAGTAGGACCGAGAGCAGTAAGGAGCCAGTCAAGAAGGCAAGATAAGCTCAGGAAAAGTGGCATGAGGGAGCCTGGAAATGTTTCCTCTTTCACATCTTCCTAGCCCCTCTTGACTTGAAAGTTTTGACCTGACGTATGTGGTCTCAGCCCAAAGGGTGGAGGCAGGGACTGAAGGACCATCAGGCCTTCCGAACATGGAGACAGGGGTTGTCTCATCACACCACTAACACTGGGCTGGAGGTCGAGAGGTCGGTTAACAAGGTAGAGAAGAGGTGGGGCGGGGAAGGCTCTGCCATTGTCCATTTTGGAATCATTCCTGTGTGGCCTTCCACAGAACACCCTTCCTTGGGAAGCCCCAAGCCCCACGCCCTGAGAATCCACCCCGCCTCCTCGGGCAGGGTGAGACTTCCAAGCTTCGCTACTGGAATAGGTATCAAACTAAAAACTGCCCTTATCACTAGAAGGCAGTCAGGCACGACGCCCTATTAACACAGGACAGTTCCCAGGTAACACTTCTGGCTGCGTGGGCGGAACAGACCGTAGGCACGGCCCACGGACTGGAAGCCAACAACTTGGTGCAACCCAGCCAGACGCACCCCCTCTCAGCTGCACCACTCTGGACCGAGGGAGGGGAACTTCCTGGGATCCCATTAGCGCGCCCTCATGCTAGGTTTTTGCATGTGCCTGAGTTGAGAGGGGAAGGGGATCACGATCACAGACCCAGTCCCTTCACACTCTCTCACCTGCATAGCCCACTAGCCCCTCCAAAGCTCTTAGCTGGCACAAGGAACCTGCAAGGCTCCAGTTTCGTACCCTCTCCTCTTTCTCCTACGGAAACAGTTCAATAGGCCGCCGCTGCCACCACCAGCTGGTCGCGGCAGCTCCGGGTGACAACCGCACGATGCCCACACCCGGGAGCCAAAATCCATCTCTGCGCCCGCCGCACCCGGGAGACCCCCTTCCCTCCCTCTGAACTGACCTGGCCACCTCTGCAGAGCCTAGGCTCCCCAGCCCGCCAGGCTCCGCTCCACTACTCCGCTTCCGGGTGTGCGCCGAGGCGCTAAGGCGGTGCCCCAGCCCGAGCCGCCCCGTCCGCCCCCATGTCCCGCCTTCCCGGCTCCCGGCAGCTCCAGCCCTCTCCTCTGCCTCCGTGGCTAATCCTTTGCCTCTGAGCGGAGCTCATCCGGCCCGCTAAGCAGGTAAGAGAGACAGCAGGAAGAACTGCTGGCGGGTGGTAACGTTGAGATCTCGAAATTCTTACGAGACCTAAGGGTCCCAGAGTGAGAGCTCTGGGACTTCCGTCCGTTAGAAATGGATTAACTAAAGGGCGCCACCTGGGGATCAGAATTTTCTTGTAACCCTTGACGATTCAGTTTTATAATCTCACCGCTGCTAATCCCTGGTACTCAAACCGGGTGCCACAACTCCCAGGAACAAGACCGGCAGAAGGTATCCAAAATCTCCAAATGTGGCGCTAATTCCAGGACACACACAAACTGCGCTCCCAATTCCTGACTGGCTCGTGGTCCCTGTCAAAAGTTTTCCAGGCTCCCGCCTTATTAACCCTATGTAGTGATCCTCTACTGGCTGGCGGGTTTGGAGCAATGTTTCTCAAGTAGAAACTTATAGAATCACCTGGAACTTGTTCAACAAATGAAAAATAACCAGAAAAGGCACCCTTTGGCACCCAGGGCTGACTTTAAGAGGCTGAATAAGACCTGCTCAACAGGGTAGGGGCCCCACACTTGGCTGAATACTTGATCGAAAATTCTGCTGTCACTGCCTGAAATTTTTTTGGTGGTGTTG
This sequence comes from Cavia porcellus, assembly GCF_034190915.1. NCBI lineage: Eukaryota > Metazoa > Chordata > Mammalia > Rodentia > Caviidae > Cavia > Cavia porcellus. The sequence continues at coordinate 99,541,249 of NW_026947487.1, forward strand.
GGACTGAGTTTAGAGCCTACTCCGAGCTACATCCCCAACCCTGTGAAACTGAAACTCCTAATGTTGTAAACAGGTATTCAAGTATTTTCATTTTGCACAAGGCTTCATAAAATATAGCAACTCACAGACCATAAGCATTTTTACACCCCAGCTCCAGCGCTCCCTTCCTGAGCCCAAGGATGCCTTCTCTCTCCAGGCCTGATCTGCGGGAGCGGCGGCAAAACCCCCAGCCACAACATGGCAGAAAAACTGCCAGAGGAGGTATTGGCACTCATCTTTCGCCACCTGCCCCTCAGGGACCGTGCCACTGCTGCCAGGGTCTGCAAGGCTTGGGCTGCTGCTGCCACCAGTAGTGCTGTATGGTATGACACCACCATCAGGTGAGCTGCCATTCTGCCTCTTGCCACCTGCTCATCCTCCTGCTTGTTCTATGGAGCCAGGATTTGGGAAGACTTATTAAATTCACCCATATTGAAAAAATAATTACAGTACTAACATTTACTGACCACCCACTATGTGTACCAACTATTCTAACTGCTTGGCATATATTAACTCATTTAATCCTCACAAAAATGTCCTGTGAAAGCTGGGCGTGGTGGCTCATGTCTGTAATCCCAGTGCTCGGGAGGCTGAGGTAGGAGGATTGTTGTGAGTTCGAGACCAGCCTGGGCTACAAAGTGAGCTTAAGGCCAGCCTGAACTGCATAGCGAGACCCCCGTCTCAAAAAAAAAGACCAAAAAAAAATGTCCTGTGACAGGCAGCATTAACTCCATTGCATAGATGAGGCAGAAAGATTTTATCACTTCCCACAGGTTATTCAGCAAGGGAGTGGCACTGTTGGAATTTAAACCTGGAAACCCAGAGGCTTCGCCTTGCCCCACTTTCTTAGAGCCAGCTAGTCCCTAAAATATCACTAGATGTTAGTGTCAGGGTTTCAATGTATGGTTGATTCAAGTCTTCTGAAGGGATAAGATAGGAGTTCCCTCCATCACCAGCAGCTACCATAGAGCAACAGCCAGGTCTAGACAGAGATGTGTATACTGGGGGCCAGCAGGGGGAGGATAATGGGAATCTAAACTGAGAGGTAGTAGAGGCCTGTCCCCTTGTCGTGGAGATTCCCCCAATTCCTTTTCTGCACTCTAACCCAAGCTGCGACTATGAGCAGGAAGGCATGTTTCCACTGTATCTGTGCAACTGTCTGGACTACATTCACAATCTACGGCTGAAATACGAACCGTCAAAGAAGACAAGTCGCAGGTCTGCCACTGAGCTGCTGACAGCACTGGCGAGCCATGCCACAAGGCTTCAAGGCCTGCGCCTGGAGTGCTGCGGTGAGAAACCGCTGTTTGACTCGGGCCGCGACGTCCTGGACGCTGTACAGACTGTCTGCAGGAACGCCTGCAAGCTGCACCACCTTGACCTGCGGCGCTTGCCCTTCACACTGGATGATGAGTTGGTGCTACAGGTGGCACGTGGCTGCCCAGAGCTGCGAAGCATTTTCTTGGACAATCATACACTGGTGGACAGTGTGAGGCCCAGCGCAGTACTCGAGCTGCTGGAGGCCTGCCCACACCTGCGTGCCCTTGGCCTGCACCTAGCCAGTCTATCGGCCTCTGTACTCCAGGTGCTAGCTGCGCCGGATCGTGCGCCTTTCAAGCTCCTGGCTCTTCGGTGCTCGTGCCGTGATGATGCACACGCATCCCCTGTGCCCGATGAATCCTGGGCAGCATTACGCTGCCGCCACCCAGGGCTGGCAGTGGAGCTGGAGCTTGAGCCCGTGATGCCTGCCGAGAGTGTGACCCGTATCCTGCAGCCAGCAGTACCTGTGGCTGCATTGCGTCTTGACCTCTCAGGAGACACAGTTGATTCGGTGTACTTCGCCGCACACCACTACGCTGCGACCCTGCGTGTGCTGGAGGTGCGTGCTTCTGCCTCACCCAAGCTGGACGCAGCACTGCAGGAGTTGGCAGCACGCTGCTCTGGCCTGCACGAGATACACTGTTTCTGCGTAGTGAAACCCTCAGTGCTTGCAGCCTTCCGAGCACACTGCCCGCGCCTGCGCAGCTACACGCTCAAACTAAAGCGCGAGCCACATCCCTGGCTGCCCACACTCGTGCAGTGATTGGTCAACTCCCCATCCCCACCCTGCAGAGCTGAGGTCCCTGAGATGCAGGAAGGAGTTTTCTGGGTGCTCTCCAACTAACTGCAGGCCCTTCGGAATTCCGATTATCTTCTGTGCCTCTCGGGCACTGGGACTGAGACTGAGACCTGCTGGCTGGTGTCCGATCTAGTCTGTGATGCCGAGTCCATGCCATGCTGTCAGCCTCTGCAGATGCCAACTCTGTCGTGGTGGTTTTGGGCTTCACCCCATTCCTCTGCACACTCCGCCCCAGTTCTGCAGCCTGTCGTGGGAGGAAGGTGGCCATGGGCGTTGGCTGGGCCATGGGGCTTTAGGGGTGAGTGTGAAATAAACAGACCTTGTAGTATTTGCGCCGCTTCGTAGGGACTATGTGAAATAAACATCCTTCAAAAGGCTTGGTCAGCTCTGAAGGAGAGCGCCGAAAGAGCAGGCGGGAAGTTTGTGATGGAAAGGATCCAGACTTCAAAGTCTGTAGTACTGAAGTGGCTGCACAGGCAAGAACAGGGAATTCCACACCCTTGGAATGACTGCACCCCAGTGTCATTCCACTCCTACCCATCCTGTCGGCCTAACAGGATCTTCACTACACCCACGGCTGTCACCTTGTAAGACTTTCCAACTTCACAGTAGTTCACACACGAAGATGTCCCCCAAACAATGCAGAAGGAAATAGACTGAAAAAGGGGGCTCGAACCCTGGTCTCCATCCGCACCCTACACACTCCATCCGCACATTTCTGGTTCAGCCAGCCCGTATGGTCTGCTGGTGCCTCGGACGCTGTCCGAGCCCCGCCCCACGGGTTCGCACGTGGCCCCCGCCTGACCCAGCGCCTGGGGGCGGAGTAGGGCGGGGCGGGCGGCAAACGCAGCACTTTCACGGCTTGGACAAGCCTGCAGCGGCCGGGCCGAATGCTGAGCCCGGCCGAGACTGCGCCATGCAGGAAGCGCCAGCCGCGCTGCCCACGGAGCCAGGCCCCAGCCCCGTACCTGCCTTCCTTGGCAAGCTATGGGCGCTGGTGGGCGACCCAGGCACCGACCACCTGATCCGCTGGAGCCCGGTGAGGGCTGGGGCCCTTCGACACCCCCAGTGGTCCCCGGGGTCCCTCCAAGTCAGTGAATACCCAAGCCCACCCATCGTCCACTTGGGACTGGGCTGGGGGTCCCTCGAGTCCTCAGTACAGGTAGTTCATCTTGGAGGGGGTGTGTGAGCTGAGGATGAGTCTGAGTCGGCTTCCTCTAGGACAGAGGAAGGATTAGGGGCCTCCTGGAGACTTAGAGCCCCAAGAATCTCCTAGTCATTTAGTTATCACTCCTCCCCGTTGACAGATCGGAAAACAGGCCAGGAGAAGGTAAGGGCCGGCTCCAGCTAGGTCAGGGTCACATCGCAGCTCTGGCTCAGGCTCACATCGTGGTCCGAGGAGGACCCTGGGTTGGCCTCTGCTACTCCCTTCTGAGAACCAAGACTGGGTCGGGTAAGGGCTAGGGACCCAGTGGTCGCCCTGGGCTGGGCCCCAGAAGGTCCTGGCCTTGCCTTGTTCCATACCCCTATGAGCGGCAGGCTCGACCCCAGAGTGAATACGCGCGCCTCAGCGCTGATTTGGTGGCGGGCGGGCGCCGCTCATGGACTCTGGTCTCCACCCGCACTGCGGGCGGGCTGCGTTCTCTGTAGAGCGGGACCAGCTTCCTCGTAAGCGATCAGAGCCGCTTCGCCAAAGAAGTTCTGCCCCAGTATTTCAAGCACAGCAACATGGCAAGCTTTGTCCGTCAACTCAACATGTGTGAGTCCCTTGAACCACCGGGCAGGGAGTGGGTGTGGGTGACTTAGTGCGGAGGGTGGGGCTACTCAGACCCCCACACCCCACTCCCTAGATGGTTTTCGGAAGGTGGTAAGCATCGAGCAGGGTGGCCTTCTCAGGCCAGAGCGTGACCACGTCGAGTTCCAGCACCCGAGCTTCGTGCGCGGCCAAGAGCAGCTACTGGAGAGAGTGCGGCGCAAGGTGAGGGAGAACCTTCTGAAACCAGGAAACCCAAGTGAGGCCTTTGGGCTGCCTGGCGTGTTCTAAGTGAGACGCTGCTGCCTTTCATCCGCAGGTGCCCGCGCTGCGCGGTGACGACGGTCGCTGGCGGCCGGAAGACCTGGGACGGCTGCTGGGCGAGGTGCAGGCTTTGCGGGGAGTGCAGGAGAGCACCGAGGCGCGGCTGCAGGAGCTCAGGCAGTGCGGGTGCCAGGAAGACAGGGCAGAGGGGAATCTGGTTGAGAGGATGTGGTAGCCAGGGGTTTCTGGGGAGCCCCTGCCTCTCTTGGGCCTTGGCACCTCTTCCAGATAATTGGACCCTGTGGAACCCTAGGATGGACCACGCTGGCATCCCAGGGAATGCCAACTTCATCATTCCATGGGGGTGGTGACTGGGCAAACCTTCAGAACCCTTCGGAAGCCTCAGCGGCCTCCCATCCCTTCTCTCAGGCAGAATGAGATCTTATGGCGAGAGCTGGTGACACTGAGGCAGAGCCATGGTCAGCAGCACCAGATCATCGGCAAGGTGCTTCCCCCTCCCACTCCTGGGCAACCTCCCACCCAGCCTTCCTTAAACCCACCTGGACCTGGACCTGCATCATACAGTGGGGGGAGGGGTATGCTAAGTGTGAATTAACCCTTTGCTTTCTCTTCAGCTGATCCAGTGCCTCTTTGGGCCACTTCAGGCAGGGGCCAGCAGTGCAGGAACAAAGAGAAAGCTGTGAGTGAGGAAGCCAGGGACACTCACTCCCACTACCAGGACTCTGCCCCAGAACTGGCAAAGACCCCCTCTCCTCCTTCACCAGAATTCCTTATCCCCCCCTTCCTTGCCTGTACAACTATCCTCATGCAGTCTAGGGCTTTCTCCCTTATCCCCCATCTCTACTTTATGGGACTCCAACTGCCAGATCCTCCTATTCCAGGACCTTACCCCACATTCCAACCCCAGCAGTCCCTTCCCCAAAGTACCCTAACAACAGAGAGCTTAAGGCCCAAACCATACTCCCTCCTCTACCCCCAAAGGGCCCCCATCTCTGGGTGGGGGGAGCCCCTTCCATTCCAGCATGTGACTGATGCCTGGCAACAGGCCTCAGCTTTGCTGACTTGGCTGCTGGGGCCTGGGGGAGGGAGGGTGGGAGGGAGGGAGAGAGGAAAGTGAATGCTGAGAGGCAAAGGGCCTGAATCTGCCCCACTCCAGCCTGCTCATCCCACACAGGTCCCTGATGCTGGATGAAGGGAGCTTATGTCCAACACCTGCCAAATTCAACACCTGTCCCCTTCCTGGTGCCCTCCTGCAGGACCCTTTCTTTATCCAGTCGGTAGGGGTTTTCCCTCCCTTTTCCTAGGGTATAGCTGGGATTATGGGAAGTTCCTACTCTTCTCCATTCCCCCAAAAGGTGGAAGCCAGCCTTCCTATTACCAGACCTGGGCTCCCCAGCATGGACTGCCCTCCCTTCTCAAACCCTGCCCTTTAGATCTGGTTCAGGTGGGTGTTGGCTGGGTTCTGGCCTTTCTTGTGGCTAGAGGTCAAAGGCTGGGCCTAGCCTTTTTAATTTACAGCCCCTCCCCGAGACTTCCTTGGGCCTTAGCCCTCACAGGGCCAGGGGCCCCATCATCTCTGACATCCCAGAAGACTCTCCATCCCCCGAAGGGCCCAGAACTTCTCCTTCTGGTGGTAGCAGGAGGTAAGGGGGGCAGGGGCTGCCTCTGGGGAACCTTCTAGGGGAGGGCCTAGCAGCCCAGATGGCTGTGGGGGTAGGAGAAGAGAACAGTGCCAGGGTCTGGCTGAAGCTTTTCTCTGGTACAGGGAGAAGGGCCTGGCACTGCTCAAAGAAGAGCCGGCCAGTCCAGGGGGGGATGGCGAGGCCGGGCTGGCCCTGGCCCCAAACGAGTGTGACTTCTGCGTGACAGACCCCCCACCGCTGCCTGTGGCTGTGGTGAAGGCCATCCTGGAAGGGAAAGGGAGCTTCAGCCCTGAGGGCCCCAGGAGTGCCCAACAGCCTGAACCAAGGGGCCCCAGGGAGGTACCTGACAGGTGAGCAGAGCCCTTTCTTGACAATGAACCTTGTGGGCCTCTTTCACAGATAGATGGGCACTCACAGCTCAAGAGACTGCCCTGTGTTATCTGCCCCTTGGTGGTTGAGGGGAACATTGGATACCTGATTTCTCATAGTGTGCTCCTAGGAGCATCTGCATCAGAATCCTCTGGAAATTGGAGACTACTAGTCAGGTCTCTCATCGCATCTGTGGTAGGACTCAGGAATCTGCACTTCCAATGAGTTTGCTGGAGTGATTATAATACACAATAGTTTAAAAACCACTGATATTTACACTGGCACAGAGAGGGGAACATATCCCATGACCTCAGGTCCCAGGTAGGAAACAGAGGCACTCTGTATGTGTCCCTGCTCAGAGAGAGGAATGTAAATCCTGATACACCCAGTTCCTTGAGCTGGAGGACACTGCAGCCTGCAGGCTGACAATAGTTCTTCGTATACAGGGGGCCTTTGGACCTGGAGCAGGGGAACCGAAGCCCAGAAAGTCAGCTACCTCCAATGCTGCTTCGGCCTCCCCCTGAGGGGATAGAGCCCGCAGTGTCCATGGATGTGAGTACTCCTTTGGTGGGGGTAAGGGCATGGGCATGGGCATGGGACCCAGTGGGGTCCAGCTGGCTATGCAGCCTAGGAGGGCACCATTGACTCAGAGCTTTTCCCAGGCACTGGGCTCCAGCCTCCAAGGACGAGAGTGGTCCCTCTTGGACTTGGACATGGCGCTGTCCCTGGTAAGATGGGGGTGGGGCCACACCCTCTGGTCCTTGGCATCTCAGTGAGCCAAAGCCATGTCTAAGGATGGCCCCAGCGAACCTTCAGCTTTCTTCTTCAGCTACTGGGCTCCTCCCAGCTGCTTCCTGGGGTTCTCCCATGCAGGTGCAGCCCTTGGTTCCAGAGAGGAGTGAGGCTGAGCTTGGGGTCAAAGGGCTGAATTCTCCAAGTCCAGGTAATGGTGGTCCAGGGCTCTGGGACCCTGGGCAGAGCTACCAAGTTTGGGTGGGATGGGCAGTTTGAGTTGTGCAGGGCAAGCCCCTGGATTCAGGCTGCCCTTAGAGCCTTCTGAGCCACCCATCCCTTCACCATTGAGTGAGAATGGGAAGGTTAAGAATGGAAGCTCATCTTGAGTGAGCACAAGTCAAACTCTGGGGTCTTACCCTTAAAAAAAGGAGAAATGCTCTTCTGATGACAGCCTCACTCCTCCTTAGGAAAAGACCCCACACTTGGGACTCCACTCCTGTTGGATGTCCAGGCAGATTTGGGAGGCCCAGCCCTTGCTGTGCCAGGGGCTTTAGCCATTTACAGCACCCCTGAGAGCTGGGCCTCCTACCTGGGCCCAGGGGCCAGTCCCTCCCCTTGAGACCCACACACCTCTGAAGCACTCTGCCTGAGGAACCCTTCTGTGACAGCATACCCATTTTGGCTTCCTGGTGCCCCCTGGGGGGGTGAGCGAAGCCCCCTCTTCTGGTAGCCTCTCTCCTTCACCCTATACATAAACTGCATTTTTTTCCTGTTTGTGGTCTCTTTTCTTTATTGACCAGGGAGCACAGGAGTCCTTGGGAGGAGGTCACTTTGCCTTAGTAGAAGCATTCAGAGCCTAGGGCTTTAAAGGAAGAATCCCTGGATAGTGGGGGGTGCTTGGAGAGCTGACCTAGCTAGCACACCTGTCTAAATCCAGGATTGATCCATGATCACTGCAGTGTGTCTCCCTACATTCAGCTCCACAAAACATGTCCTCCGTAACCCTAAACAATTCTTTGAACTTCATCTGTAAGAGAGGAGTGGACAAGAGGACAGATAAAAACTGGGCACTGACGCAGGACGCATGGGGCTGCGGATCAAACTGTAGCCTCCCTGGTTGTGTACAGGTGTACCTTAGGTTGGGGTTGGCTGAGTGACCTATATGTCTGTCCCGAGTCCCCAGCCAGAGTGACCCGGGCAGCCAGGCTCCCAGCCTGGAAGAACGCCCCCTCCCCCTCAGTTCCCGGCAGCCCTGCCCGCCCCGCCCCCATCACAGCTGCTGCACCAGTCCCCATCCCGCTCTGCCCTTTCTGCACTGTCATCTCCTGCCCCGCTGAGGCAGGACCCGTGAGTGAGGCCGCCGGAACCGGGATCCTCTCTCTACTGGAGGGGGAGGGAAGGGAAACAGATTGGACAGAATCCGTGCCTCACCATCAGCCGCAGCTCTCGCAGGTCTGTGAGCCCCGCCCTTCCGCAAGGCTGTAGCTCCGGGACTGGGTGGTTGGGAGGTCAGGATACCCTTGTGGCTGCGCATGCGCAGAGGCTTCAGCGGCTCCTAGGACCCTCGCAATCAGCAGCATACCCAGCCAGCTGAAAGGGGGCGGGGGCAGCATCTAGGCCTGTCCCTTGAAAAAACGGGTCACAATCAAAGTTATTTACCTTACAGTTAAGAGAATCTCAAAAGTGATTCTTTAATTAGCAGTAAGACACAGGGTAGGAATTGATGTAAGGGGTGGGGGGAGACGGCAGATATAGCTCAGTGGCACAGTACCTCCCTGGGAAGTGTGAGGTCCTGAGTTTGATTCCAGGTACCTCTTTTAAAAAAAAAAAAAAAAAAAAAAACCAAGGCTAACAACAGGGCAATTTTTTTTTTTTTCTGGTCTTTTTCGATACCAGGGATTGAACTCACTACCACACACTTGCAAGAAAGGCGATTTTTTTTTTTTTTTGGTCTTTTGTCCTTTTTATTGGTGCCAGGGATCAAACTCACGACTGCCTGCTTGCAAGGCAGGCACTTATGCCACTGAGCTAAATCCCCAGCCCCAAAGGAAGCTGCTTATGCCGCTGAGCTAAATTCCCAGCCCCAACAACAGAGCAATTTAAGGAGTAGAGAGCAGGAGAGACCAATCCAGTCTGCCCCCTGCCTCTCCACATTTAGAAAAGATTAGGAGCTAGAAAAAAAAGATGATTAGGAGCTGACCCCTCTCCCTTCTTGTGCCGGTGATGGAGGAGTCTTTGAAAGCCTCTCCTGTGGAGAGCAGGGGGTTCTCCTGCAAGACAGTGAGGACTGTTCATGCAGTGGTGAGGGCATGTGCTGTCCACTGAGATGCATGGAAGAAGTTGCCTACCCTTGAATACTCAGGCATGGAAGTGGACAAGGGAACGTTTGAGACTTGGAGGCCAGGTCCACAACCTGGAGGCAGGGAAGGATGTTCCAGGTCTGAGGAAGAGCACCAGTCAAGGTTCAAAGTGCCAGGGACAGACCAGGCATTTGGCACACACTTGTAATCTCAGCACTTGGGAAACTGAGGCAGGAGGATCGCTGCAAGTTCAAGGTCAGTCTGGGCTGCATAGTGAGACTATGTCTCAAAAAAAAAAAAAAAAAAAAAAAAAAAAGTTCCAGGGACATAGTTTTTCCTCCCAGGACTGAGGAGCGGAAGGAAGAGAGAAAAAGTCTGGCTGTCCAGGGTAGTGAGAGGTGGCTAGAGCAGCCAGACCAGATAACTTGGATTCCCTCAGGTTATGGACTGGAGATAGGTGGTTAGGCCTGACATTATTGGACAGGAGACTTCCTTATAGTTCAGCCTTTACTTGGTCTCTCTGAGCTCATCTCATCTATAAAATGGTAACAATAAATCCTACTCCAGCAGTTGCCATAATCACCACACTGAGGGCAGCACTAGAATGGGAGTGAGGGGGGGTTACAGGAGATGAGGTGATCATTATGGTACCGAGGGGCAAGAGTTAATGGAGACTGAGAGGCACTGTCATAGATGGAATATGAAGGAGACAGAGGAACAGGGGTCTGGTTTCATTTGGTTGCGTAGAGAAAGGACTGACACTTGAATATGAGGAATTGGAGGGGTGCTAGAGTATGAAGTGACCAGCCAGGGTAAGCATTGTATGCCACCAGAGCAGTGTTGAACTATGGTATATGTGCCACAGCAGGTTGTTTGTTATCACTGAAGGTTCTAAAAGGCTCGCTATTACTGCAGTAGGGGATACTGAGACCTGGGAGGCTGTGACCAAATGGATGAGGAAAGGAGGTAGACAAAGGACACCGAAAGGAAGAGGAGACCTGGAAGGATGCTGTATGAACAAAATCAAGATAGGTGAATGGGCAGAGATGGGCATGGTCCAGGGCCTGACCTCTTTGCCTCTTAATGTCAAGAGCTGTTTGGGCTCAGTCAGGTCACCCTAGGGAATGGGCGGTAGTTCTTGGCTGGTCATAAATGGATAACACAGATTGATTTCTACACAGTTCCTATTAGTTGGTAGAGACAGTCTCTCAAAATGGGACTTCCATGGAAAAAAAAGTAAAAGTTTAACAAGTATTCCTTGGTAGCTTCATGAACTGGACCCTATGTATTTTAAGGTCAAGCAGTCAATGACTGTGAGTTATTCTAGGCCAGCAAGAAGATAGATCTGATGTCAGATCTTAGTCAAAAGTAGGACTTTGGAGAATTAAGGAATCTGAGGAGCCAGATAGGGACATGGAACCACGATGGGGTTGCAATGTGATCACGGTGCAAAGGCAAGGCCTGCCCTGGAAAATTAGACTTTGGTGTCAAGATAAGGTGACAGAAGCAAGAAAAGGCTCTTAGCTGTTTGTACTCGGTGCAGCAGAGGCTGGAGAAGAGATTATGGAGGTAGGGGGCCTTGATCCAGGGTTCTTCAGGGTCCCAGCAAGAGGTATAAAGCTAAACTATACAGTCAGGATGGGGAGAGAAATAGATGGCTAGGGAAGACCACTGTAAACTATCAAGCAAACCTAGGAGCAATCCTAGGGTTTTCTGCTTGTTGCGGTGGGAAACCAGGTTTGGAAAAGAATTTAGTTTGGATAAACCAAGTTTGAAATGGTCACAGAGTCTACAGGCAGCTGGAGCTCAGGAGGGAGGTCCAGGCTGGGGAGAGCCTGCCGCTGACGTTTAGAGAGGGAAGGAGGAGCCTGAGGAGGACCCAGACAGACGCGGCCAGGGAAGCAAGAGGACAAGTTCTGTGTGGTGGCGTCTCCAGGTCCAGGACTACGGGGCTGTCTGGCCGCTGAAGTGAATTTAGGCCACAGCACTGCTGGCCCTCATTAACTCTCTCCTCCTCCCCAGTGCAGCCCCAACATGGGCAATGTGCAAGAGCGGCCGTCGGAGATTATAGACCGCGAGCGGAAACGCCTAGTAGAGACTCTGCAGGCAGATTCCGGGCTGTTACTGGACGCACTGGTGGCGCGGGGCTTGCTCACCGGGCCGGAGTATGAGGCGCTGGATGCACTGCCTGACGGCGAGCGCAGGATACGCCGCTTGCTGCTGCTGGTGCAAAGCAAGGGCGAGGCTGCCTGCCAGGAGCTACTGCGCTGTGCCCAGCAAACCGTGCACACACCAGACCCTCTCTGGGACTGGAAGCACGTGGGCCCGGGTGAGTGCGTGTGTGGGGCGTGGCCTCTGCCACATAAGGTTTGGGCGTGGCCTGGGGTGGAGCAAAGGCTAAGCAGAGGGTGGAGCTATCCATCCCTCCAAGAAGTTAGCCGAGAGAATACAAGGTAATCCCAGAGGGTAAATTGAGCCTGAGACACTGCTACCCCACTTTAGGCTACCGCGACCGCAGCTATGATCCTCCATGCCCAGGCCACTGGACGCCTGAGGCACCCAGTTCTGGGACTGCATATCCTGGGTTGCCCAGAGCTTCAGATAATGAGGAAGCCAGGGATCCAGAAGGCTCTGGGGCCGTGCAACCAGAGATTGCAGAAGAGCCAGATCTGGAAGCTGAGGCCTCTGAAGAGGCTGAGCCGGGCCAGGAACCTGAGATGGATCCAGAGCCAGAGCCAGAACCTGAACTGGAACCAGAGCCTGATCCAGAGCCAGAGCCAGAGCCGGAGCCAGAGGACTACCAGGAAGGGGACGAATCTGAAGGTGTGAGAGGGCCCAAACCTTCTGAGGACTGGTGGAGGGCATGGCTCCTGAAGTGGGGGGCAGACTCCACCCCCTTGACCACTGTTTCCTTCACCTCTAGATTCCTGAAGGCCGGAGTGCTGACCTGTCTTTCTCACCTCAGCCCAAGCCAGACAGACAGGACCTGGCATCCTGCTGGAGCTACATTTGATGGTATCAAGGCTCCATCTGGCCTGCTGAAAGTGAATAAACTCCAGGGGCTCAGACTGGACCGAGGCTTTTTCCATGATTCTGGCTGTTTTCCCAGAACTGAGGGTGGGTGCATGTCTCTGAGTTCCAGTAACCTGGGCAGCCCTGTGCCCCAGAAAATTCTGCTGCCCAGTCCATAGGTCCTTTCTGTGCTCAGTGGCCCAAGCTGCACCCCAAGGATCCCAGACCCAGATCCCTAGAGGGACAAGGACCTCACCCCTGGATCTTGCTCCACCATTTTTCCTCTCATGAGCCATTTGGGGGCCTGTGTAGGTGGTTCCAAACCATGAGCTTGAGGTAGTAAGAAAAGGGGGACTTCTGTCACTTAGGGAAAGCTTTGAGCTCACAGTTAGATTTAAAAAAAAAAAAAAAAAAAAGGAAATTGGGAGAGACCTTGAGTAGATGAAGCTACACACATTGTTGTGACTGCTCTTTTAATTGCCTGGCTTCCCTCTGAACTGGAAGCTCAGTAAGGGCTCTAACCAGAAACTGGTACACACAAGGCGCTCTATACACATACATAGACTAAACAAGTAAGAACTTTCCTGCTACTTTTCTGAGTCTTACCAATGAGAAAATTAAGGCCCAGGGAGGGAACAGGACTGAGTCAACCTCACAAAGCCGACTCTGAAATAAAACTAGAAACAACAGTCAGCTCAATACCTCTCCCAGTCCAGGAGGGTCTCAGAGTTGGGACAACAAGCCCTAGGGCCTGCCCTTTAGGCTTGATCAGGAGTACTGCCAGGCTACGCCAACTTACCCCACAGAGCAGTTGAGGGTCTGAGCAAAGATATGAGCAGTAGAGGCCAGTGGAAAAGTGAGGGCAGGACCACAGGTAAGCTCTTGGGCTGGACACACAAGGCTTGAAGATGCGCACGCATACGAGTGTCTGTAATGAGTGAGGCTAGGAACAACTGGTACCTTTTAGGAGTGTCCTGTCCCTCTGCTTAACCCTCATGCACCACTTCCTCTCAGCCCCATGAAGTAGAACACATAAATATGAATAAATAAATGACCAGTAAGAGAGGCAAAATACTGGAAAGCAAACCCCAGCCCAGCTGGGTCTCTACTCCACGGATCCCTGGCCCTCTGAGTCTGTATGAAAGCTAGGACCCCAGGCCCAAGCAATCACCCCAGAAGAAGATATCCCAACTGCCATCAGAACCCAGTGAGAGGTAGACAGCACGAATGCTGAAAGAGCACCACGGGCCAGGTGGAGAAGGGAGAGACTAGAGTACTCAATACCCAAAGCCATCTCATGCAAGAGCAAGTTTCTACTCCTAAACCACCCCCCAAATCCCCATCAATGCTTGTCCATCTTGTTCTCAGGTCTCCCTTCTTCAACAGTTTGCCTGACATGCTGCTGCTGGTCCACAGGCCTCAGGAACACCAGCAAGGGACAAAACCTTCTGATATTGCTGCCTCTTCTCCCACGATGCTCCTGGCCTCCCATGCCCCCAAGAAACATCTAGGCTGTGGCAGCAAAGAGCAGACAGCTTCATGTTCTGGGGGCGGATCTAGAGGTTTCTGTCCAGAGCTTTTGCCTGTAGCTGTTAACCAACATCAGTCAGGCAGGAGACGACCCAGCTCTGCCTCATCAAGACGGTTGGTAGCCATGATGTGGTCCAGCTGCTGCTGGTAGCGTTCCAAGTCCTGCATGAAGTGGGGTACTCTGGTGTTATCCAGTACCCCATATGGCCGCAAATGGTCCACATCCTCGTAGGAGACCTGCAGGGAGGAAGCCAAGCCTCAGGGCTAGGCAGAGCTCCCTAGCTTTGAGGAAGCTGGTTCTAGCTCTGCTGATGGCTCATGGCCATTTGGTCTGGGATTCTTTTTTCTCCCTTCCTGATGCACAACCATGTTATATGCCTCTAGGCTTAGTTCTGGGTCTTCATTCTTTAAGCACCTTACCTATGACTTATAACCTCACTCCTCACCAGCCCCCTCAATCTCCTTGTCTCCAGATACGGGTATCCAGCCAGTCCCTGGATATCTTCCAGGCACTTCCTCACATCTAACAAGCATTCCTAGATCCCAGCTCCATGTCTTTAGTTACCCAATTCAGGTTCCAGTGTGTGCAGGGGTCCCTGGTCTCACCCTCTCACTCAGTCAAGGTGACTGCTGAAATAAAGGGATTCCACTCTATGGACTTTTTTTTTTTTTTTGAGACAGGGTCTTGCTATGTAGCCCGGGTTGGCCTCAAACTCGTAATAATCCTTCTGCCTCAGCCTCCCAAGCACTGGGATTGCAGTTTGAGCCACCAGTCCTAGCCTCAAGATGTCTTTAGTTTTCCCCTCCTCTCTAGCCTCATGGCTGTTGTTCAGTCAGGCCAGACCACCATCAAGGCTGGGAGGGTGATGGGAGGAGCTCTTCCTCTTGCTCCGTACTCCCTTTCCTAGGCTTCTATATCCAGCCTACCTCCCATATGACATCAGAGGGCGCCTTCTAAAGCCTCTGGCTTCTCACTGCTTTGGATGATGTCTTTCCTCAGCCTTGCACAAATGCCCAGCATGAGGAACTTGTTCCTGGATATTACTCCAGTGTCCTTCCACAGCCCTTCCCGACTGCTCCTTTGGGCTTTGCAATATAACATCTACACACGAATCTGCAGGCTAGGTCAGGCACCTGCTCGTGGCTGTCAGACTGTCATTTCATCACCTCTGCTAACCTCCATCCACATTCCTCTCACCAGTCCATACTAGCTGGTTGGTGCCTCTAAAGGCTTAGCCACTCACCTTGCCCAGAGAGGTCAGCAGTGGGAAGTTGATGGTTTGGCGGTGCCGCAGAATGCGCAGGATGCCATCCAGGTACACCTGGTCCTTGCTGAAACAGCCTGTGAGGACTGAGTCATGAGACCTTGTTCCAAAGCTCTGCCCCTTACCCTGCCCAGTTCAGGCCCCGCCCCTGTATTGGGCCCACCTGGCTTGGAGGTGTCTGTCTGGCCACGCTTGGCACGCACACAGTACTCCCAGCGCACGTTAGCATCTTGCACATAGCGCTCCAGGTCTTGGAAGAGCTGGTGGAAGGACATGTGTGCAGCACGGTGGATGGTGTAGTAGAGCAGAGCTGCACGCCACAGGAAAGGCTGCTTGCGGAACAGCACGCTGTGCAGGCTGGCTAGGCCCTCCTCAGTGGGGTTGGCTGGCCGTAGCCCATACTGCACCCGGCCCTCAGCGCTGTGCCAAGGCTGTTGCGCGTTATTCACGCCTCGAAGGTAGTGAGTGCCTGCGGGAAGGCAAGGGTAGAAGGCAACGCTAGGTGGCAGTGCATCTGGAGGACACACCAGGCGAACCTCTAGTAGCAAGTCTTGTATCTTCATGCCCCCAAAATCACACTTTTACACAAATTTTCCCCAGCCCCAAACACATACTTACCCAATCTGAGGCGCCATGGAGACTCTCCTCAGGTGAACCCACATTCATACAGGCTTACATGCATGAATCCTCCCCAATCCATCCAGGGCTACACACTCAAACTCCCCCAATTTATACTGCCCCAGCCCACTTAGAGACAGTCAAGGAACACACACCACTTGGTCCCCACACCCCAAGTGCCCATATCAATCATTTGGACAGTCATGTTGATGCCCCAGCAAAACCACTTCTCGCCCAGAGCAACAGGATTCTTGATAAGGGAGGAGACAGAAAGGAATAGTGATTAGTGTCCTCTGCCCTCCTTCCCGGCTATCATGTCCCCTCCTAAACTGGGCTCTATATGTCCCTTACTAGAATCTGGCCTCCCATCCACATTGGACTCTCCCTCTGGCTGGTGGGATTCTCCTTCTGGCCTGCCAGTGCCTCAGCAGCCTTCCTCTGTCAAGGAAATCAGAGGAATTGGAAGGAGAAAAAGACACCCCAAAGAAACAAGAAATGAAGGTGAGTAGGTATGTTCTGGCCTACCTCTGTGAGCAAGAGGGAAGAACTAGCTGCTCTGGAGAGAAAGAGGAAAAACAAAGGAGGGGGTTACGGGGACCCTCATCACCTCCCCCACACTCAGGCCCCTCTCATCCCTACCCACTCCCAACCACACCCCCAGCCTGACCTATCTCATGCCGCAGCATGCCCTCCAGCCAGTACTGGCGGGCTCCCGTCAGGTTGATGGCCAGTGTGGGTCGGCTGTTTTCCACCATCATCACTGCCTGGGACAGCAGGTCCTCACTCAGCTGCACCACAATCTGCAGGCGGCAGTATTCTGAGCCATGGCTAGCAGCCCTGGGGCCAGTTTGCAGGCAGGCCCACCCACACCACAGAGGTGCCAGACTGGGCACTGGCTAGCACACCCACCCTTCACAACCCTTGATTATAGCCAGCTCCCACCTTCCTGGGGCAGGGATCTGTCTGGAATTACCACCTAGCCAGGTATATAGCTAAACCTGGGCCTACCCAATCTGAATTTGGGCCCTGCAGGTAGGGCAAGCTCACCTCCCCAACGCAGCCCTCCTTCTGCATGTATTTGCGCACAGTAGACCAAATCTGGCACTTGGTCAGCAGCTGGCCCCCAGTGGCAGCCTCAAAGTGTTCATAGGTACCAAACTTCTCCAGAACAGCCTCAATGATGCCAATTGCCTATACACAGAGCCAAAGTAGCCAGGTCAGCCTGATTCCCTTAGGAAGTCAGGACCAGGGTGAGGTAGGCAGGTTGGACTCACCTGATGAATGAACTGTCCAGAGGCCTCACAGTACTTCTCCAGCACAGTCGTAGGCATGGGCTCCTGGTACTCAAACTGTGGATTGTAGGTATAATGGGACTGGAAAAATTTTTCCCGTTCGTGGTCCATGTTGGTTGGTCTCAGGGCCACTAACATACAGGGACTCTTGCCAATTCCATTGCCTACATTCCTTCGAGTCTTAGCAATGTGAGGCAGGGAGGCTGCAGATCGCAAGGTACCACCACCTGGCTCCCGTCCACGTGGGGCACGACCCTGGCTGCTGCGTCCCCGATGACCAGTACTATTTACAGAATAGGTGCTCTCACTACGACGCATGTGGCCACGGTGGCCCAAGGGCTGCTTTGAGAAAGGCTGCTGTTCAGGCTGGAGCTGCAGCACAGAGGGAACTGCCAGAGCCAAAGGCGCAGCCAGGGACTGAGGCCAGGGGTACAGCCGTGTCCCATCTCGGTCTGAGGGCTTCAGCCTACGGTGCAGGGACAGGGGACTGGTAGAAGGAGGGCTGGGAGGTACCCGCTCATACACCTGAGCCCCCGAATCCAGCACCATTCTGTCTTGAAGATCACATCCAGCCTGTTGCTTGGAATCCCCACACTGTTGACCTCTGAGGACACAGAAGGGCATATGGAGACCAGCATGAGTCTCCAGTCATGAGTCTCCAGCAGGAGTCAAAGGAGCAGCAGCCCCTATGCTCCATGTGAACCCTTCTGGATATTTAGAGGGTCTGCTGTGTCCCACCCCAGCACAGAGTCCATTCCTTCTTTTTTCTTTTTTTTTTTTTTAATCGGTACCGGGGATCGAACTCATGACTGCCTGCTTCTAGCAGGCTTAGTCAAGTAACCTGGGCTGAGCAAAACAATAGAGAATTGTTTTTTGTTTCGGGTTTTTTGTCTGTTTGATTGTTTTTGTTGTTGTTTTGTTTTGTTGCTTTTTTGAGATAGGATCTTGCTTTTTAGTTCAGGATGGCCTGGAACTCATTATTTAGCCCAGGTTGGCCTCAAATTTACAACAATCCTCCTGCCTCAGCCTCCCAAGTGCTGGAATTACAGGCATGAGCTACCCATACCCAGCAAGAGGGTGAGTTTTATATACTGACGTAGGTATACTTACTGGAATGCCCTTAGTCTGTGAGCTCTGGAGGACTGAGGCCCTACTTGTGGTTCTAACCTCTGTGCTCAGCACTTACCCAGTGCAAAAGCTGGCAAAGTGCATACTCAGCTGGCTGAATATAGGCGAGGAGCCTCCAGAGGCTGCCTTCTACAGATGGCATCATCTCAATCCCGCACCACCCTTCCCACCTGCCTCTGCCCACATCCCACTGCCCATTTTGCCTCAGTCAACTGGAATGCTTGTATGCTTCTTGTTTACACCAGCTCCCACCTGAGATGCCCTCTCTCCGCTGGACCATCTGTTCAAATCCAAGTTAGAATCTGCTTTTGGAAAGAAGAGGGGAACTCACAAACCCAAACCAATCTCTGGCCTGTCTCCTGTGTGAGACATCTTTTCAGGGGTCATCCAAGGCCAGTGTCAGGGCGCTTACTCCTGACACTGTGCCAGGGCTAAGCCCAATATAACCTCTCCCTGGGCTGGGGATTTAGCTCAGCGGCATAACCACCTGCCTTGCAAGTATGTGGTCATGACTTCAATCCCTGGTACTGATAAAAAAGAAAAAGACAAATATATATATATATATATAAAACCTCTCCCTAAAGACTGATTGGCAGCCCCAGGCTCAAAGCTCCCTTGCCTGCACAGGAACTCAGTTCCAACATTTCTCTGTTTTCCAACATCATCAATCTCTTTCTCATCCACTGGATGAATACATGCTGTTATTGCTCCATCTTAAAAAATAAAACCTTGTAAAAAAAATAAAACCTTGTGATTCTCTCCTTGAGATCCTTTAAGAGGTATCTGAAACTGAATATATTACATAGAGTTTTTCCCTCATATAAGGTGTGGGACACTCTCATCAAATTTCTGCACAAAAACCATGTTACTAAAAAAGCCACTGCAGTACATCTCTATAAAACAGTCAACCACCCATCCCGTCCCGTCTCCACAACTCTCACTCCTGAAATTATTGTTCCCTATAGAAGTTATCACTACCTGAAATATACTGCAGTAAACGTTATGCTCAAATACTTGATTATGTTTTCTCATTTCCAGTGTTCACAATTGTGGCCCTAGAACTCAAAACAGTACCTGACTCACAGCAGCTGCTCAATAAATCCTCCCTTCTCAGAACTAGAACCTTTCTTACCCAGCCCTTTGTTTCTCCTGATCTTCCCCCTTTTCCTTTACCTTGCTTAGTGATCAGCTACTTGAAAAAGATTTCAGATCCCCAAGCTTCATTCCCTGCAACTAAATGTACACTTCCTGGACTCACTTGTCTCCAAACCATTACCTGGGCCAAGCCCTTCTTTCATTTGACCTACCTCCTCTCAACTACCAGGATACACCTGTTTCTTTCACATGTCTGCACTTTCCGCCAAGAATGCCCTCACAATACCTCCCTGGAGTTAAATGCTTAACTATCTTTCAGGGCGGAGTTTAGATCTCACCTCCTCCAGGATGCTTTCCAGGCACCTAAAAGGTCCCAGTTTCTTGATGGGTATATATATCGGTACCGGGGATGGAACTCACGACCACACACTTGCAAGGCAGGTGCTTATGCCGCTGAGCTAAATTCCCAGCGGTATGTATTTTTTTAACCTCCCTAGGTTATCACCGTTGGTGCCTAAGTCCATGTCCCCCCACCATCCTCTAGGGCAGACACTGGTTTGACTCACCCTCATAACCCAAGCACCAGCAATAGATGCAGAATGAATGAAGACTGGGCGGGGGAGGAACCTGACTACTGAAGGCGGGGTCTGGTGACAAATAAGAGGGTGTGGCCTGCACCAATAAGAAACCCCTGGGAGAAGGTAACGTGGAAGAAGAGCCAATGGGGACCGAGTGGCCCACGAGGGGCGTAACCTGCAGCCAATAAGCGGCGATGGATAGCAAAGAGCGTGCCCAATAGAGGGCGGGGCCAGGAGACAATGGCGTAAGGGGGTTTCTGGCAGATCAAGAAGGGTCGCGTCGCCAGTCTTGTATCGGCTTTTGCTGTGTAAAAGGAGAGTTAAGTCCGCGTGCCGCGCCCCTACCTGTTCGCTTCTTTTCTTTCTGCCCGTGGTTCCCGTTCCGCAGAGTCGGTCGCCCACCTCCTAGCCCGCGAGAGCAGACGCAGTTGTCGCACACTCTCGGGCGCGCGCACGCTCATAAGAAAGCGCGCGGATTCACGTCAGTCTCCGCAGCGGCGCGCACCGAAGACCACCGTGGGCCGGGCCAGGCAGGGCTGAGGGGGCGGGGTTTGGCATCTCGCCGCCCCCCCGCGCGGGAGTGTTGCCTTAGGCCCGCTGCTTTCCGGCTTCCCCGGCGACTCCGTGGAGGTACCCGGGTCGCAGAGACACCACCTCAAGGCCGAGGGGTAAATATTTGAGGACCTCCTCTACACAACCGGCAGGAGTCCGAGTGCTGTGCACCGCAGTCCACGCAA
Organism: Cavia porcellus; assembly: GCF_034190915.1. Taxonomy (NCBI): domain Eukaryota; kingdom Metazoa; phylum Chordata; class Mammalia; order Rodentia; family Caviidae; genus Cavia; species Cavia porcellus. The sequence goes on from NW_026947487.1 coordinate 99,561,747, forward strand.
AGGGCCGATGTTTGGATAGGTGCGGCGCTGCCCGTAAAGCCGACGGCGGCGAGGATGCCTTGGACTTGTCACTGCTTGGAGCTCACTAAGCTCCACCAGCACTTTTATTTCACCCCTCCCAACCCGCCTTCTCCAACACAGATATTCAGGCATAGGGCGGGGGAGACAGACTTTATTCCGCAGGGACTGGGCGTCAGGAGCAGAGCCCTGAGAGGCAGGTGGAGAGGGAAGGCGTAGGCGCCGGCACGAGGCTGAAGAGTGCGCGGCGGCCCGTGAGGGGCGAGGGCGGCGGGCCGGCCTCCAGTGAGCTGAGAACCGCCTGGCGCTGCTCTCGAGACACGTCCCCGCGGAGATCCAAGAGGGCCGAGACGTGGTCTTCGCTGCGGGGACGCCCCCCCCCCCGAGGTGCGTCAGCCCCGCCCTTCCCCTCCCGGGCTCCTCCCCCGCTCCGTCACAGCCCCCAGCACCTCACGTCGGGAAACTGTTGCTGCAGGCTTGCCACCTCCAGACCAAGCAGCGTTGGGTCACAGAGGTTCAGCAGTTCCCTCACGGCCAGTAGCACCGGCGTGCAATGCGCGCTCTCCTCCAGGCCCTGGGGACGTTGGGGTCGAATTTTTAGCCGGGCCTTCGCTCCCACTCACCACACAGATTCTCCTGTTTGCACGTTCAACAACCGCTCACCAAACTGAGGAAAAGCTCTTTAAGCTGGGTGGCATCGTGCTGTAGGCGCTCGGCCGCCTGGGCCCTCTCGTCCGCGCTGCGGCACACGAGGCGGCCTTGCATCAGCGCATGTAGATACTGCACCACCACGGTGCGCTCTGCCTCGGCCAGCAGCACCTGCAGGGAATGAGATAGGTCTAGATCGCCCTTTCCATCCACGTTCCCCCGCCTCAGTCTTTCGCCCTTCGCACCTGAACTGCGGGGTGCCGAACGCGCCTGAAGTCACGGCAGAAGTTCGATGTTTGCTTGTACACACAGTCCAGCAACTCAGAGCTTGATAGCCATTGGCGCGAAGGCAGAGCCGCGAACAGAGGCTAGGGAAGAAGAGTGGGTTGGAGACCAGGTTGGAGAAACGATCCAGATCTGGCAGTCCCTGCAGACCCCCTTACTTACACCATATCTCCACCTCCCACCCACATTTCGATGAGAAGGAAGTCTCACCCGGAGCTCCACCTGCAGAGCCTCCAACACCAGGCGGCAGATCCTCTTCTGTAACTCGTCCAGCCCTGCTTCCACCGGAGCCAAGACCCCGGGAGCCACTCCGTCGAGGTGCAGGACAGTCAAGGAGGCGCTGGACCGACCAAAACCTCGACTTCAGGACCAAGGCCAAGGCCTGCACGGCCCTCAGCCACTAGGGTGCCACCTGCTGGCGCAAGTATGTGGCGGAGGAGGGCGGGGAAAGGCAGTGTCCTGTAATTCTGAGGCTTAAAGTTATCTGTCAAGACTAGGAGGGATGTGTTCAGCAGCTACAAGAGAGACACCACCAAGCAGAACCTGCCTCGAATTCATAGTGTGACCATGAGTAAATCATTCTTTCTGTTTGTTTCCTCATCCATAAGAGAAGTAAAAACCACTTGTCTGTCCTTCCTATCTTCAGCACAAACAGCATAGCATCCAATAGGAAGAGATTTGTTTTGTCCACAACAGTAACCCCAGACATTACCTGGCATTGAGTGGAGCATTGATACATATTTGTTGACAGGATGAGTAATTGTCACTGTGTGCACCTTATCTCCATTTATCTTATGTGACTCACAGACCAATCCATTATTACCCACGTAATACTAATGAGAAAAGTGAGACTCAGGTAACTTCCTCCAAGGACCTGCAGCTAGTAATTAGCAGAACTAGGATTATAACCCCTTCGTGTGTTACTAGGAACCCAGAGTTCCTAGAAGCCTAGTGTGGGTAGAAACATACGTTGTACAAATGAAGTGGCATTAGTGAAGGTAGCTTTTGCTTGGGAGCGGGGAGGGCGTCTAGTACCTCAGTGCTGATTGGTGGTTGAGGGCAGCCAGTAGGTAGGACACATAGTGAGGGGCTGGGGCTTCCCCATTGAGGTGGTCTTGGGAGAACTGGATCAGAGCATCACCGAAGCTGCAATGGGCAGAGCGGCTCTTCAATTTGTTGCTACTTTGATGCTTCCACAGGCCCATTCCCCATACTCCCATCCCACTAGCAAGTACTTGTTTGGAGGAGCCCTTTCCCATTGGTATGTCCTATCCATTCGAAGGCCTTTTGGGATCCCCTGGGAGTGGGTACATGCTTGCCAGACCTCCTTAGGAATGTGCCCAGTTCTGATAGTGCCATGTCATGCACCCGGTGCTGCAGCGACTCACTGACCATGCTGGTCAGATGAATGTTCTCAGCCAGCATCTACAGGCGGGAACAGACAACCATCAGCAAAGCTCCTGTAGTCCTGCCCTCTTTTCCCTTCCCTATGGGGATGCCCACCTATCTGATCACTTTCCCACCCACCTGCAGTACAATAGCTGGCATTGGTGAGTGGTAGAAGCCAGAGGCATCTGTGTTGGGCTCCTCCTCCCGGCCCCACTCAGCTACCTCCCCATCCAGTGCCTTCTGTAGCCACTGGGCCACACTTGCCTGGAACAAGAAGCGAGGGACAGTGGATGGGATACAGGATGGCACTGATCTAGCCAGAGATAGGTAGACATAGGATTCTACAGATAAATACTGCAGCCAATGGACAAAGCATCTCTCTGTGCCCTGACTACTCACCTGGACTTTGATCACAAATGTTGCCTCCAGCTTTTCAATGTTCCCCAAGGTCAAGAGGGGCTCCAGCTGAGACACATCAGCCTCAGGCCCCAACTCCAAGCCGCCCATCATTTCCTGCCTGAACATAGGTGGCCCAGCATCACACTGAGCCCCCAACCTCCAATCCTCCCACTTTTTACTGTCTCCAAGACACTGACCCCAGGTACACATGCAGCGCCCAATGTAGCAAGGCGAAGGCATCAGCAGCTCCCAGCTCAGGCCCTTCAAGGAGTTGCTGCAGGCTGCGGCGAAGGCCATTGTGCAGGGTGTGGGACCATAGCTGGACCACGTTGTAGTGTGGCGGGCAGCAAGGTGCTACTAGTGCCTCAGCTGTGGCCAGCTCAGCAGGCAGGGCCACCTGCAGAGCCTTCAGCCACTCTGCTAGGGACCCTGGCTCAGGCAGCACAGTTGTTCCAAAGTGGACCTGCTCCAGACCTGCTTGTAGTGCCTGCAGACAGCGCTGCTGCCAGTCTCGGGGGACCTGTCCCGGTGGAGTTGAACGCCCAGCCTCCATCTCTGCTACCCGAATAGCAGCCACCAGCAGGGCTGGATCTGTCCGTGCCAGCTGTCCTGCAGCCCCTGCAGCTGCCTCCACAGCATGGCCCAATGCCTCAGCCAGATGACCCAGCCCCTGGAAGACTGGCAACTCCAGGCCCCCCAAGGATACCCATGCCTCCTCTTGCAGCTGCTCCAACTCCCGCAGGCTCACGTATGCCTCCAAGAGTTTTTGGGCATCGATCAGCATCTTTGTTTGGGTCACTGAAGCAGGCACTAATGAAAGAAAGGAGACAGCCTTGGGTCTGAGCCTTTCCATCTGTTTAATGGGTATAGTAAGGGATACTGAGACCCTGAGACTGGGTGATGTATGAAACATATAATAGCCATTACAGTATAGCATTGGCCAATAAGAAAAGATTCAGGCAAAGTTTTAGAGGTTTGGTAGGTCAGATGAAAATCAGTGAGCTAATGGAATATAAGAAGCTCAAAGACATTGAAAAGGTGGCAGAAAAAAACTGAGGGCTATACTAGTTGCTGTTCACTCACTCTGCTCAAGAAATATGCTGGGGCCCCACAAATGCTAAGCACTTGCTCTCCCAGTGATTTATATTCCTAGCTCTTTTTCATTTTAGTATATTTTCTTTGTTTTTTTTTTGAGATGGAGTCTCCCTATGTAGTTCAGGTTGGCTTTGAATTCACTATGTAGCCTAGGCTGGCCTTGAATTCTTGTCGATCCTCCTGCCTCAGCCTCTGGAGTACTGGGATCACAGATTGTGCCACCATATCTGGCTTCCCCCAGCCCTTTCAACATATTAACAACCAAGTTATCCAGAGAAATATGAAGGGAATCCATCCTGATTCAAACAGCCCAAGCTTGAGAACCTCAGGATGAGCTGATTTTGCATTCTGCTTCATATGCTTCTAGGGCTCATGTGTCTTCATGCAATCCCCTATGAGTGCCCCAGCCCCTTGATCAGTGATGGATGTTTAAGGACTGACTGTTGAAAGCTAAGGCCCAGGATTCTGCAAACTCACCTGCCTGCAGCCGTGGCAGCAACTGAGATAGGGCCTGCAGCTGCTTGTGCTGGACAGCCTGCTCCCGCAGGGCCTCTAGGGCCTTTGAGGCCTGAGCCATGTCCTGGATCAACCCATGGGTCTGGCTCAAGGCTTCACGGGCTCCTTGCACAGCCTCAAGAGCCTGGGACAGCTGCCACATACCAGTTTGCACACCTTCCAGGTATGACTGCACCACTGACTGTGGAGAGACGTAACTAATGAGGCCTGGCCATACCTGAAGCCTACCCCAACACTGCTGCCCCCACCCATGCCCACCTTGATGCGTGCTTCCAGGAAGCAGGTACGCTGCACCTCACGGCTCCGGTACTGGCCCAGTCGGGCCAGTTGTTCTGGCCGGTAGAAGATACCTGAGGCCCACTTGAGTGCTGCACCTCTGGCCAACTGCTCTGCCCTCTCTTGCTCTGGCCACTCAGGCCCTGGGCAGTAAGAGCCTGGGCAGTTTTGTGAGTCAGAAAGGGCCTGGAGCCACTGACCCTACTGCCTTTCCTAGTCCTCAGCATGTCCCTGGAACAGTCTACTCCTTACTATCCCATAGAGCTCCAGCCAGACCTGGCAGGGGAGACCCAACTCCACCATTCACATCTTTCTTGCCATCATCCCTCCCACAGCCCATCCAACAGGCTCATACCAGAGGAAAGTGTGGGCTGTGTTTTGTCCTTGACTGCTGACTCCATGACAGACCTGGAGGAGCAGGAGCTGAGGTGGGAGTGGGGGCAAGGGTTAGGGAAGAATGGGTATTCCCTTGGGCTGCTATCTCTGCCTGGGCTCTTCTGAGAAAGGAGGGAGGTGCCTGCCTACCTGCTCAGGAAATGAGAGTGGTGGTGTGATGAGGAGGCACCTGGCAGGCCTTTGCTGAGGGGTTTCTGGGTTATGCCAGGGAAGGCAAAGTGGATACAGGCTTTACTTGACATCTCTAAGGCTCTGTTTCTGCTCTGAGATGTCCAGGATAGTTTAGGAAAGGACTTACCAGCCTTAACCAGGCGTCTGGTTCTCCCTCCTCTGCTAGCAGCCTTGGCCTTGGGAATGGCCTTTTCCCCTCTGCAGTGCTGGCAACGCCTTCCACTGCTCCCAAGGCCTGGGTGACTTCAACTGCTTTGGCACACAGCAGCAGAATTCCTTTTCCCAAGGAAGCTTCTCACCCACTTCCTAGCCCAGAAACCCCTTCTTTTCTCCAAGGCCCCTCCCCTAAGGCAGAAAGGAAGGAAGCTGAGTCTCTGGTGCTTTATTCCCAACAGGAAAGAGCATCTGCACTGAGGTGGGGAGGGCTGGGCGCCACTTCCGTAGGGATGGGGGCAGGGATGTGTTCGCTGTGTTGACCAATTCTTATTTTTCCTTGTGGATTTTTAAAAAATTTTATTGGTATATTTTAGATATGCATAATGATAACATTCATCATAGGAAATTTGTGCCTGTACCTGATATACATTACTTCTTTTTTCCCATTCCCCTTCCCTCCCTTTAACCCTTGCTTCCTTCCTTATTTACAAAAGCTTTGTTTCCATTTTTCCCCCTTCTGTTCTTTTTCTTTGACCCATCTTTCCTTTCCCCACATCATCAGTTCTTGACCATCCACCTTGGACATTTTTGGTGTTGGGGAGAGAGATGTGGCTTCAACTTTGAGCGAAGAGTAAAGTGTAGCATGTGGATGCAGACAACACTGCAGTATGAAAATTGTGCAGTTGGGCCACTAGAAGAGGATGAGTACCTCTGTGGAGGAGAGACCATAGGTTATTGGGAAGAGGGCCAGTAGTGGAGGATGGTCTGACAAAGATCATGATGATTGTGTTCATCTGGAGGGATAGGGAGCCATGGAATGGACTACAGGGTACAGCATTCAAGTCCACCTCAGCACTCAGTGCCCGGGTATGCTGACTGCTGAGGTCTCATAGCTGGAGCTCTGAGTCAGTACTGAGGTCCTCTTGCATGGGTATGAGTACCTCAGAAGGATCCTACCACTTTCATAGCCAGTGGAGTGGGCTGAAGTCTCTATTATAGCTGCCTCTGTCCATTTCTGCTTGTCTTAATCCCTTACAAGTGTGAGTCCTCAATTGACTTGCTATAGATAGATCCCCATCTCAGTCTATTTACTACAGAACCTCACCTAACATAAATGACAATAAATACAAGTAATAAATAATAACAGCGTTAAAGATAACAAAACAATAGTAGCAAACATAATCCTCCCTACATGTCAGAAAATGCTCTAAGGGATTCATTTATAATATTCACACATAGGTCAACATCTGCGTTGGCTGAGAAGTGATTGTAAAAGAGTCTCGTGGCCTCTGGGCACTGTAGTATGGAGATCAAAGAAAGATGATGCTGAGACCAGAGAAGGAGAATAGGGATAATGTAGTTAATGCTTGCTGTTTTGGCAGCAAGAAATAAGGTGGGAGGGGCTGGGGATTTAGCTCAGCGGCATAAGCACCTGCCTTGCAAGCAGGCGGTCGTGAGTTCGATCCTCGGTACCGGGGGGGGGGGGGGGATAGGGTGGGTAACTCCAAGACACTGAGGTAGCTTTGAGGAGCAGATTAGGGGAAATAGTTTCTTCTGCACACTATAGAGTAGAGTTAGTAGTTTGTAGCTAGATTGGCAAGAAACGTTCCAGTGGCTTCCTGTTCTGTATTGTTGGGATTGATCACCGACTGCCTGTACATCCCTCCCCAGTTTATCTAGTCTCTGAGGCACCTTCCTCAGCCTCCTGAGTGCTGGAATTACAGTGATGTGCCACCACTCCCTGCCTTTCGTCTGCTTCTGCGGTTAGACATTTGCTGATGGTCCCGGGAGTTTGACGTCCCTGCATACATACAGGAATTGCGCTACGTTCCCTGAGACTGTGCGGGGCGGAAGCGGAAGCAGCGATAGTGGTTGAGGATGGTTCCGGCGGCTTGGTGGCCGGGAACGGAAGCGGAAGTGGCGGCGGCGCCGGCCTGGCCAGGCCTGGCTCAGGGGAGGCGGCCGGCGGTCGCGATGGCGGAGGCCGGGTCGCAGGCTCCGCCGCCCCCAGGAACCCCAAGCCGGCACGAGAAGAGCCTGGGACTTCTCACCACCAAGTTCGTGTCACTTCTACAGGAGGCCAAGGACGGCGTGCTTGACCTCAAGCTGGTGCGGCCTGGGCTAAAGGGGCGACATGGGGAATAGTGGGCCAGGCCTTGGCCGGTAGCGTGAACCTCCAGGGCAGCCCCGCTGAGTCCTTCCAGGGACGCCCGCCACCCATGTGCTTTCTCACAGGAAAGAGGCCCGGGGGACTTTTTCATTCATTCGGCTGAAGCTATTGCGTGTCAACTACGTGCCAGACTCGGGGTTGCAGGTGCTGGCCCTCGTGGCCCTTCCTGGCTGGCATGGGGAAAAAAGTATCAGAACACCCAGGTCTCTTTCTGCCCTGCGGTCATGAGCTGCTGTATTGCGGAGATGCTGTGGGTTGGGATCCCGGGAACCCTCTTCTGAGACCACCCCAAGGTAACCGGGATATACCCTAGAGTGGGGCTGAAAAGGCACCACTCTGTTTTGTCTGCCAGGCAGCTGACACCCTAGCTGTGCGCCAGAAACGGCGGATTTATGACATTACCAACGTGTTGGAAGGTATTGGGCTGATCGAGAAAAAATCCAAGAACAGCATCCAGTGGAAGTGAGTGGAACCATATCTGGAAGGGCAGTATGATCTCATACTGCCAGGGAGGGGACGTGGGGTAGAGGGTGCAGGAGACACCAGGGGCCATGGAACCTGGAATTCTCAGCAGTCCCACTCCTCACTCTCTTGGCTTAGGGGCGTGGGGCCAGGTTGCAATACCCGGGAGATTGCTGACAAGCTGATTGAGCTCAAGGCAGAGATCGAAGACCTGCAGCAGCGAGAGCAAGAACTTGACCAGCACAAGGTGTGGGTGCAGCAGAGCATCCGGAATGTCACAGAGGACGTGCAGAACAGCTGATATCCTCCTGGTGGTCCCTGGTCTAGAAGAGTGGGAAAGGGCCTCTCTGATCCAGCAGGCTTTGTTCTGTGGCTCCCTGAGCCTATCCCTCTTGGAAATATGATCCTGCATCCTCTTTCTAGGTTTCAGCTTTAGGCTCCCCCTTCAGAGACCTTCCCTTTTCAGTCTTGACTGTGACCCCTCCTCATGTGTAATCCAGCCACCAGAGCTTTCTCTGAGGGTTTGTATGGTAGACTGCTATCAAAGAATTGGGTCTGCTCCATGGTCTGCCATCTGACACTACATGTAGGGCACTGGCCATTCTCCTTAACCCCCTACACCTTAGCCTACGTGACTCATGAAGACATCTGCAGATGCTTTGCTGGTGAGCAGAGCTTGGGTAGGGGAAAATGGGGGTGGGCCTGGGCTGAGCCACAGCTCTTTGCATTGAGCTTTATGGCCAAGGAATTCCAGCTCTTAAGAGGGTGCCTGAGGCCTGTCCAAAGAAGTACCAGGCAGGGTAAGTCCTTGGTTTGAGTGTCACGTTGTTGGAGGCCAACTACACTCAGATGGTGTGTACATCCTGGGATGGATACTTGGGTTTACCCCACCAGCATTGTACTCTGGCTTTGGTTGTTTGGGTATGAAGGAAGCACAAAGGAAAGAGAGAGAAAGAGAACATTCACGTGCACACACTTTTATATGCAGGGGTCAGCAGCTTCCACTTTCAACCTGGTATTAGTTCAGTTGTGTTGTAGATACAGGAGCTGATCCTTCTCCATTCCATCTTGTATCCCCCAGACTTGTTTTGGGAAAGGAACATTGACCTTGGCCAGAATACCTGTTTCTGGGGATTGGCATCATCAATTGAGGAGTGAGTTGTTCATGGCCAGTGATCTCTCACTTAGCAAGTGTATTTGAGGTTGGATTTCCTGGTCACTGAGACAGGACTATTGGGAGACAGAAGTCTTAGCTCTGCCCCAGCTGCTATCGGGATGACAGATGCCCACTGTCCCTTAGAGACTGTGGCCTCCTATCTTGTACCTGGGGGCAAGCATCTCCATTTTGAGCTCAGATTGAGCCCATGGCTCTGAACCATGTCCTTCTTGTTTTAGGAGACACTCTCCTGGCCATCCGGGCCCCATCAGGCACCAGCCTAGAGGTGCCCATCCCAGAGGTGGGTGCTCAGCCTAGCCAGGCCATGTCAGCTGGTTGTGAGGGCGGGTGCTGGCTGTGGAACCTGATAAGACCAGGGTGGGGCAGGTAGGGGGAAGGCTGGGGCTAGGGGTTATCTAAGAGGATGGGCACCCTGAGTGGGAGAGGACACTGGCCCTGACCCAGAGTGAAGCAAGAGCCACGCCTGCTTGCCGTTCTACTTGTCCCCCATCCCCTACTTCCAGGGTCTCAATGGACAGAAGAAATACCAGATTCATCTGAAGAGTGTGAGTGGCCCCATTGAGGTGCTGCTGGTGAACAAGGAGGCTTGGAGTTCACCACCTGTGGCTGTTCCTGTGCCACCACCTGAGGATCTGCTGCAAAACTCATCTTCTGTTTCTACCCCTCCACCTCTGCCCAAGCCTGCCTTAGCCCAGCCTCAGGAGGCCTCACGTCCAAGCAGTCCCCAGCTGACCACCTCTACTCCTGTTCCTGGAAGCACTGAAGTCCCAGGGGTGGCTGGCCCAGCAGCTGAGGTCACAGGTAAGGCACAGGGGGCAGCTGGTGATGAGCTTATCTTCTGGGGCCCCAGAGGCAGTAGTGTTGTGGAGCACCACAGTCAGAATTGGAAGAGACTGTCAGAGTTGGCTTTGCCCTATTCCCTGCCCCAGCTCCATCCTCCTGCTGTGGCCCTTTAAACAGGGAAGCTGTATGTTTGTAAAGGGGCACTTAGTGTTGCAGTTTCTTCCAGATCTGCCAAGACTCATGTACCCTGATACCCCCTCTTGGACCCTTGTCCATGAGCTTTCCTCCTGTAGACCTTGTTCCCTTCATGGATTCATTTGTAGTTTTTGTCTTCTGGGCTGACTGGTAGTGCCTGATTCCTTGGTCTAGGATCCAGGAATACCATGGATATCCTGGCCACAGGTTCTAGTCCAGCCAGCTTCAGTGACCTGCTTTCTGTCCCCTTGTAACTCGGTTTGGGGATATGATTGCAGTGAGTGGCGGCCCTGAAACTGAGAGCAAGGATGGTGGTGAGCTCAGTTCACTCCCCCTGGGCCCAGCTGTGCTAGACACCCGGCCGCTGCAGTCTTCTGCCCTGTTGGACAGCAGCAGCAGTAGCAGCAGCAGCAGCAGCAGCAGCAGCGCTAGCAGTTCATCCGAACCCAACCCGTCTACCTCCTTTGAGCCCATCAAAGTGGACCCCACAGGCGGTGAGTAATTGCCCTGCTAGGTGCAGCAGGAAGAGTGTAGCCTCAGCCCAGTCCTAGGTCAGACACAGAAACTCCTCTGTTAACGTCTGTGTGATACCAGCCCTCTGTCAGCAAGGTCTTCCTGGCTTCCTGACTGTCTCAAGCCCTTCCTTCTTTGCGGTGTCACTGAGTCTCTCACCTCACAGATACTTGATCCTCCTATGTTCCATCACATCTTTCTTGTCTCCTCTATTTCTAGATTCTTTGAAAGAGTAATCCCTACTCCTGTCCATCTAAGTCTCCTAGTCACCCTCAGATTGAAGTTGGTAGGACCCTGCAGCAGTGCTATTGTTGATGAGGTGCTGAATCCAACAGGTCCCTAAGAGGCTTGGATCTGGTGCTCTTTTGCTCTCTGCTGATACTTGTTCCTTTTTGGGGTTGAATGATGCAGACCTTGCTCTTCTACCTCACTTGCCTTTTTTTTTGTCTTTTTCCTTTTTTAATCGGTCCCGGGGATTGAATTCACAATTGCCTGCTTGCAGGGCAGGCGCTTATGCCGCTGAGCTAAATCTCCAGCCCCACCTCACTTGCTTTTTCCCCCATCTCTTCCTGACGCTTGCTTAAACATTAGCTCTTTATAGGGTTCGGTCTCATTTCACACCTGGAAAAATTCCAGCTCGGGAGAGTCAAATCTCCAGTCTGTCTAGATCTGTTGCCTAATCTCCATACCTCCATCTCCACTGCTGTGGTCTTCATCTTCAGTGAGTGCCTCGTTCCTACATGTCCTAAATGAACCCTTTTCAATCTGCAATTTGCTTTTCCATTTCTGTGGGCACTCCATTGGTCCTAGTCATCCACCCAGGCTTGACACTTGGATGTTACCCCAGTTCTCTCTCCTATTACCTATCCACATTGGCTAAATGAGGTCTAGCTGAGACATCTCTTACTGTCTTGTATCTTCAACACTTAGAATGACCACTGGCCACCTAGATTCTAGACTTCTCAGCATCCTCTTTACTTTTACTGAAAGAATACTCTTTCTGAAAGGTAACCCTGACTATGGCATGTCTCTGTTTAAAAAAGTGCCTTCAGAGCGAGGTGTAGTAGTACACACCTTTAATCCCAGCGCTGCAAAGGCTGAGGCAGGAGGATTAGAAGTTTCAGCACAGGGGCTGGGGATTTAGCTCAGCGGCGCAAGCGCCTGCCTTGCAAGCAGGCAGTCATGAGTTCAATTCCCGGTACCGATAAAAAAGAAAAAGACAAAAAAAAAGTTTCAGCACAGCTTGGGCAATTTAGTGAGACACTGTGTCAAAAAGAAAAAATTTTTTTTGGTACCAGGAATTAAACTTGTGACCTTGCCCTTGCCAGGCAGGCGCTATGCCTCTGGAGTATATTCTTGGCCTTCAAAAATTTGTTCAAGGGCTGGAAATGTAAATTAGTGTGAAGCCTCTGGGTTCAATCCAGAGTGCTGCCCTGCCTCAAAAAGAAACGTGCTTTCATAGCTGGAAAATAGGTCAGTGGTAGAGTGTGTACTTGTGCATGTGTAAAGCCCTGGTTTCAATCCTTAGCACACACGTGCATTCAGTGGCTCCCTAAAGTCTGTTAGGAAAAAAAAATCAGTTCTAAGTTTGGCACATGATGTCACTTATGGTCCTTTTCAGTTTCATTTTCTTCCTATATGTGCTCTCATGATCAAAGACTTATAGTGGCATCACCCTACCAAAGTGTATGCCTTTATCTCTGCCAAGTTAGTTGGTCCAGGATATGGTCTCAGCCTGGTACGTAGCAGGTGCTTGGCAAAGGTGAGAGCAGGTGGCGCATGTTCCATCAGACAGGGCACACAGCTTGGTGAGGAATGGGAGTCTGTTGACCTGCTGCAGTGCCTCTGACATAGAGAGGCTGCACCCATCACCTGTGATGGGTCTTTTGTACACTGGACTCAGCACTGAGTCATTCAGGTATAGCAGAGGAGACCAACAGCCCACAGTTAGGCTTCAGGCAAGGAGTATATTTCCTTAGCTGTGTGGAGGCCCCGGGGATGAATGGTATGGCATCTGAGGCAGTGAGGGATCTTATGGGACCAGGCTGAACCTCTGCCTTGAGTACAGCTTTCTTGTCTTTCAGTTCTTGAACTCCCCAAAGAGCTGTCAGAAATCTTTGACCCTACACGAGGTAGGCCATGTACCACCTTGGGGCCAGGGATAAGGGACATGGCTCATTGAGTGCTATAGCTGGGGGTTTTGCCCTTCTGAGGACCTTATTGTGCTTGGCACCAGGGCAAAGGGTAAAGCAGAATGGGAACCCCTTTCATGGACTTTTTGGGAGACCAGATATAACTGTTCTTTCCATTCTCAGAGTGCATGAGCTCAGAGCTGCTGGAGGAGCTGATGTCCTCAGAAGGTGAGAGCCCAGAGAGAGGGGGAGGTTGGTTGTGGCCAGGGGGTTGGATGGCTGCTGGATGGGGTCTTGGCTCAGGCCCTCAGTCTAGTGCTCTTTGCAGTGTTTGCTCCCCTCCTCCGCCTTTCTCCTCCCCCTGGAGACCACGATTACATCTACAATCTGGACGAGAGTGAAGGTGTCTGTGATCTCTTTGACGTGCCTGTTCTCAACCTCTGACTGATAAGGACATGCTGTGCGTGGCCTGGACCCAGACTGAGCTGGGGATGCCTCCCACCTACTCCTGCATAATTTGAGAGCCACAGACTCCTGGCTTCCCCGGCCTTCCCGCTCTGTACAGTTCTGGCTACACCTCCCACTGCTGCCCTGGCACTGGCACTGTGCTAGCAGAGTGGGGAAAGGGGCTTAGTCCTTTCCACCATGGAGCCAAAGTGTTTGCCTCTCCTTTTCTGGAACCTTCCCCAGCCAGCTGCCACTCAGTGGCATAGACTAGCCAACACCCGCATAGGACAGCTTGTCTAGCCCGTTGCCCTGTTCCTGCAGCCCCCATCCCCACCCCCACCCCCGGGAAGCTTAGGGTAGAGCTGGGCACTCTCCAGCTACCAAGCTAGCTAGCTTCTTTCCTACTTGCTCACCCTACAGCTTCCCCTGGACTTTCCACTTGCCCCCACCCCCACTTTGCCCCTTCTGCTGAGCCCTGAATCCTGGCAACCTACAGGTGGCCTGGGGCAGGGGTGTTAAAGTGGAAATGAGATCTCTAGGAATCTGGACAGGTGGGTCCCTGAGGGTAGGCCCAACCTCCCGATGCTGTCTTATTTCCATTTATTCATTTACTCATATTTAGAGCCATTTACAAAGATTTAGAAAGATTTACAGTAACTGAATGAATTCCTATATAAAGATTATTTTTATACTTTTTGCAGCAAAAGAAAATTGTAATATTTGTACAGTATCCGATTGAATAAAGACCATGCCTAAGGCTATCTCTGATCTGGTTCTTTGGGGCCTCTCCTGGGATAGTGCTGGATTGGTGGCGGGACTGGGTGGGTCTCCTTGCTGGAATGGGAGGTGGGGCAACCTGCCCTCCCTGCCCCCACCTGCTGCACCTTGGCATGGGGCGGGGCTTCTGGTGGGGCGGAGCAGGACAGGCGCCATCCCACTCTCCAGCTCCCAAGACTCCAACCCGGAACTAACCTTGGCTCCCTGGGAAGGCGGCGGCGTCTGGCCACGAGAGGCAACTTCTGGCATTAACTGCGAGGCACCAAGACCAGGTCACAGAGACGCCTTGTCTCTAGAGGCCCCTGAATAGGTGCTCCCTGGGCAGGACGTGGTGCGGCTCCTGGAAAGCGCAGGCACTCACGGCCATCTGGAGCATGGCGCCCCCGCGGAACGTGGTGAAGATTGCTGTCCAGATGCGTGACGCCATCCCGCAGCTCATCCAGTTGGACCAGGTCACTCGGCCTGTCCGGCCCCCGTGCGTCCCGCTGCCCACTTCTAGGTCTTTCCCTTCCCTCTCAGGGCAGCCAACTCTACCCCTCCCTCGGGTTCCCCCATCCAAATAGAATCCCAGTCCCGCTCTATAAATGACAGCTCCATTTGCAGGCAAAGCCCCTGGCCGCTGTGTTGAAGGAGGTGTGCGACGCGTGAGTGTGGAGGACTGGGCCGGGGTGGGGGAGGGGCGGGCGCCGAGGTGCCCCTGGCAGCCTCCCTGAGCTCCGCGCCCTACAGGTGGAGCCTGACTCACTCCCAGCGCTATGCCCTGCAGTTTGCTGACGGGCACAAGAGATATATCACCGAGAATGTGAGTCCCCTCCCCCGCCCCACAGGCCTCCCTATGGATCCTCCGCCCCCCGCCCAGATTCCAAAGACTCATCCTCCTCTTACCCAAATGTGAACTTTCTTTTTCTTGACCCCCAGACCCTCAAGACTATCCAGCTGGCCATTCCTTCTAAGCGCTCATTGACTTGGTTCCCCTTTATCCTCTTTCTTCCAGAACCGTGGGGAGATCAAGAATGGCAGTATCCTGTGTCTCAGCACTGCCCCAGTAATGTCCCTCTTGGCCCCGCCCTTCTTCTGACTGCCCCTCCGCGGTGCCCCTTTCAGTCTGTGGGCCCCCAGCCCCAGGTCTGCAGGCCCTGGCACCAGGCCAGCAGGGCGCCACCTAGTGGACATCTACCCCCTTTCTGTCCAGCCTCCTCATTTCAGTTCCATTCCCACCCTGGCCAGGACCTTGAAGCTGAGCGGCTGTTGGGTGGGCTGCAGAGTGCAAGTCATGAAGGTCGCCGGGAAGCCCTGAAGCATCTCGTCCTGTTGGCCTCAGACATGACTTTTGCCCAGGAGGTCATCAGCCGTGATGGGCTTCAGAGACTGGGCACAATCATTGAGGACGGGGACGAGTGAGCACAGGGGTGTAGTGGACTAGGGGGGACATGATGGGGCTTGGGATCCTGGTCTGGTCCTGCTCAGCCCAGATGTCTCCCCCAATCCCCAGCCTAGGGGAGGTGCTCGCCCTTGGGCTGAGGGCCTTCTTGGAGCTCATGGAGCATGGCGTGGTATCCTGGGAGACACTCAGCATCCCCTTTGTCAGGAAGGTGGGTGGACTTTTCTAAGGGCAGTGGATGGGGGCAGTAGGGCAGCCAGGATCTGACTGTCCATGCTGGCAAGGTGGGGGCAACCCTCCTACCTCTGTCACAGGTGGTGTGCTATGTGAACATGAACCTGATGGATGCCTCTGTGCAGCCTCTGGCCCTCCGGCTGCTGGAGAGTGTGACTTTAAGCAGCCCTGCCCTAGGCCAGCTGGTCAAGAGTGAAGTGCCACTGGATAGGCTGCTGGTGCATCTGCAGGTGTAAGGCTCTGGGCTGGGGTATAGACCAGGGAGCAGGGATGGACCCTGGATGTTCAGTTGAACCCTGCCCACTTCTTTGCATAGGATGAACCAGCAGCTACAAACCAAGGCTATGGCATTACTGACAGCCTTGCTGCAGGGGGCCAGCCATGCTGAACGTAAGGTGAGTGTTCACTCAGTGCCTGGATGGGGAGATGGCAGCTGATGGACATTCTGCTCCACTTGGAGCTAAATCACCTAAGTTCCCTTCCCATCTACCTCAGCAAATGCTGGATTACCTATGGCAAAGGAACCTTCGTCAGTTCATCTACAAGGTAGGAAGGATTGGCCCAGGGAAACCCTACCCATGGTTCCTCTCCCAGCAAGCCCACAGCCCACCTGTCTTCCAGAATATCATCCATAGTGCAGCACCACTGGGTGATGAGATGGCCCATCATCTGTATGTGCTGCAGGCCCTTACACTGGGGCTTTTGGAGCCACGTATGCGGACACCAATTGACCCCTACAGCCAGGTATGTCTTTGGCGAGGACACAGGCAGATGGTGGCTGGGACTTGGCTTTGAATCTGTGTGAGGGACTGGGGTTTGAACTCAGCTCTTCACACATGGTAGGCCAATGCTTCACCACTGAGCTCCAACCCCATCTAGAATATATGATCCCGATATCCTGACACTCTCCCTTACCAACAATGACCCCAGGAACAGCGAGACCAGCTCCAAGCCCTACGCCAGGCTGCATTTGAGTCAGAAGGAGAGTCCTTGGGCACTGGAATGAGTGCTGACCGTCGCCGTTCCCTCTGTGCTCGAGAGTTCCGCAAACTGGGCTTCTCTGTGAGTGACCCCTACCAACATCTCCACCCCAACCTCCCTCAGGCTGTGGATCTAGGAGCTGCAGTCCTGAGCTGCGTGTGCTCCTATCTCCCCACCTGCAGAACAGCAACCCAGCACAGGACCTGGAGCGTGTGCCCCCCGGCCTGCTGGCCCTTGACAACATGCTCTTCTTCTCCAGACAAGCGCCCAGTGCATACAGCCGGGTCAGTGGCAAGTTGGGAAGGAAAGACAGCAACAGCCTGCCTGGGCAGGGTCCCCAGAGGCTTAGCTGAGACTGCCCCATTCTCTGCTCCTGCTATCCTAGTTTGTATTAGAGAACAGCAGTCGGGAAGACAAGCATGAGTGCCCCTTTGCCCGGAGCAGCATCCAGCTGACTTTACTCTTGTGTGAGCTGCTCCATGTTGGGGAACCTTGTGAGTAGGGCTGGGCACAGTGTGTCCAGGGACAGGGGACAGAAGGGCAGAGAGGGCCAGGGGCTTTACACGCTTTCTCCCTGAGCCACTCCTGCCCCCCCACTCCAGGCTCTGAGACAGCCCAGGACTTCTCACCCATGTTCTTCAGCCAAGACCAGAGCTTCCATGAGCTCTTCTGTGTGGCCATCCAGCTGTTGAATAAGACCTGGAAGGAGATGCGGGCCACACAGGAGGATTTTGACAAGGTGAGCGGGATGAGAGCTGGGAAGCCAAGGCAGAGGACTGTTCGGGCAGGGGTCTGGAGCTTGGGCCCTGCACTGAGCTTGAGGTGGCCTCAGGTCATGCAGGTGGTACGGGAGCAGCTGGCCCGAACCCTGGCCCTGAAGCCCACCTCCCTGGAGCTGTTCCGTACCAAGGTGAATGCACTTACCTATGCTGAGGTGCTTCGGCTGCGGCAGACAGAGCGGCTACACCAGGAAGGCACACTGGCTCCTCCCATATTGTGAGTTGCTGGGATAGAGCCGCAGTCCTAGCTTATACCTTCCCAAGTGTCCTGTAGGCCATGTCCCAGGGCCTTCCTGATTAGTGACCCCCCACCTCCCATCCAGGGAGCTGCGGGAGAAGCTAAAGCCAGAGCTCCTGGGCCTAATCCGCCAACAGCGTTTGCTCCGCCTCAGTGAAGGGACACTTTTCCACAAGATCAGCAGCCGAAGACGCCAGGGTCTCTGAGGGGACCAAGGAGGGGTAGGTCATGGCTGGATTGGGGTCCAGGCCCTTTTCATCACGCCTACCCTCTTCCCCATTCTCCACGCAGACAAGCTGTGGTTCTGCTGCTTGTCCCCCAACCACAAGGTGCTTCAGTATGGTGATGTAGAGGAAGGCACTGGCGCACCCACCCCAGAGAACTTGCCTGAGCAGCGTAAGAATGGCAGAGCCACTCTCCCCAGATACCCCATGCCCTGGGGCTGCCTAGGGTCCCAGTGGTCAGCCCAGTCTTCTTCCTGCAGTCCCTGTGGCCGACATCAGGGCACTCCTGACGGGGAAGGACTGCCCCCATGTCCGGGAGAAGGGCTCTGGGAAGCAGAACAAGGTGAGTGCTGTGGAGCAGGGGCTCCTTCCTGCCTGCCCCGTTCGCTGCTAAATGTGTCTGCTGATTGCTTCCCTAGGACCTCTATGAGTTGGCTTTCTCCATCAGCTATGACCGTGGTGAGGAAGAGGCATACCTCAACTTCATTGCCCCCTCCAAACGAGATGTGAGTATCAGGGCCAGGCTGAGTTGGGCTGATGGATGAGGGCACAGATGAGCAGGCCCTCATGACTTGGCCCCATCTGTCCCCAGTTCCACCTATGGACAGATGGGCTGAGTGCCCTGCTGGGTAGCCCCATGGGCAGCGAGCAGACCCGGCTGGATCTAGAGCAGCTGCTGACCATGGAGACCAAGCTGCAGCTGTTGGACCTGGAAAATGTGCCCATCCCTGACCAGCCACCACCTGTGCCCCCACCACCCACCAACTTCAACTTCTGCTATGATTGCACCATTGCTGAACCTTGACTGTGAGGTTAGCCAAGGTTAACTACAGCTGCTGCTGCTGCTGCTACAGTTACAACAGCTGCAAAAGGTGGAAGATAGAGAAGCACAGGCACCCTGAATAGCAAAGGATGCAGCAGAAATAAAGTCTGCTTGGCTCTTTAGGTACTGTGTCAAGCCAGCTCTGAACCTTGTGGGCCAATCCTGTGACAGACAGGGAAAGGCATCCCTTTCTGTCTTCAAACTTAGCTAGTGAATGAAATAAGACATCAGTGGGACCACAGACTTGACAGCTAATTTGGGGCACTGGTGTTCTGAGGCAAGTGGGGCCAGGCGGGAACTATTGCCCTACTGTCTGAGAGGAGTCTTCTGCCTTCTTCAGTTCTGGGCCTGCAGAGAGAGATGGTCTATGGTCTGTGGGCACTAGATCAGGGAGAAGTAGGGTAGGAGGAAATACCCAAATTGATGTCTTCCTGGCTGGCACTGATAGTCTGGAAGCCATGCTTTCAGAAGGCTTCTGATAATCTGATTTTAGTCCCTAACCCTGCTTGACAATGTCCTGTGTCCTCTGTGGGACTTGTAACTTCTGGAGAAAGGCGTGAAGAGAGAGATGTGAAGCTGGGCCTGCTTTCTGCTGAAGGGCAAGTTTTAGATTCCCAAGGGCATCCTCAGTCTGGTGGGAACATCTGGGGTATGTCAACAAGCGGGAATTTTGTGCAGGAAGCCCTGTGTTCAGATTAAAACCCAAATCAAGAGTGTGCATGAGTTGGGAGCTAGATATAGCCAGACTGCCTGAGGACAGAAGTGCCAAGGGCTGTTTGGCTCAGCTAGAAGTCAAGCTGTGACCACAGATTCAGGGGCAAAAATGATCACACCATCCCAGAGGACTCACAGGGAGGTTCCAAGCTGCCTCCACCCTGACTTCCTTCTCCATGCCACTCACACTTCCCAGTTCCTCTGAAACTATGGTTTCACAGCGTTAACCATCAGTCTTTGATGAAATGACCAACTGTTTTAGAGAATGTGCTGGGGTAGCACTTGCCTGTCATCCCTCAGCTACACTTCTGATCCTCAGGCAACCGGTTCCAAGACTTCCCACCACACTTAGAACTGTCTGCTGTTGAGTTCAAGGTAGAAATCAAGAGCAGGGATTCCAAAACCTGTTAAATCTGACAGTACTGTCGGTTCTTCCTCCTCAGTGTCTAGTCCCTTGCCCATGCCAATCTTTAGTCTTGTTCCTCCAATCATCTCAATACTGACTGCTACAGCTGCTTTCCCAAACATAACTTGGATATGATTTCACACACACACACACACACACACACACACACACACACTCTCTCTCTCTCTCTCTCTCTCTCTCTCTCTCTCTCTCTCTCTCTCTCTCTCTCTGTATTCAGTGTGTTCCGAAGTCCTTGGGTACAGTGCAGGTTACCATGATTGAGCACTATGTTGAGCTGGATGGTTTGAATACGTTTTGTGACATAGCCTTGCCAGCTGAGATCCTGTGTCCAAGGTTTGGTTCTTGATCCACGCTGACATCCTCTCTACCCGCCTTCAAGTGCCAGCTCTGGCCGCCCATGTGCACATCCATACCTCTTGCTGCCTGGATTGCTCCCCTTCCCTCCCTTATGCCTGTTTTTCACTGCCTTGATTCCTTCCTTGACCCTGTAGGTCAAGTTCACTGATGTCCTGGCCCCAGATACTTATTTGTACACTGTACATCCTGTGCATTGGACTGTCTGTTGACTTATTTGCCTCCCCAGAACCCAGGAGAGCTTTTGTATCCCTAAATCCCCATGTGAAGCACAGTGCTTACCTATGGGTACCTAAGAGTACCAGCTCACTGCTCCTAGAATTGATGAGCTGATAAATGGATAGTGTGGGAATACATGGAAGACTAGCTGGACAGACTTTGTCAGAGCTGCTTTTGAGAACTCACTCAACTTAGGGGGTTGAGCTGCATGACCTCTAATGACCCTCCCACCCAGTAAAGCTGTGTCCTATTGCTTCCCCTATCCCTTGTCCATTTCAAGACATCCTCACTGAATGAAGCATCATCAGTCAGTTCCTCTGGGGTCTGGCTTGAGACAAAGACCTTTGCATGTCAGGGTGTTATGCAGGGAACGGCCTTGGAGCCTGCTACCATGTGGGGAAGAAGCTGGCACCTGGTTGAGCTAGGCCAGTGTGGAACAGCCCTGAGAACAGTATGGGGGCCCCTGTGGGGAGTATTGGGTCAGTTGAGGTGGGGAGGTGAGGGGGCTGAAGGGAACTTTAGACAAAAGACAAGGTCTGGAAATTTTAATCTAGTTTGGGTTTACAGTAAAATTAATGTGGCTGTTAAAGCTTGGTGCTTGCTGGAACTGGAAGAATGCCCCAAGAGAACAGTTGGAGCACAGAAGGAACTTGTGGCAGCGATGTGTAGCTGGCATTTCCAGGGGTCTGTGGTAGTGACAGGTAGCTGGATAGGCTACTGCCCAGCTGTGGGCAGGAAATCCCCTGGCTGCCTTGGGTTGGTCCCGCCCCCATTCCTAGACAAGGAGTCTATAGCGGAGGGAGGCAAGAGGCACTGGAGCAAACCCCAGGTCCGGAACTCTGCTGCGGTTATGGGGTGAAGGGGGAGCTGCAGGGCTGGATACTGACCTGGCCTCAGAGTGTCAGTGTCAGGTCAGCCCCTCCCACGAAGCGAGACTGGACACATGTCACCTGAGGCAGCTGGGCTTGGAAGCGCCTGACAGCCACCACATTGATACCAGAACACATGGCCACATCCAGTACTCGGAGCTGCTTGCATGCCTGCCTAATGGTGTTCAGCGTTCTGCAGGGAGACCACTAACTGAGTGCCTGACCCACTCTGGGGCCCCAACCCAGCACCGCACTGTGGCTCCATCTGCTGTGCGTCATCAGACATACTTACTGTTCTGTGAGCTGACTGCAGCTGGATAGGTCAAGGTGCTGTAACCTGGGCCAGGACACAGCCGCCTGGGCCCAGCCCTCATCACTGAGGTGGGCGCAGTGACTCAGGGACAAGCGCTCCAGGCTAGGGCAGCCCCTGGCCACAGCCACCAAACCGATGTCTGTGAGCGCTGTCAGCAGGCTCAGTGACAGTTGCCTCAGCTGGGGGAATTGGAGCACCTGCAGGGGTGGGGGTGGAGCCAGTCAATGGAATACCACACTGGACCCAGAACATAAAGCCCCTCTAAGTTCCCTTCCCCATTCAGGGGAGTGACCAGAAGCCAGTAAGAAAGGAATGTTTTTCCAAGTAAAAAGTGGGTTGGACCAATCCCCAGGCTCCAGCCCCAGGACCCTTATCCTATCCACACCTTGGCCAGACTAGCATCAGTCAGCTTGCTGCAGGCTGTGAGGTCCAATTCCTGAAGGTCCTGCAGCATGAGCAGGGAGGGGCCCTGCAGCTTGAGAAAGGGGTTCTCAGGCTCTGAAGCCTGATTCTGCAGCTCTGGGTGCAGCTGTGGGAAGAAACCGCTTCTCAGTCCTTCCTGAATTTGCCTTTAAATATTAGTACAGAGAGACTCAAGAAGCAGAAAGGCAGGATTGGCCAAGGGCTGCCCCACCCTCCCCAACTTCCAGGGTCCTCACCTGAGGACCACATGCAGGTTCCTCAGATGGTTCCTGTAGCCCCAAAAGTCCCCAGTCTTGGAGCTCCTTGCACCAGGCCAGGCGCAGGACTGAGAGGTGGGTGAGGTAGGTGCAGATAGCCTGTATGGTCCGGTTGGTGAGAGCCATGCAGGAAGATAAGTCTAGCACCCTGAGGCTCAGACTCAGTGCTGAGATGACAGAGAGCACTGAGGCATCCTAGGAGGGAGGTGGAGAAGAGAGGTTGGAGCAGCAGCTTGTGCCTGTGCTATGAGGCTTGGCAGGAGTCACTAGCAAGGGGTCTGTCCAGGGTTTCTGTCCCAAGGCAACAGGGAGCTGCCAGAGAGCCCAGGTCCTATGCAAGTTATGAAAGTGTAGAGTGGACAGGATGAGCTGTGGGGGTGGGATGCCTGGAGGAACTGGCTAAAGAACAAAGGCCTATGCTATGGTTGGGGCAGGAAGAATACAAATGGAAATTTCTCAAGCAGCTAGTTGCCTGCCTGCTCCACAGTTTAGTGGGCCAGAGGTGAACAGCCAACCCTCACTGAGCCAATGACATGCACTCCCAACTGTGAGGTGCGGAGGGGCGGGAGTAGGGGGTGGTGAGAGCCGCCACCTGCTAGGAGAAGTCTGGTGGGGGGTAGCAGGAGCTAAGGGCACAGCAGAGGAAGCTGGTTTTAGAAGATGTAGACGGAGCTGTAGAGGAACAGAAACATGGGGCCTGGAGAGCAGCTAAGAGACTTTGCTGCCTGCAGAAGATGGAATGGGCAGATAAGAGATGATGCAAAACACAAGGTTGACGTTTTAAACTCGGTGTGTCCTCGACACAGTGATAGATTGAAGGAATAATCAAATAAAGAATGACTGACGTTTTTAGACAGAGATGCTGTCCAGCAAGACAGTTGCACCCTACAAAGGCTTGGCTTCAGCCAGGAAGTGGCCCTGGTGCTCCCATGTCACATTACCTCCCATAGGCTCTATCTGAATACCCTCTTTGGTGTTCCTTCCCTGCCATTCTTTCCTGTCACCCCCTTCTCCAGCCTTCCTGCATCAGAACACTTGTCCTCAGTGTCCATGCCCAGACTGCAGCAGTCACTTGGCAGTGAGGTATTGGGCCACCTCACAAGCCAGGCCACCCTTGCTGTCTTGGACCTCTGTCTGCTAAGGCCCACAGTGGGGGCCCTGGGGCGGTGTACCAGCACCATCCTCTGTCTAAGGTGCTGTCTTCTTGCAGACTGTGGTTCGAGTTCAGCTGTAACTAGTCCTCCCTGGATGCAAACACTGGGAGTATCTCCCTGCAGCCCAGCTTCCCCAACCTCTAACCTGACAGAAAGGAAGAGGGTGCTGCGCTCACCTTCAATGAAGAACAGTAGGCCAGCCTGAGGGTGGTCAGTGGAGGTGGTGCTCCACGCACTGAATCCAGGGCCTGGGCCAGTCCCTGCCCACTCACCAGGCAGCACTCAACCATGTCCAGGCTCCGCAACTCCTGCAGGCCCCCCAAGGCTCTGCACCCTGCATCTGTCAGCCGCTGCAGCTTCCCCAGATTCAGGCGCTGCAGGTGCCGCAGGCCCCGGCTCACAGCCAAGAGTGCCCCATCAGTCAGTTCTGAGCAGCCACTGAGGTCCAGAGAAGTAAGTCCTGGTTGTTGGTGGCACAGGGTGACCACAGCCTCTGTGGAGAGGTCTCGACAGCTGTGCAAGTTCAGCTCCTGCAGCTGTAGCCTAGCCACCTGACCCAGAGCCTTCAGGGCCTCAGGTGGCAGGCCAGTGCCACTCAGGTCCAGGGCACGCAGTCTTCCTACTCGCTGTTTTATAAACTGGAGCACATTGTGGAAAGAGAGTTTGGAGAAATAGGAGTCCTGAGGGCTGACAGGGTCCTGAGCTGCACCTAGCTGGAAGGTGAGGTGGCAGTAGGCCAAGGAGAGGCACTCCAAATTGGGGACACAGCTGCTGAGCTGGTTGAAGCTGAGGTCACTTAAGTCTCGTAGGCCAGCAAGGTTGAGCTCACAGAGGCCACTTAATGCCTGCCGGACATTCTCTGCTGTCTCAGGCTGAGCCAACAGCATGCCAGATGTGAAGAGGCTATTACAGCCACTGAGGTCAAGGGTGCGCAGGGCTGGGCATTCTAGGATCAGAGCCACAAAGGATTCCTCTGTGGGGCTGCCCCCACCCAGGCACAAGTTCTGGAGGTGTGGGCCTAGGTGGTAGGCAACAGATTGTAGAACCTGCTGTGAGGTATGGGAGCCATCCAAGTTGGTCAGGCTAATGCTGGAGATGCCCCTGAGGCCCAAGCTCTTGATGGCTGGGAGGGAGGCAGAGGACACTGGGATGTTGTATCGAACATTTGCCTGAGGGAAGCAGCAAGCCTGGAGTCAGGTTAGGAAGGGCCCTTCTGTGATGAGGGCCCACTGTGATGTCTTGGGTGGTTAAGGGGGATTCAGGTAAGAAGTGGGGCTAGGGCTGACTGTGGTGGCAGACACCTATAATCTCAGCACTTGGGAGGCTACCCCAGGCTGTATAGAGAGCTCAAGGACAGCCTGAACTACAAAGCAAGACCTTGTCTCCAAAAAAAAAAAAATGTGGGGCTGGGGATTTAGCTCAGCGGCATAAGCGCCTGCCTTGCAAGCGGACAGTCATGAGTTCGATCCCCGGTACCGATAAAAAGGAAAAAGACAAAAAAAAAAAAAAAAAAAAAGAAATTATCAACCAAAAAAAAAAAAAAAAATGTGGAATCCAGGAAGATAGGTCAATCTCGGGTCTGAAGGGAAATGACTGTCAGGGGCAGGCAGGAAGCTCAGTGTAGGACAGGCCTGGATGCTTCAGGAGGGGCAGGGATAGAGTGGGGAGTTAGCATGGTAAGCACAGGAGAACTACGATGTGACCTGAAAGGAGGCCCAGTGCAACCTCCCAAAGGTGGAAGGACAAAGTATACTGCATGCAACCTTTGAGTCTCAAAAGGAAGACCTGAGATCTATAGACCTGGATCCTCCTACTCCAGGAATTTGGCCTTGGCTAAGCACCCAGCACTCTCCACTTTCTAGAGAACATATAAATAGTCCTAAGAACAACAGGAAGTTGGAAGAAGTGAAGCATGTGCCACTCATCACAACTCTCTGTGACCCAGATACCAGATGTCCCATGCACATGAATGTTTGCAAAAATGGACTTTATATGTAATGATGTGTGTGTGTGTGTGTGTGTGTGTGTGTGTGTGTGTGTGTGTGAAATACCTACAGGATTCCCTGGAATTAAGCCCTGAGGATTCCTCTAGCACATCTCTGGAGGGGACATCCGTCTGCCCAGATAAGGAAGGATGGACCAGATGCAAAAAACAAGTCTTGGAGGTGCCAAGATAATTTAACAGGCCCTGATGTACAGGGTCAAGGAGCAAGAATGGGGGTGGTGCATGGTTAGAATGGGGTGGGACCCTGGAGGGAAGCTCAAGGCACAAATTATGGGAATAAGCTGGCTTGTGAAAGAGTCTGCTGAGTCCCCGGGCAAAGAGAGGTAGAACTTTCCCAGATCTTGTGACAGGGGAAGCCCAGAGGAAGTCACTTTGTGCAGAATAAGTTTTTGGGGAAAGGAAGAGAGGGCCTGGATTCTAAAATCCTAGCCCTGTTTCCCAACCTCTTGCTCAGGTTGCAGACAATTGGTACTCAAACAAGGTTCTGTTTTAGGATCATTGTGGTCCTGTTGCAGGAAAGCAAATTCCCCCAAATACCACCTTGTTGGTAACTCCAAAACAAGTCATTGTTCCTTGTTTACATCCCACAGAACAGCACCAAGAAGGAATGAGAAGAGTAGAAGTGATAGATGAAATGGGCTTCTGCAATGTCTTATCAACAGGATTCTCCCAGGAAGCATGGAACCCATTCTTAGGTGTGGATTCTGTGCTAGATAGAAGGGGCTATCCATGGTTGTCATGGTGGGGAGTGTACATAACAGATGGACCCGGCTTGTGATCTCTGTCACACTAATCAGCCATCAGCCAGATTTCCCTTCTAGAGCCCACTTGGATTATGGTCCTTGCCAGTGAGAGGAGCATTCACAATAGATTCCCTCATGAGGGGCTGTGGCCCCAAGAGCCTGGTCCCTGCCTCAGATTTAAGGATAGCTCGAGAAGATCCCAGTGTGGGATGGGGCTGGGAGAGAGAGGGAAAGATCAGAGGACAGGTTGTGAAAAGGAAGGAAAAAGCATGTCTCTAGTCACTGCCAAGCCCTGCATAGCAGATGAATCAGTCTCCTAGTAAGCAACCGAGGGGTACAGTGCTTAGAGCAGCTTGGTTGCCCATGCTGTGCCCACCCCTACCAGTTATATGTGCCTGAGGAACCCAAGAGCCCTGCGGGCTCCAGTTTTGGTAGGGACACTTGCAGGTACTCAATTTCTTTCCCTTCCTCAAAGCCTAAGCAGCCAGGAGTGTTTTTCCCTCCCTATGAATAAGGTTGACAAATAGCCAAAGAAAGGCACTGGCAGTCACCAAGGGGCTAAGCCAGGGCAGCAAAAAGTCATAGAATAAATAGGTAGGGCTGGCCTGAGGGTCATCTGAGAGAGAGGAAGCTTGAGACCACTTCTGGGCCCCCATGATTTTTTTTTTTTTTTTTTTTTTGGTGGGGAGAGAGCAGCCTCTAAACCAGACCTTGGACCTTTTAGAACTTCTAAAGATACAAAAGCCCACTGTGGTTTGCCACCACTATTCGAAGCCATCATTCAGTGGCTTACCCTGCCCCTGAGGTCAGCTGGACATATACCACATGTACGGTCCTAGGAAGAGCTCTTTAAGAATATTCATCTCAGAGCTTGGGATTTAGCTCAGCGGCATAAGTGCCTGCCTGGCAAGTGTGAGGTCATGAGTTCGATCCCCAGTACAAACAAAACAAAACACCCCAAACCAATATTCATTTCTCTGGGTGCACACCAGAAGGCACAAGCAGGGATCCTGGGTTGTAGGCTTTGGTCCTTCCCAGACCTTAAGAAGATACTTCTAGAGGTCCAAGAGAGGACTGCAAGGGCACTACTCCAGCTTCCACTGCCCCATGCACAGAGGAACCATCTACCCTTGGTGTCCTTTTCCCATGTTTGTATCTTAGAAGCAACTAAAAAATCATTTGGGAGATGCCCCAAACCTTCTAAAAGTGATACAAATCCCTTGAGTGTGGGAGCACAGGTTTTTGTGGTATCTAATGAAGCTTTGCCCTGGGACAGCAGGCCTGTGCACAGGCTTAGAGATGCCACCTGATAGGGAAAATGCCTTCCTTTTCTCACTACAGGACTCCAAAGCTAACACACATGCTCTTCTCTAGAAGACCAAGGGGGAATGTAGGCCTGGTGCTCAGGGGCATTGGTGACTGGAGAGGAGCTACATCCCTCAGGCAGGAGACAGCAGCGGAGAATAGAACCTGAGCTGTGTTTTGCTCTTGATCCACAGTGACCAATCCAAGGACAGACAACAGGGCTCCCCAGGGCACTGTGCAGAGCCTGAGTACCTTGGGGCACCACATTTACTTGCATCCTTATTTGAGACAAACGGATCCAATGAACTGCAGAGGCAGGTCAGGGGAATAAGAAATCATCAGGTCCAGCATTTTAGGCTGTGCCTCTGAGATATAGCCCATTGCTAGCTTTGAGGGGTCAATGTCTTCCACAGCATCAGTGACTGGAACACTGCTTCCTGCCCACACCTGGGAGCTGGTTGCTGCCCACAGCATTCTCCATGTGCTCTCTGGGATATGGTGGTGTTGAGGTATGCAAGGGTCCTAGGTGCCCACAAGCATGTGGCTCGGCTGCCAATACTCTATCTGGAGCTTCTGAGTAGCTGGAGAAACTCAGGTCTATATTGGTGGACTCGCCTCCTTCTCCCTCTCTCCTTGTTTCTCCTCTGCCTCACTTGTGCTCCGGGGCCTGGCTCTCCACTGTGCCTCTCCTATCTCCTCCTTTGTTGCCCTCCGGGAGGCTTTTCACCTCCTCTGCCTTTCTTGAGGGTTCGCTGTCCTGCCTTCATCATGCTGCTGTGCCCCCCCGCCCCCCTGCATAGCAAGGGATGATGAGACCAGATGCCTCCTTGGAGTTCGTGCTGGGGACACAGAATGCAGCCGAGGAAGCAGTCTCCCTTCTTGTCCACATTGCCAGCATGGGCCTCCGCCATCCAGCCTCCCACTCCTTTCTCACATTTCACAGAGTTCTTTCCAAGCTCACCATCATCTCCAGTTCACAGTCTAACGCACCACCAGCTTTCTGTGACATGACCTGTTCTGCTTCAAAAGGAGCCAAGGCCATCAGATGAGAAGCCTCTCCCTTCCCCTTCCCCTTCCCCTTTATGTCGGCCAACTGCCTCCTTTTTTGTTGTTGTTGTTGTTATTGTTGCAGCCAAGCCCCTTCTGGCCTGCTGAGCTGCCCCAGCTCTCCTCTAGGAATCCTGTTTAGCACTTCCTGCCTTCCTCCTGCCCCTTTCTTGGAAGCCTCAAAAAAGACAGGTGTCTGTGGGAGGGATGGTACAGAGGATTGAAGCTAGGCCTTCATATGGAGGTACATCCTTAGTCCTCCTCTCCTTTTTTGTTTAATTTAGAGGCAGGGTCTCTCTAAAATCACTAAATTGCCCAGACTAGGTTTGAACTATAATCCTCTATTCTCAGCCTCCCACAGTGCTGAGATTATAGGCATGCACCACCATACTCAGATAACAATAGAGACTTAAATAGCAACAACAAAAAAAGCTCCACCACAGAAACATTCACCCCTGGCAACAGCTCCCCACCTGCAAGGTCACCAAACATATGGGACTTCTTTTCAACCTCTTAGTGTCCTCTCTGTTGTGCCACTGGTTATTGGAGGTCAACAGCTATCCCCCTTGATGTTTCTTCTCATCGTGGTTCTGAGACGCTGCCCTCCTGGCTGTCTTTTCACATTCTAGCCCACTCATTGGTTTCTTTTGGGCTCCCACTATTCATTCTACTGGACAGCACACACAAGTGCACATATATACACTTACTGTGTCCTCTGGCCACTGTACTTCATCCCGTGGGGTAATTTTTCCAACTACCATCTTTCTGATCCACATGTGATCCACATTTGAACGCTAGACCCTAGGAGTCAGCTGCTTCGTGGACCTCTCTCCAGATAACCCTAACACCCCAAATCTGAATTCATCATCTTACAGGGGACAGTGGTGCACTCCTGTAATCCCAGCTACTTGGGAGGGTGAGGCAGGAGGATTCAACGTTTGAGTCCCTTGGTAACACAGCAAAACACTATCTCAAAATAAAAAAAAAAAATGGGGGTATAGCACAGTGGTAGGGCATCCCTGAATTTAATATCCAGTATATAAAGGAGGGAGAGGGAGAGAGAGAGTGAGAAAGAAATACCCAGAGCTGGGGTGCTTCAGAAAGGATAGGCATAAAAGAGGAGGGCTGAAGAAGTAGGCCATGATCTGATACAGAGAGCCTTGAATGCCAGCCAGGAAGCTTAGCCTCTGTCCTGAGCAGACTGTGAGAGCACAGTCAGATTTGCTTTTGGAAGGCTCACACAGCTGATAAGATCAATGATGGACTGAAGCCAGAGAAACTGTAGGCCAAGGCCCAGTGAGGAGGAAGCTCTCTGACATATTCCTGGCAGACGGTAAGGGACATGAACTAGATAGAAGCCATGAGTTGCAGCAAAGGGACAAAATTCAATATATCAAGAAAGTGGAATGGAAGGGACTTCAACTGTTGTGGATATAAGGGAACAAAGGTGGCTAGAAGTCTGTGAGAGTTTAGGACAGCAGAGTTGGGGATAAAATCATAATCTCTTGCTCTTGTTATTTCTCCTCATCTAAATCTCTCTCTCTCTCTCTCTGTCTCTGTCTCTCTCTCTCTCTCTCTCTCTCTCTCTCTCTCTCTCTCTCTCTCTCTGTGTTGTGTGTGTGTGTGTGCACGCGTGTGCACATGCACTCATGTGTGTAGTACTAGAGACTGAATGAGGAGGCCTTAATGCTAGGAAAGTACCACGGGCTATACTGTAAGGTCTTTTTGAGACAAGTCCTTTCTAAGTTGTCCCAGCTGGTCTTAAAGCTGCAGTCCTCCTGCCTCAGCCTCTGTGGCAAGTCCCATTTCTAACTGTTGTCTGATGGTGGTGTGTGTGTGTGTGGGGGGGGCGCCCCACTTCTCACCTACTCCTATTTTTTCATTTGGAAAATATTTATTTCTCTCTTAAGTCTTCTTCTCCATGGGGTTTTTTCTGGAGCTTTTTTCTCCATTCCCAGTAAGCTTTGTACAGATTCCAAATACACTCCTTTTTGCTTGTGCTTGTCGCCCTATGAGTTCCAGAATGGTGCATATTCCCCACTCTCATCTCCTCAGAGCACAGCGCAGACAGGAACATCTGAGGGTATCTCAAGTAATTTTCCATCTTCCTTCTGCCTTGTGACTATGCCAAACCTCTCCTCTGAGGGCCTTTCCTCACTCTCCTGAGACATCCTGGCATCTAAATTCACCAGGCAAAGGGGCTACTGAGGAAGGAGATGCATCTGAGGAATTTCCTCTGCAGATTCATGTTTCCACCCCCACCCCTCTGCTGCCTTAGGAAGAAGTGACATCTTCAACCTTTGCAAGATTAAGTCTTGTGCACTGAAGCCTGTCTTGCCAACACCTCCTCTGCCCACAGCATTTGCCTCTGCTCTAGGGATTCTCTCCCTTCAGTATGTAACAAATCTCTTTGTCAGTCCCAGGTCACCTTCTCATTTCTGCCTACTTTCTTTCTTCCATGGGAGAAATTCCTTTCCTCAACAACCCTCCTAGAGTCTTTCTCACAGATGCCAGATAATGCTGAATCCATGGGTGGCCTCCTTGAGTAGCATATATTATTCTTTATTTTGCTTTGTTCTTTATTTTGCTTGATTCTTTATGGGCTGTGACATCATTAATCATCCATTTGATCCTTTAAATACTCTCTGACCTTGGCTATCTGCCTTCCTCATTCTGGAATCTCCTCAACTTTCTCTAAAGATGTTCCTTGCTTTCTGTCCCTTGGATTTTAGATTGGTATCCTTCCCTAGGGCATTTTCTGTAGCCTGCTCTGGGGAAGAGGGATGGATTATCCAGCTCCCTGAGTGCTGGGAATACAGGCATGAACCACCACGCCCGGCTCCCTGCCTTCTCTACCTTTGTGTGTGTGTGTGTGTGTGTGTGTGTGTGTATGTGTGGTTCTGGAGGATTGAACCTAGGGGCTTTGCATTGAGCTATATCACCAGCTCTTTTTTTTTTTTTTTTTTTTTTTTTTTTGGTCTTTTCCCTTTTTTCCCTTTTTATCCGTACCGGGGATCGAACTCACGACTGCCTGCTTGCAAGGCAGGCGCTTCTGCCGCTGACCTAAATCTCCAGCCCCCATTACCAGCTCTTTTTATTACAACAGTCCTGCTAAATTGCAGGGCTTAGCTTCAGACTTATGATCTTCCTGCCTCAGCATCCCGAGTAGCTGGGATTACAAGCATGTGTCCTGGTGCCTGACATATCTATTCTTTAATGAAATCCAAATCTATTACATAGAACTTCCCCTGAATTCCTCGAGCAGAAATTCTTTTAAATTCTTTTTTTTTTAATCGGCACCGGGGATCAAACTCACAACCTTACACTTGCAAGGCATGTGCTTATGCCGCTGAGCTAAATCCCCAGCATTCGAGCAGAAATTCAACTGCTAACTGCATTTTGCCATTTAGATACCTTGAAATTTAAATTTTCAACAAGCTCAGAATCAAATTTGTTTAGATACAAACATCACTGACACTTGACAATTAACAATAGACCAGGCTTATAAACATACATTTTTATGTGGTCAAGGAGAATTCTAATCCAGTAAGAAAGAAGTTAGACATAAATTATATTGGGATTATTTGAAAACTAACCTGGTTAGCTTCTTATCTCATAACATAAATCAAAATAAATTTGATCAACAAAAAATAAATTCCGCCAGTAAAAAACCATAAGAAAGAAAAACTCTTTTTTGTCTTTTTGAGGAAGGTTTCACTGTAGAGTTCAGGCTGGCTTTAAACTCACAGTGATCCTCTTGCCTCAGCCTCTTCTGTGTACCACCACATCTGGCAAGAAAGAAATATTTTTTGCAGCAAACCTAAAACTGCTCTAAAAAAAAACTTTTTTGAAAAAGAGAAATATGGGCTGGGGATATAGCTCAATGGCACAGCACCTGCATGGCAAGCACAAGGTCCTGAGTTTGAGTCCTGGCACCAAAAAGAGAGGCCAGAGATACAGCTCAGTCATACAAGTGCCTGCATGGCAAGCATAAGGTCCTAAGTTTGATGCCTGGTACAAAAAAAAAAAAAAGGAAATATGAATATTATATTTATCAAATTTCTTCTTTTTTTGTGTGTGTGTCTTTTTTGAGATGGGGTCTCGCTATGAAGTTCAGGCTGACCTTGAGCTCACTTTGTAGCCCAGGCTGGTCTCGAACTCCCAAGGATCCTCCCACCTCAGCCTCCCAAGTGCTGGTATTATAGGTGTGAGCCACCACACCCGGCTAATATTTATCAAATTTCTGAAGAAGCAAACGATCTTTAAACAACAATGAGATATAAGAGGAAAAGGGATGTTCACCAGGTGTGGTGGTGCATATCTGTAATCCTCACATTAAGGAGGCTAAGACAGACAGGAGGATTGTTGTGAGTTTGAGGTCAGCCTGGGCTTCAGAGTGAGTTCGGCCAGCCTGAACTGCACAGCAAGACCCTGTTTAAAAAAAGGTGGGGGGGGGGCATGTTAAGAGGTAACAACAGAGAAATTTAATTCATGTGTTTCATAAATAAAAACACCAATCTGATGATCAAGTTAAAAGGCAAACACATTAAAATATATTTCAATACAAGAGGGGCTGGGGATTTAGCTCAGTGGCATAAGCGCCTGCCTTGCAAAGGTAGTCGTGAGTTCAATCCCCAGTACCGATAAAAAAAATATATATATATTTCAATAAACATATAAAGAATAATCTCTTTAATGTATAAAAAATTCATACAAATGAGTAAGAAAAATACTGACTTTACTAGTTCAGTGCATAAAAAATACGAATAAATGAGAGGGAAAAATGGTCAGCTACAGGGAAAAACCATTCAGTCTCACTAATAATCAAAGAAAGCCAAGTTAAAATAAGAGCAATCATTAATAATAGCATAGATGTTTGCGTTCACCTCCTGGCTGGGCTGCTTCCCCACAGGCCTCTCAGACAGCCTCTCCAGTCCACTCTGCACTGCAGCAGAGTCCTAAGACACTGATCACACACCTCTCCTAACATTCTTTAAAGGTGACAGTGATCAGGGAGAAAGCCCAAGCTCTGTCACCTCGCACACCTTCAGCTTGCACTCTGACCCTGTTCTAGTCTCATTTCCCACATATGTCTCAGTTTGAGTTGTTTCCAGAACTATTCCATACCTTGGTGCCTCCACCTGTGCTGTTATCCATCCTAGCAGACCAACCTTCATTGTCATTTTATTCCTCCAGGAGGACTTCACTGATTCTGCTGGCCAATGTCCTTTGTATGTCCTTCATGTCCCTATTGCACCCTTTCATTCCAGTGACAGCACTGAGCACATGGCATTGTGACCACTCGTACTGCTAGTCTCTTTTACTGGACTATGAGCACCCTAGGGGACTGTGTCATATTCATCTGTATACCCTAGCTCTGCATCTACAGACAGTATGTATAATGTATAATATATGTGAATGGATAGAAAGATGAATGGATGGATGGATGATGTATAAGCAGAGCCATGAGCAAGGTGAAGTGAGAGATGAGAGAAGGGCCAGGTGGGTGGACACCATACCTCTCGAAGGGCATTCTGGACTGCACAGTACCAAGCCCGACTCACGAGGGAGGCCTCTTTCTGATCTGACAAGGGCAGGAAGCTCAGAATGTATGTGAGCATCTAAAGGAAAAAGACAGGGCATTTAGGGGCTGTTAGAGCTGGGAGGCCTTCTGAATCCGCTTCAGCTGATAGCACAGTGGGTCTACTGGGGGCCTTCAAAGTTCATCTTGGGCTCCAACGTTTCAGGACTACTCACTTCTCCCTCCAGCCTGCAAGCATCTTTACTGTGAATAAATCTTTACTGAACCTCTGTCTGGGTACCCCTTTGTGCTAACTGTTAAGAATTGAACTTTCTCAGTTGGATGTAGTGATGCACACCTGCAATCCCAGCACTCAGAAGGCTGAGGCAAGAGGATCACCACAAGTTTGAGGCCAAGCTCAAACACAGCAAGTTCAAGATTGAAGCCAAACTCAAATACATCAAGTTCAAGACCAGCTTGGACTATGTAGGGAGACCCTGTCTCAAGAAAAAAAAAAAAAAAAAAGGCCAAGAATCAAACTTCCTGTTCATTTTGGTAGAAAGTCCCTGGGGTATTGGGGCAAGATAAACCTATGTCAAATCTCTGCTCTGCCAACTGACCTCTCTGAGCCTGGTTTTCCTGTAAAGTGGCAATTGTAGCAAGATGTAAATAGGCTACTATGAGAAGTAGCACAGTATAGTGTTTTGCACAGATCTAGAACACAGCAGGACAGGAGCTCCTCTGATTCTGTGGAGTCCTATTCCTTCCTCCTGTCCTCACTGGGCCAGCCCTGGGACTCTACTCTTTCATCTTCTCCAATGCCAACTTGCCTTCGGGCTGGCTGTTAAGACACCATCCCAGCAACAACCAGTTTAGGCAGCTCTCGTCCTCCCTCCACCTGTTCTATGAAGTTGGCAGTGCTTAATTAGAGGCTCTAACATGGACTCTGATAGGGGTCATTTGTGAGGCTAGGAATGATTTGATATTAACTAGTGTTTTCTTCTAGAATCATCTAAGTCTTATAACACTATTTTCTAGGCTTTCACTCAGCACTTCAGACTGCCATGTTTCGGATTTTTCTGTGCCTCTCAGAGCTTGGACCTAGGTCTTTTAATCTTATTTATAAAAATAGGAATAACCAACAATGTGATAACTTCATATTGTCCTATTTTCCAAGTGCTAGTCCAGCATTGTTGATGTCCACTGGGCTCTTTATTCAAACTGTTCACCATCTTTTTTTTTTTTTTTTTGGTCTTTTTCCTTTTTCATCAGTACCAGGGATGGAACTCACAACCGCACACTTGCAAGGCAGGCGCTTATGCCGCTGAGCTAAACCCCAGACCCATTCACCATCATTTTTGGGGGAGTGATCCAGGCCCTTGCACAAGTGCTCTGAGCTACAAGCTAATTCTCAAACTGCCACTGCTTTCATCTCAACCTAAATTCATACTTTCTCCCCAGTCTAAATTTCCCTTTCAGTACCAAGAATATACCCTGCCTGATAGTCCTGGTAATATATCAGACTTACACTTTTCTGTCCCTGATTTCCATAAACAAGCATGAAACAAGGCCAGGCTAACCTAGACTCATTCAAATCCTAGGTCCACCACATCTTATCTACATGACTTCAGGCAAGGTACTTGACCTTCCTAAGCTGGAGCCTGCATGTGTGAAATGTACATTTTTTTAAAAATCTGCTTTTGTGAACACTAGATTTATAAATGGTTGTTGGAATGGTGATATTATTATTTCTTCCTCTGCAACATCAACACTCTAGTAGCTCAAGTCTTCACTACTCTCTATATAGATTTCTACAATCTCCTTCGTGACCTCCTTGCCTCCAAATTTGTCCTTGCTATTGTATTTTTTATAGTTGCAGGCTAATTTTCCTTTTAAAAAACTGTTTTCAATATCAGCGCACCCCAGTGAAAACTTTCAGAGTTCCCTAGTACTCTCCAGACAAAATCTACTCCTGGGTTAGCAATGCTAGTCCTCTATTCCAGAGTGGGCCTGCTGGTCCCACAGCTTCCTTAATCCATTTTCTCTCCTGTTCTACAAATACAATATGCTTATTCTCTTTGTTTATTTGGGCTCTTTCCTAGGATCTTTTTTTTTTTTTTTTTTAAATCGGTACCAGGGATTGAACTCACGGCCGCCTGCTTGCAAGGCAGGTGCTTATGAGCTAAATTCCCAGTCCCAGGATGTCTTTTCTTAAATTTGACTTCACTAGCCCATCCTGATCTCTCCTTCCCTTTTCAGTTGCTGAGCATATAGTAGGTGCTCGGTTCACTGGATTAAATTAAGGGTGGACAGTACTCTATCTCTATTTTCACCAAAAGTTTGCTCAGGGAGGGAGTAGGGACATAAAGCAGATCACCATTACTAAGAGGAGAATGACTGACAGTACAGCCTCAGTCAGAAAAGGAAGGCATAGTGAAGAAACTATTGATGGGGACTGTGATTAACCAAGTCCTCCTTCTCAGGGGGTGGCAGGGAACCCTCCCTTAACTAAGCTAGTGTCTATCCTTTCTTCTGGGCTGAGTAGCTAGTCCAGGAGCAAAGCAAGAAGGGAACAAACTTGTCATAATTTGGGGCAGGGGCATGATTCATTAAGCTGAGAAAAGGGTGGTCTTTGTAGAGGGACTAGAGGAGGTTGTGAAGAACACACAGTAGTCATCCCATGAGTCACCTCCCAAAGGGCTAAAAGTGATAAATATGATTCGTCATCCATAGGATCTATGGGGATGCATGAATCCTCTGGGGCAAAGAGGAAAGGGATGCCATTGAAGGGAACTCACTGAAGTGGGAGCAGGCCTGTTTTTGCTAAGAAAAGGGAGTATTTCAGGATTGACGGGATAGTGTCATATTTATTGTGGGCAGCAGGAGGAGGCAGATAACCTTCAGAACAAAAGGGATGGAGAAGCCATTCCTAGAAACCACAGAGAACAAAATCTATCTCCTGGTCCACCACAGCATTCTTGTTTCTAGCTAAGCAGAAGGAACAAACATCTCATGGTGTGAAAGGAGTAGGAGCAGCCATCACTAGGGACCTCGGATCTGGGGAGCAAGTCTGTCTTCGCTGTCAAGGGAACGATCATCCTGAGGGGGCCAATAGGGGTAAGATCAGTTATCCCTCAGGGACGATGGGATGGAGAGGATATCTTCCAGACTTGAGGGGGAGAGGACGGCCCTCTCAAGGGAAGGGGGTAGGCAGGAGGTCTGTCCTTGTAAAGTGAGAGGGCAGTCATCTCCCGGGGCTGATGGGGAAAAAGAGGTGGTTCCCCAGGCTAAAGGGTCAGGGTGGCCCAAAAGCGGGCCATTACCCAGACCTTGCAGGTCCCGGGATCCGCCGGGCGGGTCGCTTTCACCAGGCGGTAGTGGTAGGGCAAATTGACAGCCCCTCCCCAAAGCTCGGGACCCCGTGGGCGGGGCTTGTCTAGAGCAGGGCCTGAGGACATTCTCCTCTCACCTCCAGGGGCAGCGACTCCGCCATTGCATCCCTTCAGTATCCACCCCCGCGCAATGCTTTCTGGGAAGTGTAGTCCCAGTGACTCTGGAGGCGTGGCTTAGGAAGGAAGTAGCCCTTACTTCCGTCCAAGAAATTGATGATTTAGATCTGTACCGGAAGTGTATGCTCTGCCGATGTGGTTCCTACTGCCTGTGGTTTCAGTTGCTCGCCCTTGTTTGCCTGGCTGGTTATTTGTGTCGTATAATGGCGGTAAGGAGGGTGGGATCGCCATCAGAAAATTGCTCTGGGCTGAGACTGTAAAAACAGGCCAAGGACAGCAAGAGATGAGGGGGGCGCACTCCAGTGGCCAGACTGTACTAGAGCGCGTGGGGTCCGGGGGTGGCGGGAGACGGTGGCGCAGGACCCTACCAAAGAACTAGTGCTCGATGGGGGTGGACATCACTTCCAGATGTGAACTGCTGCCGCAAAGGCTGGAGAGGGAGTTATTCAACCCCACTGAAGAGGTCGTCAGTCCAAAGCTAAACCTTACCAAAGTAGCTAAAAAAAGTTTTAGCCTAGGATTGAATTGTTTTTTAAGCCAGGAGGAAGCGATCATAGCTGGAGGTTCTATGAAGATGGTGTCAGCTCTAGATCGGATGGGCTGGAGGGGAGGGGTGAACATCCCAGGGACTGTACAAGGTTTGAGTGCCTAATCAGGCCGGTGTGGGAAGCGAGGAGGACCGTGCTTGAGAAGAGACCTGATGGCATCCTATCATCCCTGTGCAGCCCAAGGGCAAAGTGGGCACAAGAGGGAAGAAGCAGATATTTGAAGAGAACAAGGAGACCCTGAAGTTCTATCTGCGGATCATATTGGGGGCTAATGTAAGTACCTGCCTATTTTCTGTGCTCACTTATAGCCCCACAGCCCTCAGATATGTGTGGTGAGGAATGGTGGTGCCAAGGCATCAGAAGAGAACTACAGTCAAAAAGAAAATGGTGTATGGCTCACATGTAGAGCACTCGTCTAGCATATTTGAGGATTAGCCCCCATTACTAAAAAAAAAAAAAAAAAAAAAACAAACCACCTAACCAACCACTAACAACAAAAACCCCAGGAAGGATCAGTGCACCTGGAAGTTGCTGACTAGTAAAAGCGAATACAGAAAAAAAGCAGTGGAGTGAGTCCCAGCTAGATTTCACAGCCCTTCCCTTCCCAGATACACAGAACCTTTATTCTTAGTCTAATGTGGGCATCAAAAGGCAGGACTTTTTTTTTCTAACCTTGCAAAAAAAAGAAAAAAAGAAAGGAAAAAAAATCTGGCTCCTGCTACAACCTTGCCTAATTCTTGGTCAGAGATGAAAGTAAGTCTAGGTTTTGGGAGTAGCTCTAGTTCTCCCAGCATGACCCTGCTTTTGCTTACAGGCCATTTACTGCCTTGTGACCTTGGTTTTCTTCTACTCATCTGCCTCATTTTGGGCCTGGGTAAGTGTCCTCATCCTGGAAAGCGGGTGAGTGTATAGGGTCAATGGCTGGTTTTTGACACTTATGTTCTTGCTCTGCAGATTGCCCTGGCCTTTAGTTTGGCAGTTTATGGGGCTAGCTACCACTCTATGAGCTCGATGGCTCGAGCAGCCTTCTCAGAAGATGGGGCCTTGATGGATGGTGGCATGGACCTCAACATGGAGCAGGGCATGGCAGAGTGAGTGTCCCCCACCGCCAGCCCAGGTGAGCGGGCCCCAGGGCTGGGGCGCTGGGGCCCAGAGACCCCAAGACCTATAACCTGTAACTTGAAGAGAGTAGGAAGGAACTAAATAGGGACCCGTCTACTGCCTTTACAGCCTCCCTTCTGTCCATAGGCACCTCAAGGATGTGATCCTGCTGACAGCCATCGTGCAGGTGCTCAGCTGCTTTTCCCTCTACGTCTGGTCCTTCTGGCTTCTGGTGCGTAGGCTAGGATTCCTAAGAAAGTGCCTAACCCTCACTCTTCATTCTTTGTACCAGATTTCTAGTTATTTTTTTTCTCTTAGGCTCCAGGCCGAGCCCTTTACCTCCTGTGGGTGAATGTGCTGGGCCCCTGGTTCACGGCAGACAGTGGGGTCCCAGCACCAGAGCACAATGAAAAACGGCAGCGCCGACAGGAACGGCGGCAGATGAAGCGGTTATAGCCATTAACACTGTGGCCACAGGTTGCCAGGTGACTATCAGGCTGCATGTCCTCTGTGCATGGAGCAGTGAGTCCCTAGTCCAGGGCCAAAAGCAGCCCAAGGTAGAGGATTGTTAAATAAATGGTTTAAAATATGGCTAATGACTGTCTGGATGATAATGAGGACAAAGCAGGAAGAACTAGTCTTATGGTATAGGCCCAAGAAGGGGCAGGTTGGTTTGGAAGAGGAAAAGGGTTGGGTGTGGTATCTGGGAGCTTGGAGTAGGGGGACTGCAAGTTTGATCTCAGCCTGGACAACTTTGCCTTAATGAAGATCTGTCTCCAATTAAAAAGGGACAAAGGGTTGGGGATGTAACTTAGTGCAAAGGCCCTGGGGTCAATCCCCAGTACCACAAAAAAAGAAAAAAAGAAAAAGAAAACAAAGAACAAGAAAAAGTCTCTTAGATAAGCTAAGAAAACTTTATTTTGCTCCCTGAGTAGGGAGCTTACATACACACATGTACAAATGCATACACACACGCACACGCACACACATGCGCTCTAATACTGCTAAAAGCACTGGTTGCCCACTTGGCACCAGGTTCTGGAACCAGAATTCTGTTCTGGGCCCTCTTTGCTCTATAATCTCATACTATAGGCTGGGCTCTAGATAGACTCCAGGAGGCAGCACTCTCACACCTCCAGGCCAGGAGTCTTGCTTAGTCCTAGTGCCTGCACCAGGTCATCTCCAAGCCCGCTCTTCAACGTTCGCCTCACTGCAGAAACAGAATAGGATTGGAGGGGGTTGTGGGGTTGAGGTGGGCAGTAGGCTTGTGAACCATACTTACAAGACTTTCGGTTGCCACGGGAACGCTTCCTTTCCCGAACAGCTAAGGCTCGAGGACTGTTCTTGGTTACTGATTGCACCAACAGGTCCATGATCTCATCTGATGTGTCGCTGGGTAAGCTGGAGCCTGGGGGTTCATCAGGGAGTGTAGTGGAGGGCCCCACTGCTATAGGCACAGTTGGGGAGCCGCTCTGGACCATGCCTGAGGGAGACCAGGTAGGGAGGTCAGGCCAAGGTGGCCTAGGATCCATTTCCCCCCCAGCAGCTATGGGTCCCACCTCTGCTGCGGCGGCCATGTGTAGTGTCCTCAGGCCTGCTGGTCAGCAGACTCTTCATATTGGCATGATTGTTGGCATCACCCTGGCCTGGCCCACTCCCCACGGCCACTGGGACAGATGGGTTGTTGGGGACTTCCCCAGCCACGCCTGAGAACTTCTCTGTCTGGAGAAGGGAAAGGGTGAGTAGAGGCAAAGAACTGTGGAAGTGACAGTCATTTAGAAGGAGATCTACCTCAGTGATCATGCGTCCCCGGGTCTTGTTACGTTCACGGTAGGTGGCCCGCTTCTTCTGCTGCTGCAGTACCCGTTCCCAGCAAGTCCGATACTCAAGGGCAAACTCCCGCAGAATGTGACAGAACTGCATGATGCGCACTTCACGAGCCGTCTGTGCAGTGTAGCCCAGGTAGAGCAGGAAGGCATGGAACCTAGGCAGGTTGGAATGGGAAGGGCTGTGGAGCCCTGCTTGGTGTCTGAGGAATGGTGGACAGTCCTACCTCTCCCTACCCTGCGCCCCTACCTGTTGCAGACACGGCGATGTACTACCTTCAGCATGGCAACTCGACGGGCACATTGGGCCAGGAAGTGGGTGAGGCGGGCACGCAGGGCTGGGGCTAGCTCATGCTTGGCCAAGCTCCGCAGGCTTTCCTCAGCTGTCCGGCTCCGGCGCTCTAGCTGTCCCAGGTTCTCAGTTAGTTGCTCAAAGTCTACCTGGAAGAACAAGTGAAAGCCTGGGCATGGTGGTACCTGCCTGTAATTCTAGCACTTAGGAGCCTGAAGCAGGAGGACTGCAACTTCAGGGCCACCTAGGGCTACAAAACGAGTTCAAGGCCAGCTGGACTACATGGTGAGATCCTGTCTAGAAACAGCTAAGTGAGGACGTGTGTTATCCTTCCATAGAGAAGACTGCCTGAGGCTACTTCTGTACCAGGCTGGCCAGCCTTAACCTTAGGGACATGGCTGAGATCTGCCTCTGCTTTCCAAAACCTCATAGTCTAATACCAGAGACAGACAAATCCATTTGATTTATAGGGAACAGATAAGACTTCTCGGAGGGAGTAACAGATAAACGGACCCAAAGACAGTAGATATAGCCAGGACAAGAAAGAATGCTTCTGGGAAAAAAC
This sequence comes from Cavia porcellus, assembly GCF_034190915.1. Classification (NCBI taxonomy): domain Eukaryota; kingdom Metazoa; phylum Chordata; class Mammalia; order Rodentia; family Caviidae; genus Cavia; species Cavia porcellus. The sequence goes on from NW_026947487.1 coordinate 99,603,604, forward strand.
ATAGTTCACACACCTGTAATCTGAGTACACCCTGCCACAGCAGCTTAAATAGGGAGAAGGAGGAAGAGCCAGACTTAGAAAGTAGTGTATACGTGTGTCCCAGCCAACATGTCTGATCTCTGGTTGATGCTAACCTTGGCACAGCGTGTCAGGGCAGGAATCTCTGAATAAAGGTCGGAGGAATCAGGCCTGGTCTGGAGTACCAGAGAGCAGAGATGGTACAGCAGTGATTGCCGGCGCACCGTGTCCTTCACCTCTGACACCTTCTCCAGGTAGCTCAATTCAAAGCCCCTGCTCTGAAAGGACTCTGTCTGAGCTTGGGCCTGGACAGCTCCAGAGCCCTGAGCCCCAGCCAGTGTGCTCTCACCTGGGACCCATTGAGGAAGTTGCCCACAGCCAGCAGGGTAGCCAAGATGCAGCGGAAGGTGGTGTTCTGCACCAGCTGTTCCATGCCCACTTTTAGGTCAAACAGTGGCTCTGCAATTTCCTGGTGTGGGGGACCAGGGGCCCTCAGACTATATGGTCATTATCGTTTGCCCATCCCTACTGCCTGCCCCTCTCCATGACCCAGATACCCGCTCCATGCTGTCATAGTCCAGCTTGAAGGCCCAGAGTTGTAGGCGGGCAGCCAGGCCCCCGATGGAGGCAAGAGTCATCAGGAAATTCTCAGCTGGGCCCAGGGGCACATCAGGATTGGCTAGCTGGGCTTCCTGGATCTTCTGCTTCTCCTCCTCCGTGGGCATCATGGTCAGTAGCTTCTGAGGATGCAGCCATCACCCCACATAGATCCCTCAGTTGTGGGCCTGAGGTCTTTGGCCCCAATTTCTTAAGCCACTGGGGCCTGGTAAATGCCCCGCCAAGCCCATGGTCATTACTGGATGGTGTGGAAATGCCAACTGATCAAGGGACAGGGTTAAACCTCCTACCTCCTCTCACACACACAGGGTATTCTCACCTCAATGCCATCCTTGCTGACAGCAAATTCATCAAAGTTGAGCAGTGCAGCCTTAATAACATGCACAGGTGGCAAAGTGGTTAGGCCAATGTTGATGGCATTGCTGCGCTTGGGGTCCAGTACTACGGTCATTGTCCGGCGGCCTTCACCAGCTTTCTGCAAGATTTGAGGAAGGAGAATATAAGCCTGGGAAGGTACTAGCTGGGGTGACAATGCAAAAGGGCACTCCAATGCCCTCTAAATGGCCTAGTGATCCCACAGCTGGCAACCTGGGGCTGGGAGAAGCTGAGATTCTAGTGGAAGCTCTGCCACTAGGGCTTTTTTTTAGATAGGGCTTTATCATGTAGTTCAGGCTGGCCTTGAACTTGCAGCAATCTTCCTGCCTCAGCTTCTCAAATACAGGGATAATAGATGTGCACCATTATTCCCAGCTTGGTTTTACCACATGTGAAATAAAGGGCTTGAATAGCTCAGTCCTCTGAGCTTTTAATTCTTTCTGCCTCTGGTGGGTTTACCTTGGAAGGTAGCACGTCTTTGGCTCGGGACTCAAAGAGGTGTTCCAGTCGTGCTGTGTCTACTGAAACAGGCTCAAGAGAGGCCCACAGGGTTGGGGAGGGCCCAAAGCGGCTTCCAGAGCCCGTATGACTCCCAGCTAGCTTCAGCTCCCGCCAGAACAGTTTTACTGTCTTCCTCTTGGTGGGGAGGGGTGGGCCATCAAGTGCTGAGTGGGGAGGAGGGGCGGCCAGGGGTGGAGGTGGGGGGCAAGGACCTTTGATGGGTAGAGGGAGTGGGGGTGGAGGAGGTGGGGGGCCTCCAGATTGTAGGTGCAGTAGAGGTGGTGGGGGTGGGATCCCTTTTTCAGCCTCCACACATTCCACATTCAACATGTCCTGGTCTTCATCCTCCCCCAGATCTGAGAAGTCCAGGTCCCCAATGCAAAGTCTGGATACGGGGGTAAGGATCTCCTGGATGGGCTTAGCCTTGGGGCTTGGTGGTGTCAGTGGCTCCTTGCACTCTGGATCAAGGCTCTGCTGGCGGAGCAGGATTCGGGGAACAGTGCTCTGGGGTATTCTGGGTACAGAGGCTGGCTCTGGGGAGCTCCATCGTTCCCGTGTGCCTAAAAAATGGAAACAACTGTCAGCATAATAGTCTATGAACAAGGTGTATTCTGGATTCTGCCCTCCTGCCTACCTACCTGGAGGTCCATCTGCTTCATCTGATGTAGCCCTTGCCAGTGTCTCTGCCCGGCCCTGGGCCAGCACAGCCTGCTTCTCTGTTTCTGCTGCCGCCATATTTTCCAGAAACCGGGCTCTGAGGGAAGGTACTTGTCAGTGACAGTGCCAGTCACAAGTCCAGCCCAGGGAGATGCACATGCCTTTCTGGGCTCCTCGACACTGCCCTCGCTGTGGGCATACACACACATAGGGTACAATCCATGCGCTGAGCAGACCCCTATCCCTTAAAGGCCAGCCCCTCTTTAGTGCCATGTCTGGGAAGAGTTATAGCCAACCCAGCATTCCTAGGTCAAGTACAGGAGAAAGTTCTACTTAAAATACCTAACTTGCAACCTTGCTGCTGCTCATGCTATGTTGTTTGTTTGTTTTTCTATCCTGATTCTAGACAGTGACCTTTACAGCAGGGGAAGGGGATGGCTGTCCCTCCTTTGGGATATCTGGCAGTTTCTGGTAGCTATAGCCCATGTCCAGGAAAGGATCTGAAAAATGGTGGGAACTCAGTTTAAAAATAATGAAAGTGATCTAATCCTTTTTCTGGCCCCCCAGCCTCTTTCTATCCTCAGTCATTGCTCTTCTCTGTCTTAAGTTGCTCCCCCATCCACACAGCACACAGCACCCAGCACTCTAGATTCCGCTCCCTGCCCTATTCCCGAGCTCATATGTTCTTCTCTTCTGGTTTAAGCTGTTAAGGTATCACTAACGAAGCATAAAGTCCACTGTGACACCAGTGAAGTGCTTCCTGGTGCTTATTGTTTGAGTTACTTAGAAGGCATGGCCTGGTACACTGGGAGGCTGAGTCTCCCAGCTCAAGCTGCATGGAGCATGGGGAAGCCCCTGATGGAGAAGCAATGCTGAAGCCCTCAGCATGTGGCAGGCCTCGCAGGCTGGCTTCTGTACTTACTCTAGCCCGGCCTGCTCAGTAGGGGACTGGGGGACAGATGGGCTCTCTGGGGCCCTGGTTGGGGAATGAGAGGAAGAGATGGTAACTGTGGTGTCAGCTCTACCCCAAAACCCACTTGCACCCACACAGAGCTGAGCAGTGATAACAGGGTACCTTCCCAAGCAAGGGGTGGGAAGGGAAGCAGGACATGGGAACTGGAAGTGGAGGGAAGAGACTGACACGAAGCAGGGCAGGATAATGTAGAGACAAAGAGCAGAACAAGAGCAGCAGAGAAACATAAAGACAGGGAGGAAGGAGACAGGTCACAAAAGGCAAAAAGAAGTGGAAGGTCAGGAGATAAAGAGCAGCCGCAGGAGGAGGGGTCCAGACAGAGCCGAACCCCACTGCCCAGCAGTCACTTACCAAACAGGAGCAGTTTGGTGAAGTCTGGAAAGAAAGAGAAAGCACGCGTTTGGGCAGAGGAGGCTGAGGGCCCGTGAAAGGGCGCAAAGTGAAGGGACAGTTGGAGACAGGGTTCTGGGGGCTGCCACCATCTTCCTACTTACTTGTAGACGCTCCTTTCACCAGGGCTGTCGATGGAGGGAGCCAAGGCAATAGTAGGAAAGAGGTTGGCGGAGGTATAGAGGCCAGACGCAGAGCTCGTGGGGCTGGCAACGGGGCTTGGCGGGGCAAGGCCAGTGGAGGAGGTGGGGCCTACCGATGAGGCGGGGCCTGTGGGGCTAGAGGCGGAGTCTGTCAGTAGGCAAAGCCACACTGAGCAGGTTTACCACTCCCTGTCTACCCATTTTAGCACTGACCCAGGTTCCGGGGCACGCACAAGGTAGCCCCCACCCTCCAAAGACCGGCGGCTCCTCTTGCCCTCCTCTGAAGAGGGCTTTCTTCGCTCCCGCCGACCACCTGCAGCTGCTGCGGCTGCGGCTTCCTCCATGTCTCCATCCTCCAACCGCAGGGCGCTCTGGCAGAGGTGGGCCAGGGTGTGAGCTCCTGAATTGGGTGGTTGGGGTCGTGAGGATCTGCACCTCTCCCCTTCATCCTCCCACTTGGAGCCCACCTCGTAGAGCATCAACTGTGTGCGCAGGTCCACATCAGTGCCAGGGGTGCCTAGGTGGCGCTGGACCAGTGCCTCCATGCCCTGCTGCTCCAGTGCATCTGTCATGTCGTAGAAGGAGTCCTGGTCCGGGAGTGCTGCCAGCGTCTGCAGCGTGGGGACAGAAAGGCAGGGGTGAAGTTGGTGGCCACCACAGGTCAGGAGCCCCAGTCACCCACAGTTGACACCTAGTCTCCACCCACACCTTGTTGATGAGAGTGACCGTATACACCAACAGCTCAGCATCAGCACCATTCTTCTCCTCTAGGATGGATATCAGATTGGCCCAGGGGAGAGCACCTGCCACACAGAAAGAGGAGCAATCATGGGGCAGGTAGGAGGGAGGGCTCTAAGTGGCAGGGGAGGGAGACCCACAGGGGCCAGGGGTTTAGCTGCCTGGCACAAGTGCCTGCTTGACAGGTGAGAGGTTGTGAGTTCGATCCCTGGTACCAGGAAAAAAAAAAAAAGAAGAAAAGTTCTGACCTGTGGTGCTGGCCACAGAGTTCACTGCCTGGATGAAAAGTGGTGCATTGCTCTCAGAATATTCCACGAACACTAGCAGCAGCTTCAGAGCCGTCTTCACCACCAAACGGGACTAGGGGGGAAAGGTCATATGGGAATGGGATTTGGCTCAGACACACGCCAAAGAGGGGGAATGTCTCCTGGGGTTGGACCAGAGAGAAGCCTAGGCAGAAAGATCTTGGCTCCAAATCCTCTAGGTTTAGAGGGGCTTCAGACTTGCTCCATTCTAGCCCACTTTGCAGATAGGAAACAGGCCCAGAGAGAAGCAATAGGAAAAGGATGCATGGCCACTTACCAGGCTGGCACACAGCGTATACAGCCACTGCACTGTTTCACTGTGGGCTACTACCCCCAGCATCCCATCCACAAAAAGCATCAGCTGGCCCAAGGCTGGGGACACAGAAATGGAAGAAGTTATGGGGTTACGGGGGGAGGGGGGTATGGGAATAGAGCTTATGGGGGAGGAGTGGGGCTGACCTCGAAGAATGTAGCTCTGATAGTTGTGATCCGCTGCAGCACCCACACGGATCAGGCAATTCAGCCCCTCTGAGTGCACGAATTCTGGCACCAAATCCTTGTCTTCCTGGAGGCACCAGGGAAAGTTTAGGGAGGCTCAGGCTGGACACCCACCCTCAGCCACTTCTGGGCCTCACCTGGAAGATCTGCTTCAGTGAGAAGAGAGAGCGACGGAGTTCAGGACCACTGGAACCGTACAACTTTTCTGAAAGGAGTAGGTAGGCATGAACCCCACACAGGGACACAGACACTGTCTTCCTCTACTAGAACAGAACCATAATCTCCCACTAAAGAAATGTTTGGAATTCACCAACTCTTCAGTCTTCCCTTCCCTGTCTGGGCATTCTCTGCTATGACCACCACTGCAGTCTAGCGGTTTGTGTCATTCCTATCCAGGAAGGGTAGCAGAGCACATTCCATTGTCATTCTATTCCATCCAGTCTGCTCACAGGTCAGAAAGAAACTGGGCCAGCTGGGCTATGGAAGAGGATAGGGAAGGAGTTCTGGACACTGATCCCTCACCACATACTCACCCAAGATAGCGTTGACCCTCACCACATACTCACCCAAGATAGCGTTGACCCTCACGGAGAGCTGGGTGCGCAGGATCAATGTGGGCTTCCGCCCTTTGCTGGAATCAAGAAGCCTCATCAGCCATTCCCAGCCCATTCCTCAGGCCCTGCCCCCAAAGTCAAGGCAATCAAACATCTCTGCCTGCCAGCCCTGCCCAGCTCCTTCCTTCCCAACTACCACTCCAAGGCTCAAGGGTGAAAAGACAGGAGGGTAGTGCAAATACAGGTATCTCAGGTATGTGGCAGAACCCCCCCTCTGACCCTGGACAGCAGGTAACACTGGTCAGGCTTGGGATTCCCCTGGCATAGTCCCCTAGGGCTGTAGGAGGTGACCCATGGGCCAGGAAACAGATGGAGTGTCTCAGCTGCTGACACCTGAGCTGACCCCTTGTAGGGGACAAGGGTGGGGGCTTGATCCATGCCAGCTCCTGCGGAGGAGGGGGAAGGGCTCCCTTGCCTCCCTGGCTCTGACCTGATCTCTTCATAGAAGCTCTCCAGCATCTCCCGCTGCTCTTCCAAGGACAACTCCAGATCCAGGTAATATCCAGAGGGAGACACTTGCAGGGCACAGTCCTCCAGCTGGCGGCAAGGGGAATAGCTCTAAAGGCCTGTGCTGCAGTTTGGATGTGGAATGTCTCCAAAGGTCCATGTGAAGTGGTGGAACCTTTGTGAAGTAGAGCCTGTAGGTGGCCCTAGGGTATCCTCAAAGGGGATTATGGGACCCCAGCCAGTCCAGTCTTTCTCTTTGCTTCCTGGATCATGAGATCTAAGCAATTTGCTGTGCCACACACTCCTACCATGGTGTACCATCCTTGCCAGAGGCCCAAAGAATTGGGGCCGCCCTTGGCCAGATGTGGTGGCATATTCCTGAATCTGGGCACTTTATGAGGCTGAGGCAGGAGGATCAAAAGTTTGATCCCAGCATGTACAATTTAGGCCCTGTCTCAAAATAAAAAGGACTGGGGATGTGACTCAGTGGGAAGGCCCTGGTTCAATCCCTACTACTACAAAAAAAGAGGGGAGACTAAAACCTCCAGAACCATAAGCCAAAATAAATTTACCCCCCCCCCCCAAGACAAAGCTTGCTGTATAGGTCAGAGTGGCCTCCAACTTGTTATGTTGCCTATGCTGGCCTTGAACTCATAATCCTGCTCAGCATGCTGAGTGCTGGAATTATGGGTATAAAACATTTCTTATCTTTTAAAAAATTAACTGCCACAGGTATTTCATTAGAGTAGCTCAAATACGGATCATACAACTGGGGCTATGACCTCTGACCTCCTGTTCTACACTGTAGTTATGCCTTTCTTCAGCATCTTCTTTCTTTTAACCAATTGTTTCTAAAGTGCCTACTATGTGCAGAGCCAGTCTGTTTCAGATGCCAGTCTTTCTTGCCCATTTTATATGGCATCTTCTGGTTAATACCCACCTATTCTTTAGATAGCAGATTAGATAACATGTTGGCAATTCTTCCTGACCAATGCTTTTTTGACCCACTATTTGTGGGTTTCCTCTGGCCCCTTTTCCATAGCATTATCATATCTTCAACTAGTCTCTTTGCTTATTAATTGTATCCTGCAGGTTTTGGCATCCTGCCTATTGAGCTCCCTGCTATATAGGCAGAGCCTAGTACAATACCTGCACATAGTAAGTGCTTGCTAATGGGCTAATGAATGCAAATGAGAAGGGGCATGGAGAGGAGACAGGAGTAAGTTCCTGCTTTTGAGGAAGGTCACAGCTCTGTGGGGTGACCAGGTGCAGCCACAAAGCCTTAAAGCCATAGAGAAAGTGTGAAGCCTGCAGTGAGGTGCAAACCCAACTGGGAGAGCTGGGAGTATGTCTGATTTTGCAAGGAGGATAGCAAGAAACAGGGGCTGGTTCACAGACTCCCCAGTTTCTCCAGACTTCAGGGGCTTTGCCCTCTCCCCAGTGAGACTACAAGTATAGCTGCACCTCCAAATTCAGGGTCTGACTCAGTGTACAATGACACAGTGAAACCCATGCCTGTAACAGGAAGGGACATTGCGCTCCATCCATGTATCTGTTTCCCACATTTCCCTCCCCCAAGCCTGGCTCTTCTCCACCACCACCAGGCATGGCTCTTGGCCCCTCTGAGAAGCGCCTGTAGAGATGACTAAGCAAGGTGATTACAGAGTCTAAGGACGGTAGAACTTTCCCGGACATCACCCCTATAGCACAGTGCTGGCATGCAGTGCTTCGAGAAGTTCCCTCTACTAGTGTAATCCTGGCCCTTGTAGTGCCAGGATGCAGGGAGGGCCCATCTCTGGTGGGGCGGGGGTCTCCTGATTGCCATCTCATGGACAAGTCAACCTCAACATTTATCCTGCATGTTTGGTCAGGGTGGCCCTTCTCTGACCACCACCTAAAGGTTTCCAGCTGCTTTTGGTTGCCTGGGAGGACTAGGAGTCCAGCTTCTGCCTCTGTTTAGTACTCCTGCTCTGGCCTTAGAGCCTGACCTGGCTCCTTCCTGGTAGTTTAGCCAGTGAGGCCACTGCTGGGTGAGCCCCTTCTTTCCTGGGACACAGAACAAACACTTGAGCCTATTTTCTGTCCCACTTCCTGCCTGGCTGCTTGCCCTTCCCTAGGTGCCGTGGGCAGGCCTGGCTTCTCTTCTCTCCCTGGAAACAGAGTCATCTTCTCTAGGGCCTATTGGGGACAGGCCTGAGAGGCCTGGGGACAGGCACTGAGGCACCAGGCATCTTTTTCAGGGCCGGCCCAGCTAAGAACTTCACATTCCTCCTGAGCTTTGTTCCTCAGCAGTTTAAACACCCTACTCTTTCTTCTCCGGCTGCCTCTCCTAGCACTTTGGGTTCCTAGTAGAATACACTTGTCTTACCCCTGTGGCCTCTGTCATATATCCCACAGATCACTCACATATTCAACGACTCATTGATTCCAACACTCATGACTCAGGCTAGTTTTAGGTGCAAAGGACATAGCAGGAACCTGCCACTGCTTCAACCTTACCCTCCTTCCAGCCCAGGAAACAGGTTTGACTCAGAAAAAGCTCACAAATAAATGTTGAATCACAACTTCCATGAGTGCTAAAAGAAGAGAGGTGCAGACTGCTATACACACTATACACACCAGAGGCTGATAATATGACCCCTGATAATCACACACTCAGGTATACTGCACAGGGCAAGTAAGGCTGCACACAGGGCAAAGGAACACATCCACAGTGAGGTTAGGCCCACCATGCTGTCCACCTGCATGCACGCTTGCTTGTTCCAATTCCAAAGGAGTGGAGAATGGTCTTCTCCCTCCAGAACACCATTTGGGGCAGGGATAGGTGCTGAAGGCTAGGTGTCCTCAGCTAACCTGGTTTAACCCTTGCCTTTCATGCTGATAGATTTTTTTTTTAAATTTTATTTAAGGAGATTAAAAAAAAGAAGAGAAAGGGTACAAGTTATACAGATTTACAGAAAAAAATAAACAGTAGGAAATCACTAGTTAATGGATTACATATTGTCATCATGCTGATAGATTTGACCGCATCAGCCACTATACCTATCCAAGCCTGCCTGGGCTCCATTTCTGGGAAGAGGGTCCAGGACCAACACTCAGCCCAGTACCTCCAGGATTGTGTGCCCTGCATCCTGGGCCATCCATCCTAGGTGGAGGTGGTGGGTAGTAGGCCGGTGTCAGGCAGGCAATAATGAGGGAAGACTTTCTGCCAGCAGGATGGTGCTTATCCCTCACACCCTTAGTCCCTTTCTAGGGTCACCATTCTGAGAGCCAAACCTCTGGGCCTTGTTTCTCACACCCTGGGGCTGGGCCAAGCCTGAGCAAGACCAAATCTTGGTCCCTGCTGACAGTGCCTGGGGTCAGCACAGAGTAAGGGCTCACATTTTGGCTTCTGTCTTTTTCACTTCTCTGGTCTCTATCTTAGGACAGAGTCCCTCCCCCATTCTTCCAAGGCTTAGTCCCACATTTTAGCCTTCATTCCACTTTACTTTCCAGGCTCAGGTTTTTCTGGCAGGCTAAACCCACTGCTTACACTTAATTTATTATCATTATTATTATTATTTTCTTTTTGTGGTGCTGGGAATGGAACACAGGGCCGTACACATGCTAGGCGAGTGCTCTATCACTGAGCTACACCCTTGGTTCTCCTTTGCATGTATTTTTGTTGTGATGCTGGGGATTAAACCCAGGACCTTCACAATGATCTTGCTAAGCTGCAGAATTACCCTAGGCTGGGCTCGAACTTGTGCTCCTTTTGCTTCAGTTTCCCAGAGCGCTAGGATTACTTTATATATTGTTTTATAAGTAGGGTCAAGCTTAGAGAACCATGGAGTTTACTCTTTAATATTTTTCATAATAGTATTAATCAGGTAGGAATGAGCACACAGGGGCAGGGCGCAAGGAAGATGGGGGGAGAAGGCAGAATTACATGCCGAAAGAATAATTTTAGGAAATAACTGGTCCACTGCCTCTTGATTCCTTCCCTATAAACGCAGGACCCTGTACTGTGAAGATCACCACTTTCTTATCATGGGTCTCTAGCTAGACTGTGACTTCCTGGATGAGATGACATGGATGGGCTTTGTTATACCTCCTCTGTGCTAGATTCCAGGTTGCTTATTTCTTGATTTTCCTGCTAATCGTTTTATAGGTGAGGAAATCAAGACTCAGAAGTTTAGTAAATTGCTCCAGGCAGCACAGCTACCTGACCTAGATCTTGGGTAGATGAGCCTTAGAAGTACTTCAGGAACCTTGAAGGGGAGGTAGAGTGAGGGCTAGAGACTGCCCCTTAAGCTTCCTGGACTCTGCAAATACCCCAAACTGGTCCTCCCAGTTCCAGCAAGGGAAACAAATGAACACACAACATATAGGCTAGGATAACAGTGCCACAGACCTGGGTCCTAGAATCCCTCATCAGGCTACAGCCTTAGCTTCTCTAGCCCTGAAAGAACATGCAGGCTGGGCTGGGGATTTAGCTCAGCGGCATAAGCGCCTGCCTTGCAAGCAGGCAGTCATGAGTTCGATCCCTGGTACCGATAAAAAGGAAAAAGACCAAAAAAAAAAAAAAACAAACAAACAAAAAAAAACCTTAAAAAAAAAAGTAAATTAAATAAATAAGTAATAAAACAACATTTAAAAAAAAAAAAAGAACATGCAGGCTTCAGGAAAGCAATGCATTGCCCATACTCCAATCTTTCACAGTCTTCTAAAGGGATGCACATTAAAGAGTTTAGTTCATCACCAGAAATCCTGCTTACCAATCCTCAGGACTCTTTCAATTAGTTTCTATCTTAGCAGGTCAGATTCACACTTCCACCCCCTTCCTATGAGGACTCCAAAAGGATAAACAGAGGCTGGAGTAAATGGCTGGTATATGTCCAAGCATCTTCTGTCTTACTCTGATTTTTAGCCAGCACTGTCTGGGGAAACAAAGTTGCTGGTAATGGCCAGATTTGTAGGACTAGCCTTGTTTCTAGGAAGAGGAGATTCCTTCAGCCTTTGTGGGAAAGTCAGAGAAGCACCCCAGGTCCCTTTTCCCAGAGCACAGGGAGAAGTCAGTTATTCCAAATGTGGTCGGGCCTTTGGGTCTCAGAGGAGGCTCCTGAGTCCCTTCCTAGAGAAGGAAGTCAGACTGGGTACCTCTGGTTTAGGAGATAAGATGCCAAAAGATGAATTCTCCCCTGGGTTAGGGGCAAGACCTTAGGCTTGGAGATAAGATGCCAGAGGGCCAATACTCCCCTGGGGGCAGGAACAAGCCTTTGGGGCTGGGATAGGCTTTTGCACAGATGGAAGAAAAACACTTCTGAGTTCCTCTGGGGACACAAGGCCTGACCCAAGGCACTGCTAATCTCCCCCCTACCAATAAGGCCAGGAGATGAGTCAGAGCCTGTGGCCAGGAGCTTCCTCCTAGACTTGGAGGAAATGAGCAAGGCTTTCTCAGACCTTCAAGCTCTGAATGGTTTGAGAGAGAGCCCCCAGGGGAAATCTAAGACCAATGGGGTGTGCGTGTGGAACCCCTGAGAGAGAAAGGCTCAGCCACTATACACACCCAGGAAGGATGATAGAGGCCAATGCCCAGAGTAAGAGGATAGAGGTAATTTGACTGTTTCCCATCCTCTTCTAGGCAACTATATACAGGATCCCAGACAGCTGTACACAGGATTAGGTAGTAGTGGACAGAGAGAGAACCTTTCCCTCTTAATTCAGCTTTACAATCTGGGATGAGGATGCCTAGGTTTGGGGGCCATCTCTCCCTTCCAGAAGGGTAGCAAGGCAGACCTGAGTCATGTCTGGGCCTCTGGGGCACCTACTCACAGGATGAGGGGGGGAACCAGCTGTTGACATTTCCTGAAGAGAAGCCCTACTCCTCCCTCCTTTAGCTCTCTGATGTCTCTTTCTCTGCCCTATTCTCAGTCCTTCTTCCTCCAGCCTTCTATTCTGGGCATGTGGTCACAGTTTATATTTGGGACAAGCACATCATGGTGCATCTGATCATCCCTGGAAAAGTTGCCAGCTCCAGGGAGTTCTGACTCTAGGCACTGTTGTAACTTAGTGTGCCCATCCCATCCCAAAAATCTCAAAGGGGGAAAGGGACAATCCTCAGGTACTTCAGGTGGGAGATCATGAAAAGAGACAAAGACACCCCGAGTTGGAAATGGGTGATTTACATTTCCTATGGAGCTCAGTGGTGTCCTTAGCTAGGGAGCAGAAGACAGGTACCTGGTAGGGTGGGGAAATGCCCCTTGCCCCTTTTTGTGGTGCCAGGAATCTAGCCCGGGCCTTGTGCATGCTAATCATGTGGAGGAGATGGGTTTCTAAATGAGAAAGAATAATTCCCAGCCCCTTTGGCTGAACTCCCAGACCTATCCTCAGATGTGAAGAATGGCATTGGGTCCTGTCCTACACTGGGGAAACAGGAGGAATGTTATTGTCCCTTTACTCCACTTTACTTTCCAGGCTCAGGTTCCATCCTTATTTCTGAACTAGGAATTCCGGGAGCCTGAACAGTCTCAGTTCAGCACCCCTTTCTCCCGGTTCTGAATGCCAGTGGCCCTCTGGGTGGACACACTTCTTTGAAGTACACTTCAGTTCTCTGAATCTCGCAGGACAAGATGGGGCTGCATCAAAACAAAGGGGTGGGCATCAAGCTGCCTGCCTTTCCAGCTGTGGTCTTGAAGCTGTACTCCCCAAGTCAGTAGTTCCCCCCACCTCTCCAGTCTGCACCGGGAGGCAGAGGCGGAGCTGCCCAAGGAATGCAGGCTGGGGGCCTGGCGCCCGGGGCACATTCCAGCGAAGACCCCGGGCCTAAGGGGCATGTTTGCGCAACTCAGCGCTCAGCTGATGCACCCCCACTATATCTCTCCTTTTCCCCACTACTCTGGGTAGACTGGCTGGCTGGGAATCCTGAGGAGTGGTAGTGCGCCTCCCAGACTCCTGGCCCGGAAACAGAACGCCGGAAAGGACTGCCTGCGGGGGGCTGAGCGCCGTGAGCCAGAGGGAAGGAGGGAAGGTCAGACCCGCCTTGAGAGGAAAAGGGCCTCTCCAGCGTTGTGCAAAGTCGGCCTTGGGACAGGGACAAACTAGGGCAGGCCAGCGATTTAAAATTAGCCGGGCCTGCCCCCTCCCTTCCAGGCGCTGGCCTTCTGTGCGGGTGCGGGGGTAGGGATGGTGACTCAAAGGGCTTTTCCGCCCGTGCAAGCTCTCGAGCTCCGCATAGCCCAGGCTCTGCCGCTCCCCTGGAACTCCCCTCGCCCATGGACTCCTTTCTTGACCAGTCCTCCCAGGCTGAGCCCACAACTACAACGGAAAGATTCGGTGCTTCAGGTCCTAACCCAACCTCTAGACACGGCCCAACCCAGGCTACCTTCAGAGGCCCGCCCTGGGCCCGCCTCTCCTTGTAGTCCCACCTCCATCTCACCTGTAGCTGGTGGAAACTACTCCCTCCCCAGCTCCGCCCCCTAGGTCGGAAGGAGTCTGAATCACTACAGTCAACGCGCCTGGGGCAGAGGGCAGCGAAAGGATCCCCGGCATCTCTTCAAAAGACCTCACTTTGAGGGAGCAGTGAGGGTGGCGTAGACCAGTTCCCATCTCCACTCTTAGATATCCCAACTTAAGAGCCTCAGTCCCTGCAGGACCCTGGAACGCCAGCGCAAGCCTTTTCCAGAGGAGAGGACTTTCTCCTGCTTCTCCCCGACAGGCGCCTCCCACTGGCTTTCTTGGCGCACACCCTGAACCTCGAATCGCCTCAACCTCTCTCCACCACTCTCACCTTGAGTGGCGCCCCCAAAAGGCGGTGCAGCGCAGCTATCTGCGTGCTCAGAGGCAGCGCTCCGTCCAAGGTACAGGTAGGGGCCCGGCGTGGCTCCGGGAAGTTGGCACATGCAAATGGGTCGGTGTCTTCCAGGTACTGCACCCTTACGGTCACCACTGATACCGGCTCCCCGTCCCCGCTGTCTTCCCCGCCCGCCATGGCTCGGCCACCGGTTCACACCGCGCGCCTCAGTCTCTGCCAGGGGGCAGCTTCGACTGGACTGGCTCTGCTGTTTGGGTCGGACTGGACCGGACGCTGTTGGAGGGGCAGAGCCAGACAGGCGGGACCGAGGAAGGGGGTGGGGCCAAGACAAGGCCCCGAACGCGCGCTGGGTGGTTTACACGGCGAGGGGCGGGGCTTAGGACAACCACTCAGAGAGCCGGGCGCGATCCCGTTAGTTTCCCCGCTAGGAGGCGGGAAAACTCGAGCTCGCCCCCGTTCGGAGGGCGCAGGAAGGACCGAGACACTTTCTTAGTGTCTGGGGTAGGTGAGGCTGAGCTTCGCTGGAGAATGTGTTAGAACCGGTGGGGTGGAAGTTTCTTCAGACAGTGGCTGGCCCATTCTTCCTCGTTTAGACCTTAATTCCTACAGTTTAAGATATCAGTGAAAATATTTCCCTTACTTTAGGAAAACAGTAAGAGGGGTCCCTTTCAGTTTGGAGCAAAAAGTGAAAACAGATTCCACTGTTTGAAGAACAGAATGAGCTTCTTTAAGTAATAGGAAGGACAGGTAGCTTTTTCTCGAAAAAGAATAGGATGAGTCAGTTGAGGAGAAAAGTAGTATATGTTCCCCTCACCTTGGGAGAAGTGGTTGGATGCTCCTTAGCTTGAATTAAGAGAGCAGACAATCTTTCTCTGTTTGGGGCGAGATAAGACGAATTCCCTAAAGTTGGGTGGATCGCTCAGGTTACTGGAAATACCGTAAGTTCTCCTCCGTTTTGTAGAAAAGGTTTGTAGTTTCCTTGCAGTTTGAGGGAAAAGAGGAAGTCTTCTTTCCAGCCTGGCGTGAGCTAAGCCCAGCCTAGGGTTTCTAGGACGCTGAGGGTAACCTCCACAGCTTTCTGGGAGCGTCTAGTGCGCATGCGCAATTCTGCTCGCGGGCGGGGGGCTGAAGAGGGTCCTAGGTGGGGGAAGGCCGCTGCGCTTCGGTTTGCTGCGCACTGAGTCCTGCAGTCCGCCAGAGGCGCGGGTGCTCAGCGGAAGCCGCGCCCTTCTAGCCGAGCCCATTCCCTAGGGGCCTCCGCCCGTTCAGCGATGTGCTGTTCCTCGCGGCTGTTCCCGGAGGGCGGTGGCCGCTTACCCCTCTGAATCCGGATGAGGGGCGGTTTGGGAAAGCGAACTAGAAAGACTAGGTTTCAGGACTCGGGGGAGGGCTGGGCTGCGGAATTTCCGCCACTGGGGCTAGACTAGAGGGGATGGAGGAAGGGATCCAGACTACGGGCGTTCGGGCCAGGGTCTCGAAGTCCCGACCTGGCCCATGGGGATCGGAACAGGGATTGGGGGGAGCGGGTCCCACGTGCTTGTGACGCTGGGGCGCCCGGTAGGTGGCGGCGGAGGCAGCGGCGACGCGAGGCTGGCGGCCGTGCGGTGCCGGAGAACGGCTGGGCAGGCTGCAGAATGCTGCGCGCCGCACTGCCCCTGCTCATGTTGCCCCTAGCTGGGGCACAGGAGACCGAAGAGCCCACCCTGGAGCCGGGGGGTTCTGGCCAGTCTCCCCCGGGCTTGGCGCTCTTCCGGTGGCAGTGGCACGAGGTGGAGGCCCCCTACCTGGTGGCCCTCTGGATCCTGGTGGCCAGCCTGGCCAAAATAGGTGAGTGCGTGTGTGCTTGCGTGAGCCAGGCCAGCGGCCGGCAGCACAACGGCCCCCAGCTCCCGTGTCCTCCATCCGGGGCCAGCTTCTTACACAGTACTGAAACTTAGGCTCTAATTACACAAATGCCAGCTGTCGCCCAGTTCATGTGCCTTCTTTTGTGTGTCTCTCACCTCATCTTTTCCCCTGTGGGACCTCTGGGAATTTGGCTTCTTGAAGGGTTCCTCACCCTACCCCAGCTCCATCTTTGGTCTCCTTTGCCCTTTCTGCTTCCCTCTTTCCCTTGCAGTGGGCCCTACTCAGTCCAGCCTGTCCCCACCAATAACCAGCCTCCCAGAGAGCTCTGTGAGAGGTGAGGTGAGAATGCATGGGACTCCTAGGGGATGGTAGTCTCCAGGAACCCAGGCATCCTGATCCTGAGGAATCAACCTTCCTTGGAGACCCAGTCTAAGTGTGTATTCTCTTGGGATACTAAACTGCCACTTTCTAGCTCAACTCTGCTTTCCACTTTAAGAAGCCAGCTTTTTGTCCCTAAGTATGGGACACACACACACACACACACACACACACACACACATTATCCAAGTTCACATTCTCCCACTTCAAGCCTTAAGAAAACTTCTATTTGGGGCTGGGGATGTCACTTACTCGCCTAGCATGTGTAGGGCTCTGAGTTTGATTCCCGACACTGGGGAGGGGGCACTTTCATTTATCAGTACTTCACTGTGTGCTGCCCAGCTTAGGTGCTTTTATGCATTTGACCTCCTTCAGTCCTCATAACATTGAAGGCTGTGTTTCATTCAGGCTTTTTTCTAAACAGAGCTGCTTTTCCTTGCTTCTGCTCCCTCCTGTCTGATCAGCCAGTGGTTCCTCCTCCCACCAAGACCCTCCTCCTCCCTGTTGTGCAGGCTTTGCTGTGGGGGTGACTAATTATAGCTGAGCGTTGCTACTCACTCCCCATCTATGCTGGCACAGCCTGTACTCCAGTCTCACCAATGCAGCCTTCATGTAGAATCTCACAGTCTAGAATTTGCCCCCTTCACTTGCAGACACTGCTTGGGGGTGGGAGCCTCAGCAGGAACAGAACTTTCCACTCTGCTTTGGCTGCTGGAGATTAATAATGGAAAGTAGGACTCAAAATGCCTTCAGGGAGCCTGGTTCCGCCAGAGAAATGGCTTTTCTGATGTGTCTTGGGTTGCAGGGCTGGTGTATATGAGAAGATGAGGGTGAAATAGGGTCCCTAAAGGAGAGTCAGGGACACCAAAGGCAGGGATAAATGTGGGGTATGGCTGAGCTCACCCAGAGGCCTTGGAGTACTGAGAGCAAGGTGGGAACAGCCTCAGATTTGGAGCTAAGGATTATTTTTGTTGAGAAGCCTGTGAGTTGTGGGAGAGTTCCTATCTTAGGGTTTAGAGTGACAATTATAGTTTCTCCCATATATTATAGTGCTTTTTCTAGTTTAGATGACACCTATGGAGGAAGAAGAGAGCCTCCTTACCAGCCAGAGGAAAAGAAGAATTCTTTGAGAGGTGGGCAAAGGTAGATAGAATGTTCAGGAACTCCTTCCTAGCTTCATTTCTAGGCAGTCTTTCTATTTTTTTATTCAACAGATATTTATGTAGTGCTCACTGTGTACCAGGCACTGTTCTAGGCCCTTTTGGTACAGCTGCCAGGGAGCACTGCCTTGGCATAAGGACTCACATAAACTAACAGGAAGCCTCCTCTACCAGCACCCTAGGGATTGTGTGGGGTTAGATGTGTCCACTTATGGTCTAAGGGCCCAAGGGAGATCCATATTTTACGGGACAAATGTAGGAGTGGCAAGCAATAGTGTAGAAACTTCTTCCCATCCTCTTTTCCTAGGGACAGATTTGTTATTATTTCCTTCCAGATTCATATTTAGTTAACATTCACTGAGAACCTTCTCTTAGCCTGTTACCATGCTGGGCACATTTGCACACTTTATATCATTTTAGTCTTACTCTTTGTGACAAATATTTCCCCCATAATAACAAAAGAAGAAATTGAAGTTCAACTAAATTAAATAATTTTCCTGAGATCACACAGAGATAAGGTTTTTAAACAACTAATTTATTTTCATTCCCATGTAATGGAAAGTACATCCAACTGGAAGGCCTACAGTATGCTTAAAAGGTATAATATTCGTTATAGTTGGCGAGCCCTAACTATGTTATATATGTAATATAGCATTTATCATAATAATTACTTACTATAAAGCAATGTGCTACATGCTTTGATCCTATGAGATCATTATTATTTTTATTCCCATTTTGCTGATGAGGAAACCGAAGGTAAAATTATTTGTCTCAAGATCATAGAATGAGTTGATTAATGGAAGACTTAGTCCTTGAACCCAAGCAGCCTAACTTTGGAGGATCTGATTTTTCCAGCTTTGTTTTGAATGGGACCTGGTGGTACTCAAATAATGACTAAGGAAAGGAAATCAAAGAAAACAGGTCTCCCGAAGATGAAGAAAGAGAAGAGGGAGAATTTCCAGAAAAGGAAGAAACAAGTAAAGACCTTGCTATAGTGGAGAGTTTATAGTGCTAGAGGTTAGAGTGTAAACGTTTTGAGTTTCCTTTTTTCTTTCCTTGTCTCAGGGTTAGGGGTTCTGACTTTTGGTAACCTTCTAAGACTGAGAGGTAATAGGTTGATAAGTGATTGGTAAATTCATGCCTGCTGTCTTCTTCTTGCATTGTAGTGTTTCACTTGTCTCGAAAAGTAACGTCTCTGGTTCCTGAGAGCTGCCTGCTGATTTTGCTGGGCCTGGTACTAGGGGGCATTGTTTTAGCTGTGGCCAAGAAAGCTGAGTACCAGCTGGAGCCAGGCACCTTCTTCCTTTTCCTGCTGCCGCCTATTGTGCTGGACTCAGGCTATTTTATGCCTAGTCGGCTGTTCTTTGACAACTTGGGTGCCATCCTCACCTATGCTGTAGTGGGAACGCTCTGGAATGCCTTCACAACAGGCGCTGCCCTCTGGGGCCTACAACTGGCTGGACTTGTGGGTAAGTGGCCCTGAAACCTGGGCTGGCAAAGAGAGGCTTTCTTCTGTCTTCTCTGTTCCAGCTCTGAAGATTCCATGCTGGCAAGAGCCATGCTCTGGGAGCTCTGTCTTAGGTTCTCCCACCTGGAGTGCAAGGCAGTGTTCCAAATGGGCCTCAGCCTTCATCTAGCTCTCTGCCAGTCAAGTCTGCTTCTGCAGCTTGACAGCTCAGTAGAGGCCTGGCTCCCCAGCTGTGTGTGGGCTGCCAAGGCTGAGGAGCCTGCATTACCACTCTGGTGTCCCTGCCTGTGCTACCACACTGCCATTTGCCAGCCCTACTGCCTGAGGCACAGCTCTCCATTCCTGCAAAAGCCTATTGTTCTGACTCTGCTTAGGTCATGTCAGGGTATTTTCTTGTTTTTTAAAAAATTATTACTTTAAAATACATATTATACATCCATAAAATGCCTGAAAGTATAATGGACATTGCTTCCTTCCTTATCTCATTGACTCTTCATATTAGTGTGTAATTTGTCCCATTTAATAAGTGAGAAAGTAGAGCCCATGAAGTTTACTTGGTATCAGGTCCAAGGTTAGCCTTCCTTTTTCCTGAGGCTCCTTGTCTTTAGGCCTTCTCCTATTCCCTTCTTTGTTTCCTGACCCAAGAAATCTGTTCACTCCTCATTTTGATAATTCAGGGTTCTTCCAAGGTAAAAAGTTTGAAATTTCCAGCTAGGAACTTCTACCTGGTTTTTCTAGTAAGATAGTAAAATATTTGGGACAAGGGAAGACATCAGATCCTGATCTTAGCAGTAATTCTAATAGTAGGTAATATTTTTTGGGTGCTTATTTATTTATTTAGGTCTTTTTGAGACAGAGTCACACTATGCAGTTCAGGCTGAACTTGGGCTCACTTTGTAGCCAAGGCTGGTCTCGAACTTGCAGTGATCTTCCTGCTTCAGCTTCCCCAGTGCTGGGATTATAGGAGTGCACAACCACGATCTGCTGTTACTATGTATTAAGCACTGTCTAAATAATTTTTGAGGTAGATAGTGTTATTCCGTTTTGTTCATGGAGAAATGGAGGATCACTAAGGTTATTTAATGTTCAAGTCCCTCTTATGTTTTTCATACTGTGTTCAGGTCTTTTCCTCCTGCTAAGAGCTGTGTGTCACATCCATTTGGCTGAAAATGACAGGTGTGGGAGAAAGTTCTTTTCTTCCCTAATAAAGCCAGTTTCCACCTGCTGGTAGCTACTAGTACTGTTGCTGCAGTTTCTAATTACCAGTGCCACCTGAGATTTTCAGCTTACACAGGCTTTCTTAACCATCTCCTGGGTTGTTCTTTGTAGTCACTTTGGGAGGTAGTCAGGTGAGGAGGCATAGCTAAGGAGTCATGTGACAGTGACAACGCCTATGCCACAGCTGGTGAATGAGAAAGCTGTGCCTTAGGCATGGGCACAGCTGAAGTCTCCTGACCTGTAGGCCAGTACTCTTCTCAGGTTCTTGAGTAATGTTTGGGCTTCCTGTTTTATCAGTGAGAGTGGCATCTGGGCTAGTCCTGGAAGTGCCACAAGAAACAGAGCATTTTCATTAGTTATTGGCCCCTTTTCCATCTCTCCCTCTGTAGCCTCTAAGGTACAAGCTGGCCTGCTGGACTTCTTGCTGTTTGGGAGCCTCATCTCAGCAGTGGACCCTGTGGCTGTGCTGGCTGTCTTTGAGGAAGTGCACGTCAACGAGACTCTCTTTATCATCGTCTTTGGCGAGTCCTTGCTCAATGATGCAGTCACTGTGGTGAGAGTGCTCAGCTATCCCTGACCCCATGCCATAACCAGTTGTACATCTAGACAGCTTCAGACCCTCCTACTCTGCAGGGGAAGAAATAGAGCTTCAGCTTTTTTCTCCCATCCTAGTAACCCCAGTCACTTCTTCCCACTCACTCCTGAATATATTCTTCTCACTTAGGTGCTGTACAAGGTCTGCAACTCCTTTGTGGAGATGGGTTCTGCCAATGTGCGTGCCACTGACTACCTGAAGGGAGTCGGTCAGTATTTCCCCCTTTTAGCTGGCATTGGAAGTCTGTCTCCCCAGGTTGTGAGTCCTACCTTCCTGGCATCAGGACAGAAGAGGCTGTTTGGGTGGAGAAATGGGGTGTGGGCAAGCCTTATCCTGGGATCCTGGTTCTGGATCTTAAACCCTGGGGATCGAGGTGGGCATCCTTCTCCACTTTCTGCCAGGCAGCAGTATTGTCAGCCCAGGAAGGGTCTGGGCCAGGGTCATGCTGACAACCCCACTCCTTCCCAGCCTCCCTGTTTGTGGTCAGTCTGGGCGGGGCAGCCGTGGGCTTAGTCTTTGCCTTCCTCCTGGCTCTGACCACACGCTTCACCAAGCGGGTCCGCATCATCGAGCCCCTGCTGGTCTTCCTCCTCGCCTACGCAGCCTACCTCACTGCTGAAATGGCCTCATTGTCCGCCATTCTTGCGTAAGTCCTGGGGGCCTTGCAGGCAGCCTGCTGGGAGGGAGTACTGGAAATGGTTCCCCCAACACAGACAAAAACAGGACCCTAAGAAGTCTGTAGGATTCCCTGAGCCCTTGTGGGAGTGAGTGCCTGAAATGTCTTTGGGGGAGACAATAAACCAGGTAAGCTAGGAAAACTGTTTGGATACCCAGAACTATCCTGGACACTTGGAAACCTAATCTTCCTCTGCCCGAAGTGTTCTCTGGAATGTGGACTCAGCTAGAAGTGAACTTCAGGCCTGGGGATAGTGGCTGTGGTGCCCACAACATGTAAAAGCTGCCTCAGAGTCTGCTAGTCGGAACATGTTTCTTTCCCTTGCCCCTCCAGGAGGCACAACATGGGAAGTCTGGAGATTTAGATTCATCCCAGGGCCCCAACTAACTAGCAGTCTTCATGCCTCCCTGGACTTTGCCTCCGAGAGTCTGACACCCTATGATGGGTTATGCCCCCTCTTGAAGCATGCTCAAACCCCAGGGGCTGAGCCTCCTGGAACCCCTCCTCATTTGCCCTGCGTTTTTGTTCCTCCTGCAGGGTGACCATGTGTGGCTTGTGCTGTAAGAAGTATGTGGAGGCTAATATCTCCCATAAATCACGTACAGCTGTCAAATACACAATGAAGACCCTAGCCAGCTCTGCTGAGACTGTCATCTTTATGCTGCTTGGCATCTCGGCTGTAGATTCATCTAAATGGGCCTGGGACTCCGGGCTGGTGCTGGGCACCCTCATCTTCATCCTGTTCTTCCGAGCCCTTGGTATTGCTGGCACTCTGTTTCCCCACTCTCCTCCCCAGGCCCCCTTTTCTGGCAGCTTGTCCCCCGATCTGAGTCTACATCCTTGGCAATTCCTGAGACTCCCTCCCCTTGTTGTTCACCTTTCCCATCTTTTGCCACCTTAGCCCAGATACTTGGTACCATCCATTCCTAGTGTCCTCTATTCCCAACGCTTTGCTCCTGCTGGCCTCCCTCCTGCTGTAGGTGTAGTCCTGCAGACATGGGTGCTGAATCAGTTCCGGTTGGTCCCTCTGGACAAGATTGACCAGGTGGTGATGTCTTATGGGGGCCTGCGGGGGGCTGTGGCGTTTGCCCTCGTCATCCTACTGGACAGGACCAAGGTCCCTGCCAAGGACTACTTTGTGGCCACCACTATTGTGGTGGTCTTCTTCACAGTCATTGTGCAGGTGGGAGCGCCTATGAAGTTAGCTGGGCGCTAATTGGGGTTCAGCAAGTCCTAGGGATCTTGGAGCTTATGGGACAGCGGTTTTTCCTTTGGGGGAAATAGGGGCCTGACTTCCCAGACCTTGAGTGCAATGGGATAGGGGAAGAGAACTGAGGCCTAATTGTGGGGAGGGAGAGAAGAGAGGCTGCAAGGAACTGAATTGGGCAGGTCTCACCTCCTGCCTGTCCATAGGGCTTGACCATCAAGCCTCTGGTCAAGTGGCTGAAGGTGAAGAGGAGTGAGCATCACAAACCTACCCTGAACCAGGAGCTGCATGAGCACGTGGGTACTAGCACCCCATCCCTCCACCTGTCCCTCTCTTCCTTCTGCTATTTGGCAGATTCCTGATCCAGTCCCCCTACCCACCCCCTTCTAGACTTTTGACCACATTCTGGCTGCAGTGGAGGACGTTGTGGGGCACCATGGTTACCACTACTGGAGGGACAGGTGAGGGAGCTGCCCCGAGGCTCCTTCAGCAGCAGCAGCAGCCCCACTAGCCAAGGCAGCATGGGGTGTGAGGTTCAGGCTGAATGACCTCTGCCTGAAGCCCTCTGTGGCATCCCCGTGGCCTCAGGATAAGACAGGTCTCCCCAGTGTGGCCTTCCTGTCTCTGCATGGTCTGGCACTTGCCAGACTCCAGCCCCATTGTGCTCTGTCTGCTAATTACTTGACCCTATTTTAGAGCCTCAGGACCCACCATGATCCCTCAGCCTGGCCACTGGGAACAACATTGGACATATTTCTCTGATAGAACTCTCCCTCATTACCTTCTCACTTAACTTCTTTTCGTCCTTCAGATCTCACCATGGGTATCAGTTCCTTAGGGAGGGCTTCCCTGGCCTCTATAAGTAGGACAAATGCCTGAATGCCCTATGACTGTGCTTGGTAGTTTTTTGCCATGGTTACAATTTTCTACCTATTTGTAATAACTTTAACTAATATCAGGGTTTCTCCCTAATACTGTAAACTCCCTAAAAACAGGGACTAGCTTTAAGATTCTCCCTGCTAAGATCCATACTGAGAAAGCCAGATTAGTGCTGGTGAATGGCCTGCCCTATCTAAGGAAAAGCCAGCCAGTCAGACCTTGTGGGTGTTACTCAGAGTTGGGCTTGCCATCCTCCATAGGTGGGAGCAGTTTGATAAGAAGTACCTGAGTCAGCTGCTGATGCGGCGGTCAGCCTACCGCATCCGGGACCAGATCTGGGATGTATACTACAGGCTCAACATCCGGGATGCCATCAGCTTCGTGGACCAGGTGGGCCAGCGGTGGGTGGGAAAATGGCCAGCAGAGCAGGAAAGGGACAACAGGTAGGCAGGATTGTAAGCAGGGAGTAGGGAATTCCCAGTTGGCTCCATAGGTGGGTGCAGGAACCAGCCTGGCTTGGGCCCATATAGAGAGTCTGGCAGGTGGTACAGAAAGATGGGAAACAGCTGGACTCTGCAGTCAGCAGATGTGATTCAAGTGTTACCATTTACAGGCTTGGACCTTGGGTAAATCACTTACCTTGTGCGAGACTCAGTTTTCTTAGCCATAATAAGAAAGCTGGAATACAAGTATCTATGTTAGACTTTGTAATCTATGTTACAAGTATCTATGTTAGACTATGTAAAGTATTAACATAGACAAGTATCTATGTTAGACTATGTAAAGTATTTTTACAGTATCTGGCATATAAAAAGTGCAAAGTAAGTTATTGTTATTTTTATTGCCCTCTATCTGGGCCACCCTCCATTTGACTGCTATCTGACTTTGGTCTTGACCTCTGCAGGGAGGCCATGTCTTGTCCTCCACAGGCCTCACTCTGCCCTCTATGCCCAGCCGCAATTCTATGGCAGAGACATCTGTCACCAACCTGCTGTGAGTTCATTGAGATCTCTTCCCCCTCCCCAAGCGCCTCTCTACTGGTCCTCTCTCAATTCCTTCTCAGAAAAAGTCAGCAACTTTACTTTTGTCCTTCCTCTGGCTTGTGGCACCTGCCTCCTCCCCAGCACACATGTCCCTTTTTCCTGCAGGAGGGAAAGTGGCAGTGGAGCATGTCTGGATCTGCAGGTGATTGATACAGTACGCAGTGGTCGGGACCGTGAGGATGCTGCGATGCATCATCTGCTCAGTGGAGGCCTCTACAAGCCACGCCGCAGGGTGAGAGCAATCAGGGCAGAGACCCAAGGGTGGTGGAGGGCAGTCTGGGGAGGTGTGATCAAGGCACAAGAGGTGGTTGGCGCCAGCTATGGCCAATTGTAGATGCTTGGCTGAGAGTGCAGGTTTTCCTCCTATGGGTAGTAAGAAATCTTTGAGTTTTGTTTTATTGGAGAAAGGGTTGACCTATGGTAGCAGAGAGAGAAGGGTATGAGTTGAGAGCTGGAAGAAAACACTGAGTATTAGAGCTGGGTAAGGGAGAGAAGCACATAGGATGGGGATGAGGTAGCTGTTAGCTCTGAGGGGAAATGAGTAGTCTGGAGAGTCAGTTTAGCAAGGAGGGTAGGCATCCATTTGTTTTAGGTAACCTGAGTTAGTCCCATGCAGATGCTAAAGCTTTGGGCCTGGAGAGGCCCATTCTATCTGGGATGGAATCTGTTGCAATCCCACAAGGGGGCAGCAAGCCATTATGTTGGACCTCTTGAAAAGAGGCCTGCTAGGGGCTGGGGATTTAGCTCAGCGGCATAAGCGCCTGCCTTGCAAGCAGGCAGTCGTGAGTTTGATCCCTGGTACCGATTTAAAAAAAAAAAAAAAAAAAAGCCTGCTGTTATTCCTGACAGTTTTAACAGACATTCGCTTAGAATGTTGAAATCAGCTGGGTTTGGTGGCTCATACCTATAATCCCAGGACCTATAATCCCAGGATTGGGAGGCTTTGTGAGGCCAGCCTGGGCTACAATAGTGAATTCAAGGCCAGTCAGAGCTACATAATGAGACCCTGTCTTAAAAAAAATTTACACAAAAGTTCCTTTAATGTGCATCTGTTGGTCCTGATTTGACTCTTTGAAGTGCCCATAGAATAACCTTCAAAGGCTTTAAGACAGGTTTAACATTGGCCCTCCTGCCTCAGGCCAGCATCTCTGAGAAAGAAGGCTGGGAATAGAAGGTGCTATTCTATCTGTGGTTGACTAAGGCCAGCTACAGGGCTCACTCACTCTTCTAGTTCTAGAACTTGCCACTGTCTGCCTACAGCCCAGCTTTGGCTTACCACCTCGTGGCCCTTCTTTTTTAGGGGTTGGGGGTACACAGGGTCTTGCTTGTGCTGGCCTCAAACTCACAGTGATCCTCCTGGCTCAGCCTCTGGATTCTATGATTACAGGTGTGTGCCACCTCACCCAGCTTTGGGGGTCGTATTTCCTCATAATCTGTCAAAGCCCTGCCACCTTCCTCAGTTAACGGCTGTCTTGTCTAACCTGTAAGGGTCTTATTCTTTCAGTTTTTGTTCTTATCCAAATTTCAGTAGATAGAATAAAAGAATTCTCATTTATCTATCACCCAGATCTACTAATTATTAACACATGATTAATTTTGTGACATTCTATAGCGCTACCACATCATGACCACACTTATCTTAAAGCAAACTCCAGACATCGTATCACATCATCGCTAAATAGTTCACTACCTATCTTTAGGTGGCAGGAATTCCTTTGTGATAATAGGAATTGAACACAGCCTCCACACTGAGCTACATCCCCAGCTCTTTTTATTTTGAGATAGGATCTTCTAAGTTGCCCAGGCTGGGCTAGAACTTGGGGTCCTCCTGTCTCACCCTCTGAGAGTACTGAGAATTACAGGCATGTGCCACAATGCCTAGCTGCATGAACTCTTTTTTTAAAAACCAAAATCAGCACTGTTATCACAAAAACTAACAGTAATTCCTTTTTACATTATTTAGCCTCTGCTGGTTTGTTCAAGTCAGGATTCAAATAAAGTCCACACTTTATATTTGAGAAACGTATCTTTTCATTAAAAGAAAAAAAACTATAATTCTATTTTCTCTTTGCTATTTATTGAAGAAATAGTATACTTTAAAAATTTCCCATTTTCTTGATTTTAATGATTATATTGCTGTGTTGTTTAACATGCTGAACAACACCCTCCATATTTCTTGGTTGTTAAATTTATAGCCCTGACAAGATTCACAGATATTCAGTTGGTATGCCGTGTATTTCTTACAGTGTTACATCAGGGAGTATATCATGATTGGTGTGTGTGTGTGTGTGTGTGTGTGTTTAAGATTGGTCACTGAATTCAGTTCATTCAGTTCTTGTGTAGGCAATTTAAAAAGAACTGGAGAAAATTTGTGCTTATACTGTTAAATGTCATCTTATTTAATTTAGCCCATCATTCCATCGTTTGGATACCATATCTGCCACCAATGTCTACTTCTCAGATTCATATCATCTGAAAATTTGCTAAGCCTGTTAACCTTGTATTCATCTAAGTCAACATAAAAATGTTGAACAGGATAGAGCTGAGGACAGAGCCCTGTGGCATGCTACTAAAGACTTTCCTCCAGACTGACATGGATCAAGCATTTTTGGGGTATGGTTACTCAACCAGTTCTGAATCCGCTTAGTTATACCATGAGACAATATATCATTCCTCATGTTCTTGCCAGAAATATCATTAGCAAGACAGAGCCATCTAGTATGCAGCTAGAAAGATGAGATTAAGAAAGAGGGATGAAGGCTGGTGAGAACAATTTGGAAGTAGTCTACATCAGAGGTGTCCTCATGTGGCTACAACAGAATCTCCTGAGAAGCTTGCTGACTATTCTTGACTTTACCTCCTGGAGATTCTGATTCTGCAGGATGAAGTAGGAATAAGAATCTGTTCTTTTTAAGTCCTCTAGGTGATTCAAATACAACTAGTCTGACAGTGATATCTAGGAACCACAGCTCATGACACGGAAATGGCTGAAGCCATGATAAACTCTCTGGGGACAGCATTGAGAGGAGAGACAGGAGAGCCAAGGATAATACACAGGGATGCACATGGGAGAAAGGGGAGGGAGTCAGCAAAATAGAGAGAAGGAACCTGTGATGAAACATCTGGAGATAGCGTCTCAGGCCTGTATGCTGTAACAGAGGCTATGTTGGTGCTTAGGCAGAGGCCACAGGACTGGTGACCAGAGAAGACAGCTGTGGACTTGTTAACCCTGGGCCATATTTCTGGTATTTAAGGAGGAACTGAGTATGAAGGAAAGTATCAGAATCAACTAATAAATGGCAGCAAAAGGAGGCAATGGCATGAATAGAAAGGCATTCTTTAAGGAGGCAAGGGCAAGAGTTTGTTTGGAAGCAGCAAGTGACAAGGGAAGCAGCAGAGATACAGGAAGAAGTTGGGGCAAGGAGAGAACTGATGGAGGCAGGAAGAAGTAAGTTTAACAAAGTCAAGGCCAGGTGCTGGGTCCTGATAGGCCCCTTTGTTCCCAGTGGAGGGGCACCTCTGTGTGCATAGGTAGAAGAAGGCAGATGGGAAACTTGTGGAAGTTAAGAGCCAGTCCAAGGCAGCAAATATATGAGGGGTACAAAAAGAGCCAGACTGAGCCTGTGAGGTATACAGGTGATTTGATATACTCTTGGCAGTATTTTAGGGGATTATCTACCACTGGATGGATGAAAAGATTGCTTGGTTGCCAAGGGCAGGGACAGAGGTAGACTGTTAGTCAGTACAGAGGGCTTATCTTTATAAGAAAGTTAAGACCATATGAAGAGGGTGGCTCTGAGGTACGTAGGTCACTGTTAGGTCAAGAGGGTCCAGGATGTCAGGGGACATAGTTATTGAAGTCCAAAGCATGCTGTCATGGTGGTGGTTTCAGAAATAGCTAGGTGGAAAGGCCAGCCTGAGACAGGATGCTCTGTGGTTGGAAGAGGATAGGTGGACTGGGTATGTGGACCACACTCACTTGGAGGTACAAAGAAAAAAATGGTTCTTATGGTCTCCTCATAGCCACAGAGGCCAAAACAGCCCCCTACCTCCTATTACTTAAATCAGAGAACTGAGTAAAGGGCAGCAGAGGATGAGGAAAGGATTTGGGGGAATAAATTTTAGGATAAAGGGAAGGTTTTCTTTAGTGAATTGAAAATACAGGCTGGATTTTTTTATTCTTCAATCCATGGCTAGTTCTGGAAAAGCTGTGCTGGCAGGACCTGTAGTGAATATGTTGGGGCTGTGGCATGGGGGTTCCTGTGGAAGGCCCAGGCACCCAGCCTTATGGCAGGGTGGGGCTGTCATTGCCAGTACAAAGCCAGCTGCAGCCGCCACTTCATCTCCGAGGATGCACAGGAGCGACAGGACAAGGAGGTGTTTCAACAGAACATGAAGCGGCGGCTGGAGTCTTTTAAGTCCACCAAGCACAACACTTGTTTCACCAAGAACAAGCCACGACCCCACAAGACTGGCCGCAAGAAGGCATGTCCTCTCCTGGGACTTTGGTTTGGGCCTGGAGGTTGATAGCATGCAATTTTGAGCTCCTAAGTGTTGGATTCCAGCCTATGGAACCCCCTAGTTGAATCATCATCAGGGATTTGATAAGTGCATCAGTGTGGGTTCCCTTTTAGATCCTCCTGGGGCCCAGGAGGGTAAGGAGAGGCATCCCAAGGTAAAACAGTTGGAAAAAGATTTATTGGAGACAATTCTTAAGAGCTCCCTCAAGCATCCTAGGTTGATGCATCCAGAGCCCCTGCTGGGGTGTGGGTTCCTGGCTGCCTGACAAAGGGATGGGGGGATAGAAGGGCCATTGGGACTGACACAAATCCCCTCCCCTGCTGGGTTAGGAAAAGCTTCCTCCTGTTGACCCTGCCAGACAACAGGGCTGGGAGTGAAGCCAGGCCCTAAAGCTCAGGTTTTCTTTCTTGGTCCTCAGAAGGATGGTGTGGCCAATGCTGAGGCTATAAATGGGAAACCTCCTGGAGACCTGGGCTTTCAGGATACAGGCAAGCAGGGATGGGGTGGGCTTGAGGATGGGAGGGAGGAGGGAAAGAGTAGGGCCTGAATTCTGAGGACCTCCTCTAGGTATACCAACAGTGCTGACCTGGGCCTCTCCCCTCAGGAACTAAGTAACCATGCTTGCTCTCAACATTGGGAATATTTAAAGCATTTACTACCCAGTGTGTGACAGGAGGCACCCTACTGGTAACTATGGTTTATGGGCTCAGAGAACTTGAAAAAAATCATACATGCCTAAAGGCCTGAGCCTTTTAAGGATTGAGGGAAACTGGAGCCTAGTGTCCCATCTGTAAAACCAGTCACTGCTAGCCATGGTGGCACATATCTGTAATCCCAGCACTCTGGGAACCTGAGGCAGGAGGAATGCAAGTTCAAATTCAGCCTGAGCAACTTGGTGAGACCCTGACTCAAGTTTAAAAAAAAAAAAAAAAAGCTGGGGATATAGGTCAGTACAAAGGCTCTGGGTTCAAGTCCCAGTACTACAAAACAAAACAAATTAAGAGTTTCCCTAATGAGCTGAGTGTCAGTGGGCATTCCAGCCCTCCAGGTTCTCATGTCGGTCAATGGTGGGATCATGAAGGGGATCTAGAAAGTAACCATCATGGCATTCCCTGAGAACTTAGCTCCTCCCAGTTGCCTCCTCAGGCTCTGCAGTCTCCTCTTCTCAAACCCCCTACATCCTAGGCCTTTGTCCAAAACAGCCAGAGGAGAAAGCAGGCACCTCTGCTAACATGGGCTCTGTCTATGGGGATAGGAGCTGGCTTGGGGTTGTGTGGTACCAACAGGCAGCTGCTGGTCTGGCCACCCCAACTCACCTCTTGTACCTGTCCAGCTGCTGTGATACTAACTGTGGAGTCTGAGGAGGAGGAGGAGAGCAACAGTTCAGAGACAGAGAAGGACGACGACGAGGGGATCATCTTTGTGGCTCGGGCCACCAGTGAGGTTCTCCAAGAGGGCAAAGTCTCAGGTAATGGCTTCCTCACTGCCTCCCTCCCCACTGGAGTAAGCTAGTTTCCTCTCTCTGCTCCCATGGCCTCTGCTCCAGATAACTCTCTTTTCCTAGTTACTAGTTTAATCACCAGGCGGCATTTCCTGAGCATCTCCTTTCTATGAGAATCCTGACTGGTGATCTGGCTCAGCCTTCACATCAACCAAGATGGGGAACTGAGCTGACAGAGTCTAAGGGGACCTGTGATTTGTCTAGCATCACATGGCAGAACCAGAATTTGAAACTGACCCATCTGATTCCAAAGCATTTTGGTCTTGGTTTTGGTTTTCTTTTGAGATAGTGTCTTGTTAAGTTGCCCATGCTAGCTCTAACTCACTATGTAGTCCAGGATTGTCTCATACTTGCAGTGAGCCTTCTGCCTCAGCCTACCAAGTGCTAGGATTCAGGCAGGCACCATCATGCCCAGCTTCCACTGGGCTCTTAGGAAGAAAAATTTCTCCAGGCATAGTGGTGCATACCAATTATAATCCCAGCACTTGGGAAGCTGAGGCAGGAGGATCACGGTTTTGAGACCAGCCTAGGCAACTTAGTAAGACCTTGTCTTAAGACAGAAATATTTTAGAAAGGGATGAGAGGTAGCTCAGTGGTAAAGTCCTTTTGGAAGCAGTTTCCAAGCATCCTCTCTAAAACCCCTCAAATATCATATTGTATGATCTTACCAATAAATACTTTAGCATAAAAGATAAGGATTCTTTTTAAAAGTAAAATCACTATATCATCACCACATATAAAGGCTTTATCAAGTATATAATCAGTGTTCAGATTTTCTTGGTTATTTGAATATTTTTTAATTTATATTTTTTATATAGTTTGATCCAAATAAAAATACAGGTAAGACCCATATTCTAGATTTGGGTACTGTTGAAACCCTAAAGGGCATCTGTGAAAACATTTTGTCCTCAAGGGGGATTTGACAATGTCTGGAGAAATTTTGGCTGTCACAGTTGGGGAGAGTGCACTGAAATTCACTGGTCAGAGGCCAAGGACATACTGCAAATATCCAGCAATGCACAGGATGGATTCGATAACAAAAGAAGTAGCTGTCTCCAAATGCTAATAGTATCAAGTTTGGAAAACCCTTCTTTTCTCTTTAATATATTTGTTGAAGAAACCAAGTTATTTGATCTGTAGTCTTTCCCTGTCTGAATGTTGCTGATATTATCTCTACAAGTGTCATTTAATATAGTTTTCTGTTTCTTACATTTCCTTAAATCTAGATCAAATTTCAGGGTGTGTTTCGTTTCGTTTTGTTTCACCTCCTGAGACAGGGTCTCACTAAGTTGCCCAGGCTGGGATTGAACTTGTGGTCCTCCTGCCTCGGTTTCCTAGAGTGCTGTGATTACATGCACTACCACATCCAGCATTCACTTTTGATTTTTTGGCAAGAATGCCTCAGAAGTAATGATGGTATGCTTCCTATTGGCTACATCAGGAATAACATACCTTGATTGTCTTTTTTTGTTTGTTTTTTTCGTTTTTACCAGTACCAGGGATCGAACTCATGACTGCCTGCTTGCAAGGCAGGCGCTTATGCCGCTGAGCTAAATCCCCAGCCCCCCATGATTGTCTCTTTTCATAAAGATAACACTAGATTCACATGTTGTTCCCTTGATGTTATTAAGTTCCTATTAACTTTTCCTTAAATGGTCTTAGCAGCCATTGATAATCATTGCCAGAGCCAAGATTTCATTAAGGATTTCAAAATGGTAGTATTCTACATCTGTTTTTTTCATCTGTATTTATTAGCAGGAATTCTAAAAAAGAAAAAAACCTCGCCTCATCAATTATTTGGTTAGAGGTACAGTCTATATAGGAAAAAATGGGTAAGTGCTTATCTCGGTCAGAGTTAGACTGACAGTTTTAGTTTTGTTGGTATTAAATTTTAACATTGGAAGCCTTTTAAGAGATATAGTTTCAGTTTTAATCATGCATCAATACATTTCATAAGGCACTCAACCATGGGGGCTGACAGACTTAGCTGAGTGGTAGAATGCTTGCCTAGGCATGCATGATGCCCTGAATTCTGTCCCCAGGACTACACAAGTGCTCAAAAAGATTTAACTGGACTCTTCTGGACTTTATCAATAAACAGATACATGCTGAGCACTTTTATATACACGGAGCTGTGCTTGACTTTGGAGAGCCATTTGTCTTTTAGAACCTCAGGTTCCTGTAATTCAGCTGCCTGTTGTTCTGGGCTTCTAAGCTCCCATCCCCTATCTCCATCCTGTTTGTGACACAGCTTCAGCCTACTGTTAGGTTTGCAAGAGCTCATACTCCTGGACTCCTTTCCTCCAAACACCTGCCGTGGGTACTCAGGCAGTGTGCCCAGCAGCAAGGCCTTTGGTCATCCTCTCCCTCACTTCCTGTGTCACCTTTGCTGGCTGACAGGGATAGGGTTGGCAGGATGCAGTGTCTGAGACTGGTGCTTCAGGTCTGGTGAGAGTGGCAAAGTCACGACTTCTTTCCCAAGTAGCTCCTGTTGTCTCATGCTGTAGTTACTTTCATTTTCAGTAGATAGCACTTGAGCACCTACTTTGTGTCCAGTGCTGTGCTAGATGTTGGCCATGGTATTTCTTCTCAGCAAAACAGTCATCAAATAATCATATATGGATATAATATGGCAACTGTGAAATGAGTCTACTTATGAGAATATGCTTTATACTTAAGGGTTCTAGTGCACTGATAAATGAGCTCATGTGTACTCTTCATCCCTAGGAAGCCTTGAGCTGTGCCCGAGCCCACGGATAATTCCTCCCTCACCAACTTGTGCAGAGAAGGAGCTACCTTGGAAGAGTGGGCACGGAGACCTGGCAGTGTATGTGTCTTCGGAAACCACCAAGATTGTGCCTGTGGACATGCAGATGGGCTGGAATCAGAGCATCTCATCCCTGGAGAGCCTAGCATCCCCTCCCTGTATCCAGGATCCCACTCTGACCCACCTGCCTCCTAGACAACTGGATGCTGAAGAGCCCCAGGCTCTTCTTGACCTGTCCTCTGACCCCCGTCCTAGTTTTGCCTTCCCTCCAAGCCTGGCCAAGGCTGGCCGCTCTCGCAGTGAAAGTAGTGCTGATATCCCCCAGCAGCAGGAGCTGCAGCCCCTCATGGGCCACAAGGACCGCACCCATCTTAGCCCAGGCACTGCTAATTCCCACTGGTGTATCCACTTCAACAGAGCCGGCAGGCTGTAGCCCAGAGCCATAGGAAAGAATGGGAGGAGCCATCTCTGTGGGAACTGTTCCTGGGCAGTGGACAGAGTAACCTACTCGGTCTGACATAGGGCCAGAGTAGCCTGGACTGAAATAGCAACTAGACCTTTTTGGGGCTGGTCAGAGGGGTCTCCCTGTGGGCTGGTCCTCACAGGGACCCTTCTTATAACTTCCCTGCTCCTATCTAATCCTTTTTACCTTCTATTTCAGTAATGGCTGATGACCCAGTCCAGAGTTCTCAGGACTAGGCCAACATTTGGGTAGCTGATGCTCCTTCTCAAAGGGGTCTTCCTGGGTTCATCATAGACAGCTGTTCCTGAACCTAAACAAAAGTATCATTCCTCAGTGGATGCTAACCTTCCTTGCC
This sequence comes from Cavia porcellus, assembly GCF_034190915.1. Lineage (NCBI taxonomy): Eukaryota > Metazoa > Chordata > Mammalia > Rodentia > Caviidae > Cavia > Cavia porcellus. The sequence continues at coordinate 99,637,749 of NW_026947487.1, forward strand.
CTCTAGCACAAGGTCAAAGACAATGCCCTGGCAGTGAAGCTCAGTGAGGGGCCAGCCCACTGAGGGGCTGCAATGGGAAATGGAGTAGGCCTCAGCCTGTTCTTCTTAGGGTAGTGGGAATCTGTCTTCATTTCCTGTTTTGGCCCCCTTCCTCTGTTGCCAGGTCTTGGAGCAATGGTTCTTCCTTCTCCAGGACCAGGGCCAGGGCCAGGGACCTGGGCCAGACTTCAGGGATGTTTCTTAGCCAGGGTCCTTCTGGGGATCTGCTGTTTTGAGTTCAAGTCCAGAACTTTCTGATCCTTGCATCTGGGTTTACTAAGATGGGATGCAGTAGTCTCTGGGTTCTCATGCCACCACCTCAACATTCCCCTAAACAGGGACAGAAGGCGGAATCATAGGGCCACTGCTCCATTGTTTTGGGGCTGGGATACCTGGCTGCAGTGTGTATGTGGGTGAGTGGCAGGTGGCTTTCCTGGGGTCAGCCCCTGTGTTGTGTTTTGTACTTTGAACCTAAGATACATTAAACATCTCTCAGATGGATAGAGGTGTTCTGTCCTTGTGTCTAAGAGTTTTAGGGATATGGGGAACAGGGGATCTAGATTCCTGCCCCAGAGATTCTCAGGTAGCAAACAGAAGGAAGACCTTGGACAGGGATGTTAGTTCTGGTCCTCTTCATACTTCCTCTAGGAGTACTAAAGTGACACCGAATGGATTGGGGTTACAGAATTGAGAATCTACAAAACAGGAAGGGCTAGCAAGGAGAGAGACCCAAAAGGTCAGGGGTCAAGCTGCCCAAAGATGCAGAGCCACCACACCTGGAACAACAAAAGCATTCCTGGAATATGTGGAGCCAGGTATGGGACAAATGAACAAAAGTATCCTGCTGAACATGGCAGGTGGGAACCAGCTGATTATCCTGAGTATTTATAATACAAATTAAGATGGTATGAGGTCCAGAAATCCCTGGATAACAGAAGTCCCCAAATCTAATTCCCACTGTGTCTCTTATTTATTTGTTTATTGTGTTTTTGACAATAAACAGCTGTGCAGTTTAGGCTGGCCTTGACTTTGTAGCCCAGGCTTGTCTCAAAGTGCAGTGATCCTCCTGAATTCCTGTTGGAATTACAGGCATGTGCCACCACACCCAGCACTATGTCCCTTTTTTATTTATTAATTTTAAAGAGAAAATTCAAAACAATAATTAGGGGGTAACAATGGTATATACATTGCATACTGTTAGCTTCAAACCAGTAACTCAGAGTAAAGACATCTACATTTAATTGTCTGAACAATACCAGCACAAAAATAAGCTCAAAGAAATCGGTAGTATAACTATGTTAACAATTTTTTATATATAATTTCAGTTTCTCACACTAGTGAGACAATATGATGTTTATATATGCATGTCTCATTTCACTAATAAGTATGGTCTCAAGTTGTATTCATTTACCTGTAAGTCTCAAGTTTATCCTTCTTAATGGCTGAGTAGTATACTACTACTGTATAAAGATATCACATCTGTTTTATCTATTCCTCAGTTGATGGGCATTTAGGTTGTTTCCAATGTCTAGCTATTACAAATTATGTTGCTATGGGATTGGGGATTTAGCTCAGCGGCATAAGTGCCTGTCTGGCAGGTGCGAGGTTGTGAATCCCCAATACCAAAAAAAACCAAACAAACAAACTGTGCTGCTATGAACATGAGTGCACATATATCACTATGATATAATGTTTTTAATTCTGAGTGTCCTCGGTTTTATTTATTTATTTATTTATTTATTTATGTACCAGGGATCAAACTCATGGATGTTGTGCTTTCCAGGCAGGTGCTTATACGACTGAGTTAAATCCCCAGCATGTTCTCACTTTAAAAAGGTATCATTGAAGTAAATAAAATGCATATATCATAAAAATTCATCCATAAAAAATGTACTGCAAACTGGGTGTAGGGCTCACACCTATAACTCTAGAGCTTGGGAAGCTGAGGCAGGTGGACTGCTGTGAGTTCAGGCTTGGGCTACATGAGTTCAGGCCAGCCTGTACTACATAGCGAGAACCTATTTTAAAACAAAAACAAAAATAATGTACACTTCAGTGTTTCTAATATGTTCAGAGATGTGCAGTCCTTACCACAATCTATAGAACATTTTCATCACTCCCCCATCCTAGGAAATCACCCATCAGTCTACTTTGTATGTGTCTGTGGATCAGACAACTCTTGATACATTTTGAAGGTTGCAGACTTGGTACCTGACATTTACTTTTTCTGTACTATGCATGGGAAAAATGCAAACAGACTAAACAGTGACTTTGCTTTCAAGCCAATTATAGCTATCAGTGATAAGGGCTGTTCCTTAACTAACATTTGACAGTTTGGAACCAGTCCCAGCTGTTACCAGCTATGTCATCTTGAAAATGTCACATAATTTCTTTGAGCCTCAGTTTTCTCATCTTTATAATGGAATATCAATCAAACTTAGTTCTGTGAGGATCAAATGACGAAACATGGGAAGCTGGGCATGGAGGCACATACCTGTAATCATAGCACTTTGGAAGGCTGAAGGAGGAGGATGGGAAGTTTAAGCCCAGACTGGGCGACTTAGTTAGATTTTGTCTCAGGAAAAAAAGTGGGGGAGGCTGGGGAATAAGTCGGGTCTAATGCCCTGGGTTCAAATGCCAGAATTAACAGTACTAAAGAGCAGGGAGGAGGGAAATGAAGAAACAAGTCAGGGAGGACTCTGGCCCAGGCCTGATCAATGGTAAGGGATCATAAGTGTTTGTCATGACCTATTTTATACTGCAAACCACTGGTGGAAAGTGCTTTGGAGCCTTGAGGGAATCTGGGCGAACTTCAAGAAGTGTGTGTGTGTGTTGGCGGGGGGCGGGGGGTGGCTTCAGGTGGGAGCTGTATGGAAGCCTAGGAGGGGGAGATTAGTAGAAAAAAAGGCTAGAGATGAAAGGCCTTTAGAGTAGCTGCTCCAACAGTAGGGGACATGAATAGGTTGTCAGAATCACTGAGGAGCCTGTCAAACATGCAGCTTCCAGGTCCTACCTCAAAGGCTGATTCTGGGGGCTGGGGATTTAGCTCAGCGGCATATGCGCCTGCCTTGCAAGCAGGCAGTTGTGAGTTCCATCCCCGGTACCGATAAAAAGGAAAAAGACCAAAATGTTAGATTGATTCTGCAGGTCTATGAAAGCCCAGAAAGCAGGCAGGCACAGCAGGGTGTGGGTAGCCAGGGGGGCAGGCAGGTGTCTGCTATGCAGGACAGCAAGGCAAGTTATAGGTAACTACCTCACTGGACAAGATGGCAATACTGGTCTTCGATGCTGCTTGAGTTGAGTAGAGGTGGTTGGTTGGTATTCCCTAGCTGGAATGGCTGGGGAGGGCTTCCAGGAGGAGGAGGTGCTATTCAGGCCTTGAAGGAAGAAGGATTTTGATCAAGGAAAGTGGATGAGAATCTTCCAGATACAGGACACAAATCTTGTTATCAGATTTGTTTGCCAGGCCAGTGTGAGCACTGGGCAGAAAGGCTGTGATTTCTCTGGATGACCATGAATACCATACCAAGGCCAAAGGTGAGAAAGGTATAGAAGGCTTGGGATATCTGTTGCCTGCACTATTTGGGGCAGTATTGAAGAAGGGTATGCAAAGTTTGGGGCAGAGTGAGAGATATGACTGTGGGTCTTATCACTAAGCTCACCGATGTCCAGAGCTCACTTTTATTTTTGATTGATTCTTGTTGACAAGGAATAGGAGGCTGAATGAGGGCTGTGCAAGGGTCAGGGGAGGGAGGCTCATCTGCATTTTATGATCTCAGTGGAAAAGGCTGCTGTGAGGAGATTCTGCTGCCAGTGAAGCCACAGAGATGGGCTCCATGAGTCACTGCTGAGTCCTGCAAGCTCAGCCCTCAGAGCCTGCTGTGGTCAGCCACCCCAGACTGGCTCCAGACCCTACCCCCTGGATGTTCCCCACTTGGCCTCAGTCTGTCCTTGCTTCTGTCTATGCCTTTGCCATCTTGGGGCTATGCATCCCACAGTTACCTGCCTCTTCTGACTTCAAACTGAGCCTCTGAATGTGTCTCTGCCTATGACTCTGGTTTCCATGTGACTCAAGACAAGGAATCAACCCCGGGGCCTTCCACAGATGGGGAGCCTTGGGGTGGGGAGGGGATTGTGACTATTTTCAGGCACCTCTAAACATCTGCTCTGTGCCAGGCCCAGGGCTAAAGTACAAAAGTGGACAACATACATCCAGTCTGCTTACAATGCACATTCTATGTGGAGTGAGGAAACCAGGGGCCAGCTTTGCTTCTATCTCAGCATGTCTGTGCCTCCTCTAACTCTGCCTGCTGTGCCAGCGTTAGTTAGGGCCTGTGGCTTGAGCTTTTTTGCCTCTGGCATGGGAAGGTGATGTGTGCTTGCCAGCAGTGCCCCCCACCCCGCAAGTTCCTAGTGCTCCAGGGTGGGGGGGGTTGGTGAGTGGAAGTGGGCAACAGAAGGGATGGGAAGGAACGGGAGGCAGTGAGTCAGTGGGGGTGGCCCTGGGACAGAGCAGGGAGGGCATCAAGGTTGGATCCAATGCTCATTGAGGCTAGAGGGAGGGAGGGAAAAGAGGTCTGGCTTGGGGCTGGGGCTGCAGCAGGAAATGCCAAGTCCAGCTCTCTTCCTCGTTATTCCTCTATTATCTGCCTAGGACTCCACTCTGGGTGCGTGGATGGGTGGGTAGGGTTGCTGTTGTTTCCACTGTGTTTGCTGCTGCTGTCCACATTAATGAAGGAGACACCTGCCTTAGGAATCAGGGAAGGCAATTATAGTCACTGTCCTCCCTTCCCAGGGATGAAGGGCCTGGGCATTCTGCCAGTGCCAAGACACACTGTAGGGTTTGGTGCTTTTTTTTTTTTTTTTTTTTTTTTGGCAACATTGCCAACCTTCCCATAATCTCCCCACAAATTCTGAATGTTGGGCCAAGCCAAAAAAACCAGAGACCCCAAATCTCACAGCTAAGAGTGATCTCACAGTTATCCAAGTGACTTTCATCAGCTTAGTATCCTAAGGGTAAAAATGAAGGGGCAGGGTATGGCACAGAGCCCCAGAGCTACTAGCAGTGAGCAGACATCTGACATATGGGGTCTTCCCTAGCCCTCTTGGCATTCCTGAATAAAAGAATGAGTTTTTTGTTTTACAGGTGAGGAAGGTGAGGTGCGAAGAGAAGAGGAATTCCTGAAGTTCTTGTAGCAGGTGAGTAGAGGAACCAGGCTGGGCTTGGTCTCTCTGCCTCCAGGATCCCAACCTCAGCACCATCTTCCTTACCCGGACTTTTCTGGTGTGTTGTCGGGGAAGATGCCAGGGAACCCGAGGGAGTGAAGGGTCAGAGGCTTTGCTGCCCTCTCAGCTTCCAGCCCAGAAGCATCATCTGTCCCACCACAGGATCCCTTATTGTCATGGGACCAAACTTTAGATCTCCAAGACAAGGAATCAACCCCGGGCCCTCCCACATATGAGGCGGGAGCTTCACCACTGCACGGCCACACCCTGTGCAGCCTGTCTCTAGATGTGTGAGCTCGGGGATCTGAGGGAGATGGGGGCCGCAGCGCTGGGGCCCTTCACTCCCAGCCTCCAACATGATATTCTGTACTGGCTCCCAACGGCGGTTCTAGGCTTCGGGGGTCTCTTTCTAGAGGCTTGCCTTCTTTGAGAGCTCCTCCTGCTGAGAGAGCTGGGGAGTAGGTCCCCCAGCGTTGCCGCCCCCTCCGTGGCCCCGCCGTCACTCACCCTGGCCGCACACTTCCGGCGTCCAGCCCCGGGAACGGCCGTTCAGCGCAGCCTCGACCCCGTGCACTGGGCCGCCGGGGTGTGTGTGAGGTGCCAGGTGCGCGGGCGTTGGGTTGCGGAGCCTCCCGGCTGGTGGCTAGCAGGCCAGCTCCTCGACGCTGTGGGGCTGCCAGACCGTCAGACTTCTGGACCTGCAGACAGCGCTGTGGCTCGGTTCTTCGGCCCCAGGGGGCGACACGGCGCCACGTACCCGGCGGCCCTTCTCTCCCTCCTGCCGCCAAGAGGTGGCGCCCTCGGACGCCAGGCGGTCGCGCAGCAGCCGCCGTCTAGGCTCAGTCATTTCCAGAGCTCCCGTTCGAGGGCAGTGAGTGCGAGAGGGCAACAAGGGAAGCGCGAGCCAGCCCCGCGCCGAGGCCGAGGCCTGGCTGCCCCAGCGTGAGCTGGGACGCGGGCGCGAGATCCAGGCAGCCCTAAGGGCAGGCCTGGCAAGGCTGGGTTTGAGGGTGGGACGCTCGGGCAAAGGCTCACGGGAGCGCGACGAGGCCCCGGGCGGAAGGGAGACCCTTGCCGTTCTTTTGCCTCTCTAGGGCTGAACTGCGGTAGCTTCGGCGCTTCCTGTGGCCTGGCACCCATCCTGGTATCGCCCTCAGAGTCTTGCTCGACCGTCTTCAATCCAATTCCTGGTTGAACTGGGCCTCCCTTCACATCGAGGCCTAGCCACTGTCTTACTTGTCCGGAACAGGCCCTTAGCAGGGAGTGATGGAAGGGCCCCAGGAGGTTGGGGATGAGCCCCCAGACCCTCAGAGCCATGCCACAGACTGGAGGTTTGCTGTGCGCAGTTTCAGGGATTCCTGGGAGGAGGATACAGCTCCTCAAGTACAGGTTAAGGACACTAGTCACCCAAGACTACAGGGTGGCTCCTTGTCCAGGGAGCTACAATTATCTTCACAACAGAGGGCTGTACATGGATCAGGAGATGGCCAGAGGAGCACTGTAGACAGCTCTTCAGTCCAGTCGGAGAAGCCACCCTCCTCTGGAGGGCATGGCCTCCTGTGCCCCATGACCTCCCATCTTAGCCCAGGAGAAAGCTTAGTAGGAAACCCAGGTCCAGGTGGGGCATTGCCAGCTGGCTTGGGCCCTGGGAGTTTGGACAGCAACCTTGTGGCGGTTGGAAACTCTTTACCAGAGATAACACCAAAACTGCAGGAGGCAGGTAAGGAGGCTGGTCTAGGGAAGGGAATGGGGATACTGGAAGTGGGTGTTGCAACATGGGGAGGTCTCTGACTTAAGTCAGGTGAAGCTGAGTCCATGAAGGGGTCTCTGGGTGGTGCAGGCCTCTGACATTTCCCCTTCCAAGACTCCAGGAGATCCAGTCTACCTAAGCCTGCTGACTGCTTCCTAGCCCAAGACCTTCCCTGGGAGCTTCTGGCCAGTGGCATGGCTTCTTTGCCAGGTAGTTGGGAGGGCAGAAGCAGTAAAGATGGGGTGACCCAAACGGGCAGGTGCTCACTGCCTCCTCCCCACAGGAACTCGTGATGCAGGAGGTCGAGCAGTGCTGCTTCTGTGTGCCCACAACCCAGCCTGGCTTCACCCCAAGTGCAGCAGCCATGAACTCATCTGCCTCCTGCTCTACCTTCGAGGCATCACCAGGTTTGGGGGAGGAGACTGGGGAATGAGCCTGAACCAGGAGATGTCAGGACCTGGAAATCATACTGATCTGAAGCATATTCCTTTAGGCCCGAAATACAGGCCCTGGGACTGACCATACTAGTTGATGCCCGCATTTGTTCCCCGAAGTCTTCACTCTTGTGGGGGCTGAGCCAACTACAAGTGAGTACAGGATAGTAGCTTCCCTCCACTCCTTTTGGGTAAAGTTGGAGGCAGAGATGAGCTCTGATTCCTTGCAGGAAGCAGCCCCAGGATCTGTGTACCAGGTGCTGCTGGTGGGAAAGGTACCAGATGAGGTGCCTGCAGGGCTGCAGGTACTGAGCCAAGTTGGCTAGGAGTGGAGGTGGGTCCTTCTCTATCCAAGGCTGGGTCACAGCACCCTCTTCTCTTGCAGCTTGAGCACCTGCCCTCTCATCAGAGCCTGGTGATCCACATCCCCACTGCAGGGTTGCCCACTTCACTAGGAGGATGCCTACCTTACTGCCACAAGGCCTGGTTGGAATTCCGGATGGTCAGTGCACCTAGTGGGACCTGGTGGGAAGTTATATAGGCCTGCAGAGGAGCCTCTCCTGAATTGGCTTGAGCAGGGCAAAGCTAGATGCAGGGGCATGAAACCCAGAAGGCCTGAGACCAGCAACATACTGTTTATACCTACCCCTATTTATAGCGTTTGGAAGTGTTACTGCAGAATTGCCGGGTGGTTTGTACCCTACTTCAGGAGGCCATTGAGAGTGTGAAGGTTGTACCTCAGCCCATGGAGTCTGGGGTGAGTGTCCCCTTCCAACACCTCCATGAATGCTCCCTGAGTCTTTTTGTCCCATGTCCTCCACTCTCTTCTGCTCTCAATTATAGGAAGTTGGCCAGCTGCTCCAGCAGGTACAGATCCTGATGCAGCAGGTGCTAGACTCACCACAGCTGGCATGGATACAATGCCAGGGGGGCTTGGAGATGGTATGGTTGAAGCAGGAGGTCCAAGAGGTTGCCCTGAGCCCAGATTACAGGTAGGTACAAACCCGATTCCCAGATTTTCTCCTACCTCCACCCACCATATGTATGTCAAGAACTCAAACTGGTTGGCTCAGAACCAGCCAGGATTGTGGATCCCAGGGCAGTGTAAAGTGGACCAGGGTAAGTCTGTGTAACCTGCATCAGGCCAGCAGTGGACAAGGTTGATGAGTTGTATGGCCGTGTGGATGGACTGCTGCACCAGCTGACCCAACAGAGCAACCAGCGAGTACAAGCACTAGAACTGCTCCAGGCACTGGAGGCCCAAGAGGGAAGGCTACACCAGGTGGGAACTACTTGTTAAGAGTGAGCCCTGGCCTTGATCTCAAGTGTGATCCAAACCCACAGCAGCTTTCCTTACCTTTTCCCTATTGGGTCCATCAGATTGAAGTGTGGCTGCAGCAGGTGGGCTGGCCAGCATTGGAGCAGCCAGGGGAGCCCTCGCTGGACATGCTACTCCAGGCCCAAGGCCCTTTTCGGGAGTTGGACCAGGTTGCTCAGGCAAGTTTAGTCATTTGTTCACTCTGCAGATATTGGAGCATTTTGGCAGGAACTAGGATTGCAGGAAAGTGAAGACAAATTAATACCTTAGTGTTTTGGAATTTACTGTCAGGCAGAGGAGATCAGTCGATGTGAAGAATTGACCCAGCAGAGGTGCCAGGCAAACTTCTTTTGGGTGACTTTCAAGCTGACAGCTGGAGGATAAGTTAGGGTCAGGCAGGCAGAAGAGGACTGGGGAAGGAGGAACATTCTAAGTGGCAAAACAGCATGTTCAAAGGTCTCCTGGCAGGAGGAAATATGTGCTCAAGGAAACATAAGGTCAGTGAGTTTGAAATGTGGCACAGAAAAGGAAAAGTGGGCAGAGATGAGGTGAGATGAGGCTGTTAAGACTGATCAGTAGCCAGATCATTGTGCCCTGTAGCAGTGAAAGGTTGAAACAAGATGGTTACATAACCAGATTTCTATTCTAGGAAGATGATCTTAGTTTCTGGGTAGATAATTACTTGAAGGATGGATGTGGAGAGTCAGATGCAATTGAAACAATCCAGGAAGAAATACATCTGCCCCAAATATGTGAGGGGGATTGGTCCCAGGACCTACCTTGGTTACCTAAATCTGTGTGTAATATTTGCATATGACCTGTTTTTCTATATACTACAAATCATCTCTGGATTATTTATAATACTTGATACAGTGAAGTAACTGTTAATATTGTTTAGGAAATAATGACAAAAAATCTGAACATATTTAGGACACATGCAACTTTTTCTCAGATATTTTCAATGCAGAGTTAATCAAATCCTTAAATGCAGAATGCACAGGTATGGAGAATTAACTGTAGTGCATTCTTTGACTAGGATAGTGGCAGGGAGATGGATTTGAAAGTTTGTAGGACTTGATAGTATATCCATATGGGAATATAAGGGACAGGGCAGTTGCAAGGATGAATGGGTGCTGTTCTCTGAGAGGCCGCAGGGGATGAGGACTTGACTAGTAGGGTCATTCACAAGGCCATTCTTAGGCGTGCTTTTGAGATGGCTGGGAGGGAGGGAGAAGAGGGCCCATGGGTCTGGAACTCAGGGGAGTCTAGCTACAAAGAGCACTTGGTGGCTGTGAATGTGTGGATGACATTTGGGAGGGTTCTCACATAAGATTGCCCGGGGAAAAGAGTGCACTGGTGTTCAGCAAGGGGAATGGGAGGAGGAAGCACTGAGAAAGACAAGAAGCAGGAGAACAGGGAGGAATCAGCTCAGGAGAGAGAAGGCTGAATGCTTCTGAAAGGAATGTAAGAAGGGAGTAGAGGCTGGGATCAGTGGTGGGAAGGTCTTGGGAGAGATTGATGACATAAAATATCAGTGGAAAAGATCTGAGTTTGGGCCTAGACTACCAGGTCTGTTCTAGCTGAGCTCAGTCTGTCTCTGCAGGAACAGATCAAGCAAGGAGAGAAGTTTCTGCAGCCACTGGCTGGCTGGGAGGCAGCTGACCTGGGTGCCCCTGGGGCACGGTTTCTGGCCCTGCGGGCTCAGCTGACAGAATTCTCCAGGGCGTTGGCCCAGCAGCGCCAGCACCTGGCAGATGCGGAGAAGCTGTTTCAGTTTTTCAAGCAGGTAGGTAAGGGGTCTTGTCCCTGGCTTTGTGGTTAGGGGGCCAAAGCAGCAGATGACACAACTCCATAATGGCCTCAGGTCTTCCTGTTTGTCCTGCCTCTTCTGTTCCCTTTAGTCTGACCCCAAAATCCGACCTCAGGGGACATGGCCTACTACCAGCCTCCTGGGGAGTCAAGGGGCAGACAGAGCAGAAGGTGTATTGGACTTCCTGGGAGTCCCCCTCCCATGGCTGCCTGGTTTCCGTATTGCAGGCTTCAACATGGGCTGAGGCAGGACAGCGTGTCCTGGCAGAGTTGGAACAGGAACACCCACGGGTTGTGCTGCAGCAGCTACAACTGCACTGGACGAAGCACCCTGACTTGCCTCCTTCTCACTTCCGAAAGATGTGGGCTCTAGCAACAGGACTGGGTTCAGAGGGCATTCGCCAGGAATGCCGCTGGGCCTGGGCACAGTGCCAGGACACCTGGCTGGCCCTGGACCAGAAGCTAGAGGCTGCATTGAAGCCAGCACTGCCAGGCAGCACAGCTACCCTGTGCGTCAGCCGAGTCCCTGCTGCACCTGCCACCCCTCCCCTGAGGAAGTCTTACAGCTTTGATCAGAATCTGGGACAGAGTCTCAGAGAACCCATCAGCCACTACCACCATGCCACCATTGTTGCTGCCTGCCATGGACCAGGGGCTGGAGGAGGTCCCCATGCCAGGTTATTCTCAAATACTGTGCCTCCACCCAGCACCTCTGATTTCAGAAGCCCCAACAGGTACGGGTAATGGGCAGAGTAGGGAAGATAATAGAGGGTAGATGACTTGGGTCCTGACTCCACTTACCTGGTAGGCTACAGCTGGTGCTGGCAGAGATGGTGGCCACAGAGCGAGAATATGTCCGGGCCCTTGACTATACCATGGAGAACTACTTCCCTGAGCTGGATCGCCCCGATGTACCCCAGGGCCTCCGAGGCCAGCGTGCCCACCTCTTCGGCAACTTGGAGAAGCTGCGGGACTTCCACTGCCATTTCTTCCTGCGTGAGCTGGAGGCTTGCACTCGACACCCACCTCGAGTGGCCTATGCCTTCCTGCGCCATGTAAGCCTCACATAGCCCTAGCTGATTTTGCCACTTTGTCCAAAGAGCTATTGGGCATATGATTGGTACCAGGCAGGCCCAGGGATGGGTACATCTATGAGTGAGACGAGACCCACAAGGTCACTGCAGCTCAGGATGTTTTTAGTTCAGTAGAGAAGACTTACAAAAGAAAAAAATAATTCCAGATTATAGTTAGGACTAGGAGGAAAATAATCATGATGGATACATATGGGTTATAGAACAGGCAGAGTTCCCACTTTTGAGCAGTGAGAGATGGTCTCTGAGCAGCAGATGTTTGAATTGGCCCATGGAGGAGCCAGAGTAAGAAAGCTCCACTCCAAGAAAGAATTAAGTGCAAAGCCTGCAGCAGGAGAGAAATCTGGTAATCAAGGTAAGTGTGGCTGAGAGTGGAGACCAAGCGAGACTCTGAGGGCAAAGAGATGATCTCAGAGCCATGGGAGGAGCAGAAACAAATACAGAAGCCCAGTCTGAGGGAGAGGGGACGTCCTCTCTAGAGGTCCTGGGCATAATGCCTGTTTTTGCTAATCACCCTTCATTCAAAGCAGGATCTGGGAAGAATCCCCTGAAAGGTACTTAACTGGCATTTTGGGCCTCTCAAGCTGAGAGAATGGTTGGGCTGGAGAGGGAGCAGCCTTTGGGAGTTGAGTCCCTCACATCTTGAGCTGTGTGTCTTTGCAGAAGGTGCAGTTTGGGATGTATGCACTCTACAGCAAGAATAAACCTCGTTCTGATGCCTTGATGACTAGCTATGGTCATGCCTTCTTCAAGGTAGGAAAGCCCAAGACTGCAGGAGAAGTAGGGATGGTGCAGCACCCCTGAAATCACTCAGTAGTCTTCCCTGCTCCTGACAGGACAAGCAGCAAGCACTGGGAGACCAGCTGGACTTGGCCTCCTACCTGCTAAAGCCCATCCAACGCATGAGCAAGTATGCACTGCTGCTACAGGAGCTGGCACGGGCCTGTGGGGGTCCTGTGCAAGAGCTGAACGCCCTGCAGGCGGCCCAGAGCCTTGTACACTTCCAGTTGCGGCATGGCAATGATCTGCTTGCCATGGATGCCATCCAGGGCTGTGATGTGAGTCACCCAGGTCATGGTGGGCAGGTGCTATGGGAGTGGAAGAAGAGAGCAGGAGGGCCGGGAACCCACAAGATCCCAATTTCACAGGTTAACCTCAAGGAGCAGGGGCAGCTGGTGCGACAGGATGAGTTCATGGTGCGTGCTGGGCGCCACAAGTCCCTGCGCCGGGTTTTCCTCTTTGAGGAGCTGTTGCTCTTCAGCAAGCCTCGCCGTGGGTCTACAGGTGTTGATACATTTACATACAAGCGCTCCTTCAAGGTAGGCTCATCTGACACTGTCCCTTCCCACTGGCACCTGCTTATGCCTCACCCTGTTTTCTGGCCACACAGATGGCAGACCTTGGCCTCACTGAGTGCTGTGCAGATAGCAAACTGCGCTTTGAGATCTGGTTTCGCCGGCGCAAGGCCAGGGACACCTTTGTGCTACAGGCTTCTAGCTTGGACATCAAGCAGGCCTGGACAACTGACATCTCCCGCCTGCTTTGGAGGCAGGCTGTTCACAACAAGGGTGGGTGCCTGCCCCCTACATAACTCCACCCCTGCTCCTCACTCCCAATAATATGTCTCTCCTAGGAGCCCAGGGAGGATCCAGGATGTGGAAAAGCTTGGTAAAGGGTGGCGGTCCAGCAGTAGCAGCCAGTTCATAGGAACTTTAAAGTCTAGCAGTCCTACTATAACTCTCTATGATTTTGGACATAGTATTAACTTCTGAGTATCAGGGGACTCTTTTTTTTTTTTTTTTGTACCGGAGATCAAACTCTCAACCTTGTGCTTGCTAGGCAAGCATTTGTGCCGCTGAGCTAAATCCCTCATCTTGGGGGGACTCATCTTTAAAAGGGAATTTATGATACCTGCCCTTTGGGACTATGAGGAAAGAACCTGGCATCAGAAAGCCTCAGTACAAAGGATAGTTAATAGATAGGATATGGATATATAGGAAGGACTTATAAGATATCACCCAGAGGGGTCTTGCTTATACCTACTGTCCACTCAGAAGCACGCATGGCTGAGATGGTGTCCATGGGTTTGGGGAACAAGGCCTTCCAGGACATTGCCCCCAGCGAGGAAGCTATCAACAACCGCAGCATCAACTATGTCCTAAAGTGCCGAGGTAGCAGAAAGGCTACTGGGGTTGGGGCTGGGGAACACTATGTGGGAGACCTGGGGCCTCTGTTCCTTGGGAACCTCAGGCCAAACTGAGCTCTGGCCTGTCCCAACCTGAGTCTCTTTCTTTTGCAGAAGTTCGCTCTCGGGCCTCCATTGCTGTGGCCCCACTTGATTATGAGAGCCCCTATTTGGGGGCCTCAAGCCCCATTCTTGGAGACCCTGCCTCTTGCTCTGTTCTGGGGTCCCTCAACCTGCACCTATACAGAGACCCTGCTCTTCTGAGTTTCCGCTGGCCCTTGTACCCCTCAAACTTCCCAGGGGAAGCAACGCTGGAGGCCGAGGTGGAGCTGGGAAGCCAACCCTCTTTGAGTACGTCTGGGCTTGGCAAGAAGCAGGAGGCACCTTGGGTCTGGGCCTCCTCTGCTGACAACTCACCCAGTCTCCCTCCCTCTAGCTCCTGAGGACTCAGAAGTCTCTTCCCAGTGCCCATCAGCCAGTGGCTCCAGTGGCTCTGACAGCAGCTGTGTGTCAGGGCAGGTTCTAGACAGAGGGCTGGAGGATTTGTCCCATGTGAGTAATGTTTTGCTTTATGTTCATCAGTTCCTGGCCAGCCCAGGCTGGGCCCAGGGTTCCTTTCCTTTAAATGAGGCTAGCGGTGGTGGGCAGGCTGGAGCCTTTCCCCAGAGGCATCTGTACCCTGAACCCCGAACTGGTAAATCAGGTATTCATGCCTGGCCTGGCACCACAGGTCTGAGCCGAGGCTTGAACAGCGGATCCAGCAGCTCCAAGGAACATTATCACCTGGCTAGATCTGCATGACCAGAGCATTGCTTGCACTTGGGCCACCTCATTTCACCACCTGCATGTGCAGCCAGGTTGCCTGTTCTTTTGGATTTCCGTAGCCATCGACCAACTGGCCCAGGGCCTCTGCATGAGAGTCTGGCTGCAGAGCCTCAATAAGCTCTGACCCAGGTTCCTGGCTCCATGTTTTCTTCTCCTGTCACCTCCCCAGCTTCCACCCCAGTTGTAAATTAGGAAAAGGCCAGGACAGAGAGCAAGTATTTCTCTGCTGTAGGTTGGTGAAGTACCAAATAGCTCTGGGAAGTTATTGCTTCCCCTAGTCCTCAAGGGAGACGTAGGTGGGTTTCAGCAGCTATTCCCCAATCCCTGGCTTGAATGCTGTGTACTCCCCCTAGGACCAACCCACCCCACTGGGCCCTTGGCCTTGCCTATCCTGGCTCTCCAGGCAGTTTCTTTTGTTTTCTGGGCTAGTGTCATTATTTTGACATAATGCCTATTGAACAGCTTTCAGTTGGAGTGTCTACTATTATCTCACTGATAGTTAGACCTTTAGTATCTCAGAGGAGTTTAAGGCCTTTGAGTTATGATTTACAGTTTTATTTGTTTATAATAAAACAAAAACAAAGAAAACTAGACTGATTTGTATGCTTGGATGAATACATGCATTCTGGGGATTTCCCTGGTTAAAATGAATCTTTACCAGCGGGTACTTGCATGAGGCAGTGTTTCTGGGAACCCTATCCCTCTTGTAAGTACTTGCCCAGGACAGAATAAGAGACAGACCTGGACAGGCCTCTCTGGATGAGCAGGTCCACACAACGGGCATATTTCCTGGCGAAAGGCAGTGTGAGCTGCAAGGAAAGATCTGTTTTAGCCCTAAATTCATAGCCAGTTGCCTACTTTAGGTCCATGTGAGTGGGGTTGTCCTATCCAGGTGGGGATAGGGACAGAACAGCCCAGTTCTTGGTGATGTTTGATACGCTAGGGCTCAGTTCTGCCCAAAGACATCTCACAGGGCTATGGCTAGAAGTGGCTACCAGGGAACTGAGTAGAAAGACCAGATGCTGAAAAAAAGGTTTTCCATTTTCCAATCATAGACGCTGACCTCACCTTTATAAGTAATAGATACTAGTAGGCCAGATGGCTGCTAGTAATTGGGGACTAGTTTGTTTATGGTAAATTTTGTTATAATAAGCCATTTGATTACAGAAATGCCAGATTAATAAGAAATTAGCTAAGTATTTCTCACAATGCTGAAAATCAGAAAAATTGTTGAACATTTTTTCTTTAGAAATGAATTCTTTACAAAAGAATGCTTTACAAAGCTTAAATATGAAAAGATGGTGACATAATAGCTAAGGAGGTGAAGTACACTGCTAGAAAAGGTCTGACTCCTGTAAATGCAAGCCTTGGATTCATACCATGCTTCTTCAAGTGTGGCCAAAGTAGTTAAGGGATAAAGGCACAGTTGTTATCTTCGGAGGAAAACTACAAAGACCAGTTGCCTGAATGTTACTTTTTGACTACTCTGCATTGATTAATTCAGCTATGATTTCTCCCTCCCTGGGACCAGGGCCAGTGGCCTGGTTGCCTGCCTCTTAGCCTTCTGGACATTGCTGTACTAGCCCTCATGCAGCAAGACTGTCCGTCTGAGGTATGCATGAGCTTGCCATTCCGAGGGGTACAGGTGAGCCTCACCTCCACCCAGCTGTAAAGGCGCTCCTGGGTGTGTCGGTCATCCTTGAAGCCTGTGATAGCCAGCAAATCCACCACAAACTGCTTGGGGCTGATGTGTAGTGTCTGCCAGGAGAACTCATGGTCAGGCAAGATGTGAACATCTCCCAGTCCCTCAGAGTGATGTGTAGAACAACGACTTTCCTGGACCTGTGGGAGCTACAGGGCACTCCAAATCTACCTCTTGGCCAATGCTTGGTCCAGATGAAACTTCCCTGCCTTCTCATCTCTCCTTTCTGCCACTCTTCTGCCTGACTTTTTCCCCCTACCCCCATCTCAGCTTGTTTCCTCTTATCTTACAACACTTACTGCAGGGCAGGGAGTCAGGTGGAGAAGGTATGGGGTAACCCTGGGCCTGGGGCCTGTTGCACATACCCATAGCCCACTGGCCAGTGAAACCACTTTGGCTGTGATGGTTTTGGGGTCCTTTTGCCTGATAGAATCCAGGATGATGTCAGTCAGGAAGCGGTGACATTTCTGTGCATAAAACATCTCTTCCCAGGACAGAGAGAAACTCAGGAAAGTCACCTCTGTGGAGAAGGGAGAGTGGATATGGCCATAGATACCCATAGCCTTGGAGACTCTTTGTCCCTGCAATATGGTGGGTGGGGGCTCCAGCATCTCCACGATGAAGTACCAGGCCAGGCATAGTTCCAGAGTCTCACCTCGGGGCTGGGGGCTAGCTGCCAATGACGTGTGTCTAAGGTTGTCCATCTGTGTGGTGTAGATGATGCTGTCCTCAAAGAACATGCAGGAGCCATCGCTACCCACCACAGGAGGGTGAGTCACTTTGAGGATGACTCCTGGATTGTCCATCTCACTGGCATTAAGCAGAGGCTGTTCAGGAGCAGGGCTTTCTGTGGAAACAAGGGGAGGGTGCTCTCCTTATGCTTAAGAGCCCAGGCTCAGGATCTCAGCATGGAGGGGACCTCTATCATTCCAACCTTCCAAAGGCCTCTGGTTTCTCAAAAGTGAACAAGGAAGCCTTGTGAATAGTTAAACATGAATAGTTAAACGAGGAAGCCTGTGTGCTTCAGCATTTCAACAATGACAATGCCTTTGCCCAGGGAAGGAATAACAACTTTGTATGCATTTCTGTCTCGTGCTGTTTCTGGTCCATGCTTCTGACTACCCCGTTTTGTGCTGGGCAGGATGGTGGCTATCATCAGGCCCTGGGCATTCTTCATTTCCCTGGAATCTTTGCAAGCCAAAACTTGAATTTTGGAACTCCAAAGAACTCTCCTAATTCCTCTGTTGAACTACAACTAGTTTGAAATATGGCCAACAAAACCCAGAGGACAACAGGGCATGGTGATATACACCTGTAATCTCAGCTACTCAGGAGGCTGATGTAGGACAATCACAAGTTCCAACCCAGGTCGGGCAATTTGTGAGACCTTGTCTCAAAAAATAGAACTGGGACTGTAGCTTAATGGAAGGGCACTTGCCTACATTCATAAGGCTCTGGATTCAAACAATGGAAGACTGGGAATCTTTATAAAATTATAAAAGTAAAAGAATCTTTTGGAGCCAGACTTTCAGGTGTATTCACTCTGGGAGAGTAAATGATTATAACCCCAAAGCTTGACAGACCAATTTAAGGCTCACAGGTGGAGTCTAAGAAGACCCATCTAAACAGGACCTGAGCTACAGAGGGCAAGGAAAGGTGAGAGTCCTGTAGAAAGGCCTTTGAAGGAGCAGAGGAAGATGCTTGGATTGGCAGTTCTCAGAACAGTTCCCTGGGCTGCCTCCCCCTCCCCATTCTCCTCAGCCCAGCCAACAGAGCTGATGTGCCTCAATATTTCACATGGCATGCATGCTGTCTTCCCCGATGTGCTCCTCCCACCCAGTACCCTCCCCACCCAGGCTCACTGCTCACCCTGCTGAACTCATGCCTCTGACACACCCTGTCCTGCTGCTGCACTTCATCTGCCCCTGAGCAAGTTTCTGAAACACACATCTGACCCTGTGTTCTTTGATGAAAATCCTTCAGGGGCTGTCACATGCCTCAGGGTTAGAACAGAGCACAGTATCCTGAACTCATGCCACAAGACCCGGCCTGAGGACTCATGTCTTTAGCCTCATTTTCATGGCTTCTGCATGAGAAGCCAGGCTTTTAGCTAGACTAATGTTTCCTTCCACACACACCCTAGACTAGCCCCATCTGCCCTGAGAACTCCCCAGATCCTGGCCCCTTCATGTTCCTCCTTCCCAAAATGCTCACCACTTCTCTCTGTGTGAGTCTCTTGGCCTCACAAGCTATGTTAGTCTACCAGTTGTGTCTGTTTCTGCTGCCTAGCACAGAGCTGGCATCAGTGAGTGGGGAGCTCTAGTCCCCTTGGTCACTAACTTGCTGTTGGCTTAGCCAAGGAGTTTGCCTTATCTGTTGTAAAAGAGACTTAGGTCAGGAATGAGACAGGACTCACCTCTCTCTTTTGGCTTCTGCTTGCCCCAGTCCTTCAGGGCCACAGCTCTTTTTGTAGGGAAATACGACTTAAAGGTTGGTTCTGTCCCCTTGTCTTGTGCTGCCATTGCAGCCCCTGCCTGGGAACCAGGATCCTTCTCTGAGGCTATGGAATGACCTTTCCAGGCAGCTGAGGTGTTGGGCTCAGAAGTAGCCTCATTTCCTGGGGTGAGATGTAGGGCAGTCTCCTCCAAGGAGCTGTTCCGGGGGGCTGTCAGTGGCTGAAATTCCCACTGTTTGCAATTAACCATGTCCCATTCCCTCACCAGAGAGATGAGTTTTTGCATAGGGGTGACAGGAGGGTCTTTGGTTTCAGATTTCGGTGTCAGGTTGATTGTGGTACACTTCTTTTTGGGAGGGCTCTCAGAGTGGTTCCCCCAGTGTCTGGGGTTGGCACACAAGCCCGAGCACTGTGAATATGTGCTGGAACTCTCTGCTCTCTTGGCATTTCGACATAGGGAGACCTGGATGGTACGGGTGTACTGCTCAGTCTCTTCTAATTGGCTAGATCTGGCCAGGTTCCCCTTGGTCTTGTTCCATGAAGTCTTGTCACTGCAGTCTTGAAAGTCCACAGGCATGCAGGCTGCAGTCTGAGGAGGGAAGGACATGGTAGAGCTGGGCAAGTGGACTGTCACCAAAGTCTCACCCAAGACCTACTAATCTGGGCCTTCAGAATTCTACCTGCTCACCCAGAACAATCATCCCTGACATAGGTCATCCACCTTAGCTCTGCTCGGTCTGAGATGGGGTGGTGCTAATCTAGGGGGTTCTTATACTTAACGAAAAGATTATCAGCATTTCAAGCCACAAATGGCTAGCACACCCCCCTGCCTCCAAGGTTCAGAAACAAGATCACGAATCTGTGTAGGAATCTGTGTAGGCCCAGTTTTTCCACTTCGCCACACCCCAGCCCCACCTCCAACCTCCAGACTTGAGCGGTATTCTTGGAAGACAGCTCAACTCAAGAAGACTGGGGCTTACTTCCTTAGCATCTCTACTGAACTCCACCAGTGACCCTGGCCCTTCCGTCACTACATGTAGCTTCCCGATGGGAAAAGCTTCTTCATTTTCAGATTCTTTCTCCTGGATCCATGCTCTGCAGAAAGCAAGAGGAATTGTTTAGTGTGTGGAATCTTGTGTCAGCCCATCAGTGAGTTGGTTAGGTCTGTCCTTTGGTGGGGAGTTAATGACAGAGGAAATGGGGATTTTAAATGGTTTTACTTAGGCCATTGGCCAATCCTGAATTTATTTCACTCCCTCAATCCCAAGGAAGACAGGTCTGACTAGCAAGCAAGACTTGGCATTTCCAAGAGAAATACAAACCCAAATTCTAAACATACAGTCCCAAGTAAACTTTGCTTACTTGTATGCCTCACATTGTGCAAGGGCTTCTGAGAGGGATGGAATGTGGTATTCCTCCACCTCCTGGCAGAAAAGAGGCCATTCCCTGCAAATGGCAAGGAGACATCAGCTGAGTAGTTGCTGTGGGAGTATACGGGGGCACATAAGTTGCCAGAGAAGCTGCCTTGAACAACACTATCCCTGTTGGAAATAATGGAACCTCCTCCCTGAAGGCTGCAAACTGGGATTTTCTCCATGGCAGAAAGAGTCACCCTGGCTAATTTCATCATGTGACTTCTTTGCTTTGCTTACTTAAATTCAGATGGCAAAAAGAGTTTTCCAAGTCTCAGGAAGTTGAGAATATGTCGGAACATTTGGCCATCCCCGTGGATGAGCAGGGTCTGTCCATATGTGATCCAGTACACTCTCTGAGGGTTTGACAGAAGCTCTGGATACTGGGCAGGAAGGGGTGGGGTTGAGGAACAACAGAATCATTAGTCACAGGGCTAGGTCTTTAGTGAGGGGTAGGTCAGGCATTTCTCACTTTGTTTTCCCAACCACACCAGAGGCTTTAGAATTTTCATCTCTTTTTCTTTTTGGCTGCAGGGAAACATAGTGGGGAGGAGTACCCCATTCTCTGCCAGATTATGCTGGTCTTTTTTTTTTTTTTTTCTGTCTTTTTCCTTTTTATCGGTACCAGGGATCGAACTCACGACTGCCTGCTTGCAAGGCAGGCGCTTATGCCGCTGAGCTAAATCTCCAGCCCCACATTTTTTTTTTTTATTATGCTGGTCTTTGAATGCCCCCAAAGGCATCTGGAAACCACCATATCTCTTCCTTGCTTAAGGCCCTTCAGAACTGACTGCCCACACATCCAAAGTCTTCCTAGCATGCTATTCATTCATAGAATTTTTTAGTACATATTTGCAGCATATAATGGTTACAGTGCTTGTATGAAGTTGATACCTGTACACAGCACTCTTTTTTTTTTTTTAAGACAGGGTCTCACTATGCAGTTCAGGCTAGCCATAGGTTTACTTTGTAGCCCAGGCTGGTGTAGAACTTGCTACAATTCTGCCTCAGCCTCCTGAGTGCTGGGATTACAAGTGTGCGCCAGCACACCCAGCATACAGCATTTCTTAATTCCTTTTTTAATCCCCTTTCCTTCTCCTTCCTCCCCTCCTCCATCTCTTGTTCACCTTCCCATTTGAGAAAGATGTATCTCCCTCTTCTTATTATCTTCTATTTTGTTCTTTATTTATAATTTGGATCTCT
The DNA here is from genome assembly GCF_034190915.1 of Cavia porcellus. NCBI lineage: Eukaryota > Metazoa > Chordata > Mammalia > Rodentia > Caviidae > Cavia > Cavia porcellus. The sequence continues at coordinate 99,659,198 of NW_026947487.1, forward strand.
CAGAGAAACTGTGCGATATTTAAGTTTATGTGTTTATTTCATTTAACATTACAGTCTCGAGGTGCATCCATTTGCCTACAGATCACTCAAGTTTTTATCTACTCATAGAATTTCTGCTCATTCTGTGCAGTGGAGTTGAGGAAAAGTCTTAAGCAGCTGCCCGAGGCTGTGTGTGGGTAGCCCGCCAGTTCCAGAGCACTCAGGAGGGGAAGCCAAAGTGGTAACAAGGCATCTGGGGCTAGCAGTACCTTCAACAGGGTCTGCAGGGTGGTTGCGTACCAGTGACTTCCAACATAAACCTTGATGATCTGTTGGGGGGAATACACAGTGATCTCCGCCGTCCACTCATCTACAGAAACCAATGAGAGAGAACATATAAGGCCAGAAGAGAAATCAGGTAGGACATTTTGGTCAGTGTTGCTTTGTATGTTAAGACTCCCTATCTTCATCATTGTGTTACCCACTCTGGGCAACAGAATCTGTTGCCAACTCTGAGAAACAGCAGAAATTCCCAATGATAGTCTTCCCTGGTGCTGCTCACAATACAGGTTCTTGAGGAGAGGGCAAGGGGGGCTTGGAATGACAGCTTTGAGGGTCAGGAGGTGATTTTGGATGGGGAGGGGATACCTTCTGGGATTCCAACCCCATGGCCTGCTCCATCTTTGCCTAACCCACCTCCCTCGAGAAAGCTGGGCCTATGATCCTGTGCACCTGCACTGCTCACTGCCTCTGGCTTCTGGCTGAGTCCTGGGTGTGTAGCTTTTCATGTGGTTGCTCAAATTGGTGTCCCTCTGCATGTTTGTGCTTATGTTTGGCAGGTGTTATAAAGCCAGCTCTCATCAAATCACTGTCACTTTTATAGAGACCAAGTATTTAGGTGTGTCCCAGGGCTCTATGCTGAGAAGATGAACTCATGATGCTTTATAGGGGGACACTGTATTTAGGCCTTGTTCTCATGTTTGAGAGCCAGTTTCTAATGAGGTTTGTGATGAGCAAGGGGTGTCTAACTGGATTGCATGACCACAATGTAAGAGTTACAGAATTACACTATGGACTCCAAGTAGACAGGGACTGAGCCCATGCTGCACACTTTTCTGCCTCTGTCCTGACCAGTGGTGGGTGCTCAGTAAATGCTGAATGTTGCTGAATGATAGTATACAGCTCAAACTGTACCCAGGAAGCTTGTTAGATTTTTTTTTTGAGATAGGGTCTCCCTATGTAGTTCAGGCTGGCCTTGAATTCACTATGTAACTGACGTTGGCTTCAAACTTGTGGTGATCCTCCTGCTTCAGCCTCCTAAGTGCTGGGATTACAGGTGAGTGCCACTATGCCTGGCTAAAATGCTCTTAACAGGTACAAACACATGGAGTTAGATTCAAGATCCAGTGTTACCACTGTGTAATTTGAGCAAGTTTCTTCCCAGAGCCTGTTTTATCTTTGAGCGGAGCCATGGTCACTCCTCCTCACCTATGGTGAGAAACATGAGCACAGCATGCATGTTCACTCTCGGTGTTCCCACCTGGGTAGCAACCCTGTCTGAACTACTGCGATGAACTGTGGGCTCAGAGGTGAGGAGGGGGCCCTTACCATTAAAATTTCCTTTACATAGAGCCCACAGATGTTGGTCTGACTTCCTTGGCCTCAGTCTGCTTCATCTTTCCTCTCCAGTCCTTAAGACACCCACCCACCTCCGTACTAAATCCAAACCCAGAAGCTTCCTCATTTACTGAGCACATCCGGGGGTGACACAGTCCTTGGCTCCAGATGAGTTTTCAGAGCCACTTTCATTGGCTCATAGGTGATGTCTCTCTTGTCCAGGAAGGCACAGAGCTCGTACACTTCAGAAATGGTCTCTGTCAGTGGCAGGCGGCAAGTCCCCAGCCAGTTCCTACCCAGAAGAAAGCCTGTTACAAAGACCTCAGCACTGTACCCCAAGAATACAGCCAGTAAACTTTCTGTGCCTAGGACATCATGCCACAACACTAGCTCAAACCCAGTATCAGTGACATCATTTCCTCAATTTAACCAGCAATTTTGATACCTTGAAGGGGAGTAAGCCTGGGCACAAGTTCACAAGGTGTGCAGCTGGGCTTGGCCCATTTCAGCAAAGCCCAGTAAATTGGCTCATTTCAAGTTTCCGGACCCTGTCTCAGGTTCAGAGACCAGGCCACAATCCACCCACTCCTTTCCCCATCTGCCTGAGACCTCCAGGTCCTGGTGTGGCAGCCTGCCATTGCCTTGAGAGATTATTAACATCCTTTGTGTACAAGAAAGAGTGAATACCAACACCTTTCTCACACTCTGATACTCCCTCCAAAGGCACTTGTATTTGCCTCTGTGGTACTAGGGGTTGACTTTAGATGTGAGAGAGACAGATAGTATTATGGACCAACAAGGCCCCCAGTTGACACACTGGAGTAAAACAATGTGTAGGGTCAGCTGATCCTGTCACAAGGGGCTCAGAAAAATCCACTCCTAACCTTAGTTTTGGTACTAATACATTTTGCAACCCTGAAAAAGTGTGTCAATGTTCTGAAATTCAGTTTACTTTTCTATAAAGCAGGATTAGAATCCATTCCCCGGTACCAATGGGGACACTTTGAGTTCATCCCTCAAGGCAACAGGCAGGTATCAGCTACCTTGGGAGGCCTGTCTTGCTTTGATTCTTAGGAACTCACTCAGGCCTCTGGCCTCTGTGTGTGTCCAGTAAGTGTCCCAAGAGGGAAGAGGACCTTTGCAGAGAAGTCTGCTTGGAGTACGGTACCCAGCTCTCTGAGGGTATGATTGTGGCCTATTCATTTCAGATCCAGAACAGGGTAATAGATAGGACAAAAATATGAAACAGCACGAAGCATTTATGCCTTGGGAACCCTTGTACCTCAGCTCAGGCTTGGCCTCCTAGACCCTAACCTGGGTGTGATGGAGGATGAGATAACAGGTTGGCCTCAATGATGCTTTACCTCTGGCTCATGGGAAACGTCTCAGGTTGCTTCTAGAGAAGGGCAAAGCCCAGCCTGATGGAACCAAACAGCTCCCTAAGGGGTCCTTACTTGACGTGCTGGAAGAGAACCCCATTCCCCGTGATGTACAGTCTGCTTCCATCCAGTGTGCTCTCAATGCGGAGCTGTCCCAGTGCAGAGTCTGGATACTTGACCAGAAGACCCAGTGCCATCATGTACAGAGGCTTCACAGACTCTAGGCCAGCTGCACGTCCCCCCTTTCCAGGGCTTGGGGGAGGACAGGAGGTTCGGGAACAACCACCTGTATGGGGGAGAAAGGTGTGAGTCCTAAGACCCCCGCCCCATCACAGCTGAATTGGAGGCCATGGGTCACAGTTCTTCCTGCTGCCCCAATTAAGTGGCTTAGAGGCAGATGATCTGCTTACACAGCCCAAATCTGAATTATTCAGCATCAGTATACTTTTTTGTATACTCAGTCAACAAGCTATTTGTTGGAAGGTAAGGCAGGGGCAAGTGGATTCATTTGCTATATCATTAACATCTGAAATTTAGAAATCTCAGTTACAGTAGCCATCCTGCTACTGCCTCTGCAGGAATCTCAGTCAGTTCTCTGCTGTATCTAAGGGTAAAGACTGACAACCATGACACAGAACCAGATGAGGGCCCCTTCCACGATTCACAGCCTCTGTTTCTAGCCCCAGACACACACAGTGTGTTGCTACTTTCAGTTTGGGTATTTGGGTTGCTGGATCTTAGGTGGGCACAGGGTGTAAGCTGTCAGAGTTCCCAAGACCTTCTCTTAGTGGCAATAGTGGCAGCAGCCCAGCTTCCTGGAGATTTTCATGGATCATCACCAATCCTCAGGCAATCCTATGACAGAGTTTGTGCTCTCTTTGTGTCACAGATGAATAAACCATGCCCCAAGCGTCTAATTAAGTATGCTGCCTCTACCCAGCTTTGCAGTTTAGAGCACGGTACTTAGTACAAGTAATTGCAGAGCTAGACAGAGCAGGGAAGGGATTTGGGGTCAGCTATCCCTCTACAGAGCTAGCGGGGCTCTGCTTTAGTTAAGATGTTTAAAAAAGGCTAACACTGTGCTTTGTCTTCAGGGAGTGCCTGTCTACAAAGACACTTCCATTTTGTGTTGTTCCTGTGGAGCGGAGACTATTGTCCCAGCCTCACAGATGAACACTGTTCCTGGAGATCAGAAGCTCTAGGGGAGGGAGCCAGTGTCACACCTCTTTAAGTGGATTTCAAGGCCCCGAGATAGGCTCCTGAGGTCTGCTGCAGGGTACAATCCTCCTACATGGGCTGGGATTCCATTTGCCTGGGAGGAGGCGGGATCTGAGACCTCATTCCCATGGGACAAATGTTGAGTGATTCCCAGACCAAACTATACATATGTGAGACAATCTGACATGTTCTTTCTTTTCTTTTTTCCTTGGAGGTGGGCTTTATTACTTGGGAAAGTCTATACATTCTCAAAGGCCAGCCGAGGACCCCTGAGGTAATCAGCTCATTGAAACATGTACAGCAGCTTCCATGATGTGCAGAAGTTAGAAGTGGGATGTGAAAGGCAAATCAAAACCATGAGGTGAAGAGCAGCTGGAATGAGGCAGGACTGGAGGACATAGGCCCAGCCTGAACAGGGGACAGGAAATGTTAGATAGAGGGGGAAACAGATATCACAGCCAATGGCTGTGAGAAGTGGAGGCTGGGGCGATGGTGTGGAGACAAGGAAATTCAGGGTGGGTGGGATCACCGAAGCACAGGTAGGAGAGATTGGCCTGAGCATTTCCCACACTCTTCAGATGTGCCTGGAAGAGGAAGGTTGGGAGGTGCGGGTCGGTGCCACAAGTCCCCAGCTGCCCAGGACTTCTATAAGCACGGCAGATGGATCCTGGCCCAGAAGGCTTGCCTCAGGCCAGCCCCCCATCCTGGAAGGACATTCTTGGCTTCATTTCCCCACCCAGGCCAGTCTTGCCTGACCCAGGTGGGGAAGGATTCCCTGTGGCCCTGGCTGCAGACAGAGAAGGCACCCAGGGTTTCAGACCCAATTCCTCTTCTCAGATTCTAAGCCAACCAGAGCCTGCTTCTCTCACCAACACCCAAAGCCCAGAGTGGTTGTGGGAGGGAAGATGTTTGCTGTTGGTCTCTCCAGCTCAAGCCCAGCCTGCCCTAGAATTCAAAGGAGGCCAAAGTTCTTGGGTGACATACCCATGTTCATCCGGCACAATCGTACGGCTTCTGTGAGCTCGGGGATTTCCAAAATTTCCACTTCTGCTTCTAACACATCTATGTTGGAGAAATTATCCGGCAGTAAAATCTTGTGTGAGCGAAGAAAATTCACTTGAAAAACAAAGGGAAACAACATGAGTTAACAAGGCTACTTCTGATTTTACCTCATGTCCAGGTTCTGGCAGGCTTTTGGTGCTGGACATTATCCTAGGGTCTCTCTGTTTGTTCTGAAACCACTTCTAACCACATCTGATTATATTAGCTTTGAGTCTGTGGTTTTTGAGGTGAAAGACTCCAAATTACTTGGTTTTCCTGAGACTGAGTCCAGAGGTGTAGCCTCCCACATGCTGGCCTAGCACTTTCAAGCCAGGCCCTTCTGGTGAGCCTGCTGGCCTGGAGCTTTACCCTGTGGAGTCTTGACCCAAGAGCAAGTCATTCCAAAAAAGAAGCTGTCTTTCTGCCTAGAGAGGAGGGGCCTGGCCCAGACGGGGCTGGCAGGTGGTACTTGCAGTTTGTCCCTGCCTGGACTGCTCAATGTAGGACACAGAGATGGAGCCAACACTAATGTCCTGTTAAGATTTAGAAGCCGTCACAGACAACTTTCTAGTTGACTTTGGATCTGAATGGCTGGAGTTCTAGGCATTTGGGGCCCTCATGCAACCTGAGTATTTTCTGCCTCTTCTATTTAGGTGGCAGGAGTTTGGGATTAGGGAAGTGCACATCTCCAGCAGAGCTCATTGTGGGGCAGTGGAGAACAGCTCTCATGCTTCCTTAGGTCACTAGCTAGGCTGACCATCTTACAGGATTTGGGGGAACTTGTCACCTCCAGCCTCTTTCCTTGTATTCTTTTTGTTGCTGTTACTGTTTTTAGGGAGGTTGGTTTTTTGGAACAGGGTCTCACTGTGTAGCATAGGCCAGCCTCAAACTCATGGCAATCTTCCTGCCTCGGCCTTCTGAGTATTGGTATTACAGGTATATACCACCACAGCCAGCTCCTTCCTGCTGTGCTTTTTTTGTTTTGTTGTTGGTGGTGGTGTTTTGGGTTTTGTTTTGTTTCAACAGTAGCAAAGTTTATCTGAAAAAGTAAATGAAGAAGGAGGGACAAACTGGCTCTGCAGAGAAACTTTGGGCTGAGTAAAAGATAAAGAAGCAAGACAAAAGTACACCCTGGAGGACGTCAGGCTGTTGTGAGGAAAGCCATCAACAGCCTTGTATTCTGAGTGTAGCAGAAGTGAGAGCAGGCAGGACTGTCCTTGGAAACAATCCTATTTCCTTGTTCTATGAGACCTCTAGAGGCCAGTTGGAGATAATAAGGCAGCATTAGAAGAGAAGGTGACTTTGGAGTCCAGCTCAGTCAGTGTTCTACCTTTCACACCGATTTCTATGATCTCTGACACCATGTCAGGAAGTTTCAGTGCCCCTTTAAAGTCATGTCATCACAATAGGGTCTAAAATAGCTCTGAGTCTGATGCTAGAATGTGCTTGTCTTCTGGGAGACTGTTGTGCTTGTGCTACCTCTGCCCAGGGAACTCCTAAGGCACTGAGTGCCAAGCTGGGCCTCTGTATGGTGTGCAGTAGGGAAGGGTAGTTGACCCTGTCAGCCTGTCCCCGCCCCTGCCCACCCAACCCCCCGACCCCTCGCCCCTGGACAGAACCATCACCAATAAAGCGGAATTCGCTGCATTCACACTCAATCAGGGCCATGGTCTCAGCCAGCCACAGCAGGTTGTCCTCAGTCACCAGGCTCGGATACTTGGCTACCAGGTCTAGAGGCAGGAAGCAGTAGTGCACTTCCTCTTCTGTGTCTAACAGTGGTGTGTCCATGAGCCCCAAAGGTGCCTTATCATGAAGGCCTGGAGGAGAACATACGGGACACGTTATCACCTCCCTGTGGCCAGGGCTCTTACTGATTAAGCTACAGAGACAACTCACATGACCCACTGTCTCTTTTGGATGTAGCCCTAAGGTTCAGAAGGAATGTAGTGTAGAATGGAGTTTGAAAGAATTTTTTTCTTTAGAGAGTCAAAGATAATGAATGTGTGAGATTTTGGTTTACGTACTCAAAGTCATTAAATTCATTTATCTATTTAATTCTTCCTACCTGATCAAACAAATCACTGTGAACTAGATGCTGTAACTTTCCTGGAAGCTCAAGATCCATCAATAATCATGAATGTCTTGTGCTGGTGTCTCATATAGACCAACCTATGCTGTAAAGTACTCATCAGACAGTAATCATTTGAGGACATTTGTCCTGTGATGGTTGGAGGTAATTTGAAAGGATAGTGGTGTTCATTGGCTTCTAGGAGGGAGTGGAATATAGTCCAGCCTTTCCTAAGTGAAACCAGCATGCAGAAGAATGAGGCTAGGGGAGGATGCTGAGTTGCAGTGGGCAAGTATCCATAGAGAAGGTATGTGACAAGGTCCTAGGTCAAGGAAGATGAAAGAGAAATGGAGACATCATCCAGAATTAGTCTGGTAATGAAGTGATCTCCTGATGGAAGCCACTTCTGTTAGGATGAGGAGGGGGAAGCTGGTATGGGCTTTAGAGGGGTCAGCCTATCCCTGATTATACCTGTGAAGGCGGGGCTTTTTATTGGAAACTCGGAGGGTTTGCTGATACATTTCCATGTCCTCCAGTAGTTCAAAGATGCTCTCTCAGCAACAGGTATGTCTGCAGGTCGTACGCGAAGGTGGTGTTTCCCTTCCTTCAGATTATCTAGAGTCTACAAGATAAAGGAGATTACTGTCTTAAAATCTGAACATGGTAACTATATACCAGTTCTAGGGTAAATACTAGGAAAAACAAAATTGTACTCTAGTATTTTAAAATAAATTGAAGTAATCACAAAAAATGTAAGAATTTAGGTCTATAAAATAACATGCTAGGAGGATCGCCATGAGTTTGAGGCCAGCCTGGGCTACAAAGTTAGTTCAAGTCTAGCCTAAACTCATCATGAAACCTTGTCTTAAAAATACAAGTAAATAAATAAATAACATGCTAATATGTTCAAAAGCCCACTGACTATTTTGCTTCTGCTTTTTGAAACATTTCTATATTAATATTTTATGTTGAATAACATAATTCATTTTTCATGACCTAAGGAGTAATCTATATTTAATCATTGACATTAGTATCGATGAATACAATATAAAGCAATTTGATATTTTCTGTTATTATTTCAAAGTTTAACAATTATTTTTTTCTTGGTATACTTTAGATATACATAATGATAAATTTCATCATAAAAATTTTATTCCTGTACATGATATACCTTGCTTCTTTTTTCCCATTCCCCTTACCCCTCTTTACCTCTTCCCCTCATTTAAAAAAGCTTTGTTTCCATTTTTCTTCCTATTTTTTTCTAGTTTCTGCCCTCCCGTTCCCCCTCTCATTTAAAAATATTCTTTCCATTTTCCAAAATCTATTATACATTTTGGTCCTTATTTATACTTTTGGTTTCTTACACCACAGAAACAATGTTATGTGTCCAATTCATTTTCACTCAAGAGTTTGGTTTCAAGGTGCATCCATTTAGCTAGAAATGTTTCAAGCTTATCCTCCTTTATGGCATAGTAGTACTCCATTGTATTAAAAAAAAACTCCACATCTTCTTTATCCATTCTTTGGTTAATGGCATTTGAGCTGTTCCCAAGATTTAGTTATTACAACTTGTCATGGTTTATGTCTGTGTCCCCCAGGCCTCATGAGTTTGCATTGTGTATTTGTGTATTTGTGATTCATTGTCTAGTGCTTGGATTGATAGTGTCAGTGCTCCACCCACATAGGGGTGGAGCCAGGATGTGATGTAATGGCAAGAAGAAGGTGTGTCTTGCTCTGCTCTTTGCTGGTTGGAGTTTGCTGTTTGCAGCCGCCATAAAAGGCAGCCCAGCCATGCCTGCCTGCCTGGGAGCCAACTGAGCATGGATTGAAACCTCCAAAAACTGTAAGAAATAAACCTTTCCTTTCCCAACTTGGGCATCAGGTATTTTGTCTCAGCGACGAGCATTAAGTAACTAAGACACAACTGATGACACCATTAACATGAGTGTGCATATATCACTGTAGAATGATGCTTGATACCTACAAAGGGAAAAGCTGGGTTGAATGGAACCTCTAGTTTTAGTTTTTGAGGAATCTCTACACTGATTTCCATAGTGACTACACCAGTCTGCACACTCATCAACAGTAAAGAAGTGTTCCTTTTTTCCTACAGCCCCTCCAGCATTTGCTATTGGTTGATTTCTTAATTTTTTTTTTTTTTTGTCTTTTTGAGACAGGGTCTCGCTGTGCAGTTCAGGCTGGCCTTGAGCTCACTTTGTAGCCTAGGCTGATCTTGAACTCGCAAAGATCCTCCTGCCTCAGCCTCCCGAGTGCTGGGATTACAGGCGTGAGCCACTGTACCTGGCCCTATTGGTTGATTTCTTGATAACAACAATCTTTTCTGGGATAAGAAAGAATCTCAGCATTGTTTTAATTTGCTTCTCTCAAATGACTGGTTATCTTGAACATTTCTTCATGTATTTATTTGCCATTTCTACTTCTTCATTTACAAAATGTCTATGTATTTCGGATGCTCATTTTAGGACTGGGTCTTTAAATTTGAGGAGTCCAATTTTTTTTTGAGTTCTTACATATTCTAGATATTCTTTGTCTAAGGAACAGAGAGCAAAAATTTTTTCTCACCTCGTGGGCTGCCTTTTCACTCTGTTGGTCATTTCTTTTGATGTGCAAAAGTTCTTTAATAAAATGAGATCCCAATTATTGTTTGTGATAGTTCCTGTGCAATCAGGGTTTTGTTCATAAAGTCTTTGCCTACATCATTGTCTTTAAGAGCTCTATCGATTCTATTGTCCAGAAGATTTTGTGTTTCTATTTTAATATTTAGATCTTTGACCCATTATATTTTAGTTTGGTGCATGGTGAAAGATGTGGGTCTAGTTTTAATATTCAGTATGTAGAATACCAGTTTACCCAGCACCATTTATTAAAGAGACTATCTTTCTTGCAATGAAGGTATTTGGCTCCTTTGTCAAGGATAAGATGGCTGAATGTGTTTGGAGTTGTTTCTGTATCTTTTAATCTGCTCCATTTATCCTCAAGTCTGTTTTTTTGCCAGTACCATGCTGTTTTTATCACAGTAGCTTTGTAGTTTAATTTCAAGTCAGAGATTGTGATTCCCCCCCCCCCCCCCCACACACACACACACTGCTTTTGTTGCCCAGAATTGCTTTTGCTATTTTAGGTCTCTTCTGGTTCCTCATTAATTTAGGATTGTTTTCTCTAACTCTGAGAGATAAACTGCTGTTTTTTAAAAGTTAGGGTTGCATTACATCTGTATAACAATTTTGTAAATATGGCCATTTCCACTATATTGGTTCTTCCTGCCCCAAAATAAGGGATATCTTTTAATTTTCCTAAATTGTCAGAGGACCCCAGTTTTCAATGTAAAGGTCTTTTACTCCTTCTGCTAGACCGATTCCTAGGCATTTCATTTGTTTGGATGCTGTTGTAAAAGTGTTATTTCCCTAATTTCTCTTCAATTCATTGATTCTTTGTAGTGTTCTCTTAGTCTCCATTGCAATGTTTTGCTCTGATCTTTATAATTTCCTCCCTCATGTGAACTTTGGGCTTGACATGCTTTTTTCTAGAAGCTTGAGGTTCAACATTAGTTTGTTTATTTGAACATCTCTGTTTTCCTCATATGAGAAATAGGTTTCCCTCATAGAACTGCTTTCATTATGTCCGATAAATTTCAGCATGCTGTATTGCCATTATTAATTATAGAAACTGTCTAATTCCCTCTTTAATTTCATCTGTGCCCACTGGTTGTTCAGGAGGGTATTATTTAATTTCCATGTGTTTATGAAGTTTTTCTGGTTTCTTTTGCCATTGATTTCCAATTTCATTGTGCTATAGATACTATGCACGGGATAATTTCAATTCCTTTGCATTTACTTGAGCATGTTCTATGAGCTAGTATATTGTCTATTTTGGAGAACATGTTGTGTGTAGCTGAGAAAAATGTGTATTCTGATGTTATGGGGTGGAACACTCTGTAGACATCCAGTAAGTTCATTTGTTCAAATATTTTTTGTTGATTTTTCTAGTTGTTGCGTCTATCTGACAGTGGAGTATTGAGATCCCCATTACAATATTGCATTTGTTTGATTTTAATCGCTATTATATATTTGTTTTATATAATTTATATAATTGCTATCTCTTCCTCTTGGGTTTTTCCCTTTACAAGGATGTAGTGGTCTTTGTCACTCTTAATCACAATTGTGGCTTGAAATATATTTTTTATTTTTGCATTTAGAATAGCTACCCTTGCTTTTTTCCTAGTTCATGAGTATTATTTTCCATCCTTCCAATCTATGAATTTCTTTTTAAATTAAATGTGTTTCTCATATTCAGTATATTGTTGGATCTTGCTTTTTGATCCATTCTACCAGTTTGTTGCTTTTGATTGGTCAATCGAGACCATTTATATTGATGGTTATATGTATTGATTTATTCTTTTAATGTTATTTTCCTTTTGTTGGTCCTTTTTTTCTCCCTTCTGTTTAATTACTTGCCTTGGTTGGTGGATTCATTCTGTTGGGGTTCATGTAGTTCTTGTTATCTCTTTCTAGAATACACTTTACAACATTTTGGAGTATTGGATTGGTGGTCATGAATTTCTTAGGTATTCCTTGTCATGGAAGTATCTCATTTCTCCACCAATTTTGAAAGATATTTTTGCAGGGTACACCAATCAGGATGGGAGTTTTTTTTTTTTCTTTTAGGTCTTGAAATGTTTCACTACGAGCTCTATTTGACTCAGGATTTGTGTTGAAAAGTGGTTTATACATGATTTGTTTCTTTTCTCTAACAGCTTTTAATATTCTGTTCTTATGTTGAATTTCTGGAATCTTGACTATTATATGTCTAGGTGTATATTTTTTTATCAGGCTAATTGAATTTTTATATACCTCACTTATCTGTATGTTAAATTATTTTTCCCTGCCTGGAAAGTTTTCTGCCATTATATTCATGACAGGTTTTATGTTTTCCAAATGTTATTTGTGCTATTTCCTCCTTTTTCATTAACTCAGTCAATCTTACATTATTCTTCTTTGCATCATCTAGCAGCTGTTGGATTGATTTTTCATGACCCCTTGCTATTTTTAAGAAATCTTTTTTTTCGTGATTGCTAAGTGCAATTCTGTCTTTTATATCTGAAATTATGTTCACACATTGCCTCATTCTGCTGCTCATACTTTTTTTTTTTTTTTTTTTTGTCTTTTTCTTTTTTATCGGTACTGGGGATTGAACTCATGACCACACACTTGCAAGGCAGGTGCTTATGCCACTGAGCTAAATCCCCAGCCACTGCTCATACTTTCAATAACCCTCTAATCTCCTGAATGTCTGTTTGAATCTGTTTCATGAATTCCATTTCTTTCCTGGTTTCTATCATTTTCCTAAGCTCCTTTTTAAAAGAAATCTTTATCTTCTCTAAAGTCACTAAGCAGGTCTTTCATTATGGTCACCATCTCCGTAGTTATCTAAGAGATTATGTCTGATTTCATATTATCTAGTCTTATTCATCTGCTTTGTTACTTCTGCTGTTACCACTTCAGAGAGTCCAGGTGGGTGGCTTTTAAATTATTCCATCTCATTGCTCTCTGAGGTTGGCTTTGGTGACCTGGAAGTCTGGGGTTGCATCTTACTAAAGTGACTTCTCATTTTCTTTCTTTCTTTTTTTTTTAGTTTAATTCCTCGGTTGATGATTGTAAGTTGCTCAAGGCAGGTATTGCTAGTATTTAGAACCCTTAGGAAATGACTACTCAGAGATGTCTTCCAAGTATAGCTGGATTTTGGATTTTGAGTCTGTTGCAAGATCCTACCTCTTCAACTTATTGGGGATGAGAAATTGCTGCTTATTTAGCCTAACCCCTGGTTCTCCAACACTGATCCTTAGGCAGTCTCAGGCTTAAAATACCAGGAAGAACAACTGATTAGAACCATTATGTCACCTTGGCTAAAGTAGTGTAATCAGCAATAACAATAGCATCAAACACAGCCTAAATGACAAACTGTAGTAACTATTAGTTTTCTACCTTTAACCACATGAACTACATTTGTAGTTATATAACAAAGTCAAAACAAACCAGAAAATTGTATGCAGTAAATAAGCCCTCAGTATGCTAATTTTACCCTCAGGAGAGGAGATTTTAAAGGAGTTAGGTGGTGGGGAGCTAGATAAATAGAAGAGGAAGAGATTAGAAGCAAGGCTAGAGGACAAATCTTGGGAAACTGGTAGAGAAGACAGAAGGGAGAGAAAGAAGAAATAAAAACAAGAACAGAACAGAACAACAACAAGAAAAGTAGAAACAATGTTCACACTCATAAGTAAGAAAACAATCAAAAAAACAAAACAAAAACAAATAAGGAAAGACAAAAAAAAAAAAAAAAAGGAAAAATGCCCACTTCAAGGTGTCTCTGCTGTAACTGGTAGACAGAGTGGGCAGACAGAACCCATATCCATGTTGATTAATTCTGGCAAGCCAGGCATAGCTTTACAGTGGGATAGGGGATAATCCCAGCCAGGATCTTTTTTTTTTTTATTGGTACCAGGGATCAAACTCACCACCGCCTGCTTGCAAGGCAGGTGCTTATGCCGCTGAGCTAAATTCCCAGCTCCTACCAGCCAATATCTTTAATCCCACTGAGATTCAGACTGGTTTCTGGCTGTGAGGTTCGAATCAACTTGTTCAGCCTACGATACTCTGTGTGCCTCCTGCTTGCCAGATCCAGCACAGCTTTCAAAGTTCCTCCGGCAGGGTGGGGGACAGTGGAGAATGGAGAAATAAAGATACAAGACAGAAAGCTGAAGTCAGGTAGAGCCTTCCTTCCCAATGGGAGGAAAGGAACTGCTCAACCACCAAAACACGTTTATTTATACATTCAGCAGTTTGACGTCATGTGACACCCCTCTGCCTAGCAATCTGGTGGCTTGGTATTCTCTGGCCTGGAGGAACTTGTTCATATGGCTCACCTCCAGTGCTCTTTGTTCTTGAGACCGGCTTTGCTCCAGCCCCATACGTGTGATCAATTTCCAGCCTCAGTCACGCTCCACATCTGCTGGCTTGCACCGGGCTCCCAGCTGTTTGAATGAGGCTCTTTTATCTCCTGCTGACTTGAACTTGGTTCTGCCTCACTCTGACACTGGGAGCTGCTAGATGGAGGCAGTCCACAGCTGCTCTGAATTCTAAGCTCAGTTGTCCTCTCTCCGAGGTGGCTACTGGTCAGTTGGCCCTTTCCTGGGGAACATCTGAATCTGAATAACTCACCAGCCACTGCAGCCTGCTGCATCCACTGCTGTGAAGTGGTGTAAAGAGACAGACCAAGGGGTAACAAAAATGTCTTATACTGACACAGGGTTCCACATTTTCAAATCACTTGCACACATGTTCACTTGTTTACCCTAACACAACTCTGTGAGACAGATATAGTGTTTTACTGATGAGGCGGTCAAAGTCAGAGGCTTTGTGATGTGTGCAAGAGGTCTCTCAGGTTCAGAGCTGGGTGTGGTAGGAGTGGCGTACACAACTAGGCACTGCTGATGTCCACAGAGGGGAGTGGGCTGGGGGTCTTCATGCTGCTCTTACGTAATAACCTGCTCCCCATCAATAGCCCTTCAGGGAGACAAATTACAATAATACCAAGCTAATTTTTTTCTGATCCTACTCTAGAAGATAGTTTCCTAGTAATTTTTTTGGAGAGAGTAGAGCAGTGGTCCTTAAAGACTTCATATGACTAAGCTTTTCCTCTAAAAATGTTTTAATGGTCAGAATAGCTCAGATTCAACAATAATCAGAGAGAGAGAGAGAGAGAGAGAGAGAGAGAGAGAGAGAGAGAGAGAGAGAGAGAGAGAGAGAGAGAGAGAGAGAGAGAGAGAGAGAGAGAGAGAGAAACAGCAGCAGCAGCAGCAGTAGCAGCAACAACAAAAAATACACCTGTTTCTAATTCCTAGCTACACAGATGTGGCAGATCTTGGGAATACTCAGTGTTAAAAAGAGCCCTCTAGTGGTCACAGCTACAAATTGCATCTACATAACCACATAAGGTTCAAAAAAGGAGGTGGAACACAGTGGGAGAATCTTACCCATTTTGCAAGGCTGTGGGAGAAGTAGAAACTGTCAGGATCGGGGACAGTGTTATCCTAAGGACAGTATCCCAATAGGATAAGCACTCGTTCATGGGACTCTCACTCATTCATTTAAGGGATGCTCACTGTATATTGCAAAGGCCACAATCAGACATCATTCTTGGACTCAAGGCACACTCAGTTTGGGGGAAAAGAAATATGTAAAAGCCACCAATTTGCATGTGCTAATATAAGACATAGCATCAGTTATGAAGCTTTTGGACTTCCTAGGAACTCTTTCCACAGCCCTAGAAATGGATCTCAGCTTTCTGGTCCCTCTTGACTAGGGATGGCACACAGTTTTAGTCTCCATGTTGAACTGTCAGCTGTCTTGAGGAGGAAAATCAGACCGAGAAGTGTTTCTGTATGAATACTTGGCCTCAGGCAAACAGGAATCATCACCTCGTGATATAGTCCAGTGACAGGCACTTGTCTAATATGTGTGCAAGGCCCTGGGTTCAATCTCCAGCATCATGAATAAAGAAGAATCACCATGAGATGCCAAGAAGGTATCTGAGAGGTGAGAACAGATTCTGCATCCATGGGCATTCAAGCACATTAACATGAAGGATGATAACTTGGTAGATCTGTGCCAAGAAGTGAGACAAAGGAAAATGCCTAGCAGGGGCAGGATATGGCAGAGAGATTTTCAGGCAGGGAGGTCTACAGAACTACTTGCCTTGGATGTGAACTTATTAAGGTGAAAGGTATAGAAGATGGACCAAGAGCAGTAAACAAGAGCCAGAAAATAGAGCACCCTGGAAACTCTGAGGAGCTTTGATTTGTCCCCTGGTTAGGAGAAACCACTGAAGCATTTAAAGCAGGGACTATGACTTGACTGTCACAACATTTTTACCCAGTCGACCAAAAGTCATAGGATTCCTCTCCA
Organism: Cavia porcellus; assembly: GCF_034190915.1. Taxonomy (NCBI): domain Eukaryota; kingdom Metazoa; phylum Chordata; class Mammalia; order Rodentia; family Caviidae; genus Cavia; species Cavia porcellus. Next base: position 99,675,481 of record NW_026947487.1, read on the forward strand.
TTTTTTTCTCCTTTTCTCTTTTTCCTGTCATGGTTCTCTGGTCCCCAAGCTTCTCCCAAGTGATCTTTCAAACATTATGAGTCCAAATCACTTTTCATTAAAAAAAAAACCTTCAGAGTTCCCTATTGCCTATGGAATCTAGTCCAGACACTCCTTGGCACTGTACATAAGGCCCTTCACAATCAATTGAGGCAGCAGGGAATATACAAAAAGCAGAGGAGCTGAACATGGACAGGTTTGCATTTAACTGAGTTTGATTTTTTTTTTTTTTGGTACCGGGGATATAACTGAGTTTGAATTCAGACTCTATCATTCTGTCACAGAGGTAATATTTTTTGCCCAGGCACTTTTAACCTGAGTCCTCCTACATTCCCCTGACCGGAGGGCAGGCTCTGGTATTATAACTCCTTTTTAGCACATAGGAAATATGGCCCAGGAAAAGGTAGAAAAATCAGTGTCCTAGGTAAGTGGAGATGCCAGGAATGGAGCTCAGGACACCAGCACTCAAGCTCTTAGTCACTGATTCTCAGAAAAGGAACCTTTAAGAAGAAAAGAAATAAGCAGGCATGGTGGGACATGCTCCTAATCCCAGCTACTCAGGAAGTGTTCAAGGCCAGCCTGAGTAACCCTGTCTCAAAACAAAATTTTAAAGAAGAAGGGATGAGGATTAGATCAATGGTAGAATACTTGCTTGTTTGCCTAGCTTGCTTGAGGCCTTGAATTCAATTCCCAGGACAGCAAAAAGAGAGATGGAGGCAGGGAGGAATGGAGAGTGGAAGGGCAAAGAGACAGAGAGACAAATCTACAAAGATCCTAGTGGAGTCATGCTGCATGTTGAACCAACGAATCAATTTTGTACAAGGTCAGGAAACTCAGCAAAGTTATTTTCTAAATTCTCTCAGCCAATCCCTGTTCAGATTCCTAGAAATACAAGTCTTCTACTGACAGGAAGCCACCTGGGCGCTGTAAGCAACCACAGAAAGTAGAAAGGCACAGTGGCACATGGCTGTAATCCCAGTATTCAGAGGGCGAATGCAGGAAGATCACTGTAAGCTTGAGGCCAACCTAGGCTACATAGTGATGAGTTCAAGGCCCGTTTGAACTACACAGTGAGACTCTGTGTCTCAAAACAAAACAAAAAACCCCAAGAAACTACAGAAAGCAAGCATTCCCCAGCCCCCTTATTTATGATCTGCCATGCTGCTCTAATAAATATAACCCTCTCAAGACCTTAAGGATTTTGCTTGTTTCGTTCTCTGCCCCATTTATGTCACCCAGAACAATGCACTTTTGCTATGAATGAGTGAATGAAGAACACTCCAGAGAGCCTGGGCTTCCAGTGCCCTTTGCCTTTGCTGAGTAAAGTTGCCACAGGTCTTCTGTGGCTAACTTCAAAGTCCACTTTCATCTGCATGAATATTACTTACTAGAAATTTTATTCTCCACATATTATGACCTAGAAATTTATTGGATATCTTTAGGGAACCACAGACCTGCATTCAGATGGCTTATTGCTAGCGCAAGGATGACTAATATTGCTTTTGGCCTATAGAGTATGAAAAAAATGTATCAATTAGAAGCAATACAAAAATGATGGAGGGGGGGGAGCATGTGTATGCTGTCAAGAGATGGCTGACAGCTACACCCTGCTGGCAAAGCTTTGGGATTTCACAGTCTTTCCAAAGCAGCAGCAGTCCTTGGAAATGCCTTATGCTCTGTTGGGCTGTTGGAAGAGTGTGTTAGTAATCAGCCCGGGTAGCTTGCAAATCCTCAGCTGCATTGTAAAGCTGAGGAATGCCAGCACTGCTTTAGCACTGAAGGGAAACCAAGGCCCGGCAGAACAAAAAGATATACAGAACAGCTGTTACCAGCCAAAGAAACAAACAAGACACGACTCCCAGCATTTCAAATCTGCCTCTCCTCTGTTGACTCCAGAGGTGGGTTCAGCCTTCTTCATCGCTCAGCAGATGGTTATTAAGCACCTATAAGTGATAGGTGCTATGAAAAATGCTAGGAATGCAAACATCAATATAGTTCAGCAAGGAAGAAAGATATGTGACTATATGATTCCTGTTGGATTAGCACTATTGGATTAGGAGTACTGTTGTGTGAATAGGTTAGGCTTCTTGTGGGACTCATTTAGGACAAATCTTAAACAGGGAAGCATTCTAGAAAGAGGAAAGAGCAAGTGAAAAGGTAATTGGATGTGTTTGAACCTGCAAGTGTGTGTGTACATGCACATGTGTATACAGCCGTGTTTGCACATGAGAATGTATATGTGTTGGGAAATAGGCAGGACAAGCAGATAGGGTCACCTGTGAGGATCCTAATGTCATGTAAAAGGATTTCCAGTTGAGCTGTTCACTTAACCATACTCTCAGCAAGCTACATTATTGGGATGAATATCTTCTGTTTATGTGATCTTTCCAAGATCACTTTAACAATCTGTCCTTATATCATGAGTAACAGGAAATATGAGACTGACACTGGTATTTTTCCTAAAACACAATTTGTGTGATCAACATGAAAACTCCCTGGCTCCTTTGAGTACAAAGAATGGAAGCATATTTGGGTTGCTTGCTAGTGACAGTCTGCTTTTAAGTTGAGTGATTTAAGGTTCAAAGCTAGAAGTCTCCTAAAGGCAATGAAAAAGAAAAGCTGGGCCTGGAGGCTGGTGTGGCTCAGTAGCAGACTATGTTCTTACCATGATCAACACCCTGGGTTCAAACTTCAGCAGCAAAAATAACAAATAAAACCAGGTAGCATGTACTGCTAACATTGCTATCTACTATGTCCTCAGTGGGCTTCAATGGGAAAACAGAAAGGAATCAATACTCTGCAGTGAACCTTGAAGTCTTGTGAGTGACCTGCAGAGAAATTTTACATCCTTTTTTTTTTTTTTTTTTTTTTTTTTTTGTCTTTTTCCTTTTTATCGGTACCAGGGATTGAACTCACGACTGCCTGCTTGCAAGGCAGGCGATTACACCACTGAGCTAAATCCCCAGCCCCAGAAATACTACATTCTGAAAAGGGAGCTGTGACTCCCAATCAGACCTATGGCATGCGAAAGGCTCAGAACAGCTTAGATTTAGGTAAAGAGGGCTTCCCTAATTACACAGAAAGTTCTGGGAAGCTCTATAATGTACAGCCCTATAATGACTACTCTGTATTTCCTCTATGAAAAACATACAATGTTCCAAAGCTTCTAGGTTCACAGATTTACACATTAGCTTTTGTGGCTCCCAATTTATATCTCACAAACTTTTCCCATGACTCTTCACTAAATATACCTAGATATTTACTGTATTTCCATTGCTTCTCAAATGTACCATGTTCAAATCCTAACCTTTGACTTTTTGCCCTACACTTGAATGTTCCTCAGAATTCATCATTCACATCGTTTCTCAGGACAGAGACAAAGGAGCTTCCCATTCCCTCAATCCTACATCCCCTTCCTCAGCAATCCCTGCTGTTCTGCTATCAAGGCTTATCCAGAATAGGAATGCTCTTCCCCGCACTATTACCACTTTGGACCAAACCATCATTGCCTTTTACCTGGATGCTGTAGGAGCCTGGTCTTCCTGCTTCTTCCCTTGCCCCTATAATGTCTAGGCCAGGAACCAGTGCATTCTTTCTATAAAAGGCCAGATGCTAAATATTATAGGCTTTGCTACGGCCTCTGTCAAATCAAATAGCTCTGTGTTGTAGCTCACAGTAGCCACAGACAATACATAAATAAGCATGGATGTACTTCCTTTGCATCTATGGACACTAAAAATTTAATTTTATATAATTCTTACATGCCACAATATGTTACTCTTATTATACTGCTGAAGTAAATCTTCAGCCTGTAAAAACTATTCTTAGCTGATGGACTCTACACAAAAAAGGAGGTAAGCTGGATTTGATCCATGGGCTAGTCTGAAGATCCCTGAGCTAATATCAAGCCAGCACCCATCAATCTTTTTTCAACTGTTTTTCACATACTATAAACTATAAAGTGTAATTTCATTGGTTTTTAGTACAGAGTTGTTCAATCATCATCCCAATCTATTTCAATTCTCCAGAAAGAAACCCTGTACCCTTAATAGTCATTGCTGGTTCTCATTCATCTACCCTTCCTAATCTGCACCCCAGCAATCAACAGCCACTAGCCTACCTTTCATCTCTATAAATCTGCCTATTCTGTATATGTGGTCATTTGTGTCTGTTTTATATAGAACTATGTGACTTCTTTCATGTAGCATAATATTTCATTGTCCTATTCTTTGTGGCACTTATCTCTACCTGATATTGAATGGCTATTGGATCTCCAGAATTTTGTGTGGTTTGGTGCTCAATACACACTGTTACAATCAGAGTCAAAAGCCAGGAGTGGTAGAGTATGCCTTGTAATCCTGCAGTGAACCTTGGATCCTCAGGAGGATGGCTTTCAGTTCAAGCTAGCCTCGGCTACATAGTGAGTTCAAGGCAGCCTGAACTACATAAAGAGAGCCTGTTTAAAAAACAAAGCATCTTTCCACCAAAGATGGTGCTGCCGTAATGGTGCACAATGCTGGCAAACGCTGCTAAGCTAAATCTCTGACTCTCTGCTCCCATCCTGTCAGTTTGGTTTCATTGTATTGACCACCTCAGTTTGTATCATGGACCATGAGTAAGCATGATGAAAACACATAGGAGGGAAAACCCTGGGATCTTTTTCTAGGAATGTAAAACGTGCAAATAAAATGCCTCAGTGGAAAAAAAACTAAAGCAAAAATCAGAATCAAGACAATAATAGACTCCAAGTGACCCCTTTGGAGGCCAAAGCTACAAGATAGAGAAAAAGGGGTTGGGGTGGGCTGTGGAGTGGGAATGGGAGAGATAAGGAGCAGGGATGTGAGGGGGGGCAGCAGAGCAGCAGTGGGGGTACAGGGGCCCAGCCTGCAGAAGCTTCCCATCTTGTTCTACCTGTTGGCTCATTCTATACTACTTTCCAACAAAGCTTACCATGTTACAGATAACCTGAATAAGATATATGATCTGGTAAGTACACATAAACTTTGGTTAGCAAGAGGTAAAGTCCTACTTTTATCCTTAGGGGTTAAATCTGAAGGACCCTACAGTGAGGAACACTAACAGCTTAGAGCAGGTTGGATATGTTCTGTCTAATGTGGTGGCCATTGGTCACATATGGCTACCCCTTGAATTTTAGGATCTGAGATGTGCTATAAATATAACACACATTTCAGATTGTGAAGATTTAGTGCAAAAAAGGAATATAAACTATCAATTTTAAGTACTGATTCCACACTGAGCTAATATTTTGAAAATATTGGATTAAATAAAATATTAAAATTAATATCACCTATTGATTTTTACTGATTAAAATTATGGGTAATAGAGAAATTTTAAATAACACATGAGAATCTGGAAGGGTGGTGTATACCTGTGGTCCTAACTACTCTGGAGGCTAAGCCAGTAGGATTTCTTTGGTCCAGGAGTTCCAGCCTGCATGACAAAGTAAGGCTTCGTTGAAAAAAAAAAAAATATATATATATATAATCACTTATGTACATGGATCACATTATATTTTTATTGTATCATCCCATTTTCCCTAAAACTCATAGAAATAATGCCTAGAACCCAGAATGCTTTCAATAAATCCTAACTGAATGCATTAAGTGGAGTTGCCGAAGAAAGATCTTTAAACTAAGAATTGGCAAAAAGTACATTTTCTCCAAGCAAAATGTCCATTTAGGCAAAGACCTGAGTATCTGGATTGGCTTTCAAAGTGAGACAAGTGGTAGAAATGTGTGAGGTTGTTGCTTTGCTTGAAGAGCTGCTGGTTCCCAGCTGTATTTACACTTTGCTTCAGTGAATAAACACCACTTGAGCTGGGCCAGTCCAAATGTTTATTTATTTGAAAACATCATTTCCAAATATTTGTTTCACAGTCTGTTTAAGGGAGGCAGATCCTTGTAATTCTTCAAATTCTACTGCTGACACATCATGAAATTTTGGAACAGAACAACTCATTGGCTTCTGAGTTATTGCCTCCCATTTTGAATTTGTTTTTCAGATGTATTTTGTTTCAATTTGGAAAGAGAGGTCAGCAAAAGGGTTAAAGGATTTAATAAACTGTTTGCATAATAGGTTTAGATTGATTATATATATATATTTTTTAATTTTCTTTTTTTTTTCCTGAGGATTGAACCCAGGGCCTTCACACTGAGCTACATTTCCCAGTCTTTTTATTTTTGTTATTTTGAGACAGGGTCTTGTTAAGTATCTAAATTGCCCAGTCTAGGCTCAAACTTGTGATCCTCTTGCCTCAGCCTCGCAGGGGGCTGAGATTACAGGTATGAACTACCACACATGGCTAGGCTGGTATTCTTTAAAATGGTTCTTCAGACTCCTGAGAAAAGGCAGTGTGGTGAGCAGCAGAGAAAGAACCTCTCCAACTTTTGGTGCCTAGGCCTTGGAATACAGCAACATGAGGAAGAGAAGGAGAGAGGTGGGTCCCATGGACATAGGAAGGATCTGAACTGAGAGTTGAAACTCATGAAGAGAGGTAATTCAGGACTCAGCAAAAATAAGAAAAGCAGGGGCAACGGCCCTGCAAAATGGGGAGAAACAGCAAGAAAGCTGCCTCCACCTCCCGTCCCCACCACCACCACTTGTAAGCAACCAGCTGTGACACAGGCTGAGATGATAACTGAAGTAGAGAAGCAACCTGACATTTATGTTGTTTGATTGACTTTGCAGGCCCAGGGCCAGTAGTCTGAGCAACTATGTAGAGGATAACAATATGCAATATAGTAACAATTATGGATTTCCTACTGTTCTATCCCTGTTTTGTTTGTTTCTTTTTACTGTTTTGTTGTACTCCCTTTAAAATAAAAAATAAAAATAAAATTGTCTTCATCTCTTTGATTTTCTGCAATAAGCAAGTTATTCTCTACCTTTCCCCACAAAGTGGTGCCTTGGCATAGAGTTATTAGTACTCCTGAAATGCCAGGCCATTTAATTGACCTCAAAGCCCCTTATAAGCAATTATAGTTATCCATTTCTTCACTCGAGAGAAGTTAGGAAACAATCAGAAGAACCATACATCTTGTCCTAGAGTATGTTAAGGGATTTTTATTTCTGAATATACACTCACTTTTAAGAGAAAACATTGAATTATTTAGTAAAGAGCAACCATAAACACACACTATGAAATGTTCTTATTCCTTTACGACCCAGATACACGTGGTCCGTCTCAATTTTTTCTGAGAGCTGTTGGGGAAACATAATTGGTGGTATGGAAAGCTACACTGGAGCTTGTTGGGTGAACACTTGTGGAGATGGAATAAACGATACCTTGTTTCCATAGTGGAATTAATGGGAATATGGCCAGTGATCTTTCCAATCATAATATTTAGATCTGGTTTAAAAAATTTCTCATTCAATGAACTATTCAGGATCAGCCACAGAAATGATTTCTGTGGTTTGGAGAAAACTTAAGAAGGTAATTTTGTGGTGGTATTATAATAACTTATAAGTAGAGGTCCTTTCAGCTTTTTTTTTTTTGTTTTGTTTTGTCTTTTTCCTTTTTATCGGTACCAGGGATCAAACTCACGACTGCCTGCTTGCAAGGCAGGTGCTTATGCCGCTGAGCTAAATCCCCAGCACCCCCTTATAGCTCTTAAAATAAGAAAAGCAGAAGTTTCTTGGGGGAAGAAAAGACCTGAAGGCAAATGCAACATTCTGCAGACTGGAGAACTTTAATTTTGCCAAAAGTGAATGTTGCATACTTAAACAAGTACAATGAGAAGATATTTTCTTTCATTTTGAGATGGGGATCTCATTTATAATTTCCCAGGGTCATCTCCAACTCCTGTGTTCAAACAGTTCTCCTGTTTCAAGTCCCACAAGAGCTGGGGCTGCAGACATGCTCCGCAACACCCATCAAGAGGTAATATTGATAAATATTTCAGATTTTAGCAAACTCTGCAATTGCTTTTTTTGTTTGTTTGTTTGTTTGTTTGTTTGGTCTTTTTCATTTTTATGGGTACCAGGGATCAAACTCACGACTGCCTGCTTGCAAGGCAGGCACTTATGCCGCTGAGCTAAATCCCCAGCCCCTCAAACTCTACAATTTCTAAAGTTTTCTCTCTTCAGAATTCAGTGACAAAAATAAGAAACAGCTCAAAATAGGATTTTCAAGAGCTAAAGGCATTCTCTCAGTGGACCTAAAATTCCAGGTCCATGGTATTTGCTGAGATAGGGCAGAGTCAGGATGAAATTCGTTCTTAAGAATATACAATACCAGCATGCTGTTCACTGTTTTATAACCAAAATACTTACCCCCAGCCCTGCAATACTGGGGCTTGAACCTTCGGCCTCAAGCAGTTCAGTAAGTGCTCTACAACAGAAATACATTCCTAGTGCTTTTTCATTACTTTAGCTCATTTGCCACACTTGCCCATTAACAGAATCATCTCAGGACTCAATATATTAAAAAATACATTTAGCAAGGGAACACCTGTTTCTGATCACTACTTTTGGAAGAGAAGAACATCTTACCTGAAGCAAAGGCATCAGCTGCAAACCCAGTGCCTGCTCATACAGCAAGTTCAGTTCTGCACAACTGGAGAAGGAGAGCTTAGAGGTGTAGAGGTAATAGTGCACGTGCCTAAATGTGGAGCCATCTCTGTCTATGAACAGCCTCTGGTTTTCTGAAGCGGTCAATGCTGAAGCCTCTTTCCATAGCAAAGAGTCTGGGAACTGGGCAAGTTTGCTTCTGGGAACTGAGAAATGCCAGCCCCCAACGTTGAAATGAAACAAGTCTTCTACTGATTCATGGGGTATGCCAGCCTCCTCCTAAAGGAAGAATGAAAAGAGAGCTACATAAAAGAGAGAGGGACTAGGGAAATAGCTCAGTGGCACAGTACCTGCCTAGCAAGCCTGAGGTCGTGAGTTTGATTCCTGGTGCTCCCCAAAAAATTTAAAAGAAAGAAATAGAAAGCATTCTAGACCTGGCATGGTTGGTGTATGCCTGTAATCTCAGAACTCAGGAGTCTGAGGAACTGAGAATGACTGCAAGTTCGAGGCCAGCATGAGCTACAATTGTGAATTCATGGCCAGCCTGCACTGTACAGTGAGATCCTCAAAGCAAACAAACAGATAAAAGCATCCTGATTGGGAAGTAAGAATTAAACCATCTCTGCTTGTTAATAACATAATTTTGTACATTATATAAAAATCCTAAGAAATTCACTAAACAACTATAATGAGTCCAGCAAAGCCTGAAGGATGCAAATTGATATTTTAAAAAAATTTTTATAGATTAGCAATGAGAAATCCAAACTGAAATTAATAATTCCATTTCCAAAAGTATCAAAAATGAAATAATTATGAGTAAGTTTAACAAAAGAAGTATAAGAGTCTAAAACCTTCAAAATATTAGAAATTTTAAAAGACCTAAGTAAGTAGAAAAACATCTCACGTTCATGGAGTGGAAGACTTAATATTGTTAATATTGCAATACTTTCTAATTTGATCAGCAGATTCAACACAATCCTTATAGAAATCTCAACTGCTTTTTTTTTTTTTTTTTTTTTTTTTTGGTCTTTTTCCTTTTTATCGGTACCAGGGATCAAACTCACGACTGCTTGCTTGCAAGGCAGGTGCTTATGCTGAGCTAAATCCCCAGCCCCTATCCACTGCCTTTTTTTTGCAAAACTTGATTGTTTGTTGATTTCTTAGTGTTGATTTTTTTGAATTCTGTGTTACTCTACCTTTTTTTCTGTTTTGTTTTTTCTTTTTTTAAATAAAGAATATACAACAAATAAATAAATAAATAAAATACAACAAATCCACATTAGCTAAAACAATCTTTAAAAAGGAAAATAAAGTTTGACAATTTATACTTTCCACTTTCAAACTTGCTACAAAGGCAGAGTTACAAAAACAGTGCAGGAGGACCATATAACTAAGGGGAATTGGGTTTGGAATCTTACACTATGTTCAATTTAATTTGTTCATCAACTTATGAATGAATTTTAAAATATATCTACATAAGGCAATATGATTTGTCATTAAAAAAAACACTGATACATGTTATCACATGGGTAAACCTTGAAACTTTATGCTAAGTAAAAGAAGTCAAACACACAAAAAATCACAAAATATATGATTCTATTTACATGTGATGTACAGAATAGGCAAATGTGGTTGCCTAAGATGGGGAGGTTGGGAAAGGATAGTATGTGACGCCCAATGGTTAGGAATTTCCTTTTTGGGAAAATTAATATGTTCAAAAATTGATTGTGGTGATGGTTATACAATTCTATAAACACAGTAAGAACAATGAATTGTACATATTAAAATGGTAAATCATATGGCATATTGATTATATCTCAATAAAGTTTTTAAAAAGAGTTTTGATGAGACCATCTACATCTCACTGAGCATCTGCAGAGCTCTCTCATAGTCCTACCTTACATCATTGGTGGTCAAATGCTGTGGATGCCTTTTCATACTTACATAGAACAACAATCATTAACCTTCCTTAGTTCATCTATTCACATTCATAAGTGAATTGTCTACTCTGCTCCAAGACAGCCTAGATTATCCACACCATGGAAAAGAAGAAATTCATCAAACATATTAAGCCATTTGTATCAGATTTTAAAATAATCAATGAGTACTACCCTTGTCAAAAAATTTTTATGAGTGGCAGATTAGCTGAATGTGGTTATGCATGCCTGTAATCCCAGCACTTGGAAGGCTGGGGCAAGAGGATGACTGCAAGTTTGAGTGGAGCCTAGGCAACTTAGTGAAACCTTGTCTCAAAATAAATCAAGGAAAGGGCTGAGGATGTAGCTCAGTGCAAACCCGGGATTCTGTTCAGTACTGTGGGAGACTGAGGCAGAGAGATCATGAATTTGAGTGCCACTGGGGCAACTTAGCAAAACCCTGTATCAAAATAAGAAATAAAAAGGAACTTCATATATAGCAGAGTGGTAGAGTACCCTTGGGTTCAGTCTACAGTAACACACACACACACACACACACACACACACACACACACACACGCACACGCGCGCGCGTGCGCGCACACACGGAAAAGAACCATAAAACAATGTTGAATTCTAATTAAAAAGTATGCATGTTGAAGTGACTGGGTGGGGTGCTGTACTTATATTTGTCACTTATTTTGAAGTAAAAAAGATGGACTGATGGACGGATGGTAGATAAACGTGACAGAATATAGCAAAATGTTAATTACAGAATGTAGGTGCTTGCTGCACAATTCTTTAAATCTTTCTGAATGTTTAGAATGTTATGTTGGAGGCAGAGGATAGACAAAGGGATTTTTGCTCAAGAGAGGAAAAGTCTCCTTCTCCAACAAAATCTTACCCCTCTGATTTTGACAAGTTGAGGAGGGAAAATTCCATAACAAAGGACATAGGGTCCATTTTTTCTAGAGTAAATCTGATCTAATTATTCAGATACATCTAAAATGAGTGATTATACATGCCACATTTGAAACTACATGGCCTCTAGGGGGCATGAAGAGAAAGATGAAAAATTGTAAAATGGCGTTGTCAGCGTTCAAAAGCAGTGCTGGGAAAACCATCCAATGAATGAGCTAGCCTAGGATTTCGCGTTCCACCCTTTTTAAATGTGGCTAAGGCTGGACATGACAAATGGCTCGATCAGTATGAGAAATCATAAATACATGCGGACTCTTGATGTGTCCTTTCTCCTTAAAAGTAACAAGCAGGTTTAGAGCTCAGTGGAGGTGCTCAGAGTATGCAGATTTGGATTGAAAAGAAAATCTGCTCCTTAAAGATGAGGCCCCATTTTGGACTCTGTGTCTCTTTTCTTATTAAAGCTTGAGTATGACAGAATTCTGGCTCCAAAGTTTGCCTCCTTCTTACACATGTGTCCCATTAACAAGGGGACTCTCAAGAGATGCCTGTTGGAGTGGGGGTAGAGGTTAGGGATGTTGCTGTCCTTTTCAGAACTTTCTTCCCCAGAGACTGCTCAGGGACTGATAACTTCAGAGCTACCCCCCCGCACCTCCCGGGGAGAGCTCTGTCACAGTTAAGGGAGAGCGGGCATGGTACTTTAAAGGACAATCCAGCTTCTTGCTAGACTGTCTGCAAGAAATGTGGCAGTCTTAAATGTCATCCCCCAGCCCAAAGAGCATCACTTTTCCACATTGGTCCCTGCCGCGCCCCAAAGAAACGTCTTTCACGTCAAGATCTAGAGCTGGCACCATTTTGTGCTTTAAAGACAAGATCTTAATTCTTCAGAACAGAATTGCCCAACTTTTCAAATCAGGACCCCCCCCCATCACTTCTCCGAAATCTGCTTCCATTCCCAATCTTCGGATCAAGATTCTCCTCGGCACACACCCGCGCTCCTTGCTCTAAAGCCAGTATTCCCCAAACCCCCGGCGCTGAGATATGAAGACTCTCAGAGGTGCACCCCAGACCTGGCCTCCCCCAAATCCTCAGAGCTGGAGCCCCTCAACCCTCAAGGTAGCACGTTCTTCCAACTCCTCAGAGCTAGCCCGCCATGTCCTTTCAACTTGAGGTCACCTCCAATCCCCCTCAACCCCCTCGAAGTGAGAACCCTAACCCTGCAGTCCTACTCCTGGGCTCCAGCTCCTCTTAGTCGTCCTTTTAGTGGCTTTGGTGTTCCCCTGCAGAGGTGAAGCCATACCATGGTGCTACTCCTGCAGCGGGGCAACAGGCGAGTGAGCAGTCCCTAACGGACTCTGAAAACGCGGCGCCGGGGGTCGGCGCTGGGGGGTGAGGCGGGTGGGCGGGGCCTGGACGGTGGGCGGGGCCAGTCGGGGCGGGGCCTAGAGTGCTCGTGGCAGTCTCGAGGGCCGTCAGGTGAGCGGTGGGCGGGGATGGCGGAGCAGTGGGATCTGGACGAAGAGGGCATCCGCCGCCTGGGGGCGCTGACCCAGGAGCAGACGGGTAGGGCCAAACCCCGAGGATTTGGGCAAGGAAGGTGTGGTTAGAGGCGGGGAGGAGGAAACTGAGGTGGAAGCCGGGGAAACTCCCTGTAGAGGCGAAGGAACCGCAGAGGAGCGGTCTCTGAAATGGAGTGGGGGGGGAAACTGAGGCAGAATGCTTCCAGTGAAGTGGAAGTGGAGGAACTGAAGTAATAGAGCAAAGGGTGTGGAATTGAGGAAGCGAGTGTGAAGCAGAGAAGAAAGCATATTTAACAGGCGCGGGACTCTGTGGCAGGTGACAGAACTGGACAGAGGAAAGAAGTGTGAACTACTGGACGGAAAGTGAGCCCTCTGAGGGAGAGGCGGACGGTGCTGAGAAGGGCAGTTGTGATTGGGCGTGTGTATGTGGGTGCTATTAAGGCACAAGACCGTTCTTTTTTTGTTTTTGTGGGGTTTTTTGGGGGGAGGGGTGGTGTTTATTTGCTTGTTTTGTGAGACAGGATCTTACTATGTAGTTCAGACCGGTCTTGAACTCAACCATGTAGTTTAGGCTGGCCTCAAAGTAGCAGTGATCCTCCTGTCTCAGCCTCCTGAGTGCTGGGATTACAGGGGTGTGTCACTACGCCCCAGAAAGAACGTTATTTCGGCAGTTTTGGAAACTTCCTACCTGAGAGTGCTTTTGTTGGTTGAGGTAAACTGGGAAAAGACTGTGCTCCATCATCTTCAATAGCAACTTCCTGTTGTCCATTCTTAAGAACTTAAGAACTTGACCTTTTTAAAATCCATCTGGATGTATAGCTCCCTTTTGGAAGATGCCTCAGAAAGGGGCCTGACTGAATAACAGCTACAATCTCTCAGTGCCGCAGCCCTGCCTTTTTCTAGAGATAATACTGGCTGAATGACTGTTGACTCCCTTTGACTTACGGTCTGCCTCATTTGTTTTCTGACTGGCTAACGAATAAGAAAATTGGAAAAGTTATCAGCATTCCTGGTTCATCTGTTACTCATCCCAAATGACCACCAGGCCCTGCATTAAGTGCTTTATCTGCATTATTTAGTCTCCACAGCAAGCTGATCAGGCTGATATCATTTTACAAATCAATAAAATTAGATTTAGACTGTTGCCCAAAGTCACACAGGGTGCAACCAGCATTTTTTAACACAGGTTTTTGATTCTAGAGCCTGCGCTGTAACCATAATCAAAAGGTGTAATCAAAAGTTGCCTTTTTTTGTTTCCTCTTCTTTTTATTTGTGGGATATGAAATAACCTGTTTTTTATTTATAATTGTATTTTAAAATTATTTTAAAAATCAAAATTGTGCATACTAATAACTGGGAAACATTGCATAGAGGCATAAAGAGGATACGAATTTTTCTATTACCATCCCTAGTATAGATAACTAAAGATAATAATTTGATATATGTATAAATATAGATATTTCAGGTATACTTTTTCTTTTCCCAAACTCTGAACTCACTTGTTTTACAAGTCAGCCATTGGCTGATACACTCTTGTGATTTTCTTGCCTTTTTAAAAATATTGATTCAAGGAGCTGGGGGTTTAGCTCAGCGGCATAAGTACCTGCCTTGCAGGCAGGCGGTCGTGAGTTTGATCCCTGGTACCGATAAAAATGAAAAAGACAAAAAAATATTGATTCATTTTGATATTTGAAGTAGGTGTGATTGTGCGACCTATGGGTTTAGGTCTTGGGAAGGCTTGAGCTCACTGAGTTTGAGACCATTCTGAGCAACATAGCAAGACCCAGTCTCAAAAAAATAAAAATAAAAACCAATAATGAGGGGATTTTATTATCCAACTAGACTAATGTATGGCAGGTGTTTTTTTGCTTGACTATTTATTTGTTTTGTTTTGTTTATATTTCAGGCAGTTAAATGACAAAATTATTCATTCTTATTCTGACAATCTGTATAACACAGACGCATCTAAAATAAAAGAATATTCTCCATCACTATAAAAACACATACACAATCACCTTTTAAAATAAAGGAATAAGTTATTTGGCAACTTTTTGTTTTGTTTTTTGGGACAGTCTCACTCTAATTCAGACTGGCCTTGAGCGCACTGTGTAGCTCAGGCTGTTCTCAATCTTGCAAGGATCCTCCTGCCTCAGCCTCCCGAGTACTGGGATTATAGCCATGTACCACCGCACTGGGTTTAAGGTAGTGAGTTTTTTTTGAAATTGTTTTTGTTGTCTTATTGATGAAATCTTCCCCTACACAGATATAATAGGCTCCTTTTTTTGTCCCCTAAAAATTCTGCAGTTTTTCTTCTTATGTTAAGTCTAATCTATCTGGAGTTTTTATATATGATATGTGATATGGATATGATTGTAGTTTTTCTCGTGTGTGGGTTGCTTTTGGTTTCTTGTTTGTTTGTTTATGCTGTATTTCAAACATAGGGCCTCATACATGCGAGGCCAGTGCTTTACCACCGAGCTATATTTCCAGTTCAATATAAATTTTTACTTCACTTTCCTCTTAAAAACTTAGCACGGTTGGCATGGGACCTAATCACTGTGGCCGCCAGGGGGCGCGTCCGGGTTGTGGTGCAGTGCTACAAAGATTTTCCAACCCTTAATCTCTATTCATGAGTGCCTTTGGATAACCCAACAAGTGCTCTGACATACGAAACCATAATACCCAATCGCATCTTTGTCAGAGAAATTGACTTTAAGACAAATGAAAATGATTTGTTTTTTAAAAATGAAAACAGTTTAAGAACTTTTTGCCTCCAGTGTGGGCTTGTGAAAGAAGTGAAGATTGTAAATAACAGCTGCAATGGCTAAGGGGTGTGGTGGTGGCACTTTTGAAACACAAGAAGGTGCACAAGAAACTTTGCAAGAGCCTGAAAAACTTAATTATAAAGATAAGAAACTGAATATTGGCCCAGCAATAAGAAAGCAGCAAGTAGGGATCTCTCGTTCTGGTGTAATGCCAGCTGCTGGAAGGATGTGTCTACCCCGATAGCCTACATTTACCATCATAGCGTGGCTTATTTTCATATTCCAGGAATAACTTCTGTCCCCTTCACGTTGCCTGTCTAGTTCTGTGATGGTAGCTCAGCCCTTTTATCAGCAACCTGCATATCACTACCAGACCCCAGCACAGTGTCTCCCAGGACAGTGGCAGTGGGGTGTTCCAGTCTCCTGCCCCTTCTACTCCATTCTTACACCTGTTATACTCACTTGCAGTTCTTCCACTGACTTCCTAATTTTAGAAGACAGGAAAAGTCCACAACCGGCATTACTTTAATAAATCTCTCTTCCCACTGCAGATGTATTCCCTACTCAGCAGCAATAGCGGAAATAGGACTTAGGACAGAGTTTTTCCAAGTGTCAGGGTGTTTTCTTTTAAAATCATAAGTACATCTGCCAGTCAGATGGTCTCATATTAAGAACCTGTGGATATATACTAACATACAAGGATGCCATGTGCCTTAATTATTCTTATTTGTAGAAACATATAGAAATATGTGTAGAAATAATAAGTTCCACATGAAATTTCAAAAGTTTTTGTTCTGTAAGTAAAAAAATTATGACCCACTGATGCTAGAGGTCATCTTTTAATAGCATTATCCTTGAGAATAAAAAGTTGATTGTTTTGATATTCAAATATCCAATATGATGCTAAACAAATTCTGGACTGTTAATAAAAAGTGATGTCTTATTGGGCAAGGAATTTTGATAATAATATCCAAGTGTGTTTGTTCCAAGTTATATAAATTATATGCATTCACACACATTTATATGTATGTGCACATATATATATAGACTATATGTGTACCCTCTATACGTTATATGTACATGTATACATATAATTCATACATATACTTTCTTAGAATTTAGCTTTATTTTGAGATGCTATTAAAACTGGAATTTATTGACAATCTGAATGTAAGGGTGATACCCATCTTTTTTCCTGGCTTATTTCAATAGTACAAACATATTTCTAAAAAAAAGATTGAGAAGACAAATATTTTCCTTATGTGTATGAAGGGTAGCCCATTTTTTTCTATTTTTAGTACATCTTCAATCGATAATTTTGAAAAGTTTTTACTTAGTACTCAAAAATTTCAAAATACTAAACTCATAAATTGAGGGTTTCCAATTTTATCATTTTTAGGCATGCTGCTTAAAATAGTATCAATTAATGTAATGCCAGCCTGATTGTAATTAAATAAAAGTACACAATTACAGACTGAATAGATACAATATTTAATGTATCATTATGCCATATTTATACCTTTTTAAAACATCTAATTTATAAATTTTCTGATGATTTGTTTATTTTCCTCAATAATGCATTACTTAGTTAAGAGAAGCCACAGCTTGATGATTTAATGTTTTGTTAATTTTCTGAGTGAAACTAGTGTGTCAACTGCAGATTTGCATTTCTATGAAGTTATCTGTAGAGTAACTGTCATTTCATTTCATTTCTTTTTCTTTCTTTCTTTCTTTTTTTTAATATAGGTTCTTGCTATGCAGTTCAGTCTGGCCTTGAACTCATTATGTAGCCCAGGCTGGCCTTGAACTCACAGCAATTCTCCTGCCTCAGCCTCTTGAATTCTGGCTTGTCATTTAGTATTTCTATAAAGGTATTATTGACCATAAAAGCAAAACTTATCAGGGCTATTGTTGGCTCTTTATTTTCTCTTAAGAATTTTAAAATTGGCTTGTCAATTTCCATCAAAGTATTTTATGGAGGGACATAATGGCAAATTTGAGCCCATCCTGTGCATATTAGAGCAAAAGACCTTGTTTCTATATAAATGCATGGCCATGGATGTAGCTCAAGGCCCTGGGTTCAAATCTCTGCCAAAAAAATGCCTGTAACAATTGTGTAGGAAGAGATAGTAAATGGTGGTGTGAACTAGGATGATGGCAATGGAAGTGAAAGAAATGAAGGGAGACAAAGTATATTTGGGGGGCCAAAGGGGAATATTTATGAAAGGATTGAATGTGAAGGATAAGGAAAAGAAAACAGTCTTAATATAAGATATTGCTGCAGGGTGATGATGCTATTTATTGAAAGAGAGGGTGTAGACTATGATGAGATACCTGTTTTAAGCATATTAAGTTTTAAATGCCTGTAGATACCCAAGTGTGAGAACTTAGTAAGCAGTGTATATACGAGTCTAGAACTCAGAGCAGAGGTCAGGGTTAGAGATGTAATTTTGGAGACATTCAGCAGATAGTGTGTATTTAAAGCCGTGGGACTAGATTAATTCACCTGAGGAGAGAATGTGGATAGAGAAAGGATTAAATCTTAAGATTCAACTTTGGCATATTTCAGTGTTAAGAGGCTGAACAGAGGAGGACGAATGTGGTGTCTTGAAATTTAAGAAAGAGTGACGCATCATGAGAGTCTTGGTCAGCAGTGGCTTACGCTGTTAACAGGCTGAGCATCTTAATGGAGAAAGTGACAGAAGGAACTCACTGGTGACCTTGACAAGGGGAGTTTTGGGAAAATGAGGATGGTGGGGGACCAGACTGGAGTGGGATGACAAAGGAATCATGTGAAGGAGAGGAGCTAGGGAGAATTTTTGCTGAATAACTAAAAAGGAATACACAGAAGTAGGATGATGCCTAAAGAGTATGATGTGGGGTTAACAATAGGTCTTTATTTTAAGACTGTATTAGAGCGTGTGTTTAGGCTGATGATAGTTATTTGGTGGAGAGGGGGAAATTCATAATTATGAACTCATTTTTGGCTGTTAAAATAATTTAATTTGTTCTGGAGATATTGCTCAGCTGTGCAGTGCCTGCCTGGAAAGCATGAGCCTAAGTTCAATTCCCAGTACCCTCCCCCAAAATGTAATTTATTAGTATGAGTAATATAATTTTACAGTGAAAAGTCTTTGCCCACTGTCCCCGAGACCCACAGACCTCATCTCTCTTCTTAAGGGCAAATACTGTTACTAATATTTTGGATAGCTTTCCAGAAATGATCCCTACATTTATATGTCATTTATTTGGTTTATTTTTGCTTTTAATTTATTTATTGTAGTACAGGGAATTGAACCCAGGGGCTTTGCACTGATCTATATGACCTGTCCTTTTTAATTTTTTTCTTTCTGCGACAGTCACTACCTTTCCAAGGCTTTATTCCAATTTGGTATTTCCTGTCTCAGCCTCCCAGAGAGCTGAGATTACAGCTATGTGCCAGCACATCTGGCTATTTCATATTTGTATTATGACCATTCTTAAATATACACAATACTAGAGGTAACAGAATGCTGAATTCCCATCACCCTGTGTCAACAGCTGTCGTTAACACATGGCTAGTCCTTCCTACATACTTTATCTACCCTCCATTTACTAATCCCTTGCACTAATTACATTGAGGGCTTTTTGGTTGTTTTTGATTTTTGCTTTTATCACTTTTTTTTGTACTGGAAATCAAACTCAGGACCTTGTGCTTGCCAGACAGGCACTGTGCTGCTAGCTATATTCCTGGTCCTGACATTAACTATTTTGAGACAAACCCTAGGTATATAATTTCATCCATAAATATTTTAACATGTATTTTCAAAACATAAGAATTCTTTGAAAAATAATCACATGTAAAACCTAAAAATATTCAGCAGTAATTTTTTAATATCATCGAATATCCAACCAGTGTTCTCATTTCTCCAATTGTCCTATAAAATTTTTTTAAAAAAAACCAGGATCCATGTAAGATTCATATATGCAATTGATTAAAATATATTTCTTAAGTCTTACCTGATTTGTAGATTCCTATTTCTTTTTTCCTTGCATTTTTTATTGTATTTGAAGAAAGATCATTTGTCATGAAAGGTTCACTATAATCTATATTTGCTCACTGTATCCTTAAAATATTTAGTATTTTTCCCAGGTCTATGTATTTCCTATATATTGGTAGTTAGGTGAGGCTTAATATGATTCAGGTTTGATGTTCAGGTTTGTGAGTTTTCTTTTTTGAGAAAACAACTTCATGATTAATGGTAGACACTTCTGTTAGGAAGTACACAGGTGTCCCTGGTGTCCTTTCTTTTGGTGAAAGCCATTAAATATGACTGACTGAGTTCATTAATTTATTGGGGATTACAAAGTTGTAATTTTATCATTCTAGCTTTCATTCTTAGTTAGCTATAATAATTATATAAAGATAAATGTCTTTACATAAACTATCTTATAACCCTGAGGTAGTTTTACAGGAAGGCAGAATTGTTTTCACTGTATTCTCAATTTTTGGAGTGAATTTTTAAACATCATTCAAAGGTGACTAAGGGGGATGTTTTGTTTTCTCAGTGTCATTATAAAACTTATATATTTAGTGTGGTCCAATCCATTGCTTGCTTTTTTTTTTTTTTTCCACAATGAGGTTGAAACCCAGCAGTTTATACATACTAGGCAGACACTCTACTTCTTACCCTCCCCATTTCTAGCTATCATCATAATTGACACTCAACTTATCCCAATTTTGGCTAGTCAGAGATCTTTAAAGATGATTCCAGAGGCTTTTTTCATTTTATTCATTTGAAATTCATTTGTTATCATTATTTACTAGCTGTACAAGTTATTAGCTCAATTTTCAAATGAGCTGTCTAGATGGTTTTCCTCAGATTACTTGATTTGTTGTTTTCATAATGATATTTTTAAATTGGGAGATTATTCTCTTCCATTCTTTGTTTTTTCCAAGGGGGCTAGGAATAGAACCCAGGACTTTGCATATACCAGATAAGTGCTTTACTACTCAGCTATATCCAGCCATATTCTTTTATTCTTGACACCTGTGATATGCACTGTTTGATTTGTTCTCCGAATGCGAATACCAGAACCAAATATGTCACTTTTTTTTTTTTTTTTTGTCATTTTGAGACAGAGTCTTGCTGTACAGTTCAGGTCGACTTTAATTCACTTTGTTGCTCAGGCTGGCCTCAAACTCACAGCAATCCTCCTGCCTCAACCTTCCAAGTGCTGAAATTACAGGTGTGTGCCATCACGCCGAGCTACATCACTTCTCAAAACCTGCACTTCATGTGAATTATAAAAGAATGTCTCTGTGGAAGTTTTTCATTTGAATAATTCTGATTCCCTTTAACAATATTATGTCTGTGCTTCGTTTGTGGCATAGTATGTATCTTTCACATCATACAACATGTGACAGGATGTGCAGCTGTGGTGAGACCTTGGGGAAGTTTGAAGTCTCAATTCTAACCTACAGCTTTCAAAAAATACCATTTCTGATAAGCAGATACAATTCTTATTCTAGAATGCTTAGATCCATGCTTACACGTACTCAGAAACTGGTCACTTTCTCCCCCATCACCTTTTTTTTTTTAGATAGGTCTCAACAAATTGCCCAGGCTAGCTTTGAACTTTTGATTTTCCTGCCTCAGCCTTCAGAATTGGCAGGATTACAAGTGTATACAACCAGGCCTGGCTTTAAAACTCACTATTAAAAAGTATATGATTTGCCAGTCTTAGTAGCACACACCTGTAATCCCAGCACTTGGGAGATTGAGGCAAGAGTATTGCTCTGAGTTAAAGACCAGCCTGAACTACATAGTGAGACCCTCTCTCAAAGAAAACAACCCACAAAAATGTATGACTCAAAATCACTTAGTGCAGACACTCCTTTAACGACCAAATTCAGTCCCTGTGACTAGGTCTAGGCATTAAGTGAATTGTCATTAAATGAGGAATTGAATGTAGTAGGTACATTACAATATTCAGAACAAAGAAATGGTCAGAGGAAACTCCAACTTGATGACTTTGCTTTTGTTTGGATAATTCTTACATGCTGTCCTGTAATGTATAAGAGAACATAAAACTACAGCACTGTACAGAACAATCAGCAAAATTTACAGTACTATATAAGATATGTGGCTATATAAATAAGACAGTGAGGCTTTATAAAAAAGATGTACAGAACTCTATGAAAATGAAAGACTTATATTCAGCTGGTGAATCGTAAGACTAACCAGCATCTTGATGATAAGTCTGAGCAGTCATTAAACAGGTCGTTAAATGAGGAATAGCTATACATTCACAAAACTGCAACCATCAGCACCATGTAGTTCTAGAACATTTTCATCAACCCATTAGGCCATCATTTTTCACTTTCGTCAGCCCCTGGCAACCATTAATCTTTCTGCCTCTGTGAATTAGCTTTTTCAGGATATTTCATATGAATGGAATTATACATGACCTATTTTATCTGGCTTCTTTGGTTCAGCATATTTTGAAGCTTCATCTATATTTTAGCATGTTTCAATAATTCATTTCTTCTTAAAAGTCTTTGTTCTTTACAGCAATTGTAGGTTTGCAGTAAAATTACATATAAAATACGTTTCTCATGTGTCTTAGTTTTTGCACCGCTGAGCCAAAATACCCAACACCCGAAGTTAGAAGAAGAGAGGCTTTGTTTTGGCTCATAGTTTGTAGCAGTTTCAGTCCATAGTTGACTGCCTGTTTTTAAATTAGATCATTTTCTTATTGTTGACCTTTAGGAGTTCTTTGTATATTTTGCATACCAATCCTCTATCAGATAAAATATTTTGCATATATCATATCTTTCTGTTATTGTAACAAATACTGGAGGTAAATTAACCTATAAAGAAGAGCTTATTTTCACAGCTGACTTCAGAATTTTTAGTCCATGGTCACTTTGGGGGTTGTGCAAGACAGTAAGTATATCATGGTGAGAACACATAACTAAGGAGGCTGCTCACATTATGGTGGCCAGGAAGCAAAAAGAGACCGGAAGGGAGCCAGGCATGGTAGTGCATGCCCATAATCCCAGCACATGGGAGGTCAACGCACGAGGATCACCCTAAATTTAAGGTCAGCCTGGGTTACATAGTGAGCTTAAGGGTATATAGTGAGACCCTGTCTCTATTAATTAATTAATTACTAAGAGACAGGAAAGGCTCAAGGTCCTACTATTCCCTTCAAAGTTACATCCCAAATTTCTTCACCCTCCTAGGCCCAAACTACTAAAGGTTCCACCATTTCCTGTAGCACTGTGATCTGTGTTTAACATAAAGGCCTTTGGGGGACATTTAAGTTCCACACTATACACCCAATCTGTGGGCTGATTTTTTCGTCCTCTTATCAGTGCCTTTTATGGAACATACATTTTGAATTTTAGTCAGGTCTTCTTTTACAAGTTTTTCTTTTATGAATTATGCCTTTGGCATTGTTTTAAAAACTCATCACCAAACCCAAGGCTATTCAGATTATCTGTTCTGTTATCTTTTAGAAGTTTTACAATTCTGTGTTTTACATTTAGATCTGTGATCTACTTTGTAATTTTGGTGAAAGTTGTAAACACTGTGTCTTAAGTCCTCCCTCTCCTCAATACAGGGAATGAATCCAGGCTTTGTGCATGCTAGGCCAGTATTCCTTGTTTTAAAATTATTATTGTTGTTGTTATTATTATTGCCATCCTACTGGGTATGAAGTATTATTCTGTGGTTTGATTTGCATTTTCTTAATAATTAATGATGTTGGTCATTTGTGTATCTCCTTTGAAGGATTAGCTTTGTCCGTTTTTTTAGTTGGATTTTCATTGCTGTTATTGGGTTATACTTCCTTATGTATTCAACATATTAATTTCTGATTAGATATATGATTTACAGTGCACAAATACATTTACCCATGTAACCAATATCCCAATAAGGCATAGAACATTTTTATTATATCAGAATGTTTCCACGTGGCTTTTCCAGTCAGTGCACCCTAGAGTCAACTATATTTCTTATTTCTACCAACACAGACTTGTTTGGCCTCCTCTTGAATTTCCTACAACTAAAATATTATGGTATATACTCTGTGTCTGGCTTCTCTCAACATAATGTTATATTGTATGTAGCAGTAGGTTATTCTTTTGTATTTCTGAATAATATTCCATTGTATGACTATACTCCAATTCATTTTTCTTCCAGTATCTTAATATTTATTTCTCTCTTTCTCTATTTTTTTTTTTGTACTGGGGATCAAACTCACGACTTCGCATTTGTCTGGCAGGTGTTTACGCCACAGAGCTAAATCCCCAGCCCTAGTATTTTAATATTTCATTTGTTGGTTGTCTTTGTACCAGGAATGGAACTCACGATCTCACACTTGCCAGGCAAGCGCTTAGGCCGCTGAGCTAAATCCTTGGCCTTTATTTGTTTTTGAAATACATTTTTAAAAATCTTCTTTCCAATATAATTCTCTTAAGGTATTCTCTATTTTTAAAAAACCATTGTGGTAAGATATACATAACACAAAGTTTTCCATTTTAACCATTGTAAGTGTCCTGTTCAGTGGCATTAAGTACATTCACATTGCTGTGCCACCCCCAGAACTTTTTCATCTTCCCAAACTGAAACTCTGTATCTATATAATAATAACTACATTCCATACTACTCTCAGCCACTGGCAATCATCATTCTACTTTCTATCCCTATGAATTTAACTATTCTAGGTACTATATAAGTTATTTTCCCATCTGTTACAGTTTGTGTCTAGATGTCCCTCCAAAAGCCTCATGTGATCATAGGTGGGACTTTTCAGAGGTGGCTAGATCTAGGGTTTGCAATGCTGGGGTTAAGGGTGCATGTCTTTTCTTGTTACTGAAACAAAATACCTGATGCCCCAAGTTAAAGGAGCTCACTGTAGCCAATGTTAGTCCATAATTGGCTAATTCCAAGGCAGGGTGACGTAGACGTATTGCAGAGGAGAGACAGTTTATAGAAGGCAAAAGGCAGCAAGCAGTAAAGTAGCGAGTGGCAGGAGAAGCCCTCTTTCTGTTCTTTATATTCTATTTAGGACACATGCCCTTAGGGTGGGTAACTCTACACCCAGGGTGGGCCTTCCCATTATCCAAACTCAGAACTATGCCAGTCCAATCAGGAACTAATTTACTAATCACACATTTTAATTCCAGCATCACATGCTCTAGATCCAGCCACCTCTGAAAAGCCTCACGTTTGACCATATGAGATTTTGAGGGGACATCTAGACAAGAGCCATAACAGTGTGATGCTAGGATTAAGAGCATGCATTAATGAATTAATCCACCGATTGGTGAGTTATTAATCCACTGATAGTTTGGGGTGTGGAAAGTGGGAAGGCCCACCCTGGGAGTGGGTGATACCACCCAAAGGCAGGTTGTCTGGAATGGATAAAAGGGAGAAGGCTTGTTGCCTTTTGCCTGCCACACTGTGAACTGTTTTTCTTCCTCAATGTCCCTGTGCCATGCTGCCCAGCTTTAGAGCTAGCCAACTATGGACTGAAATGTCTACAAACTGTGAGCTAAGTAAACCCTTTCCTCCTTTAACTTTCGATGTCAGATATTTTTTTCCAGCAACAAGAAAAAGTACCTGTGACACCATCCCTTGGACAAAATACCTGACACCCACAATTTACAGGGAGAAAATTATTAGGTTCACAGTGGATTGAATCTATGAATGGCTGGCTCCAAGGCAGAAATAGTGTGGTGTAAAGGCTTGAGGGAGGAACACTGCTCACTCCATGGCATCCAGGAAGCAGAGCGAAAGGAAAAGAATGGAAACAAGAATTAAATCATACCCCAGGGGCCACCTCCAATGGGACATCACCTCTTCATAGCACATTTAGCTACCGAGCTCATCAATAGATGAATCTACTGATGAGTGTAGCACCCCTGCAATTCAGTCACCTTCCAGACACACGAGACTTTTGGGAAACATTTTAGATTTAAACCATTATGTGTACCTTGTATAAATAGAATCATGCAATGTTTGTCCTTTTATATGGGCCTTATTTCATTTAGCATAAAGTCTTCAAACTTTATATTGTAGCAGGTGTCAGAATTTTCTCCTCCTTTTCTTTCCTTTCTTCCCCTTCTCTTTCCTCCTTTCTCTGTCTTCTTGTGTGTGTGTACTGGGGATTGAACCCAGAGCCTTCACACTGAACTACAGCCTCAGAACTTTTACAAAAATATTTTAAGAAAATGTCTTTATCAGTCTCTAAATTCCTTCTTTTTTAAGGTTGAATAAGATTTTATGTATATTTTGTATTTTGCTTATCCATCCATTGGTGAACATTTGAGTTGTTCCATGTTTTGACTATTGTGAATGATATGGTTATGAACATTGGTATACAAATATTTGTTTCAGATCTTACTTTTAGTTCTTTTAGATATAAAATATGACCATAAGTGAAATTGTCCTATTATTTTTATTCTTGCTTTCATTCATCAGCTTTCATTTATGAAATAATATTTTAACTTTATTTTTATTATTTCTTGAGCCCTGTCATCTCTACTTTTTTCAGAATTTTTTATTCTAAAGAGAATAAGACCAAACCAAATAAAACAGAACAAAGCCAATCAAAACAAAACAGTAAAACTGATACAGGACTTCAAAACAGGGTAACAGGAAATCAACAATGGTTCTTGCCTCTTGTTATCTTCAGAATAGCTGCCCATACCACCAGACATAATAAAATCAAATAAAACAAAACAGAATAAAACCAAACAAAATGAAACAATGAAAGCAATACAAGACTTCAAAACAAGATAACAGGAAAGTAATAGTGATTACCATAATATATCTTGTTATCTTTGAAGTAGCCACCCGTGCCAAAAGAAAGTGTTTTTAAAAGCCTTTAAGAGGATTGTGGATATTCTTTATTTAAGTTATAATATAATAAAATCAAACAAAACAAAACAAAACAATGAAAATGATACAGGACTTTAAGGCAAGATAATAAAGAATTAATAATGGCTACCACTTTTAGAAAGAAATTCCCCATAGTTACTATATTGCATATTGTTATCCCCCAAATAGATGCTCAGACTACAGGTCTTATTTCTGCAAAGTCAATAAAAAATACAGGCATTGTATTTTGTTCTTCAGTGATTATCATCTGAGCCTACATTTCTGTGAATCAGCCAGTTGCCCACACAGGTGAGGAGCAGGGTGGGGCTCAGCACTTCTTGCCTCCTAGCCCATGTGCTGGCTAGACCACAGGAATGGCTTAGCCTGGCTCAGACTGCTCCTGGCTCTTAGGAAAGGGTTGGCTACTTCTTGGTTCTCTTCCTATGACTCATGGCTGCCACTGGCTCACAGGAAAGGGTTAACCTGGCCCATGACTGCTGCTGGCTCAGAAGAAGCTGTCATCTCTATTTTTTACATCTTCTTTTCCTTTCCAGTTATCTTCTGAATTGTTCTAATTCTAATTTACATTTTTGAGCAATTCTTAAATTTTTTGGTCTCAAAATTCTTTTACACTTTTAAAAATTATTGAGAATACCTAAAAACATTTGTTAACAGGGACTTTATCTCCTAATATTTAGCATATGGAAATTTAAAACTGAGTAAAATAATAAGTGTTTATTTAATTTAAATACATATTTATATAATTTAATAAAATAAAAATATCCATTATGTTAACTAATATAAGCCATAATAAACTCATTATATATTAACAATAGGAAAAACAATTATATTTTCTGAAATTAAAAAGTAATGAAAAGAGTATCGTGGATTTATATTCTTACAAATATTTTTAATGTCTTGTTCAATATCAGATAGTCATATTTATATACCTGCTTCTTAAATCTGTTATGTTGCAGTCTTTTGTTTGAGTGTGTGAAAAAAACTGAGTGGGGATGCATGAGCACTTGGGAAACTGAGGCAAGAGGATTGCCATGAGTTGGAGGCTAGGCTGGACTACCTAGTGAGAGCCTGTCTCAAAAAACAAAGCCAAATATATGGAAAAAATCTGGCCTCATACAAATATGTAGTTGGAAAAGAGTATTTTTAATAGCCTTTAAGAGGATTGTGGATAGTCTTTAAGTTATGAAAAATAGGGGCCAGGCATATAACTCAGTGGCATAAGCACCTGCATGGCAAGCACAAGGTTCTGAGTTCAATTCCTGGTACCAAAAGAAGTAGTATGTTAAAGATATGAAAATTGGGCAAGGGGTAAGAATTTAAAATGTCATTGTGTAAGCTAGCTGCAGTGGCTCATGTCTCTAAGCTCATCTACTCAGGAAGTGGAGGCAGGAAAATTGGAAGTTCTAGTCCATCCTGGGGTACATAGTAAGTTTAAGGCTGAATAGAGATGACCATGTCTAAAAACAAACAAAAACAATATAAATACATAAAATAGAATAGAACGGAAGCTGAGATGTGCCTCAGTGATGAGTGCTTGCCTAGTGTTCAATCCCCACTAACATACACACACACATTTAAGTAGTGTGTGTGCCTGGAGCCATATCAATTAGCTTTTTGCATGTCAGAGTAAGATGCATTGGTATATCTTGGGTATTTTAGCTGACTGTGCTGGCACATGCCTATAATTCCAGCCCTCTGGGAAGTTGAAGCAGGAGGATTGCAAATATGAGCCCCGCCTGAGGAGCTTAGTGACTTAGTAAGATTCTATCTCAAAATGAAAAATAAAAAAGACTGGGGATGTAGCTCAGTGCCAAGGCCCTGGATTGAGTCCTCATTACTGGAAAAAAGGGAAGGTGTATTTGAAAAATATTGACTTACTGAGTTATGTGGCATTTCTAAGTATTGACAAGCTTCATTACACAAGATCTAAAAAGCATATTGTTAATATTGTGATTAATTTCATTAGAAAAACTTTTCAGTGTTGGGAAGTTGTCAAATTCATGGTGGCAGATAGAAGTTTTCCAAAGTTATTATTTGTTTATTTTGGTGCAAGAAATCAAACTCAGGCCCTTGTACATGCTAAGCCGGTGCTCTACCATTGACCCACATCCTTGGCCCCCTAAACTTCTAATTTTTTCTTGGTAACTCAAGTGCTCTAATTGACAGCAGTTACTATCAGTTGTTTTTCTAAAGTAACAGGTTCTCTTTGTTTATCTTCAGAAAACATTCAAGTCAGAGCAATCACAATTCATCAGGTTGTTTTTTTCCCAAGTAAACAAAGATGTTTTATTAAAAAGTGGCTAGTTTAGCTTGCAACTCAATCACACAACTGTTTTCCTATAAAGCAGCCACTATTGTTGAGATGTATGTGAAATATTTCTGGTATACCTTCCATTTAATTACATAATGCAAATGATATGTATAGTAATTCTGACTTATGAACATTTGAGTGGCGAACTTCCGTAGATATCAGTGGACCTTGCATTACATAGGTGTGAACAATCGCAGAAGTAGCGCACATGTCTGATGGGCATTGTTACAGTTGTGCTGCTGTGTGCTTACTGTATAGTACCGTAGTGCACAGAAGTACAGTGTTTGGGCCAGGGATTTAGCTCAGCAACATAAGCGCCTGCCTTGCAAGGGTGTGGTTGTGAGTTCGATCCCCCGGTTTCAAAAAAAAAAGGAAGAAGACGAAGAAAAAGTAGTGTTTGATCCTAGCCCAGGATGTCTAGAAGCAAGAGGAAAAGTGATGGTGATATGGAAGTTTGGGTTTTTTTCTTCATATTTTACATTGCATATTTGTGTCAAAGAAGTATAAGACACTGTTTGATTTAGAAATGAATCTTAGGAACATTCTCCTGGAATGGAATTCATTCGTAAGCCAGGGACTCATTGTCCCCAAGGGTCAAGATTTAATAAAATTAATCATTGGTACTTCTTTATCAAGGTATTTTAAGAGTAACTGACTTTTAAAAAATACTACAAGTGGTGAAGAATGTAATGACTACTAGTGAGCTTTGATGTCACTACCTTGATTCATCCTAAGGAACCAGTAGGTTTTGCTTTGTATCAGAAGTGCAAATATCAACACAGTACCAAAGGCAATTAATATCTTTAGGGATTTCCAAGGGTCCAGGAACTGCACTTTGAAAACCACTGCGTTATTATGATATCTTAATTTGTTTTGTGGCTGTAATGCTTTTACTTTTTATTAGTATATTTGTGATACATAATGAATACATTAGTCATGGGGAGTTGGTAAAGTACATATCATGTCTTAGTTCTTTTAACTTCCCTTTACCTTCCCCTCCCTTTCCTCTCTCTCCATCCCTAGATCCCTTTCCCATCTGCAAAAATTCTACTGGAGTGCTGTCATTCTTTAGTCATGTTATTCTATTCCTTTTTCTTTTTGCTTATGATAATTCTCATATAAGATTTGACTGTAGTTCTTTTATGTGGCTTTTTAAGTGCAGTAAGTTTTTCTATACTTTTAGGTAGGAAGGATGGGTGCAAGTAGCTTTCTGTTCTCAAGGATTTGAATCTCCCTCTTCTGATATACAAAGTGCTTAAGAATATGTCTTTATGCCTCCTGAGCTCTGCCATCTCTGCTTCTCTCCCCCACCTGTATTTGGGTCTTCTTGTACCTTCTGGTCCATCTTCCCTGTTCCATTCAATGTAATTCTGCTTCTACTACTTTATCCCTACCATGGATTTTGTGTTTAACAATATGTTCACTTTATAACTTTCTTTTTCTTTTTTTTTAAGGAGGAAAAAAAATAGAAAAAGGGTACAAGTTATACAGAATTTCAGAAAAAAAATGAATAGTAGGAAATCACTAGTTAATAGATTACATATTGTCATCTTAGAAATAGTTGTTCAAGTTACAAAATTAAAGCACATAGAGTGGACATTCAAACAGTGAGACTGTAAACAGTTCAGTTCAATGATCCAACAAAATTCAGTAATATGGTTATCTCTCTTATACGTTTAAATATGCATGCAGTTATATCCTTTAGAGCACTTTCTTTTCCTTTCTTTTGTACAATGACAATTACATATTTTGGGTTTTATTACTTCCACAGTTCTTATTACTTTTTTTTGAAGAGAGTAAAACCAAATGTGACATAACAGGACAGAGTCAGTCAAATCAAACGGATGGAAGTAATAGATAATGTAAAACCAGAATACAAGGTGATCAACAATGGTTACCATAATGCCTCTTGCTATCTTAAAAAGAATTGCCTATATCATCAGTTATAATAAAATTGAACAAAACAGTAAAGAACAAAACCAGTAAAACCAAAACATTGGAGACATTAGAGGTCTTCAAAAGAAGATAATAGTCAACCAGAATGGGCGTCATAATGAATCTTATTGTCTTCGCAGTTGTTGCCTATACTTTCCTTGATACTATCAAGCAAGACAGAATAGAGGAAAATCAGTCAAAACAAGATGGTGAGAGCAATACAGGGTTTCAAACCTAGTTAATAGGAAATCAAAACGGGTTACTATATCCTGCTACTTTTTATTTATTTTTCCCTTAATTAAAAGGATAAAAATGAAAAAGTAAATAATAAAAAAAGGAGATTGAGATAAAAGAGGGCATAACAACAAAACAGTGCAGGTCTAAACATAACCTTTTAAGCAAAATAGTGTTTCACTACAAGATAATCCCAACATAAAAGTAGTTACCATAGTGTTTCTTTGCTTGAAATCTTTGAGTAGAACTTTGTATACTGTAGCATCAAACATATCAAGACAATGTAAAACCGTTCAAGAGAATGACAGTATTACAGGGTATTTAGAATCAACTAACAGAAAATGAACAATGGTTTCTGTATAATCTCCTTGTCTATAAAAGTTTTTGTTTATATTATCACATATAATAAAATACAATAAGATACAATATGTTAAGACCGATGGAGACAGAAGAACAAAAGCTTGGTGGGACTTCAAAACAAGATGATATTAAATCAGCACTACCTATTATGATGTCTTGTTTTCTCCAAAATAGCTGTTCCTATCATCCAACCTTCTCTGCCTCATTTCTGTTGAGCTCTTTTTCTGTCATTAGTTGTCAGTGTATCTTCTTCATTTCACTTTCTGTTCCATTCATTGTGGCTCTCTGCCACTGTTTCTGAAATCTTGGTATTTTTCTTTTTTAGAATATCCTGCAGTATTCTCTGTAGAGTTGAATTGGTGGTTGCAAATTCCCCTAGTTCCTCTTTATCCTGGAAGCACCTTGTTTTTCCATCAATTTCTAGGGACAGTTGTGCAGTATATATCAATCTTGGCTGGAGGTTATTATCTTTCAAAGCTTGAATTATTTCCCCCCATGCTCTTTGTGATTTGATGGTTTGTGCTGAGAAGTCTGCTGTAATTCTGATGGGTGTTCCCTTGTAAGTGATCTGTTTCTTGTCTCTGATGGCTTTTAATATTCTGTTCTTATATTGGATTTCTGGAATTTTGATTATTATATGCCTGGGTGTAGCTCTGTTTGGGTTGTAGGTGGCTGGGGTCCTGTATGCCTCATACATCTGAGTATCTTTACCTTTTGCTAAATTAGGGAAATTCTCCTGGATTACTTCTGTTAATAGCTTTTGTAGCTCATTTGTTTGTGTCCCTACTTCTTCTTTTATGTTCTTAATCCTTTTTTTTTTGTTGTTGTTGTCTTTTTCCTTTTTTTCAGTACTGGGGATCAAACTCACAACTGCCTGCTTGCAAGGCAGGTGCTTATGCCGCTGAGCTAAATCCCCAGCCCTTATGTTCTTAATTCTTAAGTTATAGATCCTCTTATCATCTTCTAGCCTTTGTATTGTTGATGTTTGTTTTCTTGTTATTTTTAAGAAGTTTTTCATTTCATGCTCCCACCTTACAAATCTGTCCTCCAGTTCAGATAATCTATCCTTAGTTTCTTTCAAGCTGTTATGCCAGCTTTCAATAGAGTTTTTAGTTTCCTGGTACTCTCTTTGAATCTGCTTCACGTATTCTATGTTTTCTCTATTTTCTCTTTCAAACAATTCTCCCCTTTTTTTCTGTTCTTCCATTCCACCATCTGTTTTTTCTTGGGTGGTGCTTAGCATTTCTCTAACTATTCTACTTATATCTTGCTTTATTTCATTAAATACTTTACTTTTGAACTTGTCTATGAGGCTCCGGAGATACGACTTTATGTCTATTGGTGCCGTGTCTGATATTGCATGTTTTCTGTCCTCATTCTCCTTTGCATTTACCTTTTCTGGATCAGTGTTCTCAGGATTGGGGACTGAGGACCCTTTCTTATTGCTCCCTCTTCCCATATTTTTTGTTCCTTACAAGCATATATAATGGAGGTCCAGTTTTTTTTTTTTCTCTTTGTCTGTTACAGTTTGTTTGAATCTGCTGACTAGGTGTTCCTGCACACTGCAGTGTACTAGGGAGACACAGACCAGGGCAGCCTGTGCTGGGCCCACCCCTCCAGGTCAACTTACTGAAGGCTTCACTGCTAGGGTGCACTGCCAGGCACTGGGACCTGGTTTGGGCTAGCCTACTGGATCTTAGTCCGCAGTGTCACCCAGGCCAAGTGCTCCCCACCAATCCTGCTTGAGAAGGGAATATGCGACTAAAGTCACTGCAGCGTCCTGTTCCAGCTAGTCTTCCCAGTCCCAGAATATCCTCTGTTGGAGCCTCCTAATCTATGAAAGGGTCCCCATTCCTCTCACTCACCACAGGTCGATGCAGGGCTCTCTGCCAGTCCCGCTCTCAACTCCATTTGGTCCACTGATTCCCGCTTTCAGAGCTTTCATGCATCTCTCTCCTTGTTGTGCTGATTGGGACACAACAGGGGCGGCAGGAAATTCAAATCACAGCTTCCAGATGCACGGGTTCCAGCTTCTGCTCTGAGATTTTATCTGTTCCTGTTATAGCACCGGGATTGCATTTCCAGTTGGTTTCTCTCAGCTTAGTTCATTCCTGGGTTGGCAAGGTATATCTCCCCTTGCTTGGGACTCCTCACACCACATCATTCCTGGATTCTAAGCTGGCAATTTCAGAGAGCCTCCATAGCTGCTGTTATCTGTCCACCATGTTCTCCCGGAAGTCCTCACTTTAAACTTTTAATAGTTTATGGAGTCCAGATTGCTATAGCACCTTAAGATTTTATTTCAATGCAATTCTGTGATGGTCACCTGCAAATTAGATCCTGAACTCTCTTCTAGTTTTAGTTACTATTCTCATTTTGGCCCACACACCTGCCAGAGAGTTCCTATTGTCAACTTTAAGAGTCTCCTTAGTTCATTGCTGTTAGAAATTTCACTGAGAGCCAGGGATATAGCTCAGTGGCACAGGCGCCTTCCTGCCAATCGTGAGATCATGACTTCGACCCTCAGTACAAAAAAAAAAAAAAAAAGAAAGAAAGAAATTTCACTGAAATTGGGTATGGTGTAGGCCAGCAATCTCAGAGCTGGGAGGCCTAGGCATGAGGACTGATTTTGAGCCCAACCTGGGCAACTTAATAACTTAATGAGACCCTGTCTCAATTTTTTTTTCAAATTTTAACAAAGGAAAGAAAAAATAGAAGAGGGCTGGGGATATAGCTCAGTGTGTTTTTCCACATAAGCAACTACCTCATTCTTTAGGCACTGTTCTTTATTTTTTCTGATTTTTACCCTCAGTGCTGTGATGGAACCCACTGCCCTGTGCTCTACTACTTATGCTTCATAGCACTGTAGGCACCGTTCTCCACCCCCAACCCCTGCAACCACCACCTGAACTGGGAAATAACTCAGGGCCTTCACACTGAGCGTGTACATCCCCAGCTTTTTTTATTTTTTATTTTGAAGTGAAGTCTCACTAAGATGCCACATTGCCCATACTGGGCTTGAACTTGCTATCCTCCTGCCTTAGTCTCTCAAGAGTGCTGAGATTACAGACACAAGCCACCATGCCAAGCCAGTGACTGTTCTTTTTTTGTTTGTTTGTTTGTTTTGGGGTTTTTTTTTTGGTCTTTTTCCTTTTCATTGGTACCAGGGATCAAACTCATGACTGCCTGCTTGCAAGGCAGGCACTTATGTCACTGAGCTAAATCCCCAGCCCCGCCAGTGACTGTTCTAAAATAGATATCTATATATCTGTATCTGTAGCTATATCTGTATCTAGATATTCAGATATATATTTAACTTTTGCAACAACTTATGAGTTAAATACTGTCATCTGTATTTTACAGATGAGGAATCTGATGCATGAAGGCTAAGGGACTTGCACGTGGTCCCTAGGACATAGTTCTTTGTACCAATTGTTATTTAGTCCACTCTTCTGCTAAGTGGCCTTTTAAGGGTTTTCTCTTATTTATTTTCTTTCCTCTATATTTAAATCTTCCTGAAATTGATATCCTTGCGCCATCTAGTATATATTCTGGGAAAATTTTGTGAGTATTTTCTATAGAGCTAAATCTTAACAGTCAAATGACTGAATTTTTTTTCTTTTTTGTTTTTGGGATCTTGCATCTTTTGTTTTTTTTTTTTAACTTTTTATCAGTACCAGGGATCGAACTCACGACCGCCTGCTTGCAAAACAGGTGCTTATGCCGCTGAGCTAAATCCCCACCCCTGTTTTTGGGATCTTTTGGGGGACTTTACTGCACCTTGCAGGGTACTTACAGAGGCTCAAGGGTTCTATAAAACTGAGGTTTGGTATCATTGTATTAGAGACCATTTTGTTCCTTTGAAGAAGAAGTTATGATCTTACGAGCCTTGAATAAAAAGTCATTCGCAGATGGGTTATAGGAGGAAGGAAGGCTACTTTCATTGATGCTGCTACTTATCCAAACAGAAACCATAATGTATCTATTGATGATCTCTTTTTTCAGAACTGGTGGAGTCTCTTTCATTGCAGGGATCTTATGCTGGAAAAATCCATTCTATTGGTGATGCCTTCAGAAATTTTAAAAATCTCCGATCCTTAGATTTATCAAGAAATTTAATTACTAGCCTAAAGGTAAGTTCTATGTTCTATAACCAATGAGGTTAGCCTAATTTATTTTTTGATGGGAATAAATAAAAGATAATGTCAGGCCCAGGGAGTATAGGATTTTCCTTTCAAATGTCCCCCAAACTAAATTTTATTATTCACAATAAAATTCTTTCAACTTTGCTCTGTGTTTAAAATTATTTCTTATAAAATACTGGGTAAAATTTCTTTTCACTCAGGGTAAGCTGTATTAAACTTTCATTGCTTAGAGCAATAGTATAAAATATATGAAATTGAGCATGGTGGCATATCATATAATCTCAGCACTCTGGGAGCTAAGGTAGGCAGATTGCAAGTTCAAGCCCAAGAAGGGCACCTTAGTAACTTAGTGATACCCTATCTCAAAATAAAAATAAAAAATTAAAATATCTGGGAATGTAGTGCCATGCAAAGGTCCTGGGTTAAGTACCCAGTATTGCATTGACAATAACAAAAAATTATAAAGAGGGCTTGCAAATGTACAGACTCTTAATCTCTACTCTGAGAGCAGGCCTGATTTAATAGTTCTGGGAGGGCTTAGAACATGCCCAGGGAATTCTGATAATGATGATACATGGAAAATACATGGAAGAACACTGGCCTGTGTGGGTTTTTTCTGTAAGGAGCAAGGAATGGTGATCTTAAAAA
Organism: Cavia porcellus; assembly: GCF_034190915.1. Classification (NCBI taxonomy): domain Eukaryota; kingdom Metazoa; phylum Chordata; class Mammalia; order Rodentia; family Caviidae; genus Cavia; species Cavia porcellus. The sequence continues at coordinate 99,711,693 of NW_026947487.1, forward strand.
AAAAAATCTCACTCAAGAGATGGTAGAGCAAAATGTAGGAAGGGGTAGGCCTGAGCAGTGTGAGTGAATGTTAGCAAACATGCCGAAAAAGACATTCAGGAATAGGGTTTTGTTTGCTCTGTAGTAGACCCCCAAATGATGCTTCTTCCATATGTTTCCATTTTGTCCCAGTTTACTGGCAAATCCCTTCTGTGGCAGACCAGAGGAAACAAAGACACACAGATATTATCCAAAATTAGTTCATCAGGGCTGGGGATGTAGCTCAGTGGTAGAGTGTTTGCCTAGCACACACAAGGCCCTAAATTTAATCCCTGGTACCCATGCACAAAAAAATTTTTAAGGTAATCTCCCAGATTCTGCACTTCTTAAGGTACTGAAAACCCTGCAGAAAGTATCAGTCGAACCCACCCGGGAATGTGGCCCACAGATGCAAAAGAAAGACAAAAATAGAAAGTTGAGGTGCAGTTGAGGTGCTCTGGGATGACCCAGCATTCTCTGTGCAACAAAAGGCCACAAGTCCAAAAGCTCATAGGTATCAAGCTTTTGTTAGTATCAATCAGGGAGGTAGGTAGGGGTCAAGGCAGAGTGTTAAGGAAGAGAAACTTTGTAAGCATTGGTTGTACCAGGCACTGAGGCTCTCCAATTAGCAATGTAACTGTTTGATGCATGCAAGGCTGGCACCAGGTATAATGCATGTCAGCCCTAGAATCTCACAGGCTATTGCTGGAGCTCCCGTCCAGCCATCAGCAGAGGGAGCAGTTCTCACCCCTGTGCTGCAATGAAACGTTTTGGCATCTTGGCCAGACTCGATCAGATTCTTTTAGCCAATTAAGGGGACATCTGATTAATATGGCCAGTTCTGCATATCTCAGTGAGCAGGGCTGAAGGAGAGGCAAGGGGCTTTGTTTCTCTGGAGAGCACAGCTTGGCAGTCTGTCACATGAGGAATGCTTGTTCAGCCACGCAAGCCAAACTCAAGCTCAAGATCTGGCTTTATAAGAAAAACCCAGGCAAGATCAAATTTCTAAAAATCAATTATTTATATATCCTACATAGAAGTCCTTTGTCTCAGGGGCAACTGGCTAAAACTTTTTTCCCACTGTGTGGTTGTCTTTTCACTCTGTTGGTGATTTCTTTTGATGTGTGAAAGCTTTTTAGTAAGCTGAGATCCCAGTTGTTGATTGAAGTATTTACCACGCAGTTTGGGTTTTGTTCACAAATTCTGCATACATATATGTCTTCAAGATTTCTATCTACTGTCTCTGCCAATAGATTGTGTTTCTGTTTTGATATTTAGATCTTTGATCCATTTTTATTTTAGTTTAGTGCATGGTGATAGAACCAATCCAAAAATGGACATTTGAGATGAATATGTACTTCACAGATGAAGAAATACAAATAGCAAATAAATATATGAAAAAAGTTCAACATCATTGGTCATTCAAGTGATGCAAACTAAAACAACAGAGATTCCATCTCCCTCCGGAAAGAATGGTTATCATCAAGAAGTCAACCAGTAACAAATGCTGGAGAAGCTGTGGGGAAAAAGGAACACTTCCACTGTTGGTGGGAGTACAGACTGGTGCAACCACTGTGGAAATTAGTGTGAAGATTCCTCAAAAAACAAGCACTAGAGGTCTCATTCAACCCAGCTATTGTCCTTCTGGAAGAATTAAAAACATCATACCACACCAATGTATGAGCACCCATGTTTACAGCACTACAGCTGAAAACAACCCAAATGCCCAACAACCAAGGAATGTATAAAAAAGATTTATACAATGGAATACTACTCAGCCTTAAAGAAGCATAAACTTGAGATTTTTATATGTAAATGAATGCAACTAGAGATTATACTCGTAAGTGAAATAAATCAGTCTCACGTATATAAACATTATATTATCTCCCTAGTGTGAGGAACTGAAAGAGTAAGGTCCAAAATGCATAATAGATATTGCAAAGTGGGAAGAATTTGTTCAAAAGGAGAAAGGAACTAGGATGTGGGAAAGGAGAAAGGAAGGAAGGGAAAGGGAAAAACACCCCTAAATACAAGATAGTTATACTACTAGTTTCTCTCGGTTCATTAAAAAGAAGGATTGTCGGCCCCCAAGTGGAGCTGTAAAAAAAAAAAAAAAAGGATTGGTACTAATGTTGTTTAGATAATTTTGTGTGCTGTATATTATACTCTGACTACTTTATTTATTCCATGTATTAACTATTGTTATTCTCCTATTACTTTATGAAATTTTGTGGGTTTTTTTCATTTAAAAAACAAACAAATCTAAAACCAGCAACCCCAAGTTGAACTAGATACATCTAAACTAATTCTGAAACCTCTTGGTTTCAGAAAAGATTATGTCAGAGTTGCTGAAGTCCTCTGTTTTCATATGTGCATCTGTTTGTTTAATTTGTTCATTTTATGCTAAAAATTGAGTGTATATTTCTGGTACTGAAGATTGAACTCAAGGTTTTCACACTGCACTATATCCCCAACCTTTTCTTATTTTTTATTTTGATATAAGACCTCACTAAATTGCTAAATTGGCCAGTCTGGGCTCCAACTTTCTTTTTTTCTTTATTGGTACCGGGGATCAAACTCACGACCACATGCTTGCAAGGCAGGCGCTTATGCCACTGAGCTAAATCCCAGCCCCTAAGCTCAAATTTTCAATCCTCCTGCCTTAGCTTTCCAAATGCTGGGTTAAGGTATATGCCACCGTGCCTGGTTTATAATTTATTTTTAGTCTCTCTCTCTCTCTCTCTCTCTCTCTCTCTCTCTCTCTCTCTTACTTCTATGACTTGGGCAAAAAATATAATGGAGATTAATCAAAGTAATATATGTAACTAAACATAATATATGTATGAGACTCCTGGGGCACTACTTGGCATATATGAAGCACTTCATAAACATTAATTTTCTTCATTTTTTTCATTTATGATTTACCTGCTTATATTTATCTCTAGCAGGCATGAATCACTATGCTCAGTGTTTCCAGAGAAAATGTTTTATAATTATTTGTAGTGTTATATCAGGGAATACATGAATCTGTGCCAACTGAGAAAAGCGAGAGAATATAAGTGGTTTCCTTGATTTTTAAGTGTTTACAGGATTTTTCTATGCAGTTCAAGCTTGCCTTGAACTCACTTTGTAGCCTAGACTGGTTTTGAATTTGTAGTGATCCTCCTGTCTCAGCCTCCCGAGTGCTGCAATCACATGCATGCACTACCACACTGGCTTGTTGATTTTTATACTGAGAGACATTAAAAGATTACTTGAGTTGGAGTGTTAGACACATTAAGTACAGACTTAATGGACACTTTCTAACAATTGACGCTTTAATAATATAAAAGTTAATAGAACTAGAGAGAGGGAGAGAGAGGAAAAAAGAAAGAAAAAGAAAGAAAGAAAGAGAAAGAAAGAAAGAAAGAGAGAGAGAGAGAAACGGGCTGGGGATTTAGCTCAGTGCTGCAAATGCCTACCTGGTGAGCACGAGGTTGAGTTCAATCCCCAGTACCAAAAAGAAAAGAAAAAGAGAAAGCAAGCAAGCATAAAAAGAATGAGGATTCTTCTTGGAATGTTTTGTGTTTATCTTTGAGTTTCTTAAATTTCTTGTAATAAGAAAATTGTAATTTTAAATGGGAAGCAAATAAAAACATAATTTTATAAATAACATAATACAAAACAGTTTCACATTTTTGAAATATTGAGGAATATTGTCCTGAAAGTTAGTACTGAGCAAAAGCAGCTAACTTTTTCATTAGCCAATTTGAGCAGAGCAGGAGAATTGTGGTTTTTCCTCTGAGTTTCTCTGTCCTGATGGTATTGCTTCCCGGCAAGTAGAGGGGGAGTGGGGTGCTAAATGCAAGAAAGAACTAGACAAAGACTTTCTAGACAAAGAGAACTGACTGACTGCAGGGTGGGGAGCTTGCATAGTGGCAGTATCTCTGCAAAGAGAAATGAGGGCTAGAGGACTTCTAGGAAGAAAGACTGGGGAATAGTGTTTTGTTTCTCCAAACAGTGCATTGACCTGTGAGACAATGAGATGTAAGACTTCATACACACACGTGTGCCTGTACACACACACACACACACACACACACAAACTTATTTTTTTATTCTGCCTTCAGAATTTTTGCCTACCTCCTTTCATTTTGTAAATGGAATCAGGAGAATGATTGAGACAAAGGTAAGAAAAAGCCAGTGTGGCTTGGCCTGGCTACCACTGTGCAGGATTAGAAGAATGACCAGAGAGCCAACAGATGCAGAAACTGATTACAGATATTTGAAGGCCAGATTCGGTAAAGGAGATACATTTTCTAGGTTAATAATTCAACATACAGAGGATCCAGCATCTTGGAGTTGCAGTTCCGAAACTGCCTTTCTCATGGACACAAGTAACATGTTTAAGGCTAGAAAATAATGGATATATTTCTCTCTCTATTGTGAGATTCTTATCCATGTACAGATTCATAATATCATGCTTTCCTTGCAGGGCATCCAGTATTTGTGTTCACTCCAAGACCTGAATTTATATTATAACAACATTCCTTCATTAGTAGAGGTATCCCGCTTACAGCCTTTGCCGTTTCTCAAAGAACTGGATTTGAGACTCAATCCTGTTGTAAGAAAAGACACAGATTATAGGCTTTTTGCTGTGTATACGCTACAAACTCTGGAGAAACTGGGTGAGTCCCTCCTCCTCTGCTCCTGCCCCAGAATCTTGCTTGCAATCAGCTGCCTCTTAACCTTTTGGATGTTGGCCCAGAGTCTGTGCTGGCAGGAGACATTTGTTTATTAGTCAATATTTACGTAACTCTTTGTGTTGGCAGGATGTATGACAAGTCCATTTATTATTTATTCAACAACCATCTATAATTACATCAGTTACTTCCAGCTTTAGTTTTCTTCAGTTGATGGTTTCACCACCACTTCCTCCTCAACACAGTATTTCTAGGTTGAGATCTATTTTTCCAGGTGCCTCAATTTTGCAGCTATATTAGCAATAAAAAACAATAACAATGGGGGGGGCTTAGTTGGCAAGGAACAAGAAATATTCCTTCAAATGAGCTGTTCTATATTTCCCTATAATGTTACTGTTCAATATACATTTCTTGATGTAAAATTTGATTTCACAATGCCTTCGGAAACTCATTGAAGGGTAACTAAGTGAACTCTTTCACAAGGTGGTATAACATTCAGCCTTAGAATGGGACCGTTTCCTGTTCAAGTTCCCCTTTCCTGAAGGGGTAGTTACCCTGTGTAGTGGTTGTTGCTATAGCTCGCTGAGTCTCCCGGAGTAACTGGTTGCTCCGGTGATAGCATAATAGCTCTGTTGTGATCTGTCTCCAACACACGAGGATGAGACTGATCTTTAGTTTTTCCTCTGTAAATGTAGTTCTCTGACCCAACGGTATTTACTCCAAAAAAACCAAACGTATTTAGACCATGGTTTTTGCCTCCAGATGATCGAACTGTACGTGACAGTGAAAGGAAAGCTGCGAAGCTCCATTTTAGTCAGTTGGGCAACAATGAAAATTTTCTTTTAGAGATGGAAAAAAGGTAAGATTCCCTACCAAAAACCTGTTTTTAGTTTGGTCCTGGACACGGTCATAATGAATTTCTTCTTAACTTTCCTTTTTTTTTTTTTTTTTTTAGCAGAAATTTCCCACAGGTTGTAACACTGCAGATCTGAGATAAAAGTACCCATCCTGTTTACTTATTTATTAGGGTCTCCCTAAGTCACTACATTGCCCAGGCTGGGCCCAGATTTACCATCTTCCTGCCTCACTCTCCCAAAGTGCTGGGATTACAAGTGTGCACCATGTCAAGTTCATTCCTGCTTTCTTGAATTCTTGCTTTGGGTATAATTGTTATAAATTTTCCAGAGTTGCTTCTCACAGCTTATAGATGGGGACACTATGAAATGGCTTACCCATAAGAGCTTGCCAACACTTTCTTATAGAATTGTCAGTCAGGGGCTGGGGATTTAGCTCAGCGGCATAAGCGCCTGCCTTGCAAGCAGGCAGTCGTGAGTTCAATCCCTGGTACCGATAAAAATGAAAAAGACAAAAAAAAAAAAAAAAAAAAAAAAAGAATTGTCAGTCAGCACGTGGTCTTTTCCTACTGAATAATTAGTGTTACAATCCCAGAGCAAGACTAGTAGAGATAAATTTGTCAAAGGAAGAGTAAGAAAGCAGTTCCCAACAATTCAAGAAGTAAACAGATGCTTTGTATCCTAACTCTGAGAAGCTTCATACAAACATCTTACTTCCTCAGACTGAATGTTCTGTCAAGAAACCAGAGTAGCTGAGTTCTTTATTTTCTGCTTTTACACTGTAAATTCTAAATGATAGTGTCCCTTTCTCTCATCATTCCCAGTATAACTTAAATAATCATACTTTTAACTGAGATATGTGTAATGCATGGCTAAATTAATCATCTCCTTGAGTATTTGGAAAAGAAAATCTAATTACCATGAACTGTTGTTTCCCAAATAACATGGACTAATGATCTCAGAGGCTTTTTGAAAAAATATTAAATGAATTCTTCTATACGATAGCTCTAGGGAGAAGATAATGAAAACCTGTGGGACAGATGAGGGCTCTGCTGCAAAAGTCAATGCCGATGTTGACACCAGGCCTGAAGCAGGTAAGCTTTGTCTCTATGATCACAAAATGATTAAGACATCAGTTGTCTCAGCTGTCCTAGCAGGTCTTGGATAAGAAAAAGAGAGTGAAGAAAGCATAGTTTAAAGCAGGCACAAGATTCACTGGGATAATTTTCCTCCTCCTTCTCCCTGTCACTGGGACACTTATTGAGCAGACATAACCAAGAATTCTCCACACTGCACTCAGTTCAATTTCATTTATATTACTTTACATCATGAGTACATCCTAACAACATATCGCCCATCCTCACAGACCACTGGGCATTGCTAAGATGATTTCATTAGCCAGAGACTCAGGACTTACCTGCATCTATGCAATTCATATCCTGGGCCTCCTGTATGCCCAGCCTAGAGCTTCCCTGGTTGCAGAATCTCTAGTGTTTGTGCTATATTTCTGTAAGCACTGTTAGTAATCCAGTATAATTAAACTGGGTATGCCCCATTATGGTCATGCCACAAGCCAGGAGAAATCCTGCCACCAGAAAATTGCATCTAGTACATCCTTGCAGATTAACTAGGCACACTCATACTGGTTAAATTGATGACCTATTACTTGAGGAAACTCAAGGTCTCTGTCCCTTTGAAGGATCTATTAAATTATATGCAAAGTATAAAATAAATTCCTAAATTTTCAGCAATAGCTTTAATAGATTGACTCTAGATATCAAGGGTTTTCAGTTTATAACCTGTTTTGTTTTCCTGACTTCTGTGTACCCATGTAAACATTTATTAACAAGTCATTTTCAGCCTTTTCAGTAAAACAGGCCATAGTGAGGTATGATTTTAATTTTTCTTTCTTTGATGTTTCAGTACATGTAAATGATAATTGCTTTGTTTCATTTTAAATACCATTTTTTACCTTTCAAAGTCAATATAATTTTAAATAATAATTTTGGCAAATACTGAAATGCATGAAGAAAGTACTTTTTTCAATTTTTAATATATGTTTGCAGTACACAGTGGTTACATTCATTGTGGGGAATTGGTGCATGTAAATAACATATCAATTCTGAAGAAAGTATTTAATTCATAAACATATCCCTAAATCATAAACGTATCCCTAAAAAAGAATCCCAGTTAATATGTTGGCATACAAACTTCCCTGCTATATAGTTCAAGATATATAGTCTTGTATTTTTTACTAGGTTCAAGCATCTATTTCCAGAAAAAGAAAAATACTTTGAAGCATGGTGTGCCATTTTTTGTATGAGATGAATTAGAATTGATTTATGTTGTATTATGTTGTTAGCACACAAAGAGAATCCCCACATGAGTTAAAATGTCTTAAACTGCAAACTTCCTACTGAGAACAAATTGCTTTACCTGCTAGAAAGTCTGTTTCTAAAGGATTTTATAAGTCCAGCTGTTGCCTGAATTTTTAAAATATAAAATTCATTTTGCCACTTTAAAACGTTAAAGAGCTTTGTTTTCCACTGTAAATTATATTTTGCTAGATCCCTGGGGAGTGGCCAGCACTGTTGGTAATCCAATATGATTAATATGGTTATGTCATTTCAGTGGTCACGCCACAGGCTGGGAGAAAGCTTTCCTGGGAACAGCAGCTCCTACTAACTCAGCTCTTCAGAACAGTGCTTTTCCACCAAGCGTTTTGAATGGGCAGGGAACTCACACTATGTTGAAAACAAAGAGAGCTCTTTAATGTTTCAAAGTAGCAAAATAAATTTTATATTTTAAAAATTCAGGCAATTAAAAAAATGTGGGGGCTGGGGATTTAGCTCAGGGCCATAAGTGGCTGCTTTGCAAGCGCATGGTCGTGAGTTCGATCCCTGGTACCGATTAAAAAAAAAAAAATTTAGGCAATAGCTGGAACTTACAGGAACCTTTTGAAATGGGCTTCCTAGCTGAGCACGGTGTGCATGCCTGTGAATCTAACACTTGGGAGACTGAGGGAGGAAGATCACCATGAGTTCAAGGCCAGCCTGAACTACAGAGTGAGACACTATCTAAAAAAAGAAAAGAAGAAAAAGAAAAAGGAAGGGGCTTCCTAGCAGTAAAGCATCCTGTGCTCCTCATCACATAATCTCTGACCATTTCCAGGTTCCTCCTCCTCCCCATACCCCCAGATAAGCATACCTAGGCTATGTCTTCAGGATCTCCTGCGCATTATCTACTCTCTTCCCCTACTTATCTAATCTATTTCCTCACTTTTATTTGTAAGTAGATTTATTTTATATTGTCTCATGTTTAAAATGCTGGTCTAGCTTTAACAATTTGCATGAGTCCCTCTCTGTACCAGTCCCTCATTTCTGTTTACCAACTAGTAACTTGTACTTGGAATCACTACTGAATAACACTGTAGCCCCTCAGGTTAAATGTGCATTCCCCCAAAAAGGAAACAAACCAGTGAACCCCCTCTCCCCTACCCTAAACAGCTGCTTTTGGTTTCCTCACTGTGCCCACAATTTTCCCACTACTCTGGTGTCGAATTCTATTGGAGTTTGATGCTGCTGCTCCTCTAAGGCCTAGTGGAATGTTCGCACCCTTCAGTATGTCCATAATTAAGCCCTCTTTTCCATTTCTTAACAGTTTCTGTTTTATTGGTGGCTAATAGCAATCAATTGCTGAGTGTAAACTCTGGCACGGGTGTTGTTCATGATCTCATTCAATCGGGCTAACTTTGAAGGTGATTTGACTGGCAAGAACACAGAGACACAATGAAGCAGCTTGTCCCAGTTACACAGTGAGTGGCAGAGCTGGGATGCCAGCGCTGATCCATACTCATCAGGGTCCTCCTAGTCTCTTTTCCCTTCCATTCATTGTGTGCTTTGCTGCCAGATTAATTTTCGTAAAACAGAGCTGTGATAATTGATGGTACTTGGCTGCTCAAAACCTTCCATGGCTCCCACTCAAGTACTACGTTAAGCCTGAACTCTTTAACCTCAAATATAAGCATCTCCTCCAGTTAAACCTGAAACCTACCAGTCATTTCTCTACTACATCTTCTAATGCTCCCATCAAGCCAGGTCACCTACCTTCTCCTCCTTACATAGCCTTTCTTCCTTCTTGTTTTATTCCTTGAACCCTAAACTCATGCCGTCTTTCTGGAAGGCTACAATCAGACCCTATACTTTCTCTATGACCCAGCTCAAAATCCTTTCATTTTAGTGAAACATTTTTAATTCTTCAAGCATAAAGATTTTTCCTATTTTTGTAAACTCATATGATTGATCTTCTGAAAACCAATCATTCCCTGAAGTACTTGCAGAATTTATTAGAAAAAAATGAGACAAAGAAGAAAAAAGTAACAATTCCAGGCAATGTATTTGAAAATGTCAAGTGAATACTGATACAGGTCAGCATTCATCAAACGCAGGGCAGCGTTTCCTGGTCCAGGGCACACCTTAGAGGATCACAGGTAGTGCAAGACTCTTTAACTTTGTGTTTTTATTTGATGGTATTTGTGAAAATACATAAAGTCAACAAAGCTCTTTTGAAGTTAGCAAACTACTTTTTTTGTGGTACTGGAAACTGAACCCAGAGTCTTTGCACTAAGCTATATCCTCACTCCACACTTTTATTTTGAGACAGAGTCTTTCTAACTTTGCCAGACTGGAATCTAATTTGTAGTCCTCCTGCCTCGGCTTTCCAAAGTACTTGCATTGCAGACGTGCATTATCAGGCCCCGCAATAAACTATTATTTTTTTAAAAATAGGTTTTATTTTTATAGTTTTAGGTTTATGGAAAAATTGAGTAAAACACATAGAGTTTCTATATACTCCTTGCCTACACACACCTCCATAATCAGAGGAATGTACTTGAAACCCATAGTTTACATTACGGTTCACTCTTGCTGCTATGCATTCTATAGGTTTTGACAGACCTGTATCTACCCACTATTGTGATATCATACAGAACAATTTCATGCTCAGGAGCCTTTACCTATTTGTCTCCCCCCCCAACCCCTAATGACCACTGATCTTTTTATTGATTCCATAGTTTTTCCTTTTTTGTCTCTATAGTTCTGCCTTTCCTAGAGTATCATATAATTGTAGTATTCCACCTTCTGAGGATGGCTTCTTAGCTAATATGCACCTTTTCATGAGTTGGCTTCTCACTTCTTAGCACTGAAGAGTAGTCTGTTGTTTGGATGTACCTAAGTTTACCTATCTATTTACTCAGTAAAAGACATCTTGGTTGCTTTTTTTTTTTTTTTTTTTTGAGTTAGGGTTTGGCTATGGAGTTCAGGCTGGCTTAAAACTCACAATGATCCTCCTGCCTCAGCCTCCTGAGTTCTGGGATTATAGGTGTGCGATACTGTGCCCAGCCTTGGTTGCTTTCAAGTTTGGGCAATTATGAAAAAAGCTGCTATAAATATCCTTGTGTAGGTGTTTGTGTGGACTCATTTTCAGTTTATCTGAATAATTACCGAAGAACATGACAGCTGGGTTTTATATGTAAGAGATTTTAACAAATGGCCAAATTGTGTTCCAGTGCACTCAACCCTGAGATGTCTTTTTATACACTGAGTTTAGTTTCCTAAATTGCAGTTCTTAAAAGTGGAGTCATGTCCTCAGAGTCTATTAGAATATGGAGTTTAGGAAACACAGGTGTAGATGGTGACATGCTGTAGAAACTGGGTGTGTTGGGGCAGTAAGGAAGCTCTTTGTGCAAATGGGAGGTAAAACCATCAGGCTTTGAAAGCTGCCACACCCTGGCGTGGCCTGAAGGGAGAAAGAGCAGCGTCACACAGTGGTTGCTGGGAGTGGTGTGAACAGTTGTGTGAATTTAGTCCTGAAGACAGTTCACAGTGATTGTGCTGTCAGGGTTTATGTTAGATACAGGATCAGATTGTGGAAAGCATTAAAAATACCCTTACTAAAGATGATTTACGTTTACCCTGTAGGTTATGTATGCAGCACATATGGACTCTGTGAGTCAAAAAGGATTCTGCTCATTCTTCTAGCCAATTCTTTTTGCCTTTAAATAAAAATCACACCTAAACTATACTGATTTAATAAAAATTTTAAAAGAGTAAATTAAAATTCACTACGATACCCTCAGTGGCCCATTGCTATGCCTGGCAGGTGTTTCAAGGTCTTCTTCACAATTCATTGAAATCTATCCCATGTTGTCAACCTGTTGTCATCTAGTTAAGCCATGATGGAGTTTTAAAACTCAGCTCTGTATAGAAGTCAGCTTGGAAAAGCAGGGACCTCTCAAAATAGTAGCTTAAATAAGATAGAAATTCATTTGTCTTTCATATGGAAGCCCAGGCATTGGCAGGCTAGGGCTGATATGGAGAGGGGGGTGTGTATCTAAGAAGGGAATTGGGGGGAAAGGGCAAATTTTGGTCTCCGCCACAGTGGAAAGGAAAACAATGCAACAAAGAAGTGTATCCTCCTGAGCAGAGTCTGTTAGAAGCTAGGCAGACAAGGAAATGACACAACAGGGTCCAATTTTCATACACTCACAACCCAGAGCCATTTATCACAACTAATTAGGCCACAAGTCAGGCTGAGACAAGAGCTCCACTGTGACAGGGACTGAGATCTGTAGGAGGGAGGAGCCAATAGCAGAGGACCTGGGAAAAGGCTGCAGTAAAGAAGAGACATTTAATTTGGGGCATTCAGTGGGCATAGTTAAGGGAACAAAGCAGTTAAAGTAGAAAAGCAAATACAGGTCTGACTGATTAGAAAAACTGGCTCACCATGTGACTGGAGCCAAGGTTAAGTTGCAAAGAGCTTCTTTATTAATCCTGTTCATTTTACTCCTTTGAAAGTAGGTGACAAGTAAAAGATGTTTTCAAGAAGAGGGATGATGAAATGCATAATGTAGAGGGAGAGCGCAAGCTGGATTCAGTGAGACAGACAGGGACTAGAAGCTGTGGCCCAAGGAAGAGATACTGAGGCCCCATTGTGAACACCGCAATAGTAATAGGACTGCAGATGATTGATCATATCTTTGAGAGTGTGAAAAAAAAAACCCTGGAAACAAAGCATTAAGAGTCTTTACTTGTAGTGTTTTGTGACAGAGTCCAAACTTCAGAAGAATTAAATTTCTAAATAAAAGATGCAGTTGATATTAAAGGGGAAAAACACAAGGTTACTAAGATTGCTGTTCATGATAGCACTCTTTGCAGGCTGGACATTTTTAAAAAGATGAAAGTTAAGACATTTTGAGTTAGAGCCATCCAGATTCAGGTTTCAGCTGAAACCCAGGAGAAGGTAAGGTAGCACTTTGCAAATAACTCAAACTGTGGCAAATTTGCTTGAACAATGAAGTAGAACCAGGAAGAAAAAGAACCTGTGAGCTGGAAATGAGCTTAAGTGCTAGGAAGGGGCAGCAGGGCAGAGCAGTGATCGGGATACCCCAGTCTTGTTTTGTAGGATAAGGGTGAGAAGAGCCTGAGTCCAAATCATAGCTTACTGACCACTTATCTTTTCTCCCAGGACTCAGGTTACAACCAGTAATTTCTGCTTCATCTTGCTTTTCTGCAGTATTACTATGATAGGAACCAGAGAACATGAGATTTGAAAGCTTATTTAAAGTAGGTCTATTAGTCCAATGGTGGAAGAGTTTCTTATATTTACATGGCACATTCCAACCCCAGAGGGAAACTCAAAAATAGGAATCATCTAAACTGGTACTGTGGTACGTGCCTGTAATACCAGCTACTCAGGAGGATCACAAGTTTGAGGCCAGCCTGGTCAATTTAGCAAGACTCTGTCTCAAAATCAAATACAAAGGGCTGCAGATGTAGCTCAGTGGTAGTGTGCTTGACACAAGGCCCTTAATACCCAGTGCAAAATAGAAAGAGAAAGAGACACAGAGAGAGAGAGAGAGAGAGAGAGAGAGAGAGAGAGAGAGAGAGAGAGAAGAAAGAAAGAAAGAAAGAAAGAAAGAAAGAAAGAAAGAAAGAAAGAAGGAAGGAAGGAAGGAAGGAAGGAAGGAAGGAAGGAAGGACAAACAAGACAAGACAGTAAGCATTTTAGAGCCCCAGATAGACCAAAGGGCTGGTTTACTCCATGTTCTCATTCTCACTGGCTCTTAGTAACTTTCTGTTGCCAGAGGCAGTGAATGGGATGGAAACTAGCAGAACACATAGTTTGACCAAGGCCCAAGGTTTTGAAACTATCTTAATTCTTGCACAATCCTGCTAGAAAGAATTTCCCTAAACGAATGCAAAGCACTTAGTTTTATCCAAGAGCCCCCAGAAAACCCCAGATCCCAGGATTCTCCAACTAAAAGTATTAATAAAGAATGTACACAAATTTGTACAAGTATTGTTCTACCTAATAGAATTCCTAACTGGGGGTTCTTGATACCAGTTTCCAGGGTGGCCATTACTTGGATAGAGTTTTTGGTTTTCCTTTTTATTTTTCAAGCTGTTTCTCCAACTATAAGCGAACAATACTGAGACCCTAAGAATTTAACATTCTTACCTGTGAAATAGATCCTGATTAGTATTTTGTTTTTGCAAATGAGGAAATTAAGGAAGAAAGAGCCGGATTTGGAATGGTTAATCAATGCAGAGTACTGATCAGAGCCCTGGAAATGTGTAATGCCTGGGCTGTGTTCCCAATATCTCCTCCTGTAGCTAAAGATTATTGAACTGGTGTCAAAATTCATTATTTATCAACTTAGGAAATGTGCAAAATACTACTATTGGTCTTCCTATTAATTTCCATGGAAAACTTCATAAATTATTTTGTTTTGTTTTGTTTTGCTTTGCTTTAGGGAGTTTTTTGGAGGGGGAGTCTTGGAACAGAGTCTCACTATGTAGTTAAAGATTGGCCTTGAGGGGCTGGGGATTTAGCTCAGCGGCATAAACGCCTGCCTTACAAGCAGGCAGTTGTGAGTTCGATCCCTGGTACCGATAAAAACGAAAAAGACAAAAATAAAAAAAATAAAAAAAAAAAGATTGGCCTTGAACTGACTATGTAGTCCAGGCTGGCTTTGAACTCAAGGTGATCCTCCTGCCTCAACCTCTTGAGTGCTGGGATTTAGGCATGCGCCACCACACCCCACACACTTCATTATTTATGAAGCCATTTCATATCTTGTTTTAACTTACCTCAACCTTAAGAGATGGCCAGTTCATGTTTTTATTATCACAGTTTCACAAATAAAGTGAGATTCAGAGGTAAAGCAGTTTGCCCAAATTCTCATGGTTTCCTAGTGATAACACCAAACCAGCATTCAATCTTGTGACTTCCCCTCCAGTATCTTCTATAGGACACTCTGCCTTTGACGTGTGTTCAGAGCTTCATTGTATGCCTTTTCTTTCAACACAGACTTGAACAAAGGACTTTTTATTCCCTTCCCCAACCGGGAAATAAAGGATTCCCTAACCAGTACTTCTGCAACCCAGGACAGTGGTAGACCAGGTCAGAAATCAGACACTTTTCCCCTGGGGACACAGGTAAGGCATTTACTCTCTTGCTGATCTGCTGACTGACTGGTCAATGATTGGTACTGATAATTCAGTGATCTTTTAAATTATTTATGAAGGTCTAAGAGGGCTTTTTAGACAAAGGCCTCTTAGACCCCCTAAAAGGAAAAGGCACAGAACTTGGGATGCTGAGGTAGGAGGATCACTGTGAGTTTGAGTCCAACCTGCACTACATTGTAGATTCAAGGCCAGTCTGAACTACATAAGACCTTGTCTCAAAAAAATTAATTAATAATTAAAGTGGAAAGGAAAAGGCAAGGTTGGATGCAGAGTGCTTTCTCGATTAATTTCAATCTCCTTTACCCTCTCTTTTCACTAACCTATTAACAAATGCCATATATTTTTACTTGTAACTTGAGCACACTTTATGCCAGTATTTTGATACCCAGAGACGAAAGTTAGAGTTTTGGGCAAGGTATAAAATTTCTCCTCTCTACAAAGTGTCCCCATCTCCTCTGCCTTTACCTCCTACATTTTCTTCTCCTTGTTAGTTACAGAGTCTCCCATTTGAAGAGTGGTTTTCTCAAAGCTGCTTCTTCAGGGTAACAGAATAAAGCTGAGGAGCAAAGATGACACAGGAATGATGGATAATGGGAAGGCAGAGATCATAGAAGATTTGGGGAAAGTAAAGAGCAAAAATATACTGAAAAATTTGGTGGAAGAATCAATTTTATAAGATTTATAGTGTATGACACAGAGCAGAACTTAATGTTCAAATTTTCCCTTTTCTGTTTCTTTTCTTTTTCTTTCTGTTTCTTTTTCTTTCTTTTTTTTTCTGCCTCCTATAAAATCTGAGTAGTGAAATTATAGGAAATAGCCAAAGGGAGGAAATAAAAAAAGCAATTAATCAATTAAAGCACAGTTTGGGTGATCAAGGTTGTACTCTAGTAAAAAGATTTTCAGTTTGAGTATATAATACCTTCTCATTTGAAAAAGACAGGTTAGAATTTAACTAGTTCCTTCAATGTGGAGATTCTACTTGGATAACTTAGAAACTATCTCCATTACCATTTTTTAAAATCTTGATGTGATTTAAGGAAATGGAGACAAAGAATACATCAATCTACAGTTAAAGTTAGATAGCACTTCTTAGATATAAAAAACAAAAACAGAAAAGAAACTTCTCTGAAATTCTTGTTGTGAGGGGAAAAAAGGGAAGTTGAATGGCTTCCCATAATCCTTTTAGTTTAACAAATAAGGAAAAAGGACTTTTTTCTCTGCATAGCTACCAAAATGACACTGAATATGTGCAGATACTTTTTCTTCCTACATTTTTGATTAGCACATATTGGCTATACAGACTAATGAGTTTCATTTTGGTAGATTTGTATAGAAGAAACAGACTAACATTTTTTTTTCTTTTTATCTTTTTTTTTTTTTTTCATCGGTACCGGGGATCGAACTCATGACCGCCTGCTTACAAGGCAGGTGCTTATGCCGCTGAGCTAAATCCCCAGCCCCCAGACTAACATTTTAATCAGTTTTGAAAAGTAAACCTTAGATGGTTCTCTTTTTGCTTCTGTCCTTGCCTAGTTATGCCCAGGTTAATTTCTAGCCTACAAAAACTCCATTATTTCTTTTGTCAGAAGGTAAAATAAATGTGGGAGTCCTTTAAATAGAATAATTAAGTTGAAAAAAGTAGCCTCATCTAATCTCTATACTAAGCTATCTAAAGCTAAGAAAACATACAATATTTGCTGTTTGGTATGCCCATTACCTTCTAAAGATAATCTATATTTTCAAGAAGTCTTTTTATCTGCTTCAAAGCAACTCTGGAATCTTATGCTGTGACTGTTAAAATAAGATTTAGCTGAGCATGATGGCATATGCCTGTAATCCCAGCAGTTGGTAGGCTGAGGCAGGAGGATCACAGCAAATTCAAGGCCAGCCTGGGCTATGCAGTAAGTTCAAGGCCAGCCTGAAATACATAGAGAGAGCCTTTCTTTAAAAAAACAAACAAACAAACAAACAAACAAAAACCCCCGCTTAACCTGGACCTTTGCTTGAAGGTTGTTTTCTCTGGCTTGTAGGAATGGACATCCCTGCTGATACAAAAGTACTATAAAGCCTCCACCTAGTGAGTTTGTATCTGAATGCTCATGTCTGCCCTTCTTCCTAAACTTTCAAACTTCATTTTAGATGCAAGAAATGACAAGAAAGGAGATGCCAGGTGACAACCACCAGGATGATGGTAAATATTTTTCTGGGTATTTTCTCCCACACTGTCATATAAATCTAGATATAATGAGGTTCCAGAGATGATGTCCCAGCTCTGGGGCCCTGTTTGGTCAACTGATCTTCCTGCTTTCCTGAGGAGCTGCCCTGGGTGGTAGTGATGTGGAAAGCTCTTCTGCTTGAAGAGTAGATAGTCTGACCTTTGTGCTTTTGTATCAGTTAACTAGTCTGTTTCTTTTTCTTAACTTTCCTTGCCTTCTTCTGGATTTGCTATTTTCCTATTCATTCTTTTTTCCCCTCTACCAGTTCGTAAATTATACTTTCCATACTTTTAGCATTATTCCCAAAAGAGCAATACATGTTTTTATGCAATTTAAAAACTAATCATTATCTTAAATCTTCTTTGGGGTAAGTAAAGATCTTAGAGCACTTTTCTTCAGTGATCTCTCCTGACATAAATGATTTCTGTGGCTTTTAATTCTCTTAAAAACCCACAAGATAGGAGCTGGGGATTTAGCTCAGTGGCATAAGCGCCTGCCTTGCAAGCAGGCAGTCCTGAGTTTGATCCCTGGTATCAATAAAAAATGAAAAAGACCAAAAAAAAAAAAAAAAGACCCACAAGATATTTTGATATATAGTACTTTTGTATCTGTGTACTTAGTACTTTGTTTCTTTTTCATGTCTTTTTATTCCAGACTTCCCTTCTGAGATAATTTTCCTCTAACTGTAGATTTTCCTTTAATGTAGGCCTATTAGTAATAAACTTTTAATTTTTGTTTGGAATTCCTTTATTCTACCATTATTCTTAAAGAGTATTTTATCTTTATTGTTGTTTTTTATTCATGTGTGTTTGCAATAGATTATAAGTATGTTTATTTTGGGCAGTTGGTATCCATATGTCACATGGTTTAATCATTTTCAACCTTTTCCTCCTCTTACTTTCCCTTCTTTGCAGGGCACTTTTGCTGGGTATAAGTTTTTCTTTTAGAATACTGAACTTACTCTAATAAAGTCTTATTTTTTGGTTACTTTTGAGAAGTCAGCTTAAAGTCTTTAACTTCTCTGGGCATTCTATTTTTCCTCTTTAGGATTTTCCAGGTGTCTTTGGTTTTCTACAGTTTTTGCTGTGATGTGGAGATTTATTTTTATTTATGCTATTTGGTATTTATTATTTTTCTGGGGTCTGTGAATTGTATTCCATTAATTCTAGAAAGTGCTTCAAACATTGTTTGTGTCCCTTTCTTATCCTTCTGAAACTTTAAATAAGTACATGTCAGCAGTACTCACTTTGTCCTCTTTGTCTCTTATTCTTTCATAATTTTGTCTTCCTTGTCTGATCTACATTCTGGATAATTACTTCTTGACCCACCTTTTAATTAATTAATATCCTGTGTGTAATCTGCTGTTAAACCTGTCTGCTGAATTTTTTTTTTATCGGTACCAGGGATTGAACTCATGTCTGCTGAATTCTTAATTTTAATTTGTTTTCTCAGTTCTATGTTTAATTTAGTTTTTTTCTGATCCTGTAGGTCATTGTTTCTGAGGAGCACAGTTCAGGCTTGTTTTACATTTAAGCATAGCTGTCTTACAGGCTATAATCTCTTATTTATAATATCTGATATTTTTGTGCATCTTTGTTTTTTGTTTTTTCCTACTGATTTTTACTCACATCATTTTGTTCCTTTTTGTTTTTTGACTGTGTGTTATTATACTTGAACTTGTTTGAACTAACAATACTTGTTTGAACTAACAATTATTAAACATTTTTCCAGAAAAAAAATTTCATTTTCTTCTATTAAATGCATAAAACACTGTTAGTCTGACATATATTTAACCCTGTTTTAAGGTTTGAGGTTCCTTGACTATGCAGATAATGAAAACCTAGATAAGGATTCTTTTTTTTTTTTTTTTTTTTTTTTGTCTTTTTTTTTTTTTAATCGGTGCTGGGGATTGAACTCACGACCACACACTTGCAAGGCAGGCGCTTATGCCGCTGAGCTAAATCCCCATTCTTTACAAGGGGTAATTTATTTATAGTTTACCTTTAATCTGAACAGTGTATACTGTCCAGAGTTCCCTCTTTGTGTGAATGTGCGTGTGTATGTATGTGTGTGTGTAGGAGATTCTTTAGCATCTCACTTTTGGTGGACCTCAGACTTCTCATGTCTTACTCTAAAAATCTTTTAAGAAAAAGGTGCTTTCTGTGGTAGACAATCCAGAAGGCTTCTTATTGTTTTCCAGATTTGAGCCTAGAAATTTTTCACTTTCTTTTTAGCTCTTCAATGCTTTTAAGAGAATGTTTTATCCTATTTCTTTTATATGTTCCACAGCAGGATAGTCTGAATTATCTAATTAGTCATTACTTAAAACAGTTTTAAGTCATTACTTAAAACTTGCCTTAAGGTTCTTTTTGTTACCTAAAGATACTGTTCTATCTAAGATGACAATATGTAACTTATTAACTGGTGATTTCTTACTGTTTATTTTTCAGTAATTCTGTATTATTTCTACCCTTTTTTTCTCTCCATTTTTTTTTTGTTTCTTTCTCTTTAAATTAAAAAAAAGATACTGTTCTATAACCTTTCTCCCACTGTACATGTTGACACTGGGTAAATCACCGATGTTCTAGTAGGTGCTTAAGAACATTTAGAATTGGAAGGGTTATTGTGACTAACTCACAGTATGTTTTGTTTCCTAAGGAAACCCTTCAACTATATGAAGCACTGACAGCACCAAAGAACACAAAACCTTTTATTTTTTTTTTTTTTTGACTTTTCTACCTGCCCCACAATGAGGCATTTTGGAGATGGTAGATACAACTATCTGAGAAAAATGTTTTGTAACTTGACTAGTACTAGGCCACAGATTTTCGTGGGTTTGCATTCCCTATCATTTAGTTATCTTAGGGTAGTGGTTCTCAGTGAGTTCAAATAGAATCCCAGGGTGGTATATGGGAGTGGGAATGGGTTTAACTTTATTGCAGAGTCTATGAAATTGTAGACGAACAATTGTCTATAAATTAAATACATAAAAGCACAACTACCGTCCTATGGAGAGGTACCATTTTTGATATGAAATTATTGTCTAGAAAACTCTCATTCTTCAGTTTTAGAAGGAAAATTTTAGGAGATTCAGTTGATACAAAATTTGTGTTCAGAGTATTACAGATTCTTTTACTGTTTACACAAATATTCCAACTTTTGCTGTTCATATGGAAGTCCCTTCATCACTTTAAGCTATAATTTATAAAAATTATAAACCACACCTCTTCCTAACAACTTCTTTGGTTCAATGAACAGAAGTGCCCCAATTGAACTAGGAAGAATTCTTACTGTGTTTCGTTCTTTTCCATTGACTGTGAGCAGAATTCAGACACTACTCATCTCGTCAGTCCTCAGCCCGATCCCCAGAGAAGATGACCAGAGATGGGTTCCGAGTATCTTTTTTGGATAATAAGACTTCAAATTCTTCTCCAGAAAAGGACTTGATTCCAAAGCCCAATTCTTATCACCTTACTCATGATGCTTCACTGGGTAAACGCCTGGATGTAGGTGATTCCAACCAGATCCATCCCTATCAGTTACCTTCCGGCATCAGTTTGGAAAATTATGATGGTCACTATCCTCAGATTCTATCCCTGCATGGAAATACTGGTAAAAGGCCTCAGAGAAACAAGAACTACCAAGAATACAGCACAAAGCCTTTAAATGACATAAAGGTCACTACATCTCATTCCTGTGGAGACTTACTGACTTCTCTGTCAAACCCTGACTCCAGTACTGGAAGGCTTTTGAAACTTAGTTCAGGTAATAGTTTCTTGTTAGTTTACAGGTCTTTTTTTAAACAGGCATTTAGATGGAAATGTAACTGGAAATTTTGGAATTAACCTTTTTTGGGAGGGGGTTGTCAGATCCATCTCTTTATTGAGTTTTTGTTTGTTTTCTTTTTGAGACAATGTCTTGTTATGCAGTTTAGGCTGGCCTTAAATTCACTATGCTGTCTCAAAATCATGGCAATCTTCATGCCTCAGCCTCCCGAGTGCTGGGATTACAGATGTGTGCCACCATGCTCAACTGAATTAACATTTCTTTTCTTTTTTTTTTTTTTTGTCTTTTTTTTTTTTTTTTTTTTTTGGTCTTTTTCGTTTTTATCGGTACCAGGGATCGAACTCAGGACTGCCTGCTTGCAAGGCAGGTGCTTATGCCACTGAGCTAAATCCCCAGCCCCTTTTTTTTTGTCTTTTTCCTTTTTATCGGTACCAGGGATCGAACTCACGACTGCCTGCTTGCAAGGCAGGCGCTTATGCCACTGAGCTAAATCCCCAGCCCCTAACATTTCTTAAATTGCTTTATCACTTCTTAAGTTCTATTTCATGGTCACAAGTGGCCCGTGGAACTTTCTGAAATACACAGGATATGAGTTTATATGACAGATATCTTTAAAAAATTGTAGAAATGTGAGCTTCACAATTGTATGTTATTTTGGTTAACTAGCATCCTAGAATAAATTTCTGGTCTTCTTTGGAAATAATCTGCTACTTTCAATTATTTTCAGAAGAAGCTATTTTCAGGGTAAGTAGTAGAAAGTGCTTTTCAATGATTTGTTAATTTATTCAGTAAAACATGCTGAACACCTATGTGCCAGATGCTGTTCTAGCTCTAAAAATAAAGTGGAAAAGTTTCATATGTACTTTACCATAATTTTTTGAAAGTCCCTAGTTTCATGGAGTTTACATTATACTGTGATAGACAATAAACAACATGTAAACATATGTCAGGTCATTATAAGTGCTGCAATGAAAAATAATACAGGTGTAGTGGAGTAATGAAGAGGAAGGGGGTGTTTTAGACTGAATGGTCAGGAAAGGCTTCTCTGATGAGGCATCACAAAGTAGAGGCTGGATGAAGTGAGAGTACAGCTGCTGGAGGAGAACTTTCTAGATGGTGGCAGCAAAGTTCCTAAGGCTGATCCATACTTGGCACACTCCAGAAATCACAAGGAAAGCCGATCGGTTGTAAATGAATAAGAAAATGAATTGTGTAGCTCAACTCAGAGAGATGGCCAAACTTCTAAACCGGGTGAGGTCAGTAGTAGTTGCGGGGCTTGTAGCAGTGGAGTGACATGATCTCATGAATAACTCTGGATACTGGATGAGAGTAGACTGTGGAAGGAACAGGGAGAACATGTTATAAATTATTCCAGAGGTTAGAATCCAGATAAGAGTTGGTGATGGCTTAGGCTAGAGAAACAACTGTGGAGGTCATGAGAAGTAGCCAGATTTTGAATATGTTCTGATGATAAGAACTTATGATTTGCTCATGGACCAAGGATGAAGTATGAGAGAAAGAAGGTAAAAGATGACTCTAGGGGGGCTGGGGATTTAGCTCAGTGGCATAAGCACCTGCCTTGCAAGCAAGCGGTCGTGAGTTTGATCCCTGGTACTGATAAAAATATTTTTTAAAAAAGTAAAAAAAAAAAAATGACTCTAGGGCCAGGGATACTGCTCAGTCCTGGCATAGTACCTGGTCCTGAATTCAATTCCCAGTATCAAAAAAATGCCTCTAAGTTTTTTAATAACTTTCAAGAATGGCATTATTTACTAAGATGGAAAAGAGTGGGAAAGTAAAAAATAAGCATTAAGATAAATTTTTTTGGTTTTTTGTTGGTTTTTTTTTTTTTTCATTTATTTATTTAATTGTTAAGACAGGGTCTCACCATGCAGTTAGGCTGGCCTTGAGCTCACTTTGTAGCCCAAGCCAGTCTGGAACTCACAAAGGATCCTCCTGCCTCAGCCTCCCAGTTGCTGGGATTACAGCATGCACCACCAGGCCCAGCTAACATAAATATTTACTTACTTTATTAGTGTATTTATGAAGTTTATTTTGGACATCTTAAGTTTGAAGTACATATTAAAATCTTCCAGAGTTACCATATTGGTAACTGGACATATTAGTCTGGAGTTCAGGGAAGAAGATGTGGCTAGAAATACAAACACAAATAGAAATACAAATGGAATTATAAATGTATGGGTGGCATTAGAACTCTGAGGCTGGCTGAGCATAGTGCGGTACACCTGTAATCCTGGCTACTTGGGAAGCTGGGCAGGAGAATCACAAGTTCGGGGCCAGCCTGATCAACTTAGTGAGACCTTGTTTCAAAATTTAAAAATAAATTAAGGGCTAGGAATTTAGCTCATGGCTTAAGTGCCTGCTTGGCAAGCATGAGGTCATGAGTTCGATCCCCAGTACCAAAAAAAAAAAAAAAAATTTAAAAGGCTGGGAGTGCAACAGTGGTGCTTGCTAAGCATGCATGAGCTCTTGGTTCAGTCTTCAATCCCCAGGACTGCAACAACAAAATAAAATGAGACTGAATGAGCTGTCATTTAAGGAGTGCATATAGACAAGAAAGAGATCTGAGGACTTATCCTAAGCCCTCAACAACTAGAAGTTGAATAGACACAGAGAAACCATCATGGAAAGTGAAAAAGAAGTGTCCAATGAGGCAGGAGGAGAAAAGGCCTGAGAGAGTGCTATCCTGGGAGCCAAATGCAGAATGTGTTTGAGGAAGCACAGAGTGACAGTGCTGAGGCATAGATGCGTCTGATCAAGGGAGTGAGCTGGACTGGAGCGATTATGTGTGGCAACACAGAAGACATTAGCCAATAGTTTCAGGGGATGCTTGGAAATAAAAGCATCATTGGGGTGAGTTCAAGAAAAACTTGGAAGTGAGGCAATAAAGTTACATAGGGCCTTAGAATACATACAACCCCTTTGCAGGGTTTTGCAGAAAAAGGGAACAGAGAAATAGAGCTGTAGCTTGGAGGGTAGATGGGGTCCTGAGAGCCTGGTGGGAATGATCAGCAGAGAGAAATCGAGGATGCAGGAGAGAGATAACTGAGAGCACATGGAGTCCGGTCCACCAGTGGAGAAACTGGCCTTAAGCGAGGCATAAATAGTTGATCTGTGATAACAAAAAGAAGATACAGGATTTATGAATGCAAACACAAATGAGTTGGTTTAGAGCTAACTGGACATTTTCTCTGATAGACACTGTTTTCCCAGTGAAATAAGGGAGGTCAGCACCTGAGAGGAAAGGGAAGGGAATGGGTTGGAGTTTGAGGAAAAAAGAGATGGGAAATAATCCTCAGAGAAAATAGAAGAATAGATTGACCATAGTAATATGTGAGGATTGCTGTAAAGGACCAGAAAAGGTAGTGGCTTTGAATTAAAGTATAGAAGGTCAAGACAGATGTACCTTGTTCTCTAGCCAACTTGCACTGCTGGCAAAGGCCTGCAGAAGTGGGCAGCTGGGTTTAACCAGTGTTGAAGTTTTATCACAAAGGAGGAGAGAGAGAAAGAAAGAGTGTATGGAGTTGGGGGTGTATACCAGGGGGTAGTTACTATGACCCCTGGACTGCAGACTAGGTTCTGATGGAAGTGAGATAGGAGGGCATTGAAGGGCAGGTTCATTGCCCAGTCTGTTTCCTCCACAGATCTGTACGCCACAACCCATTTCAACAGTGACCCTGCTCTGCTGGCCAACGTGGAACAACAGTTATCCAGCAGCCTCGGTGATTTAACACCAGCACATGGTTCCTTCCCAAACAACTCCGTCCTGGGAAACTCTCTGCGGACATTGCGGTTGCCTCCTGGGACTTCAGAAGACCGAGAGATTCTGACCAAGAGGTCATTAAGCCCATCTAGGAAAGGATTCAAGCGGAAAGACAATATCCTTGCCAATCTGAATCTGAAGCCTGGTTTCCGAGATGGCACAGGCAGCGAGGCAAGTGTTGGCTTGTTTGTGTGTGTGCAAGAAACACATCAGGTTCAAGACCAGAATGGGATGCTGTGGAGCAGGTGGTGGTTCTGACCAATTGTGCTGGAGGTTCGAAGGGATTTTCAGAGGCCGGTAGCCAGTACTACCAGGCTAAAGCCTGTGATTCTCCGGTGCTTGGGAAAGTAATTTTCCCATGCCACTGCTTTCTCACTTCTGTCCCAGGGGGACTGTTCCCATTCCACTTCCAGAGGATAAACATGGTGGGGAAGTACACTGATAAGAAGTGGCCCACAAGTGTTTACCAACAGGAAGGACAAAAATTGCAGGCGCCTCAGGGTTGGCTGATGATAGATCTCTGTAGCATTAATGTTTAGGACCTCATCATGTCTACAGTTTTTCAGCCACAAATAACTTACTTAAAATAGCTCTCATAAAAGCATTGCTTTGCTTTTCTGTCTAGAATTTCAGATGCTCCTAATTTTTTTCTAAGTCGCTGCAAGCAGATGAATTAGATTTTCTAACACTTTTTTAGTTGAAAGTGGCTCAAAAGATAAATGAAAGAAAAAAATCAAGAACCATTCCCATGCATACAGAATAGCTCTTTTTTGTTGTTTTGCTTTTTGGTACCAGAGATCAAACACTCTTCCTCATGCTTACCAGGCAAGCACTTGAGCTACTGAGCTAAATCCCCAGCCCAGAATAGCTCATTTTTACAAAATCATGTGTGATGGCTTTTACACAAGAACACTTCAGGATTAATCCGTTCTTCCTCATGAGTTTTGCCCCTGCCTTTGCATACATTTCTTATAGAGAATGCCTTCTACTCTCCTCTCCTGTTTGTTAACTTTTCCCAGGTTTTACTGCTATCATGAAGCCTTCTCCTTAGAGGAACCACAGCTCTCAGGCCCCCTCCTCTGGGCCCACAATCCTTTGTCATATGGATCATTTATCAGTTGATCATTTGTTGCCCTAAAACAGTGATGGAGAATCTTTTAGAGCTTTCTGTGATACAAACAGCCCACTATGACATAGAATGCCATAGTTTACACCACTGCCCACAGAGAAACAAAATATTTAGTCAAAAAAAGTTATTTCTAGTAACTTATGATTTTAGGTGTTGGAAATTTTTGTTGTTGTTGAGTGGCTTTGGGGGGTTTTTTGGTTGATTTTTATTTGGTTGGTGATTTTATTTTGTTTTTGCCTTTAAGTCCTTATATATTTCCTATGTAGTTTTCAAAATTTTGGAGAAGGTGATTATAATTTTTGTGCACCAAAGGGGGGCAGTCTTACAATATTTTCTTTAGTTTTTGGTCCATTCTCAAGCTCAAATGCCTATTTTATCAGATAAAAACACTAACTGTGAGCTAATGTGTTAACAGTAACACTTAGGATATTTAGGAGATCATATTAAGATATTCTAGGAAATGTTTACCTTTGTATTATGTTATATTGTGAAAATCTCAATCCACTTTTTCTGGAGTATCTTAACTCCTATTTCTTCCTGTTATGTATTATTTTTCTTTATAAGGAAAGCTTTGAAAGAGTTTTTAAATATAAGTACAAAGCCTTTTTTGTTTGTTTGTTTATTTTTGGTTTTGAGAATGGGTCCCAGGGCCTTGTGCGTATTAGGCACATACTGTATCACTGAGTTATACCTCCAAACCCTAAATGTAAATATAAAAGAAACATATTAGTCTTTGACATATACATCAAAAATTTTCTAAAAAGAAAACAGTATTAAAATTTGAAAAATACTTTTAAATCCTATGATGCACAGAGTTAAATCATACATGAATTTGTGATTAAAAAGTTTAATTGAAGACCAGTTACAGTGGTAATCCTAGCACTCAGGAGACTGAGGCAGGAGGATTGCTGTACGTTGAGGTCAGCTTGGGCTACATAGTGAGTTCTAGGCCAGCCTGAACCACACATAGTGATTTTTCTTCCCAATCAGATATTAACTTTTTGTGATACTGTGGATTGAGCCCCAAGACTTTACACTGATCTAGATCTTCAACTTTTACATGTTTTTGTGACAGAATATCAGAATATATCACTAAATCCTTATGTCACCCAGGAAGGGCTTAACTTGTGATCCTCCTGCTTTAGTGGCCCAAGGAGCTGGATTATTGGCCTGCACCACCATACAGCTTAACTTCTTAAAAGACCTCATCCTTTGCCTCCTCATCTGTTCACCCCTTACTTAGTGCTCAGGGTACACAATCAGTGTTCAGTCCAAGTCTGTTGAATAAATATTTCCCTCATTGTAACACTTATCCCTTCCAATCAGAGGCTACTTATAGGATTCAGATCATGTCATTGGTGTTCTGTTTAATTAGCTAATTAGTTATCCACAGTTTTTAATCAAAAGAGCTAGAGATTAAAAAATAATTTGATTATTTTAAATTTATATCAGTTCTATTACAGCCCATGAGACTCTAGAGAAAAGACTGGTAGATAGATTTGTACGATAACATTCACAAGTATATAAATGTCAGGTCAAAATAAATAAAAACAATTGTTAATTTTTATTCTACAGATCTAACTGTATATTTACATCTTATCTACATATGCATGAATATATGATTTTTCCTAAATAATTTTAGTACTGAGTTCAACAATAATATTACATTTAGTATGTTACATGTTAATATAATAGAAATTTATTGTGGGCTATAATTTCTTATTAAAGTACTTCCAATTTTACTTTATGACATATAGTATTTTTTAAAATATTCTGCAGTTTACTAAACCATAGATATAGGTGTCAAACAGCACATTTTTTCTTAATATATTCTGAAAATCCCTGCAAAAAATCATGGTAGAAGATATCATTACCTTTGAAATTATCTTTGAATGACTTACATGTTTAACTTGGGTATAAATAATATGCTTTTCATATCCAAACTGAAAGATGAAATCATCTTTGCTTTTTCTTTTAAAAAAAATATCAATGCCTTAAATGTCTGGATTCTTACTTCCCTTATTGTGTAAGAATAACAAATGGTTGGGTTTTTTTGTGTGCTTTTTTTCTTGAGCCTCCCTCTAGTGATCTGGGCAGTTTGCATGGTTTGCAAGGAAACCACAGTCCCCCGATCTCTGCCAGAACCCCCCATGTGGCCACTGTCCTCAGACAGCTCCTGGAGCTTGTGGATAAGCACTGGAATGGCTCTGGCTCGCTGCTCCTCAACAAGAAGTTCCTCGGTGAGTGAACACATTCTCTGTTCCTGGAGGATGGCTGGACCTTGCTTCTGCTCTGTATTCTAACAGTCCCGTAGTCCCCTTAACTTGCAAGGAAAATTGTTTTTCTATCATTTACCAAAACTTCACAGAAACACCATAGTTCAAAAATCTGCATTTTTTCCAGGAACGTATTTTATGGGGAAAAAAATCTGTGTTTTTGTACATTTGTCTTCCCTATTTTTTGTATGAGTTGTTTTGTTCTCTCCTGTGATATGTGTGTATGTGTTTGTGTAATCTTTGATAAGATATAGAGTGATCACACATGCAATCAAGAGTGGTCATGCTAACTGATAGATCCTCCTGTCTGAAAAAAACAGCACAATCACCATGGTGACAGTTCAAAACTGTGCCATGATAATGCAAACAACTTCTTCCCAGAAGCCCCTATGGCTTCTCCCTCCCACAAGTCTGTGCCAGAGCTCATGCATGTAAGGCTTTACCCAATCCCCTGCACTCTCACAAAATAAATAAGTTCACATCAGTCCACAGAGCCCTTCTCCCATCAAAGCCTATGTCAGGCGGAACGTGCCCTTTGTCGGCAGAGCCGCCACAGCCTTCCGTGTGGTGACTCCCTCTGTGCCCTCATTAAACTTTTTCTATCTAGTTGTCTCCTCTCTTTTACTATTCTGTGCCACTCTAGATTGAGTACAACATTTCAACTCAATCACTAATAATTACAAAAAGAGTTTACGATTCTTAGGAAAGTGCCAATAATGAATACAACAGATACTAGGTTTGATCATCAGAGTTCTGAGATGACTATTGAAATGTTATTTAAAAAATTCAAATAAATGTATGACCTGGACTTTTTAGGGAGTATTTTTTTAGAATCATGAAGAAAAGCAGTTTTTCCAATGTTTATTTGTTTTTAATGGAAAAAGAATTTCAGGAAATTTTACTTGTTAGTAAAAGTTAAAGTAAAAACTTGAAACTTGTTCTGGATGGAAAAAACAAAATTTTTGTAAAAGAAAATAAATCTCTAAGGGCTAGGTGGTTTCCTAACATGAGACCCTAAATTCAATCCCTAACACCAGAGGTGAACAAACAAAGCAAAACAAAAAACACTAAAGGGACAAAGAGGAAAAGACAGTACAGTCTGGTTATTTACCTTCCCATTGGTCTCATCTTTTAGGACATTCACCCCGGAGCCACTGAACAGTGACTCGCATTCACTCTGCTCAGGACGGGCTGCTGCTATCCAGAGGACGTGGGATATAATTTCTCATCCCTCATAAACACTTCTTCTATCCATTTAATAAGTTCTTATGAAAAGGAGATAATTAGCTGGCAGTTATTCACTAGGAAGACTGTTTGGGTGTTTAAAATTGGCCCGTGTGCCCCTGTGAATTTTTGGCAGGTCCTGCACGAGATTTGCTACTGTCTTTGGTTGTCCCTGCTCCTCCTCAGCAGCGCTGTCGCTCACATCCTGAAGACTCACTGAGAGCTTTCCACAGGAGGGAGAGCGACCTGAAGGAGGCTGGCCAGCAGATCCCCAGTGACACGGTATGGTTTGTCTTTCTTTTTCCTCTTCTTCTACTAGAAAAAGTCAGAGAAGCAGGACTAAAAGTTCATCATCACCCAGAGTCCCTAGACACTGCAGAGCCAAAATATGAGAAAGTCAGACTGGGCAAATCAGGAACACAAAATTTGCCAGGACAGGGATAGTTTGGAAGTTCTGTAGAGATGATTCCCTCATCCTAGTCCTAATCTAAAAATTCTAAAGAAAGACATGAAATGGAAGGAAGGAAAAGAAAAAAGAAAGAAAAGAAGAAAGAGATGAAGAGAGAAAGAAAGAAGAAAGCAATCCTAGAGCGAATATGTTTAGGGTCACGCTCTCAGAGGTTATGGTGTGCTTATGCCGTAAGGCCATAAGGCGGGAAATGAGGGAAAGCTAGTGTCTCCACATTTGTCTTCCTCCTTCTGATGGTGCTGAGAGCAGGGAACCAGGGCCATGCTAGGGCATCAGGCTTCTGGCTCTGGGAAAGAAAGAAGGAGCTCAGTCCCAGGCTTTTCTGTCTTTGAGTAACGCTAGAGGATTTTCAAACACCAAGTACTAGAAACTAGATACTGTAGATGATTGCAAATGCTCAGCACAGGCCATGAACACCCATAGGAAAGGTCATGACTTCATGTCAGAAATTTGTCTGC
Organism: Cavia porcellus; assembly: GCF_034190915.1. Taxonomy (NCBI): domain Eukaryota; kingdom Metazoa; phylum Chordata; class Mammalia; order Rodentia; family Caviidae; genus Cavia; species Cavia porcellus. Next base: position 99,742,116 of record NW_026947487.1, read on the forward strand.
TCCACTTGAACAGTTTTACCCGCGAATTAAGAGTCTACTGAGAACATTATACAAATGCTAACTTTCATCCAGTTATTTTATTCTTTTTGTGGTTTTTGTTTCTTTTGTTTTTGAGACAGGATCTCACTATGTATTTTAGGCTGGCCTTGGACTATGTAGCCCGTGCTGGCCTCAAACTCACAGTGATCCTCCTGCCTCAGCCTCCTGAGTCAGGGCTGGGACTACAGCCTGCTCTTTCATTCAGTTTATTGCCAGCAGAGGAAAGGTTCCTTCAGTCCGATACATGATCCTTTGGGATTTCAGGTTCTTAATGTACTGATGTTTTGTTTTCTGACCTATAGGAAAGTTTGAAACAAAAACTGGTAAGAGTGCTAGAAGAAAACCTTATTTTGTCAGAAAAAGTTCAGCAGTTGGAGGAAAGTGCAGCTACCTCAGTTAGGAGTGGGTACCAGTCCCATACTTATGGTAAGTATGGGAAAGCCAAGTGTGGGACTTCACATGGCTGCTTTGGTCATTACCTTCCCTGGGAATTTATGGAAACAGTCATCTTGCCATAGAGAACTGTAATGTAGGTGGCTTGAGTTACCAGATGAAGGTCTTTGTCAGCAAAAATGTTATTATTGCCATTGTGTTGTGTTGTTTGGTTCGGTGTGGTTTGGTTTGGTTTGGTTTGGTTTGGTTTGGTTTTTTAAGACACAGTTTCATTATGTAGTTCAGGCTGGCCTTGAACTCACAGTAGCCGTGCTTGTTAGACAAAATATTGGGCCTCTCCTCAAATCTACTGATTTTTAAAAGATCCCCAGGAGATTTGTAAGCATATTAATGCTTAAGAAGCATTATTCTAGGGCTGAGATGTAGCTCAGTGGTACAGGACCTGCCTAGCATGTGTGAAACCTTGGGTTCAATCCCTGAGAATGCACACACACATGTGCAACAGAGCATTATTCCAGAAGATCAGCTTCTTTAGGACCAGAGTTCCTGTGCTTTTTAACCTACCTCATTATTGGAGGTAGTGGTAGCATATTTGAGCAGGTAGATATGAATGTTTTGGTCACAAACTGTTTCTACAAGCTCTCATTGAGTTATTACTATGTAATTGATGCAGTTTGGGTGTTTTCACAAACTATGTGGGAAGTGAAGGGTGTACATTCACAAGCCAAAGTGGAGAATACAGGAGCCCTAATACCTGCTGACTGCCTAGGCTAAGTGAGATCAGGTGACTCACCATATCCTCCTTATGGTGCTATGGGAAAGAGTTATTAGCCTTAGTGAAACTCAGAAAGATGAACTAACATATGTGACAGTAAGTGGTTGAATTTTAATTCAGATGTGCTGCCTAATGCCATGTTCTTGTCACTATAACTGCTGTCTTCAAGGAAGGGAATGGTGAATGGGATGTGAATGGGACCACAAATGTCATGGGGACCTCGATTTCTCAAGATGTCTAGCTGAATACTCTAAACTCTGCTCAAAGACAAGTGACTTGTAGCCCTGCTCACTTCTGGCTACTGTGCCCTTTGTAGAGGATCTTCTACACAAAAACCAAGAGCTGACCATGCAAGTGGCTTGCCTGAACCAGGAGCTTGCCCAGCTGAAAAAGCTGGAGGAGACTGTTGCCCTTCTTCATGAAAGTCAGAGGTAGGAGAGGGTCTGACTAGCAGGTTCTGGAATAGGTGTTTACTTTGCTTTATCTCTCCTTTGCTTGGCTTGGAAAGTTGTTAGAGCGAGGCACTTTGCAAAGTAACTGTAGCATGCATACCTGACCAGGTAGCTCAGGGCTCAAAATGTTGCTCTGACAACTGCTTTTATACACCGAGGACTAACCATCTTTCATAGGTTGCAACACCTCAATAGCTAGTTTCTCACTGGCTCTAAGAGGACCTTTGCTGGGGCCACCTCTTTGGCACTATGGACCTCTGAAATCTGCCATCTAGCTCCTCTGGAAAATGCCTGCCTGCCTGGGTCATAGAAGATGCACCAAGAGCTCACAGAAGCTAGTGATAAAGAATCCAAATATATGGGCTCTTCAGGGGTGCCCAGTAGCATCAGGCTCTTCACAAAAGAGCATTATCAGGATGCAGGCAGGAAAATATGAGGAGCAGGGACCTCCAGGCCATTAACAATTCTAGGGAAGCCCCAGGATTTGATTTGCCAGACTACTTCTACTAGGACTTCCAATGACATTTACGTATAAGCACCTCATCCCCCAACCTTCAACACCATCATCACCACCAATTTTCATTGGAACAGCTTCATATTCAGAGGATTAGAGCCTTCTGTTGCTGTTGTTACAATTATTTCAAGCATTACAAAAGTAAACAGAATAGCGTAAAGTCGTGGTTTGCAAACTTGGGTCTATATCAGAGTGACCTGAAAGACTTGTAAAAAGGTAAATTACTGGGCACCGTCCCCCAACTTCCCCAGCCTCTGACCCTGCAGTGTGGTTTGCAACTGAAGATCTGTAGTTCAGTGCTGCTGCTGACCTGGGACCCTCACTCTGGACATTAGGATAACTCTCTTGAGGGATGCAGAGTCAAAGTACTACATTTTCAGTTAACTCAAAAAAATTCTTCTAGCCGAATATGGTGGCACATGCCTATAGTCCCAGCACTTGGGAGGCTGAGGCAGGAGGATTGTTGCAAGTTCAAGACCAGCCTGGGCCACAAAGTGAGCTCAAGGCCAGCCTGAACTGCATAGTGAGACCCTGTCTCAGAAAGACAAACAAAACAATTCTTCTAGGCATGTTAAACCATTAACTCAATATATTTGTTCATTTGTTTCATTTTTATTTTGGTTCTTAGTGAGTTTTACTGTTTTTATTTAATCTTGTTTTCATAGTTAGGTAAAATATTTGCATTGTCTCAAAGTCAAATATAAGATCAGAAAAACCTAACACTCTTTCCTGTCTCTCCTATTCTTTCCTTCCCTCTCACTGGCTTTCTGTTGTAGCTATTGCTGTGCATTTGTATGACTCCTTTATTATATAAAAGAAGGATAATGTTGCTTTAGCATTTTATCTTGGAAATCAGTTCACTGTATTTTAAAGAGTTCTCCCTCCTATTTATAGGTACATAGTACTCCGTTGTATGATTATATGGCTTAATTAGTCCTGTAGTAAAGTCTATGAACATTTAGATTAACCATATTTGCCTGTTAAAAACACTACTAATTAAGGCTGGAAGTGTGGCTTAGTGGCAAAGTGTGTGCTTAACCTCTGCAAAGCCCTGGGTTCAAACCTAGCACCAAACAAAAACAAAATAGTACTATAATGAATAGCACTGTGTATACTCCTTTTTTTTTTTTTAACATTACGTAGTAATGTGGAATCCAAGAACATCTGGGAAAACCATTAGTTGTAGAGGGAAGCATAGATTAGCCGTTCTAATTTGGGGATAGAAACGAGAAGTCGGATCAGGAGCCAGTGTTTGAGCACTCTACTCACCTCATCACAAAAGTGCTTTGGAAAGTGCAGTACAACCATTCTACAAATGTGAAATGTGCTATCTCTTCAGTCTCTGGAATCCAAACACACAATTCTAATGAATTGTAGGTCTGCTTTTAAAAGAACGCACTCATAAATTAGATAGTTCTGCTGAAAGATATCATTTCATTTTACGTTTCTCTTTAGCAAACCTTTCACACCTGAAAGGCATCGACTTTTGCTTTCCTGAATTCACGCCTGTCTTTTCCTCCCGGGCCTCAGATCCCTGGTGGTAACTAATGAGTATCTGCTGCAGCAGCTGAATAAAGAGCAAAGAGGTTATTCCGGGAAAACACTCCTGCCTCCTGAGAAGAGTCAGCATCTGGGGAGATCGTCGCCCTTTGGGAAAAGCACTCTGTCTTCCTCCCCGCCAGTGGCGCATGACACGGGTCAGTATCTAATACAGAGTGTCTCAGAAGCTGCCCCAGAGCCTACTTTGTGGAGCTAGCATCGAACACCTTTTCGGCCACCTCCCTGCCATCCACGGAGGGCTCTCAGTGCCATCGACACCAGTGTGGTGGTGTTTACTCCCCAAGATTAAGAAAAATCTTATTCTGATTACACTGAATTGTTCTCTTTTTATTTCTCTGTGTATCTCTCCCCCAGTGAATCATTTTTTCCTTCTGCCTACCCAAATTTTTGGCACTTAGTTCTAAGCATCATATCACACAGAAACATTTGACTGAAAATGTCAAAAAAGGAAAACCACTGGACATTTTCCCTAGTGTCATTTGAAACTCGGTGGTAGAAAATAACCAAGGAACCATCAGGTGTCTTTTGTGTTAGAAGACATTTTAGCGACTGTGAGTTAATTTACCAAACAAGTTTGGGATTTTTGTCCTGCCACAGGAGCAAGGTGATGGCGTCTGGTGTCTGCTCTGGAGCAGCACAGTTTAATTAGGGAAAAAAAACAAAACACTCCTGTGATGGAGCTTGCTGCTTGGAATTACCTGGGCAACCTAGAGAATCTCAAAATTAGAAAATAAAAACGAGGATTGAGATATAGCCCACTGAGAACGCTTTGGGTTCAGTCCTCCATAACACACACAGACACAAACACAGAGAGAGAGAGAGAGAGAGAGAGAGAGAGAGAGAGAGAGAGAGAGAGAGAGAAAGCTCCAAGAAAAAGATTTGAGGGCTAGGGATTTAGCTCAGCAGCTCAAATGCTTGCCTGATAATTGTCAGTTCGATCCCCAGTACCAAAATAAATAAATAAATGGGGAAAAAAGAAAAAAGATTTGAGAGACAGAGACAGAGCAATCCCAATGGTGTGTGAGTGGAAGAGCAGGATGGTAAGAAGGACAGGAGTATGAAGCTTCCCAGGCCAGTGCAATCTGGAACCCCCAGAGGACTCCCAGGGGATGGACAGAGGTGGAACGTATCACCGTAAGAGCAGGTAACCAGAGAGCCATCCTAGCCTGCAAAATATGATGTCAGGAAAACATCCCCCGAGGCCATTCGACTGACACTTGAGAATAAGTAAAAGGAGACTAAGTCAAGCCAGTCTCCACGGAGGGAGCAGTGGGACAAGCTGCAGAGAGAAGCGGAGCAGGCTGGGGAAGGGGCGGGGATGCAGTGCTTTCAAGGGTAACCGGAGTGCAGCTCCCTGGAGATCTTCTTTGGGGCAGCAGGGAGTCTGAGAGGCTTTGTGTGTGTGCAGCGTGGACTCACGGTGCTGCCAGGCAAGAGAGTTGCTGGACGGCAGAGGGAGGCAGGGGAGCCCACTGAGACGATGATACTCCGATACTCCGCATCCATTCTGCATACAAGTACCCTGTGTTTCTTTTTCTTTTTCCCTTTCTCCCCCCACCCCTCCCAGCACCAGGGACTAAACCCAGGGCCTTTACAGTGAGCTACATCTTGCTAGGTAGCTAGGTTACCCAGGCTGGGCTTGAACTTGAGATCTTTCTGTCTCAGCCTCAGAGTGCTAGGGTTACAGGTGGTGTGCACCACCATCCCCAGATAGCCTGCATTTCTTTAATCCCAGGTGAACAGGAAAGACAATGCAAGTGATTCTAGATAGGCTTCCTCTTGGAGTTTCTCTCAGGTAACTGATGTTGCTGGAGCGTGCAGAGGGTAAAAGACCATCAACCTAATGTGATGTTACATCAGAGAGAGAAGAGGTGGAAGGATCAGACACTCATTGTTCGACCCCTGTCTCTAGTGCTATGCAGGGAAGGATGCCTATTGTCATCCAAATGAGTCATGTGACCTCCCCTGTCTAAATTACAGGATTTCTGCCTTTTGTGTGGCTTCCTAAGAGGACCCTGCACAGAAGAACCATGGATGTTTTTGATCTGTTTGCTCCTAGGCAGCCACTGTGGGAAATGACAGTGAGAACCTCCCTGACCCCTCTGCCCTGGTAGCCTTGGTAGCCCCCTTGGCAGGGTTAGAGGTAGTCCTGGCCTTGGGTCTCTGCTAAGGTGCGGCCCAGGCTAAATTGCTGTCTCATCCTCCTGCCGCTGTGCAGAGAGACAGCCTGTCCTTGTCCCAATTGAGAGGCCTCCACTTGCCTAGAAAGACAACCTTGAGTTGTCACATTTCAGGGAAGGGGCCCAGAGCCTGAAGCAGCCTCCTAGGCAGACCTCCTGGGCAGATCATCAAGCAGGGGGGTGGAAATAGCCCACTTCTGCCCTTCTCACTTCTAGTGTGGACATCTGATGATGGTAGCCATAAAATATGCTCAGAGCGTCCCTGAGGAGGAGAAAAAGAGTCTAACCCAGCCTGAACCACCTTCCCACCTTTTCCCTTTGTCACTGAAAATGGCTGGCCCTGGCCCAAGCCACAACACAGGGAACAGAAGACCCCTGAAGTAAGAAAAAAAAAGTGGAAAATAGTTTCTCACCTAGCAGGAGAGAGAAGACAAGTTTGGGGTAGAGATGGTCCTCAAGGAAGTTCTGTGCCTGGAGAGAGAAGCAGGGCCACTCCGACAGGCTTCCCATAGTTCACAGTTGTCCACTCCATCCTACAGATCTTAGCCATCATTCCCTGCCAGCCTGGCCTTTTTAGCATGGGTACCAGGTTTTTGGCCACCAGGAAGGCTCAGCCTTTTCTAGAACCCTTGGCTCCAGGTTCTATCAGTCTCTTTGTCATAGCAAGAAGGGAGCTGGCACCAAAGCATCAGGCTTGGAAATAGCTCTGGCCCAAAACCAGGGCCTGAGAGAGAGGGTTTGCAAACTCCCAGAAGCCCTAAGGACCAGACAGGCATCACCTGCCCCACTGAGTGGAGAACAGATGGGAAGAAATCAGTGCATGAGCCACCTGCACTGTGGAACAATCCCTGGCCACCACCATGATCAGCGGGCGGCAGGCTCTGTCACTGTCTGGCCATCCAGCTTCACTTTTGGACATCAGCCTTGACACACACTGTGCTAGAGAAGCCTGGCCTGGAGGCAAGAAGCACAGTCCAGCTTCATCTGCAGAAACCCCTTCCCTCTCTGGACCTTGGTTTCCTCTGCTATAAAATGAGGAAGTCAAACCAGGTACAGTGTCACATACCTGTAATCCCAGCATTTGGGAGGTTGAGGCAAGAGGATCACAGAAGTTGAGGCCAGCCTGGGCCACATAGCTCAAGGCCAGCCTCAGAGCAAGACTGCCTCAAAAAACAAAAAGAGGGAGCCAAACTATGTCCTCACTCAGGTTCCTCTGAGCTTCCTGAGATTCTTGCCTTGGTAGCCCCGTTGGCAGGGTTAGAGGTAGTCCTGGCCTTGGGTCTCTGCTAAGGTGCGGCCCAGGCTAAACTGCTGTCTCATCCTCCTGCTGCTGTGCAGAGAGACAGCCTGTGACGTCAGGCTCCAGGTCAGGGCCCAGTTAAGAGGCTCTGCATTTCCCTCAGGGCCATCTCAGGCCATCTAGCTCTGCGCTAATGGAATAGGACTCCTGTTTCTCTCTTTCTGGGCAGGGCAGCCAGAGGGATGGGGAAAGATCAGCAGGGAGTGATGATACTGAAGGGGGCACTGGGGTGTGAATGTCATTACCCAATCAGGCCACACCGGTACAAAAGGTGTCTTTATTGAGGTCTGGGTACGAATTAGGCACTTGGCCAGAGCAGCAGCTTAAATACGAGGCAAGCAGGCAGGATCAGCCATGCCTGGGTCAGGCTGGGGAGGTGAGGTTAGAGGCACAGACTGTCCCCAGACAGAAGTCAGGAGGCAAGAGGAGGAAGGGGATGCAGAAAGTCTAGGTTAAAGGCCTGGTGGGCTGGCCCTGTGGGGCTGGGCGGGAAGCTCTGGGTGGCAGGTCCAGCAGGGAGGGAACCAGGCTCTCTTACTCCACGGACCACAGCCCCGGGTCTGAGCCCCTGGAAAAGGGAGCTGCACTGGGGCCATCTCAGGCCTCACTTCTTCACCTTGGCATCATAGGTGCCCGCATTCTTGTAGGCACTCACGTAGCCACTGTCGTCCAGAATGTCCTGCCGTCCGGCAATGCCCTTGCCCTTGCCGCTCTCATCGAAGCGCTCTTTGTGGGAGCCGGTGTACTTGCTGGTGTCAGTCAGCCGTTCCACAGCACCCCCTGTTTTTGCTTTCTGTTTAGACAAGAGTTGCCCCAGGGGCTCTTGGTGAGGGAGTTTGGCCCCTTCCCACCCCGTGTGGAAATTCCCTACATCCCCTCAGCTGCCAAAACAGACCAGCAGGGCACTTACAGTGACGCCCAAGTTAGCTGGTTCCTTGCCTGCCACCAGTTGGCAGATAGCATCGAAGGCCTCCTCCTTGCTCTTTCCCTTGAACCGCTTGGTGGCCAGCTCTTCCAGGGCCTTCTTGAACTCCTCATAGTTGATGACCCGGGCTGACTTCCCCCTGCCAGGCACATGGGCATCGTGAGTGCTCTCTCTCTCCATATCCTCCCCAGTTCCAGCCCCCAGGCCCCGCCCTCTGGGAACATGAGAATCAGGGTCTGCTTAGGGCTCACTTGACTTTGGAGAAGACGATGTCAACGTCCGTCCCTGTCACGGCCTTTCCATCAGCCACCTTGCAGTCCTTGCACAGCTTGGCCCAGTTCTTGCCGTTCATCTCTTGCCCGCTTGCCTTAGGGTCACCATGGATGGCAAACTTGCGGAAGCTCTCCTGCAGCCCAGCTACATCTGTGCTTGCTGCCATGCCACCCTGTGGGGACCCACCTTGGTCACCTCTTCGCCAAGTTCCCTCCCTCTACCAAAGCCAGGAATGTCCTTGCTTGCCCCCTCAAAATCAGCAGGGTCCACGTGCACAGCACTTCTGTTTCAGCCCCTCAGACCAATGCTAGAGCTGCCAGGGGAGAGGGGAGTGTTGAGTGTCTACCTGGACCCTAGATCCTGAGGAAGAGCCCAGAGAGGAAATGTCCTGTCAGTGCCAGCCCTGGCTCCAAGTAAGGTTAGAAGATGACATCATGATGTCCACACCATGCTGGGAACAGAGTGGCACTGTCCAGAAAGGCTAGGAGGGCAGCAGCTGGGACATGGCTTTGTCTGTCCCTGGCACAAGGCCTGTTTGGATAGAAATGAGGGTGGCAGGGCAGGCTCTCCTCCCTGCAAGTTCTACTCCAACCTGAGTCAGAGGCAGGGTGCTGGTTGGGCAGGTATTTAGCAAGGACAGTGTTTCTTTAAGGGTCATAAAGCCTCAGCAAGACCCAGGCCAGGCCTGACAAGAGAGACAGAGCACAGGCCAGCAGTGCGTGCCTTAGGCAGGGGTGCAGCTGGCCCAGCCAGGACCTTGTTACTATTTGCTGTTAAACAAAAACATGAGGGGAGCAGGAGTTGGGGCTGGCCTGGCCACAGTTTGTGAAGCCTGGAGACAGTTGCTAAGGGAGGGTAGTGCTGCTTGGAGAACGTTGCTAAGGACAGGATGGTGTCAGGGCGGCTCAGGGAGAAGCTCCCAGTGCTGCTAGGCTGGGCTGGGCTGGGCTGGGGCGCAGGGGCCCACGGGTGGGGCATGCCAGCACTCCCTGCGCCTACGGCACAACAGTGGCTTGCTGGCTCCTTGCCACCCATTGGGTCTGCAGCCTCCCATTCTATGGAGTTTAGGAGGGGCAGGAGATCTAGGGTAGCATAGCAGCAAGCACAGATGTAGCTGGGCTAGGGTAGGAAGAGGCTGTACAATAAACAACCAGCCCCAAGAGGCAGACTGGTAGGTGAGACCATGGCCTTGGCACTGTGATCCTCCACTGAAGCACATGTCCCTCTATCTATATATCTCATCCCTCCACTGAGGTCCCTTGCCACACTGCGAGCATGACCACAAGTCCACAATCCATATGCACATGGCCCCAGCCCTCCACACTCTGGGCCTTATACCCTGGCTACACCCACAGTCCTGCACTGTGGCGCCCCCATCCACACCCACAGTCCTGGGACTACGGGCTGACCCTTCCTCAGCTTCCTTCCCAACACAGACTTTACCAGGCCTGCTCTGAGATCCTCCAATAATATCCTCAGCCCTGCAGAAAAGTGCCCCATGCCCACATGCAGTCGCCTGACCACACCCTCAGCCAGGAGCACCTCCTGGTATCGAGGGCTCCCTGACCACACACCTGCAGCCCACTGCAGACTCCCCCATCCCCACCCTGCAGCCTTTACTGAGACCCCCAGCCAGACCCATCGATGAAGACCCTGCATAACTGCAACCCTTATCATGGCCTGACCACACCCTCAGCACCTCCCTTCGTGCACACACCTGCACTCAAAACACTCAGCTCTGTACTGAAGCCCCCGAGTACCCAACCTATGCACTGGCATTTTGGGACCCAGTGGCCCCACACATACATACACACACACACTGCAGCCTCCTGACCACACCCTGTCTCAGCCACCATCTTTCTTGCTGCCTCTGACCACAGCTGCCAATGACCACAGCCTGGGCCCCTGCCTACATCCCCCTCTTCCAGTACCACAGCCTTGGCACCATGGTGACCATACTCATCCATCTCTATGTTGCAGGGACTTCCGCGAGACTACAGTCCTGGTTAGCACTGCACTTGCTTTCCCTGTCCTTAAGTGCAACATCCTGCCAAGGGCCCAACGCCCTGCACTAAGTTTACCAAGCATACTTTGTCCGCGGAGCTTGGGTACCACAGGATGCTTGTCTCAAGGGACCGAGAGACTCCTCGTTCCAACGCTCGCTCCTGTCTGTGGAGAGATGGATCTCCCGGCTGGGCTGTTCAGGTGGAACAGTCACAGGAAGCAGCCGGGGTAGGGGTGGCGGTTGCAGGCCAAGGATGGAACAACCGAGGCCACCCCTCCGCTCCTGCTGGGACAGCTGGAGTCATCAATCATCCGAGCGGGGAGGCGGGGGATGGGGAGTAGGGTGGAATGCTTGGGATGGCAGCAGGGCCGCTCAGATGGTGTCTTCAGCTCTGTACCATCCAGGGTTGGGACCCCTTTCAGGCCGCTCCCACCCACCCCTGTTTGTGCAGGATACTGATCAGGGCAGGGCGCTCGGCGTCCGGATCTCCTACCGGCTTCAATCTCGTGCTGCTCCCGCAGCGCGTTCAGATGGACAGAAAGACACAGGAACAGACGGATGGATGCAGGAGAACGGGCAGCTCCGCAGCTCCGCTCCCTGCCGGCTCCGGGGCGGGACTGCAGCCAGGGCGGCTCCGCAGTATTATCCCCTGTTTCTCGGTCTCTATAGAGACACCGAGTCCCGCCCCCAGGCTGTCTCGGCGGGAGAATGACAAGGTCACGCTGGCCACGCCCACCGGCCCCGCCCTCTGCGCCCGTCGGGCTCCCGCGACCGCCTCACAGCGCTGCTCCCCGTAGCCTCGCATTCTGCGCGGCTGGAGCGGCGCGCTGTTTCTCCACGTCTTCCGGAGGCGCTAAAGGGAAAAGGCCCCCACCTCAGGCTCTGCCCGGAGTTCAGGCGGGCCCCCAACCTCCAGGGGAGACCAAGGCCGGCTTCCCGGAACCAACCGGAGGTCATAAATGTCTCTTCCCTCGATGACAGCTGGCTCTGGACCATAGCTATCCGCTGAATGTGTGGTATCCCCAGCCACAATCCTGCGTCCTCTCGGTAGGGTTCAGATACAGGACCAATGCGGGAGGAAGGGGACAATGAACGACTCACACTTCATCAGCCCTAGAGAGCCGGTGCCCCGACGGCAACCGTGCTTTGAAGGGAAAGCTCGGGGTCTCCGGAGTTGGAGTTCTGCGTTACGCACTTCCACCTTGCCTGCAGCTTCCGCCGGCTCCGCAACAAAGTCTGTTTTCCTACTCAGTCCCCCAGATGCAAAATCCTATTATCTTTAAGAAAAGCAACCTCCTTCAGGAAGCCTCCCAGGGCCTTTCCCAGCCACGAGGCCATAAGGCGCACCGTTATGGGACAATCCTGCAGCCCCTGCTGAGCAGAGACACATCACACCCTACCCCAGGCTGGGCCCGCAATCGTCCAGCTTCCGGAGGGCCCGCGGCCCTTGCCATTAAGAAAGCAAGCACCAAATCCGCAAAAGCATTAAAAAAAGTTTATTGGAGCGTCAGGGCCGGTGGGGTAGATATTGCTAAGTCGTGGGGGACGGAGGTCGATCCCGCCGGCCGTGGGGCCCCTAAAGTGCACTCGGTGCGGCGCGGGTCGGGTGTTGCATAGAGTGCGGCCGGCCGCTCCTCTCGGCCCTCCTGCCTTGGCATAGCTAAGACAGGCCGCCCTCCTTGCCACTCGGCGTCCCCGGTTCGCCGCTGCTTGGGCTCACGAACACGGCGGGCGCACGTGCCTGCAGCGCCAGCCCGAACTCTCGGGCTTTCCCTACAGGGGTGGCCAGGGCGGCGCTGCCCAGGCGCGTCTGCGCCACTGGAATCTCGTCCATGGATTCAGCTGATGCAGAGTGGTAGGCGCCTGCCGAGCCAGCAGCACGCACCGGGCTGGCGCTGGAGCTATCCGAGGAGCTGGAGCGCCAGTCAGGAGCTTGGGAGCCTGCACAGTGGAAGGAACGAGGGTGGTGGCTCCGGCTTCCACCTTTCTCTCCCTCCAAGCTCCCTGAGAAGGACCATACAGGGAGAGGTGCTCACCCCGCAACTTAGGCAGCGGGGACTCCTGGTCCAAGATTCCAAACCTCGGCACCTTATACCTGCGTCGCTTCCTTTTTTTCTGCAGAGACAAAGGGAGAGTCACTTCCTCAAAACCCACAATGCCAAAGCATTAGAGGCATCAGCGTGGTAGAGGCTTCCTTCCCATCTCCCGCCACTTAGGCAGAGGGCCAAGCCCTGTCCCTCCTACCTGGGGTCGTAGGGCAGGAGGCAGGGCTGGAGCGTCGGGGGAGGAGGGCCGTGGAGGTTCAACTTGGTTTTGAGCCACAAGAAACCGGGAGGGGCTGTGAGAAAAGCAGGACAAATTCTTGAGTGCTGTTCCCTGAATCCCTTCCTGTTGAAAGTCCCTTCCTGGCAGAGGACAGAGAAGGACAAGACTCACGCCTTGGCCTTGGTCCACCTCCTCACTCCCACCTCTCATGGCCCTGTCATGCTAACGGGAGATGCCCAGGTGGCACTCACTTAGCATTTACTGCCGCTGGCCTGGCCTGGCCAGGGGGCTCTGGGCGTACATGGCTGAAGGTCCTCATGTAGAGCTCCATCTCCTGGGGAAGGTGGGGGTGCAGGAGACTGGAAGGCCAGGAGCAGGTCCAGAGCCTCCTGAATCCTGAGCCCAGCGAGGTCTGGGAGTTTTCTCAGAGGGAAGTCTGAAAGCCTCACAGCAGGCTGGGTCAGGGTTGTCTTCTTTCTTCCCAGTTGTGTAGAGTGAGGCCTAAAACACCCATGTCTGGACCTCACCCTATCCCCAGGTTTCATGTCATCTAGTCAGAACTCCACCTCTCCAGGTAGGCTCCTGACCCTGGATCCAAAAATGCCCAGACTAACACTGTTCAGCCAAGGGACTAAAAACTCAGAGCTTCCCTCTCTCGGCCCCTCTTGCACTGGAAAACCACACAGCTACTCACAAAAAGCAGTGTGCACCACATGAAGTGGGGTCCTGGGTGTGCTCCTCCCTCGCACAGGACTGGCCACAGCCCCAGCTACTCGGAAGAGGGCAGTCCCCACTGCCTTTACCCAGAAATGGCAGGCAGGAAGTGATGGAACAGACAGCATGGGGGTGGGCAGGCAGCCCCAGTCTCAGGCCCTCACAATGACCCTGGGGGCAGCAAACCCAGCCAGGAGAAGCAAAGGAGCCTAGAGGCTGGGAGGTAGCTAGAGAGGATAGTCCAGCACCGCGGTACTTGGGACATGCCCTGGCTACACCGGTGAGAAGTGCAGGTGAGGAAATAAAAACAAAAGCCAGGAAAAGCAGGCTGAGCAGGGCGTGGTGCAGAAGGAGAGGGGCAGGGCCAAGACCTTAAGCAGAGGGGAGCACCAGGACAGCTGTCGCAGCTCTGCTCCACAGCCGTTTCCATGGAGACCGAGGTGTCCTGACTAATGTAGAGACGACACTGCAACAGCAACACGGTCTCTAAAACAAGCCTATGTTTGGGGGCAACGGCTCCGGAGAGGCTCCCCTGCTGCATTCCTGCTGGGTGGGGGTGGGGAGAGCTTGCCTGCAGAGCCCAGGCAGATCTGGAGGACCCAGGCAGAGCCCAGTCTCTGCAAGCTGGCAGCACACATGCAAAGACAGAGGCCCCAAGCAAGCGCTGTGCCCAACCTCTGCCTAGATTGACCCTTACAGAGAGGTGTGGAAAAGCTCACCTAAGCAGAGGTGCGGAGGGCCAGGAGTCAGAGGTCAGTTAGATTGGGGCCTCAGGGAAATTCTCCCCTACAACACATACTTTCTTTCTTTCTTTCTTTCTTTCTTTCTTTCTTTTTTTTTTTTTTTTTTTTTTGGAGACAGGATCTTCTATGTTGCTTAGGCTGGCCTCCAACTCATGATCTTCCTGCCTCAGTCTCCAGAGTAGCTGGAACTACAGATGCGCACCACCACCCAGCTTCTCCCATCTTTCCCCAGTGTGGACTCAGCATACCTCCAGAACCCAACAGAGGCGGGTAAGAAAACCATCCCTGGCCACTGGGCTCCAAGACAGAAAAGGAGCCAAGATCAACCCAGCTGGAGAAGTTTAAAAGTGTCACCAGCTGGTCCCCACTCAGACCCTGCTTTCCTCACAGATGTCCCTTGGGATCTCTCGCGGCCTCAGCTCTCCCTTCTGTAAAAGCAGACAAGTACTGGATCCTACTGGCAGATGTCCCTTCAGTTCATTTGCAGATGGATAGTACATTTGCAGGTGGATAATTAAATGTCCTCGAGACTGCCACAATTGGCCCCAAAGCCTAAGCAAGGCAAGGACACCAGGCCCTGGAGTCTGGGCACTCCAGGGCCAGCCCTGCCTCAACTGGCACAGCTGGGAAGCTTGAGAAAGTCTCCGGCATAGTAGCTCTTCTGTGATGTAGGGATAGGCATGACAACTACCGCCTGGGATGGCTGCCACTGCATTTATACAGTCAGTGCCCAGCTCCAGAGCAGGTGTATGAGGGTGTGGCAGGAGGGTCCCCACCTACTTCCGGCACTCCCCAAGCCTGGCAACCAACCAGAGAGGCGGGGTCCCAAGCCTGCCTCCAACCACCCACTAGCCTGTGTTTGTGTCCAGTTGCCATGAGGATTTGGCATCCATGGTGCAGCCTTCTCAGGGAAGCTTGCCTGGGTCCCCTGCCCTCCCAGTCCCCAGGGGCTCTGAGGATTGGACTACCTCCACCCCCAGCTGCTGACCTCAGGAAGCCATGAGGCGTGGGAATGGGGACAGGCTGGCCAACAACTGGGCTGGCCAGGCCTAAGCTGGGTTGGAGGGTGTTTTGGTGTGTGGAAGCCTTAACTCTTCCCAGACCAGGTTCATTTTGACCTTTCTAGGCCTTAATGTGCTTATCTGCAATATGGGTTAGTAACAATACCTGTCTCCTGGGCTCCTCTAAGGATAAATAGAGTAACAGACATGAAAGCTCAAGGTCACAGATGGAAAAACTGGTGGCTCCATCTTGGCCACCCAGTTGCTGACCATCGTTGACTCATCTCTCTTTTATGTACTCTCACCCTGCCTGCTCCTAGGCGCTCCCACATTCCACGCTCTGTAGCACATACCTGGAACCTGACAGGTACATACATGAGGCTGCAGAAAGGCAGGGCTCCCTCTGGCTGTGCTGGTGGCATGTCCCCTACTTCCCAGCATGCCCTGCTTCACTGCTACTCCAGGCTTGCTTCCCTTGCCTTGTCCCTTTATTGGCTTTTTCTGCACAGCCCACCCCCTCCACATACATACTCAGACCCATCTCCCACCCCCTCAGTCCTCTGGGCCACTTGTATACCTGAATGGGCCGCATCTTGGTGGGACATGACTCGAGCTCCCTTTGGGCCCCTTTTGCCTCCTGTGGCGGGCGGTGCTGCACGATGTATTCATAGGTGGTGAGTTTGTGCCACACTGGTAGAGGGGAGGAAAGGACTCAGCAGGGAATCTCAGAGCTCAGAAGAGGCAGGGAGGCACCCAGCTCCCCAAAGGAAACCTCTGTCTCCGTGTGTCCTAAGCTATGGGATGAGATCAGGCATCCAAGAGCCAGCACTGACTACGTGCCCCACAGGCACTGCCCAGTGAGGTGCCTCCCTGCCACCTAGGGACCCCTATTCCCTGCAAGGCAGTGGAGTAGGAGGCACTTACTGAGATAAATGTGGAAGCACAGCAGGTGGCCGAGCAGCGCTGTGGAAAGCAGGCCCAGAAGGATGAGTAGAGCAGCCAGGGCCAGGATGGCAGGAGCCTGAGTCTCCACAGGGGCAGCCGGCAAGAACACGAACCACACATCTGTGTGATTCTTCAGGACTGAAAAGCACGGGCAGAGTGTGCTCAGCCAGGGGCTGGGGCCAATGACCACAAGAGGCCAGGTGAGGGAAGAGGACCTGGAACTCACTGACCTTCAAAGTGTTGGTTGGTGCGCAGCTGCATAGGGTTGACAAAGAACTCTACAAAGACATAAGTGGCCACCAGCACCAGGAGCAGGACACCCAGCAGAGCAGATGCCACACTGTGTAGAAAGAGCCTGGCCCAGCCATGGGCAACTGTCAGCACCCAGGAGCTCCACCGACTAAAAACCAGGAGCTCAGTAGGACCCATGGCTGGGATAAGAGGCCTGGATCTGGACCCCACAGCCCCAACACTTTTGAACCAAAGTCACAGGGCAAAATTGAAGATGGGTGGTCACCTGTCAGGCCCACACCTTTCTCTGGGCCAGCAAGATGGAAGACTAAACCCGCCCTCTGCTAGCGCCTCAGGTGGCTCACTCTCAGAGCAGCATACACAGATGCATACCAGCACCCAGGTCCTCTGCCGTGCCCCACCTCACCCCACCTTACAAGCCTGCTGCGCTTCCCACATCTCCAGGGCCCACCACGGGCCTTGCTCACCGGTAGTTCCTCTCGCCCACACAGTTGTTGAGCCACTTGCAGTGGTGGTCGAAGCCGCACACACACTTGTTGCAGGCACTGCAATGCTTGGAGCGAGCGCTCCTGCAGGTGGAAAGCACCGCGGTCGGCCAGCTCACCTCCGCCTTCAAAGCCGCGCAGCGACCTCAGCGGGGACCCCAGTACCCACCTCAGCCCCAGGGCTCAGCGTGCCAATGAAGAACGTGCGCGCCCTCTGGCGGAACTATGGGGAGTGGCCTATGGAGGAGGCGGTGCTTTGAACTGCAGGAGGACCCGGGAAAGTTGGGGTGGAGGGGGCGGTGTTTAAGAGGAATATTGTGGGGTCCTGCTCTGGAACTGCGCACTTATGTGACAATCGTATAAAACGGGAAAGAGACTTCCTTTCTAACCAAGGTCCCTGCGCGAGCTAGCTCAGAAGACAGAGGTATCAGGCCGGGAGCAGAAGTGTGCATATTCATGACAGCTCCGTTTTGGTCAGTTTCCCTGCCATTCTAGAGATTTTACTGTCATTCTTCCAGAAAATCTCAATCTGTGTGGCCTAACACAAAGGAGCCAAGAGCGGCTCAAACTGTCATCTGCGTAGTCATTAAGTGAGCTCACCGCAAGAGGGCAGTTGAGGGGAGGCCACCTTAGGATATCAGTGAGAGTCTTCCATTCCTGGGAAGCACCAGGAAAAGCCCAAAGGAGTGTAAACAAGGGGGCCACGACCCCTGCCCCAGAATAGGCTGGAGCCCTGCAATGGAGAGCAACTACCAGAGCAGAATCATGTGCTGAATGGAGCCCAGGAAATGGTAGGCTGGCCTAGTACCCCAGCCCTCAGCACACCTTAATGCTGTGGGCCTTGTAGCTCTTGTGGACAGACCCCTTCAGCAGCCTGCCTGGATCTTCAGATTCCAAGTGTGAGGCTGTCCTTGGATGACACTCCTTCCCTCATTCCCCACGGAGGATAGGAGACGGGGATGCTCCAGAAGGGTAAGGAGCCCTAGAGAGCCCTGGGACCTGACAGGCTGACAATGAATGCTCCACATTCTGACTCCTCCCTGGCCACGCAGCATGGAGCAAGTCACTCCTTGGGCGTCCGCCTTCCTGGGTAACCAAGGATACCCAGGCATCTTTTCACAGGTTGTGAGCCTGGCTCTGCCACTCAGTACCTGAGCTGTGTGACTTTGGGCCAGCTCCCAGCTTTCTGAGAGCTGGGTCCTTCCCCTTCTGTAAAGGAAGAGGCCTGCTGCCTGCCTGGCAGAGAACCCTCTGCCAGGTTGTGCGTAGTGCTTGGCAGAGTACTCTCACATTTACCCCCCATCCCTATCTGGATGCTTGTGAGAGATGTGGGGTGCCACTGGCTGTTAACCACTGGCAAAGTCTGTGGCAGTGCCAAACTTTTCTTACTTTAACTGTTGGAAACCATTTCCAGTCACCTTCTTGTTGCCCTCCTAGAGATCAATTCTCATAACTCCCTCAAGATCCTGACTGTAAAACATGAGGGTTCTAAGGCATAAAGATGACGGTGAAGCCCTGGCATGCCCCTCTCCACCCTGAAGTCTGCTGGCGGACCCCAGGCACACTCATGACCCACATGTGCCCATGCACTCACACTCGCACATGCACTCACACGTCCACGTCGCACAGGTTGCAGTGCAGATCTTCAATGACATGCGCATGCTGGTTGCGGTTGAATATGGGCAGAGGCCCTGCATAACTCTTGTCCCGCACATTGGCATCTGCTGGATCAATCGAGACTGCAGTCAGGTGCACCACAAGGTGGCCAACAAAGATGGAGCCCATGCACTGGCCCAGCAAGTTAAAGACTCACTCCACATTACTGGCTGGGACTCCTCCTACTTGCTGTGGCCAAAAAACATCTCACCTCCATGATTCCTTTTATAAAGACACTGCCTGTGCCACTTTCTGCCGCCAGCCCCCAAGAGCCTCCTCATTAGCTTTCAATGGACCCCATCTTCCCAAATGGAAGATGACAGGGGCCATCTGTGATGGAGTTCACAAGCTGCCACCAACCAGTCAAACCACAGGACCCTGGCTTCAACATTTTTTAGGCTTGGTACAGGTTTCAGTTTCAAATGGTGAAGTGGGATTGAAAGACATCATCCATCATCAAGGACCTGAAGTTTTAAGTTACGAGCTTGTTCACCATGCTTTCACAGGAAGTCAGTTCTAGAGCAGGCAGCCCTCTCCCTTAGCAGTTCCATCCAAATGTGAAATCACTTGTGGAAAAGCATGTCCACATTTCACCTCACCAAGCTGGAGTTGGGCACTTGGAGTGCTGAGGTGAGTGCCTGGGATGATCTGACCAAGGGTAACATGACTCACTCCAGGAGCAGAAGCACAGCTCTTCGGGACCTAGCTGCTCAGTGACTAAGTCAGTGTAGATGAGTATGCTGACAACTCGCTGCGAAGCCTGACTGTATGAAAATTCACCCAGGCAGGCACCTATGCCCCTCCTTTCCTCCATCCACCCAGACCATCCATCCATCCTTTTGCTAGTCAAGCAGACAGCATCTCCCCATTATTCAGGTTCTATCTGTCACTTTTCCTCCATCCTTGACCCATCACCTCCTTTCCTTCCCGTCCCAGTAGCCAAATCCCTCCACAAGTCTGTATGAGCCAGGCCCGCCCTAGTGTGCTGTCCCTAGCCAAAAGGAGATAAACCAGGGCCAGCACTGACTTCTCTATCCCTGAGGCCACTGCCACAGTTCAGATCTTCACTTTTTGCCTGGGTCACTCACAGTAAGAACCCCCTGATTGCCTGTCCCATCTGAGTTCCCTTGAGTCTGCCCACACAGTTACAGAATGAGCTTTTAAAAGCTTAAGGCCCTTCCTGCTTCAATCCCTACAGTGGCTCTTGAGGGCTCTCCAGGTCTCCACGTGGAGTTCAAGCCTCAGCTCTAGGCCAAGGCCTCTTTGGCATTCACGGAGTCCCTTTCAAGCCCCTGCGGCACTTCTAGTTACTCCACCTCACCATTCTAGTCTCTCTTAAACACTCAAAGTTGGCAAACATTTACCTTCCTGCCCACTCCAGCACTTCTTCCCCCACCCTCTGGGTTCATTCATTCAACATTTACTGAAGTCTTTGTGCTAGGTACTGGGGGTTTGGCAGGGGCTATACAGATATGGGGTATCCCAGCCCTGAAGAGCCACAACGGGTAGAATACAGAAATACTGATCCAATAACAGGTTAATTACAACAAAGAAAGCACATGGGAGTGTGTGATTTTGTAACTGAGTGACCTCATCTGGTTTGAAGAGGTCTCGAAGGCTCCCCTGAGGAAGCATCATCACATCTGAGACTCGGAGAGGAACAGACAACAGGGCCCTGACAAGAAATGTAAAGAGAAGAGGAGACTGGCTGGGTACTGTGATGGCAGGGACCTGGGAACTGTGAGATATCAACCAGAGGGAAGGCTGAATATGTGTTCCCAGTGCACGGCCACCATACAAGAAATAGGGTACATGTTGCCACCTTCTGGTTTTCAAAAGGAAATAGAAATCTAGGTTTTTACATGAAATCTCTCAATGTTTAAATGTTAGTGAAACAACTTTCAAAATACATCCATAGAAGATCTGTGCATTCTGGATGTTGATTATCCTCAAATTTTTTCCAGGACTAAGGATTGAAGCCAGCCCCTTCATGCTGAGCTACATCTCCACAGCTTCTCTTTCTCTCCTTCTGGCTTTGTTTGCTTTGCTTTGCTTTGTTTGCTTTCTTTTTTCAATAAGGTCCAAATTGTTAGGTTGCCTGAGCTCGGCTTGAATTTGTGATTCCTTGCCTCTGTCTCCTAGAGTGCCAGTATTACAGGTATGTGCCATCATGGCTGCCTCCCTCAATTTTCACAGTATCTACAGACCAAATTACACCACGGCCTTCCAGTCTTTGACCTCTGACTCAACTGGGTGTTGAGGATAGGGAGAGATAAGGAGTTTCCAGGCAGGGAGCAGTGTTGCCAAAACAGATGAGAACAAAGGAAATACTGTAATAGGAAGCTGGGGAGACAGAGAGAGTTTAGAACTTAGAAAACCTTGACCATATAAAGATCTTTAGCCTCATTCTTTAGGGCAAGAAGAGCCCACTGGATAGCCTTGAGCCAGTGGAACATATAAGATTTTTATTGTTGGCGCCGTTGGTTGGTTTTTTTGATATAAGGTGTTGCAATGTACCTCCGGCTGGCCTTGAACCCCCTAACCTTCTGCCACCCAGTCCTCCCCAGTGCTGGGATTATAGACGTAACCACCACACCCAGCTTCAGATTTGTTTTTTGAAGGATCACTCTGCCTGCAGGGATTCAGGTGGTTAGAGTAAGGATTCGTGGGGAGACTTCCTTAGAAATTAAACAGTCATCTAGGCCAGAGTGGCAGGTGGTTGGTGGAGGGTCAGAAGGAGAAAAGTAAATACTTATTAAGGTGTTAAAATCAATAGGGTTTTAGGATTGGCTGGATATCAGCAATAAAGGGAAGGGGCCAAGAAAACATGGGGAGAGGCTGGACACAGGGGAGAGGGGGAAAGTGAGCAGCAGGCATCCTTACAGACACGTAATGAGACTGGCAAAAATGCTCTTCTGCTCCCACCTCATACTTATCATGTGGTGGAGCACCATGTCCAACCTACCAGCCTTCCCTCCTGCTCTGGCCACCCAGGGCTCATCTTTGCACCCCAGGTCCAGACCCGTTCCAGGCCATGTGAGATTTTGTACACATTCCTGCTCTGCCTCATGCCTCGGGGTCCTGACAGAGCCTGCAGAAAGGAGACATTGATGGACGAAGAACCAATACCCCTGGTCAGTTGGGCAGCTCCAAGTTCTTCTGCATGGGCCAGAGTAGATGGACAGTGAAACATGGTGAGGACCAAACTTGCAAACCATCCCACTTCCTCAGTCAGGTCACTGAGCAGCCCTGTGGCCTCACTGCATAGCTCAGGAAGTTACTACTTTCTCTGAGCCCTTGTTCCTCCATTAGTAATACAGAGAAACACATCCCTTATAGTATTACTGTAAGGGTCAAGAAGTAATCCTTGTAAAGTGGCTGACACAGTGCTTGGCACATATAAGTACTCAGTAAGTGCCAGTTTCTTTTTAACACTGTTACTTGCTCTGACTGTTAACCACACAATTATTAATGTGATTTTCCAGGTACCCTGATGGCAGAAATCCAAGCAATCCCAAGTGAGGAATACATATATACTCTAGACCACAGGAAGACTGTTCCAAGAACCATTCTAGTTAATTATCTAAGGCCTATTGGTCTCTTCAGAGAAAGTCTAGTTTTCCATTCACAGAGCCGAGGACCAGCCCTGGGTTCTAGTGAACCAGGAAATCCTCAAGGACATGGCTGGTGAATGAGAATAAGAATCTTCTCTTAATCTTCTCCATTTACCTGCCCTTGTAACTCAGCAGCCCAGGCCCTGTAGTCTCCCAAGAAAGCATGCTCACATTAATAGCTTATGCCTCTGGCACCCTGGCTTTGTCCACTCCTGCAAGCAAGCAGAACCTCTACCATTAAACAGAAGCAGAGACTAAAGAGTGGTAGAAGCTGGGGGCTGGGGATTTAGCTCAGCGGCATAAGCACCTGCCTTGCAAATGTGTGGTTGTGAGTTCGATCCCTGGTACCAATAAAAAAGAAAAAAAGACCAAAAAAAAAAAAAGTGGGAGAAGCTGCTCAACCATACACAGCCCTAAGGGGCTGACCTGGGACCATACTGAGCTGCTGACTTGATGCCCTGCCTCAGGCCAGCCTCTGTCCTCCTTCGCCCAGCAGTCCTCTTCACAGGGCACACAGTAAGACGCTCTCATAGAACCTCTCAACATGGGTACAGAGAGGCTTGCTGTACCCGGGCCCCAGCCTTGCAGCCATGTCCTCTGTCCCCTGGGGGCTGTGGCCAGGGTTGGGGTAGTCAAACCACTAAGCTCAGTAGAGTCCACATTTATCACTGTTCCCAGGGGCTCCCAAGGCAACTCTGCCATCTCTTGTCACAATCACACTTTCCCTAACGGGTCTGATTTGCAAGATTGGTCAGCTTTGAACAATTCCGGGCATACCATAATAATCTGTCTATAAATAAAACCACATCTTAAATATACCAGGAAACATACTACATAAAAGGATTATACCAAGACAAATTCTTTCACAAATAGAAAAATCCTCCCTAGTTAGTCATTTGTTTAGCTCTGGACATGATCAGCATGAAGCTTTAAAGTTTTAATGCTCTCTGCTGGCTCTTGTAACATGTTGGCTGATAAGATCCAAGGCACTGCAGAGCTGTCCCTCACCCTATCAGAGGAGGGGTCAAGAGGGGAGTGGGGGCCAGGATGGGAAGACTGAGACATCCCTGCTCTGCCCCACCCTGAGTCCCTGAGACCAGCTTCAGGGCTCCACCTTCCATCTATCCACTGCCCCATCTTCCATGCATGGGCCCACTTTCCCAAGGATACAGCATAGCCAGCAGGCACCCAGTGATGAGGCAGGAGGGGAACAAGAACCCCAAAGCCAATCACCGCGAAGAAGAGGTACAGCAGCCAGGCTACAATCTGAAGTGGGTGAGGGGGCCAGCTCCACCCATTCCGGCGGGAGCGCTGGCCCTGCAGCTCCGGGGAAGGTCCACTGGCCTGCACAGGCGCTGTCCATACACTCTTCTCAGGGGCCGTCTTGTTGGAGGGCTTGTTGCAGATGTTCATCTCCAGAGGGAGAAAGAATAGAAAGCATTAGCCTGATGGGGGCAGCCCAGGAACCTAACCCTGAAATCAGGTTTTAGCAGTAAGAGCAGGCAGGTATAGGAAGCTACCTCCCAGCCACACTGCAAGGAGTCTGGGGTCCTGGCCCAATGGAGACAGGCAGTAGGGGCAAGACTGTTCCAGAGCCCCAGAGCAAGCTCTGGCTCCAGCCTGGCCAGGACAAGGTAGGAGAGTCCAGGGTTTATTCAGGACACAGCGTGGCTGCCTGTTACTCAAAGTGTTGTCTCCAGAGTCATCAAAGTGAAACTCAATAAGACATGTTCTCATCTGGTAACAATATCATGCTGGAGCCAGAACAATGAGAACACACGCTGATTCTGTTAGGATTAGTCACCTCTATCCTGAGGGCCAAATACAAGTGTTAGACAGGGCCCCCTTATTCTCTGCTAAGGGAAATCGGGAGTGGGGGTGCTGAGAAAGGGGATCTGGACTTTGTCCATCAGCAGACACATAATTCCTTTAGGGCTAGGGACCTCAGATCTCTCCCCAGTGTCTCAGAAGGGCTGTCTGAGGCTTCTTGGCTGGGAAGGAGCCACCACACAAGCAGCAGGGAGGGCCACTCTTTGGTTCCTTCCAGAAGTACAAATAACCATGTTTCTCTAAGTAAATCTGGACTGGCTGTACAGATTTACACAGAAAGGTGGGCTAACATTCTTTGAATCACTTGAGCGAGCTCAGGGAAAGGCCAGGACATGGCCAGAGCCAGATCACAGATGGCAGCCACCCCCTATACCTACCTTGCCTCCTTCAGCCCAATAGCTGGCCCAGAGGCCAAGGATTCACACAGGCCAGGAAGGGATGGGCCTGTCCTCACAGGAGAAAAGGCCCCATCCTCAGTATCTTCTGGGCCCAAAAGGGGAGTAGAGCCCTCCCTACAGTGCCACACTGGAGAGAGGCCAGCTCTGAGCTCCTGGTGGGAAGGCCTGGACCTGGGGATAAAACTCTGGCAGCTGGACTGTCCTTTCAGGAGCCCCTACCAAGAATCAAAAAAGATATGCAGACCCCACATCAGCACATCTGCTTGGATCAATTTCTTACTCCTCAGCCCAACAAAATGCTACTTGCTCTTCAAGCCCACTGTAAATGCCTTGTTACCTAGGAAGTTTCCCTGATAGCCCACAGACAAGGGCCCTTGACCTCAGTTCTGGCCAGGACTGTCACTTTGCCATCCCTATGTGTGTCTGCTTCATCAGCTCCATTCAAAGACAGCAAATGTCCCATGATTCATTCACCCCATGCACCCAGAACTATACCTTGTACTTAAAAGATGCTCAGAAAGGGTTTCCTGGCTTGAAAGCATCTGAAATAAAAGGAAATGTGGGTATGATAAGTGATATGAAATCTTGGCCTGCCTAAGCCATCGGTACCATGCTGCTCTGCTTTCAGCCCTCCCCCTGCAGCTCCTGCTGCACACGGTCATCCCTCACAGCCGCTCTGCCCTTCAGCCCACCTGAGACTCAGACCCTCCTGCAGAACAAGCCCAGCAAAGCCACCTCTGGGTAGTCAGTCTCCTTCGTATTCTCTAAGTAGTAAATGGAGTCACCTTAGTATTCTCCCAGAGTCTCAAGTGGAGTCCTCTGGTCACTTACCCTGTCTTTAATAAGAAGGCACACAGGCTGGGCACGGTGGCACATGCCTGTAATCCCTATACTTGGGAGGCCAAGGCAGGAGGATCACCATGAGTTAGAGGCCAGACTGGGCTACATCAGCGAATTCAAGGCTATTCTGCACTACACAGCAAAACCCTATCTCAAAAAATAAAAAGCCACACAAGAGCTGTGTGTGGTGGTACACATCTATAATCCCAGCACAGCATTCTGAGAGACCAAGCCAGGAAGATTGTAAATTCAAACTCAACCTGGGAAATTTAGTGACTTAGTGAGACACTGTCACAAAATAAAAAAGGTAAGCCAGGCATGGTAGTGCACTCTGTAATCCCAGCACTTGAGAGGTTGAGGCAGGAGGATTACCACAAATTGAAAATCAGCCTGGATTAACAAGTGAACTCAAGGCCAGCCTGAACTGCATAGGGAGATCCAGTCTCAAAAAGACTAAACAAACAAACAAACAAACAAATGGTTAGAGATATAGCTCAGCACAGAGGCCCTGGGATGGATGGATGAATGGATGGATGGATGGATGAATGGATGGATGGATGGATGAATGGATGGATGGATGCTAAGGGGAAAGAAAAAAAGAGCCTCAGCTTTGAAGGAAATGGATTTAGGTTAGGCTCTTGGCTCTGCCCTTACTAGTTAAGAGGCCTGAGTTTTCTCATTTGAGAAATGGGGGTGGCATACACACCAATGACACTGAAGTAATCCCTGAGTTGCTTGCTAAAAAGCAGACTTATAATTACCCTCAAACAGCCCTCTGCTGCCTTTGCATCTCCAGACCACAGCTACTGAGTTCACACAGGGCACGGGAGGCCAGATAGGGTGGCTGGGCACTGCTGAAGGAGCCATAAGGCATCAAGGAAGTTTAAAGCAGGAGATGACACAGTGAGTATTTTCGAGAGCTTTCTGGTCACACGAGGAAGGGCTTGAGCAAGAGGGGAAAGGCATGGCAGTGGGGAAGGGGGACACCACAGCAGGCTGGCCCAGGAAGGTCTATGTTCTAGGAGGAGTTAGCCACCTGAAGGACAACCCCACAAACTTCCTGCTGCCCACTCAGTTTCGCCAGCTGCTTCTTTGGTGGGCTGAGAGGTGATGGATCTTGGGAGAATATTCTTCCTGTACTTTCTGCTTCCAAAGAATAAATCGTAATAGCTGGGTACAGCGGCACACATCTGTAGTCCTAGCTACTTAGGAGGCTGAGGCGGAAAGATCACTTTAAGCCCACCAGTTGAAGGCCAGTTGAGATAACATATCAAGAATACATTTCAAAAAACAAAGGTGGGTGGCGGGAGAACCACAGAAAGTTAGTCTGGTAGGGATAGCCGGGACACAGGAATAAGAGGAACCCATGGAGTCCTATGACCCTGGTAAGTCAAAGACCTGCCTGGCTTCAGAGGAAGGTGTGAGAGGTTATGCAGATCCTTCCCTTGTCCCTAACAAGGTAGAGGCCATTGACGGGATAATAATGTATTTTCTTTAACATTTGTTTGCTACAATTCTAAAGTAATATTTTAAAATAAAGGTAGGTAAGCTCGCCATGGTGGTACACATGTATAATCCCAGAACTCTGGTAGGAAGATGCAAGAGAATCACACAAGTTCAAGCTCAGTCTAGGTAACTTAGTGATTTAGCAAGACTCTGTCCCAAAATAAGGGGGTAGGGATGTAGTTCAGTTTGGATTCAGTCTCCAGTACTGGAAAATAAATAAATAAGGTTAAGCTACTTTAATTTATATGCTTAAATTAAATGAAGGAAATCTTCAGATTTCTAGTTTTCACTATGAATAGTAGAACAGTTACATGAGTGATCCGCTTCCTTCCTGCCACCTCTGCTCCAACCAAAAAAAAAAAAAAAAAATTAGCAGCAGCCAGGTACAGGGGTATGTACTTATAGTGTCCACTACTCTGGAGGCCGAGGCAGGAAGACCACTTGAACCCAGAAGCTGGAGGCCAGGCTGGGCAACATAACAAGATACCATTTCAACAAATAAATAAATAAACACAGTAGGAATGCTGTTCTAAAACATGTGTGTGCACTATCACAGGAAACAAGCTAAGGTGTAAAGTCCCAGCTTGTAGGGCCTATAGATGCTCTGGATTCTTGTCTAAGGACTTCATAATCAATTCAGTTACTACAAGGGGTTGTCAAAGGAGGATGCTGGGATCAGAAGAGGTGACAGGACTGAAATAGGCACTTGGAGGGTACAGAGACCTAAGCTGCCAATGGAGAAGGACAGTTTGGAGCCAGGAAAGAGGGTTAAGCCTGGATACCCCGTCTCTTTGTAATTTTTGCACTGATACTCTATTTCTCAGATAGAGAAACCCAGGGACAAACTTCATAGATCTACCTCTCTGGGTCTCTGCTTTACTCATCTGCCCAAAAAAGTTAGCTGGTCAAAGCAAATTACAAGTAGAAAAATAAAATAAAATAAATAAAAGTTAGCTGGAAGGCAATCTGGCAACGTTGTCAAACTTGAGAACACATATACCCTTTGGTTCTAACATTCCATTTCTAGGTATTTATCATATACGTATAGATATACATATAGATTTGCAAAACACACAAAGATTCATTGCAATGTTGTTTGGAATAATAAGGGGAAAAAACAAATATAAACACATTATGGCACATGTTCCTCTGCAACATCGACAGCAAGTGAAGAAATTTTTTTTCTTTTTACTACTAAGACTTGAAGCCAGGGCCTCACACATGCTAGGCTACCACTGTGTCACTGAGTTACCCTTCCCAGACCTTTTAACATGTTTATGCTATTTTACTTTTTTAAAATTGTACGTACTAGAGATTGAATGCAGGGCCTTCACGCTGAGCTGCCTTACCTTATATTTTTTTTCAATTTTGAGAAAAGATCTCACTCAGTCATTAAGTTGCCCAATCTAGGCTCTTACTTGCAATCCCCCTACCTCAGCCTGCCAGAGCGCTAGACAGCAGCCATACACCACCACACCTGCCTCCTTTTTAAAATTTTTTTTTATTTTGAGACAAGGTCCCAGTAAGTCGCCCAGGCCTGCCTTGAACTTGCAGTCCTTCTTGACTCAGCAGCCCTAGTGGAGGTCAGACAGCCATGTGTCACCACACAAAATGATCTTTGGTACACTGTTAAGTGAACAAGCAAGATGTACAGCTGAAAAGAGAGCTACTGAATGAATAAAAACCTCAGGGATGGACAGACAAATATATTCGTATATGCACAGATTCTCTTGGGAAGAAAACTCAAGAAACTAAACACAGGGAGCCTCTGGAAAGATCTAGTAGTACACAGGCTGGGCGGTGACATAGGGGTTTGTTTTTACTGAGTATTCCTTGGTACTGTGTGAATTTTTAATCATGAGTATTTACTGCTTTCAAAAAAAAAGTGAGCTGGGGATGTAGGCCAATGGTATATATAGTGCAGGCTTAGCAAATCTGAAGCCCTGGGTTTATTCCCAGCACTACAGACAAATGTATACCAATAATAAATAATTTGAGGGGTGTCACCTCTTGCCCTCCTAACCTTATTGTGCCATGTGGACCAAATGCAGTGGTGTGATTCACAGCCCTGACCAGGCCAGACAAACCAGGAATTCCTGCCTAACAACCACGTAACAAGAATGCTTAGTTTTAGTTAAGTGCTTTCTTACTCTTGAAAGCAATTCTGAGCTGCTCATCTGTAGAGGTGAGGAAGAGCCATGAAACCTCCTAGCACTGTCAGGGGTCTTGTCGAAGATGGAATAGACCTCCAGACAGCACTATAGAAGGCTAGGCAGAACCCTATTCTAGTTCTTGGCCAAGTCAGCTCAGCGCCCCAATCACCCCCAGAACACAGAGGGAGGTGTACCTTGCAGAAAAGTTTTGCTCCCAAGCATCTTTCTTTCTCCTAGGGAATTTATGGTTTCCGTGTGAGAGATTTCCGTCAGGTAATTCTAAAGGAGTTTTCAGTTTTTTCTCAGGATCTGCTTTGGAAATAAGTTTTACTGAGATCTAACAGATGCCTAGTTTTAACCACATAAAGGGGAGCTGGAGAGAAAATGCTTCGCAGAGCACTTTTTTTTTTTTTTTTGCACATTGTTTTACAGTGCAAAAATAGTTGCTTATAAAATACTTTTAGAGGTATGTACTTTATTAAAATTCCCCATAGGTGCCAGAAAAATCTCTGGCCTTAAAATGCTGAGAAGTAGCTATAGGGATGTACATCACATAATTCCCACAAAATAAACTGGAACTTCAATCTGTCCTCAAAGACCTCTCATCAGAGGTCTCAGATGTGGCTGGGCTCTTGCTTTCTTCTCATAAACAATATGCCAAAGTCGGTTGCTATGGCAAGAAAAGCTTGAAACTTCAATTGTTCCTGAGTTGACATGGAGTACAAGCATTTCTGTGCCATTCTGCTGCAGCAACCACTACAAACTGTTTGGGATCCAAGTTAAGTCAAGGAAAAAGGACAAAAAGAAGGGGGAACAAGGAACAGAAACAAGGCAAATGAAGGGAGGCAAAGGTTGTTGATTTTAAAGGGAAATCAACTCATATGATTGCAGGAGCCAGCCCTAAGGAACACCCACTAAGAAACAGTCATTAAGAACAAAGTGTGACAGAACAAAGTAAGAAAAACAAAAACAAAAAGGAAAAACCTAGCTAATTAAGCACCACTGTTGTTTTTAATGCATCTTGTGGTGATTATCTGTTACAGACCAGTCTCCTCCAGCCAACCACCAGTTCCACAAAAGCAGGGACCACCCCTTACCCCTGTCTGAATCCAGCTTTCCTTGAGCAAAGGAAGTGAAGCTTTTTTTTTTTTTTTTTTAACCATCAACTGCTGCCATCACCCTAATCCAAGCCTCTATCATTGCTCTCCTACAGTGTTCCCATGATAATAATAGCCATCATTAGCATTTTAGAGGGCACTTATTCTGGGTCAGGCACTACTTTAAGTGCTTCCATGGAATTCACTTAATTCTACCCTCAAAACACTCCGAGGTAGGTCCTATCATTTCAAACTGTTTTCAAGGTCTCTCTAATCGCTGGTCTCAGATGTGGATAGGCCCTCACTTGCTCTCTCATAAACTAGATGAGGAACAACATCCCCCTTGCCCAGGTCAGGGTACAGGGGCTCAGAGGCACTAAGCAATTCTAGGAGGCACAGCTAGACTGGCAAAACCAAGACGGCCATCCAGTGACTTCCCCACAACAACCAGAACAAGATGAGCTTTCAAAACCTGAAACTCTGCAAAACTCTTCAATGGTTTCCTCGACAGAGAATAAAATTGCAACGGCCCACCAAGGACTTAAGTGCTCTCCTCCTCTCTCTTCCGTCCCAGTACTCTGCTGTCTCCAGACCTTTGTATTTATTTGCTTTTCTCTCCCAGAAACACCTTTCCCCTGATCACACTGTTGGCTTCTTTCCAATCTCCAGGTCTTAAATGTGAAAATCACCTTGTTAAATCAGACCCTCAGGGGCTGGGGATTTAGCTCAGCGGCATAAGCGCCTGCCTTGCAAGCAGGCAGTCGTGAGTTTGATCCCGGGTACCGATAAAAAAGACCAAAAAAAAAAAAAAAAAAAAATCAGACCCTCCCTGGCCACCCCTCCATCTCATCACTAGAGCACTTGACTCAACCTGAAATCACTTTAGTCATGTGTCTGGCGCCTGCTCCCCACACCCTCCTCAACGCTCTCTGGGCTCTGGAAGTCGGCCGCATCTGTTCTCAGCCCTTCGCTGGCCAGGCGCCTGGCACACAGTGTGCTCTCAGGGCAGATCTGTGAGGCTGACAAAAGCTAAAGGAAGCCCCGCGTTCTAGTGGGTCCTTGGAGCCCAGGCTGCAGGGGCCGAGGGGATCCTCAAGCCAGGTCAGGCAGCAGCATCCGCGAGACCCCATGGCTCAGGCCAGGCTCCTGAACGCGGCAGCGGCTCCTCACCTGCGCGTGGTGGCGGCCGTGCCAGATTGGCCCTACCAAGGTCAGCTAGTAGTTCGGCCCCGCGCCTGGCTGTCCACCCTCCCCGGGGCAGATGCGCTTCAGACTGTCACGGCAGAAAAGATCCCCGGGACCGGGAGACGGTGCGTCCCGAAGCGGGACCCCATCCCGGATGGAGGTTGGGCAGGGTAGTCCTCCCGCTCCAGGTCGGGTGGGATGGCTGAGCGGCAGGGCCAGGCCGAGGCGGGCTGTGCCTCGCCAGGCACTGGGCCCGTTCCCCTGGCAACAGCGCGGGCTACGGCGCCCCACAGCGGCCAAACCGCGCCGCGTCACTTAGCTCCTCTACTATGGCTCAGGGCGGGGCTTGCCAGAAACAGCCCACCACCACCACACTCCCCGCACGCGTCCAAGCTTGCTAATGCCAGATTGTTTTCTAACCCTTCTTCGAAAAACGCCTACTTTCTTCCACCTCCGAGTCACAGCTTGTCTTCCTGAAATCTTGACTTGTCCCAAACGTGCCCTCCTTCCAGTCTCTCCTCTGAGATCACCACTCAGGAAGACCCCATTCAATCTGCACTCTTTAATAATCAGATGAGAGGCCCTAGACATAACGGAGGAACAGCTATTAGATTTCTGCCTTTCAACGCTATTACAGGTTAAGGAAGAAATAGATCTAGACAAATAAATTACAGAACCAGAAGTTCAGGTACCCTAGAATATAAAGTGTGATGTGTAAGAGCTTAATGTAAGTAGCACAAAATTTCTCATTTTTTTATTGCTCTTAAATCAAGGATAAATCCTCCATCTTCCAGCCTCATGGGAAATTCAATTTTAGCGTCCACCAAGGTCCTCTTTCCTAAGTCAGGCTGTCCATGCAGAAAAAGAAAAAACAAAAACAAAAAAGCCCTCCATTTATGAGTTCTCTCTGGTACTGAAGCCACAATCATTACTCCAAGACATAGGATTTTCACTCTGTGGGCCCACTCTGTGGGCTCATCGTGGGGCTCCCAGTGGACAGACATCAGGCCCTACAAGACTTCCGGAGGAGCTGAATTTTGCCTCATCACCTCCACCACTCCCTTCTCCCTGGAGGCATTCAGAATAGATCTTCCCATAAGCTTGTTTTTTGTTTTTTTTTTTTTGGGGGGGGGTCTTTTGGTTTTTTTCCCCCAAAAAGACGGGAAGAAAGGTAAGTTAGTGGTGCATACCTGTAATCCCAGCACTTAGGAAACTAAAGCAGAAGGATATCAAATTCAAAGCCAGCCTGGGCCATGTAACAGTTGTCAAAACTAGAGCATTGTGGTGCATGTCCATAATGCCAGCACTTGGGAAGCTCCTCACAAGTTTGAGGCCAGCCTGAGCTACATAGTGAGTACAAGGCCAGCTCAAACTAATATAGCAAGACCCTGTCTTTAAAAAAAAAAAAATTGTCTCCAAAAAAAGGAAAAGCCCTGTTGTCTTACGTCACTATTCTCTCCATATCTCCAATTCCGTTGGCTATTCATAAGAACAGACAGATAGGAATGGAGAACACTCCTATCTCTAAAACATGTAAATTTTAAGCATGCAAAAAGAAAAGAAAAAAAGTAAGAAAATAAGAAATATAATTCTTTCTGCTCTGTCATGTGCCAGTTTCAGGCCCTTATGTAAGGGACCCAACCTCCCTATAATTTAAATTCTTGTTTTCTAAAAAGATAAATCTCAAACTTAATGTGAGATAAATAGCAGTGTTAGTGTGACTTTAGAAACACAAGATAATTCCTCAATTTTTATCTGATAGTAAAAAACTTAGGGTCAGAGATGGTGACCCAGAAAAAAAGGTAGGGATGAGCACATGCATGCCATAGGAAGGAGAGGGATCCTGGAGTCACAACTTTCTGGACCCATCATTCACCCTTCCTTTGGAACCTGTCCTGCATATCCCAAAGATGTCTTAGATATATATCCCTACGTGTTCTCTTCATTCTTGCCACAAATTTGCCCTTCCTCTTGGGTCCTTGGAGGGGCTCTTCCATGTACACCGTCAGCCCATCTGTACTTGCAGGTATCTTCCCATATCCCTCCTCTAATTCTTACCCACCTAACCCAAATAGTCCCCAGGTCCAGGCTTCCCTCCCTCTAAAACATGTCTTGCATCCATTATTCCCTCTACTCAAGCCCTACCACCACCATCATCTTTGCTGATCCCAGGGCATCTTCTTTTCTAGTGTCCCTAACATCATCACCTTGCCTAATTCCAGGCCATTCTCCTACCTTTTTTCCAGGCTTATCTTTCTTTCTCTTAATTAGTTCAAGTGGGTGGTAGTCTGAGTAATAGCTGCCCAAAAGATGACCATGTCCTAATTCCTCGAACCTGTGAATGTTACTGTACAGGTTGAAGGAGATTTTGCAGATGATACAGAAAGGATAGGTGTATATTTATATGCTTATATATGCCTAGAACTTCATCTAAAGAGTTACAAGAATTGATTTTAGTATGTGTAATACTATGAACAACTACACTGAAGAAAATGAGATATCGGGGCTGGGGATTTAGCTCAGCGGCATAAGTGCCTGCCTTGAAAGCAGGCAGTCGTGAGTTCGATCCCTGGTACCGAAAAAAAAAAAAAAAAAAAAGGAAACAGGAAAAAGACAAAAAAAAAAAAAAGAAAAAAGAAAATGAGATATCACGGTAGCCATTGATGATTTTCTATCATTTTGATTCAAAAGCCAATAATGCTTTTATTCTTGGTTTTCAGTCTGTTTTCAATTATTTGATTCCAATATATATGAAGATATAGACAGCTGTTTTGAAGAAAACAAAAGATATTATAGTAGCCATTACTGATTTCTTAGTGTCTGG
The DNA here is from genome assembly GCF_034190915.1 of Cavia porcellus. Taxonomy (NCBI): domain Eukaryota; kingdom Metazoa; phylum Chordata; class Mammalia; order Rodentia; family Caviidae; genus Cavia; species Cavia porcellus. Next base: position 99,776,040 of record NW_026947487.1, read on the forward strand.
TCTTGAAAGCTCTTAAGGCTCTCATTCTTGTGTTTTGATTGCTTCTATACTATTTTGATGTGTGTTAACTTATTGTGTATAAAGGTATGGACAACTATTTTGAAGAAAACTAGAGACATTATGGTAGCCACTATTGATCTCTTGCTGTCTTTTTCTGAAATCGTGTTTGTTTTACTCTCTGCTTCATTCTGTTTTGCTTTGTTTTGTTTTATTCTCTTTAAAATAAAAAAAATAAAATCTTCACAGGAGATTTTGCAGATAAGATGGCACTAAGGACCCAATTGAGGAGATTATCCCAGATTATCTAAGTGGCTCACAAATCACAAGGGTTCTCATTCTTCTAAGGAGGTCAAAGGATCAGAGCAGAAAGACATGTGATGCTGGTAACAGAGATCAGAGAAAGTTAAAGACATTGCTCTGCTAGGTTCAAAGATAGAGGAAGGAGCCATGAACCAAAGAATGCTGGCAGCCTGTAGATAATGATTAAAGCAGGGAAGCAGGCTCTCCCAGAGCTTTCAGAAGGACCCAGCCTGCATTCACCTTGACATTAGCCCAGTGAGATCCATTTCAAACTTGTGGCCTGTAGAACTATAAGGTAATACGTTGGTGGTTTTTACTTGGTCAGCTTCCATCCACCTCCTGGTCTGGGTAGCCTGTCTCTGTCCTCTGCAATGACTGCAACTCCTGCAACCAGCAGTACTGCTTCACCTCAGGCCTTTTCCCACAGGTTTCTCTTTACGGGGAGAATTATCCCAGCTCCCTCATGCCACCCTTGACCAATTCCTATGAACATGTGACACACATTTTTCTGGGACAGAATTCAGTCTTTTAGACTTGTCTCTACCCAGAGCTATGACCTCTCAACCACAAGGCAGGTCTGCCTAGGGTAGAAGAGCCCCAGTCACTGGAAGAAAAAAGCCAAGTGTGTTTTTATGGTTTAAGTGCTCTCATGTGAGATTGCAAGACGGTTTGAATTCCTGGGAAGATGATTCCTGGGAATGAGAGGAGGCTCTAGGGTGGGGAGAGCTGGCTAATCCTACCCTAGGACTGAACCTGCAGTAGATCCTCGGTCAGAGCCAGTGTGCTCCCAGATTTCCTGAGCCTTGTCACCTGACCCGAGACAGGTTAGCAGTTAACTGTTTCAACTCCAACTCTGCTAGTCATGAGGCACTGACCTTGAGCACATCTCTTAACTTCTGTCCAAATTTCAGTATGCTAATATGTGAAATGGGGTTCCCAATAGCTGCTGCACAATGCTGTGAGGAGGCCTGAAAATTCACACACACTCACGCGCGCACACACACACACACACACACCCTTCTTTTAAAGTATATGGAGAGTGTTCTATGGATAGCAGTTATTGGTGTCTAGAGCCTGGACCTTCCTTATCTTCCTTCAGGAAATAATGCTATCATTTCGTCAGTGAATGCAATTAAATTTAATTATCAAATTATACTGGATGGAGGGCTGGGGATTTAGCTCAATGGCATAAGCGCCTGCCTTACAAGCAGGCAGTTGTGAGTTTGATCCCTGGTACCCATAAAAAGGAAAAAGACGGGAAAAAAAAAAATTATACTGGATGGGAGGTAACCGGCCAAAGCTCTTGTTTTCTGGGCTTTGTCTAGGTCCCTGGATGAGTCAGCCCATCTATTTGGCTTGTCCAAGCCACACCTGGTGGTATATGCCTGTAATCTCTGCACTAAGAAGGCTGAGGCAAGACGACCAATTGTTTGAGTTTTAGGCCAGCTTGTATACATAGTGAGTTCAAGTCTAGCCTGAACTACATAATAAAACCCCATCTCAAAAGACCAAATAAAAAAATATGAAATATAAATATTTGATTTGTCCCCCAACTGTCTGTTCTTTCCTTAATCACCAGCATTGCTTGCCCTGACCAACACAGCAGACTCCTGACTCATCTTACAGCATCCAATGGGGCTCCCCATCCCCATCCCTGCTCCTGTCAGCCCATTGTCCTTACAGCCTGTGACAACTTTAAAAAAAAAAAAAAGTCAAGCTAATTATTTTATTTCCTGCCTACAACCCTCAACTCTCCCTCCCGGCACCTAAGGGAGAGATATTTGCATACACTGAAATTAGAATCAAAGCCACTTCAGTCTTTAAGACCGTGCCTGCCCCCTAAATCCAGCTGAACTCTGTGGGTTCACTGGCTGTCCTTGCTTTCCTGGAAGGACTAAGCTCCCTCCACCATGGTCTGGTTCTCAGGAATACAGGAACTGCCAGAGGAGACTCCGGACCAGCAAAACCTGCACTTGGATTCACAATACCTGGAACATCCATCCCTTCCTTCCAGAAAGCATTTTCTGACCCCCAGAGTAGAAGATTTTCTTGTTCCCTCTGTCAGTGGCTTCACTGTGAAGATCTGATTGAAGGCTGTCTTTCCAGCCAGTCAGCGATCACAGGGGAGGAAGGCTATCTGTCTTGTTCACCACTGTTTCCCTAACAGAGCTGGAACACAGTAAGCATTCAATAAATGCGGAAGAAAGGAAGGAAGGAAGGAAGGAAAAAAAAAGAAGTAAAAGTGCTATTTATAGGAATACTTCTGAGAAGCCTTTTGGAAAATAAAAAATCACTTGTGGAGGAGTTATTTTTGTATAAAAATTTATTTTTCTGGGCAGAGCATGTAGCTCAGTAGTAGAGCACATGCTTAGCATATGTGAGGCCCCGGGTTCAAGCCCCAGCACTCAAAAAAAAGTTCACTTTCCTATATTGTCATCCTTCTACATAATAAATCTATTTTTTCCACAACCTTTGTAAAACATTTTTTAAAATTTGCTACATTCAAGTCATTTCCTCCCATTAATTTTTCCTTGTTAAGTGGTTTTTATGACCACTATGTGCTTTAAGCAAGAAATGCCATTGGGTATTTAAAATATTCTCTCTGCTTCCTCAGTGAAAAGGCTCTGGCAGCTCTCCTGCTGTTGACTATAATCAGTGTGACTTGGAACACAATGTCATCCTTCCAGAGTTCTTCTCAGACCTAGATAAAACTTACTTTGTGTCTCCAAGTTGGGGACAAGGTGTTTGGGAGCAGCACCTTATGCAACAGTGCTGCTGGAGGGCCACTCCTCAAAGGCAAGTAAAATAAAACTCATGGTGTATGGAACACATGCCCAAGTAGTAAGATTTTAAGGCTTCTCTGCCAGTGATTCATTTTATGTTTCTTGGAAAAAGTGAAGGCTTGTATTTACAACATGTGTTACCTAAGATGCAGAAAAAGGAGAGAGAGACAGACACAGAGACAAACAGACAGATAGAGAGATCTCCTGGGCTAAGAATTTCCATGTCCAAGCCAACCCGTCCATGCCCACCTGACCTCCCCCGGTCCTGAAGGACCTCCCCTCCCTAGGGAACTTTCTTTCAGCATGAAATCTATCTTTTGGCTTGCTCATTTCTATGGGGAATGGTGGTTCATGCATGCAAATATGTTGGCTGTTCTCATTTATGTTATTTCAGAAATTGTGCAGGGCTGAGACACCTGAATTTTTCCTCGAATACATTAAAGGAAATTCTGTGCCGGAACCTCTCAGACCTGCTCCCCCAGAGGAATTTCCTTTGAGTGTTCATATCTCAAAACCTTATGTAACCTGACACAGTTATCTGAAAAAGCTCAGAATCCAAAAGAACAGTGTTCTAAGGTAGGAATGAAGGTCAGTGCAGGTAAAGAAGCATTCTCCCCTGCCTGGAGACTGGGGTCCTACCTCACTATGACAATGGCTAATTCACATTTCAAAGAAAAATACTAAAGCTTTGGCACAGAGACCAGGACCAGTGGGCACACTTGTCCCTTCTCTCTGAACAAAGAATCACTTAATGAAGGCTCTGGGGGTACTACAAAGCCCTGGCTGTGGCTGGCAGTTAAAAATATTCCAACAATCACCTTGAGTGTGTGGCCTTTCCAGGATGGAAGCAGCAGTGGCTTTGGGGCCCTTTGAAATGATAACCCCTGACTGCAAAATCAACCTAACCAAAGAGGTTGGGGTCTCATGCTAGTGACTGGTGTTGCATTTGGGATGTTTTGGAGGTCTGGTGCTTATATTTTACTGCATGTTTGGTCTAGGTGATTCTGACTAAAGCCTAGCCCAACTTCCCTGAACTCAGGGGAGGGGGAAGAGCATGAGGACATAAATTATAAACACAAACCTGAAATTGGGGATCTATCAGATGACTCTGTAATGTGAAAGCCCTCCAGCCATACAACTCTCCTCCCTTTGTTTTCACTCTTAGAAATACCAACCCCACTTGCTATTTGCATACTAGTGGTGTGGGACTGCCACAGAGAATAAGCACCACTCATAGGTGGCTGCCTTTTCAAGGAATTTGCTGGAGAAAATTGGAAGCAAGGTTGTGAACAAAACCCCCTCCATCTGGTTTCAGTTTATTTAAAAAAAAAAAACACATACAGGCCTCTCTACTAGCAATCAAAAATGAACCTCAGCTTCCCCAATGGGGGTATTAGCCACCAGGGGTGGAGCTGAATTTATGTATATGCAAATAAATTAAACCAGCCAGCCAACAGCAACTAATTTTTGTATCTTTTGCAGTTGTTCTGCCAAGAAAAGGCCTGAATCAGGGGTGCTAGAAGCTGTTGAGGAAGCAAGTTTTGGAATTAATATTAACAATCAAATTTGCCTCAGTTCTGTGTTTGAGAGATGTTTCTAATGCAGAAGCAAATAAAAAAGATTCGTTGTCTTTTACCTCATAATGTCCTCTGAGTAATGCCAACCTTCTGGGCTGAAGCTCGAGGACAGCGTGGTCTGGTGGTTAGAAGCATAGGGTTTGAATGACTATGTGGCCAAGAACATGGCAATTAACTTCTCTGGGCCTGTTTTTTTGTTTAGAGTTGCTCCAGAGGGATGATTCAAGGATAGTAAATAAAGTTCAAGCAAGTTGAAAACAAGCACTGGCATGCAGTAAACACAATAAATATAAAAGAGACTATTAATAACTCCAAATATACCTGTGGATCCAAGAGGGATGCCACCCCAGAGTCAGTCAAGTACTGTTAAGTATTCTCAGCCTGCTTTTCTCCTGGTGCTTGTCCAGAAAACTACAGAACATTAACTCTGTTTCCCACCTTCACCTCTACGGACCCTATCCTTGTTTATTTGCCTTGTATCCTAGAGACAACCAGAGAATTCAGAGGAGGGTAGCAAGTGCAATTTGAAATCCAAGCAATGTTCCTGACCTCCTGCATCTCCAGTCCCTCTTCCTGTAACTAAAGGGTTGAATCTCCAGGTGCCCAGACTAGATGGGATATCTCTGAAAAACTGGGGGTTTAGTTCTTACCTGGGGCACTCAAAGGTGAGCTAGTAACACGCAGGGTTCCCATGCCACATGTGTGATGTGCTGTAGCTAATGGGCATCCAGCTGCCCCTAGCCTCAGCCTTTGCATGTTCACAGGTACCTCAGACTCAGAGTGTCTAAAATGAGACTTTTGTTCCTATTCATCATCTGGGTGAAGAACAAGACTTCCAATCTCCAGTCGTCCTGCCTTCCCCAAATGGGACCAAATGAGCCACAAGTTTCTTCCTTGTCCAAATAGGACACAGGTTTCATTTGCTTAAGGCCATCCCAAGCCCTCCCTTATCCCTAGAATGACATCTAAGAGGCCATATGCTGAAAACATAGCTCTGCACCAACACAGTTTTACCAGTAGACTTTGGGGTTCATATATACCTGCGTCAGAATCTTGGTGCTTGTTCAAGTATACTTGTGTCGGAGACTTTGAGGTTTCGGGTTTTGTTGTTGTTGTTGTTTGTTTGTTTGTTTGTTTTTCTCTAGAAGCCCTTGAGTGTAAAATGGAGGTTATGAGACCTACTATAAAGGGTCATGAGGCGGATGTGGTGGTATACACCTGTAAGTCCAGCACTTGGGAGGCTGAGGCAGGAAGATCACAATGAGTTTAAGGCCAGCCTGTGTTACACAGTGAGTTCAAGGCCAGCCTAAACTACAGAGGAAAACCTTATCAAAAAAAAAAAAAAAAAAAAAAAAAAAGGGTATGTGAACCCTCCTTACCTAACCCAGGGCCTAGAGGTTCTGAGGCCACCTCATGGAATGAAGGCTGAGGAAGGTGACTGAAAAACTCAGGAACATGATGAGACCAATCTTAGGCATGTTGAATATGTATATGGGCCCCATGTATGCCCAGGGGAGGCATCCAGAGCAGCTGGCTGTGTGGGCCTGGAGTTAAGAGGGAGGCCTTGGCTGACTAGCAAGAAAGCGGGGGTGTCACCAATATGTGAGTAGGAAGGTGAGCTCACTGAGGGGTGAGGGGGAGAGCAAGAAAGGCCTCTGCAGTCATAGGCTCACCCACAAGGAAGACAGGCTCATGAAAATGGCAGAAGGAGAGAGGTAGGAGGCAACTCAGCAGGGATGGCTTCATAGACATCAAAAGGGACACAGGGCGCGAGGCAGTCAAGAGAGGTCAGCAGGGAAGAGACTTCAAGGAGGCCAAGTTAGCTGAGGTAGAGATGGATGGCTATATGGTGTCTGAGGACTAGGAGGTCATTTACTGGTCACATCTGGAGAGGTCAGGACAGGGAGCTGATCCCAGACTAAAGTGGAGGAGCGTTGAGCAGTGATGGAGACTGCAGGCAACTTTAGAGAAATGTGGCTGAGGGCTGGGGATTTAGCTCAGCGGCATAAGCGCCTGCCTTGCAAGCAGGCAGTCGTGAGTTTGATCCCTGGTACCGATGAAAAGGAAAAAGACAAAAAAAAAAAAAAAAAAGAAAAAAGAAAAGAAAAGAAATGTGGCTGAGAATAGGGGAGAGAGCAGGAGGACAATGCCTGTGTAAAATGATATGATTGAGCTTATTGGGCTAGGATGTAGCTTAATGGTATAGCTCTTGTGTAACATGCACGATACCCATCTCTAGCTCTGCAGAAAAAAAAAAAAAAAAAGATTGAGGTTGAGATTGCCAGTGGGAGAATATTGTGGCTGGGGAAGTTAAGTGGTCCTTTGCTTTGTCTGTGATATCTAACACGAGGAACTGACACCCACTAAGACATTCTCAGTGAGAGATTGTTTTGATGATGGGGCATAATGGGGTCTAGAATTCAAGTGAGAGGATGGGAGGAAGGGGGCCACCATGCCAGATGAGGGGAATGGAGCAAGTGAGCAGGTGCCAGGGATGAGCTGAGCACAAGCAGGGCTTCCTGGGACTTTGCTGCCTCTGAGCTGGACTACAGAGGAACAAGAGGTGGTGAGTGAACGCCTGGCTCCAGGAACCCCAATATACTCAGAGGACAGGGTGTGAGTGCATCCCCCAACTCTGAACTTCTCCCATCTTCAGCCACATGGCCTTTCTTCCCTTTACAGCTGTACCCTCCCAAAAGGCCAGCAGATGGGGCGAGTGAGCTGCTGTACTGTGCTCCACGGCATGGGTGCAGCCAGGAGCCGGCCCCAGATCTTAGTCCTCCAGAGTGTGGGAAACAGAGAGGTAGAACTAACCAGTTCTCATCAAGGTGAGTTGGAGTTGGGACAAAGGACAAAGAAAAATCGGGCTGAGGCCTTGGAATGGGACGGCTCTAGGGGCTCTGCTCCTTCTGGTTGTCCTTCATTCCTTTGCTCTGCTGGGCCCTGCCTTATCTGCTGAGGCTTCTGCCCACCCCTTTTCCCTGGAGGGCCTTACCAGCCCAGACTGCTGGATCTGGCAGAAGCTGGTTGTCTGCCCCAAGGCAGTGACAACCTGGCATCAGGCCTCAGACAGGGCTGAGCCAGCCCCTCCCAGTTATGACTGACTGAGCTACCTTTTACTACCTGATGAGGGGAAGGGGTCGGTGGCTGACAATGCCACAGCCGGTAAAGAATAGATACTGGAGAGGAAGAGACATGGCTTCTCAGCCTAGGAAGTGGGATGCATGGTAGGGAGCTACATAATAATGTGGCAAAGAGCCCAGTCCCACTAAGACCCAATTCTCACAGTACTAATTGTTGCACCTGAGGTGACACAATGTCCCAGAAACTGAGCTGGAAACACTTCCTTCCCCATCGTAGCCATCCTATACAGCCAAAGGCAATTCCCACTACCCCACCCCCTCTCAGGCAGTCTTTCTCCTTGTCATGGACTTCCCGATGAGTCAAGGTCCCTCATGGCTCCTTCACAGGACAGCAGAGGACCCTGCATTCCAGTTCCATCCTTACCTTGCTTTCCTCTTCCTGTCCCTCCACTCTTCTCCTCTTGATCCCACAGTGTCTCCCCTCCTGGCCCTAAGGGAAAGCTTTCATGGCTTGAGGCTGGAGAAATCACAGCTAAAGTCATAGTGGGGTGAATAGAATAGAACAGGGTGTTTAAAAAAAAAAAAAAAACAGGGTGTTTCAATCAATGCAGGTTCTACAGCTTAAAGCAGAAAGCCAAGCCAAAGGTATTGCAACTACTTGGGTCATGAATTTGGGGCAGGCAGTGGATTTGGAAAAGGATTGTTTCCTCTAAGTTTCCAGAGACAGGATGACCCAGACCAGGGAAGAGAATTATCAGAAATACACAATACACACACATATTTGCACACGCATGCACAGGGTCATAGCTTAGGGAACAGCATAGCCAATGGCATAGGTAGGCCATGGAGCTCTATCGACACAGATGCATACAAACACAGGTACACAAAGCCCTACCCGGGATCATATACACCCTCTCCAGGAAAGTCCTGCCTTCCAGGCCAGGCGTACACAATCATCCATACTTTCAAGAGGAGAGACAGGTGGAGGAATGGGAGTGGCTCTGGGCAGTACACTATCTCCACCCAGAGCCTCTCCCTTTAAGAGGATCTGGTTCTCAGCCTGTTCTCTGAGATGTCCCTGCCCCATCAGGGGGCCATGCCTGGGTTGCAGAGAGGATTTTGGGAAAGCCACTTTCATGAAACTCTGGCACAGAACCTGGGCACAAAAAAGAATGAGCAATGGGGCTGGAAACTGTGACAGGGGTCCATGAACTCTCAAGGTAGGGATGAGTCACTGGCCAAGGTCTGGAGGCCCAACCCTCTGGGTTGCACCTATTCTTCTCAGCATAGGGCCTGGCACCCAGGTACTGGCACCAACTCCTAGTGCCTGCAGAGCCCTGGCATGCATGCTAAGCACGGGGTGCCAGAGACAGGGGTGGTCAAGGCTGGGGGGCAGGCCACACACAAACAAGGACCTTCACACACAAACAGAGAAATGTACCCACACACCATTTTATCATCTGGGGATTCCAGGGAGCAGAGCAGGACCACCCTGTCCTAGAGGCTGCCTTCGATGACTCCCCAGATGTTCCTATTGGCCTGTTTCTAGGTGGAGAAGGGGGAGGCAAAGGTGAAGGGAGGCCTAGAGTTTTCCTCTGAACTCCTCACTGATCCTCACGCACATTTCTTTTTCTTTTTTTTGTCTTTTTTGAGACGGTCTCACTATGCAGTTCAGGCTGGCCTTGAGCTCACTTTGTAGCCCGGGCTGGTCTCGAACTCGAAAGGATCCTCCCACCTCACCCTCCTAAGGTGCTGGGATTACAGGCGTGAGCCACCACGCCCGGCTCTTCACACACATTTCTGTGGCAGAAAGTGGGGTTGTGCGTTTCCAGGGTCCTACGCTTACAGAAAGAGCAAGGAGGACCAGAGACTTCCAAGCCCCAGGCAAGGTCACCCTGCTTCCCCCAGGCCGAGTCTCAGAAAGATATTGTGGCCGCAAGCTGCTCAGGGTTTGGCCATGCACTCCAAGGACCCTGGCCCGTGCACCACATGCGGGCGGCTCTGTAGCCAGCTGCTACAAGCATAAGGATGGGCTGGTTCCCCCAGGTGTTCCCAGTGTTCCCGAAGGCCCAGCGGCCAAGGCAGTACTATCAATACTAAGTTCTGAATGAAATTGTGTATGTCCTCAGGTGTCCCAAGCCAAATATGAACAAGATATGTTGTTCGGCTGGGCGCGGCAGCTCAGGGCCCTGGACATGTAGGTGGGAGTTCAGGGTGAAGCGGATGCAGGGCATTCGGGCTGGGCTGACCAGCCAGCCCTGTCCCAATCACAGCCCGCAGCAAACGGCTCCTCCACTGGCAACAACTCTGGACTTTGTTCAGACTTCTTCGAAAGCGGATCTAGTCGAGGAGGCGGGCGGGGGGCACCTGCCGGGCTTGGGGTGCGGGAGAAGTGCAGAAAGCCCCACCCCTCTCCGCCTCCGCCCCGCCTCCGCCCCGCCCCTGGGGCTCTTTATAAGCTTGGTCCGCGGGCCAGCAGAGAAAGCGAGGGTCCCTCCCACCCCAGGCCCGGGTACCTCTGTACCCTGCGCCCCAGCGGAGTCCCTAACCCCACTTCCAGCCCGGCCCCTGCCCCGCCCCGCCCCGCCCCGCCCCAGCCAGCCCTGCCGCCATGGAGCGCTGGTCTTGGCCGTCGGGCGGTGCCTGGCTGCTCGTGGCGGCCCGAGCGCTGCTGCAGCTGCGGCGCGCCGACCTACGTTTGGGCCGCCCGTTGCTGGCTGCACTGGCGCTGCTGGCTGCGCTCGACTGGCTGTGCCAGCGCCTGCTGCCCGTACCGGTCGCACTCGCCGTTCTGGCTGCCACCGGCTGGATCACGTTGTCCCGCCTGGCGCGCCCGCCACGCCTGCCTGTGGCCACTCGCGCGGTGCTCATCACCGGTGAGTGCGCGGAGTGCGGGGACTCCAGGCTCGAGGGCGGGACCACACACCTAGAGGGTTCTACACGGGCATGGCCAAGGTGGGCTCCCCAGCGCAGCACAGAGGAATCTCCCTTCCCCTGGGTGAGAGGCCAAGTAGGAAGGGCCAGGTACCTCCCCAAGTACGGGTTAACTGCCTGCCGCTATGGCGAGTATTGGAGGCAGAATGTAGTCAGCAGAGGGCAGGTGCGGAGAAAAGGGGAATCTCGTAGAGTTGGATCGGGACCACAGGCTTGGGGCAGGGGACAGTTCTCTGAAGGACTTAGGAAGACCTGAGACAGACGACAGTCATCCCTTGAACTCTGCCTGACATCCCTGTGTGGGACACCCTGCATTCTATTCCCTGGGGCCAGAGGAAGGACTTTACATGAGGAGCTGCTCCCCTACTTTCAAGTGGCTGGAGTCCTTGGAGTTCAGAAAAACTTGAGGTCACCATGGGGGCATTCAGCTGCCTCTGGGGTCCAGCCAGCCACTGCCAAACCGCTGAGGCAGCAGTACATAGCCTGCATTCAGCAACTCACTCACATCCCTCCTGGTCCTCAGTGCCCAGGAAACAGGTCTTGGACTGTTGGACTCAGGTGCCTCCCACCGCCTGCCTGGCTGAGCTCCCATTGTCTGGAGCAGGAGATAAATCTGTCACCAGAGTGAGGGAAGGGGAAGAGGGGCTGGAAAGCCAGCCGGAAATGGGGAAGGGGAGAAAGAAAGGCCAGGGACACTGGTTTACTGCATGCGGGGGGAGGGGTGGCCTAGTTTCTTCCCCAACCCCCCTAGCTTTGGACAGGTGCTCTGAGCTCTTTCCTTGCACTGAGCCTGGACTGGGGACAGCCTGCAAATTCCAGTAGGGGGCCCTGCACGATCAGATGGGGCTAGGAGAACTTTGAGGGGAAATCCTTGAGCTGAAGGATGTGTGGAGACAAATGGATCAAACAAAGGTTATGGAACAAAGGCTTAAGGTAAGAATAAATTTTACCTGCATAGGAAACAGTCAATAAGCAGTTTAGTTCCTTGGAAGGGCCCTTGAATGATAGTTAAGAAGCCAGGTGGGTGCTGATATGAGGGATGGTATATAAGGGTAGCATGAGGACTTTAGGATTGAGCAGAGAGGAAGGAGATGAAACAGGGCTCAGGTTAATGGGATAGATCCACTTCGGGCTGCAGTGTGATGCCTCGGAGGACCTCAGTTTCAAGGGTTTGAGGAAACAAAGCCGCCAGACCCTCCCAAAATGAAGCACAGACTAGACTATGGGATCTTCCCCGCCTCAGGACAGGGCAAATCCCCTTCTGCCATCTAATTTGCGAGCTGCCTAAATAGGACCCAGGCCACCTGAAGGACTTCCTCCATCTCTGGTTGCAGTGCTCAGAGTGTGAGGGTAGAAAGGGGGCTACCCAGCCCACACCTGTGTAAACATCACCAGTAGATTTGTAGCTTCCCAATGCCTGAAAACTGGAGTTTCTTTAGTCACCACACCTGCAAAGAGCAGTGTCTTATACCTGCCAGAGCCGCTACCCACTCTACCTGAGAATGCCCCTGAGACTGCTTACCAAGGCCACTTCAAGAATTCAGCCATGGGGTCGAGGTTTGGCTGTGGCTGGATGCCTCATGTGCATGTACTTGCACACCTTGCAGTGATGGGTAGCAGGAGTTAAGCCCATGTGAAAACATCCAGGCAGGTTGGAGGTATGTACAGGTATCAGGGTGAGCAAAAGAGTGTGTAAAATGTGGATGACAATGTTGGGACCCCAGAGCTGAGGCTCTAGGAGGCCTTAGTTTCCCTGTAGAAGGTTCACCTGCTTTGGGAAGGAACTGAGGCACACACATTTGTACACAAGTACACACTAAAGACACACACATACTTACGTTCCCCAGCAGAGTTGCCTGAGAAAGACCCCTTAGCACAGGTTGGCAGTCCCCAGCCATACAACGCCAATTCCAAGCCACTTGCCCAGCTTTGTTGTGGGCCTCAGCAGAGAGGGTGGGGCCGAGGTGGGAGGGGGTGCTGAGTATCCACGAGTGGGGAAACAAGAGTTACTTTGCAGCTTTTCTGCTCAGCAGGACCTAAGTAAGGGCTGGTGGCTAGTACTGCAGAGAGACTCCTCCCTCACTACCTCTCCCCCTCCCTTTACTGGCTACCCACAGGATCAGAACAGAAAACCTGAGAAAGCTTGGGTTTAATCAGGTACATGGACCTCTTTACCAGCACTGCCTGGTGGTTCTCTCTGCATACCAAAGGCCAGAAAGTAAGGCTCCAGGAATTGTAACAGAGCTCTGGCAGACACAAGGTGCATGTGGGAAGGCATTCAAATGCATGTCTATTCTCATCTTCCCTCACCAGGCCACTTGTTCTGAGGCAAGTGGCCTGCAACTCAGAAAACATTCCATCATTGCCACTGATTGGAATCCCAAGGGTAGAGTCTGGAGTAAGGTGGCAATGGGCCTTCTGCTTGCCCAGGGTCTGCAACAATAGTAGGGGGTGTTGAGACTGGGAATAGAGGGGGAATCTTAGGTTGGACAGGGCCTGAATGATGGTTACCAGAAAGCCTGGGCTTTGTCCTGAGGCTTGAAGGGAGTCTTGGGAAAGTTTTCAGCAGCACAGTGAGACTGGCAATTTCTAAAGATCGCTCTGCCGGGCGTGGTGGCTCATGCCTGTAATCCCAGCACGTGGGAGGCTGAGGCAGGAGGATCATTGCGAGTTCAAGACCAGCCTAGGCTACAAAGTGAGCTCAAGACCAGCCTGAACTACATGGAGAGACCGTTTCAAAAAAAAGACAAAAAAAAAAAAAAATCCCTCCAGCTGCTTAGATAGAGGATATATATTGGGAGTGGGTTTGAACTTGAACAAGACTATCAAGAAAGCTGCTTCAGTGTCCAGGTAAAGGAAGGGCAAGGGCAGAAAGAAAGGATAACACTGGATATGAGCTCTAGCCTAAATCATGCAGGAAGGACATCAGGAGTGGAGCTGGATCTCCAGCCTACCTGGGGTAGTCTTGACCTTTGTGCTGGCTGGGTGACTTTGGGAATCAAATTAGTATTACTAGGTCTGTTTACTAGGTCAGTTTCTTCTTTAAGTATGGATTACACACCATCTTTGATAGGATAGCCATAAGGAGATGACAACTATCAGAATTTGTGTTCAAAAGTTTAGCTAGAAGGGCAAAGTCTGCCGGAGATGGACTAGAGGAAAGGAGGGCAGGCTCAAGACTTCTGGATTGAGTGCAGGGGGCCCTGGATGTCACCCTTACTCTGGTGATCTTTGTCTTGGGCTGCACTGGACCACTGTGGGAGTGCACTGACTACTCTACCCTGACCAGGCTGTGACACTGGTTTTGGCAAGGAGGCAGTCAAGAAACTGGATGCCATGGGCTTCATGGTGCTGGCCACCGTGTTGGACCTCGATAGCCCCGGCGCCCTAGAACTGCGTGCCTGCTGTTCCTCTCGCCTAAAGCTGCTGCAGATGAACCTGATGAAGCCAGAGGACATTAGCCGTGTGCTGGAGTTCACCAAGGCCCACACGACCAGTACTGGTTAGGCACGGCTTCCCTGGGGGAGGGCATGGCCAGGCAGCTATGCAAGGGCAGGGTTTGCAGGATTTCCCTCAGGGCTGACCTGAAACTTTACTCTTTGCTTCTCTGTCCTCAGGCCTGTGGGGCCTGGTCAACAATGCAGGTTTAAATGACATAGTGGCTGATGTGGAGCTGTCTCCAGTGGCCACATTCCGCAAGTGCATGGAGGTGAACTTCTTTGGTGTACTTGAGCTGACCAAGGGCCTTCTGCCACTCCTACGTCGCTCAAAGGGTCGCATTGTAACAATGGGCAGTCCAGCAGGTAAGTGCCATCCTCCTTGGGGCACAATAGAAAAGGAGCTGCTGTGGGATAGGGAAGGATTTGGGGAGCTCCTGCCATGGCTGATCTGCCATTCCCCTTTTATCCCTAGGAGATATGCCATATCCATGCTTGGCAGCCTACGGAACCTCCAAGGCAGCTATAGTGCTGCTCACGGACTTATTTGGCTCTGAACTTATTCCCTGGGGTATCAAAGTCAGCGTCATCCAGCCTGGTTGCTTTAAGACAGGTGAGGGTTAGGGGTGGATGGGACCTGGGTATGGGAAACAAGGTGGTGAACATGACCTTATGAGGAAAGGGGTACGTCTTAAAAACAGACACAACTTTAGCTGCAGAAGTGGCCAGGTCAAATAGACCAGTGGCCTCTGGCTTCCCTCACACCACTGCCTTCTAACCTTGCCACCCCTTTATCACCAGAATCGGTGATGAACGTGAAATTGTGGGAACAACGCAAACAACTGCTGCTAGCCAACCTTCCCCGAGAGCTGCTGCAGGCCTATGGTGAAGATTACATTGAACACTTGCACAGGCAATTCCTGAATTCACTCGGCAAGGCACTGCCTGACCTCAGCCCAGTTACAGATGCCATCACTGACGCGCTGCTGGCAGCTCACCCACGCCGCCGCTATTACCCAGGCCGTGGCGTGGGGCTCATGTACTTCATCCACTACTATCTGCCAGAGAGCCTGCGGCGCCGCTTCCTGCAGACCTTCTTCATTAGTCCCTGTCTGCCCCGAGCACTGCAGCCTGGCCAGCCTGGCCTTACTCTTTCCCAAGGTGCAACCGAGGGAACTCAAACCTAAACCCAGGCCCTTCCCCAGTGCTGGCTAGATGAGCCATGTGTACACATGACCTAGTTGCCACAGGACAGATCACTCCATGAGCCTTTGGCTCTTTCCTAGCCATTCTGAGCCCCACAAGTCTACCCCAGAGCCTAGCCTAACAAACTTCAGCCTCCAACTCCCACTGCCCAGTCTAGGCCAGGAGGCTGAGGATTTCCGGGGAACTTCTGGGTCTCTACTGCTTCGTGAGCCCACACAGACCCTCTTGAGCACAACACTCTGCTCTGCAGATGGGAGAATCCATCTGGATGGGGAGTTTTGTGTAGGAGTTAGCTGCAGTCTTTGTCAGGACCCTGTAGACAGTGTCTCTGCAAACTAAGGAGTGACTAAGTAGGTTGGGGACACCCTCAGAATTGTTTCTCAGCACCAATGCCTCAGTGCTACAATTCCAGGGTAAATCCCAGCTGCCTTTTGCCTAGCTCAAGACTTAGGACCCCCACCTCCCACTTCCAATCCACAGTGAAGCTGCACACTCTATTTGCTTGATTGCTACTTTTTAAATAAAGGTAATTTTTATTTTTCCTAGAATGCATGAGGTACACTGTTTGGAAGGGGTGACTGCTGGTTACCTAGGTGATGGGGTGTGGCTGTATGGCACAGATGGAGAACTCACGGGGTTCAGCAGCATGAGGAGCAGGGCTCTGGGCACAGGCTTGACTGGGCTCCCCTGGCATACCCTGGCTCATGTACTGCCTCCTCCATTTACCCCAGGCAAATCATTTAAACCTATGTTTGGATTTCCTCATAATGAAATGAGGACAGTGGTCATGATCACAGAGAGTTGTAGGGCTCAGTACAACTATAATAAAGAGTCTTGGAAGCCCTCAGAACCCAACTCTGCAAGCCTGTCTCTGTACCTGAGCTCCAGTCTAGGTAATTCCGATCTGAAACATCTGGGCTGCTGAGTTCACACGGTATAGTCATGAGGGAAGTTGAGGACCTGGGAGGGTTACTAGAACCCAAAGGAGACAACAGACAGTGGTCTTAGGGCAGTTTTATTGTCTCAGGTCCAGAGCTAAGGAAGAACTACTTTCCCCATGCCCCAAGGATATACATAGTCTATTCTTCCCATGGGCCAGGGCTCTGGAAAAGGAGGCTCTTACTGTCCCCAGGGTTCTCAGGTTAGAGAGGGATGTGAAAGTAACCACATGCTTT
The DNA here is from genome assembly GCF_034190915.1 of Cavia porcellus. Lineage (NCBI taxonomy): Eukaryota > Metazoa > Chordata > Mammalia > Rodentia > Caviidae > Cavia > Cavia porcellus. The sequence continues at coordinate 99,792,535 of NW_026947487.1, forward strand.
TCAGACATGTAAGTGGCTGTAAACAGAGCTGATGGGGCCTCAATGCTCTGAGGGGTCTTGGTCCATTCTTGGTCGGGGAAAAGTGCCCAGCTCTTTTCAGACCTAAGAGTGGGAAGGTGGGGAGGTGTCAGGGAAGCTGCCCGGCCCCTACAACAATGCGCTACCCACCCCCAGGGCAGGCAGGTGAGCCATGGGCTTCATCACAGCACACCCAGACATATACACAACACTTGGTCAGGAGGCTAGAAGATGGGGATGTAGTTATCAATCTTGGCGCGGTGGCGCTGTGCAATGCACTCAGCGATCCACACAATATTGCGACACTCTTGCTCCTTGAGCTTCACAAAGGCATAGAAGACTCCAAAGTGGAACTGGTTCAGGAAGGCCAACTTGTTCAGTTTCACCTGTGGACAGAGGCAGGTGTGATATATAGGTGGGTGAGTCCAGTCTGGCCTTTGCCACCAACTCTTCCCTATTCTGAGCAGGCCCTGTGCTCACCTCATGCTCAAAGAATCGATCCTCCAGGGTCTTGTCTCCAGGATTGCTACCTGCACCTTCAAAAAGCAGCTTGTATTCCTGGCCGGGAATAGTTAGAAACATGAGCATGAATGGGCTGTTGGGTGCTTAGGGGAAGGGGCATGCAATGTCAATATGGCCACCCACCATTCTGCCAGTCAGGGAACTCACCGGGTAGTAATCGGCCACATTCTTGACCTGCTCATAGTCATCAGCCCGAGCTAGCTGAGCCAGGCCTTCAGGGTAGAGGCGCCCACAGTGTGGGAAGAGCTTGGCACGGTCCTCCTTGGACAGCTCTGTGCCGAAAGAGTTGATGGTGATGATGAAGGCTCGGCGGTCTGCTTCAAACTGTAGGGAAGTTCACAGGCAAGGAGAGAGGGAAAAAAGGAAGGCTGAGCCAGTTGGCAGAGCTTCCCCTAGGGCAGGGCTAGTGGGAACCAGTAGGCAGGCCACCTAGTGGGGACCAGTAGGGAGTCAGTGTGGGCAGATACTCACCTCCAGGATAGGGCACATGGCATCAGCTGTGGTCCCACCTAGTAAGGTACAGAACTTGTAGAAGGACTCCAGGTAGGCCTGTGCAGAGCATGGAGCTTGCTCAGTGTGAGCAGAGAGACTTGGCAAGACTTGTCAGGCCCTTACTCGCAGCTTCTTCCTCCCCTCCCCAGCCCCTTTCATAGTAGGGACTGCAAAGGCAATTCTTTTGCAAAGCCCCTGAAACATCACCAACTCCAACAGTTAATTAGCCAAGCAGCAGTAGCCTGCTGCCTTCCAACCAGGAGTGACAGAACATTGCATGTTCTTACTGCCTCTTCTCACAAAGGACTTGCTCACAGGGACCTCTGTCTTTTTCTCCTTAAAATCTCCCTAAATCTCTCCTTCCTCAGTCTCAGAACAGCTGATGTCTAAGGGCTAGTAAGGAAAGATTACTCCTGAGAGCTCACAGAGATGACCTGGAATGAGTATCCAATGGCCATCACTGCATCCTACCTTGGAAAACACCTTCTCGTCCCAACCCACAGGCTGCCCTTGGGCATCACACTACAGGAACCAAACTGTCAGGCCAGTTTGTGATGAAGGATGGTTATTGCCTATGCAGACGTCAGCCTCACAGTGCAATGGCTGGGCACACAGGCTACTAGTGAAAACAAGTACTTCCTGTGCAGGTAAATTGAATCTGCTGGGCACAAGGAAAGGACAGGTCAGTCAAGACTTCAGGTCCTTCCTCTCACTCACAGTCAACCAGACCTCTTTCCTCACATTATGGTCCTGCAGGCCTCACTCAGACTCCCAGGACCTATCTTGTGATTTGGTTCCAGAAACTCAGGCTCCATAGACACAATCTATTCTGAGTTGGAAGAGGGGCCTGGGTAGCATGAAAAGCTTCCCACACTGAGGTCTGCTTTCCAGATAACTTGGACCCAGAGGCTTTGCTGTTTCAAGAGATGAGACAAGACCCAGGATTCTAAAAGCCCAGGCTTAGCCCAGCTAACAACACTGAAAAAGCTGAGCCTCAGATAGAGCTTGGGAGTGACAACAGATAACAAAAGACTAGGACAGGTCAGGAATAAGCAGCGTGGAGAAAAAGAGCAGAGCCCGGTATAAAGGACTGCCAGAAATCAGAGGTCCTGCAGCCAGACAGATGCCATCCCCACTACCACAATTTGGAGGTGTTTCTTGGTCCCTCCAGGAGTCAGTCCCTTGGGGCCAGACAAACTGGCTGTATTAAAATCCCAAGATCTACCCCTTGCAATTCCTATGGGGGGGTGGGTAAGGGTCACCAGTCAAGTCTTGGGACTCCATACCCTCATATATCTACCCATGTGCTCTCTAGAAAGAGTGATTCCAAGGTTGGAAAGGCAGGCAGATCAGGCTACTTCTAGTGGCTAGCACAGATAAGGAAACTGGCAAGACCCAGGTACCAAGGTCACCTCCCCATCTCCGCCCTGTCCCCTGGAGTCTACTAGCCCATGGTTGCTGCACCAGCTACTTACAGTTCCCACCTATCAGGTGACTGAGAGTCTACCTAATCTTCCATCTGTGACCATCAGGCTGGGACATTGCCTGCCAGGCAGGCAGTCCTGGCACAGGGCCTGCAGTGTTGGGTCAGTATTTATTAGCAGGTGCTTAGGCAGTTCTTGCCAATGACTCCAGTTAAAACCAGTCAGGCCCAGTGAGGGTGTGGGTGAGGTTGGAGGGACAGCCATATCTCTTACCCTGTCTTGAGGCAGGGAATGTGGCAACAGGCCAGCTGGATGGGCAGAAGCACAAGTAGTGTGTGTGTGTGAGTGTGAGTGTATATACATGTGTACTTCCCCACACACATTTTCTCTCTTTCTCTCCTTCCCCTTACTAGGCTGGCTTTTCTCCATGTCAGCAGGGTGGTGACAGTACTTGCTTTTACAAACAAACTGAGCCAGGTGTAATTCCTTGTGCTGCCAGTGACTTACTGTGTGGTTTTATACAACCATCCTACTTCTCTGAGTCTTTAGTTTCTTCATTTTACAAATGAGGACAATTGTGCCTAAAGATGTCAGGGGAGTCTGAAGGATTAAAGTGGTGGGTAACCTCCCTGTCTCTCCTTTGCCCTCCACACTGCAAACCACTGGGGGCTTCCTGAGCAAATTCTACTCTGCTGGAAACTTCTCTTGATCCTACCTACAGCATAAAATTCAAATCTCTGGCCTGGCATTCAAGACGCTGGGTAACTTGACTCTGTTACCTCTGCTACCTCTTCCTCTGAAGCTCTCTTCTATTGTCTAGATGGAAACTATACATCCACAACAAACACTCGCCACCTGGCCACGTTCTGCGCCTTCCTTCTACATGTACTATCATCCTGCCCACACCATCACAACCTCAGGCTGGCTCTTCATCTACCACCATATCTTCTCGCTGCATACTGACCAGGTCTCTGGGGGACCCAGGCTCAGGCAGAGCTGAATGCTAACCAGATAGCTCCAAAAAGGGAAGAGAGTACCCTCACTGTGGAGACTGGATAGCCACATGTTCTTGGGGTTAGGTCAGCAGGTCTCATGGTCACGTCAACAGGTCCCTTGACTAGCAAGTCCCTTGCCCAGTGCCCCCTTTCAAGGCCTACCCACAGCTTGTCCATGTGCCAGAATACCGCCTACCACAGCTCAGTACCTCATCACAGCTAAAACTCAGCCTGTCTCCAAAACACTGAACTGGTCCCTGGCTCTTAATCTCTTTGCACCAGAGCAGTCCAAAGGGATCAGTCAGTCTATGCCACAGCCCTCCATGAAGCAGCAGGTGAACCGGGATGAGGACAGTGGGATAAGGTTTTGCTTTGAACCTGAAAAGGTAATAAGGACCTGGCTACGCCTGGCTGGATCCCTCCCACCATAACTGAACAAACTGCTGCCTCTACTCAAATGCTTATCCTGGCTGTCAACAGCCCAGGTCAGGTAGGTCCAACGGCTATGGCCTGGGTGGTGGCTCGTGACCCTCCTGGATGCGGAGCGAGTGGCTGTCTAGGAGTTAGCTCTGACAGCCCAACTGGTAGAATGCCAGCCACTCCTGTTGATTTTATCTGAGCCCGCCGCAGGCACCACAGGATGGAAAACCTGTTCCAGGCAACCTTCCACCCATCACAGGAGCCAGAAAAAGAGTGGATAAGCCCCTGGGACAAAAGCCTGGTGCAGCTGTCCCAATATCTCACATAAATCACCATCCCACTCTACCCCTTCTCACCTCCTGCCAACAGGCTAATCCCCCACTGCTCACGCAGGGCTCTACCTTATAGAGTGTGTTGCGGATGATCTCAATGTTCATCTCATCAAGGTCCTGTTCTGAGATGCAGTCCTGGAAAAAAGCCGCTGGGGAGGGAAGAAATGGGTGTGAGGGGTGAGCAAGTAGCTTAGGCAAGGCCCCTGAAGATGCACAACCACCCTCCAGGGCACAGAGGATCATTAGGCTAGGTATTAGGGGACCCCCCAACCAGCCTGAGATATTGCCTTGCAAGTGGCAGAGTAATACTCTGGGCCATGCACACTGACCTGAGCTTTTCCTGCCTCCTTGCTCTAAAATTGATTTATAAAGGAGGCAGCCAGCCATAACATGATCTAATCGCCACTGGGGCTGACCCAAGTTCAGACCATGCCAAAGACAGGCTTGCATAAGAGCCCATGAGATTCTTCTTTCCCCAGGGGCAGCTGTGGAGTTGGGGCCTAACGCCCACAGTTAAAAAACTTGCCTTCTCCTTAGGACAAGAAATGAGTATAGCAGCTGTGTGCACATGAACTGGTGACCCAAGGGGCCACTGTAACGGTAGAAGGAGAAGCCAGAGCAGGATAGAGCACCCCCTCTCCCTCTGGAAGGCCTGTAGACTCAGCAGTCCACTGGATGGAGAAACCACAGAAATCACAAATAGCCCAGAGCTGGTTCAGAGTCACTGGCAAAGTCAGAAAGACCAGGTCAACAGGTACAGCTTGGACTTCTTTGCTTAGAGCCCTGAGTTCAACTCTGGTGGCTTACTGGAGTGGTACCCTGGGGCTCAGGATTTTGGATATAAGAGTACAAGCTGGTTACAGACCTCATGCCTCCTCTATAGACTCCTAGGCAGGCAGAAACCAGCACTGCCTATGTAGAGTCCTACAGGAAGCTCCTGGTTCCCTTCCCTTTCTTGGTCTCTACCATGAACCCTGCATCCTGCTGCACCAGCTCTGGGCTATTTGTGACATCTGTGGTTTCTCCATCCAATAGACCACTGAGTCTACCAGACTTCCAGGGGGAGTCGGGGTGCTCTATCCTGCTCTGGCCTCTCCTTCTACCCGCACAGTGGCCCCTTGGGTCGCCTGACCTGGCCTCTGGGACCTACTTGATGGAGCTCAATGAAGCTGTTTGCTTTCTTCCTCTGTCTCATGGACAACCAGCCACTCTGGTGCTGCTTAGGGGCACTCAGAGCTCTCACAAGGACCAAGCCCTTCTCTCTCCTCTCCATGAATTCTGCTCTCTTATTTTACACCCTAAAATATCAAACTATTTCCAAAGTTAGTAAGTTCAAGTCAGACCTAGCGGATCTGGTCCAGCAAAAACAATAGTACGGGAGGGAATAAAGAGGAGAGAATAAAAGGGGAGCTGAAGGAAGAACAAAGGTCAACAGCAGTGTCTCATATTCTGGCTCAGGCTGCCCCTGGCAGTCCACAAACCCCACATTGAGGAGATGAGCTAAGATACCACCCTGCTTCTACTTGCAGCAGCTCACCCAGGGGCGTATCCACCAGAATGGCATTGTAGAGCTCAGCAGGTGTCTGTGCGATGTTCACGGCCTCCATCTGTTCGAAGCTGCCTAGTGGGTGGCACTTGGGTACAAGTTCAGCAATGGAGCGCTGGTGCAGCGTGCCCGTGATGAGCAGGATCACATTGTCAATCATGTAGCTGTAACTGTAGGGGCGGACAACAGCAGGGCAACCCAAAGGGGTAGGGACTTAGAAGGCCTGGCCTAGCATCATATCAATAACCCCACGTGTGTGCTTGCTTGTAAGTGTTGCAGACAGGCACTAACAGCTCTGTCCTTGGACGGCTCCCTCCCTAAATCCTCTCAAGTGTCCACCCCTTCTCCAGCACCAGAAGCACAGGACAGACATGGCCTCTGCCTTGCAGATTCATGGCCCATTGAGGGACTGGCACATAGGTAATGCTCCAAAGTATGAACAGTGTTCTAACAGGACACAAGAACCATGGGCACATGGAGGTTAGGCAGGCAGTGTGGCCGGGAGACAAGTGTAGCCAGAAGCCTGGGAGGTAAAAGGACTGGGAGATGAAAGTGTGTTCTGGGAAGAGGGAACAGTATAGGTAAAGGCCTGGAGGCCTGCACTGCATGTCGCCACATTTGAGGAACTGAACATGGTCAGGAATAGCAGAGGCAAAGAAAGGGCACAGCCATTGGCAGGGCACTGCTGCCAGCAGAAGGGTACCTGGAGGCTGGGCTTAGTCCAAGCTAGGGTCTTCATCTCAAGCACCAAGGATCTATAAGCATCATGTAAGCTGGGAGTTAGGGAGACTCTGCCTCCCTGGGGGCAAGAGAGGAAAGGATGGGGAGGAGAGGAGTGGGAAGTGGTATTTCTCCAGGAAATACCAAGGTGGAGCTAGTGGGGACAGGAGGTTAGAATGAAGGCCTGGATCCGGTAGGCCTGCATGGCTCCAAAAAGAGAAAAGCACTCTCTCTCCTCCCTAGTGGTTGAGGCCAGGGGCCCCTGGATGAGCCCTAGGGATCTGACAGGTTGGATTCCCCTAGAATGTGCCCTCCAGGAGGCCAGCTCCGGAGAGTCAATGGACAGCAAAGGGGGCTGTGATGCTGGGGAGATTGGAGCTGCCCAGTTCAGACTTGGCAAAGGACAAAGGTCTGACTCCAAACAAAAGGCATGGGCTCAAAGGGGCTAAGGCAGAGTTCTGTGCAGTCACTTATAGGGTGTGGTGAGGGAGATGAAATCAAGAGAGAGAGCTCCAGACACAGGCTGCAGCAGCCACAATTATCTTTCAGCCTATAACCAGGGATGAACTCAGGGCACAAGACAGCTGCATAAGGCCTCAGGGGAATGTCCTCAAAGGCCAGACTGAGGTCATACAAGGGTGAGAACTAAGCGGAGATTGCTGCTCTGAGTTGGGACCTGAGCACAGGTCTCATCCAGGTTTCTGGGTGGGTGAGAAGTAGACTCTTACCTTATGACACGACCATGAGCACCTAGTGCTGAGGTTGTGAGGGAAAGCCCTGGTAGGAGGCAGTGTCTAGTACCAAAAGAACAAGGGAAGCGAAATGGTGGCCCAGGGCTGGCTATTTGGGGTGCTCCCGCTGGGGCTTCCAGGAAGGCAACAGGAGGAGGCTCCAGCTCCTGTCCTGGCCTGAACTCTACTCCCCCTGCTTTCTGTGCACTCCCTCCGCTCCCATGCAGCCTGGCGCCCTGCTCTGACCTCTGCTCTCCTGGGCCTATGGCCAGGCAGCTGCCCTCTAACCATCCCCTGTCCGGCTGGGTCAGCTATGGGATGTGCACTGAGAAGAGACATCCCCCCAGACTCAGGCCCTCAGGCAAAGCCCATTTGCAGCTGCAAGCCAAGAGGCCCATATGGCCAGCCTCGCTTCCTCAGTCCCACAGAGCTGGAAGGACAGAAGGGCTATAAAGAGCCCACTAGAGCTTTGTGCCTTGGCTTCCAGCTCCTATCTGCATCTTCTCTGGCCAGCACAGCCTCCTGTTCTTGACACGACCTTGTGGTGTCATCTTATTTACCCCAGGGTACACCCACTACCCTTCAACATTGCATCTTCACCCATCTAGTCCCACTGTAGCCATCATGTCCCCTGGGACAGTCACAAAGACCTGTACCTGAGCCTTAGGAGGTTCTTTTATGCTCTCACATCCTTTAGATAAATAGAAAAACAATGGCACATCCCTTGCACCTACATTATCTGAGTGATCCCACAACTAGCCTCATTGTCAAGAAAGAAAGACCCAGAGGGGGTCAGAACCAAGCTCTGTCACAAAATAAGGCAGAGGAGCTCTGTTCCCATAGCTACCATCCATATATCTCCACCCAAGTCCAAAGCTCCATGCCCTAGCTCTACACTCCCCATTAGCTTTCTTTTCTCAGAGGGATCTCAACAAACTAGTCTCCTTTTTCTAAACCTCCCTCTTGCTTCCACAACTCAGGGTAACTGTTTAGGTTGAGGGCAAGGCTGGGGTCAAGGCTTAAAGGAAATGCCGTGGCACTCCTGAGGATCCTGGCCAGCCTCAGAGGACAGCCCTGTGGGAAGAAACTGCTGTCTAGCTTCACTGCTGTCTCTCCAGTGATGTGGAACAGGCCAGCTATGATTCACTTTTCAACCCTGACAGCACATGTGGAGGCGGGTAAACACCCCCCTTTTTGGTTCCCCTAAGCATCACTTGCTACAAGCCTTAGCAGAGTACAGAAGAAAATGCTAGGCTAAGTAAAGGGCCACTCATAATCATGCCACTCAGCCCCTTCCAAGGCCCCCTTCTATCTAAGCCAGGCCTGACTTGGATGATCCGGTGCCAGGCCCAGCACCTCCCTCCCTCTGGGCCAACTGCAAAGTTGCCTCGCAGAGGCCTCTGCTTGGTGAGGGCCAGAATCTTCTTTTCTGGGAGATGAGAGGCAAGACAGGCCTGGGTGATGTGGCCCAGCCATTATACCTCCCTACAAGGCTGAGGCCTTTAACAGGCAGGGAAACCTTCCTCCTCCTTGCCTGGCTTTAGCAGCTGCCTCCCTGGCCCCAGAGAACCACTTCACCATTCTTCCTCTCATTTGGCCTCAATAGCAGAGAATGAGGTTCCAGCTGGTCAGCGTCTCCCTCCTGGGGAAGACAGCTGGGGAGTGGATGGCCGACTGCCCACCACACCAAAGAGCCCCTTGTGGGGTGGGGGTGGGGGAATCTGTATGCCTCAGTCCAGTGGCCCTCCACTGTCTACTACCTCTGAAATGGTGGCATGGCATAAAATAAATGATGCCTCCAAGCTCAGGATAGAGTTTAAGAAGCTATTTTCCCTAAGAAGCCTTCAGAGTCCCTAGCCAACCCTTCTTCTCCATTGTGCCTTTGGTGCCACCTGCTGGAGTGGCAAGACTTCTCAGTCCTTGCACTGACCATGATCACTGGGTTTAACCCCCGCCAGCTATCTACTCAGTCTCTACCAGGGGCTCTAGCATGTATACCATGAACTGCTTGCATCTATACTCAGTTGTGTCAGATTCCTAAAATCCCTGTCCAGGGTAGACAGTGAACAGAAATACCCACTACAGCATCAGCACACCCATCTCAAGTCTTGCTTCTTCTCTGCAATCAGAATATGTGAAATGTGCCACATGACAGAGCTAGAGAGGCTCTGATCCTCTCATTAAAATTTTGCTCCTCTTCAGAAGCCCACTGGGTTTTCTTCCAATTTGAGCCTTAACTTTGAGCTCCTGGGTACTCTCCCTGAGTACACCTCCTGAAGTCTAAAGCAGTGTCGTTGCTGGCTCTCCGTCAAGCAGAGGCCATGTCTAGCCCAGTACTCAAAACCACAGCAGGGCTAGGGCTTCAGTCTGCAGAGCCCTGCAGTCCACACAAAAACCAAGCTGGATGCAGCCATCTGGAAGCCGTCTGGAAAGGAAAGCCCATGGAAATCCAATGTCTTTTTGTGATTTACCAGGGCCCAAGTTCGAAGTGACATGTTCTGGGAAGAATGGCAGATGTAACCACAGGCACGCTGGGGACTTGAAGCCACTCTCCTGGACCAAACCCTTCCTCTAGCTGCTTGCTCCAGCTGGTGGCAGTGATATTTCTGACCCAGGAGAAATGTGGGACATCAGGTCCCCAAGTTGTTACCAATTTCCCATGCCCAGACTCTTGTCCATAGGCACCTAGGTTGCAGGAAGTGCTCTGTACTGGGGAAGCCCCCTGCGACAGACTCTCACACATTCAAAGACAAGTGCCTTTCGGGCCAAGCTGGTAGTCTCCAGAGACCAGGCCCAATACTCCCACAAGCAACTCCCCAGCCTCTCTTCTGGTGTCGACTCTCCTACAGTAAAACATTATGAAATGATCCAGATCAAGGTCTCCTCCAAGGCAAAAAAGCCCAGGTAGAAACTGTATCCTAAGTCACACAGAAAGTTAATGACTGGGTCTGGCAAGAGCCCTTGGTGCAATGACATATTAACATGTTAACACCATGAAATTGAGCTGATTCCACACTGACAGTCTACTTCAGGGGGGCCCAGATCACTTAGACTGTCTGCCCCACACGAGGCAGCTGCCTCCACTATGACCACCCGCTCTTTCAAATGATCTCTCCATCCCCACCTGATCCTGGAGTCCTCTCAATGCCGAGAAGCCACCTGTAACCCCAGTCTCATTTGCTGAGGCTGCTCAGACCTTTCCAGGCTCTGCTCACATCATTGCCCTGTATCCACACATTTCCTTCCTGACATTGAGTCTGGCCCAGAGCAGGTACTGGCTTTGTGTGATGGCTGCAATCAACACAAGCACTGCACAGTTTCACACAGAAGGGCAGAGGAAGCCTTAACCAGTTTCTGCCCACACACTTTCAGAAACAGGGAACTCAGTATCTCCTGTAGAAGCCTGTTCCAGCCATCCAGGGGCAGCTCCAAAGGGAGCTGCCTCTATCTCCAGCTGAGCCAGCTTTGTCTGTGGACAGCCATAGCACAGAACAGGTCTCTGGTGATACTTCTACCTCCTGGAAGGCTGCACTCTCCTCTTTGTGTATGTCCTCTGGACATTACTAGGTAGCTTTCTGTAGGGTAACAGGGTCACTGGCTCCATGATTGCTACTAGGACATGTATGATTCGATCAACCTGGATCCTGCTCTCCTAATTTTTTCCATAAAATACTTTTTCCCTCAGCCAAGTAGCTACCCTCTCAGGGAAACCAGCCATGAACTCCCAGTCTGGGGGAGCCCCCTGGTACAGATTGCAAAGGAAGGCTTTTGATCCTTTTCTGCAATACTTCTTTTACCTAGGATGACTTGATGGGGCAGAGTAGAGTAAAAAGAACAGCTGGAGAGGAAAGAGTTAAATCAGAGAGAAAACATGAGGGGAGACTGGTGGGGGCCATACACTACCTAGCAACCAGGCCTACAGACCACATCTCCATGACCGCTAGGTGTGACCCAAGCCAGGGCCTTGTTGTAGAGTGATGGGTGATAGAAGTTGACTAGAGGCTTGAAAGATGATAAGGAGGTGACAGAACAGTTAGGGAATGTTAAAGTTTAAGACTCACAAGATGGGTCTGTGATGGTGTTAGTTTGGAGAATGGCATCAGGAAGTAAAGGAAGGGATGTGCAAGGGGAAGTGGCTATTCAGACAGGAGTGACCACTCAGTAACTAGGGAGTAAGGCGAGGGGTCTCAGATCACTGGTGAAAGGACCTCAGAGCAGAAGGGTGCTTCTTCTTCCACTGGAATGGTGTTCAGGAGCAGAGCGCAGAAGCAGTGCTAAGAGACGTACTGGCTTCTACTGTCTTTGTGGAGGAGGAAGTGGGCCATCTGCCCAGAGAAGACGCTGGGGCAGGAGAAGGATGATGTTTAAGATGGGAGGTAGTCTTCTCACCATTGGGGGGGTGGGCTGCAGGATGCTGAGTTGGGACAGCAAGAGGCTACTGGGCAAAGACAAGCTGAGGCTCACTGACTGGGTACACATGCATGTCTGGCAGCAGGGATAACCCGTCCATCCTAATAGCCAGCTTCCCCAGCTTTGCTCCCAGCACTGGAGGTGGGGGTGGGGCAGCTCCAGGATGGAGGTTGCTGGGACTCCTCCAGGGCTGGGGGGCTGCCAGCTGGGTGGGACCATAAGTCGGGCGGCCAAGACTGCTGCGGATGTTGGCAGAAGAGAGCTAGAATGATGAACCAGGGAACCTCAGCTGCAGAGGGTGGGAAATGAAGATGGGGGGCAGCAGGGGAGTACAGCCAGTGTCCTGCTGAGTCCGGAACCCATGTCTCCCAAGGGACCGAATAGTGGGTTGGAGATCTTAAGTCTGTTGGTAGAGAGGGGTGCCTGACTCAGCAATTTCGGGGTGGAGCATTTCCAGGTAGTGACATGGCTTTGGGCAGCCGTTAGTGGGGATGGCTGAACTGGAGAGCAGAGGAGCAGGTCACTGGAGATGATGGGGTTGGAGAACAAGCAGCCACAGGCTCAGACAGGCTGACACGTGGCCGCTGAGCTCTCCTCAAGTGAGAGCAGGAGTAAGTGGACAAGAAGGCTGTAAGCCACAATCACCCATGAATGGAAGGGGCGGGGAAAGTGACAGATTCAGACAGCCTGCCACAGGATAGTGTTTGGCTGCTTTAAATACACTTGGTGCTTGTAGCCAATCTCCAGCAAAGAGCTGGCAACTACTCTGTCTCAGTCCTACTCAGAGCTCTCTCTAGTTTTGGAGCCTGGCATTTTGACACCAGGACACACTGGGGACTAGGGCAAAGACAGGTGGGCAAGTGGGCAACAAGAAGAATGATTTCTACCCTCTGACCACTGGCATGGGGTTAGGCCTCCCCTAGCCTTCCTAGCTGGCAAAACCTGAACATCCACCAAGAAGCTGAAAGAGCTTTGTGTAAATAAGCTAAAGTTACCTTTAGCTTAGACTGGCAATAAATGGTCTGCTTCCTAGTATGTCCCTGGTTCTGGTGTTAGAGCAGGGGACACACAGGCCTAGACCATGGGTCGGGTGAAAGGTGGCATACTGCATTGTGACCCCCAACACCCAAATGTGACAGACAGCACAGGATATACTCCACCTCTAGCCTCTTGCCTAAATAGGTATATGTCAATGTGTCAATAGGGACCAAGCAGTGTGGGTATGGCCCAGCAAGGACAGTAAGGAAGTCTCTGGAAAAAAAGGTCTGTGGCCAGGAGAGGGCCTACTTCCCAGCTTGAGCAGTTTTCCTGAGTACTTTAAGTGCCCCAGCTTGTGGCTCTTACCCAAGGATGGAACCCTCTGGATAAAGCCCTCAATTGAGCAAGATCTTGTGCCAGTGGCAGCTGCTTGTTGGAGGTGGAAATCAGGCTAGAGGGAAGGCATCTAACCCCATCCCTGCCAGGAAAAGTAGGACAGTATGCCTACTCTCAAGGAAAAGGGTAGGAACACCATAATCAAGGAATGGGAAAAGCTACAAAACACTCAGAAGAGTGCAGGGAAATGCCCCTCTACAAAACCAGTCATGCACCATCAATACAGAGTATGCTCATAGAGACTGACCACTGACTATGCCTCTGCTCACCACCTGCATGGAGTAGCCACCTGGCCTAGGGTTATTTCTTTGTCACCAGGTTCCGGCTCATGGCTCCTGAGCCATCCCTGCAGAGGGCGCTTCCCTACTCCCACCCACAGATACACATGTTGCATAGAGGATGCCTGATCCAAGTGCCCTCCCCCAACCTTTAGGTCCCAGGGTCCTCTCTTTAGCTCAGCTTCTCTAGGACTTAGTGCAGGGAGAGTGGCCCCACCCTGAGTCCCCAAAGGGTCATGATAGAGAAACTGGTCCAGATAAGAATTATAAACTGGAGGTGCCTGCCCACCTGAGCTTCAGGAGGCTAGGGCCAGAACTGGGAAAGACAGCAAGGTTGTTTGATCCTTGCCAATCTATACCCTCACTCAATCTCCCTGAGACTACAGCTATGGTCAGAATAGATGGAGAATGCATGGCAGCCCAGACAGGGCCACAGAGCCTGCATACTCCATCCTAATAACTGGTTTCTTCAGAGCCCTGAACCTTGATGCCAGCATGGGAGATTGGGTCTGTTGAGTGTTTAGTGTGGATGCTACAAGGTAAGTGAAAAAAAAGGACTCCCAACTTCCCTAGTTCAATCTCTCTAACACTGGAGAAAAAGAGCTGGTGACTCCACTTTATGGGTTGTGACCTGCAGGTCCAGAGTTGTTGAATGGTTTGTCCATTTACAAAGTTTGGGAGGACTCTGAAGGCAATAGTCAACGACAGCTGGCTGACAGAGCCTGACAGCTGACAGACACTAAGTCCGCTAGCCTAAGCCACACTGGGGCCAGCTCCTGTACATATGGGTACTTTGCCCAGTACTGCAGGGCTTACTCACGTAATAAAGTCCAGGAAACTGGCAAGAGGCTCATAGGCATGGTTCCTCATGTGGCGGAACTCCACGACCATCTTCTCCTTGAGCCTGTCGTCGATGACTGACACTGTTAGAGGTGAGGCCTCATTGGCCAGGAAGTTGCCATAGTCTGTGCTCTGCAGGTGCAACTTCAAGTCTGAAATACAAAGGTAGAGGTTGAGGGCTCATCTCGCAGAACCTTCCCAGTACCCCAAGTGCCCATCCCTAACTTACTCTGGGGCTTGTCTTTCCCCAACCTTTTCCCCAAGGTAGTATTAGTCCTGCTAATACTACCCTGATTTCTATCTCTCTGCTGGCATCCAGAATAAGGCTCTAGAAATTCCCCAGACCCTTGGGCCACATGTTACAAACACAAGTATAACAACTATGCCACAAGATGACAAGGCTGGGAAACCCCAACCCGAGGTACTATTCACATTGAGATCCAGAATACATCATGGGCCCTGCCCTCTAGGGCCTCAGAGTTGGGAAGGCAAGCCACATAGACATATAAAAGAAAGACAATCAAAACTGTGGGCGTACAGGGGAGTGGGGACCAAACTAGGCCAAAGAGAAGGCCATGCTAAGCTGGGCCACAGCATACAGCATACAGCAGACATGAGGAACACCAGGAGGGCAACATGAGTGAAAAGGGATCTGAAGGTGAATGATTGGCCTAAGAGGAAAGATGGGGTTCCCTAGGCTGTGGTTGGAGGCAGGTAGGCCAATCCTAAGAGCTTTCCTAAGCCTTTAGGACAGAGGTAAGGAAAAAGGAAGGAGAGACAGAATAGGGCCATGTGGAAGTGTGAGGCAAGACAGGTAAGAGTACTCCATAACCAGTCCCCTGACTTCTGTCCTAGTCCCTGTCCCCAGGACTAGTTGCTATTCTCTCCATAGCAACCAAAGTAATCTTTGTTTTAGTATCAGAGATTGAGCCTCACATACCAATTGTTCTACTACTAAACTATATTACCAGCCCTATTTCTTTAAAAAAAAAATTTATGTTGGTTGAGACAAGGTTTCGCTACGATGCCCAGACTGACTTCAAACTTTTGATCCTCCTGCCTCAATATCCCAGCAGTTAGGATTTTAAGTGTGTGCCATCTCATGCTGCTATTTTACCTGAAATGAGAGTCACTGTCAGGGTGGGATCACTATGGATCACTTCACCATTACTTCCTTGCCTTTCTGATTCTTCTTCTCCCCAGTCACATCTTCCTCTCAGGGAACTTTTCTGTCCCCTAGCCTAGAAATGGGTGATTGACTCCCTCCCTCCTGTCAGGTCTCTCTTCAATCTCTTCCAAGGCCTCTCCTCAGCCCATCAATCTGTTCTTTTTCTTTGTAGAACTATATTATCTAATGCAGGACACATAAGATCCATTAGGACAGGAACTTCAGGGTCACTGTGATACTGAGTCTAGAACACAGATGCTCTGGTGTGCACCCAGTAAATTACTGCAGAGTGAATAAGCGAAGAAAGTAGGCAGAAGAGTTACTGCTGGGTTTTGATAAGGGGGACACTAGACTGGTGATGGCACTATGAAGGACAGTGAGGAGAAGGTTGCTGAGGACTGTCAGGAAGGGTTATACTTGAAGACACTTCCACATGGCCTCCTGATCAAGCCCTTCCTGGGATGTTCTTGTAGCCCAGAAGGCCAATTTAACCCTGAACAGCTTAACACAGAAGGACAAGTGGAGCTTGCAACACCTCTACAGACTCAGAGGACCTCTGTGATGCCCTCCCTGCTAATCCTCAACAAGAAAACAGTGTACCTTGGATACAATCGGGAAGAGAGCACGTGGAGGAAGGATGTGGGCATTGCAAGAATGGACACTTTCTACCTGCATGACTCAGCCTCTGTAGTTCCCAGGCACTCAGAGTGGACTTCAACCTCCTAAGGTCTGCAGGAGGAACTCGTCTTCACTCTCACTCTGCAGTTCACATCTAATTTTCTCCCATGGTGACAAAAGGGGATAGAAGAGAAGGCTAGGCAGAGCAGGAAGAGGCCACCAGTCCAAATCTACACCAAGGATCCCACTGCCTCTTTACCAGGAAAATGTGAACATCTTTACCCTAAGGCATCTAGAATGAGCCCCCTGCTGTGGGAGGCTATTCTTCCCTATCCTTACCAGTCTGGCCAACCCCAGCTACTTCTGGAGTGGGAATTGGTGACAGAAAAGTGCTTTACTCAGTAATACTTGGTGCTTTGCTCAGTAATACTTAGGTTGTAACAGCATTTGATTATTCAATTGGTGGGGCATGTTTTTGTTTTTTGGAGACAAAGGCTAGCCTTGAACTCATTATGTAGCCCAGACTGGCCTCCAACTTGCAGCAATTCTCCTGTCTCAGCCTCCTAAGTGCTGGAATTATAGACATAAATCATCATGCCCAGCTTCTACAGGGGTGTGTGTGCATGTATTTGGTTTGTTTTTTGAGACAGGGGATTGCTTTGTAGTTCATGCTGGTCTTGAATTTGCTATGTAGTCTAAGCTGACCTCAAACTTGAGGTAATCCTCCCGCCTCAGCCTCCTGATTGCTACTATTATAAGCAGACGACATCATGTGCAGCTACTTCTACTGTTTTTTTAAATTCTTAATTATAATTGATGGTTACTCTTATAACAATATATTACCTATATTTCTACCTCTAGAAATAGGCTTCAGAAGACAAATTTAATCCTTGATTAGATTTGTCTTGTGTACAAGTCTTTTAATGTGGGCAGGGGGTTCTGGTCCAAGGTCGACAAGTGCCAAAACGTCTAGGAGGGGAGGCTGCAGAGCAGACAGCAGTTTGGAACCAAGGTTTGGTCAGAGTGTCTGGCAAAGATGGCTGTGAGACCAAACTAGATTTATCCACTCAGCCACAGTAGCCAGCTGAGAGCCTTTCTCAAGCCAGATATACGCATAGAGGATCCAGAGCAAAATTCATTCTTCTGGGTGGGGCCCTCCTGCTAGTGATCCCACTATTCCCTGGGACAGCAGGTCCAGCCCCAAACCTAGCCTACCCAACTGATCCCTCCTATCCAAAGCAATGGAGCAGCAGGCATCTCCAGACATTATGCACACCCTAACCTTCTGAGGCTGGTGCATTCTGCTGGGAGGCTTCCCCAGGCAAGCTGTCACCTCCCACTAACAGCTCTCCAGCAACACAGTCAAAACTTCCTCTGCCCCAGCCTCCACCTTTGCTTCACATGGCTTCTCTCCCTGGGAAGCCTAGCTTAGCAACTTCCTCACTGCCAAGCACTCCTTCCCCTCTCCAGACCCTAATGACTCTCCATCCAGTATCTGGCATTGATCAGATGGGAGTCCTCACCCAGATCCCTCTAACCAAAAACACATAGAGCATGTTATATCTCAATCCTATACCAAGAGTAACTTTTGTGCCAGACCTCCCAATTGTGCCCATTTTACAGATTTAGCAATGAGAAATCAGACAAAACCAGAGTCTTGCCCATAGTCCCACCACTGGGGTATAAAAGAGACAGGATGAGGTGCAGGCCTGGTAGATTTGGTCTTCTCCTCAGCACTGGTCTCTCTCCTGCCTTATTCTCCATCTCCCTGACCACATTCTGCTGCAGCCCTCAGCCAAGGTCAGGCCCTTCAGGTATGGACTCAGCTCCCCAAACAACCACTAATCCTAAAAAACTATTCAGCAGTGGCAAACGAGCTGGCTTTGCAGGCCACCTGGACACTCACAACCCACCTGTCAATCATAGGCCTAGAACAGTGGTGGAAAACCTATGGCATACATCCTGCAGGCAGCTACTTGCATCATTGAAAGTTCTAAAAGGTTCACCATTACTGGCCTAGACTGTCATGACTCAGATGAGTCCTTCTGGTATCATTCGTGGTACCAGCCATTCCTAGAGAAGCAAGAAATGTGTGCATGTGAATGTGCAGAGCCAACCAGGGAGTTTGTTGCACACTCTCCACCCCTGGGGCTTAGCACTGGATTCAGAGCAAACACTCCAGTGCCTTGGCTGCTGCATTCTGCTGATGCAGCATCTGGGGAAGCCATGGCTCCAAGCACTGCTGGAATGCAGGCAGCCGGGTGGTTTCTGCTGGCGTTTGTCAGATCAGAGCAAACCCGGGAGACTCTACTGAGACTCCTGCCCAAGGCCAGAGGAGTCTTCCTTACCAGGAAACTCATTTTTAAAAGCCCCCAGGGATGATGTCAAAGGGCCGTTCCAGACCACTTTCCCTGGCCAAGCCCCACATCTCCCTCTGACCCAGGGAAAAGGGACAGTCTGCCAGCCAAGAAGGCGACTTAAAGGAAGGCAGGCAGGCTGATCCCTCAGCTCGCCCACGAGGGGACCACACAAGGCTTCTAAACCAGCTCTGACCCTGCTGCAGAAACCTGGCGCCCAGATTTAGTGGTTGGCAGCCAGCAGCCCTTCAGATAGGCCTGGCCAGGGCAAGGACAAGGTCGGTTAGGACGCCCTCTCCTCCCCAGCTTCCTGCTCTCTCTGAGGGGTGCGGAGGAGGGGACGTGACTAAGGGCGGGATCTAAACACAGAAGAGGCCTGGAACTTGTAGAGAGCTTCGTGGGAGACCTGGCCACCCATCCTTGGCCCAGCCCCCGAGGGCAGCCGAGGACGGCAGGGGCTCTGGGAAGACAGAAGCTAGTTCTCCTCTGGGCCCTAGGCTCAAAAGCCTGGCCTCAAGAACATCCATGATGACTCCTGAGAAGCGCAGATGTGCCCAAGCAAGGCATGAGCAGTTTCTGGTTGGAGGAGACCCCAGGGAACCTCTCTGGTCTGCCCACAAGCCCAGCTGTCTACCCTAAATCCTCCCATCAGTGGCCCAGCACCAAGACTGTCTGGCCAGATTGGGATCTCTCACAGCAAAAGACTTCCTAAGAGGCTGATCTCTCATGTTCAAAAAGATGTTGCTATTGAGAAGTTCTCTCCACAGTCTGACCTAAACCCCACTCAGAAGAAACTGACCAACTCACTTTCCAGTGTCTCCAACTTTTAGTTAAGGCTTAGGTCTTGCCCTCAGCAACTTGCCCCTGTGACCTTCCCAGACCTCCTCTGCCTCCTGAATTCTTATCCTCATTACTCTGATGACTTTAACCCCTTCAACTCCATCTTTCAACAATACCCAGGCTCCACTTCACATCTCAGCCATAGCTCCCAGGTCTACTCTTCAAATCTTCCCCTAAAGTGAAATCCTCCAACTCTAATGTGTCTCTGTCACCTTTACTCAGGGACCCCATGGCCCGAAGGCTAAAGTTCTGTCTCCTCCTATAGCCTCCTTCACAGGCTTCGACCTTTTATTCTCTGGCCTATCAGTGCTATTCCCTGGCTACAGTTACCCTTCTGTCATCTCAGTTCTCAGTTCATACTCCAAGGAAGCTGCCCTAGAGAGAAGCCCTTAAAGTTCAGAGGCTGGAATGGAAAGACACACCCCCTCAAGCTGGAAAGTGAAAGCCCCGGCCTTCCCTTCTCTACAGGGCAGCCCTATCCACCTTGAGGCTGTCTGCATCAAACGCAACTGCCCCAACTCCAGGAGGGTCCAGCTGAGCTCTCTAATGGTGCTCGGCCAGGAAGGCTGCGCCTAATGCTTGCCTAGCATATGTCTATTTCTTTCAGGGCTTAGTCTACACTAGCTTCAAGCTGGCCTCACAGCTACCACCTGTGTCCTACTAGCCCCTAACTATCCCTAATCCTGTTTCCTGGCCAGGGCTTTTCAGCAGCAAGGCCCTAACCCCAGCTGGCACCACTTACTCCAGGATCCTGATTAGTTAAGCACGAGGATTCCCACTCTAATTACTGCTCTCTGCTCTGAGTGGGGCAAAATATGGACCTGGCAGCTAACCCGTCAGGTCGAGAGGTGGCAACTGGACAGCCCCCACCCACTTCCTAAAAGCTTTCTCCATTCCTGCCAACCTTAGGGATCTTTCAATCCCCATAAGACTCCTAGGGGCAGGTAGTACATGGCCTCTGCAGCTCCTCCCCAAAGGCCCAGAGAGGCAGGAAGGGAGGGTGTTTGCCCACTCTAGGGGATCAATTACATTTTCCCCAAGGAACAGTAGCACAGAGGCATCTCCCGGCCCAGCATAGTAGGCGGGGAGGCTCGAACTCTACCCTCACCCATGGCCTCATGGCCCATGGAGGGATCCTGCTGGCCAGCTGGCCATAGAGTGTGAGAGGACAATGTGTTCCCAGACTTCACTTCTGCTTTTCCAGAGGTTACTCAATGATGCTCTCCTGGGGAGCTCAGGGGTTTTCAGGAATTGTAGCCCAATGAATGAAACCAGATGTAAGAACATGCTCCCTAGAGGCTACGGTGCCCACTCTGCCACTCCCTGCAAGGATGGTAAGGCTATGGGGCCTATGTCCTGGGACCCAGACAAGTGAGGGATCTGCTTTGAAGAACTTGGGCTCTACCTCCAATATTATGACTTCCAGGGGCTCAAAACAGGAAAACTCAGACACAAAAAGAAGTGGAGAGATGGTCACCTTGATGATCCAATAGAGCCTGGGCAACCCTTCCCCTTCTGGGTGAATGTGCTACACCTGAATCTCTTCCTAGGGCCTAAGAGACAGGGAAGCCCTCTTCACATCAGCTCCAAAGCAGATGTGCACACTGGCTAACTGGATCTGCAGAATCAGAGTACCATATCTGGAACTCTGTGAGAGCCACAGCATGGGAATGTTAACCCTCAGTTTACCTGAGACCTCAAACAGATTAAGCATACTGTTTAGAAGCCAGTCCTTTGCCAAGGTCCATCATTGACTCTCCGAAACCTTATATAACACCAAGTGATTGATTAACCCTGCATTCCAAGTCTTCCCAGCAAATATCAGCTCTGCCTTCTCTCTCATATGTCACCTGCCCTTCACCATCCAGAGCCTTGGCACTACTACCCCCAACTGGGATATACTGGGTCCCTTCTCCTGCCTAGTGCAGGTACCCTCCATTGGCCATGTCACAACCCTGAACCCTCACAAACCATTTCTGTCAGATCACTGGTTTCTTTAGGCAGCTATCTGTGGCTGGGGAGAGAAAATCTTGAGGATTTAAACTCTGTCCTACAGGTTAGCCTTGTGTAGCTTGTGGAATGTATCTGAACTTGGGCTCCAGGTTGTTGATTTGTATCTGCAGTGCCCACCCCTTGTGCCACCTGTACCTCAGGACACCTGCGCAGACAATGAACTGAGCTGGTAGTATAAATGCCATCTCTTCTGATAAGAACTTTAGCCAAACCTTCCCAATTAACACCCTCAGCCCAGTGGTCTATGTTCTCTGCTCTGGGCTGCTTTTCAAGCTGGGCTACGTAGCCCCCACAGAATGGCCCATTTTTCCTTCCTACAGTCTGACCCAATACTTTCTCCAAACCTCTAGCATGTTCTCCTCCCTGGCATAATCTGTGAGGGAGCTTGTGCAGCATGGGCATGCAAACACACAGGTCACACTCAGCTACTCCTGATCCAAGATGCTTATCCCCAAGCCAACACGTCATCTCACCTACCAGCAAGATCATACAGAGCTCTAGGTAGGGGCCTAGGAAGACATAAGCTAAAACCAACTCTTTCCCACCTGCCAAACCCTGGGTTCCCCTGATGTATAGCCCTAGGATCCCAGGAGCAGGCGGTGTAGTAAGGTAGCCAATGGGAAGCCCCTGCCAGCAGGCTTAGGAAGAACGTGGAGTCTACTGCTGGCACACTGCATGCCAGTTACTAGGTTTCAGTTGGCATGAGGCAAGGCCCCTGCAGTGAAAGGACGGTAAGTTCTCCTTCCTTGGTCTCTGGACCTGCATTTTATTTCACACTAGAGGCTTTTAAGTGAAGAAAGGGATTGGCAGCAGGAGAGACAGGGCTGACCCACAGAAGTGACCAAGCTGATACCACAAGCACCCCCCAACAATAGGTACAGGGATCTAGATCCAGGGGGATGGTCACACCCTATGTCCTAGAGATAGCAGGAAATGTGCCTTGGGTTTATCACCCCATTCTCTGCTCCTGAACAGATGGTAGGTAGCAATGGAGCCATAAATAATTATATAATTACCTATATGCTCTCAGGAACACCATGCACCTGCTACCAGGACAATGAAAACATCTCTTACATCCCATGAGGAAATCAACTCATCCGACAGGAGGGTGCCAGGCAGGCGCTAGTCTCGTGTGCCAAGGGGAATGCAGAACTGGTTACTGCTGCACCCAGGGCAAGTTCCAAGAAGGTCTGTTTTGACAGAATGGAGATCTAACAACTGAACTGGGCAACCCTCACCAAGCCTTCTTCACCTAGACCCTAAGGCTCCCCAGGACTGGCTGGTCCCAAAAGACACGGGGCTTACAGGGTAGTTTTCCTACATTTCACAGCCAGAGTCTAGCCTAAGAATCCAGAGACGGTGATTCAACCTGAGAGGGAGCCATATCTCCTCTGCTGCCACACTGCACTTTGACCTTGAGCAAGTACTTTACTTCCCAGGTCTCTACTACAGTTACAGAATCTGCAGGTTGTCAGGCATGGTGGTACACATCTGTAATCTCAGGAAGCTGAGGCAGATTATTGCAAATTTGAGGCCACCCTGGGTTACACAGTGAATTTAAGGTCAGCCTGAACTACACAGCAAGATTGTATCTCCAAAAAACAAAAAACAAAAACAAAGACAGAGACAGAGTCAGAAAGAGAAATCATGAGGTTAAAGGGCTGCTTTGCATTTCCCAAAGAGTTGGGGTGAGGATATAGCTCAGTGGCATAAGCACTTGCCTGGCAAGTGCAAGGTCGTAAGTTCAATTCCCAGGACAAAACTAAATAAAACAAAAACCAAAGACATGAGTTTGATGAATCTGGATACCAGACAGGTAAAGTGGCCTGGCCTGGTTAAGTACCAGCTAACACAGGTAAGTACTGGCAGTGAGTTGTGCTCAAAAGCTGGCCTACATCCATATCTAGTTCCCATTTCTGCTGGCTCATACCATCCAAATAATCCTGCCAGTCCTTAATGCTGGGCTCCTGTTCTAATATGCACAGGTCTCTGAAGAAAAAACATGAAGGAAAGCTAAGCTCCCTCAGACTGGGGTGAAAGGCAGTCCTAGAGTTCCCCAGGAGCTGTTCTCAGTGAGACTAAGCTAGGTCAGGCTCAGTGAGACTAAGCCAGGATTCTGCCTGGGGTATTCTGCCAATTCTACTGCTCATAGCACCAACCCAAAAAATGGAAGTAAGAAATACTCATTTTGCTTTGACCAAGGCCCTGCGGATGGGCTCAAGGATCAAGCCTTTCATGCCTGAAAGGCCATGTTGCTCTGCATACAGCACCATTCCCTGCAGTTCACAGAAAATCCACAGAGCAACCCAAGCCAAGGGCAGAGTTGATTCATTCTATAACCAAGCTCAGCAGAGTGAAGAGACTTGAATCAGGAGCTCTGCACCAGAGAAGGCAGTAGCAGCAGTGACCTTCCAGGTTAGTCCTGTGTAACATACTCATGACCTCTCACCCAACTCTGCCTTTTAGTCATCCCCCAGCTACCCAGGTCAGTGACACAGTGGGACACGTGCAGGGCAGCAATAACATGCCAGACTGAGCATGATCAGCTCAGTGGACCTGAGCTGGCCCCTGGGAGGGAGATCGTTATGTACTTGGGAAGCCTCATAGCAGAAACTAGGTCCAAATGATGGAGGCTTCTAGGAGAAGGCATGAAGCCTGGGCCTGGCTTGAAGGAGAATACTCCAGGACCCACTATTCCCCAAGGCCTGAACATAACCAATCTAGTTTGAAGGGGTGGGGGCAGGGAAAGCAAGTGAACTTTCATCTGTGATCTGACAGCTTCAGGGCCCTGTATGATAGGGCATATGTTCAGTTCACCTGAATTCCTAAATTCTCAACTCATTAAGCTCCCAACCTGTTAGATTTCCAGCAGCAAGGACTGAGGAAATGGCAAAGGCCCCAGGAACAAAGGCTTCTTTTCCCCAAAATACATCTTACTGAGGCAGTGCCCAGGTACACAGAGGCATATCTTAGGAACCCTTGAGTGGATGAATGGAAAAATACACAAAAGAAAATCAAAGAACATGGAGTGCTTAGATCTGAAGAGCCAAGACTGGTGTCAGGGGCCCATAAGTAAGGTCCTGGGCCTTATCGGGAGACCTAATTTTCTGGATAAAATAAGAGAGTTGGGTAAGATTATCCCCAGAGACCTGTTCTAGCTTAGTTAGACCCAGGCATCTTTACTTCCTGGCCCCCAAGAACAGTCAGGGACTCAGGTGAGAATGATGACTGGGGCTAATATGGTTATGGTTTGGGTAAGTAAGCCATAGTAGAACCTCCAGGAGACCACTAGCAAGTGCTTAAAAGCATGAAGTTCCATAAGGGCTTTCTTTCTGATTTAGAAATATATAGTAAGATGAAAAGTTATGTTTAATTTATATATAAAAAATCATGTTTAATTTATATGTTTATATATGGGGCAAAATGGAGCATCTTGGACAATTTGTATGGTTGGCACAAAAGCAGTTCTGAGGCTGAGTTGTCCAAGGAGGGGCAAGCAGCACAGGCTGAGTTGCAGAAGCAAGGACACCACAGATGACTCCTCAGGGGGAAGCCCCATCTGACAGTCACATATGAAGCCGCAGCTGAGGTCAAGGCCTGAATCCACAGCCTGAGTCCAAAGAAGACAAGATCTAGGCAAGTACCCAAGGCCAAGCCAGAGCTGGCCAGGAAAGCAGTGTCTAGCACTCAGTTAGAGCTGGTCCTCCCACACCTCTTTTTCTGCCACAGTCTACCTGGCCATTCTCAGAACAACCCACATTCACACAGGCTAGTTCAGCCCCTTGAGCTTTCCTCTGCAATCCTTTGGAGGAATTGCAGACTGCTGGGTACAGACAGGCAGAGCAGGTCTCCAGGCTGTGCAGGAGGGCAGTCTGACAGAAAGTGCCCCTTTAAAGGCCTTGACTTTCCTGTCTCTGAAAGAAGCTAGCCAACAGTTTATTACTGCATAGATTTTTAAAAAATCAGCCATAGAGTAGGTACTGGCTAAGGCAGAGATCCAAGAGGCCAAGGGAAAGACCACCAAATTGGGGAATGGGGTGACAGAGGAAAGTTGTTGATCATCAGGTAACAATCCCATTCTCCAGCATGACAGGTGCTTACCTGGAATCTGGATGCCAGGTTTGGGTCCCTACCATAGTCACCTACACACATGTACCTGTTGTGTGACACACACACACACACACACACACACACACACACACAAAGAGTCCCTCACAGTACCACAGAAAGTTGAGAAGAGTCTGTCCTGAGGATGAACTGTGGCTCTCCTAATGGACCAGGGAGGTAGGACACGGGAAAGGCATACTTCTGAAAGCCTGAAAAGCACAGCCCACAAGCACAAACCTCTGGGAAGTTTCAAGCTGTGCTACTACACCAAGTGTGAGCTCCCAGCATAAGTCAGGTAGGAGTAAACAAGGACAGTGTGGTGGTCAATGCTGGAGTAGCCTTAACCAGGCAACAAGACAGAACATCAGGTCGACTTCCCCTTCCCATTCCTAGAAGGGTAGGCTAGGGAGGTGAAGGCAGGAAGAAATGGACTGACAGGAGACACTGAACTATAAACTCTACCTAATCTGAGAGGCTAACCAGGACTTAAGTAAGGAAATCGGAGCCCAGAGCAGAGTCCTAAGGGAGAGCAGCCACGTGCTGGTGCAGTGCAGGGGAGGAGAGGCAGCTGGCCAAAATCACACATCCAGCCACACCCCCTTTCCCGGGTACTCCAGCAGCCTAGTGAGCCTGGTGCACCCTCTTGTGTCCAAAAGGAGGATGGCACAGCCAGCAGTAAATAGCAGCTTCTGCTGAAAACATCCCTCTGATTTATTTAATCAGGCCTCAGACTCCTGGTCTGTACCTTCCCCAGCCACCAGTCCCCCAGGCATGAGACTGTAGGCACTAACAGAGCCACACAGGAATGGGTCATAAAGGATAAGCCTGAGGGAGACACCAGCCTAGAAACAAAGATCAAGTGGGCCTAAGTCTGACATAAGAACTGATCTGCCCTGAGTTGGCAGAGGCAGAACCTTCTAAGAAGTGAAGTTATATGAAGGATTTGGCAAGCTAGCTACCTATAATGCCAGCTACTCTTGAGGCAGGAGGATTCTAAGTTAGAATCCACTAAGAATCACTTAGTAAGATCTTGACTTAAAACAAAAAGGGCTATGGGTATAACTCAGTGGTAGAGCACTTGCCTAGCATGCATAAAGCCCTGGCTTCGATCCTAGCACCACACATACAAGAGGACATAGAGGGAAGCTTAGGCATCCTCAACATGGTACACTCTTGTTCTTCAGCTCAACCAGGGCCTCTACAGTTCCCAATTCCCTTTACTGGATTCTCAATGACTTTGTTTCCACTGCCTGAAGTGTATCTAATAAAGCCAACTGGTTAGCAGCTCGGAAACAGGACAGTGTGTTACATGGTGACCCCTCAAGCACAGGGCCTCAGTTTCTCTTCCCAAAAGTCCAAATTCTAGTATCCTGCAGTACCAATAAAGAACTGTCAGACATCCAACCATCTATTCAGGTAGGACTGCACTGTTGAATCTTAACCAACAAACTGAAAGTCAGTGATTTCTGCTTCACTTTACAGGTAGGCAAATGCCATGTTCAACATCACACAGCTGACCAGTCAGGGAGTCACAGTCAGCTAGATATCTGGCCCCATAAAAACTCAAGGAGTTCTAGCATCCAAAGAGACCCTAGGCCTCTGACTCTGAGCAGTACACAGGTCTTAATAGCAGCCCATCATATGTCCTTGCATGTGGTCCATAATATATTTCTCTCTACATTCTGAAGCAGGCCCTCCTACAAAAAGGTCTGTGTGTGGGTGCTGAGCCCAAAGCACGATGGTGACAAGTCAGAGAAGATGCTAGGGTACTATAACAGGCACTCTGACCACAGCAGGTAAGTGGGTCACCTGACAGACATCCAGAGGCAAAACCATTAAAGGCAGACCTGGACCCTCATGGAAAGCTGTTCTGCTCATCTCATGTCAAGACTAATAGCTTTTATGCAGAAGAGATTCTGTTATGTTCAGAGTTGTACCACTTAAGAAAACAGTAAAGTGAGGCTAACATACCAGCAGGCTTTTAGGCAAAACATTTTTTAAAATGATCCAGCAGTTTCTTTTTCTGCTATCCAGAAAGCCTAATTTTTAGGGATCCTAAGCTGATTTTGCCTGTTTTTCTAAAAACCTAAAAAGGCATTGGATGTGAGTTTGGGTACTAGATCTGCTTCAGACAGTTCTCTGGGCTTCAGCCCCAGGGAACTGCTCAGTAAATCCAAGAAAAGGTACAACGCTATCATTCATCAGAGCAAGTTCTGGCCTGACCTCTTGGGGCAGAGCTTGTGAAACAGAGGTTACCTGCTCCGTATACACCGTTACTGATTTGATTTCTACAGTAAATAGTTTCCCAGATAAAATCAGGTGAAAGTATATACCAGAGAAAAATGTAATCAGCAAAGGCAAGAGTGAGGGTGGGGAAGAAGAAGTGGAGGAAAGAGGCAAAAATGGCCAGGCATGAGAGAACCTGCCCAGGGTAGCTGTATCTGGTCAGCAACCTGGGGGCTTTGGCCTAAAACATATGAGAATCCAGCTCCAGCCAGGGTCTTCAAATACCCTCTGGACTCTGAGTCTTCAGGTATAAAGAGACTTGATGGGCACTTCCTAAACTCAGACCAATTCTCTAATGCCGTGAACCAAAATCTGGAAGACAAATGCTCCAGGCTCACCAACACAGGTCCTGGCTTAGATAGCTGCTGAGTAGGAGCACCTTTTCCTTGCTTGCTTATATGTACTAATTTTTTTATTTTAAATATCTTTTTTTTTCCTTTTTATTGGTACCGGGGTTCGAACTCACGATTGCCTGCTTGCAAGGCAGGCGCTTATGCCACTGAGCTAAATCCCCAGCCCTGTTTTAAATTTTTAAAACAATACTAATTCACTCCAATACATGGAATGATGGAAGAGTATATGAATTAAACATAACTTTTCATCTAACCATATATTTCTAAATCAGAAAGAAAGCCTTTATGGAACTTGGTACTTTTAAGCACTTGCTAGTGGTCTCCTGGAGGTTCCCTACGGTTTACTTAACCAAACCATAATCGTATCAGCTGATATGTCAGCTGTCCTAACAGGTTACTACCTATAAGGCTGGAGAGAACTCTATACATGCTATCCTGTGCTAACCTGCAGGATATAAACCTAAACATGGCACTGCAGGGTCACACAATATATACAGTATTTTGATAAGGAAGTAAAAAACAAACAAACAAACTTGCTCTCTAAACGGTCTACAAATTTACGAATTTTATTTTTGGAATTTAAAAATTATATTTAGTTAAAAAGAAAATAACAAAAACCTCACCACACCCTTAATCATGCAGAGAACACATGCAGGAATCTGGAGGGCAATCTCTGGGGCTGCTGTCCTTTCTCTGCTTGCCAAATTAGGCCCCATGCCAGTTGTCCTCGTTGGGCCACACTTGTGCCCACTTGGCCCACAGTTAAGGCTCTCTCTAGCTGCCTGGCAGGACTTTGTGGGCAGGACTGAGCTTCAAAGGAAAACTTTCTCTGACCTCAAGCCAACAGATGACCAGGCGTAGGACTAATTGTCTCCAGCCAGGATACTGTTACTTCCAGAGCGGTATCTTTTAGTGCTGCTTCCCCACAAGGCCAGCTGTGTGTGGGACTCCTCCCTAGACATCTGAGGCAGACACTACCTCTTTTACCACCCCATCCATGCCACACACCTTCTCTAAAGTCCTCTGAAGTCCTCAACCCAGAAACAGCTCAGCATCCTCCCAGTCTTTCATGAATTCAGAAGCTTGACTTTCAATACCTCTTACTCCCATCTTGAATAAAAACTGGCTCTGTCTTGTGGGTTTCATTCATAGTACTCTCTGACTCAATCATTCATGCCCAACTCAATCACTTGAGCTCTGGTTCAGCCCATACTCTGTCACCCAGAGAACTGTAAGAGCTAGTAGAGAAAACAGCCGCCTCCAGCTAGGATCCTCCTGCATTAACCTTACAGAGCCTCAGAGCAGATTCCTAATTGCATCACATTGCCAACCCTCATCCCCGCCACAATTCCCATTGAGGGTTCATGTCCACCCTGTCTCACAGCAGCACAATGCCAAGTCTACTTCCAGCCTTTCCTTAGGCTCTTTCCTCACTCCGGGGACTTCACTCTCTTGGACAGAAGCAACAAGCTGGAGGAGAGCAATCAAGGCAGCAGGGCCACAGTTACCACCTTTGGGCCATGGGCACTGGGGTCTCTTGATGCGGTGATGTTACTACCCAGGGAAATTGGGAAAAGAGAGATCCTAAGCACTGAGGCAAAAAACAACAGGCAAGGGGGCCTCTCACAACTCAGAGGCTCATTTCCTTCCTTTCACAATGGAAACCTCCTTGGGGTACTGCCTTCTGTGCATGCTTCTCCCAATGCCCCCTGAGTACCTGTCTCTTGCTTGTGATCAATGGATTGCCAGGACTGTGACATCTCTGCTTTGGATCACATTCAACTATGAGAAGATTTAGAATTGAGCTAAGCTCATCTTTCTGTCCAAACTGTGATAACCTAATTTCACCAATTCAATATACCAGTATACCTTTTACGGACAAAATGGAACACACAAAATATTTCCAAACAAAACCATACCAAAAAACTCTTTTTCCATATATTGATCTTGAAATTCATTCATTCATTCTTTTTTGAAACAGGGTTTCACTATGCAGTTCAGGCTGGCCTTGAACTCACAGTGTTCCTCTTGCCTCGGCTTCCTTATGAGTATGTGCCACCAAACTTGGTCTTGACATTGAAACTCAAGATAGTTTCCACATACTGACCCTGACCTAACTTAAGGATTTCTCCTTTTCTTCTTTTTTTTAAGAAAAAAATTTTATAGCCCTCATTCCTCCTGATCTAATGTCCTTCCCAGGTACCCACAGCTTTCTCCCAGACCAGGCCAATGTACCTATGTAGACTCAGCTCTGTATATCCTTGAAATGCTCTTCTTCCAGCTGCCAAACTTCCTTTGATACTCTGCAGTTCTGTCCTGATACGTCATTCTTTCTACTCAGAGTACTCTTCCCACCTGCTTGCCTTGGCTAACTTCTTGTGACAGCATTTTTAAAATGTGATTAATTTACTACAAAATTTGTCCATTTAGAATGTATAAGTCACCATCTACAGTGGTGCAGAACTATAATTGCTGCTATACAGGAGACTCACACAGGTAGACTGCAAGTTTAAAGCCAGCTCAGGCATCTTAGTAGAGACCCTGTCTCAAAGTAAAAAAATGAAAAGAATTGGGGATATAGCTCAGTGGTAGAGCACCTTCAGTATTCACAGAGTTGTGCAAACATCATCAGAAACAATTTTAGATTTTTTTTTAAGTACTGGGAATTGAATTCAGCTTGCTAGACAGGTGCTGTGCTGCTGAGTTATATCCCCAGCTTAGAACATTTTTATCACTCCCAAAAAAAGACCACATATTCTGTCATGTATCGCATCTCCTATCATCTTGGGACACTGAGGTGAGAGGATTCCCTTGAGTCCAGGAGCTAGAGATCACCTTGGGCAATATGGAAAGACCTCATTTTGAAGAGAAGAGAAGAGAAGAGAAGAGAAGAGAAGAGAAGAGAAGAGAAGAGAAGAGACCAGAAGAGACAGAAGAGGGAAGGGGAAAGGGAGAAGAGAGAGAGAGGAGAGGAGAGAGAAGAAAGCAAGGCAAGAGCAAGAGCAAGAGCAAGAGCCAGACATGCATCATCTCTGAGTGGCAAAATCAAATGGAACGCTTTCTTTCTTCCAGTCTCTTGGCCACATCTGAGCTCATTCTCTCTTCTTCCCTCCCTCTTTCTTGTGGGGAGCCATAGAAGCTGCAAATTGACCACACGTGAAAGCCTGGACCATGGCCATCCCAAGAACAAAGAGCACCAAGGGCAAGCCACATGAAGAAGCTGCTTCAGCCCAGAGAACACCTAGCCCCAAAACAATCCAAACAGTAGGTTATTATATGACATGAAGTCACTAAAAGGTATAAATAAATGACCCTACAGTGAAGGAACAGTTCCTTTCCTCTCATCAGGAATATAAGGGCTCCACTTGACCCCAGCTTTTGTTTGTTCTTTATTTTTCTCATCCTCTAGCAGTCCTTCATCCAAGGAACCTCAAAGGCCGCAGTGGCTCGCAGCACCTTCCCTCCTTCACTTCAATACTCCCTGGTCCCCATACTGTGATCTGAACTCAGGCCCAAGCTTTTTTGTTTTTATTTTTGGGTCAAGGTCTCCCTAAGGCATTAAGTTACCCAGGTTGGTCTTGAACCCGTGATCCACCTGCCTTCCCAGAGAGCTGGGATTCCAGTCATGAATCTATCCTGAGCAACTATGCAATTCTCAGGAGATGCCTTCAGCCTTTTTAGCAGAACCATTTTCTTCCTCCCTCTGCATATTCTTCTAATGCTCCTTGCTTATCTGAAGCAGTTCCTGGGAGAAGGCCCAATCTATAAGCTCAATTCTGAGTCTGCTTTCTCCTGAGAGTTTGGTCAAACCTTTACTTCAATTCCCCAAACTGTCTTCTCAATGCAGAATCTCTACACTTCTACAGATCCTCAACTTCATTCTTACTCCTTCTCCAATCTTTTACTTTTTCTTTCTCTTCCCCTCTCCTTTTTTTTTTTTTTTTTGAAACAGTCTTGCTATGCAGTTCAGGCTGGCCTTGAACTCATTTTGTAGCCTAGGCTGGTATCAAACTTGCAAATGATCCTCCTGCCTCAGCCTCCTGAGTGCTAGGATTACAGGTGTGAGCCACCACACCTGGCTTTTTTTTTTTTTCTTTTTTTAACCAGGGATTAAACTCACAACCTTGCATTTGCCAAGCAGGTACTTACACTGCTAAGCTAAACTTCCAGCCCCATCTGCTCCTTTTTCTACATGCCATCATTTCATTCTGCTGCCTAAATCAGAGAGGACATCAGCCTTAACTTTTCAGTCTTTCTCACTCACCCATAGCCAATCCTCTTTGTAAAATTCTACAGAGCTCCCATCGAGTGTCTGAGGACAAGCTGCCATCATCCTTGGCCTGGATTCTTCTTGGAACCTGCACTCTGGGCTGGGAATGTAGTTTACTGTACAGTGCTTGCATAGCATGTGTAAGGCCCTGAGTTTGATCACCAGTGTCGAAAAAGGGGGAAAAAATAGCCCTTTCACTTCCAGTGTGGCCTCAACCAGCAACCCATTTTCCAAGTATATATACAATAATTTATTTTTTTGTTTTCTGTTTTTTAGACAGG
Organism: Cavia porcellus; assembly: GCF_034190915.1. Taxonomy (NCBI): domain Eukaryota; kingdom Metazoa; phylum Chordata; class Mammalia; order Rodentia; family Caviidae; genus Cavia; species Cavia porcellus. The sequence goes on from NW_026947487.1 coordinate 99,824,930, forward strand.
CCCTTGCAATATAGTTCAGGCTGGTCTTGAACTCACTATGTGGCCCACCAGACTGGTCTCAAACTTGTAGTACTCCTTTACCTCAGCCTCCCAAGTGTTAGGATTACCAGTATGTACCACTATACTTGGTAAACCCAATAGTTTTACCATCATGCCCCCTGATCTCAGGAAAGATTCCTTTATCTGGCTTTTACAATCTTTTAAGAGCTGATCTCTAACTTTCTACCTATATTCCTTGCCACCCAGCAATCAATCTGCTGAATGACTTGCCACTCCTGGAAGACACCAGAAACATTTGCAATTTGCAGTCTCATACAACTGGTGACTAGCCAAGCCCAGCATGGAGTCTCCCTTGCTTTTTCCCATAGGAGACTACTTCTTATGAAATAGTGTTGAAATGCAGCAGGAAATATTGTGATGAGTAGAAAGCAAGTGAATCAGGTAAGACAGGGATAAAAATGTTCTTAATTAGGGCTGGCACATCATACATGTGAGTGACTCAACCATGGTTCCCAAGTGTTTAACTTACTGGCTGTGAGAAACAATCCTCAGGGATATATATATATATTTGGTGCCCAGACACTGGAGTACAGCAACATGAGGAAGAAAAGTGAAAGGGGTCCCTGAACAGTAAAGATCTAAATCAAGAATTAAAGTCTGCAGGGAGAGTACTGGCATCCCAAGGCCTCCAAGCAGAAACACCAGTGGAACCAAGCAGAGGACACAGTGGCTGCTGAGTTATTGGGTTCAGACATCCCCTAGGAGAAGGCAATTGGCAGTAGCCTTCTTGGAAAGAGGACAACTTAGTTTGGAACTCAGACCAGCTGAAGGCTGGCTCCATCTAGCAGCTCTCAGTGTCAGGGTGAGGCAAAACCCAGTTCAAACTGACAGGAGGTCAAGGAGCCGAGTTCAAGCAGGCAAGGAGCCAACGTCATGCTGGCAAGAGGCACATGGAGTATTACAGACTGAGCAAACTGGGTTCCACCCTCACAGCCAGAAAGGAGCCTGAACTTCAGTGCAACTAAAATTGTAAACTTTCTGGGATTATTATTCCACCATAATCTATGGCTGGCTTCCTGGGATTAATCAACCCAGATGAGGACTCTGCCCACTTTGTCTACCAGTGATAGCAGAGACAAACCATGAAACATTTTTTCCTTTTCTTTTCTCTTTTTTGTTTGTTGTTTTTGAGTATAAATACTGTTTCTAACTTTATTCTTGTTGTTCTGTTCTATTTTTATTTCCTCCTTCTCTTTTCCCTGTCTTCATCAGTTTCTCAAAGTTTGTGTAATCTTCTTTTTTACTCTAGCCTTGCTTTTAATCTCTTCCTATTCTTCTATTTTCTTCCCCAATCCCGTTAAAAATCTTCTCCCCTGAGGGTAAAATCATCATAATAAGGGCATATTCACAATTTTCTTATTTGATTTAGACTTTTTTATATAATTAAATCTAGTTCATACAGTTAAAGGTGGCAAATTAATGGTTACCACAGTTTGTCATTGTCTATGCTGTATTTGGATGCTAATGTTATTGCTGATTATACTACTTTAGCCAAGGTGACATAACTGTTCTAATCACTTGTTCTTCCTGTTATGCCAAGACTGAGATTGCCTAAGGACCATAAACAATACTACAGACCAATGCCAAAGAACCAGGGGCTAGGCCAAATATGCAGCAATTTCTCATCTCCAATAGAGGTAGGATCTTGCAACAGACTCAAAACTCAAAAGCCAGCTACAGCTAAAAAGACATCCTAAGGGTTCTAAATACTAACAATAAAGCTACCTGCCATAAGCAACTTATAAGCATCAAGCCAGGAATTAAAAAAGAAAAAAAAGACACTTGAGATGAAATCCCAGACTTCCAGCTGCGAAAGCCAATACCAAGGGGCAATAAGGTGGAACAATTTGAAAGCCTCCCACCTGGAATCTGAAGTGGTAACAGCAGAAGTAACAAAGCAGATGAATGAGACTCTAGAAGAAAATCACATCAGACTTAATCACTGAGATAACTACAGAGATAGTGACCATAATGAATGACATGCTTAGTGACTCTAGAGACGATACAGATTTAAAAAACTACAAGAGCATAGAAAAACAATGAAAAGTAGGAATGCTCAACACAGGAAAGAAACAGAATCTACGAAACAGTTTCAAACAGACATCCAGATTAAAAATTCCACTGAGAGCATATGCAACAGAATGACAGACACAGAGGACAGGATTTCAAATAGTGATTATGAAAAGAAAATTTTCTTTTTTTTGTTTGTTTGTTTGTTTTTGGTATCGGGGATCAAACTCACCACCTCATGCCTGCCAGGCAGGCACTTATGCCACTGAGCTAAATCCCCAGTCCCCAAGAAATTTCTTAAAAATAGCAAGAGACCATGAAAATTCAATCCAACAGCTGCTAGATGATGCAAAGAATAACATAAGATTAATCAGAGTCCATGAAAAAGGATATAGCACAAAATGGATAGGGAAAAAATATATAACAGATATTGGGAAATGGGAAAATGTTCAAAAGGGGAGGGAGAGGGGAGAGGAATGGGAAGAAAAAGACAAGGAAAAAAAGAGACTAGAAGGGAAAAAGTGAAAACAAAGCTTTTGTAAATAAGGAGAGGAAAAAGGGTTGAAGGGAGGGGAGGGGAATGGGAAAAAAAGCAGCAAGATATATCACGTACATGAATAAATTCCCCATGATGAATGTGATCATTATGTATATCTAGAATGTACCAATAAATACAAAAGAAAAGTCAAGTGACATGGTACACGCCTATAGTCCCAGAATTACACTGAGGCAGGAGGATCATCACGAGTTTGAGGCCAGCCTGGGCTACAGAGTATAAGGCCAGCCTGAACTAAATAGCAAGACCCTGTCTCGAAAAGACAAAGAACACAGTGAGATCCTGTCTCAAAATAAAATAAATAAAACAAAATAGTCAGGAGCTATCTTGACTGGCCCCCATGTCAGGTAAAGTTAACATTCTAGGTTAAGAACACAGCACCCTGATGTTCGCTATATAAATTATACAGATTATACAGCTGTACATGTTCTGATGTACAGCTATATAATCTAGCAAATCATTTGCTTTTCTGTATTCTTCAAGTTGCTGAGAAGAGCGCTAAATTACTTATAGAGAAAAGCCTGTAACAGTGACCATCCTAATAGCAATGAGAGCCTCTAGGACTCAGATTATGGTCTCTAACCTATTTTCCAATATAGAACTAGGTCTCCTGAAAGAAGTGAAGACTCTTAAGTGTTTGCTGGGGAATTTTCATATGAGTAGAACATACTGGCATCTCAGAAGAAGCTCTAAAAGGCTTGGCAGCCAATGAATAAAATGCTACTGGCTAAGAGACAAACAAGTATCAATAAGGTAACTGAAGCTTAACAAATATATTGAAGTCCACTAATGTGTTATGATACTAAATAACTAAATGTTATTGGACATCTGGATGATGTTTGAGAACCAACTCATTATTTTTTGTTTATGTGTTTTGAGACAGACTCTCTCTGCGCAGTTCCAGGTGGTCTTGAGCTGGCTGTGTAACCCAGGGTCACAACAATCCTCCAGAGTCCTGGGATTACAGGTGTGCACCTCGCAACGGGCTCAACTAATTTTAAAAGCTGGTAAATATGGGAAATAAGCAATAATCCTAGTCTCTCCTATATATGTCAGGGCAACCAAGAACAGTTTTCATGTGTGGTATTAAAGCCACCAAGTGCAAAAAGGAAAACAGAATTAGTGTATCACCATTTTACAATACCTAATGAAATATGATTCCAGTAAGTGTCAGTGATTCCTTACAGCATAAACAGAGAACCTGGGTATTAGATGACTCCCAAAATACCAACATCATCTATTATTTCTTTTAAAAATATGCATCATGACAGAATTTAATCAAGCCTCTAGCTCCTACTACTAATTTACAGTAAAAATTACAGAATGGGCTGCAGATATGGCTCGGTAGTAGAGCACCTATGATACCCCAAAGAGAAAAACAAGGGGAAAAGGAACATGTTAAACTATATGGCAGAATGTAATCAGTAAAACTAGGGATGGAAAAAACTATTAATCAGAAAAAAAACCTATTACTCAGGCAATACAACTTCACTAGTTAAATTAAAAGACCCGCATACCTATAATTCTAGCACAGGGAAGCTGAGGCAGGATTGTCTTGGGTTGGAGCCATCCTGGATTACACAGTGAGGACAGCCTGAACTATAAAGCAAGGCCTTGTCTCAAAAAAAGAAAAAATAAAAACAAATTCAGGGGCCAGGGGTATAGTTCAGTGGCACACTGCCTTCTTGGCAAGTGCAAGTTTGATTCCTGGTCCTCCCTCCAAAAAAAAAAAAAAAAAGATTAAAAGAAAAATACTAACATACATTAAAATATGAAATGTGTGAATCAAATTTATACCCTAATTGAACCAAATCATATTTTAAAAATTTGAAGCTGGATGTGGTAGCAGAAGTCTGCAATCCCAGCAATATGGGAAGCTAAGGCAACAAGATCACAAGTCAAGCCAATCCTAGGCAATTTAGTAACCTATGAAGACTCTGTCTCAAAATAAAAAGTAAAAAAGGTCTGAGGATGTAGCTTAGTGCAAAAGCCCTGGGACTGATTGCTAGTAGGAGGAAAAAGCAAGGTGGGGGAGGGGAGAAGCTGGAGAGAGAATATCAGAGAAATCTGGACAATAAATGGGTATGTGATTGCATTAACAAGTTATTGGGCATTCTTTAAAGGAAGAATAACAATACTGAGATTTTTTTTCAGTAGGCACTACCTTATCCAGAAATATTTACAGCTGAAATAACATGCTGAGATTTACTTCAAAATAATCTGACATAGCCAGGGATGGTGGTACATACCTATATTCTCAACTGCTCAGCAGGCTAAGATTGAAAGCAGGCAACTTAACCAGACCCTGTCTCAAAATTAAAGAGAAGGAAGGAAAGGGAGGAAAGGGATAGGGGGAGAAGAGAAGACAGTAAAAGAGTAAAGTGGGGAGACAGAGAGAGGGAGAAGGGGAGGGGACAGGAAGTAAGAGGGAAAGTAGGGGAGGGGAAGAGAGTGCGGGCAGGGTGGTGCCTTCTAGGTTCAAGCCTCAGTACCTTAAAAAAAGTAATTGAGAAGTCAGGGGATAAATAGAGCTTTTTTTGGTTTTTTGGCAGGGGATGAGGAATGGGAAGAGAGAATGCTGGGGATGAAGTCCAAGGCCTCATGAATGTTAGACATGAATGTTACCCTCAGCTCAAGTAGAGCTATTATTAAAATGACTGATAACTGCTGAAACAAGAGTTGCTAATTGCTGTATTTTAATGATTACTAATTACCAGCTCATTATATTATTCTTTTTAATTTGTATCTATTTGGTGATACTCATAATAAAATTTTAAAGAAATCAAAGGAAAAAGAAACTCTGAATTGTGGGGCTATATACAGCTTAATATAGCTCTCTGCACTTCCAACAGCCAATCAGGTAAATTAATAGCAATGGTTTTAAGTTAAGCTCAGGTTGAGAGTTCAGGTTCAGAATCATGGTTAATGCCTGAAATACCTACCTGGCTTTGGGATGAGGCCTAGTATGCTGGGCAAAGTATGCCTTCAGGAAGTATTTCTTTCTTTCAATATTTTCTAACTTTAATATGTAGTGAAGCTGTAAAGTGCAGTATATCTTTATTTTATTAAAATATTTTAATTTCATAAGTATTTACAATATTTTGAAACTTTAATAACTCGATGCCTTCAATTCCTCCTTTCTTGCCATACATAATAAAGTCCTCATCTATTCAAAGAAACCTTGCTTCTTCACATTTTTCATGACAGCCATGATCTCTCTCTGTTTTTATTCCATCATCTTCCCACACAATCTTCAAAATCCACTTTAAGTTTTCTTATATATATGTTTTATTAATGTTGTGGGTTAACATTCTTTCTTTCCTTCTACATTTTATGTGTAACTAGATTCTGACACTTAGTTGGATTCTGTTTATATCATGTGTAGATTCTGTCTTTTCTCTTAAATGTCAAGAACCTTCAGATGTCCCTTTCTTTTTTTCTGGCACCGTAGTTGCCTATTGCTTCCTTTGTAAGCAATTTCTCTTCATTTGTTGATCTTTCTGTTCTCCCAGCAATGCCAACTGTCTTCCTTATTCAGAAGTACAGTAATGAAAGCTGGAGGAAAAAAGGCCTCTTTCCCAGAGTAAGTACCATCCAAGCATCTAACAGGACCATCTTAGTTCTCACATAGATGAAACCACTATGAGAACGAAGGCAACTGCATTCACTTGCTGTTAATGTTACAACAAATTATCACAAATGTGGTGGCAAGGCAACGAAAACTTTTTTTTTTAAATCCTACAGTTCTGTAGGTCTAAAATTCAGAAGGAAGTGTTTCTTAAATGAACAAGCACACATTTAAACATGGAAGGACCACTACATATGCTCTCCAGAGTCTGAAACACATTCACTTAGCCACATTCAACAACCCCAAATTCAGCAGGCATCTGTGGAAGGTGAGATTCCTTTCCACTGCTGCCTCAGCCCTCACACTCACTGCTAAGGAGCCAGAGACCTCTTTTTTTTTTTTAGACAAAAGAGTGGCATCCAAAAGATGTGTACTCTCCAAAAAAAAAAAAAAAAAAAAAAAAAGATCTGTACTCTCAGTCCAATACCCTGCCACCTGGGGCTCTTTTGGTCCCTTTCAATAGCCCAACTATATTAGAACTCTATCTGAAATGCTCTTCCCCCAAGCTCTCTGGATGGCTGGCTCCTTCTTGGCAGGGCCTTAACCAGCCATGCTCTTGAAAGAAGATTCTCAGCCAGGCATGGCAGCACACACCTATAATTTCAGCATTCTAGGAGGCTAGGCAGGAGGATCACAAGTTAGCAACTCAGCAACACCTTGTCTCAAAAAAATAAAATAAAATAAAATGTAAAAGAAAAATTTTAAAGACTTTGTCTCAAAGAAATAAAAAGCAGGAAAGGAAGGTAGGTCAGTGCAAAGATTCTAGGTTCAATCCCCAACACTGCCATAAATAAATAAATATAGGGGCTGGGGATTTAGCTCAGTGGCATAAGCACCTGCCTTGCAAGCAGGCAGTCATGAGTTCGATCCCTGGTACCAATAAAAAATAAATAAATAACTAAATATAAAAAATGCTTTTAACTCTAACACTTCTGGGGCTCAGGATTTAGCTCAGTGACAAAGTGCCTGCCTGGCAAGCATAAGGTCCTGAGTTCTATCCCCAGTATCAAAAAAATAACATAACATAAGATAAACAGTTCTTTACTATCTCACAGACATTGCCCTTCATATCTAATTTTTCACTCAGTAATAACAATAGGGGCTAACACATTGGGAACTTACTATGTGCCAAGTTTGTGCTAAACAGTTGCTATGATTAGGAAATGGGTTCAGTCTTCCTCAAGGCTTCATGAGTTAGAATTTAATCCTCATTGTGAGATATTAAGAGAATGGAAATTTAATCTGACTGTGAAATTTAGAGATGGAGCCTTTGGTATATTATTAGGATTAATCAGATGAAAACCCCATGACTGACTTTTAGTGGCTTTACAAGAAAAGGGAGAGACTAAAAGACAAACATATCTCTAGGCATATATGCATGGGCAAATATGTACACACACACACACATACATCCATGCTCCCTGTCTCTTGCCATGTAATGCCCATCATCACCTCTGGGCTCTGACAGCAAGAAAACCATCACCAGAACCATAAGCTAATATAAACTGCTTTTCTATGTATTTCACTCCATCTGTGGTACTGTGTTACTGGCAACAGCAAAATGAACTGATCCTGTACTTTATGTGCAACATCTTATTTAATTACAGTAACTAGCCTACAAGGTAAATTCTATTAGTAAAATCACTTCACAGATAATGAAAAGTTAGGATTCAGAAGTTATATACCTCACAGACACAGGGACATCAGGAAGCAAGCCTACATTTGTAAATACTATTATGTTAAACTGATCTATTAAGGTCTTCCCCTGCCCTGCTGACACCCACCACAACAGAGTATCATTCAACAAAGTTCATCCAGTTATGTGTGGTACACACCTGTAATTCTACCACTAAAGATACTGAGCCTAGAAGATCACCAAGAGTTCAAGCCAGCCTGAGTTACTTAGCAAGTTTAAGGCTAGCTTAGACTACACTGCAAGATCCTGTCCCAGAAACAAACCAAAGGGCCATAAATATAGCTCAGTGGTGCAATGCCTGCCTGGCAAGCACAAGGTCCTGAATTTGATTTTCAGTTACAAAAAAAATTTCTTTTAGTCCCTATTGGCATAAAACAGGTGAATTAATGTACTGCACTATGATTTTTCTTCATACATCTCAATTCACCTCTTCTCCTTCAAATTCTTAGCACAAGACTCAGCTTCTAGAAGGTATTCAACACATCCAGAAAAATGTCAGCACTGTTAAGAGCCTTTGTGACTACCCAACTATGGCCCCTTAGTTCATCAAAGGGGAATGCCCTTTCCAGGGTCTTAAAAAGAACTCAGCAAAATGCACACTAAAGGCTACATGTGCTTCAGAGACCCTAAGAGAGATCATTCTGGCAAAAGACAGCGCTCAGGGGCTGGGGATTTAGCTCAGCGGCATAAGTGCCTGCCTTGCAAGCAGGCAGTCATGAGTTCAATCCTCGGTACCGATAAAAAGGAAAAAGACAAAAAAAAAAAAAAAAAAAAGGACAGTACTCAGTGGGCAGCTGCCCTGCTGAAGGAAAGAACACAGAATCCTACACTTGCCTTTCACAAACAAATACCCTCTGCCCAATGTCCTGTTCTTTTTAGTGTCCAACACCTGAAACGTTACTAGAAATTTTATCACCCCAGCACACACCTAAAGCTCTCTCAAAGGACCACAGTCTTCCTAGTCACCTTTCCTCCTTGAGGAGACAAGAATACCCAGTAACAGTGGTCTTGAGGCCAGCCCTCTAGTATCACCTTCAGAAGCAAAAAAAACAAAACAAAACAAAACAAAAAAAAAAAAAAAAAAACAAGCCTTTTCTGTGAAGGATAAATGGAGTTGCTGGTCTGATCCTGGTTTTTTGGTTTTTCCCACCTCCTGAAAGTCCAGAGCACCTCCAGAACACAAGGTCTCAAGAATCTCAAATTCTGTGTCACTTGGAAATTACTACTGACAAATGCCACAGGGAGTTGTGAGTAGAGGGAGCAACATTCTGGTCTAGCATGACCACAGCCTCTAAAATGAGCTGATACAGGGGCTATGCTTCATGAAAACAAGGAAGCATAGCAAACAGCATTGAAATAATACGGAAAACATGAAATAATGTTCACTGAGTGCCTACTTTGCCATTAAAGATCACTGTTTTTTCAGTGCTGTTTCACATACAATAGCTTGCTGGTGTCTCACAATCTTTATGAGGCTATTAATACACCAGATGCACAACCCAAGGCTCCAAAGTGTTAAATAACTTGTCTAAAGTAATCCAGTAATTGGCATGGTTGGAGTGCAAACCCAGGTTTTCTTGAATGCAAAGTTCCACAACACCATGTACACCACCTACTGGGCGATGGCTTGGGTAATGGACAGGAGTATATGTGAAAGAGCAAAGGATCCCTGAATGCCTAGCCAAAGGTCTGTACATGGTTCCATGAGGGGGGGTCCAGGTTCTGAGAAACGTTGTAAGAAGAATGGCCTAGCATGTTTATGGAGGACGACAGAGGAAGATGGGATGCATGTGCTCCTCGAAGTTCTACAGGCAGGAGGCAGCATCAGGAGTAAAGACAGCCAGAAAAGAAGTCAAATGAATGCCAGTTAACCATCAGTGGTATTCACCTTTACATTTAACCAATAAATATGTTCTCCAAGTCCCAGTTCGTCCATAAAATTCACATTAAGTACCCAGCATCCTGAAGTGCTCTCTTCTTCCCCATCTGCACTGAAGGGTGAACAACTTTTCTCACAGGTTTATGTTTTGTTTTGTCTTTTTTTTTTTCATTTTTTATCGGTACCAGGGATCGAACTCACGACTGCCTGCTTGCAAGGCAGGCACTTATGCTGCTGAGCTAAATCCCCAGCCCCCACAGGTTGATGTTTAAATAATGAAATGTACAATTATTGTACTTTACCAGGGATTCAATCCAAAGCCCTATACCTACTAGACAATTGCTCTATTACTACGCTACATCCCTAGCTCTATTTTATTTTAAGACCATCTCCCTAAATTCCCTTGTTGGTCTCCAACTTGCCACGGTCCTGCCTCAGCTTCCTGAGTGGCTGGGATTACAGCCCAGCACCACCAAGACTTAACCTCTAAAGTTTATCATGAGAACACTTTCTCCAGTTATCTGGAGATAACTAAATCATCTAGTTATCTTCCCTTTCCAGTAATAAGCACCTGGCTCAGAGGTATCATTTAGGGATCAGGGATAGAAATTTCACCCTAGGGGAAAATCTAGAAACAGGAACATCTCTAACTCAGTCCATCTGTTGCAAGTCCAACGTGCCACTCTCATTTTGGAGCTATGTGCTGAGAGAAAAAGGGAACTCGGCCTTTTGCTACTCTTGGGTAAGAATTCCTGTTTCAGGGGCTGGAGTTTAGTTCAGCGGCATAAGTGCCTGCTTTGAAAGTAGGCAGTCGTGAGTTCGATCCCCAGTACCGATAAAAAGGAAAAAGACAAAAAAAAAAAAAAAAGAATTCTTGTTCCAAAAACAGCGTCCCCTCCCCTCGCTGGCTGAAGAGTTGAATTTTAGCCAAATGTGCATGAACAGTCATCCCCTTGTTTTCCCAAACTCCTTAGGAAATCTACCCAGCCAGCGGTTCAGTTCGCAAATTCAGCCCAGCAATTTCCCAGGAACTTTCAGTCACCGAGAAGACAATGTGGGGAGGGGAGCTTTCCCGGCTTAGCTCTCCTAAGCGTTGCCACCGCACAGCTCTGGCCACACCTGGGTAAAGAGGCTTGTATGGGCACTCTTCATATCGGCCACAACCACTCCCAAGAGGCATTCTCCTTCCAAATTACGTGACGAGCACAACAGGGGGAAGAGGCAGTCCTAGAAAGACGAACCACTGCGGTTCCAGCCTTGTTTGTGCCTGCACAGGCGCCGAGCCGCAGCTCTACGTAGATCCCCATCTCGCACTCCCGCCCTCAGCTCCCGCTTCCCCAGTGAGGCCTCTCAGGCTCTTCAAGGCCACCCCACCCCTGCTTCGGGACTCCAGGCCCAGGGCGGGCTCTATACCAGTCATTCATGGCCCCTCATCCCCGGCCCGCCGCTCACCCTCCAGCGTTTCGCACTGCACCAGGTTGAGGTAGTCAGCCTGGCTGAGCACCCCGGCTTTGAGGCCGCGCACCAGTCCCTCCAAGTAGCCATTGTCTACGTTGAAGTATAGCTCCGGGAAGAACGACATGGCTGCAGCAGGGGCGGCAGGACCGAAGAGCCCCAACAGGCCGGCACTCAACGCGACTCCAAAATCAGCTGACGCGTCGTCGGCAACTGGCTGTCAAGTGCGTCAGGTGACGCACAAGTGCCTCACGTGACCCAACCGAGCCGCGTCCGGCTTCCGGGTGGTTTCAGGCGTAGGAACTGCGCGGGTGTGAGCGGCAGACACTCTATGGCGCCTGTGGCGCCTGCGCGCGCAGCGGAGGCGGCCCTCTGGCTCCCGGATTCGTACAGTTACTTGAATGTCCGAGGGCCGCCGCATGGGGTCGCCATTGACTACAGAATTAGATAGGAGCCCTCTTGTTTTCCCGGGTTAAGGTGCACCTAGCACTGCAGGGTCTGCGAGGTAAAGGTGAAACTGGGAGGGCTTCTTATCCTTGCAAAGGTTCCACACTGCTGAACCAGACTCTTCTTAAAGGGGAACTGAGATAAAGTGAGGAGTGGACTTTGCTGAAGGTCACAATTAGCTGTCCGCAGACCTTGGAGCCTAATGCATATTTGCTAGCAGTCTGGCGCCTTGCCGCGTCCAGCTTTCACTGGATTGTTGCACAAGATTCTCCAAGGTTGGAGTGCGACTTTCTTTTGCTTCCCCCAAAGGTCCCTGGTACCCTAAAAGCGCGCAAGTATCTGGCTCAGATAACGATAACAGGCCCTGGGGTAAGGGTGTGTGCGATGTCTTAGGTTAGTGACAACCCCTACCTCTTTCATGAACCCAGACCCCCACGTTCGAAAGAACCACAACCTTTGAATTGGTCCCATCCTTTATTCGCGTTCGCCTGTCTCTGTCCAGATGTCGACCTGTTAGGTGCGGCTGCAAGGGTTTGTAGCAGTACCCAGCTTGCGGCAGTAGCAGAAAGCGTTGAAGAAACGGCAGTAGCATGTAGCGCACGGGTCGCAACACGGCACCTGCTGCCCCAGGCAGGACTCCTGCAGCCTTACACAGCGGCGTGGGGTGCGGGGCTCGCGGTTCTGCGGGTCTAGCACCTGCATTGGCAGGAAAGCATGAATGTGAGCACAGGCCTCCAAAGGCAAGTTCTGGGACCTAATCTTCAATCCATTGAGAATGGTAGTACAGCCTGGTCTGCCGTCACGACTCCCCCCCCCCCCCCCCAAAAGGGAGACTGGAGGTGGGAAGAGTGGTACTAAATGCCCCTGCCTGACGCTTCACCCGTTTCCCTGAGCATTTACCTCTGCCAAAGCTTCAGCCTTCTGCAGCAGAGCCTCTTCTGCTTGTTCTGCAGTTGTCCTCTTCAGCGGAACATGCTGGCCTAGGCCTGGGGCAGGGGATGTGAGCAGGACCCTCCATGTACAAATTACCCATCTCCCAGGAGTAGAGTGTGAAGGGGGAAGGAGGGTTTATACCAGGCAGGCAAGTTTGTAGCCAGTGAGTGTCCAGGCCCCACCCAGCCCCACTCCTGCCCATACTCACCTGGAAAGTCTGGGAACAGAACCTGGTCAGGCCTTCTGATGCCCTCCAGGGGGGCCAACCCCATCTGGGCCCCCTGTGTTACAGGCAATGCCAGCAGCAGGGCACAACTCAGCAGCACTGTGTTCAGCATGGTCTGGCTCAGCAGGAAAACCCACCATTTAGACCCTCCTCATCCTTGGAATACCCTCTAGGTGCCCAAAGAGCACACCCACCCAGAGTAAAAGTCCCTGCCCAACCCGAGGACTTACCTCTGCTTGCCTGTGCTTGCCTAGAGAGTTCCTGGCAACCTGTGCCCCCACTTATATGGCAGAGTCTAGTGAAAGACCCACACGTGACTGCTCTCTGCAGCCACACATGAGGGGCCCTCACTGGAGAGTGGGGGCACACAGTTCAGGCTTCAATCCCTGGAGCCTGAACCTTTGGGTGCTCTATTAGAGGGTGCTTATCTCCCTCTGGAATGAGTCCTCAAGCAGCCAATTAAAGTTTGGGTTCTAGGCCCCCTAAATTTCCCCAGAACCCAAACTCAGAGCTTGGACCAGGCTGGAGCCATTAACAATAACAAGGCTAGCGGCCCTGGGAGCTTAATTTAATTTCTAGCCCCGGAAATGCTTACTTGGGTCCTGTGTGGGATGCTGTTTCCTTTGCTTCCAGGAACTTGGGTCAAGCAGGTGCCATGTTGCGACATTGAAGGGGTGATGGACCAGTGACTGTTGTGGGATTTCTTTGGAGAAAGAGGAGTGAGGAAGATGCCCACCTAGCCAAAAATAGGCTCTCCTGACTCTCTGACTGCATTCCTGGTCCTGCTTCCCCTCCCTTTTCTTTCTTCTGGCTCCTCTAAGACCCCCCACCCCTTTCCTGTTCCCCCAGCTCCTTTTTCACCTCAGTTTCCTAGAAACTGAGAAAGTAGAACGGACTGTTCCCTGGGTGGCCAAGCAGCTTCAGGGTAAAAAGCTTTCAGGCCGCCTGCCTCATTAGTGCTAATGGCTATTCCTTCCACCATGTATTGTCAGGCTTCTGCCTGTGATTGGTATCAATCAGCACAAATCTGCAATGAGAACTACCCATTTGTGGCTGGGAAAGGACACACAGGTCCCCAGTTGTCCCTGCCTTCCCTTGTATGGGGGAAGTGCCTCACCAGGAGGCACTCTGCACAGGGTGAGCTTGTGGCAAGCTTCTTCCACCGACAAGCACTAGTGTCCATTCTGGGATCCGGCTGCCATTGCACTCTCTCAAGATTGGCTCAAAATAACAATTTTTGGTTTTCAAAAGGTTATTTATAACTGCCTGGGTATGTATGTAAGGGATGACACCAAAGAATCAGGAAAGCTCTCCTTAGGACATCCAGCAAAAGTCCAGACCCCTTATCTCCCTAAGAATGGTGGTGACAGTTTAGTGATCCTCACCCAAAGCAGACCTAGTGTTGAGGCCTCTCTGGCCCTGGCATTAACATTTCCCAGAGGCTGTACCTCAGGCCCACTTCAAGACTTCCTTTTCTCTAGAGAGACACAGCATGAAGATATCAGGCCCTCAGTTGTGCTTCCATCCTGGTTGAGTCACTTGGAGCTCAGGAAAGGACCTTGTATGTGTACTTGTATATGAGGCACTTTCCCAAATCCTTATATCCTGGGCCCTATCCCTAGAGATTCTGGCTAAAGACAGAGGAAGCAAGGATTGCATGTGGGTTGGAAAGGTGCTCTGGGGAGTTGAGATAGGGACTCTGGGCCTTCTCAGTACTCATCCTAAGGATATCTTTTCAGATCTGGTCCAAGGCAGCCTCCTACTCCAGTGCTCGGTTGTCCTCATCTGGACACATGCACACAAGTGTATCTGCCCCACAGGTATTGGCAGACAGGGGTTAGGTCACTCACAGGGGCAGCCCATTACCCTGTTCAGGTCCAGTGGAGAAGACAGGCAAGAAAACCAATCATCAGAACATGATGACAGCCAAACACAGTGTTGCACACTTGTAGTCTTAGCTACTTGGAAGGTTGAGGCAGGAGGCTCACAAGTTTAAGACCAACCCCAGGCAACTTAATGAGGCCCTATCTCAAAATTTTAAAAATAAATAAATAAAAAGGACTGGAAATGTAGTTCAGTGCTCCTCATATTTAACCCCTAGTACTACAAAAAATAATGATAATTTACCTCGCCTGCAGATGGGGAGGAAGTTGATTAAGAAAGGCTTCCTGAAAGTGGGGAGGGAGACCTTCATCATGAAATTTGGATAGAACTTGAGGAGTGACAGGCAAGGGACAGTATAAATTCCTTGATCTCCTAACTGGTGTACTGTTTACTATGCTAACTAATTTTACTGCTTAACCCATGCTCTTCCCCATACTTGGTTCACTCAAGTGCCCCATCCTAGTCCACAATCAACAGACTCATTTCTGCTGTCTGGAGATGAGGAGACAATTACCCCCACCCAAGCGCTCCTCAGAGTTGGTTCCACCAGTGAGTCAACCAGCCCTCTCAGTACTCATCTCAGTACTCCCCCCTCCATTACTTGGTCCTCCTCCAACATCTGTAGCTACTGTTAACCGCTACTGTCAGATGTTGTGTGTATTGACTCAAACTGTATCCATAGGAGACCAAAATCACTCACATCAGTCATAAAGTCAAATAGAATCATCCAGAGGAGGAAATAAACATTTGTTTATATTATTTCCCACTTCAACCCACTTTGGCCCTTTCAGTGCAGTGTCACCCAACTATCCTACCCACTAAAATGAGTTTCTTGTCGTAGCTTCCTATGCATATGTATACGCGTAGTTAAATCTGTGTTGGTTTGATTTACCAATTCTATTACAATTAAAAATTTCTGCCTATCATATTCTGTTTTCCGTGGTGTTATGGCTTGAATATGGTTAATTGTGTCTTTCCAAGCCATGCGATTAAAATCTTAATTTTAATTAAAGCCTCCCCCCACTCAAAAAATAAAAAAAAATTAAAAAATCTTACTTCTCAGGGTGGCAGTATTGGGAGATGGAGGATTCTTTAAGAGGTGGGAGGTCCCTAGGTCATGGGGAACTAACTACCTTCTCTGGAGACCCTTTGAGTTCTTGCCCAGAGGGTTGTTGTAAAAGTAACAAGCCCAGGGGCTGGGGATTTAGCTCAGCGGCATAAGCGCCTGCCTTGCAAGCAGGCAGTCGGTGAGTTTGATCCTGGGTACCGATAAAAAAGACCAAAAAAAAAAAAAAATCAGACCCTCCCTGGCCACCCCTCCATCTCATCACTAGAGCACTTGACTCAACCTGAAATCACTTTAGTCATGTGTCTGGCGCCTGCTCCCCACACCCTCCTCAACGCTCTCTGGGCTCTGGAAGTCGGCCGCATCTGTTCTCAGCCCTTCGCTGGCCAGGCGCCTGGCACACAGTGTGCTCTCAGGGCAGATCTGTGAGGCTGACAAAAGCTAAAGGAAGCCCCGCGTTCTAGTGGGTCCTTGGAGCCCAGGCTGCAGGGGCCGAGGGGATCCTCAAGCCAGGTCAGGCAGCAGCATCCGCGAGACCCCATGGCTCAGGCCAGGCTCCTGAACGCGGCAGCGGCTCCTCACCTGCGCGTGGTGGCGGCCGTGCCAGATTGGCCCTACCAAGGTCAGCTAGTAGTTCGGCCCCGCGCCTGGCTGTCCACCCTCCCCGGGGCAGATGCGCTTCAGACTGTCACGGCAGAAAAGATCCCCGGGACCGGGAGACGGTGCGTCCCGAAGCGGGACCCCATCCCGGATGGAGGTTGGGCAGGGTAGTCCTCCCTCTCCAGGTCGGGTGGGATGGCTGAGCGGATGAGTGAGTTTGATCCCCGGTACCCATAAAAATGGAAAAGATAAAAAAAAAAAAAAAAAAGTAACAAGCCCAGCCCCATCTAGACCACTCTCCTTCCTGTTGGAGATGTGGTCACTTGATATCACTGGAGTAGCTAGCATCTATATTGTCTTTTGGACTCTCAGCCTCCCAAACCGAGCTTAAAAACCTAATTTTTTTTTCATAAATAGCCTGTATTTTTATTTTTACCTTTTCTAGCAACTTAAGATGCAATCGCTGATCCCAGCATTTCCTTCTTGGTAAACAGTTGCGTGTTTCCAGGTCTATAAAAGAGCCCCATTAGAGCCTGTTTCCTCAGTAAATGATTGAGGTGATTTTACTGGACAGGAACCAGCCTGATGTTTATTTCAATTTTTATTTTTTATTAATAGATGTTTGTAGTACATAATGTACTACATGTAGTACTCATGGGGAGTTGGAACGTGTACATAACACATCTCAGTTCTTCCTGTTTTCCCTTCCCTCCACTCCCCTCTCCATTACTTGGTCCTCTTCCTTTTTGCAAAACTCTCTCCTTATTTCCTATTATCTTAGCAGAATGACCTTCAGAAATATTCTAGATTTGGCCCCCAAATGTAGCTGTAGAAAAAAAAAATATTCTGGATGTTCTGCTTGAAAAATATGGGAGAACTCAGGGGTGCAGTGTCTACCTAGTGAGGGTGGGGCCTAACTCCAGGGAGGAGAAAGGGGAGAGGGTGTGCGCTTTGTGCCAGGGACCTCTGCATGAAGACAGAGAAGTCTGAATGAATCCCACCCTTCTTCTTTTTCCTCACGCACTATATTTCGTATCCCCAGCTTGCTGTTGTCACTTTGTCCCATGGTAGTATTGGGCACACAGTATACATTTTCTTTAATCTGCACTTTTAAGATTTGTACACCCATCATTGAACAAAACTGTTTGCAGTCTCACTGTTTGAAAGTCCCCTCTATATGCTTTAATTTTGTAACTTGAACAACTATTTCTAAGATGACAATATGTCATTAACTAGTGATTTCCTACTGTTTATTTTTTCTGAAATTCTGTATAACTTGTACCCTTTTTCTGTTTTTTTTCTCCTTAAATAAAATTAAAAAAAAAAAATTTGTACACTCTAGGTTTAATCCCTAGCATTGCAAGGAAGAAAAAAAGAATGAAAGAAAGAAGATAATTTTGTGTTGCACTTTAAGAACATTATTTTTCAGGGCTGGGGGTTTAGCTCAGCGGCATAAGCGCCTGCCTTCTTGAAAGCAGGCAGTCGTGAGTTCGATCCCTGGTAGATAAAAAGGAAAAAGACAAAAAAAAAAAAAAAAAAAAAGAACGTTATTTTTCTTTATTAGAGGTTCATAAAATAATGGAATGTCTAACAATAAACCACATTTCAGAATTTATGATGTAGATATATTAAAGAACTCCATCCTCAAAGGGAGGTAGGTACTCCTTGCCTTCTCCACTAGGGACGTACTGAGGCTGTTGTTTCCCACCATTGGATTTAAAGACCTTTGTTAGTCCCTAACAAAGACCATTGTTAGGCCCCCATTCAAGGGGAGACCTGTTAAGAAAACAGAATCAAAGGAGTGACATTGGTTGCAATGAATGAAAAGCTTGATTTATACTCTCATAAAAATAATTTATTGGCTCAGATAACTGAAAAAGTCCAAAAGTAAGGCTGATTTCAGATGAGATTTGATGTAATACTTTTTTTTTTCCTGTACTGGGTACTGAATCTAAGGCCCTCACACTGAGCTATATCTTCAGTCCTTTTGTTTTTTTTATTCTAAGATAAGGTCTCACAAGCTGTACATGGTGGCACATGCCTGTAATCCCAGCACTTGGAAGGCTGAGGCAGGAGGGTTACCTCAAATTCAAGGCCAACCTGGACTACATAGCAAGACTGTCTCAAACACACACACACACACACACACACACACACACACACACACACACATATACACACACACACCAGGGTTTTATTAAACTGCCCAGCTTGAGCTCAACCTTGTAACCATCTTGTCTCAGCCTCCCAAAGTATTGTGATTGATAGGGGACCTCCAAATGATATAAGGAAAATAACTCCCAACTTGCTAGATGTCAGATACACCAAGCTTGTATTCCCCAAAACTGAAGAATGAATTCTAAGCAACAACAGAAGTTGAGTAGGAAATTTTACTGAAAGAGAGACAGCTCTGGACAGATAATGTTGCAGGCAGCTGAGTTGGTTAGAAAGATTATAGGCAGACAGGGCTAGGTTCTCAAAGGAGCCAGTGCTAAAGCCCAGATACCTTGCAACTGTGGGGGCAACAGATACCTGCTGTGGGCCAAGCCTCAAGACAAAAGATCAAACAAATGCATCCACATCCTAAAGACTGATATTCTAAATAGTTCCCTATCACTCTGAGGAAGCCAGACTTCGCCTTTCCAGCTCCCTAGAGAACAGTCACAGCTCTCTTAGGATGTCTGCTTTCTTCTACGTGACTTGCTTCCTTATTTGTCCCCAATTTAATCAATTTTACCTGAACTACTAATCTTATTGGCTAACGATAGTTATATCCCACTTTATCGGTTCCCATCTGCCTTGTGAGTTCCCAATTTTCCCCCACCTTGAACCCGTGTCTCCCTATGATTTTGCTCTATAAAAATCCTTGGAAAAGACAGAGTCTTTGGCAACACGCTCGGGACCCCTTCTGTCTCTCTCTCAGACAGAAGCTTCCTTTTCAATAAATATATCTACTCTTAACTTCCATTGTTCCTAAAATTCATTCTTCGATTTTAGAGAACATGAACTCCGTGGACACAGTAGGTTGGAAGTTTCATTCCCCAGTATCAATAGGAAGAGACCCAAGTGGGTTGCCATGGACCCCACTTTCCAGAGGAAGTTTTAGAGAACAAAATCATGAGGTGGGTACAATATTACAAGGTGGGTATAACATAAAACAAAACTATAATCAACCAATAAGATTACAAGTATAGCTGCTTAGGTAATGTTGATCCAAGGGGAAAGCAGATCACATAGCAAGTGTACTTGGAAAGAACAAGGACCATTTTTGGAAGAGATGAGTCAAAAGGTCCTGCTCACCCATTTGGGTGACTGATGTCTATCTAGACTTTGTTGATTCCAATTATAGTATATTGCTTATCCCTCAGGAAGGCATGTAGGCCTGACTGTTCCATCTTTATCTTGAGGCCTGGCCTCAATGGATGCACCACCAGCCACAGTTGTAATGTGTTCTCCTCTTCTGCACTGACTCCCTAAAGGACCTAGCCCTGTCTGACTGCCTGTAATATTTCCACCTAATTTAGCTGTCTATAATAGGATCATAGGCACATGTCACCATGCCTGGTTTCTAAAACCTCTGGCCTTGTAAGCACTTAGGGAGACAAATACATCTGGGTGCCTTTCTAGTGCCCATTTCCAGTTTCATTTGGAGCACTGGCCAAACATACTAACTTTCTTGGAATCTCTAAGATTCATAGTGTCTGTGGAATATATTTGTGACCCATGAGCCTAATGCTGAGGACTTCTGGGAAAGTTTGGGTTCCCTGAAGAGGTATTTAAGTAAGTTCATAAAGATAGAGGAAAAGGAAAAAGTAACTTCAAGGACAGTTTTTGCAGTTGTTTATGATGAAAATCCTAATGGGTATCATGGTTCCTAGCATCATAACTCCTAACCCCCACTATCCCACACTCAGCTTCCTGGTTCCAGGCCTTAAGAATTCAGTCCACTTTTGCCCTCTTTGAAATCAAGTAACAGCGAAAGTTCCGTGAGTCTTCCCGGGAAACCCAGAACGAACCTATGCCTGAGAGTTGGCAAAGGGAACCTCCATCTCTTGGCATGTTTTTAACTCTTGAAAGTATAGCCTCTTATTGTTTTGGAAAAGAGAAATGGAATAAGGCCTGATGATTCAACCCTGGATGAGAGTGATTCTCCGTAGGATGAGAGCCCTGAACTATAGTGCAGGGCAGAAGCCCCTCAGAGAACTTTACCTGAAGTTGGAGAAAACTTGACTAGATCTACTGTAGTCCCCTCCCATGCCTCCTGAGATTTGTGAGGACAGAGCCAGCTCCTGGCACTTGTAACTGACCTCTAGAGTGAGCTTGAAAAGGCCTGGGCATTTTTTAGGTAGCCACTAGCTGTAGATGCTCCATCAGAGAACACTGAAGAGGTCAGGCCCAGGATAGCACAGGGGCCAGTGAACCTGTTTCAAGTGTGTTTAAATATGTGGATTCCAAAAGTGTGATGTTCATACCAGCAGCAGAAGACCAGCCTAGAAAATTATGAGACTGTCAATTTGGCCTTCCTAAGATTTTGTAAATCATAAGTTCCCTGGTTTGGGCACAGCTGCCACAAATGATTTTTTTTTTATTTTGTTTGCTTGTTTGTTTGTTGAAACTGAGTCTCACTATGTAGGCTAGTCTTGAACTTGCTGTGTAGTCCAGGCTGGCTCAAGATCCTCCTGGAACTCAAGATCCTCCCGCCTCATCCTCCTGAATTCTGAGATTACAGTCATGTGTCATCATACCTGTCCATGGCCTATTATAAACCAGGCTTCATAACAGGAGGCAAGCAGTGAGCAAATACAAGAAGTTTCACCTATATTTACAACTGCACTCCATCATTCAACTTGCCACCTCATGTCCGATCAGCAGTGGCATTAGGTTCTCATAGGAACAAGAACCAAACTGTGAACTACATACGTGAGAGATGTGCATTGTGTGCCCCTTGGAGAATCTAATGCCTGATGATCTGAAGTGGTGATGCCAGTGCTATGAAGCATCTGCAAAGGCAATATTAGCAGAGAGTTTGGCTGCACAGAGACCATAATAAATCAATTGCTTGCAGAATCACATCAAAACCCTATCAGTGAGTGGCAAGTGACAAACTATCTGGTGATGGGCTTTAGAGTGGCAACTTGATATTCAGTTTTACAGCTGAGTCTAGTGGTGAGCTTTAAGTTAGAATCTGACACTTATTCTACTCTGTACACCCAATAGTTTACTTACCACTTCCATCTGTACCTTTTTCTTGCACTGTGCAGTCATAGTTTTGGTAAGCCTGAAAACTAGCCCTAGTTAATGAGTAAAAAACAAGTATCACCAGAAAGCTGCTTTGAAAAGGGAGAAAGACCCAATAATGAGACAGCCAAAGACTCTAATAATGCCAACAGAAAGGAAGCTATATTTGAAAGAGAATACAAAAGAAAGACAGAAAGAAAGAAAGAAAGAAAGAAAGAAAGAAAGAAAAGAAAGAAAGAAAGAAAGAAAAAAAAAGAGAGAAAGAGAAGGCCAACAGTCCTACTTAAGTTACAGGTTGATTGCAACAAGTGAGCTACATTCTCCAAGCTTGCTCTGAATAATGTGTGGTGACCTGTTATCTAGTAAAGCAATGAAACCTTTAGAACTGCTTCATCATGTGGAGACCAGGTACCAGCCAACTCTGCAGAATTAACCAAAGTTGGAGGGGGTCCAGATACTGAACTCTACACCTTCAGGGTCTGAATGCCACCCACCAGTCACTCAGGCTCAAGAGATGACACTTATGTGTATGCCCCAGAGATTCCTGTGTAAGGATCTGCCCCTCCTCCAACTCATCATCTCTTCTGGAGCAACCCCTCCTTTTTCCAGAGCTCCCCACATCCTCAGGGACTGGTTCCCCAGGTTTTACTATGTGCCTCTTCCATCTAGAGCCTGAACCCCAGGACTTGATCCTCCAAACTCCCTTAGGTAACCATCTTGGGCAACTTCACCCAATGATAATATGTGCTCCTCTTGCTATTGATACCCCTTAAAAAATGGAATTCAATATAGCTTTGTCAGACTTTCTGAGAACTCAGATGTTCTCAGATTCCAGCAAGGCTATAGTGTTGGGGACCTGATCTTGGCCCGCGGATCAATCCGTGGGGTATATACCTGGAGGGGGAATGGGGATGAAATAAAACAGGGGGGAGACAAAGAGAGATTGAAGCAAGTCGAGAGAATCCGATCAAGCCTCATTTATTCAGGAAGTGGTCACATCCTTTATGGGCCAAGGGCGGGCTGGTGGGACAGGAATAGGCTACGGGGTGGTTTCTGATGGGTCATCGTCACGTCCGGGTATGTGACGTAAGCAGGAGAGGATTATGGTTAATGTAGGCAGGTGCATCATATGCCCATTGGAGAGGGAAGCGGGGAGGCAGCAATGGGGCGGTCGCACCGCTCCCTACATCTCCTCCCTTTCTATATTATTTAATCAGGAGTATGGAAGGCCCTGTGAGGACAGCGCCTGTCTTAGGTCAAGGAACCTCATTACATGAACCCAACCAGACCTTACCCGTCATGAGCTTGCAGGACAGCAGTCTGTCCTGTGCCTGTCTTGGGTGGCCAATGGAGTAACATGTATGTCCTAGTTGCCCGTCTCTGGCTGCCTGTCCATTGCCTCAGGGTGGTTAAGTCGCATCATCATATGGACCACTCGTGGGAATTCCTTCCCGGTAGGTTTGTTGATCTGCCATCTCCAGCTGGTGATAGTGTACCTGAATGGGCTTTGCCATAAACGCGTCTATCTGGTTATTAATGAGCATCATAATCCTCTGAAAAATACAAGACTCACAGAAAGGAGAAGCAACAGGGCAGCTAGGGGACCCAAAAGGGGCGCTAGGTAAGGGAAAAGTCCCCACACACACACACATCAAGGAGAGGGAGTTAGCAGCCATTTGTTGTCGTCACTGTTGAAGCCATTCCTCTATTTCTTGGAGCTTGCCTCGCACAACACCGGACTGATTGACATAGAAGCAACATTTTTCCTGTAAGGCAAGACAGATTTCCCCCTGCTCTGCCGTGAGCAGGTCTAGCCCTCGTCTGTTTTATAAGACGACCTCTGCCAGTGAGTCTAATTGATTTTGGAGAGTTTTTATCGTAAAGGATAAGGCTTGAACATCTTTAGACAACTGGTTGGACAGGTCAGTATATTAGTCTAAGGCAATGGCGAGGCCAGCAGTACCCGTGGCTTCAGCACCAGTGATGCCCATTCCCACCAAAAGCGGGATCAGTGTTATCGCTTGTTTTTGGTGGCCAGCAATGTAATCAAGTATTGGCACCAGGACAGGTTGGTCACCTGAGACAATATCTATGTCGGGCAGGAGGGAAGCAGTTATGCATGTACCTGTCCAGTTGGCTGGAATATAGGTATAGGCCCTATTATTACCGCAGACAAAAATGTGTCCTGTCGGCGGGCACAGGGGGCCTGTATGATTGACAAATTGAACACAGGCGGTGGACAGGAGATGGCCCATATCTATAATGGTAGAATCATTTTGGAGAGAGCCCTGTAGGTAGGTCATGGATATGTTGGGTGTTATTAATGGCTGGACTAGAAATGATTGGGAAGGTCTACAGGTAAAATTATGTGGATCACGAGAGGGGTCAATTGTTGAGCTGAAGGGGATGGCTAAGGGCATAGGAGTGCCTAAGCCGTGCACAACCAGCAGTCTTGCGCTAACACAGGGTTAGTGAGGTTAAGTACATGGTGAGTAGCTGAAAGAATATCATAAGTTTGTGTGTCTAAATCCACACCCCGTGATTTGGGGAGAGCTAACGGGTGGTAATTGATCTTTGGGAATAGACTGTCTTCTATTTCTTTTAGTTTTTTCTCAACATAAAGTTCTCTCATTTTGTCTTGAGGACCTCCACCATCTGAGACATGGCTTGGAGCCCTCTTATACCAACAGACCAGCTTGTTGATTTCACCTTTGCAGGAGGTATATATGGGGCTTCACAATATAGAGGGGTTGAGGCCCCAATCGCCTCCAGCTGCTGCCATTTTTATTGTAAGTATGGCTGTAAAATAAGTGGCATTATCTCATGTGGGGCTCAAACCCGCGACCCTGAGATTAACAGTCTCATGCTCTACCGACTGAGCTAGCTGGGCGCAGGCGCCATTTTAAGGGAGCCACAAGGCTTGCCAGAGGCAGGCGCCATCTTAGGGGCACTATAAGGCTGTGTAGCTCGGAGGGCCTGCAATTGAGTTGAAAGATTTTGGCATTCTTTTTCTAGCTGTATCTGTTTTAAAAGATCACTTTTTCTTTGTTCTAATTCCGCTAGCATGTTAGAAGGTTGAGGACAGACACTAAGTGCATCATCATAGTCAGGGGGCGGCTTAATGGCAGCCGCTGCCGCAACAGGGTCAGGGTGGCATGTAGAGGCTTGTTGTGTTAGTTGTTCCCAGTCGACCTCTTGAATGTCAGAGAGGTTGGGGTATAAAGACTTATATGAATCCCCAATTGGCCGCAGAGGCATGGGGGGGGGTGGCGGGCCGCCATCTTGGAACCTGTTGATCATGCCAACAGGGGGAAGTGGTGGCAGATCGCCATCTTGGAGGACCTCTAACAGGTCGTCAGCCTCTGCATCTGAGAGGTCAGAGGCTTCAGATTTTTCTGAGGACGGTTTTGGGGTAGAATTAGCGGAGTCGCGCAGGGCAGCCTCATCTTGTGTGACCGTCTCCTCAATCTGAGGATCTGCATGCTGCTGGGTCAGCAGCTCTGAGATTAAATTCCAGTATGCAAAGGTGGTCACCAGAAACTTTTCAGGACCGAAGACCCTATAATAATCTTTTAGAGCATCTCCTACTCTTTTCCACCTCTTGGTATCTATAGAGCCCTCTAGGGGGAACCAAGGGCAAACTTTATGGATAAACTGAAAATACTGCAACAATTCTTTTGTTCTAACCCTTACCCTCTTGTCTTTAATGCCTTGCTAAGGCCTCTCACGAACAATTTATGTTCGCTCAATGCTTGACCCATGTCCAGGAAAGGGAATGGAGTTGCCATTCATTCACTGTGACTCGGGCAGCACATTGGGCAGTCGTCCGCGCAGGCCTCCGTCCTTGATTCAATGTGCTTCCACTTTTAGCTGACGTTCTCGAATGGCTTCCTCGTTGACTCCCCCGTGCCAGGAGCCCTCACGCTGGGCGCCACTTGATCCGGCCCACGGATCAATCCGTGGGGTATATACCTGGAGGGGGAACGGGGATGAAATAAAACAGGGGGGAGACAAAGAGATTGAAGCAAGTCGAGAGAATCCGATCAAGGCTCATTTATTCAGGAAGTGGTCGCATCCTTTATGGGCCAAGAGTGGGCTGGTGGGATAGGAAGAGGCTACGGGGTGGTTTCTGATGGGTCATCATCACATCTGGGTATGTGATGTAAGCAGGAGAGGATTATGGTTAATGTAGGCAGGTGCATCATATGCCCATAGGAGAGGGAGGCGGGGAGGCAGCAATGGGGTGGTTGCACCGCTCCCTACAGGGACCAGAAAACTGACCCTCATAATTTTCTTTGAGGCTTATCTTGGAATGACCCATCCTAATATTCAGGGTGAATGCTGGCCCATAGGATGCTTTTCTCACATTAGGCCAGAGTTTGGCACCAGGTCAAGGAGTTCGGGAGAGTCTGGAAGAATAAGCTGAGAAGGGCTGCAGCCAACCCAGAGATGTCTTAGATGCAGCCAAAAGCCCCAGGTCCTCTATCTTACTACAAGTGATAAGATGCCACTGTAATTCAAACCCAGAATTTTTTTTCATAAAACCGGCAATGCTGCAAAGGTTGAAGATGGAAGCTTGTGTCCAACTTGGTTCTTTCCAAGAATGGATCCTAGAAGATTTCCTCAGCAGCAAACCGAAGGCCTGGGGCAGGAAAGGGAGTAAAAAAAGAAGGAAAATGGTCTAGCAGTTAATATTCTCAACATCTAGCAACAAAATTGATAAGATTTTCATCCTACTAAAAGTTCTACATGGCTCAACAGGGAGCAGGTTCTGGGCAATTAGAACCAGAATCCTTCTCCTCCCTGGCTCTGCCCTTGTCCCCTCTCCTACCTGAGGTCTCTGGGAATGGAGGACGAGCAGCAGCCCAAGGGCAGTGTCTAGTATGGGCCAGCATCTGGAGGGGATGTGACTCACCTGGCCAAGAAGCTAAGGGGTCCCTTGACGTTGGTCTGCATGTTGGCTGCCATCTCCATGTCTGCCAGGCATGAGACTGTCACTAGCACAGCATTGTTGATGACCAGGATTAAGTCTTCACCTCTCAGAAGCTCCCTCACCCCACTCTCAGCTAGCTAATTGGCTGCAAGGTCTGTGGAATCTTTGGAAACAAGGTAGAACTAGCTTTGGGACCCTGCCTGATCCTACCTTCCCTTATTCCTTAGGCTTCTACTTCTTGCTTGATAGCCCACTTCCTCTTGATGGTAACTTCTGGAACAGTATATTGATCCTAGGATAAAAAATGAAACCTTCATGGTTGGGAACTACTGCTTAAAGGGTCTCCCTTTTCACTACATCCTCCTTGCAATCAGCCGAAGATATCAGAGACTTTACGCCTTCATCTGTAGGCAGTGGGCCAGCCACAGTCTCTCCAGGGAAAGCTCATTTGGTTGAAATTCAGAATATGCAGGACTATTCCTGTGTAGAAGCCAGTTTAAAGAGGAGCAGGATATAAGTGTAAATCAGGTAGAAGCACCAGAGTAGAAACCATGTGGCTGAGTTATGAAAGTAACCATAGCAGGGAATCCAACCATAGGGACAGGAATGACATACTGTTGGATGTGCCTCAGCAAGTTGAAGAACCTGCAGACTTGGTTGCTGTTTCTCCAGAGGAGATACAATAACCCTGGGCTGCATGAGCCTTCACCCCAACTCAATCCCAGCCTGGCTCCTGTCAGCTTCTTACCTGTGCTTGGGGTACATAGGGGTTCTAGCACAAGGCAAACACCAGTTGAGTGACTGGGGCAGTGCTAGCAGCTGCTGTATGAGCTCTCACCCTAGGTCACAGTTGGCATTTGTCACTAGGGCACTCTTGAGGCTCTATTAGTACATGGGACTCTTTATGATCCATCTGTCTACCCATCTTACTGCCTGTGGCATCCTTAAATCTGTGTAGGTAGAAAAATTGATGGGTCTTTGTACTCCCAAGCAACCAATCTCTTTGCCATGGAAAATGGGAGTAAGGGAGAAAAGTCAGCATTTCCCAATAAGTCAACTAGCCAGCCTTCCTGGTAAGCTGTGCAAGCCATGCATGCTCCAAGGAGAGAATAGTCAGAGAGCTTCTCTTGTGAGCTGACCCCCTCTCTCCACCCTGCTCAAGCAACCAGATGGTTCCAAAGATAGCCTCAGCTGATAGTAACTAAGGTACATAAAGCAATTAAATGTTTATATTGTTTGGTTGATTATGCTGACCTGGGACCAACGGTCTGAGCATCTCTTGGGAGGATGATAGTATGCAATACATATATATAGGGGATTCTCTTCTATCTTGTCTTTGAAGTCAAACATTGTTTTCATGGTTCCTTTGTTCTGATTAATTGTTTTTGCTTTATTCAATATTTTATTTTGATTGGTTTTAGTGTGTTTTGTTTTTCGTTTGATTTTGTGTGCCTGATAGAAGGGACAACTATTGTGAAGATAACAAGATATACTATGGTAGCTATTACTGTTTTCCTGCTATCCTGCTTTGAAGTTCTATACCAGTTTTGCTGCATTGTTTTTGATTGCCTTTTTCTGTCTTGTTTTGTTGGATTTTTACTATCTTTAAAATAAAAAAAGAAAAGAAAATGGGGGTAAGTATGGCCAATAATTCAAAGGCAATACCCAAAGAGAAGTACAAAGTCTCTTGCTCTGAAACTGTGGAAAAAGTCTGTTCAAGAGGGATGACATGGCTCTTTTAATGGAGCAAAAAAAACCTCCCAGTGGCTTTTTGGAGGAGGGTTTACAGAAAACAGTGTTTAGGAAAGGGAGATTTGGAGTTTATACATTGGCCAAGAGGCATCGAAGCATGCACAAGGAGCCATCTTGAAAAGAGTCACAGAGGCTAGGCATGATAGCATATGCCTGTAATCTCAGAATTTGGGAGGCTGAGGCAGGAGAATCACCACAAATTCAAGCTCAGCCTGGGAAGCTTGGCAGTTTAGCAAGTTAGCAAGATCCTGTCTCAAAAAGGGGAGAAGTCTGGGGATGTACCTCATGTGAAGGTCGTTGGTTCAATTTCCAGTGCAGAACAGGATTAAGTGGGGAGAGACAGACAGACAGACAGACAGACAGACACACTTCACTGGAGTCTTTTCCTCACCAAAAGCATTTTTCACTTTGTCATTGTGAGGCTTCTGTTTTAGTCCTCTGGTTGCACCCATTGCCCAGATGCCATACCAGGGCCATCCTGGGTACAGCCTCTTGCAAATCTGTCTGCCTATTCTGTCCCCCATTTGCCTCTGTCTAGCTAAATCTTTGTGATGAAAGAAATCTGGTCTTTTCTTTATTTTTTGGGGGGGAGGGGAGGAGTGGATGCCCTTACACTGTTACATATGTGAAGCATGCAGTCTACCACTGAGCAACAACTGCAGCTCTCTTTTTTTTTTTCTTTTCTTCTTCCTCCTCTTTTTTCCTCCTTTTTCTCCTTCTCCTTGCAGTACTAGAAATTGAGCTTATTCACATTGGATAGATGGTTTAAAAAAAAGAAAGAAATTGAGCTTATGACTGCTACGTTATATTCCCAACCCTTTTTATTTTTATTTTGAGAAAGGATTACTAAATTGCCCAGGTTGGCCTAGAACATATGTTCTTCCTGTTCAACCTCCTGAGTAGCTGGGATTACAGGTGTGTGTCACTGAATCAGGATGCTGACCCATCTATTTTTATCCTTCATGACCCAGCCCCTCCACAGGATGAAAATAGCTAAATGTACTCACAGCCCAAAGGGAATGCCAGTGAGCATGGGTGTCTGTTGGACCCCACTACCTTTTTCTGAGTCTTGGAGATATGCTTAAAATTTCACAAGATATAGATGCACTGTTCAATGGAGCACCAAGAAGCTCTCCAGAGATTTTTAGTGTGTGAGGGTCTGCGCAAAGACTTATGGTATTGGGTAGAGAGACTTGGGACGCCTTCTGTGGGCAGGTGCAGTCAAAGAATGCATAAGGAGTCAGCTCAGAGTCAGTTCAGTCCAAATTACATGTAGCCCTGCAAGATTCTTTCCCTCTAGTTAGGGAGGATTCTTTCATCAGTCCTGCTGAACTTCCTCCCTGGCATCTGCCTCCCACTTTCATGCCCAGTACAGAATTATTGCACCATTGTCCAGGTGGTGTTTGTATCAACAGCTTATAGCTCTCAGCTCCCCTCTTATTTGCAGAATTTTCCTTGTCTTAAATAGATCCTCCTTTTTTAATAAACATCAGATGAACAAAATACTGACTGTGTATTAGAACTGAAGTAAATTCTCACCTGGAAGCAGAACAGGGAATTATAAGAACACAACCTAAACTAAAGACTCACTAGAACACCATCTAATGAGTCTTTCTGCAGAAAGGTATTTTCTTTCTCTCTCTCTCTCTCTCTCTCTTTCTCTCTCTCTCTCTCTCTCTGTCTCTTTCTGTCCCTTGGTCTGTCTCTCTGTCTCTGTCTCTGTCTCTGTCTCTGTCTCTGTCTCTGTCTCTGTCTCTGTCTTTATTAGAGATTGAACCCAGGGCTCCCTGCATGCTATACAAGCAATTTACTATTGATATACATCTCCAAGAAATTCTTCTTGCATGCATATTATTTGTCCTGCCTTCTCCAGAGGCAAGCCATGATAATTGTGGCCTGATGTTAACCAAGCAGCCTCTTTGCCTCATGGCAGGACCAGCTATATGGTTTAATTCACTCTCTGGATGTTCCATACTATCTGGCTGAAGCTTGACTCCAAATCAGAACAAATCCATTTCTAATGTTTCCATGATCTGTCTATTTTCTTCATGCCTCATCTATCAGAGCTCTCCTTCAGTAAATCACTTATCCAAAATAGGCAATAGCAGGAGGGGTCCTAGAAAGCAGACCCAAAAGAAAAAATTCTGGAACTAAGCACTTTGCTGATCCTAAGAGGAGAAGGACCTCATCTTCAACAGGAGGTGGCGTCTGAGAGCCACTGCAGGCTATTGCAGTGATGTGCTAAAACAGTAAACAAGGTCAAAATTCAGAAGTAAGATGTGCCTGTGACACGCTGGAGTATGAGGGAAGTTAGACACCTTGAATCAATTGTTTAGTATTATTGGCAAGTTGAAACAGAAAATTAAGTGTTTAAATCTATTAATCATCAGGGGGGAAAAGGAGGCAGTAAGAAGACACCTTGGCAGTAAGAAGACCTTCATGTCATGAAACTACAAGGTGGACAAAGCTGCACCAGCCGTAGGACTCATGTGTAGAATGGCAGAACTTCAGACAAGTCTGAGTTCTCAGTTTTGAAATCTATGGAGAAGCCCATTCCATTCCATAACAGGGGAAGGGTGGGATCCTTTGATTTGCTGCAGATATTTAGATAGATGAATTTGAAAACCCTGAACTCCAGGAATTCCTGACTCTGAACAATGTATGGGAATTAAGGGATGTAATTAACCTTGCCTGTGTTGGAGCAGGGTCGGGGCAGGGTGAACTGCTTGAAAACTACATATTGCCTTCTATCTAGGTTGGTTTCTTAAAGGACAATGCTCTCCTTTCTCACTCTTAGCCATGCCACCCCTCCTAACCAGCAGATCCATCTCTGGGGCCTGTCTCAGTTTTGCATGAAAGAGAAAACACTGACACTGGGAGGGGGAAATGGAAGAGAGAGGAAGCAGCTGCTGGAACTGGTGAGAACTGGAAAAGCAGACCAGGAATGGCTCTAGGGTGATACATGAAGACTAGGAATCTGGATAAAGAAGACTTTAGAGAGGTAAGGTCACTCTTCCAGGATGTAGGATTTCACACTCGGCGACAGTAGACAGTTCTAATACTGTAATGAGATTGCTCTTGGAAGCTTGGAAAATGTGCTGACCCATATTACTTAGTACACTCCCTCAAAATGCTAGGCAAGACAGTCAAGGGTGGTGCCACGTACCTGTAATTCCAGTATTCCAGTACTCAGGAGGCTGAGCCAGGAGGATTGCCTGGAGTTTGAAGTCAGCCTGAACATATAGCAAGACCCTATTTTAAAAAACAAAAGGAATTTTTGTTCTATATAATACTGGAATATTGATCAGCTATTACATCCTTCATGGGGGCCCAATATTTCCTGTGCCGATATGATGTGTGCAGATAAGAGCAACTCCAACAGCATGGAGAGCTCAGGGTGCCTCCTCTCTGTAATCCAGAAAAACTGTTACTGCCCTATTTCTCCTAGGACAAATGGGGATGGGATTATAGACTAGCAGAGGTCATGTAGGAGCTTTAACCTCAGGAGTACAAATTTATGATAAGAATTGGCCAGAATGGCAGCTGGGGGTTCATGTGTAAAGATCTTCCAGGATGAGAGATAGAATTTGGTTTTCTCAGGGGCTCAATACTTGAGCAGTCAACAAGACTACTGCTTAAAAGTTTTTTGTTTTGCTTTAGTTAGGTGAAGTGGTGCACACCAGTAATCCTAGCACTTTGGGAGGTTGAGGTAGGAGGATTATGAATTTGAGCACAGCCTGGGAAACAGTGATTTAGTGAGACACTGTTTCAAAATAAAAAAGGGCTGGAAATGTAGCTCAGTGTGAGGCTTTGAATTCAATTCCCAGTACCACACAAAAATGTTTTCTTTGTTCTATTTTTTTTTTTTTAGATGTCTTAGGATCAAAACTAGGGCCTCTACCACTGAAATACATTCTCTTGTTTTATTGTGTGTTTTGTTTTGGGAAACAATCAACTTCACCTGAGTTGGAGCAAAACAAAACAAAAAAATGTGTAAAAATTCGTATGTCTATAGGAGCATGAAAGAGGATCTTAAAGGAGGTTCTATTTTTTTCTTTATTTTAAAGAGAATAAAACCAAACAAAATAAAACAGAATAGAGCAATCAAAACAAAACAGTGAACACGCTACAGGACTTCAAAACAAGATAATAGGACATCAACAATAATTACCTTAATATATCTTGTTATCTTCACATACCTTCAGATATAATAAAATCAAACAAAACACAATAGAGTAAAACCAAACAAAACAGAACAATGAAAATGATCCATTGCTTCAAAACAAGTTAATAGGAAATTAATGATGGTTACCATCTTCCCTTTTTAGACACTTCCTCCCCTTTCACTTTCACAATATCTATTGTATATTTTGGATCCCACTAACTCTTTCAGCTTTTCGTACTAGGGAGACAACACATGTTCACCTGTGTGAATCCAAACCATTTCACTCACAAGCACGATCTCCAGTTGCATCCATTTACCTACCAGAGTCTCCTAATTATCCTATAGGGGAATAGCTTTCCATTATGTAAAAATGCCATATTCTTATCCATTGTGTTTGATGGGCAAGGTACCCCTTTTTTCTAGTTTCCTGTCGCAAGAAGCATTTCCCTCCTTTGACTTTCAGTCTATGAATTTCCTTTCCAGTTAAATGTTTCTTGTGTACCACATATTGATGGACTTTATTTCTTGATCCATTCTGCCTGTGTTTATTTTTATTGGTGAATTGAGGCCATCTACACTATTAGTTACGGTCAACATGCACTGGCTCATCTCTGCCATGCTATTTTCCTGCTGTTGGCTCTCTACTTTTCTCCTCCATTCAAATGTCTGCCTTGCTCAGACATCTCCCCCTGATGCTGTTTCTGGAACTGTAGTCATTTTTATCTCTCTCTAGAATGTCTTAAAGGAGGCTCTATAAAGGAATATGAAACATGATTATTTCTGGGTGGGACATTCCTGGGTGTGTTTTTCTTTTTTGAGGGATGTTTTTCTTACACCTTATTGTTATGTAAATTTTCAATTTGACAGTCAAATTGAAAAACATCTACTGAAACTGTATATACTGGGGCTGGGGATTTAGCTCAGCAGCATAAGCACCTGCCTTGCAAATACAAGGTCGTGAGTTTGATCCCCGGTACTGATAAAAATGAAAAAGACAAAAAAAAAAAAAAAAAAAAAAAAAAAGAAAGAAAAGAAAAGAAAAAGAAACTGTATATACCCACCACCCAGATCCTATCATTAAATACATGAGTCTGCTTGGTAAGTGTGAGGTGATTAGTTTGATTCCCAGTACTACAAAAACAAACTATATCCTTACTTATCACTTACCTATCTGTTCCTCTATGCTATTTGGGAAATTTTTTGTTTGTTTGTTTGCTTGTAGTGTGTGTGTGTGTGTGTCTGTCTGTCTGTCTGTCTGTGTCTGTGTGCGCACAGGTATGTGCATGTGTGTGCATGCCTGTGCGCACTGCTGGGGATTGAACGTAGGGCTTTTACGCTGAGCTACATCCCTATCCCTTTTTACTTCTTCAGACAGGGTCCTTCTATGTTGCTGTGCTCAGGTTGGGCTCTAACTTCTGGTCCTTTTGCCTCTCAAGCCACATATCACCACATCTGGCCTATTCCTGATGTCCTATAATGAGCACACTTTGCTTATTTTGTTTTGTCTTATGTATTTGTTTTGCAGTGCTGGGGATTGGAAATAGAGTTCTCATGCATGCTAAGCAGATGCTTTACCACTGAGCTACTGCCCCAGACCCACACTGCTTTGTGATAAGAAAAATAATTGTAATTGACAGAAAGTAAATGCACAACCCTTTGGGGCTGCATTTTCACTTCTGCTCCACTTCTACAATTTTCCCAGAGCCTCTCACTTGGTCCCCTCTGTTCAGGTTATGGCTCCACAGCTTAGTCCTCCTTTAGGGATACTGATCAGACTTCTGAAAAACTCGTCTATGCTGAATTATCCTAGACTGCTTCCTGGAGTCTGATTTGATTATAATACAGGAGATAGCAGACATCAGTCAAAACCATTCAGACACAGACACAGAACCCACAACCTTAATCACAGACAAAGAGAGAGAATAGCTGGTCATCAGCAGTCATAGTGTACAGAGAAACCCCTAGACTGCTGCACAACTCGTTTCCAGGTGGGCAGACTGAGCCCTGGGCCAAGGGTATCGAATCTCTCTATGAAAGATCACATTAGCCATAAGTATAATTCAGTAGTCAAAGTAGGGCTGGCTTTTAGGCCTGAAATCTGGGTAGCTGCGTTGGGCTCTCTGCTCAAAAGGGTCTTGTGATGATGTTCATGCTCTTCTGTCACTGTCTTGAAATTCATAATAATTTAGAATGAGGCTTTAGCATTTACTTTTTTTTTTTTTAATTTTTTTTGTCTTTTTTCGGTACCAGGGATCGAACTCACAACTGCCTGCTTGAAAGGCAAGCGCTTATGCCGCTGAGCTAAATCCCCAGCCCCTTGCATTTACATTTTAAACTGAATCCAACAAATTATGGCTTGGGCAAAATTTTCCAAGACTAGGGCAGAGCAGATGTGTCAACCTAAAGTAATATCACAGAGAGCGACTCGAAGGAGAAATGAATTTACTCAGGAATAAACAGGGGATTATAAGATCCAGGGTACATATGCTATGATGAATCATAGGCACACCAGAGAGATAAAGGAAGAGAAGGATTTTTAAAGGTAAAATGAGAAGGATAATACAAGTTGTTTTGCCAACAATTATCCTTGGCTACAAGGATCATTAAGGGTGGAATCAAGGTTGAGTAGGCAGTTGCTAAATATGTATCTTTCTAAAAATATATATTTTTAACAGTGACAAAATTTATTCTAAAAGCAAAAGTGAAGAGTGGCTCTGCAGAGTGAACTTGGACTGAGTAAAGACAAAAAAAGAGTAAAAAGAAAAAAAAACCTACATGCATTGTCTGGGAAATGTAGCATGAGCTGTTATGGAAAGTTATAATAGCCTAGAAATCTTTTTTGATAAGGTTGTGGTAGATTTTGCTCAAGTTGTGTTTATAGAGTCCATGCAGTAGTTTTGGTCATACACATGCAGGTATGAAAGCTCCTTCCTTTTGTCTTCCATCTCCATTTTGCTAGAGTTTGGCATAAGTGAATCCATTTGGTTCTGATGGCTTTTGTGGGTGGGGATGGCTGGAGGGTGATGGCTGTGTCTGGTTTGCACTGAGTCTTCAAAAGTGATGGCTGCTGGGGATTTAGCTCAGTGGCATAAGTGCCTGCTTAGCAAGCACAAGGTTGTGAGCTCGATCCTTGGTGCCAAAAAAAAAAAAAAAAGTAGTGACTGTTGTTACTGTAATGTTACTGAAGGTGATGATGACAGTGAACTCCATCATAGTTGATTTTCAAGCTTCATGTAAGCCTGGTTAACTCCCTGTCCACTCTGCTTTGTTTCACTAATGCATTTGTAAAGCAGTTTTTATTCAGGCCTTCAACAACCCTTCAGGAACTCAACACAAATGCACACCCACTCCACCCAGTTTTCAAATGCCTACTGAGATGTTGCATATCCTCACTCAGATATTAGCTCCATTGTAGCAACAGTTCCTAAAGTCCCATTTACGCCCAGATAATTTCTGTAGATTCTCTCAAAGTTCACATAGATACACACAGTCAGGCCACAGGGATCAGTGTGAGCACATCTTCACGATTCCTTCTCATTTGACAGGTGATGAAATCCTTCTGAGGAGGCAGATGTGAAGGCTGGCTGTGTGCAGACTGCTGAGTCTACAGTTTGCATTTGAACATTTTTTGCGGGGTTGGGGGAGGAACTGGAGATTGAACCCAAAGCTTTCACACTGAGCTCCATCCTCAGACTCAATTTAGCTAAGTTGCTAAACTGCCCAAGCTGTGGTAAAACTTGCAACCCTCTTGTCTCAGCCTCCCTGAGTACTAGGATTACAGGTATGTGCCACCGTACTTGGGACATTTGAACATTTTTAAAATATTAGGAGTGTGTGTATGTGTGTGTGTACCCAAGAAGGACAAGAAGCTTGGCATCTAGAAAATACATTAGAAATATTCCTATAGCTTTCTAGATTTCCATAAAGAGCCAGAGGTTGTAATTATATGGAAATTTAGCAAATTTACAAAGGTAGTTTTGTGTCCTTGTTGGGTTTGGAGATATGAGGCCTTGGAAGCTCTGAAAAGGCTCCAGATTGACAAATCTTAGAAACAACTCAAATACCTATCAACTCAATAATAGATAAAGAAGATGTGGGCTTCTTTATACTCTGCCATAAAGAAGGATAAGTTTAAGACATTTCTAGGTAAATGGATGCACCATGAGACCATACTCTTAGGTGAAATAAATCAGACACACATGTAAATACTGCAATGTTTCTCTGGGGTGAGAAACTGGAAGTATAAATAAGGACTGAAGTGTATAACAGATACTGTGCAATAGGAAGAAAACGTTCAGATGGGGAGGGGAATAAGAGAGGGATGGGGAAGGGGCTGGGGATTTAGCTCAGCGGCATAAGCACCTGCCTTGCAAGAAGGCAGTCGTGAGTTCCATCCCCGGTACAGATGAAAAAGACAAAAAAAAAAAAAAAAAAAAAAAGAGAGAGAGAGGGAGGGGGAAAGAAAGGAAGGGAAAAGTAAAAACAATGAGAAAAGAAGGGCCAGAGATTTAGCTCAGTGGCCTAAGTGCTTGCCTGCCAGGTGTGAGGCTGCGTGTTTGATTCCTGGTACCAAAAAAAAAAAGATGTTTTTACAAATGTTACAGATGTTACAAATGTTTATAAATGTTTTTACAAAACAGAAGGAGGGGTTGAAAGGAGGATAGTGGAATGGGAAAAAAGAAACAAGTTATATCAAGTACAGGTATAAATTCTCTATGATGAATGTGATCACTATGTGTATCTACAATATGTAATAAAATTTGATTAAAAAAAGAAAAACAAGTTGAAAAACTAAGTAAAATTTTTAAAATTCATTTTAAAAAATGCAGGCCAGGGATATAGCTCCAACGGCACAGCACCTGCCTGGCAAGCACAAGGTCCTGAGTTTGATTCCTGAAACCAAAAACAAAAGGCTCTAGGCTGAGGCTGGGGTAGAGGGCCCTGGTTTAATGAAGGCTGAATCAAGGAGGAAAACTACCCACTCTCATGATACAAGAAATCTAGGGTTTTAGGTAAGAAAAGCAGGGGTGGGGGCTGGGGACTTAGCTCAGCGGCATAAGCACCTGCCTTGGAGGCAGGCGGTCGTGAGCTTGATCCCTGGTACCGATAAAAAAGAAAAAGACAAAAAAAAATTTTTTTAAAAAAAAGAAAAAGAAAAGCAGGGGTAGGAAGTGTGGAGTAAAAGAAAAAGAAAGGCCAGGGCCAAGAGTGGGTGGAGTGAAAAAATGCTGCTTTCAGGCTTCCTGTAAGAAATCCCAGTGGAGAAGATGCTGCTGGCTGGGTAAATGAGTCGTAGGCTTTAGAAGCCAAGGCAGACAGAAACCAAATTCCAGGAAACAGACATGGAGGAATCTTATGGAACATTTTCAGTTGTACTGTGAAACTGTCAAGCCACTATGCTATTCTGGGAAATCAGTAAGAAAACAACAGAGAGAAAGACTAGAGGACTGCAAGAATCACAACAGCTCAAGGGAGAAAGAGACTTGGCCTCTGGGCACTTTAGAACAACTCAAAGAGATGGCATTGACTCATCCAGTACCAGGAGACAGAGAAAGTATCCCAGTGCCCATGGCCTCACTCATTCAGAATCCAGCAGGTATTCATTTCTTGAGCTCTGGTCAAGCTTCCATAGAAGGCACTGGCATGGAACAGTGAGTAAGTCACCATGTCCCCAGCCCCACAGAGCTCACAGCCACTGAGCAAGTCATCACACTTGTGTTAAAAGACAAGGGAAAAGATTCAGTGTGGGGGCCACACGGGGCTCCTAGAAGACCTCTCTACTCTAGGAAAGGGAAGTTCAGATATAAAGAGGGTTGATTTGAATTTCAAGCAGAGGGAGCAGGGCTGTTCCAATGAACTATCAGGAAGGATTTTGGGAATAAGGGAAAAGACCGGATGAGCCCTTTCTATTCTATTTTGGGTTATTTGTTTGCTTAGCAAATGTTGTAAGCTGAAGGGCGCATCTCCTAAGTGCCAGACAGCATATTCAGCGCTTTTTATTTATGGAACAAAAAGCTGGTCAGTGTTTAATGAGTTTCTTGAGCAAGTGGCTGGGGTCACCCCGGGAGCAGTCAGAGGGCACAGCCAGAGCAAAAGCCTGTGGAGGAACCCTGTAAAGCAGTCTCAGCAAAGAGATGGGAGTTCCATGGGGCCAGAGCAGAGTGACGTGCCCAGGCCCAAGGAAGACCAGGCTGGTTGTCAGACTTCAGGCTCATGGGAGGAGAGCACTCTGGAGAGATCAGTGCCCTGGGAACCCAAGGCCAGGAGGGAGAGGTCCCATCTCAGCACATTCTCTCCTGTGCAGTGTTGTAAATAATTAACCTGGGGGCCCCAACAGCTGCCAACAGTATCCTTCAGGAATTCAGGCACTCCCACTGTGCAGCCATGTGGGAGAAGAGAGCTTTACTATGTCCCGTGGGAGATGTGCTGACCTATGGTCCCCAGCACACTAGCTGCCTCAGCTTCCCGGGACAGCATCTTGGGTGCTCAGGAGCATGGACTGCCTTCTCCCTAGGATAATCTCTTTCTGGTTGAGGCCCCTTAGGCCCTCATAGATCTTAACTCAGCTTGCTCTGGCATCAGAAGGAACAAGGGAGCCCTGGAGGAAAAGGTAAGAGCCTGGGGTCTCATCCCAGCCTGGCCATTGGTTTGCTGTGGTGACTCTTGACCCTGGCTTTGCTTTCCCTAGAACTCAGTGGCTTTTGAGATCTAGGCCATTCGAGGGTGAGAAATGGACACACAGCCATGTAATTCAACCTGGATTCGGCCTTAAGAGTTGGTAGGAGTAAGAGGACGTTTCTGAAGGGGTAGCAGGCAGTGATAAGGGAAGTATATGTCAAGAAAGAATTCCTGGGGTTGGGGATTTAGCTCAGCACCATAAGTGCCTGACTTGCAAGCACATGGTCATGAGTTCGATCCCTGGTACTGATTAAAAAAAAAAGAAAGAAAGAGTTCCTGCCTAGCCTTGGATCCAGCAGCGAAGCTATCCCACAGGATGTAGGTCCCCGCTGAGTCCTCACAGGTGAATTAGCCAAGTGAGAGAAAGAGGACAAAGTGTTCAGGTACACAGAGTAGCCCAAGAAAAGACTTGGGAAAACTGGATGTATTCAGAAGAAACAAATAAATTCAGCCATAGTCAGGTGCTATGGCACACACATCTGCAACCCTACCACTCTGGGAAGCTGAAGCAGGAGGATGGTAACTTTGAGCCCAGACTGGGCAATTTAACAACTTATTGAGATCCTGTCTCAAAACAAACAAACAATTTCAAAGGGCTGGGGATGTAGCTTAATGTGAAGGCTCTGTATTCCATTTCCAGTACAAAATAAAAAATTCACTCTGTCTAGGAACTGGCCAGAGAGCATGGACTAGTGAGAAAGGGTAAGATCCAATGTACAGAGACAATCTAGCTGCCTTGTGGAGACTGGATTAGCACAGTAAAATTAAGCACGCTAAGGTTTAACCGTGTTACAGAAGGTGCAGGTGATGATCTGGTCAAGCACAGGGTAGCAGCGGTGGGGAGGAAGGGGCTTACTTGGGGGCTGACAAGACATCTGGTAAAAGGTCACATGAGGAGGGGCTGGGGATTTAGTTCAGCGGCATAACGCCTGCCTTGCAAGTGTGTTGTCGTGAGTTCGATCCCTGGTACTGGTAAAATACAAAAATACAAATATATATATATATATATATATATATATATATATATATATGTAAAAGGGTCACATGAGGACCCAAGAGGACTAATCCTGAGGTGAGGTGAGAAGGATGACTTTCCACAGTGAAGTTTGGGGTACTTACAGAGGGAACAGGGGAAATGGGAGAATTAAGACTCAAGGTATCAGTGTGGGTCCAGAAACAAGGCCCTAGAAGTTGTAGGGATGCCTTGAAGAGGGGAATACACAGAAAGGGGAAGGGGACCAGCCCCCCAAGAAGCAGGAAGATCCCAGAGAAGCAGCTAGCAGTCCAGGAAGAGGAGGCACAAAAGCCAAGGGAGCTTTCAAAGAGGGGATGGTACACACCTGTCATTGGAACACTTGGGAGATTGAAGCAGAACTGCAAGTTCAAGGCCAGTCTGGACTGCTTAGCAAAACTATATCTATCAGGCCAGGGACATAGCTCAGTGTGCAGGGCCTGCCTGGCAAGTGTAAAGTCCTGAGTTCAATTCCAGGTACCCACACACAATAAAATCTATCTATCATATATTTCATATAGAAAATATATATGATAAATTTTAAAAAGAGGGGAGGGTCAACTACAAGTAACACAGAGGACTGAGATACAAAGGAACAAGATACATTTATCGGGGCTGGGGGTTTAGCTCAGCAGCATAAGCGCCTGCCTTGCAAGTGTGCGGTTGTGAGTTCGATAGCTGGTACCGATAAAAAGGAAAAAGACAAAAAAAAAAAAAAAAAAAACCATACATTTGTCACTCCTGAACAGGCTTGGGGGCAGGAAAGTTTTGTTTTGATTTTTTGTTTTTTTTTTTCCTTTTTATCGGTATCAGGGATCCGAACTCACTCGAACTCACGACTGCCTGCTTGTAAGGCAGACGCTTATGCCGCTGAGCTAAACCTCCAGAGGGGGGTAGGAAGGTTTTAATGGTGGCATTCCATGACCTGAGATCTGTTTAAGTGGTAACAGATGGCTGCACTAGACTGTGCACTGCATACCCCAATGAATAACCTTTTTTTTGTTTGTTTGGTTTTAGTTTTTTTCTTTTCTTTCTTTTTTATATCTTTTTTGTTTTTATCGGTACCAGGGATCGAACCTACGACCGCACACTTGCAAGACAGGTGCTTATGCCGCTGAGCTAAATCCCTAGCCCTAGTTTTAGTTTATTTGAGACAGGGTCTCACTATGTAGTCCAGGCTGGCCTTGAATCCATTATGTAGTTCAGGTTGACCTCGAACTTGTGGCGATTCTCTTGCCTCGGCCTCCCATGTGTTGGGATCACAGGCGTGCACTACCATGCCTGGCCCAGTGACTAAAGTTTAATTTATCCACCCTGGAAGTTGATAGCACTGTGTTTGTGGAGGTCTGTAACTGTAGTGTGTCCGTTTCCCACACGGTGTCGCCCAAGACAACCTTAAAGGTTGGGAGGTGAAAAGCAGGGGTCAGTTTGGAAATCTTTGGTGGTACCTTAGGTCATCGTGCCGTGGAACGAGGAGACTGCCAGATGCTGGTGATCTGGATCTCCGCCCCCGCCCCATGCCCTCCCTGTCTCTGTTTCAATACTTATCCTAGTGGTAGGAACTCAGAAATAAACTAGACTCCACACTCCGCAACCTTGTCAGGAGGCTTGGCTTGAAAGGGTTCCAGAGCATAGCTCATCCTATGACCTGGGAGAGGCAAGGACGTCCCTCCCACTTGTCCCTTAGGAAAAAGGAGTCAGGAAGGAAGGAAGGACACCCAGCCCTGCCCGTGGGACACACAGTCACCCGCCCCTTGCTCACGCCAGCTCGGCACGGCCCTTCTCACAGCTCCCCCTGGAGGCCGAAGCTGGACTGGCGGGGACAAATTCTGAAACCGCCAGGTCTCAGGCAAGTCTCCTGCAGAGAAGCCGCCAGCCCAGCCTAGAAATTTACACCTCCCAGTGAGGAGGTCGTCTGGAGACGTACCAGTAAGGGATGGCCATACTGCTTTCAAAAGCGATGCCAAGTTCATTGCAAACCTTTCATAGTATAAATAAATATAAAGAAAATCCATGAGATTCGTGCTACAAGGCTGTTTTGGAGCTTTCTCCATTCCACTGTGCTTTTTTGTTGAACACCTTTCAGAGACATAAAACTCTCACTCCTCACCTGGACTTGACCCTGAACTATCCTGAGCCAATTTTGTATTCTCCAGCCTATGTGACTCAATTACAGCAAGCTCATTCCTACCTCCTAGCCTTTGCTCCTGCTGTTCCCGCTTCCTGGAACGTTTTTTTCCTCTTGATTAACCCACGGCTGTGTCTTCCTTGTCATTCAAGCCACAGCTTCAAAGTTACTGCTCTGAAGAGGACTTCATTGGTCACTATGACTAAAGTAGCCGCTCAGTCTCTGTTATGGCTTTTGTCTAATAGCCCCACCCAGTCATATGTGGGGCTGTTTTCAGA
Source organism: Cavia porcellus (assembly GCF_034190915.1). Lineage (NCBI taxonomy): Eukaryota > Metazoa > Chordata > Mammalia > Rodentia > Caviidae > Cavia > Cavia porcellus. The sequence goes on from NW_026947487.1 coordinate 99,867,554, forward strand.
GGTGGCTGGATCTAGAATGTGTGACTGAATTATGGTGCAATGTTAGGATTAAGGGTTAGTGACTACTACGTCAGTCCACTGATTGCTTTGGCATTGCCCTAATCCTCGTAGACTGGATGCAGTACAAGGAACACAAAGAATTTGTTTTCCTCTTTTGCTGCTTGCTTTGCTACCTTCCACCTGCCATGAACTGTTTCTCCTCTGCAATACCACTCTGCCTTGGAGCCAGCCAATTATACACTTGGACCTCTACCAATTGTGAGCTAAATAAACCTTTCCTCATTTATCTTTGGGTGTCAGGTATTTTGCCTCAGTAACAATAAACCCCCAAAACTAAAACAGCCCCATCACTTCAAACTCCAACACCTTGATTGGTTTTCTTCACAGCTCTTCTCTCTGTTGATTATATTAACTCACTTGTTTTCTGTCTCCCTTTTGGCAGGAGCATAAACTCCTGAATAGCAGGGACCTTGCCTATCTGGTCTACCACTGTGTCACCAGCATCAAGAGTGATGCTAGGAACATAGGCAGTGCTCATCCCCTGCCATGCAGGGTGTGGTGGTACATGGTTGTGGTTCCAGAACTCAAGAGGCTGAGGCAGGAGAATCACCACAAGTTTGAGGCCAACCTGGGCTACATCATAAGTTTAAGGACAGCCTAAACTACATAGTGAGACACTGTCTCAAAAAAAAAAATTAATTCACCCCGCCTGATGCCCATTTTCAGTAGCCATGGAATATCTCGGAGTCTTCATGAATGCCCTTCTGTTCTTTCAATCTCTCTCTGTCTCTGTCTGTCTGTCTGTATGTCTCTTTCTCTCTCTCTCTCTCTCTCTCTCTCTGTGTGTGTGTGTGTGTCAATCTCTCTGTCTCTGTCTCTCTGTCTCTGTCTCTCCAATGGACTGTGTAATCCATTTAGCCCTGCTTAAACCAGCCACTGTTCAACACACCTAGCCCAGATCTTTTCCTGATTGGGCAACTATTTCTTGAGGATAACGTTCTCAAATTTGCACTTGACAATTTGATACATACTGACAACACTACTATGAACCACTCCACCCAATTCCTACTTGTTGAGAATATTTACTCACATGTCATGTTTATCACTACCAATCTCAGAAGCAAGAAAAGACACATCTCAGCTGGGCATAGTGGTGTACACCTGTAATCCCAGCACTCTGGGAGGCTGAGGCAGGTGGCAAATTTGAGCCCAGCCTGTAAAATTTAGCAAGACCATATCTCAAAAAAATTTTTTTAAATAATAATAATAATAATAATAAAAGAAGAGGGCAGGGATTTAGCTTAGTGGCACAGCATCTGTCTAGCAAGTATGAAATCCTGATTCATGGTACTCAAAAAAAATGAAAAATAAGGGGCTGGGGATTTAGCTCAGCGGCATAAGCACCTGCCTTGCAAGCAGGCAGTCGTGAGTTCAATCCCTGGTACCAATAAAAACGAAAAAGACAAAAAAAATAAAAAAGAAAAAAGAAAAATAAAAGAAGGACTAGGGGTGTAGCTAGTGCCAAGGCCCTGATTCAATTTCCAGGCACATAAACACACACAGAGAGGAACTTCTCATTGTTTATATTTGTGTTGCATTACCTATGAATGAAATGAAACACCTCCTCAAATTGGTTTTTTGTTTGTTTGTTCGTTCTTTGGAGTTTTCGTTGTTGTTTTATTTTTGGATTTTAGAGATAAGGTCTTATTAAGCACAGTGGCACATGGCTATAATCCCAGCATTCAGGAGATACAGCAGGAGGATTGCTGAGGGTTCAAGGTCAGTTTAGACTACATAGTGAGATTGTCTCAGGAAGAAAGAAAAGAAAAGAAAAAAGAAAGACAGACAAAAGAAGAGACCAGGTCTCACTATGGATAGTCTAGGCTGACCTTGAACTCTCAGCAATCCTCCTGCCTCAGCCTCCTGAGGATTACAGGCATGTACCAACACACCTAGCTCTCAAATTGGAATTTTAATATTGATTGGTTGAGCAGTTAAAGCATCAGAAAGAAGTAGTTCCAGAAACCACATAGCTAGAGTGGCAAAGCCTGGACTTGAAAGTGAGAAACCACTTTGGCCTTTACCCTTTGACATACATCATGGAAAGTAGGGTCCAGGATGGGGATGGAGGGATGGAGAGATTGGTCATGGATGTAGAGATACTGCTCCATACTTAGCACTCTCAAGTCTGCCTTTGCCCTCACCACACACTGAAGTGTTCCAGCAGGCCATTTGATGGGGAGTGGGGGGACCAGTGAGACAGGATCTTGCTACATAGTTCAGGCTGGTTTTTGAACTTATTATGTACACTGAACTGGCATTGAACTTGCGGCAATCCTCCTGCCTCAGCCTCCTGAATGCTGAGATTGTAGGCATGTGCCACCACGCCTGGTTTAGCAGGCCACTGTCTCCAGCTCAGATCCTTTTTTTCTCTATTGACATCTTTTGCTGTCTCTGCACCACCCCCAAAACCTCAGAATCCTCAGATGCTATCTACCCAGACTGACCTCGTCACCTTCCCCCTAACCCTGACCTTCCAGGCCTCCTCATTCTATTGGAAAAACAACACCATGCACCCATCACTCAAACTCAAAGTTCCTGCCCCAGCCAGGATGCCACCCTCTCTCCAGAGTAAGTCCCACAGGTCACCATTCCCTATACCTCTGGAATATCCCTTGCATGTCTTTTACTATCCTACCCTACTGTTTCCACCTGGACCCAGGCCAGCATCAACTAGAAATGTTAATAACCTTGCTGCCCACTCTGCTCCACTCTCAGACCTGAGGGAAATTGGCAAAGCACAGATTTGACCATCGAACCCCCCATCTTAAAGCCCAGGCTCCCCACCACCCTGAGTGATGCTCCTTCCTCAGCCCAGCACCTCATGACTAAGTAGCCCATTCTGAAGTGCACACGTACACAATTCTCCAGTTGTGCTGGGCCTTCACTCCTCTATAGCAAAGGAGGCTGTTTCTCATCCTCCTGGGCCTTAAATCGTGCTGCTGTCCTTGCTCCTTCAATAATTTACCCCCACCTTTATGGGGAGCCCCCAGATAGGCAGTGCTAAAGATCCCTTTTCCACAAAGCCCTTCCTAACCAGCACACATGCAATTTCACACATATACACCAGTGTGCACACAGACATAGCAATACTCATCTATGCACACTCTCAGATTTGGTGACACAGAAGGTGCAGGGCTTGGGGATGTACTTGTTCTGATTGACTGTAAATTCCTGTGGACAGGGGCAGAGGCAGGGGTGGTCTCACCTCTAGCCTCCCCAGGGAGGGTGGATGCACAGCAGGCATTCCACAAATGCTTGCTGAATATCTGGCAAATGAATGAATGATTCGGCTGCAGTCACAGTGTCTCTTTGCAGAAAGCTGGGGAAAAGCTGCATACCAGAGAGCAGCAGCCCATGGGGATGTGGGGTGGGGCAGAGGAAGCCTGGAGTTTTCTGGAATTTCGGAGGCATAACTTCTCTAAGTGGAACAGGCAGTGCCATGTGTGAGAACCCACAGCTCAGCAGGGTTCTCACCACCCTCTGCCTTCTGTTAGATTTTTCCTCAGGCCCAAGTCTGTTCCTCCAAGAATGTGAACTCTGTGTTAGAATTGCCTGTGATTCCTTGTCACACTCCAGCCTCCAGACCAATGCTAGGCAGAGGATGTCCTCTGAGAGCTCCGAGAGATCCGACAGCAGAGCCAAACTGATGATGACTCAGGTGGCTGAGCTGAAGCTCAGACTCAGCCCTTCCTAAACAGATGGCCATGGAAAGTTTTGGCCTTCTCTGAGCCTGAGGTGTCTCCTCTGTGAAGACAGTTTTGGCTATGTGTCTCCTGGTCCAGCTCACCAACTGTTGGGGAAGGACCTAAGAGGTTTTCAGCACTCTAAAGTCCCTGGGCAGGGGGAAGGGCCATCTGTGCCTGGTCTGCAGCCCCATCTGTGCCTGGTCTGTCTGGCCACAGACAAGGACATTAGGCAGTAATCAGTATTCAGGGAAGTTAAGTGGGAAGCCACAGGGTACAGCCTATAGGGGGCATTAGAGATATTTTCCAAATGTGTGGAGAGCATAGCATCCCAAGTAGAAAAGAGCTAGGAGAAAAGGCAGAGCTCACAGGGTAGAGACCATGTCCAAGGTACTGCAGGCAGGCTGGTATACTGGAAGCCAGAATGGCACAGGCTGGGGACAGAATAGATGAAAGATAAAGAACTGAGATCATTGAGGGTGAGATCTTACATCTACACTTATCCTGAGGGCAAGAGGAAACCACTGAAGCCTTGTAAGCAGGAGATTTATATGATGTGATTAATGATTTAAAAGATCACTTTGCAGCTAGCCTTAGTGGCAGCTGCCTGTAATCCCAGTACTCTGGGAGGCTGAGGTAGGAGAATCACAAATTCAAGCTCAGTCTGGGCAGTTTAGTGACCTTAGGGAGACTGTCAAAATTTTTTAAAAAAATTTTTTGAGACAGGGTCTCGTTTTGCAGTGTAGGATGGGCTTGAACTTACTGTGCACCCCAGGCTGGCTTCAGACTCATGATGATCCTCCTGCCTCAGCCTTCAGAGTGCTGGGCTTACAGCTACCTACCACCATACCTGGCTTGTATTTTGAGACAAGATCTAGCTGTGTATTTCAGGCTGGCCTTGAACTTACTATGTAGCACAGGTTGGCCTTGAATTTGTATTAAATCGTCCTACCTCAGCCTTCCACATGCTGGGATAACAAGCATGAGCACCATGCCTGGTTTCAAAATAAAATTTTATTTTATTTTTCAAAATAAGATAAAATTTAAAAAGGAAGGTAGTAACTCTTCCTTTTAAAGTGTGAGATCCTGTGTTTAATCCTTAGTTCTATGTGTGTGTGTGAGAGAGAGAGAGAGAGCAAGAACAGAAGGGAAAAGACAGAAGAGAAGAGAAGAGAAGAGAAGAGAAGAGAAGAGAAGAGAAGAGAAGAAAAGAGAAGGTGAGGATTTAGCAAGGTGTGGTGCAAGAATGCCAGCTACTCAGGAAACAGGCCAAAAGACTTTCAGTGCGTGGAGCCAGATGTGGTGGAACATGTCTGTAATCTCAGCACTCAGGAGGCTGAGGTAGGAGCATTACTATGAATTTGAGGCCAGCCTGAACTATATAGGGAGATCCTTCCCCAATCCTCCCTCTGAAAAAACACATATTAAGGAGACAGAATCAAGAAGAATGGGCATAATCCCAGTACTCAGGGAAGCTGAGGCAAGATCACAAATTTGAGCCTATTCTAGGCAATTTGGCAAGACTATGTCTCAAAATTAATAAGAGGCCAGGTATGGTGCCGCACATCTGTAGTAATCCCAGCACTGGAGAGGTTGAGGCAGGAGGATCTCAATTCAAGTGTGAGGCCAGCCTGAATTGCATAGTGAAATCCTGTCTCAAAAAGAAAAAAAAATTAACAACAACAATAAATGTTTAAAGTGTTGGGCAGTGTAGCTCAGGATGAGAACGCTGGTTCAATCCCCAATACTGAAGCAAAAAAAAAAAAAAAAAAAGTGGGATAGGAGAGGATATTCAGGGACCTCTTAAAATTCCTCAAACTACCCCTGGGTATGCCTGACCCATTTCTAAATATGAGGGGTTCCAGGAGGGGGAGGCCAAAGGGTGAGGGTTCAGGGTACTCAGGGATGGAGGTGGCCAGCACTGTCTGATATTAATGGGAAAGTTGGGGAGTGGCACTAGCTCTTTGGTGCAGTGTGGTCAGCTGTCAACTCCACCTAAACCCACTCCTGGGGAAGGCCAGCATACCAGCCTCAGTTTTGGAAAAACAAGGCTATGGCCCTATAGTAAACATGTGCTCCAAATCTGCATCCCCAGATCCTGCTAGCATCCCCATCTATTTCCCAGGAGCAAAGACTGAGAACCCTCAGGATCCAGTACCAAGTGTGTGGTGAACGCACTGCCTAGCTGTGAGCCCAGGCTTTAACAGCCAGGGAAAGGCAGAAGTGGTAGTCTGACCCTATATGGGGAGACGGGCTGGCTGAAAAGACAGAGAAACGAGTAGCAGAGTCTGGGCCAAGTGTCAGACGGCTAGACTTCTAGCCAGTGGACTTCTCGAACCCTGATCTTTTTCGACAGCTAACCCAACAGATCCAGGATTTGTTCTGGTGGTCATAGATAAGCAGCCTGAAAGGTCTCCAGGGCCGTAAGGTTGTAGGAAGAGGAAAAACAAGAGGGGCTCCTTAGCACTGCCACCCAACCCTACTCCGATTTTAAGGTTTGCGCGCGGTTCCTAGAAATCCCGCGGTATTCCTGCGGTCGTCTCCCACACCTCCCCTCCCTGCAAAGTGGTGGATGACTCGGCGGGCTGTTGCCTGCCCCGACACCCGAGAGGGCGGAGCAAGTCGTGGGCGCCTCCCGGGGTGCGGGAGCCTGGGGAGTGCAGGGGGTGGGGCCCAGCGGGCCCGGGGAGGGGCGAGGCGGCGGGGCGGCGGGGCGACGGGGCGGCGGGGCGGCGGGAGGGGCCCGCACCGGCGCCGGCGGCGGCGACAGTGGCAGCTGCAGCGTGACCGGGCCTGGCTGCACCGAGATCCCCGAGAGCGCGACGTCCTTTCAGCCAGCGCAGCCATGTGAGTGTCCGCGCGTTTCCGGGGGCCGCGGCCCGGGTAGGGGTCGGGCGCGGCGGTTCCGGTGCCTCCTGGATCGGCGCCGCCCGGTGGGCCCAGGAGCCGCGGCCGAGTCCCAACTCACCCAGTTCCCTGGACCCCGGCGGCGCCGCGTCTTTCCTCCCTTGCCCTCGGGGCACAGAGGACGCAGCTTCGCCCAAAAAAACCGCCGCCCGAGGGCCTGCCGCGCCTGCCAGGCGCTGCCTCCCTCCCACCGCTGGGCCTCGGCGGCGGGTGCTCGGGGGTCGGGTGGGCCAGGCCTGGGCCTCAGACGGACCCCCACGCCGCGGAAGGGTCTGACCTGGGAAGGCGGAGGGGGCGACCTAGCGTGCAGGCAGCCGCTGAGATGAGCTCATCTTGCTGGCCCAGCGGCCTAGCTAAGCCGCTTTGGGGACGAGGTGAGGTGACTGAGATGTCCAGGGATCATGCTCTGCGCCCAGCAGGAGAAGATCGTCCTGGCGCAGTTGGGGGACGGAGCCTGGTCCTACAAACGGGAGCTGTTGTTGAGGCTCTGCAAACAGCCAGGCTGGGCACCCTGCATAACTGGTTTGGGGAAGGGGCTACTCATCAGGGGAAGAGGCCTGGCCATGTCAGCCTCCGCACCCGCTAGCCTCCCTTCCCAAGTGAAGCCCCAGTGGCTTCTCATATTGACCCTTTAAGTCAGTTCTGATGGGTGCCCAGGCTAGCTCCTGAGCACCCACTGTGTGCAGTCTAATATAACTATAACGGTGTTCAGGCCATATTCTGTGGGGCTGCACTCTGGGCTTGCTGCATTTTAGGAAGGTTATGACCATCTGGCAGATAACAGAAAGAGGTTCAGAGAGATTTGTAACATTTTCAAGGTCACACTGCTGGTTTAGGGAGAAGAGGATTGAGATTGAAAGCCTTACTCCCGTACCATCCACTTCTATAGTGTTGACAGTGGCAGGGATGGTGGTGAGGACGTGCAATAATTGAAACTAAGGTACGGTATACTCCAGCAGGACAAAGACGACTGGCACAGCTCCCTTTTCCACCTCTGCCCTTTCTGGGTCCTGGGAGCAGCAGCTGGGGAGGAGCAGAATGAGCCGTTCCAGGGACCAGGGCTTGGGTGGGAGTGCGGGCGGATGCCAGGCTGAGTTCTGCCTGCGTGGAAAAGACTGCGAGGAGGGTGCGGGTGAGTCACCGCTGTCCCGCTCCTTCGCCACCGCTCAGACTCGAGCCCAAGCCAGGCCGACCGTGCGGCGGGACAGGGAATGTGACCAGCTGACCAGGGAGGAGGCCGACAGGAAGTGAGGCCACCCGGCTGCCTCCGCCCGGTTCCGGGGTGGGGGGTCCCAGGCCGCGCAGCCCCCTCTTCCTCCTTCCCTGGCCGCTTCGGTTGGCAGCTGCGGGATGACGTCAGCAGCCAGGTTTGGGACAGTTGCTATGGAGACAGGGGCAGGCTGAGGAACGACCCTCTCCTTGCTGCCGCCCCTTCCTGGGTTATTTTTAGCGTCTGTTTACCTCGGTCAGGGGTGGCCCAAAGGTTGGGCGGGACTGGAGGAGGGGGACTCCGGAGAGGCGACTGGCCTGGCATGTTCCCAGTGAGCCAGGGCGGGCAAGTGGCTGCAGTTTCTGCCCCCACACTAGTGTGCCAGTCTTGGTTCATGGGGAGTATTAGGGTCTAGAAACTGAGGTCATGCAGGTGTGAGCTGGCTTCTGCAAGCCCCCTAACCTTTAGAACCTGGGACTTAGATTCTTTGCCATGTCAACAGACTGCTGGGGTGCTTACTTCAGCAGCACATGTACTAAAAACCTACTGTAGGGATGCCATGTGCTTAGAGACCCCTGCCTCTTATCAGCCAGTCACAGCTGGGTGTGGTGGCCCAGGCCAGTAATTCTAGCACTGGAGTGCTAGAAAAGAGTGGAAAGATCCAGCCCAACTTTGGCAATTTAGCAACTTAGTAAGACCCTGCCTCAAAATAAAAACAAAGGGCTGTGGATATAGTTCAGTGAGAATTTCCTATATTGAAAAAAATAAAAAGAAAAACAGCCCCCACTGGCTGATGTGGCTCCTCTTCCTTAGTTGAGATTCAGCCCTTTCCATTCACTCCCAGCAGGGTAGATCCTGTCTATCTACCTCCAACCAACAGTTACACATACTGGTTCCTGTGGGACTAGGAGGTACGTGGTGGCAGCAGCGTCACAGCCAAAGAAAGAAAATCGATGGGGTGATTCACATACTCTTGAGTCCAGAAACACAGGGCACCTCCATCCTGTCCCATCTCTAGGAATCAGAATCTCACTTGCTGATATATTATATAATTAGCAAGTGGGGAAAAGGAGAATCATAGATTGGGTAGGGAGGGTAGCCAGGGTGGACACAGACTTGAAATCTACCCCAGCTTCCCCACTCAGCTCCCTCCCCCTTTCATCTAGGGGCTCAGGCCCAGGTGGAAGGCCAGGTAGCTGTAAACCAAGCAGACAGGCCCCAGTCCCCACACAGTTCAGTCTGGTGGGAACACAGATCCTAAAGGAGAACTCACAACTGAGTTACGTGTCTTTGGGGATCAGTGGGAGGAAGCTACAAGAGGCACCAAAACGGGGAGCCAATTCAGAGCAGGCTTCCTTCTGGAGGAAGTTAGAAGGTCAAACTTGAAGGACAGGGGATTGGTTACACCAAGAACAGAGGCAAGAGGGTATAGGAACAATGAGGGATGCTGAAGAACGCAGTTAGGTGTGAGAGGGTATTGCAGTTGTTAGAAATGAAAGGGAAGGGGTAGGCCAAGAAGAGCCCTGTGGGCCACATGATAGTCTGGGCTTTACCTTGGGGAGAGGGTAGCTGTGAATGTTCCACAAAGGTCTGAATAAGAGGGATACTAGAGATTTACAGTCCTGGGCTGGAGATGTAGCTCAATGGTAGAGTGCTAATCTAGCATATGCAGAGCCCTGGATTGAATCCCCTATGCCAATAATTAATAAATAGATAAATGCTGTGGTTTAAAAAAGAAGAGATTTACAGTCCTGTTGGGTCTAGTGGTGCATGCCTGTAATCCCAGCACTCAAGAGGCTGAGGCAAGAAGACCTTTGAAAGTTAGAAGCCAGCCTGAACTACATAGTCAGACCTGAATCAAAAAGAAAAAAGATTTATAGTCTTTAGTGAGAGACCCTGACTTTGAATCCTGGCTCTGCCACTTATCAGTTGTGTAACCTCAGGCTAATTAATAACAGTAGTAATAATAATAATTATTATCTGTTGTGCTAATAGTGAGGTAGTATGTACCCCAACTTCCCTAACCCACACACAATTCTTTCATTCTTAAGCACCCTTCATAGAACAAGGTCTCACATACACACACACACACACACACACACACATATTTTTCTTGTTTTTATTTTTGTTGTTGTTTTGGGACCGAGGACCTTACACTTGCCAGGCAGGTACTTATGCTACAGAGCTAAAAGCTAAATCCCCCCCCCACACACACACACACTTTTTGATACAGGGTCTCACTATAGGTTGGCTTTGAGCTCACTGTGTAGTTCAGGCTGGCCTTGAACTCTCAGCAATTGTCCTGCCTTGACCTCTGAGGTTTTTTTTGTTTTTTTTTGTTTTTTTTTTTTTGATTTTTCCTTTTTATTGGTACCGGGGATCGAACTCATGACTGCCTGCTTGCAAGGCAGGCGCTTATGCCGCTGAGCTAAATCCCCAGCCCCCCTGCCTTGACCTCTGAGTGGTGGGATTATAGGTATGCACCACCATGCCTGACTTATCCTCATCTTACGGGTATCTGAAGCCCAAAAGTTTAAGAAGTTATCTTGTCCAAGGTCATATAGCCTGTTAGCCTCAAATTCTTGGTTGTGAAGCAGAGCTAACTGTATTTAAACTTACAAGATTGTTGCTGGAATTAAATGAAATGGTGTCAAAAATACCATGTTTATTTTACCACTTTAAAAAATGAAATGGTGTCAAGTACAGTAGGCACAAAAAAAAAAAAAAAAAAAAAAAAAAAAAAAACAGCATTTTTTTTTTAAGCACAGCATTTTGGCCTTGTCAGGTTAACTAGAATTTCCAGATGAAAGTGTTGTTACTGAGTAAAGAATGGATCATTGCAGGTGGGAAGGAAGATAAAGAGCCTATTTTATTAGGATGCTGTTGTAAAGTTCTAGAGGAGAAAAGGTCATGGACCCAAATTCTAACTATAGGGATAGAGGTGAAGGAGCAAATTCCAGGTACATTTGAAAGCTGACCTGGGAGGAATGATTAACTAGTTGGATGTGAGGGGAAACTGACCAAGATGCCCAGGAGGACTCTTGAACAATTAGGCACACAGGTAGTGAGGCTGCTGTGGACAGGTTAAGAGTAGGGAGAGAGGGGCTGGGAATTTAGCTCAGCGGCATAAGCGCCTGCCTTGCAAGCAGGCAGTCGTAAGTTCGATCCCCAGTACCGATAAGGAAAAAGACAAAAAAAAAAAAAAAAAAAGAGTAGGGAGAGAGCTGAGTATTATGGCACATGCCTATAATCCCAGCACTCTTGAAGGCTGAAGCAGGAGGATCAAAATTTGGAGCCTTGGGAAATTTAAAGACTTAGTACAACCCTGTACTAATACAAATTAAAAAGGGGAGTGCTGGAAATGTAATTTTGTAATTCAGTGCAAAGGCCCTGAGTCCAACCCTTATACCGAAGTGGATGAAGACTATGGAGAAAAGTGGTTTGAGGAGAAAAGTGGTAAATTCACTTTGGGGACTTTGAACCAGCCATCCTCTTACAGCTCGCTGTGCACTGTCAGCTTGTAGGGAGACATCTAGCAAGCAGTTGGATAAGCAGCCTAGTGCTCACAAGAGTGGTTTGGGTGAGGGACAGGTAAGGAAGCTGGTAGCATTCAGATGGCATTGAGCTAAAGCAGGAAGACTGCAGCCCAGCTAGGGATAAGGAAAGGGACAGAGCACCTGCAGGAAAAGACAATGTGCCCTTGGAGAGATAAGTGGAAAACCAAGAGTATGCTGCGTCTTGAAACTCAAGGGAAGGAAAGGCTTTGGGAAGAGGAATGGAGCCACCAAAAAAGCTTTACTGAGTGCTGGGTGTGGTGGTGCACTCCTATAATCCTAGCACTCTGGAGGCTGAGGCAAGAGGATCACCATGAGCTACATAATGAACTCAAGGCCAGCCTGAACTTCATAATGAGATCCTGTCTTTAAAAAACAAATATCTAACCTTTACTGAGATCAAGCAGGATAAGGACTAAACATTTGATTTGGGGTTGATTCAGCAGCAGAGAGGTCTCTGGTGACCACAGGGGTATGCTAAATGCAAAAGGCTGACCAAAATGGGAAAAGGAGTAGATGGGTGTGGTGAAGAAATTGGAGGTAGACCACTCTTCCAGAAATTTGGCTCAGAAGGGCGTGGAGAATAGTGGGTGTGGCACAATGCCTGTAATTCCAGTTGTCTGTAATCCTAGTGCTCTGCAGGCAGAGGCAGGAGGATCACTGTAAGTTCATGGCCAGCCTGAACTACATAGTAAAATCCTGTTGAAAGAAAGAAAGAGGAAAGGAAAGAATGAATGTGGTAGGTAGGACAAAGTACAGGGCCCACAGTGGGGTTTTTTTTGTTGTTGTTGTTCTTCATCTTTTTTTTTTTTGGTAATTACTTATTTACTGTATATGTGTTGCTACGAATCAAACCCAAAGACCTGAAACATGGTAAGTACACATTTTGCCACTGAGTTATACCCCCAATAGTAGTAATTTATTTAAACCCAACTGTATATTGAAATATGTACAGAAAATAGCCACCTACAGTGATGCATGCTTGTCCCATGCTAGCTACTCAGGAGGCTGAGGCAGGAAATTTCTTGGAGTCTAGGAGTTCAAGACCATCCTGGGTAATACAGTGAGACTCCATCTTTAAAAAAATGTATACATGCAATACACACATCAAATCCATAAAGTGTTTATCTACTAAGTGTACAGCTTGATCACATTTTTTGCAACAGAACACACCCATGCAGGATCAGGAAACAGAACCCAGAGTCGGAAAAGGAACATTGTCAGCACTTTGGAAGACCCTTTGTGCCCACTTCTAGTTACAAAAGCCCAAAGGGAACTACTAGTCTGACTTGTGTGGCCATAGATTACTTTTGCCTACATTTGAGCTTCATTATCAAGGCAGTCATATCCATGCTGTCTTTTGCTTCTTTCACTCAACATTATGTCTATTGTCACGTCATATATTTTTCATTCTTTTTTTGCTATATAATTTGTTATTTATTGATGGGCATTTTTGTTTGTTTGTTTTGTTTTTTTTTAATTGGTACCAGGGATCGAACTCAGGACAGTGTGCTTGCAAGGCAGGCACTTATGCCACTGAGCTAAATCCCCAGCCCTATTGATGGGCATTTGGATAGTTTCCAGGTTGTTTTCATGTTTTATGTGACAGTAGCTTGAGTTTGTTGGTGATTTGTGGACCAAATCTGAAACACATCTTCTGTGGGAAGGGTGCGGGGATGGGGTCATACAGAAGGATTTATCAGGTGGAAAGTAAGAGCCTGGCTGAGGTTGAGAATTGTTCTGTGGTTCCAACCATGCTGCTGTGCCAAGACCCTTGGCTACCGGCTGTGTGCAGGTGCAGTGAAGACACAGAGTTGGGTTGCAGGATTGGTTTCTGCCAGGTAGCAGAGGCATGAAAGCTGAAGAAACTAGTAGCAAACAAGTGATGATGGAGAAGTGCTGTAGATGCAGGCTGGGAGGATATGCAAGGAAGATAGGGAAGAGAAGGTAGGACAAAGCTGGCAGAGAGGAAGAAAGCAGAATTGGACTGTGAGCTCGGTACAGGGTGGTGTCTGAAATTATGGGCAGTATTTCCAGTGACTGGCACATGCTTGGCACAGGTTGTCATCAGTGAATAGTTGAATAAGACAACTTGATGACTGCTAGAGACCAGAAGTCTCAGGTAAAAAGGTAAGGAGGTGGAGTGCTGGAAAGAGCCAAGAGGTTGTACACAGTGTCATGACTTAGCAAAGGGGCAATCCACGACAGGTGGTCAGGCTATGGTGTCCCTTGTGGAGATGGCTAACAGAAGCAGAGAGGCTGTTGTTGGATGTCAATCCAATGGAAATGTATGGATCACCAATGCATACATGGTACTCAGTCTTTAAGGAGGATAGCACTTCTAAAACTGGGCTCCTTCAGCCTCTTGTAGCTAAATCTGCAGAGGAGTTGGCGGTTTTATTGCAAATGCAGACCCTTAGTCCCTCCTGGGTTTGTAGAGAAAGAATGCAGTGTGGCAAAACTAGTCTTCAAGAGGCAAGATTATTTATGAGGTGGGGGGAGCATCCAGCCCTTCCAGGGTCAGAGGATGGGGTGTCTCAGTCAACCCTGCATGCTGGGGGTGGAGAAAGGATATTCAAGAAAGAGATATAGGAGGTGGAAAAGAGCCAAAGAAATTCAAGGCCTGAGTAGCCCATGTGAGCTGTGGGGCTAGAAGAATGGGAATCTCAGCCCTGGGATGCAGCTTCCACTAGAGGAGGCCCTGGCTAGGCAGTGGGACCTGATTATTTCCCCTGGGCCTGGGAGGAGAGGGAGTGTCCAGCACTCCTCTTGTAGGTGTAAGAGTGGGAGGGGTCCAAGCACCCCTCTTGTAGGTGTAAGAGTGGGCTGGTGCAAAGGACTGTGGGATTCTCTGCACCACTTCCATCTTTGCATCTTTCTTGGGACAGCAACTCATATGAAGTTGACCTGGTCTCACATTTTCAGCTCCTCTCATTCTTAGCTTCCCAGACCCCTCGTGCTGAGCACCTACTCTTGGCTCTCTTTTGATACAATTCCAACACTTGGAATCCCCAGGCCCTACTCTCCAAACTTTGTGCACTTAGAACCCCAACTCTAAGCCCTCTGTATGTTCAGACTTCTCTCAGGACCCCTCAACAGCCAGCCACTCTTAAGAGTTTGCTGCATTCTGTGCCCTCCTACACCGTTATTCTATCCATCTCTGTATTTATCATGACTCTATTTTCCGCTGGACGTCTCCCAGAGGGGAACCACTCTGGCCTCCATTTGGGAGGCCAAATGGGTCCAAGCCTGTGCCCCCCTAGTCCAGCCTGTCCCGCCCATCCCGGCGGGCTGAGTCAGGAGGCAGGAACTGGGCGGGGGGAGGCGCCAAGCGGAGCCAAAGCCCAAGCCAAAGTTGCTGGACACTAGCGCGGAGCCCAGCAGGCCAGCACCAAGTGGCCCTGGGCCGGCAGGGGCGCGGGGCACAGAGAAAGCACAGGTTGAGGCCATCCGGGGACCTACCATGGACGTGAAAAAGAGAGGTAAGACCTGGCCAGGGGCTGCGAAGGCTCCGAGGCGAATCATAGGGGTTCAGGCCGGATTCTGGGGGCCAGGGATGAGTGCGTGTTTCACCAGGTCGGGTCGGAGATCTGCCGAGAATTCCTACCCACCTAGGGCTAGAGGTGAGGGCGCGTATCTGTGACTCAGTTTCCAGGTCCGATCCTCGGGAAGGTGGAGGGGGCGGAGCACTTCCCGTCACTGCACCCCACCCTGGGAATCCCCGAAGCCCAGTCTGGAGGGCTTTGGCGTCTTGGCGCCTGGGGGCCTGTGAGAATCCAGTGAACTGTTAAGCCGGAGGCGGGGTGAGGGTCCCGGGAACACAGTCTGGGCAGGCAGGGCGGGTCCTGCAGCATTGCGGGGCTCAGAGCGCGCTCCGCCCTGTCCCGCTCGGTGACCTCTCGCGGCCTCCTGGGGTGGGGGACCCTGGCTGCTAGTCCTCTTAGGGGGGCGGTCTGGGAAGGCCGCCCCGCCCCCGGGTAAACAAGCGCTTCCGCACATTCTTCGCGCGCCCCGCCCCTTTCCTGCCCCTTCCCAGCCAGGGGAGGGTCCCCGCGCGACCCCCCCTTCCTGTCCCGCAGCAGGCGGAGCCCGCACCTCGGCAGGAAGTAGGGGCTGAGCCGAGGCCACGCTGAGTCGGAGGCCGAGTCACCCGCGGCTTCCCTGTCATTAACAGTGGGGCCAGTAGGCCTGAGAGTATCTAGACCCGAGCCCACTGGGACTTCTGTACGTGGTGACTAGGAAGGACAAGCTCCAGCCCTGGAACGCGGGTTTGGGGAGGGAACTTAAGCGACCCAACCGGTGCTGCACACTCCCTTCTCTCCCACCTCCAGGGAGCCCCGCGCGGACTCATTCTATGATGTCCTTGTCGGTGAGGCCGCAGCGCCGCCTGCTCAGTGCCCGGGTCAGTAGGAGCCAGTCTTTCGCAGGCGTCATCTGCAGCCACAAGCGAGTACCCAGGTACGCAGTAGACGGGTGGAGGTGGTAGTTCATGGTGTCAAGGGATGAGGTCGGGATTGGGTGTGTAGAGAGGTTATGGGGAGTTTCTGTTCATTCCTTTCTGAGGAGCACCTTCTTCTTAAGGAGCTTCCTGGTCTTCAGCCCGCCGCCGCCAGGGCCCCCACGGAAGGCCCCAGCGCTCTCTCGAGTATCCAGGATGTTTGCTGTGGCCCACCCATCCCCAAAGGTGCCGCAGCCAGAGCGGCTGGATCTGGTGTATGCGGCACTTAAGCGGGGCCTGACGTAAGTAAGCAACTTTCTGCTCACTGCTTGACCTAGGATCCCTACTCAATCCCCTCATCTCTGCTAGTAGGGACCTGCCCCAGTCAGGCACCTCCTGTTTGCTGTTGGTACTGTGGGTATTGGAGTGCGAAAGGTAAACTGAACTGCGTGTCACACCTGTAATCCCAGAGACTGATACAGGTGGATCTCTGTGAGTTCAAGGTCAGCCTGGGCTGTATAGTGAGTTCAAAGCCAGCCTGAACTGAATAGCAAGACCCTGTCTCCAAAACAAAACAAAACAAACAAAGGGTAAACTGATTTTGTCACCTCTTTTTCCCAGAGCCTACTTGGAAGTGCACCAACAAGAGCAAGAGAAGCTCCAGGGGCAGATAAAAGAGTCTAAGAGGAATTCTCGGCTGGTGAGTGATGTTAGGGATGCCCTGGTCTAATGCCCTGTGTGTGTGGTGTGGGGGCTGGACAGAGCCATCCTTGTGTGAAATCTGGGCTATTTTCTGGGATGACGGAGTCCAAGTATGAGTACAAAAGGGAGTATTAGGAAAGGCCGCGAGGATTTATAGCCCCAAGTTTTTTACTGTGCATTTTCTGCTTAGAGTCCAGTTTCTGCTCACAAGAGCTTCCAATGGTAGAGGTCAGACCCCCCCACCATATGACAGCAGGAGAGTAAATTGTAATGGTACTAAAGAGAAGGCCAGGGTCACTTGGGGAAGTGATCAGGGCTTGCCAAAAGAAGGAACTGAACAGTTGTGCTGGATGTGGAAGTTGTGTGGGTGTGCAAGGGTCCTTCTCATACTTCCTAGGTAGCACATCTCATCTCTCATCTCTTTCGTAGGGCTTCCTGTATGACTTGGATAAGGTGAGTGTATATACAACGGTATTGGAAGGGGTTGGTTTGTGGGAAGGGGAAAGGGCCTTGGGCCTCAGACCCCTCCTGACTCACCTCTCCCCCAGCAAGTCAAGTCCATTGAACGCTTCCTACGACGATTGGAATTCCATGCCAGTAAGGTACTTTGTGCAGCATGCATACAGAGGGATGGTGATGGGATAACATAAGGAGAATGGGGTGGGAGGTATTTGCTAGGCCCTGAAGGAGGACCTCCAGTGGTGAGCTGTATTTCCCTTACTCACCTTCCCAGATCGATGAGTTGTATGAAGCATACTGTGTCCAGCGGCGTCTCCGGGATGGTGCCTACAATATGGTTCGTGCTTATAGTACAGGGTCTCAGGGGAGCCGAGAGGCGAGGGACAGCCTAGCCGAAGCCACTCGGAGTCATCGAGAATACACAGAGGTAAGGGAGGAATACTATTGACAGAAATACAGAGACAGACTGACAAGAGCAGGATTTTACAGCATTCTCTTCTATTCCTGCTTTTCCCTCCCAGAGCATGTGTCTTTTGGAGAGCGAGCTGGAGGCACAGCTGGGCGAGTTTCATCTCCGGATGAAAGGTACTGGGTTGTGGGGGGCAGGTAGGAGGCAGGAGGAAATGTGCTCAGGACCTGCCAACATGGCTCATCTATTTCTCCCCCTACTCCAGGGCTGGCTGGCTTTGCCAGGCTGTGTGTGGGTGATCAGTATGAGGTAGGACGCTGTGCAAAGGAGGGCTGGGATGGAACTGTCAAAAGTCCTAGAGTTGCCTCATCCTATCTTATTTCCCTAGATCTGCATGAAATATGGCCGTCAGCGCTGGAAGCTACGGGGCCGCATTGAGAGTAGTGGAAAGCAAGTGTGGGACAGTGAAGAAACTGTCTTTCTTCCTCTGCTCATGGAATTCCTGTCCATCAAGGTAATTCCTCTGCCCAGATCCACCAGACACCTTAGTCCTGTGGACGCTATAACCTTGTGAACCCATTATGACTCTCTTTGACTGAGATCCTTACTCTTGTGACCATGACCTTTATGACCCTGGATTTTGTCATGATTTTTTTTTTTTTTTGGTCTTTTTCCTTTTTTTCGGTACCAGGGATAGAACTTACGACTGCCTGCTTGCAAGGCAGGTGCTTATGCTGCTTAGCTAAATCCCCAGCCCCTTCTCCATGATCTTTTGACCTGGTGAATGTTTGATCCTCTGAGCTCCTATAAGGCTATGGACCCCGGAGATCAATGGCCCTACCAATATGGACTTTGCTCTCAAACTGCTTCAAGGTTCTGTGGCCCCACAATTCTCAGAACTCACATCCTTATGACCTTCCAGTAGCCCTTTAACCCTATGATCATCTTACAACTTCTATGCAAATTCAGACCTATGGTCACCCAGGAGCTCATGGCCCTTGTACTCATGTGACATTATTGTATACTTTTGGCTTTAGGTGACAGAACTGAAGGGTCTGGCCAACCATGTAGTTGTGGGCAGTGTCTCCTGTGAGACCAAGGACTTGTTCACCGCTCTGCCTCAGGTTGTAGCTGTGGATATCAATGACCTTGGCACCATCAAACTCAGTCTGGAAGTTACATGGAGGTTGGTATAGCTTAAGGATGCAGGAGTTGGGGCAGGGGCAGGAAGGTTGTGGCATTGCTAACAGGTGTTCTATTCCCTCCCCAGCCCCTTTGATAAAGATGACCAACCCTCAGCCACTTCTACTGTCAACAAAGCCTCCACTGTCACTAAACGCTTCTCCACTTATAGCCAGAGCCCACCAGACACACCCTCACTTCGGGAGCAGGCCTTCTATGTGAGTCACAGCCCAGACCCAAGCCTCATTACTCCCAGAGGATTTTTAGGGATGGTCCTAAAATCTACTTTTCTTTCTCTCTCAGAACATGCTAAGGCGACAGGAGGAGCTAGAGAATGGGACAGCATGGTCCCTGTCATCCGAATCTTCAGATGACTCATCCAGCCCACAGCTATCGGGGTCTGCCCGACATTCATCAACCCCCAGACCTCTAGTGCAACAGACTGAGCCCCTGCCCATCCAAGTTGCCTTCCGAAGGACTGAGACTCCTAATGCTAAGCCCATGGATAAGGAGGGGGCCACAGGCCCAGCACTGGCCAATGGGCATGCTCCCTACAGCCGAACTCTGAGCCACATTAGTGAGGCTAGTGTGGATGCTGCCCTGGCTGAGGCTTCAGTGGAGGCTATGAGCTCAGAAACCCTAGCCCGGGATTGTAATCCACCTACGCACCCAGATCCCACCCATGGGGAGCACACTAGTCAAGTTCCCCTTACCCTCAACATGGGCTGTTCTGCCACAAGCCCCACCTTCAGGACATCCAGTCCTGCTCTCACATCCATAGATCCTGTCCCATCTGTACATCTGGACTCAGTTTGTAAGGCCATAGATTCTAGCCCTTCTGAGCTGCCAAGCCCCACCTACACTGCCACAAGCTCTACCTGTGGTGCCATAAGTCCTATGAACAATGCTCCGAACCCTACTTCCACAACTGCAGGTTCTATCCATAAGCCCATACCCTCTACCCTCACCACTACAGGCCCTCACCCTAGTAGTACAGGCCCAGCGCAGACCACCACTATTCCTACCCACACTACTCTAAGCCCCATTCATACCACTATCAGCCCCACCCATACTGCACCAAGTGCCAACCACATTATTGCAAGTTCTACTCACTCTACCACCATCTCCACCCACCCAACTATCCCAAGCCCCATCTTCACTCACCCTACCACCCCAATTCCCAACTCTACCTCCCCTACTACTTCAAGCTCCAGTTGTACCCACACTACTACTCCAAGCCCCAGTCCCACCCACTCTATCCCAAGCTCTATCCACCCAACCCCCACCCAGCCTACCCCAAACTCTACCCACCCTACCCCAACCCCCACCCACCCCACCTCAGGCCACACACACACCACTACAAGCTCTATGCAAAACACAAGTCCTGTCTATACTACTTCAAGCCTCATTCCTGCTACCACAAACCTTACCCACAAAACAAAGGTATCGGCTCACACCACTACAATTCCTACCCCAAATGCTATGGCCTCAATTCAGACCACTACAAGCTCCACCCTTACAACTGTAAGCCTTTTGTCTTCTCAAGACCTTGCCATAGTCTCCAGCCCCTCTGCAGCCCCCACCCTCCCAGGCACAGACCTCTTGCCCTGTAGCCAGCCAGCCTCCACTTCCTATACTCAGGAAGACCCCACAACCCCCAATACATTGTATCCAAGTCCTGCCTGTTCTGATGAGAAAGGCATAAGTCCTGTCCCAGATCCGGTCCCAGATCCCTCAGAGCCTATTACTCAGAATTTAAGTCCCTCTCCCTCTCCCTTAGTCTCTGAACCCCAGCATTCAGAACCTAGCCTGGCCATGACTGCTCAAGCTTCAGTCATAGGGGCAGCTGGAAGGGCTGGGGACAAGAGGCTGGAAGACGCCCTGGGGGCCTTAATGGCTGCCCTTGATGACTACCGGGGCCAGTTCCCTGAGCTGCAAGGCCTGGAGCAAGAGGTGACTCGGCTGGAGAGTCTGCTTATGGTGAGGAAGACTGGGCTGGATTGGGCTGGGCTGGACTGGGCTGGGGCAGCACAAAGAAGGGGCCAGGCAGTGGGAATAACTCTGACCTTTATATCCTCAGCAGAGACAAGGCTTGACTCGCAGCCGGGCCTCCAGTCTCAGCATCACTGTGGAGCATGCCCTGGAGAGCTTCAGCTTCCTCAATGAAGATGAAGATGAAGACAATGATGGTCCTGGGGACAGGTAAGAAAGCTAGGCAAGATGGGCCAGACAAGGGGGAAGAAATGAAGGTAGAGGAGGAAGAGATGAGTTGGGAGGAGGGCAAGATGGGAACAGGTGAGGTGGGGCCAGGTGGAACATGTGAAGATAGACTGCTCACCCCTCCCTGTATACCTCATGTGTCCTTGTTGCCCACATCTTCAACTCCATCTGTCCCCAGAGCTTCTGGCTGCCCTACTCATCTCTACAATGTTTGCCTCCCCCACCGATCCCCAGCGACTAGTGAGCCATCTGCCCCTCTTTCACATGGCCTCACCTTGGACCTACCCTGTGAAGGAGTTCTCTCAGTGCCTCCCTGTGCATCCTGCATCCCCCAGCATCGGCCCCCTCTGTCTCGACCTCAACTCCTCCGGAGGCACCAGTCCCTCAGCTGTCAGTCCCAGAGTGAACTTTGCAGATTTCCATTTGAGAGTTGTCCCCGGTCCCTTCTCCCTCTGCTGCTTCCCAGGGCAGAACTCCCTGCCTTGCATTCCTTGCAATCCATGTTTCACAGACATCCCACTTGCAACTCTACTCCTGCCCATCCAACTCCCAGGAGCCCCTGTGGTCCTAGCTGGAAGTGGCACTGGGAAGGCTGACCAAAGACCCCCACTGCTCCCTGCTGATCACATCCCCTTCACTCTCTTGGAGGTCTTTTGTGAAATTACCTATTGTCTGTTGTCTGTGCATTGTCTGTTCTTCCATTATGGGATGGGCAGAATTTAATAAACACTGTGGACCAGGTGGTAAAGAGTGTTCTTGGGGTGGTTGGCTCCATTTTTTCCAGGCCCCCAAGCAGCTTGGAGGCTGGGGCTGAAGACAGCATAGACTCATTCAGTGCCCACCCCCTCAGCACGGGGTGTCCAGCTCTGGATGCTGCCTTGGTCCAGCACCTGTACCACTGCAGTCACCTCCTGCTGGTAAGGCTAGGGATCTTCCCTTCTCTTCCTTTCCCTCCCCTCACCTCTCCCTCATAACCTACTGCCTCTGGAAGCCATGCACTCCAGTCCTGGCCCTCTGTACTTCCTCTAAGTTCCATATCCCCAGTGCCCCAAGTCCCTGACATTTGACTCATGCTGAATGGAATAACTACCACATCTCTTCCCACTGCATGCTACGACTTATAGTCCTTGGACCTCATCTCCCCAACCTCTTCTTGAGATCTATGCTATTTGTCTACCTTTCTTCCAGAAACTGGGCACATTTGGGCCCCTGCGCTGTCAGGAGGCATGGGCCTTGGAGCGGCTACTGCGGGAAGCTCGAGTGTTTGAAGCAGTGTGTGAGCTCAGTAGGGTATGGGAGATCCCTGCCACTTCTGCCCAGGAAGGTAAAGGCCTCCTTGCTGGGCTCTCTGGCTCTGGTGTCTGCCCTAAAGCTCCTAGTTCATCCTACCCTGATTTATATGCCTGACTTCCCCTAACCCACCTGTTGTTTCTAATGGTTTCCTGCTTGCCTTCTTAGTGGTGCAGTTCTCAGTCTCTAGGCCTGGTTTCCTGATCTTCTGGGACCAGTGCACAGAGGGACTCAGCCCCTTCATCTGCCCTGTGGAGCAGGTTCTCCTCACCTTCTGCAGCCAATATGGTGCCCGTCTTTCCATGCGCCAGCCAGGTTTAGCCGAGGCTGGTAAGTGATCTCCCTACTTGCCCCTTCAATCCTTTCTTGGCTCCCTAGTGATACGAACCTCAAGGAAGGCCTAGTATTTACTCGTGGACATGCAAGCTGTGAGCAAAAGTAAGAAAGAGTGAAGGCTTGGGCACAGATAGGTAGGGTGTGAAAAAGGAGTTGCTGGACATGAGTGTGGGATTGAATGCATTCTCTTTCTCCCAAATGAATGGGTTTGACTCATGTGCCACTGCCTCCTGCAGTTTGTGTGAAATTCCTAGAGGATGCGCTAGGGCACAAGCTGCCCAGGAGGCCCCAGCCAGGTCCTGGGGAGCAGCTCACCATATTTCAGTTCTGGAGTTACGTGGAAGCCTTGGACAGCACCTCCATGGAGGCTTATGTGACTGAGACTGCTGAGGAGGGTGAGGTGGTGGCTCTGATTGCAAATGGTCTAATCTTGTGGGTGGGTGTGAGGGTGTGGATAAGGACATAAGGACAAGACCCTCAGAGACTCCTTGCCTTTGTCCAACACCCTGTCCCTTTCAGTATTACTGGTACGGAATCTGAACTCTGATGACCAGGCTATTGTGCTGAAGGCCTTGAGGTTGGCACCTGAGGGACGGCTACAAAGGGATGGACTTCGGGCCCTGAGCTCCCTACTTGTCCATGGCAACAACAAGGTCATGGCTGCTGTCAGCACCCAGCTCCGGAGCCTGTCACTGGGTCCTGCCTTCCGGGAGAGGGTGAGAGTGGGCACAGCTTTCTTGAGGGCAAGGGCTGTGGTCTGGACTCCCAGTGCTTGGCTTAAGTCTGTCCTTTCAACCTTGCCCAGGCCCTCCTGTGCTTCTTGGACCAGCTTGAAGATGAAGATGTGCATACTCGAGTGGCTGGTTGCCTGGCCCTGGGCTGCATCAAGGTGACCCCCGCCAACCCACTAGCCCTTTCTCTGCACGTCCAGCACCCCTACCCTGGGCACTTCCCACCTGCTCCATTAAGCTTACTTCATTATTCTCTTCCCTGATAGGCTCCTGAAGGCATTGAGCCCCTGGTGTACCTGTGTCAAACAGACACAGAAGCAGTGAGGGAAGCTGCTCGGCAGAGCCTGCAGCAGTGTGGTAAGGCTAGAATAAGAGAGACACAGGTTAAGTAGATTCTGGGATATCTGGGCTGATGGGGAGAGGTGAGATGTGATTGGAGTAGAAGAACCAGGGGATGGACTATGGCCACTCCTGATTCCATTTTTATCCATTTCAGGAGAAGAAGGACAGTCTGCCCATCGACGACTGGAGGAATCACTGGATGCCCTGCCCCGCATCTTTGGGCCTGGCAGCATGGCCAGCACAGCATTCTAAACTGTCTACCCACTGTCTCCCAGGGCCCTTCTCCCGACTTTTAGGGTTTACCAGGCATTGGCAGGGAGGGTGAGGGCTGACTCCAGACACCCCTCCCCACAGATTCCTATCAATGAAAATCTAATATATTCAGTTGCTCCTGGGGTTGGTAGAGTCAGCACCTGCAGTCAAGTGCCTCCCAGCCTTGCTCAGTACATCCCTTGACATAACAGTGTCCAGGGCCTGGCCACCCTGCCTCTGCCTCACCATGTCCCCTGGTTTTTTGTATTTTATTTACATAATTTTACAGAAATTAAAAAAAATCCTTTCCTACATGGCCTGTTGCACTTCTGACCCTCTATTCTAAAACTCTCTTATGTGTCCTTCCTGACACTAGTGAGTCCATGCTTTAGCTGTGCCAGGTGCCTGTATATCTGCCCTGGAAATCCTGGTGCTAGAAAGCCCAGAGGCTGGAACTGGGCTTGGAAAGGAAAGCAGGGGGAAAGAATGGGAGGTGTTGCTGAGGAGACAGCCTGAAGCTAATCCTGGGAACTGTGAGCCCCTAGTGGGTCTGTCTGGAGCTTTTCCAGAGAAATGCCAAAGGGTGCTAGTTTTGGGCAAAGAAGAAGCAGGCAGGAAAATCTGGTATGGTATAGCTGAGCTTCTGGCCACGAGGGGGCAGCAGTACCTCACCAGTTAATGCCAGGCTTCTGGGTGTTCCCTTCTGCCCAGGCAGCTTCCTACAAAGATGCAGAAGGAGTTCCAGGAGGGTGAGAAGGGAGCAGAGATCTTTGCCTAGAAGAGGAGCTGGGGCATGGGAGCCCAAAGACCCGGATAACTGCCATGTGACCCCGGAGAGCAAATCCCTTCCCTTCCAGAATTGCTGCTTTCTCTGTAATAACAAACCTGATGAACCCTGTGGCCCCCCATGGCCAGCAGAATATGCTGCTTTGGGAAGCAGAGCTCCCAGGAGAGAGCCCTCCCCGACCACAAGCTGCCTGACACAGGCATATGTTAACCCAGGAGTTTTAAGAGTCCCCAGGGAGGAACTTGTGGGTGGGGTGTGACTTGTTCTAAGGAAAGCCTGAGGGTAGCCCATGCCCACAGCTAAAGAAACTGACCTTATCCTTTCCCTCTTCCTTCAGCACTTCCATTATTCAGGGACAAGGAAGGCAGCGCATGGGCAGCCCTGCTGGTATCCCAGTGTCTATAATGGTAGCAACAGCAGTGTAACAGCATGTGCACAGAGCTGTCACAGAAAATGTATGTGTGCCCATACTCCGGAAGAGCCAACAAGGCGCCAACAGCCATGGGTGGGGGTGGGGAGCTGACCCAGATCCCTGGAGCCCTACCCCCAGCGTTCAGAACTGTGTATAAAGAGGTTTGGCTGGGGCCTTAGCCACCTGCTGGGGAAGCCACTCTGAAAAAAAAAAAAAAAAAAACGGGCAACAGGAAGGAGCACAGGAAACACCTGTGTGTGGATGCAGGTGGCTCACGGGTAGCACTAGGCAGACCAGTGGGGGAGGTAAACAGCACTCACATGGGCACAGCCTCCTCTGTAACTATGGAGGCTAGGACAGCGATGTTCAACTTTTTGGGTGGCCAGCTGGGATATGGGGGTAGATAAAAAGTGACAGAGACCAAGCCATTGCCTAAAATTGGTCACTGCTTTGCCCTCTGAGCCCTTGCAGGAGGACTGCAGATCCAGAACCACCAAATCTCTTAGGCCTGAAACCCCATGAGAGGCCCACAAATAGGGCAGGACTACGGGTGGTAGGTGGTGAAAGAGGAAGCAAACACTGGCTGATCAGGGCCTGGGAAAGTGCAGACGGGGTAACAGCCAGCACACACTCACAGCTCAATCCACAGGACAGGGAAAGCTCTGGACATGATATGGAAGAGAGAAAATTCATCCCAGCCAAGGGCCAACTGTAAATGTCATTGAAAATCTCTATTTTCTAATGGTGGGAAGGAAAAGAATACCTTGTCCTCTACAAGGAGGACCAAAGCTGAATTTTTTAGCTTTAGTGGAGGGTGGGCATGAGAGTCAAGGTGCACAGGAACTAGAATCTATACAGTAAGCACAGTAGGTAAAGAATTATTAGTCTATAGCAACAGGGAATAGATCCTCAGGCCTTTGCCCTTTAAGGCTTTCTGCCTCAGAGCAGCATGAATCAAGTCCAGGACAGCCACTTGACCCCTTTCCATCTGATCTGAAGTCTGGTTATTTTCTGTCCTTTGCCCAGGCCCCAGTCTGTGAGATGGCAGAACCTGCCCTCCTACCTTCAGCTCCACAGGTATCTCCTGTAGGTCTTTACACAGGCAAAGCTGCTCAAAGTTCTTCCCACCATCCCCTCCCTACCTTGCTGTCCTGCAGGCCTGGGAAACACTTGTTTCTCAGACTCAGAAGAACTTGAGAGCCTGATGCCCTGAGCACATACCAAGGCAGGGTGCCCAGTTGTCCTGGAGCCTGTGCCCCCAGTGAGGGGGCAGGTGAAAAATGGCTCCCTAAGGCCTGTGACACACTGACAGGTACCCAACCACTTTAGTCTACAACTGTACCTTGGCCATCATCAGGACCCTGTCCAGAGGAAACTGCTATGCACACTGCAAAAAAAAGGGGGCGGGGGGCAGGGGGCAGGCTGAGTTGGCGTAGGGTAGAATTTATTGTGTTGGTTGTAGGTGAATCCTACCTTCACACCCCTCCTTTCCTCCTGCCCTCTTCCAACCTTATTTTTCCTCTTGTCTCCCACTGTTCTTCCTCATGTATTCAAAGCTGCAGAGAACCAAAAAAAGAAAGAAAAAAGGACATGTTTGTGAAGGCAAAGAAGCAGATGGGCTGGCACGTGGGAAAGGGACTGCTTCTTTGTCTCGCCCACAGAGTGGGGGTGCCTTCCCTGTATGTTTCTGTGCCTGGTGTGTGGGTACAACTTGCTGAATCCCAAGCATATGTCATGTTCCCACCCTCCCCTCCATCCTACAGACAACCCTGGAGTATCCTGTTCAGGGCATCCATCCCCCATAGACAGGAGGCTCTTACAGCTGCTGAACCCCGCTTTTTTGGGCCTGGATGATACATGAGGGTGAACTTGGGAAGACTTCAGTGCCTCATATAAACTGCTAAGAAAGCACGATCTATCATTAAGAAAATGACTGTCATTGGTCTGCAAGAAGGGAGGGGAGCCTCTTGTTCCAACAGGTTGTGATCAGATGAATGTCACTAATCTAAGTTTGATATCAGAGGTCAAGTCTATTGTCTCTATAAACTTGCCATACATTCAAAACTGTACAGAAAACACTTGATAAAAGAAGACTTACAGCAGCTGAATTGCTATGGCTAACACCTATTTTGCCTCTGAATTTCTTTTCTTTTTTTCTTTTTTGAGACAGGGTCTCACTATGTTATTCAGATAGGCCTCAACCTCACTATGTAGTGTAGGCTACCCTCAAATTCACAGTGATTCTCCTGACTTAGCCTGCTAAGTGCTGGGATTCCAGGTGTGTGCCACATGCTTGATTGAACACTTCCTTTTTAATGTCAAATTCAACATGCTCAAAATCAAAGTCAATATTTCAAAACTTGTTTTTTCTCTAAGGCTCTTGGGATCACTCACTATCTCAGTACCCAAGCCATCCAGCTGGGTTGTTTTCTTTTTTCTTTCTTTTTTTTTTTTTTTTTTTTTTGTCTTTTTCCTTTTTATCGGTACCAGGGATCGAACTCATGACTGCCTGCTTGCAAGGCAGGTGCTTATGCCGCTGAGCTAAATCCCCAGCCCCAAGCTGGGTTGTTTTCTGCCCCTGTACCCTAATAATTATAACTAAGTTAAATTCCATTAACCATTTCTAAACTTCATCTACTTGTTTATCACCATCGGCAATACTCAGGTTCAGGACTCAGGTTCAGTGTCCTTTCACTTGGACACTAAAACTGCCTTTATGCAGGCTTCCTGCCTCTGGTCTTGCCTGTTTGGTCTATTCTCTATGATGTAATTACTAAAAGATAACTCTACCATCACAGGTCCTCTTTCTTGCGAGAAAGCCCAGCCCATTTCACTTGGCTCATAAAGCCCTTTGAGTTTTTCACCTCTTGTTTCATTTCTAATTACTTAGTCAATAGTGGAACCTCCCTGAACCACTTGCAGGGCTCACTGGTGTGAGCCTGGTACCACTCCCACCATTCTGTTGTTCCCACCCCTCTGATGCCACGATCATGCCAACTCACCACACAGCTCTTAACTGAGTTTTACACATTGTTTCAGAAGTTGCACCTGCACTTGCCCTGGTGTAATAATCATCCCATTACAACAGCTATCTATCTATCTATCTATCTATCTATCTATCTATCTATCTATCTGAGACTGAGTCTTGCTATGAAGTTCAGGCTGGTCTTCAAGTCACTATGTAGCCCAGGCTGGTCTTTAACCTGTAGCAATCCTGCCTCAGTCTCTTAAGTGGTAAGACTATAGAAATGTGCTATCATGCCTGCCAGTTTAACAGCTTTATTGAAAATACACATACCATATAATTAATCACATAATATGTACTATTCAATGGCCTCTAGTATACTCGGAGTTGTACTATTTGTTTGTTTTTGCAGTGTTGAAGATTGAACCCAGGCCTTTGTGCATATTAGTCAAGTACTCTACCACTGAGCCATATCCCTACCCCAACAATTTTAGACTTTTTTTAAACATGACTTCTTTTTTTACAGCACTTTTTTTTTTTTTTTTGGGTACCAGGGATCAAACTCATGATCTTGTACTTGCCAAGCAGGCACTTATGCCACTTAGCTAAACCCCCAGCCCCCAACATGGCTTCTTTTTAATGCTAATCTCTTCAGCAACTACAAATTTTAGACTATTTTAATCAACATCCTATCCCCGTAAAAAACCACATAGCCATCATGCCAGGGCCCACTCCTTAATTTAGGTAACCATTAATCTATTTTCTGTCTCTCTAGGTTTGCCTAGTCTGGGTATTTCTTGTAAATGAAATCCAGTTAGGTCTTTCCAACATACTCAGTTCTAAGATTTGCCTGAGAATTTCTGTGGAAGTTCAAATTCATCAAGTCTGGCATGGACCCAGGGAAATCTCTGTTTGAGCAGGCTGCATCTCACTTATTATTCCCAGAAGACAAGGCCAGAAAAACATTAAGTAGTCATGACATATCTTTTAATGAATAACTAAAATTTGTGTAGCTCTGGGATTGCTTTATCTAAGTCTCCTACTGATGCCTCGTCTTGTCTCAAAAGCAATCCTAAGACATTTTAAGCAGGGATGTACCATATGCTCAATGCAGCAAAAGCCTGGAAACTCAAAGCACGCCCTTCAGGAGCATCAATCTCCATTATTGTCTGCAGCACAAAACTGGGATCTGAGTAGTTATTCAGGACTTACTTATAGAGTAATACCTCTGCTACCTGCTTGCCCAGATTGCCTGAAATTTCTGCAATAAAGCCCCTCCTTTGTGTTGAAGCAGTACTGTCCAACTTAGTTTAAGGGCAAAAATCCTTTTTCCCTTAAAAAGACCACAGAAGGGCCAGGGATTTAGCTCAGTGGCACAAGTACTTGCATGGCATGTGCAAGGTTGTAAGTTCGATCCCCTATACCAATAAATAAATAAATAAATAAATAAATAATCACAGAAAATTTGGAGAAGTGAGGAACTGAAGGGTGTGGTTCAGTGGTAGAACATGTGCTTGGCATGCACAAGGCACCCTGGGTTCAATCTCTAGAAAGCATTAAAAAAAAAGCGTGGTGACAAATGGCTATAATCCCAGCACTCTGGGAGGCTAGAGCAGGGGGAGCAAATGTTTGAACCCATTCTGAACAATTTAGGCACTTACGGAGATGTTATCTAAAAACAAGGCAACAAACAAAGAATTGCAGATGTCAGGGAGAGGAGAAGCCTGGAGCACACTCAAGACCTCCTTTCCCCTTCCAGTATAGCCTCAAAACTGAAGTACCAACTCCAGAGACTCACTACAAAGAGAGAAATGCTAAACCATATGTGGTAGTGGAAACATACTCTCAGCACTCAGGAGGTAGAATAGGATGAAAGACCTGAGTACTCATTCTGGTTTTGCCAGGAAACTGAGGGAGACTCTGAGCAAGTCGTTTCATTTTTCTTTTCTTTTCTGTTTTGAGATGGGGTCTGACTATATAGTTCAGGATGCACCTTAACTCACTATGTAGCCCAAATTGGCCTTGAACTCAAGGCAATTCTTGCTCCAGCTGCTCGAATGCTGAAATTACAGCTGTGTGCCACCACATCGGGTTTATTTATTTTGTTTTCTGGCTTATTCATTTTGGTTTTGTCTTTTGGTACTAGGGATTGAACCTCACATCCTCGCACTTGCCAGGCAGGTACTTATGCCACTGAGCTAAATACCCACCCCCCTGGCTTATTCATTTTAAATGATCTCTGAACCTTCAGCAACTGAAACAGACTGGTACACACAACAGGTACCCAATAAATATTTGTTTAATGACAGGTAAAGTACCATGCTTTTCTAGAATGCAGGAGACCCAGGGTGCAATCCCTGGCACTGCAAAAAGAAAAAAAAAAAAGAAAATTTGCTGAACAGGATAACTTGTCAGGAGTCTTCAATAGGAAGGGTTCATATGTAACTTTAGGCCTTATATTTTAGTGAAGGTTCTTGCCCATTGTTACCTAGAAAATGTAAACATTGGCAGATTCTCTGATTTCAAAGATTCTTTTTTTTTGTCTTTTTTCTTTTTATCAGTACCAGGGATCGAACTCACGACTGCCTGCTTTCAAGGCAGGCACTTATGCCGCTGAGCTAAATCCCCAGCCCCCTGGTTTCAAAGATTCTTAAAAAAACATGCAAATGATAACAATTACTGCAAACTTTATATGGGACAAAAAGGGGAGCCCAGGAAGACCTTGGATATAGAACGTCCTGAGAGCCACAGCATGAGGTATGTGTTTCCCAGAAAGAATATTTCCAAAGCCAGGGGAAACCTGGTCAGCAACTGATTCTATTAAATTTAGTAAGATTAAATCTAAAGGGTGGAGTTGGGAGTAAGGGTAGATAACTGGAAATATGTAATGAAAGAATAACAACAGTTTATATATATTGTATGAATGTAGATCTATGTCAGGAGCTCCACTTATATTTTATCCTTCTAAAAAATTTTTTTTAGTTTTTGAGATAAGCTCCCCCTATGTAGTCAGGCTAGCTTTGAATTTGAAGTGATCCTCCAGCTTTGCCTCCTGAGTGCTGGATTTACAGATGTGTGCCACACAATCCAGGGCCTCCACACTCATCTACATCTCTGGTCCTTTTTTTTTTCTTTAAAGACAAAGTCTCGCTAAATCACTAAGTTACCTAGACTAGGCCTGAACTTGCTAGCCCCTTGTTTTGCCCGTCCCAAATGCTGGTATTACAGGGGTGAGCCACCACATCCAGCTTCAGGGTATTTCTTTCCAGCCTGAAATATCCTATCCTTTTGGTTTGGCTTTTCCATTTCTTGGTCTTGGGAGGCGATTCCACAAACCAGGACACATCACGATTCTCTATAAAGAAAAGAAAATGTTCATTTGTTCCTTCTAATAATTTTTTTTGTTTGTTCATTCTTGTTTTGTTGGCAGTACTGGGGATTGAATCAGGGCTTCTGCACTGAGATACATCTCCAGACCCTTGTTAGTTTTTTTGAGACAGTTTTACTAAATTGCCTAGGTTGGGCTTGATTTATAATCCTCTTGCCTCAGCCTCCCACATTGCTGGATAACAGAAGTGTGCCATGAC
The DNA here is from genome assembly GCF_034190915.1 of Cavia porcellus. Lineage (NCBI taxonomy): Eukaryota > Metazoa > Chordata > Mammalia > Rodentia > Caviidae > Cavia > Cavia porcellus. The sequence goes on from NW_026947487.1 coordinate 99,899,083, forward strand.
ATCTGGCTCTCCTCGATGATTTTCAGCACTTTATTAGCCTTCTGTCAGAGCAGCACATAGGATCACTGTCTTCAGAAAGCAGGCTCCAAGCACTTGGACTCCATTATTGGTTTTTTTTTTTCTTTTTTCACGGTAGCAAAATTTTATTAAAGTAGGAAAACTGGCTCTGCAGAGTGAGTTTGGGGCAATTAAAAGTAGGCAAAGAAAAGAAGTACACCTTACAATGTGAAGGTGGGTCACCACACAAGAGCAAACAGTGGCTGCATTACTGATTGCTAACTGATGCTTCAATGTAAATACGGTTAATGTAATATGTGGTTTTAAAAACAGTTGAGGTGTTTACTCTCCAATTATACTACCATGTATGTGCTTCCATTAAAGCCTTAAAGGGTTTTTTTTTTTGGTACCAGGAATTAAACTCAGGACCTTGCATTTGCCAGGCAGGCACTGTGCTACTGAATGCCCTGCCCTAGAAGACATTTTTGCAGCTTACTTTGTTGTTACTGTTATTCTTGAGACAGGGTTTTGCTATATAGCTCAGGCTAGCCTTGAACTCACTATGTATCCCAGGCTGGTCCTCAGTGATCCTCCTGTCTCTGCCTCATGAATGTTGGGATTAAAGGCATATACCACTATGCCTGACTCTTGCAGTATACTCTTAAAATAATATGAGGTAAAATCATAGAGAAAGGAGAAAGAAAGAAAAACAAAGCCAAGGATTTCATTTTATTTGTGGTACTGGGGATTGAACTGAGTTTTGAGCATGATAGGCAAGGACTCTCCCACTAAGCTATGTCTGCAGCCCAGAAGCTAGTCAGCATTGCAAGTCAGCATTATTGTTTCTGGTATCTATTCCAAAATGTACCTCCCAGGCACTAGTCTCTGTAATAAAGAAAATATAAAATGAAATATCCCAAAAGTATCTGTTTGGTAATTCTCTTCTCTAAATCTCCCTTTTCTTTATACTTGAATGCTAATGTGTACATAAGAGATGAGATAATTTGGTTTCCAAAAAAAGGAGTCATATGTTAATTTTCCAAATGCACACATTTCTAGAGTAGTAGCTAATCTAGGCTAGATACTGGGATTAGGAGAAAACTTGTATCTTGATGTTGAGAAACCACATTATTCCTTTTATGTGTGTACCTAAACAGCTGAATGTTGCTTTAGAAAAACCATGCTGGGGATGGTGGCTCAAGCCTGTAATCCTAGTACTTGGGAGGCTGAGGCAAGAGGATTGCTGCAAGTTCAAGACCAACCTGGGCTACAAAGTGAGCTCAAGGCCAGCCTGAACTGCAAAGAGATCCCCTGCCTCAAAAAAAAAAAAAAAAAAAAAAAAAAAAAAAAAAAAGTCATCTGGTTTAACTATAAACTCATGACAACAAAACTTAAATGTGTCCCAAATGCTACCAATGTGGTCTTACTAAGGACTCAACTTTCTCTCTCCTCTGCATTTACTTTCACCTTCACTTTTATTACCCCTACTGTCAGAGGAAGCATCCTTGTTTCTAAGCCAGTCTCTCCTGTTTCCTTAGATCCTCTCACGGATTTCACTCCTCTTTTCACTCTTCTTTTTCCTGTATCTTTCACCTTTTATCCCCACTGTCTTACTGCTAAAGGCATATAAACATGCTCATGAACCCAACCATCCTGGAAACACCTCCCCTAGGCTGAGGATGTGGCTTGGTGGTCGTTCTTTCCTAGCATGTGCCAAGCCTTGTGTTTCATCCCCAGCACTACAAAAATCAAAAACAAAACTCTCCTCCCTCGACCTCACACCCTTCTACATGTATCCCTACATTTCTCTGCATCCTTTAGCAGAAAAACTTTTCTCAAGATGCCTACCTATGCGCTATTTCCTTACTTTCCTGTTCACTTTTCAACCCATGATAGGCACTAACTCAACATTCCTGACTCAAATAAATAGGTCTAAGGTCATCAATGACATTTTCCAGGTAACCAATTCAATAGTCATGCCTCTGGCCCAAATTTACCAAAACTCTAAACAGTGTAAGACAGCTGATGTCTTTTCTCTTAGTTGAAACATTCTTTGTCTTTGGATTCCACAACTCAACAATTTAATTTCCTTCTGTCCTCCTGGCTGCTCCCTCTCAGCCTCCTTAACAGCTGGTCTTAGAATCTCTCTTTCCCCCAAGTCAAGGGTAATAAGTTGAGAGTCCACACTTGTAATTGAATCAGCTCATGAAGTTTAAAAACGTAATTTAGGACTTGGAATGTGGCTTTAGTAAAGTGCTTGCCTAGTGTGCAAGGCCACAGGTTCAATCCCCCAGTACAGTGTGTGTGTGTGTGTGTGTGTGTGTGTGTGACTCAACATCTAAAAATCTAGAGGTTTTACATTTTTTAAAATCCAGATTTCTGATGCCTTGGGGAGAGGGGAGCTGTGACTGTCAACATTGGACCAGTATTTTCACAACAGAGAAATCGTCTAAATAGAACAGAAGCCACTTCCTTGACGCTGAGTGCCTTTATTATCCGCGATATTTGAAGCAAGGTAATGGGAAATGTTTCCAGTCACATTCCCTCAAGTACCAAAAGACTCTCCTTTCGAAGCCACCAACATTTTGCAATCAACTTCAGCTAATTTTACCGCGCGAGTAGGGCATGGTCCTCCTCTCTAGACAGGAGGAGGAGCTTGAAGGACTCCACCCATAGGGAATTTAACAGCTTTTGGGCAACGACGCGAAAAAGCACGTTTTAAAATATAGAATTACGCCGCGTCAAACACAGAAACTGCTTTCTGCAAAAGATGACTCCCGAGATTGTGTAAAAGAGTGAAGTTTTGTCTTCCTCTGCCTGTTAGGGCTGAGGCGACCTGAGGACACCCGGAGGAGGTCCTCGCCCACTTCTCTCTCCACCCGGTTTTTAGGAAGCCTTCTAGAGTAGACAGATCATCGAAAATCACTAGATTTCTCTAGGCTGTCCATGCCATCGCTCTTTCGCGCCATACTGTTTAGGGAACTGGCAGGGCGCGGAAACCGCCGGGCCTTACTCTGCCGCCGGCTAAATTGGGAGGGCTGGTCGGGCCCTATTGGGGCGGAGACTGGGCGGAGCCGAGCCCAGGAGCCGCCTCAACTCCACGGCAGGGCCCCGCGCGACTTCCTCCAGTCACCCCTATTCCTTCCACCCTTTACAGGTTTAGTGGGCCTCAGCGAGCTGCTAGCAAACAGGGTCTGGGAGGACAAAATCCGGGACCGCCCAGGGGTGGCAGCCTCCGCCCAGAAAGCCACACCCAGAGGAAGCCCGGACACGAGAGAGCCGGGAGAGCCCACGCGCGACCGGGGAGGGCGTGTGCGGCGTGACTACGCGACTTGCAGCGCGTCCCGTGACGCCATCGCGCCCGCTTTTGAAAGTTGGCGCCTGGGGCAGCCTCCCATGCTGCCCTGCGTCAACCCCTCCCCTCACCTTTCCTCCCCCGCCCTCTACTCGCCGCCCGGCCGCCCCCCCCAACCCGTCCCTTCCCTTATCAGCACCCGCGGCCCCGGCAGCGCCGACGCAGGCGCACTGCACCGCGCCGCCGCCATTTTGTGTCCGAGCCTGTGGAGCGATTAAACCGTGCGCGGAGCTGCTTCTTTGGCGGTAGCGGCAGCAGCGGTAGCCGGTGCGGGCGCGCGGAGCCGGCCTGGGACGCCGGGTGGCCGGAGCGGTGGAGCGGCGGCGGAGCGGGCGCCGCAGGGGGTGTGGCGCGGAGGTAAGGGGGCCCGGGGTGGAGGAGGTTTCGCGGGCCGCCTCTAGGTGTCACGATGGGGCCGCTCCGGTCGGCGCTGGCTGCCCGGCGCCAGCGCCGCCGCCGGGGGGTGTTTGTCTCCCTCTACCGTCCCTGCTGCGGCGCGGCCGCCGCCATTGCCCGTCGCCGCCACGGCCCGGCCGGCCCCCCCTCCACGCCCGCCCTCTAGGCCTTCCTCTTGCTTGCACGCTAGGCCTCAGGCGGCGGTGGCGGTGGCGGCGGCGACAGAGGCCCGCGCGCCTGGAGACTCCATTTTTCTTCCTTTGTCTCTGCCCTCGAGGCCGGCTCTTGGCCCGGCTGATCGCCCGGCCGCGGCCCGCCCTGTGCCCTCCGCTCCTCTCGTGGCGAGTGGCCCGGGTTGGGGCTTGACCTCCGCGCCCTGGCTTCGGCGCCTGCCTCGCTCAAGGGTCGGGACCCTCTGCCGCCGCGCGCGCTGCCAGGTCCCGTTGTCCTGTGGGTGTCGGACCCCAAAGGACGCGTTTTGGGCTGCCCATCCTCCAGTCCGTTCGGTCCCGGAACCTACCCGGCCGCCCAGTGTGCTTCCCCAGTCACTCAGCTACTCGGCGGTCGCTCCTAGTCCGCGCGTCGCCGCCGCTGGTCTTCGTCTCCGCCGAGTGGCGCAGGCGGCGCTGCTGCGGCTGCGAGCAAAGGGACCCCAGAGTTGCCGAGAGCTCCCTCTGCAAGGCTGGCTGAGCTGCTCGCGCCTCAACGCCGCCCGAGCGGGCGGGGGGACGTGCACCCGCGCCCCCCCCCCCCCCGCGTTTGGCCTCGCTGCGCCCCCAAACTCATACCAGGGCTCCTGGTCCGAAACTTACCCGAGCAGACCCACACGCTGCGTGGAAAAGACACGATTTTCGCACCATGTAATTTTCCTAATGTCAGGCTTGGACTCTTCCCAGCCTTTGGAGTGGTGGTAGTCTGATTTCATGTGCTCCGAGATCGCAAAGGGACTAAAACTTAATTTCACTCCAATTTCAAGTGACATGAGACACTCCTAAATTTGAGAGTTCGGGCTGTGTACGCTGGTTCAGGCCATCCTTGAGTTTACTCTCCCACTTTAAAGTGTCCCAACGCTAACTTAATACACTACTTAGTACCTGATGCTCTAGGGCTAAGGAAAGGCATTTCAACCCCAGGGATTGTGCAATTCGATCTAAAGCGCCAGTAGGGCAGAATGAATTTATTCTTGACTCGACTGGTAATTTGCCCATATGCTGAAATGTGAGGGTTGATGTTGTAATTGAATCCTGGGTCACTCGCTGCAGATGGTTTATAAATATCTATGCCTAATGTAACTACTCTTTAGTAGCTGACTTCCTGTATCTGAATTGAGTATTAAATAAACATTTACATACGGACTCTTCATGCTTTCAGTCTAAATCAACTAGGAAAGTTTTCCCTTATGGGCGGGAAAAGTTAAAACAGGGCACATATTTAAATTTACTCAGTCCTTAAATCTTGCATAATTAATAAAGCTTCCTCTTGAATTGCTAGTTTTGTTTTGTTCTTAGATATTCTCGCACTTTAGTATGGTACCTTGGAACAGTTGATGTATCAACTAGGATTCTTTAGGAGATAGTCTGGATTGACTTCTTTAAAATTTTGAAACAGGTTCTTGCTAAATTACTAAATTGCTCATTATGGGCTCTAACTTGTGATCCTCCTGCCTCAGCCTTCCAGAATACTGAGATTACAGGCATGCCTCACCATGCCTGGCTGGACTGACATTTTAAGGAAGGGTATCTTTTGCATTTATTAGGAAATTAAAACATGCTGGTGCTGAGTAAGGTTGTTGGATTCACTATATGTAACCTCAGTCTGTTGGTTCTTGCAGCAATCTGTCTCCCCTGTGTAAGTTTTTTCAGTATCTTTTAGAATCCAACAAGTGTACCTGCTCCTCCTCCTTTGTAATAAAACTATACAAAGTAACTAAATGAAGTAAGGGTAGATAATCAGGTTTGGGAATACAAATAACTTAATGTATTTGTGTAATTTGTTGTATTTTGTTTTCAAAAACTTGTCTGTAAAGTTAAAACTTGTGAATGAAAAAAATTTGTGGATGAAGAGTGGCAAATGTTTATTAAAATAAACTTCACAAAGATTGAAAATTAAGGACAAGTGTGGTAACTTACATTTGTAACTCTAGCACTTGGGAGGCTGAGGCAGGAGGATCACAGTGCGTTCAAGGCCAGCCTGAACTGCATAGTGAAACTCTGTCTCAAAACACCAAAAAATCCCAAAAGTTAAAATTAAAATGCAGCAGGTTTGTAACTGTACTGGAACTAAAGTTTGTTTTCCCAGTTTAATGTTGGACTTCCAAAACCACACTTTATGAATCAGTTGTTTCATATGTGCTCTTCTGCTTCTTGGTCTTACACATCATTTTGTTTTTGCAGTACTGGGGATTGAACCCAGAGCTTGCACTGAGCTGTATCCAGAAACCCTTTTTGTTTCAAGTTTGCCCAGGCTAGGCTCAAATTGCCGTCCTCCTGCCTAACTAAGGGTGCTGGAATTACAGGCACATGGCAACTTGCTTGAGTCTTTCATGCTGCTTTAAGAATATAAACCTTGTCCCCATTTTCCTTTGATATTATTGTATGTCAGGAATTATACTTTGTTTTTATTGGGAAATTATAGAGAAAATAAGAATGAAATGATAAGGTAATTTGTTAAAAGGTACTTCAATAACTGAAGATTGTAAAAATGTTTGCCTACCTAAGAAAATGCTGCTTATTTACAAATAGTTGTAAAAGTTATCCTTAAGGACCCATTCAATCTGCAGATTATCTGCTTAAATGGTTATGTTTTGATCTGTGCTGTTTTGCTGTTATGCCCTCTTTTATCTCAATCTCCACTCCATTATTTACTTTTTTATTTTTATCCGTTTAATTGTTTAATTAAAGGAAAAAAAATAGCAGGATATATTATAGTAACCCACCTTGACTTTCCATTATCTCGATTTGAAGCCCTGTATTACTCTCACCATCTTGTTTTTGACTGATGTTCCCCTATTCTGTTTTGCTGGATAGCATCAGGTTCCAAAGTTTAGGCATCAGCTGTGAAGATAATGAGATTCATTATAACGCCCATTCTCGTTGACTTTTATCTACTTTTGAAGACCTACAATGTCTCCAATGTTTTGGTTTTGTCGGTTTTGTTCTTTACTGTTTTGTTCAATTGTATTATAACTAATGATATAGGCAATTCTATTAGAGATAGGGGGAGGCATTATGGTAACCATTGTTGATCACCTTGTATTATGTTTTTACATTATCTATTAGGTCCACCCTTTTGACTTGACCGATTCTGTTCTGTTATGTCACATTTGGTTTTTACTCTCTTCCAAAAAAGTAATAAGAACTGTGAGAGCAATGAAACCCAAAATGTGTAATAGTCATTGTACAAAAGAGAGGAAAAGAAAGTGCTCTATTTAAGTGTATAAGATTGAAAATGATATCACAGGGTTTTATTGGATCATTGAACAGAACTGTTTGCAGTATCATTGTTGCAGTGTCCACTTTACAAGCTTTAATTTTGTGACTTGAACAATTATTTCTAAGATGACAATATGTAATCCATTAACTAGTGATTTCCTACTGTTCATTTTTTTTCCTGTAAATCTGTATAACTTGTACCCTTTCTCTGCTTTTTTTTTTCTTTTCTCCTTAAATAAAATTTTTAAAAAATCTGCAGATTATCCTTAAGATGAATTTAAAAAAAAATTTTAAGAGCTTTAGGATTTTGTTTTAAAAGGGCATTGAGAAATGAGGGCACCCACCTGGGACTTCTCTTAGTGCCTTGTGGAGTGCCTTGGCAGAGTCCACCTGAGGATAAAGCCCTAGGGAGAAATCCTATGGCAGAATTTAGTAGTTTTTTTCTGTCTTTCTTTTTTGTATTGTTTTCTTTCTTTTGGGGGTTGGATTTTAAAATTTTTATTTTATTGTTGTAGTCAGGGTTTGCAAGGATAGTTTATTTTTGAGACAGAATTTCACTATGTAATTCAGGCTGGCCTTGAACTTTTACTACGTAGTCTAGGATGGCCTCTAACTTACCACAGTCCTACCTCAGCCTCCCAAGTGCTAGGATTGTAGACATGCACCACCACACCCAACTGCAGAGTGGTTCTCACTGGCAGAATGTCACCTCTGGAGTCTGTTTGAAAGATACTGCTGGCATATGGCTGCATCTCATTTTTAAAATCAGAAGTCAAGCTAGATGATCTATTTTACTTACTTGACTTGGCTCCAGATGACTGGAGCGGGCTCCAACTGTTTTGCAAGAAATTAAATTCTTCATGTTACCCATTGTGTGGTACATGCTTGTAATCCTGGATTGCAAGTTGATGACCAACCTGGACTGTATACTGAGATCCTGTATCATCTTTTTTAGCATATGCCTATAATCTCAGCACTCTAGAAATGGAGCCAGGAAGATCCCTATGAGTTTGGGGACAGTCTGGGCTACACAGGAAGTTTAAGGCAGCCTGAACTGTGTAGTGAGACCTTGTCTTAAAAATGACAACAAAAATTATTAACTCCTTCTTCAAGCAACTACAGTTTGTTACAACTTAAAATTTTGGGTAGGATGTCATGCTACATGCCTGTAATCCTAGCCTCTATTGCAAATTCAAGTTCAGCTTTTGGCAGTTCAGCAAGACCCTGTCTCAAAAAGGGTGGGGTTCTAGCTCAGTGTAAATGACCTGGAGTTGATCTCTAGTACTATAGACAACACGTTTTTTTTTGTTTTTTTTTTTTTTAAATAGGTTTAGAAAAAATAGTGGCAAATAATGTATAACTTTGAAGACTTTCTCATTTGGATATGTAGAGTTGATAATATCACATTTGTTTTTTAGAATACTTTCAAACATTTCTACTCCCTATCTTTTCTGCCTTATCATCTGTGTGCATTTCCTTGGTGTTTCATTATTTGACTGTACATGTGTGTCAATGCATATAAACTGCCAACATACATACATCTCAATGGCAGTGACCTTTTCTTTTCACACTTGTTACTTACTTTAGATTGCCCTTAGAATTTGTAGGGGTATAAAATTCTGTTGCCTTTGAATCATGCTTTTGATGATATATGGGTTCTAGTACCAAAGTGTATCTTGGAGTAAATGCATTAATCTACTTGTTATAAATTACCTCCAAGCCCAGAATTCTGTTCAGTTTAGTTTTGTGAAGTAATTATGAGATGGATATCTTTTAGTTGTCTCTCTTATGCCAAATTCTTTGGAAATTCTTATATTGCACGTGGAATTTTCTTTTTTTTATTTTTTGGAATTTTCTTTTTTGTGTTAGAGTAGTTCTACTCAACTGTTGCTTAAAGCTTAATTAGTTTTATAATTTAGGGAGGGAGAACATCAGCTAATGAAGGATTTCATTATTTGACAAAAAAAAAAAAAATTCATTGCTATGCTTCCTCAATTTTCCAAAGTCAGTGAAAGCTTCCCTGTAGTTATCTTGTTAAACCGAAAAGCACAGTCTTGTAGTATAAATTAACTTAATCAGGAAGATTATTATTTACTGCAGGTTAAAAAAAAACTCACTGAAGCTATCAGTTTTTCTTTTTTGAGTTGGGCCTCAAGGTGGTCTTAAACTTACTGTATACCCCAGGATGGTCTTGAACTCGTGGGATCCTCCTGCCTTAGCCTCCTGAGTGCTGAGATAATGAATGTGTACCACCACACCTGGCTAACAATTAATTTTTGGGCCAGATGTAGCAGGAGGATCTCTAGATTGAGTTTGTGGCCAGCCTGGATCACATAGTGAGAGCCTATCTTAAAAACAAAAAGGTAAAAAGGCCTGGGGATACATGTCAGTGATGTAGCTTTTGCCTACTATGTTAAAGACTTTGGGTTCAATTCCCAGTACTAAAAAAAAGTTTTAATGCATTGGTTGTTCAAATACATGTGCCATAGATTATAATAGTGTATTCTTTTAAAAAAAAAATTTTTTTTTTTTAAATCTTTTTCTCAGTACCAGGGATTGAACTCAAAACCACCTGCTTGCAAGGCAGGTGCTTATGCTGCTGAGCTAAATCCCCAGGCCCTGAAGTATTCTTTTGACAGTCAGATTTTTAATCTTGATAGGTACTTATAGAATGGTTCAATTAGTCATGTCACATATTATGAATTTCTCAATTTTATCCATCTTCAGTTTGTCCTTACTTTGTTTTTCATGTTATATATGTATTTGTGTGAATGTAATGCTTCATAAAATGATTTCTGCTTCTCTTTTAGAATGATTTCAGACCCAGAGCCAAAGAACAAGTTGCACTAGTGAAAGGACACATTGCTGACAAAGAGCTTGAGAGTAGAGTTTTGTTTTCCCTCCTCATATCGACTTTGCAGCCACGGAGAGGTAAATGTTACTTCTATTTCTCACTCTTAAAAATGGAAATAATGGGCCAGGAATATAGCTCAGTGATAGCACCTTCCTGGCAAATGTGAGGTCGTGAGTTTGATCCCCAGTACCAAAAAAAAAGAACTAATGTAGCCATCCTGTGGCTGGAGGATTTTCTGGGTAACTTTGGAGTATAGGACATTGAGTGATTGGGAGCATATAGGTTCTGTTATGAGAGTCTTGGGTTTGAAATTGCACTGCCACATGTTAGCTTGGTGACCCTAGGCAAACTTAACCTATCTACTCCTGATGTCCTCATTTGGGAGAAAATAATACAATCTCTGAGGCTTTTCTTAGGGTCAAGAATGCATATAAAGGATTAGGTACCATTCTAGGCATATACATAGGAAAAACCTATGACAGTGGTGGCAAACATTTTAGAGCTTTCAGTGATAATAAATAGCCTACTGTGGCCCATATGCTATAGCTTTACACAGCTGCCCTAGGAAATCATGGCTGTTTTCTACAGAAATTTTTGATATGTGTATTTTGACTATTGGCAAATGACCCATTCATGGCCTGATACGTAATTTTGATAAGGAATAGCTTTCTTAGGAAAACTAGTGTCACGAATAAAATTTGCCCTAATGAATTTGAGTTAGCCTAACTAATGGCCAGTGTTTGTAGACAGAGTGTGATAGTTATTACCAATAATCTGTAATTTCTGCTCTAAAATTTGACAAATAACTTAGGGAGCTTAAAACAGCCTTTTAATCAATGCTGGGATTGGCTATGCTTTCCTGTCTCTAAACAAAAAAAATTTGGATATAAAACTTACCACCACTGCCTCCCCAAAATTACTTTTCAGGATACCAGAAAGCACATCTTTTTACCTGTAGAAAAACATGAAAATAATTTAATTACACTTGCATAAAGGCAAAAAGGAATGTAGAGGTAGAAATTCCAAGTGCTAAAATTAGGCTTATGTGAATGAATCATCTTTGTGACTACTGGGATTTTTCTTCAAAGTTAATGCCTGAAGCAAATAGGAGGAAAGGAATGGGAATGAAAGACTTTTTCAAAAGGTAACTTGGTGTCTTGCTGCATGGGAAGAACAGGGTCTATGTGGTAGTGTGCTGTGGCTCCAGAAATAACTTGTGCTCCACAGTTATGTTGACAGAGAGTACATACTTAAAATAAGCTGCTGAAATGAAAAGCAGTACTGACTGGGGCTAGGGATTTAGCTCATCGGCATAAGCGCCTGCCTTGCAAGCGTTGTGGTCGTGAGTTCGATCCTGGTACCGATATAAAAAAAAAAATACTGATTCAAATAACTTGTAAAATCTAGCTTTAAGAGTTTGGAGAGTGGGATTACAGGAAGACGTTGAACACTGTTAGGTATTAATGCTAGCTTAATTATTTAGATCCCTATTTTTCAAAGCAGGATATAAATATACTCAGGGTACAAAATAATATGATTCTGGGGTACTTAAAGACAAAAAAATAAATGAACATGTTTTTAGAGCTCCAATTATAATAACTAGGGGAACAGTGAGTTAAGTAATTTAGTTGCTAAGTAATTACAAATACTGGGGCAGGGTGAGGTGTTGCATGCCTATAATCCCAGCATTTGGAAGGCTGAGGCAGGAGAATCACTTCGAGTTCAAGGCCAGACTGAACTACACAGTGAGACTCTGTCTCAAGAAGCCAAAAAATAAATAAATAAATAAAAGTAATTACAAATTCTGTTTTCTTACTGTGTAGTTCAGGCTGTCCTCAAATTCTGACACAGCCTCGCACGTGCTGGGATTACAGGTGTGTATCACAATGCAAATATTACTACATTTAAATAAATGTATGTTTTTGGAGCAAAATGCAAACTGTGGTACTGTTGTGGATAACATAGGTCTTCAGCAAAGTAAAGCATGTACTTGGGATAAGAGATATTCTTTTCATAAGTACCACAGTGGGAACATTGGGGAGCAATATTTTGTGTGTTGTTGTTGTTGTTGTTGTTGTTGTTGTTGTTGTTGAGTGTCCTGTCTCTACCTCTCATGCTTGGGTTCAGACCCAGGGTCTAGTGCATAAAAAAAATATTTTTTATTGAGTAGCTCCTACTTTGTCCTTGTAGTACTGTAGTGTAGTATATAAATGGTTCTTGAATGCATGCATGTTCTTATACAATGTTTGAGATGCACAAGATGACTAGTAGGCAGTTTTAGATGGGTGAACCAAATCAGAAGTAGTATTATCAAAACCATTCCAATGATAGAAGGGTATTTTGGTGGGGGGTGTTTTGTTTTTTGAGACAAAATCTTGCTTTGTAGTCCAGGCTGGCCTTGAGCTCAATATGTAGCCTAGGCTGGTTGCATATTCAAGGTAATCTTCCTGTCTCAGCCTTCCAAATTCTGGGATTACAGGTGTGCACTACCATACCTGGTGAAGGATTATAATTTAAAACAAAAGAGGAAACAACAAACACAATCTGCAAACTACACAAAACTGAGAACTTTAGCCAGGCAGATAGTGCATGCCTATAAAGCCTAACACTTGGGAGGCTGTGGCAGGAGAATTGGCATGAGTTTAAGACCAGCTTGAGCCATACATAGTGAGTTAAGAACAGCCTGAATTGCAGAGTGGGACCCTAACTCAAAAAAAAAAAATTTTTTTTTTTTTTTTTTTGGGTACCAGGAATTGAACTGCCTCCAGACCTTGCACTTGCCAGGCAAGGCGCTTGTGCGGCTAAGCTATATTCCCAGCTTATATTTTCTGTGTTGATGCTTGTTCTTTTAATGCAGGTTTGTTCCTAGTTGGTTATAAATATACTGAAATTTGACATTTTCTGAAATAATATGAATTGGATCAGTGTAGATGAACTACTGAAGTACATTTATTCATACTTTGAACAGTTGCTTTTCTATTTTGTACCAGGTAGTACACTAGGCACAGGGGAGTTCAAAGATAAACAAAGAAGACAGGATCTTTCTTCTGAGGGTCTTGGGTAGAATGAGCCAGGATATCTGACTATTGTTGTTGTGATAAAAATTTACTCAAAACACTTGGGTGGTGCCAAATGTTTGTAATCCAGCAAACTTGAAGTCACCCAGGACTATGTACTAAATTCAGGGCTAATCTGAACTACTAATGGGACCTGTCTGAAAAAGAAAACCTTGTCTCAAAAAAAAAGTAAAACAACAAAGTTTTAAAAAATGATTATAAAATCATATTCACCAGCAAAGTACTTATGAGAAACGTTTTTTCTTTTTTAATATTGTGTTTTGGGGGCTGGAATATAACTCAGTTGCACAGTGCCTGCCTGGCAAGCACAAGGTCGTCATGAGTTCTATTCTCAGTACCCTCCCAAAAAACAAAATTAAAATAAAATACTGTATTTGGGGTTTGATTCTGGTATAGTAGTTGTGTCGTATGTATAAGATCCTGGATTTAATTGCAGCATGATGAAAAACAGTACAATAACAAATAACTAGTGGTTTGAGTGTTGTTAAGTTTGGGGTGTCTTTTCCTTTGTTTTGTATAGTTTATATATATTAATATTGTAATTCAAATTTAAAAAGTGTTTTATTTTTCCTTCTTAGATAAAAGTTACCAAAAATTTTGCAGTTACCAGCATTCAACAATGGAGGACTGGTTAAATTATATTATATTTATCCATAGAATGTCATGTACTTGTTATACTGTATATAGGAAATTCTGAAATGGGAATATTTTTGAGGTATAACTACGTAAAGCCAACTATCAGACCATTGTAAGGAATGACATAGCTAAGAGAGCAATATGTATAATTATATTTATGTAACTCATGTTTACTTAAAGCCTACAGGTAAGTTCATATTCTTGCTTAATTTTTCTTCTGTTTCCTATATTATATATTGTGTTTTTTTGTATAACATATTTAGGTATACAGCAAAATTGACTACTGTATAATTCTTAAGGGAATAAGAAATTCAGTATAGCAGAAGTAGCACTGAAGGTTTCTGATGTAGTGCAATAATAAAAAGAATTATTGCCTAGTTTTACTCACTGTGTAGACTTTTTTTTTTCCCTTTTTAAAAATTTTTTGGTACTGAGAATTGAATTTAGGGTTTTCTCACTGAGCTGCTTCCCCAGCTGTTTTTTATTTTGAGACAGTCTCACTAAATGGCCCAAGCTGGGCTCAGATTTGGGATCCTCCTGCCTTAGTCTCCCATAGGGTTATACATGCATGTGACATCACACCTAAGTTAGACTTCTTGAGTGGTATTGAGAGCCTGGCTAGCACATTTGCAAGCCGGGAAGGCAAGTATTAAAGAGAATTGAGGTTATAGAAACTGTTTCTTACAATTTTTCTCACTTAAATTTGGTCTTAGGCTTCTGAAATCTCACCAAGTAGTTTAATTTCTTTGTTTGGGAGAGTATAATAGTTGGGGACTTACACCAGAACCTAAAAAAACGTTTACTTTCTTTCTCTAGTGGAAACCACTGTGTATTTGTAGTATTGCGGTGTGTCATTTGAACCTAGGGCCTATGGTTGAACCTAGTGCTTTACATTAAGCTAACTCCTCAGCCCTTTTGTATTTTATTTTGAGACTGTTGCTGTATTGTTCAGGCTGAGCTCAACCTTGTGCTCTTTCTCTTTCAGCCTCCCAGAGTGCTGGGGTTGTAGGTGTGCACCACCACTACCAGCTCATTTTTTAAACAAATTGGAATGCTATTCTAAATTCTCCCTTGTTGTCAGGTATGGTGGCTCTCACCTGTAATCCTAGGACTCAGGAGGCTGAGGCAGAAGAATCACAGTGAGTTCAAGGCCAGCCTGAGCTGCATAGCAAAACCCTGTCTCAAGAACAATCATTCTTCATTGTCATCTTTTCATGTCATATGTTATGAACATTTTCCTGTTAGATAACTTGTTTTTCAAATTACTAGAAACACTATGGTTGAGCATTAGTGTCATACACACACACGCACATGTATGTGTGTATATACATACACATTTCTAACCTGTTTTCTAAGCTGTTGCTTTGGGTACAGAACTCTGTGGTTGTCAGCCCTTGTTGTTTCTAATACTTCATTTCTACCTTCTTCATTGTTCATATTATTTCTAAAATAATAAATTGCTGAGTATGTTGGAGCATGCCTGTAATTCTAGCAGTCTGGGAGGCTAAGGCAAAAAGATTACAATCCTGTCTAACTAGTGAGTTAGTGAGACTCAAAGTAAAAGAGGGCTGGGATGTAGCTCAGTGTGAAGAGGCCTGGTTTCTGTCCCCAGTACGGAAAAAAATTTTTACTTTGATATCCAAATTGTTTGTTTTTGTGGTGTTGGGGTTCGAACCCATGGCCTTTGGCATGAAAAATAAGAGCTCTAGGGGCTGGAGATTTAGCTCAGCGGCATAAGTGCCTGCCTTGCAAGCAGGCAGTCATGAGTTCGATCCCCGGTACCGATAAAATGAAAAAAGACCAAAAAAAAAAAAAAAAAAAAAAAAGAAAGAAAGAAAGAAAAATAAGAGTTCTGCCACTGAGCCACATCTACAACCCCCAAATTAAATTGTAAATTTGAGTGCATAGCTTTTGAGTTAGCAATTTTGTTTTCTCAAACATTTAATCCTCCAGACTCTTAGTAGTAGATGTGCTTTCGGTTTAGTGACTTCTAGATAGGTGTACATCTCAATTAATGGCTAAGAAGATTATCCTATCAAGTACAGATTTATAAATACTCTGCACTTACATGTACCAGCTTTCCACAAGGAATTGTGAACATTATATACCATACATGTACTAATAAGACAAATGAATTCATATTTTTCGTATGGAAATTAAATTCCTTTTTTATTTTGAAAGACATAGATAATGTATTAGCTTTCTGAATAATGAAGGATATAGAGTCCTAAAATGTCCTGGGTTAATTAGGTCTTTTGAAGGGAAAAGGAGAAAAAAAAAAAAACCCAGGTATTTTGATGCTCTGTGATTGGTGTAAGGTGAATAATGTAGTAGTTAATTCCTGACTTTTGAAGAATTTTTCTAGTTTACAATATAGTTTAATGAAGAGAAGACAAACCAGTCTGATAGGTTGTGTCTTATGTTGTGGCATTTGTTTGCCTGATACAGAGGTTACTCCTTAAATTTCTTGAACTGCAGGTATCTGTTTAGTACAGAGCTATATTTTAGGCATCTTCATCTACGCAGGTTTTGGGGAATTCTGCCTAATTCAAGTTACAGGCAAGGAGACAACGAAGTCAGATAACCAGCCATTTCTGCATGCTTGTGTACTGTCTCATTGTTTACATATATAATTATTAAAATTTTTTTATTTCTTAGCTACTGAGAGGCAGTACTCTTTGCTTCTTACCTGTAAGGATTAATCAAACCAATATCCTAAAAATAAGTAAAGAACCTTAAAGACCGAAGAAATTTTGTTATCTAGCAAACTTTTCATTCGACAAAAAAGATAACAAAGAGACAAAATGATTTACCCAAGGTCATGGATATTAGATGAGTGTTTATGCCTTTTTTTTATTCTTATTTTGTGCCAAATGGAGATTGAACTCTTGTGCTGCACTACATCCCCAGCTGTTTTTTTGTTTTGTTTTGTTTTTAGACAGGGACTTGTTATTTTGCCCCAATTAGGTTTGAGCTTGCAGTCCTCCTACCTTGAATCTCTCAGCATACTAGGATCACAGGGATATGCCACAACATCTGGGGGTTTGTTTGGTTTGGTTTGGTTGGTTGCTTTTTTGAGACAAAGTCTCACTTTGAATAGTTTAGGCTCGCCTCAAACTTGCTATGATTCTTTTGCCTCAGCTTTCCAAGTGCTGAGATTACAGGTGTGTGCTGGCTTCACAAGCTGGTTAACATGCCTAGGCGAATTTCGACCTTGTGGTGGTCTTCCTGTCTTAGCCTCCTGAGGGCTGGTATTGTAAGCATGTGCCACCATTCCTGGCTTTTTATCTTTTTTTTTTTAATATATCATCAACTTTTATCAGCCAGTGGTGGAACACACCTGTAATTCTAGCTACTTGAGAGGCTTAGGCAAGAGCATTATTACTTTGCAACCTGCCTGGGCAACTTCACAAGACTCTGAAAAAAAGGTGGGCAAGTTTAGTGGCATAAGTGCCTGCCTGGCAGGTGCAAGGTCATGAGTTCAAGCCCCGGTACCAAAAAAATAAACTAAAAAAAAAAAAAAAAAATTTAAAAAGCCAGTGGTATACTTGGTAATAGAGCTCTTGTATAGAGCCCTGGTTGTTACCAATTAAAATCACATATCAGAGCTGGTAAGATTTTGAACTTGTTTATCTTTTTCTGTATAATTTGAGACTTTTCACAATCCTTTGATAATCTCCCTGTTAAAGAACAGACTATCCTGACAGACAAGCCTGTAAGCCCAGCATCCAGGAGGCTGAGGCAGGAGGATTGCCATGAGTTCAAGGCAGGTCTAAGTTATATAGTGAGACCTGCATCTCGAAAAACCCAAAAAGTAGAGTAAGAACAGATTATCTTGGGAGAGGAGGTGTTAGTTAACATCTCTGCTTTTAGTGTAGTCCACCAGTTGGACCACTGAATGCTCTAAATTGTTTCAACTACTACATTTTGTTTATTTGTTTAAATAAACTCTGTTATAACAAAGTGGCAGGGCCAGGAATATTGCTTAGCGGCACAGTGCCTGTTGAGTTGAATTCTCAGTACCAAACAAAACAAAAAACCACACCAAAGTGGTATGGTCACTATCTTATTAAAAATAAGTACTTCAAGGTACAGTAAGTCCCTAATTTATGAACAAGTTCCATTTTGGGAGAACTCAATTGTGAAAGTTTGCAGTACAAATGTTCATAAGTTCCTGTGTAAGAGTTACATCTTTTTATGCACAGAGGTATGAAGAAGTATTCTATAATAGATTCTATCCCTATTTTCAGTGGTTTTTGGTTGCTTAAGGTTTTTGTTTTATTGCTGTTTTTGATGGTATTAGGGAGCACTGAGCTGTATCCCCACACATTTTTATTTTATTTTGAGACAGGGTTTCCCTAAGTTGCCCAGGCTGGCCTCCAACCTGAAATCGTCCTGCCTCAGCCTCCTGAGTAAGTAGCTATATAAGCATATGCCATCATGCCTGTACTTATAAAGTATTTCTTGATTTTCTCTCATTTTTATTTTATAACTTTCTGCTCTTCAAAGCTTCTAAGTATGTCATGACCCTAAAAAAAAATAGTTTTATTTCGTTTGAATTTTTCCTTTTTTCTGTCCCCTTGTCAAAGTTTTTGCTTTTTTTTCCCTCTTTCGCCTTTAGATACTTATAAACATACCTTCCCCTAAGTTACCTATATTTCCTTCTTTTCAATTTGTTTCCGTATTTCTACAAAGTAACCAAGTCAGCAAACTATTTGTTTTATTTCAGATCAGATAATCATGTTAATTCAAAGTAACATTTTGGGAGTTTTTGTTTAAACTTCAGTTTATATTGTGTCCTACCCATGTGTCGTTTTTCAAATGTCTTTTTTCTGTAGAGTAACATAACTATTACCCATATTCGGTGCAGCTACATTGTTTATTCACTGAAAATGTCTGTTTTAATTTGGTAATGATATCTTGGTCCTTGGTCCTTGTGAAAGACATTATATTGCTTTTATGCTATTTGATACAGGTGTGCACTGTTTATGATTTAGTACTGACTTTATGGAAGACTTGCTTACCAAATAAAAGTGGTCTTTGTTCTACTACACTTTGAGGGTGTCTGAATTATAGAGGCCACACAATCAATGAAAGATACACTGAAAAACCATGCGTGATTCACCAGTCATCTGTGTCCACCACCACCCCTTTTCTTCTTCCCTTCTTTTACACTTTGATCTTGTCCTACCACCTAAAGAAGCATTTAATATTGGTGGTACCTAAGAATAGAAGTAAAACTTTAAGACTTATTGAGTCATACCTCTATTATTGTTTATATGGGAATCATAATTGGTTTTGATATAGGCTTTGTTTGTAGACTTTGTGTAAAGAATGAAGAAATTTTTGCTTTAAAAAACTACAGTTCGTACATACCCATCCAGTATTTAGAGGGACTGTAGTATCCAAGATCAGTCATTTCCAGACTGTAGTCATCACAGATTCCAGTAAGAATCACTTATGAGCCTTTTGAAATTAGACCTACTGCATCCCAGACATTTTTTTGTGAGAATAGTCCAGGCTGGCCTCAAACTTGCAATGATCCTTCTGCCTCAGCCTCCTAAGTGCTGGGATTACAGTTGTGCAACTGTGTGCAGCTGAGAGACCACTGTTAATGAACTGTTTGCTTAGAAATCCACAGATAAAAGAATTTGTAAATAAATAAATAAAAATAATTTTTTTTTAAATCCACACAATTAGCCAGGTGTAATGGCACATATCTGTAATCCAGTACTCAGGAAGCAGAGGCAGGATTAAGGATATCTTGGACTATATAGCAAGTTGGAGGTTAGCCTGAACTACTTGAAATCCCCTGTCTCAAAAAAATAAAAATAAAATACCCACAGAAGTACCTATTAGACATATAATTCCTGTTTGGGGAGGGAGTTGTGTGTGTGTGTGTGTGTGCGTGTGTGTTTTATTCCTTTTGTATAGCTTGTTTGTTCAAGGTGAAAGACTTGCCTCAGTTGGACTTTCTCATTGTTCAAGTAATGAAAAACTGTAAGACTATTACAGAGACAGTATGACTGCTGCTTCCAGGAATATGTGTCTGGCACTGGGTAAGAAGGGTCTGGTGGCCTCTGACATAGTCTTGGGGAACAAGAAAAAGTGAGGTGTTAGGTTGTTGTATGACGGCAAGTGTCATTTTGTTTGTAAAGAGCAGAGAAGGGCAACATGTGTTTTGGAGCCAGCCTCCAGTTGTTTACTGTGGTACCACTGTCAACTTCCAAAGAACTTTTCTATTTTGGGCATATTTATTTTTCAGTATTTATTCAATAAATACAGTAAGTGCTACAGTAAGTGTGAAAGGATAAAATATGGACTCTGATACCAGATCACAGTAGTAAATTTGGGATGGTTTAATGTAGTTGTACTTCGTTGCATTGAATTTTTTCTGCACAAGATTTACTTAATTCACTTAATTCCATACATAAGTATATTTTGTCATTTACTATTCCTTCTGCTAGAGTGCTTCTCAAAGGTTTGGTTTTTTGTTTTGTTTTGTTTTGTTTTTTTGTTTGCTCTGGGGATTGAATTTGTGACCTTGCGCTTGTCAGGCAGGTGCTTATGCCACTGAGCTAAATTCTCAGCCAAGAGCGCTTCTCTCTAGTGATTTACCTGGCAAGGTGCATCTCATCATTTAAGATCCAGCTTTAGCCAGGTGTAGTGGCACAGGCCTACAATCCCAGCACGCTGAGATAGAGGCAGAGGTTCACAGATTCGAAGCCAGCAACTAAATGACTTAGGGTGACCCTGTCTCAAAACATATAAAGGGCTGGGAATGAAGGTCTTGGGCTCAATCCCATACACTGAAGGGGGAAAAAAAAAAGATTCAGCTTTAACAGTTTCTCTCCTTTCTCTTTGAACCCTCCTTCACTCTTACACACAACCTACTGTGGCAGTGTAGTGGGAAGTATGATAACTACAGATACAGTAATCACCTTGTATAGCCTTTGTTGTTCTGTCCATCTTTCTGCCAGACAAGGGACTCTATAAGAACTTAGCCCTGTGTGGAATTCAAAGTTTATCTGGGTCATAGCATGGTGACATATGCCTGTAATCCCAGAATTTGGGAGACTGAGGCAGGAGGATCAGTTGAGTTGGAGACCAGCCTGGGCTACTTAGTGAATTCAGAGCCAGCTAAAACTACATAGTGAGACCATTTCAAAAAAAACAAACAAGGCTCAGCAGCACAGTGTGGCAAGCTTAAGGTCATGAGTTCAATTCCTGGTACCAAAAAAAAAAAATTTTTTTTTTTTTAAACAAAGCATATCTGGGAGTGAACAGTGCTGCAGTACTGATTGGAGGCTGTCTCTGGTGCCTGTGGTTTCTCTGTTCCTTTGCTGGTGCAGAACAATCTTATATTTAACTGTTAGGGCTTATGTCTAGGTGTCCCTTAAAAGCCTCGTGCACTTGTAGGTGGGCTTTTTGGAGGTGGCTGGATCTGTAGTGTGTAGTACTGGGATCAAGGGTGTGCTGCTGGGATTGATTCATGGTGTGATGCTAGGATTAAGGCTACCCAACCGTGGATGTGAGTGCTACCGGCCTTTTTAGGGCAGATAGCCTGGATAGGATATAAGGGACAAAAGGTTACTGCTTGCTATTTCCCTGCTTTTCTACCTTTTGCCTGCCATGAATTATTTCTCCTCTGTGATGCCACCATGGGTTGGAGCCAGGTGATTATGAACTGAAACATCTGTGAACAGTAAGCTAAATAAACCTTTCCTGCCATAACTGAGTGTTGGATATTTTGTCTCAGTAATGAAAGAAAAGTAACCACTTTCCCATTTACTTAAAAGAGAGGCATTAGACTTTTTCTCCCTCTTAAAGGGAAGTTCATCTCTGTACCTAGCATCAGGCACTTACTGATTAAAGAATAATTTTTAATTTGTTTTGAAAAGGATGGTATTGGGGATTGAAATCCATTACCTTTATACTGAGCTACATTTCCAGCCCTTTTTTATTTTGAGGTGCTCTGAGTAAGTTGCCCAAGCTGGGTTTGTCCTATTCCCAGTCATCATGAAAGAAGTGGTCACTCATATTTTTCTGCTGCTTGGCCCAAGTCATTTTGTAAACACGTGTGTGTGTGTATGTGTGTGTGTGCATGCATGCATGCGCACACACACACACACTACTGAAAAGTGAACTGAGGGTTTTCACACTGATTTACATCTCCAGCCCTTTTTATATTTTTTGAGAGACAGGGTCACACTATATTGCCTAGACTGGGCCTGACCTTGGGATCATCCTGCCTCCACCCCAGAGTTCTAAGATTACAAGTGCGCATACCACCACCTCTTGCTCCCTCTCTATTCATTGCTACAGTCTGCAACTTTCTTGATACTAGTTCATAGTTATTAATGTTGTAGTCTTTTCTTTGATGTATCTTTAGTTCTGATAAGATAATGGCATGTATATTTTCAGGAATAGTAGAGAAAAATGGTTTTCCTATAAAAGTGTAAATTTTTGTTTTAGTGTCCCACATCTAGTAAAAATCATTTATTTATTTATTTATTTTGTTCCCAGGAGAAATGAGTTACTTATTTTTAATTTCTTTTTTTCTTCCTCTTATCACATGGCACTTAATGTAAGAATACCAGACTAGGCTTTTCAGTCAACAGTCTTCTATTTGAAGATACAGAAAAGAGAATGCCACAAGGTATCTCCTCTATTCTTTGCCTTCTGATGATGTCTGATGATTGGAATTACCTTTGTAAGGCAGGTTGTCAGGTGACCTTCGTATTAGCCTGAGAACTACTGTGATTTATGAAAGTTTATGGGTTTGGGGTACAATTTTTTGAAGTATACTATAAATAGTCTTTCTTATTGCCATTAGGAAATAAGTTGAAGTTTTGAGCAATCAATTATCCCTTGTAAGAAACAGTAGTATATTGAACAAAAAGTTTTGGCGATTTCATTTATAAAATAGACTCCTGAAAATTGTTTTTCTTACTGTCATATTATAAGTAAGAAATGGATTATTCTGAGTACATGAATTTTATAATCAGTCACCCCAAATGTCTAAACTCTGCAAAGCTTATTTTATTTCCTCTGGGAATTGTCTGACATATTTGCTCAATAGTTGTATAATTATAAATGATGACATTACTAAATTTTGATATATTGAAAGGTTGTATATATTCATAATTAGCATTTGTTTTACATGGTAGATTTTTGAAATCTATAATTGTATTGTTAAGACTTGTATTTTTCTCTTTTTAAGAAATGATACACGCTGGAAATGGGAGTACACGCCTGTAATCCCCTTTAAATGGAACTTGGGGCCAGAGGATTGCCAGCCTGGGCAATTTGGCAAGACATTGTCCCAAAACAAAAGGGTTGATGTTGTAATTAAGTGGTAGAGTGCTTGGCTTACTTTGTATCCCAGATTCGGTACTGCAAAAGGAAAGAATAAAAGCAAGCAGTGCTGAATATTCCTATAATCCTGGCATTCAGTAGGTCAAGGCAAGAGGATTACAAATTCAAGATCAGCCTGGGAAACAGATATTCAAGGCCAGTGTGAACTATATATATACATTTATGTCAAAGACACAAATAAAAAGATTAAAGAAATGATACAGAGCTAGAGTAGATCAGTTTCCTAGAATGCTTGAGGCCTTGAATTCAGTCTCCAGCCCATCAAATAATAGCCAGGAGTAGAGGTACATACCTGTAATCCCATCACTTAGGAAGCTGAGGTGGGAGAGTCACTCAAAGTTTGAGGGCCTGTCTTGCATAGTGAGTTCAAAGCGAGTCTGAACTGTGTAGCAGCATGCTGTCTCAACCCCTCCCATGAATAAAGAAAAAACAGAAATAAAGAATAAATTTATATAGCTAAGGTTTATTTCATTTAGCATATAAACAATGTTTTGTTTTCCTCCATTCTTTCATGCACTTGTCCTGTATAAGACTGTTTTTTATATAACAATGACATTGCTAATAGAATGTCTGCTGTTTACCTAACACTGTTTTGTGTCCATTACTATAGAGGATGCAGAAGTAAAAGGCTAATAGTTAGTTGTGGGAAAAATGCAGGCAGAACATTATGCTACAGTTAAACAAAACAAGGTCAGTGTATGGCTGGTCAGAGTTGAGAAGACTTTGATAATATGGGGTAATGGGACCTGAGGACAAGCTCCCAGCCATGCCCACATTACTAGACAGTAATGTGGAGATGACCAGCAAGAAATATTCAGAGGAAAGGTTGAGTGAGTGGAACGGATGGGGAACAGGCTATACTTATTGTTCAAAGCTTTGGGAGCTAAAGTGAAGAGTTTGGATTTGATTCCATAAGCATCAACCATCATAAGGGTTTGTTTTGTTTTTACTGCGTTGCCCAGGATGGCCTCAAATTCCTGGGCATAAGCCATCTTTAGCTTTAGCCTGCCAACTCTTAAAATTCCTAGGCTCAAGCAATCCTCTTGCTTCAGCCTCTAACTAAAGTAGTTTGGGACTATAGGTACAAACTGTTGTTCTCAACTAGTGTTTGTTTTGATTTCATCCTAGAGACAGAACCTCAGACTCCACTTATAGTTATGTCTCCAGTTCATTTTTTTTGTTTTTTCATTTTGAGACAAGGTCTTAAGTTGCCCAGGCTGACCTCAAATTTGCAGGCCTTCTGCCTCAGCCTCCTCAGTAGCAGCGATTACTGGTGTATATTACCATGCTAGGCTTGCAATGTTGGTGTTAGCCTCCTCAGTAGCAGCGATTACCGGTGTATATTACCATGCTAGGCTCAGTGTTGGTGTTCTTAAAAGTCTGAAGTAAAAGTTCCAGATCATTATTTGAATTTTTTGCTGTTGTTGTTACCATTAGAATATTTTTAAAGTTCTTGACTCATATCACTTAGTTACCTTCAGTAGGACTATGCTGGTTTTATTGTACCATGACCAACATTAGAAAGTATCTTTTTTTGGATTTGGTTGGTTTACAGAGTCTTATGATATATCTCAGGATGACCTTGAACTCATGGCAGTACTCTTGAGACTCTAACTTACGAACATTGAAATCATAAACTTTCACAGATGTTCTGTGTAAGACTTACTGTGTCAGATTAAAAATGAATCTGACTTACATCCTCCTGGAATGAAAACGTTTGTAAATTGGGGATTTACTTTACTGAGACTGTAGATATGCACCACCGTTTTTGGCTATTTCTTATAAATTTTGTAGTTATTTATTTAATTTAGATGCTGACGTTTTAGAAATACTTTTCTCCTGGTCAACCATTTTGTTTTTAACTTAATATGTTTTTTTACATACAATAATATTTTACTTTGATGGTTAAAATCTTTTCTATCTGTTTTTTTGTTTATAGGGAGTTGTTTTTGTTTTTTGAGACATTTTCACTATGCAGTTTAGGATGGCCTTGAGCTCACTTTGTAACCCAGGCTCGTCTCTTAACTTGCAACAATCCTCTTGCCTCAGCCTTCTGAGTCCTGGATTACAGACATTGTGCCATATCTTGCCTGGTGATTTTTCTGTTTTCTGTGCTTCCTAAAACACAAGGCTTCAACAGAAACCTCTTAACATATATGTATTTTTGAGTGTTTCTTGGATTTTCAGGGTTTTTTTTTTTTAGGTTGTTTGTTTTAATGCCTTTTTATGTCATGCTACAGAATTGTCATTAATCCAAATGGATTAAAGATAATTCAGTATTTTCTAAGTAGTTGTTTTTTTATGCACCTTTTATGAAACAATACTCTCTTTTTTTTTTTTTTTCTGTACTAAGGTTTAAAATGACAACTTTTTTTTTTTTTTTTTTTTTTTTTTTTTTGGTACTGGGGATCAAGCTCAAACCTTGTGCTTGCCAGTCAGGCACTTATGTCACTGAGCTAAATCCCCAGTCCCTAAAATGGCAATTTTTTATATGGTAGGATTTTTTTCCTAGATTCTGTCTTCTGTGTAAATTGACTGCTTTGACTGAGTGTGGTGATGCATGCCTACCATCCCAGCACATGGGAGGCTGAGGCAAAGAGGGTTGTTGTTAATGCGAGACCAGTTTGGGCTACAGAGTAAGTTCAACACCAGCCTGAACTGCATAGAGAGATTCTGTTTCAAAAAGACACCCCCCCCCAAAAAAAAAGCTATATATATGTATATATACACATACACACACATATAAATCGACTGTCTGTGGTGATAATGATAGTACCATAGCATATTAATTGTTCTGGCTTTATTGTATATTACTATTCGAAAATAGGTCACTGTTACTTTTTTAGAAGTTTTATTGCTATCCTTGGTATCTTGCTTACTTTGCAAACTTTATGTGTTTATTTATTTATGTTATCAGGAATCGAACTCAGGGCCTCATGCTGTGCTGCTGAGCCATATCCCTAGCCCCTGAATAGCTATGAAACAGGTTTTTTGGTTGGGGGTAGTAACCAGGAATTCAACTCAGAACTTGTGCTTGCCAGGTAGGCGCTGTGCTGCTGAGGTATATACCTGGGCCCCTACAAACTTTTCAAGTTATATGAAGCCAGACGTGGTAGCACATGCTTATAATCCCAACACTTACAGGCTGAGGCAGGAGCATTGCCAGGAGTTCAAGGCCAGCCTGGGCTACATAGTGAGTTCAAACTAGCCTAAAGTACATAGCAAGACCCCATTTTTTTTTTTTTTTGTCTTTTTCCTTTTTATCGGTACCAGGGATCGAACTCACGACTGCCTGCTTGCAAGGCAGGCGCTTATGCCGCTGAGCTAAATCCCTAGCCCTGCAAGACCCCATTTTTAAAAAGCCAAGAAAAGTTGGGGCATGGAAGCCTACACTTGTAATCCCAACACAGGGGAAGAGGCTGAGGCAGAAGAGGATTATTAGGAGTTTAAGGCCAGCCTGGGCTACAAAATGAGTTCAAAGCCAGCCTGAACTGCATAGTGAGACCCTGTCTCAAAAAGAAAAAAAAAAAAAGCCAGCCTGAGTGTGGTGGTACATGCCCATAATCCCAGCACTTGGCAGTCGGAGGCAGGAAGGTTGCTATGACTTTGAGACCAACTGGACTACATAGTAAGTTCACGGGCAGCCTGAACTATATAGTGAGACCCTGCCTCAAAAAAAAAAAAGGTATATGAAAGATTAGCATCTCCATAATGGTTGGTACTTCTAACCATGGATGTAGATAGTACTAGCTCTTTTTAGTGAGTTCTTTATGTCTCCTGTAAGAGTTTTGTAATTTTTACTAAGTTCTGCAAGTTTTAGTTTGGGCTCTTCTTTTGATATGTGTGTTGTGAGTTGGTATAACTTTCTATATTTCTATGTGTAATTTTTCTATAGTTTTTTAAGGATAAACTATATGCTGTTTTGTTTCTTTATAACCCATCATCTTCCACAAAGAATTTGAAGAAATGTATAGAAAATACAAACACTAAATGGTATCAGTATGTCTTCATAAAATACATATTGGACTAAGTATTTATTGCAAGGTTTTGAGACTGATTAAGATGTGGCCTACTAAAAACTGGTAACATGATGCTTGTATAGAGGTCTCCCAGTAAAAGGCAAAAAATTTCTTTGTTGGAACAAAGCTTTTCTAAGCATTTATCCTAGATAAATTCTACTCATATATCCTTTAGTGTAAACCAAAGGCATACTGCCACAACAAAATTTAATGAAAACAGTTCTGTAGGAGATAAGACCATGTGGCCCGAGTCCATGTAGCTTTCTAACTGGCATAATTCTAGGATAAAGCCTAGAATAGAATACTGTATGCTACAAAGAAGTCAGTTAAGATAAAGGCAGAAGAAAAATCTTTGGGTTTATCAAATAAGTCCATTACTGGCATCTGAGTAGTTAACAGAGTATTAGGGAGCAAAAACCAAACTGATGAACCAAGAAATGGAAAAAAAGTAAAGAGTTGGAGATAGCAGATGTGGAATTGAACATAAAGGGACAAAAGAGAGGACAGGTACTAAATTATGAAGCTAAGTTGAGAAGAGTTCTCAGATAGGGGAGATTTGAACAACAGAGTTAGCAGAGAAGAGTCCTTTTCAGTAAGAATGGATTCTTGGGCATGGGAGTACATCCTGTAATCCTAGCTACATGGGAGGTTGAAGCAGGATTGCAAATTTAAATCTATCCTAGGTAGCTTATTAAGATCCTGTCTCAAACAATAAAATAAAAAGACCTGGGGATGAAACTCAATGTAGAGAGCGTATCCTCAGGACCAGCTTTTAAAAAGATAGAGCAAACCCATGGACAAAAGTGTGTACAAATTTTAGTGTATGTATCATGGGATGTCATCCACATGAAAAGTATATATCCATGGGCGAAACTAAAACTATTAGATATAAGAACCTAGGTATTCCTGAGCATGGTGATGCATGCCTGTAATCCCAGCACTCAGGAGCCTGAGAGAGGAGGAATGAACTCAAGGGACAGACAGACTGGCTTCTAGGTTAGGGATCCATGACTAGAGGGAGTGCACTGAGGTTTTTCAGTAACATCTAAAAGAGGCTGGTGGCTTATTACTTTGATGTCTCAGTAAACAGAGAAGCTCCTCATTGTTTGAGATTTTTTTCTTTTGTTCACTCCTGTTTTTTTGTGTTGTGTTGTGTTGTGTTTAAGACAAAGTCTTATTCTGTAGTCCAGTCTGGCCTACTTTGTCCCATAGCCCCTGCTGGTCTCCAACTTGTAGTCCTCACCAGACTACAAGTTATTGCTATAAGACCCAAGTTGGTACTGATGTTTGTGGAAATTATGCCATGTATTTTTGGTGAGAAATGCTCTTGACAGCTCAACATTTTGGCAGCACAGTTAGTTTCAATTTGCACTCCTTTATACTAGTTCTTTTTCTACCTATTATATGTGATTCTGTTACTTTGTGACTTTTTTTTCCCTTTAGACTTGGTTATTTACATTCTAACATTTTTGGGGGGAGGTATTAAAGGATGGGTTTGACACAGACTCACTATGTAGATAGGGCTGGTCTTGAACTCTGTATGTCCCAGACTGGCCTCTAACTCACCCATCCTCCTTCCTGCCTCAGTCTCGAATGCTGGGATTACAGGTGTGCACCACCATACTCAGCTCCTGGTTTTATTATTGACAATATGTAGTCTTAAGACTGTGTAGTGATTCCACGGGTGGGCCACCATTAATATTTACACAGTGTTAGTTGTTTAATATCTCTTCTGGTAATGTCTCTAAGGAAAATGAGGCTTTTTCTCTGTTCCCTAATGTCAGACCTTTGAACTGTCATTTTCTTTGTTGGAATACTAATTTTGGGACCTTCATAACCTGAAAGTTTTTTTTGGGGGGGGGGTACCAGGGATCAAACTCACAACTGTGCCTATGCAAGGCAGGCACTTATACCACTGAGCTGAACCCCCGGCAAGTCTTTTATTTAAAAAATAAATAAATAAAAGTAGGTGAAAATAATGGTATAATGTTAAGTAGCAAATTCTGATTTTGTGAGAACCTAAAGTTCTGGGTTTTGTTTATTTTGGCAGCTTTGGAGAGGTGCTTTTTGAGAGACAGTCTCACCATGGTTTAGGCTGGCCTTGAACTTGTGGCTATCCTCCTGCCTTAGCCTCCTGAATGCTGGGATTACAGGTGTGTACCACCACACCCAACTGAATTCTTTATTTCTAAGGAGTTTCAAGTGTATCCCAATGCTACTAGTCCTCCTAGCCAGACTTTGAAATAACAAAGGAATAAAGTTGTGCTATCCTATAGAATAGCCCCAAGGCAGATGTTGCTCTTGAGAACTGTAATGTACAAGCTAAAAGTGAGATATGCTGTAAATTTTAAATGTATACTAGATTTCAGAGGTTTAGTGTAAAAAAGAATATCAAATGCTTTGTGAGTAATTGATCACATATATTGATTATACCTTGAAATAATATTTTGGACATGTTAAGTTTATTGATTAAAATTAATTTGACCTATTCCTTTTGTACTTAAAATGTAATTTAAACATGCAATTTTTTAAAATAGAAATTTTATTTTATTTATTTATTTTTTTGTCTTTTTCATTTTTACCGGTACCAGGGATCGAACTCATGACTGCCTGCTTGCAAGGCAGGCGCTTATGCTGCTAAGCTAAATCCCCAGCCCCTAAAATAGAAATTTTAAAATTATACTTCTGTAGAATTCAAATTTTGGGTAAGGGAGAATGAACCCAGGGCTTTTATACTGAGCTACAGCCTAATCACTTCCCCCCTTTTTAAAAACAGACAGTGTCTCCTTAGGAACTAAAGTGACCAGGTTGGGCTTGAAATTGGGATCCTCCTGCCTCAGTCTCCCAAAGTACTGGGATCATAGACATGTGCTACTACACACAGTTTATATATGATTATACAGAGCAGAGATAGTGAACCTTTTAGAGCTTTCAGTGATACAACTTACTAGGGCACATGTGTCATGGATTTACCACCACTGAGACCATACCTACTTCCAAAGGAATCCATCTGAACAATATTGGATATATGTAAGTAATTATAGTTAGAATTATGCTTAAAAGCAGTTCTTCACAATTAAATATATATGAGATCTTACAGTGAAATATTAGCTCATTTTTAATTTATAGGTAAATTATAGAGCACTCTACAGATGTTTCTTGACTCCCTGCCCCCTTTTGCAATAACATTTCTGTCTGTTACTGAGAACAAGGGACTTGCGCAAACAGGTAAAAACAAACAGGCATGGTGGTGCATGCCTGTTATCTCAGCATTCAGGAGGCTGAGACAGGAGGATTGCTATGAGTTTGAGGCTATTTTGGGCTACCGAGTCCATTTAAGGCCACCCTGAATTATAGAGTGAGACCCTCTCTCAGAAAGCACAAAAAATTAAACAGGTAAGACAAAATCAGACTGGCAACTCAGTCACATGGGAAGTTTATCATCGCCTTATTTTTGTTCCTTGCATATTGTAGGGTATATAGGGTACAGCTCAAAATTGAGTATGCGAGGTCAATCTCATGTACCACACCCAAAAAAAAATTGCTTCAGGCTTATCTTTTGCCCTCAAAGAGCCTTTTTTTTTTTTTTTTTTGGCCTTTATCTTCCAGCTAGGAAAATAGATGATTTTAAGACTTTTTAAGTGCAGAATTATAATATTATCATCAGCAAAGTACATAATGGTCATGATAAAACCATGGAAGACTTTCTTACACTAAAAATGAGCTAGATCTGAGGACTACAACATAAATATTAGAGCAAAAAGAGAAATGACAATGGAAACAGCTGTGTTCATGTGAAAAGACTGGTTGGAGGGGAACGTATGTGCTATAGTGCAGGAAGACATAAATCTTAATAGGGAGTCATGGAGTTAGACAGTGAAAGACCTTCGGAGCCAAAAGAATGTTAGATACATCAGGCTTTTTTTTTTTTTTTTTTTTTTTTTTTTTTTTTTGAGACAGTAGTTTGTATGCATTTCAACTGCCCTAGAGCTCACTTTATAACCTAGACTGGTCTTGAATGCAACCATCTTCATGCCTCAGCCTCCAAAGTACTAGGATTATAGGTGTGTGCCCCTATGCCCTGCTATTTTAGGCATTTATTTTATAAAGATAGATATATTTTGTTGAGGAAATAAAACCTTAATTTCTCTGCCCAAAAAGTGTATGTTGTTTTTCATCACTGACCATAAAGATACAGTATTTATATTTTGTCATTCAAGACTATCCAAACTATGGACATAACCAGCCCAGCTTTCACCTTTATAACTAGCCTTTCCTTTGTCCTGTGCTGCTTTTTTTTTTTTTTTAAGGCATGGTCTCACTATGTAGTTGAGGCTGGCCTTGAGCGCTCTTTGTAGCCCTGGCTGGTCTCAAACTTGGAACAATCCTCCTGCCTTAGCCTCCTGAGTGCTAGGATTACAGGCATGAACCACCATGCCCGGCTGTCCTGTGCTTCTTTATTTTTTGGGAATAGAGAGACAGGACCAAGCTGCATAGTTTAGACTGGCTTTGAACTCACTGTGTTGCATAGGTTAGCCTTGAAGTCACAGTGATCCTCCTGTCACAGCCTCCCTAGTGCTAGAATTACAGGCATGCACCATGACACCCAGCATGTCCAATGCTTACTGTCTCTCTAATCCCCTTGTCTATTTTCTTTACCTAGGGATCTTCCGAAACACACACACACACACACACACACACACACACACACACATAGAGCACTTAAGATCCAAACTGTCTTTAACTGTCCTGTCCCATGTTTTAGGATTCCATTCAAATTCTGTATTTGTGAAGCATTTTGTATTGACATCTGGTTATGTTATCTCACCTAATTTTGCCTTAAACTTTTATATCCTTTTTTTTTGTCCCAGATTCCTAGACTGCAGAATCAGGTGTTATTTATACTCTTTGTGCTGTCTTACGGTTAGTCCTGGCTTAAGGAACCTTTTCTGACTCAGGATACAGGACCTATACAGAGAAGTGGAAAAATGTATCTCTAATAGAAGATATTTGAGCGTGGCATTCCTGATTTAAGAGCCAGAAACTATTAGTTGGTTGATTTATTTTGTTTTCTGTTACATGTTGAATTTGTTTAGCATTTATTTTTATCAATATGAGTGCAGCTATTGAATAGAATTCATTTGCTTTAGCTTAAAAATAAGGCAGGGTTATCTGTCTATCTATATCTGTCTATGTCTATCTCCATGAGATCCTTGGTTCAATTCCTAGCACCAAAGGTAGTTTTTTTAATTTCTTTCATATCAAATATCCATAGTCAGAGTTTCTGTCTTTTCTGTACTTTGATTATACCCAGGTCCTTCACACTGAGCTACATTTCCAGGCCCTTTAACTCTTCATTTTCAGACAAGGTCTCAATAAATTGTCCAGGCTGGGCTCAAACTTACGGTTCTCCTGCCTCAGCCTCCTAGAATGCAGGATTACAGGTGTGTGCTACCTTGCTTAGCCTTTTGGTTTCTTTTCAAACCATATGTTGGTTGGAAAATTGGATCGAAGATTCATACATAGAAATTGGTTGCTGCCTCTTGAGTATTTTTTTAGCTTCTCAGCTTTTATTTTTTTAGCTTCTCAGCTTTTGCAGTATTGACATTTTGTACGTGATGATTGTCATGCAAGACTGATGTGCCTTGTGGAATGCTAAAATGCATCTCCATAGGATTCCAATAGAGATATCCTACCCTGGTAGTACAAACTAAAAATGTCTCCAGATATTGTCAGATGTTCTTAGAGGCAAAGTCACTGCAGATTGAGAACTTTTGAGTATATAATAGTCTCTCTCACCAACCATTATATATTTTTTCATTTGGTCATTTGCAGAAGAAATTCAGATGCAATTCCATAGTATCCCATAGACTGGATTCCACTAATTCCTTGCAGTATAATTGAACACTGTCAAAAATTTCCTGCTAATTGGTAGTTTCATCTACCACAGTGGTGGCAAATCTACAGCATGGGTGCCTTAGTAAGCTATTTGTATTTTTGAAAGCTCTGGAAGGTTTGCCATCACCCATTTAGAGGTTTGGTTAGTTTCAGATCTTTTTGTTTTGATGGACAAGACTACATCCTAAGTGGTGCTTACATCTTCTGTCAGGAAGCACATGTCTGGTGATCAACAGATTGATGAGTAAATGATTGACCAAGACTTTAAAAAATTTTTTAAGTATATATATTTTCATTTAGACAAACTTTTTCTGAAATAATAATCTGTGTTCTTCCTTAATAAAGGAAGGGGAAATGGAAGGTGAGGCTGTCGAAGCCATTGTGGAAGAGTCTGAAACTTTCATTAAAGGAAAAGAGAGAAAAACTTACCAGCGACGCCGGGAAGGAGGTCAGGAAGAAGATGCTTGCCACCTGCCCCAGAACCAGACAGATGGGGGTGAGGTGGTCCAGGATGTCAACAGCAGTGTACAGATGGTAATGATGGAACAGCTGGATCCTACTCTTCTTCAGATGAAGACTGAAGTAATGGAGGGCTCAGTGGCTCCAGAAGCAGAGGCTGCTGTGGATGATACACAGATAATAACTTTGCAGGTTGTAAATATGGAAGAACAGCCTATTAACATAGGAGAGCTTCAGCTTGTTCAAGTACCTGTTCCTGTAACTGTACCTGTTGCTACCACTTCAGTAGAAGAACTTCAGGGGGCTTATGAAAATGAAGTGTCTAAAGAGGGCCTTGCCGAAAGCGAACCCATGATATGTCACACCTTACCTTTGCCTGAAGGGTTTCAGGTGGTGAAAGTGGGGGCCAATGGAGAAGTGGAGACACTAGAGCAAGGGGAACTTCCACCTCAGGAAGATCCTAGCTGGCAAAAAGACCCAGACTATCAGCCACCAGCCAAAAAAACAAAGAAAACCAAAAAGAGCAAACTGCGTTATACAGAGGAGGGCAAAGATGTGGATGTGTCTGTCTATGACTTTGAAGAAGAACAGCAGGAAGGTCTGTTGTCAGAAGTTAACGCAGAAAAGGTAGTTGGTAATATGAAGCCTCCAAAGCCAACAAAAATTAAAAAGAAAGGTAAAATGAATTTATTCATAGTACTCTCATAAAACCATTCAAGAGAAAGCACAATAGTCTGTATGCAGGTTATTTTATGTTATATTAAATGTATTTTTTAAAAGATTATTTTGTGGATATCAGTTTTCTGGATTTAGTATTTTTTATCTTAAGTCCTAAAGAGAAGTGAATCTATTAGTGACATGATAATTTTGACTTTGTATGATTTAGATTGGGTTCATTAATAAAGCTAAAAACATGTAATTTTGCAAACTAATGATTGGAGGTAACCTTAACACTTTGAAAGCCTGCAGCAAGTTTTATTTTGCATATAGGTGTGAAGAAGACATTCCAGTGTGAGCTTTGCAGTTACACGTGTCCACGGCGTTCAAATTTGGATCGTCACATGAAAAGCCACACTGATGAGAGACCACACAAGTGCCATCTCTGTGGCAGGGCGTTCAGAACAGTCACCCTCCTGAGGAATCACCTTAATACACATACAGGTGCTGGATAAGAATGTGGGGACCACAATGTGGCAAATGCTAACTGGAACTTGGGCTTCAGTAAGCTGATTAAAGCAAGAAGTTGCAACATTTTTGTTCCTTCTTGTAGTCCCCTTTTTGTAATCATTATTTTAAGCAGATGGATTTAGTTACAGGCAAATGCCAAGAAAGCTTAGGTGGGAAATAATTTGAATGAAATGAAGCTATCTGTGGTAATTACTTCAGACAATTCCCAAAAATTTTAATATTGTGTTGTGCTGAGGTTTTAACAACACTAATACCTGGGTGTGATAGTGTACACCTGTAATCCCAGTATTGGAGAGGCTGAAGCAGGAGCTCATTGGAAGTTCAAGGCCAGCCTAGGCTACGTGGTGAATTCAAGGCCAGCCTGGGCTACATAGTGAGACTGTTTCAAAAAGCCAACAAACAATAGCAGAAAAAAAAGATAAGGCTTTGTAAAAACCAGGGTATTTCTTGCTTTATCTCAAGTAAGTAAGTAATTCATAATCTGAGAATAGGAAGGTTTGTTTTTATTTCTTTGTTTTGTTTTGCCCTGTGGTATTAGGGATTGAACCCAGGGTCTTTGCATGGAGCTACATCCCCAGCCCTTTTTAAAATTTTTTATTTTGAGACAGGATCTTGCTAAGTTGCCCAGGCTGGGTTCGAACTTGTGATCCTCCTGCCTCAGCCTCCCAAAGTGCTGGGATTACAGGCGTGCACCACCACACCTGGCTGAGAATGGAAAGTTTAAGGCATCATTCTGGCAAGTCAAACATTTATTTGCTCAATTGCCATATATACTTTAAGATAATGTTCAGGTGTTTTATTAGCTTCATGTTGGCTGTGACCAGGTTACAGAAAAGGGATTGCACACTGAATCTCTCTTTAGGCTCATTTCTGGATGCCTTGTATTTTCAGCATTTGGTACTTGACTAAAAGTCCACTTGCTGGGTTTGTTTTTTTGTTGTGTAACAGTTCTTCTGTCTAAATTCTGTACCATATGCAGAGTAGATTTTCCTTTATCCCTTTTTTTCATTTTGTATGGCAACTCTTATATTTGGTAAGCCAGTTGTCAGACATTTGACAAATGTCTGTTGGCCTAGACGCAGTATGCTGTATGTTAGTATTCTTTGCTAATGTGACTTTAGTAATTCTAACATCCTCCTGGTTTGTACTCAAGCACTTGATAATACATTTTATTTGGTACTCTGAAGATGTAACAGGGTCATGTAATTAAAGTAGCAGTTTCTGTTACTGTGAAACACCATGAGGGGTGTGCTTTAAAGTATATTCTGTCTTGGCCTACTCCTCAGCTTTGAAAATACATTCATTCTACCAGGATTGGTGGCTTATGCCTGTAATCCCACACATTTGGGAGGCTGAACTAGATAGCAAGTTCAACCCCAGCCCAGGCAATTTAGGAAGGCTATGTCTGAAAGTCAGAATTAACAACGGGCTGGGGGACGTATCCCAGTAGTAGAACACTTACCTAGCACATGTAATGCCCTGGGTTAGATCCCTAGTACCTCCAAAAAAAGAAAAAGTTAGTTCACTCTGTGTGGTTTCTTAGAGCTGATTTGGCAGGACAATATGTCATACTTACCAAACTTGCAATAGTCACATGCATACACCAAAATACCAGTTTATGGTGAGGAATTCACCTTTTCATTTTTAAATGTAATTGTATTGCATGCTAGGGGTCACCCTCACCTCTCAAGATATGGGGCTGGAGATTTAGCTCGGTGGCTCAAGTGCTTGCCTAAGTAAGCGTGAAGTCTTGAGTTTGATTCCTGGTACCAAGAAAAAGAAAAGAACAGAGAAAAAAAAAGATATGGCTAATGAAAGGTAACTTGGTGAGCATGGGTATTGAACATGGACCTTGAGCAGAGAGAGGTGGTCATATGGTGCAGCCTAAAAAAAAAATCCTTGCATAGCAGTGCCTTCTTACTTACTAATTGTCATGCCTTATTTCTATCTGAGACAAGCCTCTTCTCCCCTAGATAGTACTAAATGGACACCAACCATTTTTTTCTAACTTGCCTTGTCCTAATAGAAATGATATTTTTGTCTTTCTTTTGATACTTTATGTACTTAACCTGAACCACCAGACCATATGCTTCACAGAAAAAACTATCCTTCATTCCTGCAGTGGTACTGAGGAAGGAAGTGAATGAGCAAATGAAGGCTTCTTGAACTTTCTGCATATGGCTAGTCCCATTCATTACATCGTGATACTTCCTAATTGCATTCTCAAAAGCAGTTGTCTTTTGATTTTAATATTTGGGATTACCTTGCTGTGACCAGTTTCTTGCTGCTCACAAAAGAAAAATGTTTCAGTTTTTTTTTTTTGGGGGGGGGGTCTTTTTGAGACAGGGTCTCATGCAGTTCAGGCTGGCCTTGAGCTCACTTTGTAGCCTAGGCTGGTCTCGAACTCGCAATGATCCTCCTGCCTCAGCCTCCCGAGTGCTGGGATTATAGGCGTGAGCCACCATGCCCAGCTAATGTTTCAGAATATTGACAGCCAAATAGGTACAATGAAAATGATACAGATATAGGTATAGTCATGATGCAGAAATATTTTGTAAATCTAGAATCAGATATCCATTCTTTTTTTTTTTTTTACTTTTTTTTGTGTGTGTGTGTGTGTGTCTTTTTCTTTTTTATCGGTACCAGGGATCGAACTCATGACTACCTGCTTGCAAATATCCATTCTTTGACTTGTACTTGGTAAAACATCAAGGTGTAAAAGACATTATATGTGTTTTAGCAAGGATTGAAACTGAATGGGATCTCTCTTAACTTTTAATCCATAGTGACTAAGTTATTCACAAAATAAAAATAAAGATTTTATATCCACAGGCAACAGGTCAGACAAGTAAAAGAAACAGATTTGGCATGTGTTCTTGCGTTCTAGGGCTACTATAAGATAAACAGAGCCTACCCATAACTTGTAGAGCTTCTTCAGGCTAGTATACAGTTGACTGGGATGAGTGTGACTCACTCTCATGTAACATTTCTGTGCAACACATTACTGTCTTG
The DNA here is from genome assembly GCF_034190915.1 of Cavia porcellus. NCBI lineage: Eukaryota > Metazoa > Chordata > Mammalia > Rodentia > Caviidae > Cavia > Cavia porcellus. The sequence goes on from NW_026947487.1 coordinate 99,936,783, forward strand.
AACTGTGCTCTTAATCATGCTTTTTGTGATTATCGCCTCTTCTAGGTACTCGTCCTCACAAGTGCCCAGACTGTGACATGGCCTTTGTGACCAGTGGAGAATTGGTGCGGCATCGTCGTTACAAACACACCCACGAGAAGCCATTTAAATGTTCCATGTGTGATTATGCCAGTGTAGAAGTGAGTAGTCAGTTCCTTGTCGTACTTAGATAGACCACGACTCCAGTATAATGATACAACAACTCAGAATTACTTTAAAATGAGGTAGGCATACCAGGTGCAGTGGCCCACACCTTCTAAGAAGGTTGAAGCTACACAGTGAGACCCTGTCTCAAAAAAACTAAATAAATAAATGTTTAAGAATGGAATGTTTGGGGATGGAAATGTAAGCTCAGTGTTAGAATGCTTGCCTAGCATTTGGAGGATCTAAGTTCAGTTCCCCTAGCAAATTAAAAAAAGATGGTTTATCACCTTTATTTTTGAGGGTATCATGTTGCCAAGATTGGATAAGGATACTACCTAAAAGTAAAATATGTAAAGATAATTCAGCCATTAGAAAATTAGTGAGAGTGGAGGGCTGGAGACTAGGACATAAAACATGTAATCATGTACTACAAACTTGTATTAAGAATTATAGAAAGGAAATTATTGGTATATAGTAAACCAAGAGAATAAGAAAAGCTACATATAACCATTTCTATAAATTATTATTATAGGTATGCCTCACCACACCTAGGTAAGATACCCATTCATGGTTTGGGTGTTTTGTTTTTTTGTCTTTTTGAGACAGGGTCTCACAGTGCGGTTCAGGCTGACCTTGGGCTCACTTTGTAGCTCAAGCTGGTCTTGAACTTACAATGATCTGCCTGCCTCAGCCTCCCAAGTGCTGAGATTACAGGTATCACTGCACCTGGCAAGATATCCATTCTTAATGGTAGCTTTTCAGTGTTGTACTAGAAATTCTACCTAATTGAAGAAAATAAGAAATGAATTATAAACGGAAAGAACCGTCTGGCAAGTATAAGGTTCTGAGTTTGACTTCTGCCCCTCCCCCCCCCCCACCGCCCAAAATTAGAGCAATAAATGGAAAGAAAAAAGTCATTTCTTATAGATACCCATATTTACACAGAATATTTGAGAGTATCAGCTAAAACAACACAAAAATTCCTCAGCTGAAGAGTTTCAGTGGAATGGCCAGATAGAAATATGTAGAATTAGTATCTTTTTTTTTTTTTTTTTTTTTTTGTCTTTTTCATTTTTATCGGTACCAGGGATCGAACTCATGACTGCCTGCTTGCAAGGCAGATGCTTATGCCGCTGAGCTAAATCCCCAGCCCCAAATTAGTATCTTTGTTGTCGTTATAGTACTGAAGGTTGAACCCAGGGCATTTGCACTAAACTGCATTCTACTACCACCACACACTGCCATCTGTGTCTGTCTATCTGTCTGTCCATCTGTCCATACTTACGATCCTTTTGCCTAAGCCTCCCAACCCACTGGAATTACAAGTCTGTGTCACTGTGCCTGGCTTTTAACATTTTATTTTTGCTGTAATGAGATTGAATTTAGAACTTTGCACATGCTAGGCAAATGCTCTCACTGACCTGTATTTATGTCCAGCTTCCGAGAAATCAGTAACTAATATTTCTTACCCAAAATGTTTGGGACCAAAGATGTTTCTAATTCCTTTGATTTCTCACCATTTTGAGATTCCCACCATTTTGAGTTTTGTGTGTGTGTGTGTGTGTGTGTGTGTGTGTGTGTGTGTGTGTATCTTTGCAAAGCAATGGAAGCCCTTTTGAAACAAAATTCATTTATATGTGATGAACAGCCACAAGGTAATGTTGTAATACAGAGTTTTTTTAGTGTGCTGATCCTTTATGTTTTTATTTTTTTATAGTGTTGGGGATTGAACCTGAGGCCTTTGCACAAAGCTACATCCCCAAGTCCTTTTTGTTTGAGACAGGGTCTCGCTAAGTTGACCAAGGTGAACTGAGGTTATGGTACAGGCATATACTGCCATGCCAAACTTTTGTGCCTGTCTTTTGATTGTGACCTGTTACATAAGATCAGAAGAGGAATTTTCTACTTGGTAGAGTCGTGTTAATGTCAAAAGTTTTGAATTTTGGGTTCTAGGTGTATAGTTCGATGTTTGCGTAATGTGCTGGAGGTCCTGGATCTGATTCTCAGCACCAAAAATAAGTGGACTTTGGAGCATTTCATACTTTGGATTTTCAGTTAGGGATGTACAACCTGTAAGAGCTACAATAGGAAGGTATGAAATGGTTCTGATTCTAATAACAATGAAATGACTTAAACTGAATTAACAAAGTGTGTGATTTTGATTTTTTTTTGAGGCAAGCTCTTACTATGAGAAGAATAGGCTAGCCTTGAACTGAGAAGCAATCCTCCTGCCTCAGCCTCCCAAGTGCTAGCATAACAGGCATATGCCACCATACCTGGTCTGTGATTTCTTTATGTTTATTTAGTCTTTGGTTTTTTTATGGTGTGTTTTTGGTTTTTTGTTTTGTTTTGTCTTTTCTGTTTATTTTTTGAGACAGGGTCTCAATACGTAGTTTAGGCTAGTCTTGAACTTAACTGTGTAGCTCAGGCTGGCCTCAAACTCATAGTGATCCTCCTACTTCAGCCTCCCAAGTATTGAGATTAGAGGCATTGACACCACATCAAGCAACAATCTGATTGCTTTTTGGTTTTTGGTTGGTTTTTTTAAGACAAGGTCTGTATAGTTCAGGCTGACCTGGAACTCCCTGTGATCATCATGTCTAGTTAAGCTGTTTTCTTTTCTTTTTGTTTTTGTTTTTTAAAAGAATGAGGAGAGGCTTTATTTCTCTCTGCCGTATTTTTTGAAAAAGAAACAAACAGAGCCAGGGTTTTAGCTCAGTGGCACAAGCACCTGCCTGGCAAGCCTGAGGTCGTGAGTTGGATCCCTACTACCAAAAAAAAGAAAGAAAGAAAAGAAACAGCAAAAATCTGTGGTTTTTTTTTTAATTTTGAAAGTAGTAAAAGTACAACAGAACAAGACAGAATAAAGCCAACTGAGACAGTGTAGTGAAATTGCTATAGAACTTCATAGCAGGTTACCGGGATAACAGTAATAAGTATCACAGTATATTTCATTATCTTTACAATAGTTGTTCTTTCAATCATGTATATCAAAATAAAATGAAATACAGAACATTAATAAAAATATCTGCCTTCAAAGAGATGGTAGAAGGGAAATCCCCCTTATTTGCTATGGTCAACCTCCCAAGAGATGCTCAGATTTCTGGTTCCCATTTGCTAATGGGGGGACAGGAGAAGACGGGTAGAGTAAATTGGATGTTTGACTTTAGGCCATGAACTAGTAGGTTCACTATTGCTTAGCAGGGAGGCAAGCTGGTTGCTTGGTTTCCCAGCGTCCTAAGTTCCAGCATGGTGTGGATCTCAAGAGACCCTGGTGGTTCTCCCCCTGGAAGGGTCGCAGTCTGCCACACCGCCACCGCTCACCAGGGAGGGGAGCTGCTTGCTTGGTTTTCCAGGGTCCTAAGTTCCAACATGGCATGAATCTCGGTAGACACTGGTGGTTCTCCCTGTGGAAGGGCCGCAATCTAAATCTGTGATTCTGTGTGAAGAAAACTTTTATGTTTCCAAAGGACATGAATAAAGAGAAGTTGCAAGTTGATTTCTAAATTTCACTTAGAATAATAAATATGACAGGGTTAGAGATTTAGCTCAGTGGCATAAGCACCGCTCTGGTAAGCACAAGGTTGTAAGTTCAATTCCTGGTACAAAAAAAAACAGAAAGAAAGAAAGAAAGAAAGAAAAGAAAGAAAGAAAGAAAGAAAGAGAAAGAATAAATGTGAAAGCTAACAAAAATCTGGTAAGTCAGGTATAGTGGCACATTACTGTACTTAGCACTCTAGGAGGTTCCCAAGTTTGAGCCCGCCTGGGCAGTATAGTGACTTAGTGAAGCCCTGTCTCAAAAATAAAGGGGGGCGGGGGCTGAGGATATAGCATGTAGCTCAGTACAAAGGCTCTAGGCTAATCCCCAGTACAAGAAGGAAAGGAGAAGAAAAAAATGAGAGGGAGGGAGGGGAGACATAATGAGGGCCTTATCTTATTAGATGTTGTAGAACTTTGTAGTTATTGGGCTGGGTCGTAGTTTAGAGTGATATTGTGAGATCCTGGCTGGAGGGAGTGGGGATAAGTGCAAGAGTTTTTTGCTTAAAATCAGAGTGCTTTAAAATTAAGCTGCCGAGCCAAGTGTGATATTAAATGCCTGTAATCCCAACACTCCGGAGACTGAGGCAGGAGGATCATACTAGTTCCCTTGAGGTCAGCCTGGGTTACATAATGAATTCAAGGTCAACCTTAATTAACCTAGTGAGACCCTGTTTCAAAAAAAACAAAACAAAATAATCATTCACACTGCTAGTTGTGCGGAACACAGCTGTAATGCCAGCACTTGGGAGGCTGAGACAGCATGATCATTGCAAGTTCAAGCCCAGCCTAGGCTACCTGGTGAGTTGAAGGCCACCCTGAACTATACAGTGAGACTGACTTTGTCTCAAAAAAATTAAGCAATTAAATAAAATTGTACCACAGCCAGACATGACAGTACATGCCTGGAATCTCAGCACTCAGAAGACTAAGGCAGGAAAATCCCAGCAAGTTCAAGCCTACCTAGGGTACATTGTGAGTTGAAGGCCAGCCCTGAACTGTATAATGAGACCCTGTCTGAAAAAAAATAACAAAAAACAAGCAAAGCCAAGGTGAGCATGATAGTGCACATGTGTAATCTCAGTGCTCTTGTAGGCTGTGACAGGAGGAATTGTAAGTTTGAGTCCAGCCTGGGCAATTTAGCAATTTAATGAGATCCAGTCTGAAAATCAAAAATGAAAAAAAGTTGGGAAATACTGTTCATTGGCATGGCCTTTGGCTCAATCCCTAGTATCGCAACAAATTTTTTTTAATCAAATATTAGCAAGAGTTTAAAGCACTTATTTGGAGACAAGTTTAAAAGAAATGGTGGGGGGGGGGCTGGGGATTAGCTCAGCTGCATAAGCACCTGCCTTGTAAGCAGGCGATTGTGAGTTCAATCCCTGGTACCGGTTAAAAAAAAACTAAAAAGACAAAAAAAAAAAAAAAAAAAAGAAAGAAAGAAAGAAATGGAGATAGGATATCCTGCAGGTGAATAAAAGCATGGTCAGTGTTAAAGAAGAGAATTAAGAGGTTGTTTGAATATGCCCTACTATGAAATGCTAACACTAGGAAGGAAGGTGGAGGAATTAAAACGCACATAGTACTTGCAGCCAGGCATGGTGGTGCATTCCACCCAGCAATCTGGGAGACTGAGGAAAATGTATGTTTGAGCACAACCTGGGCAATTTAATAATTTAGCAAAACTCTTTCAGAAAGCACCAAGCAGTGCTGGGGTACTGGGAATGTCTCAGTGCCGGGATCCTGGATTCAGTCCCCGTATTGCCTAAAAGAAAATTTGGATTTATATTTTGGAAAAATTTAGCCCATAAATATGTATGGGTATGGAGCATTTCAAATATACAGAAGTTAGCCAAAAAATACAAAAGTAAAGAGAAGGAGTGGGAAAAATGTGCCCGGCGTGGTAGCACACACCTGTAATCCCAAAACACAGGAGACTGAGGCAAAAGGATCAGGCCAGACTGATCTACATAGCAAGACTTTGTATCAAAAAGCAAAACAACAAAACAAAAAAATATATAGAAGTAAAAGAGCATGTTATACCCCATCTACCTGTTACCCATCTTAAACAATAGTTAGTGATCATCAGTCTTGACACTCATGTACCCCTGTCTGGTTACTCCCCACAACCTTGGGTAATGAAATGGCTTAGAGAAACCACAGCTATTAATAGGGAAAAGGAATACATATCTTAGATTCCTAACTTTAGTGTCTTAAAACTATGCTTTTATATCTAAACTATAGCGCTCTTATTATAATCTGGGTTAATGAAATATAAAAGATTTGGTTGCTTTCATGTTTCAGGTCAGCAAATTAAAACGTCACATTCGCTCTCATACTGGTGAGCGCCCGTTCCAGTGCAGTTTGTGCAGTTATGCCAGCAGAGACACATACAAGCTCAAAAGGCACATGAGAACTCATTCAGGTAGGACTTCTCCCCTCCCTTAATTAATGAACTGGATCCTAGGGAACCCTGTGACCTACCACTTGCTATCATTGCTTACCTGAACGTAGGACTATTAACAGAGCTCTGGCATATCCTTTGAGTTCATTATTTTAAAAATTACATTAGAGTTGGACATGGTAGTGCACACCTGTGATCCCAACATTCAGGAGGCTGAGGCTGAGGATTGCTGTGCATTTGAGGACAGCCTGGGCTACATAACAAGACTCTGTCACACAAAAACAGAAATAAATAAACATTACATTAGAGAATAAGTTTTATTTTGCTTGAGTCTTTATGCAACATAGAAATGATACTTTTAGAGGAGAAACAATAAAATGAAAATGTAGAGATTTTAGTTAGGCATGATAGTGCATGGCTGTAAGTTTAGCATGTGGCAGGGATATCAGGAGTTTGAGCCAGCCTGGACTACATAGTGAAGCTATTTCAAAAAAACATTGGAGATTTTACTTTTAAAAGTCTGGGTAATTATCTCACGTCTGCCGTTTTCCTAACTATAGCAAGGAAACTTTGTAGCTCCTCCATCTGATCTTTAAAAGTAAGCATCGCTGTAGGAACTACCCTCTTCTTATAGAGGAGGATTCCATAGCAGAGTTGGGAAAAACAGAAGTGGCCAGCAGTAGTTTAGGATTTGTTTGCTGTATCTGAAGATTGACATGTACTGGCATTAGAACTACACCTCAGTCTTCCCAAATAAGACCTGTAACTTCTCTGTGACTAGCATATCTATCTCTTCAATTATCCCCTTGAACTAAATCCCAGTATCTATTCATTTAATTTGTTTTTATTTTTATATTTTCTTTTAAGGGGAAAAACCTTATGAATGTTATATTTGTCATGCTCGGTTTACCCAGAGTGGTACCATGAAGATGCACATTTTACAGAAGCACACAGAAAATGTGGCTAAGTTTCATTGTCCTCACTGTGACACTGTCATAGCCCGAAAAAGTGATCTGGGTAAGTACTATTTGCTACAGGCAAATGAAAAATATTTTCAAGAATTAATGAAAAGACAGGGACCATATTAACTGCATCTGTTCTTACACATTTGTGTGTATGTGAGAATGGCCTGCCACTAAATGATAGCACTTGCTTAGCTATTTTTCCCCCGATTTCTCAATACTTTCCTCTCTTCTCCCCTCTCCCCTTCCCTCCCCTCCACTCTACATCCCTCTCTCTTTGCCCCTCTCTCCTTCCTTTCTCTTCTTTAGATAGGGTCTTGCTATGTAATATAGGCTGGCATCAGAGTCATGGTGATCCTTCTGCCTCCACTTCCTGAGTGCTGAGATTACAGGCTTGTACCACCATACCTGGCCAATTTTTCCTTTTTCTTACGCAGTTGGGTCAGAGATATAGCTGAGTAGCACTGCAACTACCCGGCAAGCACAAAGTCCTAAGTTGGATTCCTTTTATCAAAAAAATTGAATAAAGTCTATATGTAAATTAATTAGAAAGGCTGGGGATGTAGCTCAGCAGTATAAGCTGCCTGGCATGTGCGGCAAGGTTTTTGTTTTTTTTGTTGGGGGTGGCACTGTGTGTTTTGTTTTTTCTGGTACTAGGGATTGAACACAGGACCTTGCATGTGCTAGGCAAGCTCTCAACTATAAACTACACGCCCAGTCCTAGATTGGAGTCTCATCTCCTCCGTCAACTTTCTTAAAGATCCCCAGTCTTCTTCATCCAGCTATTTATTTTTTGCTTCTTTTCTTTTTCCCTCCCTTGTTCCCTTTTTCACTTGAACATCTTCTCATTTCCCAATGTCTGTTACACATTTTAGTCCTTATTTATACTTTCAGTTTTTCACACCAGAGAAACAGTGCAGTGTTTAAGCAGACATACCTGATTTATTTCACTTTAAGAGTGGGATGGGGGGGGGTTAGCTCAGCAGTGTAAGCGCTTGCTTGGCTAGCAGGAGATCATGAGTTTGATCCCTGGTATCAAAAAAAAAAAAAGAATGGAGTCTCAGGCCGGGTGTGGTGGCATACACCTGTAATCCCAGCACTGGGTAGGCTGAGGCAGGAAGAACTTTGTGTGTTTTGAGACAAATCTGGGCTACAAAGTGAGCTCAAGGCCAGCATGAACTGCATAGAGAGACTCTGTCTCAAAAAGACCAAAAATAAAGTGTGAGGGGAGTAGCTCTCAAGATGCACCCATTTACCTAGAAATGTCTCAAGCTTATCCTTCTTTATTGGCAGAGTAATATTCCATTGTGTTTTTTTTTTTTTTTTTAAATACGTTTTTATCCATTCATCAGTTGATGAGCATTTGGGCTGTTTCCAAGATTTACATGTTATAAACTGTGCTGCTATAAACATAGGTGTGCATGTATCACTGTGGTGTGATGTTTTTTAATTCTTTCAGGAGGATACCAAGAAAGGAAATAAGTCAAATGGAACCTCTAGTTTTAGTTCTTTAAGGAATCTCTGTACTGGTTTCTACAGTGGTTGCACCAGTCTCTTCCTGTCTGGTTTAACCCCATTACTGTAGTAAAGTGACTCCTGCTTAGGGCACTAGGGACCCCCCACATGGAATGTAGGGAGTAGTCCGCTTTGATTTCACTTGACCTTCTGCCGGTATTCTTCAGAGTTGACTGCTCTCTTCTGGTTAAAACACTTTTCCCTTAGTTTCTGTGATACTAGATTTGATAGGTTTTCTTAGAATGTCCCTTGTCAGATATGGGGTGAGTGTGTGTGTGTGTGTGTGTGTGTGTGTGTGTGTGTGTGTGTGTGTGTGTTAAACTCTCTTTTCCTCTCATTGTCCTTAACTTTCGTTAGATTTTCTAAAATTGGACCCAGTTGGGTGTGCTGACACGCACTTGTGATCCCAGCATTTTGCAGGTTGAGCTCATCTATGAACTATGTAGTGAGACCCTATATCAAAAATCTAAAAACAAACCAGTAGCACAATGCCTACTTGGCAAGTGCGAGTTCATGAGTTCAATTCCCAGTATCAGAAAATGAACTCCAAAACCTGGCCTATACTGCTTCCTTTTTATTCTTTACTTCTTTTGCCTGGGTGATCATATCAGTTCCTATGAGCTCATCCAGGTCCTAATAATTCCTAAATTGATGTTCATGTCTAGATCATCATAATAATCTATCTCTGCTATTCTGTCCCTGCTTTGATATCACTGGCTTTTCAGAATCCACATGTATGAAACTAAAGATCTAAAATTGTTCTATATCTTCCTGCCAAACCAGACACCATGACTTGGTCTTCACCCTTTCTGCTATTCCTTAGCTCAGTAAATAGCCCTACCACCTACTTGCTTTTCCAGGCTAAAATCCTGGAGACCATTCTAGTATCCGCCTTCCTCTCCCTCCACATGCAATCCCTAATTTCTATTGACTCAGTTTCCTGAGCCTGTCATTGCTGCTTTCCCTTTATTCATTGCCATCCTCCTTGTCCAGCTATCCTCATCTGTTAACAATTTTAATTGTTTTCCCCACAATAATTATCAATCTTTTGGGGAAGTGGTAGTGTTGAGGACTAGATCAAGGTGCTAGGCAAGTGTTCTGCTGCTGAATTACATCCCTAGCCCCTGGAATGATTTTGGTAAGTAGAAGTATAACCAGCCATGGTAACTGATGCCTATGATCCTATTAGGAAGCTGAAGCAAGAGGATGAGAAGTTTAAGGCCAGTTTTGGAAATGTGTTTGAATTTTTTTTTTTTTTTTTTTTTTTTTTTTTTTGGTCTTTTTCATTTTTATCGGTACCAGGGATTGAACTCATGACTGCCTGCTTGCGAGGCAGGCGCTTATACCGCTGAGCTAAATCCCCAGCCCCCTTTTTTTTTTTTTTTAAAACTCATGACCTCGTGCTTGCCAGCCAGGTGCTTATGCCACTGAACTAAATACTCAAGTCTAGTTTTGGAAACTTAATGAGCCCTTGTCTCATAAAGGGCTGGGGATGCAGTTTAGCATACCTAGGTTCAATCCCAAGTACCACCAAAAAATAAATGAGATATATAACTTTTTTACAATAATTGTGTTTTCAAAAATTAGACTTTGCTTTGTATTTTGCTTGTAGGTGTCCACTTGCGAAAGCAGCATTCCTATATTGAACAAGGCAAGAAATGTCGTTATTGCGATGCTGTGTTTCATGAGCGCTATGCCCTCATCCAGCATCAGAAATCACACAAGAATGAGAAACGCTTTAAGTGTGACCAGTGTGATTATGCTTGTAGACAGGTAGGTAGTGGCGTAGCCACTGATTCTGCATCCATGTCAGGTATTATCCAAAGGTTTTTGTGTACTTAGTGGAGTGACTGTTTCCAAGTATTTTCAAACTGTACTTTATGAGAAATGTCAGAAAATCCAAGGCTATGCCCCTTGCCAGTTGTATCTTGGTCTCCAGTTGATATTTTATTTAGTCATAGCTCATCTTTTAAGGCAGACAACCAACTTCTTTCTCAAAATTGTGGGAATGAAGTCCAATACTTAAGCAAGGGAAAGATTGTGGCCTTGGGGTACAATGCTTACAGGCAGCTTAATGAAGCTGCCCAGCAGGGGTGTACAGCTTTCTCTGCTGAGACTTAGAGAAAATAGTTTGTGCCCCAGTACAGATACCTTTATCATTCTGAGAAGTATTGAGTTAGAGCCATGAACAGCTGGGGCAACAGCCCTGTGACTGGACTGTGAACCCTTCCCTGTTGTTTGTTTTAGGAGAGGCATATGATCATGCATAAGCGCACCCACACTGGGGAGAAGCCTTACGCCTGCAGCCACTGCGACAAAACCTTCCGCCAAAAACAGCTCCTCGACATGCACTTCAAGCGCTATCATGACCCCAACTTTGTCCCTGCGGCCTTTGTCTGTTCTAAGTGTGGGAAGACATTTACACGTCGGGTAAGATCAGAACATTACTTCTCCTTTTGAGGTTTTTAATGTTGCATTCTTAATCTTTACTGCAAAGCAGGGCAATTTTTTCCACTGAAGTTTCAGAGAGGCTATCATTTGTAAAAAGGAAGTCATAACCATCTCAAGTTTCTCTTCTCCACTTTAAACTATTCCACTGACCAGGAGCACAGTGTCTTTAAAAACTGTCTGACGCTGGGTGTGGTGGTGCACGCCTGTAATCCCAGCATTTGGGAAGCTCAGGCAGGAGGATCACCACAAGTTCCAGGGCAGCCTGGACTACATAATAAGAGTCTCTCTCTCTCAAAAAAAAAAAAAGGACCTGAAAGAATTTCCTTAGCTAGATTGAAACCTGTACCTCGTTCCATCTATTGCTAATTTTAGTCTATCCTGGGTCTTCCATTTGCTTTGTAGTAACCATATCTGTATAGGACCAGGAGCTGATATGATGCTCCCTGTCCCTGTCTGTAGGCTGCAGAGCTTTCCTGCCCAAGGTTTTGAAGGTCTCTGTCATTTCTTTCCTTATCCCTCCACACGTACATGTCCCCTCAAGCTTCATATACATTCCCCAAATTTTAATTTTATTAAAGAGAAATTTGAGCCCAGTATGTGCTTAGTAGTGTAAAAGATTTTGTCCTTTTGTTAGAATACCATGGCAAGACATGCTGATAATTGTGCTGGTCCAGATGGTGTAGAAGGAGAAAATGGAGGAGAAACGAAGAAGAGTAAACGTGGAAGAAAAAGAAAGATGCGCTCTAAAAAAGAAGATTCCTCTGATAGTGGTAAGTGGCTTGTTTATTTTTATGTTTTGTTTTGTCTTATTTTTTTTTTTTTTTGAAATAGGGCCCCACTGAGTAGCTCAGGCTGACCACCATCATGGGCACCACCACACCCTACTGCTTACTGATATTTTATGTGTGCTACTCAGTTAAAACCAAAATAAGCTTAATATTTTTCCTCCATGTGCTCAAATTAGCAGTGTTCCAAAGCCATCAGAGTTTATTCTTTTATGGATAGTGAGCTGAGCAGTGACTTCAGTGGACATGAAGAAGATTGTTTTAAGCATTTTGACTCATAGTTTGGCTGCCTTTGTCAGTCACCTTGAGGTGACTGATGAAATCAGTGAAAACCAGCCATTTCCTTCCTGCCTTAATTTGTGCACCTGTAATTTACTACTATTCTTGCTCCTTACCTTTGGTGTGGTGGCATGTTTCCTGGAAAGTAAGACCTAACAGGAAAATAAATACTAATCCTTACCATGGTGATGCATGCAGTGTCATGCAGATTATACTTCATTTTTCTCTTGTTTGACAGCTACATTGTAATGACTGGTAAGGCAAAGTGATTGGGCTAGTTTTGTTTTTTTGGAAGAGTTTTTTTGTTTTGCTTTTTGTTTTGGAGACAGGGTTTTCTTTTTTTTTTTTTTTTTTATTTTTATTCCTTAACTTCACTTCAGAAAGGGTTTTCTTTATAGTTCTGGCTGACCTTGAACTCACTGTGCTGCTTAGGTTGGCCTCAGACTAGTGTCAGTCCTCCTGCTTCAGCCTCCCAAGTGCTGAGATTACAGATGTGTGCCATCACATCCAGCAGCGGTGGCATTTTTTGATCTCTAGTTTTCGAGGATGATTATTTTTTTAGTTATATTTTTGTTTGTTGGTTGGTTTTTTTGGCTGGAGTAGAACTTGGTATTTATCATTCCAGTCATGGAATTTAGACATGAATTGTGGTTAGTAGTGTTGGGTCTCACAGAAGAATAGACAGCAAAAGATATGAGTTAGCCAGGGAGTTAGCTCAGGAGCATAAGCATCTGCTTGGCAAGTACAAGGTCATGAGTTCAATACCTAATGCCAAAAGGGGGTGGTAATTTGAGAATCATGTTCAATTAACACAAGCATTTCAAAAAGTGTTAGGCTTCTGTAGATCCTCAAGCTACTGGCACCAAGGAGAGAAGGGCATATTTTGACTAAAGTGTTAAGATTTTGATGGAAAAGGGTAGTTTTATTTTGGGAAATACACTTCTTCAAAAACACCATCTGAATCAAAAGATGATGGTTTTTAACATTTTTAGGGATTGTTAATTTTATCTTCTGTTGTGGTTTTTTTGTTTTGTTTTGAGTTTTTTGGTGGTAGTTTTGGGTTTTGTTGTTCTTTGTTTTGTTTTGTTTTGTTTTGGCTAGGGATTTAGCTCAGCAGCATAAACTGTGCTTTTGTGCTAGGATCTGACTGTGTAGTACAGGCTGGCCTTGAACCTCTGGAGGTTCTGCCTCAGCCTCCAGAATGCTGGGATTACAGATGTGCCCTATCATACCCAGCCTTGTCTTCTGTGTTTTTGGTTAATAGAAGTAGTAGGGAAGAAATTAAATTTTTGAAAAATAAACATTAGAGAACTTCAGTTACTTTGTTTTTATTGTAAAACTTGCTTACGAAATCACTGGTGTCTGCACCCGTACCACCCTGAATATGCCTGATCTTGTCTGACATCACTTTTGTTTTATTTTTTGTAGTGCTGGGGATCAAACTCAGGGCCTTTTAAATGCTAGATAAGCACGCTGCCACTGAACTACTTCTCCATCCCTTTTTGTTTTTTTAGTTTGAAACAGGTTGCTAAAATGCTCTTGAACTTTCTACCTTGCTGCCCCGTGTAGCTATTTATTACAGGCGTGTACCTCCACACCCCAGCTAATTTATTTAAGAAGGCTTTTATTTTTCTAACTTTCTGAGAAAATATTAATCTTGGTAGGCGTAAGACCTTTGTGGGGATATTTACCAGAAATTAAAGTAAGGGCATTGTATGTGCTAAGCCACTACTATAACCTGTTGTTGCCAGATTTTTCTGAGTTCTTTGTTTTTGTGGTGCTGGAATTGAACCTAGGGCTCTTGCCCTGAGCTCCATCCTCATGGCCTGATTGTTGTTTGGTTTTTTTTGTTGTTGTTGTTGTTTTTGTGTGTGTGTGCGTATGTGTTGATTTGGTCTTTTTGCAAGTCTCCCTGTGTAGTTCAGGCTGCCTTGACCTCACTGGTTAGCCCCTGCTAGCATCAGACTTGACAGTCCTCCTGCCTCGCCTCCTGAATGCTGAGATGACTAAAGGCATGTGCCACCATGTCCCATCCCTCCTGGTCCTTTTTAAAATTTTTATTTTGAGGGCTAGGGATTTAGCTGGCAAGTGCAAGGTTGTGAGTTCAATCCCGAGTGCCAAAATAATATTACATTACATTTTTGTTTTGAGACAAGGACTCACTGAGTTATCCAGGCCAGATTCAAAACTTGACAGTCCTCCTCCCTCAGCTTCCCAGAGTCTTGGAATTATAGGATAGTTCTCTATACTCACTGCTGTGATGGAAAATCTATTTTAAGCAATATCTTTTTCAGCCTGTTTTGAGTGCATGCCTCCTTTAAAAGGTCAGATTGCTTAATTTTTATAAAAGCACACTACTACTACTACAGGCCTTGTGTAATCTCTTTGGGGTAACTTTTGGGAAACATCAAAAATGTTAGAAGACCCCCATGACTGATGATCCCGATAACCTTGGGGATCCTGGTAACTGCTCTTCATTACAGAGCCTTCTGCATCCAGATTGTGTCCTTTCCCCTGGTGCTGCCTTGTTAACATCTGTGATTTATCTCTAACCACACCAGTTTTGCTCCCTAACTGCACATTGCCAGAAGCATCTTTTGATTAAAGAGGTTATTGATGGTTCCTAGTAGATTTCTATAGTTCTTCCTTTTGTCTACTGTACTGCCAATCAACATAACATGGAGTTCAATTTGAGACCTTGTACGTAGAACGTCTTTATGCCCCTAGAACATGGAAATCAGTCTGGTCTCCATCCATTGACAAAAGACACACAACCTTTATCCTGTCCCAGAAGTTCTGCCTATTGTTTATCTGTAGAGCTTGGCCAGAAGACCAAGCTTTTTCTACTGCTCTTTCCAGGGCTTTTTGCCAGAATTTCTCCAAGCCATGAAGGCTTTGGCCTTATTAAACTTCTTTATTTGCTTTTTCTCCCAGTTTTGACTGGATCTATGTAGTTTACTGGGCATTGGGCCAATTTAGGCAATAGGGGGCTTCAGTAAGTTCAACATACTGCCACCTACCAGCGTGTTCCCCATGTCTTCATTTAGGATTTCAGTCACTTGAGAAATGAGGCATTTTGTCCTGAAGATCAGGTATTAGCAACAGATTTCTAAATTTAAACATTATGTTCCAGCAAAAATGAGTTACATTAATAACCTGCTCCTTTTTGGAGTAATGCAGGCCGTGTACATTTTGTACCATGCTAGTGCATGAGAGTAACAAGTGTTCTTTGGCTGTCTGTGGGTGTGGGCAACAACAGTGCCAAACTGAGGGCAGAAGCTTGAGTTCCACCTGCCGTGGTTTAATTATGCCTTAGAATCCCTTAGCTTCTTACCTTTCCTAGAAAATGAGGGTAACACCTTTTAATTAGTGAAGTAATGGAATAAGGGAGGTTTTTAATATTGTGTGCAATATATATAAAAGCTGTGTTTGTAGTAGAATCTAAGTTACTGGGTATAATTACATGTGTTATCTTGATCTTTTTGTTCTCATCACTATTAGGCAGGTTGGGAATATGGAGATAACACAAGGAAACAGAGGGTTGGTGTTATTGTATATCCAGATCTGGCTCCTAGTCAGTATTTTCGGTGCAACAATTCCTACCCCTTCTATACCACTTGGTTTTACCAACAATACACAGTTAAGGCATTAAGGTAAAGGTACAGGGTGGGGGCTTAATGACTTACTGAGTCTGATGTAGCCAGGAATTAAGTCCAAAAACTTACCCTTAAAAAGAAAAATTAGTGATAGTCCCAAAAGGACTTTTGCCATGTATCCCAATAAATAGGACTTCAGAAAACATCAAAATTTCTATCTATTCTCCTAAGGTATAAGTGTGCCTTATGGGTGCACAGACACTCTGCATCAGTCTCCATTGGTCTGTCTTGGGCATAGTGTCTTGCTCTATCTTTATATAGTAAAGAGAATTTTTGCTTCATTTTAAATTCAAACACTATTTCGTGGTTTTGTTATACAGTATGAAGTCTGAAACTTAAAAGGAAAAAGTAACTTTCAATCCACAGAAAATGTAAATAATGGGGTATTTAAGTTTCTTTGATAATTCTACCACAATGCCAATTTAATACATCAATTTCAATAGCAAAAATTTTAGAAAAATCATTCTTAAGGTGGATTTTATTTTGTTTTGCTTTGTTTTGTTTTGTTTTGTTTTTGAGATAGGATTTCACTATGCAGTTCAGGCTGGCTTTCAGCTCCCTTTGTAACCCAGGCTGGCCTTGAACTCACAGTGGTCCTCCTGCCTCAGCTTCCTGAGTGTTGGAATTACAGGTGTACAGCATCACACCTGGCTAAAGTGAGTTTTGTTAATTAAGGAAATAACACATAAATGAGACTTCATAACACATGGTGTTACTTCTTTTTCTTTTTCTTTTTTCCCACCTCTTACCCTACCTCCTGCACTTCCTGATTCCATGAGAAGAAAATGCTGAGCCAGATCTGGATGACAATGAGGATGAGGAGGAGCCTGCAGTAGAAATTGAACCTGAACCAGAGCCCCAGCCTGTGACCCCAGCCCCACCACCTGCCAAAAAGCGGAGAGGACGACCGCCTGGCAGAACCAATCAGCCCAAACAAAACCAGCGTAAGTTGCTTGCCTCTTCTTGATAGGCTGCATGTTTCCCATCAGGTGGAGGAGCCAGCTGGCTCTGTCTTCTTGGGGAGATAAGAAGTAAACCATGAGAACAAGTTAAGGTCATTTTGGGAACAAACTCTCAGGAAGTGATTTTTTTAGAAGTTATAACTAAATAACATCTCAGAAGTCTCTAGGGGCCTGCTGCATTTTCAAAGAAAAAAAGCCAGAGTAGTAGCTATTTATGCTGTACAAGATGGGTCCTGTTGATGTGGAAAGGCTTTCTTTGCAAAGCAACCATAGTGATAGTCAAGATGATGACGATGTTATTGTTGTTGTTGTTGTTGTTTGAGACAGGGTTTCACTGTGTAACCCAAACTGGCCTCAAATGCACAGCAATCCTCTTGCCTCAGCCTCCTGAGTGCTGGGTTTATTGGTGTGTGCCAGCATGCCCAGCATAAGAGCCAAGTTTTAAAAGATGGAAACATGAAGCAGTTTGTATACTAAGCCTGCCCTTCTGAAGAAATTCAGGCCTGTGGGATTCAAGTGTTGGCCTCCTGATCTATGAGAAGACCCACAGGTGACAGTCACAGGTGTTACTCATCTGTCCTCAAAGTCTCTTGGGTGATTAACTCTTTTTTTTAAGATACGCAGAATTGTAGGCGGATGTGTTGGTGCAGTGTTGTAATCCCTGCACTGTGAGAGCTGAGGCAGGAGGACCACAAGTCAACCCCAGCCTGTGCCACTTAGCAAAACTTTGTCTCAATAAAAAAGGGCTGGGGCTGTAGTTTAGTGCAGAGGCACTGGCCTCAATCCCCAGTATTACACAAAAAAGTAACTGCAGAATTGAATCTCTTTTTAACATTTTCTCTGAATTCCATGTTTAGATGTCCGTCCAGAAAAGGAGGTTGACTCTAGTTCTGGAACCGACATCTTCCTTCAGTGAACAAATTGGTGGTTGGGCCCTGGGAATGGGAGAGCTGTAGGATAAAAACATCACTAACATCGTATACTTGGTGAAATATTCCTAATCACATGCTATGTGCTATTTTTGCTTAAGGTGTTTTGGTTTTTGCTTGCCTCTCACACTAGTGTAATGCCTAAATTTATGAAATAATGAAGGATTTGAATATGTAACTTGAGAGGCATATAAAGATAAATGTCAGATTTTATTCTTTGATAGTTTCTGGAGAATTAGGGTTTTATTGTCTGTATGGCTACATTTTAGGTCCTTATGGTTTGGGCGTTTTTTTGGTTTTTGGTACCGGAGATCCAGCTCACTATAGCGCGCTTGCCAGGCAGGTGCTTATGCCGCTGAGCTAAATCTCCAGCCCCTTGTTTTTGTTTTTTGTCCAGTTGACTTTCTCTG
This sequence comes from Cavia porcellus, assembly GCF_034190915.1. Classification (NCBI taxonomy): domain Eukaryota; kingdom Metazoa; phylum Chordata; class Mammalia; order Rodentia; family Caviidae; genus Cavia; species Cavia porcellus. Next base: position 99,954,856 of record NW_026947487.1, read on the forward strand.
CATCACTACTAAGGCTTTCCTATGCTGCTGACATCCTGTCCCCTGTCTGAAAGGACCTTTGTGATCTCTGAAGGCTTTAATGTGCCATTTGTTTTTGTTTATGTTTTTCTTTGCCAGCAACAGCCATCATTCAGGTTGAAGACCAGAATACAGGTGCAATTGAGAACATTATAGTTGAAGTCAAAAAAGAGCCAGACGCTGAGCCTGTGGAGGGAGAGGAAGAGGAGGCTCAGCCAGCCACCACAGATGCCCCCAATGGGGACCTCACACCTGAAATGATCCTCAGCATGATGGACCGGTGATGACGGGGTTACTCGTCTCCAAGACTGCTTAGGGCTGTGTTTAAACGGCCTGAATCTTAATTTTTCTCCTTTCTTTCTTCTTTTGGCTTTGGGAAAAGCATTTTACATCATTTTACCAAACATACTGAAAAAGAAAACTTCAAGGATGATGTTAGAAAAATGTGATTTAACTAGAACTTGCTGTCTGATGGTAGTAAATCATGGAATGTTTTGAGTACCTGAGGGTTTACTGTGAAGTGCTGAGGACAGTGTTCATGCCTAACTAGTTTCTTAGGTGGAAACAGAGACATTGAGCCCTCTCTCTTGATTTAGTAAACCACTCCAGAATGCCTACAAATTTCCCAGAGTTCTCCGGTCTTCTTCCCAAGAGAGTTTTTAATTGTAAATGCAGACTTGGGAAGGACTTAGACTTTTAACCTGTTTTTTGCTTTTGCTTTTCCCTGACTCCCTTTGCTCGGAGTCAGCTGCACACCAGTAGTATGGCATGCTACGATTGGTTTCTGTCCTGAAAGCTTTGCCTCTTTCTTGGCAAAGTTTCTCGTATGGTCAAGCTTGTAAATAACTTTTTTTACATTTTAATCTTTTCCATTAATTAAGAGGTTGAAAAGAAGTGCAGTGTAAGAAAACCCAGCATTTTAATTACTTGCAAATTAAGTGACCACGGACTTGGTAGTGTGTAAATGTTGACAAGGAGTTGGATCACAATCATGTAGCAGAAGAGCACCCAGACTGCTGCCTGCTAGTGATGGACCCACATGGAAAGTCGTGGTTTCCAGCCCATGGAGCCAGCATTTGAACCTTGTATAATTAACTTTCAGTTATGATTTCCCATCGACATTTTCTTTGCTCTGTTTGTAGCTGAATGTTTTTATAAATCCTCTGTTAAAGCCAGAAGGATGATTATGAGTGGAGCAGCCCTGACAAGCTGGGCCAGAAAATTTCACTAGGTCAGTAATTGAAACTCTGGATCTTCAAAAGAAAAAAAAAAAGATAATAATAATGTGAAGAAAAAACAACTCAGAAGTGATTCTTGCACATGAACTGTCACATGTTTAAAATGTGTTTAGCGCGCCTCAGTCTTACTGATTTCAAACACTTTCTTCTGTGTATTGCTTTTAAGAGAACCATCAGTTAGCTATCAGACTCTAGGTTGATGCATTTTGTACTTAGCTGTACTGTGTGATATTTTTCATTATTTTAGGACGCCAACATGAGACCTGTAATAAAATATGTAATGGGGTTGAAAGCTGGGGAGGAGGATCTACTGCTGTACAGCAAATAAATCATAACGGATTAACAAGTGTGCTCTGAAGACTCCCTCTTACGTGATTCCTGCCTGCTGTGGGCCCAGAAGGGCTTGTGAGTGGCTTTAGGAACACAGGACAAGATCTGTGCGGCTTTGGCTGCTTTAGAGTCTGGTTAACCAGGCCTCTAAGGAAAATGTAACCAGGCACTTCCTAAGTCTTGGGATTCCAAGCCAGGCAGTCAGTTCTTGGAACACATTAGTGGCTCCCCACCAGAATTCAGTGACCCCATAACTTAAAAACTAGATGTATTTATAGTAGAAAATCTCTTTACAGAACACGGAAGCTACTATTCTGTATATTCTGATTGTATGTATTGAAGTTGTTGGAAAGTTTAAAAGTAGGTTCATTTTGACTGGGGTGAGGACAAGAGAAGTGACATTCTAATGATGCTGAGGCTTAAAAAGGATCCTCTATTGCATACTCTATAGTAAGTCCTGTATGACTCCAATAAATACAAAACCTCCAGTAGCAGGAGCCAGCCGTCACATAAATATTCCTTCACCCAACAAAATGCTAGATGGATGGTTACTTGGCCTGTTTGCAGCTTCCTGCCTCAATGTTAAGCCATAGTTGGTACTAAAGAGATACCTAGGGATGGGCCCTGTGGCGCAATAGTAGAGCACTTGCCTAACATATATGAGGCTCTGGATTTAATCCCCAGCTCTAAAAACCCTCTTTTTTTTCCTACACTTGAGCTGAGCAAGTGCCTAACTGAGCTCTCCTTACTTTTGGTTAGGATCTTGGAGGCAGGGAAGTTGCTGGGAATTGAACCCAGGGCAATCGCAGTGACTGTAGTGATCTAATTCCTGAGCTCTTTTATAAGGAAGGGTTTTCCTAAATTGCCCAGACTGGGCTTGAATTTGTAATCCTCCTGCCTCAATCTACTAGAGTTCTGGGACTACAGGCATGTGGCTCCATATCTAGCTAACCACTTAAAGATAACATCCAATCCTATTTAAGCATCTAAGTACAGTATATTGTTCTTCCTCTACTGTTTAAAAGAAAATGACACAGTGAAAAAATCGAATCCTTAGACCAACACCCAGGTAAGTTAACCACTGCTGCCCAGAAAATGAATTAAAAGATCTAGGCAAGAGGTGGGTAGATTGGGGTGTTAGGCGGAAAAAAAAAAGCTAGGCATGGTGGTGTGTCCTGTAATCCCCACACTCACAAGGCTGAGGCAGGAGGGTTACCATAAATTCAAGGCCAGCTGGGGCTACATAGTGAGACTCTGTCTCAGAACTCAGAGAAGCTAAATAATTTTTCATAATACAGGCAGAAGGATGCCAAATCTAGGCCAGCTTGGGCAGTTTGGTGAAACATTTGTCTTCCAGTTGAATAAAAGAAATTTGGAGGTGGGCAGTGTATTAGGCATAGTAGCTCAGCAGGGTATTTGGCTAGTGTTCAAACCCCTGAGTTCAGTCCCTACCTCTGCTGCCCACTGGGGAAAAAAAAGGCAGTCTGTCTTTAAAACCCAAATTCTTCAGTCATACTGTACATAAACCTGTTAGGCTGTTCCCCACCAAAAGCAGTTTGAGGTTTCCACGTGGCCTTAAGAGTTTAGGCCTCAGTCTGGGCTCACAGGGAGGCAGCAGGATCTCTGGCCTCCATGGGAACTGTCACATCCTCTTTGGTCAGCTTCACACTGCCAAGTTTTAGCTGTCACCCCTGTGCCTGTTTCTTAAGAGGAGATACCCTCCTGATTGCTTCCTACTTTGTACCCGCTTCCAGTCTTAGGGGACCTCAGTAAGTGGATATTTTTATGTTTTTGTTTCCTGAGGCTCTGGGGATTGAACCCAGGGTTCTGTGTGTGCTAATTAAACTACTGGTCCCCCAATCCTATTTAAGAGACAATCTTACGTTGCCCAGGCTGGCCCTGAACCACTAGACTCAAGTCTTCCTCCTGCCTTAGCCTCCCAAGTACTTGAAGCTGCAATTTGGAGAGGGTGAGGAATGGGTGGCACAGGATGTCTGGGGTATCCTCCCACTGTCTCCATGGGAGGGACAGCTAGAGATGGGAAATACCGAAGGTCCACTGCCTAGTATGTGGTTTCTTTCCAGCTCTGTCTGCCTGAACTGTGGGCAGGGTAGAAAGCTGCTCTGTACGTCGCAAGAGGAGTTTAACGCTTGTCATGAAATGGAAGAAAGGAAGAAGTAATCCTGTGAGCCCTCCTGAATCCAAGTACCCTGGTCTTTTGTAGAGCAGCATGCATCTGTCTGGCAGCGGCCACATTATAACTCTCCTGGCTATACCTGTTAGACACAAGGTGTGGTTGGGTAAGGCCTGTCTGTAGTTCAGCATTCAGGATCCTGAGGCAGGTTTGCCCAGTTGTTTTTTGTTTGTTTGTTTGTTTTGTCTTTTTCGTTTTTATTGGTACCAGGGATCGAACTCACGACTGCCTGCTTGCAAGGCAGGCGCTTATGCCGCTGAGCTAAATCCCCAGCCCCGGTTTGCCCCGAGTTTGAGGCCAGCCTGGACTACATAGCTAGGGAGACACCTTGTTGCAGCTGCATAAAAAAATAAAGGGTTGGGGAGGTAGCTCAGTGCAAATGTCCTGAGTTCAGTGCCCAGTACCAGGGTGGGGCGGAAAGCCCCAGGCCTGTAGTTCCAGCACTCTAGGAACTAAAACAGGAGGATCTTGAGTTTGACCCCAGCCTGGGCAATTTAGTGAGATCCTGTATCAAAAGGCCTGGAGATACTGCTCATTTGGCAGGGCGTGGGTTTACTACTCAGTGCCACCACCAAAACCAAAGTCATAATACAACGCCTTTACTCATGGGTCATTCTAGTCCTTCCTGAGGTCCTTGAGGTTTTACCAGAGGCTGCTCCATCAGAGCCCCTTGCTACACTACCGCCTTTCAACCCTGACGCGTTATGAATTTGATGAAGCTGAGGACCCGCTGCTACAGAGAAGGGGCTTGAGTTTTTCCCCCTTTCGGAAGTTAGATCCCCTACAGAGTCACAAGCCCAGTGTGGAAGCAGCAGGTTCGCCCTGGGTGTTGGGAGATAGGCGCCTGTGGCTGAGCTGACTCCGCTCTCTGGGCACTTTCTGTGCTGCACCAGAGTGGGTCTCGGGATCCTCTGGCAGGTAGCGCTCCCTGCTGTGCGCGACGGGAACTGCGGGGCGGGGTGGGAGGCCAGGCAAGAGGAACTCGCGGGAGGCCAGGTACACGCGTGACCCTCCCAGCTGCTCATCCCTTAAGCCCCCGCAGGTGCACCTGGGCGGAGAAGTTCCCGCGCGACAGGACTCGGCCGCCCTGCCACAACTCGGAACCCGGTGAACGCTCGGCCCCCAAGGCCTGGGCGGGGAGGGGCCGGGCCGGGCCGGGGGCGGCTGGCAGGAAGCCGTGAGTACCTTCCGCTGCAGGAGGAGCAGGTGGCCTCAGAGCCGCCCGGGGCCCCAGGCTTCCTGTGTGTGCGCCAGTCTGCTGCTCTTTCCCGCCCCAGTTCGTTGGGCCACCGCTACCGGCCCGGCCGGGTTCCATGGCCAAGACCCCCGACGGCATCTCCTGTGAGCTGAGAGGTAAGCGCTGCTGCTTCCTGCCCACTTTGCTGGGCCAAGGCAGCGTCGCCCAAAACCAAAGGTTCACCCAGCGCCCCGGGAACTCTAGAACTTCTCGATGCTTCTCTTGGGAGCCATCGACCTCAGATCCACTGCACTTCTTCCTGGTTGCCCCATAGTTGGACCTCCGGTACCCAGCCTGACGTAGGCAATGGGCACCAGTGGCTTCAACGGGAGGATGAAAGTCATCCAGCAGGCTGTTCTTCCTCAGGCGAGATCACCAGGTTCCTGTGGCCAAAGGAGGTAGAGCTGCTCCTAAAAACCTGGCTTCCCCAGGAAGGTGCTGAGCGAAGTTATGTTCTGGTATGGTGGGCAGAAGCAGAACCCAGGAGGGCAGCTGGGGCCCAGCACAAAATCTCTTGCCCAAGCATTCAGACTCTGTCTCCCCCAGGCACTGCTGCGATGGAGGGCTTACCTGCTACACACCTGCCTCCCACTGAGGGTGAGTCCTAGAGTCTGGCCACTGCCCTTATCCTCCAAAAGCTTCCTTGGCAGGGGCCTCCATTTGCAGAGTTGTCCTTTTGTCCTTGTGTAATCTGGTTGTTCAACAGCACTGGTGGCTAGGCCACAGACAGAAAGGGTCTGAGAGGCCTGGCTTGGGAGTCAGGGTTCATAAAATACTGAGGACCCCCCAAAAAAAAGAAAAGAAAAGAAAGACTGAGGACTGCTGGGGCATGGCGGTACACACCTATAATGTCAGGACTGTGAGGGGCTGAAGCAAAAGAATCACAAGTTCCAGCCCAGTCTGGGCAACTCAGTGACTTAATGCAGCCCTGTCTTAAAATATAAAATACAAGGAGCTAGGGATGTAGCTCAGTGTAGAAGCCTTGGATTCAATTTGTAGTACTGCCCACGCCAAATAAATAAATAAAGACAACCGAGGTCCCAGGAGGGTGGCACTTGGGCCTTGGTTCCAACTGATCCAATCATCCCTAGGTGGACTGCACTTTCAGCTACCTAGAGGTCCAAGCCATGGCACTGCAGGAGACACCTCCTCAGGTGAGACATCTGGTGCCCCATCTGGGTCTGCATCTGCATCCCTAATCCCTTACACATAGAATTCTGGATGGGACACCTGGCCCCACACATGGAGCTGAGGCCCAGCACCTCTCCCCTCCTCAGGTCACCTTTGAGCTGGAGTCCCTGCCTGAGCTGGTCCTAGAATTTCCTGGTGTGGCTACCCTAGAACAGCTGGCCCAGCATGTGGCTTCAGCCATCAAGAAGGTCTTCCCTCACTCAGCCCTTGGGTGAGGCCTGGCACTGCAGAGGGCTAAGAGGGAGGCGAGGCAGCTGGAGATGCTCTGATGGGCACCAGTCAGCTACTTCTCTCAGGGGCTACAAGTCCCTTGGGCCTTCTCCTTTTCCTGCTCCCCAGGAAGCTCTTTCGGAAGCCCACACCCGACTCAATGCTGGCTCGACTGGAGAGGAGCAGCCCCTCAGAGTTCACGGCCCCCAGCAGCCCCTGTGGTAAGGGCCAGAGCAAGGCTACATAGACTTTCCAGTCAGCCCCAAACCCTTGGAGTTGAGGGGCTTCCAAACTGAACAGAACCACATGAGTTACATGTGCCACTCAGCCTGGATCTAACCTTCCTCCATCTCTTTTTGTCTCTCTTCCTTCTCTCATACCCCCGGTACCTCCCCAGGTGGCTTTTTGGAGACATATGAGGCTCTGTGTGACTACAATGGCTTCCCTTTCCGAGAAGAGATTCAGTGGGTGAGGGTAGGGCCCTCTCCGCGGGGCTCTGGAGACATCCGATCCCCCACATATGCTGATGCCTCCTTGCCCTCCTGGCCTCCTGACCTCAAGCCAGTTGTGCTACTTTCTTCCCATCCAGGATGTGGACACTATCTACCATCGTCAGGGATGCCGCCAGTTTAACCTAGGAGACTTCAGCCACCTCGGCAGCCGGTGCGAGACCTATCAGGATTGGGAAGGGAAGAGGAGCCCAGGACCATATTTCTGGACCTCAGTCTCTCTGTGGAGGGGATGTTTGGCCTGGCCAGAAGGACCTCAGTTCTGTCCTTGCCTTTCTCCCCATTTCCCACCCAGGGACCTGGCCTTGAGTGTGGCTGCCTTGTCCTACAACCTGTGGTTCCGGCGCCTCTCTTGTGTGGACATGAAGCTGGTGAGCTTGTAGGGAAGGGAGGAGTCGGGGTGTGGGGCCAGGGTGTAACCCACTGAACCACAACCCTCTGGTCTTAGAGTCTTGAAGTGTCAGAACAGATTCTGCATATGATGGGGCAGTCATCCTACCTAGAAGAGCTGGTGCTGGAGACCTGTGGCCTGAAGGGGTGAGGAGCCAGGGCAGGGCCTGCGGAGGGGAGCCTTGGACCCTGGGATGGATGCTAGTCCCCTGGGGAGGACTTGGGAATCCAGGTCAATCTCATATCTGGTGTTTTGGTCCTCAGAGACTTTGTCCGGCGACTGGCCCAGGCACTGGCAAGACATTCGCACTCTGGGCTTCGAGAGCTCAGCTTGGCGGGGAATCTGCTGGATGATAGAGGTATGGCTGAACCTGGAGAAGCCTAGAGGCAGAAGCTGAGGGATGTGATGCTCACGGGGCTGCACAATCCCCAGGTATGGCTGCACTCAGCAGACACCTAGAGCGTCGTCCAGGAGCCCTCAGGAGACTCAGCCTAGCCCAGACAGGGTTGACACCTCGAGGTGAGCCAGGAGACGGGGTGGGAGAGGAGAAAGGGGTGTCTGCCTGATTGTTGAGCCACCCGGTCTCCCTCTCCAGGAATGAGGGCTCTGGGCCGGGCACTAGCCATCAATACTGCCTTTGACTCTGTTCTGACCCATCTGGACCTTTCTGGGAATCCTGGGGCACTAGGGGCCTCAGAGGACAATGGGGTAAGTGGCTGTCCTCGCTGCATTGGTGTGACTGAAGGCAGTGGATGTCCAGAAGTCCTTAGCAGGAAACAGCTGACTTTTCCACCCTCAACTTCCTACCAGGGTCTCTATAGTTTCCTGAGCCGTCCTAACTTTCTGATGTTCCTGAATCTCGCAGGCACAGACGCAGCCCTGGACACTGTGAGGGGTGTTCATTGGGGGACAATCGGCCAGGCTCTGTAACCCAAGCTGGGTTGATTGGAGGGCAGGGTGGGGGTGGGAGGGCTTGGTGCTCCCTCACCTGTAGCCAACACACTGCTCCTGCAGCTCTTCGCAGCGCTGTCCCGCGGCTGCTGTGCCAGCCTCACCCACCTCGACACTTCCAGGAATGTCTTCTCTCGCTGGTAAGGGTTCACCCTATGACTGGGCTTGAGAAGGCTCTGGGGAGCCTCCTGCCTGCGTCTGAAGTCCACTGCTTCCACTCACCCCTCCAGCAAGTCCCAGGCTGCCCCTGTCCCACTGCAGCTCTTCCTCAGCCGAGCAGAGACCTTGCGGCACTTGTGCCTGGCAGGCTGCAAACTGCCACCAGAAGCACTCAGGTCAGTGTTACTATGCTCTATCACTCCCCTTCATGTGCCAAAACCATCCTGATCTGGCCTCTAGGGCTTTATCCTGCAACTCCAACACTCGAAACCCCTAGACTCCCTGATTTCTGACTCTGCCTTTTTGGTGTTCCTTCATACCTGGTCCCCCACTTTTCTGGCTTTACCACCTACTCGGCATCCTCTCCAGGGCCGTTTTGGATGGCCTGGCGCTCAACACACACATCCGAGACTTGCACCTGGACCTCAGCGCTTGTGAGGTGAGCCTCCTGCCCTAGGGATGAGCATGCAGAGCTCCCATACATTGGGAGTGGGGTTACTGACTTCCTGCCCCTCCCCCACATGGTCTGAGTACACCCCACATTCCACTTCCAGCTGCGCTCTGCAGGTGCCCAGGTGATACAAGACTTAGTGTGCGATGCAGGTGTCGTGAGCTCCTTAGATCTGGCAGATAATGGTAAGTTCTGCGGGAAACCCATCCTCTCCATTGTCCTTCTGACTCCTGATGCCCACCCCACCCCAGCAGCCTCGCCTTGTACGTGACCCTAGTTACCTCCAGGCTTTGGCTCAGACATGGTGACTCTGGTATTGGCCATCGGGAGGAGCCAGTCCCTGAGACATGTAGCACTCGGAAGAAACTTCAACGTCCGGTGCAAGTAAGCCCCGTCTCACCCCAGATCTCCCAAGCAGCACACCTCTACCCCAGTCCCCTCTCCCAACATAGGCCCCTGCCCACAGGGAAACTCTGGATGACGTTCTGCACCGGATCGTCCAGCTCATGCAAGACGACGACTGTGTGAGTTCATGGCACCTTGTGGGTGCTCAGACAATAGACAGACTCTTTTTTGGCTATGCTGATTTTTGCTTTCTCGAGCCTCTGACCTGCCCTCTTTGCTAACACCCTAACTCCAGTCGTGGCTTTCTCTTAACCCCAGCCCTTGCAGTCTCTGTCCGTGGCTGACTCACGGCTAAAGCTGGGCGCCAGTGTCTTGCTGCGGGCACTGGGCACTAATCCTAACCTGACTGCGTTGGATATCAGTGGCAACGCCATGGGAGACGCTGGCGCCAAGATGCTGGCCAAGGCGCTGCGAGTCAACACCAGGCTCAGGTGGGTGCTCCCTCACCTGTAGCCAACACACTGCTCCTGCAGCTCTTCGCAGCGCTGGTCCCCTTATGAGTGGGACCAATGCGAGAGGAGGGTGTAGTACGAAGGGGCGGAGCTGAAAGGAACCAACTGGTGGAGCGGATGAATGGACAAAACCAATGGTTTGGGCGGGGCCTCGTGGGGCACCGCCCCGACTGAAGTCTAACTTGGTTTAGGTCTGTGATCTGGGATCGGAACCACACTTCTGCTCTGGGGCTGCTGGATGTGGCGCAGGCTCTTGAGCAGAACCACAGCTTAAAGGCCATGCCTCTGCCCCTGAATGATGTGGCCCAGGCGCAGCGCAGCCGCCCAGAACTGACAGCACGAGCAGTCCATCAGGTGGGGGTCTCCTCCTCCCCTGACTTCCTTTGCGCAGTGGCCCCCTCCTCTCCCGTTTCTCAGTATCCCTTGCCCTCAGATCCAAACCTGTCTCTTGAGGAATAACCGCGAGGATCCTGCCTCTTCTGGCGGCACATCCTGCCTTCAGCCACTGAATTTGGTCTCAGAGCACTCAGAGCAGGTCAGTACTCCCCTAGTACTGTGTGAGTGTTTGTGATTCAGAGGCTATGACTCTCCTGGGCCCAGGGTGCTGAGTCCTGCTGTCCCATAGTTTCTTCTTCTTGGTCCAGAGGCAGCTATTTGCTTCAGAAATAGCTCCCCAATAATAGCCCTGTCTGCTTTAAGTATGTAACAGGCTCTTCTGTTAAAGATAGGATGTATTTAAAAATTCTAGCTCACTTTTCCTGATTGTACTCCATCTATAACCTCCCATTTATGGGGCTGCCCTCCTCTGTCCACAGACCTCTGTGAGGCCAGATCCAGTAGTCCTATCTCTGGCATCATGTTCTTCTACTTCCTGGCCTTTTCAAGATCTTCCCATGTCTCCATTCCCAAATCTCTTCTCTCCTAAGCCTCCAAGCCCACGCACCTTGATCTAGACATTCTGTGGAGACTTCACATGTTTTCAGGTGATCTCATTATCTCCCACAAAACCCATCCTGTCTCCTTTGGAGTCCAGTTTCCCTGGTGGCCACAACCACCAAGTACTGTGAGCAAAAGTTGGGCTGTTTTTCAGGTCCCTCCTGGCCACATTGGAGTCATCAGTGTCCTGTGGACCACCTCTCAAATATATACTCCTCACCTCCACAATAACTGTCCTTTGCTTCCCTCCTCCCTCTGCCATAGATCCTCACTCTCATTACACACACACACACACACACACACACACACACACACACATCCCTGTCTTTTAGGTGGGTGGTTGACAGACCAAATTTCTAAAACAAAGAATGACAAAAAGGTGCCGGATAGGACGTGTTAAGTCCCTAAAATGATCTGAAAGAAGAGATAGGGTTCCTAAGTCACTGGCCTGGAGCACAGCTTCAGGGCTTCGCCTACCCTGTCAGAGGCCCTAGGAAGGGCGGGAGGCAGGCAGGGCCCGGACGCCTAGGAAGGAACTAAAATGGGACTGATCCCTGATGCCCCTCAGGAGGTGAACAAGCTGTGTCAGTCAGTGCAGGAGCACATGGAGCTGCTGGGCTGTGGAGCTGGGCCCCAGGGTGAAGCTGCTGTGCACCAAGCAGAGGATGCCATCCAAAATGCCAACTTTTTTCTCAGTGTGAGCACTCTCCTTCCCACTATGAAGACTTTTCCCCTCTTAATCACATGTAAACTTGAAACTCATTTTCCTCCTTGGACCTCAGATTCTCCCCATCCTAAATGAGGCTGGGAACTCCCCAAGCCATCACTGGCAGCTGAGGCAGAAACTGGAGGCCCTCCTGGGACAGGTGGGTGAGGTCTGCCATCAGGACATCCAGGTGAGATGTACTTCCTGCCCCTGCCCTACCTCCATATGCAAGCTTGACCCCGTTCCATTGACTTGACTGTTCTATCCCCTGAGTCAGTGGGAGTCCCATGGGGGTACAGTCTCAAGCCAAAAGACCTGAACCCTGGTGACACCCACACTATACTCTGACCTTGGTCCAGGACTTCATTCAGGCCATACTGGACACAAGAAGCCTCTACCCACAGATGCTGCAGGGACCTGGCTGGAGGGAGCAGCTAGAAGGGATCCTGGTGGGCTCAAAGGGCCTCCCAGAGCTACTCCCAGAGCAGCTGCTACACGACGCCTTCATCGGACTCAGGTAGGTTGGGTGAGGCTGGGCTGAGCAAGGCTGTGTAAGATTGGGAAAAGACAGCAAACTAACCCATACTCTGTCCTCAGGGACATGCGGCTGTCAGAGAGACAATGCAGGACCCTTGCAGAGAGCATTGTGGCTCAGGCTCTGGCAGGCCTGAATGCAGCCCGGGATCGGCTGGTGAGGGGGAGCTGTTCATATTATTTGCACATATAGATTGCCCTGGCCATCATCCTTGAGGAGCTCTGTGATGTCTTCTGGGGTCATGCAGCCCAGGGCTATTTCATCATTCTCTTAGCTGTGCCCATCTTTGGGTAATCTGATATTTCAGGTAGAGAGTCTGGCTCAGCAGGCACCAGTAGCAGTGGCACCTGCCTTACCTGCACTGGATGGAGGTGAGCCCAGCCCTCTGGGGCCTGAAACACTGGAAGGTTTTTTCTTCCCAGAGGACAAGGAAGAGGAGAAGGTAAGTGACCCCAGAATTCTAGGTCCAGGACTCAAAATCTTCCCGTCTTGTCCTGGGGTGTGGAAGGTGAGAGGGAATTCTTCTGGAGTTATGCCTCCCCACCCCAAGCTGAGGTTATGCCCTCACCAGCAGACTGAAAGTCCTCTGAGGAAATGGCCCGAGCACAACCAGTGTCTTCACCTGCTCCCCTGCGATCACAGTAAGCCGTGGCCTTAAGGAGCCACATTTTACGTAAATCACCCTGGGGCCCAGCTCCACAAAACTCCATTAGACTTGGGGACCTGGACAACTAGACTGACACTCAGTCCTTTCCCGGGTACTCTGTAACCCGTGCCTGGGCCAGGTCAGGACCTCGTGCAACCTGCAAAGCTGAGGTCAGCACAGAGTGAGACCTGAGCCCAGCAGGGTCAGGTCAGCATTTTGCCCTGCTCCCACCGCCCCTTTCCCTACCCTCTGGATGCGCATGCTTGGCAGCGATGCAGAGCGGCGCGCGCTCGGGGCCGCGCTCAGCACCACGGACAGCGGTGGCGGGGGAGGGGCGGGGCGGGCGGCGTAGCCGGGCCCCTCCCCGCGCCCAGGGCGGGTCCCCCGCCGCCCTAGAGCCTCCGTCGCCACCTCCTCGGGCTCGGCGTTTGGTGCTCTTCTGGTGCTCTCGCCTCAGGTGTTGCTGAGGAAGCAGAGCTGGAACCCGAGCTGGCGGCTCCGGGGGAAGATGCTGAGCCGCAGGCGGGGCCGTCGGCACGCGGCTCCCCGAGCCCTGCTGCTCCCGGGCCCTCCACCGGCCCGCTGCCTCGCATGGACCTGCCGCCCGCCGGACAGCCCTTGCGCCATCCGACCCGGGCCCGGCCGAGGCCACGCCGCCAGCACCACCACCGCCCACCGCCTGGGGGCCCCCAGGTGAGAGCCCTCCCCCCATGCCGGAGCTCGTGGACTGGGGGGTCGTGGGTGGTCGAGTCGCTCTGCACGGTGATGGCGGGCAGAGAGGCTAGTTGTAGGGGTCCAAGGCCATTTGGTCATGCGGCCGAGTCTTGGCTTCGTCCTGCATCCCAGGCCATGTCTGTGTGGGGCCACTGGTATGCAGGTTTCGGGACGGGGGGCCCTGGGTGGAGAACTCCTCCTCAGAGTGGCCCTCTGCATGAGTGGATGTGCGAGGGTGTCTGTCTTGCCCTCCTTCTCCCAGGGCCTTGGGGACACCCATGCGTCTGCTATGTCCAGCGGGTGTATGCGTGGAGAGATGTGTGTGGGCTGCGAACTGGTGGGGGCTGTGGGCACTGGCGGAAGTCGAGGAAGAGCCGGCTAGAGGCCCCGAGGGTCTGACGCAGCAGCCGGCATCAGGCCGGGAGGGGTGGGGGTGGGGGTGAGGGTACTGCAGGGAACTGCTGGGAGCAGAGGGATTGGCAGGTGGAATGTGTGACCTGGGGACACATGGGTGCTGGAGCCTGCTGGTGGGCCAGGTGCTTCAGTTCACTCGTGGAACAGGAAGGAGTGTGGTCTGGCTGTGTATGCCAGGGCAGCGATGCGAGGGAGTGTGTGAAGCCCAGCACCTCTGCCCAGCCCTGGACAGCGGGAGGCTGGTATCAGCAGCTCCTTAGTGCTACCCCAGCTCTGGGATCCTGTTGTTGCAACAGCAGGCTGCCAGACAGGGGAGCAGGGAGAAGCCAGTTACACTGAACCCTGACCCCTGACCTCATGGTATTGCTCAGGTTCCCCCAGCCCTGCCGCAGGAAGGGAATGGGCTCAGTGCCCGCGTGGACGAGGGCGTGGAGGAATTCTTCTCCAAAAGGCTGATCCAGCAGGATCGCCTGTGAGTGAGGGGCAGATGCCTGGGGTGGGAGAGGGTGGGATGCCCATGGGCTTCCTCACTCACTGCTGGTTGTCCCTACAGTTGGGCCCCAGAGGAGGAACCCGTCACAGAAGGGGGTGCCACTCCTGTTCCCCGTACACTTCGAAAAAAGTTGGGCACCCTCTTTGCCTTTAAGAAGCCTCGCTCAACTCGGGGTCCTCGGCCTGATCTAGAGACCAGCCTTGGTGCAGCTGCCCGCACCCGGAAAACGACACTTGGGGACTTGCTTCGGCCTCCAGCCCGTTCTAGCCGAGTTGAGGAGCCTGGCGGGGCTGAGGGGGGCCCTAGCAGCCCTGACCCTGCCCGTAGAAGCAGGCCTCGGTACACACGGGAAAGCAAGGCCTACTCAATGATACTGCTGCCGGCTGAGGAGGAGGAGACACTGAATGCTAGACCCGATAAGGTGAGGGCTGATGCGGGATGAGGATTCTTTTGGAACCCATGGAAGGGGCTCTCTCTTGACTGGGCCCTGTCTGTCTCCAGCGGCGGCCCTTGGAACGGGGAGACACAGAGCTGGCCCCCTCCTTCGAACAGCGGGTACAAGTTATGCTACAGAGGATCGGTGTGAGCCGGGGAAGTGGGGGTGCCGAGGGCAAGAGGAAACAAGTGAGTTTGGGGGTCAAGTGTAACGTGAGGGGGCAGGTATCATGTGGCAATCTGTTGGTGACACAGATGACATGTGAAAGATTCATACTACACACAGATCTAATTGTCAGTTCAACTCCCTTCCCCCTCTATATAGTCATGGGATTTCTCTTTCTTTCCTCTTGACTTCTGCCATTGACACATCCATCTAGGACATGAAGTCCTTTTTCTGCAGATCCAACAGAAATCTGACCTTGTCACTCACTTGTACTTAAAAAGTACAGGGGCTCAAAGCTGCTCACACTTCCAATCCTGCTGCTACAAGGTTCAGTGGGACCTTGGTTCTGACCACTTTCTGCTCTCCTCTCTGGAGGTATCTCAGCCCCTCGTGTCCCATGCTGGACCCTCCCTGCAATTATGCCAGGTTCCTCCTCACCCATCTCAGCAGTTCCCGGTGGGCCTTCAGATCCTCTTCTGAGGCCATCCTGCTCATGGCATTCCCTGATCCTAGTCCCCATTAAGAATCATGCCCCATGTACCATCTACTTAATAGCTTTTCAGAAAGTACACATGTGAGCCCTGCCTGCATTTAGAAACATGAAAGTGTGGAAAATATGTCATAGAACACCATGTATTTGTGAATGTGCACGCATGTGTCTGTGTACCAACTGCCATCCCAGACTGTGAGCACTCAGGGGGCTGGGATTGGGTTTGCCATGTTCTTGCCCAGCTCACAGAGGGCGTTCTGTGACTGGGCTGTAAGAACAAGAACAAACCAAAGGATAGGGTGAGGGCGGTGGGGCTGAGGTTTGACAGCCTTGTTTCCCACAGAGCAAAGATGGTGAAATCAAGAAAGCTGGCTCAGATGGTAAGTGGGACCCTGGGGTAAGGCAGTGTATGTAGGGGGTGTCCTTACAGATGGTCCTTGATGCACTTGCTTTCCTGGGGGAGGGGGAAAGGCCAGGTTTTCCTAACTCTTACCCCTAAGATCTGGTGCCTGAGTCCTCAGCCCCATCTTACAGGTGACATTATGGACAGCTCCACGGAGACCCCACCCATCTCAATCAAGTCCCGAACTCACTCTGTGTCTGCTGGTGAGTGAGGTCACTGTGTGTTAGGAGAGATACAGAGATAGACAACAGCAGGTCAGTGGGCATGGTGGTGCATGGCTGTAGCCCCTGGATTTGGGAGGCTGAGGCAGGAGGATCATTTCAAGTTCAAAGTCACCTTGGGCTACCCAGTGCCTTCAAGGCTAACTGGAATACATAGTAAAAACCATTTTTTTTTTGGTGGGGGTGGGGTGGCCCACACAATTCTGGGGATTGAACTCATGACCTTGTACTTTCTAGGCAGGCACTTGTGCCACTGAGCTAAACCCCCATCCCATAAGACCATCTTTAAAGAAAGGGGGGGCGGGGCTGGGGATTTAGCTCAGTGGCATAAGCGCTTGCAAGCAGGCAGTTGTGAGTTCGATCCCTGGTACCGATAAAAATGAAAAAGACAAAAAAAAAAAAAAAAAAAAAAATCAAAAAACAAAAAAAGTGAGTCAGACCATTGCTATCCCCAAGGCCTGGTCCAGGTCTCTGCTGATACTCTTCTCCCTGCAGACCCCTCATGTAGACCTGGCCCAGGGGTCCAGGAGCCTGAGTCTGCTACCTGGAAGACACTGGGACAACAGTTGAATGCAGAGCTGAGAGGCCGTGGTTGGGGCCAACAGGATGGTCCAGGCCCACCCTCACCTTGTCCTAGCCCAAACCTCCGCAGAGCCACTCCTGCCCCAGACATCCTGGGCCTTCCAGAGGACCCTTGTTTGGGCCCTAGGAATGAAGGTAAGCAAGCATTCCATGCCCCCATCCCAACCTTGGGCTGAGGACTGGCACAGTCCCTGCTGGGAACTTGCCCCCCTAGGGACATGAAGATGGGACTTAAGGGCTGGAGTGGGGGTAATGTTGGGAGCAAACCCTGATACCCTGGCCTCCTCCAGATGGCCAGCTGAGGCCGAGGCCTTTCTCGGCAGGGCGACGAGCAGTGTCTGTGCATGAGGACCAGCTCCAGGCCCCTGCTGGTGAGGGAGACACCTCTGTGTGTGCTTGAGTGCAGGAGCTGGGGGAGGGTGGGCTCCTGGGCTTCCACTGTGGTTCTGGTCTATGGAGGGGGCCACCAGTGCTGTGAGGGCTGCAGAAATGAGCCAGAAGGCCACGAGCAAAAGGTCTAACCCTTTCCCTGGCTCCACCTCCCAAAAAGCCACTTCTGCCAGGGTAGAGGTAGCAGGGGAAAGGGAAGCTGAGGGCAATAGTGTGCACTCTTGCATGCACTGGAGGTGAGGAGAAGGGTGGGAAACGGACAGACTGGAAGCCTTTCTGTGCCTCTTAGAACGGCCCCTGCGGCTACAGCGCTCCCCAGTCCTCAAACGTAGACCGAAGCTCGAGGCACCACCGTCCCCAAGCCTAGGTAAGAGGCGGATGTGGCCAGTTGGGAGGGTGGCAGGACTGCTTAGCACAGCCCTCAGCCTTTCTCCCTCTCCCTCACAGGATCTGGCCTTGGAACCGAGCCTCTGCCCCCACGGCCCACAGAGCCCACCAGCCCCGAGCAGAGCCCACCCTCCCCAGCCACAGACCAAAGAGGCGGCGGCCCCAACCCCTGATCCTTCTCTCCTGCCGCATGAGATTATTTTATTAAAAAACTTGAAGAAAGCAGCATGTGGAGGAGCATTGTTTGTTCTCAGCTGGACCTGTGTGTGCACATCCTCCAATATGCCCGCATGATCCTTCATACCTGAGCTGGCTCAGCCTGTGGCTTTGGCTCCATCAGAAGGTGCAAAGCCCAGGCCACGAGCTCAGGGGGCAACCTGGGAAGAAACCATTTGTTTCACATCAAGGTGGCCTGGGACTGGTGACAAGAGAGTAGGAGTAGTGCTGGGTACTCACCTGGCAGCTTGGACTTGAGCACAGAGGGAGGCACAAGGTGGCTCATATTCATATTGGAAGGCAGAACCATCTCGATGCCTTGTTGGGGGATCCTGAAAAGGGTGTGATGTCTGGGGAGTGGCCAACAAGGAGCTCTAACTCCATCCAAGGCTATCCCCCTTCTCTTCCAGCTCTAGTCAAGGTCCTCCCAACTGTCCTCTCTGGTTATAGAAGAAATGCTCACCCAGACAGCACAGGGCTCCTGGTCTCTCTTGGTTCTGGTCTCTGGAGAACACTGCTGCTTGTTAGGGGTCGATCCTTGCTCCTTGAACTCCAGATTAAGCTTCTGGGGCTTAGTATTATGAGCCTGATGTGGACTGGGGACCTGGCCAAGGGATGGCGGACTGGGGGTGCAGCTCAGATATGGGGAGTCAGGTGTATTACTACGGTGTGGGGAAATGGGGAGCACAGGCCCAGGGGCTGAGCAGATGGTTGGTGAGGGCTGGGAGCTATCCCTATGCACTGGGTCTGGAGTAGCCAAAGGTGAGGCAGGCAGAAGGCTGATACTGGCACTATCTTCCGATGGCTCATGCCCAGGTAAGGAAGGGGCTCCTGAGAAAGAGGGGATACATTGTGAGCACAGCCCTTTTGGCTCGGAGCAACTGTAAGATCTGTGTTCACCCCACCTACTGCATCCCATTTCACAGCAATCCTACATTGGCTGGGAGGTCAACTGACCATAGTGTTTCTAGCCTGAGCACTACCTCCTCTGAGCAACTGGATATGAGAGGTCAGGTGATCATGGTCAAGATGAGTCCTACTGAGCCCACTGTGCTGGGATCAGCTCACAGTCTGGGGTTTCTAGTGTGGTTCATCAGCACTGTGGGTCCTGGGTCCCAGGAACTCCCTTTTTGAACTCTAGTTCTCCTTACCCTGTGTCCTCTGACTTGAGCTCAGAGAGTTCAGAATTTGCTGGTCATTCTCAGAGACGTGCAGCAATAAACTGGGAACAGTATACAGGGCTTCTTCCTATAGGATATGAACTCTTAGCCTGGCCCTTGCCCAACGCCTCACTCAGACACGTTCCAAGGGAAGACCCATACTGACCGTGGCCCTGCAACGAGAGGCAGCCCAGCCGGTGAGTGGAGGTGCTGTGCAAGGGCCTGCCAGTATTAGGCAGCTCTCAGCCAGGTGAACCAGTGCCCTCCGATGCTCCTGGTCCTCCTGTACCTCATCCAGAAGCTGGGTCAGTGTTAGGCCTGGGGCAGGGGACCATACAATGGACTGAAGCTCAAAGAGAAAGAACAGGACATGTAGGGGCTGGGGATTTAGCTCAGCGGCATAAGCACCTGCCTTGCAAGCAGGCAGTCGTGAGTTCAATCCCTGGTACTGATAAAAATGAAAAAAAACAAAACAAAACCAAAAAAAAAAAAAAAAAAAAAGGACATGCAGAGTACTTACTTAGGAAGCATGAGGTAATGGCAGGAAAAGTTACTCCACAGGGAGTTTGGTAGGGTCGCTGGACAACACCTATCAGTACCTGTGTTGGAAGAGTTGGACTCTGAAAGGTGGTCCCTACAGAAACAGAGTAGACAGGCTTCAGGAACAATCATGGGGCCTGTGTACCTAGATCTTTTTTTTTTTTTTCCTTTTAATTTTATTTAAGCAGAAAAAGAAAAAAAAAAAAACAGAAAAAGGGTACAATACAAAATTTAAAAAATAAACAGTAAGAAATCACTAGTTAATAGATTACATATTCTCATCTTAGAAATAGTTGTTCAAGTTACAGAATTAAAGCATATAAAGTGGACTTTCAAACAGTGAGACTGCAAACAGTTTTGTTCAATGATCCAACAAAACTCAGTCTACAGTCCTCTGCTCTACCAGCTGAGCTATCGAAGGAAGCGCGTCTACCTAGATCTTCCACCCTTCAAACAGACCTCACTTGGCCCCAGATCCCAAGCCCAGACTTACTCAAGGCAGTCATAGAGCTTTCTCTGCACATCTAGGTCCTGGTTGCTAGGGAAGACAGAAGGATGATCGGCAGCATAACCAGAGACCCAAGCCCTCCCACTCAAAGGCCTATGCTACCACCAGCTAAGCCTCCTGCTGGGTGGTAGAGCAGGTAGAAGGTGGAAGTATGTCCCCTACACCCCGTGCTAGGGATTGAAGCCTATGTCTCCATGTGTCAAGTGCTCTGCCACTAAGCTAAATCTAAAGCCTTCGGACACATAACTTACCAACCAGTCACCGGTACCCGGGGCTGCTCCGTGGGCAGCAGGTTGAATCGGTCCACCTGGAGGTAGAACTCTGCAGGCTGCAGAAATTGGAGGAGGGCAGGACTCAACAACTGTGCTGATGACCTAGGCCCAGTAATCTGCCTATATCAGCCTCGGTACTCACCGAGCCACGATCAGCAATCTGGATGCGGACCTCACAGACCTGCAGTAGAAGTAGCCGGCCCTCGGCCCCAGTGAATCCGAACTCCTTCTCCTCCCTGCAGGACATAGGCCCCGCCCACCTTGAGCTCAAACACGCCTTCGCCCTCTTCCTAGCCCTCTCCAGCTGTGCCTGCCTCCCCGAGCCCAGCGGTGTCTCTCACCAGTCTGAGGTGTTCAGGGCTTCTTGCGTCACCAGGCATCGGATACTGTGGGTCCCGTCGGACACAAGCAGCATAGCTCCGCCGTCAAGGATGTCAGACGCGTGGGATGGACCCGCGGTCACCACGTCCTGCAACACCTGACCACGGTGACTGGCGTCAATCTCAGATTGGGCCCCCGGTCGGGTCTCTGAACCACGAATGGGGAGTTACCTTAAGGAGCTGCCCAGCTTGTGGACTTGAGAGTTCTTCTGATCGCAGGATCAACTCTCGAATCCAAGGCCGTAACACCAGAGTCCCCATATCTGCTATTTCCGCCACGGCACCTAGCGGAGAGCAGCTGATGGAGGTTTCCCGCCCGCGCAGCGCCCCGCCTCTTGTCGGAAGAGGAAGCGCGTGACGTTCGGGCGGAAGCCGAAACCCAGGCCCCGCCCCGTGCTCGCTGCGCGTGCGCATCAGGGCGTCGTGGTCGCAAACTTACGCGCGTTGGGTTAGTTGCTGGTCCAGTTATTCTTACCCGGACATCCCTTCGAAGAGTACTCTGGCGCTTGGGCCGTTCAAGACTCCTGTGGCTTCAGGAAGGAGCCAAGGGCATTCTCGGATCTGGAGAGGGACCCAGGGCCGAGACTACTGCTGAAGGTGGTCCGAGTGAGTTGGCTCAAAGCCATGCCGTGTGAACCCGAGGGACTCAGCAGACATTTATTATGACTCTGCTTTTTCATCTATAAGATACAGCCTTGTAAAGCCGGGAGAAGTAACAGACAACGCTCAGTAAATGTTATTTCCTGCATTCGCCCCTTGCATTGACAGAGCCCCTCCTTCCTCAGATTCCCCAGACGCACGAATCGTAGCGTAATGACGTAAGAGCAGAGGAGCACTTTTCCCACCCCCATCTCTGTTTCCTAGGGAACGCGGGATCAGCATTGCTCACTGTCGCTGCCCCCTTGACGTCAAGGTCCGGATGGGAGGGCGGGGCGATTGCTACCGCCAGGGGCGGGGAGGCACGGGCGGGCCGGCTGGGCAGTGCACCTGCACCTCGGCGGGCTGCTTGGGGCAGCGTCCCCGGTCTGCCCGGCCCCGCCATGGCCAGGCCGCAGAGGACTCCGGGGCGCAGTCCTGACAGCATCGTCGAGGTGAAGAGCAAAGTAAGGGCTCCTCTGGCTCCCGCTCCGGCGCCGGCCCTAGACGCTTCCAATTCCCTCTTTCTCCCTTCTGGGCTCCTTAGTCCTTTTCACCTTTTTGTCTTCCATCCTCCACGTCTCATTCTGCCTGCCAGCCCCCATCCATCTACCTTCTGCTGCTGGCCTGCAAAGTCCCTCTGTGGCTGGGGTACATGGAGGGCACGGGATTGGGGGGGGGGATTTGACAGCCACCCCTGTACTGGAGCTGTTTGGTTGAAGACTGCAGCTTTTTCAGCAGCTCGTTCTTTCCCACCCCGGACAGCTCAGAACTATGGTAAGAAGCGGGCGCGGGCTCTGTCCTGACCCTTTCTCTCTCCAGTTTGACGCCGAGTTCCGACGCTTCGCACTGCCCCGTGCTTCAGTGAGTGGCTTCCAGGAGTTCTCACGGTTGCTGCGTGCTGTGCACCAAATCCCTGGCCTGGATGTGCTGCTTGGTTACACAGATGCGCACGGCGACCTGCTGCCCCTCACTAATGATGACAGCCTGCACAGGGCTCTGGCCAGCGGGCCCCCACCACTGCGCCTGCTGGTGCAGAAGCGGGGTGAGGATGGCTTATCATGGGATAGGGTGACAGGGCAGATCTACAAGAGTTAGTCCATAAAAGACACCCAGGTTTCATGCTC
Source organism: Cavia porcellus (assembly GCF_034190915.1). Classification (NCBI taxonomy): domain Eukaryota; kingdom Metazoa; phylum Chordata; class Mammalia; order Rodentia; family Caviidae; genus Cavia; species Cavia porcellus. Next base: position 99,976,949 of record NW_026947487.1, read on the forward strand.
TGCAGTACCTGCCCTTCACTTGACCTCCAGGTGGTAGAAAATAGCGACATTGGGCACTATAAAGGGCCCAAGTGGGAAAGCAATCACTGATCTCAACACCTTCTTTCCCTGCAGCAGAAGCTGATGCCACTGGCCTGGCTTTTGCCTCCAACTCTCTGCAACGGCGCAAGAAGGGGCTCTTGCTTCGACCAGTTGCACCACTGCGTACCCGGCCACCACTGCTAATCAGCCTGCCTCAAGATTTTCGGCAGGTTTCCTCAGTAATAGATGTGGACCTACTACCTGAGACCCACCGACGGGTTCGGCTGCACAAGCATGGTTCAGACCGCCCCCTGGGCTTCTACATCCGAGATGGCATGAGTGTCCGTGTGGCCCCCCAGGGCCTGGAGCGGGTTCCAGGCATCTTCATTTCCCGCCTGGTACGTGGGGGCCTGGCTGAGAGTACAGGGCTGCTAGCAGTCAGTGATGAGATCCTAGAGGTCAATGGCATTGAGGTGGCTGGAAAGACCTTGGACCAAGTGACAGACATGATGGTTGCCAACAGCCATAACCTCATTGTCACTGTCAAGCCTGCCAACCAGCGCAATAATGTGGTGCGAGGGGCATCTGGGCGTCTGACAGGGCCTTCCTCTACAGGACCTGGTCCTACTGAACCTGATAGTGACGATGACAGCAGTGACCTGGTCCTTGAGAACCACCAGACACCCTGTTCCAATGGGCTGTCTCAGGGGTCCCCATGCTGGGATCTGCATCCTGGCTGCCTACTTCCTGGTGCCCGAAGCTCTCTGCCCTCCCTGGATAGTCAAGAACAGGCCAGCTCTGACTGGGGGAGTAGCATACAAGGAGATGGTAGTGGCTTCAGCCTCTGACAGGCAAGGATGCAGCCCCTTGTCACTTGAGGCTGCTGGAACATGGCATGGACTGCACACTGGGAGGTTAGCTTGCTCACAGGGCTGTCTTAGCCTGGGCAACATTAAAGATTTTCTACAATTATCAACATGGTCCTTCTGTGTCACAGCCCCAGCCTCTTCCTTGATCCTCCAAGCCTGCCTCTGTCCTGGACAGTGGGGAAACCTGTTAAGTTAAGCAATAGGATGGTCACCAGGCTTGGCTTTGTAGAGTAAGAAAATCTCTTATGGATGACCGGCGCAGCCCCCCAGTGAGACAGAGGACGCTCTTGTGGGTAACAGGAACTGCCGCTTTATTTATGCGGGCTCTGGTTTATATATTTGGCCGTGACCAATCACAGGCTGCCACGAGGAAGCAGGGCGGGAATGGGACGCAGGCTCTGGCTAATATATCCAGCTGTGGCCAATCAGGGGTTGCCACAGAGTCAGCACGGGGCGAATACGGAGTGAGCAGGAGGTGCGCACGGGGTGGCTAGTTTAGAGAGGGAGGTAACGCCTTGCGGAAGCTGACGTGGTCTTATCATCCCGGGCAGGGTGTGTTGAGGGCCTGCGCCCGACATATGGAAACAAATGCCAGTCTGTACAAAAACTTTAATTTTGACAAAGGATTAAAAGATTGGGATGGTTCTGTGGTGACTGGGCACTGGTGACTGGGAAGTATTCTCTGGGGATACTGTGTACCCCACTGCTGCTGTCTTCATACCTTTGCTCTGTGATCGGGCCTGACCCTGCTCTTTGCAGCTGTGTGGCAGTCCTCAGCATGGAACTCCCTGCCCAGCCCTTACAAAGGGGCTCAGGCATCCATCTTTACAAACACTTTGGGTCTGGAAAAGATCTTGATGGCTTCTTCCACCTGCACCAGCTTCCGGTCCAGCTCAGCACGGTGGCCCTGGGCTCTCAGTGAATCTGCTCCAGCAGGCAGTAGTACCAGCTCACGCAGCAGCTGGGTCTGGGCTGCAGGTTCCCAGGAAGTGAGTGCTGGGCAGGGATGCATGGTCCCCAGGTAACCCCCCCATCCATCCCCTCTTGCTCGGGTACTCACTCTGCAGCAGATTGTTCAGTGTCTCTAGGCGCTGCTTCTCAGGCATGCGAGTGTGGCCCGGGGGCATGGTAGGGTCTGGCTGGCTCTGCTGCCGGGCCTCAGCCTCCCGCCGCCATAGATCTTTGCGTTCCAACAAACTACAGAGGTACAGGTCCAAGGTTGATAACATTGGGTGGAGATTGGCTCCCAACCCCTACAGGTACCCCTCCCCTGGGTCTTAGGCACTGAGACCTACTAATGGGGAACATGGCCCTTCTGCGTTGTGTTGTAGTGTTCCTGGGCTTCCCGCTGCCGCTCGAGCACCTGGGCCAGGATCTGCAGTGAGCGGGAATGGCGCCGGGGGGCCCTCTTGGCAGCTTGGGCATTGTGACTAATGAAGTCCACACCCAGGCATGGCCCCTGCAGGACATGGCAAGCATGGAGGAGGGCCAATAGTGCTGTGCTGTACCTCTGCACCCCTTTTACCCTTTCCCATCCTGCTCCTGGCCCCCACATTCCCTCACCTTGGCTTTAGGACTTGATGGTGTAAGCTGGGGACTGGGGCCACGGGGTGGTGGGAGCCCAGGGCCACAGCGGGAGTGTGCCCGCAGGAAGTGGGCAGACTTTGTCATAGAGGCAGGGCCAGGCTCCTGGAAGGCAGGGCAAAGTAGAGGAGTCAGTCAGGCTAAGATCAGGGTCTTAAGTCACAAGACTATAGGACTGGGGATGTAGCTCAGTGGTAGAGTGCTTGCCCAGCACGCATAAGGGAGTTCAATCCCTGGCACCACCACCAAAACAAAACAAAACACAACAATGTCTCTGTCCTTCCTGCTTCTCTATCGACTTCCTCCCTTCTGAAGGAATTTATCTGCCCATCAGCATTTAAACATGTGTGAATTCCTCACAGCTTTTTTTCAGTAAGGAATGTCAAACCCAGGTCCAGCATATGATAGACAAGCTCTCCACCACTGAACTACATCCCTAACCCCTTTTACATCTTTAAGAGATCAACAAACCACCTCTCTTTCTATCTCAATCCTGGTCCAGCTACTATTCTTTTCCTTCTTAGCCAAATCCCAACTTCTGAATCCCTAGAGTCACTGGCGCTGCATGTAAAGCCCTCAAATGCAGGTTGCCACTTCCTTGGTTTCATTGTTCTCAACCTGCTCATCAATAACTGCTAGGTCTCGTGCCAGGCTTGAGTATCCATCTGCCTCTTGGACACACGCCCACCCCCTGGGAGTCCCATAGATGCTTCAGCCTCAATACATCCTCATGTGACCTTGTCTTTTTTCTCAATTCTGTTCTTCCCTCTGAGTCCTTGGATAGAGCAAGGGTGTCTATGCAAGACAAAATGGCACCACCATACACTTGCCCTCCCTGCCGTGATCAGAAATATGTATTGAAGAGCCAGGGGTGGGCTGGGGATTTAGCTCAGCGGCATAAGCGTCTGCCTTGCAAGCAGGCAGTCGTGAGTTCGATCCCTGGTACCGACAAAAACGAAAAAGACAAAAAAAAAAAAAAAAGAGCCAGGGGTCATCTCAGTGGTAGAGCACATGCTTAGCGTGCATGAGGTCCCAGGTTCAATCATCAACATCCAAAAAAAAGAAAAGAAAAGAAATGTTGACTGTTGACAAGTGTCATGTGGGTCCAGCTCCTTGCCTGATCCCAATGCCCATACTTCTGGTCTTGAGCTTCTCTACCTCTAACATTCTATCCTACTCTCCAGTCAGCTAATTCCTACTTGCTCCCAGGGTCAATCCAGCCATGATTGCTTCTAAGAAGATACCTCTACAGTCCCTCTTAGTCTTTTGTTATCTTAGTCCCCTATGATTTCCTCTTTCCCATAATAGAGCAGAACAGAAAAGCCTAGTGGATAAGAGGAACAATATTTCTGGTTCTCTGAGACAGATACCTGCAGCTGGGCCTTGACTCGGGACTCCACCTTGTCATACTTGGGCGAGCGCCACAGTGCCTTCAGTGGCCTGGGTTGGCCTTGCTCCCGGCTGTGCTCCTGCTCTCTGAAGCGCCTCTGGATCTCCCTGATCCGTCTCAGGTTTTCTTTTTCGTGGTCTTTTGGGTCCTTCCCTGTGGAAAAGATGCTGCCAGTCTGTGCCCTACATGTGGCCCTTGAAGCCCAACATACATCAGACCATACAGAAACCCACACCTATGCCCTGCAGAAGGAATCCCTGACCTCTCCATCTAAGTTAGGCCCAACATAAATATTCTATTTATATCCCATCTTTTTTGTTTTGTTTTTTAATTTTCAGCTGGGTTCTTGTTAAGTTGCCCAGCCTGGGCTCAGATTCCCAGAAAATATCTCCTGGTTATTTTCTACATTTTTATAGTGGAGGATCCATTAATCATATATTCCCTTCATTTGTTTATGACCTCTCACATGACTTGATGGTGGCCTATGCTTGTCTTTTTTTTTTTTTTTTTTTTTTTTTTTGTCTTTTTTGAGACGGGGTCTTGCTATGCAGTTCAGGCTGGCCTTGAGTTCACTTTGTAGCCCAGGCTGGTCTCGAACTCACAACAATCCTCCCACCTCAGTCTCCCCAGTGCTTGGATTTCAGGCGTGAGCCACCATGCTGGGCTCCTCCTGTGCTTGTCTTTAACATTGTTCTTAGCATCCACAGGGCCTAGCGTACAGTAGGTACTCAATAAACATTTCACTGATGCATGGATGCATGAGGAATGCTACAGCTTCATGTGTACTACCTGATCCAGTGCACTCTTTCAGGGAGGGAGTGAATTCCCTCTCTTATATGGGGAATAGACCCAGAGGGCCAATGCCTGAGTCTGGTCAGAAAAGAGCAGGTATGTTTGTTTGTTTTGTTTTTGTTTTTTTAACACTAAGACCTCATCATGTTGCTCAGGTTAGGCTCATGACTTAAGTGATCTTCCTGCTTCAGACATGCACCAGTTATTACATCCAACTTGATCTCAGTTTGGTTTTGGATAGGATCTCCATATGCAGTTCAGCATAGCTTTGAACTTACTATGTACCCCATGCTGGCCTCAAACTCCTGCCTCAGCCTCCTGAGTGGTAGGATCACAGGTATGCACCACCAACATGGTTTTTATCTATTTTTGATATCTGACTGCCTCACTGGCCCTCTGACTGGGACTTACTCTTGGGAGGGGCCCCTGAACCAAGGGAGATGCCCTCTAGTTGCAGCAGCACGTCCCCCGCGCCGCTCCGCCTACGCTCCACGAGGTCTCCGGCTCCCGGCCTCACGTGTGGGCCACGCAGAGGTGTGACGTCGAGGTCTCGATCCCAGGTCAGTAGGTCCAGCTTCAGCGCATTTCCCTCAAGGCGCCCCAGGGCTGAGAAGCGGGGCAGGAGGAATGTAGGGTGTAGGGCTTAGTGGTGAAGCAGCTGCCTCACCGCGCTGCGGTACCCACCAACTCACCCGAGGCTGGCCGCCGGTAGTAGTCAGGGCATAGCGTGGGATCTGGAGGGATGGGCCCAGAGATGCGGGACGGACCCTCGCACATGTCTACGTCGCTGCCCTGCAATGGTTCACTTACGGTGCTGTGCATCTCCCGCCCAGTCCCTTCCCTAGCCCATGCCCCCTCTCTAGACGAACTCTTCAACCATGCGGTCCCCTTCATTACCTGGCTTCTCCTCGTCTCCCCGCACTGACCCCCCCCCCCGCCCCGGGGTCTGGGCCGAGTTCTCCGCCCCCGTGATCGCGACCTGGATCCTAGCCCATTTCTCTTCGGGTCCGCAACTGCTCTCCCCCAACACCCAGCAGGGACTCATTAGAGTCGTTTTACCCTCAGCTGCTTCAGCTCCAAAAGTTTCTGTTGCCAGGCAACAAACAGCTTCCGTTCCTGAGGTCAGGGGTCAATGACCGTGGCGAAAAGGCTTCTGGGACCTGTAGTTCCAGCGAAGTTTGGTAGCGGGGCCATTGGTGTCCCCTGTTTACCCCTTGTCTCCCTTCTGGTCTCCCTCATCAGCGAAGTGTTCCCTGGTCTTGTTATTCGGGGCCCGGCCTCCCCCAGGCAACAGTCGAAGATTCGCCGACCCTGTGTAGCCATGGCCTCTAAAGAGGCCAAGTGTCCGGTGGCCCGTGAGGGGACGGCCTTAGGGCAGGCTTGTGTCACACAGGTGCGTGGTGCCCATGCTCAGAGCCCAGAGGTGACTGACGGCCAGGCTGACTAGTCATCAAATCTTTGGTCACCAAACGCTAGGGGCCGAATTCTGAGTGACCCCACACCCTAACTGCCAGGCCAGACCCCACAGGCAGGCAGGGGCCTGGGCTGAGGTCCTTTATCCCATATTTGATAGCTAATGTTGTCTGTCGAATGATTGACCCCTACATCCTTCATCTCGTCATGGTATGACTAATTACCTATGTGTCACCTCTAGTGTCCAGTGTCAGATCAGTGCCTGCTCCCAGTGCAAGAGACTCGCAGGATGCAGGATGAAGACAAGTTTCTGACACGACACTGCTCAGCGTCAGAGCACCAAGAAGAGGGGCTCAAGCATGAGGAGACAGGACTAGAAGCAGAGGCAGAGGCAGAGGCAGGCGAAGAGAAGGGCCCCAGGCCTGTGGGCTATATTGAGAGGCCCAGTCACGGGCTGAAGAAACAGCCAGTCAAGTGAGGGGGGTTTCAGAGGGAAGGAGCAAAAGGGCTGGGGGATGGGCCCCATACTCCAGAAAGAGTCTAAATCCTACATTCCTCCAGAGAAGACTCTCATCCCCCTGCAAATACCATCACTGTCCCCTCCTTGTGGTTCAAGACCCCTGGTGTAGAGACCACTAAGAGATGGTGCTTCTGGGTCGTGTAGGGAACCGAGTCACATGACTACCAGGGGTATCAGTTCTGGGCTTCACTGACCAGGAAAGGGATGACTGCGATCTAGTCCTGGGGTTGTGGGCAGACATGGCAGGTCCTGGGCTCAAAGTACATGAACCAGAGACTGAAGGCTGCCTCTTCAAGGTTGTTGTCCCTGGTCCCAGTCCGTCATCCTCCCAGGACCTAGCCACCATGCTCATCCTAGGACTGAAGCTGAATTGCCACCAGGGACACTGCTGTTGAAGAGAGAGGAGCCAGAGGGCACTCAGAGTGAGCCCTCACCGTCTGCCAAACAGACCAAAAAAGCCAAGAAACGCAAGAGTCTTGGGGCTCCTGTGCTCCCGGCTGTGGCCAGCACAATGTGTGCACCCTCAGAGATGCTGGAGCGTGAGTAGCAATCCCTGGGCCTCCCCTTCTCCTCTATTAGCTGGATCTGACATGGCACCACTTGGCACTTCAGCCCCTGCTCTGTCCTGGGTCCTTGCAGGAAAGGCCCAGCGCCTGCGGCCACTGTACCAGTACATCAACTATTGCAACCCTGAGCTGAACCAGGCAGAGGAGGGGGACGGGGAGGTCAAGGTGGACCCTAAATTGGAGCTGCCCCTGGTTCCAGAGGAGGTGGGTGTGAAGCACCTTCCGGCCTTGCTGCCCATGGCAGTTGAGGTGGGTTCAGGCCTTGGTTTGCCTTGTCCTAGTGCATTAGTGCCACCCACCCCTGCTCTCGCTCCCCTCGGTGAGCAGGCTAGAATGGAGGCTGAGGGTTTGCCCATCTTGGGGGTGAGTGGCTGCTTCAAGGCCGAAGTAGACAAGTCAACACAGGTAGATATTGACAAGATGCTGAGTGTCTGTGCTGCTCCTCTTGTGCCCCCACTATCCCCCCAGTACAAGTAACTGTCACTCCCTGGAGGTTCCCCTCCTTCCAGACCTGAACCGAGCCTCAGTCTGTCAGTCTAGACCATCATGTGGAGAAGAGAATTCAGCCTCTCTCCCCACTTGCGAACATGGGCTTGCAGAAAATAAACATATTTTCTTTTTTAAGACTTTGTTTCCCCAATAGGATGCTTGAATTAGGAAAAAGGATGGGAAGAAGGATGAAAGTTTGAAACCTACCCAGTCATGTGGCTTGCCAGGGACCTTGAGAAACAGATCTGAGTTAGGAATGGAGGTAGGTTGCAGGGCCTGGTTCTATCAACTTAAGTCTTCACCAGGTGAATCTGAGTCAGTGAGGCTCGCCATGGGAGATAAAGAGGGAGGTGAGTAGGGAGGACTTGGGGCAGAAAAAAAAGAAAGGTCCTGGGAAACAGGTGTTTGGCCCTGCTCTTTGTCTTTCACAGAAGGGCTTGCATTAATCCTGACCTCAAGGGACTAACACTTGGGATCTCCTCTGCAGTAGCATAATTCAACTGTTCCAAGAGTGGCGGCTTTGGAATGTTTTTCATTCATTTCCACAGCACAGATGGACCAGACCTCGCCTATGGAGTAGGCCCTGGTGACAAGGCATTGGTGTCATTTCTGGCAGGCAGAGGGGTGGTGGTGGTGGCAGAGGTGAATATACTCCCTGAAGCTTGTGGGAAAAACATCGTCTGATGTCTCCCGCTGCTGCCTCCAGCTCTTGGGGTCTCTGGGCAGAGCAGGCCAGTGATGGCTGTGCAGCCGTGGCCTCCTTGTCATCATGTGTGTCTCTCAGACCCTTCAGATGTAGGCTATTCCAAATTAGATAAGAGACTTTCCCTCCCTTCAACCTGCTTTTCCTCCTGCATCTCATCTGCACAACTGAGCCAAAATCCTGGTGTCACTTCAGATCCTATCCTATTCTTTGCACCCTGATTCCTTACCAGCCAATTGGCTGTCAAGGCCAGAGAATCTGCCTGCTTGGACCCCATGGTCAGCCTCCTTCCTGACCTATGGCCTTCTCCAGGTAAGAACTGCACTGTCTTGACTATAGACTCTGGGCCCAGATCCATGCAGTGTCCCTGCCACACACACCTGTGCCTCTGATGGCATCACTGTCCCTTCTTAACACCTTGCTTCTCTTGCTCTAGCAGCCTCCCAACTTCTCAGTGGCTGCCTGACATTCCCCGACCAGCCACATCTTTTCTTACCTTCACTTTCTGCACATGGCTTTTTCTAAGATGCTTTTATCCCCTTCCCCTTTCCTGGTAGTGTGCACTTAATGTGGGAGAACTTGGGCGCCCTCTTCCTGCTGAGCCAGGCAGCAGCCAGTGCTGCCTGGCATTGTCCTGGGGTTATAACTGTCTTTGCAACTGTGAGCTCCCCAAGGGCAGGATTTGCTACATTGCACTCACCTAGCAGAGGCCTCCAATAAAAGGCAACAAGCCAAGGAGACCATGATGAGGGATGGAGTCTATGGAAAGGACAGATGAGAATCTGAACTGGCTGAAGCCATCTGGAACTCGATGAGCTGGGGGACCTGGAATAATGGCCTGGCATAATCATTGGAGGTATGGGGTGGCAGACCCAGGTGGAAGGAACATGGTGCTTTCCCTCCAGCTTTCCATAGCAAAGCCACAGGTAAGCTTTGGAGTCTCCCTCTTTCTTCCTAGATCTCCATGGGCAGTGATCCTACTACCCCAGGCAGTTAGTGCAGTTAGTGATTCTACTACTCCAGGTGCCCTGGAAACTAAGCATTTTCCAGAGAGACAAGCACAGACTTTTCAATGTGTTTCAAAGCTAAATAGTGGAGTTTCATTTCCTCATTTTGTGGCTAAGGAAACAGAGGCTTGTGGAAAAGCAACCTTACAAAGAGATCAGAGCAGAGCTCTCTGGCTAAGGGCTGACCGAAGAAGGCTGAATATCTGTTTTCTGGCTGGTGTCTGGGGCAATGTAGGCTATCATAGAGAAGGAAGTTCTGCTTTTCATCTCCTCACAGGTGAGGCAGGAAATAGTGTCCAGAAGAGGGCTGGCCTATGATTCCTGAGGCTTGTTAGCCATGGGCTTGTCCACACAGGAAGAAACAAGTCTCTGATGGTTCTGGAAGCTCACCATAGGGAAAATTCTGTGGCAGTATGATTCAAGTGGACATGTGGGACCACAAGCAGTGGGCTTACTGCCACTTTGCTTAGGGGACAAGAGATGATGAGGCAACCTTTCAACTATTCCTGGAGGACAGAACTACCTTCCAGGGTGAAGACAAACCAGGGATGACACCCTGCTGATGTGGAAGATACCAGTACTATGTTCAATGTGGCCAATGCAGACAGCATGGCCATCAGGAGTGCAGGCTGGGCAAGACTAGGGGTGAAGGCAGGGTCTGGGCTGGAAAATGTGAAAGGGCTGCATGGACAGAAGTGTGAATGGCAGAATGGGCGAAGAGACAGGATGGGAAGATGAAGCAGCAGCTGCCAGGTCTGGGTATAAGATACAGATCTTGTTGGAGGATGGTGGCTAAGAAATGGGTATTTTTGTTGTTTACTTTTTGTAGTGGTTCTGAGAATTGACTCCCAGGGAGTGCAGAGCTACATTTTTTATTGTATTATTTACATTTATTTATTTGTTAGTACAGAGACACAAACCTAAGACTGTGCACGTGCTAGGGATGTGCTCTACCACTGAGGTACATCCCCAATCCCCCCCCCTTATCCCTTTTTAAGACAGGATCTTAATAATTTAATATTATAATTTAATATTGCCCAGGCTGGCCTTGAACTTTCAAGCCTCTTGCCTCAGCCTCCCAGTACTACTAGTGTGGACCACCAGGCCTGAATTTCCCTGCAGTTTGTTTTTTTAGTGTACTGATGCTTGTGGCCATCATTGCACATTTTTGTTTATGTAAAACCTTGCCCCAACTAGGTGTTGTGGTGGTTGCCTGTAATCCCAACACTTAGGAGGCCCAGGCAGGAGGATCTCTGACTTCCAGACTAGCCTGGACTACATTATGAGTTTAAGGACAGCTTGTCTGAAAAAGTAAATAAAAAGTAAAAGTAAAGGCCTCCCTGACAAACCTGGGTCTTTCGTCTGAACCCCTTCACATACAGAGACAGACAGACAGACAAACACACACACACACACACACACACACACACACACACACACACACACAGTTGATGGAGTACAGACCTCAGCTGGAGTCTGGCCAGCTGGAGAAACTTTTTGGGAAGGGTTGAGATGGTGTGAGACAGGGTCTTACTATGTAGTTCAGGCTGATTTTACAGAAATGCCGGGGTTACAAGGGTATATCACCACACCCCACTGGAGAAACACTGGGAAAAGTCACTGTTTCTGTTGTCTTCTTTACTTCCTGGGAAAAGTGGAGTCACTTCTGGACAATATTAAAACAGTTTACTATCCTTTTTTTGTGGGGAACGAAAGACAGAGTCTCTCTCTTGCACGGTTCTACTGGGTTACACACCTAGCAAATTCCAGTGGACCAAACAGGTTCGCGTTGCGATTAAACCTGTATTACAGATGAGGAGCCTGAGACCTGGGAAAAATAACAGGCCTGATCAGAACATAACTCTTATCTGAATTAAAGGATTAACGCTGCCCCATTCTCACGTGCAGGGCTCAGGGGCCAAAGAATAACATGCTCGGGGCTGGGGATTTAGCTCAGCGGCATAAGCGCCTGTCTTGCAAGCAGGCAGTCGTGAGTTCGATCCCCGGTACCGATAAAAAGGAAAAAGACAAAAAAAAAAAAAAAAAAAAAAAAAAAAACCCAAAAACATGCTTCAGCTTCCCCAGACCCAGCATAAGCGCTGAGCCAGTGAACTCCACGCTTCTGGCTGCCGCTGCCACCAAAGGAAAGTCGGAGCTCTCAGGAAAGGGCAGGTGAAAAAACCTCAGGTGAGGAAACCTGAAGATGGCAACTGCAATTACAGATCACCTTCTACGTGCCACACATTCATAGCTTTCTCTCTCTTAATTCCCGCCACAACGTCAATCAGCGCTGAGCAGAGGTTCTGAGAAACTGGGAAGTCATCCGAGATCCGCAGGGAACAGAAGGAAGAGCTCAAATTCGAAGCCTAGCCTGTCAGCTCCAGGACCCGTGCCCTGGCTTCTGGGGCAGGGGACACCCGCAGTACCAAAAGATCGAAGCCAGCCAACTATTCCGGAAGGAGACAGGCCAGCAGGGGGAGAAACTCACCTCAGTGTGAGCACGCAGCACAGACGGACTCAAGACCTACAGTGCACCCCCCGAAATGGGTTTTTTGGAACTTCTCTTCTGGTTGCTATTTCAGAGGGGAAAGTGAATTGCATTTTTATTGGCCAGGAAAAATTACTTTGACCTGAAGAAGTGCAGTTAGCATCCTGAGATTTGATGTTGGGAGATGCTGCCTTCCTCCAAAAGGGGGCGCTGCAGGACAAGCCAGGAACCAGTTTTGGACTTCGGTTGCCACAGGTTCCCCCAGTCCTAAGCGTTTCAAGGCCCAACTGTCCTCCCCATCCCCTAAGTGGGACCAGTAGGCTCTGACCCTGAGATGCTGACTAGTGAAGCTCTCAGGGAGGTGTAGAAGATGAATCTAGGCTCTAGGAGGTGCCCTCAGGGGACCCAGGTTCATAAATGTACATCTGTACTAGGCTCACTGCATTGTGCCCCAGCACTTGAAGAATCAGTCTGTGAACAGCAGAATCCTCCAAAATCTAATCATAGCCGCTCTGATCAGCAACACTGCCCTTTCTTAAGTAGGTCCATCTTGGGGTTTTTTGGCCAACTCCCAAATTTAGGAGGCTTTGGCATCCTAGTTTGATCTGAAATTGAGGCAGGTACAACAGGTAGCCTTTCCCTTAACTGCCAAATTCCAGCTGAGAATGGGCGCTCCTGCAGTTTTCACAGTTCAGGCAAAGCGAATCCCTGCTGCAGGAGGGGCAGTGCCTGGGCGACTTGCCAGTGCTGGGATGAAGTAGAGCTGTTGGTCAGATGCTTTAGTCACATGGTCCTTACCAGGCTCCTGGATCCCATCACTTACAACCCATAGGAGGCGAGTAACTTTGCCCCCATGCCTGTTTTTGGATCTGAATAACGAGCTTATTAATAGTACCTTACTAGAATGACTTGGAGCTTAAAGCGCTTACCTAGGGACCCAGAATGCTGTAAGGACACTCCAACAGTGACCCTTATTTCATCTTCACATGGCCAAGGCATGAAAACAAGACAGTGTAGGAAAACAGGCCTGGTAACTTCTCCAAGGGCTGCGGAAGCTCCCCCTGGGCTTTTCTGGCCAGGGTCTCACAGGAAGTGGGAGAGAGGCTGGAAAAAGGAACAGAATTTGGGGCTGGGGATTTAGCTTAGCGGCATAAGCGCCTGCCTTGTAAGCACCTTGTAAGCAGGCAGTCGTGAGTTTGATCCCTGGTACCGATAAAAAGGAAAAAGACAAAAAAAAAAAAAAAAAAAAAAAAGGAACAGAATTTGTCTAGGCTTCACAATCCAGCAAAGGAAACAAAGAGTCAGATGAGTCCTTTCTGAACACGCCACCCACCTGGCTGAGGTAGCTCATAGGCTTTCCCTGTATGCCTGGGTCAGGTGTTGCCAGGCAAACTTGTGCCATGGGGCAATAAATCCTTAGTCCTCAAACTCATCCCCTTTGGAGGGCCCTTCTGGAGCAACACCATGTTTTCAAGAACAGAACCTTGTTGACCACCAGCTCAGGAGGCCCTAGGTTCTCATTTACCTGCCTGAAATGGCAGGCCCAACAGCAACCCTCCTACCAACTCCCCCCTATAAGAAATCCCATGGCAGGCCCAACAGCAACCCCCACCGAACCCCATGTCTTATCCTCAAGGAAACATTTCTTTGGAGGACTCCTCAGAGTTGGCCATGAGGGAACAAGCCAGAGATGAGGGGCAGCATCGGATCCACCATAGGATGAGGGGTGCTGTGCTGTTGTGAGGAAAGATAAAAACTATTACAGCAATAAATAAGCCCACTACTATTAAAACCCAATCACCAAGCAAAAAAACACACATTAAGACATCATATTTTCTGATTTATAGTAACATTTATCAGATGTTCCATGGCTCCCCTTATCTCCTCTCTGCTAAGTCAGAGGCCCTCTGCCCTAAGTCAATAGCCCAAAAGCTCACTGGATACAGAAACGCCTCCTCCCTGCAGGTTGGTCTGGTACAGTCAGGTGGGAGGGCAGGTAAGGATCCCTGAGGGATGACGTGGCCTCACCATTCCTGAGATGCCCCAGTCCCCAAGCAAGAAATGGGTTTCTTTGTCCTTTCTCCTCAGACCTCAGTCAGGTGGCTCTGTGCTGGGCTTTTTCTTTCCAGCAGACTACACATCAGGCTTGAGAGCCCAAATTGGACTTATACTGGTACTGCTCACTAGCAAAGCCATGAAGAGGCCTGGTGGCAGATCTGCCCTACACACAGTGCTAGTGTAAGCTGTGGTAGTAGGCATGTCGCCATCCTGCAAGTCTGAAGACTACATGAGCAGATGGGAGACTTCCCTGGGTCACCTTCAGACTTCTCTCTGCCCCAGTCCAAGCTGATTTACTAATGAATGACACTGTCTCTGCTATGGCCTGCTGCACCTCCTTCACTGCTCCCTCCCTAACCCCTGTGCCCTGTGGCAGAAGCCCAACTGCAGGCTCAGAGGTTATTCCGCTGAAGTGCCTCACACAGGTTCTGGTTGGCATCAGGCTCCTCCGTTAGAACCTCCACAGTCTCCCATTCCCCAGATCGGCTCGACCTTTTGATAGCGTCCACCACACTCTGCATGTAGAGCCCATCCTCGAATGAGGCAGCCATAGAAACAGGGGTGCGGTCCCAGGTGCGGCGGTCCCCTTGCCCCTGGAAGGACTGGCGCAAGGCCTGCACCATGTAGACCATGCCTTTCAGATAGAGCAGTGGGACATCCTGGGGCCCCTGTTCAGGCAGACCTGCACCCACGGCCAGTGAGTCCCTCACTAGCAGCTCCTCTTGTGTGGCAGAGTTCTTCTGCCCATAGAGGTCAGCTCCCCGGGCAACAAGACGGCCCGCAGAGCCCACCACCATAACTTCATGCACAAAGGCGCCTGGCATGTTAAAGTTAAGTGTCACTGTGCTGCATACTCCGCCCCCCATGAGCATTTGGAAGAAACAGAAGTCATCACTGGTGACATGCCGGATGCCACGGATGGCAGCGTTCTGCCTCACGAAGGTCTTGAGTAACCCATGCACCTTCTCAGCCTTCCGGCCTGTCAGGTGGGTCAGCAGGTCCACAATGTAGGTGCCCATGGTGTGCAGACCGCCACCACCCATAAGCTCATCACAGATCCAGCCATAGCTGGGGCTGAGCAGACTGCCTGAGTAGATGCGGGCATCACAGATCATCACTGCGCCAACATAATGCTCTGCAATCAGCTGCTTCATGCGCACAAAAGCAGGCAGGAAACGAAGCACATTCCCCACCAGGCTCATCAACTGCGGGTAGTAGCGTGAGGCCGTCACCATCCGGAAAGCATCCACAGACGTTGCTGCCTTCTCGCAAACCACATTCTTCCCAATACCTACAAGTAAGACACAAGGGAAATTGCAAAGTTCCAAGGAGCTTACACAGAATTTTTTTTTTTTTTTTGAGGACGGGGACTGAACCCAGGACCTTCACATTGAACTACATCCCCAGTCCTTTTGAAAAGTTTTAAATTTTAGGATAGGGTCTTGCTGAATTGCTCATTTAGGAAGGGACTTATAATCTTCCTGCCCAGCCTTCCAGAGTGCTGGGGTTACAGTCATGCTAAGTGGGAAAAATCTTATTTCTCCAAGCATATGGATTCAGGAAAGCCTCCTTAGCTTAGTCCCAGTGACTAGACTGCACAAAGTTATGGATTGGATAAAGAGGAGTAGGACTTCCCCTCAAACCCCACCCCAGCCCAGTACCTGGGATGGAACTGAAGGCCTCTGCATTGACACAAATTTTCAGACCTTTATTTTTATTTTGAGACAGGGTCCTGCTAGAGTGCCTACGCTGGCCTTGAACTTGTGATCCTGCCTCAGCCTCTAGAGAGTATGGTGCCAGGGTTTCAGAGGAGTACTTATTCTTTTCTTTTCTATGACAGTGTCTTACTATGTACTCCAGTACTCCAGACTGGCCTCGAACTCACTAGATTCTGTCTCAGACTCCGAAGTGCTGGAGAGAGCTAGGTACTTTAGGGATGCATATAGAGCTAAGACAGAAAATCACAGCCCAGGGCTGGGAACAATATAGGGAGTGACTACACAGGGCCATCAAACAGCAGTCTAGATTTTGCTATGAAGTGTTTGTCTATCTATCTATCTATCTATCTATCTATCCATCCATCCATCCATCCTGCCCTCCCTTTGTTTTCTCTCTTTTCCTTTCCTTTCCTTTCCCTCCCTCTCTCCCTTTTTCTTCTCTCTCCTTCCTTCCTTCCTTCCAGGGTCTCATTATGTACTTCAGGCGGCCTTAAAATTCAGTGGTCCTCTTACTCCAGCCTCCCAAGTATTGGGATAATAGGTGTGTACCACTACACCTGGCTGGAGTGTTTCTTAAATTGTGATTAACATTAAATCAAGTAAGTTGAGTCAGGCATGGTGGTGCATGTATGTAATCCCAACACTTTGAGAGACTGAGGCAGAATAATTACCATGAGTTTAAGGTCAGCCTGAATTACACAGCAGAGATCCTGACTCAAGAAGAAGGAAGGAAGCAAGGAAGAGGAGGAGGAGGAGGAGAAAGAGGAGGAAGAGGAGGAGGAGGAGAGTAAACCAGATTACATAACCAATTGAAAGCCTTAAAAGCAGGCCCTCTTATAAGGTGGAAATGTAGTCTCTAGAATGCCACCAGGACAAGTCTGCAACACAGATTATTGGCAAAATTTCCAGCATGCTCACCTGTCTTGTATATATTAGACTTCTCCGCCCTAATAACTACATGAGCCACTTTCTCTTTTTTGGCAGTACTGGGGATCCAACTCGACCTCCAGCTTGCCAAGCAGGCACTTATGCCACTGAGCTAAATTCCCATCCCATGAGCCACTTTCTTAAATGTCTCTTTCCATATCCTTTGGTTCTGTTTCTCTGAAAAACCCTGAGTAATACAGGTAAGCTGGAGAGGCAGATATGCATCGTGGACTGCTCTACATCTCTACTGCTACTTATGAGCTCATCAGCCTGGGCTAAGATCATCAATCTATATTGTAGGAAATGGGCCTGGCCCTTAGTTCTAACTCCAGACAGGTCACTAAACCTATTGTAAGTTGTTCTCTGAAGACACTGGCCCAATAAGTTCAAGTGGTCAGAAGGCCAGAAACTGCTTGTCTTTACAGCTGAGTGTAGTAGTGTATGCCTATAATCCCAGAATTCTGGAGGTTGAAGCAGAAGAATAGCAAATTGGAGCCTAGCCTAGGTAATTTTGCAAGGCCCTACTTCAAAATAAAAAAAGGATTGGATAACTCAGTGTAGTGGCATATGCCTCTAACCCCAGCACTCTGGGAGACTGAGGCAGGACTGCAAATTCAAGCCCATCCTAGGCAATTTAGTCAGGGAGGAGGGGGGAATGTAGCTCAGTGTGAAGGTCCTTTCAACTCCCAGGGTCAAACAAAACAAAACAAAACAAAACAAAATCCTGCTTGCTTTCAGCAAGAAGGCAAAGAAGTGAATACAGTTTTTTCTGGGTCTGCTGCATCTGGAATGTACAAGAGCAAAACAAGGTAGACAAAGCCTAGGAAAGCAAGCAAGCCAGAGGCTGTAGTTTCCCTACAAGCAAATGGACAGGCTTGGTCCTCTTCCCAGTTTCAATGTGGAAGTGCACAAAGCTACATGCAGCTGTAAGACACTACCACCTGGGTTGTTTCTGAGTTTAGAATGGCTCAAATTGAAGGAAATCTTATACTCAGCCCAGGAAGCAGGATGTTCACAAGTCATAGTGAACTGGGGAAAGTGAAAATGCCACAGTATTGCACTTCTCATCTACAGACACTGCTTATGGTGCACCATTCAAAACCCACTTCTCAATTATCTCTGGAAGTCATGGGTTTCTTCAGCTTAAAGGTTAGCGGGAGCACAGAACAATTCTTCATGCAGACGGCAGGATCCAGGAAGGCTTCATGGGATGACACTGGAGTCATCTTAAGGGAGCAGGCATTCCAGGAAGCAAATGGCATCCAGAGAGGACAAAGTCACAGTGGCAAGAAATGTTCCAAAGTCTTAGGTACATGCCAGAAAACAGGACCACTGCGATTACACAGAGCCTATAAGTGATGTGAGAACTTGGATAGGTGGTCAAGAGTATCACTCCAGTCTTTCAGGCCAGAGGATGTGACCTCGGGCTCTTGATATTTCCCCACTTTTTCAGGGTGTCCTCATCTGTTTCTTCAGCCAAAATCACTCAAATCCTACTTTCTTGTTTTTTTGTTTTTTGTTTTTCGAGACAGAGTCCCACTGTGTAGTTCAGGGTGGCCTTAAACTCACTATGTGGCCCAAGCTGGCCTCAAATGCATGGTTATCCTCCTGCCTCAGCCTCTTAAGTGCTGGGATTATTGGTGTACACCACTGTGCCCAGCCTCCTGATTCTTAATTTAAATCATGAATGTACTCCAAAGGTCTGTGCTGCCTTCTAGGGCTCCAGCCCTTGACAAAAGTGGGAGGTGGCAGGTCCTTTTGGACATAGGGTCTAGTGGATGGAAGTTAGACACTGGGAATGCGATTTGAATAGGGTATTGGGATCTGGCCTAGTCTCTCTTTCAGCTGCCACAGGGTGAGCAGTTTTGTTCTACCATGTGCTCCCTATCTTGATGTTGTGCCTCACACAGGCCCAAAAGCAACAGAGCCAACCAACAATGGAATGAAACCTCTGAGACTGTCAAGCCAAAATAAGCTTTTACTCTTTTTAAGTTGTTTAACTCGGGTATTTATTGTAGCAATGGAAAGCTGACACAAAACCTAGATCAGCTGGATCAGATCACTCACGTAAGTATTCCTTTACCTAAATCCTCCCAATGTCTTATCTCATTTAGAATAAAAGCCCAAATCTTAACAGTGATCTACTCGTAAGACCTTGATCTATTATTGGGTGACTCCTCTAAAATTTGCTTTTTCCCCATCCCTCACCTGCTCATTATGGTCTAGACACCGAAGTAGATGAGAGCTCATGAGCAAGAGGGCCTCATGACTGGGGAGAGGTGGTGACCCCAACACTGGAGGATGGACAGACAAGGTTGGGGATCTTCAGGGACAGCACAGGCTTGCTCTGGCCCAAGTTCTGCTTACTGTTCTGGCTGAAGACCATCTTGAACAATGTGTGTACCTAGGCTTCTCCCCGGTGCTATCCAGGCTCCCTTCCTGCATTCCATAGGCAATTCCTGATTAGAGAGCAGTTCTAAGACTCAGGGGCCGCCAAGCCCAGACTATGCCTTTTCTAGCTGTGCATCTCTAATAACCTCTGCTCTGCAGCAGCTGGGACAGAAGATTATTTTGGATGATTCACTGTAGGTGCATCTTGCACAGATGGACCCAGATGGATTCTGTTCTCACAGGCTCAGCAAGGAAACTCATCTGACCATCTTGCAGCAGAAATAATGGTTGCCAAGAACTATAAATCTTGCTGTAAAAAAGAAGAAACTCTATAAAATTTTATGCCTCACATGATGGCTAGGCCCAGGACAGCTGACCATCCCACCAATTATAAGTGCTTAACTTTAGTGCTGAAGCCAGAAATTTCTGTGGCCAAAACTTCTCATTTCTGGAAATGTAAGTTAAGTATTTTCTTTCTTGTGCTATTGGGGGTTGAGCCTAGGATCTTCACACTAAGCTACAACTCCAGCCTTTGACTTCTTATTTTAAGGCAGGAATAGGATCTTACTAAATTGCCTAGGTTAGGGTCAAACTTGTGATCTTCTTGTCTCAGAATGCTGGGATTTTAGGTGTGCTCTGCTGCATCCAGTCTCATTTTTTTTTCCAGCCTAAATTTTTTGTTTAGGATGGGTTCAAACTCAACAATATTTCTGCCTCAACCTCCCTCAGTGCTGGAAATACAGGTGAGTGGCACCATACCTGACTGATCAAAACATATACGTGTATGAAAATATCACACTGAAACTTAATAGTTTTGTAAAATAAATAGGCACTAATAATAAAAAATAAAAAGAGGAGCCAGGTATGGTGGCGCATACCTGTAATCCCAGCACTTGAGAGGCTGAGGCAAGAAGATCGATGCAAATTTGCGACCAGTTTGGGCTACAAAGTGAGCTCAAGGCCAGCCTGAATTGCATAGTGAGATCCTAACTCAAAATGACATAAAAATGAATAATAAAATAAAATGAAGGGCTGGGGATGTTGTTCAGTACAAAGGCCCTAGGTTCAATCCTCAGTACTAAAACAAAGACATAAATAAAAAAAAACTTACTTTATTGTTAAAGGATCTGATATTTTTCTCAACCTCTTTTGGTTTTCATTTATTACTGTAAAATGAATTGTATCTAGTTTGCAGGGAAGAAAAGATGACTGAGTCAACTGAAGTAGTGTACATAAAGTGCCTGGTGTAGCACCGTTCTGTCAACAGTGCATTTATTACCATCATCACAGGAGAGGCTATCACCATCCCTCATACCTGCTTATTATGGTCTAGGCACTGAAGCAGATTTGGTTTATTACTGTAAAACGAATTCTATCTAGTTTCCAGGTAAGAGAGCAAAGAAAGACACTATGATTCAGATTTTAAGACTAATGAAGAAGCTACACTTTTTCATCCAAATATTTTCTTTGTCAGCGCTTTGCAAATTTTATTTTCAAAAAAGATGTTTTAAAAATCAGCACGAGGGCTGGTAATTTAGCTCAATGGCATAAGCACCTGCCAGGCAAGTGCGAGGTCATGAGTTCAATCCCTGGTGCCACAAAAAAAAAATCAGCATGAACAGGATTTTATTATATGTGCTGTTCATTGAGCCTCTTACAGAGGTAAGCCCAGCCTGTCCTTTTGAAAGCTCATTATTCTGCAAAGTACACAGGAAATGGTTTGATGCTTTTTGAAATCTTTCTTGCTCACCTGAGGTCCTAACCATCCCTACTACATGGACCCTCAAGGAGTCCACAGAACATTTATCACTGACATGCATGGGAGTCCAGCCTGAACTCGCATGAACTACAGGAAGGAGGAATGTCTGTGGATCAGTGGCCTGTGTCTTCACTATATCCCAAAGTCTGCTTTCCCCCAAATAACAGAAGGTACCAGGTGCAGTGGTAAAAGCCTATAATTCTAGTACTCAGGAGGCTGGAGTGGGAGGACTACTGCAAGCACTGCATTGTGAGTTCAGGACCAGACTGAACTACAAGCAAGACCTTGTCTCAAAATACCAAAAACAAACAAACAACAAAAGAAGCTTTATAAAAAGATGCCTGGAAGACACCAGGGAGATGGCTAGCTCAGGGTCACCTACTCAGGGCAGGGAGGTGGGGAGATCCTGACTTCTATCACTAATGCATTTCCAATGCTGCTCCATAGTTGGGAGATTTCTAGATTAGGGACAGGACAACCACAATGCTGGGGGAGAACTCTGCCAATTGGCTGTTGAACACATGTGGCTGACTAGGCAGGTAATAAGGACATTAGGTTCTTAGACACAAATCCCCATCTGATGGCTGAAGCTCTGGACAATCGGAAGCTTCCTGCCTGTAACAAGTCACTGCTCAGGCTGGGCAGGACATAGCAGTATGATGCACAGAGGAGAGTTGTGAGGAAAGGGATTTTCAATGACTTCTAGGAGTTTGGTGGTGGTTATATTAGGACAAGGAATCCCTGTTTCAAGTCACAAAACGCCAAAGAAGGAAAGAGGAGATCCTCTTCTGACCTTGTGAATGCAAGATCCTTATTGTCTTATCAGTGTGGGACTCAAAAGTACACATAGGTAAACTGCCTCCTGTGGTCAGCTGCACAGGTTTTACCTTTACAAAGACCTGAAATACACGTTTATAAGTTTATCGCTCTCCTGCCAAGTAGTCAAAGGAGAGATTAGAAATGCAAAAAACTGCTTTTTGCTCCCAGGAATGGGAAACGTGATACTGAATGCTTTTTTCCCAGTGCGAGGTGGGGGTGTGTGTGTGGGGCTCCAGTATGCTACACACATAAGCTGCACCCCCAAATTCCTAAATGCTTCTTAGCTCAAGTTTTCTGAAGGGTGAAGGTTCAAGTGCAAACCTCCCAGCAGTTCAAGCTTTCTTGAACTTGGCCCAAAGAGCTGTCCCAGGGCTATGTAGGGCACTTCTTTGTTCCTTAAGAAAACACCACAGGGGGCAGGGTTCACAGACTGCACCCAGAACACCCTCATTTCCCTATCTAGAGGCCAGGGACTAGCTCATTTCACAATTGTGGCAGAGTACAAAAGCAGCCCAAGAAAAGCAGTACTTTTATATTTGACATAACCCAGAGAAAAGCCTCCACCACCACTTTTTTAAGGAAAAAGACTTTGCTACTAGGAAAGTAAGTTTGATTTGTTTTGTTTTGAGATAGGGTCTCACTAGGTAGCTCAGAGTGACCTCAACTGCAGTGATCCTCCTATCTCAGCCTCCTACTGGGAGGATAGGCATGTCCCACCATGTCTGACCTTTCCACCTTTTATAATACTTAGCATAGAACAGAACAATGTCAAAAGGATGCTGAATTAAATGGATAATGGCTTTAGGTAATTTGTGATATACTTCTCACAGGTCTGGAAGAACTGACCTAAAATTAGAATACTTCAAAGCTTTAGAGCTAAATAATTATGTCTTTTTTTCCTAGCTCTAAAAAAGGACTATAGATCTAAAGCTAATATCCTTAATTAGAACAAAAGTAACACAAAGAAAATGACAGGAAGAGACACAACCTTAGTAACAGGAATGAAAAAGAAAACAGACAAAAACTGTTATGGGAGAAAGGAAAACATACATGGAAACACAAGACTATGCAGCCAGATGTAGTACCACTGAGGGGTTTTGGGACACTGAGGACTGTTTTTACAACTGTCAATACAAAACCTGTGTCTGTCCTATTCTCCATCTGAAGAGTAAAAAATACACACTTCCAGAGCCTTACAGGTAGAGAGGATGGTTTTGCTTTCAAGATAATATATCTGACAACCCACAGGAAAGTATTTCACACCAGAGATAACGTGAAATGCTTGTACTTTTAGGGTATATTCAACTCAGTGCACATTCACTTAATGAATATCTAGAGGAGAATCCTGTTCTGTTTTGTTTTAAAAGTGAACTTGGTCACATGCATTCTTCCGTTTAGAATAACAGGAAAGCCAAGCCCTTGCTTGTAATGGGACCATAGCGACGTTCCTGGATAGCACTTGGAGGGCAGCTGTTCCATCCTGGAAAGGCTGTGACGGGCAGGAATTAACACCCCCATTTCATGAGGGCGCACAGATGCTGAGAGAGCCTCTAAAGGGACCACAGGAAGGGCCTGATATCAAGGTCAGTCTTTTTTTTTTTTTGCTTTTTTGAGACAGGGTTTCCCTATGCAGTTCTAGCTGGTTGTTAACTCACTTTGTAGCCCAGGCTGTCCCTGAACTCACAGCAATCCTACTGCCATAGCCTCTCAAGTACTGGGATTACGGGCATGTGCCACCACCCCCAGCTTTCAAGGTCAGTCTTGATGCTCTGTCCATTACAGTTCACCATCCATAGGGTCTAGGGAATATTCCTAGGGATGAAGTCAAGCCAGAATCCTCAGTTAAAAAAAGCACAAACAAATAAATAAGTAAATATAAAAATAAGTGAAAATATACAAGGAGTGAACCTTATGGTCATCGTAAGCCCTGCCAACTCCTTTGGAGCTAGTGGGTGGCAGCTGAGTCATGTCCCAGTGAAAAACACTGTCCAGCCCTACCAGGTTGGCCCTGCAAAAACAGATCAAGGATCCTCATGTGCTCTCTCCTCTTCTTGATAGCCCTCAAGGGCTGGGACACAAGATCCCAGAAGCTCCTTGTCATTCCTAGTCTTTTCTGTTTATAGTAAGTGGATCAAAGTTTACTATTTTCCTGTACCAAGAAGAGAAAATAGCAAGCATGTTGCCAAAGAACAAAACTCAGGAACATGACTGAGAACCCGCAGTGCTGTCTGGACAGAGCTCTCCAATCAGCCTGATTCATGCCAAAAGATGTAGGAGTCAAGTGACTATAGCTAATTCCTCTTGAATCAGTGCTCTGCTAAAGCATGGGTTTAGGTCTACCTTCTAAGTTCCATTTGAGAGTCATAATCTGTCTTCCCATGCATCTGATGACCAGTGAATAGCTCCAATGTTGCACAGCCTTAAAGAGAGCTGTCTGGAGAATGTAAACCATCTATGATTTTTGACTAAAAGTCACAAGTTCCAAGATGCCAAGCAGATGGAGTTCTTGCTCATGTCAATGAATATTTATCCTTCCTCACCTTGGTCAGAGATGACAGACACTTTTAATCTGTTCTGCAGAACAAGGAAGATGTGAGAAGCAGGGCCTGGGTCCTCCACCTTGGGAGTGGCCAGGAAGAGTGGTCGTAAACCTCATGACATACCAGTTCCTATAGACCCAAGGATCTCCGACTGTATCAGACACACTGGCTCTTACTACTTTGTATAAAACAATTTTTTTTTCCACTATCAACACTGTGTTTTATTTAAAAGTTTGTGTCTAGCTGGGTATGGTGTCAAAATAAATTTTTTAATTTATGTATTTATTTTTAAAGGGGATAAACAACAATAAAATGAAACAAAACAGTCATAAGGCAGTAGGAAGTCTACAATAGTTACTATATTGTATGTTGCCCTCTAAGTAGTTGTTCAGACCATTGGCTTTAGGCTAGCTCACAGGCAGGCGAGTTCAGGTTCCTTGTTGGTTCTTCCCTGTCCATACTCTGGCTGGCTTACAGGCAGGGGCTTAGCTGTTTTCCTAATTCTCCCTAACCTGTGCTCCAAAACAATTATTCTTGTCAACTAACTATGTACTACTTGAATTGTTACTTCAGCTTTCTGTCATTTACCTTGTAAGATATTCTTTTTCTTTCTTTTTTAAAGCCTACAGCACCCAGTATTCCCAGGCGGTCTCCCATCCAAGTACTAACCAGGTCCGACCCTGCTTAGCTTCTAAGATCAGACGAGATCGGGCGTGTTCAGGGTGGTATGGTCGTAGACAAGGTATTATTTCTAATATTCTCAACTGGATTGTAAAATCTGAGGACAGAGTGGGTTCTGATCTAACCCAACTCTGAGTATTCAAAATGACATCAGGCCCAGGACTTGGGAAGCTAAGGCAGGAAGATCATTGGGAGTTTAAGACCAGCTTGAGCTACAAAGTGAGCTCAAGGCCAGTATAAACTACATAATGAGACTCTGTCTCAAAAAACAAAAGCAACAAACAAATAAATAAAAAAACCAAAATGACATCAGAGAGAGAAAATAATGTTTCTGAGAGTCACCATCCAAACACTGGAATATAGTAGCATTGAGGCAGACAGGAAGGAGGGAAGTGAGTCCCCTGGACTCAGGAAGAATCTGCAGTGTGAACTGAAGCCCATAGACAGAGTGAAAAGAAAAACTTCAACAAAGAAGAAAGTAGTAGCCAGCAGCACCTTCTCCCTGAGACAGGACTCAATGCGCAACAGGAGTTGTTTGAACCTGGGGACATACAGTCTCAGTGACAGTGATGGATGGCGACCCCAGAGGCCTCTGCAGAGAGATGCAGCAGTGGAGTAGAACAGTGGACATGGAGGACTGCACTGGCTGGAGCTGAGTGCAGAGAACTTAGTCCTCCCGCAGGGAGAGAGTAATTAGCCAGGAGCCATTTTGGAGATGTCTGGCTGAGCTTAGAACCCAGAACTGCTGCCAGCTTCATCCAGCAGCTCCATCCTAGGCTCAGACCTGTGAAAACTGTTTGGACTGCAGCAAGCCCAATGAGTCTGGTCCAGGGGCAGGATTGCTGAGATTATCTTTTACCCCACCAGAAAGCTACTGCTGGCTTGCTGGGACAGATTGACGCAATTGGGACTCTGAATCCACAGGTTGTCTACTAATGAAACCAGAGATAATCCTGCAAGGGGACTATATATTTTCCTTTTTTTTTTTTCCCTCTTTCTCCTTCATTGTTTTTATGAGTATGAAAGAGGTTCTTAACCTTTTTATGGATGTGGTTCTGTTCTCTTCTTTCTTTCATCTCTTCTCTCTTTTCTTTCATTCTTCTACACCAGTTTCCCCAAGTTGGCATGATCCCTCTTTGTCCTTCAACCTTACTTCTAATCTCCTTCTCTTCTTTCACTTCTCTGTTTTCTCCTTAATCCATATTAAATTTTAACCCTTGAGGGCAAAACAGACACATTAAAGAGTTATGTATTGCACATAAATCTCTGGTTTGTTTTATATTTTGTTATATAATCAAAAGATCAAGTTTATACAGTTAAAAGTTGCAAATTAAGGGTTAGCTCAGTTTGTTGTTTTCTAGGCTGTGTTTGATGCTATTGGTACCACTACAGCCAAAACTGACGTTAACTGTTCTATTTTTTTTTTTTTTATCGGTACTGGGGATTGAACTCACGACCGCCTGCTTGCAAGGCAGATGCTTATGCTGCTGAGCTAAATCCCCAGTTCTAAACAGCTATTTGTCCTGGTATTCCATGACTGAGATTGACTAACGGTTACAGAAAATACTGTGACACAGTGCCAAAGAACCAGGGACTAGGCAAACAAGCAACAACCTCTCATCTTCAACAAACTCAAGAGGTAAGATTTTCTAACAGACGCAAAACTCAAAAACCAGCTACACTTGGAAGATACCTCAGAGGAGGAGTCATTACTTAAGCGACCTAAATACTATCAAGCATACTATATACCTTAAAGCAACCCACCACAGGTAACTTACAAGCATCACCCCAGGAATTAAACTAAAAGAAGACAGAAAATAAAATGAGAAGACACTTAAGCAAAATGCAACCCAGATATCCAGTTCACTGAAGGAAAATTCAAGGGGCCATGAGGTGGGACAACCTGAAAGATCTCTACCAGGCCTTTCTTTTTTTTTTTTTGTATTTTTTTTTTTTTGTCTTTTTCATTTTTATCGGTACCAGGGATCGAACTCACGACCGCCTGCTTCCAAGGCAGGTGCTTATGCCGCTGAGCTAAATCCCCAGCCCCTCTACCAGGCCTTTCTGAAGTGGTAACAACAGAGCAATTGAATGAGCCTCTGGAAAAAATGAAATCAGAAATAATCTCAGATAAATACAGAGATTATCAAAACATACTATGCTTAGTGATGTTAGAGCAGACACAGACAAAAAAATAAGACGAGCTTAAGAAAATTATGGAAGCTCAGTATAGGAAAGAAATGGAATCAATAAAGCAGATTCAAGCAGATACCCAAGAGAATAAAAATGCTACTGAACATATTTTTTTTATTCTTTTTTTTTTTTTTTGTCTTTTTCATTTTTATCGGTACCGGGGATCGAACTCACAACCGCCTGCTTGCAAGGCAGGTGCTTACTCTGCTGAACTAAATCCCCAGCCCCCACTACTGAACATATTTGAAGCAGATTAGGCCAATGTGATGACAGAATCTCAGACATTAAAGACGGACTTGCAGCTAGCAATCAGGAAAAGATTTATTTTTTTTATTTAAGGAGAAAAAAAAAAACGGAAAAAGAGTACAAGTAATACAGAAAAGAAGATTTCTCAAAAATAACAAGGGACCATGAGATATCAATCCAACTGCTGCTAGATGAAATAAAGAATAACTTAAAATTGATTGGAGTTAATGAACACGCAGGAAACATCACAGATAACATTAAAAAATGTTTGCAGACATCATAATAGAACACTTTTCTGGTAGAGAAAAAGAATTTGACATACAGATAAATGAGGCATATAGAACTCCAATTAGCAATTATCAAAAAAAATCTACATATCATGTCAAAATTCCAGAAATTCAACACAAGAATCGAATCCTAAAAGCTGTCACAGAAAAGAAACAAATCACCTCTAAAGAAAAGCCCATCAGACTTATAGGTGACTTCTCAGCAAACTCTCAAGTCAAGGAGAGCCTGGAGTAAAGTACTCCAAGAAGTACTCCAAGGAGTACTTTACAACTTTCAACCCACATTGATGTACCCTGCAAAACTATCTTCCTAAACTGATGGAGAAATAAGATACTTCCATGACAAAGAACATCTGAGGAAACTTATGACCACCAAACTACCACTCCAAAATGTTCTGAAAGACATTCTAGAAAGAGATAATAAGGACAACAGCTCTATGAACCCTAACAGAAGGAATTCATCAGAGAAGGCAAACAATTGGGGGGGGGAACAAAGGTGGAGAGCCAACAACAGGAAAATAACATGAGAAGGATAAGTCAATACATTTCAGTTATAATCATCAATGTTCTTTGTTTTTTTTTTCTGGTACCAGGGACCGTACTCATGACCTTGCACATGCCAAGCAGGTGCTTACGCCACTGAGCTAAATCCCAAAACACTATAATCATTAATGTTAATGGTCTTAATTAAACCAATCAAAAGACACAGACTGACAGAATCAATCAAGAAGTAGGATCCAACAATATGCTGCACACAAGAAACACATATAATTCAAAAAGAAATTCATAGACTGAAAGTCAAAGGATAGAAAAACAAAACTCCATGATACAGGAACCCATAAAAAAGCAAGGGTAGCTATTCTATTTGCAGACAAACTGAATATTAAGCCAAGACTGATTATGAGAGATAAAAAAGGTCACTATATCCTTATAAAGGGAACAATCCTCATAAATATTTATGCACCAAATACCAGTTCACCCAACTATATAAAACAATTATTAACAAACATGAAAAATCAAATAAGCCCTAATACTCTTGTATTAGGAGACCTCAATACCCCACTGCCACAAAAAGACAGATCAACTAGACAAAAAAATCAATAATGACATATTAGAACTAAATCAAACTTTTGAAAAAATGGACTTAGTAGATGTCTATAGAATGTTCCACCCCACAGCATCAGAATATACATTCTTCTTAGCTGCACATGGGACATTCTCCAAAACAGACCATATACTAGCTCATACAACATGCGTTTATAAGTAAACTCAAAGGAATCGAAATTATTTCATGCATATTATCAGATCACAGGACAATGAAATTGGAAATCCATGCCAAAAGAAACCATAAGAACATAAACACATGGAAATTAAATAGCACCCTACTGAACAACCAATAGATCACAGATGAAGTTAAAGAAGAAATCAAATGGTTTTTACAGCTGAATAATAACAGTACAACATATCAGAACTTCTGGGACAGAATGAAAGCAGTCTTCAGAGGGAAATTTAACTCAGCAGCATAAGTGCCTGCCTGGCAAGCGTGAGGCTGTTTGATTCCTGGTACCAAAAAAAAAAAAAAAAAAAAAAAAAAAAAAAAAAAAAAAAAAAAGAGGGAAATTTATAGCAGTAAATACTCATATCAGGAAAACAGAGCAAGTGCATATAAACAACTAATGTTGAACCTCAAAACTTCCAGAAAAAGAAGAGCAGACTAAACCAAAAGCTCATACAAGGTAGGAAATTATAAAGATCAGAGCAGAAATTATCACACTGGAAACTGAAAAACAAACAATACAAAGAACCAATGAACTGAAGAGCTGGTTTGTTGACAACTTAGCTAACCTTATCAAAAAAGAAAAGACAAGACTCAAAATCCATGTTATAGCTGATACATTGTGTCAATGTGAGCAGTAAGTTTAGCTGAGAGATTCAAAAGGGAGCCAGGGTTCTTACTTTGTAAATATTCTCATTCTGTACAAAGTAGGGCATGAATACTTTGTGAATGCTACAACCGACCCGGGGTGGTCCCTGTACTATATAAGCCAGGAAAAGAGACTTGTTTCCTTCCTTTTTGCTCTGGCTGCTGCCTTAGTGTTGCACCAGTGCCATGCCACCCTGCCTCGGAGCCAGCTGATTTTGGAGGGAAACCTCCTAAAACTAAGAAATAAATGTTTCCTTCCTTCATTTTGAGTGTTGGATGTTTTGTCCCAACAACAAGAGAAAAGTAACCAAGACACTACACAATTAGGAATGAAAAGGGTAAAACCACAACAGACCCTGCAGAAATCCTGAAAATCATCTATACTTACTTTGAAAACTTTATTATGGAAAATACAGAACGGGCAGATTCTAGATACATAATCAAGAAGACACAAACATCCTAAATAACCCAATACCAATAAATGAAATCAAAGATGTAATTAACCTATTAACAAGGAAAAGACCAGGCCCTGATGGACTCACTGCTAAATTCCACAAGAAATTTAGGGAAGATCTAACACCACTATTTCTCAAGCTCTTTAATGAAACTAAATGGGAAGCAATACTTCCAAATTTACAAACTTACAGAAAATTGCGATAGTCTTTAACTCAACCTGATAAAGGTCATTTATGACAAACCAACAGCCAACGTCATACTAAATGGACAAAAACTGAAAGCTTTGTCTCTAAAATCAGGAAAAAGACAAGAATGTCCACTATTTCCACTCTTATTCAACACTGTCCTGGCAACTTTAATTGGAGCAATTAGACAAGAGAAAGAATAGTAGAAATTAAGCTATTGTTATTTGAAGATGACATGATATTCTATTTAGAAGACCCCAAAAACTCCACCAAAAGACTACTAGATTTAATAAGCAAGTTCAGTAACATAGCTCGTTACAAAGTGAACACTCAAAAATCAATAGCTTTCCTGTATATGAACAACAAACTCACTGAGATAGAAATTAGGGAAACAGAACAAAATACCTAAAAATCAATCTAACACAGGATGTAAAAGACCTCTACACTGACAACTACAGTACTCTGAGAAGAAAGATTGAAGACAATATTAGAGAATGAAGACATAGTCCATGCTCTTGGGTAGGAAGAACCAATATAGTGAAAATGGCCATACTTCCAAAACTGTTACACAGATTCAATGCAATCCCAATCAAAATTCCAATAGCCTATCTCACAGAATTAGACAAAACAATCCTAAAATTCAGCTGGAACCAGAAGAGACTTAGAATAGCAAAGGCAATTTTGGACAACAAAGACAAGCGGGGGAATCACAACTTCTGACTTGAAATTATATTATAAAGGTACTGTGATAAAAACAGTGTGGCACTGGCAAAAAACCAAGATCAATGGAACAGATTACAAAATGCAGAAACAACTCCAGACACACTACATCACAAAGGTACCAAACACATTCACTGGAAGAAAGATAGCCTCTGTAATAAATGCTGCTGGAAAAACTGGCTCTGCACATGCCGAAGATTAAAATTGGACGCATATCTTTCACCATGCACTAGGCTAAAATCAAAATGGATCAAAGATCTTAATATTAAACCAGAAACGTTAAATCTACTTAAAGATAGAATAGGAAAACTCTGGAAGACATTGGTGTAAGCAAAGACTTTATGAACAAAACCCCAACTGCACAGGAGCTATCACAAAGAATCAACAACTGGGATCTCAATTGAAAAGCTTTTCCATAGCAAAAGAAACCAACAGAGTGAAGAGACAATCCACAATGTGGGAGAAAATGTTTGCCAGCTGTACCTCAGATAAAGGATTACTATTAAGAACATACAAAGAACTAAAAAAAATCAGTCCTCCCAGATTTTTTTTGTCTTTTTTTTTGAGATGGGGTCTCACTATGCAGTTCAGGCTGGCCTTGAGCTCACTTTGTAGCCCAGGCTGGTCTCGAACTCACAACGATCCTCCCACCTCAGCCTCCCAAGTGCTGGGATTATAGGCATGAGCCACCACGCCTGGCTCAAGTCCTCCCAGATTTAAAGACCCAATCCAATAATGGGCATCTGAGATGAATATACACTTCTCAGATGAAGAAATACAAATGGTAAATATGAGAAAAATGTTCAACATCACTGGTCATCCCTTAAATGCAAATTAAAACACTGAGATTCCACCTTACTCCAGAATGGCTAGTATCAAGAAATCAGGCAATAACAAATGCTGGAAGGGTTGTGGGGAAAAAGGAACCCTTCTCCACTGTTGGTGGGAATGCAGACTGATGCAACCATTGTGGAAATTCCTCAAAAAACTAGGATTACAGGTCTCATTCGACCTAGCTATTCCTCTAAGGAGATCTTCCCAAAACAATAAAAAACATCATACTACAGTGAGATATGTGCACCCATATTTATAGCAGCACAATTTTTACTAGCTAGACTTTGGAAAACAATCTAAATGCTTACTGACTGAGGAATGGATAAAAAAGATGTAGTCTTTTTATACAATGGAGTACTACTCAGTCATAAAGAAGGACAGCGGCTTTTATAGGCAAATGGATGCATCTTGAGACCATACTCGTAAATGAAATAAATCATAGATACACGTGTGTAAATATCATATTGTCTCACTAGCGTGAGAAGCTGAATAAAACATACATATATATAAATTAGTTAAGAAAGTTATACTACTGATTTCTCTAAATTCACAGAGGAGAAAGATTTGTGTTGATATTGTTTCGACAACTGACTGCAGATATTTTGAGCTCTGGGTGAATGATTTGGGGATGACAATGGCATTGGTTTCCCCTGATTGATGTGTTTTGAAATTTTTAGGGTTTTCTTCTTCTTCTCTTTAAAATAAAATGGATTTGAAAAAAACAAAAAACAAAATGATATCAGGACCAGGTCTGGCACTCAAGAGGTATTAAAAAAATAATTGCTGAATGAATGTTACCGGCTCATTTTCATAATAAATTGGATTTTGATTTATGTACAGGAGAACTTGTCTTAGAGTTGACAGGAAAGAGAAGTCCAACAGGTACTGCAGATAAACAGCTCAGCAGACCACACCCATCTAGAGACGGGATTACCAAATTCGGAACTTTCCAAGGGAGCAGAGATGTAGCACACTGTTGCACAGATCCTGTCAGGAAACCAGTAGTGTCACAGCCTTCCTGATGTCTGGCAATACAAGATTGCAGTTTGGGAGGAAGCGTGTGTGCTCCCTACAGCTAAGGGCTGACAAAACATGGAAATAGTCACCTTGTTAAACAGCTGCTTCTCCTTCCTGTGATGTTGCATACCACTGTCATGGTGTGGAAGAATAAACACATCAGTCACAACCAATTTCCCAGTGCCCAGGGACTACTAACTTCTCAGAGGAAGTTAGTAGTCCCTTTACACCGAATGAAATGTAATAATCTCCAGCCTCTTGATGGACCATCTTTTAGAGTACTTCCTTAGTTTTTGCCCAGGGATTTACTAATGGGAGGCTGAGAAGGCTGGGTCTTTTTCCTCTTAGGGTTATAAGACCCTCCAACATTGCTGGTGTGGTGACATATCATAGACTACATAAAAGGCCAGCCTGAACTACATAGGAAGAACTGAATAACTGAATAACACTGAAAGACTCTGTCTCAAAAACAAACAAACAAACAAAAAAAAACCCAAAACAAATCCCCGAACCAAAAGTAAAGGACCCTCCAACAGACATTTCCTCCTAGCTCTGCAACAGGGATGAGGGATGTCACCGAGTATCACTACCCAGAGACACAGGCCTATCACTACCCAGAACCCTCAGGCCCAGGGACATAGGTGAGCCCTGAAGGTTTGCCCCGAAGTGCATACCTAGAGCTTTCACAGATATCTGTCGGGTGAGCGGAGGGGGGATGTTGATGCACACCAGGTCTACATCCTGGTGCAGCAAGACATCATCAGTGCGGCTAGTGTAGAAGGTGATATCCATCTCCTCCGCAAGCTGCTTCGCCTCCTCCTCTGTCTTTCCCCACAGGGCCTCCACGGTGAACCCTTCTGCTCTTAGCAGTGGGACCAGGACTCGGGCTGAGCTGCCAGTCCCAAACACGCCCACTCCTGGCAGCATCTTGAACCCAGCCTCTGCTCACTGCCTCATCTCCTCACCAGAGCCTCCAGCATGGAGCTGATCTTCCCACCATCTTGGTCAAGCATGGCTCCTAGAACAGCAAGCAACATGCCACAGTTAGTAGGGAAGGGCACACTCAGATGAGGCCACTAAATTAGCTTGTATTTGGAGGCAGTAAATTCTCTGCCCAAAAAACACAAATGGGTACAGTGGTACCTTGGTTCATGAATGCTTTTATTTGTAAAGAATTTGATTCACAAACAGAAACATTTTGTAAAATTCTGTTTTTGTTTGCAAACTCTGTATTGGGTAACAAACGCAACTACAGCCATCTTCGCCACACAAACACATATGTCACCATCTTTTTCAAAACTGTAAAACAAATTCCAGTGACAAACTGCTAAATCTTCTCCATGGAAACTGAAGGATAACAGTAGTAGCCATCTCCTGCAAATCAGAGAAGGCAGGAAAACGAAAAGTGGGTAAAGGTACCAGTAGTGAGGCATATCCGTAATCCCAGCAACTGGAAGGCTGAGGAAGAAGGATAATGGTAAATATGAGCCACCCAGAGTATGTAATAAGCTAAAGGCCAGTCGGGACTATATAGCAAAACTCTGTCCTAAAAAACAAAGTGGGTAAATTAGGGTTACAACTCTTCTGCTACATTCTTTCCTTGTAACTTTGGTCAAGTCATTTAGCTTTGGGGGCCTTAACTACAAAATAAGGAGTATGACTATCTTCAAAGTTCTTTTTTGCAAAAGTCATGGTAGTATATGCCTTAATTCCAGCACTTGGGAGGCTGAGGCATAAAGACCACCAAGAATTTGAGGCTATATCATGAGTTCCAGGCCAGCCTTAAGAACATGATGAGGCCCTGTCTTGAAACAACATCACAAAAATCCTCCTTACATAAAACTTCATGGTTGTATTGTTATGTGACAAAGAAAAAAAGAGTGGAAAGCAAAAAGCAGTACAAGAGGAAAGAGAAAGTAATCCCAGGACTCAAGAGGCTTAAGCAGGAGGATTGCTACAAGTTAAAGGCCACACTGGGCTAGTGAGTTCAAGGCCAGCCTGAACTATGATAGTAAGACCCTGTCTCAAAAAGCAAAACCAAGGGGCTGGGGATTTAGCTCAGCGGCATAAGCACCTGCCTTGTAAGCAGGCGGTTGTGAGTTCGATCCCCTGTACCGATTAAAAAAAAAAAAATTTCAAAAAAGCAAAACCAAAAAAAAAAAAAAAAAAACAAACAAGACAGAGAAGAATTACATAGACTAAAAAGATTCTTCTCCTTTTTTTTCTTTTTTTTTGATTTTTGGAGACAGGATCTTGCTACATAGTTGAGTCTATTCTTGAATTCCCTATGTAGCCCAGGCTGGTGTTGAATTTCCAAAGATCCTCCTGTCTCACCCTTCTTGAGTGCTAGGATTACAGGTGTGTGCTATCGCATCAACTTAAAGATGCTTAGTTTTAATGCTATGGAAAAAGAGAACAAACATGGGAAGATACAGCACTGAGGAGTTTTAGGAGGCAGTTTATTACACTAGTGGCCTTGACTGGGATTTGTCCAAAGAGCCAGCATCTCCCAGCGGGTCTCTGGGGCTTTTATGGAGAAGGCAAGGGGGAGGTACAAACGCAGATTCAGTGCATTATGATTGGAAGGTTTGGGTAACATCTTTAGGTTGCTAAGGGGGTGTAAAGGTCATCAGTTATACAAAGCATATGTTATACAGTGGAAGAAATATCCTGTTACATTTTAATTATACTGTAAGATCATCAGTTAAACAAAAGGAGGAATGTTCTGTTATCAGGCTTGTCCAGACACAGACATGTCCATCTGGTCTGGCCAGGCATCCTTGGCAAAGATTTATTTAAAATTCTTTTTTCTTTTTTGTCTTTTTCCTTTTTACCGGTACCAGGGATCGAACTCATGACTGCCTGCTTACAAGGCAGGCACTTATGCCACTGAGCTAAATCCCCAGCCCCTTTTTTGTCTTTTTGTGAGACAGAGTCTCGCTATACAGTTCAGGCTGGCCTTGAGCTCACTTTGTAGCCCAGGCTGGTCTCAAACTCCCAACAACCCTCCCACCTCAGCCTCCCAAGTGCTGGGATTATAGGCGTGAGCCACCACGTCCGGTTTATTTAAAATTCGTAATTCACCTTTATTAATACTGAAAATAGTATTGAAAAACTGGAACATATCTAGATGTCCAATAAAAGCTGTAATAGAAAATGCCCCCCCCCCAGTATACTTCAGTTTCTCAGTTGCCCAGGTAATATTTCCTGTTGAGATCTGGTTGCTTCTGTGTTTTAGAAACAGCTGGTCACTATGATGCACATTGTATAAAACAATCCCCAACTGACAAGCCATTCTGCCTCTGTACTTCCTGCTTATCTCATATATATAAAGGCCTAAACTACCAGAGATCAGGGTATGATATGCTGGAAATGATCCTAATCAGTGCTTAATATGCCTCCAAATCTTGTTGTTTTGGTGTTTCTACTTGCTGTTGTAAAGTAATAGGCTAGCATCATATTACAGTGATATATGCGCGTCCATGTTTACAGCAGCACAATTTGTAATAGCTAAATCTTGGAAACAGGCCAAATGTCCATCAACAGGGAAGCAGGTAAAAAAGATATGATCTTTTTCTAGAATGGAGTATTACTCTGCTATAAAAAGGATAAGCTTGAGGCTTTTTTTTTTTTTTTAAAGTACTGGGAATCAAACTTGCCAGGCAGGCACTGTGCCACTGAGCTATATCCTTGGTACAAGACTTTTATAGGTAAAGGGAGACAACTTGAGACTATATTCATAAGTGAAATAAATCAAGACTCATAAGTGTAAACATCGTATTGTCTCCAGGAGTATACACAGGTCCAAAATGTACAATAGATATTGTGAAATGGGAAGAATTTGTTCAAAAGGAAAAAGGAACTAGGTTGTGGGAAAGGAGAAAGGAAGGAAGGGAAAGGGAAAAACACCCCTAAATACAAGATAGTTATACTACTAGTTTCTATTGTTATTCTATTATTTGGTTATGAAATTTTGTTATTTCCATGAAAAATTAATGTATTAGATACATAAAGGTATGGCGGCACTGAAAACGATGAGATTAGAAGACCTTTAACAACCTGAAAGACATTCACCATTTATTCATTGAAAACAGGAAAGCAAACACTATCTGAAGTGTACTTAGGGAAAAAAAGTGCAAAAGATATATACCCATGTTTAAGTGTTCAAGGATCTCTATATACATAACAAATCATGTGAATGAGATGAGATTTGGACCTGCTCAGAGCAGGTCCGTCATGCAGCATCTGTCCTCTAGCTAAAGCAGTGCTCTCTACTCCGGCTGGGTTTCA
The DNA here is from genome assembly GCF_034190915.1 of Cavia porcellus. NCBI lineage: Eukaryota > Metazoa > Chordata > Mammalia > Rodentia > Caviidae > Cavia > Cavia porcellus. Next base: position 100,013,836 of record NW_026947487.1, read on the forward strand.
GGCTTAATATAACCCTAAATTCACTGTGAGTTACCCACTCCCCTTTTTCCCTCCCCCTTCCCCTTACTCTTCCCTGGCCCTTTTTTCGTAGTCCTGGAGATTGAATCCTTTATACCAAACCCAGTGAGAGCTGGGTTTGATGGTGCATACCTGTAATTCCACTAGTCTGGGAAACCAAAGCAGAACGGCAAATTCAAGCCCAGCAAGGCCTTGTGTCAAAATAAAATTACAAACCAGGTGCAGTAGTGCATACCTGTAATTCCAGCACTCAGGAGGCTGAGGCAGGAGGATCACTGTGAGTTTGACATTAGTCTGGGCTACACAGTAAGTCTAAGACCAGCCTGAACTACACAGTGAGACTCTGTCTCAAAAAAAAAAAACTGAGATTGTAGCCCAGTACTATTATTAAAAAAAATGAAATGGTAAGCACATATGGTATACGCAAAGACAACAACAATATTTGGATTCAAATCCTAATGCTGTTTCTTAAGATGAATAGAACATTTTTTTTTTTCTGGTGTTGGGGATTGAACCCAGGACCTTGTACAAGACAAGTGCTCTATCACTGACCCACATTCCAGCTTCCAGCTCTTTTGCATTTAGATATACATACAGTGCAAATTCCATATCTGCGATAGGGGTTAGTTTGCCAGTAGAGCCTGGAGAAGCACTGTGTGCTGCTTGACACTATGCAAAACACACCTGTGCCTGCATGAATCACTGAACTAAACATGCCTTGGATTTTCTGACTGACACTCCTAACAACACACTTCCTTTCACGCCACTCTGCCACCTGACTGGTGTCCTGCACTATATCCCTGTGGTTCTATCTTATCTTAACCATTTGCATTCTTTCTGGAAGTAAACATCCCACCTTTCTTGCCTTTTCTACTTTTTCTCTCTTCTATTGGCCGCCATTGTAGGCTTCCTTTGTTGAGCATAGGTCAGTTACATAGTATCTGTAATTTTCATGCCCTGGGCTTCAGCTTCAGCTATTTTGGTTATTTTCTCAACTTAAAAGTGGTTTTTGTTGTTGTTTTTGTTTTTGTAAATCTAAGGGTCATGGCTATTCTGGGAACTTTAATTTAATTTATAGTACTAGATAAGTAAGATTCTGCTTAACTTTGTGCCAGGGATCAAACTCACAACCACACACTTGCCAGGCAGGCGCTTATGTTGCTGAGCTAAATCCTCCACTCTGCTTAAATTTTTGAGGCTTCTTTTTTTTGTGGGGGAAGGGGTACTGGAGATTGAACCCAAAGCCTCTGCACTGAGCTGCAACCCAAGGCCTTCTGATTTACCTTGCTTCTGAAATCCAACACTGTTCTGTTTAGTTTTGTTCTGATTTACTGTTATGTTTTATTTAATGCTCTGTTCTGATTGGTCTTATTTTGTTTGATTTTGCTATGTCTGATGGTATGGATGGTGAGGATAGCAAGAGATACTATGCCATTATGCTTTCCTATTATTCTGTTTTGAAGTTCTGTACCACATTCACTATTTTTTTTCACTATTTTGTTTTGATTGGCTTTATTCTGTTTTGTTTTTTAAGATTTTTATTCTTTAAAAAAACACGATAACATTCATCACAGTGAATTTATACCTATACATGATCTTGCTTTTTTCCCACCATCTCTTTAACCCTTCTTTCCTTTATTTATGAAAGTTTTGTTTCCACTTTTTCCTGGTATTCTTTTTTTTTTTTCTTGACCCTTTTTTCATTTTCCCCTTCGTTTGAACATTTTCTTCCCATTTCCCAACATCATTATACCTTCTGGCTCTTATTTACACTTTTGGTTTCTCATACCAGAGAAATAATGTGGTATATAAACATGCATGTCCAATTTATTTCACTAAGGAGCACGGTCTCAAGACACATTCATTTAACTAAAAATGTCTCAAACTTATCCTTCTTTATGACACAGCAGTACTACATTGTATTAAAAAACACATCTGCTTTATCCATTCATTGGATGATGGACATTTGGGCTGTTTCCAAAACTTAGCTATTACAAACTGTGCCACTTAAATGTCCTTCAGAATACTGTTTTTTTCCTTCAGAATATTTTGGGGTGCTGGTTTAGTGGTTAAGAATTTCTTCAGGTGTTCTTTATCATGGAAGTACCTTACTTCTCCATCAATTTTGAAAGATAGTTTAGTGAGGGACAGCAGTCTTAAGTTGGAGATTGTTTTCATTTAGGGTTTAAAATATTTCAAGTTTTCCTTGACTTGAGGGTTTGTACTGAGAAGACTGCTGTGATTCTAATGGGTTTTCCTTTATAACAATTTTCAATATCCCATTTTTGGGGTGAATTTCTGGATGTTTTTGGTATCAGGAATCAAACTCAGCACCTTGCATTTGTCAGGGAGGTGCTTATGCCAGAAAGCTATATCTCCAGCTGGAATTTGGTATTATATGCCTCAGTGTAGATTTCTTTTGATCATGGCTAATTAGCGTTCTATATGCCTCATTTATCTATATGTCAAATTTTTTCATGCTTGGGATATTTTCTGCCATTACTCTGTGAACAGGTTTTTTATGCTGTTTGTTCTATCTCCTGCTTTTTCACTGACTCTGATCAATCTTATGTTATTCTTCTTCACATCATCTAGCAGGTGCTGGACTGATTTGTGGACTCTTGCTATTTTTTTTTTTTTATTAAGGAGAAAAAGAAAGATAAAAACAGAAATAGGGTACAAGTTATACAGAATTTCAGAAAAAATAAACAATAGGAAATCACTAGTTAATACATACATATTGTTATCTTAGAAATAGTTGTTCAAGTTACAAAATTAAAGCATATAAAGTGGACTTTCAAACAGTGGGACTCTTGCTATTTTAAGAAATCTTTTTTTTTATTAATAAGACAGACCTCCAAACTTTGATGGCATTAGACATTCTAACAACACTGGAGGTACTTATGCAATTGTAAAAACTAAATATGTGTACATTCCTGATCCTTCTGTTAATATTTCAATTAACTGTTCAAGAAGTTAGATGACAAATCAATGATATGTCAGATTCTAAAATTTCCTGGACCTTATCCTTACCCTCCTTATGGGAAGCCATTATAGCTCCTCTTGGTGGAAATCTCTGTTAATTGTACTCATACTAATCCTGTTAATTCTATTATTTGGCTCATGCATATGTAATTGTTGCTTTGGCTTTGTCTCCTTCAGATTTAAAGCTGTACGCCTACCCAAGATGAAAATGCCTGGTCCTGACAGCAAGGACGAGGCCCCTACTTGACAGCGATAAGTGGGTTCCGCAGCACCATGATGACAGACTCCCCATGCAGGAACATCTTGGAGATGTAGCAGTCCTTGTTGACTGGCTTGGACTTCTTGCCCTTGCCGCTTTTGGGGACCTCAGTCCACATCTCTTTCACGTTCTCCAGCACCATGTTGCAGTGCCTGTCAAAGGCCTTCACCAGGCCTAGGAGTTTTTTGTTGTTGCGGCAGTCGATGAGCACCTGGGTGTTGTTCTTGATTGACTGGGTCAGCACTGAGAGTGGACCTGTGTTAAATTTCTCCTCCTCCCGCTTTTGCAGCTCCTCTGGGGTTATCTCACTCTTGGGCTTGTTGAGGAGGCTCATGGTGGCAGCTGCAACCTTGGGTTACTCTTTTTTCCTTTGCATTGCTTCGGTCTCCTGTTTCCCCTCTTTTTGCACTTACTACTTTTGCTGTCTTCTGCCACCTTGAAGTATTGCCCTGGGCCATGCCATCTTGCCATGAAGCCAGTTGATTATGGACTAAACCTGGCCCCCGAAAACTGTGAGCTAAATAAACTTTTCTTTCCTTAATTTTGGTTATCAGGTATTTTATCTCGCATTAAGAGAAAAGTAACCAAGACACTAGCAAAGAATGGTAGGAAAGAGAGACCAAAGAAGTAAAAATAAGAACAGAAGAGAAGAAGAACAATAACAACAAAAACAACAAGCTAAGTGTAATCCCAGCACTTGGGAAGCTAAGGCCAGATGAATGTTGCAAGTTTGAGACCAGCCTGAACTGCATAGTGAGACTGTTTCAAAAAGACAACAAACAAAAAACAAAGAAAAAGAAAATGAGAAAAAAAGACACACCCACACAAAACACCCATCCACATCAAGGCATTTCGCAGCTGTCACAGATAAACCAAATGGACAGACAAGTCCAGATCTATGTTGATCAATCCCAGCAAGCCAGGCATAGTTTTAATGTTATCCATTACAGGAGGAATAATGGATTATCCCAGCAAGTTTGCACCTTTAGTTTCACTGAAGTTCAGGATGGTTTCTAGCTATGAGGCTGTAACCCAATTTGTTCAACCCATAACACTCTGAGTGCCTCCTGCCAGCTTGAACGCAGTTCCATCTCACTCTGGCACTGACAGCTACTAGATGGAGACAGCCTGCAGCTGTTCTCAGTTCCCAGCTCAGTTGGCTCCCCTCCAAGATGGCTACTGCAATCACTCTCTGCTGGGGTATGTCTGAAACTGAGTAACTCACCAGCCAGCACAGTCTGCTGTGTCCACTGCTCCATTCCACTGGTGCATTTCTCCATAGAGGACTCTGAGGTTGCCAGTAGTCACTGTGTATCTGCAGGTTCAAATTGCCCTTCACATGCAATGAGGAAATTGAGCTTGCTACCTTCCTTCTTGTGCACTGAGGTCTCTCTCTTTGCTCTCCCTGTGGGCTTCTGTTCTCACTTTTTATCCTTGCTGGTTCCTGGGGACCCATTTCCCTTTTCTCTTCCTCTTGTTACTATATCTCAGCATTGGGACACCAAATTTCAGAGGCTACTTCTCTGTGGCTAGCCACTCCATCATCTTCCCAGAAGTCCTTGTTTTTTTGAGACAGGGTCTTGATGTGTAGTCCAGTCTCACCTTGAACTATTAGAGCCCAGGCTGGCCCTGAACTCACAGCAACCCAGTTTCCTGAGTGCTGGGATTATAGGTGTCAGCCACTACTCCTGGAACATAGGTCAAGCTTTTTTTTTTTTCTTTTTTTGTACCAAGAATCAAACTCACACTCTCACACTTGCCAGTAGGCACTATGCCACTGAGCTATCTCACCAGCCCCCATAGGTCAAGTTTTAAAAATGTTACTATTACCTTCTATTACATATGAATGCGACAGATGTCTCTCTGTAAAAGCCATATAGGAATATGGGATAAATCTGGATCTAATATATAGTGAGTACAACAGGCCAGGAAGTGTGCAGCCTGTCTCCAAGTCCGTGCAAACCTGTTTTATAGTTGAGAAAACAGAACTTCAGAGAGGCCAGGTAATTTTCTAGGTTCCCACAACTGGCTGTGTGCAAGTGCTACAACCAATGTGAAACCTTGAGCAGGTTACTTAGCTCTCTCAGCCTCTGTAAAATAGTCATTTGTTTTTCTTTTTTGTCTTTTTCCTTTTTATCGGTACCGGGGATCGAACTCACGGCTGCCTGCTTGCAAGGCAGGCGCTTATGCCGCTGAGCTAAATCCCCAGCCCCAAAATAGTCATTTGTAACATGTATATATGTAGGATAACTCCTTCATCCTTATGATGAGTCTGAGCAGGCAAGTGTGTTTTGCTATGTGACCTGGTAACTGCGTGTTTCAGATTCACCATTCAAAACAATACTAATTTGTTTATGAATCACATCTTTATTATACAGTAATGGGGTACTGTGGGACACAGAATGATGAAGAGACTTATGTTTGAAGATGACAAGTCAGAAAGACCAGTGCTAATCTAAGGAATGTGGACTCTGACAAGGCGGGTGTGCTTGGTCTGTACCCTTTCCCCTTTGATCCTCTGTTCTGTGGTGTCTCATGCATCAGAAGGCAAATCTGGAGACAAGGCATAGGGACACACACCTGTAACCCCAGCAACTCAAGAGGCTGATGCAGCATGACTGTCACAGGTTCAAAGCCAACTAGTCTCAAAATTAAAAGGGGACCCATGAATCTAGCTCAGTTGTAGAGACAGCCCTTGTAGTACAGGGCTCTTGATTTAATCCCCAGTATTGCTCCCCTCAAAAGGAGAAGGAGGGGCTGGGGATTTAGCTCAGCAGCATAAGCTCCTGTTTTCCCTGCACATGGTTTTGAGTTTGATCCCAGTACAAAAAAAAAAAAAAAAAAAAAAAAAAGGGAGAGAGAGAGAGTGAAAGAAGGAGGAGGAGAAGAGGAAGTAAATGGCTAATGTCCAGGGTTCCAGGTCTTCTGACTTCTACTTGGATACCAGGAAGAGATCAGAGAGCAAGAAGAAAAGAGCTAAATACTTAATACTCTATCCTCTTTCCCTTCCAGAATGTGGTTTGCCAAAAGTATTTTCCTTGACCAAGGTCACAGCTTCTTCAATAAGGGACCCTGCCATAGACCCAGGTCATAGAGTTTGCTGGGTTCAAGGAATAAGAACACCTCTGTCTACAGTGGCTAGGGTGGTAATATCAACCAGCTGCAATACTATCTCATGTTTATAGCCTGAGGAACTGTAAATAATTTCTTCATTAAAAGCTTTTCATTAACCCCCCCCCTTTTTTTGTCTTTTTCGTTTTTATCGGTATCAGGGATCGAACTCACGACTGCACACTTGCAAGGCAGGTGCTTATGCAGCTGAGCTAAATTCCCAGCCCTATAATTTTGTTTTTAACACTACTAAAATATTGGAGGTAACAACATACATAGCCCAAACTATTTCCCCAGTCTTCCTTGCACAGAGCTATATCTAATGACATAAGCACAGGAGGGCGGTTTGGGTAGGGGATGTAGCTCTGTGGTAGGGCACTTGTCTAGGCTGAATAATATCCTCATGCAGTTCAAAGAAAAACAAAAAGGTACAGTTTAGTAAAATTTATGGAAATGTTCTTTAAAAGAGGCAATCTCAACTGGCGGGAACTCTTTTTTTCTCCCTAACTCTTTCCATAAGGAACATAGATTCTATGGCTTGGGGTTGCTACCGAGAGGTAAACTGAGCATGGCACAACTGCTTTTTTTCTTTTTCTTTTCTTTTTTCTTCTTTTTTTGGTTTTTTGAGACAGGGTCTTGCTTTGTAGTTCAAGTGGCCTTGAACTTACTATGTAGCTCAGTCTGGTCTTGAATTTGTGGCAATCCTCCTGCATCAGTTTGAGTGCAGGTATAGCAGGCATGTGCCACCACACCCACCGGCAATTTTTTTGAAGACACTGGCACTGAGAGGATGAATTGTAAATTACCTGTAGCCTCAAGAAGTTTCATCTCATAGACAAGACAGATACTTGAGCAAATCCGTTAAGGTATGACAGGCAGAGCCACAGAAACGTGAGAGACAGAGACAGACAAACAAATAGACAGAGGGGAGAAGGGAGGAGGCTAGAGAGTTTAGCACAAACAGGAGTACCAGTATCTAGCACGCTCGAGTGATGTGCAGGCAAGGTTTCCTGGAGGAAATGATGTAACAGGTTCCAGTTGGGAAAACAAAAGGTTCCAAAATCCTTTCAGCACATTTAATGACAAAGTCCTTCTTTTACTGGTAGCTTACTTCTGTTCTCCTGAGGCAGAAAGTTCTTTAGATAGACTTGAAATGTGTCCCCATGAAATTCCCACACTGTGGAACTGTGATGATTTTAATGTTTCCCAAGCTGTGGCAGGTTGTGTACAAAATGATGACAAACTCCCTTTGTTTAAGCCACTGGGTTGCCAGTCACCTCAGGGTTAACTATCTTTCTTGCTCTGGCCAATTGGACACTGGCAATATGACACAAGAAGCTGGAAGATGAATAAGCCCAAGCCATACAGCTGCACCACAATAGACAAGCGACCAAATCATCCCCACTGTCCTGCCCCAGCTGATGCTGAGCCAAACACCAGTTATGTGAGTGAGACCACGACAGCCAAGTCTAGCTGAGCTGACTCAGGACTAGAACTATCACCCAGGTCACCCAAAGAATCATGAGAAATAATAAAGATTGTCTAAAATTACTGAAATTTGAGGTTACTGATTGAGTGACTTGTACTCAATCTAGAGCAGCACAGAATATTAAAGAGAGGAGGCAAGTAGATAAGAAAGTTTAATGGGGGAGGGCACAGAGTGAGTCATCACAGAGAAGGCTGTGTGGCTCTCCCTGCAGACAAAGGACAGGTTCTGCCTGATACAGGCTCTGATGGGGGTAGAGCCCTGAGGACTGATGTAAGCTGATTTGTTCTGTTAAGAGTGCAGGGGAATGGGTAAACCTTTACATGCCTGAGCTTTGGCAGACCTTTGGGAGGAAGAAGCTATAGGGGCTTCTGAGAAAGAAGTGTGTATTATCAGGGCACAGTTTTGAACCGTTGCCATGATGATTAATTATGCTGTCTCTCAGATGGGGGACCTAACAGTTATTATTGGGCAAAAAGCTGATCATATTGTAAATGTAGTCTGATCTTTTTGCCTCTTTTTTTTTTTTTAATCGGTACCAGGGATTGAACTCACAACTGCCTGCTTGCAAGGCAGGCGCTTATGTCGCTGAGCTAAATCCCCAGTCCCTTTTTGCCTCTTTTTCAGAATATAGATTAGCTATGTCATCTTCACACTGCAGGACTTCTTAAAGGTCCTAGTAAATATTCTGTTCTTGGGTAGTCAGGTTTTATTTTTATTTTGCAGTGCTGGGGATTGAACTCAGGGCCTCACGATTTCTAGGTATAAATTCTATCACTGGATTAACTCCCAAGCCTTAAAATTTTTTTAATTGGCACTGAGAGGCAGAGACAAGAGGATTCCAAGTTCTAGGCTGGTATGGGCTACAAAGCAAGTTCAAAGCTACACAGAGAGACTCTGTCTCAAAAACAAAACCAAACACCTGGGTATGGAAGCACATGCCTGTAATCTCAGCAGTCCTGAGGTAGAAGGATCACTGCAAGTTCGAGATCAGCCTGGGCTAAAGTGCACTCAAGGCCAGCCTGAACAGTGTACTAATATGGTATCTCAAAAAGACAAAACCAAGCCAAACCAACAACAATAAAAAAACTGTGGTAACCTATGTCAGAATTTCCTTCCTTTTTAAGGTTGAATAATATTCCATAATAGTAATAAAAATAATAAAATATTCCATCATATGTATAATTTCAATTTTAGTTTATGTGCTGCCAAATGAGCACTCATTTGTATGACTATACCACATTTTGCTTATCCATTCATCTGTCAATGGATATCCGAGCTGAATATTTCAGCTATTATGAAAAATAGTTATGAAAATGGATGTACCAATTCTAGTTTTTTGAACCAAAATTCAGTACTTCAACTTGTTTCTCTAATCAATTTCACTTGATTTAATTTGGGCAGTTGTTTATCAATTGAGATAATTTTGGATATTTTTTCACTCTTTCCATCAACTTTGTATCAACATGCTGTCTTCAAGCCAATAATAGCTAACATTTTTCTAAGTAAACACTATATTCCAGTCTTCTGTATTTAACTGTTATAACATGAGACAGATGAGGAACCTGAGGCTTCTATTACTTTGTGGGTTAGGTACTTCAAGTAATTACAATTTCATAGAATTGTACTGGCCCTCACTAGTCCTTTTGTCCAGTGGGATGAGAAACTGTAAAGCACAACTCACAATCAAATAAATGATATCTATATTTCACAATGCCCAGACCAACCAATTCCATAAATGCATTTAAAAAAAAATCCCAACAGAATCAGAATTGACCATAATCTCAAGGTCAAATATTAGATTTTTATCACTTAAGGCATCTGGTATAGTATTATACATTCATGAAGGTTTGTTAGATGATGTCCTTTTTAATCATAAAGGGCAGCCGGACATAGTAGAACATCATTTAATCCCAGTGCTTGGAAGGCTGAGGAAGGAGGCCAGACTAGCTTACATAGTAAGTTTAAAGGTTAGTCTGGGCCGGGGATTTAGCTCAGTGGTATAAGTGCCTGCCTGGCAAGCGTGAGGTTGTGAGTTCAATCCCTGGTACCAAAAAGAAAAAAAAAAAAAAAAAGGTCAGTCTGAACTACATAGGGAGACTCTGTTACCAAACCAAACCAAACCAAATCAAACCAAAAACAAGCATCCCCCTAAAATCATAAAGGTTACACATCTTTTAGTGTTCATCAATTTCCTTTGGGAATATGCAGGAATCACTTATTTGCTTAAAAAGAAGTCCCACTATTATTCTTAGGAATCATCAATATCAATCTCAGACACTTGTAGATAGTGTTTCTTCAACCTTTTGAAACCTGGGACAAATGTGCATCATCCACCATCTGGCATTTCCCTTTGCACCACAATGTCTCTCAGTTTTGCTTACAGCAGTTGAGTACAGTGTAGTCACTTGCTAGTTTTCTCATACCCCTCAGTATGTAATACAAATGGACCAAGGAGATAAATTTGTTAGAAGTATTTCCCTTCCTTTGCATCTGCTCTATCCAGTTATGTCTATGTTGAGAGAAATATTTACTGAAATCGAGTTGTTATGTTCTTCTGTCATGTTACCTTTCATTCATTTTTAAAAAATTCACCTTGGGCTGCAGATGCAGCTTAATGGTAGAGCACTTACTAGCATGCACAAGGCCCTGGGTTGGGTCCCCCCCCCCCACACACACAACACACACACACAGATATTCACATCTAAAAAACTCTCTTAGTGTATCTTTTAGAATATTTTTGATTAGCTATTTTCAAGTACAATTACTTGTCCTATGATTGTGTCTCTTTGGTCCTATTAGAAGTAGTCAGCTCTTCAGAAAGTTACAGATGGATGGAGGCTAAGTGGCTGTATTCAAACTATTTAAAAAATATCAGGTAATAGTTTGCTTTGTAACCATGTTTTTTTAAATTACAAAATAGGCTATTTTTAGTACTAGGCTTTAAAAAGAGGAATTTCTATAGATGAAGTTACTGCCTTTTAATATAATCTGCAAGCCACACTAATGCAATTAATTTTCTGTCAAAACATTAAACCTAATCCCCATCTCAAAATAACACAATAAAAAAGGGCTGGGAATGTAGCCCAGGTTAAAAAGGCCCTAAGTTCAGATATTTGTTATAGTAACAGGGAGCTAACACAAGTGGTTTCAAAATTTGAAGTATTTTTCTGCTCATTAAAAGATGTGCCATTTCAGCTTCCAGAAGAACATGGCAGATAGATAGCAGCAGCTATGGAGGGTCTCTGAGATACCCCACTTAAAATCCAGGAATGGTGTGGTATGAGGAGTCCTAAGAAAGGGGAGATACACCCTGCCGACCCAGGAATGAACTAAGCTAAGAGAAACCAACTGGAAATCCAATCCTGGTGCTATAACAGAAACAGATAAAATCTCAGCACCGAAGCTAGAACCCGTGCCACTGGAAGCTGCGATTACAACTTCCTGCTGCCACTGCTATGTACAAATCTGCAGGGCAGAGAGAGAGACGCGCGAAAGCTCTGAGAGCGGGCATCTGTCAATGGAGCTGAGAGTGGGACTAGCAGGGAGCCCTACATCGACTTGCAGTGAGTGAGAGGAACGGGGACCCTTTCATAGAGTAGGAGGCTCCAGCAAAGGACATACTGGCACCGGGCAGACTTGCCGGAATAGAGCACTGCAGAGACATTAGTCACATATTCCCCTCCCAAGTGGGATTGGTGGGGAGTGCCTGGCCTGCGTGACACCGCTGACCAAGACCCAATAGGCTAGCCCACACCAGGTCCCAGGGCCTGGAGGTGCACCTTAGCGGTGAAGCCTTTGGTAGGCTGACCTGGAGGGGTGGGCCCAACATAGGCTGCCCAGGTCTGTGTCTCCCTAGTACACTACAGTGGGCAGGAACACCTAGCCGGCACAATTCAAACAAACTGTAACCGAAAAAGAAAAAAATTGGGCCTCCTACATTCACTTGTATGGAAAGAACAAAAAGTATGGGAAGAGGAAGCAACAAGAAAGGGTCCTCAGTCCCCAATCCTGAGAACACTGATCCAGGAAAGGGAAACACAAAGGAAGACAGAAAACATGCAATATCAGACACGGCACCAATAGACATAAAGCAGTATCTCCAGAGCCTCATAGATGAGTTTAAAAATGAAGTATTTAATGAAATAAAGCAAGATATAAGCAGAATAGTTAGAGAAATGCTAAGCACCGCCCAAGAAAAAACAGATGGTGGAATGGAAGAACAGAAAAAAAGGGAAGAATTGTTTGATGGAGAAAATAGAGAAAACATAGAATATGTGAAGCAGGTTCAAAGAGATTACTAGGAAACTAAAAACTCTATCGAAAACTAGCATAACAGCTTGAAACTAAGGATAGATTATCTGAATTGGAGGGAAGATTTGTAATATGGGAGCATGAAATGAAAAACTTCTTAAAAATAACAAGAAAACAAACAGCAATAATACAAAGGCTAGAAGATGATAAGAGGATCTATAACTTAAGAATTAAGAACATAAAAGAAGAAGTAGGGACACAAACAAATGGACTACAAAACTATTCACAGAAATAATCCAAGAGAATTTCCCTAATTTAGCAAAGGGTAAAGATACTCAGACGTATGAGGTGTACAGGACCCCAGCCATCTACAACCAACAGAGCTACACCCAGGCATATAATAATCAAAATTCCAGAAATCCAATATAAGAACAGAATACTAAAAGCCGTGAGAGACAAGAAACAGATTACTTACAAGGGAACACCCATCAGAATTACAGCAGACTTCTCGGCACAAACCATCAAATGACGAACAGCGTGGGGGGAAATAATTCAAACTTTGAAAGACAACCACCTCCAGCCAAGATTGATATATTCTGCACAACTGTCCCTAGAAATTGATGGAAAAACAAGGTGCTTCCAGGATAAAGAGGAACTAGGGGAATTTGCAACCACCAATTCAACTCTACAGAGAATACTGCAGGATATTCTAAAAAAGGAAAATACCAAGACTTCAGAAACAGTGGCAGAGATGCCACAATGAATGGAGCAGAGAGCGAAATGAAGAAGACAAACTGACAACAAACGACAGAAAAACATCTCAACAGAAATGAGGCAGAGAAGACTGGATGGCAGGAACAGCTATTTTGGAGAAAACAAGACATCATAATAGCTAGTGCAGATTAGTATCATCTTGCTTTGAAGTCCCATCAAGCTTTTACTCTTCTGTCTCTATCGGTCTCAACAGGTTGTATCTTATTGTATTTTATTATATGTGATAATATAAACAAAAACTTTTATAGACAAGGAGATTATACAGAAACCATTGTTCATTTTCTGATAGTTGGTTCTAAATACCCTGTAATACCGTCATTCCCCTTGAATGGTTTTACATTGTCTTGATATGTTTGGTGCTACAGTATATGAAGTTATACTCAAAGATTTCAAGGAAAGAGACACTATGGTAACTACTTTTAGGTCAGGATATCTTGTGGTGAAACACTATTTTGCTTAAATGGTTATGCTTTGACCTGTGCTGTTTTGTTGTTTTGCCCTCTTTTATCTCAGTCTCCTTTTTTAAAATTATTTACTTTTTTATTTTTATCTTTTTAATTAAGGGAAAAATAAAAAAGCAGGATACATTATAGTAACCCACTTTGATTTCCTATTAACTTGACTTGAAACCCTGTATAGCCGTCACCATCTTCCTTTGACTGATTTTCCTCTATTCTGCTTTGCTTGATAGTACCAAGTTCAAAAGTATAGGCAACAACTGTAAAGAAAGTAAGATTCATTATGACGCCCATTCCGGTTGACTATTATCTTCTTTTAAAGTCCTGTAATGTCTCCAATTTTTTGGTTTTATTCTTTACTGTTTTGTTCAATTTTATTATAACTGTGATATAGGCAATTCTTTTTAAGATAGCAAGAGGCAGTATGGTAACCATTGTTGATCTCCTAGTATTTTGTTTTTACATTATCTATTATGTTTATCCTTTTGATTTGACTGACTCTGTTCTGTTATGTCACATTTGGTTTTACTCTCCTCGAAAAAAAGTAGTAAGAACTGTGGGAGTAATAAAACCCAAAATGTGTAATAGTCATTGTACAAAAGAAAGGAAAAGAAAGTGCTCTAAAGGTTATAACTGCATACATATTTAAATGTATAAGACAGATAACCATATTACTGAGTTTTGTTGCATCATTGAACAAAACTGTTTGCAGTCTCACTGTTTGAAAGTCCACGTTATATGCTTTAATTTTATAACTTGAACAACTATTTCTAAGATAACAATATGTAATCTATTAACTAGTGATTTCCTATTGTTTATTTTTTTCTGAAATTCTGTATAACTTGTACTCTTTTTCTGTTTTTTTTTTTCTTTTTCTCCTTAAATAAAAAAAAAAATTAAAAAAAAGATGTGCCATTTAAGTCAGGCATGATAGTGCATATCTGCAATCCCAGCACTTGGGAGGCTGAGGTAAAAGGAATGCTGCAAATGCAAGGCCAGCCTGAACTACAAAGTGAGACCTTGTCACAAACAAACAAACAAACAAACAGAAAAGAACAAGACTTGATTTTAAAAATGAAAAGGTAAGCCGTACACTGAGGGAAAAAAATCTCCTACATATATAACAACGGTTTTGGCTGCTAAAGAACACTTACAAATTAACAATAAAAAGACAAATTTCAAAACAGAATACGGGGTTGGAGATTTAGTTCAGCAGCAAAAGCACTTGACTGGCAAGTGTGAGGTCATGAGTTCAACCTCAGGTACCAAAACAGAATACAGGAATGGGTACTAAGCACATAAGAAAGCATATCTTTTCTGATGAATGTACTTGGTGTTAAAAAATAAAAAATAAAACAAAATATTTTTAAAAAGGATACCATATCACAGTCACTAGGGCCACACAAATTGAAAGCACTGTGAGACACCCATTAGAATGATTAAGATAAAGAAGGCTGACAATTCTAAAGTTTGGAGACAATATAGAACATACAACCTTGATGGGACTGTCAAATGGTGCAACCATTTAAAAATGACAACTTCATATAAAGTTACACATATGAATCCAATCACAGCAATGTCATTCATAGATATTTATCCGAGAAATAAAAATACATGTCCACAAATTTATGTAAATGTTCACAAATACCTTATTTGAACTGACTTAAGTGAGAAATAAACCCCAATGTTCATTAATAGGAGAATGAATAAACAAATTATACTGTTGTCATACAATGGAACAAAGCAAAGAAGTAAAAATGAACTATTAGTACATGTAGTCATATGTACGGAACTTACTAACATTGTGCTGGATGAAAGATGCCAGGCACACACCCACAAAACCCATTCTGTAAGAATCTATAGGGGCTGGGGATTTAGCTCAGCGGCATAAGCGCCTGCCTTGCAAGCAGGCAGTTGTGAGTTCGATCCCCGGTACTGATAAAAAGGAAAAAGACAAAAAAAAGAATCCATGTATTTGGGGTCCAGGGATGTAGCTCGGCAGTGTACTACCTGCCTGGCAAATACAAGGCCCAGTATTCAATTCCTGGTACCAAAAAACCCCAAACCAAACCAAAACAAAAAACCAACAAGAATCCATACATTTGAAGAACAAAAACAGGAGCCTCATTTATAGTGACAGTGGTCCAAAGACAGAAGTGGTGGTGGTGGTGGTGGAAGTTTAACTAGTAGGGGGTTTAACCAGAAAGGAACACAGGGAAACATGCTACAGTAATGGAAATGTTCTATTTCTTGACTGGTGCTATGGTTACGTGATGAAAAATTGTTAAAATTCCTCAAATTGTATACTTAAGATCTGTGCACCTAATTGTATGTAAATTATACCTCAATTTTAAAAATATATGCTTCGGGGCTAGGAATTTAGCTCTGTGGCATAAGCACCTGCCTTGCAAGCAGGTGGTCATGAGTTCGATCCCTGGTACTGGTTAAAAATAAAAAAAATACATGCTTCAATTTTTAATCATTATATGGGGGGCTGGGGTTTAGGTCAGCAATGTAAGCACCTGCCTGGCAAGTGCGAGATTGTGAGTTCAATCTCCGGTACCACCAAAAACAAAAAATCATTATAAGTAGTTAAGGGCATAGAACAACCCATTTGTTTGTGAGCTCATATTTATAATGATTATATATGAATTAAAACTCTGTTTCTCTAAAATAAAGAAAATCCTGTAAGCTTAATTTGAGAGACATTTATCAGTATGGAGATAATGGTTGGGGCCAAGAGAACAAGTTTTCTGAGGAAATAGTATGAGGTTAAGTCCCAGTGATCTAGTTGGTCTCAGCAATTGCTGAGTCTACATAAAGATACTTTTCACAAGGTATAGTGACATATGCCAATAATTGCAGCACTTGGTAGGCCAAGGCAAGACTGTGAGTTTGAGGCCAGCTTAGGCTATACAGTGAGACCCTGCCTGGGAATATATATAGTTCAATATGAAGGCCCTGGGTTCAAACTCCAGTATCACCAAAAGAGGAAAAAAAAAAGATGTCATTTGAAGAGAATTCATATTAAAAGAGAGGGTTCAAAGACAGTTCCCCTCTATCACTAAGTAAGCAAACAATTATGGCTGTTAAGTATGGAAATGGTGTATGTTTATTTGTGGCTTAGCAATAAGGTATGGCATAACAGAAAGGTGGAAGCCCCAGTTCAGTCCCAAAGTCCATTTAGCCCAAGACTGGACAGAGAGCCAGCACCAAACCTGGAGTTTCCCAGCGAGAGCAGCTGCCAGAGCTCTGAACCTCCCACAGACTGAGGTGCCACCAGACTTTGTCATAATCCCATTTGGAAGGATAAGGTCAAAAGATTCATTTGGAAACTAGATTTTTCTATGGATGGTTTGTTTGTTTGCCTGTTTATCGAGACAGGATCTCGCTATGTAGTTAAGGTTGCCCTTAAACTCACTATGTAGGTTAGTCTGGCCTTGAACTCATAATTCAGCCTCCTGAGTGCTAGGATTACAGGTGTGCACCACCATGCATGGCCTAGATAGTTTTTTATACTTGAGTTCTAACTATAAAATATGTTGGTGGGCTGGGGATTTAGCTCAGTGGCATAAGTGCCTGCCTGTGAGTTCAATCCCTGGTATCAACATAAATAAAATAAAATAAAATATTGTTGGGATGAGAATGTAGATTAGTGGTATAGTTCTTGCCTAGCATGAGTAAGGCCCTAGGTTCAACTGCACTCTATCAAAAAAGTTAAAATAAAACTCTGTGGCCAAAGCTAATATCAGGCTCCTAAGTAGTATGAGATAGCCCTTCAACCTCATTTTAAAACAGACTGTGACTTTAGCTGAGCTAATTATAGGCTATTTTAGGTGCTTATGTGTGAAATTACACCTGCAATTTATGCAGACAGACTCATTAATATACATTTTTTTTTGTCTTTTTTTCATTTTTACCAGTACCGGGGATCAAACTCACGACTGCCTGCCTGCAAGGCAGGTACTTATGCCGCTGAGCTAAATCCCCAGCTCCTAATATACATTTATTAAGGATCTGTTATGGGTCATGTCTTGGTTATTTTTCTCTCATTGCTGAGACAAAATACCTGATACCCAAAATTAAGAAAGGATAGGATTATTTAGCTCACAGTTTGTGGAGGTTTCAGTCCATAATCGTTGGCTCCAAGCACAGTGGCATGGCAGAGGGGCAACAGCTCATGGCAGCAGAAGATAGCAAAACAACAAAAGCAAAAAGAGAAGAGTGCAAGAGAAGACTCTGTCTCTTATATGTATTAGGCCACAACCATTTGTGTCTAGCACTCACACCCATAATCCCAGAACTGGACTATGAATCAGTCACAAACTCTAGAAGCCTGTCTCCATGATGGCATGAGGTACTAGGGGGGACAACCAAACACAAACCATAGACAAAGCACAGGCTAGGTTAGTGAACAAAATAGTTACAGCTTTTGTTCAAAAGGACTGTACAGTCTGGGAGAGATAAAACAATCAAAAACTATACAAACTGAGCTGCTCATGTTGGTACACGCCTGCAATCCCAGCACTCAAGCGGCTGAGGTAGAAGAATCACTGAGAATTCGAGGCCAGCCTGGGCCTCTGCCTCAAAAAGACAAAAAACAAACCAAACAAACAAAAACCATAAGCATGTCATGACAATTTGAGATTAGTACTATAAAGGAAGAGGGAAGACATAGTTCTGAGGGGCTGGGGATTTAGCTCAGCGGCCTACGTGCCTGCCTTGCAAGCAGGCAGTCATGAGTTCGATCCCCAGTACCGATAAAAAGGAAAAAGACAAAAAAAAAAAAAAAAAAAAAAGACACAGTTCTGTGACAGCATTCAGCAGGATATAAATTAGCCTAACTTAAAATGGTAAATGATATACAATATCTGTACGGCACTTTTGAGTTCTGTATTAGAAAGGCACTGTCCACACCATGGAGCTGAATTCTCATAGACAGACACTGGTAGTTTAGAAAGAAAAAGAAAAAGAAAAAAAAAAAAAAAAAAAACAAAACCCAGCAACCCAAAGTCAATGAAAAAGCCAGTTTGACTGAGGGTAGAGATCAGCAATAGAGCACAAGCTTAGCAGGAAGCTGTGGAATCATTCTCCAGCATGTTCGCAAGCCTACAGTACAGAGTCAGCCTGTAATTGGCATACTCCCTTTTCTCCAGAGAAGTCCAAACATCTATCCAAGCATTTCCTCAGTACAGAATGGAGCCAAGGAGGTAGGAGGAAAGAGTAAAATATTTTGTTAGATGTGATAATGCAGGCCTATAATCCTAGCACTCTGGGAAGCTGAGGCAAGAGAATCGTAAGTTCCAATCAGCCTGTTCCAAGCAACTTAGATCTAGTGACAAAATAAAAAAGGGCTAGGGGTATAGTTCAGTGTGAAGGCCTGGTTCAAACCCTCATTCTCCTCTCCTCTAAAAATACAAAATGTTTAGAACTTCAAACAGCAACTACACAACTCTTATGATGCTCTGTGTCCAGATTCATGGTTGAAAAGCCTACACTTTTGGCCATAAATCACACTACAAATAACTAAGCTTCAGCTACCTGATATTTGTCAATACAATTAAAATGTTGCTAAATCCAAGTCAGTTCTCCTACTCTGCTCACTCAGACCTATCAGCAGCATCCAATGCGGTTATGTCCCACCCACCTTCCACAGTCTTTTTCACCAGGCTTCCAGAACACAAACATCTCAATTTTCCTTCCAACTTTCAGTCCTCACTGCTAGATTTTCTGGGTGATGACTGTAGTAACCACAGCTCAGGGCCTCGTCCATTTCTGTTCCCTATTTATACTCCCTTGAAGATTCCATTCTGTCTTATGGTTTTATTTTTTTAATTAAAAAAATTTTTTTTGAAGAAAGGTCTTGCTATGTAGTTTAGGCTGGCCTCCACATTTGCAGTGATGCTTCTCCCTCAGTCTCCTAAGTGCTAGGATTACAGGTGTATTGCTGTCTCAAAACAGAAAAATAAAAAGGGCTAGCCCTGGATATGGTGGTGCATGATTGTCATCCTAGCACTGAAGACTAGGATGAAGCAGAAGGACTGCTCCAAGTTTTGAGACCAGCCTGGGCTAACCTAGTGGGTTCATGGCCAGCCTGAACCACATGGTAAGAACTTGTCTCAAACAACAATAACAACAACAACAACAACAACAACAACCCAAAACCAAAACAAACAAACAAAAAAATCAAAAAAGAAGGGTGATATTTGTGACTTAAGATGTAGCTTGGTGCAAGGCCCTGGATTTAAAGGGGTGGGCGTGGAGGTGGGAGCAGAGGGGGTGGAATCCTGAGTGTGCTAATGCATACCTGTAACCTCAGCACTGTGGAAGCCTAAAGCTTCCACAAATTCAAGCCTAGACTGAGCAATTTAGTGAGATCTTGTTATAAAACAAAAGCAAATGGCTGGGATGTAGCTTAGTGCAAAGACCCTAGGTTGAATCCTAGGAACTGAAGAAAAAGAAAAGATACTCCTATGTCACTAGCCTAAGTAGTTGGAGGCAATATGAAGTTTAACTGTTCAGGAAAGAAAACAACGGTCAAATAATGTATTAAGCTTAGAATCAGGAAGATGAGTTGTCTGCTGCCTTTTGTTACATCAACTGCCAAAAGGGTCCCCTCACCCAAAACCATCTCTCCAATTTTCAGCCCTCCTCTACATGACATGGCCTAGTTACCTCAGTCCCATACAGGTAAGATGCTCCCTTACCAGTGAAGCATACTGCACTGTCAAGCCTTGTAAGATCATAGGGACTCAGCAGGAATGGGATACATTCAGTCAAATGCCAACACACAGATGTGAAGAAAAGGAAAGTGACAGTGGACTCAACCAAGTGAAAATGACTCAAACCTAACCAGTTTACAAGCAGCCATGTGGCTGCAGTGAAGTCTCTCTGTCCCTAAGGCCAATCCATTATTCCATCAACTGGATATGTGGATTATCTCTTCAATACATTCATTGTTCTAGTTCCCCAAAGACACCCGCAGTTCTGCTGATCCTGATCATTTCCTTCTCTAGCCTTCAAGTGCCTGCTGGATAAGTCCCAATCAAGTTCTTTTTTTTTTTTTTTTTTTTTTTTTTGTATTGAGAATAGAACTCAGGACCTTGTACTTGTACTTGCCAGGTAGGCACTTGTGCATTTGATCTATATTCCTGGCCCCCAAATTATTTGATAGGGCTCACAAATAGGTCTGCAGTGTGGATAGGAGGCTTCCCAGGTCTCTAACACACCACATCACTTTTTCATTACATTTGTATTCAAGAGGCTAGCAGTTACTACTACACCAGATTCCTTCAGTCTTGCTCTGAGACTTTGGTCCACATTGGTTGTTCTGCTTGGATTTTTTTTTGTACCAGGGATTGAACTCATGACCTCGTGCTTGCCAGGCAGGTGCTTATGGCACTGAGCTAAATCCCCAGCTCTTTTTTTTTTTTTTAATAAGACAGGATCTATGTAGTTCAGGCTGGACTGAACTCTGTGTAGCCCAGGGTGCCCTCAAACTCATGTTAATCCTCCTGTGTCAGCCTCCTAGTGTTGGAATTACAGGCCGTATGTCACTATTTTTTTTTTTTAAAGGCAGGCTTTCATTGCATATTTTAGGCCAGTGTTGAACCCATTATATAGCCCAGGTTGGCTTCAAATTCATGACCCTCATGTCTCACCCTCCTGAGTGCTGGGATTGCAGCCTTATGCCACTGTGCCCAGCTAAAACTTTTAAGACTATAAACTATCCAAGGAGTACAAGCTACCCTGAATAATATTGTGGAACTCACCGTAAGACTTAATAACCAGTTGCAAAAGGATCTTTAACACAAAAACATGGTAAAGGAGCTAAAATTTCAAAATATATATAGGGGCTGGGAGATAACTTGGCACTAGAACTTGTGCTTAGCCTGAGGAATACCTTCGGTTCAATCCCCAGCCAAAAAAAAAAAAAAAAAAAGAAAAGAAGGATTTGAAAATCAATTTTTTGCTGGATGTGGTAGTGCATGCCTACAGTCCCAGCACTTGGGAGGCACAGGCAGGAAGATCACCACAAGTTTGAGGCAAACCTGGACTCCATAGTGAATTCAAGGACAGCCTGACCTACATAGTGAGCCCCTGCCTCAAAAATGAAAATAAAACAAACCCAAAAAGACCAATGTTTTGCTTTGTAGAAACCAGGAATCTGTTGAGAAATAAACAAGAATGCCTTTCATGTAACCTTTAGCAACAGTTGTATACCAAGAATTAGATAAGTATGTCTTACTGTCCTTCAGCTTTTCTTCTGGCCCCCTTGAGTTCCAGAATTGAGGTAGTGTGCCTGATGGGCAAACAACACCTAACTAGCAGAGCTGGACCCACAGAGCAAAGATAGGTATACTTCACCCCCAGAGACTGAACCTGGAACAAATGTTCAGCTTCCGAGTTCTAGATGCATGTTCACAGCTAAAAGACTACATACAGTTACATCTCCCCACTAACAAACCTACAACTTAAAGAGCCTGAAATGATAATACTAATGATTTCAGATAGGTATGAGGTTTATTGTGCTGCATTTATGTTCCCACTGAAAAATAAGAGCCTAAGTAAAGAAATCAGGATGGAGTTTTACAAACTATAGTTATAATTAATTATCTGGAACCTGGCTTTCAATGATCTAGAGAGTCCACGGAGAAAATTTAGTTTCTCTATGGTTTGTTTCTATGAACAGAGCAAAAACAAAGAGCAAAAACACTAAGAGCAAAAACAAAACTAGGGCAGGGGAAAAATGCTATTCCCCAGCTCAAAAAACTGTCAGGGCAGTAAAGTTCTAGGTTGTGGAGCTCCAGTGGTGTAATGGGTTAGCACACGGTACTTACAGAATAAACTCTTAGGCAGGCCACCGGGGAATCACAGTATAGACCAATTCCCTACTCCGCCCTCCTCCACCCATGTTCCAGGAAGGAAACCAGTGCACAAAAGGGTCAGCTCAACTGGATACATGGGTGCAAGCCTATACCCCAAGCACTCTGGAAGGTTGAGGCTATTTAGTAAGCTTCAGGCCAGCCAGAACTACACAGTGAGACCCTGTCTCAAGAAAACAAATACATTTAAAAATTTTAAAGTATAAAAAGCTACAGGTGATAATAACAGGAAAAGCACCCATGTATCATCTATATTATATCTCTACTGTTTGTTTTTTTTAAACCTTAGTGCTAGGGATTGAACCTAGGGCCTTGTTCATGTTAGTGTTCAAACCCTTAACTATACCCCTGGCCCTTTATTGATTTTAAAAATATGGCAATAACAGCATCATTCTTTTCTCTTATGGCGTAACAGCCAAAGGCAGACTGACACTCCCCTGAAAATTTCCATCCTCAGCCATACTCTCTCTCCAAGGAACTTTATCCGTCAATTTCACTGTGACTGCCAGGAAAATATTCCTAACCTCATTTTTATTTTTATTTTTTTGAGACAGGGTCTCACTAATCAGTTCAGATGGACCTTAAATTCACTATGTAGCCGAGGCTGGTCTCGAATTCACAGTGATCCTCCTGCTTTAACCTCCCAAAGCGCTGGGATTATAGAAATGTGCTCCTACACCTGGCTCTATTCCTAATGTCTTATCTCCAGCCCTGACAGAATACTCCAACTCCACCTCCATACTTCTAAGTGTCTATTAGAAATTCCCACCTGGGCGACTATTAGCTTCTTCAGTGAATTTTTCCTTCCTTAAACATGACTCTCCTCTTTGCCATTCCCCTTTTAAAGGTAGAGTATTTAGCCATTACAGTCCTTTACTCATTCATTCCCTTCTAGCTTATCCTAATCTGGTACTGGGGAAGGAAGCCAGCCACTTTTGCACTGAGACACATGTATATCTTTTTTTTTTTTCCTTTTTTGGTACTGGGAATCAAACTCAGCCCACATCCCTTTTTAAATTTTTTATTTTGAGACAGCGTTTAAGTTAGTTGCCCAGGTTGGGCTCAGATCAGTGATCCCCTTATTTTGACTACCTATAGTGCTGAAATTACTGGCATGAATCAAGCTATTTCCCAATATTTTTAAACACACAGTGAATCAGGCATTACATAAGAACCTGGAGTGCACAGAAGAATGATCCAAGGACTAAGAGAATAGGGAGTATTCAAAGATCGTTCCTGTGGCAGGCACGTAAACAAACACTCTACTTTGCACAGCACACATCTGTAAGGTACATGAAGCAGCCAACACAGAAAAAACTATGCTACATATTTTAGTTTTAACTATGGTCCCAAAAGGTGAGGTTTTTGTTTTTGTAGGGCTGGGGATTGAACCCAGGGCCCTGGATGTGCGAGGCAAGTGCTCTACCACTGAATTACATCTCCAGGCCAGTGGGTGACTTTTAAATTATCATGAAAAATGTTTTTTCAGTGGGATGTAGGTCAGTGTGAAGGCACAGTTCAATCCCTAAAACAAAAACAAAACAAAATGGTTTTCAATGGACAAAACTAAATGACAGGTTTTCGTTGTTTTCAACCTTCTGTGCAGAAATAAGTGCTCTATTCTTTCTGTGGCAGCAAAAGATAGTTTGGGGGGGTTCACCTGACTTCCTTCTGGATTTTCACTATAGGACACACTTAAGGGACCCAGGGACACAGCAACCCAGACACATGTTATCTACCTCTGCTATCTCGCCTCTAGTGCCTGGGAAGGTTAAACGGTTCCCCATTGGCTGGACTGGTCCAGTCACCCTTTTTGCAGAAAGCTACCCATCAACAAGCACAAAAGAAAAATCTAAGAGTCAAAACTCTTCAGCAAGCACCAAAGAAATAACAGCCTCAGAAAAGGCTGTAAGATCTGTAAAACTACCTTTCAATGACATACAAGTAAATTCATGATCTAGGTAACCTTACAGTTTGGTTCACTGACACCTGAAATAGGAAACATTTGCACTGCCCAGTTTCTGCCACACTTTCCACACACATTTTAAATTAATTGTTGCAGTATTGGGGATGGAACCTAGGGTCTTGTGCACGTGAGGCAAGTATTCTACCACTGAGCTACACACCAAATCCCTCACATCAATTTGTTTGTTATGTATGTACATATGTTTTCTGAGACTGGGTCTTTATGTAGTCCATGCCAGCCTTGAAGTTGCTATGTAGCCCAAGGTGGCCTCGAACTTGCAGTTCCCCTGTATTTATAAATTGTGTTAGACCTGGCTTGGTAATACATGCCTATAATTTCAGCACTTGGGAGGTTGAAACAGGCGGACTGCTGCTAGTTTAAGGCTACTCTAAGGTACATAGTGAGTTCAAGGACAGCCTCAACTACAAAATGAGATCTTGCCTCAAAAGACACACAAAAAATAAATAAATAAAACCCCACAAACTCTTCTAGGATGGGTGTGGTGGGTGGTGTGTGCTGTAATCCTAATACTTGAGAGCCTGTGGAAGGAGGGTCACAACTTCAAGGCCAGATTGGGCTACATAGAGTTCAGGACTGGTATGTACTACATAGCAAGGCTCTTTCTCAGAAAATGAAATAAATATAATTTAATAAAAAGTATTATATAGTATATAATATCACTATGTTTTCTTTTTATATTCTTTTTTTGTAATACTGTTTTAATTTTCAAAAAGTTTTATTTTTCCTTCAACACTGAGAATTGAACCCAGGGCCTTTATACTGAGTTTCATACCCAGAAGTTTTAAAAAAGTTTTACTCTGAAGCAGGGTCTTAAAATTGTCCAGACTAGGCTCAAACTTGTGCTTCTCCTGTTTTAGCCCGTGTTGTAGTCAGAGTTTTCAAGGAAAACAATTTAATTATGTGTCAGTATTATTTTATAATAGTCACCCAAAGAGTCAAACACAGAAAGTGCCAAAATCTGTCTACACATAAGAGACCTCAAAGAATCCAGCTGAGGACCTGGATCCCATTGCAAGGTCCTACATACATTCAGCCAAAGATCTAGAGCCTATGAGAATGCCTCCTACAAGTCCAATGGGAGGCCTAGAGCCCACGACAATGACTCATGCAAGTCTGTTTCACAGATCTGCACTGAGAAGGCTCAAAGGTCAGCGGTGGAAGCTAGCAAGTCTGTGCCAGTGGGATGAAGGATCTGTGCCAGCAGGCTAAGGGTTCTGCACTGGAGCCAGGAAGCAATGCGTAAAACAAAGGCCAGAGCTCCCCTCGAAAGTATCATAGCCATCCTCAGTGAGAGTGAGGTCCCAAGCTTCTCCAATGATAAGAATAGTCCAGTTCATATCAGGAAGCCAGTGTGACTAGCTTCTCCACGAGACTAAGCAGTACACCATCGTCCCCTCCAGAGCTAGGAAGTGATGCTCAAAGGAAGGAACAAAGTTTCCCCAAAGAGAACCGCAGATATTCTCAGTGACAACAAGGTCCCAAGCTCCTCTGATGAGAATAGCCAAGTTCCTATCAGAAAAGAAGCTCGACAAGGTCCTCCAGGAGAACTAACAGCACCAGGAAAACCAACACTACCACCCCTTCCTCTCCAGTTCTCCTTTTTATATAGTCAAGAATCTTTAGGTGGGCCATCTATACTCACCACCACGCTGATTCGGTTCAGCAAGTATTACAAGTTGACCACCTGTCAATCCACCACAGGCCTCCCAGAGTACTCAAATTACAGGTATGCACCACCATGCCCAGCTACATTTGTTTGAGGTACTTATGATCAAACTATATTCATAATTTTGTTTCTGGAGTTTTTTCATTTACCATTTGACATAAACATTTTTCATTTTACTTTAAGTAGTTTCTTTTTTTCCTTCCCAATACCAGGGATTAAACCCATGTTTTCGCACATGCAAGGAAAGCACTCTTACCTGAGTTACATCCTTAATCCTCACAAACAGTTTAAGCGTTATGATATGTTACTGACTATAAGAACCAGTGTTTCATTTCTCTAGTGTCAGACATTGATGTCATTTTCATTTCATTTTGTGTTACAAATTATACAGATTAGGAGATTATGTTCCATCCAAGTATCAATGAGAAAAAAGAAGTTATGAGGTTACATGATTTGCCTAAGGTTATAATTGGCAGGGAGATGACTGGGGAAAGAACCCAGGGCTTTCACCCTGAGCTATATTCCCATTTCCACTGCTTTTTTTTTTTGAGACAAGGGCTAAATTAATTACTAATTTGTCCAAACCAGGCTCCAATTTATGATCCTCATGTCTCAGCCTCAGGGTGTTGGGATTATAGGTACTGCTGAGATTATAGATATATATTACCATGTCTGGCCTAAGGTTATCATTTTAAGCAAAATGTAATTGTGAAAGTAAATAATAAAAACTTTGAGGATATAAAGTATATGGTAAGTCTCAAAGCCAAGTAGAATAGTTTCTATTTTGGAGTTCTCTGTTCTCATAAGAAATTGAAAGCTGACAGATGGGGAAAAACAGTTATCTTGGCTGAGAAGGAAAGCATATACTCAATACTTGGTTTCTATTTTTCACAGCCTTCGTTCTTAACCCTTCATTATAGAGAACTGATAGAAATCCTGACAGAAGCAGCTCTCAGAGATTAGCTGTCCTCACCTTCTCAATTCTATTTTTTTTTGGGGGGGGGGGCGAGGAGAGGGGAAGGCACCGTGAATTGAACTCAGTCAGGACCTTGCACTTGCCAGGCAGGTGCTGTTCCACTGCACTATATTCCCTACCTGAACTCTCCCATTCTGAAGCTATCCTGGAACCAAGTGCATATTTTATCACTGGTTACTTGAGAAGTGATAGTACTTAAGCACAGAGATAGAAAATTTTCATTTCCTTTTCCTTGGTTTGATGTGATAGTATTTTAGTGAGGGTTTTTTTGGGGTTTTTTTGGAGCTAGGGTCTCAATACAAGGTTCAGGCTGGCTTTGAACTCACTGTGTAGCTCAGCCTGGCCTGGAACTCATGGCAGTCCCACCCTGGGCTCCTTACAGGCGTGTGCCCCATCATACCTGGCTCATTCCTGTTTATAAAACACGAGTTTTAGTAACTTTCTCATCACAGAGCTCTAATACCTGCCACCCTTCCAGAAGTTTCAGTCCACTGTTGGCTGGCCCCAAGGCAGGACAGCAGGAGAGAAAGAAACTGGACCAAAACAAGACCAAAATCCAGTAAGGCAAACATTAAATCCTGTAGTTCTATGTCCAGCACCTAGGGAAAGTTGTGGCAAGATGCTTCTCCAAAGGAGTTGGGTGGCCTTCCCCGTATTCAACTGCTGATGATTTTAGCCCCCATGGTTTCTCTTTGGGACTGGCTTTGCTCTTTCCTTGCTTATTCCCACTCTGTATCCTAGGCTGGCCTCAAACTCTGCAATCCTCTTGCCTCAGCCTCCTGAGTGCTGGAATTATAAGCATATACCACCATGCCCAGCATTTGGCTTCTTTTTAAAAGCTAATTTCTCCTCTGTTCCCATCTTTTTGGCCACCAATTTTACAGGCACTTCCTCTATGGTGAAATTCAAAAAATTTTAAATCATTCAGATGTGCTGTAGAGCACCCAATAGCCCCCATAGTATTCATCCCATAACCTGAATGTTGGGCTGCCTTGAAATTTCCTCTGCCAAATTAGTCTATACCCTGTAATCTGCTCTCACAGTCTCAGGACATAAGCAAAGTCTGTATGAATTTTCTTCTAGAGTGTAACATATATCATCTTAAGTCTACCTGTTAATGGAGTCTTTGTTCCCAATTGAAATCTTACTCTTGTCTTTACCATATGCATTTGTATCTGCATTCCTGTCTTCTGAATTCTAACCAGAATTTCCCATTTAGCTTGCCTCACAGCATTCCAGGACTACTCCTCCAGCACGCAGTTCTAAAACTTTCCAAACTCCTCTCACAAACCAGTTCTAAAGCATGGTGTAGTGTGTGTGTGTGTGGGGGGGGGGGTGCTTGTTTTTTCCTTTCTTTTTCTTGAGACAGGGTCTCACTTCGTAGTTCAGGTGGGCCTCAAACTTGCAGCTTCAGCCTCCCAAAATTCAAGCATGCATCATCACACAGAGCTCAAAATAAAACATAAAAAGACTGGGATGTAGCTCAGTGGTAGAACTGTAGGAAACCCTTGGATTCAAAGTCCAATACAGAGAAAAAGAAAAAAAAAATTCAGTTCAGTGAAAGTAGATCCTGTTAGCATTACTGGTTTATCTGGTAAGGTTTCCTCTTACCTTAGGCCTGTCAAATACTGTTGATTATTTTATTATAGGTCAAACTTGATAACTGACCTGTTAGTTGCATGATAATGAAGTAGAAGGAAGTAATTATTTGTCAAAGGTTTCATTGTCATAGCAACGGTAGAAACACTTTGAGAGTTCTCTACAATTCTAATACTCCCCTCTTAAGAGACAAAATAAGTGTCTTTCTGATTGTGGCATTCCATGGGGCACTTGGTAGCCAGTTCACTTACTCAAGCAGTGTTTGCACTTCCACAGTATAGGTTCACATCCAATCCAAGTCTGTAGAGGACAACTGGCTTCTTACATCTTTATTTGGATTTTGGCCTCTTTCTTCCTTCCACCTGAGTCAACACTAAAGTAATGGGGTTTCTACATAGAATACAATTATTTTCAGGAAGCTTTCCTGACAGAAATTGGTTACTAATACTCATTTTCTCCATAGATTATGCAGGCTTCTGATAATGCATCCTTATTTTTGAAGTATCCACACAAAATAATCCCACAAGTGCAAAATGTCAACAAAATGCATAGCTGCAGCTGTTTCCACAGTGATAATCTGGCATTCATTTATGCACTTAAGACAAATCTTTCTTACTCAAATTGATTTGATCTATATACATTTTGTTTTCAATGTATCTTCTCTTATTTCTCTGTGAGGGGAATCCCACTCCAAAGTCAAATATACACTGACAATCAGTTTTATCAGGGAAGCAACACTGACCTTGGTAATCAGAATCAGAAATTACTATTTAAAAATCATATACTTGCCTGGCATGATGGCATATGCCTGTAATCCCAGCCTTTAGGAGGCTGAGGCAGGAAGATCAGCTGAAAGTTCAAAGCCAACCTGGGTTACAAAATGAGTTCAAGGCCAGCCTGAACTATACAGTGAAACCCTGTCACAAAAAGACAAAAAACCCACGCACTTTTCTCCACATTGCTCTATTCTTTTCACAGTACTGGGAATGAACTCAGGACCTTCACACTGAGCTAAAATCTCAGCCCGTACAGCCTCTTCCTTTTTAAAAATTTTGGGATAGTGTTGCTAAATTGCTCAGACTGGGATCAGATTTGAGATGGCATTACCTCAGCCTCCCAGAGGGCTGGGATTACAGGTGTGTACTACCACAAAGGGCTCATATTGAACACATGTATATCTGAATTTTCTTTGCAAATTAAAAAAAACTGATTAAATCAAAAAAATAGACCAGATTCATCACTCCATATGAAAAGTGGGACAACCGCTTGTATGACAAACGCCTTTCTTAACAGAAGATTTATCTGTAAAATGGGAATTCTGTCAATAGAACCGCCTGCTAAAAACTTTTACATCTAAGTTTATGCAGATTTTCTAAATTCCTAGCTGTAATTTTTTCCATGTTTTCTGTAAAATGAATGGCCTGGAAATTCTTTTGTTCTCTGGTGCAGCTTTTTAGAAAGAAATGGCTTTCCTCATCAAGAATGAATCTAGCTCCCCCTGCTCAAAGATAACCATATTCTCCATATCTTTCAAATCACAATAACTTTTTTTTTTTTTGATACTGGGAATCAAACTCAGGACCCTGTGTTTGCCAGGCAGGTGCTGTGCTACTGAGCTACATCCCTGGCCCCACAATAACATTTTGAGCGTCCTCCTTTTCTAATTTAAATGCTATTCCTTTCAACTGAAGGGTCATATGCTATGGAGTCTTCCTTTTGAGATCCTATGTGCCTCACAGATCACCAGGGTGATGTCTAACCTTGTTTCTTTTTCTTCCTCATATGCCCTCTGCATGACACTGTGGGAACAGTGAATATAAAGTAGGTGGTTTATAAACAGCCTTGGTTTCCATCCATTCTTATCCTGTTCTTTAGATTCTGCTGCAGTCTGTAAAGTAAGCTCCACACAACCTTTCACAAATCGTGTTTTCCCTTCACCATCCAAGAATGATAGGCTTTCATAGTAATACCTTACCTCACCTTTTGTCTCCACAGTCCATCAGTTTCTACTCTGAGCTTCAGAGAAAGACCAAGAACTGATCAGAGTATCCAGGAGTTGGTAAGCCAAGCCAGACCCTTCTGGGGTGTCTCAGTTGCCACCAGAACACCTGTTTCTCCGCTCCCCTCTCTCCTTTTTTTTTTTTTTTTTTGAGACGGAGTCTTGCTATACTGCCCAGACTGGCCTCGAAATCTCGATTCTTCTGCCTCAGCTGTCCCAGTAGCTGAGATTACAGGCGTGAACTATCACGCCCGACTGAATACTCGAATATTTGTTGTTTAAAGATTTATCCCCTAGGGGCTGGGGATTTAGCTCAGCGGCATAAGTGGCTGCCTCGAAAGCAGGCAGTCGTGAGTTCGATCCCTGGTACCGGTAAAAACGAAAAAGCCAAAAAAAAAAAAAAAAAAAGATTTATCCCCTAAAAGTCAGATCTCGTTCTGAAAGAGGGTTGGACCAGCTACCGCACAAACCCTTTGTCTAAGGCTTGCACACTCCACACATCCTCATCCATAAGCGTCCATCCTCGCACAGGTAGGGATTCTGCTCAGCACATGGCTGGGGAAACCAGGCTTTCGCCTCTGTAAAGGGATGGGCTATGTTCCAGATCCTCCAGGATCCAAAATTCTTCAAGTCCATAACTGAGGTGCATTTCTGAGGTAAAGACGACGAATCCTAGGGCGTCTGGCAATTAGCACAGCTTCAGCCAGCTGGATTCGGCTTATCTCACCTCGGGCGAGGGGCGGTGGACGAGGCCCAGCGCCCGCTCGCGGCCGCGCCATGCCCTCCCTCACCCTCACCCGCCGACGCGGGCCGCCTCTCACCTGGCACGCTGGCATCGCCCGCTCTGCGCCACAACGGAGACCATGAGTCCGGACGGGTTTCAGAGGCCACCAGCCCGCCTTGAGAAAGCCTAGCGGGGTTGAGCAGGTACCGTAACGTATTGCCCAAACTCAGGGAACACGCCGCCTGGTTTCTAAGGAACCGGGGGCTATGGAAGGGAGGGGCGGGACACAGGGCTAACAGCGCATGCTCCATAAAGGGGGTGGATCTGTGAGGGGAGGGGTGGGGGCAAGGGGCCGCGCATGCTCGCTGGTTGGAGGCGGAGCCTAAACGGCCCAACCGGGAGATCCTAGTGTTACAAGTATTTCCGGCTGCGGTAACGGTGGTGGCTATGCGTTTAAACCCCTAGTTTCTCTCTCGGGTGTGGTAATTGTCAGGAATGAAGACCTCCTAGAAATTGTGATGGACTTTGGTTCTCCTATAATGAAGCAAAGTTTTGTTTTAGACAATGACGTATCTTTGCAGAAGACCGAGTCTCGAATTTGTGGGACTTTCTGGCTTCCAGATTCCTAGGACTCGCTTTCCTGTTTTCTCATATTCTTGTCTGGACTCCCCTTCCTCTGGGTGTTCTTTGTTAAATGTTGGTGCTCTTGTAAATGTGACCTCAACCGCCTTTCTTTTCCCTTGTATTGGATATTGAACCCAGGGCCTTGCACATGCTACAAAGTGTTCTCCCATTGAGCTGCATCCCCCGACTCCCGGCCTTTTATTTTCTATTTTGTTCTTTGGTAATAGAACCTTGTGCTTGCCAGGTAGATACTTATGTCGCTGAGCTATAACCCCGGCCCTCTTATTTTCTATTTTGATGATAAGCCTCAAACTTGCCTCCTGCCTTACAGGTGTTCAACACTGTACCAAGCTCCCCTTTACTTGTTCTTTGTGACCGGTGTTATCCTATCTAAATAAATGTTACAGCCAAGGCTACCCTTTGATTCACCAGACTACTAAAGTGTGAAACTGGCTCTGTAGGAAATGTATTCGGAGTCATTTCTACATGTGGAGCTTGTCCCTGCTTGCCTGACTCTCCTGATGACTCCTAGAGGGCCTCCAGCCATCATTCCAAAAGAGCCTGTGATGTGGACATGACCAGCTGCAAGGCTGTCCTTGGATTGGGTGGACAGGACTGCTTACCAGCATGAGAGGTGCTCACAGTAGTGAGAAATTTTAACTTGTTTCTATTGCCTGTCTCCTCCCCTGGATCGTGAACAGCCAGACAAGAGGTGCCCTAGTTTGATGTTTGTCTCAGTCATTTTTAACTCCACACTTGTAGAGAGTTTCTATTGACATGCTAGGCCTGCTAATTTTTTTTTGGGGGGGGGAGATGCCAGTAGCACTGTAATCCCAGTTGCAACTATCTTTAGACATTGCTGAACATTTCCTAGGGCCAAAATCATTCCTTTGAGAACCCAGTCTGGAGGAAAATAAACCTACTCCAGCTTTACTTATGAACTCAAGACTTCGGTGTTTAAGCTGATACTCCTTTCCTCCCTTTCTCCTAGTTCTTAAAAATTCTTTAGGATTTGAGGGTAGCTCTGTGGTAGAATACTTGGTACACCTGAGACCCGATTTCAAGACCTACCACAACCAAACACACGCCACGCAAAGAAAAATCTGGGCTGGATGCAGCCAGGTGGTACAGCACTTACCTAGCATGCATGGAGTCCTGGGTTCAATCCCAGGAAACACCTACTCCCCTTCCCAATCTGTAGAGGAACAGTCCTTTTTCAGAGGAAACTAACACAAATTTGAAAAGCTAAGGGACTATGCAGTGCATCTTAACACTTAAATAGTTGGTAATATTCATGATCAATATCCGAGACTGTTTTTTGATTACTGCACCTCAGAGGAACTTGAGAAACTGTCTCCCTGAGATATAATTTTACATGCTCTTCAGCAAACCTTCCCACTCCAGTAACTTAGTACCTCCTTCCTTTTGTTCCGTATGTACTTGCCACTCACTCCAAAGCCTGCATTTGTCTTGTTTCTCGTGACATTGCCCTCAGCATTCATCCTGTGATCTAAGTAGTTTTCAGCCTTAATCTCTTCTTGTGGCCTACTACAGTAGCCTCCTAGTTTCTTTGCCTCTCTATGTCCCCAGTCCTACCTCCAGGTGAACATTAGCCTGATCTCTGAATCTCTTTTCTGCATACAACCCTGGATTATGGGATTGGGTGGCAGAATAAAGCAGTAGTGACCAGACATAGCAGGAAGCATCCTCACGGAGAGAGGATGTTCCAAGTACTGCATCCTGAGGCTAAAACCTACTGTGTGCATGCTGTCATCCCCTACCTCCACAGTATGGATGGATTAGCCATATTATTAACCTGGTCAAGCATGGAGGCTCATGACTGTAATCCCAATACTTGGGAGTACTGCTGCAAGTCCAAGGCCATTCTGAACTACATAGTGAAACATTGTCTCAAAAAAAACACCAAACACCTGAAACTTGATTTTCCTGTGGTCACCAAGTTAGTTAAATAATTCAACTGGGATTTAAAATTCAGACTGACAGGAAGCGATCCTCCTCAGTACCCCAAAGTTAGTTAAATAATTCAACTGGGATTTAAAATTCAGTACCCCACAAGAGGTACTCAGGTGCCCTGACTGCAGTATATAGGTAGGGAATCTTTGGAATGTATCCTCTGTTTCCACAAGTTCTGCACCTGTGGCGTCAACTAACATCTCACACAAAATACTTTTATTTTTTACTTTGGGACTGAGGATCGAACTCACAACCTCACG
Source organism: Cavia porcellus (assembly GCF_034190915.1). Classification (NCBI taxonomy): domain Eukaryota; kingdom Metazoa; phylum Chordata; class Mammalia; order Rodentia; family Caviidae; genus Cavia; species Cavia porcellus. Next base: position 100,047,875 of record NW_026947487.1, read on the forward strand.
CTTGTCAGGCAGGCACTTATGCTGCTGAGCTAAATCCCCGGCCTGGCCACACAAAATACTATGAAAGAAAAAACTGTGCTGAATATGATGACCTAGCCCTGTAATCCAACTACTATGGGAAGCTGAGGCAGAAGGATTCCAAGTTCAAGCCAAACATGGGCAATTTAGCAAGACCTTGTCTCAAAAGTTTAAAAAGGTATGGGACTGTAGCTCAGTGTGAAAGTCCTGGGTACTGTCCCTCCCCCTCGCCCCCAAAAAACTCCTGAACTATGTACAGATTTTGTTTCCTTTTCATTATTTTTTTCTGGTACCGGGGACCGAACTCATGACTTCACGCTTGCCAGGCAGGCATTTATGCCGCTGAACTAAATCCCCAGGTGTCCTCTGCCCCTTTCTTGGCCAATATAGTCCAGGCTGTCCTTGAGCTCACTATGTACCTCAGGTTAGCTTTGAATTTGGAATCCTCCTTCCTCAGCCTCAGGTGTGCTGGGATGTGCATCACCACTAAGTCTGGATTTTGTCATCATTCCCTAAAAACGATTCGGAGTAACAACTGCTTTTATATAGCATTTACATTAGGTATGAGAAGTAATGTAGGGCTGGGGATTTAGCTCAGCGGCATAAGCACCTGCCTTGCAAACAGGCAGTCGTGAGTTCGATCCCTGGTACCGATAAAAAAAGACAAAAAAAAAAAAAAAAAAAAAAAAGAATGTATAAATGATTTCAAAGTATTTACAATAATGTATGCAAGTTATATGCAAATATTATACCACGTTAAATAAGGGTCTTGAACATCCAAGGAGTTTTGTGTCTGGGGGTAGAAGGGTGGCGATTCCTGGAACTAGTCTCCCATGGATACTGAGGGTTGACTGCATTCTTAAAATCTTGTTTTTTGGGAAGACCACCCGTGGTCCACTTTGTAAACCTGAATTTGTTGTTTTCCTTGTTTAATGTGAACAGTTTCTAGGCAGAGATTTTTGTTTTATTTATTTTTTTAAAGATAGGATCTTGCTATGTAGCTCAAGCTGGCCCCAAATTTGTAGCAATCCTCCTGACTCAGCCTCCTGAGTGCTGAAGTTACTACAGGCATGAGGCACCACACCCAGCCAAGGGAGAGCACTGAAGCGTAAGTACTTATTTGGAATCTTTAAATCACTGAAATTTCAAGTGTCCTTGAGGCAGCACAGGTTGGAACACTCAAAAGCTGGGCTGAAAAGGGCCTGACAGGATGTGTTACAAAAGGAGTACCAACCCCAGTAAGACTCCAAACAAAGACCAGATACGCATGACTGCTCATGGATGTGTATTTTAATAAAAATAATTCTGTCAAAATACAACAGGAGTTTTTTTCATCTCTCAAGTACAATTTTAATAGGATGTTTTGTGTTGGAATTCTCTCTCAACCCTCCCACGCCCACAAGTTTCATGCTAATGCCAAGTATCAACCTGCAAGGACAAAGGCAGAACCAGTGTGCACAATGTGGAGGATGTCTGTTTCAGCTGCAATTACTAATGGAGGAAAACCCTATGCAAAGAGGTGGGTGCTTGGGGCAGCCAGAGACCACCATGTGACAGCAGGTCCAGGTGTCTAGGACTGGTGGCCAAGTAGGGCTCTGCTGTCCAGCTGCCACATGGCATGCATACCTGAGTTGTGAGCAACCAAAGGAACTTTCAGCTCCAATAATCCTGTCTCATCTTTGTGCTTGCTTATGGGCTGGGAAGGGGGCGGGTGGCCAGGCAATCCCCACTTCCCTGTTCTGATGACCTGCACCTAGCCATAGATCCATATGGGTAGGGATAGTTAGTTCTGGCTTTCTTTGAGTGGTCCACCAGTTTCCACTCTGAAAGCAACGACCATCCTGTGTCAGAAGGGGAAGGTGAGTAGGGAAGGCTGCTTCCCCAGGGCTGGATGAACCAAACTAATGAGGGCTTCTTAACCCCCACAGATCGGGTCCAGCCCTTCACCAGGGCTGCTCCCAGGTGCCTTCCATATTGCAGGCTCCTGAAAGCAGGCTGATTGGACTGGGTGTGCATAAGGGGCTCCTTCAGCTGCAGGCAGGTCTGGACTATTGGCAAGACAGCCAGCTCGAGCAGCTTGGTTTTGGCCCTCTCCACAGCCTGTGGGCAAAGGCTTATGTCCCAAAGATGAGCCGTCCAACTGGGACAGACAGCCCCTTGGAGAGGAACAGAGTAAACAACTTGGACTCAGCTGAAACAGTGAGATAAGGCACAGAAAACAGGGAGGTGGCCGTGGGTACTGAATGTGAGCCAGACAAGACACTCAACCCCATGCAGCACACAGCTGTCCAGAGCCCTCCTGAACCCTCTCTCAGCCAAATCCAGGCACTCATCCCCATCCCTGACACACTCCTGAAGGTACCAGCTTCTCAGAGACTGCTGGAAGCCAAGCCAACCTAACCAACTCTTCACAGAGCTCATCCACCATTCAGCTCCAGGACTAAACAGTACTGCCTAATCCACAGGGACTAGCTTAGTCCTGGCTCTGCCACTAATTTGCTGTATGACTTTGGCCAAGTCACTTCATCTCCTGGGACTGTTTATCTATAAAAAATTGCTAGAGATATTCTCTGAACTCCACTGCAGCTGCAAGAGCCTCTGGTTTTAATTCCCAATCTTGTAGGTTGACCATTTTAACAGCCTGATGTTCCTAACTTCTGAGTTTGGAGCTTGGTATTCCCAGCCTTGCAGAGGATGAATTTCCTTTACAGACAGGAAAATACCTCCTGATGGGTCATGGTGCATGAGATGCCAGCTGGGACTATGGCAGGACCAAGAAAAAGTAGCCTATAGAATTATTCCCAAGGCAAAAACTCCAGAAGCTATCAGGGCCAGGGTCCTGGCCTTTCACCATTAACTGTTCAACTCAATTATTTTGCTTGTTGTCCAGCAGTGGTCCTAGTGAGGCTTGGTGGGCACAGAATATCTTAGGCCATTCCAAACATTCACATGTCCACTAACATGGGGCAGGAGTTCACCTAGCCCAGTGCAGACAGGGACTGGAAAATTCAACTTCTGGCTTTTTCAAGGCTGACCCTAAATCTTTGTAGAGACTACTTGTGCTCTCTCTCACATGTGAAGCAGGTATGGAAATCTCAGCCTCTCCAGATGCTCCTCTGTGTAGGCCTCCTCCTTTTTCTCCTCCTGGGAAGCCAGTCTTTTCCTCAGATGGCCCACCCAAGTACTGGCAGCCTTCTTAGCCTTTCCTGCGGTAGTGAGACAATTTTTGCTTCACCAGCTGTGAGGACCCATCTGAAACAGCTGGTAGCATGTCTATAAGCCCATGGGGTCCCTTCCTCTTCCTAAGAGTAGTTGAGACCAAGTTATAGGGATGGCCTGGTATAGGTGCAGTGAAGCCTGGCCCAGGGGTCAAGGGTTCCATTCACTCCAAGGATGAGCAGCTCACAAATCTGCCTCCACAAGGTACTGGCTTCTCCACAGAAAGCAGCAATCCCTTCGAAGCTGTGTGGCAGTGGTGAAAATCAGGCAGGAAGAAAGCAGTCCTTGTTCCCAAGGGCTTCTGTCCTGGCAATGTAGTCTTCCTCCTGGCAGCCTGACACACAGCAGCTCTCAGGTGGAAGGCAGGTAGTTTCCAGGCAATCAATTGAGAGTAAATTAATGATTTGGCCATCTTAACAACAAGGGAAGACAGGGCACTGAAGAGATGAGAGAGGGACAAGGCAGGCAGTGAGAGGCAGGACAGAGTGGTAGACGGTGTGCTGGCCAAGGACCCTCTGCTCCCTTGCTTTTGCTGTGTGGCCCTGGGCCAATTTATCACCTCTCTGGACCCCAGCCCTGCAGCTCTGTGCTTAGTCCAGCTCTTAGGGGCCTAGAGACTTACCCTTCTTGAACTGCTGCAAACCAGCTTAGCTTGACCCTACCCATCAAGTGGCCCCTATCGACTACTCAGCTTCCCTGGGTGACAACTGGGCCTGTGTGGCTCAACAAAAGGGGAACCTAAAGTAAATTACTTGGCTGAAGTGATAAGAGATGATTCTTTTTTAATGAGTTGGACTCAAATAAAAACACATGGTGTCTGGACAGCCTCACCCAAGAGGTGCTGGACCACTAATGCTACGATAAATACTGTGTCTTTTTTTAATATATATATTTATATATATAATCTCATTTGTTTTTTGTTTTTTTTTACTTATGAAAATAATAAGCTATCACCAACCTGGATAGGCTTCATCACTAAATTAGCAGAAACCAGCTCAGCACAAACTCTCCCGAGATAAACACTGGTGGCTCAGTCAGGAGGAAAAAGATTAAAAAACCCCAACCCCTCCTCAAAACAAAACTCCCTTTAAAGGAGAAGGCGCTACATGAGGGTAACCAGCCAATACTGTGTCACAGGCCGCTGCACGTGAAGGGGAGAGAAACTGGGGGGCAGGGAGGCCAGAAGAGTGAACTCTGCCCATGGCTTCCAGGTCCTTGTGCCAGGTGCCTATGATGAGCAGGGCTGCTCCAGTCCTGGGGCCAAAGGAGGGCCAGGTGGTGCCAGTCAGCACGGTCAGCTAGTGCAAGTAGTCATCAACTCTGGCAAAGGAGCAAGATCCCAGGCCAGCTCGGGCCATGAGCCGTAGACATTCAGATGCCTGGCCCAGGGCGAGCATCAGCGGGGGCTGCTTTGGCAGGTTCTGAGACTCTGTGGAGGAGATACAAGGCTCAGTCACTGCCTTTCCCAAGGCTTGGTGAAAGTTCCTTTGGGGGTGGAAGGAGGGAGAAAACAACAGAATATCTTAGAACACAGTATTTGATGTCAGTGTGGTGTCCCAGCACTAAGCTGTGGCCCTGCAGTTATGCTAGGAAACTGAGGACCTGAGCCTTCTCTAGAATAGTGAACTGACTTGAGTCAACAGTTATGGCCTGACTCAGTAGGGCAGCCAACTTAGTAGGGCAGACAGAGGGCAGGGTTTAGTTTCAGCCCTGGAAACCCAGGAGTTAAATAAATCATCAGAAATGGCCTGTGTCTACCTCTCTGCTCTTTCCAGGGAAAGAGGTGAACAGACCGCCATGGGCATTCATGGGTCAGTGTCTGTTTTTATTCCATGCACTCACCTAAAATGGCGCTGTTGAGAGCAGCACACACAGGTTCCCTCTGGATGGGGTCGAGCTGCTGGCCAACTGGGCAGCTCCAGGGGTCTGAGTATGCCAGTAGGCTGAAGGCATCCTAAGGGACAGGGCACTTTTGAGAGTACTGTACCCACACCACACACAATTCCATGGTTCTAGAAGGGGACAGGATACTTCATGGTGTCCGGTGAGCGCTCACCATAATTGCACATATGGTTGGGCCAGGTTGCATCTTCCCCAGAGCCTGAAGAGGATAGTGCAGTATCCTAGATACCGCACTTTTTACTGTAGACCAGACTGGCTCCCATTCTGCCCTACCCCTGGACGCCTGGACCCTCCTACAGACACCTTGGCTTGGCACCCAAAAGGGGCCTGTTCTGTGTGAAGATCTGGCTTGTCAATTACCTGCAGCATCTCTGTGTGGGCCAAATTCTTGCCGTACTCACGGCCCAGTTGCTCACTCAGTGCCTGCAACTCACGGCCAAACAAGATAATCCTTTCTGTGGCGGCCTGGTTGCCTCCACAGAGTTGCCGCCGTGGATGCCCATCATCTGCAACCAGAGGCCAGAAGAGAACACATTAGGACAGGTGAGAAGGGCCCAATGAAGCTGCAGCTTCTGCTAGAGGCAAGCAAAGTCTTGAAGAACAGCCAGAGCAGAGGTGCTCTCATCTACCTCACTCACAGTCCAGGGGTCAGACAGAGGGCAAGCTTCACTCTTCTTTCCCTGCTTAGATACATGGTACACACGAGTGGCCATAGGCTTGAACTTCCTCCAGTTTCAAATGCATTGGCCCTCATCCTGGCAGCAACCTTGATCTTTGTACACATTTGAAGCCAGCTCAAGGACCTACCCATGACTAGCTAAGAAGGCAGTGAACCTGGACTGACTATAGCTTTCCAAACTGCCAAAGCTTGCCACCCCAGCCCTTCTTTTTGGCCTCTCAGGAAACACCAGGGAGGCTCATGCTAAGGCACAGCCCTTACCCATACTGGATTCATCTGTCTGCAGGTCCTCATGCTTGTAGGCACCATTGACAATGCGTGTGGACATGCTTTCCAGCACACCATTGGGGTAATGCTCTGCCTCCATCTCCATTTCACTGTCACTGTGGAGAACAGTTGAAGGGAGTTGGCTATGAGGGTGTGGATGGAGCAGCCTAGCTGGGCCTCAATTCAGGTGTTAGCTACAATTGCTGCACAAAAGCTGAGAGTCACCAGGAGTATGAAAGGATAGCTCCAGCTTTCCCATCTGCATGACCTGGCTCCTACCACAGCTATCCCCAGAGGCCTGTCACCTGATGCCCATCCTTCTCCCCATTCTGCCTCTGTGACTCTCCTAAACCAACAGACCTTTTCTACATTATTTCCCTCATCCCCAACCCCTGGGCTTCACCGGATCCACTGGGGATATCTGTGGCTGTGGCTGAAGCTACACCCAGGTGGGCCTTCAGGTATACCTAAGACCCACTGAAAGTCATCCAGAGCTGCAGCCTGAAGCCCAGGTACCCTGCCTGCCAACCTGCCAGTGCAGAAACCAGATTCCAGAAGAGCCCATTCATTATATATCTTGGGGCTGCTGATAGGCCGCCCCTTTGGAGAAAAGCCCCTTCTGCCTGGCAGGTCCAGCACCTTTAAGAGAAAGCCAGGGCTGAGAAAATTGCCAGCTAAATCTTGAGTAAGGCCAGGAGCCACAGCCAGTGACTAGTTTGGCAGGTCAACAACTAGTATTATAGGCACAGAGCCTCAATGGAGGTCGGGGGAAGGACAGACTGCAGCAAGGCCGGTGGGCGCAGAGTGGAAGCAGAGCAGAGGGAGTGGAAGAAGACAGGCACCTGGTCTCCTGGTTACTTGTACTGCTGTGGGGCTGGGACTTGGTGGAGTCTGTTGAGTTGGACTCGGAGTAATTGACGGAGGACGGGGAGGAAGAGGACGAGGAGGACGAGGACGAGGAGGAGGAGCTAGGTGCGGGATATTTACTGTGGTTCTGTTTGCTCTTGGTAGATGCGACGCCATTGCTGCAGCTGGGACTGTCTGCTCCTAGAAGCCAGGGATGGTGAGAGGAGGGGACAGATTGCCATCAAGCTGGGCCCTGGGGATAACCACAGTAGTTCCTATTCCCTTCCCCCCAATCCAGAAGCAGGCAAGTCCTGGGCCCAGTGCAGAAAAGGGCATGTGGGGTGGCCTTCCTTCCCAGAGTCCTCTGGAGTGTGGCTGACCTGTGTTGTGCATGTGGGAACTACTGGGGCCATGCCGGGGGCTGAGGCTGGGGGAGCCAGGGTAGCTGTCCTGGGACTTGGGGCTTCGGGAGCTCAAGCTGCGGACCTCACTGTCGGTGCCATTCACCATCTCCACAAATTGTCGGCACCTGTGGAGGGAGCAGAGCAGCAATGCTCTGGGCCTGGCCCGGGCTGCAGCTTCCTGCAGCCAGCTGAGGGGCTGGGCTTGAGGACTTGAGCCTGGACTTACTTGAGCATGAAGAGGAGGTTGGGGTTGTGTTCCAGCAGCCCAGGGTAGAAGCGCTGCGTGGTCTCAATGGCCTCGCCCACTCGGCCCTCTAGTACCAGCTTCTGGATCTCTGTAGAGAGCAAAAACAGCAGTAGTGAGTGAGGGCCACAGATTCTCTTCAGAGCCCATGCCTAGGACTTGGCCAGCCTCAGGGCAAGGGCCAGCAGAGAGTGGGATGGACTGGCTCGGAGAGCCCTGTTGACTGGAGATGCTCACAGAATCAGTGGCTGAGGACAGAACCTGGCTTTCCAGCCCCACAGCACAGCCTGTGCACAAGGAATCAAAAATAAGGAGAAACGGGGAGTGAGAGATGCATTCCAGAGGTAGAAGGGGAGTTTGGAGGCCCACACCTATGTGGGTGCACGTGGTCCAGGATCTGGCTAGGAGGAGGGCCCTAGCTGTGGGAAGGCCTGTGATCTGGGAATAGGCAGCCAGTTGCCTGAAGGCTCTGCTTCAAACAGACTCCTTTCCTTCCATGCCTCGCAGGGAAGAAGCAATGGCAGTGCACTGGTTTCAGGACAAGGCCCATGTCTTGACAATCTTCAGAGGCTGCAGTGTGCTCCCTACTGGGAGAAGAGGTCATGTTCTTCACACCGGTGCCTCTGACGATGACGCCTTTTGGGTCATGAACATCTTGCCGTTGCCTTCACATTCTTGCCCTGGGGACTGATGGATCTTGCTGGGAGCAACTTCTAGGTCTCAGGCTCTCTCATTTGTAGATCCCAAGTCTGAGATCCCCTTTGGTCTGTCCTGCTGATGCAGCTTCTCTGGGAGACAGACACATGCACATACACAGAGACGACAGGCTCAGAGAGACACAGGCAGACACTCATAGACACATCCACTCACCCTCACACTTCTCTTATCTCGTGCGGATTCTCTTGTTTCCTGTCCCACCCCTCCTTCCATGAAAAGGTCCCAAAAGAAACAGACAGTACCTACGCCTGGGTGAACATCAGGAGAGTTCCTTTGGGCCAAGGAAGAACTATCTGGAAAGGACAGGACCAGAGGCGGGGAGAAAAGAGAAGCACTACCATAGCAGCCGCCAAGGATCAGCTTCACTCTGTCAGGATATTTAGTCCTCTCTCTCTCTCTTGTCTACAAACACCAGAACCACTAAGGTTGGGTAAATAAATGGTGGGAAAGGCAGGGAGTTGGTCTGGTAAGATACAAACACTTTTTCTTTGTTTCTTGTTTTGTTTTTTTGCTTATTTGTATTTTGAGACAGGGTCTCGCTATGTTGTCCAGGTTGGCCTCAAACTCACAGTGAGCCTCCTGTCTCTGCCTCCCAGCCTCCTGCCTCTGCTTCCTGAGTGCTGGGATTACAGGCATGCGCCACCACGCCCGGCTATAAACACTTTTTCTGAAACACTATGAATAGGAGGCTGCATGGAATCTAGGACTCAGGAGAAAGGAAAAGCACGGAAGAACGGGATCTAGCCGAGCCTGGCCTGGACAGTATGCATTGAAACCTTCTCTAGATAGTATTTTAAAGGAGGTACAGGAGCAGGGCCTGGGGCTAGCCTAAGGTGGAGGGCCAGTCTTCAAAGTGGTAAAGACCAGAATAGAATGGATATGTTAACCAGGGCTGGCATGAGCCACAGCGCAGTAAGGAACAGGTAAGGGTGGAAAGGAAGAGAAGAATTAACCTTACTTTGTCTGTTCTTTATGGACGTCTGTTCTTCCTGAATTGGGGTTTCAGTCATTCGGGCAAAAGCAGTGGCTGTGGCACAATACCCATGATGCACCAAGTAAGATGAGACCATGCTAGAAAAAAGGAAAAGCTCAAGGTGACACTCAAGAATCACATTTCTCACTGACCACTTGATGGGACAGACTACCCCACAAGAGCTTTAGAAAAACACATTTTAGAAGTATAGCCATCACAAAAACTGAAGGGATGGGAACAAATTGAGATTTTTCCTCCACAGGATTCATACTATCATGTGGGAGACAGGTTCATCGTATGAGAATGCAGAGAAGCAGTTGCCCCAAGCTTACAGAAGTAGCTGCCTCTACTGAAATACAAGCCCAGAGATGGCCAATGGTCCACCTAGGGCTTCATGAAACAGTATCCAGTCAGGATGGCAGTTGGCCTAACAGTGGATCCCTGACAAATACATAACTGCCCCAGTCAGGATGGCAGTATCCAGGATGGCAGTTGGCCTAACAGTGGATCCCTGGCAAATACACAACTGCCCCAGATATGCAGGGACTACTCTGCAGCTGCTGGCACCAGGCAGAAGTGTCTTACTCCTCCAATAAAACTGCCCCTTGGCAGTGTTGGCTCCAGTGATGGGAGCTAAACCATCAACCAAGTTGCTCTATGTTATACCACAGCTCAGAGGCCCATGATGGCAAGATATCAGGCAGATTTTTCAGGAAAGAGGCAAGCATAAGCAGGGCCAAGAGAAAAAAAATCTTTGAAAAAGGACCTAATGCCCAGGGACCATTTAATCCCATTCTAAGTTGGCTGAGCAGTAACACATATGTGTGCATTCATGCCACCTATATGCAAATGTGGAGAGCAGAAGAATAAACTCTCCTGTCTAATGTGTACAGGAGTGAATACCTAGGGCTGTATGTATGTGTGATATCACTACTATTATCTTTTTCATTCTCATTTTTATTAGTACATGTTTGCAGTATACAATGACTATATTCACTATGGGAGGCTGCTATAAGCACATAACGTATCGTAAATCATTACTTTTTTTTGAGATGGGGTGCTGCTACGTAGTTTAGTATGCTATGTAGTTAGTCTTAAAGTCACTATGTAGTTCAAACTCACAGCAATCCTCCTGTTTCAGCCTCTGAATACTGGGATTACAGAGTACACCACCACACTCAGCTAGTCATTACTACTATTAACACAAATATCCAAAGGGCTGCTGCGTGGGAGGCATGGAAATTTGGTTGTGTGCCTATGTTTGATTTATTTATTGGCCTATGTTTTAATAAGTAAGTGAGATAATACAACTGGTTGGCACAAAGAAAGAAGTAAATACATACAACCTCTTATGAAAATATATATTATATTTTGAATAATTATAACTATGTGGGAGGCTGAAGTGGGAGGATTATTAATTCAAGGCCAGTCTGGGCTACATGGTGAGTTTGAGGTCAGCTTAAGCTGTCCTGTCTCCAAACAAACAGAACTATGCTTATATGTACTTTATTACATATGATATTTATTATATTACAACTACAAGAATAAAATTTTTGGGCATAACATGATTTACATAGGCCCATGTGACTATCAGATAACTGTAAAATGTATAGTCTCTTTGATCTAACAACTCTACTTCTCAAAAGGACACCAAGAAAGTAATCTCATATACACAAAATTGTTACATATGAAAAGCGCTTTATGTAGGTCAAAGTTTACGTATATCAGCAAAAGAGGATACCTGACCTCTCATCAGAAGCCAGCCAAGGGGCTTGTGAAAAATTTGTCTCCAAGATAACCCAGCCATTCCCAAAATGCATAAAATGAAGCTATGTAAAATCACAGAACACAAGTTATACACAGGTTTGGCAGATACTGCATATGCACACATACAAGCACATGGATACACACATGTAAACAAAAATATCCATGTGTTGAGCCCAAGCCCTGAAAGCTGAGGCTATCAGACATTCTCCTATAGGGCCCAGGCAGCTCACCTCTCCTCTTGCCCAAAAGCAGGCTAGCTACAAGGAGTGGCCCCACAGACGCATTTCTCATCTACTCTGGGGACTGGAAATGGGAGATAGCCATGCCGCTCTTTCTGAGAAGGGTCTGACCATCCCTGTCACTCATTATTAATCTTTTAAGAAAGGACACCATTTGCATGCCAAGCCCACCCAAAGACTCCCTGGCACCTTGGTGACTTTGCAGAGTTATGACAAGGCCTAGCAAAGCCCTGCCGTACCCCACCCTTGGGAGCCAGCCTTCACCTAGGCAGCAGAAGAGATCCAAACCAGACTTCCTGCTGGGGCCTCAGTCTGGCTTTCATGAAAGTCTGGGAATTAATCAGCCAGAGTGGTCCTTAAGCAGACTCTCTTCCTACAACTAATGCCACGGAAGCAGGACACTTAGTTAGATGTGAAACCTGTGAGGTGGCAGCAGGCCAGAGTATGAGCAGGATGAATATTCCTAGTGGTGGAAAAACTAGACAAGAGGAAGAGCTGGCTGAGGTTCAACCAGAGCAGCTCTACAGAATGGCGCAGAGCTGCCCACTGAGGAAAGGGAAGCGGAGCAGCAGCCAAAACCCCCTGGGAGCGCTTCCCAGAAGCATGCTCCCCTCCAGATTCATAGGAGCAGCTTGTAACACTATGTGGCCTACAGCGGCACAAGGCCTGGGGGATGGCACTCACTTCTGCAGCACCGCCTGCCACTCGCCAAGCCGGGCGCTGATGGGAAAGCCATGGACAGTGCCCTGGACCTTGGCACGCCACTCTCGCATGTAGTCCTCAATGTCGAACAGGAAGGGCTGCTGCCCAAAGTTGGCGTCCACAATCTCCCCAGGTGTCTGCAGGCCTACGGTGGGGTAGAGGTTGGCCTGAGGAGGAGAATGAATGTCAGTCAAGGCCAAAGGGCAGTGGGGTAGCAGGGCCTAACTTCACCTCCATTGTTCTTGCCAGCCAGTGCTAGGGCTGGAAAAGAGTTGCAAGGTGGGAGACAGCAGCTAAGCCACATGTGTCAACCTCCCTACCAGAGACACAGTAACCCAGAGTTTGAGATAAGAAAGCAAAAGCAAACAAAACAAAACAAAACAAAAACAAAAAACAAAGCTCAATGCAGAGATTCTCCTGCCCTGCACCAGCATTCATAGTGCCCTGAAAGCCCAAGAGCCACCTCAGAATACACTGAGGAGGACTTGTCAAGGAAAGATCCGGGCCAAGGATCTCTTGGCAAAAAAAAAAAAAAAGCAAACAAACAAAAATTACATGAGACCCAGGCATGGTGACTCTTTTAAGTCTAGTACTTAGGAGACAAGGCAGGGGGATTGTGAATTTGAGGTCAGCATGGACTATATAGCAGAAACTCTGTCTCAAAAATGAAAAGAAGGGGGCTGGGGATTTAGCTCAGCAGCATAAGTGCCTGCCTTGCAAGCAGGCAGTTGTGAGTTCGATCCCCAGTACCGATAAAAAAGAAAGAAACAAAACAACAAAAAAAAAAAAAAAAAAAAAAAAAAAGTAAAAAAATGAAAAGAACAAAAGGGACGGACAGAGAAACACTATGAGATAGCCTGTATGGTGGTGACTGTAATCCCAATTACTGGGGAAGTTAAAGCAGGAGGATAACAAGTTTGAGGCCAGCAGAGACAATTTACCACGATGCTGGTTCAAAATAAAAATAAAAAGAGCTGGGGCCCTTGCTTAGTGGTATGGTAGTGAGATTCAATTCTCAGTATCAAAAGAAAAAGTTACATAAGGCAGCAGACAGGCAGACCCAAGACAGGAGGGAGGAAAAAAGCATAACGAAGCATCAGGTGAGTTGTACTCCTTGGTGCTGGCAAAAGGGAGAGAGAAGGCAGCTGCCTTTCCTGTCAAAAGCTCACTCAACAGAGGACCTATGGCCAATGAAGTATGTGCTCCCTGCTTTCTATCCCTCCCCTACCGTGAGCAACTTCTGCTAGATCTCTCCCCTCAGGGCCTCCTGTGGCTCCGACTGCCAATGCCCAGAGCCCCTCCCCTACCTTCTCCACAAGTCACTGCACACCATCTTCCCAGCACCCCCCACTGCCAGTCTCCTCTTCACCTAGTCTTAGGCCACTTGTCATTTCTGAGTATTATGTGCCTTTCCTGCGCACACTGGACTTAGCCCACCATCAACTCAGAACACACAGACCTCTTACTTCCTTTTCCTCCCAGCCTCCACACTACAGGCAAAGCCCACCTCCTCCAGCAAGCCTTCCCTGACCATCAATGCCCCACACATTCTAGCACTTGATAGCACACTGTGCATATTCACATCTGGTAAGTACACATCATGTCTCCACAACTAGATTCTTCCGCAGGCAGGGTCAGAATTTTCTTTCTGAGTGTGCTTACTTTGGTAGGCTTATAGCCTCTCTCTGGGGCTTCCAGGTAGGAAGGAAAAAGGATTCTGATCCATAGACAGGAGGTTCAAACATGACCCTGGGTGCCCCAGGTGGGCTTCAGAGGCTTCTCAGCTCACAAGGCCATTTCCCGGGGTGTTACAAGATGCCTGGGATCCATCACAGTCAGCATACCTTCCTTCCTTTCAGAACCAGCCAGGGCACACAGAGCTGGGCCAGGTGCCCAGCATTCTGGGTGGAGGCCCTGCATGTGACAATTCCTGAGGTGACTCAATGTAGAGGACTGGGGTATAGTAAATGGGGATAAGCCCTGAACCAGTACTGTGAAAACTGCATACCTTTCTAAGAAAGAAAACCCCACAAAGCTCATCCCTCTGGCCAGTGTGTGTGTAGCGGGGAGACATGGGGACCCTGAATGGGAGCAGTCTGTGTCCTTGAGGGCACTGGCTTTCCTCAGGGATCTCTCATGAGTATGTACAGATCTGGTTTTCTAAAAGTTTTGGAGCAATTCCTTACATTCTGCACCCCTAGTCCTAAGCCACATGGAGCTGACTCAGGCCAGTTAAGCTACAGAGATAACTTCATTCCACCCTTGCCCATCCCACAGCTGCCTTGGAAAAATGTCACAAATTTCTGTCACCTGCTTAGAGTTGTAAAGGAAGACCAAGACTTGCTACTGGAAAGAGAGGAAAACCAGCAAGTATCTCTTACTGGTACCCTCAAGCTGAGAGCACAACACAGATCCCTACTCAGGAAAAAGGACAGACTCCACACCCTGCCACTGTAGACACCACCACCTTCTTCCCCCAGCAGCCCAACACTAGGACAACCCACTGGAAGTACTTACCGGGAGGTCTGTGAAGGCTATACCTGTGAGAGGAAAGGAACAATGATCAGGCTACTAGGCAAGGCCAATCCTTAGGTCTCCTCTACCTCTTCAGGCCTATGATGGAGGTGGTGGCCAACCAAATGGTAGATTAACCTAACCTGGTAGGTTTAGGCCCAGGCTTCACTTTGCTAGGGGTCCTGGCCAGAAGGGAAGCCAGATGCTTAGGTAATTGTCCACATTTTTTTCATCCTCTCAAGGAAAGTCTGTTAGAAAGGACCAAACCCAAGAGATTATCTCTTCAGACCCTTTAGGCCTGACCTTTCTCTTGACCCAACACTTTTATGAAACCCGTTTGTGTGCCAGATCCTTCATACCATCCATTACTCAATCCAATCACCATACCAATTCTGTGGAGGAGGCATTTTTATCCCATTTTACAAATAAGGAAAGTAAGTCTCAGAGGTTAAATGATTTGACAATAATCATAGCGCTATCAGAAGTGAGAGGAGGCTGGATACATTCCTAGTCTAGATACTCCAATGTCATCTCTAAGGTGAAAGAGAAGTGCAGGCAGGGAAGATGGTAGTTCCACATCTCCAGACACACTCATTTATTTCTCAGCAGTTCCAAGACAGCAAAGCCCAGGTAAAAAATGGTCTGTATAACCTCCAAACCCTCGTGCCAAGAGAAAGGGTTGCATTTTCCAAAGACCTCTGCTCTAAACTGGAAGTGAGAATGGAAGGGAATAGGACATATAAGCTGGGTGTGGTGGCACAGGCTTTTAATCCTAGCACTCTGGAGGACTGAGGAAGATGGATCACAAGTTTGGCAACTTAGCAATTGAGACTCTGTCTTAAAATTAAAAATAAATAAATAAATGATTGGGGATGTAGCTCAGATTGAAGACCTTGGATTCAATCCTCAATACCATAAAATAACAACAACAAAGAGCAAGTCTGAACAATATCCACTAGGAGAGGGGCCTCAGAATATCCAGATCAGATTGAGAAATGACACAGGACCAATAGAACCTCTCTCAAGGCTCCATAGCTCTCTATCATTTAGATAAAATCTTATCTTCCAGGAGTTCCTGAGCTTTTTGGCCTAAGTGGTTTCCCAACTGCTCCAGTCTCCTCCAACCTTCACTCAGAAAAGAAACAAATTGCAGCAAGGCAGCCCAAGCAATGTCTGACAATGGTCTCCCAGAACAATCTCGGAAAGTGTGCACTGTCTGACATTAATCTACAGATGAAAAACCAAGGTGCACAAAGATGGTTTACTTCTTTGGAAAGTTATTTTGCTCCAGTGAAGGAAGGTCTTAAAACTCATGATACACTTCTGAGTTCCTCATGCAGGATCAGCAGTCACAGAATCTGGAAGCCCTTTATGCCCTCCAGTCTGTCTGGGAGCAGCCCCCATGGATCTCAGCGGCCAGATGGTACTTACTCCTGGTCTCACAGAGAAGGTACACAGGACCCTGCAAGAAGGAGTCCAGGCCCTATCAGTTTTGCAATGTGAGCTCTGGGCAAGTTATCCAACCTCTCTGAGCCCATAAGAAAAATAAGGTACTACTAATCTTTTGCCTCAAGGAAAAAAACAAAAATGAGCCTGTAAAAACTGTCTCATAAACCATGAGGTCTAAGTACAAGTCTGCTGTGGTTAGACCAGGGGTTGGTCAAGGAATGACCTACACAGGCCCCCCTAGTCCTGCCTTCCAACGGTACCCAGCAAATCTTGGAAGTATTTCTAGGAGAATGAGGAAAGAAGCTATTTCAACCTCCACAGTGCCACAGACAATATTTTTTCCACAAGCCTGCAAGACCTTGGGAGTTGCTGAAAGGCCATTACGATGACAAAATCTAAGTTGGTTTACAGAAAGAAGGGCCAAGCAAAGATGCAGATCCAAACAGGATGGCCCGACTTGCTGATATGAAGAGCCCCGGTGTAAACTCTCATAAGTTGGGAGTCACTGAGGCTGAGAATAAAAGTACGAGAGTACAGAGTCATGGAAGATGACTTTGCAAGTCAATGGACCACTTGTGAACCAGATGACCATCTCATTCATTCATCCTCCTACCAAGAATCTGCTGAGCAGCCCCCATGGTTTTAGAAGCCAGACCCATAATAAAACTGAGGAAACAGCTACAAACCTGGCCTTCAAAGTGGTTCACTCCAGCAAGAAAGATGGCATGTAATTAATAATTAAATGGTTAACTAAGTGATGGATACAGGATAAGTGTTGAGACAGAGGAAAGAAGCAGGGTTAGGTGCTGAAGCACGTTACTGATAAGATGGCTTCTAAAAAGGAAACAGGGCCATTAAAAGTTTTACAATTTACCTGTCACTCTGCCATCTTTTTTTTTTTTGTCTTTTTCGTTTTTATCGGTACCAAGGATTGAACTCATGACTGCCTGCTTGCAAGGCAGGTGCTTATGCCGCTGAGCTAAATCCCCAGCCCCCACTCTGCCATCTTTCCATGAAATTTTATGATCTAGAAAATGCAAGGGAAGGGCCGTAGCTATTTTTCAGTAAGACTCAGTAATAAGTTGGGCATGGTGGTACATATCTGTCATTCTAGTACTCAGAAGGCTGAAGAAGGAGGATTGTGAGTCTAGAGCCAGCCTGAGCCATATAGTACATTCAAGGCCAGTTTAGACTACAAAGTGAGATAATGACACCTCTCTCTCTCTCTCTCTCTCTCTCTCTCTCACGCATCCCAACAAACAAAAAGTCTCAATAATATTCTTGTGGACAAGACTGAAAACTATGCATTTCAAGCTAACATAACTGACTCTTAAATGGATGGCACCTATGTAGACAAGCTCAACTCTACACAGGACTCAAATCTTAGCCTTATCCAATCTTTTTTTTTTTTTTTTGATACCAATATCTTCATGAAGACATATGCAAACATATTTATCAAATTCCAGGTTAAGAGAACACTAAAAAGGACATCAAATATTTCAAATAGTTGAGATACAATAAGCAAGTCCATAGACGACCTTAACAAGCTATAAAAATGGGCACTAACTGTTAGCTGCAAAATTTATGAGGTCTCACAGGGGGTCTATAATAAGCATTCACTAGGGTGAGGACTTTTTAAAAACAATCTGAGAGTTTGGGTCAACTTTAAAGAGGCTATGAGCTCCCTCTAGAACCCGGGGGCAGAGCTCATGGACTTTTGATTATCCAAGAGCACACTTAGGGTCCAGAGGAAGCTCTGACTGTACAGATCCTGTACTGCAGCATATTCCCTAAACCTTGTGTCTCACAGCAGGTACCATCCTCTGAGCAAGAAAGGTGCACCTGGGTATGGTGGCTCACACCTTTAACCCCAGCATTCCAAAGGCTGAGACAGGTGGATCACCATGAGTTTGAGGCCAGCCCAGGTTACATAAGTGAGTTTGAGGCCAGCCTGTACCACATAGTGAGACCCTGTCTCAAAAAAAAAGAAACAACAACAAAAAAGAAGGGAATAAGCTGGAAGAATGTGAAGGGCAGGTAGCCAAAGGGGCAGGACTGATCCCAGGTACAGAAGGGAAGGGAAGGCAAGGCTCAGGTATAGGGTAAGATCCCGCATGATGGCTCCTAGAACTCTATCAGCAGAGAAACCCATAGCTAGAAAATAGCATGAATAAGAGAGCAAAGTTAGGAACAAAAAGCCCTCTTGAGACTATGGGCCCAGCCGCCAGCTATGAGCTCTTTACCAGTTGGATACCAACAATTGCAGTGAAGTAGCTATCAACTTCAGGAAGTTTCCTCAGATATGTAACTAGGGCAACTCTGCATCTATACTCAGGATTGTGGCAACCAACTGCCCTAGTGAAGAGTGCTGGTCACCTGATCATCAGCCACCAACAAATCCAACTCCTATAGCTCTTCTGATCCTAGCCGGGTCATTTCCTGGAGAAGCCACAGAGAGATTTTGCCGAGTGGCAGTCACTTTCTTAAGCCAAGAGAAACAGGTATGTGGGGACTAAAATATCCAGCTCCCTTTTCCTGCAGGGCCTGGCAGTCTGGCTCTTCTTATTATACCATTCTGGGAGAACTAGAGATAGCTAGATCAAGAAATGCTTGCAAACCCAGCGAGACAGTCCCAATGGTTAGGAACAGTGTTGGGACCAATGTGGGTATGCCAGCACCTAGCAGGGAAAGGGTTCAGAATAGCCAAATTCTCTCTTTCCAAAGTTCTAGGTATCCACACATGTACAGGATGCCTCATCCTAAGAACACTTCAAACCCCCTTCTCCCCCACTGACTGCCATCTACCTATGTTCCTTTTCCTGGTTAGCAGTACCTAATCCAGACACCTTCTTGCCTGTCCTGGCAAATAGATCTCTTCTGCAGCCTTGCTAGGCTGCTCTAGGCCTTTGTCAGGCCTGATACCTACTTGCCCACAGATCACCTTACCTAGGCAATCTGCCTCTTTCCCTGGTGTTTCTCTCCAATCCATCTACCTCCCTTTAATTATTTCACCTAAAAAGACCTTTTTCTGTGTTAACTCTGCCCAGGCTGCTGCTTGGTAATCATGAACAGCCCAGAGGAGTGTGTCCTCATCTGACTCCTGCCTGTCTGTCTGTTTACCTCCTGTACTAGCACAGCTCTCACTGCTGCTCCACAGCAAGCACCATCCTGATGAGCAAAAGGGTTGGCCAAAGCCTAGGCAAGGTCACAGGCAGGCAAACCCCTACCACTGACAACTCTGTAAACTTCTCATTCAGTGCCAAACTCTGTTCAACAAGCACGACAAAGGCCAGGATCACAACCAGACCACTGTGCACTCTTAGTTCCCATTAGGGACTTAATAAATGCTGCTGACTTGACAATTTAACAAAGGGCACAGCACTGCTGGCTTTCATGGGGCTCTAACGGCTGGAAGTAGCTGCAGTTCCCAGAGCTCAGCAAAGGCTCCATGACACTGCTTTGACTTCAAGGTCTATCTTTGAGCCTTTCACTAACCAAAGCAGCTCCACAGGAAAGATCCTCCCAGGTCCCATATGTACCTACCAAGGCTGTGGCCATTTTTTGTGTAGAAACAGGTGCCATTGATGAGGTTCACACAGCAGCCAATCACATCTCCCGTGGTGAATGTGGGACCATAGGGTTGGCCAGTCCCAGAAGAGCAGAAGGAATGCCCATCATCACCATGGTAACCATAGGAATGCTTGTCCCAACCTGTGGAGGAAAGAGAGTAGCAACAGCTGAGAAGACATAATTGAGAAAGGGACAAGACAGTCAAGAACCCTGCCTCCCAGGTCTCAGCCCCTCTTTACAGGCTGCCTCAGTCTTAGCCATTAGCCAGTCCTTGTGGTTACTTGCCAAAGCAGGTATGGCTGGGGTCTGGCTGCGCCAAACACACATTCTAGTAGTAAGACGGGCAAGTGGACACCCTGAGAAGCTGAAGCTGCCCTACTGAGGAAATGGCCCAAGCTGTGGTTCCTGGAAACCAAAACCTGGAAGGAACTCACCAGGTGGTAAAAGAAGGCTGCAGTCAGGGAAGCCTTTTGAAGCCCACAGAGCTAGGACTGACCTCAAATGCCTGTCATGGTAGGTTGTCAATAAGGTTTTTTAGACTGAGGAAAATTTACCTATAAAAAGAGCCTTCCTTTTTAATAGTATAATTCAAATGAGTTTTAACAAATGTATATTGCGATAGAACATTTCCATCACTCCAAAATAGCTCCCTCATGCCCCTTTTCATTTGTTCTACTCTGCCCACTGCTAGTTGTTTCCAATGGCTATTGTTGATTTGTTTCTATGGTTTTGTCTTTTCCGGAACCTCATAAAAGCAAAATCACAGAATATAGCTTTCTGTACTTAGCAAGATGCATTTGAGATTCCTCCATGTTGTCAGGTCTATTTCTATTTTACCACTTTTTGTTGCTAAGTAGTAGGCCATCTCATGGCTATAGCAACTCTGTCCATTCACCAGTGGATGACATTTGTTTCCAATTTTTGACTATTATGAATAAAGCAACAAATATTTACAAAGTGGTCTTTATTCAGACATATGTTTTCACTTCCCTTGGGTAAATACTAAATACAGTATACTTAGAAGTATTATTGCTGGGTCATAAGTGTATGTTTAACCTGATAAGAAACTGCCAAAGTGTATTACAAAGTGGCTACACTATCAGAATTTCCACTAGTATTGTATGAGTTCCCCATCCTCAACAACAGTAGATATACTCAGTTACTGAGCTTTTGTTTTTGTCTTTCTTTTAGCTAATCTAGCAGATAAGCAATGGTTTTTTTGGTTGCTATTTTATTTTATTTTGAAGGTAGTAAAAATATAACAACAGAACAAACAGAACAAAGCCAATCGAGACAATGCAGTGAAACTGGTACAGAACTTTACAGCAGGATCCCAGGATAGTAGTAATAGGTATATCTCATTATCTTCACAATAGTTGTCCAATCAGTTAAGTATAGTCAAACCAAAATCAAACCAAAAACATAACATTATAAAACCAATTGAAAGAAAGTATTGAATAGAGCAAAACAAACATAACAAAACAAAACAGTGAAAACAACCTTTGCCTTCAAACAGAAGATAGAAGGAAATCCCCCATATTTGCTATATTGCATACGGTCATCCTCCAAAGAGATGCTGAGACGTCTATCCCCAGTTGCTACGGAGGGGAGGGGGTATGTTTGATTCTCAATCTGCGCGCCAGTAGGCTGACCGGAGCGCTGGTTCTCCTCCTGGCCAGCACCAGGGGTGTTTACAAGAGGGTGGTCGAATAAGCTGCCTAAATTCCACCATGGCCGGATCTCGAGAGCACTGGTTCTCCTCCTGGCCTGTGCCAGGGGCGCTTACCAAGAGGGTGGAAGAATAAGCTGCCTAAGTTCCACTATGGCTGGATCTTGGAACTCTTTTATTTTTTTAATTCTTATTTTTAAAAATGTCTATATTTCTATACTGTTTTGCTTTCTTTTTTGTGGTGATTTTAATATCACTGTTTTAATTTGCAATTCCTCAATGATCAAAAGTGCTACACATCTTTTCATGTATTATTCAACTGTCTATTCAAATCTTCAGCTTCTTTTTATCTTACTGAACTGTAAGGGTTTCGAATATGAACCCCTTTATATGTTTTGTGACTATTTTATTCTAGTTTATAGCTTTTCATTTTCTTAGCACTGTCTTTCAAAAGCCTGCTAAAATCTTTTTTTTTTTGGTCTTTTTTGAAACAGGGTCTTGCTATGCAGTTCAGGCTGCCCTTGAGCTCCCTTTGTAATTCAGGTTAGTCTCAAACTTGCAATGATTCTCCTACTTTAGCCTCCCAAATGCTGGGATTACAAGTGTGCGCTACCACGCCCGCTCAAAGGCCTGCTAAAATCTTTGACTGGATTATGTAAAATACATATAGCAACATGGAGAGAATACGCACAATTTAACAATATTATTCTCATTTGTGAACATGGCATAATTATTCTATTCATTAATTATTTTTGTTTGGTTTGGCAAGGTCTTGCTATGAAGATCAAGCTGGCCTTGAACTCATGGCAATCTCCTGCCTTATCCTCTGGAGTGCTGGAATTACAAATGTGTATCACCACCTGGCCCTCATTATTATTATTATTATATTTATCTTCCTTAATTTCGCTCAGCAATGTTTTGAAAGATTTATCTTTATGTAATTTTCTTCTTTCTTTTTCTTCTGTGTGTATGTTTTACTGGATACTGAATCGAGGAACTCTGCACTGAGCTATATCCCCAACCCTTTTTATTTCCCTTTTTCACTTGTTTGGTTTTTTTGAGACAGGGTCTTGCTATCTTGTTCAGGCTGGCCTTGAACTCACTACGTAACCTAAGCTGCCTTCAAACTGTGGCAATCCTCCTGTCTCAGCTTCCTCAGTTCTGGAATTATAGAGGCATATTATCATCAAGCGCAGCTCATTTATTTTTTTAGATAGGTCTCTCCCAGGCTGTACTCAAACTATTTAGTCTTCTTGCCTCAGCCTCCCAATTTGGGATTATCAGTATACCATCATCCCCAGTTTACTCCATTTCTGATGCTATTTTAAATAGCACTTTTTTTCCAGTACTGAGGAATTAACGCAGCACCTCTTACATGTTAGGTAAGTATTCTACCACAACTTACATTCTCAGTCCTTAAATGTTTTTAAATTTTAATTTTGCAAGCTGAGACTGTAGCTCCATAATAAAAAAGTGGCTGCACTATGCCCTCTGATACAATGCAGAACAGAAATGGTAGGAGCAACAGCAAGTAAAAAGCAGACCAAAGTTTGATACAGGAAGATGAGTGAACAAGGTCATTAGGAAGGCCCCACACAGACATGGGAGAGTAGGAGATGAGAGGGGCAAGTGCCTGGCTGACAGCCAGAAATAAAACCCTCAGAGTAGGGCAAGATTACTCCCTAAGGCAGCTGGCCCCACTGGCAGCTCTCTGGCTTCTGCCTGCTTCCTTCTTTCCACGATTAAATACATTCCTTTCTTCACAAATGGCACAGGCAGGAGCCCTCCCCTGAGGGGATCAGTGGGGCAGTGTACTTGAGGAACTAAAGTGCTCAGAAAGGAGGACAGGCTCAGTCAGTCCATGTGGGGCAAGGCCAGATGGCGTGGGCAGGCTGTAAGCAGAAGGACAGCAGTGGGAAGGCTTCAATGACAGGGCCTAAAACTCTGCCTGAGGACAAATAAACCCTCATAATCATAGTATCCATCCCAAGCCTTCAAAGTTCTGTACCCTGAAACTTCAGGTCTTTTCAGCCTGAAAGTCACTGGTCAAGATTCTCTAGAGCCCATGGAGGAGGCAGACTGAAGCTGAACAGGTCTCTAGTGGGTACAGGGCCAAGTCTGCTGTTCTCTCCCCATATCTTCTCCTACATCACAAGAAACTAGTATGACAGCCAGGCATGGTGGTGCATGCCTGAATTCCAGCACTCGAGAAGATGAGGCAAGAGGATCATTCTGAGTTTGAGATCAGCCTGGGTTACAAAGTGAGCTCAAGGCCAGCCTTTTTCAGATTTTTTTTTTTTATTGGTACCAGAGATCGAACTCACGACTGCCTGCTTCCAAGGCAGGCGCTTATGTCGCTGAGCTAAATCCCCAACCCCCCCCCGCTTTTTTTTTTTTTTTTCAGATTTTTTTTTTTGTAGGCCAGCCTTTTTAAGACCCTGCCACAAAAACATGAAAAGGAAAGAAAAGAAAAGAGACAAGACGGAAAGAAAGAATGAAAGAAAGAAAGAAAGAAAAACTAGCATGAGAACTGCTCAAAACTGGCTTTAGAAGGATATAGGCCTGTGTCCAATACCCCCAAGATGTTGGAACTGCCTGGCTCAGAGACAGGGTACTGTTCTGAGAACCAATCCTATTCCTAAACTGATAGCACTGCTATTCCACTCATCTGTGGAAGGCTACAGATGAAGAGTGATCAGCTGGACCACAGTTAAGGAGGAAGGTGACACTCATTCCTCCACATTTGGCTCTAGCTACTTGGTGGCCCTTGGCACATCCACCAGCTTCCTCTGACTCAGGATTCATCCACAGGCCACACCAACCCCAGGACGGCTCCCCATCCATCGATAACATGGGGACTTCCCAATGTGAGAAAGTAACTGACTATAATGTGGGGCAGGTAGGGCCTCCTCAGTGCTGCTTGACCAGCATAACCTTCCCTAAAGCCAAGCCGTCACCCCCTATTTCAGCTCTACCCAAAGCATTCTTCAGAGGGGTTGCTTGCTATTCATAATGTTCCTTTCAGGCCAACAGCCTAGTGATGTCCAACAGATCCTCTCCTTTTGCCAGTACAACATGACCCAATCCCAGTATCTACCCTTTCAGGATTTTTATTACATTCTTTGTGCCTAGCACCCAGTCCATATCCCTGGCCCACTGACTGGATCCTACCAGGCCTTTCCAATCACCAGCCTTTGTTTCTGGGGTTGTCCCTGCCCTTCTACTAAAGACCATGAGATATTTGGGCCAGGTCCACATGATCTTCATCACCAGTTGCGCCAGCACATCAGGAGTCTGAGAGATGCTATGTACTCATGTGCCACTGGTGACCAGGGCAAGTCACCAACCCATCTCTTTTACATAGTAGGATTACCTTTTTTCACTTCTTTTATGCTAGATTTTACTGTGTGGAAGGTGACTAAAAGGTTTTCTTTTTTCAGTTTCTCAGATTGAAGCAGTAGATACTTAAGAAAACCTAACTAATTTAGCCATTTGGTTGTTAGAAGCTAGTCAAATCACCAAGAAGAAGCATTACCAATTTAAATCAAGTGACCAAAGATATCTCGGAGATACTTTTATCTCAGTGAATGGGAGATACTAAATAACCATTACTAACCAGGTGTGGTGGCACACACCTGTAATCTCAGCATTCAGGGGGCTAAGACAGGAGGACTGCTATGAACTTGGTACCTATATAGTGAGTTCAGGACCAGCTTGAACTAGGTAGTGAGACCCTGTCTTGAGCAACAAACAAAACAAACTGTAAAACCATTACCAAAACATCAGATGCCTAAATATTCAGTGACTTTAAATATGAGCCAAAGATATAGCTCAGCAGTATAAGCACCTGCCTGGCAAACACTTGAGTTTGATTCTCAGTACCTGCCTCTAAAAAGAGGTACCTTAAATCAAAATGTAAACAGCTTGAACGCTTGTATTTAAAAATAAACTACATGATTATTTTAATAATACTAACATAGAATTTTAAATTTTTGACTATATAAGTACAGTTATAAGTACAGATTTTAAATTTAAAGAACTAAAGAAACTGCTAGTGGCTTATCAACTTACACAGATTTGTGCAAGGGAAGAAAATAGTACTTCAAATAGGCTCAGTAGTCCAAAAGGTATCCATAGCTTAATCCCAGCACCTGTGACAATGTAACAACTTCTGTGATAAAAAGGATTTTACTTAAGATATTAAATTAAAACTCTTGAAATGGGGAGATTATTCTGGATTATCCAGAATTGCCTAATATAATAGGGTCCTTGTAAAATGAAAGATGCCACACTACTGGCTTTGAAGGTAGAAGAAGGGTCGATGAGTCAAGAAATGTAAGTTGCCTCTAGAAACTAGAAAAGGTAATGGATTCTACCCTAGAGCCCCAAAAAGAACACAGCTCTGCCCACATCTTGATTTTACAACTTCTCTTCTCCAGAGCTGTAAGATAATTACTTCAAGGTACTAGTGTAGTTACAGCAGCTATAAGAAATGAAAGAAAAAATCATTCTGTAGCCACAAAAGAAACTTCAAAGCTACCAAGCACCTAATTGTCAGTGTTGTAAAGCAAATACTCACTTTCCTGTCTCCAGGGCCTTCAAGTATTATACAGTTAAAAGCTTCTGCAACCGCTAGGGAAGTGAGTGGTAGGGCACTGGCTAGCACACACAAGGCCCTGGCTTCAATCCTCAATCCTGAAGGGGAAAAATAGCTTTCTCAAAAAAAATCACAGAGCTGTAACATATTTCTGATTAAACCCATCATCTTACGGTCAATATTTTCTCCAAAAACAATTAAGAGCTTATGTGTGTACATAAGAGTGAACCTACCGCATAAGTATGTGTGTATGAGCATTTGTGGAGAAAGCAGCCTGGAGTTCGCAAAATGTTGTGCACTTTCCCAGGAACAGTGGTGGCTGCAGAACTATGGTTATAGCCACTTTATGACCTTTCTTATTGCCTGGCCAGCAAATAATTGACAAAGACACATTCCTAGGAGTTTGCAAAGTGCAGGTGGGAAGTGTGAAGGGAGTGGAGAAGATTGATTACATGTAAGTAAACAAACAGGCAGACAAAAAACATCTAGTAGACAACCCATACTCTAAAGGAAACAAAGCCAAATGAAGGGTTAGAAATGGGAGTGGATGGGGACTGATCAAGATAGGTAGTTAGTGGTGGCAAACCTATGGCACATGTGCTACACTGGGCTGTTTGAATCACTGAAACCTCTACCACTGGGTTAATCCTTGCTGAGGGGTTCACCTCTGAGCAGAAGGCTGTTTGACTGATTTTTGGGTAATGAGAACAAGCTCAGCCTAAGAAACAGAAAGGCCAACAGGGCTGGATCGGAGTGGGACTCGGCTGCAATGTTGTGGGTGCCAGTGATATGAGAGTAGTGAGGGCGGTGCCCAGGTCTCACCTGAGCAAGTGGTGGTAGCATTTACTAGTAAATGTCTGAGAAGATGGGCAGACAGCAAGCCTTCAGAAATGTTAACCATCCAGGCCCTTTGTAGCTCTGTCTCAGACGCAGAAATGATGCAGTGGGGAACACTTATTTTGTTGTTGTTGTTGTTTTGTTTTGTTTTTACCAGTACCGGGGATCAAACTCACGACCGCACGCTTGCAAGGCAGGCGCTTATCCCACTGAGCTAAATCCCCAGCCCTAGTGGGAAACACTTATTAAACAAACACTGGTGGGGACAGAAAATTCCAAGTGAAGTCACTAGAGGAGTTTCTACTATATTGGCCTGATACAATGGCTTTTTGTTTTTCCTTTAGGAGAAAATTTCAGGCTAGCCAAGGGCTGGAAAGGATAAAACGAACACACCCTAGAGCTAGGGAGATGTTAAAGGACACACAGTTGGCTCAACAGATTCAGTTCTCCTGTCCTCCATGATCCTTCTCCCCAGGCCTTACACATTAAACAATAGTCAGGAGCTGCTATGCACCCCACTGTAGGCACTGGAGGAATTGTTCCAAGTTTTCTGCAGGTCTGCTGGCCTCACTCTGAGGTCCTCAGAGGCACACTGGCCTCTGTTAAAGAGAGAAACCCTGCAGTCCTTGGTACCTGAAAGGCCTCTGTAGTTTGGTCCTGACCACAGCACTATCACTCCCAGATGACACCGATGCTCAGTGAGCAACCTAGCTTCCCAGGAAGTGGGGTACAGTAGAAGCAGTTGGCACTTCTGAAAGCCTACTACATAAGCTACATAAGCTACTTTTAATGTAGGACAGGGAAGAAGCGGCTGCTATAACAAAAGTACAGCATGGGTAGAAACCCGAAACTGGGTTCCATCAGAAAATGTTTCAAGTGATCCCTACCAGGATTTAGGATACAGACTTGACCTCATCAACATTATTCCCTATTTGTGCCTGGCTGGGTTCTATCACTTTTTTTTTAATTGGTATCGGAGATCAAACTCACCATGCACGCACGCTCAAGACAGGCACTTATGCCACTGAGCTAAATCTCCAATTCCCTCTATCATTTTTAAAGGGAACTGGGTACCCTTTGGTCCCTCCTTTACCCAAAACTGCAAGAACAAAATAGGGCAGCAGAACAGGGAGAACTACGATTTGTCTGCCCCACTCCTTATCTTTGAGGGAATAGCACTCCTCTTAAAAAGCATCCCCTTCCTGTGTCAACACTGTAGCTCCAGTTGGGGCTGCTTTTCAAGGTAACTTTTTCATCTAGAGGCAAGCGAACCAAGATGAACAATCAGAAGACTTTCTGGAACTTTCCTGAGATAGCTGGGCGGAAAGAAAAGCTTACTGCCGTTATACCAACTTCAAATAGAAAGCTAGTTGGAGGGACAAAAGCTAATAAACAGAAATCAGAGGCAAAAAAGACAGAAGATTTCTAGATAGCATTTGGGTCCCTCAGTCCTGGTACCTGTTCACCTTTCCTGAGGTCTGAGACCAAGCTGGTCAGAGATTGGTCTTTCTTCTTTGATGCTTTTCAAAGTTCTTTGATTAAAGGGACAACAAGCAAGCATCTTTGTCCACCTTGCATACACCTGGCTCATGCAGGTGCTCAAGATATGTTTGTTGAAAAGGGAAATGTAGTTAAGGGTTCCAAGAAGCCCAGACACGGGGCTGGGGATTTAGCTCAGCGGCATAAGCGCCTGCCTTGCAAGCAGGCAGTCATGAGTTCGATCCCTGGTACCGATAAAAATGAAAAAGACAAAAAAAAAAAAAAAAAAAAAAGAAGAAGAAGAAGAAGCCCAGACACAAGAGAGCCAATGGGTTTGACCGTGTTAGGACACACCACTGGTGGGCAATCCTGGACCTGACTGAGTTTTGTTGTCTTTTTTCTGGCAGTACTGAGCATTAAGCACAAGAAATCCTCAACTACCATGATTCCCATTTCCACAGCCCATTTTTCTTTTCATTGTTCACTCTCAATTCATTTCATTTCATTTTTTTTTCTTTTTATATTTTATTTTGAGGCACCTTTTCACTAAGTTGCCTAGGCTGGTTTGAACTTGCAATTCTCCAGTCTCTGCATATCCAGCAGCTAGAATCACAGATGCATGCCACCATACTCAGCTCAGTGTTCCTCTTAAGAAAAACAAAACAAACAAACAAACAAAAAGTCTCTTTACATTGTGCCTGCACCTCAGTGGCTAACAGTGACATCACTTCTGGATCCTAGAAAGATTACCTGGCCCCATCCTCTTCCAACTAAGTCATGTAATTTCTCTGGGTCTGAACTGCCTCACCTATGAAACACACCAAGAGGCACAAACATCCCTAACAGCTAGAGAAGAATTGGTGGTTCTAGTAGCTACGCTAGAGAGTGGCTCCCCTTCAGCACTAACACTCTTTGTTTCAGAACAGGACAGCCCCTTCTCACTCCTGCCTTGAAGCCAGCAGCATGAACACTTGCCTTTCAGTGGGTGAGCGTGCTGTGAAGCTAGGATGTGCCTGGAAGGAGAGCTGTCACAGGGGGCAATAGGACAGAGGGCCAAAAGAGAACAAGCAGGCAATGCTGGTTGGATTGGGCCTACTGGGAGTCTTGTCCAGTGGCCTCTGGGTTAGAAGGGTGGCTCAAGGCTGCATGAGTTGGACAGCATTTTGACTGACAATTCCACCCAACTCACCATTCCTCCCTCTCCAAAAAGACTGGAGAGACAGGGCCTTGTCTTTCCTAAAGAGAAATAATGGGCAGCCACCCTGGCACCCACACAAAAAAGACCATCCCTGTCATGTCAGGCACATACCAGAGGCCAGTAATGCAAGGAGAAGCCTAGCAAGCTACAACCTGGCTAGGAAGTAAGAGGCTCCAAAGAGAGCCCAAGTGAGCCAGCTCACATGCTATAGCACTATTCATTTCCCCGTCTCAGCTGAGAAAACCCAACACAGAATGTGAAG
Organism: Cavia porcellus; assembly: GCF_034190915.1. NCBI lineage: Eukaryota > Metazoa > Chordata > Mammalia > Rodentia > Caviidae > Cavia > Cavia porcellus. The sequence continues at coordinate 100,077,427 of NW_026947487.1, forward strand.
GTGGCTGAAGAAATGGTTTGTTATCCTGGCATTCCCAAATGCCACCCCTGGTTATAATGGAGGTAGACAGTCCCCATGGGGTTCCAGGGATTCCAGTACAACTCCTCCAGGATCTCACCCATACCACTCCCACCTGCCAGTACACATCAAGGGCCTCAGCTTGGCTCTACGATGCATGGAAAGGAACTCAAATGCTGGACTACATTATCAACACATTAACCCAGAACTCTAGAAACAAGTCAAGGGAGCAGTGGCTGACCATTGGATTCTGGTCCTGGCCAGCACAAAACAGACAGCCTATGCCTCACCTATAAAGCCAGCCTGGGCAGTGGCCACCCAACTTGCCATCCCAGTTAACAGTGGACTTTGGGGTCGGAGAGACCTAATTTTGGCTTGTTTGCTTGTTTGTTTGGTGACAAGGTCACTCTATGTTGCATAGGTTCGTCTTCAACTCATGGGCTCAAGTGAGCCTCCTGCTTTACCCTTTGAGTCTGAAATCTTTCTGTCACTTACGCCCTCAGTTCTCTCAACTGAACATCTCTTTTGGGCCCAGAGGGATTAAATGAGAATGCACATGGAACATGAATATTCATTAGCAAGATTCCCTTAGTGTTTGCAGTACTGGGGATGGAACCAGGAACTTGTGTGTGCCAGACAAGGTGCTCTATCAGTTGTCCCCAGCCCAGCCCTGCCATCTGGAATACCAGTCCAGTGTTCATGCCTGGGCACTATATGCCTCCTGCTTCCTTCTGCCATGAGTGAGGAGGCAGGGGTAAAGCTAGTCACCACTCACTTCTCTCAATGACTAGTGTGAAAACCCATAAATAGTAGTCTCAGACCTGCTCTGCTCTTGCTTGTCCCAAGTTTCCAGGGAAATCCTCCTGGTCCATGCAGCATTTGGCAGAGTTCAGGGCCATGCCCAGTAGCTCTCAGAATGTCACTCTAAAGGTAACGGAAGAGAGAAGCAAGCAGCTCGCCTCCCTGGTAAGAGGCTGTGGTGTGGCAGGCTGCAGCTGCCCCAGGGGGAGAACCACTAGTGTCTCCTGAGATCCGTGACATGTTAGAACTTAGGATGCTGGGAAACCAAGCAAGCAGCTCCCCTCCCTGGTAAGCGGCTGTGATGTGGCAGGCTGCAGCCCCTCCAGGGGGAGAACCACAAGTGTCTCCTGAGATATGTACCATGTTGGAACTTAGGACGCTCCGAAACCAAGCAATCAGCCTGCGTCCCTGTTAAGCAATAGTGAGCCTACCGATGCATGGGCTTAGTCAACATCCCACTTCCCCTGCCCCACTTTAGCAAATGGAAACCAGAGATTTGAGCATCTCTTGGGAGGCTGACCATATGCAATATAGCAAATAAGGGGGGGTTTCCTTCTACCATCTTTTTGAAGGCAAATATTTTTACTAGTGTTTTGCTTTATTCTGATTAATGGTACTGTTCTATTCAATATTCTGTTTTGGTAAGTTTTATTTTGCTATACGTGATTGAAAGAACAACTATTGTGATGATAACGAGATATACTGTGATACCTATTGCTGTTATCCCGGTAATGTGCTGTTAAGTTCTGTACCAATTTCCCTACTGTCTCAATTTTGGCTTTGTTCTGTCTTGTTCTGTTGTGTTTTACTACCTTCAAAAAAAAAAAAAAAAAGGTTATAGAAGAGAAGGTGTCAAGCTGGTTGACCAAGGGATTTCCTACACCCAGGGCTGCTATCAAGAGAAACAGTATGCTATACGGAAATACTGCAAAAGAGCACTCCAGGAGGGTGACCACTCATGTCATGCCATGCCTCTTCAGAAAACCAACTGAGAGATGCTTTCATTATAACCTCAACTGCCTTAAAAGACCTGATGGGTTATAAAAAAAAAAAAAAGACAGCAAGATGTTTTTTCAAAATTAAAAATAAATTAAGTAAAAAAGAATGAAGGTGTAGTTCAGCACTCATTGGATTCAATCCTCAGTAGTGAAGAAAAAAAGAAGGAAAGGAAGGGGTGAGGAGAAAAGAGAGAAGAGGTGAGGAAAGGAAAGGAAAAGAGAACTAAAGAAAAGTCTTTGACAGGCCCACTGCCTGGAGCAGTTCAACAATGGATAATGGGAAAAGATGGAATAATGGGATAATGGGAAGAGATTTTTTTTTTTTTAATTCAACAAATGCTGTGGAGTGGCAGAGATTGCCCATAACGGCACTCCCATGGCTGTTACCCTGAGCTTTTAAAATACTGGGCCACTGCCGTTCACACCTGTAATCCCAGCACTCGGGAGGCTGAGGCAGGAGGATCCTTGCGAGTTCGAGACCAGCCTAGGCTACAAAGTGAGCTCAAGGCCAGCCAGAAACTGCACAGTGAGACCCTGTCTCAAACAGACCAAAAAAAAAAAAAAAAAAAAAAAATTAAAATACTGGGCCAATGAACAGGATCAAGGAAACCTGAATCCTGTGCCTCTGGGAGCCGCAGGCAGAAGGGGCAGGTGGTACCCTGGGTGCAGTCTTCTCTCCGTGGTAGCTCTGTGTGGAAGCCATGGAAAGTGGGCAGATGAAAAAGCCTCCCTCCGCAGTAGTTACTGATACCAGGGGCTGACACTAGGTGGGGTGTGCCTCCCAGAGGCTCCAAGGCCCACTACTGAGACACAGCCCAAGTTAAACTTGAAGCCACGGGCAGTGAGAAGGATAATATAGCCAGCACCTGCAAAGAAAAGGTCCTTCCCCAGGCTCAGTGTCCTTCCTGATGACCAGGAGACTCCTGGGGCACCTAGGTCAATCCAGCAGAGGCTACTTGCCTATATGTCAGGTCCTCTAAGACAAACTGGATCTGTCATCCATACCGAACCAGGCTACAGATTAGCACTGTCCTGAGAAACTGAGGCACGATCTTGGTTCCCAGGACTTGGCATCTCTCTTCTAGAGACGGGTTTGGTTTTTTAACTCATTTCTCACAGAGGTAAGTTTCTGTTTGCTTATTCAATATTGGAGGTGGAGACTGGCCATGGTGGCATTCACCTGTAATCCCAGCATGGGGGCAGGGGCTAAGGCAGGAGAACTGCTGTGAGTCTGAGACCAACCTGGGCTACACAATAGTGAGTTCAACTACACTAAACTACACAGCAAGATCCTGGGGGGGGGGGAGTAGAGGGAGAGACACCGAGGAGGAGGAGGAGGAGGAGGAGGAGGAGGAGGGAGGAGAAGGGAGTAGGGAGGGGGAGGCAAGAGGGAGAGGGAGGGGAAGGAGAAAGGGAGGAGAAAGGAGAGGGGAGGGGAGAGGGAGAGGGAGAGGGAGGAAAAGGAACAAAAAACCCACAAACCCTTGTAGATCGAACCAAGAGCCTTTACACTGAGCTCATCTCCAGTCAACCCCTTATTCTCTTCTCTTATTTGGAGGTGTCTCTCGCTAAATTGCCTAGACTAGGCTTGCATTTGCAATCCTCCTGCCTCAGCCTCCCACAGTGCTGGGGTTAGTCATGTACCACCCCCCCACCTTACCCGTAATGGGTTCCTTGTGAACCTATGGGATGGGTCAGTGAACAGGTGACCCCTGGTAATAAGAACTTGTGGCTTTGTGTATAACACTGAATCCTGAGAGATGCACAGACACTAAACCCTTCCCAGCAGGAAATCCACGTTTGTTATCCACTGTTTGCAGGGTCACTCATCTCTCTGCCTATCACCGAGAAGGCAAGGGCTTTAGTAGCAACAGGTTCCTGCTCTCTACCAGCCTGATGTGTCCTCAGGTTCTCCAAAACCTACTCAAGAATCTGTTTTTACTGAAAGCCACAACAATAGCATATCTCCAAAGCATCTTTTAGTTGAAGCTCAGTAAATGTTTATTAAATAAAACTAATTTGATACCCTTGATAAAAATCCATATTTATTGAATACAATGGAAGGAAAATTAATTGCCTATGTTTAAATTTCAAGTATGTTTGCTTAGAAGAGACAAATGAATTTCCTTCCCATAAAATCATATGCTAGCTATGTTAGCAAGATTTTACTGGAAATAAAAATATAGTTTTGCATACCTATCTAACAAGAACAATCTGTTTTCAGAGGCAGATGGACTCAGGTTTTAGAAATGACTTATCAATGAAATTTCTTCTTATGTCAAAGGACCTAACTTATTCTGAAAAATACAGTCTATCTGTTTATCAGTTCTCTCTCCCTCCATACCTTCCCGACTTACTGAAATGGTTTTATTTTTAATTTCGAGAAAGGGTCTTGCTAAGTTGCCTTGCCTGATCTGGTCTCAAACTCCTAAGTTCAAATGATCCTCCTGTCTTAGCCTCCTAAGTAGCTGATACTACAGGTGGGAATTATTCCACCTGACTTGAAACAAAAACCTTAAATCCAGAATTTTTCCTCAGCTTGGAGGTGGCATTTGGAAGAAGATGCTATAGACAAGTAATCCTCATGCTCAGGAATAATTTCCAGGTCTGACTGACTGTCTCACTTCGAAAGGCTGCTGAACACTCTCAGTACACTGTAGTAACACAGGCTCCCTGCAGGTGAAGAAACAGGTCCTTGGAAAAGAAACACGTGCTTGGCTGGCCACAGGGCCTAGGGCATTGCTAGGCCAGCGTAAAGCAGCAAAGAAACAGAGCACCTCTTGCACAAAACAAGTTCCTCCATGCAGACCACAATGCATTCCGTGGTACTCACACCTTTAGTCATTGTATGAACCACTCAGGAGTTCTGACCAGCTCCCTGACCTGAGGCCCAAGTGCCCAACCACCCAGGGTTCTGGACTACCCTGTAGAACCTGTTGTCAGAGCTCCAAGGCCTCTGGGCATCCACTCCTCCACTCCCTCCTATGGTATCTTCCAAGGAGGTATCAGTCAGAGTAGGGATAGAATAAGAAATGTAATGAGGGGTTGGCAAGCACCAGGCATACAAGCTCAACCTCTCCCCACAGCCCTATCCTAGGTAACTGCTCAGAAGTTTCAGAGACTGGCTGACACCTTTTCCAGGCAGGGCTGCCTCAAGGAACTCCACAGGGCAATGCCATTCACCTCCTTTGTTCTACCAGTCTCTATTGAGGCACTGGCTTGGGAAGGCTTATATAAGCCTACAATCATTCCAGGGCCTGTTCCCAGCTGTTTTTTTGTTTTTTGTTTGATTGAACTCATGACTCAGGGATTGAACTTATGACCTCATGCTTGCCAGGCAGGCTCTTATGCCACTGAGCTATATCCCCAGCACCACCCCCATCCTACCTGTTCTGATAGGGTCAAGAGGAAAAATATCCAGAAGCCTGGTCATGAAGGTTCAAACTCACTCAGTTGGTGAGAAGCATAGCTTCCCTCACAAAGGACATGAGCAGTCCCATGACAGACCCTTCTGAAGCATCATGGCTCCTACGGTAAAAGATCTCGAAAGAGAGGTGGTGGTTAACAATGGACATGGTGGGGAACATCACCAATGAGCCCACCTACACGGATCCCAGCCTACATGAAATAGGACTCAGTAGTCCTCATTTGGCAAGTACAGACAAACAGCATTTTTAGACTACCAGAAACCCACCTATGTGCCAGTAATCTCCAAGACATCTGAGGCACAAAGCCATCTGCTCTTGGTATTTGCTCTAGGCAGATACCTTTCTCTGCAGGTGCTGCACCCTTAGGACAGTGAGAGGAAGGAACACCCTGTTATTTACTGTCAGTACCTACCATACTGGCAAGGACTAGCCTCTGCCTGTCTCATGTATCTATCTGCCATGGATGCCTGGTATTTTGTCTTGATCTCTACTATGAGGGTCCTCTCCAATGGCACATACAGATTTGTGGTATCAGCTGTTTGAAGAATGTGGTCCCACTAATAGAAACAGCTTTCTGCTAGGCCTATCCCTTTAACAGCCAACTCAGAGCAGTTCTGGAAAGGAAGGATCTAGGGGAAAAAAAGATGCTCACCTAATGCTGAGCATTGAGTACTGAGAAGTACACAGTCCCACTCCTGTGTCCCCTCCACTCCAGGCCACAGCCTGGCTGCTGCGCACCACCTGCTTCAGGAGGTATATTTTTCACACTCCTAACTCCCAGCTGTGGTTCTTCCAACTCATCCTCTCCAACACCTACAATCAAGGAATGTATACCTCAGTGGGCTTCAATTCTCCTTTAAGGGGCTGTAGTAATCAAGATAACATATGCAGCATTACAAGAATAGCCACCCTGCCAGAGAAAAAGCAAAGAGGATAATATCAGCTATCTAGCTGTACTGCAGACAGGTCTCTTATCAACACAGTCTACCTCTCTGTCTCTGTCTGAGGAAAAGGACATTGAAGCAAGATTTGTCTTTCCACTATCCCCTCAAAGCACCTGAGCTTAGGACAAAACCAAATCCCACTCTCCACTCCCAGTCCTTTCTCCCCTTGCTTCCCCAATTCAAGGATCCCAGTGCCTGCCATTCCCTGACAGCTCAGCAAGGCAAAGGCGAGGTTGTGGGCATATTCATCTGCCTATAGATTATCCTGCCCTACTTCCGAGTCATTAGCCAAAGATTCCGACATCCTTATTTTGGGGCCACACCTGTTCCTTAGTTTCAGACTTAAAGAGGCCAAAGAATGTCTTACAAAAGGTAAACATCCAAACTTGCAACAGAAACCTGTGACTGTACAAGCTAAGACATGCCCAGATGCTCCCAACAAAGTCTGAGTAGCATAGCCTCATGGGTGAGGCAATCCTGTCACCATGTGCTCCAGTAAGACCCCAGAGTGCCTGGCTTCTACCCCTGAGAGCACTAGAGGCAAAATGTCCCTTTCTTTTAGGTCATAAGAAATACACCTGGAAGCCCTAGAAAGGACTAGAGAAATATTAACATCCTTCCAGTAACTCCATTCCTGCTAGCACAGACTACACATGCCTACTGAAATAAAGAAAACACAAACACTTGAGGGAAAATGTGGTTTCAATGACAACCAACCACTTGGATATGCAAACATTCATAAAGAACTTCACATGTGGGGCTGGGGATTTAGCTCAGCGGCATAAGCACCTGCCTTGCAAGCAGGCAGTCATGAGTTTGATCCCCAGTACCAATTAAAAAAAAAAAAAAAAAAAGAACTTCACATGCATGTGCACTTCCTTTTCCAGGTAAAAAAAATAACCTTGCTCAATAATATATAATAATAGCTCATATTTATGCACTCCTTTTGCATCTGGCACTATTCAAGCACTTTATAGGAATTAATTCATTTAATTCTTGTAACTACCTTAGATATGAGTTACTTCCACTTTACAGATGGAGAAACTGAGGCACAGGGCGGTTAAGCAACCACTCCAGGTAACACAGCTGCCAGGATGCAAATGTAGACAATGTGGCCCCAGAATCTATATCCTTACCCACCAAGCCATATGGCCTCAAAAGCCAACCATAGCCCTCGAGGTCTGTTTCCCCACAACCAAAAATGAGTCAGCTTTTGATTCAACAACACTAAGCCCTGACACAGAACAGGGAATGGACACTTCTCCTACAGATAGAAGGTGATGGCAGAGGCCCACAGTCAGTGCCAGAGCATTAAGGGCAGTGGAACAATGGGGAGCTCCATATGAAGGCTTTCCCTGGCTGACGACAGGCTGCAGGCCAAAAGGACTGATTAGAGACTTTCCAGAACCACAGTTGGCTGACTGAAGCTCATCACGTTGAGTCAAAGGACAGAAAAATATAGGAACAGCCTCATCTGAAAGCCCAGTGCATTATGCAGGCATTATGCTCACTGGGAAAGTGGTGATAAAAAGACATGATCTGGGTCCCAAGAAACGTGAATGCAGTGAGGACAAAGCTGGGTAAATGTGAGTCACACAGGGTTGAGGAGTGTGGCTCAGTGACAGTCCACTTTGCACTGCAAGTGTGATATTTGGTTTAATCCTCAGTACCACAGGAAGAGAAAGTCAGACAGGCAGGGTGGCAAGTGTCATCATAAAGGACTAAAGGGGTCATGTAAGGTTGCACTAGGGTTTCAGCAGCAAGGCGATTCTCAAGGCAAGCATGGCTTCTGCCAAGTACTAGAGTGGGGAATGTCAGCAGCAAGTTCGGGACCCACACAGCCATGCTGGTAGCGACTCACGCAGAGGGCAGAGGTAGCTAGAGATGAAGCTGAGCGGGATACCATGTGCTCTGAGCAGAGGAGTCCGAGACCCAAAGCAAGTAGGAGCCAGAGGCCTGAGGTGGTGACAACAACCAGGAGGCCAACAGGGATGGCAGGAGGGATGGAGACAGGGGCAGATTAAAGACAGCAGCAGAACCATGGGATGAGGAAAGGAGAGAACGTGAACTTTGTTCCGAGGAGCCTTCGTAGGGGACCAAGGGGACAATGACCATCAGCAGAGATAAAGAATGCTTGAAGATCTGCTCTGTGGAGAGAAAATAATCTCAGTTTTGGGGATCCAGGTTCACTACAGTATCTCCTGGACCTTAAGTAAAGAACTGAAGTTTCCAGAAGGGGTCAGTGTTCAAAGGTAGAGTGGAATCAGTGGAGCTGGATTCTCCTGCCAAAGGGTATCTGGCTGCCCTTTCACTCCCTTTCAAAGCTTAGCCAAGCTCAGTCTACCACTCATAGGGCACATGAGAGTCCTCTGGGTGGCAAGTACTGCCACCACCTTCTCCATATACTACACTCAGCTACTGTGCACTGCAGTTAGGAACTAGATCCAAAAGAACCAGACACAAATAAATAGGGTAGAGGACAAAAGGGAGAGATGATCCTCTATAATCAAGTACTTCAAGAGAAAAAGGAGGAAGCTCTCAGCCCAGCCTGGCATCATTTCTGCATGGATTTAAACACTCAATGTTATCAATCAGAATAGGGTTTGTTTTACATCGAGGTTCATTTTCTTCACAAGTTTCTTTCCAAATGGCTCATAGGAGGCAAGATTAAGAACTAAAAGACCAGGCCAGGAACAGCAGTGTGCCTATAATCCTAAAACTCTGGGGGGCTGCTGCAGGAGAATCCCAAATTCAACCCCAGCCTGGGCAACTTAGTGACTTAGTGAAATCCTGTCTCAAAAATAAAGAAAGCAAATTGGGCAGGGTAGCGCACGCTTGTAATCCCAGTACCCGGGAGGCTGAGGAAGGAGGATCATCGCAAGTTTGAGACCAGCCTGGGCTACAAAGTGAGCTCAAAGCCAGCTTGAACTGCATAGCAAAACCCTGTCTCAAAAAGACATAAGAAAAGAAAAGAAGAAAGAAAGAAAGAAAGAAAGAAAGAAAGAAAGAAAGAAAGAAGAAAGGGCTAAGGATGCAGTACAGTGTAAAGACCTGGGGTTCAATCCCCAGTAGCACAATAAATAAATAAATAAATAAATAAATAAATAAATAAATAAATAAATAAAATGAACAACCCCAAAGATTAGCTACTTCTTGACAGAAGCCGATCAGACCAACTGACTGCAGTGCACAGTAGCTGAGTGAAGTATATGGAGGTGGTGCTGGCAGTACTTGCCTTGAGGGACCCAGAGGACTCTCATATGCCCTATGAGTGGTTAACTGGGCTTGGCTAGGCTCTGAAAGAGAATGAAAGGGCAGCCAGATGACCCTTTTGGCAGGAGAATCCAACTCCACTGATTCCACTCTACCTTTGAACAGATGACCCCTTTTGGAAATTTCGGTTCTTTACTTAAGGTCTTGACAGAAGCTGATCAGCTGGGCAAGCCAACGCTGGGCTTTCTAAATTAACCATTTTCTTGGACTGATTCAGACAAGCATTGCTCAACTATGCTCTCCCAATTGCTAATAATATCATGATACTCAGCATCAAAATGACTATCGCCAGGCTATTTCATTAATCAAAGCATTCTTGAAGCAAATGGTCAGCAATACTCTGGAGGCACACCAGAAATAACTTGTAATCCCATCACCCACTACTCTGAAAACATCAAGTCCAGCTGAATTACCTCCCAAATGGCTTGTTGATCTTACCCTCTTCTTTACTTTATACTCTTCTGGGCTACTGAGACAAATTGTAACTGGCCTTCTTGCACCTGTTTCTGCCCTTTTGATCTGTATTATGGCAAAACTCTGTTCAAACCCCTTGATCAGGTATCAGAACTACCTGAACAACCCACACTCCTCACCAGGCCTCACTGGTAGTCACAAAGACCAGTCTCATTGGCCTGTATTTAGCCCCTCAGTGCTCGGCTCCTTCTCACCTCTTTCACATATGCCCCTCACTCTGCCTAGAACTTTCTTCCTCTCTCCACCCATCCCTTCCCTATCCCATATATCCCACCACTCCTGTCCTAACTCCTCATTGTTCAGATTCCAGCCTGAATATCACACCTGCAAGAAAGCCTGAGTCTAGCACACTATGGCATTTGTGCGGTCCCTTCAAGACACTGATCAAAGTGCAAAGGAACACACACAGTAAGGTTATCAGCTAAGTATATTTCTCCTCTACCAGACAAGGTTCACAGGATCAGGATCAGGACACAGGATCAGGAACTATGCCTGTTTACCTTTTGCTGACACATAGCAGGCACATAATAAACTAATAGGGCCACCAACATTATGATGAAATGAGATGTTGTCTTGTAAAGTATCCAGCACGGACAGAGATTAAAACATAAGGACACTCAGTCACCAGCAGTTCCAACAGGAGCAAAGAGCCTGGATAGCAAGAAAGATTTTTTGCTAGACATAGTGGCACGTGCCTATAATCTCAGCACTTGGGAGGCTGAGACAGGAGGATTGCAGTGAGATCAAGGTCAACCGGGACTATGAAAGGAGTTTGAGGCTATATAGCGAGACTCTGTCTCAAAGAAAGAAAGAAAGAAAGAAAGAAAGAAAGATTGATAGATTGATTCTCTGTCAACCTACTATCATGATGGTCAGAGAAACAACCTTCCAAGTTTGCCATGGAGAAGAGGTTCTCCGGAACCTCCATGGCAGAGCTGCCAATGCTGTTACTGTCAACTAAAACATGCTGTAGAGGTACTGGGGATTTAGCTCAGTGGCATGAGTGCCTGCCTTGCAAGCAGGCAGTGGTAAGTTCGATCCCCAGTACTGATACAAAGCAAAAAGACGAAAGAAACAAACAAACAAACAAAAAACATGCTGTAGAGTAGATGGACTCCAAGGAGACAAGACCTGCCCCAACTAGTGTCCCTGTAACAGGGTTCATCTCAAAGTCTCTTTGGCTGAGGATCAAGGGTGATCCTTTACATTCTGGTGACTTCCTCAAAAATGAATGAAAGGGTGTTGCCATCAATTAGAATGAATGCTGAAGCAGCAGCCTGACACTTGTCCCCACCCAGCAATCCAGGCTGGCTGCCAGAACATGTAAGGAGGGATGCCTCTTGGGGCATCTCACTCCCACAATCAGCCAGAGGACTTGGGGCATTCTTGAGTCTCAGTTCTTATACTTACTTTTTTTTTTTTTTTTTTAAAGTTTCCTGATGGATTTGTGTGGGCTTTTTTGGTCATATGCTTTTGTCATTTATTTATTTAGGTACCAAGAATCAAACCTTGCGCTTAGCCAGGCAGGTACTTATGCTGCTTAGCTACATCCCTGGGCCACTTGCTGACTTTTTGTACAGTACTTGGTGGTGAATCCTCACTGATACCTAGATACCACCAGGTTCCCTAGTCCTTCCTTTATGGAGGGCATAATCCATATACCCAGCTGCTGGTGACCTAAAAACAAGGGCACAAATGGTCCTTGTTATCCACTAGGGGCCAGACTATCCAACATGAAACAGCCTGGAAAGGAAGGCCTGCCTCTCCCACTCGACATATGTACATTTCCAAGGGACAAGTACACTCTCTACACCTAGCAGTTGCTGTTCTTCAGCCCTGCTGCCCCCTCTACCCCAAGCCCCATGTGCCTCTGATCTCTTCTACTTTCTAAATAGCCCAGGAAGGGGCTGGAGATATAGCTCAGCAGCACAAGTGCATACTTGGCAAGCACAAGGTTGTGAGTTTGATCTCCACTACCAGGGGAAAAAAAAACCCAAAAAACAAAAAACATTACAGCCTAGGAAAAGTCACAATGTGGGGCTGCCATACAATATACAGCAGTGGTCATCCAGTGACATGTTCAACTCTACTGGCAAAAGATTAGGGGAAAGTGTGCATGATAGAAGGGACAAACTCAAGGTGGCATGACAGATACAGTCAGAACTACCATGACCTAGGCAAAAAAGAAACACATTGCACAGACCATTTCTTCAATGTACAAAAGAAAAAAAGTAAAAGCAACATTCCTGCTGGAATTTTCTTCCTAGCAGCCAAGAGGGCAATTGCCAATATGCTGAATATTATAATGCAAAGCCAACAAATTGTGGAAAACAAATATGGCAGGCAAGGAAAAATGATGAGAAAAATTAATGTGAGCTCTGAGACCATGAGACACACACAAATGCTCCTGCAGACATGTCAATACAGGAATTCAAACTTTCTTTAACAGGCACAACATGATTTTGATTTCTCATCCTCAAACACAGCCTGGACTACTAGATCCCTACTCAATACGAAAAGGACACACATTACAAACACAAGCACAGAAGAATCCATGTCCTGCCGAAGAAGCCAAGTTGGGTGTACAGGCCTCTAGGCTTCGAGGGCAGTGCAGTGGTGGTCCAGAAAGTCCCACTCCCTGTTACTGTGGGCATATGAAGACAAGCAAAGCACGGAGTTCAACAGGCTTTCTACTGCCCTGTCCTGGGAATCCTCGGCCACCCAGATCCTCAGTCATACTCTGGGCCCATTCCCTGCGGGGAGCCAGGAATGACAATTGTCCATGTCTATGCCCATGGCCAGTAGCCGCCCTCTCCCAGCCTGAGGACTCCATACTGTACAGCACTACATTCAATAGGTTCCAGTCAGAGTCCTCTGCTCATTGCTCAGTCACTCTTACCTGAACAACCTATTCTAATCTCCCCACCCCAGCACTAGTCATCAGGCCCATTGCTGCTCAAATCCTCCAACTTAAAGCCTCTGACTCAGCACAAGGTATTAGATGACATTATTTTCAAGATTCTTTTCAACCTCTGGTAATAAATTTATAAAATACAAAATTAATTTTAAAAACCCAAAGATACAGAAAATTATATGCTAGGGTTGGGGGTATAGCTCAGCAGCACAAGTGCCTGCCTGGCAAGTACAAGGTCATGAGTTTGATCTCTAGTATCAAAAAAAGAAAAAAGAAAATTATATGCTAGATCAGGAACAAGCCCTATATCTGCATATTTTACAAAGTCTGCTTGTGCTGGACTATATATATTGGTACTAAGTAAATTTTTAAATTTATTAGGTATGGTGGCACATGTTTCTAATCTCAGCTACTGAGGCGGGTGGAGCCTCACAAGTTTGAGGCTAACAAGGGAACTCAGCAAAACCCTATCTCAATAGATAGACAGACAGACAGGATAAATGGACTAAAAGTAGCCAGGCATGGTGGTACACAACTATATCCCAACACTCTGGGAGGCTGTGGCAAAAGAATTACAAGCTCAGCCTGGGCAATTTAGCAACTTATCTCAAAATTTTAAAAAATAAAAATAAAAAGGTAAGGCACAGGAATGTAGCTTAGTGCAAAGCCTTGAGTTTAGTACTTAGTACCACATATACACACATGTAATTTTTTTTTAAAGATAGGGAATATTATATTTCCTGAAAATGATGGAACACTGTCAAACTTACCCAACTATGCACCTTTTTTCTTTTTGTAGTGCTGGGGATCAAACCCAAGACATTGCACATATGCTAGACAAGTACTCTATCACTGAGTTACATCCTTAGCTTTAAACACATAATTAAATAAATAGTGTCCAATCATGTGAAAATTACAGAACCGTTTAGTTTTCAATGTAACTTAAGTCAGCAAAAAAAATATCCAGAATAAAAATATAACTTAGAAAACTAAAATGGTGTATTAAAATCAGTGAGAAGTAGATAAAGAAGAAATGTCTAAACTAGGCACAATAGCATATACCTATAATTTCAGCTATCAGGATTGAAAGAAAGTTCAAGGCCAATTTGGGCAACTTAGTGAGACTTATCTCAAAATGAATTTTTTAATTCCAGACATGGAGGTGCACATCTATAATCCTAGCACTCAGGAGGCTGAGGCAAGGAGGTTAGTAGTAAGTTCAAGACCAACTCAAGCTACATAGCAGGACCCTGTCTCAGAAAACAAAAAAATAAAAAAATGACAGAAATAAAAAAGAAAGCAATCTGACAAATTTCTCAAACAGTTATACATGAGAGTTACCATATGAACCTGCAATTTCCAAGGTAAATACTTAAATACTCAAGAAAAATGAAAACATAGCTGGTAGTGCACACCTATAATCACAGCAATATGGGAGACTGAGGCAGTAGGATTCCAAGTTTCAGCTCTGCCTGTGCAATTTAGTGACTTAGTGAGCCCAAATCTCTCAAGGTAAAAAAAAAAAGGATTGGAGTATAGCTCAGTGCCAAGACATTGGGCTTAACAGAAACAGAAAAAAAGAGAAAAAGGAAAAAAGAATATGTTTAGACAAAAACTTACAGACAGATGTTTATTATTTAAAACAGAAAAGCCAGGTAAGGTGGTACACGGCTGCAATCCCAGTACTCGGAGGGTTGAGGCAGGAGGATTGCTGCAATATCAAAACCAGCCTAAGCAACATAGCAAATTCAAGACCAGTCTGGAATATAAACAAACAAATAAACAAAAAGACAGATACAACTCAATTAACCATCAGCTGACACATAGGTAAACAAAATATGATTATATCCATACAATGGGTTATTATTTGATCATAAGGCAAGAAAGTTCTGGTACATTCTAAAGCTTGGATGAGCCATGAAAACATACCAACTGAAGGAAGCCAGACACAAACAGCCACACATTATACGACTCTACTGACATGAACTGTCAGACTAATCAAATTCTGGAAAACAATAAGTTAGTGGTTTCCAGGACCCAGAGGAAGGAAGAGTTGGGCATGATCACTAATGGGTATGAGGTTTCTCTTTGGGATGATGAAATGTGCTAGAATTAGATAGTGGTTTTTGTTGCACAACTTTGAGAATAAATTAAAATCACTAAATTTTACTCTTTAAAGGGAGACATTTTATGGCATATAAGGTACAGCTCCATGAAAAACTTACTGTTAATGATAATAGACTGTTAATAATAACTATTTTTTCTCCTTTGTGGTACTGGTGATTAAACCCAGGGTGTTCAAACTGAGTCACATACCTAGCTGCTTTTCTTTCCTTTTTTATTTTGAGACTGAGTCTAAGTCCCTAAGATTGTTTATTTTAATTTTTAAAACCTTTTTCATTTAAAAAAAATTTTAAACTAAGTCCCTAAAAAATTAATAGTAGTAAACAATAAGTCCCTAAGACTGGGCTTGAACTTGAAATCCTCCTGTCTAAGCCTTCCAAGAGTACTGGGATTATAGGCATGTGACTGCTCTGTTCATTTTTTTTTTAATTAACAAACTAGATTAAAAAATATGTTAAAGTAAAACTATGAAGTTTTTTAGGTTTAATAATATTAAATCAGTGATTTTACTAATAAATCAAGAGAATCAGATAATGAAAGAATAATAAGAGTGATGCCACAAGAAACAAGTCAGGGGCTGGGGATTTAGCTCAGTGGCTCAAGCACTTGCCTGGGAGTACAAGGTCATGAGTTCAATCTCGGGTACACACACACAGAAAGAAAGAAAAGAAAGAAAGAAAGGGAAGGAAAAAAAGAAAGAAAGAGGGACTTCCGGGAGAACATGGCAGACAAATAACAGCAGCCACGGAGGCTCTCTAAGATTACCAGTTTAGAATCCAGGAACAGTGCCATGTGAGGAGTCCTACATGAGGGGAGATGTACTCTGCCGACCCAGGAATGAACTAAGCTGAGAGAAACCAACTGGAAATGCAATCCTGATGCTATAACAGGAACAGATAAAATCTCAGTGCGGAAGCTGGATCCCGCGCCATTGGAAGCTGTGATTTGAATTTCCTGCTGCCGATACTGCGTCCCAATCCGCATGGCAGGGAGAGAGATGTGCGAAAGCTCTGAGAGCTGGAATCGGCGAACCAAACGGCATTGAGAGCAGGGAGCCCTGCATCGACCTGCAGTGAGTGAGAGAAATGGGGACCCTTTCACAGACTAGGACGCTCTAACAGAGGACATTCTGGGGACGAGCAGACTAGCCGGAACAGGGCCCTGCAGTGACTTTAGTCGCATATTCCCCTCTCAAGCCGGAGTGGTGGGGAGCGCTTGGCCTGGTGACGTTGCGGACTAAGATCCAGTAGGCTAGCCCAAATCAGGTACCTGCGCCTGGTGGTGCACCCTAGCAGTGAAGCATTCAGTAGGTTGACCTGGAGGGGTGGACCCAGCAGAGGCAGCCCAGGTCTGTGTCTCCCTCATACACTGCAGTGGGCAGGAACACCTAGCCTGCAGATTCTAACAAACTGTAACAGACAAAGAGAGAGAGAAAAAAAAAAAAAAAAAAAAAACTGGGCCTCCTACATTCGCTTGTATGGAAAGAACAAAAAGTATGGGAAAAGGGAGCAACAAGAAAGGGTCCTCAGTCCCCAAACCTAAGAACACTGATGCAGAAAAGGTAAATGCAAAAGAGAATGAAGACAGAAAACATGCAATATCAAACATGGCACCTATAGACATAAAGCGGTATCTCCGGAGCCTCATAGACGAGTTCAAAAATGAAGTATTTAATGAAATAAAGCAAGAAATAAGTAGAATAGTTAGAGAAATGCTAAGCACCGCCCAAGAAAAAACAGATGGTGGAATGGAAGAACAGAAAAAAAGGGGAGAGGGGCTGGGGATTTAGCTCAGCGGCATAAGCATCTGCCTTGCAAGCAGGTGGTCGTGAGTTCGATCCCTGGTACCGATAAAAATGAAACAGACAAAAAAAAAAGGGGGGGGGGAATTGTTTGACGGAGAAAATAGAGAAAACATAGAATACATGAAGCAGGTTCAAAGAGATTACCAGGAAACTAAAAATTCTATCGAAAACTGGCATAACAGCTTGAAAGAAACTAAGGATAGATTATCAGAACTGGAGGACAGATTTGTAAGGTGGGAGCATGAAATGAAAAACTTCTTAAAAATAACAAGAAAACAAACAGCAATAATACAAAGACTAGAAGATGATAAGAGGATCTATAACTTAAGAATTAAGAACATAAAAGAAGTAGGGACTCAAACAAATGAACTACAAAAGCTATTCACAGAAATAATCCAGGAGAATTTCCCTAATTTAGCAAAAGGTAAAGATACTCAGATGTACGAGGCATACAGGACCCCAGCCACCTATAACCCAAACAGAGCTACACCCAGGCATATAATAATCAAAATTCCAGAAATCCAATATAAGAACAGAATATTAAAAGCCATCAAAGACAAGAAACAGATCACTTACAAGGGAACACCCATCAGAATTACAGCAGACTTCTCGGCACAAACCATCAAATCACAAAGAGCATGGGGGAAAATAATTCAAGCTTTGAAAGATAATAACCTCCAGCCAAGAGTGATATATTCTGCACAACTGCCCGTAGAAATTGATGGAAAAACAAGGTGCTTCCAGGATAAAGAGGAACTAGGGGAATATGCAACCACTAATTCAACTCTACAGAGATTACTGCACAATATTCTAAAAATGAAAAAATACCAAGATTCCAGAAACAGTGGCAGACCGGCCACAATGAATGGAGCAGAAAGCGAAATGAAGAGAACAAACTGACAACTAATGACAGAAAAAGAGCTCAACAGAAATGAGGCAGAGAAGGTTAGATGGTAGGAACAGCCATTTTGGAGAAAACAAGACATCATAATAGGTAGTGCTGACTTAATATCCTCTTGTTTTGAAGTCCCATCAAGCTTTTGTTCTTCTGTCTCCATCGGTTTTTATGTGTTGTATCTTATTGTATTTTATTATATGTGATAATATAAACAAAAACTTTTATAGACAAGGAGATTATACAGAAACCACTGTTCATTTTCTGTTAGTTGATTCTAATACCTTGTAATACTGTCATTTTCTTGAACGGTTTTACATGGTCTTGATACGTTTGATG
The DNA here is from genome assembly GCF_034190915.1 of Cavia porcellus. Taxonomy (NCBI): domain Eukaryota; kingdom Metazoa; phylum Chordata; class Mammalia; order Rodentia; family Caviidae; genus Cavia; species Cavia porcellus. The sequence goes on from NW_026947487.1 coordinate 100,095,439, forward strand.
CTACAGTATACGAAGTTATACCCAAAGATTTTAAGGGAAGAGACACTATGGTAACTACTATTATGTCGAGATTATCTTGTGGTGAAACACTATTTTGCTTAAATGGCTATGTTTTGACCTGCGCTGTTTTGTTGTTATGCCCTCTTTTTTATCTCAATCTCCTTTTTATTATCTACTTTTTCATTTTTATCCTTTTAATTAAGGATAAATAAAAATAAAAATAGCAGGATATATTATAGTAACCCACTTTGATTTCCTATTAACTTGATTTGAAACTCTGTATTGCTCTCACCATCTTGTTTTGACTGATTTTCCTCTATTCTGTTATGCTTGATAGTAACAAGTTTGAAAGTATAGGCAACAACTATGAAGACAATAAGATTCATTGGGATGCCCATTCTGGTTGACTATTATCTTCTTTTGAAGTCCTCTAATGTCTCCAATGTTTTGGTTTTATTGGTCTTATTCTTTACTGTTTTGTTCAATTTTATTATAACTGATGATTTAGGCAATTCTTCTTAAGATAGCAAGAGGCAGTATGGTAACCATTGTTGATCACCTTGTATTTTGTTTTTACGTTATGTATTATGTCCATCCTTTTGATTTGACTGACTCTGTCCTGGTATGTCACATTTGGTTTTACTTTCTTCAAAAAAAAAAAGTAGTAAGAATTGTGGGAGTAATAAAACCCAAAATGTGTAATTGTCATTGTACAAAAGAAAGGAAAAGAAAGTTCTCTAAAAGATATAACTGCATATATATTTAAGTGTATACTATATTACTGAGTTTTGTTGGATCATTGAACAAAACTGTTTGCAGTCTCAATGTTTGAAAGTCCCCTCTATGTTCTTTTATTTTGTAACTTCAACAACTATTTCTAAGATGACAAAAGCAATTAACTAGTGATTTCCTACTGTTTATTTTTTCTGAAAGTCTGTATAACTTGTACCCTTTTTCTGTTTTTTTTTTTTTCTCTTTTCTCCTTAAGTAAAATTAAAAAAAAAAAAAAAAAAAAAAGAAAAAGAGAAAAAAAAAGAAAGAAAATATCTTGAGCCAGGGATGTAGCTCAGCAGCACAAATACCTGCCTGACAAGCACAAGGTTGTGAGTTACAAAAAAAAAAAAAAAAAAGAAAGTCGTTGCCCAAAGACCAGCTGGCTTGAAGGATTCACTGATAAATTTTTCTAAACTCACAAACAAAAAATAATCTATATATACATCCATGAACATAAGGAACCCCTCCCAATGACCTCTTCAACTAAACCAGATACAGTATTATCTCAATAGACTCATAAAGTATTTATAAATATAAGCATTTATAGTTATATAACATATATAACTTTTTCAAGTAGTGTGAGGATTGAACCCAGAGCCTCGCCACTGAGTTACATTCTCTGGTTAAACCACTCCAGGTTAAATATTTCCAATTAAATATTTTAAAGTTCGCTGACATATAGATCTTACTGCCTAACAGCCCCAACCTCATTTCCTCCAGCTCTCCTTTCCCTACATGAAGTCCAGGTTAATTAGTTGCTTATTAACAAATCTCACTACATCTCACCTATGCTCAGGGCAATCCTGCAGCCCCTACTTCTTATAAAAGGAAGTCTGCTGATAAAAGGCCTCTGTGAGGTCTTTAGTAGGAAACACAAGACTCCACTCCCAACTGGTTCATCCTACCTTTCCCCAGGGAGCTGCTCATCCCACCAAGACAATTCAGGAAAGCCTCACAGGAGAACTCCTATAGGCCCTCAACACCAGGCTGAAACACCAGAGAGGCTACACATACCCTCTATCAAACACACCCTGCACCTATCAAGGGACATTCATCTTTAAATCCCCACATACCTGATTTACATCTAGCACTTAGCAAATGTTCACTGAATGCATAATTGAGTCACATGTATTATATCAAGTCAGGGCACTATCCTTAGTGGAAAAATAAAAGACACTTCAAAATAGGAGTCAGCATGTCTATAATCCCAGAACTCAGAAAGCAGATGCTGGAGGATCTCCATGAGTTTGAGGCCAGCCTGGATTTTTTTGTTGTTCGTTTTGGCACTGGGAATCAAACTCAGAACCTTATACTTACCAGGCAGGAGCTGGTACTACAGAGCTATAACCCTGGCCCAGAGCCTGGGTTACATAGTGAGTTCAAGGCCAGCCTGAACTACATACTGAGACCTGTTTTAAAAAAACAAACAAACAAACAAACAAAAAAACAGGAAAAAGGAAGGAAGGAAGCGGGGGAGGGAAGGAGGAAGGAAGCAAGCAAGCAAACAAAGCAGACAAGTGTGATGGTGCACACCTCAGCACTCGGTAGGCTGAGACAGGAGGATCATTTACAAGATCAAGACCAATTTGGGCTACAAAGTGAGTTCAAGGGCCAGTTTGAACAGGATAGTGAAATGCTGTCTCAAAACAGACCACAAGAGACAGAGACAGAGACATAAAGAGAGAGAGAGAGAAGAAAGCAAAAGCAAAGCAAGAGAATGTCCTATCCCTATTCAACACAAAATAGTACAGTGACTAAAATCAAGAGTAATTTAGGAAAAAATTGGATTTTGACTCTTAGTAAAGTATGAGATAAAATATGACCAACCATGAGGCAAATATGAACAGCTTGGTTAAGAAACTATTAAGAATTAATGCAGGGTTGGGGATTTAGCTCAGTGCATAAGCACCTGCCTGGGAAGCATGAGGTCGTGAGTTCAATCCCCGGTACCGATAAAAAGGAAAACAAAAAAGTTAATACAAATCTTTAAAGATTCAGTCAAGCTTCTACATGCTATATTAACAGGCTAAGCAAATGTAAAGGATCCAAATCTGGGCTTTTCAGTGCTTCCATGTAATTCCAGCTACACTGAAGGCCCCCTCAGCGGGGAAGATCGTAAGTTTCAGAGCAACCTGGGAGACTTGGTAAGAGATTGTCTTAAAATAAAGAAAATAAAAATGGCTAGTTATGTAACTCAGCACTCCCTGATTTCAATCCTCAATGTGGAAAAGAAACAAAAAAAAAAAAAAATAAATCCCACTTATCAATGGTTTAGAGAACATTACATACAAAATTTATTTAAATATAACAATTTAAGTGCTGGGATTATGGCCACCATGCCCGGCATAGTGTGTAATGCACCATCAATTTGAAGTGTCGGTAATGGAGAATACATGTGTCACACACACATAAGCACACTCTCCAAAAAAGTACAAAGCCCCAAAGAAGATTCTAATCTTTGGAAGCCAACATGGAGATAAACACAGGCAAGCCCACCATCATTCGTCTTGCATCTTGGGAAAGCCAGGGTCTCCCTCCTTCCCAGGGAGGAGCACTATCTAAATGCAATCTGATTCCTGCTTTTCACCTTATGGACTAATTGGAGAAAGATCAGATATGGCAAGAAGTGCCCAGAGGAGCTGACAAGCAGAGTGAAAAAAAAGACAAGTACAATAACTGCCAAAACATTAGTCTCTTTTTCTTGCCAAAAAGAGATGTACTAGTGAGGACAGGAAGAAAAAAAAAATGGCAGCTCTCCTGCACATTAGTATGGGAACCAACACACTTTAACCCTTTACCCATTGTCTCCAAGCCCCTTCCCTTCCTCATAGAGCCCTGCTCTGTACCTGGGTTGACTCTGACTTGATAAGGGTCCAAAACAGATTTTCATCGCAATTTTACATTAGCAGAGTTAAAGCACATAACCAGCCCAGAGTAGTTTAAAAATCTCATCTTATACAGGGCATGGTGGTACACAGCTGTAATCCCAGCACTTGAGAAGCTGAGGCAAGAGGATTGTCATGAGTTTAAGGGCAGCCTGGGCTACATAGTGAGTTCAAGGCCAGCCTGAACTACATAGCAAGACCTTGCCTCCAAAAAAAAAGGTAAGAGCACTGCAACACACAACATAAAAGAATCAGCCTTGCCACTCGCTTTCTGATTAATAACAAAAAGCCAGCTTTCAATCAAATAGAAAAAAAGTTACATTCCTGACAATTAGTTGAATCCTAACCAAGTCTAGATCACTAGTATTTGGAATAAACCCATTATAGATAAGTCTGTGATTAATATTATACATAAATTGAAAAAGACAGAAAGTTGAAGTGCTTGCTATTCCCTTTTTGGTGAAAGCCAGCTGCCCCGTGTGTCACAGGCAGGAGTAGACGACCAAAGCAAAATCACAAGGATTCTCTCTGCCTCCATGATAGACTCAGGGCAGTTCACATCATGTTACTTCTGCCACTCAAGAGACAAATGGACCCAGGACCATAATCTGGAAACCATCAGCTCATGGTGGAGGCTTCTGCTGAACAACTGTGTCTACCCAGGACTGACCCTGAGCCAGTGGACAGAAAACTGCTGAAACTGGGCTGAGCAGGTAGAGGAGGACCATCAGCTGGGCTCAGAGCATCCCACTAACCCCAGCTGCTGTCAGCTTAGGCCTATAGACTCAGACATCTTAACTATATTTCTTATTTGTTCAGAAATCACCTCAACCATGTTCCACATAGGAAGCCACTTGAAGACTTTGATCTTTAACATGGTGAAGTAAGAAAGGAGCCAGGGTTGGCTGTGTATGCATCCCAGTACATGCCTGAGTCCCAGATAGGTAGGCAAAGGCCAACGGGAGCAACAGCTACTGAGACATGTCCCCAGTGAGAGCAAGCTCAGGGCAATTGCTTTTGACAGCAGAATTCAAATTCCATGAGCGACATCTCTTGCCAATTAATTTTTTGAATGGAAGCTCACATGATCTGAGCCCAACAGCTACCTGTCAGGATCTTCCTCTCAATGGTTTCTCTTGAGATAGATGTACAGCAAACAAAAGTCACCACTAGCCTCTCAGTTGCCATCAGGACACCAACAGATCAGGATGAGAGCAAAACAAATGTTCTCTTAAAATAGTTACTCACCAGGAAGTCTGTTCATGTTGACACCTTGAGCTGAGAGTCCTATTCCCATGTACCTTTAAAAAAGCATACACAAAATTTTTGGTTATCAAAATGATTAAGCATCTCTCTTCTCAAACAGTTTTTAGTAAAAGAGGGAATAAATGGGAAAAGTAATGAATGCTGACTCCTTTACTAGTGTCTCTCAAAGAACCTCTACATTTTGACTTTCTAGTGGAAAGTACCTTAAGGATTTGTAGCTGGAGAAACAGGAGATAGTGTATAATTATGTTCATGGCTTTGGCTTCAAAGTAAAATGCCCTGCAATCATGGCGTCCAGTCCTCTTGGCTTTGTGGCTCCAGCCAAGCCAGCAAAATCTATTCCTAGGAAGTACCTAAAGTAAGTAGCTCACCCTTAGGTAACGACTGGCAGGGTAATGCCAAGTCAAATCCACAAGGATAAGCCACTCTGTGGCAACAGGCTCAAGACTCCTCTCGTGGAGCTTCTTTTCTGGGGTCTCAAAACTCATTATCCGGGGCTGGGGATTTAGCTCAGTGGCATAAGCACCCGCCTTGCAAGCAGGTGGTCGTGCGTTCGATCCCTGGTACCAATAAAAATGAAAAAGACAAAAAAAAAAAAAAAAAACTCATTATCCTTCCCATAGACATTTCCTGCTGGCTACCAAACCATGCAAAACTGGAGTGTGGTGAGATGTGACTTCCTCCCCAAGACTCCTACCCCTCTTACCCCAAGTGCCTAAGCAACTAAGTCACTCAAGGCAGGATGCAGCCTGAGGTGAACTGTCAAAGATGTTTTAATGGTGCTCATGAGAAGCAGACCAAAAAAGGAAGTAAGTGTTTCTTTAGCCTAATTTTGCTTTGGGGTTTTTTTTTTTTTTTTTTTTTTTTTGTCTTTTTTGTTTTTATCGGTACCAGGGATCGAACACTTACAAGGAAGGCGCTTATGCCGCTGAGCTAAATCCCCAGCCTCTGCTTTGGTTTTAAACGAAGTTGTACTATAGAGGACTTGGGCCCTGACCTCACTATGTAGTACAGACTTGCCCTGAGCTCACAATCTTCCTGCTTCGGCCTCCAAGGTGCAGGGATCACACATGCGTACCACCACACTCAGCTCTCTACATTTTTTAGGTGTTTTATTTTGTTTTGTTTTGGTACCAGCTGGGTACCAAAGCTCATGACCTAGCACTTACCAGGCAGGTACTTATGCCCCTGAGCTAAATCCCCAGCCCTAGCTCTCTACATTTTTATAGTATACAAAAATAAAAAAGGATATTTCTCTAAGAACTTCAAAATAAGAGAAATTATCTTCTAAGAATAAATGCCAAGGATTTAGCTCAGTAGCCTTAAGCACCTGTCTGACAAGTACAAGATTGTGAGTTTGATCCATAGTACAAAAAAAAAAAAAAAGAGTAAAATAGTAGAAGTCTATACAACATGCTTGACTCTAAACATAAATGAGCATCAACAATAGCTGAGCTATCTAGAAAGCTCAAAACATTCAAAAAGTCATCTAAGGGGACCTAGGCATAATTTTATAGTTATATGCCAACATGAACGCACTTAATGTCATTGAACTGTACATTTAAAAATGATTACTATAAAGCTAGGAGTGGCAATACATGCTTGTAATCCCAGCATTCAAGAGGCTAAAGCAGGAGGATCACAAGTTTGAAGCCAGCCTGGACAACCTGGCAAAACTATGTCTCAGAATAAAATAAAATAAAACAAAATGGCTAGGGATGGAGCTCAGCACTCCCTGGGTTCAATCTCTACTACTAAGGAAGAGGAGGTTTAAAATGGTAAATTTCATGTTAGATATATTTTATCATAAAATTTAAAATATTTATTGAGTGAGGTGTGGTAGTGCATGTTGGTAATCCCAGCATTTGGGAGACTGAGGCAGGAGGATTGTCATGAGTTCAAGGCCAGTCATTAACATATACTGAGTTCAAGACCTTGCTGGACTACACAGCAAGGCCCAGTCTCAAAAAACAGGGCCAGGGATTTAGCTCAGTGGCATAACCACCTGCCTGGCAAACACAAAGTCATGAGTTCGATCCCCATATCTTTTCCCAAAAAGCCCTCAAAAAATGGGATTAGGGATATAGCTCAGCAGCACAGTGCCTGCCTGGCAAGAGAGAGGTCTTGAATTTGAGTCCTGGTACCAAAAAGATAATAATTAATTTTATGGAACAAATAATTATATAGGGTTATCTTAATTTGCCTATTTCTAAGTAATTATACCTTTACATTCTGATTGTCTCTATTGTAATTTTGTAATGGACCTTTCCAATACATTCCTCCATCTTAGCCAACTTCTTCCACCCCTGGGGCTCAATCCACCTACGTACCTGATACCTAATACTCCAAGGGTTCTCCCAAGACCCAGGGCCCTCCTCTACCAGTCCCTTAGCTGTACCCTTGGATTTTGGGAAAACACCTCTACCACCCAACAGAAAGCCTGGCAAAGTGGAGAGGCCTTGATCTACCCATCTTTTTCTGAAATCAGCAATCCCCACATTGCTGGGCAGGGACCTGGAAAAGAGACCAACATACAGTCCTATTAACTTGGCTCATAGGACTAGAAGAAAGAGTAAAAAGGAAAAGAAACATCTTCACAAACTATTATCCAAAAACTCTATGATCCAAAAAACTTTACGACCCAAAAAAATTTGTCTTCTTTGTCTTAAGCAGCATTTGAAACACATTTGTATTATTAAAGGTCAAAGATACGGCTGGATGTAGTATCACACACCTGTAATTCCAGCACTGGGAAGGCTGAGGAAGGTGGATTGTACATTTGAGGACTGCCTGAGGAACAGCCTGTGTGACCTTGTTTCCAAACAAAAAATAAAATAAAAAGAGCTAGGGATGTAGCTAAGTGCTCTCTGGGTTCAAAACCCAGTATTGTAAAATAAATAAAGATAAAAATAAAATAAAGTCAGTCAGGCATGGTAGCCCATGTCTGTAATCTCAGCACTTGGGAGGCTGAGGCAAGAGGATGCAAGTTCAAGGCCAGCCTGAGCTACACAGTGACTTCAGGCCAGTCTGAACTACATATCAAGATCCTGAATCAATCAATCAACCAATCAGGTCAAAGATATGGCCCAATATACAGTCTGCAGTTATACAGTGTAATTCAGCCCTTTGAGAAACATACAAACTGCCTGCCAGGATGAGCCAACCACAGGACCACCAGCAGTGGCTCTGTGAGTCTGTTGGCAAGATTCCCATTAGAATAAAGCCTGAATATTTTCCCAGAAAAGCAGTGGCCCAAATAATCAGTTTCCTGACTTTATATGGTAGAGGCTGCCAAAAGCTATTCTCCATTCCCTCAATGCCTCAGCTGATCAAGCAGCAGATGACCCCAATGACCACAGTCATCAATCCAATCTGCACAACTGTAACAGCCTGGGGTTTCCCTGACTTGGACTCCTACCCTGTCTAGAAGGGCCTAGGCCTGTGCTCAATACAACATGTGATCCCATTCCCAGCATATAACTTTGCTGACATTAAGGTGAGAACCTATATTTGGAGTACATTTGCTTCCTTTGTGACCCCTGACTGCTTAAAGCTAGTGCAAACAGAGTAAGTCACAGGTTACCCAGGAAAGGCTAGACTTGATCACACAGGCAACAGGGCTCTGCAATTCTGTAGGGCCCAAATGAAGGGGGAACAACTAAGGAACCTATGCTCAAAACACAAGTTGCTTAAGAACTAGGGATATTGTGGCTTACTGTAGAGTCCTTGCCTATTATAACTGAGGTCCTAGGTTTGATCCCCAGCACTATGAGACACCAAACAAGTTGCTTAGGCCTCTCCATAGAAGAAGCATCTTCTACCTGTAGCAGGTAGGTCTAAACACTTTCCTACCAACTCTCTGCTCCCAAGGTGGGATGGTGTTTTCTAGCAGGTGGCTTGGGAACCTCTGCAGAAATTCAGTCTCAAAACTTAACGATCTGAGTGGATGAGTTAAGGGCAGAACAGCCAGGAGCCCAACAACCACCTACATTTGGGACACATGCCACCTTCAGGCAACAACGACACAGGGAGAAGTTTCACAGGACCCTACCTTGCATAATCAAATGAAATCAGAGCAGAGTCAGGGTCCAAGGGAAATTACCTCCAACACTTCAAACATTAGGTGACACAAAGTCTTTTCAAACAAGAAGATATTTCAACACTAAAAAAAGGTATAGATTCCTGTCTTCTAGCAAGTATTAGCAACAGCGCTTGAAGACTATTATCCAAGGAATCAAGAGATAAGGAAAGCAGACTGGGGGGGGGGGTACTTAGGCATGGTGACACATGCCTATACTCGTAGCACTATGGGAGGCTGAGATGGATCACAAGTTAAAGCCCAGGTTGGGCAACCATGGAACATACCAAAAATATAGGGTTGGGGTGTAGTTCAGTGCAAAGGCCTAGGAGGGGATCATCTTTGTATCTTTGTTCATAGATAACATGTTTTATATATAGAAAATCCCAAATGACATATACACACTACAAGAGCTTGTAAGTTATCTTACTTCTCTACTTTCAATTGTGTTTCTATACATTAACAAGTAAGCAATCCAAAAAGGAAATTAAGAAAACAATTTCATTTATAATAGCATCAAAAAGAGTAAAATATTTGCCAGGCATGGTGGTACATGCTCATAATCCCAGCACCCAGCCTGGGCTATAAAGTGAGCTCAAGGCCAGCTTGAACTGTATAGTGAGACCCTGTCTCAAAAAGACGACCAAAAAAAAAAAAAAAGTAAAATATTTAAATCCAAGCATAGTAGCACACATTTATAATTCTAACACTTGGAAGGCAGAGACATGAGGATAGTGAGCTGAAGCCTGCCTGAGTTATACAGTGCATTTAAGGCTAACCTGGACTATAGAGCAAGAATGCTCTACTGTTGAATCTCTTTATTTTGAGACAGGTTCTCAAGAACTAAGTTTCCCAGGCTGGTCTCAAATTTGAGATCTTCCCAGAGTTCTGTAGGATTATAGCTGTATGCCACAATGCCTGGCCTACCTTCATTCTGTCTCAAAACCAAACAAAAAGAACAAATAAATAAATATGAATTCAATCAATAAGGCAAAAGACTTGGATACTGAAAACTATGTAGTGCTGCTAAAAGAAATTAAAGACAAATTCAAAGATTCCCTCATTATGAAGACTTAAACCTATTAAGAAGTCAGTACTCCCCCAAACAATACACAAACTCAACACCACCTCTGTCAAAATTCCAATTATGTTTTTTGCAGAAACAGAAAAATGTGGAATGTCAGGGACACTAAATAACCAAAGCAATCTTCAAAAAGAACAACAAAGTTGAAGAATGAATCATATTTCCTGATTTCAAAACTTATTACAAAGCCCTAGTATTCAAACCGGTGTGGGTAACTGGGTATGATGGCACATGCCTCTAATCTAGCACTTGGGAGGCTGAGGCAGGAGGATTGCCGAGTTCAAGGCCATCCTTAACTACACAGGAAGACTGTCTCAAAAACAAAAACACAGCTGGGCGTGGTGGCTCACGCTTGTAATCCCAGCACTTGGGAGGCTGAGGTGGGAGGATCATTGAGAGTTCGAGACCAGTCTGGGCTACAAAATGAGCTCAAGGTCAGCCTGAATTGTATAGCGAGACCGGGTCTAAAAAAAGAAAAAACAAAACAAAACAACAACAAAAAAACACAGCATTGAAGTGCATCAAGACAGACGTATAAACCAGAGGAATACATTAGAAACATAAAGACCAAAATTAAATCCTTTATATAGTCAATTGACAGTGACAACGGTGTCAAGATCATGCAAAGGGAAGTTATACAGCAGTTTGTTTTTTTTTCCTACAATGATACACATCTGAATAACCATAAGCAAAAGAATGAAGGTAGGCCAGACATTGTGGCATACAGGTATAGTCCTACAGAACTCTGGGAAGATCTCAAATTTGAGACCAGCCTGGGAAACTTAGTTCTTGAGAACCTGTCTCAAAATAAATAAAGAGATTCAACAGTAGAGCATTCTTGCAGTACATGTACACATGTTCATACAAAGTAGCATGTACAAGATCCTAGGTTCAGCGGCTGCGGATTTAGCTCAGTGGCATAAGCACCTGCCTTGAAAGCAGGCAGCCATGAGTTCGATCCCTGGTACCAATAAAAACGAAAAAGGGGCTGGGGATTTAGCTCAGCGGCATAAGTGCCTGCCTTGCAAGCAGGCGGTCGTGAGTTCGATCCCCGGTACTGACAAAAAAAAAAAAAAAAAAAATGAAAAAGACAAAAAATAAATAAATAAATAAAAATAAAAATAAATATAAATAAATAAAAACGAAAAAGCCAAAAAAAAAAAAAAATCCTAAATTCAATCCTCAGTACTGCAACACACACACACACACACACACACACACACACACACAGTGAGATACCATTCCACATGCTTTAAGCTGCCAAGAATAAGACAGTAAGGACACAGCATAATGAAAACACCAATTTGAACATGTTCCCCTGGACACACACTATTGTGCCTTTGTATCTAAGTGAGGCAGGAAGGTAGGACATGCAAAGCGAGTTGGCAAAGTAAGTGGAACCAGATTCCAGGTTATACATACCAAATAATTCCCAAGGCCCCATATACAAAGTTCTCATGGGTTACCATGACATGCAGAAAAACAAAAACAGAACATCCCTGAAAGCATGCTACCATGGCTTTCCTCACAGTAGCCTGCCCTATATTCCCCAGGGTGTAAATTTATTTTGGTTTTTATCTTGTTTTCCTCTGTTTTTATTTGGCTCAAATTTGCTGTGCAGTCCGTTTCTCCTTTACTCTTCACTTTTAAAATAATCTTGTCACTGTTTTTGATTGTCTTGTTCAAGATAACCTACAAACCAAGAGGCAAGCATCTTAAAAACCTGCATACATAAAGAAGAGTGACATTAGGAGGCCATATGACACTACACTCCTCTGGTGACCTCTGGAGACACTGAAAATGACTGCTGGGTCCTTATGAAAGCTGAGTAACTCAGCAAAAGTAGGTAGATACCTTTCTCTTTAGAGAGATCCTGAGATCATCCAATGCCTTCCATAAAGATCCCTGGCCAGTATAGTACTGGGACACAAGTGAGGGGGTATGGACTCAGTCCTACCACTGTCAAAGCCAAGGGCAAGCCAGATAACCAAGGTGCTGACTCAGAGAAGGGATTCCTGGAGAAAGTAACAGCTAAGACCTAGTAAAGGAGACAAAAGGTTAAAAAGGGTACACAACACATAAAAGCAGCAAAATGTGCAAGGCACAGAGGCAAGAGTGTGCCACATGACTAAGAAACAGAGTTCTGTGTAGATGGGTCACAGGCTGGGCAGACCTAAAAAAGGGCCATAACTGGAGCAGGGAACAGGCTGTACACATGCAACCTACAAGCTAAGCTAAGAGTTTGCACTTCATAGGCAGTCAATGGGAAGCCACAGAAGGGGTGTGGCAAGGGCACAGCTGATCAAATAGCCACTGTGCAGAAAATGGATTTGAAGAAGCAGAACTGGATACTCCCAAAGCCATCCTGGTGGAACATGACAAGGGCTGGACAAGGACAGGAGCAGTAAGGATGGAATAATGTGGGGCATGCCAGGCACTCTTTAGAACACAGTGAACTAAAACTGGGTGTAGGAGGGGCTTGAGAGGCTCAGAACACTGCGCAGCAAAACCAGTCACCCAAGTCAATTCTTTGAGACCCACTTGGAAATTCAGGAGGCAAAGTACTTGACTAGAGTAGCACTGACACTGTGCAAACCCCTGAGTGAAAAATACACCTGCAAAAAGCAAATATACTGGCCACTTTCAGATTTAAATCTTACCTCTGAGTTCACCATGGGCCTGGGACATGTCACTTGGCCTCTCAGGGCCTGCTTCATCAGCTATTTCCTCGAGTCACAGAGCTCTCAGTGTTGCCACTCACCAGGATCAATCAGACAAAGGAGGACTTGGGTTGGTGCTGGGGTGGGGATGGGGAGACAGATGGTGGGTGATTGTATAACCCTAGTTTATGCACTGGAGGTCCTTTCACCAGTGGAAGCCGGTAAAGTAGTCCAACCTCAAAGACCCTGCAACCTCAAAGACCTCAAAGACCTGGATCTTGGGACAGTTAAAGACAAATCCCTGGTTGGGTGCAATAGCACAAACCTATAATGCCAGTGGTTGGAAGGCTGAGGCAGGAGGATCATCTCTGGAGGCCAACCTGAAATGTCTAGCATGACTTTCTCAAAAATCAAACAAACAAATGCTTGAACAGCTGGGTTTAGTGTACATACCTAGGATCCCAGCACAAGGAAGCTGAGGCAGGAGGATGTTTTATTCAAGGCCAACCTGTACTATATAATGAAACCTTTTTTCAAACACCCCTCCCTAAATAAAAAATGCCTGTTTACTAGGGATTGCCAAGGAGAAAGGAGATGAGCATTGGCTTCCTTGTTGGTAATGGAATAGGCTATGTTAAGAACACAGACAAATAACTCACAGTCTTGTGGTGACACAGATGAGAGAAAAGCAGCAAAAGCTCCTACTCCCTAAATAGGTGACAGACATACAGCAGACTGGCTCTCCAACACTTCACTTTTTCACAGGGCTTTCTTTTCAGACAACAAGACAGATCTAAGGAATCTGTGGTGGGTGGGGGTTATTTAACCCACAGCACAAGTGACAGTAAAGTTAATTCACCTGATTCACTCCTTCTTCTATATTACAGCAAAATGGAGAGGAAATATCACTTCTTACAGAAGTCAGCCAGCCAGGAAGTATAGAGGGACACAGACAAGCTCTTTGTGGTATGAGGGCCATGCGTTGGCCTCTTAAGTTCTCAGTTTCTACCCTTCACTGACAAAACCACAGTGCAAAGCTGTAGTTACAAGAACAGTCACTTTGGCCCCTACATGGCTGCAAAAGAAGAGGGCACCAAGTGGGCACCTGGGGTCAAGCTGGGTGGAAATCCACCAGACAGCTGCCTGGGGAAGAGCAGCCACATCTATAAGTGGGTAGCAAAGGCCTCAGCCAACCACATCCAAAGCAGGCAGCTGATCACATAGCCAGGCCCACCACATTACCCAGCTAGGGGTGGGGGTGTGTGAAGGGGAAGAGGGAATCAAATCGAGGCCCTAGAAAAGGACTGGCTTGAGAACACAGTAGCAGCTCCTGGGGCCTAAGCTGCCCACCATCTACCTCTGCCCTCTCTGCCCCAGAAGCTTAACTATGGTCTTGTGGAGAGAAATGAGTACACTCACGGCTTGGATTGTTTTTTCTTTGTTTTCCCATTGGTTTTCCAGATTATTTGTTCATTTTGTGGCACTGAGGATTGATTCCAGGGTCCTTGCATTGAAGTACATTTTACTCTGTCCTTTTTATTGATTTATTTTTTTAGTTCTAAAGAAAGGTCTGGCTAAAATGCCCAACCTGGGCTCCAAATTGTGGTCTTCTTACCTCGGTCTCTAAGAGTGCTGGGACTACAGGTATGCACTATTACATCTGGCCCCAGACCTTTTTAATTTTTATTTTGATACAGAGTCTGGCTAAATTGCCCAGACATGCCTCAAATTTGCACTCTTGTCTCAGCCTCCCAAGTAGCTAGGATTACAGATGTGTTCCACTATGTCCAGCATCAGATTTTCTATAATTAATATGGGTTAGTTCTATAATCATACAAAAAATAGTTTTTAGGAGCCTTCACCCATCTGACTCTCTTTGGATCATCCTGAAACAGCATTTCAGCGATGGGGACACACTGGGAAATTTGACTTTCATGGTCAGCTCCTCAGTCTACCAGAAACCTGAGGCTTGACAGAAGGGCACAGGCTGCATGGAAAGGAAAAGCAGAAACAGTCAAAATCCCTGCTGAGCAGGGGAGCTAGGACCCAGGCTCACATGGCACTTTGTGGTCCCAAGCACAACTCAAATCACATGCTCAGGAGACCTTGCTGCAGCATGACACTCAACACAGCTCCAACTTAGGATAGATTTTCCTGTGACCTGGGCAGACCTGGTGTTGGACAGAGGACATGACCTTAGAAAACTGGGCCACTTGACTCTCATGCCACCCACATATATAGAGGGACAGAAGAAAGACACAACTCCTGTGCTGTCCTGTCCCACTAGTCCTGACAGAGAGCTGGGAGTACCCCACATGGGGACCCCTTGGTCAGCAAGTCTGGTATTCCCTTCCTGCCTTCAGGAAGGAAGCATTTAAAGAGTTTTAAGTGGCAAGAGTACTTCATAGCAGGGCTCAGAAGCAACACCCCATACTCTGAAAGGCTGGTCTCTTGTACTCCAGCCTAATTCAGGATGGTTGGTTTTGGATTTCAAACCACATCTCAAATTCCCTATCAGAAGAGGCCAGGTTGGATCAAAGGACTCCGAGTTCCTTCTAGATCTGACCTAGAGACTTCAATTCTTCGCAGAATAGCATCAATAATGACTGTATTCTATTGCAAATACGCTGTATCCAATTGTAAGCCCAGGATAAAGCAAACCTTGAAACAGCACTCTAAAAAGTCACTGAGAAGCTAGCTGTGGTGGTACATGCCTATAATTCCACCAAGTAATCTCAGAGGTCAAGAGGGATTGTAAGTTCGAGTTTAGCCTGAGCAACTTACCTATTTAGAAAAAAAATTGTCCCAAAATAAAAAGTAAAACCCAGGCCTGGTGGTGCATACCTGTAATTCCAACACTCAGGATGCTGAGGCAAGAGGATCACAAAAAATTTGAGGCCAGCATAAGCTATATAAACTGAGTTCAAGGCCACTTGAAATACATAGTGAAATCTTATCTCAATACCCCCTTACCCCTCCCCCCACCCCCCAAAATCATACGGAGTAGCTAGGCAGAGTGGCACTTGTCTATAATCCCAGCATTCTGAGTGGCTGAAGCAGGAGGATCACTGTAAGTTTGAGGCCAGCCTGGCCTACACAATGAGTTCAAGACCAGCCTGAACTACATAATAATACCCTGTCCCGATACCCTTGCCCACCCAAAAAAAAAAAAAAACCCAGAGAGAGAGGCTGGGGATGTGAGAAAGCCCTAGGTTCAATCCTCAATGGCACAAACCAAAACAAAACCAATGTACTAAATACGATACAGACAAACAGTCCAATAGAACAGAATATAAAGGCCAGAAATAAATCCATACATTTATGTACAAATTCTTTTCAATAAGAATGTCAAGTCCAGGGGCTGGGGATTTAGCTCAGCGGCATAAGCACCTGCCTTGCAAGCAGGCAGTCGTGAGTTCAATCTCCAGTACCGATAAAAAGGAAAAAGACAAAAAAAAAAAAAAAAGAATGTCAAGTCCAGTCAATGGAGGAAAAAAAAATTGTCTCTTTAACAAAATGAAACTGGGACAACTAAGTTTCCACATGAAAGAGAATGAAATTGGACCCCTCTCATATCATATTAAAATTAGGAGGCTGGGGATGTAGCTCAGTAGTAGAGCACTTATATTCAACCCTAAAATAAACAGAATTTTAAAACTTAAAAAAAATTTAAACATAATAGCTAAACTACCACGGAAATATACAGCTGTAATCCCTACTACTCTGAAGGCTGATGCAGGAATACCTCAAATTTATGGTAAGCTAGAGCAAATTAGTGAGTCCTATCTCAGAATAAAAAAATGAGTTCAAGGATGTGGCTCAGTGATAGGGTTTCCCTGGGTTCAATCCCAAATACGGCGGGCAGGAGGGGATCCTACAAAAAAGGTGAAAATTCTTTCAAATCATATGTCTAATAATTGTTTGATATTTACAATAAATTTAAAAATTCTTGAAACTCAATAATAAAAACCCAATGACCAAACAACAAAGGACTTAAACAGATATTTCTTCTAAGAACATATACAAATAGTCATATGAAATAAATACATGAAAAGATGCTCAACATCAGTTGCTATAAAGAAAAGCACAATAAAGCCTCAATGAGTTACTGCTTCACACTTAAGAATGGTTGCATCAGGAAGGAAAGAGGCAGAAAAGGAGGGAGGGAAGGAGGAAGAGAGGGAGGCAAATAACAAGGATGTGGACAAACTGGAACCTTCATCCATTGCTGATAGAAATGTAAACTGAGCAGTCACTATGGAAAACAGTTTAGTAATTCCTCAGAAAGTTACACAGACAGCTGCATGTAGCGGCACATGCTTGTGATCCCAGCACTCAGGAGGCTGAGCCGGAAGACCCAGAATTTTGAGACCAGGCTGGGCTACATAGTGAGACCCTGCTCAAAAAACAAAATAACAAACAATGAAGCCAGGTGTGATGATGCATGTCTGTAATCCCAGCACTTAGGAGGCTGATGCAGGAGGACAATTGTGAGTCCAAGGCCAGAATGGGCTACATAATGTGTTCAAGGCCAACCTGGACCACAGGGAAAGACTTTGTCTCAAAAGCACAAAAAAAAAAAAAAAAAAAAAAAAGACGACGACGAGGGGAAGAAGAAAAAGAGGAGGAAAAGAAGAAAAAGTGGAGAAAAATAAAACAAAAGAGTTACATACAGAATTACTGGCATACCTAGCAATTCCATTCTTAAGTATATACACAAAATAACTGAAATGAGGGATTCAAACAATACATATGCAAATGTACATAGTGGCATTATCTACAATAGCCAAAACGTGGAAAAAATTTTAAAAAATGGGGTGTATGAACTGGGGATATGGCTCAGTGGCACAACTCCTGCCTTGCATGCACAAGGTCCTAGGTTGAATTCTCAGCACCACAAAAATAAATAAAAAAATATTTTTAAAATGGGGTATTGGAGCTGGGGATTTAGCTCAACGGCATAAGCCTCCTGCCTTGCAAGCAGGCAGTCGTGAGTTCGATCCCTGGTACCAATAAAAACGAAAAAAAGACAAAAAAAAAAATTAAAAAAAATAAATAAAATGGGGTATACATACACAGAAATATTAATCAGTCATAAAAAAATGAAGTTCATAAAAACAAATGAAGGCTAACAACACAGAGGAAACTTGAAAATCTCGACTCACGAACGAATCAGACACAAAAGGACAAACAGCACACCAGACATGGTAGCTCATATCTGCAATCCCAACACTTGGGAAGCTGAGGGAAAATAATCACCTCAAGTTCAAAACCAAAACTGGGCTATACAATGAGTTCAAGGCCAGCCTGTCTCAAAAAAAAAAAAAAAAAAAAAAAGACAAATATCATATGATTACATTTTATATGAACTATATAGAATAGGCAAATTCATAATGACAAAAATAAATTAAAAATAACGGGGGGGGGGGCCTGGGGATTTAGCTCAGCAGCATAAGCGCCTGCCTTGCAAGTAGGCAGTCGTGAGTTCGATCCCTGGTACCGATAAAAAAAATGAAAAAGATCCAAAAAAAACAAAACAAAAAAAAAAAAACCAGGGGCTGGGAAAAGAATAGAGTTAGTGCTAAATAAGTTCAGAGTTTCTATCTCAGGAGACAGAAAAATTCTGCAGATAATGGTGTGGCTGCATTAGTATTACTGAATTATACACTTAAAAATGGATAAAATGGCCTACTTTATGTTACAGATATTTCATGACAAACACAGTCACACCCCTATAGCTCTACATGTCAGCAAAGCCTCATCTGGTCTTCCCTGATAAGACAAGTAGGGCCCTGGCACAGAGCTCAATGCAAATCATCAGAGGATTCTGTACTCTGGCTTCATGTCAGGCCAGAAGAAAGAAGTCTCTCTCTGCTAGCACAGAGTAAATGAGAAGAGTGAAGAACACAGACTCGGCTCTTTTTACTTGCCATTGATTTCTTAGAGGGAAAGTGAATTTTATGGTCTGGTAAGCCCACAGATGCTTTTAATAACAACCTCATAATACCCATGAACCAATGACTATGGAACTTGAACATTTCTAATTTAAGTTCCATCAATGGATGTCTCCAGATCGGAAGCGGTTGGAGCGAAAGAGAGAAAAGAGATATGGTCCCCAGTCCCAGGGCTGAGGAGGCTTGTGGGATCTAGGGAAAGGATGAACTCTGTTCCCACCCTCTTGGATGAAAGAGCCAGGCACTATGGCCCCTACCCCAGACCTCCAAGGAGCTCCTAGTATCTCATCTGATTGCTTGATCTTGACATCTAACACCTTAGCCACAGTTCTGCATTCTGGCAACCTTGTTCCTATCAGAACTTGTCCCAGATAAAAGAAATCAACCACCTCTACAAGGGACAAGACTCTGGGACAGTGGTTACGAAATGGACCCTGGGAGACAGCTTGGGAAAAACACTAACTGACACTGAGGTCTGAAATGACAGCTAATATTTGGCACTAGGGATTTCACTCCAAAGCCTAAAGGGCCCACTTTAAGTCATGATCCATCCTGACACTGGCTACTACGTGCAAATGTTCTCCCAGTAGCCATGCACCACTCTCCAGGTCCCTCTTCCAGAAGCCATGCAGCCATCCACTGAGACCAACTCTGTGCAGTGCCAGAGAGAAGACAGAGACCCAGCATTGTTCAGAGAAGAACAAGCCAGGAGGAAAAGGGGTTTGAAGCAAGATTTGCTCACACACAAAAAGATGGCTCTGAGTGTGGGTCACAAGATCCTTGTGTACCCACTGTCACCAGTACCATCAAAGCATCCAGAAAGCCCAGCAGACAGAAACCTGCATAACAATTTCCAAGGGTGGCCTTAGGTGCAGGTTCTATACTTCTCTAAAGGGCTCAGAGTCAGAGTCTCAAGCACCAAACGTTGACTTTCCAGAGCCTGCTGCATTCCAAAACAAAACGCATTGTACTTAACTAGAAGGTGATAGCCACTTGACACCCCAGATAATGTGAGAGGTTCCTACCAACTTCTTGCATCAGTAGCCTTTCAGTCCTAACCTCTACAAAACATTAAATACTACCTCTCTCGTTCTGTGTAATTACGAGGCTAGAGCACAGCTGTGCCTGGACACTACCTTTAACTCCCTAGTAGAGTATTCACACCCACCTGGGTGTGAGCGGACCATGCCTGTAATTCCAGCCCTATAGAAGGCTGAGGCAGGAAGATAGCAAATTCAAGCCCAGCTTAGGCAACTTAGCAACTTAGGCCAGACCTTGTTTCAAAATAAAGCATAAAAGAGTGAGACTGGAGAAGCAGTTCAGTGCAAAGGCCCTCAGTTCAATCTCCAGCAGAAAGAAGGGAAAAAAGGAAGGGAAGGAAGAAAGGAAAAGGAAGAAGGAAAGGAAGGGAAAGAAAGGGAAGAGAGAGAAAGAAGGTAACTGGATCTCACTTTGCTGGTTTTTAATGTTTCATGTAATGTCATTAAATTCAATCAGAGATCTTATTTAAGTAGCACACCCTTATATGGAAACTACATCCTAATGATTTTATAAGTATGAAATTATAAAAATCCTAATGATTTTACAAGTATGATATTATAAATTTATGATGTATTAAACCCCTTTCTGCTTGAAGCATCCATTTTTGCATTTGCCTCTACTGAAGCAATGTACAGTTACGATTGAAAGCGCCTCTCGACCTCGTCTCAGTCTAGGAAAATCCACACTTGTAATCTGAAGGGAAAGGTACGATAATTTTAGCGAGTTAATTCCAATCTACCACTTCCAGTGCAACCCCTGGTGAGAATAAAGGCACTAAGGCATATTTACACTTGTGAGGAACCAAGGGAATCCTAGGTCCAGCTACTAAGATGGCTAACCAGAAGAAAGGCTTCAACCTGGGGCAAACCAGGTTTCATTAATTCGTGAAATGGCAGTGGCTAGGGGATGAGTGTTGTGAGAGTGGCAGGAAGTATGTGAGTCATGTGAGCTGGGCTACGTAGGAGGTCTGAAATCACCTCAGCAATATATAGACAAGGGTACGCAAAAAGAATAATCTGCAAAACACAATTTGAGGTAGTATCTAATGTTTTGGGGTTGTTGCTTTAGCTCTGATATATAATATTTTATGCCCTGAGAAGTCATAGTCTCTTATTTCAAGGCTAGATCCCAGCTAACAGCATCGAGCTCACTCTCCCAATCCTCCCAACCGCCATGGCTCACACATTTTCTTGGGAGTTATAAGGTGGGGGCAAGTCTTGCTTGAAAGACTACATCAGCACCTCTGATTCACATTGCTTAAAGTCAACTGAGGGGTTAAGAAGAAGTCCTAGCCAGCGCTGTACATATCAATGTATGAAAATAGGGTTGGGCTGGGGATTTAGCTCAGTGGCATAAAGCACCTGCCTTGCAAGCAGGTGGTTGTGAGTTCGATCCCTGGTACCGATAAAAAAAAAAAAAAAAAAAAAAAATAGGGTCAAGTTTTGCCAAAATGGAGATAATAGCTCTTCTTTTAAGGAGAGCTATCATCGATGGTCCTCCACAAATAACAATAAACCTCCATTTGTTTAAATGTGTATCTCTGTGTCCCTGTACTTTTTCTTTTTCAGATAGCAAGCTGGTCTCAAACTCCTGAGCTTAAGTGATCCTCCTGCCTGAGTCTCCCAAGTAGCTGAGACTACAGCACACACCACCACACCTGGCTCTATTTTTAAAACGTACATTATGTCAGGTTTTGAAAAGTCCTATGTATTTTCTTTTTAGTTAAAAATTATCTAACAAGGGGCTGGGGATTTAGCTCAGCAGCATAAGCACCTGCCTTGCAAGCAGGTGGTCGTGAGTTCAATACCCAGTACCAGAAAAAAGAAAAAGAAAAAAAAAAGACAAAAAAAAAAAATTATCTAGCAGCTGGGATACAGCTCCATGGTTGAGTGCTTACTTAGCATGCCTAAGGCCCTGGATTCAAACCCCAGCACAGGTTTAAAAAAAAAAAAGGTAATTTTAGGTAAAATAAATTTTTTTTTATTTTAAAAGAGCAAATATAAACTATAGCATAGGAGCACATACATCCTAGCACCAAGGAGGCTGAGGCAGGAGGATAGCCTCCAATTTAAAACAAGTCCAGACTATGTAATAAATTCAAGGTGAGCCTAAATTATACAGCAAAACCATGTCTCAAAAACTGTACCTTCCAGGTATGGTGTCGCACACCTGTAATCCCAGTACTCAGGAGGCCAAGACAGATTGCTACAAGTTCGGGACCATCTTGGGCTACAAAGTGAGCTCAAGACCAGCCTGAATTGCATAGAGACCCAGTCCAAAGTAGACAAAAAACAAAACAAAACAAAACAAAAAAACTATACCTAACTGAAGGAAAGAAGGAATAAATAAAAATTAACAAATATAAGCCAAGTGTGGCAGTGTATGCCTGTAATTCCAGCAATTGGGCAACGAAAGCAGGAAGATTTTGAGTTTCAAACCAGCTTAGGTAATTTTGCGAGATTGTGTTTCAAAATAAAAAGAGCAAATATAGGGGCTGGGGATTTAGCTCAGCGGCATAAGCGCCTGCCTTGCAAGCGGGCAGTCGTGAGTTCGATCCCCGGTACCGATAAAAACGAAAAAGACAAAAAAAAAGGAAACAAAACCTTCTATAAAATAATAATTTAAAAAATAGTGGCTGTCAAAATTCAGACCTATGACTTTGAGTGGTTACCTCTTCTACTCATCAAATCATCTGCTCTGCTTCTTTCCTCTTGGTTCAGTTCCACCTTGGCACTGCTCAGTAGAAGAAAAGAGCTGAGCCCTTGGACCATCTGGGCACAGCTGCTCTTCTCTCCCTTCTTCTCATCTTCTAACCACTACCCTGAGGGCTAGTAGGTTTCATCTCAGGATGAAACTGACCCAAAGTGTATAGCTGCCTGGTGTGTTATACACAGAAAAACTGAGGCTCTGGATGAAAATGAATGCTGCTATCAAGCAGTAATATTGACCACGGAAGCTAAGGATGTAAAAGGGCTAAAAATGCCCTGGCATGAGCCATTCTTAACCTATAAACATCCCTGAAATCCCAAGCCATCTCTAAATCCATAAGGGAGACAGGAAGACAGGTAGAAGAGGAATGCAAAAGACTTCCTCAGCCCCTCTCCCATGTCCTTACATAGTCCAAGACGCCTCTTATACTCCTTTGGTGACAGAAGGGCTGGGTTCTGCTCTCTCACCAAGTCTCTAGACTCATTTCTTTTTTTCTTTTTGTTTTATTAAGGCAAGGTCTCGCTACTTTTTTAAGGCAAGTTCAGGCTCTGAACTCACTGCGTAGCTCAGGCTGCTCCAGACTCTCAGAAATCCTCTTGCCTCAGCCTCCCAAGTGCCAGGATTACAGGTTTTGCACCACCATGCCCAGCTTCTTTTTCTTTTCATTCATTTGTTTTTGCAGTCCCAAGGGTTCAATTTATGGCCTTCACACTGAACTACATGTCCATTCCTTTTTTATTTTGAGGCAAGTTCTCACTAAGTCACTAAATTGACCAGGCTGAGCTCAAATTTGTGATCCTCCTGCCTCGGCCTTTAAGAGCGCTGAGATGACTGGTGTGCAACACCACGCTCAAAAGCCTTACTTCCTGCAACACTGCCACATTCACAATTTTATCACAACAAAATAACATTGACTATCCAGGATTTATAAAGTCATTTTATGTGAACGTTGAACAAAATTTCTAGAGAAGCAGAGGGACTTGTGTTTAGACGCAGTTATCCAACCTGGTGCCCCGTCCCTTCTTTTCAACTTGACCCTTAACCACAGACCCACTCCACAGCCCTTTCTTTTGTCCTGAGATGAAACCTACTAGCCTTCGGGGTGGTGGTTGGAAGATGAGAAGTAGGGAGAGAAGGGCAGCTGTGCCCAGATGGTCCAGCATGGGAATGCCACATGGTAACTGCCACTCACAGTTACTAAATTCACCTTCTTGCTTTCCTTTTAGCAGGGAATCTCCCCTTTGTATGGATCCACCTAGAGAAAAGACCAAATATTCCAGAGAATGAACAAATAATCTCTGACCAAGGAAGGCCTCAGTTATGAAGCAGCTCCCCACTCCTAGCTCACTACTGGGGCCTGGGTGGCAACAAACAGCAACTAAGGAGATCCCATCAGAAAAGCAGACTCCAGTTCTCCACCCGGCACAACAACTAAGGCCCCAGAGTGCCCAACCTAGACCAAGACGTTAACTCCTCACACAGGTGAACCATACAACACTGAGAGGATCCAGAGCCCAAATAGTCCATGGCTCCAGAAACTGCACAGTGTGCCCCTGGGAAACCAAAGTTCATTCAGCATCCACCTGAGAAGCCATCAGCTCCAGAGCAAAGTCAAGGACAACAGCGGGGCAAGGACAGCCCACACTTCTGGGGTCAGGCACGACAAGGCCTTTGCCAGTCCACAGATAAGCACTGAACTTCTCAAAAGCACTGTAAAATACAGAGACTAGAATGTGGTGGGGCCACACAGGCCAGCTCTAGCCTGGAAGGGCCTGGGCTCTTGGGGTTCTCCAGGCAAGAAGGTGGCAGGTGAGATCTAATTCACTGAATGGCTCTCTGACCTTCCAAGGAAAAATCACTTTGGGTAATCCTGACTCATGAGAGGGAAATGCTTGGTATAAAGCATGGGATAATGATGATGTCTTTCAGATGGGAGTTAGCAAACCAAACTACTGGAGAAATCCAGTACAACTGGAGTCTCTTTACCTCCAAGAAGCCTCCCAGACTACCAGTTTTCAGCATCCCTATCCTGTACTTCACCACACCAGGAGAATGGCCAGCAGAAAGAGACACTGACATGAGGCAACTGTGCCCCAGGCAAAGTACCTAAAGTCAGTGGTCTGCAATGGACAGGACTCTCAAGCAGAGGGGCCTGGTACATCAGACCATCAGTCTCTTCCAGCCAGTTCCCACACACTGCTACTTCCCTTGGGTCAAAGGGCTTTTTAGTATGGCTCCTGCCTACCTCATGTTATGTGCTAACACTTTTTGCTACTGTTGTTTTAAAATAGGGTTTCGTTATGCTGCCTTAAATAAGATGGCCTTAAATGCCTGGAGCCAAGAGATCCTCCAGCCTCAGCCTCCTGAGTAGCTGGACTACAGGCACGCCACTGTGCCTAGTTTGGCTTCCATATCTTTTTATGTACTATGTCTTCTGCCCACAGCATCTTCTCAATTTGTTTATTTAAAACACTAACTTCTTTCCTTTTCACCTCTTCTAAGAAGCTGTGCCCAAATTCCCAGATAAGAAGTCTACCCTGGGGGCCACCCAGGGAGGTTGTATACAGGGGTGTATCTATCTCTTCTCTAAGTAGGCCTTGTTCCTGTGCTCTTGGGAGTCAGGCCTGAGACAAAGCAATGGGTGCTCATCCTAGTGTGAAGATGAGTATCCTGCTGCTGGCTATAATCAGTCAACTGCAGGAGCAAGCAAGAGCTGGCTGGCTACGGCCAGATCCCTGCTCCAGGCCCCAACTGCAGAGGAGAACACCCCTGTCTCACCACACCATCCAGTGCTCTAGCCCAGGCTTGCTGTTCTTGGGTAGAGCTACCCATCACATGTTGGAGGCCTCTGCCGCTGGGATGATGTTACAGTCTATTTTGAGGGTCACACTGGAGCATCTGTCAGCAGGGCCAACCACACCCTCCATGTGTCATCACTAAGAGCCAGAGACACCCACAGGTCCAGAAAATCTGTCTGAAGAAGTTGCTTCCCTTTCAGGGACCCTCAGCTTCAGGGCCTCCTTAGCTTCCTAGAAAGATCAGCCTGGATGCTTCTTACCTCCTGGCACTCCTGGCAGGACTCAGATTTGTCCTCACCCTACCAGATCTGTTCCTGGAGTTCTCAACTCTGGTGACTTGGCAAATTGCAGCCAAAGCCCAACAGTCTGCGCCAAGCTCTTAGCTCCAACACAGCAGCTCCTTCACAGCTCCCCTACACCTGTGGGAACTGCCCAAAAAGCCCAACACCCTAATGCTGGGCTCATTTCTCTTCAGACTCACAGGTCCTGACTATTGGGAAACTCCTACTCACCCCTCACAACTGTGCCCAGGCTCTGACTTACTTATTTATTTATTTATTTACTTACTTACTTACTGTCTTTTTGAGAAAAGGTCTCACTGTGCAGTTTGGACTGGCCTTGAGCTCACTTTGCAACCCAGACTGGTCTCAAACTTGCAACAATCCCTCCTGCCTCAGCCTCCGAAAGTGCTGGGACTACTGGCATGCGCCACCATGCTATTTTCCAACTCCTGTTGCAAAGACTCTTGGAACCCACTCTCTTCTGAGCAGGCCACAGCTCTCTGAGGACAAGGTTGGCCCATCCTAGTTTTACATCTCTGCTTCTGGCACAGAGCCTGGTACATGTTAAAGACAGATAAATACTCTATGTACCCTATAAATGAAACTTTCCTAATCAGCTTTCTGTGTTGGTCTACAAAAAGACATTGCTGTGCTGGACAGTGAGATGCCTATAATCCCAAACATTCACAAGGTTGAGGAAAGGAGGATCACAAGTTTGAGGCCAGCCTGGGAAATTCAATGAGACAAGCTCTCAAAATAAAATTTAAAAAGGGTTGTTCATATAATTTCAGGACATAGGAAGCTGAGGCTGAGGCAGGAGGATCACTGCAAGTTCAAAGCCAGCCTGAACTAAAAAGGGAGACTCTGACTCAAAAACACAAAACAAACATAGTGACTTCGAGGCCAGCTTGAAATATTGTACACAGTGAGTCATTGTCTGAGGAATAAAAAAAACTGTTGGGGATACAGCTTGGTTATAGTATAGTGTATGAGATTCTGAGTTTAATGCTCAGAACTGAGAAGAAAAAAAAATATATAGACATTGAGACAATAAAGGCATTTCTGGTTGGGCATGGTGCTACATGCCTATAATCCCAGTACTCAGGAGACTGAGGCAGGAGGACTGCCATGAATTCGAGGTCAGCATGGGGAGTTCAAAGCCAACCTGAACCACATAGGAAGATCCTGTCTCAAAAAACAAAATAAAACAAACAAACAAAATAAAGACATTTATAAAGAACTATGACACTATAAAATAGAATTTTTTTGGGTATACCCAAAAAAGCCAGGCATGGTGGCACACTCCTGTAATCCCAGCACTTGGGAGGCTGAGACAGGAGAGTTGTTTGCAAGTTCAAGACAAGTCTGATGACCTCAAGGCCAGCCTGAACTACCCGGTGAGACCATGAAACCTTGTCTCAAAAAGACAAAAAAAAAAAGAAGAAGAAGAAGAAGTATACCCAAAACTACAGAAAAATCTACACTAAATTGATCAAGCACTGCATACTATACTTCCCTAGCTCCGCTTAGCACTGACCATCTTTGAGTTCTGTGCCCAACTCTGCTACTCATAAGTATCAAACAGGACATTCCTTCACCGTAATTCAGGGAAGGAATGCAAGAGCAGCCCTGATAGGGAAAGGAGGCAGTAATAGCTTGGACACATACATCCAGGACCAGGCGAGGACATCTGACAACTTAGGCTACTCCACTGAACATCCATTAGTCACAGTCAGGGAAGGCCGCCCAAGATTCCAGGGATTCAAGGCTCAACCAAAAAACATACCCATCCTCATTTGCTCCAGCCATTTCCTAGAGATGCTTATGAGGCTCAAACTAGATAATCAGGAAAGCATACAATTAATTATCGTTTGGGTCATAGACCAAGCCAGGATCACAAATAGCTTTAGCACTGACAGGAAACAGGAAGCAACTTGGTTGATACCTGCCTGCCCTGTAACTGCTATTGGACACTTTAAAATCACACCTGGACTAGATCAACATCTGACGTATCTCAGCTATGGGAAGGCTTTCAGATTCCACAGAGTAGCCATGAGGGGTCATTCATACACTCATCATGTAACTATGATCAGATGCAGCAGACCATTGTAGGTAAACATGACCTGGGCCTTTTTGAAAACTGAGCTTACATGGGCTGAAGATGTAATCCAGCAATACAACATTTGCCTAGCATGTATGAGGCCTAGGAGATGATGTCTAGCACCAGAAAACAACAACAACAACAAAGCACACCCACAATCTCAGCACTCAGAAGACTGAAGTAGGAGGATCACTAAAGTAGGAGTTCAAAGCCAGTCTACATTACAAAGTAAAACCCTGTTGCAGAGTATGGTGACACACACCTGTAACCCCAGCATTTGGGAGGCAGAGGCAGGGGAGGATGAGTCTGAGACCAGCCTGCTACAAAATGAGTTCAAAGCCAGCCTAAACTGCACAGTGAAACCCTGTCTCAAAAAGACCAAAAAAAAGTAAGATCCTATCTCAGAACAAAACCATAAACAAATAAAACAAGACCTGAGGCTTCCAGTTATATTTACCAAATGTAAAAATGCTAGGAATAGGGGGGCTGGGGATTTAGCTCAGTGGCATAAGTGCCCGCCTTGCAAGCAGGCAGTCGTGAGTTCCATCCCCGGTACCGACAAAAAAGAAAAAGACAAAAAAGACAAAAAAAAAAAAAAAATGCTAGGAATAGAGCCAGGCATGGTAGTGCATGCCTTAATACCAGCACTTGGGAGGCTGAGGCAGGAGAATCACTGTGAGTTCAAGACCAGCCTGGGCTACAAAGTGAGATCAAGGCCAACCTGAACTCCACTGTCTCAAACAAAGAAAGTATGAAAATAAGAGCAGGGAAGAGGAGGGAGAGAATGGAAGGAGGAAAAGAAGGGATGGAGGGGGGAGAGGGAGAAAAGAAAGAAGAGAGGCAGGCAGGAAAAAAATGTTAAAAGCCAATCAAAGGAATCTAGGTCTCTAAGTTTAAACACTTGCCTTTCTGAAAAGTCATTCTTGTCTATTACTAGCTCAACTACAATACACAATATCTACAATACTATAAGGAGTACAGAGAAACTATTCTCCTCCCTAGAATTTTAGGAAATGCCCTTCAGTTTCATTGGAAATACTATGAGACTCTAGCATCAATATCCTAATCAACACTTTTCAAGTTGTTTGTTTTAAGAGACCATTTTTATTCACACAAATTAAGATGTATTCAATAAATGTGTTCTATCAGATGGTGGAAAGGAAATTAGACTTTAAAATCCTCCAATAAATGTTTCTTAGTCAGGCATGGTGGCTCATGCCTGTAATCTCAGTACTCAGGAGGCTGAAGCAGGAGGGTAAATGCATGTCTGAGGCCAGCCTGGGATACATAGTAAGATCCTGTATCCAAAAACAAACAAAGAAATGAAAGCTTTCTATCTGTAAGTGTATTAGATAGGGACAAAAGCAAAAGATTCCATGATTAGAATTTTAGAATCATCAAGTTCTAGGGCTACAAGCAGCTTGGATGCTGACGTAGCTCCCCATAGTACAACTAAGGAGACTGAAGTCCAGGATCTATTCAAACCCACAGAGTCCTTGCAGGAAGGGGAATTACAAATCACTAAGAAAGCAAGCAAAGTTCTGCTTCTAGCAGTCCTGCCCTCTGCACAATCCATCTCAGACATTTTGCATGTATCACAAGAGGACACCTCTTAGGATAGAAGAATTATTCTAAACACTCAGGAGCAGACATACTTCGGGTTAGCACAAAGGTCACCGGTAGTACTGGCAAACTTCCCACACCAGACCTAAGGTCTGACAAAGAAAGCTTTTCCAAGGCAGTTGCAGTCATGTTATTTCATAGCTTAAACAGACTGTTTTGCTTAAACAAACTGCTTTGTGACACTTGCTTAAAAAACAAACAAACAAAAAGGAAAGACTGGGAAAAGAAGAAAATGAAAATTATCCCCTCCGATGGCCCATGTCTGTTTGTATCATTCTAAAATAGGGAGTCTCCCTGATGCTGACTTTAATGAGGACCTTTCTTAAGCTGGTCCAACTGGTGTTCAAGTCCCTGAACAGAAAAACAAGTTTATGAGCAGCAAGGTCACCTGACTCTGACCATGTGTATGGTGTTTACCCCGAGATGAGAGTGGTCACTACAGCTTTGATGAATGCTACAAAGACTCTACTACCCCTTTGAAGCCTAATGGGGCCTCTACATAACTAAATGCTATAAAATAAGGGACCTTGACTGCAAAGGGAAGGAAGTCACAAACACCACACACTAGCTGGGGAAACCCCATTTTGGATGCTGAATTGTTAATACAAACATGTTACTTGTCTCCCTGTTCTGTAAAGTATTTAATTACATCATCTAAAAAATGTCCCCTGCTTTACCCACAACATGCCTACTTACTTAGACCTCATCTGACAGACAGGGGACAGCGGCACCCTAGACCCAAGCACTAAAGCAGCTTAAGTCAGTCACAAGTAACACCCAGGAAACCTCAAATTCAGAACACAGATACAGGTCAAGGTGCTTACCCATCTCTTCCTTTGCTGACGATCTTCACTTCAAAGTAATAAATACCACAGGCAGCAGGTATAGGGTGGGTAGCACGCACTGAGGCTGCATCTTTGTGATTTTTGCCATGACCTAATGAGATAGGGCAAGGTAGAAATTTCAGAAGGAAATGCAAAACTAAACTTCACTCTTCTCTGCTCCACGGTAACTTCACCCGTCTTTGGACAAAGGAAACCCTTACACAGTCTGAGGAATAACCAGACGACTGAGTAAACACACATGCCTTGCACCTTTGGCACATCTCCTGAGACTAGCAGGCCTGAGACATTGTTTTCCATAACAACAAGACTACAGGCAATGTGGGAGCACGTGAGAGACACCCAAGTGCTGCTGGCAGTCTCTCCAGAACTCAGGCAGTTTGGAAATCCATGGGAAAGAAGCAACGGACATGGAAGTCATTCTCATCACCAACAACTTTAGAACATAACGCCATTCCCGTTCTGGGATGACTGGCAGGCAGATCAGCCCATGCACTTCTGGCTAATGGTGGGAGATGTTACCACCTCTTTTTTTCAGTCACTCCTTAAACAAAGCAGTGGCCCAGCTTGAGTTGGGAGTCAGCCTAGGACATGCAGGGAGGCCCTAAAGTGGAGGATCCAACCCAGTCTTGGGTTTGGACACCTGTTGCAGTACTCTCGACGTCGGGTGTCTCAAGACAGAGCAAATCAGGCAGTCAACCTTCGGCCTGATCAATCCTACCACTCTGGACACACCACAGGGACCAAGGCCCAATCTGGGGCACCCAGGCAGGGAAAGGAACATGATGGAGCAGGAGTGAGGCAGCAGAGCCGCCCCGCAGACGCTCTGCACTATTGCCCCAGCGGTGAGACGGGACGATACCTTTGTAGTGGACACGAAGGTTGCCCTGGGAGAGGCCGATGTAGTTGTACTTGTCCTTGGGGCTCCAGGAACGCGGCAGCGGCGTCTCGTGCTGGTTGACTGCAGGGTACAGACGTTGCAAGCGCTGGCTCAGCTCTTGCTCCCCGGGGGATGGCAGCCCGCCCCCAGCGCCCCCGCCTGAGGAGTCCCCAGCCTGCGGGCTCCCAGCTCCCGGGTCCGCCGTCGCCGCCGCCATCTTGGAGGGAGCTGCTATTGTGTCACTGGGGGCGGGGAAGAAAGGGACCAGATCCGCCCCTCTTAGCCAATAGCCCGCGAGCCTCCCGGGGCCGCAGGGAAACCGAGTCCGAGTCCCGCACCTCTCTTTGGACACTGCCACGCCTCGCAACATTTTAAACTTCATATCCCACAATGCAAAGAGCTTCAGAGGCGGCTCCTCGCGGACCGGTGGAGAACTTCGGGAAATGTAGTTCACACCAGCTCGACATAAGTCTGTCTAACAGAGATGCTGGGACACCAAAAACTACAATTCCCACCAGCAAAGCAGACTGGTATCTCCCCTCATCTCCCACCCCGCATTGCTTCGTTTTATCCCCCTGCCTCAATTCTATAGCTGGCGTGATATCGGCTGTAGTAATTGGTTCTCAGGGTACTCTGCCCCCGGGTCCGAGGCTACCTTCGGTACTTGGCCTTTCTCCTAGCCTACAGGATCTGGGTTGGGGGCGTGGTAAACATTGGCCCCGCCCACACCGCGGAGCTACTTGGGTTTAGTCGCCATGGCGACGGACTGTAAACTACCGAGTTTCCCAGGCAGCTAGTGCAGGCCGCCTTGCTTGCCTGAGGGTCATGGCCTCGCCGGAATCGCGGGACTACAATTTCTCCAAGTCAAGGTAGGCGCTGGCTGGGCTGAGGGTGAAAAGGATGAGTACTTCCAGAGAGAAAAATGACATCGGATCCTGACCTCTGCACACCCAATTAGCCTCTGTCCTTTGGCCTAGGGCTCTAGCCCCACATAATCAGTATTGCAGAAACGGTTAGACTCTTACTTGTCAGTCCAGTAAAGACCTTACATGCTATCACCAAGAGGGCAGGTGCACTTTATCATTGGCAGTAGCAGCCAGTTTTTGTTGAACGTTAATATGCAAAATGTTTTATACATTTAATCCTCCAACACCTCTATGAGGTAGTAATTTCACATCTTACGAATGAAGAAATAGAAACATGGAGAGATCGGGTGTTTTACACATACTTATAAGTGATGGAGGCCGCACATGTTGCACACTTGTAATCGCAGCGTTGGGGAGGCTGAGACTAGAGGATCACAGTGAGTTCGAGGCCAGCCTGGGCTACGGAGTGAGTTCAAGACCACCCTATATGATGGTATACACCAATATCCCTGTCCTGTTAAAGGCTGAAACAGGAAGATCCTAAATTTGAGCTCAGCCTGGGTAACTTAGTTACTTAGTGATACCCTGTCTCAAAATAGAGAATAAACAAAACTCTGGGGAGATAGCTCAAAGGGAAGGGCCTGGTTCGATCCCAAAAATAGGCTGGGGATATACCTCAAGCAGCCCAGCACCTATCTGGCAGTCACAAGGACCTGCCCTAAAATAATAATAATAACAACAACAATGTAGGCTTTTTAAGTATCTATAGAGTCTACTCGGTATTTTATTTACTCTTTTTATTTTGTTCTGCTTTTTGAGTCACGATTTCACTATGTAATTCAGGCTGCATTGAACTCACTATGTAACCCTCACTGGCCTTGAAATCACAGCAGTCCTCCTGCCTCAGCCTCCCAAATGCTGGGATTACAGGCATGTGGCACCATGCCGGAGCTTAACTCTATTTTTTGTAAGCCATTTGTTTTCTTTTTCTTTTTTTAAAATTATTTTCCCCTTTAACATTCAAAATTGCTGGCTGGAAATGGTGGCATATGCCTATAATGCCAGCACTAGGGAGACAGAGGCAGAAGTACTGCCACAGGTTCAAGACCAGCCTGGGCTACACAGTGAGTTCAAGGCCAGCCTAAACTACATTAGCAGGACCCTGTCCCAAAAAATAAATACTAACATTCAAAACTAACAATATGTGTTATCTACTGAACTTTCTCACATGGAAACTTTTCATGATTTATAGAATGCCCAAAATCTTTCCTTCTTACTTTACCTTTCCAGTATAAGCAAGAACAGAGTCTGAAAAATTGATTGATCTTCATTGAAAGGTAATGATTTAACCCAGTGAGCAGATAGGGTTCATTCCCTGTCTTGTTGTCCTCCAAGACTGTCTCAAACCTATGCACATCTGGGCAGACAGTCTTTCTATACTACTGCTTCTTCCACATGATTTGTTCACAGATGTCCTATATCAAAAAACAATAGAGCATTAGGGTTAGGAAGTACAAGGGTTTCTCTACTGAATTCATTTAAATCCTTTCAAGTTTCTTGGAGTTTGGGTCCCACTTTTTTTTCACCCTAGTCCTAGGGACTGAACTCTGGGCCTTCCCATTAAACTATATTCCCTAGCCCCTACAAACACTTTTTTTTTTTTTGAGGCAGGATCAGACTATATTGCCCAGGCTGGTCCTGAACTTGTGATCCTTCTGTCTTAGCCTCCCAGAATACTTGAATTGCAGGTATACATCACGACACCTGGCTTTTTTATTTTTTTGAAGCGAAGCCTCACTAAGTTGCTCAAGCAGATTTTAACTTACTGGAATTATAAGTGTGTGCAACCACCCCAGGCTAGTCCTACTTTTATATAGGCAAAGGCACTGAAATTCAGAGAGGTTAAGCAGCACACCCAAAGTCACCAGCTAGTAAGGGGGAATGAACACACAGGTCTGTCAGGTGGCATGGGTTGCTGAAATCACTTCTTGCCTTTCCACTTGAGGCTGCCTCCCAGCGTGTAGCCTTCCCTATGGCTGTCAAACACCTTCCTAGCTAGAACAAAGGTTGGCTTTCCCAGTAGGTTTGGTGTGAGAGACCTCCTTAGAATCCACTTTTATCCCACCCTGCTGTCATAATTAACATCTGGGCAGCTCTTTGTGAGTCACTTGTGTTTTGGATATCTTGACTCATTTGAACTTGATAGTGCTGTGAGAGGCAAGGCAAGAACTGTTTCCATTTCTTTGAGAGAAAACTAGGCTTAAGAGGTTAAACAGCTTCTCCTAAATATTAGTCTCCAGATCCTATCAACCATAAGTGGATGATCCAGACTCACATGCCAGCTCCTAGCCATAGACCCTGTGCTTCTTGTTCTATAGCACCTGCCTTTGGTATCACATCCTTAGAGTGTTTGAGATTTCGGACATGAAATGATCACCACAGCAATAAGGAATGGAAATTTAAGACCATAGGGATCTCTGGGTTCATAGTAAGGTTATCCTGCAGCTGTCAAATATTGTAAGACTCTAGTGATGGTCAAGAAATGATTTGAGCTTAGGACCTTGCTTAACAGCATCTCTAGGAATCTAAAGGCAGAGATGACAAAACCCAGAGCCTGCATCTGAGAGGAGGGCAGGCCATGACTTGTAGATTTGGGAATGGGAGGGGAGGCTCTTTGCAGTCTGGGCTCTATCACCCACCCCTAGCTTTTCCTCTGTGCAGAAAATACCTGGGTTCTTCAGGAGTGACCATAGATGATTCCTTTCCAGAATCCAAGAACATCCAGAAATTCAAGCTTTCACAGAAATGGAAGACACCGGTTAGTGACAGTGCCCCTTTGGAATGCCACATACCAGTCCCTGGATCATGTCTGTCTACTTTTCTGCAACCCAAAAGCACCACAAATCTGAAATATGCCCACTAGAGTAATTATTTCCCAAAGTGAGAGTACAGTTCAAAGAGGCAAGGCTCATCAGGCTTTGGAAAGGCAGGGAGAGAATACTGGCTGCTCCTCATTCAAAAAGTTTTCCTAGACCTCCCCCATTCCCTCACACCCCTTTCCCAGCAGCTCAGTTCTGGAGTGGACCTCATTACTTCATCAAGCCTACCATGTGCCCGCCACCTGCTCAGTGCTGGAATGGCCACACCTGATCTTCCAGAGGTTTTTAGTGCTATGACTATATCTCTCTGTCTTTATGACACTAGTATCTGATAAGGTACTTATGTGGCTAGCATACTTTGAGAGCTGCAGAACTGCTTATGAGAAGAGTAAAGAGTTGTCTCTCCATTGTGTTCTTGGCTCTCGATTCCTCCATTCCTTTCTTTAAAGTTTTTATGTAAGGGGCCGAAGATTTAGTTCAGTGGCAAGCATGAGGTCATGATTTGGATCCCCAGTACCAAAAATAAATAAAGTTTTTATATAAAAATGAATGCTTCCAGGTATGGTGGCACTTGCCTATAATCCCTGCATTCTTGGAAGGCTGAGGAGGAACATCACTATGAGTTCAAGGCCAGCCTGAACTACATAGCTTGCCTAGTTTTCACTCTACCACAGAGTTTCTGTTGGTAGGATCATAAGATTATTATTTAATCTACAAATAACTATTGTCCAAATCTCAGAGGAACAAATACATTTGAGCAAACTTATAACTGTAGCTCACAGTGGAGCACTGTAGTCTGTGTATTTCTTTTCTTGTCCCTTGAGGAGGATTTGAGAATATGTAAGCTGCACACTTCGTGAGGCTGGGGACTCACTTTGTAAAGGTGGGGTAAGACAGGGATTCTGTTTGTAAAGGCAGAGCTGAGCCATGTCCCCTGTTGCCTAGCCTGGTCACCTCCTTGCCCCATCAGCTGTAACCTAACTCAATAAATCCCGGGCCAAACTCATTGCTCGTTCTTCTGTGCAGCCAAAACCAACCACCAGGGGACGCAGTTCTCCCTACCTCCCGGCTGCTACTCCGGGCTCTGGAGGCCACCTCCCTATTTTTACCTGTAGTGGGTAGCAGAGAGCGTGGAGCGTCCTGGAACATTGCGTTCCAAGTCACCAGCCAGCTGAGCCCAGCTGTTAAAATAACCATG
The DNA here is from genome assembly GCF_034190915.1 of Cavia porcellus. Taxonomy (NCBI): domain Eukaryota; kingdom Metazoa; phylum Chordata; class Mammalia; order Rodentia; family Caviidae; genus Cavia; species Cavia porcellus. The sequence goes on from NW_026947487.1 coordinate 100,131,358, forward strand.
CCACCACGCGGCCAACGCCTCTAGATATTTCTACTCGCCTCTCGAGTCAAACCCTTTTCCCCCAGTAAAAACAGCTGAGCACGAGTATTGGCTTATTTATTTTTGAGACAGGGTCTTGCCATATAGTCAGGCTGGTCTCCAACTCTCAGTGTCCTCCTGAGTGCTGAGATTACAGGCATTCGCTGCCATTCCTAGCATTTAGGGATGCTGAGGCAGGGAGATTATTAATTCAAGTCTTGGCTGGGCAATTTAGGTGAACTATGTCTCAAAAAATAATAAAGGGACTGGATACATACTCAGTGGTAGACCATCTGGGTTCAATCTGTCAGCACCAAAAATAAATAATAAATAAATAAATAAAAATAAAGCTGTGATAAAATGTCAATCCAGAAAAAGATATTTTTGAAAGAATACCAAAATTCATGTCATTATTATAAAAATGCACAATAACCCTGGACAATACCTTGGACTTACGCCTGGTGGATTAATGTTAGGTTTTTCAGACTTTGAAAAGGCCAATACTAACTCAGAATACATACACTCCTCCCTTCCACTCCCATCTTTCCCCCATACTGGAGGCTAAACAAAGCCAGGCCTTTTTTCTTTCTCTTTTTTTTTTTTTTTTTTTTTTTTGGTACTGGGAAATCAAACTCATGACCTTGCACTTGCCAGGCAGGCAACGTGCCCCTGAGCTACATCCCTGGCCCAGCCTCTTTTTAGTTTAAGACAGGGTCTTGCTAAACTGCTCAGGCTGGGCTTGAACTTTTTTTTTTCCCAAATGGTAGCCAAGTTTTATTAAAAGTAGGAAAAGAAACAAGCTCTGCAGGGCAAGTTTGGGCCATGCAAAAGTAGGAAAAGAAGCACACTCTATAGCATAAGCATGGGCCAAATGCAAGAGGGAACACAGTGGCTTGGGCTTACTTTTCATCCTCCTATCAGCCTCCCAAAATGCTGGGATTACAGGTATGGCTCACCACACACACACACACACACACACACACACACACACACACACACACAAACAATGTGTTATATTTTAAGTAATAACTGGGTCAGAGAAAATATGAATTTATTTTCAATTTCTGGATAGTTATTTTAGAGACTTTATATTGTTCATTCCTATTTCTGTCACATATCACCAATGCAAGATATCTTTTCTGAATGTGTTAAAACCCACTCAGCATTCCAGGAGGATAAAAATAGGAGGGTAGGGATTTAGCTCAGGGGCATAAGTGCCTCCCTGGCGAGTGCTAGGTCATGAGTTCAATCCCAGGTACCAGAAAATAAAATAAAATAGGAGAGTAGAAAATTTGAGCCTGCCTGGGCAACTTATTGATATAAAAGGTATGTTAGGGGGACTGTGGATTTAGCTCAGTGGCATAAGCACTTGCCTGGCTAGCACGAGGTCATGAGTTCAATCCCCAGTACCAAAAAAAATTTAAAAGACAGAAGAAAGAAGACAAGATGTAGTTCAGTATAAAGGCTCAGGGTTCAGTATTACTTCATCCGTGACTCGTGATTACTTGTTGTATATGTTAAGATATTATTTTCATTTAACGGGTTATAAACCTGTTCATCTGCCATTATAAATTTTATTACCATCAAATTACTGTCATTCAACCTTCCTCTGCTTAATGTAGTTTATCCTGATAGAAATCTTTAAGCTTTAATTGTACCAGGCATGTTGGCACATGCCTGTACTCATGGGGCTGATATCAGATATCTACAAATTTCTTTCCTTCTTAAAAAAAATTATTAGCGGGGCATGGTGGTACACAACTGCAATTCCAGCAGTCAGGAAAAAAGAGTCAAGAGGATCACCTCAGAACTTAAAACCAGTCCGGGCTACACAGTGAATCCAAGGTCAGCCTGTGCTACAAAGTGAGACCCTGTCTCAAAAAACCAAAAAAAGAAAAAAAATTATGAGTACGTCTGCTGTAAATAATGATTACATTTGTCATGGGGAGTTGATAAAGTACATACCACATCTCCATTCTTTTTACTTCCTCCCCCCTCCACTTCTCTCCCTCTCCATCCATCACTTGGTAGACCAGCCACCAATGTTAAGACCAACCTGGGCTGACTAGGAAGAGCTGTCAAAAAAATCTTCTAATTGTTTCATTGTTTTTCCCACCTATCTTTTCTTTTGGGGGGAGGGGTTCCGGGGATTGAACTCACCTTGCACTTGCCAGGCAGGCGCTTGTGCCATTGAGCTAAATCCCCAACAACATTTTAGCTTTTATTATGCTTTTATTCTATACCAAATGATTGCACTGCCTCATTTACTTATTATTTATTCCACAACATTTGCTGAATGCTACCTAATACTACCAACATTTGCTGAATGCTACCTAATACTACCATGAAGAGTATGAAGTATGCTGCTGTCAATTCTGGAGGTACAGAGATAGGTCAACCCAATCAGGATGCCGTAGTCCTTCTTGGGACCTATAAGTGCCTATAATCTCAGCATTTGAGAGACTGAGGCAGGAGGCTGTCTCTGAGTTCTGGGCCAGCCTCAGCTACATAGTGAGTTCAAGGACAGCCTGAACTACACAGCAAGAGAAAACTGATCTCAAAACAACAAAAGAATCCAAAGAAAAGATAACATTTTCTACACTAGGAGGGTCAGGAGCCAGTCACTATTGTCCTGGAAGAGCTCTGAGAACCTGGCTATGTGGGACATCAAAGCAGGCCTGACCCCTCCATCCTTGAAGAAGCTGGAGGCTAGACTCAGGACCATAGATAGTTCTTTTTAAATAATTCAGTCCAGGCTTGAGACTGGGCCTTTCCTCTCTCTGTCTCACTAGCCTGCGCAGTAGAGCAAGCTTGGGGGCTCTCTGACACTCACATCAGGTTTTTAGATTTGTTTGTTTGTTTTTTGTTTGTGGAGAGGATAAGATAATTTACTTTCTATCCATCCTTCCAAAGAAGAATGCCATCTTTTTCTCATTTTTTAAATTGGCTATACAGATTAATGAGGTTCATTTTAGCAGATTCATGTGTACACATTAATGTACTTCAAAACATTTCACCCCATCACCCCCCTTGCCCTCTCCCCAAGTTTCAGTTTTTTGCGGTCTTAATGTATATATCTTGCTCACCATCCTATTACCCTCCCTTTCCTCTTCTTTTAATAAAAAGTTGTCATCATTTTTAGATTCCCCATATTGGAGATAATACTCACATATTTTTATAACACAGGTATTTAAAACTCAGACTTATCTGTAAAAGACGGTGGCTTACCTTTCCTGAGTTCCTAGCAGGTATCAGTCTGTACAAACCACATGCCCTGCATTCTTTGGCCTCCTCACTTCTAAACAGTGTGAGGTGACTATGCTCATTCTCACTTTATAAAAGCAAAATCTGAAGCTCAAAGTTAAGCTGTGTTCATGTAGCTAACAAGGGAAATCTGCAACTTAAGGTAAGGAGTCTCTGTAAGCCAAAGATCACAGTCTTAATTATGAACCATATTGGTTGGTCCGATGGCAGTGGGTTATCAGAACTTACTAACATTAGTGTCACTAAAGTTGGTATACCCCCCCACTGCTAAATTTGACTAGCTTTAAAAAAAAATTATGAACCATATTAAGAGATGTTTGTTTAAAAAAATCCAGAATGTCAGAGAAGACATACAAAGGAACATTAGGAAAGAGAGAAATGTTGTCATCCTAATGCCACCTGTCTCTCCCTGAAGCCTGTACAATTTTCCAAGAGTGGCCACCTGTCCCCGTGGCCCACATATACCAGTGGCCAGACCATTCTGCAAAATCGGAAGCCTTGTTCAGATGACTCCCAGAAGCGTACCAGGTAAGCCAGGGTCAGTCCAGTGGTGGGTGAGCTGGCATAGTCCAGGCATTGAGCCAGCAGATAGGGAAGAAGGGTGTGCCTCAGAGTAAGGGTACAAAGCTACTTGGGGGGCTGGTGACATCTCAGTCCCCCACCCCCTGCAGTAGCTGGCAGCAGCAGCCCACAGGCATTGCCAAGCCTAGGTACCTGGAGCAGCTAGAGAACTACCTACGCAAGGAACTCCTCCTGCTAGACCTGGGCACGGATTCTGCGCAGGAGCTGAGGCTACAGGTTAGAGTCAAGACTAACTCTTAGGAAGGGTGGGAAGACTCCTCCCCAACCAGGACTGAGCACTTCAGATCTTCAGCAGGGACTGAACTCTCTTCCAATTCTTCTGAGTCTTCCTCTCTGCAGAAAAGCACATCCTATTACAAAACCAGTGATCAGACAAGGCTGCAGCTTGGAATTAAAACCTTCTTTAGGCTGAGGCTTCCTCACTTGAGTCAGATGAGCTGAATGTTGCCTCCAGTCTCTTCAGCTCTGGGACACCGAGGCTGGGTCACTGAATACCAGCAAATAGGCCCTGAATCTGACACCTGGGCAAGCAAGAGTCATATAGTCACCATCATCCTGGCAACAGCTACCCCATGCTTGAAAAAATAGCCAAGACATCAAGGAGGGCAGGAGTGAGGGAGATTAGTCTAGATGCAACCCAGATTCTGGTACATATTTGGGAAAAACTCAAATAGAAATGACAACAGAGAAACTCTCATGTCTGACCAAGTCATGACTGAAGGATTTTAGAGCCCTGGCCTTATGCCAGGCCCTGGGACAGTATCACAAGCAGAAGATGCCACGTTAATAAGGAAGCAAAAGCTTGGAGCAGTGGGCCTGGGATTCAAACTCAGGACTGGTTCTCTCTCTGTCTCTCTCTGTCTCTCTCTCTGTCTCTGTCTCTGTCTCTCTCTCTCACACACACACACACACACACACACACACAAATCATCTTGTGTCCACATGGGACAGGAAATCATACTTTCACTTTGAGGCTAGAACAATGGACTAGAATTTTCAGTCTCCTGCTTTGACAGGGCTCAGAGATGGAGAGGGACTACAGGTGAGAAACCAATGGACAGGGCTGGGGCTTTAGCTCAGTGGCATAAGCTCCTAACTGGCAAGTGCCAAAAAGAAAAAAGAAAAGAGAAACCAATGGACAGAGGTTATAGAAGGCAATAGGCTGCCCAACTGGAGAACCAGAGAGGCTCTGGCAGAGTGGCAAGTCGGCCCCATAGTGATTTGCCAGACCTCAGCATCAGGAAAAGCCTCCAGAGGACTGTCCCCCAGGTCTGTGGCACAGTGACGGATCTAAATATTGACCAGGGCATTCGCTCAATTGGGCTTACCTAGCAGTTTCACATGGGAACATTCCTGAGCACAGTGAAGAAAAACACAGGTCCCCACTGAGGATGGCAGCTATGAGCCAAGAAGTAAAAGATTCTCTTCTTTTGCCAGCCTTACAGGGAGATCTTTGAGTTCTTCATAGAGGATTTCAAAACATACAAACCACTGCTATCCTCCATCAAGAATGCATATGAGGTGATGCTTGGTAAGAACACAGCTCCCAACCACCTGCTTACAGTTGTTCATGCCAATAAGCCCAACACCCTGGGAGGCTAAGGCAGGAGGATTATAAGTTCAAATCCAACAAGAATTTAGTTTGGCAAGACACCATTTCAAAGTCAAAATGACAAAGGCTGCACCCCTAGTACTAGTACCCCTAGTACCCCTAGTACAAAAATGCAGTCCCACTTCTGGGTCTAGTCAGAAATTTGGAGAGGATCCTATACTGCCTTTCTGTAACTCTGCAGCAAAGGCTGGAGGGCTATGAACTGGGCTTTGAGGTCATCTTTTACATATACTGTGCTAGAGTATACCAGGGCCCTCTCATCCTTGAGAAGTCTGGCAGTACCTATAGGAACAACCAGAGAGAACCCCAGGAAAGTGAGTGCCTCTGGAGAGAGGAATCTCTCCCACTAGGGTCAATCAGGCTGAAGTTGCAAATCTAAAGGTGTACAGGTGTTCTCGCTTTGGCAGCACAAATACTAAAGGTGTAGAGGCAAAACTATAGGAGAGACTTAGGAGGCTGTTAGTTGGGTTCTGCCCCTGCTTTAAAAGCTACTACAGGGAGGCTTGAGGCAGGGGCCAGACTTTGAACAAGGTGAGCACAGACTCCTGGTGTTTGCAAGTGACAGCCACTCACCTATAACTTAAGATCTGTGTCTACTGGCTGTTTGTTCTCCATGGTTCCAAAAGGACTCTCCTATATGCTTCTGCCTAGCCCACCAAAGGGAGAAGATTCGGGCCCTGGAGCCCCTAAAGGCCAAGCTTGTCACAATGAGTGAGGATTGCAACGAGAGGATCCTGGCCATGAGGGCTGAGGAGAAGTATGAAATTTCCATGCTCAAGAAAGAGAAGATGAATCTGCTAAAACTCATCGATAAGAAGAATGAGGAGAAGATTTCATTGCAGAGTGAGGTAAATGGAAGTGATATGCTGGTCAAGTTCTTGAAGCCCTGCTCCATTCCCACCCTTGAGTACTGAGGTGACCATCATCCACTCTTCTGCCAGAAGACAGAGTCAGCCCTTCCCACCAGACCCTCTATTACTTCTACCCTCCAGTCTGATTTGCTGAGGGGTGCAGCATGACCCCAAGTCCTAGCAAGCCTTCCCAACAGGTATCTTTCTGGATCTTGGAATAGCCACTTTTTTTTTTTTGGTACTGAGAATTATACCCAGGTCCTTTGCACTAAGCTACATTCCCCAGCCCTTTTTTATTTTGAGATAGGCTGTCACTAAACAAGTTTCACAGCCTGGGCTCAAACTCGCTATCCTGCTTCAGCCTCCCAAGAGTGCTGAATTAAAGCACTAAACCTGGCTCCACCTTTTCTGCTCCTAAGCTGAGAGGATCATCCAACACTCTTCCCACCCTGTGGTGACTAGCTGCCTACGGAGGTCCAAAAAAAAGTCCCTCACTACCAGCCACTTTCTTAGCAGGTGTCCAAGCTGAGGAAGAACTTGGCTGAGGAGTACTTGCGCTACCTCACCGAGCGAGATGCCCGCAAGATCCTCATTGCAGACTTAAATGAGTTACGGTACCAGCGGGAGGACATGTCACTAGCCCAGTCCCCAGGTACCCCAAATTGAGCATCTCTCCTTTTCTGAAGCACTAGAGAGAAGTCTGGCTGTCACCACTTACCTTGTTGATTCAACATTCCTAATATCTTCTCACTCTGTTCTTATACATGTTGGGAGATGTCCCTGTCACTAGCTGGGACTATGTATTTTCTTTTTTTTTTTTTGTCTTTTTTTCTTTTTATTGGTACCGGGGATCGAACTCATGACTGCCTGCTTATAAGGCAGGCGTTTATGCCGCTGAGCTAAATCCCCAGCTCCTAGGGACTATGTATTTTCTGAGCTGGACTAAAAATAGTAAAATCTTTAAGTAGTAATACTACTGGCAGCTGAGACTGCCCTGTAGGTTGTTCTGGCCTGTACTCCCTGTCCCGGGTTCCCTACTTTAGGCAAACCCCAAGGGTGGTAATACTGTGGAAAAGACCTGGAGAATCCCAAAAAGAGAGGGCAGAAGGACCTTAGGCATACCCCAAGGGATATTTACATTAACCTTGGACCAAGCCTGAGAGCCAGGTTGCCATAGGCTGGTGGGGCCCCTGACAGGTGTCTGGGGGGAAGACCCTGTGAAACTGACACTGGCTCTGAAGATGACTCGGCAAGACTTGACCCGCACACAGATGGAACTCAACACCATGAAGGCCAACTTTGGAGATGTGGTACCCAGGAGAGACTTTGAAATGCAGGAAAAGACTAACAAGGATCTTCAGGAGCAGGTGCTAGCAGGTGGGCAAAGCAAGGCATGGGTAGAGCAATATCATATAGATGGGTAGCTAGGACCAACCACCTTGCCCACAGCTGGACAGCCTGAGAGCCGACTATGAAGAGGTTCGCAAGGAGCATGAGATATTGCTACAACTGCACATGACCACATTGAAGGAACGGGACCAGTTTTTTTCTGAGCTGCAGGATATCCAGCGCACCTCCACACCACGACCTGACTGGACTAAGTGCGGAGGTAATGATAGCCATCCAGGTCTCAAGGCCTATTGGAGGGCATGAACTGGAATCAAACGTCCTTTTTCTACCTGCAGATATGGTGGCCGGGGGCCCAGATCGCTGGCAAGTGCTGGCTGAGGGCAAGAACAGTGACCAGCTGGTGGATGTGCTGCTAGAGGAGATTGGCGAGGGCCTGCTCCGGGAAAAAGACTTTTTCCCTGGCCTGGTAGGCGAGTTTCTGAATGGGAGGCTTAAGGCTAAAGTTAGACCTTGCTGCTGAAACTTGAGCTACCAGGGGCCCCATATGGGACTCTACCTTCCTTGGAGGTGGGACCACAGAGGGGTTCAGATATAAGTTGACATTTGTCTCACAGGGCTATGGAGAGGAAATCCCCCCTTTTCTTCGGTTTGATGGTCCTGTGCAAAACAAAAAACCAAGCAAGAGAGATGTGGTAAAGCTCCTCAGGGATGCCTGGAAGGAACGTCTTGCTGAGGAACAGGTCAGCTTTCACCAGTCATGTTGGCCCAATGGGACTTACAGAACCAGAGTCCTTTAGGGCAGTGATGATGAACCTTTTCAAGCTTTCATGATACAAACAGCCCACTGTGACACACATGTCATAGGTATGCCACCACTGCTCTCGAAGTGTTAGGAACAGGGAGAGAGCATGGAGCAGACTGACCAAGCATCCCTTTCTCCACACCCTGCAGAAAGAGAAGTTTACGGATTTCTTCTTCAATTTCCTGGAGCGTCGCTTTGGGCCGAGTAATGCCATAGCTTGGGCATATACCATTTTTGAAAATATCAAACTTTTCTGCTCCAATGATGTCATGAGTCAGTTCTATGCAGTCTTGATGGGAAAGGTGAGCCTGGGACTGGCCTCAGTTTGTTGGGGAGATTTAAAGGGTTTTTGTCTTCCACCACAACCCAGCTCTGCCCATAGCACTCTAGGAAGCAGCAAGTTAGTAACTGCTTTTATCCCTATAGATGACAGAGAGTGTGTATATCAACCAGAAGGAGACAGTAGCCCAGCTGCTGAAGGAGATGACAAATGCTGACAGTCAGAATGAGGGGCTGTTAACCATGGAACAGTTGAGGTGAGGCCAGTCCAACCCACCCCAGACTCTAGTCCAACATCTCCTCTGGCCAGCCTCCCAGCTACGCAGGGAAAAGGGGAGCCTGGTAGGAAGAGCCACAGCTTCAAAGTTCAAAAGTTCTGAACTCCAATAAGGATGGCAGAGGAGGGTCTGGGAAGATGGGTGAGCAGCCTCAGCAAGATTTGTTGGCTCTCCTGTCTCTTCACAGCACCATCCTGAAGAGTACTTTCCCCCTCAAGAAGGAAGAACGTATTCAGGAGCTGATGGAGGCGGTGGGCTGGCATCCGAACACGAGCAGTACAGACTTCTTTGAATACCGCTCATTATTTACAGAGGTGGGTGTGTGGCCCAGGACCTCGCCCATCCCTTATCCTTGCCTTGATTGGACCCTGGTCCATGGAGCTTCACCCTATCTTTTGGCCCCTTCCAGAATGAGGAGGGTCGGAATGAACCCTTTGTGCAAAAGCTGTGGGAACAGTACCTGGTTGAGAAGGATGAGTACCTACAGGAACTGAAGCAGGAGCTGGGCCTGGAACTGTGAGTTACCCCACCCCTACCCTCCTGCCAGGCTTATAGGTTCACTCAGCCATTGATGAATCCCATGGTCTGGACAAGTCCCACAGGGTATAATCTTTTTTTTTTTTTTGTACTGGGAATCAAACGCAGGACTTTGTGTTTGCCAGGCAGGCAATTGTGCCACTGAGGAATATCCCTGGCTCAGGGTAGCATCTCTGCATGGATCTCTTTGCATACTGATGGACACTACAAACTGCTTAAGCCTAACAGATAGGACAGTACAAATAGAGTCCGAGGTAAAGAAAGGAGAGCTCAAACCTGTCTTTCTCTCTTCTTATGGGGCAGCTATGAGGATGTGACTCTTTCCAAGATGCGCAAGGCCCTGATGACCATTGATCCTACACTGGACAAGCAAAATATGAACACTCACCTGAGCCAGGCCTTCCAGATCCCTGTGTCAGAACTGCATGAGGACAGTGAGAATGAGAACACTGTAACAAGGCTCCAGACTGCAATGGAACGGCTTCAGATGGCTGATGTCAAGCGTGTAGGGCCTCGAGAATCAGAGTCTGGAAACTAAGACCACCTTGGGCATCCCAAGTGCTCCAATACTGCTAATTCAATTTTTAGATAAAAATTACTTGTCTGAACCAATATTATTTTCCAAGCTATGCCGAAAGTTGGGTGAGGGAGGGAAGGGAGAGATCTGGGCTGGCCTTATGACATGTACCAAAAAAAGCAGAATATTCTGTTTGTGACAGTTTATTGATAGTAGGAGGTGAGGTAGAGACCTCAAAGAATTAGATGGGACTAAGAGGTCCCAGGTGGGGATACACAAGCGTCGAGACCTGGCCACTACCGGGCAGGGAAGACAGAATTGCCACTGAATGCACAGGGGATGAGTAGCTGCCGATACTCCAGGGGCAGGTGCTGCTCCACAAGCACGTGCAGTGAGACTTGGTCAGTGACCAGGCCCTGCCTGCAATATGGTAAGAGAGGGTTATACAGAATTAGCCCCAGCACTCCCACACCAGCCTCCCTTTTTCACCTGCTCACCGTCGCATCAACAGCTCTAGGTCCGCTGGCTTCACAGTCTTGCGACCAGCATGAGCAGCAAATACGTCCAGGTCATTGCACAGGTGCTGCAAATACTTATCCAGGCTGCCAAGAAGGTTGGGGTAGAAGAGACTGAATAGTCCATTCATAACCTGCGCATCTCCTCTCTTCACCCAGGTGTCCAAAACTCACCACTTCTCCACCACCTCAAGAGCCTTCCTCTCCATAGGCATCTTAGCATAGAAGCTGAAGAGTTTTGTATAGTAGCTTATTCCAGCTTTATGGGGATCTTGATGGGGTCTGGAACCAGCAGTTCGGGGCCTTGAGGGAAGTCTGGCCAACACAGGCTCTGGAGGCTCTGCAGACAAGCTGGGGGAAGGAGTAGACAGAGGATGCTGAACTGCTAGTTGAAAAGGATCCTATTCAAGGACAAGTCCTGCTAGTTCCTGTTAAGACTGGGTCCCTGTGCTCCTTAGCCACCCTGGACCAGTAGTTCTAATCAAATGCCTGAGGAGCAGTATGGTCAGGGGGTCATACAGAGAACTAGTCTTTTCCTGGGGCCCTTCCCTTCCAGTCTAGATAGTACTCCAGTGTCTTCATGTCACTGGCACTTACTCAGGCATACGATTTTCACACTTCAGAATGAATATTTACTTCCCTCAGGAGTCCATCACTTCCAGTCCAAGTCTGCTGGCCCTTCAGGAAGCCTTCTCTTGACCTAGGTTACTTTTCCAGGTTCCTCTTAGCTCCCAGAAGTAGGCACCAGAATGATAGATAAATGCTTGGGGAGCAACTCACAGCCCAACTCAGGTTGGTGGGCTGGGTAATCATCAGCATACTTTGGGTAGGGGATGACTATATGCCAAACTCAAGTGTCTACCCCTTTCTCAAGATGCCTATAATTAACAGGGTCATGGGATCTTACACTCCGACACCAGGCGGTGAAGCTGGCTCAGGAAACTGATCCAGTTGTTCAGCCTGAAGAAACTCAGGGATGTTGGAGGCCAATTCTGAGCTTGCTGCAGAGAAACAACAGTGTTACAATGGGGTCCAAGCAAGACTATGCCACCCTACTGTGCAGATCTACTTTTCTTGTCCTGTTTTTCGAAGGCTTTTCTTAGCTCTACTCAAACAACTGCCCCTCAGAGTCTCCCTGGCCCCATACATCACCAGTTCCCAGAACCACCCAGGCAAGCTCCAGTGTACCATGCCGTAAACATAGCTTGTCACCACTCTTCTACTCTTTCCCACACTTTGCTTTTTACCTGGCCTATCAGAGATGTCCTCGTCCTCTGAAGATCTTTCTGGTTCCTCAGGCCTCAATGCCCTCTGGGATCTGTTCACACTCGGCCGTTTACCTGGCCTGTCAGAAATGTCTTCATCCTCTGAAGATCTTTCTGGCTCCACAGCCCCCTGGGATCTGTTCACACTCCACCTTTTACCTGGCCTGCCAGAGATGTCCTCGTCCTCTAAAGATCTTTCTGGCTCCACAGCCCTCTGGGATCTGTTCACACTCGGCCGTTTACCTGGCCTGTCAGAAATGTCCTCATCCTCTGAAGATCTTTCTGGCTCCACAGCCCTCTGGGATCTGTTCACACTTGGCCTTTTAGCTGGCCTGTCAGAGATGTCCTCATCCTCTGAAGATCTTTCTGGCTCCACAGCCCTCTGGGATCTGTTCACACTTGGCCTTTTAGCTGGCCTGTCAGAAATGTCCTCATCCTCTGAAGATCTTTCTGGCTCCACAGGCCTCTGAGATCTGTTCACACCCGGCTGTTTACCTGGCCTGTAAGAGATGTCCTCGTCCTCTGAAGATCTTTCTGGCTCCACAGCCCTCTGGGATCTGTTCACACTTGGCCTTTTAGCTGGCCTGTCAGAAATGTCCTCATCCTCTGAAGATCTTTCTGGCTCCACAGGCCTCTGAGATCTGTTCACACCCGGCTGTTTACCTGGCCTGCCAGAGATGTCCTCGTCCTCTAAAGATCTTTCTGGCTCCACAGCCCTCTGGGATCTGTTCACACTCGGCCGTTTACCTGGCCTGTCAGAGATGTCCTCGTCCTCTGAAGATCTTTCTGGCTCCACAGGCCTCTGAGATCTGTTCACACCCGGCTGTTTACCTGGCCTGTAAGAGATGTCCTCATCCTCTGAAGATCTTTCTGGTTCCTCAGGCCTCAATGCCCTCTGGGATCTGTTCACACTTGGCCGTTTACCTGGCCTGTCAGAAATGTCCTCATCCTCTGAAGATCTTTCTGGCTCCACAGCCCCCTGGGATCTGTTCACACTCCGCCTTTTACCTGGCCTGCCAGAGATGTCCTCGTCCTCTAAAGATCTTTCTGGCTCCACAGCCCTCTGGGATCTGTTCACACTCGGCCGTTTACCTGGCCTGTCAGAGATGTCCTCGTCCTCTGAAGATCTTTCTGGCTCCACAGCCCTCTGGGATCTGTTCACACTTGGCCTTTTAGCTGGCCTGCCAGAGATGTCCTTGTCCTCTGAAGATCTTTCTGGCTCCACTGCCCTCTGGGATCTGTTCACACTTGGCCTTTTAGCTGGCCTGTCAGACATGTCCTCATCCTCTGAAGATTTTTCTGGCTCCACTGCCCTCTGCGATCTGTTCACACTCGGCCTTTTACCTGGCCTGTCAGAGATGATCTCATACTCTGAGGATCTTTCTTGCTCCTCAGGCTCCACTGCCCTCTGGAATGTCACTGCTTCTGTCACCTCTGGAGGAGCAGCACGCTCAGGTGGCAGCCCTAAGAAGGGTAAAGATGGAGTAGCAACAGCCTTACTCACTGAGGAGAGACCAAGTCAGACAATAGACCCAGGCAATAATTTAAACTCTCCTGGCCCAACACTGACTGTGCTCTTTTTTTTTTTTTCCTGTCTTTTTCCTTTTTATCGGTACCAGGAATCGAACTCATGATTGACTGCTTGCAAGGCAGGCACTTATGCCGCTGAGCTAAATCCCCAGCCCCACTGACTGTGCTCTTTGTTGGACCCACAAAGAGAAGACTCTAGGTTTGAAGAGAGAAAGCCAGTAGGGATAATTCTTCCCAAGCTAAGCATGGCTGCAGGCCACCTGCCCCACATACTCACTGTGGTTTTGCAGCTCTGGCGAGCTGTTCTGTGTCCTGTGACGCACAGCCCTCTCAGCATCTTCAGGCCCAGGGTGAGGATGTGGCAGGGAGTGATACACACTGGCAGAGTGGTCAACCAAGGGGTGTGAGAAAGGCTGTGTATCCTCTAACACAGTGTCTGTTAGTAGAGTAGCAACAGGAATTCTGAGGCTGTCACCTGGAGATTGAGGTCCAGCAGGCATTCAGTATATCCAAGACTATTTGCTGATACCCAGAGTTGCCAAGGTCTAGTCAGTGGGCACCCTAGATCTGCTCTGCCTGAGGGGCTTTCACAGAGAGATGGCCTCAACCCTAAGCCTTATCTCCCTCCTACATCTCTTCTAGCCAGGTGAACTCATCTTCTGGAATCAGGTCCTTAGATCAGCTCTAACTGGCTGGCTGATCATGAAACCTACCCTTTTTCAATTTTCCAACAGCTCTAGGAACCAAAACATACCACTTTCCTATACTTAGCCCTGTAGTATAAGAAAATAAAGCCCTGGAAAACATGAATACATTAAGTCTGAGCCACAGGAAGGCCAGGAACACCTTGAGGAATGAAAGTCGAAACTCCTTTAAACTTAGGGTCAGGTTCACACAGTGTCCTTGACCCCACTGGAACAGGTGCACTCCTGGACTCAGCAGCACTTCATATCTACCTTTGAGGGTATCTTTCTCCAAAGGCTGAAAGGGGAAAATGCAATCCTACCTAGAGGAGCTGGGGCCGAGGAATTATCTCGCAGATCCTGCAATAGGGCACCCACATCTATAGCGCGGCGTGGGGGAGGTTTGCGGGCCAAGCCAGGTCTCTTCACTGACTGTGGCTGAAGAGGTGTGGCAAAGGTCAGCTTGAAAGAGCTGATGGGAGGGAAGAAGCACAAAGAACAGTTAAGTATGTAAGGGCCAGTTTCCCCAGAAGACTGTCCCATCTGCTCTGAAACTCTCATCTCTTAGAATGTGGCCATGCTGTGAGGGTAAAACCAGCTGGGAAGACAGGCATGGTGGTGCATAACTGTAATCCTAGTACTTGGGAAGTTGACACAAAAGGATTGCTGTGAGTTTTACGTCACCCTGGGCTACAAAGTGAGGCCAGTCTAAACTGCATAATGGGATCCTGTCTCAAAAAGACCTAAATAAATAAATAAATAAAACCAGCTGAGAGCAGTACAACCAGATTCCATCAGTCAGCACCTCCCTCTCCAACCCTCTGCTCCATCCCAATCTCCCCCAGAATAGACAACAGCACCTGGTAAGGGATGAGGCATCAGGATTCCCAGGAGGCTCTGTCAGTGACCCATAAGAGGATACAAAAAGAAGAAACCATGATTAAGTTAACCAAACCTATGAAAGTCCTCTCTCAGGCCTTAGCCTCTCCAGAGAACAGGATGGAGGAGATAGCAACAGGTGGTATCCTAGGTCTCACCTTGGGAGATAGGCAGCTCCTGGGGCTCCTGGTCCACTTCCTGCTGAAACATTGACAATCTCAGTCTCTGTTTCCTCCTGCCAGAGCCCAGCAGAACTGGACCCAGGGTTGGGGGGGACTCAAGTTCAGGAAGCCGCAGTTCTAAGCTATAAGGAGAGAGCTAATCTCAGACAAGGAAGGAAATTCTTCCCCTTCCAATCTTTCTGGGAGTCTAAGAAGCTCCCAGACCAGAATTCCCCAATATTTCAGCCAAGAAGGGGAGTTTGCTATACACCTGCCCTGACTGCTTTCCCGTCTGGAGGGCTGGACTTGTGGTGCTGGTGTTGGCTTCATCATCACCTGAGGCATCACGATAGAAGATTGTGGAGCTACAGAAACACCATGGAGAAGATGGAGCCAATGTAATAGGCTGCCCTCAATGAAGCATACCACCAAACAGGTGACTGGTGCCTACCTCTTATCAGGTTAGTACCCACTCACCAGTTAGTAGGATGTTCTTCAGTAGAGTCCTGGGCGTCTGTTCCTCCAGGTGTCCACTGGCTTGACCAGGAACCAATCTGCCAGTAGACTGCAGAAAAAAACCACCATGTAACCAGTCTGTTCTTTTTGCCTAGAGATTCTCTCATGGTGGGCTCCAGAACAAAAATAGACTTTGGGGGGTCCATGAAAGCAGCAAGCATCCTATTGTGGTCAGTGGGCTGGACACTTACTCTGGCTCCATGAAAATGCTGCCTGGCAGTCACCTTTGTTTGGGTACTCTGCCTCCTGGAGGAAGGTGTTTCAAGCAGGGCTCTCTGGGCACTGTATAAAGACCAACAGACAGTTCTGAGAATTAAGTAGGGCCTAAAGTTCCTCAGGCAGGGATAGGAACCCAGAAAACACTATGCCTCTCATAGTTTCTGTTCCCAAACACACATGAACAGAAGATGAAGGGTTTGGGAAGAGAGGAAAATATGACTTTCCCTGCCAGAAGGGAGAGATGAGGAAGATTTCACTGAACTGACTATTGCAGCATCATAAAGGAAAGTAGGGGTTAGTCACATAGACTAGAGAAGCAAGTGGAAGATTATCCACTCCAGGCATTAAAGTAACAACCCAAAAAAGTATTTTAATCCTTCTAAGTACTTATCAGGAGCTGATGGAAATCACACGGGTCACTCTAGCCCTCTCTAGTCTAGTCTCTCTCAGAGACACATAAACATCTGCAGGCACAGCTCCTACAGTATCACTCAAAGTTCTAAAACCTGTCAGGAATGATTTCTATTTCTTCTCTGTATTGAAGGCTGAACTGAGGGCCTTTGCAGGGAGCTACACTCCCCAACCTTTTTTAATTTCTAATTTTGAGACAGGTCTCAAATTCAGGCTGGGCTCGAACTTCCAGTCTTCGTGCTTCAATCTACCCCTAGAGTGTTGGAATTATAGGGATATGTCACCATACAGGGTTAACTTCGCATTCCTTTATAAGGAAAAGTTCTGCACTGTCCCACTCATGCAAATGTCAACTTTTGCACCCTCTGCAACATGAGGTTACCACCACCCTCTCCCTGAAACACTCCCAAGTCAGGACAAGTTGCTGCTCCTTTGCAAAATATCTTTCCAATCCCTGCCTCCTGACTTCTGTGAAGGTTTGCTTTATAGCTCTTTTCCCACCGTCCAGCTGGGAGCCACAGAAAAAGAAGAAATGAATGTGCAAGGAAAAGTGGGAACCACTTAGGAGATAGGTGCAGGTGCCTGGGCTCTGCAAACCATGAGCTCGTTTGGAGAACACAGCAACTATCCTTTGTCTCTAGGGGTGCAGGCACAAACAGCGGATCCAAGCCCCGTTAGAGAAGTGAAAGCAGTTCTCAAGGCTCTACCTCTGCTCCTCCCAGACTGTTTCCCTCTCCAATAGATTCGGCGGTGGCTCTTACCCAGATTCTACTCCTCAGTCCTTCTAGCTGCTAACGCCCCACCTTCGCATACCTAATCCGAGCACTCCGGCGTCTCCGCGGGGTGCAGAAGTCGGCCGTATCTAGCACGCGGCGCAACAGCGTACGTGTAGTGGAATCGCTGTCCGGGCTGTAGCTGTTCGCCATCCTCTCTTCCACTCTTCTAACTGCCATGTCAGCTGTACGCAACCGGTTCCCGCCACCACATTTAAGATAACTCTCGCGACAGTACCGCAGAGGCTCACGGGAGTTGTAGTTCTAGCCCTACTGCCGTTCACTGCGTGTGCGGTCCTGGTTGCAAATTCCGGCTCTCCGGGCACCTTTACCAAAACGTAAGGCTGAGCAAATGTAGAATCTAGTCCACATTCCGTTTTTATCTGTAAATTTCAGATGATACCCACCTGATAAGCATTCTTTTTTTCCTGGTACTGGGTATTGAACTCTGTGCTTCGTACTGAGCTACATACCCAGCCCTTTTTGTTTTTTTTTGAGGAAGGGTTTCACTAAGTCGCTAAATTGCCCAGGCTGGGCTCAAATTTGTGATTCTTCTGCTTTGGCTTTCCAGAGTGTTGGGATTATAGGCTTTTGTCACCACGACCAAAATTTTGTTTTGTTTTGATGGGGTGATCTCCCTATGTTATCCAAGATGCTTCAAATCCTAGGCTCAAGTGAGCCTCCTGCCTCAGTTTCCTGAATAGTATTACAGGTACCTAGTGCTTGATGATGCCATTCATTTTAATACTTTGCAGTATTGAGAATTGAACCCAAGAGCTCACTGATCTATATCCCTAGATCTTTTTTTTTTTTTTTTTTTAAACACAAGGTCTTGGGAAGTCAGTAAATTGTCCATGTTAGTCTGGAATTGAGAGCCTACTCTTAGCATCCCAAAATGCTGACTGGTTTAAACAGAACAGAACATCGGGTTGAAAGGAGGGAGTGAAGGAAGTGAGATAAATTGGCAAGGGCCAGATTACGTGGGGTCTTGCAGGATCTAAGAAGGAATTTGGACAATGTTTTTCTTTTTCTTTTTTTTTTGGTACAGGGAATCAAACTCTTGACCTTGCACTTGCCAGGCAAGTGTTTATGCCATGGAGCTAAATCCCCAGCTAGTCAAACAATGTTTTTATTTTACTTTTAAAGGAGCAAAGGTTTGCCTGGGCGTGGTGCAAACCCGTAATCCCAGCATTGGGGAAGCTAAAGCAGGAAGATTGCTGTGAACTGCAAGTGAGTCAGAGTTACATGGTTTAAGGCCAATTTGAATTATGTACTGAAACCCTCTCTCTCTCAAAAAAAAAAAAGGTGTGCGTGTGAAAGATTATTTTGACTCAGGACAGTATTTTAAATGGAATAGGAAACCACTGGAGGGAGGTATGAGGTAATCATGTCATCAGATTTTCTTTAGCAGCTATGTAGCAGAGACATGTAATGAGGTTCTTGCCCTTTTCCTGAGGTGACAATATTGAGAGCAGAGTCATGCATTCTAGATGTGTGTGTGTGCTGAGACTCAGAATTGTGTTGCTGTACCATTTAGCTACACCTCCAACTCCCCAAATACGATTTGAGTGCAGAAAACTAAATGTAGATTAAAGGTGATTTTATATACTAGAGAATTGTGTGTGTGTGTGTGTGTGTGTGTGTGTGTGTGTGTGTCTTTTTGAGACAGGGTCTCGCTATGCAGTTCAGGCTGGCCTTGAGCTCACTTGTAGCCCAGTGGTCTTGAACTCTCAATGATCCTCCTGCCTCAGCCTCCCAAGTGCTGGGATTACAGGCATGAGCCACCACGCCCAGCTATACTGAGAATTTGAGCATAGTTGTCAGTGTTCTATGTGTAAATGTCAATTTGACTTCTCATCATTTTTAACTAAAGTGGACTGAGAGGGTGGGGTTGATCTGTATTGATAACAGTATGTCAGTGAAAATATATAATAGATATTATGATGTTTTTTGTGTGTGTGTCTTTTTCATTTTTATCGGTACCGGGATGGAACTCACGACCGCCTGCTTGCAAGGCAGGTGCTTATGCCGCTGAGCTAAATCCCCAGCCCCCGCATTCCCCGTCTATTATTCAAAACACAAACCCTTAGCCCTCCAGGTGGGCCAGGCTCCACGAAATTCCCTGCCCTGTGTCCGACAGAGAGTAGGTGCCTACTGATGACTTAATTTACGTCAGTGAGTTAAAGGTAGCTGCCGAGTCGGAAATTTCCCAATAACTGAGAATGTGGTTGCTGAGGTCCCTGGGGCAGTGAGGCCTAAATTTCTTCCTCTTCATCCCGCAGGAATGCAGTCTTTTCAAAGCGCTCGGAGTTCGAGGATTGACCAATTCTAGCAGGCAGCAGAACCGCGCTGGAATCCTGATCCGCAGTGACCCCACCTCTCCCTTAGACGGCGCTCTGGGCCGCAGTAGCTCTATTCGCGCTAAGCCTGATGGGACTTGTAGTCTTTTTGGGCACAGACCGCTAGCGCTTGCGCATTGGTGAGGTGTGCGTTCCCTCCCACTACCTCTATCAGGATTCCGGGACCCTGTAAGGTAACTCCCTGCAAAAGGGTTCCAGCCAAATACGCTTCGTCTAATGAGAAGTAATCGGGTCAGAAAAAGAATCTGCTCTGCGAGGACTCTAGCGGAGACCTGGAAAGCTGACGGAGTAAACACTTCCCCGCCCCGGAAGTGAGCTACCTCGGACGCGGTGCATTGTGGGGGGCGTAGTCCTCCTTCCCAGGCGGTCCTTCGCTGCGTCCCCCGGGCCGACTCCGGATCTCAGGCGGAGTGCTGGGCCGGCGGCGCAGCGCGGTCGGGTGCGAAGCGTATTCTGGCAAGGGTGCGCTTTCGGGCCGGCTGCGTCTGGCTGCAATAGTGGGAGATTGCTTACGGCCTCTCAGGGCGCCGCCCGTCTAAGGGCTGGCGGTAGCAGACAGACCGGGCCGTCGAAGCGCGAAGGAGGCCGGTGGGCCGCGCAAAGCCGCGCGGCGCAGCCATGCCTGGCTTTACGTGCTGCGTACCGGGCTGCTACAATAACTCGCACCGGGACAAGGCGCTGCATTTCTACACGTTTCCCAAGGACGCTGAGCTGCGGCGCCTTTGGCTCAAGAACGTGTCCCGTGCTGGCGTCAGTGGGTGCTTCTCCACTTTCCAACCCACCACGGGCCACCGTCTCTGCAGCGTTCACTTCCAGGGCGGCCGCAAGACCTACACGGTGCGTGTTCCCACCATCTTCCCACTGCGTGGCGTCAATGAGCGCAAAGTAGCGCGCAGACCCGCGGGGGCCGCGGCCGCCCGACGCAGGCAGCAACAGCAGCAGCAACAGCAACAACAGCAACAGCAGCAGCCATCGCCGTCCGTCTCCACTGCCCAGACCTCCCAGCTGCAGCCAAACCTGGTGTCTGCCTCTGCAGCAGTGCTTCTCACTCTTCAGGCCCCTGTAGACGGCAGTCCGACTCCTGGATCCGGTCCACCAGCACCCACCACTCCCACCGGAGAAGATGTGAAGCCTATCGACCTTACTGTGCAAGTAGAGTTCGCAGCCGCAGAGGGCGCAGCAGCCGCCGCCGCAGCGTCGGAGCTAGAAGCTGCCACAGCGGGGCTGGAGGCCGCCGAGTGCCCGATGGGCCCCCAGTTGGTGGTGGTAGGTGAAGAGGGTTTCCCCGATACTGGTTCCGACCACTCATACTCGTTGTCGTCAGGCACCACGGAGGAGGAGCTCCTGCGTAAGCTGAATGAACAGCGGGACATCCTGGCACTGATGGAAGTGAAGATGAAAGAGATGAAAGGTAGCATCCGCCACCTGCGCCTCACCGAGGCCAAGCTTCGAGAGGAACTTCGTGAGAAGGATCGTCTGCTTGCCATGGCTGTCATCCGCAAGAAGCACGGAATGTGAATGGATCTCCCTATAGCCTGTAGAATTCCTGGACCCCTCCAGCCCAAGGAATCCTCAGGCTAATGTTGACTTTTCTATACTCTGGTCGACAGTACTGAGGTTTAAGGAAGCTGGAGTCTTGCTGTGAATCTGGCAGTCTAACTTGTTTCCTCTTGAACAGGAGTTTGGGGCCTCAGACTTGGCACTGGTGACACCAGCAATTATGACTGTCTACCCTCCCTCCCCAGTTGCAGATTCTGGTTAAGCAGAGACTTCAGAATCACTGAACTTGAAACACCTCAGGAGGGATTCAGGTGGGATACCTAGGGACTGAGTTTATGGAAAGCCACACCTTAAGGTTGGCTAGCAATCAGAGACAATTCACTTGTGTGTAGTGATTCAAGTAACATCAGTTCCCCTCCTTTTCATGCTTCCCATTTCCAGGTGCAGTCTGTGATTCTGATGGGAATTAGTTGATCTGTGCCTCTGTCTCTTAGAAACTCCTTACCTAGGAGGCCATTTATGAGGGAACTTGGGTGACCTGCTGATGGAGATCCAGCTTTGCCAGGATCTTAGGTTTATCCTGTTATGTTTGCTACTGGTTACAAATTCTATTTTCTGTACAATTAGACTAAAGTTTTCACTGTGTTTGTTTGGCAAAACAAATTAAACAAAAAGTAAGGTTTTTATTTGGGTTTTGGCATTTTATTTTTGTAAAACTTAGTTAAATGTTGTTGAAATATGAAAAAATATCCTTAGCCTATAAGATCAGGCCAACCCTGTAAGTAGAGATGCTTCATTGACCAGAATTCTCTATAAACCAGCCCTTAGCACATAGATGTTGCCCTTACAAAGTCTTCATAGAGTTTCTGGCCCATTTCATCCCAAAGACTAGAAACTGCACCAAATGGTCCTAATTTGTTCACAAGTTTTTTTTATCTATCTCCCCCCGCCCCCCAGTACTAAAGATTGAACCCAGGGACTCTGTACTGAGCTACATCTTCAGTCCTTTAATTTTGGGGAGTGGGGAGGTTAAGATCGGGTCTGGCTATGTATTTTGGACTGGCCTTGAACTCATTATGTACCAAAGCTGGCCTCAAACCTCAGCTGGGATTAAAGGTGTGTACCACCATGTCCAGCTTCTCCCTGTTTTGTTTTGTTTTGTTTTTGAGACAGGGTCTTGGGTATGTAGCCCATGCTGCCTTTAAATCCTACCTCAGCCTCTCAAGTGCTGGGATTACAGGTGTGTGCCACCACACTTGCCTCTCAAGAAGATGCAAGTGAGAACTAAATTGAATTTAGTTCTTCCTTCCTCTCAGGGTTTAAATTTCTTCTTAAATTCTCAGCTGGAGTTGAAGTTTGTTCACTATTTCATCTCTTCTGTATGGTTTTTTGTTGTTTTTTTTTTTGCTTGTTTTAATTTTTATTTAGTTATTGGTACTGGGAATAGAACTCAGGACCTTGCGCTTACCAGGCAGGTGCTTACGCCGCTGACCTGTACCCAGGCCCACTATTTCATCTCTTAAATGTAGCACACTATCTGATACATGTACTTAATAAACAAGTAAAGACCACAGCTGGAATCAGCCATGGCTCTGAGCTACAAAGACTCTTGTAGAGATATTTTGGGTATGGTACACCTTAAGTGTGAAATGGCTGGATCCACAGAATGCATTAAGGAGTTGGGATTTGTAACTCCTTGATTCCTAGGTCTGCTGTTTTTACGTTGTATATTGGAGGAGTAGGACGACTTTTTTTTTTTTTTTTTTTTTTTTTGTCTCATTGAGACAAGGTCTCACTATGCAGTTCAGATTGGCCTTGAGATTACTTTGTAGACCGGGCTGGTCTTGAACTTAAAGATCCTCCTGCCTCAGCTTCCAGAATGCTAAAATTATAGGTGTGTGCCACCATGCCCAGCAGAGGATGAAATTTTATCGGTTTATGCAAAGTCATTTTGGGAAGAGATAAATGTCTTTAAAGCTATCCCTATTTGCTATGTATTCTGGGACACAGACTCTTGGGCTCTATGAAATATAACTGCTTCCTTCTGGAACTTGCCTTGTGACTTCAAGCTAGAGTGGCCCAAAAATATCAGTGTCTTCTTCATTTCTGGTTCTTTAGCACTGAGTTGAGAAACAAGTCTGGTGGAAAGGAGAGAGTACAGCATTTGTCATAGGTCACAGATTGAGAAAGACACTGGATTTCTGCCTTCCAAGGGTTAACTTTCTGGCTGGAAATTAGATGGTAAAAGCCAGTTGGGCCCTTACCGGGTGTCTTAACATTTCCATTTCCATACTCTTTTCTCAAACAAAGACTTTCCCCAGGCCTTCTTCATGCCTCTTTATTTATTTTAGGGCATATGAGTGTGAATTTTGAGACTGGGTCTTGCTATACAAGTAAGGCTGGCCTTGAATTCACTTTGTAGTCCAGATTAGCCTCAACTCTTGCCAGTCCTCCTGCCTCAGCCTCCTGAGTGCTGGAATTACAGGCAAGCACCATTTGTGCTTTTTAATGTATTCCTGAACTCCTATTGATCAAAGGGATAAAGAGACATCTGTTTGCCCTTTGCTCTCTTGAACTCTCAGCAACTGTGGATTCTCCCTGGTGCTGGAGTTATGTGCACACACCCTGTGTGGTGTTTTGGTTGGAGGGAGGGCTGTTCACAGAGCAAAGGAGGCCCCAGATACAGATGCATGACTAACAAGGGAAAGCAGAGCTCTAAATAGCTGAGTGTTAAAGGGGCATCTAGATAGTCAAGCAGTGTGATCTGGACAGATCTGGGATTTAATCAAGAAAGCGTAGTCTGGTCTTACACAGTCATTCCCAGGAGGTGATGGGAATGGTTAAAGGTGAAAAATTCTCAAAAGAGCTGGAGTAGTGGGACATCTGACTAGGACAGAAGGCTTAGTAGTTGCCTGAGAAGCCCCGGAGCCATTTTCCTTTCCTGTGGTCTTCTGTGTTGGCTGTGGAGCTATTTTTCCCAGCACAGACTTAGAGATAGGCCTTTCTTCAAATGTTTGTTACCAAGGAAACAATGAAAAGGGCTTTGAAAGTAAAGGGCAAAAGGCGGGAATATGATTATTTATAATCTGCTCATTTAAAATAGCAGCTAAACTTTGAGCCAGTTTTTCTTTAATAACTTTTATTTGCTGCTGGTGTGTGTGCGGAGAGGATTTAAGTTACTGTTTTAAAGACCCTTCTCTGTTTGAGAGCAATCTGTCCAGCCAAGTTCCACCAGGAGCATGAGTCTCTGACCCCCCCAAAAAAGGCCTAGTCGCTGGAAATCAGTTCTGGGCCCCACTAGCCCCGAATATTAGGACAGAAGTTGTGGGTTCCGCCGAGGCTAGCTAAAGTGATAATGCCTTAAAGAGCCAAAGAAGCGGTGAGAGCCCAAGAATGGACGGGGACTCAAGAAAGGAAAAAGCCTAGAGGCCCAGGGAGGGGCAGCTGGGCCAGCTCAGTGATGGACTGGGTGCTCACAGAGGCGGGGCCAGCCACCGTCGGTCGCACAGTTTGGGCGGGGCCACGCCAGCTGGGTCGCAGCGACAAGAGAGCCCTGACCCCAGACTGGCGCCAACCTCCATGTTCCAGAGGCTTCCGCTAGACCACAATTCTCAGGGGCTCGCCCCGGCAAGCCACCCTCCCTAGTTTAGTCTCTCCTCGCGCGTAGCAGGCCGTGTCTAGGCCTCCGCGCTTAGCATACTGGGAATTGTAGTTTTCTCTTAGCGCGCTAAGGCCAGAAAGAAGAGCCGCAGAACTGCGCTTCCCAGAGTGCTACGGGGCGGGAGAGGGAAGGCAGGGGGGAAGGGACAGTGGGTCGCAGACCGCGCTGGGTTGCCGCCGCCGCTGCCGCCATCGTACCAGCCCCTCCGGTGAGTGTTGGGATTATCACTCTGGGGCGGGGGCTGGGCCGCAGAAGCCGCGTTCTGGGCTGCCTGGAGCTTCTGCTGCAAGTCCTCAAGAGGCCCCTCCCCCCTCCCCCCCAGCGGCCAGAAGCCGCGCGGGGCCCAAGCCATGTGTCGCGCGCGGCTCCGCCTCCCGCCGGTCCTGCGAGGCGGCGGCCGTGGGGAATGCTGATAGCCAGACGGGCGCCTTTCTGGACCTTTTTACCAGGGTTGGTGCTCCGACCTGCGCTGTGACCGGACTCTTTCTGGTCTTGACCGTCGGATGGGGCTTTTAGGGCCCCGCCCCGTCTGCCTTGGGCGCTTAAATCTCGCCACCTCTGCAGGCAGACTGTAGCGGGCAGACCCTAGCCTCACGGCTCGCCACCCGTCTGCGAAGATCCAGGAATGGGCAGCACCACCTGGCTCGCTCCAGATCCAACATGGGTAAGGGTGCCCACCTGCTGTAGCTGGACTTGGGACCCTTGCTCGGTCCTCGACCACATCCTAACTGGGTTGTAGGCGAATGTTTCCTTGCTTGACTGCCTACCGGGAGTACACGAAACCTGCTTCCTCGCTGGAGCCCATTCTAGGTTCCTCTGCATGAAGGAGAGGGACAAGTGAGTCTGGGCTGAGAGAGCATTTCAGTGAGACATTTGTCAGGTTTAGAAGATCTGCCCTGATGTGGTGAGGCGATTCCGGGCTAGTAGCCTTAGCATATGCCCTTTTTATGAGTGACCAAGCCCTAGCAATGGGTGGGTTCGCTTGCTATGTTAGTGGAGAAAAAAAGTCCCAAAGATGAGATTGTGTATGTGAGTTTCATAGGCTTTGTTAGATTTCTTACGTACAGTCCAGTTCTGATAAGTAAATTTCGTAGTCAGCCTAGAATTGCTTCTCAGGTGCAGATGAATCCTTCAGAATGGTATGATAAGGTTAGATTTAACATGAAGGCAAGTAGACTCCAAACTTGAGTCTAGGCTCCAAACTTCAGGGTCCAGACAAGAAGTAGGGGGAAGGGGCACATTTGGGCTGTCTGGCTTAGATTAATTCTCTGGGCCCTTCTGAAACCTTGGTGAGAGGACAAGAGTGAGAAGCTGCAGAAATCCAGGATTCCTCTTTTTTTTTTTTTTTTTTTTGTCTTTTTCGTTTTTATCGGTACCAGGGATCGAACTCACGACTGCCTGGCAGGCGCTAGGTAGGCGCTTATGCTTCTGAGCTAACTCCCCAGCCCCTCCAGGATTCCTCTTACTTATGGTTTCCCAACAGTTAGTCTTTGAACAGACAGGAACCAGGTTTGGCCTTGAGAAATTGCCCTCAATTAGTGGCACCAGAGACCCCATTGAGTTTTAGAAGAGGTGTGTATCTGGCCAGAGTTATTATCAGGCAGGCTTTGAAAAGCCACTTTTGAGGATTGATAAAGTAAGAAACCAGTCCGTGGAAAATCCTGGGACTTGTAGGGCTTTATTTTGTCTGCTCCACTGTGGCTTCTGAGCTATCACATTGCTTTTCTTTTCTTTTTCTTTTAAATTGGTACCAGGGATCCAGCTCATGACCACACACTTGCAAGGAAGGCACTTATGCGGCCGAGCTAAATCCCCAGCCCCGCTATTACATTTCTTACAGGGACTAAAGAAGTAGTCTCAGCAAGCATAATGCTGGATCTTTTAGGAGGGATGAGTTGGAGCAAACTTTTCTCTGTCAAATGTTTTTTCAGATGATTTTTTTACCCATTGTGTGGGTTTTTTCTTTCTTTCTTTCTTTCTTTCTTTTTCTTTTGCTTTTTGGTACCAGAGATCAAAGTCACAACCTCACACTTGCCAGGCAGGTGCTTTCAGCTAGTGAGCTAAACCTCTGGCCCCTGGTCAATTGTGTTTTGACTTGAAGTTTACAGACAGTTAAATTGCTGTGCTTAGTTATTCTGTCTAGTCACGGTCACGAACAGATAAAAGACGCTGCTCAGATCTCAGTGAAGGACTGTCTTCCCTAAACTCAATATATCTAGTCCATATCTTGGAACATGAACACATATAAATCAGATTCATTCAGTGGGCTCAAGAGAGACCCAGGTTGGGCACTGAAAATGTAGACTACCCAGAGAACACATGCAGAGTCAGTGAATTAGAATCTCCTAGAACTAGAAACAGTTATTTCAAAATGTTTTCTAGATGATTACGTGATTTTCATGTGACCCAGGCTAGGCTAGGGATTAGTTTCCATATTATAAGGTGCTGGGTGGCCTGACCAGGACTTTCTTCTTGTTTTTGTTTTTTTATTGAGACAGTTGCTGTGTAGTTTAGGCTGGCCTCATATTCACTATATAGCACAGGCTGACCTCAAACTCATGGTGATCCTTGACCTCAGCCTCCCAAATGATGGGAGTACAGGTGTGTTCCACCACACCTGGCTGACTCCAGGACTTGGCATTGTTGTTACCTTGCTAAGAATCAAACCAAAGGCTTCCTGCACACTAGGCAAGCATTTTACCACTGAATCACACCCCAGCCCCTTCAGGGTCAAAAGAACATTATTCCTTCTGCAAGGTTACACAGGAAAAGGAAGAATTAATGTCCTGTCCTTTTATTCTAACCCCAAAATTTTCTGTAAGTTAATTGTCTGAAGATAGCCATTGCTAAGCATTCTAACCTTGAGAGGTCCTCGACCTTTCTGGAACCTTTCAGGCCATCTAGATTCTCTTCATATAAGACAACTCTGGTTCTCCAGGCTCTCTCTGCCCTTTGTTCATGTAGGACTAACTTGAGAAATGGGACCTGACATAGGACAGTCAGGATATGGCTGTGCCAGAAGGGGCAAGGTGTGAAGAAGCCTTGTTTTTCATTCAACTTAAAATTTAGTGCCTTAGGCCAGGCATGGTGGCACATATCCATAATCCAGATTGCTCAGGATTGGAAGATCAAGGAGCTTCTTGTACATATAGCGGGACCTCATTTCAGGTCTGTTAGTACTGTTGGACTCCACTTCTCTTTTTGTCTTTTTGAGACAGGGTCTCACTATGTAATTCAAGCTGGCCTTGAGTTCGCATTTTTGCCCAGGCTGGTTTTGAACTCTCTCTCTCTCTCTCTCTCTTTTTTTTTTTTTTTTTTATGGTTTTGAACTCTCAACAATCCTCCTGCCTCAGCCTACCTAGTGCTGGGATTATAAGCATGCGCTACCATGCCTGGCTAGACTCCACTTTTTCTATGCCATGTCTTCTATTACTGTTTTTGCACTTCGGGATTTGGGATTGGATGAATGGATTAAGAGAAACACAAAATTCTTTTTTTTTGTTTTGTTTTTATTGAGACAGGGTTTCACTGTGAAGTTCAGGCTGTCCTTGAACTCACTTTGTACCCCAAACTGGCCTCAACTTCATGGTGATCCTCTTGCCTTAGCCTTGAGTGCTGGTATTACAGGCATGTAGCACCACATAGTTCTTAAATTTTAAAACTAGAAGGTTCTTCATATCAAAAGTTTCAGGGTTCCTTACTAAGGAATTAGTATCTTGCTTGGAGTTATTTTTTCACTGTCTCACCAGTGATTACTCTGTTTTATTGTGTTTTTTTGTTGTGTTGTTGTTAGCAGCCATTCTTTGGCTCTGTGTGTCTGGCTCTGGGCTGAGGCTATGGGAAGAAAAATGATTCCTACCCCGCCCTGGTGTTAAATGTGGCAGGGTAATGTTGGTTGTTTGTGCTGAGGGCTTAGTTGAAGGGACTCCTTCCTGTGAGGAGGAGATTTAAATGATTAAGTCATTGAAGAGCAAAGACATAATAGTAGGCCTCTTTCCTCTCTAGTACCTTGCAGAAACTGCAGAGGGAGATATGTCCTGGACTGTGAATCCAGTAAGGTCTAAGGTCCCTTGAGTGAGGTGGTCATCACTCCAAATTCCTGTGACTAACCTGGACATGGTGACACACACATTTAATCCAGGTACTTGAGAGACTGATGAAGGAGGATCTCAAGTTTGAGGCCTGTCTGGGCAACTTTTCAAGACTGTCTCAAAATAAAAGGATAAAAGGACTGGGGATATAACTCAGTGGTGTAGCACTTGCCTAACATGCTTGAGCCACTGGATTCAGCCCCCTGTATTGCCAAAAATAATAAAGATAAGAGATTCAAATTGCTATGGTCATTGAGTGGAGCTTCTGGCTCCTACAGCCTGCTGCTCCTCCCTTTCCTAGGAACCAGCTGAATGTTCTTACAGTCCCTGGGAATCTCATCATTGTCTGTGGACTTCAGCTTCCTGCCTTGATCCTGGGTGTGTGGTTCCTGCCCCTTTTACTGATCCCGTGGGGAGAGAATCCAAAAAGTTTTTCATAGTAATGTAATACAACATAACATAAGAAAAATTCAACTGTGTGTGATGCATGTGCCTATTGTCTCAGCACTTAGTAAGAGGATTGCCAGTTTGAGCCCAGCCTGGTCAGTTTAACAAAACCCTGTCAAATAATAAAAGATCTAAAAATGGTCTGGGATTTAGCTCAGTGGTAGAACACCCCTGGATTTGATTGCCAGTACCACATGCCTGTGAGCACTTAAAAGGCGGGATTTCTTTGGTTGATTTGTGTTGGACATTGTACTGGACTTTTGGTTTTGTTGTGCTGGACTTATGTTAATTTTGGGGGGGCACTAGATGATACTTAGGTATTTAGAGTTCAGTTTGCATTGTCTACTTCTTTCTCACCTTGGAGTTCTGAGATTCTTGTTTCCACCGTATATGACAGGAATTCTTGACTCCTTCCTGGGGAGTGAGTTCCAGGCCATATAAATGATTACCCTGGCCATCAGGCCTGCGTTGCACTATTTCCCTTCTTATTCTGTCAGCTAGAGTGTGTCCTGGGCAGAAAGCTTTGCCCAGATCTGGCTGTAACTAGGGAAGTATCTGTGGTAGCTGACAAAGTCGACTTATAGACCTTACTTGTGGGGTGGGTGTGGATGAGAACTTCCTTTCACTGACCTGGGTCTTATGCCTGTTGTTAATGGTACCTGCCTATGTGCCAACTCTGTAGGACTCCAGGCTACTATAGAGATGGAGAATCTCGTTCTTTAGAGGATGTGTCTTGGATACCTGGTAGATGAGTGTTGTTAGACTCAGTATTCTCAGTAACCTGAGAGGAAATTCTCAGGGTGACTGAAATTCTTAGGGTGGGGGAGTGTCTCACAACCTATTGTTCAGACCAGCCTCAAATTTGTGATTCTCCTGCCTCAGTCTACCAAGTAGCAGAGATTACAGGCTTGAACCACGAATAGTTCTTTCATAAAGTTGCTTATACTCCCATTAGAGCCACTGGATCTCAACCAGGGTAGAGACCTGAAAGCCTGGTATCCTCTGGAAGGATTTCTTTGGAGCCATTCATCTTGCAGGTAGTGTCAGGCCTAGGAGAATGTGAGTGCTCAGTTGTTCTCAGGGTAAGCCTGCTGAATATCTGCTTAGATAATTTTACATTGAGCTTGCTGCTTTTAGAGGGGAAAAAAAAGGCCTGGTCTTTAGTTCCTTGACACCTAATTTTGCCAAGTATTTGCTTTGTACTATTCCACATTGGGTCTCAGCTGTTCCAGTCCTTTTGTTGTTGTTGATAGTGGTTTTCTGTTTGTTTCTTCTCTAGTACTAGGGATTGAACCTAGTGCCTTTGCAGTGAACTAAGTCTCTTAGCCCCTTTTTATTTTTTGAGGATATGTCTCCCTAGAATTGTCTTGCAGTTCTCCTGTCTCAGCTTCCTAGAGTGCTGGAATTTCAGGCATGTGCTGCCACACCCAACTCAGTCCTGGTCACTTTCCTGGACTTTCTAATGCTGACTGTACCAGAGGACTTGTGCATTCTTGAATTCCCTTTTTAAATTTTTTTGTTGATCCCATGAAAGGGATAAAACTCATGGGTGTGCACATGTTACACAAGCCCTCTCCTACAGAACTGTATTCTCAGCCCTTGAATTGTATCTTAACTACTTGACTTTCTCATTTACTAAATGAAAGTAATCATGTCAGTTTTTTTTTTTTTCTTTTTTTGGTACTGGGAATTGAACTCAGGACCTCATGCTTGACAGACAGGTGCTGCGCCCCTGACCTATATCCCAGATCCCATGCCAGTTTTACAGGGCCTGGTTCGAGGCTCATGTGAGAGGATGGATGGAAATATTTGAGTCACAGGAGGCATTCCCTCACTTCCTGTGAACTGTTAGCAAGTCCTTGTCTTAGAATAATAGATTTAAAAAGAACTGAGGATGTATCCTTTATTCCTCGGCTCTCCTTAGCTTTGGAATATCGTAACAGTATTGGCCAGCCTGGTGTGGAAGACCATGGGAATGGCTGATTACTTAGGGGTCTCAGGCCCACTATGAAAGCAAAATCCTTGTGTACCTGAGCAGTAAGTTCATGGCTTAAGGTTCAGTTCCCAAATGGAAGCTGTTAAGAGTAATTGGGATCCCAGAGATTTTGTGAGCCACCTAGGAAAAGGAGGGAGCAAGTGCTAAGTGGAGAGAACAGAGTGCAGGTTTCAGAATTTAGCTTCCAGGTTAGTTGACACACTAATCTAATGATTTTGGAGGTGTTCCAGGCAGAAAAGGCCTTAAATATCAGCCCCAAGGAAGGGTTCTATCCTAACTAGCCATCTGATATCTCCAAAATTAAAGCAGAGGAGTAATGGGCTAGGCACTTGCCATTCCTGGATCCAAGTGTGGCCTCCCTGCAAGGCGGTTAATGTACCCTATAAAGAGGTTGAGTTAACTCTTCCTAGTGGACTAGTATTAGTCTGGGAACTGACAATAACTACTTGTAGCTGGATCCTGCTTTCGATGCTCACTACATTTCCCCGGAACATGCCCACAGTTACTGATGATACAGAGGTCAGAGTTTATACTAAAAGAAAGGTGGGACAGCCTAAAGGGCCAGGTCTTCCAGGATGTGTCTGTGTGTGGTTTCACCTCAGGCCTCACTCCATATACCATAGGCAGACAACTAGATGAGTGACAAAGAGTTGTTTTCTGGCAGCTTGTATAAAAAGTGGGTGGAAAAGAAGTGGGTTACTGGGCTGCTTAAATTGAGCAGGATTTGCCCAGATCTCACTCCTTCTCCAGAAAAGAAGGGCTGACCTTTTGGTTAGGCTCCCACACATTCATACACTTAACAAAAAGTTACCAAGTTATCAAGGGCTAAGCACCATGGAAACAGGGATAACTAAGGGATGCCCTGGTCAGGGAGAATGACCATAAACAAATTCGTGAGTGTGACAGTCTTATTTGGTGATGAGTGATGAGGAAATGTGACAGTCTTATATGGTGATGAGTGATAAGGAAATGATACAGGAGGTAAATAACTGGACAACTACCTTAGGCAGAGTAGTCATGAAAGACATCGGTGAGAGGTGACATATATGACAAGGAAGCCTGGGAGGAAGAGTTGAGCCAGGTAGAGGAAGCAGTAGTTATAAAACACTCAGGTGAGAATAGGCTTATCAGGTTCCAGAAACAGGAGAATGCCCAGTATGGATGCTGCAGGAGGGCCAAATTGATGTGTGATTGAGACTTTGTTCCCAGTACCATAGGAAATCATCGGAGGGCCTTGGAACAGGATACACAATACATCTCTCTTTGGACCATGAAATCAGAGAGGCAGTTTTTTCCTGAAGGACAGGCATCTAGCAATATCTTCCTGTCTTAAGTTACTCTTTGCCCATCTCTATAGCATTTCTAATGCTCTGGCACTGGGCTGTGGTTGGCTATCAGTCCCACTATTAGAGGAGTCCTCCCTTGACTAACTAACTGATACTTTGCAGACAGTAAGTATGAGAGAAATGGTCTTGACTGGTACCCAAATTCAAGGGCCCTACTGTGGGCTTGGCATGTCTATCATTTCCAATGGGCCCTCAAGCTTGTGATAATTTTCTTTGTATGCTAGTCTGGAAACAATGGCATCATAACTTTGCTTGCCTCAAGTTTAACTAGATCAGCATTTATCTCTCCTTTGTTGAGGTGGTAGAACAGGATGGTTACTTTGAAGGTCTGTGACTGAAGGATTCAATAACACTTTTTGGATGTGTGGATTTGACTATGGAAATTTATTTTCTTCAGTGCTGTGTATCAAACCCAGGGCTAACCAGGCACTCTACTATTGAACTCTACCTCTTGTCCTTGAAGTAGAAATCTTTTTTTTGGCAGTGGAAGCTCCAGTTAAATCCTACTATGCTCCTCTATGAGAGAGCCAAGCTCAGGGGTTGGAGTTTTATAGGACTTTAGCCCAGTGTGCCCAGGGACGACTCTAATCCACACCTAAGTTGTAGCTAGGAATCCTGGCTCTGGAGTCCATTAATGTGGTTATCCAATTCTACCATTTGTCAGCTGCAAACGTTGAATGAGTTGGGGAACCTTCCTAAGTCTCGTTTTGCTCGTCTCTGAATGCATGTTGACTCATAGATGAAGTTAGGAATGAATGTATACAAAGCTCTTTGTCTTTTTGAGGCAGGGCCTCACTATGCAGTTTAGGCTGACTTTGAGCTCGCTTTCTAGCCCAGGCTGGTCTCGAATTTGCAAAAATCCTCCTGCCTCAGCCTTCCAGGCGCTGGGATTACAGGCTTCTTTGAACATTTCTATACCTAATCTGCATCAGTCAAAATGAATTTTTAGCTGGAGACTACTATTTTGTGTTTTGTCCTTGAAAAAGTCTGGAATTTGCCAGGCATGGTGGTGCATGCCTGTAATCCCAGCACTTGGGAGGCAGAGTCAGGAGGATCACCACGAGTTTGAGGGCATCAAGGCCATCCTGGACTGCAGAGTGAGATCCTGTCTCAGATAGAAAAGAAAGAAAGGGGCTGGGGATTTAGCTCAGCGGCATAAGTGCCTGCCTTGCAAGCAGGCAGTGTGAGTTCGATCCCTGGTACCGATAAAAAGAGAAAAGACAAAAAAGAAAAGAAAGAAAAAGAAAGAAAGAGGATATAAATAAAGGAAATTTTTCTGTTCCTTAATGGAGCCTCTTAAATTAGGACTTTTGTCTTTTTTTTTTTTTTTCCCCTTTCTGAAAAGAGCTGTAGGAGAAGCCATCAGGATGGAAGCCAATCTCCAATCTGATATGAAGTTGTCTCTGAGCTTTGGCCGTTTTCTTGTTTTTCCTGACCTTTTTTTTTTTTTTTTTTTTTTTGAGATTGGTTTTGCTGTGCAGTTTAGGCTGACCTTTAACTCACAGTGATCTTTCTGCCTCAGCCTCTTGAATGCTGGGATTACATGTGTGCACCACCACACCTGGAGACATTTTTTTTCTTTCCAGATTGTTATTTCCACAATAAATGTGTTGAGCACAAGCTCAGGACTTCCAAGCTATTCTTCCTAGCCTGGCCCAGACCCTTCCCCTTTTGTGGGGGGGGATAGGTGGGAGACTGCATTTGCTTGTTTTGAAACATGGTCTCAATGTGTCACCCAGGCTGGCCTCCAGCTCACAGCGATCCTTCCTGCTTCCTTCAGCCTCCTGAGTGCTGGGATTACAGGTGTGAGCTACCACTCTGTTACTTTTATTTTTGTCTTTTTGAGACAGAGTCTCACTATGCAGTTCAGGCTGGCCTTGAGCTCATTTTATAGCCTATGCTGATCTCGAATTTGCAATGATCCTCTTCCCTCAGTCTCCAGGGCTGGGATTACAGGCATGCACCACTACACCTGGCTTGCAGTCTGATACTTTTTAGATTCAGTAATGCTACCTTCTAGCTGTGAGTTGACAGCTTTATGGAAGCTTAGAATAAAAAACTATCAAATATATGCTTTGCTTATCACATTTTGTGCTGGGAGATGTGATAGTGTGTGTGTATTTTGTAAGACAGGCCCTGCGGCTTCCAAAGCTCAGAGCCACAGTGATTTGGGCAGGAGAGCAGAACCTCAGTGCCTAAATAAGGATTTGCACATGGGGTGAGGGTCAACAGCAGAGTTAAGGAAGTAGTCCCCAGATGGGTGCAGACTGGGAAGAACATAGAAACTATTGAAGCAGGTGAGAATATTTTCACAGGGATTCACCCATGCAGAAATACTGGTGAGCAAGCACTAGCCAAGTTCTGATTATGTGTGTGTCACCGGATCTAAGCAGAGGGAAATGACTGGCCAGATAGGGAGAAGTGTGGATGACGGCTGAGGGAACTTAGGCAGGGCTGTTGTGAGGGAAGGACTTGACCAGCTTTATGGTTTTGAGCTCAGGAATGGAAAGAAGGCTCAGAAATGTGAAAACCTCTGTCCATAGAGATGTGAAGGTACCTTCTAACACTTTCTGGATGCCCCTGAGCTGTCATTTTCCTTAGAAACCTCATGTGCTTCCCTGGAATAAGGGCCCTTTCTTCTTTTATTCCTCCAGGCTCCAGCCCTGAAAACCCAGGTTGTTTTTTTTTTTTTTTTGTCTTTTTCATTTTTATCTGTACGGAGGATCGAACTCACGACTGCCTGCTTGCAAGGCAGGTGCTTGTGCCACTGAGGTAAATCCCCAGCCCCGAAACCCAGAGTTTTTACATTGAACTATATGCCCAGCTTTTAAAATTTTTTTACTGTATTTTCAGACAAAGTCTTACAAAATCACTAAGTTGCCCAGACTTGGCTTAAGTTCACAATCCTCTCGCTTCAGCCTCCCAGAGTGCTGGGATTACAGATCCCAGCCATCATGGGCAGCTAAGCTGAATGGTTTTGTATTAGAAAGTTATCATGCCATTAAGAACAATACTGACAGGAGGGAAAAATTTTTTATATTTTATTTTTTTGAGACTTGGTCTAGTATGTAGTTCAGGCTGGTCTTGAACTTATTTTGTAGCCCTGGCTGGTCTAAAACTCAGCAATTCTCCTGCCTCTGCCTTCTAAATGCTAGGATTACATATGTTCACCACCACATCTGACTTCAAAAAAAATTATTAGTACTTTTGTAGTACATGATTACATTCATCTTGAGTTCATGTGTATATATAATATAATACATTTTAATTGTTTTTACTTCCCCTCATCTGTTTTTGTGCCCTCTATCTTACTCACAGGGACAGTGAACATATGGCACAGATGTGACTTATTTTTGTTTGACGACAGATGTTAATAGGGTTTTTTTGTTTGTTTGTTTTATTTATTTATTTTTTTCGTCTTTTTGGGACAGGGTCTCATTATACAATTCAGGCTGGCCTTGAGCTCATTTTGTAGCCCAAGCTGGTCTTAAACTTACAACAATCCTTCTGCTGTAGCCTCCTGAGTGTTGGGCTTACAGGCATGAGATTTTTTTTCTAAACTAAAACCTCAGTATTCAGGTTTTTCTGGGAAGGGGTGTTTTGGCTTTTGTTTTGAGACAGGGTCTTGCTATGTAGTGTAGGTTGGCCTTGAATCTACCTCAGTCTCCCAGAGTGCTGGGGATTATAGGTGTGTACTAGACATGGGTCCTACATCCATCCCACTTGTTGATTTGTTTCTTGGCAAAGTGTGACCTGGAACACACTTGTTTTTCTATGTACATTCCAGGCACATGCTTTCTCCTCTGCTTGTTTTAGACTTTTCTGAATGTTTCTTAGTCATCCCAGCAAACAGCTTCTATTTTTAGTGCCACTACCTCCTAGGAGACCTAAAATAAAGCTGGTTTAGTTCCCCAGCCCCTCACTGGCTGTAGTGTTGGTCATAGGCTGGGAGGTTGGTTATCCCTCCTCACTGCCATTCCCCAGTGGCTTCTCTAGCTTTGAGTTAAGCCACAGAATTGGAGTTAGCACTTAACCATATTGAGCAAGGAATTTACTAGGTTGTTTTAGTGAAGCTGTACAGCCACAGAGAACGTCAGCAGGGTTAGGGTCCCTATTTTACAAAAGAGGAGGATGAGGAAGGAGTCTCTTTAGGCAGTGACTTACAACAAATCTGCTGATGGTTGTTTGCTGTAGTCATATCTACCTACTCACTGCTTTGGCTCAGAGTTAGGATAGGGTGTGTGTTCCTTTATACTCAGACAACTGCAAAACATGTAGTACTGAGTCCTCAGGGAGATGCAAAGCCAGCAGAGTGGCTCTCACCTGCAGCTCAGAATTTCCACTGTGTCCTTGGGATCATGGTCTCAAACTCCTCTCAGATAGCCTGTGGTGGTGGAGGTAGTACTTGGGTTGAGGATGTGGTGAAGAATGACACAATTCACCTCCCTATACCCCTCAGCTGAACTCATGTTCTTAGCTTTGAAATAGGAGAGTCATCCTCATCAGTGAAGAAATGTCTCAGAAAGGGCCAAGTCAGGTATCACCTGACCTCACAGATATCAGCTGCCCTCTTGAGACTGAGGGAGTCATTGACTCTTTTTTGTCAGAAGTGGGAACTTGAGATTTGAGGATGTATCTCAGAACACTTGCCTAGCTTACACAAGACCCTGCATTCAATCCCCAGTAACGCCCCTACCATTACCACCAAAAAAAAAGTGAGGATCTGAACCTTCATCTGCCAACAAAGAACTGCAACAGTGTTGGGAACCCGAGGGCTAGAGTAGAAATCTACAAAATGGGAAGAAAACAATAATAGGTTTTGCAGGTCATTGAAAGAATTAAATAAAAAAAAAATTGTGGGCTAAGGTAAATCCTTAGCTCTTCCTTCAAGGCCCTTCCTCTTACTGGACATTGTAAGGCCTGCTCTGATTTTTCTTTTATCATGACTCCACGCTCAACACCCATCCTATATGCTTCACAACCCTGGCACTTCTCTCTCATGAGCCAGGAACTCCTGGAGGAAGGGGTAAATCTCTGTTCCCAGCACTGGAAAGAATCTTTCAACCAGGTATGGTGGCACATGCCTGAAGTCCCAGGACTTGGAGACTGAGGCAGAAGGATTACCATGAGTTCAAGGCCATTGTGGACTATATAGTGAAACCCTGTCTCAAAAAGCAAGAAGGAAAATTCTATTAAAAGGAAAAAAAAAGTCTCCTACAAATCCCCAGGGCCTAACCCTGTTCCCTGAGTCAGCAGACCTCAGCAAGGGACCCCTTGTGCAAGGAAGTCAGGAAATGGTAGGAGTCAGTAACTACTATCTCTTGTTCTGTAGTACCAATGCTTTCTGTCTATCTTCCTGGTTTTGCAGGTCTCAGTGATACCGGGTGACACTCCAGAATGGGAGACAAACCAATTTGGGAGCAGATTGGATCCAGCTTCATTCAACATTACTACCAGTTATTTGATAATGACAGAACCCAACTAGGCGCAATTTATGTAAGTCTCTAGCACTAGAGTTAGAATAGAACTCTGGAGAATAAATTCAGAGCTGGACTGGCTGTACCTCTCTACCTGAGTTTCTATCCATGGGTCAAGGCTTAAGCCTGAACCAACTACTGTGTATGGTATATACATTTCCTTCTATCATCTTGTGGAATAGGGATTCTGGTATCCTGAATAGAGAGTTCTGGATCTTCTATTATATGCACCCCAGACCTATCAGAATACTTGGTTGTAGCCAGGGATGGTGGTACACATTTATAATTCCAGCACATATGACGCTAAAGCTAGAGAATCTCAAGCGCAAGTCTAGCCTGAGCAACTTAGTGAGACCCATGTTAAAATTTTTTTTTTTTTGTTTTTTTCCTTTTTATCGATACCGGGGATCGAACTCATGACTGCCTGCTAGCAAGGCAGGCGCTTATGCCACTGAACTAAATCCCCAGTCCCGGTCTTTTTCGTTTTTATCGGTACCAGGGATCGAACTCACAACTGCCTGCTTGCAAGGCAGGCGCTTATGCCGCTGAGCTAAATCCCCAGCCCCATCTTAAAATTTTTTAAAGGGCTGAGAATGCTGTTCTGTGGTTGAGCATTTGTCTAGTATGTATGAAGCCCTAGATTCAGTCTCCATTACTACAAGAAAAAGAATAAAGAAGAGCCATTTTGAAAAAAAAAAAAAGAGAGAGAGAGAGAGAATCTTATTAATAAAAGACCAAATCTATCACAAGTATTATTTGACTGTTGTTATGAGTGGATTTTTCCAGTGCAAGGCCTCTCAGATAGCCTGTGGCGGTGGAGGTAGTACTTGGGTTGAGGATGCATACAAGGCAGGCACTCTGCCACTAAGCTATGCCCTCAGCCCCTCTCATATTCCTCATATCCATTCTCCAACCTCAATATTGAGGATTGAACCTGGTGCCTCACACATATTAGGCAAGTACTGTAACACCAACCTACCTCCCTAGCCAGATGGTTTAGCAGTACTGGGATTAAACCTGGAACCTTTACATTGGATACATCCTCAATAATTTAAAAATTGCTTTATTTACTTGTTTATTTATTTTGATTTTTTTGAGACAGGATCTTGCTATGTAGTTCAGGCTGGCTTTGGTCTCTGTGTAGCCCAGGCTGGCCTCAAACTCACAGTGATCCTCCTGCCTCAGTCTCCCAAGTACTGGGATTACAGATGTGTACCACCACACTCAGTTGAAGATTGCTTTTATTTTGAGACAGGTTTTTATTACACACTTGGCAATCCTGTCTCACTGTCCTAAGTGATAAGATTATTATATTACCTTTCTTTCTTTCTTTCTTGCTTGCTTGCTTGCTTGCTTTCTTGCTTGCTTTCTTTCTGTCTTTCTGTCTGTCTTTCTTTCTTTTTTCTTTCTTTCTTTCTTTCTCTTTCTTTCGACAGGGTCTCATTGTGTATTCCAGGCAGCTCCTTGAACCTCTCAGCAGTCCTCCTGCCTCAGCCTCCCAAGTGTTGAGATTTTAAGATTATAGGTGTGTATCACCACATCTGGCTACTACTGTTTCTTAATTAAAACAAGCCTGACACAAAGAAGGAAGTTAGTAAGGTCCTGAAAGAGCACTTTGTTTATATTGTTTCATAATCCTCAGCACATTTCACCTTTGAGGATTACAAAACAGACTCAAAAGTAAGTAATTTGTCTAATGTCATCACTGAAAATAATAATAGGTGCACTTCAGTTCTGCCTCTGACTACTGTAGAAAGGAATATTTAGGGCACCAAAGGGCCCTAAAGGGGATTGCATGTGCAATTTTGTCCAGCCATAGGAATGCTCCCCAGACTAAGAGCTGGAAGGCCTTGACAGCTTTTATACCTCCTAGCCTTCAGAACACTACCTGAAAGGACCACAGTAGACCTCAGCCATAGCCTTTAAGATGGTAATAAATATGGTTTGTTTCTGGGGTTGTTCATTTGTTTTTTGAGATAGAGTTTCCCTATGTAGTTTAGATCAGCCTTAAACTCATTTTGTAATCCAGACTGACCACAGTAATCCACTTGGATCCTCTTCCTTCACCCTTTGGAGTGGTGGACTTACAGGTATGCACCACAATACCCAGTGCAAGGTATTTTTAATGACTAAGGCTTCCTGATTATACAGCAGGATGACTTTTGACTGAGTCCTGGCCATCGTGTACCCTTCTGAGGCCCAGGCAAGTCAGAAGCTATATGATGTATAACAATGGGAAATGAACCATAACACATCCTACTCCTAGGACTCTGGAAGACTGAGGTAAGAGGATCACAAGTTCAAACTCAGTCTGGGAAAATAAGCAGCTTAGTGAGACCTTGTCTCAAAATAGAAAATAAAAAGGGCTGTGAATGTAGCTGAGTACATAGGCCTTGGGTTCAATCCCCAGAAATGCAAAGGGAAAAAAGAAAGGGATATGAGCCAAGAGTATTGGTGCACACTTGGAATCCCAGCTAGTTGGGACGCTAAGGCGGGGGGATTTCAGGTTCTAGGTTAGCTTGGACAACTTAGTGAGATCCTGTCTCAAAAAATAAAGGTTTTGGGGCTGGGGATTTAGCTCAGCAGCATAAGCGCCTGCCTTGCAAGCAGGCAGTCATGAGTTCGATCCCTGGTACCGATAAAAACGAAAAAGACTAAATAAATAAATAAATAAATAAAGGATTGGGGATATACCTGAGAGATAGAGTACCCATAGTTTTAATCTTTAGTACCATACACACCAGAAAAATGAAAAGGTATGTGACTTTGAAAAGTATATTTTATTGCATTCTTTCAGACTGCTGGGAGTGGTGGCACATGCCTGTAATCCCCAGCACTTGGGGAGCCTAGGCAGGATTGCTGTGAGTTTAAGTCCAGCCTGGATTATAACATGAGTTCAGGGTCAGCCTGAACTACATAGCAAGGCCCTGTCTCATAAAGACCAAAAAAAGTCTTTTAGAGCCTGGGCCCATGGAAAAAATGGGATATAATGTTAAAAGTTGTTGATAATGTAAAGTTTCGGAGCAACCCTTAGTTTACCTGTTCACAAACAAGGAAACAAGTATTGGGTACTTTTCCATCTCTAGAACAAAATACCTGACACCTACAATTTAAATAAAGAGAGATTTATTTTGGTTCATGGTTTTCAGATAATTCACCCCGTGGTTGATTGGTTCCAAGGCAGAAAGGCGTGGTCGAAGGACATGGCAGAGGGCAGCTGTTCTTCCCATTGGCAGCCAGAAAGCAGAGAGAGAGAAGGTGCTGGGAGCAAAAATACACCTTTCCAGATCACGTGCAGAGTGACCCACCCTTAAGGAAGCCCTACCTCCTAACAGCGTATTAGCTACCTGTGATCCAATCCTCATCTAAACACTTGGAACATTGTTTTAGGGGACATTTTAGATCTAAACCTGAACAGATACAGACTTATGTTTGTAAGAAAGTTTCTTATCAGGATTTTTTTCAGGGCCTTAAAGATACTCCTTATACTCAGAGTCTGACTGTGGGTTTTCTGTGCATTTTTCAGATTGATGCATCATGCCTTACGTGGGAGGGGCAGCAGTTCCAGGGGAAAGCTGCCATTGTGGAAAAATTGTCTGTAAGTAAGAGCCAGAGCTAGGGTGTGAGTTACTTCTTTCCTTTTCTGGCCTCAGCCCACTGCTTATTTTTTTCTTTTGCAGAGCCTTCCGTTCCAGAAAATTCAGCACAGCATCACGGCACAGGACCATCAGCCTACACCAGATAGCTGCATCATCAGCATGGTTGTAGGCCAGCTCAAGGTAATAGTGCTGGGGAGGTATGGGTAGGCAGGGCAGAGTCCTGGGCCCCTACCTTCCTTGTAATGAGACCTACTTATCAAGAGACACCCCAAATGACTGTCTAGACCTGTATACTACAATATAATATCCTTTAGCCACTTGTAGCTTTTTATTTGTTTGCTATGCTAGGGTTAAACCCAGAGCTTTGCACATGCTTACCAAGTGCTGTATCACCAAACTATATTTCCTGCTCTGCAATTTTTAATTTATATTAAAATTAAATAAAATTAAAATTGAATTCTTCAGTTGTACTAGGTATACTTTTTAAGTGTTCATGGTGCAGTATATGTGGATACTTTTTTGAAACCACATTTCTGTGATTATAGAAACTGTTGATGGAAAACTCAGGATTAGGTTCTTTTTGGAAAAGGAATAAGAAGTATAGAAGGAGAGTTGGACTGTGGTACCAAGCATTTGGGTCCTCATCCTGCCCCACAGTGTAGCTGGCTAGTTGGGTGCTGTGGGGCAGTCCCTTGCTGAAGCCCATTGTGCCACTCACTAAGCTGGCTCCTCGTCTGCCAAAGGAAATTTCTGGAACTTACCTTGCATTTTTCTTTCTCCTTTTAAAGACCTGTCATCCTCACAACCTGGCTATGACCCCTCAGATCCCCAGAAATTTAAAGAAACATATTATGCTTCAGCAGATTAAAGCCAGATTTACAAAGTAGGAAACATTTACTTCCCCTTGGACAGACCTTAGCATCCTGGAATATATCAGAGCAACAGATTCACATACATTCTTTCTAGGCATACTAGATCGGATAGGGCTTTCTTCATTTAAGGTGGGCACAGAGGAAAAGTCACCCTAGACATCTGCTTTGGACCCAGAGGGACCTGCTTTCTGGCCTGGGACTTTTCCATCAGTTTTCTCCTGCCTATTCAGGATGTTCTGTCTAAATGGAGCCTGTGCCCAGTAGTCCTTAGGATAAAGTAGAATTCTTCAGAGAGCTTTGTGTCAACTTTCTTAGGCTGGAATAGTAAACAGTGTCCTTTTTCATCTGGTTTTAGATTCTTGTTGGTATTGTGTCCCAGCCAGAGCCCCAAATAGCTGATTTGAGTCTGCTGACATTAATTCCCAGAAAAAGTAAAGTAACAATAGAGATGGTTAGCTGGGATTCTACAGCTAGGCCTCATCCTTGTTTACTTTTTCTTTTCTAAGAAGGAGAAGTTTATTTTTCCTCAAAGTGTCCTTGTTTTCTGCATTTTGGCTGGAGGTTTTTCTTTTTCTTTTTTTCATTGCAATGATATATATTACATGGCTGTAATCCTAGCACTTGGGAAGCTGAAGCAAGAGAATTGCTGTGAGTTCAAGATCATCCTGGATTACTTAGTGAGTGTTCAAGGCCAGCCTGAACTGCAGAGCAAGACCCTTTCTCTAAAAAAGAAAAAAATATATATATTATACAATAGGAAACTTCTGCCTTGCAAGCAGGCAGTCGTGAGTTCGATCCCCGGTACCGATAAAAAAGAAAGAGACCAAAAAAAAAATTCCCCACTGTTTATAGTTTTTGATACTGTATGTTACATGATAAGTACTACAGGATACTTTCAGAATTTTTACCATATATGCCAAGAGATGTGGGTTTAAAGGCAAGTGTGTCTTCTCTATCACTGTAACAAACTGGTAAATTGTGTTTTAAGTGTACAGGCAGTGCAAGCCCTGTCCATTGGCCTCTACGTGCCCAGTGCAGTGTTCCACACATTATATCAGTTCATACTCACAAGTACCCTTGGGCTGTAATAAATTGAGTCCAGGACAGTAAGGCCTGTCTGCATGCCAAAGTCTGCATTCTCTGCTGCATTCTGCTATCACTGAACTATTTCCTGTTCCTTGACCCCTTTATTGAATCTTTTTCTTTTTCTTCACAGGCTGATGAAGACCCCATCATGGGGTTCCACCAGATGTTCCTATTAAAGAACATCAACGATGCTTGGGTTTGCACCAATGATATGTTCAGGCTTGCTCTGCACAACTTCGGCTGACCTCCTCCCAGCCAGGCACTCATGCTGTTTCCTCCTCCCTCCTCTTACTGATACTATCACACTCCTCCAGATGCTCCAAATATCATACACAAGCGAGCAGGGCCGTGGTGGAAGTGGGTGCGGTGCGCTGCTGCCACCACAGTGTTGTGCATGATGTTTGGATGCTAGACTAGTTGCATCTGACAGGAGAAGTTTGTGTTGTACCAGCGCATGCCTTGGAAAGACTTTAAGTAATGCAAAAGGTTGTCCTTTTTTTTTTTTTTTTTTTTTAATCTACTGACAAGTTGCTCTAGTAACCCAAAGAAGTGAAGGAGAAAGCAGCTGCCTCACCACCCAAATATTGATTTGTTCAGATGTTTCAATGCCTCATGATACAATAAAACCACAAAAATTTTCTTAACAGTTTAAATTGTTTTAATTAGTTTAATAGTTGACTGGACATCAAGAAATACTCTGACCCATTATCTCTCATGTCTTACCCTCCACCTCTGTCCCAACTCAGCCTTACCTACTGCAAGGAGAAAAAGTGGCTGAAGCACAATAGAAGCTTGCTTCCTTCAGCACCAGTAGGGTAGATTTCTCTCCAGGCTACCTGGTCTTGGAAAAGTAAGCAAGGAAAGCTCAGAATTGA
Source organism: Cavia porcellus (assembly GCF_034190915.1). Lineage (NCBI taxonomy): Eukaryota > Metazoa > Chordata > Mammalia > Rodentia > Caviidae > Cavia > Cavia porcellus. Next base: position 100,175,710 of record NW_026947487.1, read on the forward strand.
TCTGATGCTCCCTTTGCATTGAAGCCTTTCTGCCGTCAGTTTTGATGCCTCCTGCAACCTCTGCCCTGGGTAGGTTCAAGGCTTTAGTAACAAGACTGAATTCTGTTGCAGTTGGAGAGGTCTTGGCACACATGGCCACCAGATCAGGCTCTTTGAGCTTGATGGGGGAGCCTAGTCTATCCCCAGAAAGGTCAGGATCATATTTAAGGTTCCCCACATCCCCTGAGCCAAGAAAAAGGCAGCTCAGATTCCTTGTATCTACTCAGGTTATGGTTGCCTAAAGAGCAAACCCCTGTTGGGTTGGGGTATGGAAGATTTGGATCTATGGAAGTCAAGAGAATGAGAGTCATGCTGTAGGAATTCACACCCCTCAGGCCTCAGCAGGGCATTCTTACTCCCTCCATTTCTTTCTCATCACACAACTCCACATTGTCTTCAAATCCGAGGTCTTAACTATTAGGGCAGTTTCTGTTCCTCAGTTTGGGGGACAAAAGCTTTGTGCAATATGAATATAGCCCCTCAGCCCTGAGACCTCTAGATAGTAAAAGAAGCCAAGTAGCAACTGCAAGCTAAAACTAAACCTAGGATTCAGGCTAACTACCTAGGATTCAGGCTAACTAGAGGTTTTAGAATTGGCGGGGGCATCCCCAGCTCAGGCTAATCTGTACTCAGTTTTCCTCTATGAGGGGAGAGTACAGATTTTTTCAGACCACTGGTTGCCTGTCTTCACTTGGCAGAGGGTTGGATGATGTGCTGTTTGGGAGGACAGCATAGTCAGATTTCAGTGGAACTGATATCTAAGCTGCTGTGTATTTGGGGTGGGGAAGAGGTAGATGCCTGCTGCCTCTTAAACCACCCTGTATAAAAATCTGCAATATAGCTTCCTCCATGTACCTATGCCTGATATGTCTGCAATAAAGAGGTGTTTGTAAACTGTGGTTTCTTTCTTCCTAACCTGAGGGTGCTGTGGTGGGACAAGGGATGCTGGGAGCCAGTAGGGAACAATCACATTTGTAAGAACATCTCCCCTGATCTTAGAATTTCTGGCACCTCGGAAATTGGGTTACTACAACCCATTTCCCATACAGGAGATTAGCTTCTATCAGTTCAGTTTATTCCTGCTGGTCTGAGGAAATGATTAGGTCCAGGACTGTCAAAAATTCATAGAGTGGGTAGGGACTGGGTGGGGTCTCCTGAGGCAGGTACAGTTTTGAGCGTCCTGTTCTTGAGCACAGAGGGCATTTGTTATGCTTCATTCTTGTAAAACGTCCTTGACCCTGCGGGTACAGGCCTCAAAGGAGTCAATTCACTCCCAGCACGGAACCTTTTTTCTCTGGCCTTCGCAGGTTCCGGGAGTGCAGGCTTGTGGGAGCCGGAAGTGGAGGCGGTTGGTGGGGTTGGCCCGACTCAGGGACACGGCACTGGTGGCGGTTTGCTATCGTTTTGTGGGTTTCGTGTAGTGACTGGTGTCTTGTCTGAGAGGTCGCTGCCGAGTGAGGCTGGGGGTTGCGCGGCAGCAGCGGAAGGAACGCAGTGCGGGCAGGGCACAAGCGGACGAGCCCATGGCCTCCTGCGCGAGCATCGACATCGAGGACGCCACGCAGCACCTGCGGGACATCCTCAAGCTGGACCGGCCCGCGGGGGGTGAGCGAGTATAGTCGGAGTGGGCCCTTGGCGAGCAGGAAGACGGGTGGCGTGGGTTTGAGCCGCCCTCAGGGCCTGCAGAGCTCTTTAAGTCAGATCGCTGCTGGTGAGGATGTACAAGAGTAGGAGATAGATCCCTGAGCATACTCCGCGAATGGCGCAGACCCCTGGGTGTGATCCCTTCGCATTTTGGCGCCAGACAGTTCTGCCTCGTCCTTCAGTGTCTCGGCTGAAGGTGAGGCTCCTGAATCTGCCAGCTTCTTATGGTTTTCTGGCCCAAAGACATATTCCTGAGACTGGCCCAGCGCCACTATCCTTTCGCCATGGTTCACACGCCTGGTGCAAGCTCCTTTTACCAGTTCTGGGCCTAGAGTTTAAACGCTGTTCTCCTTCACAACTTGCCCTTTCCCCTAGAAAACAGACTCTAACCCTGATGTTGTATCAAGATGATTTTTCTGGAGGAATGTGGTCCTTGACATTTCTGTATTCTTTCTGGAATGAAGGCAAATCACAGACTGCAAGGCCCTAGATTAGTTTACAACCCTAATTTGTTCCCATTCAAATTTTACTTTGGTTCATAGTGATACCCTAAAACTGCTCTTGCTGGCAGGACACAGATAACAGGGTCACAATATGATACTGTCATTGTGAAAGACGATTGCTTTGGTACTATGCTAAGAACGGAGTGGATGTTGAGGGAGCTGGAAATGCAGAGTATAGGTCTGAGGAGACTGTTTAGGCTAGGTCTCAATACAGACAGGAGTGGGTATAGGCTATATCTTATCATATCGACAGGAGCTGGGTGTCAGGAAAGCCATGCAAGACACCTAGGTTTAAAAAAAAAAGACACCTATGTAGATGCCAGACATTATGAAGAAGAAATATAGCACATGTGAAGACAATGAATTTCCTGGCAAATTAAGACCTTCATGAAAAGTTATAGTGGTTGAAGTACTTGCTTCTGATGTGAATGTGCAGTGACCGCAGCTGAGAATTAATGTTTCTTCACAACTTGTTCTTACCTACCGGGACCCCCAGATTGGCTGCTTCTGAAGCAAACACTGGTGTTTTCTGTAAGTGGAATTAGCTAACCCATGGTTTTGGGGAAAATCTATCTACTGTTTGAGACCATGGACCCTTTGCCTCACACCTGGAGTGTGTGTTCCCTTAACTAATCAGTGTGGCTCATGCCTCTTTTTTCCCATTGTCTGCTAAGCAGACTACACTCCAGACATTTGTTAGAGCCTCACATGGTTAACTTTGTGCACTCTGGGCCTGCTGTTTGTTTATCCTTATGATAGGCTGATGTGTCAGGTTATCCTTGAATACCTAAAGTGACTATGATCCTAGTGAAGTGGCCAAGTGGATTTCCTCAGAACTCCATAGTTGATTGGCACTTATCACGTAGTCTTGTTCATCCCCTCTGATTGAAGAATCGAATAAGACCTCATACTGGTTTGTTTGTTTTGTACTGAGAATCAAACTCATAACCTTGTTCTTGCCAGTCAGGTGCTGTACCATTAAGCTATATCCCTAAACCAGTTTTTTGGTTTTTTTCAAATTCTATTTTATGACTTGGAAACATCTGTGTTCCTGAAGCTGTAGTCTCCTTGCTACCTTCAAGTTCAGACAGTGGTGTCAGAGCCAATAAGAATGTTTGAAACCTAGCCATTGCAAACAGTTGAAATGCTGAGTCCTAACTCCATACCCTACTCCACAGTTTCTGTTTGTCTCTCTGTCTGTCTCTGTTTCTCTTTGGTTTTTTTGAGACAGGGTCTCACTATGTAGTTCAGGTGGCCTTGAACTTCCTTTGTAGCCCAGGATGGCTTCAAACTTACAGCAATACTCCTCCCTCAGTCTCCCAAGTGCTGGGATTACAGGCATTTGCCACTGTGCCTGGCTGGTTTCTCTCTTTGTCCAGCTTCTTCATGTCTATTTACCTGCCCCAAATGGCTCCTTCTGAGCCATTCCTGAGACAGGTTCCTTCTAAGATTCTTATTTCCCAGTCTTATTTATGTATGCTTTTTCTTGATTTAGGAGCTTCTCTTCTCTCCAGCTCATGTTACTACCTAGGTCTAGGTCCTGATATCTCACACCCAGATTCTCAAATATTCTGATGCTGCCTTCGAGCAGTCAGTCCACTAACTATGTCACCTCCTTTAAAACTTTTGTGAGGTCAGTAGTACAACATTTATCACCATATAGAAGGCTCCTACTTCAATCTCTAGCACCTCAATAACAACAAAGAAAGAGGCGTTATCTACAGGGGGAGACTCAGTGTCATGCCTAAGACCTCTATAGCCTTGTTTTCCCTCCATTCTTTCTGTATTTGTGTGTTGTGAATATAGTGGCTATGATGGTACATCTTCTTTGAAAGCTTTCCTGACTCTTCCCATACCCTCCCTCAAGTACTACACAGAGTTCCTCTTTGCTGAGCTGGACCTGAGTTTTAACAGGCTTCAGAGTGCCTGTTTTTGTTTTTGTGTTTTTTTTTTTTTTTTCCTGCAGTGCTGAGAATCGAACCCATGGCCTCATGCATGCTAGACAGGCAGCCTACCACAATGCTATATCCCTACCCCTGTCAGATTACCTTTGATGACTTGTACTCATGTCCCAGGTGGAAGAGCTTCGTGCTTATGTTTGGTCTTAACATATATCAGCATTTATGGAATGAGAGATGGACAAAGGATCCTCCTCCCCACAGATATACCATGCTCAGTTGAATGTTTCTAGAGCATCTTATGGCATGGAAAGAAACCCTGAAGGAGAGGCCAGTGGGCAGGTGGAACAACCTTGACAGGTCGTGACAACCTTGTCTTGGTTGTCTCTGTCTCTAGGTTCTAGTGCTGAGAGCCGGCGACAATCCACTGCCTATAATGGGGACCTCAATGGGCTCCTGGTCCCAGATCCCCTCTGCTCAGGTGATGGTACCTCAGCAAACAAGCCTGGTCTTCGGACCATGCCACCGATTAACTTACAAGAGAAGCAGGTCATGTGAGTATCTGGGAAATGGCAGTGGTGGTAATGGTGTCTTTGGGACATGTGCTAGCCAAAGGCATGAGATGAGGGGCAAGAAGGGCCAATACCTTCTGTTTTTCTCCTTCTGGATGACCTGGGACAAAACACTTTTAATCACATTGAATTTCCACTAATATAAGAGATGAGACAACCTAAATGTTTGGAATAAGATGCTCACTAAAAAAAAAGAGAGAGAGCGGATGTTTGGGCTCATTCCTAAATAGGTGAGCAAGTGGAGCTGGGAACAATGCACCATGCATAAGGGCTTTGTCTTCTATTCCTGACATTAAAATAAAGTTTATGCACTTCTCTTTCCAGCTGCCTCCCTGGAGATGACAGCTCTACTTGCATTGGCATTTTGGCTAAGGAGGTAGAGATTGTGGCCAGCAGTGACTCCAGCATTTCAAGCAAGGCTCGGGGGAGCAACAAGGTAGGTACTAGGATGCCATAGCCTATATAGTGTATAAGACCCCTTCTTTCCCACAGTCAGTTTGTGTGAGAGCCACCATGCCACAAGTAGTATGCCTCAGTTTTAGGAAGCTAGAGTTGGCTGGCATATCTCTGTGGGAATCTGGGTCAGGAAATTGCCATGGGTTTCTGGGTTTGTGCCTGTGATCTTTCCCCATCCCCAGGGTTGTTGAGGGTTTCTTAATGTCTGGGAAGTTACATCAGTCCTCCACTTGTTCAACCTTCCTGACTCTGGGTTCTCAGGTGAAAATCCAGCCTGTTGCCAAGTATGACTGGGAGCAGAAGTACTACTATGGTAACTTGATTGCTGTGTCTAACTCCTTTTTGGCCTATGCTATTCGAGGTGAGTAGGGGCAGAAAAGCACAGAAATTGTTCTATACTAGAACTTCCACAAATTCAAATCCAGTGTTGGTCTACTCAGCCCACTCAAACTTTAGGGGTACAACAGAGATCTGACCTAGGCTTCTTCACCCTCTGCCAGGTCTGGAGTTGCTGGGTGGGAAAATGAAGCTTGAGACTATGGTGGTAGCAGTGAAGCAGGCAAGGACAAGACTTCTTCCAAGGCCTGGCTGCCTGCTCATGGCCCCCTGCTCTTCTGATTCCAGCTGCCAATAATGGCTCAGCAATGGTGCGAGTGATCAGTGTCAGCACTTCAGAACGGATCCTACTCAAAGGCTTCACAGGCAGTGTGGCTGATCTGGCCTTTGCACACCTCAACTCTCCACAGCTGGCCTGCTTGGATGAGGCGGGCAATCTGTTTGTGTGGCGTTTGGCTATGGTTAATGGCAAAATTCAATATCCACTCCTGGGCATGGGAACTGAAAAAGGGTGGGCATAACAGGGGTTGCCAGACATGCCTTTTCATCCATCTACCTAGTCCTTAACATCCTGCTCAGAGAAGAAATCTTAGTTCATATCCGGCAGCCAGAGGGCTCACCACTAAACCACTTCCGAAGGATCATTTGGTGTCCCTTCATTCCTGAGGAAAGTGAGGAGTGCTGTGAGGAAAGCAGCCCAACTGTGGCCCTGCTGCATGAAGACCGGGTAAGGAGCCCAGGCATGGTAAAGGAAGCAATAGAGGAACCATATTACATGCTTGGGCTGAACACACCTCCCTGTTCCTCTAGGCTGAGGTCTGGGACCTGGATATGCTCCGTGCTAACCACAGCACCTGGCCTGTGGAGGTCAGCCAAATCAAGCAGGGCTTCATTGTGGTAAAAGGCCACAGCACGGTAGGACTACATCTGAGTGCCTCTTTGCCCTCCCTTTCTTCCTTATGCCCCTCATCGGTTCCCTTATGAGCACTAAATAATCTCACCCATGGAACTTGCTCCTAACCAAATTGTGCCTCGCAAAGTTTGGTCTTCTTGTACTCCTTCCGTTAGTCATGCACATGTGTTTGAAACCACAGTGGTCACCCAGCTTATACCATCTTCATTTGGGAAGGGTTCATTCCCCACCCTAGACAGGTAGTAAAGCTCTTTGGGTTCTTCCTAGTGCTTAAGTGAAGGAGCCCTCTCCCCTGATGGAACTGTCCTGGCTACTGCGAGTCATGATGGCTATGTCAAGTTTTGGCAGATCTACATTGAGGGGCAAGATGAGCCAAGGTGAGGCAAGGCCTGAAGGACCCAGATCTACCCAGAAAGGGAACCAGCTGGATCATTCTCTCAGGCCCTTCATCTGCCTGCCTGTAGGTGTCTACATGAATGGAAGCCTCATGATGGACGGCCCCTTTCTTGCCTTCTGTTCTGTGACAACCATAAGAAACAGGACCCTGAGTGAGTGAGTGGGCAGGCAGGTGGGTGCTGGGTAGACCACAGGACCCTAGCTGGTGGTCCAGCCAACCACTCAATTATTTATTACTTTGCAGAGTCCCTTTCTGGAGGTTCCTCATTACTGGTGCTGACCAGAATCGGGAGCTGAAGATGTGGTGCACAGTGTCCTGGACCTGTCTGCAGACCATTCGGTAAGCAGAGGATGGACAATTGAGAGGAGGGTGGGGTGTGGGTAGGGATATGGCTTCTTTGAATTTTTAGTCTCATTCAGTCTATTCTTGGTTCCCTAGCTTCTCCCCAGATATCTTCAGCTCAGTGAGTGTACCCCCCAGCCTCAAGGTTTGCTTGGATCTCTCAGCAGAATACCTCATTCTCAGTGATGTACAACGGAAGGTAGGCTTCCATGGGAAACCCTGGGCAGAGCCAGTGTCATTGGGAAGAGCTCAGTGTGTGATGCATCTGCAGCCCACATAGCCTCTGAGCTCAGCTAGGAATATGCCACCTGTGCAGGTCCTCTATGTGATGGAGTTGCTGCAGAACCAGGAGGAAGGTCGTGCCTGCTTCAGCTCCATCTCAGAGTTCCTGCTCACTCATCCAGTGTTAAGCTTTGGGATCCAGGTTGTGAGTCGCTGCCGGCTGCGGCACACTGAGGTGCTGCCTGCTGAGGAAGAGAATGACAGCCTGGGGGCTGGTAAGCTGCCTGGAATCAGGACTGTAAATTGGTGGTTGGGGGCGTGCTGAGACACAAGATGAACCAGGGGCCTAATTATCTATGCTGTCCTTTCAGAGGGTTCTCATGGAACTGGTGCCACGGAGTCCACAGCTGGTGTGCTCATCAAGCTCTTCTGTGTACATACTAAGTGAGTATATTAGGCCCTGTGCACTCTCTGTGTCCCTGTTCTACTCTACTGACACTAGTCCCTTTGAACACTGTCTTCTTACTTCTCTTCCTATAGGGCACTTCAAGATGTTCAGATCCGATTCCAGCCACAACCGAACCCTGATGTGGTAGCTCCACTCCCTGCTCACGCTGCCCATGAGGACTTTGGTGAGTAAGGGATGAGAGGGAAACAGGTTGAACTGTGTGAGGTCAGAGATCTGAGTTGAATGGCAACTTTCTCCACAGCCTTCGGAGAGTCTCGGCCTGAACTAGGTTCTGAGGGCTTGGGGTCAACCTCTCATGGCTCGCAGCCTGACGTTCGACGAATTGTGGAGCTACCTGCACCTGCTGACTTCTTGAACCTGAGCAGTGAGACCAAGCCCAAGCTGATGACCCCTGATGCCTTCATGACACCCACTGCCTCTCTGCAGCAGGTATGCCCTCACCCCCAACCCCTACAGGGGGACTTGAGTATGCCCTACCTGTAGGCCACAATGCTCATTCTCTTTGCCTTCCCAGATCACTGCATCTCCTAGCAGCAGCAGCAGCAGCAGTAGCAGCAGCAGCAGTAGCAGCAGCAGCAGCAGCAGCAGCTCTCTTACAGCTGTGTCTGCCGTGAGCAGCACCTCAACTGTGGACCCTCCCTTGCCCAGGTGAGAAAAAGATCAAAGCTGGGGGATAGCAGAGACTAGTGCCAGGTGATGCCAAGTTCTAGTTGCTGACACCTCGGCCTTTCCACTACCAGACCACCTGAAGAGCTGACCTTGAGCCCAAAGCTGCAGCTGGATGGAGGTCTGACAATGAGCAGCAACAGCAGCCTGCAAGGAAGCCCGCGCAGCCTCCTGCCTGGCTTGGTCCCAGGTCCAGCTGATAAATTGACTTCTAAGGGGTCTGGACAGGTATGTGTTACTTGTATATGAAGAGCTGGGTAGCTGGTGGGCAGCAGCAGCGAAGGTTGGTGGTATTGTCCTCCCATGTACTTTTCCTGCTAACCCTTTGCCTCAGATGCTCCATGTTTTCCTAGAGGTCATGTCTATATTCCCTGTTCCCTGGAAGGCATTTCCTCAGCCTCCCTGTCCCCACCTTCTCTCCTGGGTTGCAGCCCTGTTTTTGACCTGTATATCTCCTGGGCACTATGCCATCTCAGTACAAATAATATCAGTGCTTTAATTCTGTGGTTCCTTACCTCCTAACACTTAAGCCCTTCTCTTTGGCCCTCAGGTATCTACTGCTGCCTCTGCACTGTCCCTGGACCTGCAGGAAGTAGAGCCTCTGGGGCTCCCTCAGGCTTCCCCCAGTCGCACCCGCTCCCCTGATGTTATTTCCTCAGCTTCCACTGCCCTCTCTCAGGATATCCCTGAGATTGCGTCTGAGGCCTTGTCCCGTGGCTTTGGTTCCTCTGCTTCTGAGAGCCTTGAGCCAGACAGTATGGCCTCAGCTGCCTCGGCACTACACCTACTTTCTCCACGGCCCCGGCCAGGGCCCGAGCTTGGCCCTCAGCATGGCCTGGATGTTGGCCCTGGGGATGGGGATCGTCATAGTACACCCTCCCTACTGGAGGCAGCCTTGACCCAGGACGCTGCCACCTCTGATAGTCAGGTTTGGCCTACAGCACCTGACATTACTCGTGAGACCTGTAGCACTCTGGCAGAAAGGTAAGGAACTTGGGAGAGGGAAAGTATGCTGGTGGGAGGAGGCTTAGAATGATTCATTGCTGAGTTGACCTGTCCCCTTAGCCCCAGGAATGGCCTCCAAGAAAAGCACAAAAGCTTGGCCTTCCACCGACCACCTTATCATCTGCTGCAACAACATGACAGCCAGGACACAAGTGCTGAACAAAGGTGGGTACCGCCTCATACCAATTCCTTCACAAGAGAAAGTCAACAAATGGGCATGCGGTTACCCTCTCTCTGCCTTTCCCACAGTGACCATGATGATGAGGTGGCCAGCCTTGCCTCTGCCTCAGCAGGCTTTGGAACCAAAATTCCCACTCCCCGGGTGCCTGCCAAGGACTGGAAGTCCAAGGGGTCTCCTCGTACTTCACCCAAGCTCAAAAGGAAAAGCAAGAAGGATGACGGGTAGGGAGGGTTCTGGGACCAGGGAGAGGGGTGCTGTCTAGGCTGCCTGACATGACCTGAAGTTCCTCTTGCCTATCACAGGGATTTAAGTGTGGGAACCCGGCTCACAGAGCATCAGGTAAATAATCAAATGCCTTTCTACCTCTAGAACCCTACCCCGTGAGGGTGGGGGGGACTTTGGGCCTCTCCCTTGTCTAGTGGCTGGAGGTGGGTGGGGAAGGCATCATGTTACTATCAGTGCTACTGACAGGTGGCAGAGCCCCCAGAGGACTGGCCAGCACTCATTTGGCAGCAGCAGAGAGAGCTGGCAGAGCTACGGCACAGCCAAGAAGAACTACTACAGCGTTTGTGTACTCAACTTGAAGGCCTACAGAGCACTGTCACAGGCCATGTAGAACGTGCTCTTGAGACACGGCATGAGCAGGAACGTATCCTTGAGGGTAATGGCAAAGCATGACAGAAAGGCAGGGGCAGCATTCTTGGAAGGAAAATACCAGGAAGGGGCTTCAATCTTCATGCCAGGGAGATGCTTCAATCTTGTTCCTTAGCTAAAATTCAGAGAGGCGGCTAGAGCGGGCATTGGCTGAGGGACAGCAGTGGGGTGGGCAGTTACAGGAGCAGCTGACACAGCAGCTATCCCAAGCACTGTCTTCAGCTGTGGCTGGGCGGCTAGAACGCACCATACGGGATGAGATCAAGAAGACAGTTCCTCCATGTGAGTTTTGTGTGGAGACTTCATTTGGGTGGCTGGGTGAGCCAGAAGGAGAAGGGGTACCTGTCAAGCCTCCTTTTCTGAGTCCACCTTCTCCTCCTCTTGTCCCAGGTGTCTCCAGGAGTCTGGAGCCTGTAGCTGGCCAGCTGAACAATTCAGTAGCTACGAAGCTTACGGCTGTGGAAGGCAGTATGAAAGAGAACATTTCCAAGTTGCTCAAGTCCAAGGTGCCATAGGGGCCCAGGATTGGAGAGGACAGGTTTGTTATTAGGTCAGGCTGGGCTTTCAACTGGGCCCCCCTTTTTATTCCAGAACTTGACAGATGCCATTGCCCGAGCTGCTGCAGACACATTACAGGGGCCAATGCAAGCTGCCTACCGTGAAGCTTTTCAGAGTGTGGTACTGCCAGCCTTTGAAAAGAGCTGTCAGGCCATGTTCCAGCAGATCAATGATAGCTTCCGGCTAGGCACACAAGAATGTGAGTAGGATCGTATGACCCAAGGTAGGAGGGGGCTTGCTCTTGTATCATTCCTTTTACATTGTCCACGGTAACCCCCTCAGACTTACAGCAGCTAGAGAGCCACATGAAGAGCCGGAAGGTACGGGAACAGGAAGCCAGGGAGCCTGTGCTGGCCCAGCTTCGGGGCCTGGTCAGCACACTCCAGAGTGCCACAGAGCAGATGGCGGCCACTGTGTCCAGCAGTGTTCGGGCGGAGGTGCAGCACCAGTTGCATGTAGCTGTGGGCAGGTTTGTGGGTAGGGCTCTGGACAAGGTGGTAGGTTTGGGAGGAGCCAAGTCTGTATTCCGAGCCACTTCTGCCTCACTTTTCTTTCTTTGCAGCCTGCAGGAGTCAATTTTAGCACAGGTACAGCGTATTGTTAAGGGTGAAGTGAGTGTGGCGCTCAAGGAGCAGCAGGCTGCGGTCACCTCTAGCATTATGCAGGCCATGCGCTCAGCTGCTGGCACGCCTGTCCCTTCTTCCCACCTTGACTGCCATGCCCAGCAAGCTCATATCCTGCAGCTGCTGCAACAGGGCCACCTCAATCAGGCCTTCCAGCAGGTATGACCATGTTTGGTGCTAGTAAAGGTCAAGAATCTGACAGGGCCCACATACCATACATTCCACATTCTCCTCCAGACTCGGTTATAGTTTCTAGGCCATTGTCTTTGTTGCTCCTTTGTCGTAGACCTCTTCAACTTACTTTGCCCTTATTAGGAAGCTTTTTCTGATCTCTTGATTTTCTAGGGTACCATATAGCCGTATACTGTCTCCGGGTCCCTGAGCATTTCCTTTGGTGCTCTCAGTACCCTGCTCTATGGTTTTCCTCTTCCAAGTTACAATACCAGATAAGCAGGCATTCCTTCCTGATATTATTTATAAATGTTTTGCCCCATTCTGCCCTCAGGCACTGACAGCCGCTGACCTGAACCTGGTGCTGTATGTATGTGAAACTGTGGACCCAGCCCAGGTTTTTGGGCAGCCACCTTGCCCACTCTCCCAGCCTGTGCTTCTTTCCCTCATCCAGCAGCTTGCATCTGACCTTGGCACTAGAACTGACCTCAAGCTCAGGTAAGTGAGGGCAGTCAAAGCATTAGATGAGCTGTGCAGTAGAGATGAGGAGGGAACAGTTCAAATCAGATACCCGCTCCTGCCTGACTCCCCTCCCTAATTTTCTCCACTCATCTCCACTTCTGTCCATCTGAATTTTAGAGACTTTCCTTGCCACCAATCCCTCTTTACAGCAGTGCCACCATGAGGCATTTCCATCTGTAGCCTGTCCTTTTTAACTTACCCTCAGCTACCTGGAAGAGGCTGTGATGCACCTGGACCACAGTGATCCCATCACTCGAGACCACATGGGCTCAGTCATGGCCCAGGTTCGACAGAAACTCTTCCAGTTCCTGCAGGCTGAGCCACACAACTCACTTGGGAAAGCAGCCCGGCGTCTCAGCCTGATGCTACATGGCCTTGTGACTCCCAGTCTCCCTTAGCAGCTAAGCCTGCCTTGTGCAGGGTGCAGGTGACACTAAAGGATAGCAGACAGGCCAGGCCAAGGTGGGGTTGTGTCTGCTATTTACCTGCTCAGGCCTCCACCCCAGATGTTTAGGGATGGAGGAGAGGTTGTAATGTCTGTGGTCTACAGATTGTAGTAGCCACCATGGTTAGGCTGGGCCCAGGGCAGATACTGTGCCTTCTTGGGTTCTGCCATGCCTGGAGCATGATCCTGAGATTGTGACACCACTTGAGTTGAGTTTTCCATGTTCCTTTTTACCTCCAATTTGGACTTTTTTGTTTTTGAAAAACATTGAGAAATTCAATTAAATGCTTTTTGAATAAAATGGAGTATGTGTGTGAGTTTTGTGTGTCTTTGATATAGTTGAAATTGCCCTTTCTTCTCCCTGTGGGGAGGTCTGTTTATGCCCACTCATGGAACATAATTACCCACTCCTCTATTCAGCTGCTTTCTAAGATAACCCTGTCAAACTCTGCACACAGGATTTAGGGCTACTCATCACCCTGTGTGCTCTGTCTTACTATAGAGTTCCTCTATTCTGTGCCAGTCTCAGTACTGGAGGTGAGGCCTCAGATGGCTACAGGCCCCGCCCCAGCCTCTCATCCAATCATGGTCCCTCCCTCTGGGGGCTGGGCCAACAGATTGCTCTCCAGCGGCTGGTAGCTCCCTCACTAGGCTCCCAGCCAGGGACAATGCCCCACTGCTGCTGTTGCTGCTGGAGGCAGCCACCCCGTTTCCTGAGGCTGTTGCTGTTGGTGCCATTCGGTGAGTGATGTTGGGGGGGTCCTGGTCGAAGTTGCACCCCTGTTATAGGTCCCCTATCGGGTTGGGTAGAGTGTGTGTGGGAGCAGGGAGTGAGGTGGAGAGGAGTTAGGGTACTGGGAATGTGACAGTGGCTTCTAAACTAAAAGGCATGAATTGAGCTCTGGCTGAGGAAGGACCCTGAAATTCTGCAGCACTTCTGGTAAAGGGAGCCTGTGGCTATTGATAGAATTCTTGGACCAGCCGTCAGATCCCTGAGGTTCCCTGAGAGGATCTGGCCTGGATCCTGACCTCCTTCTATCCTGTTTAACCTCATCCAAGACATAACCAACTTTAGGAGGTAAAAGGTCAAGCAAAGCTCAGAGGCTACCAAGAGATTCCTATCTCTGTGGTCCCATATTTCCAGACCTTTACTTCCATGCTCTCCTAACCCTTTCCCATGGACCATCCTCACTTGACCTAGCGCTCCAGAAGCTCAGAGGAGGAACTTACTCAACTCCTGGGACCAATGTTCCCCCCATCTTGTACCCCAAAGGTTCCTCTTTGAAGGGGACCAAGGCAATTGATGCCCAGATACGCTGCTTAGTTTCCTAGGACTCCCTTTTCACGCTGAGTCACGTCTCTAGAGCACTCCCAGGTAAACAAGCCCCTGGGGGCTGAGGGCAGGCTGGCTCATTCCTATCACCCTCCCACCCCCCAGTCCTTGTACCTCTCCTAGCAGCAGCCACAGAGGGTCCAAGTCGTTGTGATACCATATACCAGGGCTTTGCAGAGTGTCTCATCCGCCTGGGGGACGGCATGGGCCAAGGAGGCGAGCTGGAGACTATCTGCAGGTACTGGAAGGTGGGAGGCAGTGGGCAGGTGGGAGGCACAGCCCAATCTGCGACACCTTCAGGGCATGAACCTCTTCCTACTCCCAAACCTGACCCCACCCAATCCCCACCCCATCCTGAAGCCCCCTAATCCCATTCCTTAACAGGTCCTGGAATGACTTCCATGCCTGTGCTTCTCTGGTCCTCTCAGGCTGCCCGAAGGAGGCAGCTACCGTGTGGGAGTCACTACAGCAAGAAGCTCGCCGTGCCCCGAACCCAGATAACTTGCACACTTTATGTGGTGCCCCTGTGCATGTCAGGGATCGTGGTGTGGGCCCAGAGACCAACCAAGAGACATTGCGGGCAACAGGGCCTGCACCTGCCCCAGCCCCTGCACCTTCCCTGTTGGCTGCTGCTTTGGCGCTGGCTTGCCTCCTGGGGCCCCTGGCCTAGCAGGAAGGTGCTAGTGGCAGCAACCACACCTCCAGCCCTGTTTCTGCAGAGTGCACAAGGCTTTCATTAAAGGTATTTATATTTGCACTAAGCTCCTTCCTTTCTTCCAGCTGCTGCCGCTTGGCTGGGGCAGGAGGGGAGGCTACCCCCACCCCCGTGTGCCTCTTGCCCCTCCCTCTCAGAAGCTGATCCTCAGTATGGCATGGGCGGGGCCTAGAGCCACCAATGGGGACTCAATCTTCCTGCTCACAAACGTTCATTTCCCCTATTGCAGCACAGAACTTTCCATTATTCGCAAGTCCCAAGAGTTCTAGTGGAGACCCAAAATCTGGACTGCACAGCCATTTTCAGACTTCCTGGGCTGGCTGTGGTGAGGGGATCAGATTGTGGGGAGGCCTGTGCTCTTAGTCCTGCCTTCCCCTCCTATTATGGTCCTGGAGAGGTGGTAGCTTGTCCTTCATGTAGGGCCTCTCTCTCCTCAGCCTCCTTTCTGCCTCCAGGCTCCTGACATCTCAGTTCTTCCCTCTGCTGAACTATCACCTCAGCCTTGAAGACAAGCTCAGGTGCTGTGTTCAGCTCCTTCCTCCTCTTGGCTAGGGAGCCTGTTCTAGAAGGTGCAACCTCCCTTTAAGAGTCCACATTCAAACCCTTACAGGATTTGAAATTGTAAAAAGGGGTCACAATGAGGGATTCTCTGGCCCCTGCTCTCCACAAGCTTGATCTTTGAGAAATGTGCAGTATGGAATCACAACAATCTCACAGGACTTTCAAGGGGGGAAAATGCCAGATAGGGTGGCATACACCTGTAATTCCAGCTCTCAAGAGGCTAAGGCAGGAGGATTGAGAATTAAGATCAGCTTGAGCTAGTTGAGTTCAAGACCAGCCTGAACTACACAGTGAGATGATCTCAAAAACAAAACATTTTTGGGAAACTTTTGAGACACTGTGTGATATATTTGGAGTCGCTTTTCATTTTAGAGGAAAGAAAGAGCAATAATCAGCATGGGTAGAAACTGAAGCAAAGCAAGGAGTGACCCTCTTTTTATCCATACTGCAACTCCCTCTGCTTTATTCTCTACTTTTTTTTTTCCTCTTTTTCCTTTTTTATTGGTACTGGGGATCGAATTCATGCTTTATTCTCTACTTTCTATGCAAAGCATTTTCATTTTGTTTCTTTCTTTTTTTTGTACTGGGGATCAAAATCATAACCTTGTGCTTGCCAGGCAGGCGCTTACACCATTGAGCTAAATCCCTGGCCCCTATTCTCTACTTTCTAAATTGAAAAACTGTGTTACCATAAACTCCTTTCTCTGTCTACAAGGTACTACATTAGCCAGCTTTGTCTACTCCTACAGTCCCTCTATGCAGCAGCAAAAACGAGTTACCTACCTAGTCCTTGGGGACAAGGGAGGCTTCAGACAAGCAAAGTAGTGCTCACTTAGCGGGTAATAGGAGACAAAGATGCCATCCAAGTGATGCAGGAAAGGTGGGCTGAAGTAGAGAGGGCTTTAGGAGATCTAAAGTAATGGCAAGGAGCAAGCCGTAGAATCCCAGAGTTCAGCAGGCTAGGCTTACACTGGAGTCTGTGCTGGGAGGCTGTTACTCTTCAGGATAGAGTCAGGCCTGATGAGATCCTTGCTGAGACTCCAGAGTGGCAGGTGTCTCCAGAGTCTTCCACACAGGTATGTAGGAATCCTATGTCACCCATACTTCCTAAACACCCTCCCATTGTGATGACTAGCCTCAACTCCTTCTTTCTACCCTGACTTCGCTTTTGTTCCTGTGCTTCATCCACCTGGACTTTTATCCCAATTTCTATCAACCAGTCAGTGCCCATGTTCTCATATCAACCAAAGGAGAAGCTTCAAGAGAAAAACGCTTCCCAGACTGCCCCTCCCCTTGACCACTGGAATTGTCCAGATGGAAAAATAGGGGTTTCATTTTTCTAGGTCTTTGTACATCTATCCTTTTAATTCAGAATACCCTTTCCCATTTCCTCCAGTGAACTTCTTGTTTAGTATCACCTCCAGGAAATACTCCCTAACCCTGAAGGTAAGCTAAAGCCACCTCTTGGGGACTGGGGATTTAGCTCAGCGGCATAAGTGCCTGCCTTGCAAGCAGGCAGTCATGAGTTCGATCCCTGGTTCCAAAAAAAAAAAAAAAAAAAAAAAACAACAACAACAACAAAAAAAAACAAACCTAAAGCCACTTCTAAGTCTATGTATGCAGCCCCTGAGAAACTTCTACTGATAGTACTGACTTATTACAGTCTTAGTTGTAGATCAGAAATCTTCACTGTGGATGCTTCAAGGGTAGTGTTCTCTTTGTGTCTATGGCAAACTAGGGCTGGATATAAAGGGTGTACTTGTGAAGCATGTAGAGTGAAAGATTGAACCTCTAAATCCAGCACAAGAACTGTTACAGATATTAAGAACTTGGACTGAGAATGACCCCATTATAGAAGATGTATCATCTTGGGTCAGATCCTACAGCATGGGCATACTGCAAGGAGGGACACTGTGGGACTTCAGAGCCCTCAAAGTCTTCTAGAGCTAGTCTTGGTGGAAGGGAGAAACAGCTTGTCTGCTGCAGGAGCCCTGCCACTTTGGCCAGCCATAGGGGGATTACCATCCTCCTACTGTGACCTACTTTTCCCCTGATTTTTTGCTCCCTAAGTCCCTACTGTTCCATGGAACGGTTGGATGGGGGGGTCAGTGAGGGGAGAAAGAATCTGCTCTTTGGCCAGGGGCTTAAGGGCTTTGTGTGTTTTATCCCAGACCTAGAGGAGAGGGATAGGCTGCTGGCCAAGCTATCTGGGCTCTAGGCACAGCTGCCCAGGTCAGAACATCATGGTGATACTGTTATCACATTTGCAGCTATGTGGATGAGGACTAACTTGTTGTTCAGAAGAGAGTCTGGAGGTTGGATGTCCTGGGCATAGTCACCTCTGCCTCAACATACTTCTTGACTACAGAGTCTTGTGCTTTTTCTCAGGGCCCAGATCAACACCTGCACATCGGGTTCAATAAATTTTTGTTCACTAATTTTCTGAATGTCTGTAAAATGGAGATATGATATGGATTTCTGTGGGGCACTGCCTTAAGTTCTGTATTACTTTTAGCCATATGTAAGGTCAGCATTATGATCCCCATTACATAAATAGAAAAACGAGGTTTAAGGAGAGAAGATGATATCCCTAAGAAAGAGCCGGGATTTGAGAACTTTTCTTTGTACTGAGAATCAAACTCACAACCTCATGCTTGTCAGGCAGGAACTGTGCCACTGAGCTATATCCCTATCCCTGTAGCTGGGATTTGATCTTAGGTTTGTTTGGCCCAAATTCCTGTTAATAATCCCACTAGACTTTGGAAACATTTATTTATTGATTTTTAATTTTTCAGTACTAGAGTTTGAACCCAAATCCTTTGCACTGATCTACATCTCTAGTCCTTTAATTTTATTAATGTGTACCTGTTTACAGTATATAATGATTATATTCATCATTGGGAGTTGATATATGTACATAATACATCTTCATACTTTTTACTTCTCTTCCTCTTCTCTCCCCTCCTCCCCCTTTCACCTTTTTTATTTTTTGAGACAAGGTCTCAATAAGTTGCTACATTGTCCAGACCTCCCAGAGTGCTGGAATTACAGGCATGTGCTACCATGCCCAACTGTGAACAATTTTTAGCTTTATTTATTTTTGCTTTTTTGAGACCAGGTCTCATTGGGTAGTCTAGGTTGGCTATAAATTCACTTGCAGCCTAGGCTGGCTTTAAATTTATGACAATCCTCCTGCTTTAGCCTCCCAAATGCTAGGATTACAGATATGGACCATGAGTTCATACAGACATGAGTTCAAGGCCAGCCTGAGTTACATAGTGAGACTCTGTCTCAAATAAAATAAACAAAAAATAAAGACCTGAATAAATGAAGGACTGAAAAGGAGAAGATGAAAGGAAGTTACAATGACATATTTCCTGCAGCCTTTCTTTTCTCTGGTAATTTGAATTTATTGTAAAGTAGTGAAACTTTTATTCTACATAAAAGTCATTGTGAATAGTGACAAAAAAAATCTCTTGCTTTATAACCTCATGAAATATTTAAATATAAAAACGATAAAAGTCATTGCTGTCCAAGTTGGCCCACTACTGACTTCACCAATTCAAAATTGACTATTTGTTGCAGTAATGAAAGACAAATCAAACATATCGTGTCAATTTTTTTTTCTGTTTCTGTTTTTTTGAGACAGGGTTTTGCTATGCAGTTCAAGCAGGATTTGAACTTAGTTTGTAGCCCAAGCTGGCCTTGAACTTGTAGCAATCTTCCTGCCTCAGTCTTCCAGGGGGAGGGATTAGAGGCGTACGCCACTATGCCTGGCTCCAAAATTATTATTATTTAAACCAGAGTTATTTTAATCTTAGTTTTTAAATACAGATTTTGGTCAGCTATGGCGGTGCAATACTTGAAATCCCAATCCTTTGGAGGTTATGGAAGGAGGGTCGCCGCTAGTTCGAGCCAGCTGAGCTATACAGTGAGTTCTAGGGCACCCTGAACTACATAGCTAGACCCTGTCTCAAACAAAACAACAACAAAACAAAAATAAAAATAGAGGCCAGGTATATAGCTCAGCGGCACAGTGCCTGCAGATCCATCCAGTTCAGTTCTAGAAATCTATTTCACTGTATTTCTAATAGGATTCTACATAGGATTCCTTCCCTCTACAAAGTCCCTCTTCTCTCAATCAGAAACTTGAAACTTTCTCAGTACCTACCGAGGTCCAGGCTGCTAGCACTATCACTCCTGGAGCCTGCAAATCCCATTTGGGCAAAAGGCACATCCCAAAGAAAGTCTTGTCCCGTCCTCACGACGTTGATTGGTAGGAAGCTCTCCAGTGTGCCCAATATTCTCGCCGGGTTTCCAGAGATTCCGCCTCTGACCTATCCCCTCGTGGGCTGCCCTGGTTTGTTTTGGCATCGGGCGCGCACTGTGATGACGCCACGACGCTGACTCGGGAGGATGATGGCGTCGACGACGGCGGCGACGGCGGCAGCGGCGGCGGCGGCTGTGGCCACGGCCGGGATATGGTTCGCGGAGCCGCCGAGACGCCGAAGAGCCCGCCGCCCGCTCGAGGTGAGGCGACCTGTCTCAGGGCGGTGGCTGGCGGCCAGCGAGCGGGAGGGGCAGTCTCGGTTATTTCCTGCAGCACAGGGGCCTACTTCTACGCAGCCAGGAGTTCTCGGCCCGTCTGCATTGGGGCCTGCAGAACAAGAGAGCAGGCCGGGCGATGGCTCCTCCGGGTCGCAGGTGTCCGGGAATGGCTTGGTTTTGAAAAGTGCTGCCATGTTGCGCAGCCCGTCTCTACTGGGCGAGGTGGACGTGGTCAGCTGCCCTTCCTCAGTTTAGCTTTTCCACGACCAGCGCGGGTCAGGTTGAACTAATCTGATGACGCTCATTGCCTGCTTGTGTCCAGAGCCTACTGCACACCCTTTCTCTGCGACTGAACACCAGAGTCTGACGGGGCAACTGATTGCTTTCTTATACTGTTGGAATAAAGCAGGCGTGGGTCCAGCGTGATCACCTGCATATAAACCTGTCATCCTTGCAAGGGGAAGCTTAGCCCACTCATTGCTCCTCAGTGAAGCTACTGATGTGATAACCCCCACTTGAAAATCTAAATAACCTCTTCACTGCTGAAAACTGGTTCCTTAGTGACTATAGGAGAAAGGCCAAGCTTCTTAGTTATTAATAATTTGTTAAAAGCCTCACTCTACGGTAAGCACTTCGGTACTTCCTACCTGTGCCCCAGTACTGGGGATTGCACTAGGACCTTCACAATGAACTATACCCCCAGCTCTTTATTTTTGAATTTTAAGTCAGAGTCTCGTTAAGTCACCCAAGCTATGCTGAAATTTTCAATCCTGCCTCAGCCTAGAGTCCTAGGTTTACAGGCATGTGCTACCACGCTTGGCTAACACCTGGACACTTTTTGCTTTCCTAAAATAGTTGTTGCGGGGTTAGTTTCCTATTAGCTCTGTGGCTTCATTCTCTTGTAATACTTTTATAATACTCTTACACTGCTCCCATGGGAAATGTACATAGGCTCTTTTTTTTTTTTTTGTCTTTTTGAGGCAGGGTCTGTTTATGCAGTTCAGGCTGTCCTTGAGCTCACTTTGTAGCCTAGGCTGGTCTTGAACTCGCAATGATCCTCCTGCCTCAGCCTCCCAAGTGCTGGGATTACAGGCGTGAGCCACTATGTCCGGCTGCACATATGCTCTTGAAAAACACCTGAAACGTCATTTCTTTGGAAAATCTCCCTTGCTTCACATGAGCATTGATTCCCCTGTACACCATGCTAATACTGAGTATATCATGTTATGTCACATGATGATTTACTTGTACATCTGCCTGGTTGTGTATTTGGCATAAAGTAGGGGCTCCAGGCTATCTGACTTTCCTCATGATAGCCACCCTGTTTTCTCCAGGGTTTTTTTTTTACTTTTTTCCCTTTTACTCAGCAGAAGCTTGCTCTGCAGAGCCAGTTTCTCTCCCACTGTTTACTATTTTCTTGAATAAACTTTGTCATTTTTTTTTGTTAAAATACAGACTCCAGTAGCTATACCATTTGTAAAATCTGTTGAGATATGACTATATGCAGATTCAGCTACATTAGTGAGCACTTATCAGGGCCAGGTGTATGTGTAGGTGCTGCAGCCTCTATCCTAATGGTATAAAAACTATTAAGGTAGTTTTTCAAGATAAAAACTTCCAAGAGTGTCACTCTTAGGATTTTTTCCTTTTATACGTTTTCTTTCTCCCTCTTTTTTTGTTATATAGCTTAATAGGTTTCATTTTGGCATATTTGTACATGAACATGTTTTGATCATTTTCCCTTATCTTCTCCCCTATCTTCCCTCACCCACTACCTCCACTTTTTTCTGCTGGGGAGATTGAACCCGAGGCCTTGTGCTGTGTCATTCAACAATGCCCTCACCTATTCTTGCTTTCTAAGATTTCGATTCAGAAGGTCTGGAGAAATCTCCATTTTAAAAGAAAACCAAAACCAAACTATTGCACTGTTTCCTAGTTGAAAAATCTGCATCATTGTTGTAGAAAGCTGTTGTCTTTTTTGTCCAATTAGAAAGGATAGCTGTGGCTTTTGTACTCTAGTTGTGGTCTCATTGCTTGTACCTTGGAAACAGAATACAGTTTGTTGGGTAGAAGGATGAACTTGAGAATCAGAAAGGCCTAGACTTGGTTTCTGGCTTATCTGAGATCTTGAGGTTCTTTAAGTTCTAATTTCCTAATTCTTTTTTTAAAAATTAATTATTATTATTTTTGCAAGGCAGGTGCTAAATCCCTGGCCTTTTTTTTTTTTTTTTATATTGGAGGTCGAACTCATGACCTTGTGCTTGCCAGGTAGGCCCTTCTGCTTCTGAGCTTTGTCCCCTACCTTTTTTTTTTTAAGACAGAGTCTTGCTATATAGTTCAGGCTGTCCTTGAACTTACGGTGTAGCCCAGACTGGCCTCAAACTCATGACCATCCTTCTGCTTCAGGCTCCTGAGTGATGCAATTACAAGTGTGCACCATCATGCCTGGGCAACTTCCTGATTCTAAAATAGAAATAATGCCAGCTTTATGGGGATGAAGTGCATATGGGGTGCTTAGCAGAGTTGAGACTGTAAATGAAAATATTGGCCATTCTTCCCAGAGTGTCCGTTATCAAAAGAAAATCTCTTATTTTTGTGGTGCTGGGGACTTAACCCAGGTCCTTGCACATGCTAGGCAGATGTGTACTTTCACTGAGCTATCCTTGGGCACAGAAAAATCTTATTTTTGTGTGTGTGTGTGGCACCGTGGGGGTGGTGATACTGGGGATTGAACCCTCCTATGTTCCCAGATTTTTTGTTTTTCACTTTCTATTTTGAGACAATCTCAATAAGTTTCCCAGTCTGGTTTTGATTTTTGTAATCCTCCTGGCTCAGTATCTCAGTGCTTGGATTAGAGGCAGGTGCCACCGTGCTTGGCTTGTTTATTTACTTATTTATCTTTTTGAGACAAGGTCTCTCTATGCAGTTCAGGCTGGTGTTGAACTCACTTGGTAGCCCAGGTTGGCCTCAGACTCTCAAGGATCCTACTGCTTCAGCTTCCTGAGTCCTGGGATTACAGGTGTGCGCCACCACGCCCAGCTTGCTTTTTATTTTATTTATTTTTTATTTTGTTTGCTTTTTATTTTTTGAGACAAGGTCTTGCTGTGTAGTCCAGGCTGTTCTAGAGTTTACGATGTAACCCAAGCTGGTCTTCCTTGAACTCTTGGTTCTCTTGTTTTAGCCGCTCAAGTGTTGGGATTACAAGTGTATGTGATAATACCTTACAAAATTCCATTTTAATAGTGTTTTGCTTTTTAGATTGAGCTTTGAGTAGGAAGCTGCCTTGTGTTTTGTGATTTTTTTCAAAGTCATTTCCAACTATCAGAGGGAGGTCAACAGAGCTGTGCTTGTCGTTAGGATAAATGCAGTTTAATCATTCTCCTAGAAGAGAATTGAAATGCTAACTCACTAGAAGGTGGGATTGCTGAATAAGCATCTTGTATGGGTCCAATTGCAATTCTATACTTAAGTTGTATAAATGAACTAGAGAAAGTGCAGCCTTCAGGAAAATATTAGAATGACTTTACAGGTTCTAGTGTCTATGGAATCAGAAATATATACTAGCATTCTTTTGTAAGTCAAGTTCCTAGTAAAGTGAGACTTTGATTTGACCTTCCAATTTGCTTTTGCAAATGTGAGCATGTTATGTGGGCACTTTGATCCTCTTCACAGCTGTATGATGATGTGAATATTCTGTAGATATTGGCCCATTAAACTTCAAGACAGCTGAGAAAGGTTTTTTTTTTTTTTTTTTCTTTTTTGTACCATGGATCGAGCTCACAACCTTGTGCTTGCCAGGCAGGAACTTGTGCCGCTGAGCTATATCCCCAACCCTAGCTGATATAGGGTCTTGTATTGTTCTTGGTGCATGCAGAAAATTTGAGAAGCTCTGGGAGAAGATAAACAATTTGGCTTGTTGATAGCTGAAAAGAGACTGACTTATTTGAACTCCTTTTCCTTCCAGGTTAAGCATTAGACTGGTATGTGTTGACTTGGTATAGCCTTCTATTATATCTGACATGATGTTAAGGAAGAAAAATAGATTTCCATTTGCTGGGAAAAAAATTTGTCTTAGAGGGGTCCCTATCAAGCTTGAAGTGGCCTTTCAAGGCATAATGAATTGTAGGTCAAGGGACTCTTGTGGAACTGTCTGGAGTGTTTCTTTAGAGCAGAGACTATAGCTGCCTTCTTTTTGTCTGTCACAGCCCAGGGGTTCAGTAAGTCTTTGTGACTTGAATGTTGGAAGTTTGAAGGAAGAAATCCAGGTATATTACCAGCGTCTGTACTTCTGTTGGCAGGATGTCTCCCTGAGTTGTGGCCATGGTAGAATCGAGAGACCATAGCAAACTTGTGAATGCCTCTCCATCTCAACCGTGACAGGCGTCTCTGCCTGCTAATCATTACCATGTAGAGGAGTATATTCAACTGGAATCCTTGAGAAGTGAGGTTCCAAATTCCATGTTACTATTTTCTTTTTTTCTCTCATTTTTTTTCCTTCTTCCTTTCCCATCTTGTCCCCTCTTAGCCTCTCTCCCCTTCGCACTTCCCCTCCCCTCCCCTACTCTGTGCTGAGGAATCAATCCAGGGCCTTGTGCTTGCTAGACAAGTACTCTACCACTAAGCTGAATCCCCAACCTTGAATAATTGGAGTGTTTCCAATTTTTCATTAAAACAAATCCTTTTTATTTTTTTGCTGTTCTGGGGATTGAAACCAGGGCTCCACAGTGTAAGGCAAGTGTTCTACTACTGTGCTATAACTCCAGCCCCAGTTTTTGCTATGTAGTTTAGTTTTGTCTTGAACTCACTCAAACTTGCTGTGATCTTCTTATCCCGGCCTCCCAAGGGCTGGGATTAATAGGTGCATGCTGTAAAGCCTGGTGTCAATTTTTTAAAAAATTAGTACATATTAAAAAAATTAGTATATGTTCAGAGTACATAAAGATTGTATTTGTTGGGTGGAATTAGTACATGTACCTAATGCATCTTCTTTTTTTTTTAATTTGGCTTTTTTTTTTTTTTTGGAGAGAGGGTCTTGCTATGTAGTCCAGGCTAGCACTGAACTCATTATATAGTGTGTGTTGGTGTTGGCCTCAAACTCATAACAATCCTCCTGCCTCAGCCTTCCAAGTACCGGGGTTACAACCATGTGCCACCATGCCTGGTTTAATTCTTTTTTTTTTTTTTTTTAATCCCCTCCTGTCCCTCTAGCCTCCATTTTTTTATTATGCTAAAGATTGCTGCCATGAACTGTTTATTTGAGATCTTGGGGTCTCACTGCATAGTTAAGGCTCACCTTGAACTCACTCTATAGTCTAGGCTGGCCTTGAATTTATGGTGATTTTTTTTTTTTTTTTGTGGTGATTCTTGTGCCTCAGCAATCAACAATCAAAGGCAGTCTAGAGTAGAGCAGTGAGCAGCAGGATCTAGATCATAGTTGGAGCTGAGATTTCTTTTCTTTTTTTTTTTTTTTGGTCTTTTTCATTTTTATCGGTACCGGCGATGGAACTCATGACCGCCTGCTTGCAAGGCAGGTGCTTATGCCGCTGAGCTAAATCCCCAGCCCCTGGAGCTGAGATTTCTAAAGATAGGCTCTTCAGACAAGTTGCTTTAGGGAATTGTGTTGATGTGTCAGATCAGTGGTGCAGGGAAGGTGAGGTTGTGTTGGCCCTAGGCACTTCTGGTGTCTTTCCTATGTGGTCAGAGATGCCCTTGATGGGGAACCAGGAGTCTTGGGTCCATGCTTTGCCACCACTATCTGATGGCTTTGAACAAGTCTCCCTACCTCATTTGGCCTGCTGTTTGTGTACAGTGTTGGTGAGGACAGTGATGCTGAATGCTCACCCCTTCTAGCACTGTTCATATGCTTGCTTTCCCGAGAAGTGCTTCACATCAGGTTGTTAAGTTGAATGTGTGGAGCAGACTATCAAGTTGTTATTTCTCACAAGATGTGTTACAGAGTACACTGCCATGCCCAGTGACTTTTTACAACTGGCCTAGTGTGGCCACCCAACATCTACCTGGTCACTTGCTGGGACAAACACAAGAGAATTACAAACAGGAAAGGCTCTGCTCTTTCCCACAAGTTGTACCTGTCTACCATTGACCCAATGTCTGGATTTTTACCTAACCAATGTGGGAATAGAAGTTACTAAGTGTGGTTGCAGTGTGGAACAGCTGTGATCTCCTGGAGGCTATTGTCATGGTCCCCTGTCCCTTTTAAAGCTGGTACCTTTTCTTTGCTTTCAGACTCTGTAGTTGGGATTACAGAGTATCAGCAAGAGTCCACCACTGAAGTGTTTTTAATTGGAATGAATGTAGCTCTCTTACTAGTAACTCTAAGTCCCTGTGCAGGCTTTGTTTAAATTGAACAGTCAGGCCTTTTCATTTGTAAACCTTAGATTTTCTCATCTGGTATGCACATTTCAACCAAAAGAGCCAATGTTCGTGCCTGAAGTCATATTTATTGGTGAGTCTAGCGTTCTGCTTCCTCACTGAGACAAAATGATATCTGGATAGGTTTTCTGGGTCACACATGCAGTGTGTCTTCCTTGTTGTTGGTGGTCTTGGAGTGCAGGGGCCAGGGACCTGTGTTCTACCTCAGGATACTGGCTGAGGAGCAGCCATTTTCCTGAGCTTCCACCCTTTACTATGTTGAGGTCTTTTGTTTTCCTGAAAGAAAAGATTTCTGCAAAATTCCAAAGTCTAAAGTTGTGATCTTTGGCCTCTGTTTAAAGGAATTTCTTTTTCTAATGCCTTTGTTTTAACTTTGTTTCTTAAATTTTATTGCCATGTGCATCTACTTTGGATAAGAACTGTAGCAGGTCCTGAAGAAATTGTGTTGGTGGCAAAATTGTTCTCATTTGTGTGAAGAAAGATAAATTATTTTCTGCTGAGAATTGTATCGACACGCTGATTAAAAAACACTCTGGCTCCAAAGGTCTCTTTTTTGTTTGATGGATTTATAATCAAGTTGTCAGCATTGAAATTGTTCCTTTGAAGAGTTAGCCTTACTAGTCAGGACTGGTCCATACCACCTTGAATTTGGGCCCTTGACTCCACACAGTGAGCCACTGATCCACTGGGTATCTGTGGGTTCTCTATGATCCCAAAGTGCAACAGTAAAACCTACTTGGGGTCTCCTCTGCTACCTTTTTTGTAAAAATTATTTATTTATTTATTTATTATTATTTTTTATTGGTACTGGGGATTGAACTCACGACTGCATGCTTGCAAAGCAGGCGCTTATGCCACTGAGCTAAATCCCCAGCCAGGTTCCTCTGCTACCTTTGATAGTATTGTCTGCTTGTTTCACAAGGAGGTGATGAGATGTGCTTGTTGCTCCTCAGCTCCAAACCTAACCTTGGGCAGTCAGAGTCCCCAATGCTGACCAGCTCTTTTTAGATGTCTAATTGTACATCTAGTTACCCACAGAAAAGTGTGTCACAGGAATATACCATATGTGCTGCAACATATCTAAAACTGAACCCTTCTCATTGCTTCTCAGATTCTTCCTTTTTGTTTTTGTTTTTCTGCATTACTGACCCTTTAGCTGCACTGAGGACAGAACTGGAATGCTGTCTGTCTGGGTTACTTTTATCTCATTCCTGAGACAAAATACCTGACACACAAAAGAAGGAAGGAAAGGTTTATTTAGCTTACACTTTCTGGAGATTTCAGTCCATACTCAGCTGATTCCAAGTCAGGGTGGCATGGCTATGGGGCAATTGTTCATGGTGTCTGCAAGTGACAAGACCAAAAAAGGCACGAGGAAAAAGCATGCTTGCCTTATATTGTATGCCAGCACCTGCCCCCTGGGCAGGTATAGCACTGACACCACTATCCCAGTGCTAGATAACAAACCAATCACAAACACTAGACTCAGCCACCTCCATGACTGCATGAGGCTTTGAGGGGACATCCAGACACAAACCATAACACTGTCCTTAATTCTTTCCCTTCAGAATCGATCTTATCTATGATGTGTTGACATCTCTGAGTTTTACTTAATTCTCTGAAGCACCACATTCTCACTGGTCCTTTTTAGTCTACTTTGGCCCTTTCTAGCTCAGTCTTATCCTTCCTTCTAAACAGGTAAGTATCTTTCCTTGTGAGCCCTTCCATAGCTCTCAGTCATTTGCCAAGAAGGCCCTCGTCTTTACCAGGATTTGCACTGCTTTCTTTAATCTAGTTTCTGCTGACTTTCCAAAAACTTCAGCCCCCAACCCTGGCTTTGTACCACCAAACTGCCCATTGCCATGCATATTCTGAGCTGGGCCTCAGAGTATGCTGTTCTGTCTGAATCACCATTTCCACCTCTGCTTGCCTGACTCATTCTTGCTTTGAAATTCAGTGTGGGAATGACTTCCTTTTGGAAACCTTCCATAACCCCGTGTCATTCTACATGGGTCTACTCTTCTTTCTTGAACTTAACACCTTGCTCTGTTGAAGTTACCTGATTTGTTGTTGTTTTCCTTTGGAGGGAGTGGTGATGTCAGGAATTGAATCTAGGTCTTCAGGCATGATTTTGTGCTTTCACTTAGACTGTAAGCTTAATGAGTTTTTTTAGTGGTACTGGGGATTGAATTTAGGGCCTTTGCATTGAACTACATGCCCAGCTGTTTCTTCAGTTTTTATTTTGAGGCAGGCAGAATCTTTTTGTTGTTGTTGAGACAGAGTCTCATTGTGCAGTCCAGGTTGGGCTTGAACTCACTATGAGCCCAGGTTGGCCTTGAACTGGTAACAGTCTTTCTGCCTCAGCTTCTCTAGTGCTAGGATTATAGATGTATACCACCATAACTGGCTATAAGGTAGAATCTTGCTAAATTGGCCTGGGCTGGACTTGAACTTGCAGTCCTTCTGCATTAGCTTCCTAGAATGGTGAGATTACAGTGCTGTGCCACCATGCTGCCTCTGTGTGTATGTTAGAATATAACCTACACTGAATCACGTCTTATTCCTATATTTTTGTCACCTAATAAATGTTAAAATAAATGTTTCATCTGAATTGATCATTTCATCCCAACTTTTGTATGTCATAATTCATAGGATATTTGCAGCTCCTATGGGACCCTTAGATAGACTTAAATGTGGCAGTCTAGGTAGAAAAGCAGTAACCTCTGGAAAGCAGTAATTTCAGTGCTTCACCTCCCCTTATCCAGCCACTTTCCCTGCCCCTAAATGTTAATAGCCAAACATCTTCACCTGGCAAATAAATGGAGAGAGTTTCTGGATTCTCATCCCAAGGAAGTAGAGTGCCCTGATCTATGTATAGCCTGAGTCCCATCTAACTGGAAGTGCTGGTATCTTCTCTGAACTCAAATCCTATTCTGTCTCTTAATAAAGTCTAGACTAGTTTTTTTGTTCTTTTGTTTTTTTGGTTTTTTTGTTTTTTGTTTTTTTTTGCAGTACCAGGGATTGAACTCATGACCTCACGCTTGCCAGGCAGGCACTTATACCACTGAGCTAAATCCCTGGCCCTCTAGACTAGTTTTGTAGTTACTTAGTGGTAATATGCTGAGGTTTGTAGTCCTAAGTTCAGTGTGATAAATTTTAGGTAACTCTGAGCCTTGAGAAGGTTTCTAGCTGTTGATGAGCTAGAGAATGTAGATATCCTGGAATAGGATGTTCAACACTAAGGGAGGGCTGTGCATGAGCAAAGCAAAGCAAAGGAAACCATTCAAGAAAGAGTGAGGTAGGATGGGGATTTAGCTTAGTGTCATAAACACCTGCCTGGCAAACCCCAGTACCAAAAAAAACTGGTGAGGGAAGAGACCAGTATTTGTTGCACAGGTGACCAATCCCTGCAAGAGATCTAGAGGACTGGGAAAGTTCTCTATGAGGAAGGCCTTGGAGAGGCAGGTTTCTGGGCCCTGGGGAAAGATGATGTTGGAGGAGCCTCCAGTATCCCATGCTCTCATTTCAGAAAAGATGAGTCAGAGTAATAAAAAGAGCGATTTTTTAACATTTATAAAATATGAGACTTCAGCTAGGTGAAGGAACCTAGGCAGAGGAAAGAGGAAGGGCGTGGCAGCTGAGCCTGGTACATTTCTGCCCGTGGTCAGGTTGGACATACAATATGAGACTGAGACCCAGGGGTACACAAGTCAAGGCCCAGTCTGTTACCTACAATCTCCACTGAGCCTGAACTCAGTGCTCAGGGGCTAAAATCAGGGAACCATGTTAAGGCTAGGTGTTTAGTCTTTATCAGACTTAGTGGAGTTGAGGGAGGGTGGCTGGTGTCTCCTCAGAGGTTTCCTCAGTTATGTTGACTTTGCATCTTTTATCTACATAGTTGTAGACGGGGTGCTGCCTGCAGAGCAGGTCCTGCCAGCTTCGCTGGAGAGGATGCCCCCATGTCCGTGATGGGCTGTGGGACAAGCAAGGTACTTCCTGAGCCGCCCAAGGATGTCCAGCTGGATCTGGTCAAGAAGGTGGAACCCTTCAGTGGCACTAAGAATGATGTATACAAGCACTTCATCACAGAGGTGGACAGTGTTGGCCCTCTCAAGCCTGCGTTTCCAGCTGCCAGTCAGTATGCACCCCCTAGCACTGGTGCCCCCACTACTGGCCACACAGAGCCTCCCTCAGAACCACCACGAAGGACCAGGGTGGCAAAATACAGGGCTAAGTTTGATCCACGAGTGACAGCTAAGTATGACATCAAGGCTTTGATTGGCCGAGGCAGCTTTAGCCGAGTGGTACGTGTGGAACACCGTGCAACCCGTCAGCCATATGCCATCAAGATGATTGAGACTAAGTACCGAGAGGGTCGGGAAGTGTGTGAGTCTGAGCTTCGAGTGCTACGCCGCGTGCGCCATGCCAATATCATCCAGCTGGTGGAAGTGTTTGAGACACAGGAGCGTGTGTACATGGTGATGGAGCTAGCCACTGGAGGTGAGCTCTTTGACCGCATTATTGCTAAGGGTTCCTTCACTGAGCGTGATGCCACAAGGGTGCTGCAGATGGTGCTGGATGGTGTCCGGTATCTGCATGCACTGGGCATCACACACCGTGACCTCAAGCCTGAGAATCTGCTCTACTACCACCCAGGCACTGACTCCAAGATCATCATCACTGATTTTGGCCTGGCCAGTGCCCGAAAGAAGGGTGATGACTGCCTCATGAAGACCACCTGTGGCACACCTGAGTACATTGCTCCTGAAGTCCTGGTCCGCAAGCCGTATACCAACTCTGTAGACATGTGGGCGCTGGGCGTCATTGCTTACATCTTGCTCAGTGGTACTATGCCCTTTGAGGATGACAACCGTACCCGGCTGTACCGGCAGATCCTCAGGGGCAAGTACAGTTATTTGGGGGAGGTAAGTCTTTTTTGCTACTATCCCATGGATATTGGGAGGTTCTTGGTAGGGTGTATAACCTGCAGCTCTTGGTTAGACTGATGTTCTCTAACAGCCAGGTAGGTTATATAAAAAGACTGCAGTGTCTTAATTTGGGTTCCCTTGAAAGTAAGCCCCGAGACAAGGACTTGGAAGCAGATAATTTATGTGGGAAGTGATTTTATTAATCTCAAGTAAAGGATTGGGGAAAGTGAGGCAAGAAAGAGAGAAAGCCAGGAATGGGTAATTGAAGAAGTGGGCTGCCTTTGTGGACTACTGGAACTCAGTCCCTTTGGGTATCTTGTGAATAATCACACAGCACATGCCTCAGAATTTTATCACCAAAGGCCAAGGAAGTGTGCTTTTTGTTTTTTAATGTACCCACTGGACCTCAAAGGTTGAGAATTTCTTTGGGGCCATTAAATCTCCATTGAAGGGCTGGAAAATGTAGCTCATTATAGGGTGTTTTCCAAGCGTGCTCAAGCCCCTGGATTATCCCCAATAATGGAAAAAAAAATTGTGGTGTTTTCAGGATATCTTGAATGCCATTTAGTACTGGAGAAAATCCTCAAGCAGAAAAACAAAGATCTTAGCAGTGTGAGACATGGTAGCTGCAGAGGTGGGCTGAGAGGATATGAGACAGGGCTTTCCTAGCACCTGCTCTATGGGCTTCTGGTAAACTGGAGTGAACATGCCTCATCTCAGACAGCAGTTGCTTCTCTTTTCTCCAGTTTTGCTAGGTCACAGGTAGGACCCCATCTATCCATAAACTCCATCTAACTCAAAAGAGGAGCCAGATATCTGATCCTAATATGCTGGAATCTAGGTCACATATTTAAGTAGTATCTTATATGTCAAATGACATTAAACTATAGGCTAGATCCAGCTAGCAAGCCATCATTTTGTGTCTTTGGGTCCATTGCTAGTTCTGATACCTGCAGTTATTTGTTAGCTGTCAGAACTACTGGTTTGTCAAAGGATGGTGCAAAAAAAGACAGAGCTGGTTTGTCCTTAGGAAGGGCATTGTCTGTAAGAAACAAGGTTGACTCAAGAAATAGCAAGTACTATAAACTGGCTGTGAAGAAAAGAATGTGGGACTGTTTCACATGGGAGATGAGCTGAGTTTTGCAAGATGACAGGACTCTGCTGAGGCAGTGAAGGACCTGAATGATCACCACAGAATATTCCACTGTCTTTGTGCCTCTTGTACAGTGTACACAAAGGAAAAGGTGCTCTAGGAGCAACTCCCTTCTGCTGCTCAACTTTCCTTCCAGGGGTGTGGGCCTGGTGCTCTTATCACCCCACCAGTTGTCCCAGAGCAGAGTTCCCTGCAGAAGTCACCCAGTTGCCTCCCATCATTGCCTTCAACCATTGAGTTCCTGTAGTGCATCACCTTCCCTGTCAGCTTCCAGACGTGTCTATGGGTTTAAGAGTGTCCCTGTTTTGGGATGAAGGATCCCCAGGTCATACATCTCACAGCTGGTGCAAGTAATGAGGAAAGCTTTTTTCTTCAGACGAGCTCTGTATCAGGTACAAGGGAGGTTGTCTGTGCACATCATTTTTAGGAGAGATAGGTGGCATTGAGGTTGTTGGTGATTGTTTATACCAACAAGTGACCTGTGGATTCAACCTCATGGAAAGCTCAGGCCGGGCCTGCTATCACTTTCAGATTTTAAATGGACTGGATAGTCTATAGAAAATTTGGTGTGGTGGTGCATGCCTGCAATCCCAGCACACAGAAGACTGAGGCAGGAGGATCACCATGAATTCAAGACCAGCCTGAGCTATATAGTGAGACTCTCTCAAAAGAAAAAAAAAAATTAACTTTCATATACATGCTGATCTGAGCGGTAAATGGGACCGTACAGGTACTGAACTCTAGAGGATGGTATGTGAAATGATTGTCCTAGTTGTAAGCTAGAAATACCCAACTTGGAATCACTGTGGTCTAATTAGATTTGATTTAAGGCTCAATTAAAGCTTTAGGTTTGGTTTCTCAGTGCAAGTGTGGGCTTCTGATGTTTATATAGGGGGATGGGAAGAGGTGGGGATGGGAAGAGGTATGTATGGTAGCAGAAGGAACAACTTGGAACTGAAGGAAGCTCATAGTAGCCTCCTCTGTAGCACTGAGTTAATTCCCTGATTTTTACTTGGTTCTCAAATTGGAACTGGCCATCAGGGTGGCACAATCCTATAGATATAAACTAATGATTATAGCCTCGCCCAGTGTCCCAGGACAGAGCTGTAAAGGCTTGCTAGAGCACTGCCAGCAGGGACTTGAAGTTGTTGCTGCCTTCCCATCTGAGGAGGCTACCTGACTGTGAAGTGAGTATCTGGAAAGGACGATCTCTGTGTAATCCATTTGTGCTGGTCCTTAACCTCTATGTAGAAAAGTAGAAAAGAGCTAGGACTCTGCTGGGAAGAAGTAAAAGCCAGTGCTTGTCACCCTTTAATGTCCATGCAGATCCTTGGGATCTTGTTAAAAATGCAGGTTTTAGCTGGGGATTTAGCTCAGCAATGTAAGTGCCTGCCTTGCAAGCATGAGGTTGTGAGTTCCATCCCTGGTACAAAAAAAAAAAAAAAAAAAAGAAAGAAATGAAGCTTAAAATGCAGGTTCTGACTCAGTAGAAACTGGTGGGGCCTGAGAGACTACATTTTTGTCCAGCACCCAGATGATATTGGTGATAAAGTCCTGCAGGCCACAGTTGGTGGACCAAGTATTTAGACAGATGCCATAAAAATGTGCTGAGTGGTCATGAATAGCTGTGAAGAAGGTGGGACATGGGTTTTGGAGGATGGCCAAGAGAAGTGAGACTGGGGAAAAGGAAATGGCATACACAAAAGTATGGGAAAGTAGCTGGGTGTTTGCCTGCCTAGAATTCCAGTAGCCTGGGAGACTGTGGCAGGTAGATGGTAAGTTCAAGCCCAGCCTGGGAAATTTAGTGAATTAGTAAGACTCTATCTCAGAACCAAAGAAAACACAACCTTACTACATCCCCTCCCTCCTGCACTCCTACCCAATCCCAACTCAACTAAACCACACCAGACACCACCAGTGTTGGGGTGGAGAGAATGTGCAGAAAGTAGCCTTGTTGTGGGGAGTGGCCTGAGGGTAGGTTCATCTATACCTGAGGTTATTTAGAGGTTCATGAAGGGACTTTGGAAAGTTCAGTTGTCTGGATAGGAGACTTTGAAGAACCATATTAGGTTGTAGTTGAAACTAGAATTTTAAAATACATTGTGAATGCTTTAAGATTGAAAGGGTTGTGTTCTAGGAGCTGTAGCCTAGAGCTGTAGCCCACTGCTCTGCATGGTGCCAGGTTATTTAGGGTCCAGCTGACGGGAGAGTACCAAGGTTAAGTAAGGGAGGGAGGCAAAAGAGGAGGGAGGTTTCCTAAGACTGCTGATGGAGGACTTTTTAAAAGTCTGTAGGTTTATCCAAGAATTCCTGATTCTGTTAATTGTTGATCAGGCAGTTTACCTAATTGGAGCTTTCATAGTCTAGCTAACTAGCTCTTGATTGCCTAAGGGTGAAGAATGATTAATGAATGGAGTAGGGAATAAACTCAGGTTTCCTGCTCCTACTGGAACCAAACGATTGAGTCCTAAGATTCTGAGTCGTGCTTTTGCTGTGGTAATGAGATGTAAATCTGGAGCTCCCAGTGTGCATGTATACCATATGCATGTGTGTGTATAGGGGGGAACTGTCCAGCCTTTGTACTCATCACCCTTTACCTGGAGCTGCAAACATCAGTTCTAGAGTCAAATTCCTGGTGAGCCCTGGTGATACGTGTCTAAAGTGAAAAACTTGGCTGATCCTCCAGATTCCATCCACTCTGGAGTCGGAGGGATTTGTCTGGCTGTTTTCTGGGGTAGGTGGCTTTATCACTGGATCAGGCTGTCTGTACTGGAGACTGATCTTGTCTTACTACTCACTACCCACCCACAAGCACATCTGGAGAAAATGCTTCAGAGACATAAAGCCTGGTCCCCATCCTTGTAGAAGTGTAGATTGCCTGGGGAAAAGAAGCTAAAATAGGAAATGCCCCCAAAATGAGGCCTTGTTGGCAGGCATAGGGCAGCATAGGGTTGACATAGAGCTGCTGGGCCTCTGCAACCTGGAACTTGAGTTGCAAGGCTCAGGTCAGGTGGCTGGGCTCTGTACCTTTCTTTCAGCTATCTGTCTTGTGCTGAGTGGTGGGCTTTTGTTCCCCCACAGGTCATGTAAGTGAGCAAGGCCCTGCCAGAGAAACCTGTTTGGTTATTGAGGGGATGTAGGGTGCAAATGAAATATTCCCATTCTGAGCCGGCAAAGTAGGGAGAGAAGCATTTCCTCATCAGGGAATAAGTCCTATATGGTTCTTGATTCCTTTCTCGGGCAGTCTTCCAGTCTCCTGTCCTTTTATAGAGGCATCTCTTACAGGCTTCCTAGTATGTTTATTTCTTTTGGGCTCCGTCCATGCAGACCATTGGACTCACAGGCTTGAATAGAAAAGAAGGTTACCTGTAGGAGGTGGGCAGACAAAGGGACATTGGTGACTAAGCTCCATTATAAACAGACTGTTTGGGAGGAGTAGAGCAGAAGTGGAAGAGGCTGGGGCAGGCCTGGTGCTATTGTTTGGTGTGCTGTAGTGCTAGTAGGAGGAGCCCTAGGTTCATGACAGTGGGTGAGGAATGCAGCAGAAAGTGTTGAAGGAGGATGCTAACTGGAGGCTGTGGGAGGCTCCACATAGGTAGGAAAGGTAGGACCCTCAGTTTAGGAAGAAAAGGAGTGTGCAGCAGAAACCAACCTGCAGTAGGGACATCAGGAGAGCAGATCTGGAGAAGAATCCAGGATACCTTCTGTGACCCAAAGAGTAGATAAGGCCCTGCCTTGACATTTCTGGTGGAAGCCAGTGGTGGTGGCAGTGCCCCATAATCCTGATATTTCAGAAACAACAGTCCATAGCCCAGGCCTCAGGCAGCACCTGACTTCTGCACACCACAGGCCCAAGACAGTTGCTCTGTTCATTCTTCACAGTAAGCATGTGCTTACTGTCCATCTGTTCCTAGTGTTGGCCTTAGAGATTTGATCATATTTAAAAGTTCAATTCAGTTGGGTGTGGTGGTACATGCCTGTAATTCCAGCATTTGGGATGCTGAGGCAGGAGAATCTTGTGAGTTCAAGACCAGTCTGGGCTACACAGTGAGATTTTTTTTGTTTTATTTTGTTTTTGAGACAGAGTCTTGCTGTGCAGTTTTCAGGTAAACCCACTAGGAAACCCAGGCTGGCCTTGAACTCACAGTGATCCTTTTGTCTTACCCTTCCAAGTGCTGGGATTACAGGCATTCATCACAACACCTTGCTATATAGTGAGTTTAAAGCTAGCCTAAACTATGTAGTTTTAAAAACAAACAACTAAAAATCCAATTCAAAGAATGCTTCCTTTAGGAATAATGCTGACCACTGCCATTGTATAGTGCCTGTCTGAGTACCAGGTATACTATATTACCCTATTCTAATCTCTGCAACAATCCTGTGAGGGGGCGTGCAATTCTCACATATACAGATGAAGTTAGTAAGGTTAAATAACTTGTTCATGGTCTCGTAGCTCAAAGGTGGCAGGTCTGAGATTTGAATCCAGGTCACTTGGCTTCTAAGATTTGGCTTTTGCCTGTTTTCTTCCTCAACTTGTTGCTGGAGTTCTGGTTTCAGTGCTTTCTGGGGTTATGGTCTGTAGACACACTTCTCTCTGGCCTATGAGGTCTTTGAAGATAGTATATATGTCAGTACAAGCTCTGCATTGTCCAGGCTTAGTGCATGATAGGTGCTTACCTGAGCATCTGTTGGATTGAACAGAAGCACTATACTATAAGTAATAACTGGGTTCCTCCTGGCTTCTTGAGGGGGAGCACCAGAAATGGTTGGTAATACCATAGGAAGGGTATCAAATGCAACTGGTAGCAATCAGATGGCACTTCTGGCCAGCAGGGAATGCTGTCTTCTGGGGTCTAGACTCGGGAATAAAGCAGAGACCTTGCTGGCAATGTACCTAGGAAGTGCTGACCAGAGTGGTGTGTGGGCACTGGGAGGGAAGGACATGAAGGATCCAGAACTGCATGTATGCTCCACTTGTTAGGGCAAATACAGGATTCTTGTGCAAAGAGATGATTTAGAAGGAGGTGACTTTGAGAGGAGAAATCTGAGTTTTCATCTAGTGCCGGGTGCTAGAGTGGAAAGAGCACATTCAAAGTTACCAGCTGTGCGGATGAGAACAATCTGAAGACCCAGAGGTCTTGAGAGGTGAACTTCCTGTCATAGAAGTCCCAGAGAAGCTTGGAGGAGCTGTTTCTAAAGAGTGACATAGGTGAGTCATCACCTGTAGACTCAATACTCTTAGGGTTCTCTCACATACAGCTGCTGTTCTGTTCTTGACATAAAAGGTCACATCCTTGGCCTGATGTCATTACTTTTGTCAAGAGTTCTATTCTTAGAGGCAGGATATATGAAGAGGCTCTTAGAAGATTGATGCCATCAGCAGTAGGTGCCATCTGCCTAGTTCGACAGCATGAATTGTCACTATCCTCCTCCACTTGGGCAGTTTCTGAACTATGGGTAAGCCTGGGTAATTGCACAGGAACAGGTGGGTTTGGCAAGAGGCTCTCACAGAGCCTTTTTCTGGAGACTAAGTGCTGCCAGGCAAGTGCAGTGCTGATGAAAAAGAAGCCTGCTGTGTCATTGCTTAGGTGATAAGGACTAGTGAGAAGTAGCCTCTCAGGGATGGGTGTCTGGGCTGCAGGCTGGCCCCTTCCCATTTGAGGCCAAAAGGTACTTGAAGGGCAGTAAGTTGAATATGGCCATGTGGTTCTAATTCTGATTGCCCTGCAATAGGATGAGTGCCCAAGGCTAGAATTGACATTTGTGTTTTCATTATATTGCCCTGAGTCTTATAACTTCCTTTTCTTATCTCCCTTACCTTGCAACTTTAGCAAGGACGGCTATTACTGCTACTGCCTTTCCCCTCCCCTCCCCTCTCTGCCTTTCTCCTTCTCCCCTTTCCCCCAGTTTAAACTATGGGAAATTTTTTTTTTTTTTTTTTTTGGACAGGGTCTCACTATGTAGTTCAGATTGGCCTTGAAATCACTATGTAGCCAAGGCTGGTCTAGAACTCACAGTGGTCCTTCTGCCTCACTTCCTGAGTGCTACACCACATCTGGACTGTATTGTATTTTTTTTAAAAATTACAGTAGAAATTTAAATAAAAAACAGTTCTAGAGTGTGTGGTTTTTTGCTTGTTTGTCTTTTTGAGACAAGGTCTCAATAATGCAGTTTAGGCTGGCCTTGAGCTCACTTTGTAGCTCAGGCTGGCCTCTAACATTGGTGATTGTCCTGCTTTAGCCTCCCAAGTATTAGGATTAGAGGTGTGTGCCACCATGCCTGGTTTGTGTGTGTTTTTTATGAGACAGATCTCAGTTGATTTGTGATGGTGCAGACCTGTGTTTGCAGCACTGTGGGAGGCTGAGGTAGGATGATGTCAAGTTAGAGTCCAGCCTGAGCAACTGCTTAGCAGCTTAGTGAGATCCTGCCTTAAGATTTAAAAAAAAAAAAAAAAAAAAAAAAAGAATGGGAGATGTAGCTGGGTTAGATCCCAGCACCTCCAATACACACCCATACCTCCACACCAGAGAGAGTGTAAGCAAGAGAGTATGTGAGAGGGAAGCAGCAAGAGATAGAGACAGAGATACAGACAGAGACAGAGACTGGTCTCACTGTCACTGTTTTACAGGTGATTCTTTTTTTTTTTTTTGGTACCAGGGATTGAACTCATGACCTTGTTGCTTGCCAGTGAGCTAAATCCCTGGCCCTGCTGTCACTGTTATTATCTGCACTGGTCCTGAAACTCTGAACTTCTGAGTCCAAGCAATCCTCTTGCCTTACCTTCTGAATGGCTGGATTCCTTTTTCCTCTCTCTCTCCCTGTCTCTCCCTGTCTCTCCCTCTCC
Organism: Cavia porcellus; assembly: GCF_034190915.1. Classification (NCBI taxonomy): domain Eukaryota; kingdom Metazoa; phylum Chordata; class Mammalia; order Rodentia; family Caviidae; genus Cavia; species Cavia porcellus. Next base: position 100,214,801 of record NW_026947487.1, read on the forward strand.
CTCACTCTCTCTCTCTCTGACACAGGATCTTGCTGGGTATTGTAGGTTAGCCTTGAATTTGCTATGTAGCCCAGGCTGCCCGTGAACCTCAGTCTCTTAATTGCTGAGACAATACGCATGCAGTACTATGACTGGCTTGTGTATCTTTCTTCCTTCCTTCCTTCCTTCCTTCCTTCCTTCCTTCCTTCCTTCCTTCCTTCCTCCTTCTTTTCTTTTCTTCCTTCCTTTTTCTTTTCTCTTTCTTTCTTTCTTTCTTTCTTTCTTTCTTTCTTTCTTTCTTTCTTTCTTTCTTTCTTATAGGATCTTGGTATGTAATATTCTCCTGCCTTAGCATCCTGAGTGCTGAGGTTAGTCATGTACCATTCTGTCTAATCCTGATTTCTACCTCTTAAAGTCACTCTAGCACTTGCTCTGGGATGTTGAAGATAAAATGAGATGAAGAAGATGTGGCATGTGTTGGTGTTTTCCAAATAATGGGGGTTGGTACCTATGGGGCATGGGCATGCGACCTGGTTTATATATGCTGATTCTTCTGTCTCCCTTTTTGACCCTTCTGTTTTATTTTCTAAATGTCATAAGACACAGCTGACTGAGCAAAGATAAACTTGGCTGACCAGGAGACATGAGTGAACCAGAGATTGGATATGTATATTGGCAACAGAGTAAACTATGTCCCTGACTTACACATTCTTATCTGGGAGAATGTTCGCTTGTCAAATTTGTTTATAATTCGACAAAGTGGGTTTTATACAATACACTGAGAATCTTACACACTGTGTCTGTGAAAGTTCAAGATCAAACATTCGTAGTCAGGGACTTACTGTATAGGGAGGCAGGTAGCATGTGTGGATTCTGCTAGACGCTTTGATTGGCTCACTTTACCTTCCTCTAGTGTGGTGATGAACTCACTGGCTTACTCTCTTCTGCAGTTCCCAGCTTCCAGGGTCAAAGGACAGCTTGTCCACCTCTACCTCAATAGCTGACAGCACAAGAAAACCCAAGTTAGTGTATAATTCTTTGCTATGAGCCATCCCTAATCCTTTCTTTTCTTGCCTGCTTGTGGCTGCCTGGTGTCAAGTGCTGGATTTGGTGTTGTTTGTATGCAAGAATTCCATGAGAACAAGCAGATACTCCCATACTTGTTTTGAAGGGATCCCTTGGGAGCAGTCATTTCTATCTCCAAAGCTCTGGGTTTTAACAGATAGAGTGACTCTTCTTCGCTGGAACAGATTCCCTCAGACTTGATCCTTGGATGGTCACTGGGAGGTGGCATGGATTGGGTCCTGCCTGTGACAGTAGACTCTTACTGGTCACTGTGGTTGGAGATTTTAAGGAAGGTAGGAGGCAGTCTCTGAGAGGAGAGGAGCAGAGCTCCCCTCATTTGCCACTTCTGAGCCATCACCAGTATCCCAAGTCCCATTCTCTAAGTGTTCTTTTGTCTCAGCTGCTCTGGCTATACATACCTCCTGGAGTGCAACCTCTCTGTGGTGATAAAAGCAGATGCCATCCACCCACATTTCTGTATTCAGTCCTTCCTACAGAAAGGCCTTCCTCTGACCCCCTCAAGCAGCTCATTATCCCTGGTCAGTGCTGCCTCTCATCATTGCCATTTTCCACTCCCAGCCCTGAGGCCTCTCCAATAGAAGGGGACATCAGTTATCCCCCTCCTTCTCCTGCTCTTTCCACTCTTTCTCCACCTAGATAGCACCGCCCTCTCACAGGCTTTGTCACTTCTAGGCCCTTGAGTTCCTCTGAAGACTGCCAGGTTATTGTCTTGCCCACATTCTGATCTCTCTATATTTACTCATGGCCTCCCACATTCTGCCCTTCTGTTCCACATTGAAGTGGGAGCCAGCTCTCTGGAAGAAACAGTTAATGGTCACCTGGTTCAACCGTCTCCAATGACCATACCTTTTCACATACCCCTTCCCCAATTAATTCTTCCATCATACAGAGTCACCCTTCATATCAGGTCATCATGGTGCCTGCAGCTGAGCTCTGTATCAGTATGGCCAAATGGCTTGTAGTGGAAGGCAGTCATCTCTTCATTCATTCTGCCATTGGCCAAGAATGGGCCCTGAATATGTCCTTTGTGCCTAAGCTCTTAAGGACATAAACCTTCAGAGACAGAGACCACAGTATGAATGTAACTACCACTGGGACTCCAAACTGCCTCAAAAATTAGAGTGGGAGGAAGGTTTAAAACAAAACACACAAGGTTGGGGATGTAGCTCAGTAGAATAGCACCTGCCTGGCAAGTGCAAGGTTAAGAGTTTGATTTCCAGTACCACAAAAACCCACCAGAAACAAAACATACAACACAGCACAACAAAACACAAAAGCCAGGCTGAGCTTGGAAACTAGTTTGCTCAGCAGAAGCCTTAAATGGAAGCAGCCTTCCTGATCCACAGCCTTGCTCTAGGACATTGTTAAAAGCAGACACTGCTAAGTTGCTGGCACAGGCTGTTGACATCCTCCTAACTGCAAAACAAGCAAGCAGTAATCTGTGGCTCTGAGTTGTGCCTGCTCCTTCTCTTGTCTTTCCCCTTAACTTAATGGGCTCTGTGTGAATTCAGATGGGGACACAAGATTCATTAAGTTACTCATCTCAAGTTTCAGAACACAGTTTTGCTAACTTTTAGGTTGCTATATCTTTTCTCATTTTTAAAAAAAGTTTTGGTATGTGTGTGGTACTGAGGATTGAAGCCATGGCCTTACATTTTAGATTAGACAAGGCCTTGCCACTTGGCAAGCCTTGCTTCTTTTTTTGGGGGTGGGGGGAGCGGTATACTGGGGGTCGAACTCACAACTTTGTGCTTGCCAAGTAGGCGCTTATGCCACTAAACCAAATCCCCAGCCCTAAGCCCTGCTTCTTTTAAAAAGCCTGTTCTCTAATCCCATTTCTCAGGAGACTGAGGCAAGAGGATTGCTTGGGCCAGCCTGAACAGTGCAGCAAGATCCTATCTCAAAAAACCAGACCTTCTCCCAAAAAAATTACCTTTCTTCTTTTTCTTCCCTCAGACTCTTGTGCTCTTGCATGCGCTCTCTCTCTCTCTCTCTCTCTCTCTCTCTCTCTCTCTCTCTCTCTCGCTCTCTCTCTGTCTCTCTCTCTCACACACACACACATACACACACACACACATACATACACACTCTCTCCCCTTACTCTCTTATATCTCCTCTTTCTGTCTGTCTCTGTCTTTCTCTTGTTTCTGTCTCTTTCTCTCTCTCTTTTGCTCTTTCCTCTTCTCTCTCCTGTCTGTCTCTGTGTCTCTTGCTTCCCCTCTACACCTCCCTGGTGCCTGATGGGTACCAAGGTGTGGATCTTGTCTGACCTGGATGCGTAGTTTCAGGACAGGGGATGCTGGCTTTATTGCCACTCAATGTCTAATCCTGATGACTTTTCAAAATGCTTATCCTGTGGGCAGCATCAGAGTATGCTGTCCTTGTCATACTGAGTGTTCTGCTCTCCTCAGTAAACCTAAAACTCCAGTTCCCACAATTTTGTCTGTGCCCTTTTCTCTGCTCTCATGAAGGCCCACATAAATACAGAAAGGAAACTTTTGAGGATAAGAACACTGGAGCTGAAAATACAAAAATATACCTTGAGACAATGCTGAAGGAAGAACTGAGTCATGGTAGTGAAGCCTGACTGTTCCTCTCCTCCTTCCGCTGGCAGCTCTATGATGAGGCTGGCTTCTCTGCCAGAGAGCCTTCCCAGAGTTATGGGCTGGATAAAGAACCCGTAGGAACCAGGTACAGCAGGGAGTCACTGTAATCCCTGCTACCTGAAAGGGTAAGGCAGGAGGATTGCAGTTTTGAGGCCAGCCTGAGCAATTTAGTGAGATCCTGTTGTCCCCTCTAATGCCCTACCACCAAAAAAAAAAAAAAAAAAAAAAAAAAAGAACTGTTGGGGGGTCAGGAGATCTGTTGAAATGTCAGATGTTATGCTCTGCCTCACATGTAGCCAAGAGAGAAGAAAAGATGTTCTTATAACATCTGTGTTCTTGGAACTTAGAATTTTAGGGACTGGGAGAAATTTAGAATTCGTTGTATTCAGACTCTTCATGATATAAGTGAGGAGCTGTGATTTCTTTCATGTCACACAGAGAAAGTACAATTAGAATGCATGTTGCTGGACTGCTAGCTGCACACTATTTTACTTTTTTTTCTCTATACGGTGGGAGTGAACCCAGGGCATGGCACATGTGAGGCAGACACTCTACCACTGGGCTACATCCCTGGCTCCTCAGTTACTTTTACACTTTAATCTGTCACCCAAATGCTATTCAGAAGAGATCTAGATCTTTTACTCACAGCCTAACTTGTGACTACTCAGCCTACTGCCAAAGGAAGGCTAGGGCAGCCTGTAAGTAGGGTTTGATGTCAGAAAAAAACAGCTTTCTTCTCTTTGCCAGAAAGCAGCAGCCTTGGTTGGAGAGCTAGCTCCTTTCGTTGTTCCTTTAGCCCTTGGGCTCAAGGTGAGAATACCACTAGTGACTCAGGAAATGTTCTTGCCAGATCCTTGTGATACTAGAGCTGTATACAGCAGGCAGAGGGAACAGGAAGAAGGGAGATGAGTCCTCTGAGATGGAACAGAATGCCTTTGCATTGGGATGCCTCTCCCTACAAAGGGAGAGCTGGATTCCACTGCTGAGGAGTGGCTTTGTTCTAGCAGAAATAGGAGGATGAGGTGAAGTTGATAAGGAAATGCTCATGGGAGTTCTGCCACCATTGCACTCTTCTGCTATTACACATCAGGAATAGGAATAGATACCCTAACTGCAAGGGGACAAGAACTCTTTAGGAACCCTGGATTTCTAAGAAAGGTAACCAGCTTGATGATCAGAGTCAGAGTGGGGGTGATGTTGTTCTCCTATAGTCTCTGCAGGGCCCCAGCCTCACCTACATAGCTCCAGAGACTTGTGGAGAGTATAGGTTGCCACCTGCTATTATAGTCTGTATCAAGGTGTTTTCCCAAAGCCTCACACTGTCATAGGTTGAACTTTTCAGAGGTGGCAGGTTCTAGGGTGAGGCTTGGATTAAGTGTCCAGTGCTAGGATTAAGGGTGTCCCACCTGGGTTGTGAGTGCTACCTGCCCGTAAGGCCTAGATGAATACAAAGGACAGAAAGAGGGTTGTTGCTGCTTCTTCACTATCTCCTTGCTTGCTGCTTCACTGCTTTTCTGTCTTTTGCCTGCCTGCCCAGCTCTGCCTTGCCATGAACTATTTCTCTTCTTTGACATTCCTCTGTCATGCCACTTTGCCTTGGAGCTAGCCAGTTATTAACTGAAACCTGTACAAACTGTAAGCCAAAATAAACCTTTCCTGCTTTAACTGGGTGTCAAAAACAAGGAAAATAACTAAACACTTACAGTGTCACTTAGTATAGAAGCTGTCCTCTAATCCTAGAGCAGACAGAGGCCTGAGTGTTTAAGAAGCAAAGCCAACTGACCTCAATATTTCCTGCCAGGCTCCATGCTTCATATGAATCCAGAAGTAGGTAGAAACCTCTGGGAGATTGACCAGGTGGTCTTTGGGACCTGTCCCAACTGTAAGCCACTTGAGGTACATGTGTGTCCCTGGTCTGGCCCCAAGTATATATACTGAGGCCAGAATTATGTCTTTCACTAATACAAGCAGTTAGAGCTCTGAAAACTGAAGAATACATCTCTTTTATCTTTTTTTTTTTCCCCTCATGCTCAAGCAGCTGGTCAAAGGCTAATAGACATACTTAAGCTCCAAGGGACAAGTATGTTGGGGAAGCAGGTAAATTAGGCTGTGATGGTAGAATGCATTTTTAAGGGGTGCTGAATTGGACTTGAGGCCTGAAGTGTGGCTATGGGGAAATATGGAAGGCCTTACTTTTCTGAACCCTGTTGGAGGCCTTAAAGGGCTTCCAGGAGCTGCTATTCTGTAGGTCAATGTAAACCCTGCCTCACTGCCAACAGGGTGGAAGAGGACCATCCCCTTGGGATCAGCCTGGCCAACTTCCCTCTGCAAGTTATTCAGTGCACAAGGGCTAGGCTGGGGCCCATTTGGTCAGGATCACACTGGCTTGATGTACATTGGCTTGGAGTGCCCTTCCCATCCTGGCACTGCTGCTCTCAGCTCTTCAAACATGGGGAGTGCTGGAACTGCCAGAAAGAATTGGGTTGGCTCTTGGATAAATGAGTCCATTGGCATTCTGCACACAGCCACAGGTACGCAGTAATTGATGAAGCAAGAAGCTTGGGGAGCAGGAGGGGTGAATCAGTCTGGTTCGCTTTAGTACTAACAAGCTGGCCGCTTGATGAGCAGCAGGGATTGGTACCTGGTATGAGCCTGTGCCTCTCTGGAGATGGAGATACTTAAGTTCATAGGGAAGGTCTGGTAAGAGGGCCTTCTAGAACTGCCTCAGACCAGTTAGGAGCTGCAGGATTCCATGGCTTGATTGGATGTGCGTGTGAAACGGGGAAGCCTCTGATCCATCTGTTCAGGTTCCTGGCTTATAGGGTCCAGCTTTATTCCTGTTCCTGAAAAGTATCTTGGTCTCTGTCTTGCTTTTGAAACCCCTGTTCTATCAGCAGATTAATAAATTTCAATGATCTGAATTGTTTCCTTTTCTCCTCATGGCTGGACTAGGAAGTTCCCCTTGAAGGGGCCTGTTCTGGACATCCAGTGTTGGAATTTAAGTTTGACTCAAGGTATGGTGCGAAAACGTGGATCCTTCAGATCTCCCTGAGTGGGGCCAGGGATTTAGCTCAGTGGCTCAAGTGCCTGCTTGCTAAATGCAAGGTCATAAGTTCGATCCCTGGTACCAAAAACAAAGCAGAGCAACAACAACAACAACAACAAAAGACAACTGAAATTTTTTTAAAAAAAGATCTCCCTGATTTATGGTAGTCTTCAGGTAGGTTAGGGGGCTTCAGTCTCAGGTAGGCTGTGGGCCAGGCTTTGGCTCCAGAGTGCTTAAAAGTGCTCCCTGGGAAAAAAGACAGGTTCTTTTCTTTCTTGTCACACATCTCATCACCGGAGAGCAGTTCCTACTCAGCAGCCTGGTCCAGTGTTGGGTGTGTAGGAGAAGCCTGGGATGGTACATGGAAGGAGCAGGTCTCTCCCTAGGGAGTACAGGACCCCAGGCAGGTCCCAGTGCTATGGTGGCAGCATCATCTAGATATGAGAGTGGTTTGGGGTGTTCTCTAATGCTTGTCCTTGTCTTCTAGCCCTGGCCTAGTGTGTCCAACTTGGCCAAGGACTTCATTGACCGCCTGCTGACCGTGGACCCTGGAGCCCGAATGACTGCACTGCAGGCCTTGAGGCACCCATGGGTGGTGAGCATGGCAGCCTCTTCATCTATGAAGAATCTGCACCGCTCCATCTCCCAGAACCTCCTCAAGCGTGCCTCCTCACGCTGCCAAAGCACCAAGTCTGCCCAGTCTACACGTTCCAGCCGCTCTACACGCTCCAACAAGTCACGCCGCGTGCGTGAGCGTGAACTGCGGGAGCTTAACTTGAGATACCAGCAGCAGTACAATGGCTGAGCCACCAGTTGTGGCACAGGAAACTGTGGTCCCAGCTTGGCTGCACTCTGCTGTGCCATCTGGGCCCAATACCCTTTTTTGAAACAGGCCTTATGGCCAGTAGTATGTGGAGAACACCTGACCCTAGTACCTTCTCATGCCTTCAGCAGCCCCTGTTCACAATGGGCCTGGGTTTGGTATGATGGAGTGGAAGTGGCCCAGGAGACTGAGACTCCCTTATTGGGAAGTCTGGCCTCTGATACTCTTTTTGGTGGGCAGCTGCTCTGTATGAGTTTGGAGAAGGGATGGGTCCTGGCTTTTTCACTGTGTCCCCCATTCTTTGGCTCTTCCTCAGACTAAAGGGGCTTGCAGTGCTGGGTAGTGTCCTGTGGCCAGGGACCTTTGGAACAGTTCTGCCAGTCCTCTTTCATCCACAGAGCCTTCCTCTCTAGCTCCCCTCATTCTTTGGCATTCTAATCCTTAAAATTAGGCTCCAGTGGCAGGCCTAGTTTTGGCTTAGTCAAAGACTGCTGGCCCCAGGTACCTTGACTGGACCAAGAGCTCCTGGTTAGATAGGGGCGTACCCTGTCTTCCATTCCAAATTTTTCTTCCTTTGTGGTGCTGCCAGAAACCCCTCCTGGCCCTAAGACTTGCCAGGACCTCTGGAGGTAGTGCCCTGGTGTAGACTTTAACTCTGGTGGTGTAGGCTCACCTCAGCTCTAGCTGAACTGACTAAGAGGGTTCCTGTTCACCACTCTGTTTCTTTGAGGAGACCTCCATTTGCCTCCTTCTCCTTGGATGCCCATTTTATTCCCCAGTTGCCTCCTCCTTCCCAACTGTGGGGGTTAAAGGGAGCCCCCACTGCTGCTACCTGGGGTTGGGGGCACCTGGGTCAGGGCAGAGGATTCCCCCCTTAGGATCCCATTGTCAGCTCTAGTGCCATCCTTTGGTGCCACCATTGCCTCTTCGCCACTGTGCCTTCCTCTGCAGCTTCATGAAGGCGCCATCTAGTGTCTGGCAAATGAGCAGCCAGAGGTGAGCAATGGATGCCCATATTGTATACTCATAGTCTTCCAAAAGGAAATGAAAAGGAAAGAGCTGCTGCATTGCAGGAGGGTCCTGGACTGCTCAGCCCCCTTTCTCAGCTTTTGTGCACCTCTCCCTGGAACTTAGCCATACTCTGTGACCTGCCTCTGAACCCTGGGTGCCTGGGGTACTGGTCTTGCTGTGAGAACTGCCCTTTTCATCCTGTGCCCATTTCCTTTCATAGCATTAATCTTCCAGTATGGGCCCCACCGAGTCTCAGGCTAGAGGAAGCGCTTGCAGAAGGTTGGGGGGGGGGGTGGTGGGAGGCTGCTTTCCCAGAGGCCTGAGCCAGAACTGTACCAGTAGCTGTTGTGGTATCTCCTTGTCACCACAAACTATGCTGAAGCCCAAGGCCTCTCCCTCAAATAGCTGCTTTCAGAGGGTAAGAATGTGCCAGGGCCAAGCCTCTGCCTTGACTAGGATCCTGCCAGCTGGGAGAGTTTGACCCCCACCTAGCTGCTCCCAGTGAGCAGTCTTGGGCTACTCTCCTCTTTCTGTATGTGCCACCTCCAGTGGGATACCAAACCAAAGAGACCACTCTGTGCCAAGCCGACTGTGCCTTATATGCCCCCTCCTCTGTCCCTACTGTTCTGGGCAAGAGGGAATAAAAAGGCCATGCCCTATAGCCTCAGAATTTCCTGCCACTTTCTGAAATATCTCTAGGGTCCTGAAGTCCCAGGGAATTATTTCCTCTCTTGCCCAGGTTAAGCCTGGTCCTGAGAGTAGGATAAGGGATTTTGGAGTCTTGGGCCTTCATGGACCCTGGATAGAAAATGTGCAGTTATTTATTTTGTGTACTCAGTTTGTAAATGTATCCTCTGTATTCAATAAACAGGGTGCCCTCCCCAGGGAAGGCTGCCCATTGATTCTGACAGCCCTAGTTGTGTGCTGTGAACCAGAGGTGTGCCCCAGAGGAGTAGGGATGGGAGCCCCATCTGGGATGGCTACTGTAGGAACATCCTGATCTCTCAGCCCCTTCTGTGTTAAAAGATAAAAGTTCAAGTAGGGGGTGGGTAGTATCTCCAAGAGCTTCTTCTTTTCCCTGAGCCAGGATAAAGATGGGTACTCAAGAGGATAGAGGTTAGGATCTTTATTAAGTTGAGATGGGGGAGAAGGCCTGTGATAGGTTCAGCTGGAGGCTATGACCTGGTTGATCCAAGTGTTGAACTTGCTAACATGAGTGTATACAGCAGGTGCTCACACATTGCAATTACTGGTGCCTCAGGACACAATACCAATAAACACCCATGTGCTCCCTTTCTGGCAGACAAGAGGGCCTCCAAAGTCACCCTGACGGTAGGAGAGAGGAAAGGTCAGTATGGCGGGTTAGGGGGGATGTGCTGTGGGCCAATGCAGAGGAAAGGGTACCAGTGTTCACCTGGCACGAGGAAACACCTGAGGCACCTGCACAGACCATGGAGTCAGTGATACTTGAGCCCCAATACTGTTGGCACTGATTCACAGTCCAGGAACAGAACTACCTGCTGCAGACGTGCCAGTGTCACATTGCCTGTGGGCCAGGAAAAGATAGACTGGCCCAGGGGCTGGGGATTTAGCTCAGCGGCATAAGCGCCTGCCTTACAAGCAGGCAGTCGTGAGTTCAATCCCCGGTACCTATAAAAAAGGAAAAAAAAAAAAAAAAAAAGATTGGCCCAGAGCTTCTCATCCTGTCACCTAGCTCAGGCCCGAGTTCCTACCCACACCACTGAGGTAACACCACGGAGGTAGCTCCAGCCGGTGATGACACACTTGAGGCCGTCATTTCCTCAAAGGCAGACAGGTGAGATGTGTGTTGTATACTGGGCTAGTGAGGCCAGTTTTAGGAACTTCACATCATTGTTCAGAGTGGTGGATTTCCAGTTTGGGTGTGAAATGCCTAGGGAGCCAGAAAAGGGATAATGTAGGACCAAGGTGGGAATAGGCACCCAGAGCTGGTGCTGAGGTGGCTGGAGTGGGGCATGCCTGAATTGCTATGTCCAGCACAAATTCCCACATATGCAGCCAGGCACGCACCTTTGAGATGGCCAGCACCTACACAGGCTTGACCTTGGATTGATAGATTAATACCCGTCCAGGACAAGAGTGGCTGCCAGGACTACAGGGAGAGAGGCATCGAACAGCCACAGAGAAGAAGGGAGGATGCAAGGAAAGGAGGTGGGAAGTGGTGGGCTGAGCAGGGCAAGTAGCATGCATACTCACCTACCCTCACAGTGGGCAACAGTTACCACCCTGTTTAGGCTAATAAGAGAGCCACCACAGAAGTGGAAGCCATTTCTCTCCTTGTGTCACTTGCCAGGGCCAGGAGCCTGATCGTGCATGCTCCCCATTGACAATTATCTGGCTGAAACTCAGGGCTGGACTGATGGCAGGAATGCTGCAGCCTGGCCATTATGCTAATGAAGATCCACACCCCAGCCAACTTCTCTCCACCTCCTCCTGAGTGCCCCTAGCAGGATCCAAACTGAGTACTTCAACTCTACTAAGCACTTAATGGGCCTCCACAGCTGGCAGTTACCACATCCAGCCTACTCCCCAGGTCCTATCCATCCTCCCACATCTCTCCAACCTAGTCCCTTTGGTTCTCCAGCTCTGCCCCTGCCCTTCAACACAGACCACTTTTCTGTTTGGCTGCTGTGATAGTGTTCTCCCTACCCCTTCATCCCTGAACAATTCATACCCCTCATGAGCCAGAGGGCTGGCTGTTCCTAAACTGTGCACTTAACTTGCTTCCTAATCTTTCCTGGGTCTTGCTCAAGGTCCTGTCTTTCTTGTGAGACACGCCCCTGTCTACCTTTTCGTTAGCCCCGTAGGCCTCTTCCTGCTCCTCTGCCCTGGTATATCCTTTTTTCCCCCTTTTCTCATGCTGTTTACCTACTTCCCTTCCAGCCAAATTGGTCTCTTTGATTCCCTGGAGTGGTGTTGGGAGCCAAGTCCCCCTGTTCATTCAGGGCTGATTTTGGCCTACTTACCCCAAGAGGAGCCTAGGAGAACCAGGCTAAAGGTCAGCTGAGCAGTAGCACTATGTCAAGTACAAAGGTGAGCACTGAGCCTAGCTTGCTTTATGGGCATCCTTGTCCTTGAGGCAAAGTCCCAGGCCAGCTGTGTAGGCTTAGCCCCTTCCCATGCTTCACTTAGGAGTCTCTTTATGCCAGGGTCCCCTGATCTAGGTCTGGACTTAACCGATAGCCCAGGTGTCAGGCTCTCATCTCCATTACCCCTAAATCCTGGCCTTTGGTTCCCTGAAGCACCTCACACCCTAAGTGTTGGGTACTGAGTATCAAGGATATAGTTAAATTAGATCTATAACGTCAACCTGGTGGCTGTGAGGCTATCAGGCATACTGGGCTCTTAGAAAGTGCTGTTTAGAATCCAAGAGTGGCAGAGGGAACAGCCAGTTGCACCCAGCTCTTCTGTGGAAAGCTGGAGGCTAGAGATTCCGAAGGCAGGTTGCTAATCCTAACAGATACCATCTCAGAAATGCATGAATTTGGAACAGAAGTTTTCTGAGATGGTTCTGTCATGGAGGAGTGACCGTTCTGTCATGTAGTAGGTAGGACACAAACCCTCCTGGCTGGCTCTGAAGCCAACATTCTTGCTAAATATGAGCTGAGTCTTTAGTGACTAGTGACTGAGTCCTTAGTGACTTAGACCCTGGGCTGAGGTCAAGGGTTGAAGGTGAGGGCCATTAAACTGAACAGCTTGTCCTAGTGTCTACAACCCACTCATTCCATTCATTACTGAGATCCAGGCTAAGCTTGAACTTGAAGACATGCTACAAAATTGCAGGTGAGTTGGCTTTGGTTTTCTGCCAAGGATGTGAAGGCTTTACTCAAAAACACCTTAATCCAAGTTCGGCATGGTGGTACATGCCTGTAATTCCAGCATTGGGGTAGCAGAGGCAGGATTGCTGCATGTTTGAGGCCAACCTTGGCTATATACCAAGTTCAAGGTCAGCTTGTCCTACAAAGTGAGACCCTGTCTCAAAACAACGAAACACCCTAATCCACAAGTGAGAGATGAGCAAATGGTGGATAGAGGCATGGATGATAGATGATCACACATAATTAGGGGTCCAGGATTATCCAGCCTGGAATAGACCCTCCCTAAAGGAAGGCAGACTCAACAGTTCTGAAGCCCCAGTGGAGTTCAGTCACTGCTCATTAAGTTTCTTAGATGTGTCATATCTCCCCATGAGTCCTACAATCTTTGTCAGCAAAACAGAAGTTGATTTGCCTACTTACAGCCCAGCATGTACAGACAAAGCCCAGCTTTGCATAAAGGGCTCAGGTGGGCTTGGACCTCTGAGTGTCACAGGAAAAGGTATGGGAGTATGGAGCACTTGGTGGGAATTTGCCCTTGGAGCTAGAGAGCAACTCCTCTATCAGCACATTAACCGTCAGGGCAGGCCTGACTGAGATGTGTGGACTTCATTCTGAGTCACTAATGACCCTGGGAAAGGTCTGAGACTGCTGTGCAGGGAGGCCTGTGGGATTTACAACAGTGGACTAGAGAGAAAGAGCAAGGAAGGGGAATGGTGGGGGAAGCTGATGTGAAGTAGGTGAAGTTTTTGAGGGGAGACAGGTTGAAAGCTTTCTACCTTGACCCTATCATGCTGGATTCTGGAAGTGACTGGTGATTAGGCCAGATGATTTATCCACGGAACCCTGCTGGCAACCTGCCCCACTCCATCCAAGAATAAATCAGCCATCTGTTTAGGTGTTTGTATTTTCCCAGGTTGGCTCCACTCATTTAGGGCTCTAAAACCGCAGGTGACTTCACTCCACCTCCATGGCCTGCACAGTTTCCTCCAGGAGCTCCAGGTTAAGTGGCCGCACCGTCTGAGTCAGAATTGCTGTGGTTCCAGGTGTCAATCGGTAATGACCAAGCCTGGGAAAGGGGAGGGGCAGCCTCTCAGCATGTGTCTTGTCTTCTTGTAGCCCTCTATTTGTGTCCCTAGCCATTGCTGTGGTTTCCCCTTTCCCACCTTTTCATGGGCTCTACAGGTGAGCTCAGTGCTCGCAGCAGCTTGGTGCCTGTTGCAGTGATCACACATGCATCTACATTGCCCCCAGAACCCAGGTCTCCCAGGATCCCTGCGGTGATGGCTTCCACCAGCAGCCCCTGCGCAGCCTCCAGCTGTAATGACAGATGTGTGTGTGAGGTGTAATGGACCCTCTGGTGCTACCTCAGGCTCCAGTTTGGGACTTTTGTTAATCTAGAAGCCCAGATTTGACCACTTGTGCATGCTCAGCCCCTTCTCTGTCCCTGCACCCCAACTTTCCACCCCAGGTCTCTGCCTTTTCCCCAAGACTCTATGTTCCCTGCCCTCACAGATTTAGTCAGCTACACTAAGGCTCCTCCTCCAGCAATCTGCCCACCCACCAAGCCTTGTCTTGGCCCTTGGCCTGATTCATTGGATTTCTGTGGGTCTTGGCTGCCTATGAAGGCATAGTTACCCATGTTCTTCTTTTTCTTTTCTTTCTGTTCTCTGCCACCTTTTAAATTTTCTTTCTTTTTTTTTTTTTTTTTTTTTTTTTTTTTTTGAGACAGGGCTCAAGCTGATCTTGAACTCACTCTGTAGCCCAGGCTGGTCTCGAACTTGTAGTGATGCTCCTGCCTCGGCCTCTTGAGTGCTGGGCTTTTAGGTGTTTACTACCATGCCAGCTGATGAGCTCATCCCTCTCCTAAGTCTAGACTTAAGGCCTTATTTAAGACACCACCACACTTTTCTTTTGTTGGCTCCTAATGGTCCTTTGTGACTTAAATATCCATCTGGAAGCTTTGGTACTGTGAAAAGCACACTCCTCCAACTTCCCACCATTCAGGCTCTACTCAGTTGTTTCCTTCGCCTTCTCCTCCCAGAAGCTTTTCTTGCCTACCATACCCAGCTCCTGGGTACATTTCCCACCAGTGACCATGTAGTAGGGGACAGAAATTGCTCACTGTCATGTTCGGCTGGAACCGGTCCTCCAGTACTGCCAGGGCTGCGTCCTGCCCAGATCCTGCAGGCAGGAGGGACATCTGAGGTCAGCCGTGGCTGCGTTGTCTGCGGGACAAACGTGAGGCTAAGGGTTGCTGGGCGGGGTTTGCGAAGAGGCGGAAGTACTCACCCAGGGCCACGAAAGGCAGCCGGCTGTAGGAGCCGTGGGGATGTACGTTGTACAGCTGCGGTCCGTTCAAATCTATGCCACCCACGATTAGGGACGCCCCCACATGGCCTTGGTACCTGTTTGCAGGGGGCGTGGTTGTCTGAAAGCGGGACTCCCCCCAGCCCCCGCCCCTGGACTCGAGCCCCGCCCCTCCCCCTGGCTTGATAGCCCGCGATGACATCAGCCCTTCCTGTTGTTTAGCTTCTTTTGAGCCGGCCTCTTCCTGTTTCCTCTGTTCCTCCTCTTAGCTCCTTCCCCGCAATTCCCCCCGGGTCGTTTTAGTCCGGCCATCGCACCGGAAGAGCGTCTGGCGTAGGATGCGAGTGACTGTGGCCACGCGAGGCTCGCGGCCCGTGGACAAGGCGTGTAGCTCCATGTTAGACGCCACCATCCGCGTGCTCATCTCGGCATCCGCGGCTACTCCAGCCCCACAGCAGCTGAGGGCGGAGAGAAAATGGGTGTGGGCAAGGCTAGGAAACATGGAGTGGAAGCGAGGGGGCAGTTCTTTCTGGCGTGCCGAAACTGGGTTTGGGAATTCTCACTAAATTTTGGGGGCGATGTAGTGAATCTTCTCACAGTTCTTGTCTGCTACAACCGTATCATTAGTGGCCCGCGTATCTGCTCCCAGGATGACACCGTCCTGTGAACGGGGAGAGGCCGCTCAGTGCTTATCCTTTGCTCCCACCGTGGCTATTCCGCTAATCCCCCAGTACCAGGCTCCTGCTCACTCGGAACACCAGGCCCGCGATGGTGGTCCCGGTCTTGCGTGCATGAGGAACACGGAGCCCCGGAAAGGCGTATTCTAAGGATGCATTTCTGGAAAGGGAGGAAGGGTGCCCAGGTTTTGGTTCGGCTTCCAGACCTGCTGTCTGATTTTCCAACCATCCAACCCGCCCATACCTCCCTAATGTGGGCAAGTTTGCAATCCAAATCTATCTCCAGCCGAAAAATGAAGGTCCACAGCATAGCAGGGCAGATTGGAAGCCCCGCCCCACCCCACCCGCGTGCAATTCTTGAAGCAGAAGTCCCCTCGGGGTGCCCTTGCAACCTACCTCTGGCAATTCTCAAAACAAAAGCCCCCTCGGGCTGCCAGAGCAGGCTTCAGCATTTCAGGCAGGGCTGATTGCAGTGGGGCCGATGGGTCAGTCGATGGGCCGATGAGCAGAGCCAGCAGAAAGGCCTCAGACTCAGTCTCAGCCTCAGCTTCTGTGGGGCTGCACTGCTGAAACAATTTCCTGCTTTCGCTTTTGCATCTACCCTCCTCCAGAAACCCTTTCCTCAGTCCTCTTTCACTTTCACCTTTACCCATGGTCCTAGGTAGCTTGGAAAGGGGACAAGGTCCTTTGCCAAGCCCTTCACACCATCCCCTCCCTGACTCCTCTATATGGAACAGAGGGACTATTCTGGCCATCGTTAAACTCCCATCCCCTTCCAGCCTGACAGCCTCAGCTCTTACCCTAATCACTCTCTAACTTCAAGTGCCAGTGTACTAAAGTTGTGGAGCTTTTGGCCGAGTCTCTGTTGGCATTGTTACTGCCTCCCAACGTATTAGGCATGGTTGAATTTTGTCCTTTGTCACTCTTCTAATTCCTGCCTGTTTTGCCTTTGCCTCCTGGAAACCTCAGATACTAAGGCTCAATCCTCAGCCAGTGATACAGGTCTTCCCATTTTCCCTGTCCCCTTCTCCAGGCAGCACTGTGGGCTGGAGGTATAGCTCAGTGGTAGAACACTCAGCCTAGAATTACAGTATTGGTATGTGCTGTCAGGTCCCAGTCACTTCCCCAGATTCTAAACTTTTTTTGAAACTAGGTCTAGCTGTATAGTCCAGGCTGGCCTCAAACTCATGGTGATCCACCTGCCTTACCCTCTTGAGTGCTGGGATTATAGGCATACACCACCCCTGGCCAGCTAAACTTTTGATTTTTTTGGTGTTGGCGATATACTACAGGACTTTGTGCTCTATCATTGAGTTATAACCCCAGCCTCCAGATTCTAAACTCTTGTGCATCTGCTACCCACCCAGTACTTTTCAAAGGGCCATCAGGAGCTGAGGCAAACAGATTGTCCTTTGTGTCTTCCAACCTACAGCTGTGGGTACACCCAACTCCAGTCCCTACACCCTGCACAGAAGCAGGTACAAGACAGGCTCCCTGAACAGTTCAACCAGCAGAATAGGAAGACACACCTCAGGGGCCAGTGCAAGCACAGCCAATACTGCCTCATGCTCCTTTGAGCCCTAGGCCTAATCCTGGATGGGACCCCAATAATACCTCCCTCTTAACCCAAAACACACAAGGCTTATAGCAGCAAAGATCTTTTATTCAGGGGGCAGGAGCCCTGGGCTGGCAGTCGGATATGCAGGGGTGTTATGGCGATAAGCACCCAGTAGGATGGTATTGATGTGCTCCAGTGTCTGGTTGCTGAACACCATATTGAGATGCTGTGTCCCATTCAGGGGCAGCAAATGTACAGGCTGGGGTTGACGGCCCTGCCAGAGGCCACAGAGCTCAGTGCTGCGAGTGGCCACTGTGTCATCACCATCTTCATAGAGCACATTTACAGGGTCCGAGTAGGGGAAGCCATGATCATAGATATAGGTGCTGGGGGTGGACAGGCCCACACCATAAAGACAGTATACTTCCACGCCAGGTGCTGGGAGGCCTGCCAGCAGGTCACGTGACTGTAGCCACATGTACCAGCCATCCTCAAAATGCAGGTCTCCAAAGAAGCGCTGGAAGTCACGGCCTGTATAGTTGAAGCTTGGTGTGGAAATGAACACGTGGCCCTCAGGCCACACCCGGTAGGAAGGAAACATCCAGGGGGAAGTCGTTGTTATGCGCTGCTCCTCTCTTAGCTTGATGCTGGACATGAGCGGGATGCCCTGGTTGTTACCTGTGAACATGGAGCAAGACAGGACAGGAAGCTGGGCCTGGCTACTTCTGGTATACAAGCTGTACCCAGTCTAAGCTCAGTGAGATACTCAAGGTTGTCCCTATCCTGATTGGAACTGAAAACCAGAGCAGGCTTGGTTTCCAGCAAGTGCTCAATGTATGCTTATTAAATGAGACCATGACGGTATTTCTGTAAGACAGAGATGTAGGGTCTCAAATGGGGGCAATGTTTCCTAAGGATGGACTGTGTGAATGGTATGGGGGTTGCTGGCTGTTCTTTCTCAGGCTGTGTGTGAGCCTATGGTGCATAGGCGCCAGAGGAGTGTTTTGGGAAAGATTAAACAAGATGATCTACCATTTACTGGTGTTTTTATCTCAACTAATTGTGAGCTTCTCAGGGGAAGGCCAAGCCTAGCTGGGTATACTGAGTTCTCAATAGGTGGGATCTGTGTCTGCTGGGTCCCTAGTCTAACTCTTGAGGAAGGGCAGGTTGGGTTCCTGGGTCTAGACTTGGCTGTGGAGGATCTGTTCTCAATAAGAGAAATGCTGCCTGGTGTGGTAGTGCACCACACCTGTAATCTCAGCACTTGGGAGGCTGAGGCAGGAGGACTGCTGTGAATCTGAGGCCAGCCTGGGCTGCAAAGTGAGTTCAAGGCCAGCCTGAATGCAGAGCAAGACTCTGTCTAAAAAAAAAAAAAAAAAAAAAAAAAAAAATTCCTGGGCACAGGCTTCTAGGAGTAGGAGAAAGCTGAAAATGACCAGACCTGGGACCACAAGGAACAAACTGTGTTGAGTCAAGAGTGCTGGGGTTCACTTCCTCTGTTTATTTTCTCTTTGTCATTACTACACAGACTTTGGGAGGAACCATGTAATGGTTCTGCCAAAGCTACTGCTCTGGGTAATTAATGACAGCAGGCATACCCCAGGAAAGGTAGATAATACCCCCAGAAGGCAGCTCCATGGTCTGCTTCATTCCATTCCTCCATGGCTCACAGGATGAAGGTGATCAGAGGCCCTCTTACCTGTGGCCAAGACCAGCATTGGCTTGGTAGAGCCACCCCACGGAGCCCCAAGCGAGATGAAACCATCAATGAAGTGGTCTTTCCATGACTGGGGCTGACGCAGCAAAAAATAGAGCAAGTGCAGGCAGCCAAGGCTGTGCCCAATGAGGAAGACGGGCTTCCCATAAGCAGCATGCATCTCTTCCACCAGCCTGGCCAGCTTCTGGTAGTACTCCTCCTGCTGGCCTGCAGGGGCATGAATGATGAGTCAGGGCAACAAGGGTCAGTGGCCACTTGCCCTACCCCAGGCCCATCACCTGTAGACACTCACCGGGCTCTAAGCGCCAGTCATAGGGAGCAGCCCGCACTGTCTCATCTCGCACATATCCATTGTTCACCAGATTCTGTACCAGGGTGTGCATGTAACCTATAGGGAAGCAGTGGCAATGAGGTTGTAACACCTGTGGGCCAACTCTGCTGGCACATCATAGCCCAGAGCCCCTGGCCTTTCTCCCAGGACACACACCTGCTAGTTTGTTGCTGTCCAAGTACTCAACAGAGTAGGTCTTGCCAAAGCCAGGAACACGGATCTCTACACCAGGGGCATTGGACACACGTCCAGAGCTACGGTTGTAGACAACCCTGGGGGCAGTAGGAAATTCAGCAGCCAGTAGCCAAGGGGCAATGTGAGGCTGGGAAGAGCAAATAGCACATACCTGGTGTTATCAATCCAGCAGTCCACCCCAAAGGGCAGAAACATATTGAGATCCAGCCAGATGGTAAAGAAGTCCTCTGTCTTGCGGTAGCACATCCAGTTCACCACATCCGGTTTATCCAGCTTGGCTTCTAGCTGATTCCCCAGGCAGCCAGGCACTGTGGGCACCGGCTCTCACTCTGGACTCCTTGGATTCCCTCCCATGACCCTCAGATTCCAGGTGCTAACAACATGTATCCTCTCCTGATCACACCCCCTTCCTCCCCACCTATTTTCTCTAGTCCCGACCCTACTAGCCTAAAGCCCAAGCTCCCCGTAGGCAGGGAAGGTGCAGGAGCCAAGGCCACTGACCACTGCCCCCACAAAGCAAACATTCAGCCTAGCTTTCTATTATTGCCAAAGTCCAAGGTATGGAGGTGTGGGGGCTGGGCTTAGAGCAGGGGGCAGGCCTTAATGGGCTTCTCCTGCTTTCTGGCCCTGGGCTGGGCATCTTGTAGAGGCCAAGGAAGAAATGGTGGAGATTGATCCAGAGTCCAGTATGGTCACTGCTGACTACAGCTTGTAATGTCCTGACCAAGGCAT
This sequence comes from Cavia porcellus, assembly GCF_034190915.1. Lineage (NCBI taxonomy): Eukaryota > Metazoa > Chordata > Mammalia > Rodentia > Caviidae > Cavia > Cavia porcellus. The sequence continues at coordinate 100,234,726 of NW_026947487.1, forward strand.
CAGGTACCCCCCGACCCTGTCTTCCCCCCCTGGAGTAGGCAATCCAGAGATACAGAAAAGTATGGTAAAGGAAAGGTTAATTTCTCTGCAGGACAGTCTTTAGTTCCTTCCCATAGTGAGGTGAGGCAGGCAACAGGGCTAATGCAGGAGGAGAAGGAGGGCCTCAGCAGTGTCTGCTGCCAGGGGCTGGGGCCCCAGGCTCCCCAAGGTCTGGGCTGGTGCATCAGGGACCTGGTGGGGGCTTACCGAGGATGACGGGCCGTGTGTGGTTACTGAGCTCAGCCTTGGGCGTGGTGTGCGGGGGGAACAGCACATTGAGGAGCCAGAAGGGGGCAGCAGGGGGGAACAGCAGCAGCAGCAGCAACAGCAGCACCCACTGCCATGGGGAGCCGGGCGGCCCCATTCCAGCCCAGTGCCTGCTCCAGATGAAGCAGCCTTGGGCTGGCCTTATCTGGTATGGGAGTGGGAGGGCCCCCAGGGATAGTGGGAGGGGCAGCTTGGCCAATGGGGGTGGCCAGAGACTGTCACTGCCAGGAAGGGGCACAGCCTCAGGGAGCCAGCTCTGGGCCTGGGTTCAGTTTTGCCTTTCTCCCTTGGTGCCAGAGGAAACAGCCGGGGCAGCAGGAAGCCCAGAAGTACACAATGTTTTATTGAAAAAAGTCAGGTCTCAGCTCAGCCAGCTCCATTCTGCTTGGCTTGGTGGGAGTCCCTGCCCACAGTGGCCTGAGCCAGGTCTTCCTGCAGGCAGGCTGGACTTGATCCCCGCCCTTGCTGCCTTTCCCTCCTCTCTGATGGTGACATACAAACAATAAATATACAATAAATAGTGTCCTGGGGGCGGGCTGGGCCTTCAAACTCCATGTGAGTTCCTACCAGACTTCTCTAGCAGGGTAGGTATACTGGGGTACTGGAGGGGTAAGTCCCCAAACCTCCCAGGGTCCTATAGGACCTGTAATCCATCTCCATTGCCAGGCCCAGGCCTGGTTTTCCAGGAGACCTAGCAAAGCTGGTCCAAGGAAACGCTGGGCAAAGCAGAGCTGGCAAGTAGGTGATAGGGGGAAGAGGGCTATTGCCCTGGACACCCCGACTCCAGGTCACGAGACCATACTGGGCTCAGGAGTAGATGGTGATGACTTCTCGGCCACCACCACGCACCAACAACACCCGCTCAAGGCCCTCAGTCAGCACCTCAAGGAACTCCATGTCTGCAGGGGATCAGGTCAAGGAGCCAATGGCAGATCCCAGCGGAGCCCAGGGCCACCTCAGGCCACCCCCACCCAGGAGGAGCCAGGGAACTTGACGTGACCTCAAGATGTCCATCTCCCACTGTCTGCCTCTTCAAAAAGGGATACAATTCTCATCACCCTCGCTGTTTTTGGGTGGGCCAGGCATGTTCAGTAGGACCAGGCGGGCATCATGGGAGCGTGTGACAATGACTTCATTGAGCTTTACAGCAGTGTGCATGCGTCGCACATTGGACTGGTCCCTGTAGGTAATGCATCTGATCACTGGGAGTCATCTAGCAAGGAAGACTCCCACACAGCTTGTCTGGCCCCTCCCTGCCTCCACCTGAGACTCCAGTATAGCTGAGTTTGATTTTGCAGCACTTACGGCTTAATGTGCACCAGCTCCCGGAAGTTGTCAGGAGCATGGCTGGGGTCCCAGGGCTCAGTCATGTGCTTGTCCCGGGTCCATGTCATCTGGATCTTGTCAGCCCCTGCTGCTGACTCGTCCTCTTCATCTGAGTACAGGCTTTCCAGACGCAGAGCCGAGTGCCTATCCTTGACAAGCTGTGCCTGAGGACAACCAGGGGAGGTAGCCTTGGGCCCCTGGGAAAAGGGGGTCCTGGCTGGTGGGTCATAACCCCTCTGCCTCCAGGAGGGTAAGTTATGACCCCTCTGGCTCAGGAGGGTCAGTCAGTTTCTTCCTTTTCCCTCCTTCTCTTTTTCTCAATCTTAGTCTCAACCCCAATCTCTCAATCTCTCCTCTCTCCCAGCTTCAGCCTCTCAAGAGTGCTAAAATTATGGGTGTGCACCACAATGAGGCTTGGGAGGAGTCTCTCTGATGCCTTCACCTGATAGTGTCTCCAAAGGTCTGACTGTGCCACCCGCCCTCAACCCACACCAAAGCAGCCACCTCTCGATCCCGCTCGGTCTTGGTCAGCCGCATCTGCCGCAGCATCTGGGACCGCTGTTCCATCATCAGGGTGCGCTCATAGGTGTAGGCAGAGATGTCACTGTTATGCTGGGGAGGGGGGAAGCTGTGAGGATTAGACTGTGTGGTCCTCTACATCCTCAGGGCCAGGCTGGGGAAGGGCAACTCACCATCTCCACTACCTCCACCTCAGCCTCAAGGCGGAGGTGGTAGAGGAAGATGGCCAGATCCTTCTTCATCTGAATGCTGTTGTCATCCATCTGGGCCACTGTGAAGATGCGCATTCGGCACTTCCTCCAAACCTGTGGCAAAGGAGTGAGGGGCTGGTTCACACACCCCTGGCGCTCCATGAGCCCAGCTGCTCCCACCATGCTCACTTGCCCAGCCCACCTTATGCTGGCGCAAGAGGAAGGGCAAAAGCATCAGCATGCCACCATCATGCACGATCCACCACACATCGATGTGGCCCTCCAGGTAGCGCTCATGGTTGCTGGGGTAGAAGGCGATGTTCTTGGGCACAAGGAGGGCCAGATGGGCAGCTGTCGTGCAACGCACAGTGTCTGGGGAGGAGGGACATAGGTGACCACCAGCCTGTAGCCTTTTGGCTTCTGCCATCTCACATGACCCTGGCCCCTGGTCCACCTGGCCCACCTGGCCCAGCCCCTCACACACCAATGAAGGTTTTCCAGGCACGGGGGTCCTCACTCTGTCGCCAGCCATAAGGCCAGCCCAGCACCACGGAGTTATGCCGCATGCCGCCTAGGCCGCAAGACTGGATGAGGTGAGCCAGTCCCTCACGCACCTTGCTGGCCACCACTACCTGGCAGAAGCCTTTCACTTTCTCAATCTCCATCATGTTCTTGATTGTCTGTGAGGAACACACTAGCATCAGAAAGCAAGGCCACCAGCAACCCCGTCGAGATCCTTCCCAGGGTCCTAGGGCAGTTAACTACTTAGGGGTGGGGGAGGCCTAAACAAGCTGCTTATCCAGAAGCCATGTTCTCAAGATGGGGCAGCTCTAACTCCTTGTTCCAGCTGAAAGGTGGCAAAGTGTTGCCCACCTGGATGGCCACGTGCCCTCCCTATGTGCCAGCTGCAGCTCAGATACCACTGGTCTGGCTCAGTTCCTCCCAAACCCTAGGAGTCACCTGCTCAGCAGCTTGGGCCTCGCCATAGCTCTCCAAGAAACTGCCCTGGATGACGGAGCCAACAATTGTTAGGCCCTTGCCGGCCTTAAGCTGGGAGGCAAAGGTGAGGAGCCGTGGGTACTTCACGTGCAGATCTTCATCGAGCTTCAGCAGTACCAACAGCTGAGGCCTGCAGTGGGGAGGCAGACTGAGACCGGGCTTCAGGAAGTCCTCCCTCTTCTTCCCTTCTCCGAACATGGCCCCCATAGGTTTAGGTAACATGAACCTAAGGGCTTGGCAGGTCGGAGGGTGTCCCTGGCAATCTAGGACACATAACCTGACTAGAGAAGTGAAGCCAGCACCTCCTGACCCTCCCATCCTTACAGTGCTCCCTAAGGACCCTGGGATGGCTCTTTGTCAGCTGGAACTCACCTCCAGTTCTTGGTGTGAGGAGGCCCCTCCTCCAGCCGTAACAGCGCATAGCGGGCAGCACTCAGCGACAGCCCTCGGATACCGTCACCCCACTCCTTCTCAGCCCTATAGATACCACCATAAGCTGGTGAACCCTGGTTCCATCCAGAAATTTCTTTTTTCCTTTTTTGTTTTGTGGTACTGGGGACTGAACCCAGGGTCTCACACATATCACCTCTTTTTTTTTTTTTTAATCGGTACCAGGGGTTGAACACCAGACTGCACGGTTGCAAGGCAAGCACTTATGCCACTGAGCTAAATCCCTGGCCCAAGGGCCTCACACATGTTAAGCAAGTGCTTTACTGCTGAACCAGACATTCTAGAGATTTCTGTTTGTGTGAATGTGAGATGGAAGAGGGCCAGGCCCTCACAGCCTTCCAGCCCTACCACCAGGGTATACAGCAAAGGTGGCCCCGCGCCTTCCACAAGCCAACATTCAGACTGTCTGCTTAGTGCTCTAGGCGCTGTTGATGTAGGCCAGGTAGCAGCCCTTCACTCACCCTTGGTACTCGATGTACTTGTAGATCATGCCTGCAATGAGCATGGCAACGAGAGCATAGTACCAGGAGGACATGAACATAAGGGCCAGGCAAAGGCTCATGCCCAGGAAGGAGAGCGCCCTAGGCCAGAGTGAGGGAAAAGAAGGAATTAGAGCAAATTAGGAATTAGAGGGAGGCCCCAGAACATAGCCCATCCTATGTCCAAGAGGCCCTGTCAGGCTGCAGGTCACAAACTGGGTACAAGAAATAGTTTAAAACATGCAGCGTTACTATCTCCCTCTTCATAGCATTTCATGAAGATAACTGCTGCCCTGGAAACTCAAACCTCATCAGAATGGGACTCCTGCACTCTCCAGTATCTCCCACGTCAAGGAACTTGGCTCATGGGTTCACTGGTACTTACCAGTGATAATATTTGAACCGAGGCCGCCAGTTTGGGGTCCTCAGGAGTGTCTGCACAGCACAGGCCAGGTTCACAAAGAGGTAACACATCAGAAAGAACCTGTAGCACAAGGAAGTAGTTGGTGTACAGCGGCTTCCTTGTTACTTTCAGGTACCTCCTATCAGGCTGGCCCTGGACCAGAAACGGCCACACCACGCTCCCATCCTGCATGGGTTCGGTCGCATTTTCTCAGCCTCACAGCACCCACTGCCACGGCCTGATGCAGGTAGAGTTATTCTGGAGGTGTCCTCACAGCCAAGTGAAAAAGAAAATTGGCAAGTGTCCACCAGCAGAGGGGGAGGGAGGGGATGCAAGCCAGGGAATACATGAATAGGATGGTACTGAGGAATTTTGGGGAGTACCTAGTGGAAATAGTTAAGACAATATTCAGGCCTCTGATCTAGACAACTGTGGGGGCTGTCATGCATGTGGGCAAGAGGAGCAGGTCAAGAAGATGACAAGGAGTTGGGCATAGTGGTGCATGCCTGTCATCCCAGCATTTGGGAGACTGAGGCAGGAGTACCTCAAGTGCAAGGCCAATCTGAGCTACACAGTGAGTTCAAGGCCAGCCTGGGCTACACAGCGAGATTGTCTCAAAAAAAAAAAAAAAAAAAAAAAAAAAAAGTTATCAAGGAAGATGAGGCAGCCAGGTATGGTGATGCATGCCCTGGGAGACTGAGGCAAAAGGATGGCAAGTTCTAGCCCAATCTATGCAACTTAGTGATTTAGTGATCTTGTCTCAAAATAAAATACAGGAGGAGGTAGCTCAGTGTAAAGGCCCTGGATTCAATCACCAGGAACTGCAAAAATAAGATGTCAAGAACCAAGTGAAAGCACTGAGTTAGAGACACACAGGCACTGCAGTGGATGCTGGAATCAGAGAAGGGTAAAGCCCACTGCATGAGCCTCCCTGGGAAGGCAGCCAAGGAGCAGGGGGTGAGAGGTGGGGTATCGACTTCTACGGTCAGCTGACAAAGAGGAAGGGCAACAAGAAGACAGGAGGGCTGCCACGAGAGGTAATTCTCATCAGCAGTTGCCCAGAAAGTTTCATGATAAATGCTGAACTCTATCCTCTGGCTTGGGCAAGAGGGGTCACTACTCAAGATGACTGTGGCAAGAACAGTTGCAGGTGTGCACTGAGAGGACAAGAGTCCAGACATGGCATGCCTGGCATGAGCAGACCCCTGCCAGGTCTATAGAATGAGCAGGCAGTGAGGGGTAGGTCTTTCATAACTACACAAGCAAAGACCACTGCAATGGAGCAGAGTATGCAAGGACCCCAACACAGGCAGGGCCAAACACAGGATCTGAAAAAATTCTGCCTCAGGGGACCCCTGGGAATTGCCCCTGCTGACTACCACCTGCCAGGCACTGGCACAGTCATTTGCCCAGCTGCTTCCAGAACTTTAAAAGCAAAAAACCTTGAAAACAATGGATAAGCTGGGCATGGAGGCATACCCCTTTAATTCCATCTACTAGGGAAGCTGGGACAGGAAGACTGCAAGTCTGAGCTCAGTGGGACCCCATCTCACAATAGACAGGACTAGAGATGTAGTTTTTTGGTGGTAGGGTCCTGCCTAGGATGCACAAGAGCCAGATTTCAATCTCTATTACTGCAAGGGAAAAAAAAAAGATGGATGGGGCAGTGCTAGCATCATCAGGGTACCAAGGAACAAGTCTGCCGGTCTACTCAGGGGAGTCTCCCACAGTGGGACATGAAGCTTGTTTTCTTTAGTTTCTACATAGATGCCAGGCAGGAGTACGCTGAGTCCTGCCAGGAAAACATCTCTCCACACAGACTGGCCCAGTTCCCTGAACATCAAGCAGGGTTGCTGAGTGTGTAATTCCACCATTCAGGAGGCTGAGGCAGGAGGACTGCTGTGAGTTTGAGGTTATCTGGGGCTACATAGTGGGTTCAAGGCAGCCTGAACTACATAGTGAGATCCTGTCTCAAACCACCTATCCCCAAAAAACACAACAAAAAGAAACATCAAGCAGGATCATAAGGAGATGCTGGGGGCTCAAGGTGAGGGGTACTGGAGTTCTGAGATCTTTTCCCAAGACCATCCCTTGCCCTAGTCCCAGCTTACATGGATAGAATGGGGGCCACCATGTCGAGGGAAGCAATAAGGATGCCCAGCTCAGCGATGAGTGCAGTCAGGAGGAGAGCCCACGTTGGCTCGCCATTTGCCTTCCCGTGGCCAAATACCTGCAGGGACCACAGAAGGAGCTGCTTCTACCATTTTTCTCCCACGCCTGGGTCCATAAGGTGCAGGACACCCCCAAGTCTATCTGTATGGTGGTCACAAGTTTCCAGGCCTCTGTGTCTTGGATAAGCCTCACACAGGCCATAAGGATGCTGGGCCTAAGCAACTCTGCCAACAGCAGGAAAGACCAGGGTAACTCTTGGTAGGTGCTTATGGCTGTGCTGCAGCCGGGTTTCCTCTCTCCCCCAGCCAGTGTGAGGCACTAGGAGCAGCCAGGTTGTGGGGCTCACCCGCAGGAAGGGAATGATGTTGTCCTTGGCGATGGCTTGCAACAGGCGCGGTGCCCCAGTGAGGCTTTGGAGGCCAGCACCACATGTTGAGAAGAAGGAGCCAATCACGATGACCCAGGGTGAAGGCCAGGCCAGTGTGCCCACCACAAGGTTCCTGCTGACACCATCCCCATACCTGCCGGGGCCAGGTTCAGACCATGTTTCAGGTAAGGAGCCCCTGGTGGGGGCTCTCACAGAGACAGGTGTCAGGAGTTATGAAGGAAAGCTATGGGACAGAACTCTGGCCTTTGGTGGAGAAAGCTGGTCACTGGCTCCTATCCTTGCACCCCTGCCCCTTGCCCTCACCCTGATCCCAATGTCACCATCCTCTCAGAAGCAAGTCCTGGAGGGTTCCTGACCCATCTAGTGGCACAGACCACCATGGGCAGCCAGCACCCTAAGGAGGATGAGGAACATGGCAGGAAGGCTGTATGAGGGGAGGCAAAGGCTGAGGCATTGATACAGGAGGGATGTGGGTCACTCACTTGTCCCGGAGCACCACACCCTCGATGCAGGCACCAAAGAGAACCACACTGCTGAAGTCTGCACTTTGTCAAGGAAGCTAGGCCTTCGCTGCACAGCTGCTGGGCTCATTCCCCACAGGACCTCAGAGGCCTCCCTCTCAGCCTCTGTACATGGCCTGTCTGCGCCGAGGGTTCTGTGGGTGCACATGTGTGCACCTCAAGTGGGTGTGTGTGCACGTTTATGGGGGCAGGCATGCATGATATCTGCATGATGACTGAGGAGTCGCCCCCACCCTGCCCCAGGCCTGGGAAAGGATACACACAAGTGAGGTTGTAACAATGGCTAGAATGGTCCCCACTGGGATGGACTTCTGGGCATCACGGAGATCCCCGGAGCGATTGGAGCCAGCCATGATGCCTTCAGAAACATAAGAGAGACTCCCTCAGGGGGCTTCCCAGGCCTGGGGACAGGGCTGGTTGGGTGGGTAAGAGGGACTCACCTGTTACAGATGGGAAGAAAATGCCAACCAACACCGTGAAGGATGTGGTGATGTCAGCCACCACGTACAGGGGCAGATTGTCCTTCAGGCCAAGAGTGTCTGTGGAGGGCAGCCCACGCTTCTCTACAACCTCGCCCTTCTCCAGGTAGGCACTCCACAGGTTTTCTGTGGAGGGCATCAGCATCACCATCACAACCCCACTGCCCTCCCCAGGACAGTTTAGGGCAGCCTAGCTGTAGCCTACAGATACAAGGAAGTTCTGGGGACTTGGAGGACAGCATCAGTGGCTACTATCTGCTAGAAGTTATTGGCTAGGAGTCTGACAGACAAAGGTGGCTGAGTCAAAATCAGCCAGAGTCCCACCACCACTGCCTGCCTCCCACACAGAGGCCCTTTATGGCTCCTGTGGAAACATCTCCAGGCACATCAGGGACTGATGGCCAAGGGAAGAGGGCTGCCAGCACTTTCCAGGGTTGCTGCAGGCCTGGGATGCTGGCCAAAGAGCCTCTGTTCACCTAAAACTCAGCTGCCTGGAGCCAGGCTAGAGGACACTGCTGAGTTGGGAAGGCAGCCAAGCTGCCCCCTATTCCTGAGCTGGCCAGACAAGGATGGCTCTGTTATGCTCTCCTGCCCGGCCTGTGGGCTCAGGAGCAGGAGGGAGGACCTACCCTGGAGCACGCCAGCAGCCGCCCCAGGGATGCCGGGGATCTCAGTCACATTGTTGAGCAGGAAGTAGGGGTCACAGGAGTCAGTGGTAAGGTTGGGGCTGTGGCAGAATAAACTCCACAGCTGGGTGGCCACCGTCTCATTGTCCACCACAGTTGTCTTGGCACAGACATCAAATTGGTCCTGGGAGAGGGTCCTGTTGCCTAGCATGCATACCCTGTAGGGACAGGAGCATCAGTACCTGCTCAGCTGGAGGCCTCCTTCTGTTCCCACCCTGCAGTCTTGGGGGACCCAAGGCTCTGCATCAAAGGCTTTCCACTTGGAAGGGATGCCAATGTAATGCCTGGATACATGACCAAGTTACTTACGGAAACACAGGAGGGTCAAAAATAGACTTGATGCCTCCAGCATAGATGGAAAGGATGGAGATGATCACACAGGCCAAGAAGAGTGAAGCAAATTTGTTCACGTACTTGACACCAACAAACACCACCAGGGTCATAAAAGTCAGAAAAATGGTCCCATACACACGCATATTGTTCAAGGTGGCACTTGATGTGTCATGAGCACCCTCAGGGTAAAATATAGCAGCTGGCGGGGCAATGTAGGTCTGAAACAAGAAGACAGATATAAAGGGGTCTAATATTCTTATTTGAAAAGCAAAACATGCCTTATGGTTTTCTTTTTAAAAGTATATCTAAAAAAATGTCAGTCACAAAGGACTAAAGACTGTATGGTTCTGTTTATATGAAATGTTCAGACCAGGATGGTGATATATATCTATAGTCCCAGGATTCTGGGAGGCTGAGGCAGAAGGATCTTAAGTTTGAGCCTAATCTGGGGAAATTAGTGATTTAGTGAGAACCAGTCTCAAAAGATAAAAATAGGCATGGGCTATATAGCTCAGTGTGAAGATTCCAGATTTGATCCCCAGTACTGGGAATAAAAAGAACAGAAAGGAAAAGCCCAGAAGAGAAATTTATAGAGACAGTAAACAGATTAGGGACTGCCAAGCGCTAGTAGTGAACAGAGTTAATTAACCTAGTTTTTCTAGGGGTGCTGAACATGTTCTAAAATTGATTGTGGTGATGTTTACAACCTTGTAAATATACTAAAAGCTGATGAATTGCATATCTTATTTTATTTATTTATTTATTTTTTCCTTCTTCTTCTTTTTTTTTTTCTTTTTATCGGTACCAGGGATCGAACTCACGACCGCCTGCTTGCAAGGCAGGCGCTTATGCCACTGAGCTAAATCCCCAGCCCCGTTATTTTATTTTTTTGTTCTGGAGAGTAAAACAAGGGCCTTAACATGGAGCTACATGTCCACGCCTCTAGTTTATTTTTTTGTTAAATGACTAAGTTATCCAAGATGGGCTTCAACTTATAATCCTCCTGCTTTAGCCTCCCATACTGCAGAGATTTCAGGTACATGTAGCACCATGCTCAGGTTATAGTATATTCTTTCAATGGGTATGGTATGTCATTTAGCTGTTTTATTAAAAAAGGAAAGAAAAGAAAAGAAAAGAAAAGAAAAGAGAGCTGGGTATGGTGATGGATACCTATAATTCCAGCATTCTGGAAGTGGAGGCAGGACTGCAGTGAGTTTGAGGCCAGGCTAAACTACACAGCAAGAGCTCGTCTCAAAAAAAAAAAAAAAAAGAAGAGAGAGAGCGAGAGAGAAGAGAGAGAGCGAGAGAACAAATGAGTATACAAATAGGTACCAACTTGAGTAGCAGAAGGGCCAAAGTTTGAATAGCAAAACAAATAATGGTAGTACTGGATTATGACCAATAACCCAGAAAGCAAAATAAATATCCAGAAGTCCATATAATTACCCTGGGGGAGAAGGGACATATTTCCTTACAGAATTTCAACTAATAAATGTGAAGAAATATGAGAAACAGAAAGCAAATTTTTCAAAAGTCAGATCTAGGCGCAAGTTCCATGCTGCAGACAGATGATGAGGTATAGGATAGTCTGTAAATATCTCCCACTCTCTGGAGCCCTGAAGGTATGGAAAACCTGTGCTCCCCATGGTTCCCCAGCCCTGGTGGTTCAGTGGAGTGAAGGCTGAGTTTGAGACAGGACCCAAGAGTCTCAGAGAGGGGGTCCCAACCTTCACACAGCATCCTGCAGTTGTTCAACCTGACTTAGAGACAAGGAGAAGCTGCATATGAAGGGGGAGACAGAGCCGGCCAGAACTCACATGAGCCCAGGAAGTGTTCTGTGTCACTCATGCTAAATGCAACAGATGGTGGACTTCCTGCCATGGCTGCAACAGTGCCTGGGCAGATGAGATAGCCATGCTAAGGACAAGGCAGCCAGGCCCCTTCCCTGCCTGGCCCAAACTAGCAGGGGATGAAGCAAAGATCCTTCCTTCGCCAGGTCTCCCACTGTATAACCCCAGGCCCTGGCCACAGAGGGAGTACAAACAGAGTGGGGCCTCCTGTGTGGAGTCCAAAGGAACCGTAAGGACACATCTGGAACTTACCAGGGCTTAGCCCAACTCACCAGCAAGATCTCAATGGCCCCCAGGATGTACATGGCTGCTGCAAATGTTGTTCCCAGGTAGAAGCACAGGCCCACAGCACCTCCAAATTCCGGCCCCAGTGAGCGGGAGATCATGAAATAGGAGCCACCAGCTACAGCAGAGAAAGTATACAAAGGTCAAGGCTGGTTCTTTAAGGAGGTTCCTTCCCCAGCAAGCCCTCACAACCATGCAAGACAGGGGCTGCTTTTCTCATATACAAACCAGCACAGGATCAGCATCTTGTCTAGTGTTTTTTGGTCCCTGCAGCCCACCATAGGCCTCCCACCAGGAGGTGAGCCATGTAAACAAGTTGTTGAGACTAAAGCAAGGCCAGTCCAGCCTCAGTGTTCTTCCCTGGTAACTAGCACAGATAGCTCTGAGAATGTTTTGCTTTCAGAGTTCTCAGCAAAATACTGAGACCTTGTACTTTTGGCCCCCTTTTTACAGTGTACAAATAAAGAAGCAGACCATGCTGGGTTGTTGTTGCCTTTCCATCAGAGATCAGGTCCTACCTGGTCCCAGTTTTCCTTTTAATATGTGCCTATAATTTTTTCTTAATCTCTCTTTGCCCCCTCTCAGGACCCTGAGCAGGTGGCAGCATAAGTGTCCATGGCACGCCCTAAATCTGTGCTTCCATCCGATTCACACATCTGGTGAGACTAAGAGTTAAAACTGGGCCAAGGGTGGCAAAGGTGCAGAGCCAAGAGTGATTCCAGATTACTGACTGCAACTGCTCTGATAAAACCTCTTTGGTTAAAATCAAGGAATAGGAATCAAGAAATCTGAAAAAGGGTCAATCCCTTTCATCCCATAATCCTACCTCTGGGACTCTCCTAAGGGAAATGCCAGCAGCAAGAACAGAGATTAGTGTTCAAGGCTATTCATGACGATAGTGCTTCTAATTGCAAAACAGCAGAACCCACAGACAGGAGAATAATCACATAAATTAAATCCTATCCTCTCACACAGAACCTTGTTTTTAAAAAAGTGTCGCCAGTATTTGAGAAATGCATGGATGCACACACATATATAAGGACAGCCAGGTGTGGTAGTTCATGCCTATATTCCCAGCACTCCGGGAGGCTGAGGCAGCAGGACCACAAATTCAAGCCCAGCCTGGGTAACTTAGTGAGACTCTGTCTCAAAATAAAAAGGTATGGGGATATGGTTCAGTATAAAGACCCTGCTTTTAGTCCATAGTAATCCCCCCACAAAAAGCATATGTATCTATATAACATATATATCTGATAAAGAGCAATTTTCACATATATACATACACATAGCATATATATATACATACACACATACATATATACACATTACATATGTCGATACATATACATATTCTGCATCTGGCTTGAAGTGGTGCTCACCCACCTGGAACCACACCATTGGTGGCAATGGCACTCATGGAGATGGCTGTCAGCAGGGTCTGTGGGAAGAAGGGCCTGGATGAGCCTCTCATCTAAGTAAGCTCCATGGGGAGACCATGGCCCATGCCCAGCCCAAGGCGACCGGCCCTATGGATACTTACACAGCAGCAGCAGATGAGCACGATGAGGAGGGCCTGCAGCACTCCAGCCATGCCCACCATCCAGGTTAGCCGCAGGAAGAGGATGACTCCAAAGATATTCTGCAAGCAGGGCAGGTACACCCCCATGAGAGTGCCCATGCTGGGTGCCTATGTGGGCAGGAAGGGAGGGGGCACAGAGCATCAGAGGGGCCCGGATGCACCACAGAGGGCAGCTCCTAGTTACTCAGCAGCCCTGACCTGCAGTGCAGTATGCAGGGAGTCACAGCTACGACATCTCTACTGACTTGTATAAAATAGTTGGGATTGAGAGGTTATAAAAACCTGATTCTAAAACCCATATGTGAGCTTTTAAAACTTAAACTTCTCAAGATATTGCTACTTACTTCCCTTCCTCTCTTCCATTAAACTTCTAGAAAGAGGAATCTGGCTCAGATCCCTGATTTCTCACTCAGCAGGTTCCAAGAACTCAAACCAAAGTCCTAGAAGTTGGCATTATCCTTGGCATTCTACAATCCCCCTACTTCAGTCCACATGGATACAGAGACCTGCTCAGTTTGCCTCCCCACCACCCCGAGGCTGGCCTTGTCCCAGCCACAGAACTTGAAAGTAGGGCAGTACACCAGGCCACTGGGCTCCACGCTCCAGCCCTCTCTGCTACCAGAGATCCCCTTGCAAGTCCAATCTCATCTCTTCTGAAAGCCCTCTGGAACGTCCTCTACTCCAGTGCGCAGAGTATGGGTGACTCTTTGGCTTGTGCCACCAGATATTACCCATTGCCTCTGCCTTGTCAGCCCCAATCCTGACCCACAGTCCTCTCTCAACACCTCTGAACCTGGGCATGTGCTACACTGGCCCTGCTCACTCTATCTACCAGACTCCTCTTTTTTTTTGTTTGTTTTTCGTTTTTATCAGTACCAGGGATCGAACTCACGACTGCCTGCTTGCAAGGCAGGTGCTTTATGCCGCTGAGCTAAATCCCCAGCCCGAGACTCATCTTCAGTGAAGCCTCCAGGAGGTTTAACTATTACCTTTGGAAGTTCCCCTGGGCTAGATGGAACTGGTACTCTCTCTTCTTTAGTATCAATATACCTACTAATGGCAGTGGTCATTATTGGTCACCATAATCAATGGTTTACTAGTATGCCCCATAATCATACTGACTCATTTACTGGACTATCACCAGCAGGCCCTGCAGGTCCCCAAAAAGGAGGGTGAGTGGTGCTTTAGAATCAGCTGTACATCCTGTTGGGAAAACCCCACAGAGAGGAGATTGGTTGAGGGCAGGTAAGGAAGGCCAAACATGCAGATCCTGCAGGATTTCTCAAGGCAGTCAGGGCAAGGCAGAGCCAGTCAGGGGGCCAGGGTAGAAGCTGTGTGTTCACAGGCAGGGGTGGTACAGCCCAGTCCTGAGAACATCCACTGGAGGCCCAATCAAGCTGTCTCTGCCCTGAAGCTGGGGTGGTGAGAAAGCAGGTGCCCACAAGACCCCTCCTGCAGGGTCCAGACCTGGGGCAGAATCTGCATGCAGCCTAAACGACCTCAGAAGGGCTTGGGCAAGAACAGACACAGGACAGTGTAAGTGATGTGATCTGTAGTGCATCTGGGCTCATCTGAGTTCTTCTCAGATACTACCCACTGCATAGTGGCAGCGAGACTGCCAGTCCCACCCCCATCCTAGGCTGAGTCATTCTAAGAAAAGGGCAGTGTGGGAAAGGGCAGGGCCGGAAATGCTTTCTGCATCCCTAAATAACCTCTGGCAGCCTTAGAAGGTCACTAAGCTGAAGCCAGAGTAGTTGCCAGGGACAGGCTGCTTTTGGGTCTTGGCATGGGGTGGAGGCCCACCCTTCCTGCTTCAACCCTTTTTTCTGAGGCCCCAGCTCAGAGCAAGCCATGGATGAGGCACAGCTCCTCAGCTTCCTACTGACTCCCCTAGACTTGACCAGCCTCTTCCTTCTTCCATGGAAAAGCTAATGGTATTGCGGCCCATAAGCACCCTATTACAATGTCACCCTGGAGTCCAGTGAGGGGGGCAGCAAAGCCAAGGCTGGACCCCAATACCCTCACACGCTCCCTATTAGACCAAAGGACCACAGCCCCTCACCAACCCAGGCTTCCCTTCTATAGTCCTGCTGAGATGTGCACCAGCTTTCCCTGGGGGCTTTTTCACCCTCAGGCAGCATTTCCCTGCCTCACCCTAAAGAAACAGGCATGATGAGGCACTTTCTCATGAATCCTACCACCCACTGTGGGCAACCTGTCAGGAGCTGGGACTCGCTCCTGCAAAGTTGGATAGGCATGACCTGAGATAGTTGGGATTCTGCACTATCTTTAGTTCAGAACATACCAACACAATTCTAACTAGTTGGACAGGACAGTGGTTGGGTCTGTGCAACCTCAAGACACTAGCTGTTCTCTCTGAAGAGTGGGCTGATTTGTCTCCTGGAAGGGCAAGGTGAGAGGTGCACTTCACCTTGGTCTACCCTCTCTCCTGGGCCCATACCAGCAGGGTCCAGAACTCACAAATGGGTCTGATACTGAGAACCTGATATACCCCAACCAGGAGTTTCTTCTGCTTTGTGCTGACTTGCAGTGAAAACACTAGGACCAAACCCCAGCTCCTTGCAAACGAGCTGCCCTTTCCAAACCTCAAGGAAGCCAAAGGTAGAGAGGGAGGGCCAAACCAAAAGGCACAGGAAATTTCCACACTTGGTTAAATTGAGGCCCATATATATAGGAGCCAAGCAGGGATACAAGAGTCATCCTAAGTCAGAGGAGGACTGTAAGGGCAGAGCCTGGAATGTGAGCAGGTGATGGGACAGGGAGAGGGACAAGGAATCCCCCTAGGGAAGCACCAGCTTGCTACCACCCATATGTGTTTCCTTACCCTGGTACTCAAGGAGCCCAGAGGCTGCCACAGGGTTCTGCCAATGGAGCTCTGGGCCAACCTGGAGAAGGGCTGGAGGCTTATCACTTGCTCTAGGAGAAGACCAGGTTCCTGGCTAGCTACCCTGATGTGATGCCAGTGATCTGGCATTTTGGTTACATCCACAGTCAGCACACATATCTTTCTCCCAGGTTTATGCACTGATCTCAGGCAGGTTACTGAAGGCTCTGCCACTGAGTTTCTTCATCTGAAAAATGAAGAGGAGCCAGGTATGGTGAGATATAATTAATCCCAACACTAGGGAGGCTGAGGCTAGAGGATGGAGAATTCAAGGCCAGCCTAGATTACATAGTGAGTGCCTGCCTCAGAACAATAAAATGAAACAACAACAAAAACAGTAAAAGATCAGGGATGTAGCTAAGAAGAGGCAGAACGCTTGTCTACCATGTATGAAGCCCTGGGTTCAATCCCTAGCACTGCCAAAAATAAAAATAAAAATAGGGAGGGGGAGAGACAGACAGACAGACAGATAGGCAGACAAAGAATCCAGGCTTAGAGAGCCAAGAGATGGGCTTAACAGATTGGGTGAGCTATGGTTGGGGCTAAAAAAAGATGAATACAATCACAGCACCTGCCCCACAGCTTTTTGTTTTTGTTTTTGAGACTAGGTTTTGCCATGCTGTCTTGGCTGGTCTTGAACTCCTGGCCTCAAGCCATCCTCCCAAGCCTCCCCAGCAGTTGGGCTACAGACTAGTCTGGCTTCCAGCTCACAGCTTGCTGGGAGAATGTGAGAACCCAGACCCATTTCTAGCATGGTGCCTCACGACGTGGGCTGTTATTTCTGAGGGCCCACCTGGCCCTCTGCTCCCTTGGGAGCTCCTCTTTGGCCCACCCCTTGAGGCTTCCTTCAGCACAGAGCCCTCAATGCTCATCCTCTCTCACTGCATGCCTGGCATCCCCTCTTCCTGGTGTAGTGGGGAAAAACCACTTCCATGGTGTTCTGGCTGTCATCACAGGTGTGGCTTCTGGGTCCACATCATAACTGGCTCACCTTGGCTGCTCTCCGACGGGTGCCTTCGCCACTCTCAGCCTCTTCATGCTCCTTGGCACCTTGGGTGAGGTTGGTGTAGCTGACGAGTTTGCCCAGGAGAGATGATACCTTTGGGCGGATGTCCAGCTCCTCCTGTAAACAGAGCCACAGGGCAAGATGGCAACAGGCCAGGCTGGCGCCAGGCTACCTGCATGCAGCCAGCAGCCTGGCCTATGGTCCTGTGCCAAGCCCTCAGGCAGGCCTGGACCCGATCCCTGCTCTTGCCTAGAGAAGCCCAGGCCAGACAACCGGGCAGGTGTGGGCACCACACCCCAGCACGTGGCACTCAAAGGCTCAGCCCAATGGCAGCTTTTTTCTGCCCCACCTTGGCTGCAATCACTGCCAGCCCATCTGTGAAAACTACCCGCCTCAAGGGATTGAGGGAAGGGCAGGCATACAGGCAGGCAGGCGAATCCTACCCTTCCTCCTGCCTGGTCTGCTTGGCTACCTCCTAGCCATCCATCACTAGGCCTCTGGGATTCACACCTGCCCTCGAAAAAAAACCACTCTAGTCACCTTTGGGAACCAAGGAAGACAAAAGAAGGCTATCTGGGATAAGAAAGGTCTCTCTTATCTGCTCAAACCCCAATTTTCCTGGATGGTCTCTCCACAGACCCTGTATCCTGTGAAGAGCCTCAAAATAAGATCCTGGTGCCCAGCCTGTCCTGCGAGGAGAGGGAGATCAAGTTCTTTATTGCAGAACTTTGCTGCTCTCCCAGATCAGAGGCCTTCTAGGCCCCAGCAGGGCCTCGGCTTTTCCTGCCATTATGGTCTTCTCAATGCTGAGCCCCTACCTTCCTCTTGCCCACATTTAGCTCCTTCCTGTTGGTCAGTTCCTTTCTGGCCCTACACACGGGGATGCGGTGTGTGTGAGAAGTGAAGATGCAGGCCTTTAGAGAGACAGGGAAGCCTACAATACTTAGGCATGAGGCAGGTGAATATGTGGGTCTGAGTTTAGCAGCCTAAGCCATGTCTTAAACTAAATCTTACTTCTCAGATTGAGTCTAGAAAGGATAAAATTCAAGTTCAGAGGCATACATTTGGGAAATTTTCTAGAGAGATGTCTGCTGAGATACAGATATGGAGGGTGGGGGGCAAGCGAAGGGGGAAGGACTAGGCCTCAGCAAACTAGTGAGGAACAGAGCTGGAACAGGCAACCAGCAAGAGTCCTTGAGAGGCTGAGGGGCTGAAAGAAGATACAGGTGAAGAGTCACAGAGATGGCAACGACAGGATTGTGAGCAGCTTTTCTTTTTTTTTGTCTTTTTCCTTTTTATTGGTACCAGGGATCGAACTCACAACTGCCTGCTTTCAAGGCAGGCGCTTATGCCGCTGAGCTAAATCCCCAGCCCCCAGTGGTTTCACTCTGAAGGGCAACAGGAATCACAGCCTGGTTACCAAGGGAGCAGGCAGACATGAGGAGACTAGAGGAAGACCCATCCTCCAAACTCTGCTCAGATGAGAGGCTCCCTGACAGGCCCCTGCCCGCCCACCTGCCCGCCACACCTGTGGCCCAGAATGGCTGCTCAGCTACCTCAAACAGTGCCAGGTTCCTATCATAGTAGTCACTTCCTCTAGAAGCCTCCAAGGGGCAAAGAAAAGGGCTGTTTTCTCTGTGGTTACCCTGTCCTGTGGAGAAAAAGAGAGAGAGAGAAATCCTGGTTAGTGGCTGCCTCTTGAATCCCCAGCCTGTCTCCTAACTTACAAGGCCAAGCTCTAAAATATATACTCTATAGAACACTCTGGTGCAGTTGGACGCGGGTGTAACTTGGAAGACTGAAGCAGGGGCATTATGAGTTGGAGGCCAGCCTGGGCTACATAGCAAATTCAAGGATACACAGGGAGACACTGTCTCAAAAACAAACCAACGAACCAACAAACAAAACCAACCCCAAACCATCATACTCTGCTGGCTTCCTTGAAAAGCTAGAAGGGAGAAGTGAGTAAACCCTGGACATCATCCTCTGGAGCTTAGCACACCAATGAGAAAGCCCCAGATACACCAGCACCGATTCACTAGTGCCGATGTGGCCTGCAGGGTGAGGAACTTAGCCTTGGCCTGCCCTCAGACTGCCCCTCCTCAGGGAGTGGTGTTAGAGACCAGACAGATGATGTGGCACAGTGCTCCTTTCAATGACATGGCCGGCAGGTGGCCTGCTAGCTTTCCCACCAGGCTCCACGCAGGTGCACCCTGGAGGGTAGTCCAGGGCATGCTGGGAAACAACCTGAACACTGTAGAGAGGAAGGGTAGATGTCTAGGCCAGGGCCATCTACCCACCCATCTGCTGGGTGGGTATTAGAATGTGCAGGGTAGGAAAGCAGTAATATGGCTGTAGGCAGGAGCCACATGTTGGCCTCCTGGTGCCCAGATCCCAACAGTTTTCCCCAGAACAAGTAAGAGGCTGCTATCAGCTTCTATCTACCCCACGGGCTGGTGAGATCTTGCCTTATCTCCAAGAAAACCTGACAGAAAACTGCCAGATGCATCTTTTTCTGGTAAATGTGTCTCAACTCCCAAAGCTTGGCTTTTACTGGCCTCCCATCACGCATCCTTCTTTGTTTCTTAGCCTTTATTCCTTGTGCCCTTCACACTCCCAGCTTTCAACCAAGCAGGCAGAAGAAGCCAAGCAGTGCCGAGTGCCTTCCCAACCCCACCCCAAGGCAGCCTGGCAGCTGCAGCATTGGCTTAAGGTCTCACAGCAACAGAAAGCTGATATTTGGGTTCAAATAAGCAACTCTGATGCTGAATGGCAGTAGTATGCCGTTCTGAGGGTAGACGGATTGGAGAGTAGAAGGAAGTGGTAACAGAGGTGTGATCACCAATCAGACGAGTGGTGTGCATCTTTTCTGTTTCAACAGGCCACAATTTCTTTCTCTTGTTTGCAGCTGAGAATGTTGACTAATGCACTCCTCCTCCATCTGAAACATCCTCTTGCCGTTAGCATGTGATTTAATTAGCCCTCTGCAAGCCCACAACCACTTAGTAGGTACTGCACTGTAGAAAATGTGCCCATGACAATTTCCAAGGTAGTCAGCTCCTCCTCCTAGAATGTGAAAGCTGCACATGTGCCTCATCTAGCTACCTGACTAGCTAGTGGGCCAAGCAGTTCAGTTCCGAATTTGATGATGGCACACTGGTCAGTATTGATGGCACCATGGACAAAGGCAGCCAGAAGCCTACTCAGCCTAAAAAGTTATGTTAAAGTTCAGTGGGGTCACAAAGATCTTCAGACCCCCTGACATCCTGTATTTGCTTACTTAGGATTAGACCAGGAGTCATAAGAAAAGCTCGAAAACCCAGTAACGTTTTCTTTTATATTAATAGCTCCTCAATGTCTGAAAATTACTCTTGGATTTTTTGTGTGACAAAAACATGTCCCCTCTGAATAAATCAGATCCATTTTGACAGAAAATGGCTCATCTTACTTCTCTTTCTGCCTTGGCTGCCAGGAATCTCTAAGCTAAATTTACTTGGCTATTACTATCTCTTTAATCGCAGAGTTCTTGTCTCCTGAATCCCTTAGGGGGGCACTTTTGTTGTGTATTTCTGATCCCTTTGTGGAAATAGGTTGGAAATGAATTATAAATTAAACTGACACACAAAAAAAATTAAACTGATGCATTGCAGCCTGTTACACCACTGTTGCTTTGTCTCTCTGAGTAGTATACACTGGTATCCAGAAAATGCACAGCTGAGCACAAAGCAAGCAGGTCCTCCTTCTCCAAGTGCCCAAGAAAGGTCTTCTAGGACCCAGGTGATCCCTTGTTTCTTCAACTATCACTTCAGGATGGCCCTTCCAAGTGTTGCCTCTAGCCAGGTATAGTGGTAGATGCCTGTAATCCCAGCATTCAAGAGTTGAGACAGGATGATCTCGAGTTTGAGACCACCTTGGACTACATAGTCCAGCCTGAATTATAGAGGGATATCTTGTCTCAAACCAACCAACCAACCAACCAAAAATTGCTTCCGGTCCTTACAGTAGTGTTCCAGTAGATATCATTTACTCCATTATAGTGATAACAAGAGTAAGACCTAGAGAGGTTCAGAGACAAAGCCATACAGTGAAGGTGACCAGATCTGGATCCAGGGTCCACTAGAGCCAAGTAGAGGCTAAACTGCAGGTCCTTGTTCCTAGTTCAGTCCCCAGTACATCCAGAATGAACCCCAGAGAGGAGCATAATCCTTTAACATAGCAGTCCAGGGTATACAACTTGACCGGGGTTTGCATAGCCAGCCTCTGGCCATTCAGACTGTCAGGAGCCTGGCTGAGATTCCTAGCCCTTCTCCTGTAGAACTCAGGGAAACCTATGCTCTCTGTGCTGTCTTATCTACCACTGCCCTGTCCTCTTCTATCCAGATAGTGAAACCCACTCTTTCAACTTCCCAGAGACATCAGAAAAGGGACCATCTATACCAGACACAAAGCAGGCGCTCCTTGGAGTGTCCCAAAGCCTCATTTAGGGATAGCTCGCATGGGATTATGGGAATGCGAGAGTCTAAGCAGTGGTTCTGTGTTGTACTGCCCCTCAGCTTCAAGCTGCCTGCTCTGTCTTTAGTTATTCCAAAAATTCCAGGGCAGGTCCGGGCACGCCTGCTAGGCCCAAGCTGCTCAGACATCCTTGCAGACCCTAGTGAATCTGAGCATGGCCAGGGATGGGGGCTGCTTGTGAGGTGCACAGGTGTGTTCCTGTGCAATTGTGAAGACACCAGTGACCCTCCTGATCCCTGTACACTGGGGCATCTACCTGAGGTGGCCCTGCAGGACCTCCCCATTCCTGGCCAACAGGCCTGCTTGACCCTTCAGAACAAAGGTGGGCCTGAGCTGGGGGTTCCAGGAGATGGATCTGAAGCTGACTGGTTTTGTGGCTCCCTGACCTCCACAGTTCCCACCCACAAGGATCACAATCACTCACCAAGATGCAAGGTGTCACCCATCTTGCAGATACAGCCAAGGTCTGGCTGAAAAGGAGTTAGAGGAGAAGAAAGGGGGTAGTGGGAGGAGCTGGCCTACCGAAGGTGGAGGGATCTGGCAGGTCTCAGCCAATGTGGCTCCAGGTCCCACCAGTCACCCTGTGAGAGCCCAGGGCACACCAGGGACTGGTCTCCACTCTCTCTCCCCACTGCTCTAGGCTGATCCAAGTCGGCAGCCCAGCCCAGCCTCTGGGGACAGAGGTCCTCCCCGACCTAGGACAGCAGGTAAACTGGCTCCTGCTCTGATACCTTGGACAAGGCTAGGGGCAGACAAGAGCAGGGCAGGGGGTACTAACACAGCTGTTAAGCCTGAACAACTTCCATGTCCAGCAGCCTGTGCCACTGTCCTGTGGCACATCCACACACAGCCATCTCTAACACTACACTAACATTACTCTGTCAACATAATCTGCATTTGTCACCAGTCATCATCATCCTCATCAAAGACAACCCTGCAGGAAACTGGCCAAAAGTGCATGCTCTGACCTGAGCGTTCCTTCACCCTGTGATACTCACATCTGCACACTTGCACAGTTACATATGCACACCCTCATCTGCACACACTTGCAGTTACATATGCACACACCACTGTACAGAGTCATGTTCCCATTCTTTACACTACCAGAATGGGCTGTGGCAAGGAAAGTACTGGGGTGGGGAGCATCCTGGGTAAGAAGATGGAGAAGATGTGGAGAGATGCAGGCACCTGGAAGATAGAAGGGCTCACCTCCAGGTCCAGCTCTAATCCCCAAATTATGAGTTAAGGGGTTCCTATCTCGTCTCTGGGACTGAACCCCGCCTGAGGCGGGGGTGAGTTACATAACTTTCCCCGCCTCCCTTCACTATTTCCTAAATGCGAGTTACAGTGCCTGTCCCAACGGAAAGGCTGGGAGGATTGAACGAGTTGATTCAGGTAGTGCCTAAACAAGCCTGGCCCGGTGGCTGTGCTTCCCACATGCCCGCTGTGCCTATAGATCTAAAATGCCAACACAGGCACCCTCGGCAAGGCACATGGGTCTCTATGAGTCTCTTTGCCGGGCCTGAGAGCAAGATGACCTATGGAGGGGAGGGAACCACAGGGGCAGAAACGCTGAATCCTACACTGGGGGCCGGGAGAATGGAGGCGGTTCACCAAAGAGGGAAGGGCTGCAGCGGTGCTTCCGCGGTGCTCCCAGCAGGCCGGCCGGAGACCCGCCTGGGCGCTAACCCGAGCCGGGCGGCCACGTCTGCAGCCCCCGCCCGCGGCTCACAGCCCGCAGGGGAGGAGCTGGAGTGGGGGTGCGGCCGGGCCAGGAAAACCGAGGAAAACCAAGTCTGTGGCGCGGAGCCGCGAGTGGCGTCGGCGCAGGGGAGGAAAAGTTGAGCCCACACCGACGTGTGCACGCGCGCGAGTCCCGCCGAGCGCATGGACGCGAGCCCGCGTGGTCTGTCGCTCCGCTGTCCCGCCAGGGCCCAGCCGGGCGCGTCCTCACCGTCCGACTCATCCCGCTCGGCGTGCTCCCCGTAGTCCACCCAGCTGAGCCCCTCGAGGTTGTCATAGTCGCCGCGCCGCGGCCCGGCCACCGGCACCACGGTGAAGTGAGGCATCGCGCGCGCTCCGCTCCCCACACCCGCCGTCCCGGCCGCCAGCCGAAGTCCCCGCCACCCCAAACCGGCGCGCCCCGCCCGCTCGCATTCCTCCCCGCTGCGCTCACTTCCTCCGCCCGCCCCCCGGGCCGCCCCTCCTGGGCGGGGCGCAGGAGGGGCTCCGGCCGGCTCCTCCCCAAGGGGGCGCCCTGGTGACCCGAGGACCCCGGGTGGGAGTACTCCCCAGGGGAACGTCCTGGTTCCTGTGTGACTTTGGGTGATCTCTGATCCCCACAGGCGGTTCTTGTATGGGGAGGGGGCGTCCAGGTTTAAGGGTAAAGGATCCGGTAGAGATGCACGGGTTCTACGCCGTGGACCTCGTTTGCGCTTGGCGGCACTTCTGTTACTTAACGGTAACGGTAGGTGGGATAGCCCAGGACCGCAGAGGCCACTTACTCTGGCCCTGGCCCTTCCACTACCTCTGGTTCCTTCCTCCCAGTGCCAATACCATCTTCTCTGCCTCCCGTGTCTCGGCGACCCTGGAGACTGAACCTGGTGGAGGCGGCCGGCGACTGTCTCCTCTTTAGCAGGGGTGAGAGTAGAGGATGAGGGGGCATCCAACATGCCCCAGTTTTCCTGTTTGGGACAGCACACTGTCCTAAAGTCTAGTTCTTTCGTCTCAGTTTTATCTTTTATTTTTACCCCCTCCCCGTCCTTTTACCCAAGTCATTTACTTACTTGTTGATTTTTTTTTCACCCTCTACCCATTGCTTCAGTTAATTTATTCCGTGTGGTTTATGGATTTACTTTAGCGCCTTTATCGTTCTGGGCTGTCTTTTCAGCTTTTCTGTTTCCTTTGCATCAGAAACCTCCAGGGTCCATCTAAACTTGTCTATCTTCATTCTCACAGCAGGTCTATTTTTTTTTTTTTTTTTTGAGATATAATCTTGCTCTGCAATTCGGTCTAGACTTGAACTCACTGTGTAGTGATTGTCTTGCAGGGATCCTCTTGTCTCAGCCTCTCCAGTGCTGAGACTACAGGCGTGCAGTACCACGACCAGTTTTCTAGTTCCTCCCAGCCCCAGCTCTTGGGGATGTAGGATGGGGACTGAGTCACCATGCCGTTGGATGACACCTGAGTCAGTCCCTGTTTGACACCTCCCATGGCCATCACCGGGAGGACCTAACCTACCCTCTACAGTGTACCTTCAGCTGCCTCCCAACTGGACTGTCCCCCACTCCTCTCCTGTGCCGTCTGATGCTCCTGCTCCACTGTGTGGATGCCTCTCTTCTGAAAAGAAAGTGCTTGCTTGTTTCATCTACAAGGCCCAGCCCCTTTGGATTGCCCACCATCCTCCTGTCCAGCCTCACCCTTCAAATCTCTTTCACCTGCTTGGACTCACTAGTCTCTGGGCATCACCCTGTGTTCCTCCAGGGGTCCCCTTCTATAACCTACCACACCCCAATCTTCTCAGGCACTGCCTGTCACTCTGCCTCCTACCTGAATTGGATTCTCCTGGAACACTTTTCCTTCATGTTCCCTGCAGCAGACAGAAATGTGTTGGTGGAGAACTCTGATTAATGCTTGTGGTTAATCCCAGTGCTTTGGAGGCTGAGGCTGGAGGGTAGTAAATTCTAAGCTAGCCTGGACTACCCAGCAAGACCCAATCTCAAAGAAACTAAATGTGTGCTCACACTTGTGGGCACACACACACATACAAGTTTGTAGCCAAGGGTGGTAACACACACCTGTAATTCCAGCATTCTGGGATTCTGGGAGGTTGAGGCAGGCGGATTACAAATTGGAACACAGCCTGAGCAATTTAGCAACTTAGTGAGACCTTAGCACAAAGTAAATTTAAAAAATAAAAAGGAGAGGAGGCTGAGATATAACTTAGTGTAAAGGTCCTGGGTTTAATTCCTCGTGCAAAAAAAAAAAAAAAAGTTTGTCATGCCCACTACACTAGGCTCTTACAGGAGCAGAACCTTGTCAGTGTTGTTAGGTTGGTATCCCCAGGATCTGGCCACATTTTTTTCCTTCTTTTTGTGGTACTAGAGGTTGAACCTAGTGCTTTGTTATGCTAAGCAAACACTCTACCTCTGAGCTGCATCCCTAGCCCTATTTTTAGAATAAAGAATGAATTTGTGCACCCCTGGTCTTCTCTAATGTCCAAGCAAAGGGTCTCCACAGTGCCCATCTTGCCCTCTTACCTACAGGCTCTGGGGTGCAGGCAAATGTTGTGTGAGGCAGCAAGATCAAAACAGCCCAAACAGTAACCTCAAAGGGGCTCTTGGAAGCCAACGTCCCTACCCTGCTGACTGACCAAGTAGCCTGTATCAGAGTGTCAGAGTCCTCCCAGGAAAAACCTCACAGACATGCAAGAATCAGAAGGCATGGAGATGCACAGACATTTCAAAAGAAAACATCAAGGCTGCTAGAACATGTGGATCAAAAGTTCAAAATTAGACTAATAAATATGTTGCAAAATACAAGAAAGTCACCAGGTGTGGTAGTGCATGCCTATAATCACTTGGGGAGGGTATTGCCACGAGTTTGAAGCTAGCCTGAGCTATGTAGTAAGTTCAAGACCAGCTTGAACTGCGTAGTGAGACCTTGTCTCAAAATACCACCATCAACAGAAATGCAAAACATAACAAAAAAGAGTATTAGCAGAAGGAAACAAAATATTTAAAGAGTATGCAATATATAAAATACAAAACCCAATTATTTCAGTGCTCTATATTACAGATCACCCTGAAGCACAGAGTTAAAAACAGTAACCAATGTTTAGGGCTGGGGAGGAAGTCAGTGGTAGAGCACTGGTCTAGCATGCACAAGGGCCTGTACCACAAAACAAAAAACAAGTAAAAACTCACTGTTTCTTGGCTTACAAACGTGCATGCAGTCATCCCCACCTCACTCAGCCTGTGTTGGGGCTGGAGGACACACTTCCAAGATGACTCACTACATGACTAGCAAATTGTTACTGGCTGTCAGCTGAGCTCCTTGGGGCTGTAAACCCCTCAATCCCCTACATGCGGGCCTCAGTGGGCTGTCCAGTTTCCTTAAAATATTACAGTATATAAGCATAATAAGCGTAGAAACACCAAGAAGCAAGGAATGGAAACTGTTTCTTAGGGCATAGGCTTATAAACTGGCATAGTATTACTTCTGCCATGTTCTTTGGTCAAGCAGTTACAGAGCCCAGATTCAAGAATGGGTGGGGAAAAAAAGCTGGGCCTGGGGATTTAGGTTTAAGCATTTGCCAGGTTAAGTGTGAGGTCATGAGTTTGATCTCCTATACCAAATTTAAAAATAAAAGAATGGGTGTGTTGCCAAGCATGGTGGTGTACACCTGTAATCTCAACAATGAAGAGACTGAGGCAAGAGGATCTCCGTGAGTTGAAGGCCAGCTTGGGTTCTATAGTGGGTTTAAGGCCAACCTGAACTGTGTAGCAAAACCCTGCCTCAAAAAACAAAAACAAAAAGAAAGAAAGGATGGATTGAAGATATAGCTCAATCTATAGTATATAGCATAACAATCCCCAAAACCAAAGCAAAAGGGAAGAAAGGAAGAGAAAGAAAGAAAAAGAGAAAGAGAAAGAATATATGGAGTGGAGAGGCAGAGACTCCATCTTTGGATAACAAAGAAATAAAAACTAAGCCAGGTGTGGTGGCGGATGCCTGTAATCCCAACAGTTGGGAGGCTGAGGCAGGAGGATCATTGCAAATTGAGTCCAGCCTGGGCTACAAAATCAGTTCAAGACCAGCCTAAACTGTATAGTGGAGACCCTATCTCGAAAAGAGAAAGAAAAAAAAAAAGAAATAAAAAAAATACAGGGCCATGTTTTTAAAATAGACATACTAGATGGCCCACTACCAAAATGATTACAACTGAAGATAAATTTAAACTGAAAAGAACAAATTAAGGCATTCACTTAAGAAAAAAAGTAGAAACAAAAACAAGCAAACAGAAACAGAACTCAGGCAGGATGGTGCTTGCCTCTAATCCCAGTACTTGAGAAGGCGGTGGGGCTGGCAACACACCTCAGCAGCACAAGTGCCTGCCTGGCAAGCACAAGGTCCTCAATTCAATTCCAGTATCACACAACAACAACAACAACAACAACAACAACAACAAACCCAACCAAAACAAAGAAAGAAAGAAAGAAGCAATTCTTTGGGGCAGAGGCAGGAGGATTATAATTTCAAGTTTCACTTGGGCAATTTAACAAGATCTCGTCTCAAAAAGAATACAAAGGTCTAGAGATGTAGCTCAGTGCCAATGCCCTGGGTTCAATCCTGAGTACTGGGGGAAAAAAAGAAAGCCAGCTGTAGTGCTAGACGTCTGTAACCCCAGCACTCTAGGAGCCTGAGGCAGGAGAAGTTTGAGCAGAGTCTGGGCAACTTAGTGACTTAGCAAAACCTTATCCCAAAAAACAAGAAATGCTAAGGATATAGCTCAATATAGAGGCCCTGGGCTCAACTGCTAGTATCAAAAGGAAAAAGATAAAAGAAAGAAAATAGAAAATACACAGGATAAAAACAGAGGTTCTAAATCTGACAAATAGGAATCCCAGAAAGTGAGGTAAAATACATTGAACTTCAAAAATATTATGCTACGTAAAAGAAACTAGACACAAAAATGACATACTGTAAGTTTGCATTTGTAAGAAATACCCAGAATAGGCGAATCCACAGAGACAGAAGGCAGATCAATGATTGATGGGAGTCAAGGGGTTCAAGAAGAATGAAGAGTAACAAATTAATGCATACAGGGTTCCTTTTAGGGTGGTCAAAATGTTTTAAAACTAGGTAAGAGCGATGGCTGTACAACATGTGAGTGTACTAAAGGCCACTGAATGGTTCACTGTCATTAATTACAATCAATCTATTTATTCTACAGTACTGGGGATTGAACCTAGGGTCTCACACTGAGCTATATCCTTAGCCCAAATATTTGTTTTAAAAATTAGGGTTTAAAAATTGCCCTGGCTGGGTTTAAACTTGTGATCCTCCCTCCATCTCTCATAGTGGTTTGTTTACTTTTTGTTTTTTTGAGACATGGTCTTGCTACGAAATTCAGGCTGGTATTGAGCTCACTATGTAGTCTAGGCCGGCCTCAAACTCATGGTGATCCTCCTGTCTCAGCCTCCTGCATGCTGGGATAACAGGCATGTACCACCAAGCCTGGCTCCAAATTGGTTTATAGTTCTTCTTGAAGAAGAACATGGCAGGAAGAAGACTCACTCTACCAGATAGTAAAACTTACGTTAAAGTTGCCATAAAAGACATTTTTATGATATTAATACAATAAATAAATAGTAAAAGTACATGTAACAGAATTAAAAAATAATATGTGAGACCCTCGGTTCAATCCCTAACAATGCAAAAACAAAAAAGGATTCTTAATTTATAAGAGGCACTATAGTTTCTCTGTTTGTCTATCTGTCTCTGTTACTCTCTTTTCATTTGGATTACTGGGGATTGAACCTAAGGCTTTTACACTGAACTTCATCCCCAAGCCTTTTTAAAATTTTTAATTTTGGGGTGGGTTCTCAATAAATTGCCAAATTGCACAGGCATATGTGCCACTATACGGTGCTTCTTTCTCTCAACTTTAACATCCCACGGAAGGCACTAAGAACTGGCTGTGGTTCACTCAGAGGACAAAATGGCCAAAGAAAGGGTGTGTGTGTGTGGACTAAGCTGACAGTACTAGTTTCTATTTTCTTTTTCCAGTTTGTGGGTACACACTTTGTTATACTTAAATTTCTATACATCCTTGTACCAATCAAGACATTTATTCATCTTTTTAATCCTCAAGTAGGCACTTACCAGATACTTCATCTTCAAAGCGTGACCACTCATGCATCCATTAATCCTTTTTCTGTAGTGCAAAGTAGGCTGATATTCAGCATTTAGGGCTCCACCCTGTTATATTTCATGGAATATATAATTCCCAATAGATTTATTTATTTATTTGAGACAGAGTCTTGCTATGTAGCCCAGGCTGCCCTTGAACTCATGGCAATCTTCTTGCCTCAGCCTCCTGAGTGCTGGATTACAGGTATGTGGCACCATGCCAGGCCCAATAGATAACTACTTCTTCTCCTTCTCCTCTTCCTTCTCCTCCTCCTCTTCTCCTTCTCCTTCTCCTCCTCCTCCTCCTCCTCTCCTTGTTCTTTTTGTCTTTTTGAGACAGGGTCTTGCTATGCAGTTCAGGCTGGCCTTCAGCTCATTTTATGGCCCAGGCTGATCTTAAACTTGTAACAACCCTCCTATGCTCCTGCCTCAGCCTCTCAAGTGCTGGAATTACAGATATGTGACACCATGCCAGGACCAATAGACTTCTTTTAAAGTTGAGATACAGTTCTAGTGTTCAGTTTCCAAATCCAGGTAACATTCAGGTGATTTTATTGGGTGGTTCAGTCATTAAAAGATAAATACCCATCCATATTTATCTGTACACCATGAATTTTACCTTTCCTTTGTGTTTGTGAAACCAAAGAATTTATTTTAGTTTCTGCACTTAGTAAAAGCCCTGGTCCACTGAACAATTTTTAACCCTATAAAGACCTTTCCAGTTCAATTTTTATCACTTATAAAAGTCATGTGTTGAGACCAAAGATTTTGCTACGTAGTTCAAGCTGGCCTCAAACTCAAGGTGCTCTTTCTGCCTCAGCCTCTGGTGTGGGATACAGGCATGTGTCATGCCCAGCTCACCATGCCTTTTTCTACTTTTTTCTCTAATAGCACTCACTTGCTTCCTGAGTCTTTGGTTTCAATAACTACAAAAGACTGCAAGTGACTCAAGGATATTAGCCACCACTGCTTGATGCTGATACAAATCCAAAGCGTTCTGAGCACGACTAATTATGCGAGAAATTATAAATTATAAATGTTTTGGGAACCCAATCTTTAGACAAAGGGGAAGGCATTTTTGGCACCAATTTCATAATTATCTCCACTAGAGCATTTATCACTCGGGACTGTAATTGTCTGTGTTTCCCTCCCTCTATACATTGTGAGGTCCTTGAGGGAGGCCGACATCTTTATTGATCTCTGTATCGTATCCACAGTGCTCCGCGCATACAGAATGCGGAAAAGCCATTTCCAGACCAAGAATAAATTAACCCAAGGTTGGTTATGGCAGATCAGAGCTCTGAAGAGAAGCACCCATTTCCTGCAGTGGACCCCCGGACGACTGCATCAGGCATTGTGTTCAGGCATCTCAGAGACTAAAACTGGACAGTCAGGCACTGCCGAAGGGGCTGGGGTGTGGCAGCCGCAGTAGTAAGCCACCATGTGCTACTATACTGGGCCATCTCACCAAGTGCGGCCATGCGTGGTGTTCTGCCCCCGAGTCTAGGGACAGTGACAGAGCACCTCATTCCCTGCCGGTCAGACATTCGGGAAAGTCCTCCATTTTCTTCCAAGTTTTTTAAGTTTTTTTTTAAGATATAGTGATCTACCCTCCCCCATTTAAAAGTCAGCTTAACAATTTTTAATTTATTGGTGCTACGGTTGAACCCAAGACCTTGTGCATTATCGTTTGTTACAATTATTTGAACTATTTATTTATTGTATCAACCCCAATTTTTAAAAAAATTGATTATCATGGAGTGTGAGGGGTGGCTCGGTGATAGTGTGCTTGTCATATGTGAGGTTCAGTTCCCAGCACCTGGCCCCAATAAATAATTTCAGAGGCCCTTATGTGTAAACGCTAAAAATCCTCTTAAGGAAAGATAGGAGGTTATTTCATAACTTTCTTCCCTTCTAATAAAATGTAGTTGGGTGTTAAAAAAAAGCTAAAAATCTTACAAATAAATTTCTCCTAGTAATTCCAAATAACGTCCTGTTTACTGTACAAACACTATTGGATTCTTACACAAAATTAACCTTTCTGTCTTGTTGTCTATACTAGGCAAGTGTTCTACACTGAGCTAGAGATCCAGTTCCTGACCTTGCTTTCCCTCTGTTCTAGGAATTCAACTCAGGGGCGCTTGAACACTAGGCCAGCACTCTACCACTGGGCTACATCCCCAGCTCTCTAAAAAATTTTTATTTTGAGCCAGGGTTTCACTAAGTTGCCCATGTTGAGTGCTTTACCTCTCTATCCTCCTGCTTTGGCTTCCTGAGTAGTCGGGATTACAGGTGTGACCTGCACATCCATCTCAAAGTTAACCTTTCAGAGGAAGCCTGGAGCTCACCTACAGCCACACTCCAGAATGATATCGGCACTGAACTTCCTACTTGTGAAGCTCTGTGGGCTCAGGTTTTCAGTGTACGAATCTGGTGAAGTACGAGATCCTAGCACTGTGAGAAGCTGAGACAGGAGGATCAAAAGTAAAAACCCAGTTTGGGTGAAGAAGAGGAAAGAGAAGAAAAAGAAGAAGAGGAGGAAGAGGAAGAAGAGGAAAAGAAAGAGAATAAGAGAAGGAGAAAGGGGAGGAACAGGAAGGGAAGAGAACAGGAAGGAAGAGGGAGTGGAGGCGGAGGGGAGAAGCAGCAGCAGCAGCAGCAGCAGCAGAGAATCTGAGCTGCCTCTGCCCTTCCTGGGCACCAAGGCTGGAGGTGAGTGGAACCCCTTACCTGAGCGGCCGGGCTGGGCCATGAGTCCCTGCACCAAACAAGCCCACTTGACCTTGCTCTCACCACCAAGGAAGAACTCACACTTGGCTCCAAGTTTCAAATGTTTATTCTCGTCCATATGCTTGGTGGGGTCTGGCTTTCTAGAAGGGGGACTTTGCCATGATGGCTTCTTTGGGACTGACCTGGTCATCAGAACCAGAGGATGAGGACAGGGAGGGTGGCAGCAATCATGAGGCCTGGAACAGTTTCTGAGCGGCTCTGGGAGACCAGGTTGGTTGGCCCAGTCACCCTCTGGTGACTATTCTGCTGAGGCAGGAGGTGCGAATGGCAGGACGGGCTCTGCTGCCTGTCTGGAAACTCTGCTTCCATGGGGTTCAGCCCACTGCTTTCCTTGCTCACCTGCAGGTGGGCAGGAGGCAGCAGTCAGATGTACCCCCAGCAGCCTCCCTAGCTGCTGAACCACGGAATCAACCATCCTTTTGCTGCTGCCCAGCCCAGCGTACCTGCTCCACTCGCCTGAAGACCCGCAGCAGGTTTCCTCGAAGGACACCTTGAAGCTCCTCCTCACTCCAGCCCCGACTCAGCAGCTCCTCTATCAGCACCGGGTATGTGGACACATCTGCCAGCCCCTTAGGGAACCTGTGTGGTCACCCATTGGCCAACTGTAGGGGCTTGGCCATCCTGGTCTAGGGTCCGCTGTCCCACCAGCCCCAGTCACATATGACTACAACCAAAGGCCAAGGGCTTCAGGCTAGGGGATGCGACTTTAGAAGGGCCTTGGGGACTGGGCTTCTGTAGTGCTGGAAGCTGAGCGGATGGTCAGCCCACCACAGATGATCTCATGGGCAGGGGCTGGGGTCTAAGCTTGGTTCCCCAGGGGAGGGGAGTACTGAGCAAGCGTGACCACTTTGGTCTACCAGACTGCACCCTGTCTTGAAGAATAGAGACAGCTACAGAAACAGGCTCTGAGAGTGAGGAAGTGGGGAAGGGAGCTGGGGCACCAGAGTCCATAGTTAAGGTCTGAAGGATGGGAGGACCTCAGGATGGGGATCTAAAACTAAAGAACTCCTTGCTGCACCCTAGGCCAAGAATGTCCAGGGAAAGCACTCACCGGCCAGACCCATCATAATCTCCACCAATTCCAATGAACTCAGATCCGATGACTGCCTTGATGTGGTCAAAGTGATCTAGAAGATGGAGATTGGTTGTGGGTAGCAAGCACAAGGCTGTAGTTAGACCCTGGAATCTACAGTTAGGCCATGGTTTGAGGAAACTCAGCTCTGGCCAATTTCCATGCCCCGGGGACTCTAGGCCGTGGCAGCTGCCGCAGAGCTCAGGGTGGACACAGTCCTAAAGTGGTTACAGCTCTGGGCTTAAAATGGACCTCAGAGCCACCCCTTTGAAACTTTTCCTACCTCTGGGCTCTGCCTGTCCTGTCCAGAGGTATGGGGATTGACAGATCATTTTGGAATGAAAGCAAAATGAGACTCAAGAGGTAGAGGCATCAAACTCATGAGTACCTACTGTGACTTGAGACCTAGGTGGCCAGGAGAGCTGAGAATACTATCCCTCGGCTAGACTGCTAGATCTCTTTTGAAGGCCTGGCAGCCACAGCCTGAGCCAGAGCTGCCCAGAAAGCTGAGGTGGGGCTCACCTGCCACAGTGGACACGTTAGCAAACAGGTTACAGTGCAGCACCCCCATGGACAGGGTCACCATCACAATGCCACCATTCTTCTTCTGCAAGAACAGACAAAGGGATACTTAGTTCAGCTCCATGGGCCTGATGGCATCCCTCTCATGCCACGGACGATACTCTGTCTCAACCTCAGGGACTAGAAAGGGCTTCCTCTTTCTGGGTTTGTGGTCCCTGGGTCAAAGTGATTTGGCCTTAATTATCAGAGATGGAAGAGGATTAGCCAGCCTTGTGTCCAATGGTGTGTGAGACCTAAGGGCAAAGTTTTTCTGTGCTCAGGGTCAGGTGTCTTTTTTTTTTTTAATTGGTACCAGGAATCGAACTCACAATTGCATGCTTCCAAGGCAGGCACTTATGCCACTGAGCTAAATCCCCAGCCCTGGGGCAAGTGTCTTTAGATCTAGCAGGCCTAACCCTGGATGTGAGGGTCTGGGTGGCAGCTTACCAGAAGCTGTAGGATGTCATCAGGAACATTCAGGTAAGTGTCACATACGCCCCTCGCAGCTGAGTGGGAGAAGATCACAGGAGCCTGAGACACCCTCAGGGTCTCTCTTGCCAAGTTGTCTGAGGCATAGGACAAGTCTATCATCATGCCCAGGCGGTTCATTTCCTGTACCACTTTCTGCAGGGACAATTGATATTTGGGGGGAAGCAAGTGTCAGGGCACACAGGTATGTGTGCATTATCAGCAGGGAACAAGTACAGTAGGGTACAGAATGGGAGTCCTCACCTTACCAAAGCTCGTCAACCCGCTGACATTAGTGTAGGGATCATATATGAATTTAGTGGAACTCTCTGCCCTGCAGGACAGCCAAAGAGGTACAATTAGTTGGCCACACCTTAGTCATCAGAGCTTAGGGAGCCTCTGTCTATCCATTCATTGCATACCCAGAACAGGTGAGGACCAAGGTCCAGCTACTTTTTGGGAGTGTGAGAGACCTGCTGGGAGTCCACTACCTCTGTGGACAGCTTTATCCATACTTCTGGTGAGGCCTATCCCAGAGATGGGTAAGTTTCTGCACCACACTGCCTCTCTCTACTCCTCTCCCCATCCTCCCTCCCCCCCCGCCCCCCGCAGGGACTGTGCTCACCAGGGTGTGCTGCAGGTAAAGGTCAGTGTCAGGTAGCGCACTCCCAGCAGATAGAAACTGCGCAGCACAGAGAGGCTGCTGTCCAGTGAGTGACCACCCTCCACACCAATGAGGCAGGCCAGCTTTTGAGTGCTATTGAGACCTAGAAAAGGATGTGGACTCAAGTTTCAGAATCCAAGGATAGAACCCCTGCAGTGAGCTCAGACTGACCGATATCCCATCTGCCAGCCCACCTTCAGCTGAGGTCACCAGTTCCAGCTCAGAGTAAAAGGCACACATGCGGTGGATGAGGTCAATCTGCTCCAGGGTGAGGCGCACAGCATCCTTGTTCTGGGTATAGCATGGAACGTGGGCCGACCAGAACTGGAGGAGGTTCAGGGGGTCCAGAATGAGGCTAAGGTTGGCTATCAACCCCCTAGGCCTTCCAGTTGTGTGCTGCAGCCCCTAAAGCGAGGCACTGCATGATCCCATGGTCCCTTGACCACTATTTAGCGTGCTGCCATTGGCCAAATTGTGGACTCAGGACACATCACAAACTGCTGTTTGTCTGCATGCCCTGGGAATGCTCCAAGCCAGTCTACCACATCCTTTGTGGTTCTGGCAACTCCCATACTCATCGCGGTTTTTCTGGTCATTTCCTGACTATGCAGCTTGCCTATCATGCCCTCTAAGGCTCCTATGCTCCCCAACATGTATATGACGGCCCACTGCATGGCCCACGTACCCAGCCATGTGGAGGCTGTCCTAGCCAGCTTCTGTGGTCCCAACACCCCCAGCATCCATCGGGCACTCTATGTATATCTGGTACCTGGGCACCCACGAGGCCATCCCTCAGCTTATCCAGGCTGGTCTGGCTGTGGCTGAAATTGCGTAGATTCACATCCTGCAGCTGGTTCTGGAAACGCTGTTTCAGGACCATAGGCAGGTCGTTGTGGCTGAGGGTGTGAAGAGGAGATCAGAGTAGTGACACAGCCTTCATTGTCAGGCAGGACAGGCTGCATGCATAGGCCTACCCTACCCACCTACCAGGGCTACTGTCACCTGCCAAAGGGGGAATTGGGGGAATGTCCACCAGCAACAGGGTAACTGTAGTAGGATACCCACAGGTGGTGGAGGACACGGCATCCCAGGGTGCTGTAAGGAGGCCTCCTCACTGTCTCTGCATATTTAGAACCTCCCTCAGGCTAGCTGTGGTAGTGTGCCTGTAATCTCAATACTCAGGAAGCTGAGGCAGTAGGATTGCTCTGAGTTCCAAGGCAACCCAGACTACATAGGGAGACCCTGTCAAAACCAAACTTAACCAAACCACACCAAATCACAGCACAGCACAGCACAGCACAGCACACCACACCACCCCAACCCCAACCCAACCCAACCCAACCCAACCCAACCCCAACCCCAACCCAACCCAACCCAACCCTACCCTACCCTACCCTACCCTACTCTACCCTACCCTACCCTCCTCTGCCCAGAAATAACCCTACCCTACCCTCTTCTGCCAGGGAATAAGTTTGTCTCCCTCCACATCTACACACCCGTCCACTAGTGGGAATTCCCGCATCAGGGCTCTCGCACGACCTCGCAGGTCACGGCCACTGGGGGTGCCCAGCGTGGTCAAGGAGTCAGGAGTGGTGGGAACCTCGAGGGTGCCAGATGAGGTCTGAGTGCTGGGGGTGGCTGGCGCAGTGTCCGGAGTGGTGTCTGGGGTGGCGTCCGGGGTGGTGTCCAGCATGGTGTCCGGCATGGTGTCCGGCATGGTGTCTGGCACGGTGTCCGGCGCGGCCTGGGTGCGGGTTACTCGCTGCAGCAGCAGAAGTAGAAGCAGGAAAAGCAGACATAACATAGGCCGCGGGCGGAACGCGCGGAGCGCCTCGAGGGCCACCGCCTGCATGTTGCGCAGGGACGCGGACGCGGGCACGCGACGCTCACAAGAGCCTGAAAAGGGCAGGCCAAGGACACTGGGCGACTACAGGGTCGCCGTCCGTCGATTCAGTCGACCTAAGGCACGACCTGACTCAAAAAGTTTTTCAGTCACGCCACCGCGGCCTTCAGGCTGGGATCCTCTGCGCCGCCTAGCGTGACCGGAAGGGGGCGCCACAGCCCTTCCAGCCTCAGCTCGGAGGGCGCCCCCTTCGGCCTGGAGGCCCCCTGCGTGCGGCCTGCGTGGCCTGCGTGGCCTGGTGGTCCGTCCCCCCCCCCCCCCGCCTTAGCCTCGCAGCACCTCTGCCCTGGCTCAGCTTGTGCAGCACGAGGAGGATGCCAGTCAGGTGCCAGACAGGTTCCAGTCAGGGCACAGAGGTCTTCCCGATCTCATGCACTAGTCAGGTCCTTATGGGGTGTAGCTGCCAGGATGTGCCTGCCCCTAAATGGGCAAATAATTCCTTAAATCCAAAATTCAGAAGAGTGAATTCTCATTCTCTCTTGGTCTCTTCTCTGTCTGTCTCTGTATATAGGTGTGTCCCTCTCTCTATTCTTTGAGACAGTGTCTCCAGAGGGCTGCAATTACAGGTGTGCCTCACCATGCATAGATCTGTATTTATTTATTTATTTATTTATTGTCTTTTTGAGACAGGGTCTCGCTATGCAGTTCAGGCTGGCCTTGAGCTCACTTTGTAGCCCAGGCTAGTCTCAAACTTGCAACGATCCTCCTGCTTCAGTCTCCCGAGTGCTGGGATTACAGGTGTGAGCCATCACGCCCGGCTGATCTGTATATTTTGACTGACAAAAAAAGAAAAATGATCTATAGGCTGTGAAAATGAATATATAATTGAAGCTGGAGAGGGGGGGTTATACTTATCATCACAGTGAAGTAGGAGGTAAAGCTAATATGAGTAAATAAGAGAAAACCCTGATGCAAAGAATAGAAATAAGATTAGGCAGAGCAAGGACCACTGTCAAGATATCAGAAAACCAGTAGATAGAGGTCACCCTTCAAGACCCCAGCATGTGCAAAACTAAAAGTGTATGAGGCTGGCGAGGTTTCAGCTGCATTTAAATTCCAGTTTTATACCCCCTCCTTCCGCAGAGGACTTTGGACAGCCCTCAAGACCCTCTGTCCAGCACTATGGGAGACAAGAAAAGAGGATCACAAGTTCAGCCCAGTCTGGGCAATTTAGTGACTTAGTGAAACCAAGTCTCAAAAGAGAAAAAAAAAAAAAAAAAAAAAAAAAAAACCAAAACAAAAAGAACAATGTATGTGGGAAACTATTTTATTTTTATTGGTTTTCTGAGACAGGGTCTCACTATGTACCCTAGGCCGGCATGGAATTTGTATTAATCTTTCTGCCTCAGCCTCCAAGTGCTGGGATTACAGGTAACCATTTTATCTTAGCATTTAGTATTGAATTTTGTTTTGGTAGAAATGTTAGCATATACAGATGCTAGAGGCTTATGCACATGAAATGATAGATAACAATAGTCATTGTGGCAGTAGGGTCCTCCTTCCTGTACACTCTAAAGCCCATCTCTTTTCGAGGCATGGTCATCTTGACAGGGAGGAGCAGAATCTGCAATCTGGGACATGGTCAGGTTAGGGCCCTTGTACTGAGCACATGCTGAGGGCAAACAAAGGGTTTCCAGGCTGGCCAGCAGCCTGCATAGTATAATGTCTCCATTTCCTGTTAGAAAAACCCCAGTACGGGGGAAGCAACCTCAGAACTGCATCTAGGTGGCATTTGATCCTTGTGGACCTGGACCAGGTTGTGCCAAGCTGAGAGGGGCCAAAAACTCAGACTAAATCTGAATGGTTCCCCTTTCTGTGATTGTTTGTGTTCTGTTTTCCACCTGGGCTCTCTAAAAGAGTGGGCCTTCCCTGTTTGGACAGCTGGGCATCCGTTGGACGTTGCTCTCTGTCCTTCTCTGCCCCTTTGTGCCATGAGATTAATGACCAAGTCTAACCCAGCTGCCTCCAGTTTTAGTTCTCCTTGGGAGGCCAGAGATATTTCTGACCTCTCACATAGCTGGTCCAGAAGTCTTCATATAAGTGACTTTGAACAACATAGTGAATGGCAGCTTTGCTAACAGTTTATCAAAACTACAAAGACATGTGCAGCCAAATACATATATTTAAAAAAAACTACAAAAACAACAACGTGGTGGTCCATGCCTGTAATCCTAGCTACTCAAGAGGCTGACTCAGGAGGATGGCAAGTTTGAGGCCAGCATGAGCAGTTTACAAAGACCCTCTTTGAGAATAAAAAACAAGTGGCATATGCCTGTAATTCCAGCACTCCGGAGGCTGAGGTAGGAGGATCATCATGAGTTCAAGAGCAACCTGTGCTGCAAAGTGAGCTCAAGGCCAGCCTGAACTGCATAGTGAGACCCTGTCTCAAAAAAAAAGTCTAAGGATAGGATAGAGCACCCCTGAGTTCAATTCCCAGTAGTTGGGGAGGGGGGCAGAGAATTGCATATGTAACTCTTTCTTTTTTTTTTTTTATTGGTACTGGGATCGAACTCATGACTGCCGGGATCGAACTCATGACTGCCTGCTTGCAAGGCAGGCACTTATGCTGCTGAGCTAAATCCCCAGCCCTTGTAACTGTTTCTTATATTTATATTGGATGAAGGGAAGAGTATAATATTTACAACTAATTGTTAAAATGTTTTGAAACTTCTACACAAACAGTTTGAAGCATTTGGTCATATGAGCTGGGCCTGGTGGTACATGCCTATAATCCCAGTCCTCTAGAAGACTGAGGTGGGAGGATCACAGGTTTGAGCCTAGTTGGGCAGTTTAGCAATTTAGAGAGACTTTAATAAGAGTTTTTTTTTTTGTGTGTGTGTGTGTTTTTTTTTTTAAAGGCTGCGGATGTAGCCCAGGAGGCCTTAGGTTTCATTGTGGATATTACTTCCACCAAAGTCTGGTTACACATTCCTCCTGATAATTTTAAAAGTTTGGAAAAATAGATCTGTAGTATAGCTCAGTAGTAAGTGCTTACCTAACATGCCTGAGGTTCTGGTTTCGACCCACAGCACACCAGAAAAAAACAAAAATAAAAACACCAAATTCTTGAAGCTATGAGAGTGTTAGCAAGATGGTGAAGAGGGCTGGCATGTAGTGGTAGAGCTGATGCATAGTATGAACAGGCTCTAGGTTCAACCCCTAGATACTGAAGAATTACTTGGCAAGAATCCAGGAGGCTAGACATCCAAAGAGTTGAGCGCAGCCTTTACTTTCCAAAAGGGTCTCCAGAGGAAGAGATGGG
Organism: Cavia porcellus; assembly: GCF_034190915.1. Lineage (NCBI taxonomy): Eukaryota > Metazoa > Chordata > Mammalia > Rodentia > Caviidae > Cavia > Cavia porcellus. The sequence continues at coordinate 100,274,749 of NW_026947487.1, forward strand.
CAGGAGGAGGAAGGAGGAGCTTGGGAGACTCTGAAGTGGGGTGAAAGGTGACCTCAGAGTGCTCCTCAGTCTATCCAAAAAATAGCCAAGAAAGGACAGAGTAAAATAAGTACTGTTAGAATTTTCTGAGCAACATGCAGAGCCTAACCATTGTGGAACCTAAGGCCAAAAGAAAAAAAAAAGTATGTTTCAGGGCTGGGGTTTTAGCTCAGCAGCCTAAGTGCTTGCCTTGCAAGTGTGTGGTTGTGAGTTTGATCCCCAGTACTGATAAAAAAAAATATGTTTCAATATACTCCCACCTTTTTGCGGTACTAGGGATTGAACCCAAGACCTTTGCATAGATCTATATTCCCAACACTTTTATTTTTGAAACAAGATCTCACTAGATTGCTAAATTGCCCAGGCTGGGCTCCAACATATGATTCTCCTGCCTCAGCTTCCTGGAGTGCTGAGATTAGAGGCATTTGTCTCCATACTTGGCTATATTATTACATGTATTTTCTATTTTTAATTTTTGTAATGCAGTGTTGAGTTTTGAATCTAGAGCCTCATATAAACCAGGCAAGTGCTTTCTGAGATCTATCCCTTGTCCCCTTAATATTTTTTTTTGTCTTTTTTGTTTTTATCAGTACCAGGGATCGAACTCACGGCTGCCTGCTTGCAAGGCAGGTGCTTATGCCACTGAGCTAAATCCCCAGCCCCTCCTTAATGTATTTTTAATGTAAAATCTTAATGTAAATCTCTACATAGTCCAATCTGGTATCTAATTTCCTATATAGCCTGTGCAAGGCCTTGAACTCCAGATTCTGCCTCAGCCTGTGGAGTGCTGGGATTACAGATATGTAATCATGTCGCCATGTCTAGTTTCAATGTTTTTTTCTTTTCTTTTGTCCTTTGGAGACAGGGTTTTGCTGTCTAGTTGAAGATGGCCTTGAACTTACTTTGTAGCTCATGCTGGCCTCAAACTTGCAGCTATCCTCCTGTCTCAGCCTCTTAATGCTGGGATTATAGGTGTGTGCCACTACATTGGCCTTAATGGACTTTTTTAATGGTTGCACTTCCTAAAATGTTAAAATTTGTTTGAAAATATGAAAAAACTATAAATTAGGCATATTAAAGCTAACATTGTTTTACATTTATAAATTTCATTTATATCCAAGTCAGATTTTTATGATCTTACTTTCTTAGCTTTAGTGGAAGAAAGCTCATCAACAGTCTTTTCGAAACCTACTTCTTCCTTATTTCATTTTTGTTCTGTTTTGTAGTTCAGCTCATCTTGAATTTACTATGTGGCCCTGGACTGGCCTTGAACTTGTAGCTATCCTCTTGTCTCAGCCTCACTAGTGTTGGGATTGTGAGTGTGTGCCACCAAGGCCAACTATTTCATTTTCTATTCACAGATAAGAAATTTGATAAGTTCACTTAACCAACTGATCGTGGTTTTTTTGGGTGGGAGGCATACTGTTCCACAGAGCTACATCCACAGTCATTATTATTATTATTATTATTATTATTAAATTTTGAGACAGATCTTGTTAAATTGCCCAGATCGGACTCCAATTTGTAAGCCTCAATGCTGGAAATACAGGGATTCCTTGCTGTACCCAGCTCCAAGTGATGATTCTTTTTCCTTCTCTTTGTTTGTTTCTTTTGCCATTTAGTTCAGACTAGACTTGAACTTACTATGTAGCCCAGATTAGGGCCTTGAACTCGTGGTAATCCTCCTGCCTCAGTCTCCTGAGTGCTGGATTGCATGCATGCACCATCATGCCTAAGGGTTCTTAAGTCAGTTTTAATTAGGCATATTAAATCATGTAGGGTTCTTAAGTCAGTTTTAATTTTATTTTTTCTTTGGTACTGGGGATGGAACCAAAGGATTTGTGACTGCTAAGATAACATTCTACCACTGAGCTGCGTTCCCAGCCTTTTAAGTAATTTTAAAATAATTTCAGTTTACTGAAACTGCTTTTAAAGAATGCCAGTGTAACTGATATTATTAAAAACCAGATTCTAGATAACAAAATTCATGAATCAATGTTCAGAGACACAAACACATGACAGGTGTGGTAATATGTACCCCTAGTCCTTGAAGTCTGGAGGCTGAGGCAGGAAGCAAACTCAAGTCCAAACCTGAGTAATTTAACCACTGCAAGACACTGTCTCAAAACAACAACAACAACAACAACAACAAAACACTGCCTCAAAATAAAAAGGGCTGAGGGTGTAGCTCAATGAGATGACCCTGGCTTCATTCCCCAATACAGTGCTAATTTTATAATATCAAAATTGAGATGGAGCATAGTGGCACACATCTGTAACCCCAGCACTCAGGAGGCTGAGGCAGGAGGATCACTGCAAGTTCGAGATCAGCCTGGGTTACAAAGTGAGTTCAAGGCCAGCTTAAACTGCATAGCAAGACCCTGTCTCAAAAAGACAAAAAAACAAAAATCAAAACAAAACAAAAACCCCAGATACCATGAGTTTAGTTGAAGGAATTTCAGAGGAAATGAATTGATTTTTTTTTTTTTTTCGTTTTTTTGAGACAAGTTTTCACTATGCAGTTCAGGCTGGTCTTGAACACACTTTGTAGTCCAGGCTGACCTCAAACTCTCAGCAATCCTCTTACCTCAGCCTACTGAGTTCTGGGATTACAGGCATGAGCCACCACACCTGGAAATAATTGTTATTTTATTTTTAGGCCCATATGTACATTTCTATTTTTCCCTCTACTTTTGTTAGTCAGAAAATGCATTTATTTTCCTTTTTTTTTTTTTTTTGGTTTGGAAATAACCCAGAGCCTTCACCTTGAGTGATCTACATCTCTGTCCCTTTTAAATTTTAAGACACAGTCTCTTTAGGTGACTGATTTGCCTGAGCTGGCCTAGAATTTGAGATCCTCCTGCCTCTGCCTCCTAGAGTGCTGGAATCATAGGTGAACAACACCACACTCAGCTATATTTCTTCTTTTTCTTCTTCTTTTTTTTTTTTTTTTTTTTTGGTAGTGGGAATTGAACTCATGACCTTGTGCTTGCCAGGCAGGCGCTTATGCCACTGAGTTAAATCCCTGGCCCTATTTTTTCATGTTTGAAGACTGTTTTTTACACAGAATTCAACTTTGGTAGTTAATTTCATTTACTGTGTGTAAATGATTCCATTTGATTATCCAGCTATTGTTTTTATTTTGCCTCCTCAAGCTGTGATTTTTTAAAAATCTTTTTGAGACAGGGTTTTGTTATGCAGTTCAAACTGGCCTTGAACTCACTTTGTAGCCCAGGCTGGCCTCGAACTTGCAGCAATCCTCCTACTTCAGCCTCCCAAGTGCTGGGATTACAGGCTTGTGCCACTACACTAGGCCACTGTTTTTTTTTATTCTTTTTTTAATAACCACCACCACCTACTTTTCCCTTATATTTGTCTTCCCCAAATTTGACCATACTGTAATTTCCCCATTCTTTATTGCCCTAAAGATAAGAACACCATCTTCTTTATATAAGTGCTTTAGTGTAGATCCTAGGAAGACAGAAAATACTAAGAAACTAACTTGCAGAAATGGTTGAAATTATAGAACACCTCAATTCTTACAGGTTTTACCTGTGTTCTGTGGCCACTAACTTGCTAAGAAGCAATGCCTAAAAAGCCCTATGAATTTTTTAGACGTCCCTCTCCCCGTGTTGTTGATATCACCTTCTTTCCCTCTGTCCACAGAATTCTTTTTGTAAGACACAGTCCAGGAAACACCAAAGCATACTTGGCCACTTAAGTTAGAAAGACTCAAAGACAGCCAGAGAGAGCTCTCGTCTGTTATTTGAGCAGCAATTAACTTCTTGTTGCTACTACCAACTTGTAAATTATACCCACAGAGCTGTTCTAATCAGATGTCTGGAATACCAAAATTTTCTTTTTAGAAACAGAAGGCAATTTCTCAGCTGCCAGGGGTGAAGCCAGCAGATATACACTAAATGAAAAACAAGATAAAGGTTCCCTAGTCATTGTTTAAACCGAACAGCAAAACCCCGGTTTATGTGTTCCAGGAAAGGAGCAACAGTAGCCCTCAGTCTCTCTATTCAGGCTTCAACCAAGTCCAAGGTCCACTGGGTCCTTCCAGTACCTCAGTACCTTCCCTCCTGGGGTTGGGGTTGGCTAGCTGCCTGGTGGTGAGGCTGTGGGCTGTTCTGCAGTAACACCTGGCATAGCTGAGGAGCTACATGGTCTGCTATGTGGCACTGTACCAGGGCAGGCATGAGCTGCACATAAATGGCCCTGTGGCAGTGGTTGGGATGGATCATCTTCCCAGGACAACTGTGCAGCAGGCCTTCTCTGTGCAGGAGCTCAGTGGTGCAGGCTGGGCACACAGTGCTGGAAGCAGAGTTCTGTCATAGGGTGATAGACCAACAAGAGGTCTCAAGTTTCTCAGTTGCTGCTGCTGCAGTTGCTCCGTAATGCCACTGCCACCATTACCACAACAAGGCAGGTATGACACTTTGGTTACAGCTTCTCGATACTCGCCCCCCACTCCCCGCCCTTTTTTTTGAGATAGGATCTCACTTTGTAGTTCAGGTTGGCCTTGAACTCATGGTGATCCTCCTGCCTCAGCCTCTTGAGTGCTGGGACATTTTTTCTTTCAAAGTTTTTTTTTTTTTTTTTTTAAAGATAATCTTTGGTCCCTCAAAATTTGACGCTAAAGAGCACAGTTTGGGGTCATTATGAATAGTGTGGCTATAAGTAGGATTTCATATGCCTTATGGGGAATGTATGTGTACATTCCTGTTAGATATACATCCAAGGTGAAATTGCTCATTCACAAGATTTGCAGAGACTGTTAATATTAACCATGGTTTTTATTAGTCATTATCTACTACTTCATGTTATTTACTCTAAATTGTCATTATCAGTATTAGCCCTTAATATTAGCTATTATTCTTGCAATCACTAACAGTAAGGGCTTGGGGGTAGGATGGGGTGGATTCCTGAGTAGCTTGTGCCTCTTGGAGAGGAAGTCCCTGTGGAGCCAGGACAGTCCAGTCACTGGAGGCCTGTGGCCTGTTATGTGGCCAGATGTCCCAGGCTCTGTCCCAAGAGGAATGAAGAGCATTTATGCTGCAGAAAGGCTCCCTGGGACAGCCCCAGGTGGCAGTCAGTGGCTTAGTATGGGATGAGTCACTCAGGGTGCTCCTTGCCAGGGCCCCTCCTCCTGCAGCTGGGTTACCCACTGTCTTCATCCAGTGCTGTGTCTAGCCTCTGCTGCCAACAGGCCTTCCTGAACAACTGGTGGCTGAAAGCTGGGTCCCCTGGCACAGAAGGTTGGCACCACCAGACCGCACCACACAGAAAGAGAGTCACACCTCCGTCCACGTCCAAAACATTTATTTCAGGAAATCTTTGTATTTGCGTACGGAGGGACCTTCATGGGGTGTCCAGGGCTGCCAAAGTGACATCTGGCAGGGATAAGTCGCACCAGACCCACAGAGTAAGAACCAGGAATGTGAAAAAGTGCAAAACAAATGAAAAAAAAATTAAAAAAGAGAAAAAGTAGTTGGATTATGCTAGCCTCCGTGAAGCCTGCGACCAGGTAGAGGGAAGAGTGTGAAGATGAGCACCTGTGAGGTGATGCTGGGGCTGGATGTGATGGGATCCTGCTTTGAGTCTGGTCTGCAGCCAGTTGTCTCTGGTGCTGATGTGGGAGGACAGAGCAACCCCTGGCCAGCTGTTCCTCCAGGACCATGTCTTCCGGGGGACTTTGCCACTTGTTCTCCTCCTGAACCTAGAAGTGGCATTAGGCGGACAACAGCTCACCGTGAACCCGATGCACCTGCTCAGGTCCTTGCACCACTGTCTCACCCAGCCCAGCATACCTGCTCCACTCGCCTGAAGACCCGCAGCAGGTTTCCTTGAAGGACACCTTGAAGCAGCTCCTCATTCCAACCCCGACTCAGCAGCTCCTCTATCAGCACGGGGTATGTGGACACATCTGCCAGCCCCTCAGGGAACTGTAGCCACTAGCAGGTGGTTCTCTTGAGTTGGCACCCTGATCCAGACTCAGAACTACAGCCCTGTGTGTCCTGGTACATGGTACCCCAGCTCTGGTCAGATGTATTGGAGATAGCAAGTGATTCACCCCTACTCTGCAGCCTTCAGAGGACGCCCCCAAACCTCCTTGGATATTTGTCAAATGTCACTGAACTGAATTTTCTTTTCTTTTGTACTGGGGATCAAGCTTAAGACCGTGTGCTTTCCAGGAAGGCACTGGTGCTGCAGAATTAGATCCCTAGCCTGCATTTTTTTTTTTTTAACCAATGTCTCGCTATGCAGTTCAGGTTGACCTTGAACTCATGGCAATCCTCCTGTCTCAGCATTCCCAGTACTGTTGTTAGAAGCCTGTGCCAGGTCGCCCAGTGCTGAATTGCACTTTTAAGATCTATGGCTTCCGCTGAATGGATGTCACCTCTATCTGCAGCACCGGACAGAGAAGATGATCAGGGCACACCAGGCCTTGCTGACAGTCTGCTCGGAGGGAGCAGGACTGCTGTGGCTGGAGTGAGTGCATGGGCTGGAAAAATGAGTTGTCTGGTGGCTTGGTCAAGTATGCCTTACAGCAGGAACACTGGGATGAAGGCAGGCAGGAGATTGCAGGAAACAGAGCGTGGGAGTGGGACATGCTGAGTGGGTAAGGCCTAAAGGCTATGAGGACCAGGGCAAGATGGTGATGACTGCAAAGGCCCCCACAGGTTTTCAGACAGCCCCAAATAAGCCACGCAGCAATACTCACTGGCTGGTGCCATCATAATCTCTGCCAGTGCCAATGAACCTGGGCCTGATAACTGCCTTGATGTGGTCAAAGTGATCTGGGAGAACGAAAGTTAGTGTGAGGTTTCTGGGGCAGGAGTGCCCTAGATCTGGACTCTGCTGTGCCCTACAGGCCAGTTCCTTCACAGGGCCTGTGCCCTGTGTGGCCACCTGAAGTCCCTGAGATTTGTCTTTAACTGATCCCAACTGGCTCTGGACTGGACCTCAAGTTTAGAGTGAACCCATTTGGAATGACAGCCATTGGGTCACCTCTCCAGATTCATCCTGCCTCAGTCTCCTCGCTGTCCTGGTGGGGGATCTTTCCATAGGTAGGGAAGATGAAAGAGGGACAAAGAGTACAGCTGACACAGACTCCAGAGATCTAAAGTGAAAGCAGGGTGCTTTGGTAGCCTTCAAGGAAGAGCACAGGGTCAACACTCAGCTCTGTCTGGCTCCCTTCCCTCTGCCCATCAGATGCACAGTGTAGACTCTATGGCTCTGGTTCTGTGTAATGCCAAGGGGCTAGTAGTTTTGGTCAGACCACTGGAGTTGTGCTGAGATCCATCCTCATGCTTCAAAGCCAAATCGTAGCTATTTAGAGAACATAGGAGCTTTGGGGCAGGCTTACCTTCTACAGTGGACACATTAGCTAACAGGTTGCACTGCAGCACCCTTAAGGACAAGGACACCATCACAATGTCACCATTCTTCTCCTATAGGAATAGTCAAATAAACACTCATCTTGGGTACTTGAACCACCACGAGTCTGCCCACCCCTATGGCCCATGTGAGTAAAGTGTTCAGCCCTGATTTGGTGAGGAAGGAGAAACTGCACCTCTCTAAGTTTGTGTGAACAGGGGAGTCTCAGCTCTGCCTGGGATAGAGGTGTTTTGAGGGATAGAGAAATATTTACCTAGAACTATCTCTCCCATACCCACTGAGTCCAAGAGTTCAAAGGTTGTGGGGCAGAAGATGTTCAGCCTGAGGGACCAGGAGCTCAAGTTTGAAACTCGTGTTTAGGTTCCAAGGCTGGGCAGAGTCTCACCAGAAGCTGCAGGATGTCATCAGGAACATTCTAAGTGTTGTTGCATACACCCCAGGCAGCTGAGTGGGAGCATATCACAGGTGCCTGTGACTCTTCTACGGCCTGCTGTGCCACAGCATTAGAGACAGGAGATAAGCCTACTTTCATGCCCAGGCATTTCATTTCTGTCACCACTTTCTGCAGGGACAGTGAAAGAGAAGGGTGTCAGGAATGCATATACATACATCTGCTGGGAGAGGCAGAGCGTGAGCATTTTTGTAGGGTGGAGTGGTGTCTTTACCTCTCCAAAACTAGTCAACCCATTGATGTTGTTGTAGAAGAGGTGTGTGGCCTTAGATGAACTCTTTGCCCTGAAGAATGGTGAGAAAGCTTGGTAGTCAGTCCCGCTAGGTGGCCTTGCCTAGGCCACAAGGGCCTAGAAGTCTTATCAAGCCCCCTCTGTAGCCCACAGAGCAAAAAGCAAGATGAACTGTGCCTCACAGAGAGATCCATGTTGCCCTGTGAATCCCAGAATACCAGCCCCTTTCCCAGTCCAGAGTCAGTGCCAGATTCTAGAGTTAAAGCTTCGTGTGGGCCCATGGTGTGACCTTGGACAGATCCCTGCCCTGGTGTGTCCACAACATCTGTACTTGCTCACCAGGATGTGCTGCAGATGGGCGTAAGTGTGAGGTAGCACACTCCCAGGACATAGAAGGCACGCAGGGCAAAGAGGCTGCTGTCCAGCAAGTGGCTGCCCTCCATGCCAAAGAGACAGGCCAATTTCTTGATGCTGTTCAGAGCTGGGAACAAACAGGTTAGATAAATACTTGATTGAGTCAGAGTAGCTCAGTCAAGTCCATCAATACACCTACCCTCTGGTGAGGTAACCAGCTCCAGCTCAGAGTAGGAGGCACACACGCAGTGAATGAGGTTGATCTGCTCCAGGAAAAGGTGCACAGCATCCGGGCTTTGGGTATGGTATGGGATGTGTAGGTCGACTAGAACTGAGGAGAAACTCAGGGGTTGGTCTGGCAAGGGCTGCTCTGGAACTCCTGGGGCCTCCACAGTCCCCACTGGGCCTCGAGACTGCATGTAATGCATTGCTTGTTCTGTAGTACTGTCCTGCCAACCAAGTGGCTCACAGCAGCCCTTGAAGCTGCTCCAGCATCTTTTTGGAGGATTGTTATTATGGTAAGTGAGTTCCCTCTGATTAACCCTGGATCCCTAGGTCCCCTTTTCTTCCCAACATCCCCCCAACAGCCATGCTGCAGCACCCTGTGTGTCCTTTTAGTACCTGAACACCCAGACAGCCTTCTCTAAGCCTGTCCAGGCTGGTCTGGCCAAAGCTCAAATTGCGCAGGTTAACATTCTGTAGTGAGTCCTGGTCAAACCGTCTCAGGACCGAGGGCAGGTCGTTGTGTCTGGGAGGATGTCAAGCAGGGTCAAGGACAAATGGGTGGGCCCTTCAGGCTTCCAGGTCAGGCAAGACATATTCCCCGGGGCTCCCACTCAGCACTGCCACCCAGACTACACTGAGATCCCCTGCGGCCTGGGATGGGAAGGGTTCCCACCAGAGAGCAGGGGGAGAGCAGGGGAAAGACACACGTGGATAATGGGAGGCAGGGCATCCGGGGTTGCTTGTACAGGAGCCTCCATGATACACGCTTGGAACCCTCTTCTGCCCAGAGATGCACCTACCCTCTATGTGCTTATGAGGCTCCTACCTACCCATCCACAGCGGGAAGCCTAGCATCAGGGCCCACGCGCGCTCTCACAGCCCCGGCCACTGTGAGTGAGCGGGGTGGTCTCAGAGTCAGGGCTGTCCGGTGTGATGCGGGTGCTGACGGTGACCCACGTGACGGGGCGCAGGTTACCGGCTGTAGCAGCCGCACTCTCAGGAACAGCGAACACAGCAGAGGCCACCGGCAGAGCGCGCGGGGACCCTCGAGGCCCATGGGCTCCATGTTGCGCAGGATCGTGGGGAAAGACAGGGGTGACGGTCGTGAGAGCCTGAGGGGGCTGAAGGTGACGATGGAGCCCCAACTCTCGATTCAAGCCCCTCAGCGGTGCTGCCTCATGAAGAGAGGTTGCTGTGGAGGGACCTGCGACCGCCACACTGAAGTGTCGCAAAGTCATGCAGCCGCAGCTGTCGCCAGGGGCGCTAAGGCCTCCCCGCCTCTCCTCCCAGAAGACGCCCGCCGGTCGGTGGCCAACGGAGCATTGGGTGGGCACCTTTGCCCCCGCCCCCCGCCAGTGCCCAGGCGAGAGAGGGCGGGTGGCTCTCCCAGAGAGCCCCTAGAGTGCTTCTCCCACTGCGTGGTCTCGACCTGAGGCCTTTGCAGGCCACATCAGTCCTCCGGTTCCTGCAGCCTACCCTCTGGCCTCTGAGGGCCACACGTATCTGTGAGACCTCAGTGCTCTGAATTCTGCGTTCTGTTTCTCGGAGCTGCCAGGTAGAGTGGGAGCAGGCTTTCTCTGGAAATGGGGAGTTCAGCTCCTAGACTTTGGATTCAGGAAGGGACCCTGAGACCCTGACTTTTCCCTTCCTTGTTTTATCGTGCCTCATGTCCATCTCGGGACTCTAGCCAGAGATGGACACGGGGACTGTCAGGGGGACCCTTGCTCATGAGTCCACATCAGCCTCAGGAAAAGGCTCCCTCAGAAGATGCTGTACCTGCCTAGGACTCACATGAAGGAACAGTCAGGATGAGAACTGGGGGAGCATCCAGAGCGGGCCAGGAAATGCTCACTTAGCAGAGCAGGAACTCCAACAGCTATTTGGGTGGAAAGAAAGGCAGTAATTTCCAGTGCAGCAGAGCCGGCACTCCAGCACCTTCCTCCAAGGGCTGAAAGCTGACCCAGTCGCTAGAATGTTCCTACCTTAATGTAGAAGCCAGGTCAGATGTATGGGTTTAAGGAAAAGCCTGGACCCAGGGTTCTGTAAGTACCTCTGCCTTATCTTGTGAATCTTGTGGCTTTAGCTCTTATGGTAACCCTTAGGGCTTGGCTCCCTTTCTTGCCTGGTAGGGCCCACCCCATTTTCCACCTGGGGCTCCCCCACTACCCCCCACCCCACCTCCAGTTTCTTAGGAACCCTCTAACACTTGCACTCATGCCCACATACAGGGGTATACATGCTGTCATTGAATTGCCACCAAGACACTTTGGGAGCAGTGCCCAAACTCATCCGGTGACTTTTTTTTATTTCCTGTTCTTGCTTCTCAGCATTTCAAGATTCTGCTCTGAATCCTGAAGCTGCAAGACCAGTGCATGAGGACTTGGAGAGGCAAGACAACCCTCTAAAAAGAAAATGAACAAACATTTCCAGACTGAAGTTTCCAAGCTATCCAGGAGGGTGGGTTTCCTGCATGGATGTATTTAGGAACCATGCATTTGTTGTTGCTAGTACCTCCTGTCCTGGAGAAAGGCAAATTGACAGAACTGTGCTAGGGGTAGGCCAGCTCCTTACCTACTACAGCTGGAGGATTCTCTAAGTAGGCCCATTGCAGAGAATGAGTGCCCCAGGAGCCTATTTCAGATAACACATGTCGCTGAGATGGGGTCTCCCTATGGAGTCCAAGCTGGCTATAAACTTACTATGTAGACCAGGCTGGCCTTGAACTCAAGGCAATTCTTCTGCCTCTGCCTCATGAGTGCTGGAATTACAGGCATGTACCACAACACCTGGCATTCCTAGGTGGTTTTTGCACCCAATATATCTGGCTCTCTTCCTTTCCACAACTGGTCAGCAACCCACACCATGTCTTAGCTGCTAAGTGACAGGAAGGAGGAGAAATTCTTGGATTTGCTGTTTTCTTGGATAAAGATATGGCTTTGGTGGTAAACAGTCTGTCTGTTCCATTCCTAATAGCCTGCAGGAAGTGGGGGTACAAAGAACAGGGAAGAGATAGACTGGAATAAACAAATAATAGCAGCTGATAGAGGGGTGGGTGGGAGAATTTAGTTTTGGATTTTTTGAGGCTTTTAAACTTTTCTCCATGATTTGGGGGAAACTCTAGCCCAATAGTGATATAGGCTATGTAGAAGATTAGTTGTGTGCAAGATGTGTGTGGTAGGCCGGGTGTGGTGGCTCATGCCTATAATCCCAGCACTCAGGAGGCTGAGGCAGGAGGATCATTGCGAGTTCAAGACCAGCCTAGGCTACAAAGTGAGCTCAAGGTCAACCTGAACTGCACAGTAAGACCCTGTCTCAAAAAGACAAAAAAAAAAAAAAAAAAAAAAAGATGTGTATGGTGATGCATGCTAGTAATTCCAGCTTTTTGGGAGGCTAAGGCAGAAGAATTGCAAGTTCAAGGGCTGCCTGAGCAACATAAAGACCCTAACGTAAGAAGGGCAAGGGATATAACTCAATGGTAGAGTTTTTGTCTAGTATATATGAAGCCTTGGGTTCAATTCCCAGCACTCAAGAAGACAAACAAAAAATAAAACCAAAAATCCCAAAACACAAAAGTGGCAAAACAGTTTTTCATAGCATCCATCTTCAGTCAAACATTGCCTTTGACATACAAAGCCAATCATAGAAACCAAACGCACTCAGACTCAGGGGCATCTAAACACTCATGCCAAGTGGTAAGCAGATTTTAGCCAACAAAGTGTGTTGTCTGCCTCATAACCTCACCCAAGGCCATCTCTGGCAGAGAACCTCAGGGCTTACTCAAGAGCTGACCTTCAGTGTTGTCTCTAGGTGCTGTTTCCCAACCTGCTCCCCTTCATGGCATTTCCAGTGCCTGTTGGCTCAACCTCACAGCATCTCTTGGGTCTCCTCTCTGTTCCTTCAGGCTTTTCTCTAGTAGAGGCTGCTTCCATCTCTCCTTTTCTCCTGATATCCCAGCCTCTAGACTCTCCCACAGAGAAGCCCTTCCCCTCCCCTCCCTCCCCTCCCTCCCCTCCCTCCCTTCCCCTCCCCTCCCCTCCCTCCCTTCCCTTCCCTTCCCTTCCCTTCCCTTCCCTTCCCTTTCCTTCCCTTCCCTTCCTCTTCCTTCTTTCTTCCCTCTCTCCTGTCTGTCTGTCTCTCTCTTTGGAAGCTAAATTCAAGACCTTCATACAGAGATACATACAATCCCCCCACCCCGCTTGTCATTTTTTGAGACAATGTCTTGTTAAATTGCTCATGCTGGGCTAAAAGTTGCAATTTTTCTGCTTCAGCCTCTCAGAGTGCTGAGATTATAGATGTGCTCTACCAAGTTTGGCTATACTTATTTTAAAAATTTTATATAAGACAAAAAACTGTATCAGAGGTGCAGAGGTAATTCAGTGGTAGAGTGAGTGCTTAGCATGTTTAAGGCCCTGGGCTCCATCTCATATCACCAAAACCCCAAACAGGATCATTTTCTTACCTGAGTTACTTATTTTATTTTCCAGTGTTCTCAGGATATACTAGTTTCTTTGTCTTTTAGTTGCTGAGGAGTCTGCTCCCATTAGCCTCTCCAATCTCATGAAATAGCACCAACTTCTTGCCCCTCTAAACTAGCAGCCTCATACCGCAGGGACTTGGCACATGTTATACCATCAGCTGCCAACTGGTGGGACTATTGAGTGGGACAGAACAAGAAATCTTGCCAACAAGGGGCAAATTCCTCCCAATTCCTCACCTATGTAGGTTGACACAAAACTAGACCTGCAGATGAGGCAGTGGGAGAAACAGAACCAAGGTTATTCCAGTGGTGGAGCTGACCCAGCCCTACTGATGTCCTGTACATGGCAAAAGTATGCAGGAAGGAAAATTCAGGCTGAGTTACAGGTGCGCGGGCCACCTCACATGCTCAGAGTGTGGGAATAGGTGCATGTGGGAGCTCGCTTGCTAGTCAGGGTTGCCCAGATGATGATCATTTCCATTTGGGGTCCTCATTCCTGGGGTCTCTCGCTGCCCATGCTTCTTTTGGAGTGTAGCTCTCGATCTGCTCCCATAATAATGAACACAGTCAAATTCCACCCCCCCCAAAAAAAACCCACAACAGTCTTGCAAGCCAGAAGATAGACAGCCTCTAATCACAAAGCAGAGGCCACCCATTATGCAGCACATAGATAAATAGCATATTTTTCTTCCTCCCAAGGCAGCAAATGTTTATTTTGCTAGAAGAAATACGATAACCACTAATGCACCTCCATCCTTTGCTTCCATTCAACCTTCTCTGCAATCTCCTGCGTTTTGTTCTGAACCCTGGCCAGCCTGTCTGTCCGGTGGCCCTGGGCTGCTGTTCAAAGGAGATGACTGGTGACTTGAGTCCCATCTGTACTGTTGAGTTCTTCTTGCAGCCAAGTACTGCTTGACTTCAGGCAGTAGAGAGGATCCAGCACGCAAGGTCCCTAGAGCAGAATCACATGTGCTGTCTGACAGGCTTGATGTGTTTATCTGAGCTGTTTCTGGAGACCAGATGTTCTGGTAATTTGCCCTGGCTCCATAGACTTGGAACCTTTGTCCTGAGATTGGTTTGAATCTTGACTTGTGTCCTTGGAGATAGTGCCATCAGCTGGGGGTGAAGGGAAGACTGGTTAGGGTGTAGAAACTGTCTGCAGTGAGACCCTCAAGGGTGTTCTTGAAACTGCACCCACCCAAACCCCCCACAGTTGTTATATCCAGATGTGTGGAGAAAGGCGCATAACGAATAGCTCTGCTAAATCCTAGCCCTGTCTGGTGACTTAGGTTCTCCATGAACAGAGCTATGAGGAAACTTTCTGCTCTCTCAGGATTTTTCTGGAACCTCCTTTTCCAATGGCCTGTGGTGATCACCCAATGCTGAGGTGGCAAATTAATTCTGTGAGGGCCAAGTCACTCTAGTCTCGCATCTGGCACTTACCTTGGTACACAGCAATCATGCAAATGACACTGATTGAACAGAGAGCGCACTTGGTACTCAGGAGACTGCTGTCTCCTCTTCCTTCATGGAGCAAGGACAAGCAGCAAGGGTGACTGCAGAGCCGTCCAGTGACTGTGTACTCAGAACTGTGCTACCACTTCCACATGTTTTAGGCCAGCCCACAAAGGGGAGATTTGTTTTGTTCTTTTCTCACCAGCCTCTCTTTCTAAGTGAGAAAACTGAGCTGTGTGGTAGGCAGATGACCACACTGATGCCCACCTGGCTGAGGCATATGGAGGTTTCTGAAATCCCTCCACTTTCAGCTACTGTCACCAAGAAGGTCCTCCAATGCCCTACACACATCCATTTGCCTAGACATCCTTGCTGGCCATGCGTTGGTGCCCAGTCTTTACTGGGTGTGGAGTGTGGTGACGAGACAAGGTTCCTGTGGCCACACACAAGCATGCAGAAAAGTGGCTGCAGAGATACCAGATTCTGGGAACCTCCCCTCCCCTTGATTTCATGGCCTCAAGGGCTGGCCCGCTTGTCTCAAGCAACAACACGCCGTTCACAGGCACCCAGCACTTTGGAGCCTCCTAGTACTTGAAGTGTGTCTAGACAGCCTCCCTCTCGGCCTAGCTTCCTGGCTCCCACAAGCAAGTTTACCCTGTGAAGCTGGGCAGCTGCGCTCTCACTGCTGCCAAAGCTGGATGAGCATCAAGATGTGCCTGCGAAGCTTTTTAATCTTTTTTTTTTAAGACAGAGTTTCTCGTGGAGTGCAGAGTGGCCTCTAATTTGAGATCTTTCTAACTGAACCATCTGAGTGCTGGGAATGCAGTTAGGAGCCATCATGGTTGGGTGAGTTTTGCATGTTTTTGAGTTTGCTGATTGCATTCCATGGTGGCATTTTACATGTTACTCTGCCTCTTGTTTTTCCTATAAACTAGAATTTTGGGGAGCTTTTAATCACTGATTGATTGATTCATTCTTTCATTTGAGGCTGGTTCTAACTATATTGCCCAGGCTGGAGCTGAAGCAATTCTCCAACTCAGGAGCTGAAGCAATTCTCTGCCTCATCTTCCCAATTAGTTGAGATTACAGGCTTGTGCCAGTGTGGCGACTAATTTAAAAAAAAATACAGATATCCAGGCCCTCATCCTGTAAACTCCCTTAATATGGGTGCTGGGTGTTGTTTTTCTTTTTTCTTTTTGTCTTTTTTTAATTTTAATTTTATTTAAAGAAAGACTAAACAAAACAGAAAATGGGTGGAAATAATACATTCAGAGAAAAAATAAACAGCAAGAAATCACTACTTAATGTTTACATACTGTCCTTTTACAAACAGTTGTTCAAGATACAAAAATGGAACATATAAAGTGGGAATTCAAATAGTAAGACTGCAAACAGTTCTGTTCAACTGTCTAACAAAAGCTTTTTTTTTTGGTCTTTTTCGGTACCAGGGATCAAACTCACGATTGCCTGCTTGCAAGGCAGGTGCTTATGCCGCTGAGCTAAATCGCCAGCCCCTGTCCAACAAAAACTTAGTAATATGGTTGTCAATCCTATACACTTAAGCATACATGCAGTTATCCATATCTTCATTTATGTTGGGATTAAACAAACTAAAGCAGGCTAAAATCATTCTGAACAAAGAATAATAGTATTGCTGGATTTCACATCATGACAAGCCGGTATCAGCACTGGGTACTGTAGTGGCTTTTTAAAAAAATTTAAAGAAAGACTAAACAAAACAGAAAATGGGTAGAAATAATACATACTTTCAAAGAAAAAATAAACAGTAAGAAATCACTAGTTGATGATTACAGATTGTCCTCTTACAAATAGTTATTCAAGATACTAAAGTGGAACATATAAAGTGGGGATTCAAACAGTGAGACTGCAACCAGTTCTGTTCAACTATCCAACAAAAACTTAGAAGTATGGTTATCAATCCTGTACACTTAAACATACATGCAGTTATCTATATCTTCAATTATGTTGAGATTGAACAAACCTAAGCAGGCTAATATCACTCTGAACAAAGAATAATACTATTTCTGGGTTTCACATTATGACACTCCAGGATCAGCACTAGGTACTTTAGTGTCTCTTTTTCTTCAAAGTATCTGTTCATTTCATCATGTGTTTTCATAAACTGTTCATAGGTTCTATGCATGCATGAGTCTTAACATGCATTTCTAACATTTCTATATTAGAGGGAGGAACAAAACAAAGCAAGACAAACCAAAACATATTCCTATAAACACATGAAACAAAAAAGACATATAAGACCACTGTACAAGGAGTTCTACCATGGTTACCATGTTGTCTCTTGTTATCTTCAATATAATTGGCTATAACATCAGATACAGTATAATTGAATATATCAGTACATAACAGTATTAATAAAAACACAACTTTGTATATAGTATAAAACTTCAAAAGCAGGCAGTTATCAAACCAGAATGTGTATCGTAGAGTCTTGTCGTCTTCAGTGTAGTTGCCTATACTCTCAGACTTGATACTGTCAATCATATAAGTTTTGAATAAAATCTATCGATACCAAACAGCAATCAAACAAATCAGATTTAACTAAGATCAGTCATGATAAAACAGTATAAGTCATACAGGAGTCCAGATTAAGATAACAGGAAATTAAAGATGATTACTGTGCTATATCCTGATGTTTTTGGGATAGCTGTCTGTGCCCTCAAATCTAATGCAAGTAGACAAACTAGGACAGAGTAAAATCTATCTAAGCAGAGTGGTACGAGTAATGTGGATTTTAAATCCTGATACACTATTAGCAATATCTTCTGCCATCTTTTTTAAGACTCTCCCTGCCCTTTCAGTTCCCAAGGGTACACTGTACATTTTTGGGTCTGACTAAGACCCTTGGTTTTAAGTTGAGGGGAGCCAACCTGCTATTTACCTAAGTGATTCTGAACCTTCTCTCTCTTGGACTTGATCCCTAATTGTATTCCTTTACCTATTAAAGCCTATCTTTCCAACCTATCCACAAATACTGGTCTAATTGCCCCTATTACTCTCTGGTTCTCTGCACATACAGCATTGTTTTCTCATATTTGATTTTCAGTCTATGTATTCTTTTTCATGTTAATTATATTTCCTATAAATAGCATCTCAGTGGACCCTGCCTCCTGATTTACTCCACGTGTGGTTCTTTTTTTTTTAATTTAGTGTATCAAGGCCATCTATATTAGAGATTATAACCAACCTTCTCTGCCTCATTTCTGTTATGCTCATTTTTTTGCCATCAGTTGTCTGCTTATCTTCTTCATTCTGTTTTCTGCTCCATTCATTGAGTCTTCTCTGCCACTGTTCCTGGAATCCTAGTACTTTTCTCTCTCTCTCTCATGCCCTGCAGTATTCTCTGTAGAGTTGGATTGGTGGTTGCAAATTTCCCAAGTTTCTCTTTGTCTTGGGAACATCTTGTTTCTCCATTAATTTCTTGAGACAGTTTAGCAGGGTATATCAATCTGGGTTGGAGGTTATTTTCTTTCAGGGCTTGGAATATTTCGTTCCAGGATCTTTTTAACTTGATGGTTTGTGCTGACAAATCTGTGATTCTGATGGGCCTTCCTTTATAGGTTATTTGTTTCTTGTCTCTTAACAGCTTTTAATATTCTGTTCTTATATTGAATTTCTGCAATCTTGATTATTATATGCCTGGGTGTAGCTCTGTTTTGGTTGTAGGTGACTGGAGTTCTGTATGCCTCATAACATCTGAATATCATTTACTTTTCCTATGTTTGGGAAGTTTTCCTTAATTATTTCTGTGAATAGCTTTTGTAGATCCTTTGTTTGTACCCCAGCTTCTTCATTCACATTATTTATTCTCAAGTTATAGATCCTCTTGTCATCTTCTAGCCTTTGTGTTGGTACTGCTTGTTTCCTTGTTATTTTAAAAAAGTTTCTCCTTTCATAATCCCACATTGCAAAAATTGTCCTCCAGTTTGGATAATCTATCCTTAGTTTCTTTCAAGCAGATTTGCCATCTTTCCATAGAGTTTTAAATTTCCTGGTAATCTCTTTGAATCTGCTTCATGTATTCTATATTTTCTTTATATTCTTCATCAAACAGTTTTCTCCTTTGAGTTCCTCCCTTTTTCCATCTGTGTCTGCTTGAGGAGTGCTTAGTATCTCTTTTATTAATCTTCTTATATCTTGCTTTACTTGGCTAACTATTTCACTTTTAAACTCATCTATGAGGTCCCGAAGATATCTCTTTATGTCCACTGGTGCCGTGTCTGATACTGCATTTTTGCTGTTCTCATTCTCCTTTGTATTTACCTGTTCTGGGTCAATGTTCTCAGGGTTGGGACCTGGGGACTTTTTGTTGTTGCTTCCTCTTCCCATCTTTATGTTTCTTCCAGGAGGCCCCAGTTTCTTTCTTTGTTGGTTACAATTTTTCTGAAGCATACTGGCTAGGTGACCCTTCCCACTGCAGTGTGCTTGTGAGTTGCAGACAGGGGCAGCATATCTTGGCCCCTCCCCTCCGGATCAGTCAAGCTGCTGGGGCCTGCACTGTTATTGCTATGGGCCGCCTCCCCTCTGGATCAGTGAAACTTTTGAGGTTTCACTGCTGACTACTATCCACTCCCATCCCCACCTCCCCTTAACTGCTAAGGATAAATTCCTGGTTAGCAGTCAGCACTCCATTGCCATGGTTCAGAGAAGCTGGGGTGATATTTTTACATCCACACTAGATTGCTTCCCTACCTTGTTAATGTTCTTGTCATAGCTTCTGTCACACCTAAAACTAGATCACTGCCCACTGTGGCTGACAAGGTTTATATTTACCTCTCCAACCACAGTAGCCTTTGTGTTGCTCCTAGAATAAGTCACCCTTGTTTCCACCTGGGGACCTTTAAAACTTTTTTAAAATTTTGTGTTACTGGTACTTGAACCAGTAGACAGGGCCTTTGCATCTACCTACATGGCCAGCTCTCTTATTTTTTAAGATGAGATCTTACTAAGCCTCTCATTACTCTGGCTGGTCTTGAACTTATGATTCTTGTGCCTCAGCTTCATGTAGTGTTGGGAATATAGATGCATACAAGTACAAAGCACAACTGGTTCAGGGTTATTTTTTTTTTTAAGACAATGTTTGGGTATGTAGCTCAAGCTAGACCTGAATTCTTGACCCTCCTTCCTTGGCCTCCTGAATACATGGTTTCCATGCCTGTACCATTATGGTTAGTTATATCTCATGCTTTTTACACATGTATTTTCTTCAGGAGCACTTTTCTTCCAGATCTTTATGTGATTCCCTTGCTCCCATCACTGCCAAAATGTCTCCTCTTCACCAATGCTTCCCTGACTCCCTGTGTAATGTAACTTCCTCATCATTCTGTCCTCACAATGCTTTATTGTCCTAGAAGCTATAATTACCTGACCTTTCTTAGTGTACCCTTTGAATGTAAGGCCTTGAAAAGGCTAAGTAGCCTACCACAGAGGTACAACTTGTAGCCTTGCTATTATATTTTTTTGTTTGTTTCTGCGGATTGAACTGGCAACCTCACTCTTGCAGGCAAGCACTTATGCCACTGAGCTAAACCCCCGGCTCTGATATTGTATGTTTTGCCTTATCCTTTAGTTGGTGGGTGCTTTGGAGAGATGGGATTCAGCTGTCTGACTCACCAATACCACTAGCATAGTTGCTGATATATAATAGGTACTCAATATGTACTTGTTGAATGAGTAGATAGTTGGGCAGACTAATAGATGATCTGGCATGTTCTCAGTCCTGCTACTCTCTTTCAAACACACACACACACACACACACACACACACACACACATTTTGTGTTGCTGGGCATTGAATACAAGGCCTGATATATGCTAAAGACATGCTGTACCACTGAACCATACTCCCATTCAAGGCTCTCTATTTCTTAAAGAATAGGCTGGCTATAGTGGTACATAGCCTATAATCATAGCACTTGGGAAGCTGTGGCAGGAGGATCTGTGTGAGTATGAGGCCAGTATGGGATACAAAGTGAGTTCAAGGCCAGCGTGAACTGCATAGCGAAACCCTATCTCAAAAAAAAAAAAAAAAAAAAAAAAAAAAAAAAAGGCCTAGGTCTGGTCTCAGTTTACCTAGAAGTGACTGTAAGCAACACAATGTTAAGACACTTCACCTAAGGACCCCTTTTGCCAACAGAGGTCTTAGCAGAGCAGGTCTTACATGTAGACAATGTACTTTAAGGGAACTGGGAGGTGTGAGGATTGACCTTGGGCAAGCTGGATTTGTATTCAAAAATACTCTCAGAAAACATTTTGTTGTACAGTAGGAACCCCACTGGTGCCACAGAGTGCTGGGAAGGAAGCCTCAGTGGGGTTTCCTGAACTCTCCATGCCACTCCTGTGCCACAGAGCAGTTGTTTCTAGGGTTTTTTATTCAGCTTCTTGAGATTCCAGGCAGGAGCTTCCCTCTAGTCCGTGCCTATTTCTTTCAGTTCAGAGAAGCCTAGACATTCCTGGTCTGTGCTGATGGTTGCTGGTTATGACAGAGGTCAGGAGTCCAGCTGGTACATAGAGCTCTATCTAGGCCGCTCTGTGCTTGACTCCTCCTTGGCTTGCAGGGTGTAGATGTGTGTTTTTTTGTAGACAAGAAGGGACTACAGGGAGTTGAGCAGAACACCTCAGGCCTTATTCCAGGCCAGTTTAATTCCTGGGTGTTCAAGGCAACCTCTCCTTTCAATCACAGTTCTTGAGGCTCCTTTCCCATAGACAGTTGGCATGGAGGGAGCCTCCTGGTTGAGGAAGGCTCAGGCAGCTTTCCATTGAAAGGCAGTGAAGGTCACTGAAGAAGAGGCATTGGATGTCTTAGGACTTAAGCTATCCAATGTCCATCCACTCCATAGAATGGCTCAGCCAGCAAGATATTGATGCGGTCTTGTCACTATTGTTCAAGTGGCAAATTTGGCAGCTAGGGCATACTAAGTTTGGTTATATTCTGCCATAAATCCAGGTCTCTTGGGAGCCTGCCTGGATGGTGGCTTCTCTTCTCCGGCCCTAGCTGGGTGGTGATGGTAGCACCTCCATAGGCCTGGTAACTGCCAACCAGAAAGTAGGTCTCTCCGTGCTAGCCCACCTGAGTTTCTCTACATCCTCAGTAAAGGACATGGTAATAAATGGGCATACCAGGAGCTGTGTGCAGCACTGCTGCTAGGAAGAAAACCATAACGGAAGAGTCTTTTCTGCTATATACACTGCTTCCAGGACCTTTCTCGTGTGCCTTTTTGGCTGAAGCCCACTAGTTTATTTCACATCCAAACATAGACATGGCCTTCACTTTTGTAGATCCCTTAAAGAGATTCTTGCTGTAGTAGTTCTTGGCTTCCTTGGAACAAACAGCAGCAAAACAAACAACAACAACAACAAAAAACCCAAAACAACAACAATAACAAAACCCCAGAACAGCTATCCCTATAATAAGAAAATCTGAAAATAATTTTTAAAAGGGCCCTCCCAATCATCTTTGGATACCTAGATTAGGCTTAATGTGACTTCTCAAACCAAACCAATTTCCTGGGATGCTATTTCCTCAGATCTCCAGCCCAGGAGCACTTTATCCCTCTGTTGTTCATGTGAGGGCTCCGGTGTTATATCTAATAGTAATATGAGGACAAGTTCAGCACATTTGAAGGTGATTTGTCCTGGAAAGGAATTTTAAGGTGCTCCAAGACAAAGTGAAGTTCTCCTTAACTTTATAAATTGGAGGTTTCAGGCCTATTTTACATGAAATTCAAAACAGATTCCTGACAAAATGGCATAATACAAAATGACAACCTTTTCATGTCACTCCCTTTTGTAAACATGACAAACTATATTGAAAGAGTTGCCGGCCCAGATGAGACACTGTAGCCAGAAAAGGCTACAGCTAAACTCCTCCCCTACCCTGCCCCCTATGGACTTGATTGTGATTCTGTATCCCCATCCTTAAGGACCTGTGCGCCAATGGGATATCTGTGCATCCCTAATGGCCTTTGGGGCACTGCCCAAGCTTAGGCTATTTAGATCTCCCACGCCACGTGTCCGAGAGAGTTCGCCGGAGGAAGTTCGCCGGGGAGTTCGCCAGAGAGTTCGCCAGAAAGAGAGAGACCCAGATTCCAGCGGCCAGCGCCAACCAGCGCGCCAGTCTCCACTCCCCGTGTTCCCGGAGAGACCACAGCCCGGCCCCGGGCTCCGTGAGAGATGCCCGGGGCCGGCGCTGCCGGCGGCGGGGGCCCCCTCCCCGCATTCCCGGAATAAAGCCACCGCTGACCACTACTTTTACGGCCGTCCACTCCGCTCCATTCCTCCCGCGGACTTCTCCTCTCCTCTCCCTTCTCCCAGACCTAACATATATAACTGGGGATATAGCCCCATAGTAGACTGCCCCACATGCCTGAGGGCCAGGATTGATCCCAGAAGGTGGGGTGGGGGGAGTTAACCACTGGAATTTTTGACCCACATGTGGTAGTTATTAATATTTTTGAGGAAAAAATCCTTCCATTTCAGCCTTCTAGGTGCTGAGATTATAGGTGTGTTTGAATTTGCTCAAATTCAATTGCATCCCCTGGTGTCATTTTACATGTGCTTCAGCCTCTTGTTTTTCCTATCTGGTAGTATTATGGAAATCTTTTATTCATTGATTTGCTGATTCTCCATTCATTTAAAGACAAAGTCTCAATATGTTACCTAGGCTAAAGTTGAACTCATAGGCTCAAGCAATCCCTCTGCCTCAGCACCCCATGTAGCTGTGGCTACAATTGAGTGTCCTGTCTCCCCCAATGAGAAGCTTTTAAAAATATAGATATACAGGCCCTCATCCTTGAAATTTCCTTGGACTGCTTTTGCTGTGTGTCTTACTTCCTTTTCTTATTGCCAAGACAAAAATATATGATGCCCAAGGTTAAAAGAAGAAAGATTTATTTGGTTCATAGCTTGCAGAGTTTTCAGTCTATAGTTGGCTGTAAGGCAGGGTGGCCTGGCAGAGGGGCATCACAGAAAATAAACGGTTCATGGCAGGCGGAGGGTAGCAAGGCAGCAAGTGACAAGCAACCCTCCTTCTGTCCCTTATATTTTATCCAGGGTACCTGCCTTTAGGTCAGGTGGCACTCACATCCTCAATGCTAGCAGCATACCATGAATCAATCCCAGCGTCACATCCTCGATCCCAGCATCACACACCCTAGATCTAGCCACCTCTGAAAAGCCTCACCAACGACTACATGAGGCTTTGGGTGGTATGTCTAGATACAAGCCATATGTTTAGATTCTAATTTAAATGTCTTCTATTTTTTTTTAGTTTAATTCCTGGGTTAATGAGTGTAAATTGCCTATGGTGTGTAGCTTTATTGCTAGTATTTGGAACTCTTAGGAAATGACTACTTGTCAGAGGTTTCTTCTAGGTGTAGCTGCAAAAGCAGTCCAAGGAAATTTCAAGGATGAGGGCCTGTATATCTATATTTTTAAAAGCTTCTCATTGGGGGAGACAGGACACTCAATTATAGCCACAGCTACATAAGCTGCTGAGGCAGAGGGATTGCTTGAGCCTGTGAGTTCAACTTTAGCCTAGGTAACATATTGAGACTTTGTCTTTAAATGAATGGAGAATCAGCAAATCAATGAATAAATTTTGGGTTTTGAATTTGTTGCTAAATCCTACCCCTCCTAGTAGTTGGAGATGAGAAGTTGCTGACTGCTTGGTCCATCCCCTGGTTGTTTGGCACTGGCCCTTAGTATTTTCTATGACCCTTAGGCAATCTCAGTCTTGGTATACCAGATAGTTGGTTACAACATTATCTCACTTTGGCTAAAGTGGTTCAGTCAGCCACAATAGCATCCAACAGCCTACGAACTGACAAACTGAGGTAACAATTGATTTGCCTAGAACTAGATTTGTGATTATATAACAAACTCTAAAACAAACCAGAAAATTGTACATAGAAATGAACCCTCAATATGTCAATTTTATCTTCGGGGAAGAAAATTTAAAAGGGATTAGGGAAAAAATAGAGAAGCAGAGGAGGAGGAAGAGATTAGAAGCAAAACTGGAGGACAAAAGGGAATCATGCAAACTTTGGGAAACTGATGCAGAAGACAGGAGGGAAAGAGAGAAGGAAGAAATAAAAGGAACAACAGAACAGAACAACACACTAGAAATCATGTTCACACTCATAAATACCTGATCAAACAGTGAAGAGAAAAAGTCCACTTCAGGTTTGTCTCTGCTGTCACTGGTAGACAATGTGTGAAGACAGAGTCCAGGTCCATGTTGATTTATCTCAACAAGCCAGCAGTAGCTTTATGGTGGCATAGTGGATAATCTCAGTGAACCTGCACCTTCGTTTCCTCTGAAGTTCAGGCCAACTTCTGGCCATGAGACTGGGACCAGACCTATTCAGCCTGCAGCAATCAGTGCATTTCCTTGGGCTTGAACTCAGCTGGGAACTGCTAGATGGGTCCTGCAGTTTTTCTAAGTTCAAACTGACTCAGAATTCAACAGTAAGAGAGGCAGATGTTTTGGTAGATTAGGGGAAGAAAGAAGGCACCTCAGAGGTGGGCCTGAAGCATATATGGGATTTGGATATGTAGCAAAGAAAGACTTTATATTTGGGAAAAATAAAAGTGTTGTAGTCAGGGTTAACAAGGGAAAGGAATTAATACAGGACACATAATTTATAGGGTTATTTTGTAATACTCATCCAAAGAGTTAAATGCAAAAGAGTGTGGGAGATCTGTCCACATCAGAGACCCAATTAGTCCAGCTGAATACCTAGAGTCTGTGGCACTGTCCTCCACGAGTCTAGTTCATGACAATGTCTCAGGCAAGTCTGTATTAAGGATCAGCCCTGGGAGGGCCAGCAGGATGAAGGATCTGTGCCAGCAGGCTGAGGGATCTGCACTGGAATCAGGAAGTGAGGTCAGAGTAAGGACAAGAGCTCTCCGAAAAGAACCGCAGCCATCCTCAGCAACAGCAAGGTTCTTCCGATGATGAGAACAGCCAAGTTCATATTAGGAAAGCCAGAGTGATGAGCTTCTCCAGGTGATCAACAGCACACCATCTTACCTTCCAGTTCTGTTTTTATACTGTTGGCTGCAATCCTCAGGTGGGCTTTCCACACCCAGAACCATGCCAATTGAGTTCATCTGGGTGTTACAACAAGTTGACCATTAGTTAACCCACTGTAGTTGTCTTGATATTTTTCTTCCCCATGTGTATACGCTTAGAAGACTCACGTTTTTGCAAATGAGTTCTCAGAATCTCAAAATGATTAGGAGATAAAAGGTCCTAATCAAGGTAACAGTGGTAGTAGAGTGAGGTTTTGCTCAACAGTGGGAGTCCGTATTGTTCATGTTTGCGTCAGTATCTATACCAGACAGTACTGTGTAGATAAGCTCCTTGCTTTTGAAGGTGCCAGAACCTTGGAAGGAAGTACAAGTTGCTCCAAGACAAATGAAGATTTCTAATGACTTAACAAGGTAAGAATTAAAGATCCATTTTTCCATGAAATTCAAAACACATTTATGGCCAGTTGACATAACACAAAGTGACAACCTTATCTTTTCACTTCTTTCATATACAAAAGGCAAACAAATGGGCTGGGAATAGAACTCAGTATTAGAATATTTGCCTCACATGTCTGAGGCCCTGGATTTCTTCACAGCACAAAAAATTACAACCAAAAGATCTTGGGAGAATATGTGGTGCTTAGGAAGTGTGAACCCTTTGAATTCATCCTACTCAGGATAATATTTTGAAGGCAGTCCAGAAAAGATGATGCAGGTTAGTAATCATGACATAATACAAAGTCAAAATTTAAAATCTACTTTAGCTTTCATGAAAGAGTCTGTCCTCCAATGCTGATCTGTTGTTTCTTATTCAAAATCAGAAGTAGTCACCAGGCAGGCCTTCAGAGAGTAGGCCGGGTGGCCCAATACCTCCTGCCCACAAGGGTGCTCACCCACCCATTATCCTCCTGTGGCTTTTCATTTAAGCCAGCCAAAATAAGACTTTGTGGCAAAGTATCCTTCCTTAAGGACTCAAGTCCTGGAAAGTTTTCTCCTTTAACAAGCTACCCACTCAATCTCCTAAACCAGGCTCATGCCCCAGGTGTGGTTACAAAGTTGACGATGGTGTTGATGCTTCTTTCTGCACATGACTGACCATCCCTACGCGGTCGATATCACCTTACAACGTGAGGACCGCGGTGTAATGGACCACCAGTTTCCCAGGGTGTTTTTCAATTCCAGACAGCCTATGTCTGTGCCGAGAAGTGTGTCTCTGAAGGCAACCACTGGAAGATTCCTTCACCCATGTTAGTGGGCATGTGTCCCTGCGGACTTACATTATGAATTTTATGATGTTCCAGAACATTTCCTAACCTGTTGTCCAGTCACTAAATTGGCCATGCTGGGCTACAACTTGTGACTCTGCTGCCTCAGCCTCCCCACGTGCTGAGATCACATGTGGTCAGTTTACACCTGGCTTTCTCCTGTGTCTACAATGTAGTGTAACTGGAGGTGGAGGGAAACTGGGGAGGCTTGTGATGTAGCAGCTGTTTCTCAAAACATAATCAACTATATTGGAGAATTTCAGGTCATGGAAACTCTGCTAATTCCAAACCTTCTCTGGTGACTTCTCTACTGACAGGCACATGGGGAAGCCTCGCTGCCCTCCCAGATCACACCTCTTCCTCTCTTTCTCCTCCTCAAGAAGTCCAGGATGGTTACCAGCTGTGGAGCTGGGCAGTGAAGTCAGCAAGGCCACCATAACGCTATTATGACACCTGGCAACACTCCTTGGCACACAGGAAGGCCATAAATAGCATTCCTTGAGGATTGAGTGCACGGACACCAGGAGGCTGTTGTCATCTCCTCCTTCCTGCTGCAAGGATGTAGTGTAAGACTGTGTGTGTGAGCAGCCCTGAGACTCAGTGCTGAGAACTGTGCTGTGAGTTCAAGGTGTGCTAGCGCATTCTATTCTGCACACTGGGGAGGGCATTTTAGCAGCCTCACTTTCAAAATGAGAAAAATGAGCTTCAGGTTAGGCAAAGGAACACAGTGATCCCAGCTGGCTAAGGCACAGGCAGATTACTTAGATCCCTCTACTGCCAGGCAGTGTTCCTCTCACCAGGAGGATCCTCTATCCTTTACATCATCCATTTGTCTAAATATCCTTTGCTGGTTACCCACTGGTGTTGGCACATTACAGAGTTTGCAGTATGATGGTGGGACAAGTCTCCAATGATCACACTTGGAAACATCATGCTATTCACAGGTGGGCTGCATCCCAGATTCTTCCCTATATTTGTGTGTTCAGTGCCTCCCTCCTTGGCCTAGCTTTGTGGTTCCCCCAAACAAGCTTACTCTCTGCAGCTGAGCATTTGAGGGCTCATGGCTGTCCATTTAGATGAGCATCAGGTTGTACCTGAGATGCTTTTATCATTACACTTTACTGGTGTGTGTCTGTGTGTATGTGTGACAGTATCTTTCTATAGATTCCAGGCTGGTCTAGAGGCTAAAATCCTTCTGCCTTGGCATTCTGATTGCTCAGATTACATGTGTTGGCTACCATGTGTAGATGAGTTTTCCATGTTGTTGAGTTTGCTAATTGCATCCCATGGTTACATTTTACATCTCTCCCCCACCATAAACTGGTAGCTTTTGGAATCTTTTATAAATGATTCATTCATTCAAATTAACAAAAATGTTGCCTGATCTGTCCTGCAGCTTATGGGCTCAAGCAATGTTTCTCCCTCAGACTCTCATGTAGCTGACACTACAGATGTGTGCCAGTATGGTGACCACAAGAAGCTTTTAAAAGTATAAATTTCCAGATCCTAATCTATAAATTACCTTCAATTTTTATGTGTTCTATGTGTCTCTTGTGCTGAAGAACTCCAAATGAGTCTGTTTTTCTCATATTTGGGAATTGGCAATATGATCTGTCCTGTAATTGAAACTTTGCTCCGGTTATACCAAGTTTGTGAGACAGAGAGAGAGACAGAGAGAGAGAGAGAGAGAGAGAGAGAGAGAGAGAGAGAGAGAGAGAGAGAGAGAAGAGAGAGAGAGGAAGAAGAGGAGGAGGAGAGAGGGAAGGGGAGCTGAGGGGAGGGGAGGGGAGAGAACAGGGGAGGAGAGAGAGGAGAGGAGAGGAGAGAGAGGAGAGGAGAGGAGAGGAGAGAGAGGAGAGGAGAGGAGAGGAGAAATTGTGTGTTGGGGAAGGGGCTGTAGAGGGTTAAGATGCTATTATGATTGATACATTGTGTCAATTTGACAAGTTTAGAAGTTTAACTAAGAGACTCAGCAGAGAACCAGGATCCTTAGTTTGTAAACATTCTCAGCCTGTGCAGGAGGAAGGCAAGAGATTCTGTTAAGCCCTCCATCCACCCTGGCGGGGAGTAGTAGTGGCCTGTGTACAGTATAAGAGAGGAAAACATGCTTGCTCTCCCCTCACTTTTACTCTTGTTGCTTTGCTGTTCTGCCATCTTCAAGGGCTGCCCTTGTGTCATGCCGCCCTGCTTTGGAACTAAGCTGATAATGGACTGAAACCGCCACAAACAGTGAGCTGAATAAACCTTTTCTTCCTTCATTTTTGGTGTCAGGTATTTTGTCCCTGTGACGAGAGAAAAGTAACCAAGACAGAGGCTGAACACAAGGACCTCTAGGAGTGCTGGAAAAGCTCATATGCACAGTGCTGTGAAGGCAAGATAAGGGCAAGTATTTGCACCAGCCTCCCGAGGGCTTGCTCAGTTCTTAGTCTTGCCTCAGTTTCCCCTTCCTTTGTCTGAAAACCAAATAAATACAAGTTTCCTGGAGAAGTTTTTTGTCTCTCCTCCCAGAGAGTTTTGACCTTCTTGGGTACTCCAAAAATCACATCTCTTGTCTCTTATTTAAGCCATTTGTTGTCTAATCATTTAGGGGATTGTGGGGCTGATCAATTCATGATGATTGCCGGGAGTCAACTGAGACTCAGTAGGGACACTCTTGGAGCCCAGGTGTCAGTGCTTCTCCTTTTAGCCCGTGAACTTTCCTATCCTTTTGAGTATGCACGTCAGGGCAGGGAATTACAGTCTTGTTTCTTTATGACCTTAAATAAGTTATGCTGTCCACAAGGTGGGACGCCAACTAGAGCTCTGTACTATGTGTGACTGACAGTGCCCCTCGAGACTGCTGTTTTGAGGTACTGGTGTAGGTGGGCCTGAGACTATTTTGTTGATTCTCTGGTGACTGCTTCCCACCAGCATTCCCCAGGACAAACTGTCCTCCTAATTGCTGAGAGAGACATTCTCAATGTAACCACCAGTATCTAACAGCCATGGCTAAGATGATCTTTTTAGAATCTAGAGCAGATTTCTTCCTTACACTGTATATATAGGAAATATATATACATATATATATATATATATATACTGTATATATAGGATTATATAGTATATATAGGAATATATACACTTCCTGTATATTTCTACATAGCTTTTTCTTGCACTTAAAACAAGATTAAAACAAGATTCACATTCTTTACCACAGTGAACAAGGTCCACACCTGCCTCTCTAACCACTTCTTTCCTTCTCTATCTTTCCTTCCTGGCTTTTGTATTGCTCCTAGAATGGTTCAGCCTCATTTGTACCTCAGGACTTTTTTTTTCTTTGTGCTATTGAGAATTTAACTGAGAACTTTTGCACTCAGCTATGCCACTAGACTTTTTTGTCTTTAGAGTCTGAGTGACTCAGTTACCTTGTGATCATTCTGCTTCAGTCTCATATATTTTTGGGAATATAGAAGTACACTAGCTCATGTGGCTTTTGTTGTTATTGTTGCTTTTTAGACAATGTCTGGAACTGTACCTGAAACTGGCCGTGAACTTATGATTCTCCTTGTCTCCAGCTCCTGAATACTTGGTTTATAGGCCTCTCCTATTATATCTGGCTCTGTCTCAAGGTCTTTTCCATGTACATTTCCTTCAGCAATGCTTCATTTTCAGATATTCACATGACTCCCTCATTTCCATTTCTGTTGCAGAAATGTTCCCTCATCAAAGAAGACCTCTTAACTAACTTGTGTAACTTGGCATTCCTTATTATTCTGTATTCATACTGTTTTATTTCCTTTGTAGTGGTTATGGTAATCTGATTTTTAAAATTTTATTTTACTGGTGCTCTTAGAATGAC
The DNA here is from genome assembly GCF_034190915.1 of Cavia porcellus. Lineage (NCBI taxonomy): Eukaryota > Metazoa > Chordata > Mammalia > Rodentia > Caviidae > Cavia > Cavia porcellus. Next base: position 100,305,561 of record NW_026947487.1, read on the forward strand.
TGCAGATGGTTGCATATGTTAGGCCTTTACCTGTGAGGTATAACCCCAAACCCTGATATTGTATTTTCTATCTCATCTTTTTGGTGGGTGCTTTGACAAGAAAAGTTTCAAATCTCTTATTTACCAACATATCCTTAACATTGATGCGGTAGCTGATGTGTGACACGTGCTCAGTAAGTACTCGATGAATGAAGGGACATATGTATGGGTAGACTGAGAGTGATATGACATCCTCTCAGTCCCACTCCTCTTTGCACAAACACACACACACACACACACACACACACACACACACACACAATTTTGTAAGACTGAGTTTTAAACACAGGGCCTCATACATACTAAATGCATTTAAGAGAAGTGGCGTAGTTTCACCCTCAAGTTGTCTAAGCATCATTGTAGACATAGCACTGTGAGAAACTGCACCCAAGGATCCCTTTGGCCTGCAGAGGCCTTAAAAGAACAGATACTACATGTGGAGATGTACTACAAGGGAAGCGGGAGCTTTGAGGATTGGCTTGCACAAGTTGACTTCCAGTCAAAATATTTTACCAAGCACTAAAACCCACTTGTGCCACAGTGAGCTGGGAAGAAAGGAACATGTAAACATGAGGAGGATTCTAGACTTCCCTCAAGGTGCATCCCAGAGTCCTCCCTGCATGCGGTTTATGTGCACACAGCCTTCCTCCTCAGCCTGGTTTTATGGCTTCCCCAAGCAGGCTTGTTCTCAGGTAGCTTGCTTTTAGAAATGATTTGCCAGTTAAATGTGTTCCAGGTCCTTCTTGACTCAAATAAAGAATTGAATGAGCAATCCAAAAAATGGTGCCAAAATTTATTTGAAAAGCAAGGGGTAAAGGTGTAATGGAGTAACTGGCTCTACAGAGTGAGCTTGGGTTGAACAAAGGAGAAGAAAACATAAAAGCAAAAATAAATGTGTACCTTGGATCTGGGAGCCACAGGGTGGGCTACCATGCAAGGAACAGGAGAGTAGGCTCCTGGTGCAGTCTGTCCTTACATGCTTCAAACAATCATACATAAAGCACTGGCAGGAAACTTCACAGCTCCTAGAGGCAGTCCATCTTCCCAAGCAGGTCTTAGTCATGAACCATAAAGGGCACCAGAGAGACATGTCTGAGGTCTCCTTGGAAAATCAGAAGTCTGATGGGAGCAAAAAGGGCAACCCTGAGGGCTTTTGTCTCCATATTGGGGACCATTGACCCATTAGACAGACAGAGGCCAAGTCACTTACCAGCCTTACCTAGTTCTTTATCTTCTATGAATTACGGGCAGAACTTCTCCAAGCAAAGTTTTGCTTAGCCACCCAGTTGAACCACTCAAATGACTCTTTCTTTCAGTAGAGTGAAACCATATGGGAAAAACATCTCTTCCATTTACTCTGATAGAAAAAGGACTAAGAATGGGGATGGCTCTGCTTTTGTATACTCATAGTCACTTTAGGTTTTTAAACGCTGTTTACTCAGGCCACCAGGCATAGGTCTTTAACTCACCTGCATTTAAAAAGGACGAGAAATCTAGCCAAGAGGCAAATGCCTCAGGAAGCTGAGGTGAACATCCAGAGGAAGCCTAGTCAGCTCGAACCAATACTGCTGCCACTCAGCTGCCACTGCCACTGCCGAGAGGCTGAAGCTGCAGGCTTTGATCACGAGCATGGCACAGTTTTACTCATCACCAGCCAAGGCACACATGTCTCCTCCTCCCAGTGCCCCTGGCACTTCCTCCCTATTACTTGCTCATTGCTACCAGGCCTGCCCATTGGGGTAGGCAGCACTGATGTCAGCATGCTGAGTTTGGCCCATCCCAGTACCATTTGGCTTGCCTGGTACTTGAGCCCAGTCAAAAGCCTTGGGCACTTTAAAAATAGACAAATTTTCTCTTGCATCCACACCCTCCTGGAGCTGTGGTAAGGTGGTCACACCCCACCTGGAACAGACTTCCGTGCACTACCCATGGGGAATAGGCCTGCTGTGTAGACATAACTGGGTACCGTCTTATGTGCCTGTACCCGCCCAGGGCCCTGAGCACGGTTCTCTTGCACTTTTGGGCACCATTTGTTCCTCCAGTTGTAGACCTGCGTCACCGAAGTTTCCACCATGGCAAGGGCTGTGCAAGTTCTCAAACACTATCACTCAATTTTTTTCTTCCATGCGGGAAGAAAGAAATAAGAAATAAAGGTTCTTCTCTCTTGTTCTCCATGAGCTCACAAGTTCTTTAGAATTAGAGGCTTAGCTCATAAGGCCAGTTAGAAAAAAATAAAAAAAGAGGGGAAAAGATAGTGACCAGTAAGTAACATAATCCCACAGAATCTTCACATAAAAAAAGATGGTGGTGGGGCTGGGGATTTAGCTCAGCGGCATAAGCGCCTGCCTTGCAAGCAGGCAGTCGTGAGTTCGATCCTTGGTATCGATAAAAATGAAAAAGACAAAAAAAAAAAAAAAAAAAAAAAAAAGGATGGTGGCTAGCCCCATGGCATGGTGATATAGTGACTGGCCACGTGACAAGGCAATGTGGTGGTGCTCTGGACCAAAACACAAACCCAAGAGAAAGAAAAGCCACTTACACACTAGGTTAAGTGGAGACCAGGCTGATTTCCAAAAAGGGTGGCAAAATACAACAAACAAAAATGAAGCATACTCATGGAGTGAGTGCAATTGAAGAAAAGAAAAAAAAAAAAATCATCTGTGGCAGCTGGAAGTAAAATAAAAGCCTCCCCCACCGTCCGTGGCCAGAAAAGCAGCAAACAGGTCCCTGCACCTCATGAGAAGAGGCCCCTGCTTTTCTGGCCCAGGGGAGAGAGAGAGGAAAAGGAGAGAAAAAAAGTTCTCACGGAGAGAAGCAAAGAAAATGTGCCCACCACGGGCCTTGCCTTGGTCCCCTGTTACCTGAGCTTTATTCCTGATTGGTTATGCCAAAATGCCATTGGGTGGCTTCCTTTTAGAAATGATTTGCCACTTAAAATGTATTTCAAGTCCTTCTTGCCTCAAAGTATTGAGTGAGACAAGTCAAAAATGGTGCCAAAGTGTATCTCAAAAGTGAGAGAATGAAGGCAGAAGAGAGCAGCTGGCTCTCTGGAGCAAACTCGGACTGAACAAACGTGAGAAAAAGGGACTGAGGACTTAGCTCAGCAGCATAAGCGCCTGCTTGGCAAGTGTGAGTTTGTGAGTTCAAACCTAAGTACAAAAAAAAAGTGATCAAAAGTGAGAAAAAGGTAAAAACAAAAATAAAAGTGTACCCTGGGTCTGGAAGACACTGGAGGCTACTGTGAAAGGGACATGAGACCAGGTGCCTCGTGGAGGCTGTCACCCACATCTCCTGAGAACCTGTGAGTGGCTCAGAGATGGAGCCCTGGGAATTATCTGGCACTGTCCTGGGATCGTGTGATTAACAAGTCCAGCTCACTCCCCAGCCAGCTGCCACACTCTGCCTTCCTACCTCAGGCCGGCTCTAGGAACCTGAGCAGCTGAGCTCACGGCTGCCCATTTAGATGAGTAGCAGGCTGCACTTGAGACACTTTTATCATTTTAATTTTTTGTTTGTTTTCAATTTGGGGTTTTTGAGACAGTGTCTCTCTATGCAATGAGGTTGCATAGAGAGATCTTCTGACTGAAGATCCTTCTGCTGTGGCTGGAATTACATGTCTGAGCTATCCTGCTGAGGTGAGTTTTCCAAGTTACTGAGTTTGCTGAGTGGTGTCCTGGTCACAGCTTACATGTTTGTCTGTCTCTTGGTTTTGTTATAAACTGGTAATTGGGGTAATCTTTTATGCATAGATAGATAGGATAAATAAATAGATTCATTTGTTCATTCATTTCAGACAGGCCCCAAAATGTTGCCTAAGCTGGCTTCTATCTCATGTGCTCAAGCAATCTTCCTCAATCAACCTCTCATAACTGGGACTACAGATATGGACCACTGTGGTGACTACAAGAAGTCTGTAAATCCCAGCACTTGAGAGGCTGAGGCAAGAGGATCACCATGAGTTCAAGGCCAGGCTGGGCTACATAAGTGAGATCATGTTTTAAAAAAATTATACATATACACATTTTTAAATTTAATTAATTTTGTTTAAAGAAGAAAAAGAGAAAACAGAAAAAAGGGTAGCAACAATACAGAATTCCCCACCCCCAAAAAACCACTAAGAAATCACTAGTTGATAAATTACACACTGTCATTTTAGAAATAGTTGTTCAAGTTACAAAATTAAAGCATACAGAGTGGACATTCAAACAGTGAAACTGCAAACAGTTCTGCTCAATGATCCAACAAAAATTTAGTAATATGGTTATCAATCCTATACACTTAAACATACATGCAGTTATATCCTTTAGAGTACTTTCTTTTCATCTCTTTTTCAATAGCAATTACACATTTTATTACTCCTAAATTTCTTATTACTTTTTACACTAGAGATACAATGTGATATTTATAAATATGATTCTTATTTATTTCACTTATTTTTAAACAGGTCTTTATCCTATACTTACTTGGCATGGGTGCTGGGGATCCTAAGAGCTGTTTTTTTTTTTTTTTTTCATTTTTTTCCCTAAGATTACTTCCTTGAGCATATTTTTCTCATGTGTGGAAATTGGCAACCTGACCCCTTTAACAAGCACAAAGCTGTCCAGTCACATCCTGTATATAGGAGGAACGATGAGGGGTTAACGGCAACTCTCAGTAGGGACATTGATTGAGCCTCACAGCCTGTGCCTCTGTGTTTTTTTTTCCCCAGGTTAAGAAAATTTTTATTTATTTTTTTAATTTTGGGACAGGATCAGCGAGGGCTTCTGTAGTCATTCAAGATGGCCTTGAAGTCACTATACAGCCTAGGCAGACTTCAAACTCACAGTGATGCTCCTGCCTCAGCCTCTGAAGTGCTGCAATTACAGTGTTTGCCACCATGCTCAGCAAAAAAACCTTTGAGTCACAGGTTCTTTCCTGGCATTGTTAGAGTGCATATCAGGAAAGGGAACAACAGTTTGCTTCTGTAGCTTTTCAGGACAAATATGCTGATCACACGGTGGAACTCTTCACTCAGGGCTGGGGTTATGTGAGGATGACAGTGCTGTCTCCTCTTCCGGATGGTTGATGTGGCTGAGCCATAGACATAGGCCAACCTGTGCTCCTCTTCTGTCTCACATCCCATTCTTCGGGACTTAGTGTGTCTCCACCTGTTGAGAGCAATATGACCTCACTGTCATCGCCCACAGTGCCTGTAGTGACTTCGTTAGAGGCTACATCAGATTTCTCCCTTACTCTGTTCATACTTCTACTATATCTTCCTCCCACACCCAAAAGAGGATCCACGCTCTTTGCCACAGTTCAAAGGATCACATCTGCCACCCAACAACATTTTTCATTCTAGTACTGGCAGCACAATGGGGGGGCAGAATGACCACTCCCTTCCACCCATTTGAGCTTGGGCAACATCAATGGGCTGATCCTCTTTCCACTATTACCTGTAACTTAATCAGGTAAACTTGGAAACTCCCATGCTTGTTGAAAGCCCCTGACTCAGGGTGACTTAACACTCTGTTAATCATTCTTGTCAGTTTTACCTGAAGACCAAATGAGAGGCCCCTGGACTGAGGTTCACCTCCTTAAAAATAAACATGGTTTCTCTCTCAATCTCTCTCTCTCTCTGACTCTCTCTCTGTGCGCGCGCGCGTGCACACACACACACATACACACACATCCTCTTTACTTTCCTGTCATCCTGGCACCATTTTTCTGTGTATGTCACATTTTTCTGTAAAGACCTTCCCTGAGTACATTCTTTATAAATAAATGTTGCTGCTTTTCATTTACCTTTGAATGTAGACTTTGAATTCTTGGCTTGCTGTATACAAGAGCCCAGAATCTGTCAGATCCATGACCCCCCAAAGTTTCAATTGGTCATATGTGGGGTTTTCTCAGAGGTGGCTGGATCTAGAGTGTGTGATGCTGGAATTAAGGGTGTGTGATTACTAAATCAGTCCACTGATTGGTTTGGCATAGTTTTGGATAGGATTAAGGATGCTCCATCCTGGATGTGAGTGCTACCTGCCCTAAGGGATAATATATAAGGTACAGAAGGAGGGTGCTGTGGTCATCATTTGCTCCTTGCTACTTTATTGCTTTGCTGCATTCTGCCTTCCATGAGCTGTTTGTCATCTGTGATGCCACCCTGTCTTGGAGCCAGCCAACTATGAACCGAAACCTCCATAAATCATGAGCCAAATAAACGTTTCCTCCTTTAGCACTGACTGTTGGGTATTTTGTTTTAGCAACAAGAAAAGTAACTAAGACAGTGAGCTAGCCAGGAGACATTGGAAGGAAGGTAAAGCCCTTTTTGGGAACCTTTTTTTCTCTCTTTTCCTTTTTACAAGCAATCAAGGGTACTTGTTGGGTGAACAGGATAGATTCCCAAGAGTAAGAGATGACCAGAGCAAAAGCCTTCAGCCTTTGTAGGGGGCAAGAGGACTCCTGCTGATCCACTGGGATTGTATTTTGCTATTGGTACTTGCAGCATGGGAATTCCCCCTCGAGTAGCCATAGCCACGGTTTCCCATGCCTTGGGGAGCCAGGATTCAAACCAAGCCAAAGTGAGGCAGCCGGCAAGTTTCATGGCTCTCATGGGCCCTGGAGAAGTGGGGTTGGGGTACTCTGGCCTAGACAGAGTTCCCCAGGCTGAATTTTTAATTTTTCTCAGGGTATTGGGAAATATAGGGCCAGTTCACATAATATTATTGCTTCTCTTTGGAGGGTACAGTTGGCTGCGTGCACTGGATGCATGGGATTTAGGTGGCCTCTTTGGTATCACTAAAGATGTTTGTGGGGTGCAGTGGAACCCCTTAGCTCACACTGAGTGAGTGTCCTTCTCTGGCTTGTTTGCCTTCCCTCCCTATACTGAAGGAACTTCTGTTCACTTTTTGTCCTTCCTTTACCCCTAAGCTTTCATCTACCTGCAAACTCAAATTATTTGGCTTTCTGGTATTAGTCAACTGAGAGAGACAGAGTTAAAATATAGAATACTAGCCTAGTGATTTCTCACATGGAGAATGGAAAGAACACTTGTGGTCATTTAAAAAGGTACAGTTTTTGTGCTGGGAGCAGAAGCAGTTTGTCTTCTCCTGTATCCTAAAACTGATCTATAACTGTCTCCCCTGGAGTTACTTCTCTAATACTAGTTTGTTTTCTTTAGTCTACTTGGTTTTGCTTTTGTTGTGATATTGTGACACGAACTAATGAAATGCAGGAGAGCTGGAGACAGAGGAAGAGACTTAAGAGAAGAGGTTTCCATACAAGGGCATAGGTTTTAAAAGCCAGGCTGGACCTCTGGCTGTGGTAGTTTAAACTGCATTCGCTTATTCCCTGTTTTTAGACTGTCACCTACTGGCCAATAGTGGGTAGTCATCTGGTTTTTTTTTGTTTGTTTGTTTTGTTTGTTTTTTTTTATTTAAGAGGAAAAAGAGAAAAACACAAAACAAAACAAAGCAGTGTAAGGTTACACATAATACAGAACTACAAAAAAAAAACATAACAGTAAGAAATCACCTGTTAATAGATTACATATTATCATCTTGGAAATAGTTGCTCAGATCACAGTATCAAAGAATACAAAGTAGACATTCAAACAGGGAGACTGCAAACAGCTGTGTTCGATGATCCAAAAACATTAATATAGTCAGCTATTTAACACCCCTAAACACACTTGCTGTTATATCCGTTAGAGCTCTTTTACCCATTTCTCAATCAAGGGCTCTAGGAACCACATCTGCAAGAAAATTTTCAGGGTTTGGGGGTTCTGTTTAGTAAGCTCTTGCTATTCCTCCCTAAACAGGATGTTAGGTGGTTTTATAATTGGTTAAGAGGCATCCAGCAAGTAAGGCATCCTGGTTTGGTACTTTTTATTCAGAAAATGGGTTGTGGTCATAGCGGAGGTCCAAAGGTTCAGAAGGAAGTGGTGCTGCTACCCAATACTTCTGGCCCACAAGGAGTCCAGCTGTCCTAGGGAACCCCAGAGGTGAGAACTGGACAGGGTTATAGATCTTGAGGATCCCTTGCATAATTCCCATGTGGAAATGATGCAAGAGAAGGCACAATGAGGTTCTTATGACCAAAGCCTAAGGGCTTCAGCTGTATTAGGTCACAGCCTGAGGCTTTATGGCTCAAGATCCACAGGAGATGCCCTACAATGTCCCCATTAGTAAGCCAGGGACTGACCCAGGGTTAGGCCTATTAGGATCCCACAATGTAATTTTTAGTCGTCCCATTTCCAGACCTATCCTGGGAAATGCCTCATTTATTCCTTCTGATCCTCTGCTCAGATGCCTTCTCTCATTAGAAACATTTTCGTCTCAAGGTCCATCAGAGAGACCGTCTTACATTCCTGTGTACTAAAAAATTGCCTATATAGCTACTTGGGAAAAAGAGACAAGGCCTCCTAAACTATGACTCCATATTTCAATTAGATCTTAATTTGAGAAACGGAAAATGGTCAGGATGCTTTGCGTTCAGGCCTACCAGAACCTCTACAAAGTCCTGTCTTCGCCCTAGAACTACCCCTTCCCCTGGGAGCTGCTGCTGCTGAAGACTCCCTCTTGTCAGCTTCTCCTTCCTCAGGCTATCTCCTCACCTGCTCAGTCAGTGCCCCCCAGGGATAAAGGCCATTGTCTGAGCCCCCCACAATGCCAGGTGTGGGTCTGCTTACCACAGGGCATGGATTTAAGGAACTCAATATCTAGGCCTGCCACCACTCTATCCCTCTGAGAAGGGACACTCAGTGGCAGGTACTGAGGGTACTGTCCAGGTGTAGGACATTTTTTGAAATTATGGATATTCAACAATGCATGGAAAAACTGGATAGGTTTTCTGAGATTTCTGAAAAGTTTGCTGATGGTTTTTGTGCTCTTAACAATGGGTCTTAATTTGACCTGGTGAGATGTCCAGTTCATCCTGGTTTTTTTTTTTTTTTTCTGTATAGCAGTAGAAATAAAAAGGACTTTTAAGGACCTACAAGACCGACTAATGATGAAGCTTTCACAGCTCTACTCAGCGATAATCAGGCAACTGCTATATTGTTTCGATCCCAAGAGGGGCCCAAGTTGGATTATGACACAGTGTGGAGAAGCCAAAGAAAGGCATTCATCTAAGTCATTATAGTGGGTATCCAGCTGCTTTTCAATGCTGGCTTGAAGAAAAACTCTGTAAATATACTAATTTAGAACCAGAGCTGAGGTCAGATTATCCTGGGACAGAATTTTATCAATCAGTCAACTCCTGATATTAGGAGAAAGCTCCAAAAATTCTGACAGGACTCACAAGCAGGAGGCACCGATTGATTGATGGGGCTTATTCAGTCTTTAGTAACTATGATGAAGTAGAAGACGAAATGAGATGAAAATAGACTAAAACCATGCTTGCCCTAATTGATGAGGCTCAGGATACAGCCACACTGCTAAGGGAAACCAAGGTAATACAGAGTGATAGAAACAAGTCAGAGTGTTTCAGGTGCAAGCAATCTGAGGAGTGCCCTGTAAAACCACCAGATCCTTGTTAGGTTTGTCAGAACATGGAAAAAGATGATTGGCATTGGAGTAGGGACTGCCTTTGTTCCCAGAGAAGGACGAGGTCATCCACCACGGTGGAAGCCAGGGAACAATCCTTGGACAGTGAATGATGTTGCCCTAGGCAGCCTGTGTGGCTCCTGCACAAGCTTATTTCTATCACTTTACTGGTACCTCAGGTGACTAGAAGTAGCAGGCAAACAAATTATATTTCTCTGTGACACTGGGGTGTCCTATTCAATTCTAATTTTTATTGGGGTAAGCTTTCATCCCATCACATATTTGTTGTGGGCCTTGAAGGGGTTATCTGGATAGCTTTCTTTTACCTCCACTCTGAACTGCTGGTTGGAAGATTTTCTTTTCCAAACTTCTTTTATGATGATACTAGAGTTCCCCATATTAGTAATTGGAAGATTTATATTCTTCCTACTCAAGGCCACTCTGACATTCAAGCTGCTGGAAACCTGTGTCATAGTTGCTATAGACCCAACCAGTGTAACCCCTTGGAATCTGACCTCTGCTGGGAGTTGATCCCCAACATAGTATGATGGTACTTTGTGGAGGGCTGTTAAAGTCGTCCCAGTAATTATTCAGCTAACTAACCCTCACCTATACCTTCACAGAAGATAATATTACCTTAAGAAAGAAGCTAGGCAGGGGCTGAAGTCCATTATTGGTAGGCTTTTGCCTACAGAGTTACTGGTGCCATGCCAAGCCCCATGCAACACACTCATTTTTACCAAGTTAAACTGTCAGAAGAATATCACAGTATAAGATCTCAGAGCCATCAGTGATGCAGTGGTGCCTACTCACCCTTTAATAGAAGACCCATGTAAGATCCTGGGGAACCTACAAAATGGTTTTTTGTCCTTGATCTCAAAGATTCTTTTCTATTCCTGTAGATTCTAACTCAATGTTTGCCTTTGAATTGGAAGACCTCCCAATAGGACTCTGCAGCAGTATACTTGAACTGCCTTCCTCGGGGTTTTAGAGCCCCACTTTTTTTGTGTGGGAAATAGCTTAAGATCTGGGCCTTAGTTAAAGTTTAAAAAGAGAGGCTGATTAACACTCCCACTCTTTTCAGGGCTCCACTGGACCCTGTAAACTAGGCTCTTAATTTTCTTCCTGCCCTTGGACTGACTTAGGCTTATGCACTGTTTTCAGTGTCTACTGGTTTGAAGACCTGGAATACTGCTGCCGAGGTGGGTATAACCAAGATAAGTCCATGTCCCTGCAGCTTTTGGGGACTTCTCACTGTCTTCTGACCTTGCTTCCTCTCCACACAGCTTTGCCTGGTCCTCTGTGCATGTCCCAGGTGTCCATCCCTGAGCTCCGCATGTGTGCATATGCATCAGGAACCTTGTGTCTTTGTCCTCCTGAAGAAACTTCTGGTGCTTCCCAGCCTCCTCACCTTGCACTATCCACCATCTGTGCCCACTGTGCACAGGTCATTTGGAGTTCCTTTTCCTTGTTACTCTGGGGCTCCTTGGCCTGTTCCTCATTTTTGTGGATGTCTTCTCTAAAGTATTCCTGAGAACAGGGTGCGCTGAGAGCTGTGAACAGTTATAAACATCTGCTGGAATGTGGATTCCAGTTGCATGTCTACCCTCAGGCTGCGTAGAATTGCCCAGAACCTTCTTATTCAGCACTCTCCACCCACAGTTGGTGCCCTTCTGAGCCCTGGCCCTTGGCAAGAGCACATTGTGCTCTCCCCTGTGTCTGGTGATCCTTTGAGAGCGCAGTCGTGGCAGGTGGCTCAGGGCTCTGCTGGGCAACATGTGTCCTGCCTCCAACTGGTTAACCCTGGATCTCAGTCTTTTGTTTAAATGTGCCTTGAAAAGCATGAAATTTAATCATGTCAGGGGCACTGTAAACACCCATGCAGCCCCAGTGCAGGCTGGGATGGAACCCACCACATAATTGACCTATACCCCTGCTTCTGCCAGATGTCTCTAAGCTCTTTTCTGTCCTTGGACTCCACCACAGATGTTGTACTGTAGGCCGTGGACTTAGGTCAGGGTACTTGGAAGCATGGCAAAGCCCATGGATCATCTAACTTTGCCTCTTGAGTTTATAGGAGCTCTTTTGTAGCTCCCACGCAATAAGACCCTACTGTGGTCTTCTCAAACCATAGTGGGAGCCTGTATCCCCAACCTGTCTCCCAAGGGTCAGGGCGGATGCCCTACAGGCAAGGACAATCCTTGGCTGCTCTGGGAGCAAGAACTTTTGAGCAATGTGATAAAAGTGGGGCTTGGGAGCACAACACTGTTGCATCCACCTACTATCAGTGGGGAGAGAAGTGGAGAGCACTGTGGAAAACTGCTCCCAAAGTTCAAAACCCATGTCCATTTCCATGGCTCATTAAGAAACCCTCAAAGGAGGAACACAGTTCCCTTGAACTTTTAGATCAGATAGTGAGTTCCTTTGTCCCCACATAGGTGGGTCCAGCACCCTATTCAGCAGAAAGTAGCCACAGAAGACAAATCTTTCTCTTCTTGTACCCCTTAATGATTTTGAGGGAACAAGTCTCTCAAGGAGGAATAGTACAGTGGGAGCTGGAAGACCATTCCCTTTTCACCCACTTGAGTTTGGGAGACATGGCAGGGCCAGTTTCCTTTCCGTTGTTACCTGTAACTTAATCAGAAGGAATTCTGGAACACACGTGCTTGCTCCAGCATCTTATTAAACCTCCTTGTCAATCTGACCTAGAGACCCAATGAAAGGAACCCGGGCTAGGTTGTACCTCTTAAAAAGAAAAGCTTGATTTATTTGTATGTATGTGCTTTTTACTTTCCTATCATTGTCGCATCATTTGCTTTTTCAGCTTCTCACACTGGGGAGACATTATAATGTTTACACACATGTGAGTCTGATTTATTTCACTTATGAGGATGGTCTCAAGTTGCATCCATTTACCTATGTCTCACATTTATTTTTCTTTATAGCTAAGTAGCACTCCATTGTATAAAAATACTACAACTTTTTTGTCCATTTCTTAGTTGATGGATATTTGGGTTGTTTCCAAGATTTAACTATTACAAACTGTGCAGTTATAAATATGCACATATATCACTGTGGTATATGATGTTTTTAATTTTTCTATGGCTTTTAATACTGCAGGTCTGATTTCAAAATCATTTTCTCCAGGAAAAGACCTCTCCCCTAGCTGTGTAGACTCCCCATATTTTATTTCACAACTCCTTTCTTCCTTGCCTTTATCACAGCCTGAATGATTTGATAGGCAAGTCATTCAATTAAAATAATTATTCTTTTATTTAGCAAAAATTTACTGAACACCAAGGGCTGGGAATTCTTTTTCTTATTTTATTTATTTTAAAGGGAATAAAACAAGACAGTAAAATGAAACAAAACAAAACAGTGATAAGACAGTAAGAAATCCATGATTGCTACTATGTTGCATATTGTTATCTTCTAAATAGTTGCTCAGACTATGGAGTCAGGTTTGCAAAGTCAATCAAACAACACAAATGTCACGTTGCTACATCAATTATTATCGTCTCAGCCTGTGTTACAACCTATTGCTTATGGGTGGGAGAGAGTGGAGAGTGGAAGTGGCTTCTTTGCTGGTTCTTCCTGGCCAGCAGGGCTACTGCCAGCACATGGGGAGGGGGCTGTGTGGTTTCTTTGCTGCTGCTTCTGGCTGGCAGGGCCTCTGCCAGAACAGTGGGGTGGGGGTTGCATGGCTTCCTTGATGCTTCTCCCTGGCCAGCTAGGCCACTGCCCCTAGTTTTCTTATTTTTGCTGGCTTCCTGAATCGTCTCTCTCCATGGGCTTCAAGCCTTAGTTTAGATCCTTCCTGTATCCATAGGACCCACCTGCCTCCTCCTCCTCTTTGTCATGTTTCTGTATTCCGGGGTCTGCACACCAAAACTTGGAGAGATTTTTTCTTCTGCTGCTTACCACTCTGCCATTTTCCCAGAAGTCTTGGGCTCTCCTTTTCTAGTGTTTCTGTTTTAATATTTAGATCTTTGATGGATTTCAATTTTAGTTTAATGCGTGGTGATATTCTAGTTTTAGTCTTTAGCATGTGGAGAGCCAGTTTTTCCAGCACCATTTGGGCTATCTTTCTTCCAGTGAACATGTTTGGCCCCTTTTTCAATGATAAGGAAGCTGAGTGTGTTTGTAGTTGTCTCTCATCTTCTAATAGGTTCCACTGCTCCTCAGGTCTTCTTTTATTGTATCATGCTGATTTTATCACAATACAGTTGCCTTTTTGAGAATACAAGGGGGTTCCTGCCTTGACCAAGGTCAAGAAGGAAGGTACTTGACCCCACATTTACATATTCAACATTTCAGCCTTCCAGAAGATTCCTTAGTTTCATCCCTTATCCTCACTGAAATTGGCCTGCTGCTACATAAGTAGTATTCCCAGGAACTTCTTGGGTTGTAATCTAGGAGGGCTTTCTCCTCTATACTTCTCACCTTGCCCTGAAGCACAGGTACTGTTCAAATAAAGACTCATTTTTGCATTCCTGTAAACCTGATTGTAATTTATTTCTCAGGTAGTGTGGGCTCCAAAAGTCTGGCAAATGTACTAAGCAGTTTTATTTTAAGTAGTGTGGACAGAGCAAATAAACACACTTATTAACACTGAAAAACTCCAGAGACCAGTAGCCAGTAAAGACCAGCAGCAGAGATACAGCACCTGACCTATAGTGTTCAGTATAAGCTAGCACTGGACAGTGATAGGTGGCAGTGGTAGAGACACACACACACACACTTAGCAGAATTGATCCATGGTGTTCATCACAAACTGGCATCAAATGATGACAGCTGACAGTGACAGTGTCTAGCAACCAACTGTGTCAATTGTTGACATTCAGTGTTAGCTGATGTCATTTGGTGACCTCAAGAGAACTTTGCCAATTCATGATTTCCATCTGAATTGAGCAAAAGAACCCTTGGCGGCACCATTGTGATCTTCCTGCTTTAGCATCCCAGAGTAATTGTATTAGCTCTGTGATGGCACTCTTGGATCAGAGACTTTTAATTCTTTTTAGACTTTTAACTTTGTTTGTGTTTTTAGAAACAGAATCTGTCTGTGTAGTGCAGGCTGGCCTAGAATTTGTGATCCTCTTGCTTAAGACTGGGATTATGTGTATGTACCACTCTCTGGTTAGACATAATATGCTAAAAGTCTTGGGTTTATAGGTGATTTGGGATTATTGGTAATTGGATTATGGTGGCACTGGGCTCATAAATGGGTTAATCTATTTTGAGTGCCTGGCTGAGTGTTTTATATGAGACAGTTCTGGTAAAAGGAGGTGAGTAATGGAAAAGTACTTGAAAGGCTGTGTTCTTGTCCTTGACGCCTCTTAATCTTTAGTTCCTTGCCACCATTCTGCCAGCATCTTTCCTCCATTTTCTCTTACCATGTCAATTCTGCAGGAGTTAGACCTACTAGAACAATGAACTAAAACAAACCTAGACTTTTATTTTGGGTATTGGTATTACGTGTCAGCAATTAATACAGTCACTATGCCTGGATCGCCTCAGGGTCTTTATACATGTGTTTACTTCAGGACTGCTGTGCTTTAACTCCTCACGTGCCTCCCTCAATCTCATTATCTGCTGATTATCACCTCTTCTTAAAAATAGTTTGTTGTAAAGAGAAAAAAACCAAGTAAAAATAAAACAGAATAAAGCCAATCAAAACAAATCAATGTAAGCAACATAGGACTTCAAAACAATATGAAATCAACAATAGCTATCATAATGCCTCTTGTCTTCAGAATAGCTGCAGATACCTTAAGACATAGTAAAAATCAAACAAAACAGAGGAGAATAGACTCAATAGAAACAAAATAATGAATGCAATAAAGGACTTTAAAACAAGGCAAGGTAAATACATAATGGCTACCATAATATAGCTTGCTATCTTTGAAATAGCTGCTCATACCATCAGATATAACACAGTCAAACAAGGCCAAACAGAATAAAACCCAACCCAACAAAACAATGAAAATGAAACAGGACTTCAAAACAAGATAATAGGGAATCAACAATGGCCACCACCTTCGGAAGGTGATCCCCTATAGATGCCACACTATGTAGTGTTATCCTCTGAATAGATGATCAAACTACCGGCCCTAGAGCTGCAAAGTCAGTGAAACACTAAAATACCACAAGCATCAAATTGCATTTACTTCAATAGCTATCACCACAGCCAGTGTTTCTCTGGATCAGTTGGTGGCTTTTGGGGGAGAGGGTTTGGCTCTTCTTGTTTCCCAGCCTGTGCACTGGAAGGGGCTGGGCCCTGGCTGTTCCCCTGGCGGCAGCAGCCTATGCATGGTGCCAGTTTTCAGGGACTGCTTCTTGGTGAATTTTTGTTCTCTTCCCTTGCAGTCTGTGAATGGTGCTAACTCACAGGGAAAGGCTGGGGTTTGACTTTCTCCCCAGCGGCAGCAGTCCATGCATGGTGCTGGTTCACAAGGAGGGCTTGCTTCTTGGTGAATTCTTGTTCTCTTCCCCCACAGCTCATGAATGGTGCTGGCTAATGGGGAAGGACTAGGCTCTGGATGTCTCCCTGAAGACAGTGACTCGTGCATGGTGCTGGTTTGTTCCAGGGAGTACTGGCTTCTTGGTCTGAGTATCACCTCTTTAAAGCCTTCCCAGATTACATTGTTTACATGGCATCCTTCATCATTCTTTCTTATAATCAATTTTTGTTTTTTTGTATTGATACTGATGGTGGCTAAAGTCAGGCCTTGTATGTGCTACACAGTCTAGCACTGAGGTACAACCATTACTGCAATATGGCACATGGATGCAAAATAAAGATAACAAGAGACAGTTCTGCAGTTAAGGAGTATAGAGAGCCCATCCTGGTCCTTGTCTCAGTGTGGGAAGTATATATTTGTTGTCCCATGGAAAAGTTATTGGAATTCCAATTAGTTAATTCTAATATCTACCACTTCCAGTACAACCCACATTGAGAATAATGACACTAAGACATAGTTATAATTATGGGAAGCCAAGGGGGTCCTAAGTACAGTCAAAATGGTGGTTCACCTAAACAAATGTTTTCTTTCTTTTTTTTTTTTTTTTTGCTTTTTCTTTTTTTATCAGTACCAGGGATCGAACTCACGACTGTCTGCTTGCAAGGCAGGTGCTTATGCCACTGAGCTAAATCCCCAGCCCCTAAACAAATGTTTTGACTGAGGGCTGAACTCTTCTTTTATTCATTCATAAAGAATGGGGTGGCTGGAGGATGAGTGATTGTGAGAATGATAGAAAGTATGTGAGTAGTATGAGCTGATCTTGGTAGAAGGTCTGAAATTACCTTTGCAATATGCAGAGAGTAGGGTCTGCAGAAAGAGTAATCTGCATAACACAATTTGAGATAGTATTGAATGTTTTGGGGTTGATGCTTCAGCTCTGATGTGTAATTTTTTATGCCCTGGGAATTCATAGCCTCTTTTCTCAAAGCTTGGTCCCAGGTGGCAGTGTGGAGCATGGCTCTCCATCCCATTTGGCTCACATGTTTTTTTGGGAACCATCGGGTGGGGAAACACTGTCACGTTGCTTCAAAGACTACATATCAGCACCTCAGTCAGACTGATTTACATTGCTTAATGCCAATTAAAGAGATAAGGAAATGGCCTAGCCAGCTCTGTACATATCAATACATGGAGATAGGGCCAGGTTTAGCCAAAATGGAGATAATTGCTCTTTTTTCAAGGAGAGTCGTCCAGGTAGTCCTCCACAGAGGAGCTTTGGGATGACCAATGTTCTCTGTGGAACAAAAGGCCATGAGTCCAAAAGATCCTGGCTTTTACTGGTATTAATCAAGGATCTGAGTTGGGGGTCACAGCAGAGTGCTGGGGAAAAGAAACTTTGCAGACACTGACTACAAGGAGAAACAGCAATTTTGTACTAGGCACAAAGGCTCTCCAATTAGCAATTCAAGGATAGCTTGAGGTATACAAGGCTGGCACCTTTATTACCAGGAAGGTATAATTCTTTCTGAGACCCATGGCCTCAGCTGAGATATTATTTCATGTCTTAGCCCTGGAATCTCACAGGTTCTTGCTTGAACCACCATTCCAGTCATCAGCAGAGGAACAATACTCATCCACATGCTGTAATGACGCACGTTGGCTTCCTGGCTGAATTTAATAACATTCTTTTAGCCAAGTAAGAGAACATCTGTCTCAATATAGCCCAGCTTTGTATATCTCAGTGAATAGTATTGAAGGAGACATTAGGGAAAGATTGAGGCAACGGACTTCATTTCTCAGGAGATTGAAGCTTTATTGTCTTCCACAAACCATAAACCCAGCTGTTTGTTATTCATCTTATCCTTGAGTAACTTGGTACTTGTACCGCAGGGTCTTGACTGTCTTATTGACCAAAATGTCCCAAGGAACTAGCACAATGTCTGATTTCAAACAGTTCTTCAGACGTATTTGACGTGTGGATAGATAGATGGATGTGTAGACTGTCTAGCATTTTCTCACCTCTGGTCTACTTTTCATAATACACACACACACACATACCAGTGAAACCCTCAACAAGCTCTTTTCATTTTTAATTTTTATGGTACTGGGGATCAAACATAGAACATCACACATGTTAAAATATGCTCTACGCCTGAGCTATACCCTCAGATTGAGGCTATTTAGTCAAGAAATGGTCTGGAACTTGGTCCAAGTCTTTCAGGGATCATTTCAGGGATCATTCCATCAGAAATGGAATCATGAATCTTTTTTGAAGGCAGAAGGCCTGAGTATGAATGTAGTTGAAATAAGGTGTAATGATTGAGAATTTGGATTGGAAAAATTGAATTTCCAGTGACATACTATCACAGAAAATCATTTTATTTAACAGTAAGAAGCTCTCAGGGGACATTAAGGGCATAGAAGAAAGGAGGTAGAAGCCTCAGTGGGATATTCCTGAGAGCACAGGCATGAGGTTCTCTGTGTAGCCTCTGCTACATTTTGTCTTTGTTTGTGCTGGTAGGTGCTGGCTATGACTGATGTCAGGAGTCCATCTGGAACATTGGGCCTCTACCAGGCTACTCTGCAATAGATTCCTTTCAAGATCCATTGTCTCAAGTCTTATTTGTGTGGTTCAGCCAGCAATCTATTATTGGGTCTTCTGGGCATTGTTCATATGACGAATTTTGGGGCTAGGGCCCCCTAGGTTTTGCTTATATTCTTCCCTAAATCGAGGTCTTTTGAGAGCCCTTGTGGATGCTGACTTTTGGGTTTCAGCCTTTGCTGGGGTGACAATGGAAGCATCTCCACAGACCCACCTCAATGTTGGCTTCACGGCTATGGATTTTACTGGAGTGGCGATGGCAGCATCTCCATAAGTCCGGTAGCCACCAACCAGGCAGTAGGTCTCTCCATGCCAGCTCACCTGGGTTTCTCCATATCCTCGGTAGAGGACATGGTAGTAAACAGGTGTAGGAGGAGCTGTGGGCAGCACTGCTGCTAGAAAGAAAACAAGAACTGATCAGTCACTTTTGCTTCATAACTGGTGTGGTCAAGAACTACCATTCTCAAATGCCTGTCTGGCTGAAGCCCACTACTCTACTTGCCATCCCAACTGTAGCCTTGGCCTCTTCCTTCTTTAGGTCATCTAGAAAAGGATGTTAGTTATAAAAGCACTTGGCTTCTGTGAAACTACACAAAAATCAGCAAGAAATCAACAATATTTGGCCTCCATTTGAACAGTGAACAGAAAAACCTGAATAATTACAAATGGGACATCCTGAATTTCTAGGTACTAAAATTAGTCTCAGCTTCCCTTTTCATAACAAATCAATCCTGGGTTGCACTTTCCTTAGATTTCTAGTCTCAGTAGGCCTTTACTTCTCTCCAAGTTTTTAGACCCAGGTGTATGACACACCCTTGTCCTAGCAACTAAGACTGCAATTG
Source organism: Cavia porcellus (assembly GCF_034190915.1). NCBI lineage: Eukaryota > Metazoa > Chordata > Mammalia > Rodentia > Caviidae > Cavia > Cavia porcellus. The sequence continues at coordinate 100,325,029 of NW_026947487.1, forward strand.
TTCTGGACCCATGTGTATATCTTCATGACAGTGTTGTAAAGATGCCTGAGTCTCAAGGCAAAGTTCATGAAAAACTTTCAACAGATCTTCCTCCAACAACTCTTCTTATCACTTGAAGCCAAATATAATCTATTACGAGTCCTCCAAAGAAAGCTTTTTTTTGGTACTGGGAATCAAACTCAAGACCTTGCATTTTCCAGGAAGGTACTGTGCCACTGAGCTATATCCTCAGCCCAAAAGTATTTTTTTAAAAGATGGGATTTTTACTATGTTGCCCAGCCTTGTTTCTAACTTCTGGATTGAGTTACCCTTGCAGTTTAGCCTTATGAATAAGGGTTCAGATTATAAATGCCTCTTCTGCACCCAGATATGAAGGAAGCATCTTGTTGCCCAAAGGAGAGGATACATTTATTATAATTTGAGCCTTTCTGAACGCTTGCTCAGAAATGAACATCCCTAGCCTGCAGATTGAGTAGTAACACTCCAGGACTGTAACTGAATTCTGACTAGGGAAGATTGGAGGTATGGGAGAAAAAAAATAAAAGGAAGCTGCATATACACCAAGATCTTGTGTAGATATCTGGCCTGAGCCTACCTGCTGCACTGCCCTCCCATGGGACAGATGACAAGTTAGCCTGAAGATAGATGATCTGGTCAGACATTCTCTTCCAGACAACCAAAAATATTGGTGTTTAGTAGAGAAATAGTAGGTTTCTCACAGGATAATAGGTTTCCTCACAGTTGAGTAGATTCCCTACCATGGAAACCAGGAGACCTGTGATGTCGTCACCAACTAGTGAGGTCGCATGTGGAATCCTGAGTTGAGGACAGGCTCTAGGCTGCCAGTGATTGGTGGAAGAGACCAGGGAGAAAAGACAGAAAATAATTTCTAGATTCTTATCTGTCCTCCTTAACCACATCCTTGTCAGTAGCCACTTTTTATATAGCACTCCTGTGGGTGGTCATACTCCTAGTGACCACAGAAGGGCAAGAAAATCCCAAATAGAGTGGAAAGAGAGTCAAGATCAATCCAAGACAGAAGAGAAACTATCCCTTCCCATGAAGTAAGTGATGCCATGCTGATTGAATGAGCCCCAGCCAGAAAAGAAACTACATCTTCTCATGAGCCAGTCAGTGGATTGGCTGAAAAACCAGTGGAGCATCCGCAAGCCCGTGATTTGGAGGATTCACCCTGAGTCCTTCATGATAGCAACTAAGGGGAGGGGAGTAGCTCAATGCTTGTCTTGTTTGGTGAACTCTGCAGGCCTGGGGCTGGTGGTCAGGGCTGGAGGATGGTAGTGTGCATTGTGTCAACTGTGGGGGATATCCTCCTGTCTTGTTTTGAAATACAATGTTTTGGTCCATTTTACTGTTTTGTTTTATTCCTGCGTCTGGTAACCTGAGCAACTATTTTGAAGATAACAATGTGCAGTATTGTTTACTGTTTTGTTTTGCTCCTACTTATTATTTTATTTTATTCAATATTATATTTTGATTTTATTCTGTTTTGTTTTATTTGATTTTGCTGTGTCTGATGGTATGGACAAGTATTGTGAAGATAGTAAGATATATTATGATAGCTATTGTTGACTTCCTATTGTCCTGTTTTTAAGTTCTATAACACTGTCATTGCTGTTTTGACTGGCTTTATTCTGTTTTGTTCTCTTTAAAATAAAAAAGATTAATTCAGGAGACAAGTTGCAATTCTCTGACCTTGGGAATTCAGCAGAGAGGCAGAGATTTGGGTAGATTAGTAGATAAGAGAACACACCTCAGAGTTGTGCTTAAAGCATAAGTGAGATCTGGATATGTGTCAAAGAGAGACTTTACAGAGTTGTGAGAATTATAAAATTAAAGACCATGCCATAGTGATTTTTTTCTTATACATGTGGAAGATTCAGGTCTTTAAAATGAGTTCTCAAAGAAATCATTGAGGGAACAGAGTCTGATCAAGGTAACATTGGTAGTAGAGTGAAATTCTGTTCCATGGTGGGGTCTCATACAGTTCATGGCTTTTGAAAGTGCCAGATCTGTGGAAGGAAGTTCAAGTAGTTCCATGGAAAATGAGGATCTGCAATGACTTAACAAGGCAAAACGGCAGGTCCATTGTAACATGAAGTCCTTCTGTGGTATAATATTTAAACTAGTCAAAATCAGGCTTTCTGTGGCCTAGTGTTCCTCATTGAGGATACCAATTGTGCAAGGCCTCTCAACAGCTGCTCATTCAATTCTTTAGTATTTTTAGACAGGGCCTTGCTATCTAGTCCAGGCTAGTCTTGCACTTACGGTGATCCTCTTGCCTCAGCCTCTGAGTGCTGAGATTTACAGCCATGTACCAGCATGCCCAGTTCAATCTTTTGAATGAAGCATAAGTCTCAGGGTTGAGTCACAATGTTGATAATGATGTCTGACATTCTCTGCTCTGTGGAGATTATTTTACAAGGTGAAAACTAAGTCATAATTGACCAGTTCCTCTAGGGTACTGTTCAATCCCAGAGAACCGATGTCTGTACAGAGAAGTGTGTCTCTGAAGGCAACCACTGGAAGATCCTTTCCCCCATGTTAGTGGGCATGTGTCCCTGCAGCCCTACATTATGGATTTTATGGTTTTCTAGAACATTTACTAACCTGTTGTCCAGTTACTAAGTTGGCCATTCTGGGATCCAACTTGTGACTCTTCTGCCTCAGCCTTCCCAGTGTGCTGGGATCACATGGGCAATCCACATGTGACTTTCTCCTGTGTCCACAATGTGGTGTTGCTGGAGGTGGAGGGAAACTGGGGAGGCTTGTGATGTAGGAGCTGTTTCTCAAAACATAACTATATTGGAGAATTTCAGGTCATGGAAACTCTGCTAATTCCAAACCTTCTCTGGTGACTTCTCTACTAACGGGCACATGGGGAAGCCTTGCTGCCCTCTCAGATCACACCTCTTCCTCTCTTTCTCCTCCTCAAGAAGTCCGTGGTGGTTATCAGCTGTGGAGCTGGGCAGTGAAGTCAGCAAGGCCACCATAATGCTATTGTGACACCTGGCAACCCTCACTGGCATACAGCAAGGCCATAAATAGCATTCCTTGAGGAGCGAATGCCCTGGAGGCTGTTGTCACCTCTTCCTTCCTGCTGCCAGCATGTAGTGTAAGACTGTGTGTGTGAGCAGCCCTGAGACTCAGGGCTGAGAACTGTGCTGTGAGTTCAAGGTGTGCTAGCGCATTCTATTCTGTACACTAGAGAGAGTATTTTCAAAATAAGAAAAACGAGTTGCAGGGTAGGTAAAGGAACACAGTGATACTCACCTGGGCAAGACATATAGAGATGATGTGAGTCCTTCCACTGTCAGGTGATGTCCCTCATATCAGGAGGTGATGTCTTTCTCATAAGCAGGGCCCTCCACTGCTTACATCATCCACTTGTCTAGATATCCTTTGATGATCACTCACTGGTACTGGCACATTATGGGGTTTGCAGTGAGGTGGCAGAGCAAGTCTTTATTGATTGTACTTAAGTCAACATGCTGTTCACAGGCTGCATCCCACAGCCCCCCTTGCATTAGGTTTCTGTGTTCACAGCCTCCTTCCTTGGCTTGACTTCATGGCTGCCCCAAGTGGGGTTACTTTGTGTAGCTGAATATCTGAACTTTCACTCCTGCCCATTTAGATGGGCATCAGGTTATACCTGAGATGCTTTTATCATTTTTTTGTTTGTTTTTAGTTTTGGATTTTTTTTTTGAGACATTCTCTGACTATGGAATCCAGGCTGACTTCTAACTCAAGAATCTTTTGTCTCAGCCTTCTGATTGCTCAGATAACACATGTGAACTACCACACCTGGGTAAGTTTTCCATATTTTGGGTTTTTCTGATTGTATCCCATGGTGACGTTATACATGTTTATCTATTGTTTTTCCTTTAGCCTCATAGTTGTGGAAATCTTTTATGCATAGAAAGATTCATTCATTCATTTAAAGACAGGTCCAACATGTTGATTAGGCTGACCTCTAACTTGGTCACTTAAGTCATCTTCTTTCTTCAGCCTCCTAAGTAGCTGAGATTATAGGTAAGTACGAGTGTTGGGATTACAAGAAGCTTTTACAAGTATGAATTTCCAGATGCTCATGCTGTAATATCATTTGGTCTGGCCTGAGTGCTGGAGATCCCTCATTCCTAAGGGCTCTGTGTGAGCATGTTTTTTCATGTTTGGAAATTATCAACCCAGTTCCACCAGTGAATGCAAATATGTTCCAATCACATCAAGTATCAGGGAGGAACTGTTTGGGGGTTATGGTTTACATCTAGATATACTCCCCAAACCTTATATGCTCGTAGGTGTGGCTATGTTGGTTCTGCCTACCCAGGCAGAAGGAATGTCTATTTTCTAGTATTCTCTTTGATCTCTTTTTGCAGAGTATAGTAGTTTTCATTATAGAAGTCTTTCGCTTTCTTGACTAGGTTGACTCCTAAGTATTTCATTTTATTTTATATACTGTGATATATTTGTTTTCCTAATTTTTCTCTCAGTGAGTTATTATTGGTGTGCAGGAATGCTAGTAACTTTTGAGTGTTGACTTTATATCCCACTTGTACTTTACTGAATTTAGTTATCAATTCTAGGAGTCTTTTGGTGGACTTTTTTGGTGGTCTTCTATGTAGAGGATCATATAATCTGCAAATAATGAGTTTAATTTCTTTCATATATATATGACCAATTCAATCCTCTATAGCAAGTTTATGTGCCAGGGATGAGACTCAGTGCTGATGGTTGCTGGCCCGGTGCTCCCCACACACTCATGCTCTCTGCTCTATAAATGTCACTTTCAGAGTAAGAGAGAAATCATAACCAACAAGCAGCTCTCCTGTGTGCTGTCTGACCCCTTACCGAGAAGTTTGTCTCGGCAGCCCTTCTGCAACCACTGGAAAATACCTATTTTCTTTAAAGCAGCCACTTGTCCCTTCACCTTTTGGTGGTGGATTTTGAAGTCATGCAGGATGTTTACTAGCCAAGTTGCCCAGGATTCACTTAATCTTTTGATCTTCCTGCCTTTGATTCCATCTTGTAGATTACGTATGTGGGCCACTTTGCTTGGGTTTGTGTTGTATCCTTGAAGCTGGGGATGAATGGAAATTATAGTGGCCTGGGGATCAGGAGCTGTTTCCAGCAAGACATTCAAGGATGATTCTTTTTTTTTTTTTTTTTTTTTTTTTGGTGTTTTTGAGACAGGGTGTTGCCATGCAGTTCAGGCTGGCCTTAAGCTCACGTTTTGTTGAAGAGTGAGTATGATTGACCCTCAGGAGGTGTCTGCCTACACTTCCATTTTGTAGCAAGGGCATCTGGTAAGAGTGACTATGATATCAGTCAAAGTGACTGTGAGCCCAGAGCTGTGCTACCAGTTAAATGTGTATTAGTCCATTTAATCCTGCTCACAAGGGAGGGTTTTTCACCAGCCTCATTTTGTAGGTGAGAAAACTGAACTTCAAGGCATGCAGAGAATACACAGATTTTCTCCTAGCTAAGGTACATGAAAGTTTCTCAAATTCCTCTAGTTGTGGTGCTATGCCTCTCCACAGGAGGGCCTCCACTTCCTACATCAATCCATTTGTGTAAACATCCTTTGCTGGTCACCCACTTGTGCTGACCCTTTGCTAGAGTGTGCAGTAAGGTGGCAGGACAAGTGTCATCACACTTCTTGGCATAAATATGCAGAAGGCACGCATTGGTGGTCACAGGTTCTTGAAGCAACACCTTGGGCAACATCAAGCATGTGTGGTTACATAGTTAGCCTCAAGGTCAGTCTTGCTATCTCTGTGGCTTGACCTGGCCACCCTATCCACTCATTTCAGGCAGTAGCACCTGTTCACCAGCAGCACCCAGCACTCCAGAACCCTCCCAGTATTAGGTTCATGTGCAGACAGCCTCCCTCCTTGTCCTGGCTTCCTGGCTGCCACAAATGTGCTTACCCTGTGAAGCTGAGCAGCTGTTACTGCATGAATGTAGCTGCACCTGATTACCTTTTTTTATTTTCATGTACTTTCCCCCTGACTCCTCAGACAAAATTGGCTCTGAATCCCAGGCTCATCTCTAATCAAAATCCTTCTTTCTCAGGACATTGAGCACTGAGATTACAGATTTGAGTCTCCCTATTGGGTGACTTTTCTATGTTCTTGAGATTGATGATTATACCACCAGTAGCCTTTTACATGTCCTTCTGCCTCTTGTTTTTCTTTTCTTTTCTTTCTTTTTTTTTTTTGTACCAGGTATTGAATTTATGACCTCGTGCTTGCCAGGCAGGTGTTTACATCACTGAGCTAAATCCCTGGCCCAGCCCCCTCTTGTTTTTCTTATAAACTGGGACTTGTAGAAATTTTAAATTTATTGACTGATAAAGTCATTCTTTCATTTAGAGACTGGATTAAACATGTTTCCTAGTCTGATTTCCAACTCATGAGCTAGGCAATCCTCTCACCTCAGCAGAACCCACAAGTTTATGCAAGTATGGTGACTACTGGAATGTTGGAGACCCTTTCCATGGTGCTGCTTATTGGAGAGCACTGCAGTGGGTTCCAATATCTTGCCTGGATTAAGGTTCATAGCAGAAAAAGAAAGAGCAAGAGACAAAGTTGAGGGGTACATAGCAGGGATCTGGGACCACCAGAACAAAAGACCCTAAATCTTCAGCTAGCCACCATTTTATTAACCAGTGTGGTGGGGTGCTGTTAGGGTGCTATTCCTAGGAGACCTAGAGGCAGTGGTAGAATGGGCAACTTTAATATCCTAAAGGAAATAAACCAAGATCGATCCTCACACCTGGGTGCTAATCTCATTGACCTAGAGGAAGCAGGATTTCCACATTCCAAAACCAGCTCCCATGGCTAGCAGGGTAAGGAGAGCCAGGACAGATATACATCAATTTATAATTCATGGTCCCCAATACTGGAAGCTTTTAGAAGTACAGGTGTCCAGGCCCTCATGCCAGAAACTCCCATGGAGTGGTATAAGTGCTGGGGATCTCTCATTCCTGACAGCTCCAGATGAGCCTGTTTTTCTTGTTTGCTGGAATGCCAGCGTGACCCCTCCACTAACTGCTTCAGTCACACTAAGTATCAGAGAGGGACACTGTAGGGTTGAGACTCTCAGTGAGGTTGCTGGGGGAGCTCCAGGGCCTGTGCCTCCTCCGTACACCAGTGTAAGGAAATTGTTGGTCATAGATTCTTTCCATGCTTGGTGAGTATGCATATTAAGGGGAAGCAAATCAGTTTTGCTGTTGTAGCCTATCAGGACAAGCGTTCTGTCTCCAAACTGGGATACTTCTTCTAGGGTGGATGACAATGATACCTGCTGTCTGGGACTACTGATGTGGATGGACCTCATCAGAGACTGTGTGCTCTTTCTTCTCTTTTGACTGTCCCCCCCACTTCCATTGCCATGATCAACTGTCCCCTTAACTGCTGAGAGAGACAGTTTTCCGGTAACAGCCAAGTACCTCATTGCCATTATTCACAGCAGCGAGAGTGATCTTTGTATGTGCACATCAGATTTCTTCTCTATCCAGTTCTCTACCCTTTACCCGCTATAACTTCCTCTCATACCCAAAATGAGATCCATATTCCTCATCACAGGTGAAAAGTCTCTACCACATCTTTTATTCTTCTCTATCTGTCCTTTCTGACCATAGTGGTCATTCTGGTGGTGCTAAAACAGATCAGCCTCACAGTCTTTATTTTTTACTTTAAAGCGAGTAAAAAATAGCAGTAAAAGGAAGCAAAACTACTGTAGGAAAGTAGGAAATCCATAATCATTACTATATTACATACTGTTCTCCTATAAAAGTTGCCCAGAACACTGGCTCCAGCTTGATCAAATAACATAAATGTCAGGTTGCTTCTCTACCTCAGTTATCATCGTCTCAGCCTGTGCTGTGTCTGGTTGCTTACGGTTGGGGGTGGGTAGCGGCAGCTTTCTTGCTGTTTCTCCCCAACCAACAGGGCCTTCACTGACACTCAGGGAGGCTGCTTGGCTTCCTGGCTGCTTCCCCCTGCTGGAAGGGCCTCTGCTGGTGCATGGGGAGGTGGGGGCACATTTCTTCCTTACTACTCTCCCTGGCAGCTGGCAGGGCCTCCGCCAGTGCAGAGTGTGGGGGCTGCATTGCCTCCCTGCTGCTTCTCCGCAGCAGCTGGCAGGTTCTCTGCCAGAACAGATGTGTGGAGGGCACACTACTTCCCTGTTGCCCCTCCCCATCCAGCAGGTCTGCCCCTCCAGGCCTTATTTTTGCTGAATTTCTGAATTATCCCTCTCCATGGGCTCCAAGCCTCAGTTTGGATCTTTCCTGTGTCCATGGGGCCCACCTCTCTTTGTTCTCTTCCCTGTGCTGCTATTTTCCAGGATCTGGACACCAAAAGTTGGAGAGTTTCTTTCTTTGCCACTTACCACTCTGCCATTTTATACATTACAGTCTGTTTTGTTGTTACAATGGAGATTGAGCCCAGGGTCTTTCCACAGAACCTAACCCCCAGCCATTTTAATTTTTACTCTTCAGATGGTGTCTTACAAAGTTGCTTAGTAGTCTGGGCTTGTGATCCTCCTGGCATAGCATCCCAGAGTGATTGGATTATAGGAATATGACAGGACACATGGGATTTTGAATTTTGTCTATGTTTTCTATTTTTAGCATTTATTTTTTGATAGAGGTCTGGTTATATAGTGTAGGCTATCCTAGAATTTGTGATCCTCCTTCTTAAGCCTGGTGAATGCTGGGATTATATGTATGCATTACTGTTATGGTATACATCTGAAATATTGCTGTAAAATCTTGTGTTGCTTTCTGAAAATCTTTAAAGTTTGGTGGATCATGAGGGTGCTGTACTCATCAGTGGATTAACCCATTTTTGAATTCATGGCTAAATGTTTTGTTGTGAGATAGAGCATGAGGGGAAATAACTGAGTCAAAACTTTTTGTCTTGTTTCTTAGCCAACATGATGTAAGCAGTCTTCCTCTTCCATTCTTTTTTCTTTTCCATGATGTTTCTGTTGAAGCCTGAAAACCATGGATTGACCCTACTGAAACTGTGAACCAAAATGAATCTCTACTTCTTTAACCGAGTGTATCAAGTATTGTGCCTCAGTGATTAATTCAGCCACTGTGCCTGGCTGTACCTCAGGGACTTTACATATATATTTTTCTCTTTTTCTACTTTAGCTGTTCACATGATACCTTCACTCCCATCTGTGCTAAAATATGTCCTCTTCAAAGAACCCTTACTTGATTCCCTTATGCAACATGGTATGGATTGTTTTCTCTCCTTATAATGTTTTAGCATTTTTGATACTCACTGTAATAATTGAACTTTTCATATTGGTATAGCTATGAATTGAGTCTGTAGTGTGTCATTTCCAGGCAGTGTACCAAAGAAAACAAACCCAAACCTTGATATCATATATTTTGTCTCATCTTTTAGGTACTTATGATACAAAAGATTAGGGTGTAGTCAATGACAAAGCAAGTGGACATGCCAGGACATGTGCAAAACAACAGCTCCAATCAGAAAGTGCTACCTTTAATTCTTCTCATGAGAACTCAAGCAGGACTTTGATAGAGCAAGCTAGACCTGACATCAGCCTGATGAGTGAGAGATACAAAAATCAGCTGTTACTAAACTCTTGGCTGGTTATGCTCTCTTTCATGGTGTTCTGCTGTCACTTCTTTTCTTACTTTAATTGGCCCACACTCAATCTGCAGGGTATGTTTCTTTTCCTAATGTAAAACTCCACTACCTTTTGTGCTTGTTTTATCCAATTCTTTGTTTAGAACAAGAAGAATCTAGAACCCAGTACCCATAACATATCTTGGCAAAATCAGCCAGGAGATATGGCCTTTGGGCACAATATTCTCTCTCTCTCTCTCTCTCTCTCTCTCTCTCTCTCTCTCTCTGTCTCTCAAATGTATAGCAAAGAAGGTTCTCCCCCCCCCGCCCTAGGAAAATTCCAATCCCTTTCTCATGCCTTCTTTCCCAGGATGGGCTTTTATCCTTTACAAGCCTGATGTCGGTTGTTGGGGGGACACAGGGAACTAGAGAGTGGTAAAAATAAATGGAAGCTGGCAAACCCAGGAAGTCTTCTTGTGGCTCTGGGAAGGAAAGCACATGGCCTCTGTGTTTGCCCACTGGTCTGCCTCAAGTTTATCTCTCCTTTCCTTTTTTTTCTTTCCTGATTTCAGCCACTCAGTCTGAGTAAAGTTGGTTGGAGGCTGCCAGGGTGTCTGCCCCTCGTCCAGTTGTGGAAGGAATCATTTTAGGCTCCACTGAGTCCAAGTGGGCTTTTTTAGTTGTACAAGTTCCATGTATGTAACCTAGAATTTAATGAGGCTTTTTTTTTAATGAGGCTTTTTGTCCTCATGTTTCTGTTCTCCATGCTTATGTTGTGTCATATGTTGTGTGGGGGTCTGGGAGACCAGAAGACCCTCTTCTTCCTTTGTTCTGTCCCTTCACCCTGGCAAGAATTCAGTAGGTGAAGCAAGACTGACTGGAAACTGAAGAATCCTCTGGGATAGGAAGAGGAACTCAGAAAAATGAAAGTAATATGAAGCAGAGATTTAATTATAATAATTGTAATGATAATATTGCAAAACCAAAGACTGAAAAATAGCCAATGAACTGTTTGACCGGCAGAAGCCCACACTGAGCTTCTCAGCCTAGGAGTCCACATTCATAGGAGTAAGCTGATTCCTAAAAATAACTACTGATCAGGGTCTTAGTCTCTGTTTCTGGGGTGAGCTGAGGTTCATAGGGTCTAGGGGCACATAGCAAATGCATGCAAACGCCTCTCAAAGGGCAATTTAAGTATGTCATGCATGCTAAGTAAGCAAGTGATTATTTCAATCATGCTAGCCACTCAGGTCATCTATGCTGCCTACTTCCCCCAAACACTTTGCTCAGCTTTTTTATTCTTTTGGGAAAAGTAATTTTTAGTAACTTGGTCTCCCCTAAGTATCCACCTGACCCAGTTTATCCCTTTGTATGTTTAAACTCTCATATTATTTTTCCCTAGATGCCCTTTTATCTCTAAATATCCTTAGTGAATCACTTTCTCAGGGCTTTATTTCATCCCACTCCATCTTTCTGCCATGTTTGGCATACATTTTGACTTCATCCTGTTATATTTTTGCCACGTTTGGTGGCCATTTTGGTTCATCATGTCAATTATATGTATCTGCCATATTTGTCAGCCATTTTGGTTGGTCAAGTGGATTGGTTCATGGTCTTGCCATGTCTGTTCATAATTTTCTTCTTTTCAACTGACCTCATGGACACCAGGAAATTTCACCTTTATATATAAGTTCTAAAGCCTCCACTTTTAGGAATCATATGGGCCTCCTCCCTGCTTCTCTTCTGAATCAGATGAGATCCCTTCCTTGTTTTTTCTAACAGAAATTCAAGTAGTTTAGAAACATATGTGATGGGTCTGATCCCTATCTGGCCCCCCAACTGCCCCAGTTCCTGGAATGGCTGTTCCCAGCTGCCTGAGCCTGGGGAACAATGTCTACACACTAGAACATAGCACATCTGTCTCACCTATTACAGTGCACCCACAGCAGAACATTTATTGCTATGGCCATGAAATTATTCTTTTTCCCCAATCTCACACCCCCTTCAGCCCACCCCACCTATGCCCATACCACAAACACTTTAACCCTATCCATAAGAGACCTAGTTCAATAAAGCTGACTAAGATTTTCTTTCAGATTAAGATTAAGATTTTCTGGGGAGGTCTCACACAGAATCCCAAATTTGGGCTGGTGCTGTGTTCTTTTATGGGTTTGTCACCACTTACAGTGGTACTTCAGTTCACAAACTCAATTTACTCCATGATTCTGGTTGCAAACTGAGCTGGATGAGAATTGAATTAAGATTTCCCATAAAGTCAACATTGAACCTAACCATTGAATTTGATTTGATCTCATCCAACTTGGTTGGCAACCAGAATCATAGAAGGAATCAAATTCGTGAACTGAGGTACTACCGTGCCTTACATATGGTGCCAAAAACCTGGGAGGTGGCAGTCATGAGGCTCACTCTGGCATGCAGCTCCCCACCTCAACACCTGGGTGATAAGAACCAGTGGCCATACTGCATCTGGCTCACCAGGAACCACTTCCCAACATTTCCTCCACTTAAACCCTGCCATTCAAGACTGTGGGTAATTCCTCCAAGGCAGAGAGTATCCATTCCTCTGGTCAGTCATCCTGCTCCTAATTAGGCTTAATCCCTGACTTTGGTCTGGACACAACAAACCTACCTAGATGCATGTTACTGTAATCTTTGTTCAGCTTTCAGTCTTCATCTGGTGGATGCTCCTTTTGCTCCCTATTGCCCTCCTTTTTATTGGACATTCTTGGCCCTGACCCACCATGGGAAGAACTCCCTCTCCCCCTCCTATAGAAACCTCCCTGGCGTGCTTCCTCAACAACCTCTCTCTTCAATCTTTTAAAAACTTTTTATTTTAAAGGTAATAACAAAACCAACAAAACCAAACAAAATAAATCCAATCAAAATAAAACAGTGAAACTGGTACAGAACTTCAAAGCAGGACAATAGGAAAACAACAATGGCTACCATAGTATATCTTGTTATCTTCACAACAGTTGTCTATTTCATCAGATACAGCAAAATCAAACCAAAACAAAACAGAATAAAACCAATTGAAACAGAGTATTGAATAAAGCAAAATAATTAATTGAAACAAAACCAGAACAATATTAGATTTCAAAAATAAGAAAGGCTGGGATTTAGCTCAGTGGCATAAGCCCCTGCTTTACAGGTGCATGGTCGTGAGTTCCATCCCCTCCCCCCAAAAAAGATAAAAGGAAATCCCCCGTATTTGCTATATTGCACACTATTATCCTCCCTATAGATGCTCAAACCATCAACTAAACAGTACAAGCACTCAGCTGCCCCCTGTACCTCAGTTGCCACTAACTCAGTCTGTCCTCTAACCAGCCAGCGGCCCACAGTGGGGTGGGGTGGAGTGGGGTGGGGAGGTGTAGTTGGTGTTTCTCATTCCACAGGTTGGTAGGCTCACAGGAGGCACTATCTGACTTTTCTCTTTCTGGGCCCTGCATGGCTTGTGCAGCTTACCAGAAAAGCTGTCTAGTTGGCTTGTTGATTGGCTCCTCCCAGTCCCAGCATGGCTGATTCTTGAGAGGTGCTCTTTCTTTCCAATCTTATCTCAAGTCAAAATGACGCATCCTCCCTTGTATTGTGGCTGGACAATGAGATAATAGCTTTCTTTGGTCAAAATACGGTTTGTTCAATTTTTAGACCCTCTCTGACCTTAACCACTCTCTCCAGAGTTCAGATAAATGGAAAAATGTCCCCTATGATCACATCAGGCCTTTTTCACTCTGCTCTCATTTCTCTATGCATTCTGGTCTATGTTACCCTGATCATAGCTTGCTCTCTGCCCTTCCATCCCAGCCTTTGGCCCCAAACTCTTCCTCACACAAAATTTTTTATCATTTAATCAAACTTCCTACTCCATGTCCTTCATCCTCTCCCTCACTACCCATGGCTCTGTCCTCCTCCCAACAGACCACCCCTGCTGAGTCCACTGAGCCCTTGGTCCCAAACCCATCTGGGCTATTTATTCCCTTTGCTGAAGGTTGCAGACACTAACAGCCTTACCCACCTCAACATCCCATTCTCCCTCTCCAATCTTTTCTGAAAAAAAGGTCACCTCAGTTCCTCCTTATCAATCTCCTCATATTCATATCATTGTTATCACCACTCTCCTTCCCCAATGAAGGACGAGTTTGTATGACAGCCACCCCTCAGGACAGTTGTTGTTCCTAAATAGGACCCTAGATGGAGCCATGAGCCCTGTGACAGAGGTTGGGGAAAACAAGATTTTATCCAGTATGTTCTTATTGACTTTCATGAAATCCATCTACTTTGACAAACCCCCAAAATCTTATCAAGACCCTCTCAAGAAAGCCAACTGTGAATCACAGAAACACTGAAATCCCACACCTGCTTAGAACCCTCCTCAGCTGAGGAATAGGTTTTACTCAAGACTTATTACATTTCCTAGGGAACCCCCAACATCAGGACAAAGCCCAAAATAGTGAAGGTTGGTCATCAAATTCCTATGAATGAGCTCATGATTACTACTTTTAGAGTCTACCAAAACAAAAACTTGACAGAGTGATCTTCAAAAAAAGAACCTCCAATAAATCTGCCTGCAACTTCTCACAACAGCACTCCAGCCAAACCAATAACCTGAGCAAAAATCTAAACCCCTGGGCCTTGCTTTCAATGTGGCAAAACAGGGCATTAGGCAAACCAGTGCCCAAATTCACCCCCCCTCACAAGGCCTGTTCCCTATGTGGCTTAAAGGACCACTGGAAGATGGACTGTCCCAACTCCAAAACAGGGTGGAGCCATCCACTACGTGCTGCCTTAATGGGACCTTAAAGACAGGGCTGGTGGCTCTTGCACCCCAGCCATCACCGTGTAAGAGGTGAGGATAAATCCTCTGGTGAAGGATAAGTCTATCTCATTTCTCCCCACCCAAGGGCCATTTATTACTCCTTGTCAACATTCTCAGGACTGACAGTTAAATCTTTAATATCGGTAGTGGGAATTGATGGCCAAGCTTTTCACTCCTACACAACACTCCTTACAACAACATACGTTTTCTCATTGTTCCTGGTTATTCCCCAGTGCCCCAGTCCCCTCCTGAAATGGGACCTCCTTTTCAAGCCAGACAGCAGTCATCTTCCAAAATCATCCTTCCATCGCCACATATTCTGCTCTTCTCTTCCTCACCCCTTCGTCCTCCAATCCCTCATTGTCGCCCCAATTCCAAAGACCTTTTCACCTTCACTTAGATTGATCATCACCTCAGAATGTGCCACTTAGCCCACCTGCACAGTCTTCCCTCAAGGATTTTGGGACAGTTCCCACTTACTTAGCCAGGCTCTCACCCATGATCTCAATCAGACTTCATCTCTCAACAGCTGTTCAGGGTGTTGATGATATCTTAATCTACAGTCCCTGTTGCTGAGATTGCCACTTAGATGCCTCTCTCCTTTTTCTCTTTTCTTCTGTAGATCCCACACCTCACCTTTTAAGGCACAGTTAGTCCAGGCTATCACTCAATACCTGGGCTCCACTTTGTCTCCACAATGCAGACCATCATGACCTATCACAAAACTCTCATCTAATCGATTCCCCTGTGTCAGGCCTGACCCGAAAGAAATCTTCATGCTGCCCATTACAAACAATAGACATTTAGAAAATGAGAATTAAGGGTCATAAAGCAATTTAGGACTTGATTGCCAGTCTTCCTGACACCAGCTCTATATACACACTTGTACTGATTGTCTGTGAAGCTTTGACTTCAAACATTCTGTCCAGATTCTTTGAGACTGCAACCCCCAACCCTAAACCTCCCCTCTAGATAGGTGTTGATATGACTCCAATTTCAGCCTGCCTGTATGTAGGTGGAATAAAATCTAGTTTTCTCCACAGTCTCAGTCGCTGGGCGTTTCCTCATGTGCCATTACTTAACATTTTTTGACTTCCACTTAAATTGCATGTTTTACTTCTTCCAGCACCAGAAATAGCACAGAAATACCATCATATCCATTGCAAATCAGTTTTTAGTAGGCTGAGATTATGCAGACCCTTGTCAAGCAAGTGAGTGTTACAAAGGATTTCCAAATGCTGGCACAAATGTGTTTGCCAGACAGATGGAAATAAACAGTGTACTGGCCCCAGTGCTTCATGGGTCAGCTTGACATTGCAAAGCAATCTACATCCTTGAAATTGACAGTGGGGAGGGGGTGTGAGGGAGTGAAGTGAAATTGTTTCCTACTAGTTCACCCTTTTAATATTAAAGAGACACCTTGAGAGAAATGGTCTCAACAGTTCACCACATGTATTTCTTCTTATGCAGTGTAAACTGTGAATGCCATGTAAACGGGTTATTGCAAAATGCAGCAATTTAATTTTTCTCCAATCAAAATCAGAAACAAACCAGAATGATTTCACTTCTGTTGACTTTTGAAAGTTTATAAGCAATTAAATTATTTTTGCTTCCATGTATGAATGTTAAAAAAAATCATTTTTCCCCATAAAATACAAGAGCAACCAATTTTACCATCGAGTAAAAGAACTGGGATTCTTTTTTAAATTAGTCCAAAGTGGAACTTAGTTATAGGTTGCTATGCTGACACCATGACAAACCAAAGTGTAGGGCTAGATCTGGTTTTGTTTTGTTTCAGTAAACAATGTTCATGGATTAAGTTCTGGAACTGTTCCAGTTACAAGGCAGGAATCTGTTTGCAATCCACCATGGTTTTGCTCCTTGGGTTGGATGCTGGAGGTACATTTTGCCAGATCCATGTGAACTGCCTAGTAGTCGTCAAGGTAAAAAAATTCATCTCCTCCTCCTTGGTATTCCATTCCCTGTAAATGTACTTGGTACCACAAGATACCTCCAATTCCACCAAATACTTTCACAAATTTGGACTCTTCTTGTGATTTATCTGTGACAATTTCCAATGTAGTTTCAAACTTTGTTTAGTTGTTAGCAAATCATCCTAAAAGGGGCATGCTTTCAATCAGCTTGTGTTCCTGCCCTCTTTGTCTGTGAAATGAGATTTATTCTTCTCTTGTTCTGAAGTTAGAGAATTTTCTCCTCTTCTGTGCCTTTGCAGTAAAGAATACATCTGATTATATCCAAATTTTCATAAACTATTAGAATCTCTACAGCTCCCATTTCCAAAGCCTTTAAGAAATAAACACCTTTGCTGTAAAGTGACATAGTTATGTCACTTTTCCATTCTTAAATGGGCAAAATGTAAGGCTGACTGATATCTTCTACCATATTTCTTAGGAAGATCCACAGTGACTTTGTATAGTACTTCTCTTGTTTTCCTTGAAGTGTGCTATAAAATGCATCACTGCCATCTATTACAATTAATTGATCTTGGTTTGCTAGGTCCTCAGATTCTGCCTGTTAGTTCTAGCTTTGGTCTTCCCCAGAGGACAGCTGTTATTTCTATAGGAAGATCCACCTGATAAAGGTGTTGTTTTCCATAATATTGAGCCAAGGGGATCACTCATTCCCAGTCTTCTGAAGAAACAGTGGAGCTAAGGATCACATTTAAATCAGTCCAGTTAAGTTATATGACTGAACTAGGTACCAAAACTGTGGTTATATTGGGTGGGATCTGAAGAAAAGAAGGCCAGACACTGGTTAATTTGGGAGAAAAGAACATGAACACTTAACAATTTCCTCTGCCCCTGCTACTCCTGGAGTGGGAACTTGGAGGCAGGAGGCAAAGTTTCGGGATCAAACTGCAATCCAGACCGAGTATGGGGTGGAGAGGGTGTAGCATAACAGGTGTTAGATTGGCAGGAGGCCATACAGGAAGGGAGAGAGCAGCTGTGCCTGCTGAGAGAAGCTCTGGAATTGGAGCAGAACCAGCTATAGCAGCAGGGTTTCTGAAGGAGGTTGTGAGGCTGGAGCAGGAGGAGGGTCCAGAATAGGGAGGTTCTAGATGCTACCAGGGGACAGCAAAATCAGTTGAGTCTGTTGTCAGAGAGAAGACCATATCTCATGAAGTGGGTGTAGACAGGAGAGAAAGAAGGATTTGAGAGGGATCACATGAGGTACACAAAGTAGGAATATTACAGAGGGTAAAGAATGTCTTTAAATAAGGAATTTCTGACCACTTTTTTTAGCTTCTGGCAGTAATTGTCTAACTCCTACAGAATGAAGGGATGAAAGGTCCCATGCTCTAGTCACCTTAAACCAGGCACATCTTCCTGTAGAAATGACAGCCAACCTCTGGGGAAGACTCTAGCTGGAACTAATAGGCAGAATCTGAGGACGTAGCAAGCCAACATTGCCTGATTTCTTAATAGAAGGCTTTGCAGGGAAGCCTATAGGCAGTTAATTTTGGTAAGCTAAAGGAAGCCACACAGAACAGGGATGAAATATTAGCTCAGTTTATGGTACACTGGCTGTTGCCCTTAGGCAATATACAGCATTAGACTCAGAAAGGCCAACAGGGACAACTTATCCTAAACATGCATTTTATTACCCAGTCAACACCAGACATTTGTAAAAAATTGCAGAAATTTGAAGCTGGCCCTCAAACCCCGTAATAGGAACTTACTGATTTAGCATTCAAAGTTCTTAGTGATAGAGACGAAAATGCTTGAGAACAGTACATTTCTGAGCTTCAAATGTTGGTCTCCTCTGTGAGAAACCCTCAGGCTCAATCAGACTTCCAGCCCATGGCTAAAAGAGTTTTAAGGTCTTTCTGCCCAAAAGTATCTTTCCAGGGCCATGCTTCAAATTCTGCCAGAATGGTCACTGGGCTAGGAGATGCCCACATCCTGGAATTTCCCTTAAGCCATGTCCTTCCAGTGAAGGTCCCCACTAGAAGTTATATTTTCTAATGTTGGATGCCACCCTGATGGTTCTGGACAATGTGGGTTCTCCCCCAACCCACATACACCAGCTGCTTCCCAAACCTCCTTGGCTTGGCCACTGAGGACTGACTAGGCCGAAAACCTGCAGAGACCCCCAGAAATATTTAGAATGCTGAACTCAGGGTGACCCTTACAGTAGAGGGTAAGACCGTCCCATTCCTAATTGATAGAGGCATTTGCCATTCCACTTTGCCTTCCTTCCAAGCATCGACCTTGTTAGCCCCAATTACTGTTGTGGATATTAATGGTAAAATCTACAGTCCCTCAATCTGGTGCCAATTGGGTCAGTACTTTTTCCCACACATTTTGAGTAATCCCTATCTGTCCCATTCCCCTTTAGGGTTGAGACATCTCAACTAAATTGTCAACTACTCTGACCATCACTAGGACACAGCTACCCCATTATTCCTTCCTGTCTAGTTACTTTTCTCTCATTGCTGAGACAAAATATCTGACATCCAAAATTTAAGAGGGAAAGGTTTATTTAGTTCATGGTTTGTGGAGGTGTCAGTCCATAATCAGCTAGTTCTAAGGCAGGGTGGCATGGCAGGGGACAACAGTTCATGGCAGTGGAAAATAGCAGAAGCAACAAGAACAAAAGGGAGGAAAGCACATAGACTACTTTTGTCCCTCATAATGTATGTAGACTACTCGCCCCAAGGGTGGTGTAGCACTCACACTCATAATCCCAGTGTTGAGCCATGAATCAAACACAAACTCTAGAAGTCCACCTCCAAAAAGTACTTCTGTGACTGCATGAGACTTTGGGTGGTGGTGGGGGTACACAGATGCAAACCATAACACTTCTCTTTCCTTCCCAGAGGCTCCCATCATTTTCCCTCATCTCAACTTCAGGGTCTGGGACACTCCTACCCCATCCCTGGCTTCATTACAAGAGCTGCTTAATATCTCTCTCAACCCCGATCACCCATATCCTGCCCAAAAGCAATGTCCCATTTCTGACTCAGCTTTACAGGGACTACAGCCTATTATTGCTCACCTACTGTGACACAGTCTTTTAATTACTACTTTCCATAGCCCCATTCTTCCAGTATGAAAGGCAGATGGCTCTTATAAACTGGTACTAAATCTTTGTGCTATCAATCAAACTTTCCTGTATACCCCATGGTACCAAACCCCTAAACCCTACCTTCTATTCCCCAACCTACCACTCATTACTCTGTCTTAGACTTAAAATATACTTTTTTTACTGTTCCCTGGCACCTCTCCACACAACCTCTCTTTGCCTTCAGCTGACGGACCTAGACACTCGCCAGTCCCAGCAGTTAACTTGTACCGTCCTACCTCAAGGCTTCTGAGACAGTCTTACTGCTCCAGTCAGTCTTCTGTGTGATTCACTTTCCTTTCACTCCACCTCCTCTTACTTTATACAGTGTGCAGATGACCTTTGTCTCTGCAGCTCCTCCCATGAGTCATCCCAAAAGGACACGCTCTTACTATTGCATCCAAACAGCTTGAGAGGAATATCGTGTCTCTCCTTCTAAGGACAAAATCTCCTCCATGTCTGTCACTTATTTGGATATCATTTTCCACAAACATACCTGGGCCATATCTCCAGACTGGGTAAATTTGATCTCCCAGATCCCAAGCCCCAACACCAAACAATAGCTTCTCTCCTTTCTTAGCATAATACTTTCAACTGTGGGTTCCTGGCTTTGCGCTCCTCACTAAACTTCTCTGTAAACTTACAGCGGGAGACCCAGTCGAGCCCATGGTCACAAGAGCTTTCCTCACTGGTCCTTTCAGACCTTACAGGAAGCCCTAAAAACCGTTCCCTCCTTAGCCCTTCCAGACCCGTTTTTCAGTATTTCATACAACTGAACACAGGAGTGTGCAATAGTAGTTCTGTCACAGGGTCCAAGCCCATGCCCCATTATGTTCCTGTCCAAACAGCCCGACCCCACTGTCTTAGGCAGGCGGCTGCACCTAAATGCTGTGGCTGCAGCAGCCCCGATGCTCAGAGGCTCTTAAGATTGTTAGATATTGTCCTGTCACCCTTTATCCTCTCATAATCTTCAGGGACTCTTCACCCTACCCCTCATACTTTCTGTCTGCCCCTCACTTTCTGCTGTTCTTTTTTTTTTTTTTTTTTTTTTTGTCTTTTTTGTTTTTACTGGTACCAGGGATCGAACTCACGACTGCCTGCTTCAAAGGCAGGCACTTATGCCACTGAGCTAAATCCCCAGCCCCTACTTTCTGCTGTTCTATGCACTTTTCATGGAAACTCCTAATTGCTCTTCTAAGAATTCCCTGTAGCCCCAGAGGGTCCACCTGATTACAGTCCTTTTGAATTGTTATACGGCCCCACTTTTCTGCTTCCATCAAACCTCAGCCCAGAGACCAGCTCCATCGAAGACTATCTCCCAGTTCTGCAACAAGTCTGAAAAGAAATACGACATGTTGCTAATCTTCTCTTACTTTTTCCTGATACTCTTTGAGAATAACCTGGTTAATAAATTGGTTTTAATTAAAGATTTAGATTCCTGATTCCTGCAGACAAAGGGAAAGAGACTTTTCAGAGTCATCTGTAGCACTCCATTGGCTGTTTTGTTCATCTAAAAGACTCCCACAGTGAATTCACCACTCAAAAATAAAGCTGTGTCCTGCTGACAGCTTGACTGATCCCTCCTCTTCGTGGAAGTTGTAAGTCATTCTGGTCAGGTTGACCAGAACGCAGAAAACATCTAAGTGCCTTGCTGCTGTCTATCCTGCTGCTTCGCCTATTTTATTTGGTCTGTGCTGACCTGACCTGGTTTCATCCTCAGACTTTTACTCTCGAGTCTTTCTATTATGGGATAGAACATCTCCTTTACTAGGGCATTCTGTGTGATTAATAAAAAGAATCTTAAACCTCCTTTATATGTTTTCCTATGTTTGATTCTCAATTTTACTGGGACTCCAACTCAATTGTCTTTTATGTCAGGGATGGAATAACTTTTCCCTGTTATTCTTCTCCTCCCCTTACCTACAACCTGTGGCCCAGTTAACACTCTTCTTCCTTTCACCAGGCCCAGAGGTTGTTTGCCTGTAGCTTTTCCCAGCTGTTCCCAATTATCTTTACAAAACTTTATGGTTAACTCATTCCTTGCTGAACACTCCAATTCTACCTTAGCCAAAGGTCTAGGTTTCTACCAATCTCATGTACCACCCTAAATATGAAAAGAAGGATCCATTCCATCCCCTCGACAGAATGCCCATAGCCACTTTCCATATCAGTAGCAAGATAAAAAAAAATCTCCAGGTAGGATGCATGGCCCAGCTCCTCCAGTCCTATTTCACTAACATTTCTGCATATGAGAACTCATCTAAGCTCACACATGGCCCCATAACTGATACTCCTCTGAGTTTCCAAGCCCTGTTTGCGCTCAGTATAATGTCTCCAGTATACTACTAGGACATCCACTTCCCCATTAATGTAACTATACACTACTGTTCCTTGCCTTGTACCAACTACCATGTTACACAGGATACTCCATTCACTCAGTTTCTCCACTTTTCTGGCCCTCCCAAAGTTGTGACTATATCACTGTTCAGCAGACAGAGTTCTGCAATAGATGACATGTCCCATGCATATCTCTTTTTCCCATGAAATCGCTGCCATCAATCTCCCACTTGTTCAGACTGTCTCCTCTTGGCTACATTTAATCATTCCTTATAATGGTTCTTAGTGTATACCAAGAGATTCTTCCTAAGCTGGGAAAATGGAGCAATAGGGACCAGTCAAATCTCACTGCAGAAATCTTCTCACTGCAGAAAAAGGTGGGTTATGTGTCTACCTTGGAGAAGAATGTTGCTTTTGTATTAGGCATAGTATAGGATGCAACCAAGAGACTGACATTAAAGGCTTCAGGCATTAGACAGTGCCTATCTGACTTTTTTTTTTTTTGGCTTTTGAGACAAAGTCAATGTAGTTCAGACTGGCTTTAAACTTACAGCAATCCTCCCACTTCAACCTTCTCAACTGTGGGATTACAGGCATGTGCCACCATACCTAGCCTAATTCTTTTTTTTTTTAATTATTTTATTTATTTTTATTTTGAAAGTAGTAAAATACAACTGAACAAGACAGGATAAAGTCAACTGAGACAGTGTAGTGAAATTGGTACAGAACTTCACAGCAGGTTACTGGGATAATAGTAATAGGTATCACAGTATATTTCATTATCTTTACAATAGTTGTTCTTTCAATCACGTATATCAAAATGAAATACAGAGCATTATAGAACTTACCAAAACAGAATATTGAATAGAGCAATACCATTAATCAGAATAAAGCAAAACAGTAATAAAAATATTTGCCTTCAAAGAGATAGTAGAAGGAAATCACCCTTATTTGCTATGGTCAACCTCCCAAGAGATGCTCAGATTTCTGGTTCCCATTTGCTAACAGGGAGACAGGGCAGAGAGGTAGGGGAAGGGGGATGTTTGACTCTAGGCCATGCACCAGTAGGTTCACTATTGCTTAGCAGCGAGGTGAGCTGGTTGCTTGGTTTCCCAGCATCCTAAGTTCCAGCATGGTGTGGATCTCAGGAGACACTCTCACCCTGGAGGGGCCATAGTCTGCCACCCCACAGTCACTTACCAGGGAGGCAAGCTACTTGCTTGGTTTCACAAGGTCCTAAGTTCCAACATGGCGCGGATCTCAGGAGACACTGGTGGTTCTTCCCCTGGAAGGGCCACAGTCTCCCACACCATAGCCAAAATTTTAAAGAGAATAAAACAAGCAAAATGAAATGGAATAAAGACAATCAAAACAATGAAAGTGACACAGCACCTCAAGGCAATAGGAAGTTAACAATGGCTACCACCTTCCCTTTTTAGGTAGTTCCTCCTCTTTCACCTTCATAATTATTGTACATTTTGGATCCCACTAACTTCCTTCAGTTTTTTATACTGCAAAGACAACACAGTGTATACCCATGGGCATCCAAACCATTTCACTAAGGAGCATGATCTCAAGTTGCATCCATTAACCTACAAAAGCCTCAAGGTTATCCTTCTTTATAGCTGAGTAGCTTTCCACTGTATAAAAATACAGTATTTTTCCTATCCATTCCATGGTTAGGAAAGCTATCCTTGCTTTTTTCTAGGTCCTCATCACATGGAGCATTATCTTGTCTCCTCCAACTTTCAGTCCATGCATTTTCATTTGAGTCAAATGTTTCTTGTATATAGCATATTGATGGATCTTGTCTTCCAATCCATTCTGCCCATGTTTCTTTTTATTGGTGAGTTGAGGTCATCTACATTAATGGTTACAATTAACATGCACTAGTTCATCTCTACCATGATATCCTCCTGACATTGGTTCCCTGCTTTTCTTCTCCATTAAATTGTCTGTCCTACTCAGCAATCCCCTTTTGATACTGTTCCTGCAGCCATGCTCATCTTTGTGTGTCTCTAGAATATCCTTCAGCACTCTTTGTAGAGTTGATTTGGTGGTCATGAATTCCTTCAATTGTTCTTTATCATGGAAGTATCTTCTCCATTAATTTTGAAATACATTTTTGTAGGGTACATCAGTCTGGGTTGAAAGTTATTTTCTTTCAGGACTTCAAACATTTCACATCAAGCTCTCCTTGACTTGATAGTTTGTGTTGAGAAGTCTGCTATGATTCTGATGGGTTTTCCTTTGTAAGTGATCTATTTCTTTTGTCTAACAACCTTTAATAGTCTTATGTTGAATTTCTGGGATCTTGATTATTATATGTCTGGGTTAGATTTATTTTGATTATGGCTAGTTGGAACTCTATATACCTCACTTATCTATATGTCAGGTCTTTTCCTATATGTCAGCTTGGAAAGTTTTCTGCTATTATTTCTGCAAATAGTCTTTTTATGTCATTTGTGTTGACCCCTGCTTTTTTTCTGACACCTAACACTCTTAAATTATTTTTCTTTGCATCATCTTGCAGTCATTGAAGTGTTATTTCTTGGTTCCTTGTTAGTTTTTAGAGATCTTTCCCTTCGTGATTGCTAGCTGCAATTCTATCTTCAAGATCTGAAAATCTATCTTCGGTTTCTTTCAAGTGGTTTTCCAGTTTTCAGTAGAAGTTTTTAATTTCCTGGCTATCTCTTTGAATCTGTTTCATACATTGTAGTTCTTTCCTGTATTGTTCACAAGGTGTCTATCATTTTCCAATGTTGTTCTTTTTTTAATCTATGTCTTCTTTAGATAAGCTCAGAATTTCTTTCATTATGTTTGTCATTTGTTCTTTTACCTGAGATGATATTTTGGACCTGATTACTTTTACAGTCTCAATGAAATTGTTTTCTTCAGTTGCTATCATTTCAGAAATTTCAGATGTGTGACTTCCAATTTCTTCCATTTTTATGCCTCTTAGACTTGTTCTGTGTGGGCTGAAGGTCTGAGATTGCCTTTTGCTCGTTTGTCTTGACATTTTCCTGGGTCCATCCAGGTAAGTCACTTGCGAAGTCCCAGATGCATCCCATGTTGGCTGCTTGTCTGTAGTATAGGTGCATGGGCCAGGCACCTTGGTTTCTTCTAGCCTAAGTTCCCAGTGGGGTGCAGGCCTGGCTTTTCCAGACACCCACAACTACGCCAAAGCTTCCCCAATGGTGGCAGGTATGCAGGAGCTTGGTTGGCTGTTTCTCTCCCTGACGTAGGCTGCCAGTCCCTGATGGCAGCTGTCCGGCTTGCAGGGGCATCCATGTTCAGTTTCTTCTTCTGGTGTTTATAGTTCTGTGATAACGTGCATGTTGCATCCCAGAGATGTGCTGAGTATGGATCTGATCTTGGCCTGCAGATATGGTAGCTAAGACTGGTCTTCAGTCAGTGGAGTCTCCAGAGTTGAATTGCTGTTTCCTTGCTGCTGCTTCAGACGCTTCCATGTTATGGGCCTCACCGATTACTTCACCCTCCAGAGGTGTTGTGCATCTATGCACCAGGAAGTTGTCCTGAGTCTTGAGATTCCTGCTGATCTTACACTGTCTGGCCTGACTTTTGTACTAATGTTTGGGGCTGGGCCTCATGGCTTCTTCAACTAGCTATCCCTTTTATCTGTATTATCCTCCTCCTTCTCTTTGGACCATATCCCCTCAGACATTTCTCTCAGTTTTTATAGGATTGCATACAAGCAATTACCAACAGACAGATGCTAGCTCTGATTTTTCTTCAATCCAGGCCTGTTCCCCCAAGTTTTTATCCCATTAGGCTCCCATGCCACTCCATTTGTCACATCTGAAGTAGCCTTGAGAAACTCCACCTTTTCTCCTGACTCTCTCTGTATATAGCAAAAACATGAGAATGTCAGGCCTTACCCAAGAGAGACCTTCATGCTGCCCATTACAAACTATAGCTATTTAGGTTGCCCTCAGCAAATAAGAATCAATGATTATAAAGAAATTTAGGGCTGGACCTCCAGTCTTCCTGATACCAGCTCTATATATACACCTGCACTGACTGTCCTTGCAACTTTCTATTTTCAAATATTCTATCCTGATTCTTTGAAACTGTGACCCCAATCCTAAACCTTATATATACTTAGCTTCCCCTCTAGATATCTACTGATAAGACTCCAATTTCAGCCTGCTTATGTGTAAGTAGAATAAAATCTAGTTTTCCTCACAGTCTTGGTCTCCAGATATTTCCTCAAGTGCTATTATTTAACATCCTTCCCACAAACAAACAAAAACTTCTCTCATTCCTAGCTTCACTCACCTCTCTGGATTCCCAACTTTAGCTTCATAGCTAGATCCCTTTATGATGCCTCCAAAAAACCCCCACACCTTCATTCCTTCCCTCAGGACATCATTTAGCCAATACTTGGTTCATAGGCAAAAGCTCTTTTCAAACACCAAATACCCTCCCCTTCAATATTTATCTATCTTCTCTAAACATGTAGATCTTCATTAACGCACTAACCTCCAAGGTCAAATCACTTCACTGGCTGCTGTCGTGATTCAAAACAGCAGAGGCCCAGATTTGTTTACCACTTGTCTTTCTCCAGAAAACCTACTTTTCTTCACCAACTTGTCCAGACTCTTACAAGATGGCATCAAAAGGCCATGTGATCTAGCCACCACCCTAAAAAATTAGGCCTCGTCTCAGACCTTCCTGGCTGCATGTCCACTTCCTGGAGATCCTGGCAAACAGCCCTTCTTGGCCTCATTGTTTTAATACTCCTCCTCTACTCTATTTCTCACCAGTTGCCCCTATTGATCCCATAACTTTGCCCTCAACTGCTTCATCCTCACTCAGCTTGAAACAGCTCCATGAGGACAAAATGTCACACTCCCAAACCTGATCTCTTAACCTCATTTTTCTCAGATCTCTGTCTGCCCCCCTACCCCCAGCCCTTTAGTTCCTGTATTTGCTGTTTTCAGCTGTCTGAGCCCAGGAAACAATGCCTACATTGCTAGAAAATGACACACCCACCCACCTGCTAGGTCACAGTGTACCCACAACAGAATATTAGCCTTTGCTGTGGCCATGTACTCAGTTATTTTTCCTCTCCCAATCTTACGCCCCTCTTCACCTTGCACCACTAAGTCCACTCCATTAACCCCCCAACACTATCAATAAAAGACCCAGCTCAACCAACTTGACTCAGACTCTCTTTCAGAGTTATTCTGGGAAGCTGTCACTTGAAACCCCAAATTCTTTTTTTTTTTTTTTTTTTTGGAATTCCAAATTCTTCCACTGCCCTAACAAAGTACCAAAATTTTTATTGGGATAAGTGTAAAAGATACTGTTTCTCAAATGGCAAAGGATGGCCCTGGACAGGTGGGCTCTGCTTTGATCCTAGGTAGACTCGGGGGGAGCTCTACCCTAATCTCTTACTAGTTTACTTTTTCTAAGGACCCCCCCAACAGATCTACCAGGGGTCTCTACCTTGATCTCTTGGGAGTGTCTAAGGGAGCCCTGGGGGGTACCCTTGTCACTAAGGAAACAGTGGGCCCTAGGATGAGCTGTAGGGAATGCCCAACAGATTCCAGCGTCTCACCATTAGGCTAAGGAAGAAATGGTGAGAGATGGGTCTGAAATGGCAGTTACTATTCTTGTTAGATATTTTTGCAAAAGGAAAGTGGTGTGAAGTTCCTCATGCCCATGCTTTTATGGCTCTTTCTCTCAGTAAAGACCCAGAAACCATGGTATTTAAAGAGAGCTTCAAAGAAAACAAAATCAATATTGATGATCCTGTCCCGGGATACTCATCCCTCTTTCAGGGAGATATGGGTTTCTCTTATTTTTTTAAATGCCTCCAAGAGACCCAGTATTTTTAAAGGATCCTGGTAAAACAGTTTACAGATGGGCTCCCAGAACACTATAGACATGGCCTTTCCTATGTTCAATAACCAGGATCTAGGTGAAAATGAAAAGAAAAAGGACATGAAAAAAGCCAGAATTATGGCTATTTCAGTTGGCAATGCTTTAAGCACACTCAAGCCATCCAAGAGAAAACCCAAGATAAATTAAGGCTGCAAGAAACCTGAACACTGGGGGCTGGAGGTTTAGCTCAGCGGCATAAGCGCCTGCCTTGGAAGCAGGCAGTCGTGAGTTCGATCCCCGGTACCGATAAAAAGGAAAAAGACAAAAAAAAAAAAAAAAAAAAAAAAAGAAACCTGAACACTGGATACATCATGACTATACTAAGCTACCACTTGGGCACTGCTCTGTGTGTCAGGTGGCTCATGTGCCTTATTCATGGTGTGGAGGATTGACTGTCCCTGCACTGGCCAAAAGTCTTGTCTTCTGCTTCTCAAAAGAAGACAAAAGAGGGCTGGGAAAAACTGCAATGCTTTGTCCATGGACACGTCTATCTCATACAAGAAATTCTGGGTGACACTGGGTGTCATGGAATAAAGCCAGCCCCATTTGAACAATCTGAAGAAAAAATCCAAAAGAAGAAAAGCTACTCCTGTGAATCTCTGGAAGACTCTCTCTTTCTTTAAAAAAGAAACAGGACTCTACGACTTTTCGGAGTTTTTTCCTTCTCCCCAGTCAGTGAGACACTATCTCAAGGTAGTTGGGGGACATCTAACCCCCAGTCCTTAGACATGATAGCTATTTTTAACTGGAAGTAGCTGTATAAAGACAGAAACTACCATATTCTCAGCAGACCATAAAGAATTATGGGGATTTATGTCTCAGGAGAAAATGAGGGAGGAGATTAAGGTGTGGCAAGCCAGCTGAGCGAGCAGGCATGCCGGGATATATGTAGAAAAAACAGTTCCAATCAGATTTTGTTTGCTTTTTGTTTTGAGACAGAGTCACTGTATAGTTTGGGCTGGGCTTGAATTCACTATGTAGCACAGACTGGCCTCCAAACAGCAGTGATTCCCCGCTCTTACCTCAGTCTCCCAAGTACTGGGATTACACGGGTGTGCTACTATGCCTGGGAACAATCAGAAGTACTATCTTCTATTATTTTCACAAGAACTCAAGCAGGATTTTGATAGGAAGGCCTAGACCTGACCTGAGGACTGGGAGGAGATACAAAAGATGACTGCCTCTAATAAATGTAAACCCTCACTACTTTTCATGCTTATGAAATGCCTCAGCTGTCTCACTCATCGGTATCTCCCCATCAAGGAGCACAATGTCTGATTTGAAACCATTGTTTAAATTACTTGTTGAATGAGTGGACAGATGAATGCAGTGGGTAGATGGTTCAGCACTTTCTTAACTCTGCTCCACCTTTACTAACACACACACACACACACTCAGAAGCACTCTATCAGTTCTTTGTTTTCCTCCCTCCTTTCTTCCTTCCTTCCTTCTTCATTCTTTCCATTTTTCCCTTCTTTATTCGTTTATTGGTGCTGGGCATTGAATGCAGGACCTCATGCATGCTAAACACATGATCTACCACTGAGCGATAGCCCTAGCGTAAGGTTGTTTCTTAAAGAACTGGCCTGAACTTGGCTTGTTTTCTGGACATCACCATTAGAAACTGTTATCGTGGATCCCATTTGAATGCAGAAGACCTTAAACATATTTCTGTGTGTGAATGTGCTTGAAGGGAGCTGGAAGTTTGAGAACGGCCTTGGACAATTTTCCAGTCAAAACTGTTGCAGAAAATCATTTTATTCAACAGCAGGGCTCCTCGGGAGACATTAAGTACTAGGAAGAAAGGAGGTAAAAGCTTCAGGGGGTGCTCCTGAGAGCGCAGGCGGGAAGCTCCTTGTGTGCCCCTGCTGACTTCCTCCAGTTGGAGGAATCCTAAATCATCCTCACCTGTGTTGGCAGTTGCTGGCATTGATTGACTCAGGAGTCCAGCTGGTAGATTAGGCATCAGCAAGGCTGCTTTGCGCTTGACTCTTCCTTGGCTTTCAGAAGGACACAGGTTCCTTCTGGCACAGAACTTCGGAGGATTGAGAGGAGCAACATTAGTCCTAGCAGATTAAGTTCTGGATGTTCAAAGCAACTCCTGCTTTCAACTGCCATTTCTGGATCTTTCCCACAGCTATTTAGGGAGGGAAGGGAGTTCCTGAATGAGTTGGGATCAGGAGGAATTGCCATTTTTTAGCTCCAGAAAAAGGGAGTGAAGGTCACTGAATAAGAGGTATTAGCTTTTGGGTCAGGGTTATAGCTCAGTGACACAGTGCCTGCCTTACAAGCTTAAGGTCTTGAGTTTAATTCCCAGTACCCACCCCTGCAAAAAATTTTTAAAAAGAGGCATTAGTTATTTTCTCCAATGTCCATCTTCTCAAAAGAATTGCTCAGCCACTCTTCAATCTTGTCAGCATGGTTCAAGTGGCGAATTTTGGGGCTAGGGCACTCTAGTTGTTGGTTATATTCTTCCATAAATCGAGGTCTTTTGAGAGCATGTATGGATTCTGGCTTCTTGGCTTTGGACTGCACTGGGCTAACAGTGGAAGCATCATCATGGGGCCACCTGGATGCTGGCTTATCTTCTTTGACCTTTACTGGGGCAGCGATGGCAGCATCCCCATAGTTCCTGTAGCCACCAACCAGGCAGTATGTCTCTCCGTGCCAGCTCACCTGGCTTTCTCCACGTCTTCGGTAGAGGACATGGTAGTAAACAGGTGTAGGAGAAGCTGTGGGTTGCTCTGCTCCTAGAAAAATAAAAAGTAAAAAACCAAAAATGGTCACTACTTCTCTTATATACAATATGCTGCTATCACCTTCCTCTCTCATGTGCCTTCCTGAATGAAGCCTGCCATTTACTTGGCAATCCAAACCTTCTATAGGTCCCCCAGGAAGGGACTTGTGTTGCAAAATAGTTGGTTTTTGTGGAAGCAACACCAGCAACAGACTATAACATCTTTTCCCTATTCCCACAGAGAACAGGAAACTGAGAAATAATTGAAAATAGGACATCCTCCATCTCTAGCCTTCGAGATTAGCCCCAATGGGTCTTTCTTTTACCAAGCCAATCCTGGAATGCTCTGTTCTCAGATTTCCAATCTCAGGTAGAGTTTAGCACTCTCCAGGCTTTTCATTCCCAGCTGTATAACACCATCCTTGTCCTCGTCCTCAGTAACTAAGCCTGGGATGTGTGTGGAGGGCCAATGTGTGTGTCTTTATGACAGGATAGTGAAGATGCTTGAGTCTTAAGGTGAGGTTCTTGAGAAGCCTTCCTAAGATCTTTCTCAAAAAGATCTTATCTACTATAGCCAAATGCACCTTGCTTTTGCTAAGGGTAGTTTCAAGAAAGAGACTAAGGAAAGTGTCTTTTTAAGAGGGTGTTTTACTATGTTGTCCAGGCTACTTATGAATTTTTGGACTGACTTATCCTCCTACTTGACTATTGTAAACAACTGGGGCTATAGATGCCTCCACTGTACCCAGGTTGCATCTTTTAGTCTAAAAGGATGGCTGAATTCATGATGGCTTGGGCCTTTAAAATGCTCACCCAGAGATATCATGTTCATAGCCTGCATATTGTGCAGCAATTATCTAGGTGCCTTAAAATGACTCTCTCAGTTCTATTCATGATTAGGGAAGATTGGAAGTATAGAGGAAGAACAAAAGAAAGTTGTGTGTACACCAACTCCTCCTGTACAGTTGTCTGGCCTAGGCTTAACTGCTACACTGCTCTTCCAGGGAACAGATGACATTAGCCTGAAGATAGATGGTCAAGTCAGTTATTTCCTCCAGACAACCAAACAGATTGGTGTTCAGTAGAGAAAAGGTAAGAGAAATCCTCCCCACTATTTCTTTTTTTTTTTTTTTTTGTACCAGGGATTGAACAATTCTTTTCTGTGAAAACCAGAGGCCTGTGATGCCATCACTACCCAATCTTGAGTTAATGTTCAGGCTCCAGGCAGTCAGTGTTTGACAGAGGAGAACAGGGAGACAGTAGGGGAACCCTTCCTGGGTCCCTACGTGTCCTCCTTACCCACATCCTTGTCAATTAACAATTTTTTGTATAGCAAATTCCTGTCCACAGGAGGCAAAGATAATTCCAAATTATGATTTGGGCCATAGAGTCAAGATTAACCTAAGAAACATTTTGCACAGTTCTGATCCTGAGAAGTCAGCAGTTAAAAAGGCAGAGATCTGGGGAAATTAGGGAATGAGGCAAGGACCTGAGAGGTGAGCCTGAAGCATAACTGCGATTTGGAAATGTTTGAAAGACAGACATCTTGGTTGAACAGAATAAAAGAAAAGACAAGATCTTCTTAATTTGTTTTCTTCACCATTTGTATATCTATAGAAGATGCATGTTTTAACATCTGAGTTCTCTAAAAAATGAGACTGCAAAGGGCCCTACTAAAGGTAACATGAGTAGTCTGGAGAAGTTCTGGGACTTCATATTGTTCATACTAAGCTCGAGATTATACTAAGACTGCTGTGTGGACAAGCTCATCATGTTTGAAAGTGACAGACCTTGGGGAGGAATTTCAAGTTGCTCCAGGATAAATGAGAATTTTACACTTTACAAGGAATGAATGACAAGACGAGTTTAACATAAGACTCAAGCCACACTTGTGATAGAATGACTTAATACAAAATGACAACCTTATCATTTCACTCTCCTCTTTTAAAAATACAAATTATTGAGCCAGGTATTAGAGACTTTGCCTCACTATTCAAGACCCTGGATTACATGAAAGCACTGAAAAACCAAAAGGAATCAACCAAAGAAGTCATGAATCCTCTCAATTCAGAGTTCTATTTCAGGAATTTGTTTTGAAGGAAATCCAAGAAGCATTCATTTATGTCAGAAATCATGATAGATTACAAAATCAAATCCAAAGGTTTCACATGTTATGGAAAATATTACTCAAATGCTTGCCCACAGCCTCTCATTCAAGGTTAGGAGCAGCCCACCAGGACCTCAGGGCAGTGACAGGGCAGGCAAATGCCTCCTACCCATAAGGTGGCTCATGCACCCAGGGACTCGAAGAAAGATCCCTGTTCTAGCATCACATTTAAACCAGCCATAATCAGGATTTCTGTGCAACAAGCTCCTTTCACAAAAGACACTAGTCCTAAAAGTCTTCTCCTTCAACAAACTGCCAGTTAAATCTTCTGAACTGCCAGACTCATGTCCCACGGATGAGTCATAAATTTGATGTCAATGTCTGACACCTTTTTCTCTGCCTGACTGGCCATACTTGCTCTGAGATATCATCTTTCAGAGTAAGGGGCAAATCATGATTGACTACCAGCTCCATATGTGTGTTGACCAGCCCAGAAAGTCCTCCTGTAAGCATTGGAAAATCCCTCCTCTTCTTAAAGGTAGCCCTTGTGCCATGAGCCTTATAGTTTAGAGGCTGTGTTCATCCAGAATATATTCTAGCCTATTATTCAGTCACTGAGTTGTCCATGTGATCCTCCTGACTCAGCCTCCCAATGTTCTGAGACTATACATGGGCCCTCCATGTCTGGCTTTCTCTTATGTCTACTAGGCAGTGCAATGGAGCTGGAGAGAAGACTAGAGAGGCCTATGATGCAGAATCTGTTTCCAAAAATACGACCAAGGATGTTGCTAGGACTCTAATATCCTCCTCTGAACTGATTAGAGGTTGTCTCCAGAATGGCACTTCATGGAAGCTGCATCCAAACCTTCTCTGGCAACTTACCTTTTTCACAAACAGGGACATGGGAAAAGGCTCTCTGCTCTCTACAAATCATGTTTGCTGTAACCTCTCCTCCCTCTTTTCTTCCTTTTCAATAAGTCTGTGGTGATTTCTTACTGCTGAGCTGGGAAGTGAACTCAGTGAGCCTCCCTCCCCACCAAGTCTACTGGGACAGGTAGCACCACACTTCTGCACAAAGCAAGCACACAAATGACATCACTTAAAGAATGAGTGCCCCTGACATTCAGAAGGCCTTGATCACCTCTCCTTCCAGCCACAAGGGCATATGGTAACCCTGATTCTGTGAGCAGCTAAGCCCAGAACTGTGCTACCAGTTCAACACATGATTAACCAATCTATTCTTGCATACAAATAAAGTTTTTTTTTTCCAGTCTCACTTTCAAGTTAGAAAACAACTCCAGGACAGGCAGAGGAACACACTGATGCTCTCCTGGCCAAAGCACATAGAGATGCCTTGAATCCCTCCACTCTCAGCTAACATTGTTCTCCTTATCTATTTGTCTAGATGTCCTTTGCTGGTCACTCTGGGTCACGGCAGATAGCTTGAGCTTTTAGTGAGTTGCCAGGACAAGCCTCTACTGATCACATTTGCAGGTATAAACATCCAGAAAGGTAGGCTACAAAGATACCTGTCCTGCTCATCTCAGGTGACAAGACCTGTTCACAGGCACCCCGCATCTCAGAGCCCTCCAGCATTTGGGTTGTGTGCTGACAGCCTCCCTCCTTGGCTTCCACAAGCAAGCTTACCCTGCGAAGCTGAGCATGTGAGCACTCTCTGATGCCCATCTAGATGAGCATCAGGTGGGCCCTGAGATGCTTTAATTGTTTTACCTTCTTTTGTTCTGTTTTGTTTTTTCCGAGACAGTGTTTTTCCCTGGAGTCCAGGCTGCCTTCTATCTTGAGATCCTTTGGCTTCAGTCTTCTGAATACACGGTTGAACAAGCACACACAGATGAGTTCTCCATGTTCTCGAGTTTGTTGGCTGCATTTTGTATCAATTAGGGTTCACTAGTGGAACAGATTTAATATAAAAAATCATACATATAGTAAATGATATATAAAGATTTTCAAGGCAGGCTTACGCTGACCTCCTGCAGTGTCAGATGAGAAGGCAGTCTGCACACTGGAGAGCCAGGTGATCTGATCACAGATCGAAGACCTGGAGCTCACTTCAGAGTTCCATGATAGCCCACATCAGGAAGCTGGAGGGTCTGTGTTAAAAGACTGGAGAGTCTGTGCTGGAAGCCTGGAGACAGATGTGCAGAGGTGATGGTGAAGACTGGAGCTCTTCAGAGAAGAAGAAGAGAGACTTCCTTCTTCTTTCCCTTTTTATTCCATCCAGGCTACAAGCCTATTTGTTGGTTGCTGCCTGCCCTGGGTGTGGGTCTTCCCTCTTCAGCAAATCAATTATGTAGACACACCCAGAACTGTATTGAACCAACCAGCTAAACATTTCTTATTTAAATTGACCACAGTGAGATATTGTACATTTTATAGTGACATTTTTCGGAAAGTTTGGTTGTTGATTTTTTGTTTTTTGGTTTTTTTGTTTTGTTTTGTATTTATTTTTGTTTTCGAGCCAGGGTCTTGCTAATATAGTTCAGGCTGGCCTTAAACTCACTATGCAGCCCAGGCTGGCCTCAGACTCATGGCAGTCCTCTTGCCTCAGCCTCTCCAGTGCTGAGATTACAGGCGTGTACTACCATTCCTGGCAACTCTGGTGACATTTTACCATGGTCTGTTCATTATTTTTCCTATAAACTGGTATTTGTGGGAAATATGTATTTGTCAAAAGATCAGTTCATTCATTTATAGACATGGTCTCAGTATGTAGCCCGGGCTGGCGTCTAATTCATGGATTCAAGTAAGTTTTCCTCCATATTCCAAGTAGCTGAGACTATAGATATGTACCAATATAGTGACCACTCAATGCTTTTATTTTTTATTTTTATTTTTTTTTATCAGTACTGGGGATCGAACTCAGGACCACACCCTTGCAAGGCAGGTGCTTATGCCACTGAGCTAAATCCCCAGCCCTGACACACAATGCTTTTAAAAACAAACATGTCCTGCCAGACACACACCTGTAATCCCAGCATTCAAGAGGCTGAGGCAGGAGGATCTCTGTAAGTTCTTGGCCAGTCTGGGTAATATAGTAAGTTTTTTTTATTTAGAAAAAAAAAAAAAAGCAAAACAGAAAAAAGGGTAGAAATAATACAGACTTTCAAAAAAAACCAGTAAGAAATCACTAGTTGATAACTTACATATTGTTATCATAGAAATAGTTGCTCAAGTCACAAAATCAAAGCATAAAAAGCAGACAAACAATGACAGTACGAGCCATTCTGTTTGATGAATTAACAAAAACTTAGTAGTATGGTTATCTGTCTTGCACACTTATACATACAGTTAATCCTTTGGAGCACTTTCCGTTTCATTATCACAATATCTACTATACATTTTGGATCTTATTACTCCTTCAGTTTTTTATTATTATTTTTATACTAGAAAGACAATATGATATTTATAAATGTAGATCTGATTTATTTCACTTATGAAGATAGTCTCAAGTTGCCTCCATACATAGCGAGTTTAATAAGGTGGACCTGAATTACACAGCAAGACCTTATATCAAAAAAAAAAAAAAAGAAGAAGAAAGAAAGAAAAGACAGAAAGGATGAAGAAAGAAAAGAAAGGAAAGGAAAGCCCAGGCCCTTATCTAGAAACTTACTTGCATTGGCGTGGCTGCTGGGAACCTTTCATTCCTCATAGCTCCAGGTGAGGCTGTTTTGCTCATGTTTGAATGACTGCTACCCTGAGCCCTTTCATAATCACAAATCTACTGTCACACCTAGTGTCAGAGAGGAACTGGGGTGAGTTAATTGAGACTCCCAGTAGGCCTATTCTGAGAGTTACAGGCCCTGTGCTTCCTCCTTCTAACCCAGGTTAAGTAAAGTCTTGCGTCACAAGGTCTTCCCTGGCCTGTAGATATGCTTGTCTGGGAGAAAATCAATAGTCTTGCCTTTGTAGCCTCTCAGTTCAAGAATGCTGTCCCCAGGGTGGGATGACTCACGAGGCCGGGGGCTATGTGTGGCTGACTGTGCTGGCTCTTTTTCTCAGCTGCTGATGTGGATGGGCCTGGTTCACAGGCTTACCTGTGTGCTTCTCTGTTGATGCCCCACACCCCCAGTTCCACAGGTCCAACTAGCCCCTTAATTGCTAGGAAGACATTCTCCTTATTTGTTTTTGTTTTTTGGAGACAAGGCCTGGTTATGTAACTCGGCCTGTCCTTGAAGTCACTATGTAGCCCAGGCTGGCCTGGAACTCACGGCAATCCTCCTGTCTCAGCCTTCTCCTGAGTGTTAGGATATTTTCCTTATAACAGCCAGTACCTCACTGCCATGGTTCAGAATAGCTAGGGTGATATTTTTAGCATCCACATCAGATTTTTCCCTACCTTCCTGATATTTCCGCCCCAGCTTCCTTTTATTCCTGAAACAAGACACACATTACTCATTGTGTCTGACAAGATCCACACCTACTTCTCCAACCTCATCTTTTTCATTGTTCTCTGTTTGCCTTGCTGGCCATACTAGTCTTTATGCTGCTTCTAGTACAGGTCAGCTTCAATTCTACTATAGGACCTTTTATTTACTTATGGAGGGATATGTTACCTGATCCGAGAGCCTTCTAACTCAGCTACGTCACCAGTCCTTCTTATTTTT
Source organism: Cavia porcellus (assembly GCF_034190915.1). Taxonomy (NCBI): domain Eukaryota; kingdom Metazoa; phylum Chordata; class Mammalia; order Rodentia; family Caviidae; genus Cavia; species Cavia porcellus. The sequence continues at coordinate 100,362,299 of NW_026947487.1, forward strand.
AAGGCAAGGTCTTACCAAGTTGCTCATTTGCCCTTGTTCATCTCGCAGTTGGGATCCCCTTGCCTCAGTCTCACAGTGCTGGGAGCAGAGATGTGTACAAGCACACCTACCTCAAGGTCAGGGTCTTTTATTTATTTATTTTTAACACAATGTCTGGGAATGTAACCGAACTTGAAATCGTGGTCCTCCAGTCTCAAACTTCTGAATATTCGCTTTGCAAATATGATTAATGTGCCTAGCTCTGTCTTCAAGGCCTTTACACATGGATGTCCTTCAGGAATGCTTTCTCTTTGGATACATGATTTGCCTGCTCCCATCTCTGATGTCCCCTCATCCAAGAAGCCTTCATGACTGCATTGTGTGACATGGAAACCCTTATCACTCCACTCTCAAAATGTCTTATTTTCCTTTCTAGGGGTTATAATAACCTGGCTATTTAAATTATTATGGTACTGAAGACTGAATGTAGGGATTTGCCTGTGACAGCACTCTACTACTGAACAACTTCATACACAGACACTGGATTTTTAAAATTTCATCCTTTATTTGCCATGTGCTTTGGCAAGGGGGGATTTGACTGTCTTAGTCACCAGTATACCCCCAACAAGTAGCACAGTGGCAGGTGCTCAATTATTATGTGTTTTATGAATGACAGATGAATGAAGATACTGATGGATCTTCTCGGTTATGCTACTTCTTTCTAAACACACATGCCCATATACAAAATATCTCTGATTTTCTCTAGTGCTTTTTATTAAACACAGAGCCTCACACATGCAAAAACACATGCCACATCACGGAGCTACACTCTACCTGGAGGCTTCCCACTTCATAAATAGCCTGTTTTTGTTTTTGTTTTTGAGAGTGGGTCTTGCTATGCAGTCGAGCTGGCTTTGAACTCACTGTGTAGCCCATGCTGGCCTCAGACTCACAATCATCCTCCTGCTTCAGCCTCCCGAGTGCTCCTACTACTTATCTGGCTTAGGAATTGTCTGTTTATTGACCCAAGTAGCAGAGGCATTATAGTAGGCTTTGTGATATTAGTAACTGCAGAAGAAGATCCTTTTTTCTGGCAGAGGACTCAGAAGATCAGGTCTTACATGGAGGAGTATAATTTCAAATGAATTGGGAGGATTGAAGACTAATTTGGGCTGTATGGAGTTTCAGTCAAAAACTTTTCCAGGAAAACATTTTATTAATCATAAAACACCACTTTTGCCAGAAAGGGCTGGAAGAAAGGAACATGTAAGCCATACATTCTCCATGGAGCGTTTTTCCCAGGGCTGTTTTTCTGCTTCCCAACACTACAAACACGAGGCTCCTTCTATAGTCTTTGCATATGTGTGAGCTTGTGGAAGCCTAGACCTCCTCATTTGTGCTGATAGCTGCTGGCTGTGACTGAGGTCAGGAGCCCATCAGGTACACTGGGCTCCAGCTAAACAACTCTGATATTCTCTCTGCTTTGATTTGCCCAATATACAGGTGTTCCTTCTCCACAGGAAGGGATTTTAGAAGGTTGAACAAGGGGAACATCAGGCCAGCTGAGCCCATGGATGTTCAAAGCATTCTATCCTTTGAGACACCAGTTTTGGATGCCCATTTCCCACAGCCAGTTGGCATGGAAGGGTGGACCAGTCTGAAAAAGGCTCATACAGGTCTGAGGTTCTATCTTTAGTAGTGTTTGGTATAAGTCACAGGAGGAGAGGCATTAGTGATCTCTCTCTCTCTCTCTCTCTCTCTCTCTCTCTCTCTCATTTTTTTGTTGTCTTTTTGAGGCAATTTAACTGTACAGTTAGGGCTGGCCTTGAACTCACAGCAATCCTCCTGCCTCAGCCTCCTGAGTGCTGGGATTACAGGTATGTGCCACCAAACCTGAATAGCATTAGCTCTCTTAATTCTTCTAGTGATCATCATCTCAAAAGATTGTTTTAGCCAGCAATCTATTGCAGAATCTTATCACAGTTGTTCAAGTGGTAAATTTTAGGGATAGGACAACATAGGCATTAGACTCTGCCATACCTTGAGATCTCTTGAGAGCCTTCGGGAATGCTGGCTTCTCTTTTCTGGCCTTTGCTGCAGAAGCAACCCCATAGGCCCACAGATCCAGAGGTAGGTCTCTCCGTGCCAGCACACCTGGATTTTTCCACATCCTTGGTAGAAGATGCAGTAATAAACAGATGTAGGAGGAGCTTTACACACTGTGCTGCCAGAACTTAACATTCTTCTTTACCTTCCTGTCTGAAGCCCACCAATCTGCCTGACACCCTAAACATAGAGTTGGCCTTCAATTCTTTAGGTTCCCTGAATGGGATGTTTGCTATCAAAACACTTGGACTTTGTGGAACCAACAGCACCAAGAAAATAAAACATCTATTACTCATAATGGCAGAGGAGAACCTGAAAACAGGAACCTTTAGTGTCTGGGTGCTAAGATTAAGGTTCACAGGGCCTTCTAGTTCTAGTCCAACTTCTTTGGATATTTTGCCCATAACCTCTAGTTTCCTTAGCTTTCTCTCTCAGGCTTTTCTGTCCTACCTGTACCATGCCACCTTTTCCCTACTACTTTCTACCTCAGATTGAAATCTGTCTGGACTGCCCTTGTGTGTGTCCCCACGGCACAGTAATAATGCCTGCATCTTAAGGTGAGATTCATGAGAAAGTCTGAAAAAATATTTTTCTTTCCTTTCTTCTTTTCTTTCTTTCTTTCTTTCTTTCTTTCTTTCTTTCTTTCTTTCTTTCTCTCTTTCTTTCTTTCTTTTATTCTTTCTTTCATTCATGTTTTTATGCTGCAGTCGTATTTCCAGGCTGCTCTTGGATCCCTGGACTTAAGCAATCGTCCAGCCTCAGACTTCTGAGCAACACAGGGACCATAGATTTGCTCTATAGTACCCTGCTATGAAAGGAAGCATTTTGTATCTCAACGAGGAAGGTTAATTTTTTAGAGAGTAAAGTCTTGAAAATGCTTGCCCACAAATGACATGTCATTAGCCCCGAGCAGTAGGCAGGGACACTCTGGGTCCCTGAGTGGGCAAGAGGCTGATGGTCCTTTTCATGTCTGGCAAAGTTTAAAGAGCTGAGCTGATGGCAGGCCAAAAGGATTTGTGATGGCCCATGAGTTTGTGTGTTCACCAAAGCCTCAGGTACAGAGGCATGGCTGAGGCTTGCCTGACAGAAAATTAGTCTGAATATAAAACTTCCATTCAGACCTCCTCTTCCAGGAAAACAGACTGGCATCGAGTATGGAACTTGTCAGGATGTTTTCTCACGACTGAGTAGTTTCCCTGCCATGGAAACCAGGAGTCTTGTGATCCCACTAATACCCACTGAGGCCACATACAGAATGTGTCAGTTGAGGGCAGGCTTCAGGCTCTCAAGGTTTGGTGGAGAAGAGCAGGGAGAAGGCAGAAGGACCCTGACTGGCCTGCTGACTTAGGTCAAGTAGCCACTCTTTGTGGAGCACACCTGTGGGTTGGCACAGCCCCAGTGACCACAGAAAGAAATGAGCATCCTAAATTTTGATATGGGGCACAGTCAACATTAAGCTGAAAAGCAGGATGTGTAACTCTGACCTCAATTCTTGGGTAGGCAGAGATTTGGGAGGATCATACTGTCATTGATTTTTCCTTGGAGGTGAGCCTGAGATATAACTGAGATTTGGACATGTGCAGAGGAAAATATTCCAGCTAGGAAAAATTTTAAAAGAGATTCTGATCTTTTCTTTTCCCAATTATATATTCATAGAATTTCATGTTACTATGTTTGAGGTCTCAAAAATGAAGCGGTAAAGTCTTACTGGACTACACAGGTGGTAGAGAGGAGTTCTGCTCAAGAGTCAGGGTTCTGTTGTTCATGTTGGGACTTCAGATTTATAGTTGTTAGCTTGCCATATTTGAAGGTAACATGCTCTAATAGGAAGTTCAAGGAGCTTTAAGAATGTTTGCAATAACTTTATAAAGTAGGAAAATAACCTATTTTACATATAACTGAAAATATTCATGAGAATGTGGGATTATACAAAATGACATCATCATTTCACACTCCTCATATAAAAGGTAATCAATATATAGGGCTATCATACAGCTCAGTAGTAGAGCATTTGCTTCACATAAATGACATCCTTGGTTCAATCCCAGCACTGAAAACAATCAACCAGTGTCCTTTGAAGTGCATGTGGTGGTTTGGAGTGTAAATCATCAGAATCCACAAAATTCTACTCCGTGGTAATTCATGTGAATGGAGACCTTGAATGGGTAATTTACTGTTAGAAATCATGACATGACATATAGTCAAATTCCATACTCCACCTTAGCTTTAATACTTCATGGGGGAAGACTAGTCATTACTGGGCAGCAGCTTCTCTTTCAAAGTCCGGAGCAGTTCATCAGGACACTGGATAGGCAAATGCCTCCAGTTGACAATGGCGCTCTCCAACTTAGGATCCCTAGAAAGACTCATGCTGTAGCATAACATTTAAGACAGTGAAAATCAGGCTTGCCAAGACAAAGTGTCTCTGGAGGACACTAGTCCTGGAAAGCTTCCTGTTCAACAAGCTGCCAGCTTATGTTCTGAACCAGACTTACTTCCTAGGAATTGGTCCCAAAGCCGATGATGATTCCTGGCACCTTTCTTCTCACAAGGTCCATCCTCCCTACTTTGTTGGTGACATCATGTAGGGTCAGGAGGAGAAAACTGAAATTAACAACACTTCTCAACTGTGGATGTAGTTCAGGTCTTGCCATGAGGGTGGGTGGCTTACAGGGTAGCAGCCTCTTGGCACCAGTCCTCCCCAACAGCTCACAGCAGTTAGCTTCAAGGTTAGACTTGCTGTCTCTTTGGCTTCACTTGTTTTGCTCATCTCAAGTGACAACATTCTGTTCTCACGTACAGTGCATCTCAGAGACTTATCAGTGTTTGGTTTGTGTACAGCAAGCCTCCCTCCTTGGCCTGGCTTTACGACTCTCACAACTGAGCTTACCTTGCCAAGCTTAGTATCTGGACTCTCACTGATTCTCTGTATGAGAATCAGGCTGTACCTGAGGAGTCTTTGTCTTTTTTTCTTTTGAGGTAGGACCTGCTGTGGAGCCCAGGCTGGTCTCTAATTCAAGATCTTCCTGCCCCAGATTTCCGAATGCTTGGAAACAGGCGTTGGCCACCATTGATTGGCCACCATGCCTGGGTGAGTTTTCCATGTTTTAAAATTCACTTTGTTTTTTAAATTATCCCATGGTTTCATTTTATATGTTCCGCTCTTTTTGTTTTCTATTAATGTGAGAATTTTTATTAATATTCGATTGATTGATTCACTCATTCGTTGACTATATTGTCTAGGTTAGCATTCAACTCATGGGATCAAGCATTTATTCAGACCACAATGTAGCTGGAGCTTTGGGCACTCCCAACTGTGGCCATCTACAGAAAGCTTTTAAAAATACAGATATTGAAGCCATTACCCTTAAAATTACCTAAACTGGTATGGATGCTGATAATCCCTCATTTCTGTGAGGCCCAGGTGATCCTGTTTTTCTCATGCCTGGGAATTGCTACCCAACTTCTCCAGTAACTGCAAATCTGCATTGAGAAGTACTATGGTGGGTTGAGACTCTCAGTGGGGACCCTCTGTGAGCCCCAGAACCTATTCTTCCTCCTTCTAGCCCAGGTTAAGGAAACCCTTGAGGCACAGGTACCTTCCTGGCCTTATGAGTATTCCTGTTAGGGGCAGGAGTAATAGTCTTGCTGCTGCAGCCCCTCAGTTCAACTGTGCTGGACCACAGGGTGGGACAGTTTACGTAGATCCTAGGGTTATGAGTAGCTGATGGTTCTATCTCCTTTTTTGGGGCTGCTAGTGTGTATGAATTTGAAACACTGACCCAATCCTATATTGCTCCTTTTGTGCTGACTGTTCTGCAGCCCCACTCCCCACGATACACTGTCCCCTTTGCCGGTGAAAGGGACATTCTTCTGGTAACAGCTAGAGCCTCACTGCCATGGCTCATAGTAGCTATGGTGATCTTTATAGAATCTACATCTGATTTCTTTTTTACCTTCCTCTTATTCTTCTTGTAGCTTTCTCTGATACCTACATTTTAAAATTTTGTATATTTTATATATTTATTTTTTATTAGTATATGTTTGCAATACATGAATTTTACAATCATCATGGGGAGTACAGGTACATGCACAACAACTCCTAAAGATCCAGACTCCTCACTCATGGCTGACAAGGCCCACATCTTCCTGGACAACATCTTTTATATTTATCTTTCCTTCCTGGGCACAGTAGCTTTTCTGTGCCTCATTGCTACATAGGATCATTATGAATGCGGAGGGGTATGGGTAATGGGGGTTGGACTGAGCACCTTCACACTAAGGTACATCCACATTTTTTTTTAATTTTGAGAAAAGGTTTTTAATAGGTTGCTTAGTTGCCTAGCCTGGTCTTGACATTGTGATACTGCTCCTCAGCCTCCCAGTGGAATAAGATTATAGGCCTGTGCCATCACTCCTGACTAAGGGTCTTTGTGGGGAAGTATTTGTTTTCTTTTTTGAGACCAGCCGTGGCTACACTGACCAGGCTTGCCTTGAACTGCTGATCTTCCTACCCCAGGTTCCTGATCGCTGATATTTCAGGCATACGTCACTATGTCTGGCGCTGCCTCAGGGTCTTTACACATGTATTTCCTTCAGGCCTAGTCTACCCTCAGCTCCTCATGTGACTAACTTACTCCCATTTCTACAGAAAGGTCCTCTCTTCAAAGAAGGCTTCCTGGACCACTTTGGACAATACATCAGCTTTCATCACTCTAGCCTCAAATGTTTTTTTTTTTTCTTTATAACAGTTACAAAAGCTTGATTTGGGGGTTGCTGCTGGGTAATGAAGCCAGAGCTTTCTATATGCTAGGTACTGTGCCACAAAACTATAGTCCCTGTCCTTGATACTGTATTTTTGTCTCCTCCAATATTTGGTAGATTTCTCTTTTGAAGATAAGGGCTCAATAGTTTCACTCACCAACTTACCCCAAGCAACCAGTACAGTGGCTGATATGGAACAGGTGTTCAATAACTGCTTGCTGAGTGAATGGACAGATAGAACAGCATCTTCTTGGTCCTGCTCACCCTACCTCCTCCTCTGTTTGTTTCTGTTTTTGTGTCTGTCTTTTTCTCTGTCTCTGTCTGTCTGCCTGCCTGCCTCTCTCTCTCTCTCTCTCACACACACATACACACACACAAACATGGTCACACTCAACTTTCATTTTATTTTTTGTGAAGAGTGGCATTGAATATAGAGCATCACACAGTCTAAATGTGTGCTCTACTGCTGATCTATACCCATGTCCTGAACTCCATTTCTTGAAGAACTGGACTAAATATTGCTACGAGGGGCATAGACACCACTGGAAGTGTGGGAAACTTCCCCAAAGCATCCCTTTTAAGTGCAGAGAGCCTTAGAAGACCATGTCTGATGTATAGGAACATACCTTAGGGAACAGAGAGATTTGAGAGTTGAGCAAGCTCCAGCTGAATTTCTGGTCAAAAGATGTCACAGAAAATCATTTTACTGAGCAGTAGAAAGCCCTCTGAGGTCACAAAGGGCTGAGCAGAAAAAGGCATGGAAGCCTCAGGAGGCTCTTCCTGGACTTACTCCATGCCTTTCCTGTTCCCAGTACCAGTGCCCCCTGTGGCTGTTTATTCTGCTTCCTGAGACTCCAGGCAGGAGGATCCCTGTTTACTGCTTCCAGTTTGAAGAAACCTTGATCCTCTTCGATTGTGCTGGTGTTAGCTGGCTAAGGGCAGGAGCCCAACTGGTAGCTCTGTCCCCAGCTAAGTCTCTCAGCAGCTGACTCTTTGGGTTGCAGAGTGCAGACAGGAAGTTCTTCCAAACAAGAAAACACTAGAGGTTTGAGGGAAGCTCTGCTGCTAGAAAAAATACTAGAATATCAGATACTACTGCTTCATGTACTGTGCCACCTGGACTTCCCCTCTCAGGTACCTTCGGCCTGAAGCCTTCTTCTAGTTGATATCATACATGCAGTCATAGTCTGTTACTGTGTAAGTTCTCTAGAATAGAGTGCTTGTGGTAAAGCACTTGGATTCTGTGGAACCAAAAGGAGCGAGAGATCAGATCTCTGTTCCTCATTCCCCCAAAGAACAGTGGAAACTCATGTTAATGGAAACTAGGGCTCCTTCAGTCTCTGGGTTTGAAGATTAGGGTCAAAGAGCTTTTTTACCCCAGCTCAAATTACTGCAATGATTTTCTTCAAATCTCCAGTCTCAGTTGTGCTTTATCTGTCTCCTGGTGGTTCTGTCCATAGCTGTGTAACACACTTTCTCCAGCAGCTCATACAGGGGTGGGGTGGGGTTAGCAGGGGTGTGTCTCCACGGCAGTATAGTAAAAATGCCTGAGCATTAGGGGGAGTTTCATAACAATCTTCAGCAGCTCTTCCACAAATGATCCACATCATTTGACAGCGATAGCACACTTGTCTTTTGTTAGTAGTATTTATTTACAAAAGGAGTCTTGCTATGTATTTCTGACTGGCCTTGAACTCACTATGTAGCCTAGGCTGGCTTTGAACTTGCAGCAGTCCTCTCACTTCAGACTCTTGAGTGTACCACCAAACTTGGTATTTTATTAATAGATTGTCTGAAAGAAGCATCTTTTTTTTTTCAAGTGGCGTATAAAATTTTGCCCAAGCTGGTCTTGAAATCTTGGGCTTTAGTGATCCTCTGCTTCAGCCTTCTGAGTAAGTGGGAGTACAGTTGTGCTCAGTAGCACCCAATTCTGAAAGAAGCATCTTATTGTCCCAAAGGGAAAGCTAAATTTATGGAGATTAGGATCTTTGTAAACACTTGCCTGAGATGACATATCACATGCCTTCATTACTGAACAGAAAGGTGTAGGTTCCTCATGTGTGTGGAAGTTCTGAGGTATGATGGGAAAGCACAAAAGTGGCATGTGGTATGGTTCTGTGCATACTTGGGCCTCTTATATAGATGCCTGGCCCAGGTTTACCTGCTGAACAGCCTACCCATGGGACAGGTCACAGGGTAGTGTGAATATGAGAGAGCTGATCATACATTCTCTTCTCAGAAACCACGTAGTCTGGTGTATAGTAGAGAACTGGTAGGGAAATTTCCAGTCAGTGAGGCCAGGAGACCTGTGATGTCATCACTACCTGGTGAGGCCACCTGTGGATTTGTGAATTGATGGGCAGGCTTCAGGCCCTAGTGTTTGGTGGCAGAGAGACGTGAGAAGACAGAGGAACTTTGCCTAGGTCTTCTTGCCTGGCCTCCCTGCTTGCATCTCCTAAAGTAGCCACTTTCTCTGGAGCACATGGGGTATGGACATAGCCTCAGGAGGACAAGACAATCCCAAATTCTGAGATTGGCAAAAGAGTCAAGATTAATCCAAGAAGTAGGTTGTGCAGCTCTGGCCTTAAGCATTCAACAATTGAGGAGTTGGAGATCTGGGTGGATTAGATATTCAGGGATGTTCCTTGGAGGTGGGCCTGAAGCATTATGAGATTTGAACACATGTAATTCAAAGACATTTTTGTTGGGAAGAATAAAAGCTTTTAAAAAAGTTTCTTGTCCTTTCTTTTCCTCACCTGTACATTTTTGACCCTGTTTTTACAATTCAGGTCTTAGCAAAACTAAGATGTTAAGAGGTCTTCTGAAGGTTACACAGATAGCAAAAACAAGTGCTCAACAATAGTCTTTCATGTTGTTATTTGGGCTCCATATTTATAGCAATGTGAGGACAAACTCTGCATATCTGAAGGTGTCACTAACTTCAACAGAAGTTCAAGGTGCTTGAATAGAAAAGGAGGGGCAGCTTTACAGTGTTGGAAATATAGGTCCATTTAAAAATTAAATTCAAAACTTCTTCATGAGAGAGTGACATAATTCAAAATGACAGTCTTATTGCTATGGCACCCTCCCCTTATAAAAGACATGCAAAAACTCGCTGACCATTAGCTGTTGGTTTGTTGTGTAGCTCCTCAAAATCCACTAAATCTTATACCAATTGTAGTTATTGTGATGAGGAGGATGGAAGATCTTTGTTATTAGAAATCATGACATGATACAAAATTAAAATCCAAAACTCAAAAACTGCATCATTTTTCATGTTTCCTATAAGAGACAACCCTGAAATAATGGCCAGTAGGTTTCTTTATCAAAGCCAGAGCAGCTTGTTAGGCCTTCAGACAGGCAGCAGGGCAACCAATGCCTCTTTCTTACAAGGGTGCTCAACCCCCAGGACCCTGAGAAAAATTCTTCTCTAGCTGCACACTTAAGCTCCCTAAAATCAGGATTGCTGTGACAAAGACTCTCTGAGAGTGCTGGAAGGTTACTAGTATGAATGGCCAGCATAATCTTCTGGACCAAGCTCTCATCCCAGAGATGGGTCACAAAGCTAATAATGGTGCCTGGCATCTCACTTCTCCTATGACCCACCTGCCTGCCTTGTGGCTAAGTCTTGTAAGTGGAAGGGAAAATCGGAATTAATAACCAACTCTCCCATACAAACTACACCTGTGCAGTTTTGGAAGCATGGAAGATACCTGTCCTGGTTAAAGCAGGCATTTGCCCCTGATGTATTTATTAGATGTTGGTGTTTATAGTCAGATATATATGGTAGCCAGTAGTCCCGTTACTAAGTTGGCTACACTGTGTTTCAACTTGGAATCTTCCTGCTTCAGTTCCCAAGAACTGTGATTATGTGTGTAGGCCACCATGCCTCACTTTGTGCTATGTCCTGGAAATAATGAAGTGGAGGTGGAGGGAAAAATCCCAGTGGCCTGGGAAGAAGCTGCAGTTTCCAGCATGACCCTTGAGGGTGGTCCTGAGACTCAGAACCTCTGAACTTCTTGCACTGTGATACTCAGTTATCTGGAGAAGGGACAGGTCTCTGGTGACTTATCTTCTGCACAAACAAGGACATGTTGAAGCCTCTCCTCTCTGGATCAGGTTTTCTTGGGCCCCTCCTTCCTCTTTCTACTTCTTCAAGAGATCTGTGATGATTTTCCACTTCTGCAAAGTTGACTCAGCAAAGTCACCTGAATGCTAAAATCTGGAACCGTTCCATTGATACACATCAAGAATACAAATGGCTTGCTTTGAGGAGTGCATTTGGAGCTCAGGAAGCTGCTATCTCCAATTCTTTTTTGGAGCCACAACAAGGGATAAGGGGGACTAAGAGAGCAGCCCAGTGACGGTATCCCAGGGCTGGACAACCAATTTAACTTGTGTGAACCTATTCAGTCCAGCATTCAAAGGGGAATTTTTATTTTTTTTATTTTGTCTTTTTCCTTTTTATCAGTACTGGGGATCGAACTCACGACTGCCTGTTTGCCATGCAGGCGCTTATGCCGCTGAGCTAAATCCCCAGCCCCATCAAAGGGGAATTTTTCCAGCTTCACTTTCTAGGCAAGAAAACTTTAGGTTCAGAGTAGAAAGTTATCACATTGATGCCCAACTTGTAAAGGGAGAAGGAGATTCACTGAATTCTTCCACTACTTCCAATTGCATTTTATCCCCTCTCCCATAAATTAGAGAGACACTCACCCTGCTTTTCATTTTTAAACTCCAGCACTGGTCTCAAAAAGCGCTCCAAGGAAAGCTGCTTTCCCTTTGGCATCTGCTCAGCTTTGGAGATGTTTGCCTTATTCATTTGCTCACACTTCATTGCTTTGGATCCCAGCTGGAGACATTCACTGAGAGGCCCAGCTGCTCTGCCACACCTCTTTCTATATTCCATTGGGGAACCTTCTGTCTCCCATTCCCCCACGCCGTCAGTCTCCTGAAAAATCTCAAACCTCTTTGCCGCTCTTCCAATCTGAAGCCCAGACGACTGATCATCTTTGGTAACATGTTATGACCAGGCTACCCACTGAACGATGACTCCAGACATGATACTTTTGATTTTTCCATTTTCAAGATAAGAAATAATTAACAGATGATAAGTTTTATTTCTTGGTTGCTGGATTATATTAGAATTGTCATTCTTGGTTGCCACTGCTTATGATTTTGGTAAATCACGTTATGCCTTTAGTTTATATCCTTTTGTTAAAATGATTATGATGTTTCTTTAAAAAGATGTTCTACTCTTGCAGACAAGGTATTATATTCCTGTTTTACACATGCTGTATAATCACTTGATTCAGCTGCTGTGGTTTACTAAAAAATAATGTTAAAGCACCATCTAGTGGATTTTGGTACAAAATTCTGTAAAATGGGTCTTTTAATGAAATCTCATCTATATTTAGCTCGGGATTTTTATCTGTGCCTTATAGAATGCTAAAACCAAACAGTGGTTACACTGCCAACTAGTAACACCTTTAGAACAGCCACCACTCTTAAAGCAAAGTATAGGTTTCTCCCTTGAAACATCTCAGGTGCCCAACTCCAGGTAATTCTTACAGCGGAGAGTAATTCCATTCCATTCCTAATAGACACGGAAGCCTGCACTCCACTTTGATTTCCTTCTAGGACCTACCTCCTTGGCTCCAGATACTGTTTTTGACGTTAATGACAGTGTCCATGTCTTAAAATTCCTCCAACTTGGTGTCAGGCCAGCATCTTTTCTCCTACACTTTTCTTGACATCCCTCCATGCCCTGTTCCCCTCCTTGGATGAGATATCCTAACCAAGCTGTCTGCTCCCTTCACCATTCCCAGCACTCATTCTGCTTTCCTTGCTGCTGCCTTCTCCCCATTTCTAGCCCCCTCAAAGCCCCCATTACCTCCTCAGACCTTAACCCTAGGGTCTGGGATACCCTCTCCCCTTCCCTGGTTCTCAGTCAAACACCTCTCACCATCCCATTAAAACCAAATGACCCGTATCCCTACTGGCACCAATACCCTGTCCCTGATCAAGCCCCAAGAGGACTAACACCAATTACCTCCTGCCTGTTCCAACAATTTGTTAGTTCCTACTAAATCTACCTATAACACTGCAATGCTTTCGGCCCAAAAATCAAACATCTCTTACAGATTAATATAAGATCTCTGTGCTGTAAACCAGATGGTCCTATACATCCTAACTCATACATACTCGTGTCTCCCATCCCTCCCTCCCATTACTCATTATTCAGTCCTAAAGATGATTTGTTTACTATTCCCTTATACTACTTCACATAGCCTCTCTTCCCCTTACCTATATGGACCCTGACACTTGTCAGTCCCACCAGTTAACCTTGGCCCGTCATGCCTCGGGACTTCTGAGACAACCATCACTGTTTCAGTCAGGCTGTTGCCTGTGAGTTGCTCTCCTTCTGCCCATCCACCTCCCACTTTGTACAATATGTAGATGATCTCTTTCTCTGCAGTCCCTCTTACAAAGGGCTTCATGGCATCTTCTCTTATCAGGACCACTAGTCTGTATAATCTTCTCCTCTTATTCAGGCCCTGTCTTTTTAGACTCCTGTCACAGTTCTTACATCCAAACAATCACTAATCAGCAGCTGTTGCTTTTCTTCTCCCTTGAATATGAAGAAGTTCCCAAAGGTTTTCCTTCACACTTGGTTGCCCATTCAGCCCATGTGTCATGCAAAAAGCAGTCTTGAGATAACTTCTCCTTCTTCTTCCTCTCCTCCCCTCTCTTCTCCTTTTCCTTCTCCTCCTCCTTCTTTTTCTTTTTCCTTTTTGTTTAGAATAACAAAAAGATGGGAATATCAGGCTCAACTCAGGAATGACTTTCCCAGCATCCAACCTGTTTTTTCAACAGCCACATAGTTCTGCACCAGCACCAGTGCTGCCCTTGACAAAAACACGACAGGATGTCATAAAAAAGAGACAGAACATGGAATCTTCCCAGTACTAGGACGTCTGAGAACATCCATTCTATTACACTGGATGACCTGAGGACTTTGACCACAGACACTTGGGACATTTGGAGAACTTTGTACCAGGACCTGTATACACAGAAGTCTCCTGAGAGGGTGAGATGGGAGATTAAGAAAAAAGTAGACACATACTAAAAAGAAATCTGGGACTCTGATGGAGAGGCAGTGACAACCCTGTATGTTCTGCATCTTTATTTATACAAAGTAAAAAGGGGGGGCGAGGGGTTTGGCTCAGCGGCATAAGTACCTGCCTGGCAAGCGTGAGGTCATGAGTTCGATCCCTGGTACCAAAATAAATAAATAAATAAATATAAAAAGAGGGAAGTGTGCAATGGGGCCAAAAGTGCCCCTAATGAGCCGACTTTGCTCTAGTCCCAACAACTTGTTTATATGGCTCACCTCTGGCATGATGTGTTCTCACAGCTGGCTTTGCTCTAGCTCTGAATGTGTGGTTGATCTCCATCTCAGTTGCTTCCCACACTTTGACCAAGGGTGTTTGTCTAGACCTTATCACCTGAGGTCCCTTGCCTGATTTCCCCACTTGCCCAACATTATCCGAGTCCTACAAAGGCTCTGCTTTTCTCTGTACCACCCAGATGGCCTTTACACCCTCAGCCTGCCTTCACCCAGGCACAATAAATTTCATGCTGTGTTGCCTTTACTACAGCCTAGTGGTCTCTGATGATCTCTGACTTGCAGTGCTCCTTCAATCTATTACTACAAGCACTCACCACTGCGGGGGGAGGGGTGATAGGAAGCTTATAAAAATACACACGTCCAACTGAAGCCCTGTAATGCTTACATTGTCTTACTATGACTGATCTTATTTGAAGCTGGTTTGTTAGACCACTGTTTTGTCTTGATTTTATTCAAATTTGGTATGCTTGATAGTATCAAGTCTAGGATCCGTAGAGGCAACTACTCTGAAGATGACAAGATGTAATAAGATACTCAGTCCAGTTATTAACTGCTTTTGAAGTCCTACAATATCTCCAATGTTGTGTTTTTATTAAAATTGCTATGTAATGCTATGTTCAATTATGTCTGATGATGTAGACAATTCTATTGAAAATAACAAGAGAAAGCATAGTAACTACTGTAGATCACCTAATATTATGGTTTTATATGTCTTTTTTGTTTCATGTTTTTCTAGGAATTTGTAGTCTTGTTTTGATCTGTTTTTCCCTATAATACAGAAAGGATAGGTATATATGTAGAGATTCACACATGTAGAGAATTTCTAAACAGTTTACGTGAACAGACTATATAATGTACGATATAAGGAACAGTTACTCTGAAGAAGAGACACTAAAATACCCAGTGCTAATTCTGTAGCATTATGATATAAAACCTAGCAATACTATTATTCACTGTTCAGGGTGATATTAGTCTAGTTTCTTATATTTAATTTTATCATACATAAAGATATGGACAGCTACTTCAAAGAGAATGAGAGACATTATGGCAGCCATTGTTGACTTCCCTAATGTCAGGTCTTGAAGACCTAAAAAGCCTTCATCATCCTGTCCTGATTAGATTAATACTATAATGTTCAGTATGTATTCACTGTGTGTGCAGATGGGGACAACTATTTGGAAGAAAACTAGAGACAACAAGATAGACTGTGAAGATCTCCAGTGTACTTTGCTTTGAAATCTGTGTTTCTTAAAATTGTTTCCTTATAATCTGTTTTGTTATGTTTAATCTTACCCTCTTTAAAATAAAAATAAATACACCCATCTAGGCCCTCATTCTAGAAACTTCCTCAGTCTGGTATGGGTACTAAGAACGTCTCACTCCTAAAAGTACAGATAAATCTGTTTTTTTCCCTATCATGTTTGCGAACTGGAATCCTGGCTTCTCTATTAACTGCCAGTGTACTCCAGTCATAACAAGTATTAGAGAGGAATTGTGGTGGGTTAACTGAGACTCTCAATGGGGACATGCTGGGTATCCTGGGGCTTGTGCCTCCTTATTCAGCCTGGTTAAGGAAACTTGTTCTTTTCCAGTCCTGTGAGAATGCATGTCAGGGGAGGAGCAACAGTTTTGCTGCTGTATTCCCTGAGGACAAGTGTGTTGACCACAGGGTGAAAAGCCTCATTTAGGCTTCTGGGCAATGAGTAGCTGATGGCACCATCTCCTGATCTAGGTTGCTCTACGTTTTGGATATAGGACAGCAGTACAGTGGTGTGTCTGCTGATTCCTCTCAACCCCATTCCCAAGGGCCATTGTCCCTTTATCTGCTGAGAGAGATGTTCCTATAATAGCCAGCAGTTTATTGTCATGATTTGAGCACCTATAATGATCTTTTAATGCAAATCAGATTTCTTCTCTACCCTGTTTATATTCCAGGCATAGTTTCCTCTCACATCAAAAATAAGATCTACATTCCCCACTCTGCCTGACAAAGCCACACATCCTTCAACCACAGCCTTCATTTCTTTCCTTCTTGTCACAAGAAGCTTATAGAACTGGTCAAACTCATTTGCAGCTCAGGGCTTTTCTTCTTTAAATTTTTAAAACTTGAACCCAGAGCCTTTGTACTCAGCTGTGTCACTAGTCCATTTTAGTTGTTTAAGTGAGGTCTTATTAATTCACTCAGTTATCCAGGTTGGTCTTAAACTTGCTATTCTTTTTCCTCAGTCTCATGTTGTGTTAAGAATAAGATTGTGAAAAACATACCTGATTGAATTTTTTTTCTTTTTAGATAAATATTTTGTTTTATTTTAAAGAGTATAAAACCAAACAAAGTAAAACAGTGTAAAGCTAATCAAAGCAAAACATTGACAGGACTTCAAAACAAGGTAATAGGAAGTCCACAATGACTACAAATAATGTCTTTTGTTATCTTCAGAATAGCTGCCCATGGGGCTGAGGATTTAGCTCAGCAGCATAAGCGCCTGCCTTGCAAGCAGGCAGTCACGAGTTCTATCCCTGGTACCGATAAAAAAAAAAAAAGAATAGCTGCCCATACCATCAGACAATAAAATCAAACAAAACAGAACAAAGCCAATCAAAACAAAACAATGAAAGGACTTCAAAACAAGATAATAGAGAATCAACAATGGCTACCATAACATATGTTATCTTTGAAATAGTTGCCCAATGTCATCAGTTATAGTAAAATCAAAACAGAATAAAACCAAACCAAACAATGAAACAATGAAAATGATACAAGCCTTTAAAACAAGATATTAAAACAAGATATTAGCCTTTAAAACAAGATTTACAGTCGCTACCACTTTAAGAAAGAAATCCCCCATAGTTGCTATATTGCATATTATTATCCTCTACATAGACTACTGGCTTTAGGCCTGCAAAGTCCATCAAACAATACAGGTATTAAGTTGTGTTTCACTTCAGAGGCTATCATCTCAGCATGTGTTTCTCAGAATCAGCTGGTTGCTTCCAGGGGTAAGGGGAGGAAAGGAGGACTCAGTACTTTTTGTCTCCTAGTCCACATGCTAGCTGGCTCACAGAAGGGGTTGGCGTCTTCTTGGTCCTCTTCCCAGGATGTATGGCTGCCACTGGCTCCCAGGAAGGGATTGATTCAGCCCACTGATTCAGATATTTTTTGGGACAAGGTTTTGTTGACTTTGAACTCCTGATCATCTTGCCTCAGCCACCTGAATCTCTGCTTTAGAGGCATGTGTTACTTTGCTTTGTTCTAAGTCAGAGCCTTTACAAAATGTACAGTGGTATCTCAGTTCATGAATTTAATTTGTTATACAATTTTTGAAACCAAACTGTTTGCAAACAAAAGCATTTTTGAACTGAGGTACTGTTGTAGTTTGGCATAAGTAACGCCATCTTGAGCCCTGCATTTAACTAGTGCCCTGTATTCAGAAAAATGCAAAATTACTCAGGGTGTAAGTCCCATCAGAAAAGCAGAATGAGCTGTACCCACAGGAGAAAAACTAACCTGCTCAACAAAAGAAGCAGAATACAGGTGTCAACCAAAAATTAATGTAAGATTCTAGGTAAATTGTTTCCAACAGGATATCTTTTGTGATTCTCTTTTAAAAACTCTAACTTTCCAGTTCCATACCACTTGTTTGCACTCTGAAACTGGTGGTGGGGGGGGGGATGTTCGTCTATGTACAAGTGGTCCTGAGCTCAGCTAATTAAATTTCAAATGTATCAGTTTGGCTGCTTGGATTCCTACATTGTTGTTCACGAACCCACCTCAGGTACCACAGGAATTCGTTACCTCCAGATCCTCACATGATTCCCACCCATCTCTGGCGAAATATCACCTCATCAAAAAAGCCTTCCTAAATACCTCATGTAATATAGCATCCCTTATCACACTAGCCTCACAATGTTTTACTGTCCTTCAAAAAGTTATAATAACTATTTCTTTACAATTGTAATGGTGATCCTTGGCCCGGTTTCACCTGTACCATGATGTTTTTAATCACAGTAGCTTTGTAGTTTAATGTCAAGTCAGGGATTGTATCCCCTTCCTTGCTTTGTTGCCAAGAATTGCTTTTGTTTTTTTAGGTCTCTTCTGGTTCCAAATGAATTTTAAGATTGTTTCTCTAATTCTATGAGATATGCTATGGGCATTTTGATTGGGATTGAATTAAATCTGTACAACAGTTTTGGAAGTACAGCCTTTTTCACTATCTTAGTTCTTCCAACTCACGAAGGTTCATTCCATTTTCTGATATCCTCTTTGAATTCCATTTTCAGAGTACTTCACTTTTCTTTTTTTATTTAAGGAGAAAAAGGAAAAAAACAGAAAAAGGGTACAAGCAATACAAAATTTAAAAAATAAACAGTAAGAAATCACTAGTTAATAGATTACATATTCTCATCTTAGAAATAGTTGTTCAGATTACAAAATTGAAGCATATAAAGTGGACCTTCAAACAGTGAGACTGCAAACCGTTTTGTTCAATGATCCAAAAACCACTCAGTAATATGGTTATCTGTCGTATACACTTAAACATATATGCAGTTGTAACCTTTAGAGCACTTTCTTTTCTTTTGTACAATGACAAATACACATTTTGGGTTTTATTACTCCCACAGTTCTTATTACTTTTTTGAAGAAAGTAAAACCAAATGTGACATATCAGAACAGATTCAGTCAAATCAAAAGGATGGACATAATAGATAATGTAAAAACAAACTACAAGGTGATCAACAATGGTTACCATACTGCCTCTTGCTATTTTATAATAAAATTGAACTAAACAGTAAAGAATAAAACCAAAGCATTGGAGACATTACAGGATTTTAAAAGAAAATAATAGTCAACCGGAATGGGAGTCATAATGATTCTTATTATCTTCACAGTTATGCCTATACTTTTGAACTTGGTACTATCAAGCAAAGCAGAATAGAGGAAAATCAGTCAAAATAAGATGATGAGGGCAATACAGGATTTCAAATCAAGTTAATAGGAAATCAAAGTAGGATACTGTCGTGAGTGTCTAGAGCACTCTGAACTCCGGGAAAGGTAAACACGCAAACACGCCTGATCGGGACATGGGGGGTACAGTGCTCGGAAAGGAAGACAGGAGAGACACGGCACCTTTACTGTCTGTACCGCGTTACACTGCACTGCACGTACAATCTTTATTTTAAGATTTATATATAGTAAACCGGATCAGTTTACAGAGCCCAGATAATTAAGTAGTGAAAAGGCATTTTTTGTGGCAAGCTACAATGTGACAGACTATAATGTTTATTTTAAACTATCTAAGTGAAGTAAATAACCACAACCAGTTTTTCTAACTTCTCTAGCCCAGGAAGAAATTTATTAGCTCAAGAATGTTGTTAATTTGTCTGCTGTTAGTGTCACAAAGGGTGGCCAGCCACTTCCTCAAGACTTCTGCAAAACAAAGCCAGCTCACAGTATGGATTCCAGAGGGTGAGAGATCTCACTGAGAACAGGCATTCCTATCCTACCTCGGTCTCGCATACCAGGGGGGCTATTGTAAATTGCAGGTTAGAGGGGGTTGGGCCTACAAAGTGACACCTCATCCCCCACAGGATACTATAATGTATCCTGCTATTTTTAATTTATTTTTCCTTTAATTAAAAAAATAAAAAGAAAAAAGTACATAATTTCTAAAAAGGGGGATTGAGATAAAAGAGGGCATAACAACAGAACAGTGCAGGTCAAAACATAACCATTTAAGCAAAATAGTGTTTCACCACAAGATATCCTGACATAAAAATAGTTACCATACTGTCTCTTTCCTTGATATCTTTGAGTATAACTTCTTATACTGTAGTACCAAACATATCAAGACACTATAAAACCATTCAAGAGAATGACATTATTACAGGGTATTTAGAACCAATTAACAGAAAATGAACAATGGTTTCTATATAAACTCCTTGTCTATAAAAGTTTTTGCTTATATTATCATATATAATAAAATCCAATAAGATACAACCTTTTAAGACCAATGGAGACAGAAGAATACCAATTTGATGGGACTTCAAAACCATATGATACTAAATCAGCACTAGCTATTATGATGTCTTGTTTTCTCCAAAATAGCTGTTCCTACCTTCCAATCTTCTCTGCCTCATTTCTGTTGAGCTCTTTTTCTGTTGTTTGTTGTCAGTTTGTCTTCTTCATTTTATTTTCTGCTCCATTCATTGTGGCCTCTCTGCCACTATTTCTGGAATCTTGGTATTTTCCTTTTTTAGACTATCCTGCAGTATTCTCTGTAAAGTTGAATTAGTGGTTGCAAATTCCCCTAGTTCCTCTTTATCCTGGAAGCACCTTGTTTTTCCATCAGTTTCTAGGGACAGTTGTGCAGGATATATCAACCTTGGCTGGAGGTTATTATCTTTCAAAGCTTGAATTATTTCCTCCCATGCTCTTTGTGATTTGATGGTTTGTGCTGAGAAGTCTGCTGTAATTCTGATGGGTGTTCCCTTGTAAGTGATCTGTTTCTTGTCTCTGATGGCTTTTAGTATTCTGTTCTTACATTGGATTTCTGGAATTTTGATTATTATATGCCTGGATGTAGCTCTGTTTGGGTTGTAGGAGGCTGGAAGTCCTGTATGCCTCATATATCTGAGTATCTTTACCATTTGCTAAATTAGGGAAATTCTCTTGGATTATTTCTGTGAATAGCTTTTGTAGTCGATTTGTTTGTGTCCCCACTTCTCTTATGTTCTTAATTCTTAAGTTATAGATCCTCTTACCATCTTCTAGTTTTTGTATTGTTGCTGTTTGGTTTTTTTTTTTGTTATTTTTAAGAAGTTTTTCATTTCATTCTCTCATATTACAAATCTGCTCTCCAGTTCAGATAATCTGTCCTTAGTTTCTTTCAAGCTGTTATGCCAGTTTTCGATAGAGTTTTTAGTTTCCTGGTAATCTCTTTGAATCTGCTTTACGTGTTCTATGTTTTCTCTATTTTCTCCATCAAATAATTCTCCCCTTTTTTCCTGTTCTTGCATTCCACCATCTGTTTTTTCTTGGGCGGTGCTTAGAATTTCTCTATTCTGCTTATGTCTTGTTTCAGGTCATTAACAACTTCATTCCTGAACTCGTATATGAGGCTCTGGAGATAGTCCTTTATGTCTATTGGTGCCGTGTCTGCTATTGCATGTTTCTCAGGATTGGGGGCTGAGGACCCTTTCTTGTTGCTCCCTCTTCCCATATTCTTTGTTCCTTATATATAAGCATTTAGAGGAGGCCCAGCTTCCTCCCCTGTCTGCCACAGTCTGTTTGAATTGTGCCAGCTAGGTGTTCCCGCCCACTGCAACACACCAGGGAGACACAGACCTGGGCAGTCTATGCCAGGCCCACCCCTCCAGGTCAACCTACCGAAGGCTTCACCGCTAGGGTGCACCTCCAGGCACTGGGACCTGAGTTGGACTAGCCTATTGGGTCTTAGCTGGCGGTGTCTCTCGCATGCTAGGCACTCCCCACCAATCCCGCTTGAGAGGGGGATATGTGACTGAAGTCACTGCAGCATCTTGTTCCGGGAAGTCTGCCTGGTCTGAGTATGTCCTCCGCTGAAGCCTCCTTCTCTAGGGAGGGTCCCGATTCGCTCACTCACCACAGGTTGATGCAGGGCACCTGGCAAGTCCCGCTCCCAACTCCTTCCAACACTTCCCACTCTCAGAGCTTTCGCGCCTCTCTCCCTGCTGTGCCGACCAGGATGCAACAGCGGCTGCAGGTAATTCAAATTGCAGTTTCCAGTAGCGCGGGTCCGGCTTTCGTGCTGAGACCTTATCTGTTCCTGCGGTATCACCGGGATTGCATTTCCAGTTGGTTTCTCTTATTTTAGTTCATTCCTGAGTCGGCAAAGAATATCCCCCCTTGCCTAGGACTTCCTGCCCAGCACCATTCCTAGATTTCAAGTGTGGTTTCTCAGAGAGCCTCTGAGGCTGCTGCTATCTATCTGCCATGTTCTTCCAGACCTCAGTACTTTGCTTTTCAATGTAAAGGTCTTTACTCCCTTTGTTAGATTTATTCATAAGTATTTCAGTTTTTTTTCCCCTTTGGATACTATTGTGAAATGTGTTGTTACCTTAATTTCTCTTTCAGCAAGTTCATTATTTGTGTACAGGAATTCTATTGATTTTTGAGTGTTGACACTGTATCCTGCTATGCTACTGAATTTGGGTATTAAATTTAAAAGTATTGGGGCTGGGGATTTAGCTTAGAGGCATAAGCACTTGCCTTGCAAGCACATGGTTGTGAGTTTATAAAAAATAAACAAAGTATTTTGGTGGAGTTTTAGGGGTCTTGTATGCACAGTATAATATCATCCACAAATAATGATAACTTAACTTCTTTCATATCCTTATTCCTTTTCTTTCTTTCTCTTGTCTAATTTCTCTGGCTACTGTTTCCAAAAGTATATTGAATAAGAGTGGTGACAGTGGACATCCTTGTCTTGTTTCTGATTTTAGAATGAAGGCTTTCAATTTTTATCCATTTAACATGATGTTGGCTGTTGGTTTGTCATAGATGGCATTTGTTAGGTTGAGATAGACTATTCCTATTTTCTTTTGAGTTTTTATCATGAATGGGTGTTGGAATTTATCAAAAAAATTTTTTCTGTATCTATTGAGATAATCATATAGTGTTTGTCCTTGGCTCTGTTAATACGGTATTTTGCATTTATTGATTTCTGTATATTGAACCATGCTTGCATCCCTGGATGAATCCTACTTGGTCATGATGATCTGTTGCATTCTGTTTGCTAGTATCTTATTGAAGATTTTTGCATCTATGTCATTAGGGAGATTGACCTGTAGTTATCTTTTTCGGGTTGGATCCTTCTCTGGTTTTGGTAGCAGCGTAATGCTCCTTCTAGGAATGAATTTAGGAGTATTTTTTCTCTTTCAATTTCATTAAATAGTTTGAAAAGTAGCAGAAATAGATCTCTAAATTTCTTGTAGAATTCAGTGGTGAATCTTTCAGGGCCTAGACTTTCCTTTGTTGCTAGGTTTTTAATTACATCTTCAATTTCATTGACAGATTTTGGTTTATTTAGAATTTTTGTATCTTCTTGATTTAGTTTTGGATTTGTATATATCTAGGAATCTGCCTATTTCTTCTGTGTTTTCCATCTTATTAGAATATAGGTTCTCTATATTAGTAAGTACTGATAATTCTCTGGATTTCTGAAGGATCTGTTATGATTTCACCATTTTCATTCCTAATTGCATGGATTTGAGTCTTTTCCATTTGCTTATGAGTTTGGCTAAGGGTTTATCAGTTTTATTTAGTCTTTCAAAGAATCAACTCTTCATTGATTCTTTGTATCATTTTCTTAGTCTCCATTGCATTAATTTCTGCTCTGCTCTTTATATTTTCTCCTTATATGAGCTTTGGATTTGACTTGCTCTTCTTTTTCTAGATGTTTGAAGTTCAACATTAGGCTGTTTGTCTGATCTCATTCTGTTTTTCCAATATGGAAATTTACCACTATAAATTTCCCTCATAGGACTACCTTCATTGCATCCCGTAAGTTCCAGTGTGTTGTACTGGCACTATCATTTAATTGTATAGACCATCTAATGTCTTCTTTAATTTCATCTGTGACCCATTCGTTGTTCTGAATGGTGTGATTTAATTTCCATCGTTTATGAAGTTCTTCTGGTTTATTTTGCCATAGATTTCCAATTTCATTGTACTATGATCTGATAATATGCATTGAATAATTTCCATTCCTTTGCATTTAATTAAGCATGTTCTATGAGCTATTTATTATATGGTCTATTTTGAAAAATATCCTGTGTAAAGCTGAGAAGAATATGTGCTGTGATGTTGTATGGTGGAAAACTCTGTGGAAATCTACTTAGTCTACTAAATCTACTAAGTTTGGTTCATTTATGATATTTCTTTGATGATTTTTTTGTCTAGTTGATCTATCTATTTGTAACAGTCAGGTATTGAGGCCCCTAGTTACAATGGTATTATTGCTTATTTGATTTTTCATGTCTGTTGATATTTGTTTTATATAGTTGGGTAGTTAGTGCATATATATTTATCAAAGTTATCTCTTTTTCTTATATTATTCCTTCTACAAGGATGAAGTGGCCTTCTTTGTCTCTGTTAATCAGCCTTGGCTTGAAACTCACTATCTTCAAATAGTTACCTCTGGTTTTTCCAGGTTCCTGGTAGATGGAGTATTCTTTTCCATTCTTTGACTTTCAGTCTATGAATTTCTTTTTGAATTAAATGTGTTTCTTGTGTGCAGCATATTGAATCTTGCTTCTTGATCCATTTTGCCAGTCTGTTTCTTTTGCTTGGTGAATTGAGACCATTAACATTGATGGTTATATATTGACTTATATATTGACTTATCTTTGTCATATTATTTTCCTGTAGTTGGTACCTCTTTTTCCCTTCTGTTTAATTGCTTCCTTGCCTTGTAGATTCATTCTGTTGGGGTTCATGGAGTTGTAGTCTGTGTTGTCTTTTTCTAGAATGTCCTTCAGAATATTTTGGAGTGCTTGTTTGATGGTCATGAATTGCTTCAGGTGTTCTTTGTAATGAAAGGCAAAGACATGACACATTCTTTGTCATGTATTATTTCTCCATAAATTTTGAAAGATAGTTTTGCAGGGTACATCAATCTGGATTGGAGATTGATTTTTTTAAGGGCTTGAGGATTTGCATTGAGAAGTCTGCTGCTATTCTGATGTGCTTAACTTTATACATGATTTATTTATTTTCTCTATCAGCTTTAATATGCTATTCTTGTGTTAAATTTCTGGGACCTTGACTATTACATACGTCGGTGTAGATTTTTTTTATCATGGCTAATTGGAGTTCTATATGCCTCACTTATCTGAACCTAAAATTCTTTTTCCATGCTTGGAAAGTTTTGCACTATTACTTCTATGAACATGTTTCTTATGTCATTTGTGATTTTGCCTGCTTTTTTGATGATTCTGATCATTATTATGTTTTTCTTTGTATTTTCTAGCAGCTGTTAGATTGATTTTTCATAGTCCCTTGCTATTTTAAAGAAATATTTCTTTTCATGGTTGCTAACCATATGCCTGTCTTCTGTATCTGACATTCTGGCCTCATATTGGCTCATTCTGCAACATATACTTTCAATAGCATTTTTAATCTCCTGGATATCTGTTTGAATCTTGTTTCATGGATTCTATTTCTTTCCTGTGTTGGGCATTCATGGTTCCCATCATTTTCCTAACCTCCTCTATTTTTAAAAATCTATATCTGATGTAGAGTCCCTAACCATGTCTTTCATTATGGTCACCATCTCGTAGTTATCTGAGAAAATTATTTCTGATTTGATTTTTTAAGAGCCTCATTCATCTGCTTTGTTACTTCCTCTGTTATCACTTCAGAGAGTCTAGGTGAGTAGGTTTCAAATTGTTTCACCTCATTGCCCCTGAATTTGTGGCTGAATTGGTGAGCTGAAAATCTGGGGCTGCATCTTGCTTATTATTTTCTTCTTTTTTTAGTTTAATTCCTAGATTGATGTTTGTAAATTGTTTATGGCAAGTAGCTTTATTGATAGTATTTAGAATCCTTAGGAAATGGTTACTCAAAGAGTATATCTTGCTTTTGAGTTTGAGTCTGTTGTGAGATCCTACCTCTTCAGTTTATTGGGGATGAGAAGTCACTGCTCCCTACTTGGCCTGGCCCCTGGTTCTCTGGCACCAGTTATATTTTTTTATGACCCTTAGGCAATCTCAGTCTTGGCATCCCAGGAAAAACAACTGAATATGGCAATTATGCAACTTTGGGTGAAGTAGTACAATCAGCAATAACAATAGTACCACATACAGCCTAGAAAATGACAAATGTGGTAACTATTAATTTTCCACCTTTAACTGTATGAACTAGACTTGTGGTTATATAACAAAATCTAAAACAAACCAGAAAATTGTATACAGTAAATATTCCCCCAGTATGGAAATTTTACCATGAGGGTAGAAAGTTTAAAAGAGGATAAGGGGGAAAATAGAGAAATACAAGAAGAGGAAGAAAAGAATCAAGGCTGGAAGATAAAGGAAGATCATGCAAACTTTGGGAAACTGGTGCAGAAGACAGGAGAGAAAATGAGAAAGAAGAAATAAAAACAAGAACATAAGAACCACAACAACAAAAACCAGAAACAATGTTTACAATTCTATAAAAACAAGAACAAACAAGAAAAAGGAAAGCAAAACAAAAACAAGAAGAGAGAAAGAAAATAAGAAAAATGTGGGCCAGGTATAGTGGTGCATACCTGTCATCCCAGCACTCAGGAGGCTGAGGCAAGAGGACTGACTGCTGAAAGTTCAAGGCTGGCCTGGGCTACACAGTGAGTCCAAAACCATCCTTCACTACAGAGTGAGATTCTGTTTCAAATCTATATATCTATATCTATCCACTTCGAGGCATGTCCCTGCTGTCAATGATAGACAAAGTGGGCAGACAGAGTCCATATCTGTGTTGATTAATCCCAGCAAATGAGCTATTGACTTATTGTAAGGTAGTGGATAATCCCAGCAAGCCTGCTCCTTTAGTTCCACTGAAGTTCATGTTGATTTCAGGCTGGGAACCTGGAAGCCGACCTGTTCAGCCTGTAACACTTCTTGTGCCTCTTGCTGGCTTGAACTTGGTTCCTTACCTCCTGCCAATTTGAACTCAATTCTGAATATCCTGACCCTAGGAGCCACTAGGGTCATCCTAGCACTTAAGAGCCCACAGCTCATATCTGAGTTCCAAGCTCGGTTGGCCCCCCTCAAAGATGGCTACTGGCCAATCTCCCTGACCTGGAGGACGTCTGAACCAGAATGATACACCAGTCATTCCTTTCCACTGCTCTGCTCCACTGGTGCAATTCTCTTTAGAGGCCTCAGAGGTTATCAGTAGTCGCCATGCGTCTGCAAGTTCAAGCCACTCCTTCTACACAGTGAGTCAGGGCTCGGGGAGAAAGTACCTCTTGCCACCTCCTACTTCTTCATTGAAGTCTCTCTCCTCACTCTCCACTTGGGCTTCAATTCTTTTTTTTTTTTTTTTTTTTTTTTTTTTTTGTCTTTTCCCATTTTATCGGTACCGGGGATCGAACTCATGACTGCCTGCTTGCAAGGCAGGCGCTTATGCCGCTGAGCTAAATCCCCAGCCCCTGGGCTTCAATTCTTGTTTCAGATCTTTGCTGGGTCTCAGGGACCCACTTCCTTCTTGCCTTCCTTCCTTCCTTCTCTTTCTCACATTGCTATAGTCCAGCATCCAGGGGCCAAATCTCTGAGAGGTTCTTTGCTGTTCATTACTACAACATCTTCAAGTGTTTTAACTCTATAATGTAATATAATGAGTAACCAGTGGGAAGATGGTGGGAAGAGTTTATCCATTGTTCCTCTTCAAAAAAAATAGGTGAAATGCTTCAACAAAATTGGTACTGCTATCAGTGTTGCTTATCCTGGAATCTTTGTAGATGCCCACAGTCCAGGTGGCAGAGTTTCATGATGTCCACTCTCAGTAACACCTGGCAGGGGTAAAGGCTTGACTGTAACACACAGAAAGTTTTTCTACTCTCCAGCATTCTCAGAAGTGCCATGATGGTCATGTCCAAATGTCACATTCTGACATCCTTAGAAAATTTTATGTCAGGCATGGTGGTATACACCTATAATCCTAGCACTAGGAAGGCTGAGGTAGGAGGATGCTATGAGTTTGAGGAAAGCCTGGACTACCTAATAAGTTAGGGTTAGCCTGAAATACATAGTGATACCCTGCCTCAAAAAAATACAGGAAAAAAAACTTTATGTAGTGACCAGTCTTTCTTGAGGCCAAGCATTATTCCCTACAAATAGATATAAAAATCAGATCAGCAAATTGTACTGTATAACCTTGACCTGAGAGGTGTAGGTTCTGTCTAATTATTCTCTTCATTTCCCCTCACCCCACTAATTAGACTCACTCATGAGTATGATGGACATTATGACTTCCACAGAAAAATAATTTCTTCAAACCAGAAAAAGAAAAACAGCCATCCAGCCTGTGTGAAGCAGTGATTTATTTTCACTGGAGGAGATAGACTCTGCCATAATTCAAGGTTTCTTGGGAACCCGTACATACATTGATTTCTGTGCTTCAATCTTTGCAGGGATGATAATAGAAGTGTCCACATAGACCCATTTGGATGCTGGATTCTGTGCTTCAGCCCTTGCTGGGATAACAATGGGAGCATTCCCATAGGGCCACCTAGATGCTGGCTTCTCTTCTCTTGTGGGGGTGGTGATGGCAGCATCCCCAAAGGCCCGGTAGCCACCAACCAGGCAATATGTCTCCCCATGCCAGCCCACCTGGGTTTCCCCACATCCTCGGTAGAGGACATGGTAGTAAACAGGTGTAGGAGGAGCTGTGGGCAGCACTGCTGCTAGAAAGAAAACCAGAACTAATCAATCATCCACTTTATACACTGTGTTTCCAGGACCTCCCTCTCCCATATGCCTTCCTGGCTGAAGCTCACTAATGTGCTTTACATCCCAAACATAGACATGACCTTCACTTTCACAGGTCACCTAGGAACCAAAGCTTGCTGTATTATTCCTTGTTGTATTATTTCAAAGTCCCAGGGCAGTGACAATGTGAGGAATTGCTTTTGTGAAACCAATTGCAACAAGGCACCAGAAAATTTGTTCCTCATACTCAGAGAGAGGAGAACATAAAAATAATTAAAATCAGGACATCTTCGTGTCTATCACTATTAGGCTCAATAGGCCTCCTCATACAAGTCAATCATGGGATGCCTTTTCCCCAAACCACCTTGCTCAATAGCATTTATACTTTTATTCTAGGCTGTTCTGACCCAGCCTTATTACACCACCCTTGACCTGATCGTCAGTAGTAGAAAATGGAATGTGTTAGAGGGGGTCCATGAATGTGTTCCATGACACTATTGTGTACAATACTGTAGAGGCCTGAATCTCGAGGTTAGGTTCATGAGGGGCCTTCAATGATCCTGCCTTAAATTTTCCCACATCACTTGACCACAAAATCATGTGTGGTTTCTGCTATGAGTCTAATTGAGGAAGGATGTGATCTGAGGAAACGTATGTGTGTGTGTGTATGTGTGTGCGTGTGTGTGTTGACATCTTACTACATACCCCTGGCTAGTATTGAACTTCTGATAAAAATGATCCTTCTGCTTCAGCTTCCTGAGTAACCTCAGACTCAAGGCATTCCACTACACCCAATTATGAAGCAAGAAACTTGTAACACAAAGGAGAAGGCTAAGTTGATAAAAATTAGGACTTCTGAATTTCATGACATTTGTCTCACAAGTGAGCATCATATATCTCTGCTTGGGAAAGTACTAAGTTGTTGGTCCTACTTATTTCTGGGAAAGTTTGGAGGTGTAGTAGGGAAGCACAAAAAGAACATGTGATGGCCTATAGCATATGAGAGGGGGAGGTTGTGGCGTCATGATAAATAAAATAGAAATGGCAACAAGAGATTGTTGATTCCCCACAGATTCTCACAGAGATACCTGGTCCAGACTTACCAGCTGGATTGCACTCCCAGGAGACAGATGACAAGTTACTCTGAATGTAGGAGATCAGGCCAGACATCCTCCTCCAGGCAACCAAAACAGACTTGTACTACTAGAGAACTGGTAGGAAGTTTTCTCACACTTGAGTAGGTTTTCTGCCATGGAAACAAGGGGATCTGTGATGTCATCAGTACCCAGTGACATCACAATTAGACTGTGAATTGAAGGGCAGATTTCAGGCCTCACTGTTTGGTGGACATGAACAAGGAGAAGGCAGAGGAACCCTGCTTGGGCTTTCCTAATTGGCCTTCCTGTTCACATTTTCATCAAGTAGCTACTCCCTGTGAAGCACGCACCAGTGAACACAGGAGCAAACAAGAATCCCAAACTGAGATTACTTGTAATATAGGAGGTAGTGGGTAGCAAAGTTGGATGGCACAGTGGGTGGGACCTGTCAATTTCAAGGTCCCAGGGCAGTGACAGATGATCTCCAGGACCCTATCTGTAGAACTTCTTGAGAGCTCACATAAGATTTAGACAGCATAAAGAAGACCAGACGCTACAAGAGCTTGCTATCATGACTCCTCGTGGTAGCCTATCCTGTGTCTCCTAGCTGTAGGATGAACTTTTTCTCCTTTTTCTCTGCTTAGCCCAAGTTTGCTCTGCAGATCTAGTTTTTCCCTTACTTCACCCCTTAGTTTCTTGTACTTTTTTTCACATATCTTTTATTTCACTAATGACTATGTTCTCAAGGTGCATCCATTTACCTATAAAGGTGTCCATTTCATCATTATTTATGGCTGAATAGTACTCTATTGTATAAAAATATCACATCTTTTTTATCCACCCCTCAGCTGATGAACATTTATGTTGTTTCTAAGATCTGGCTATTATAAACTGTGCTGCTATAAATATGTGTGCACATATATCATTGTGGTATGATGTTTTTAATTCTTTTGGGAAGATACCCAGAAGGGGAATAGCTGGGTTGAATGGGACCTCCAATCCTATCTTTTTGAGTCTCCACGTTGATTTCACAGTGGTTGCAACAGTCTGCATTCCCACCAACAGTGGGGAAGGGTTCCTTTTTTCCCACAGCCTCTCCAGCATTTGTTATTGCTGGATTTCTTGATACTAGCCATTCTTTTTGGGGTGAGGTAGAATCTGTGCTGTTTTAATGTGCATCTCTCAAATGACCAGTGATGTTGAACATTTTTTCACATGTATTTGATGCTTGTATTTCTTCATCTGAGAAGTGTGTATTCATTTCAGATGCTCATTTTGGGACTGGGTCTTTAAGTCTGGGAGGACTGATTTTTTTTTTTTAGTTCTTTATATGTTCTCAAAGTAAGCCTTTGTCTGAGGAGCAGTTAGCAAACATTTTTCTCCCACGTTGTGGGTTGTCTCTTCACTCTGTTGGTGGCTTCTCTTGCTGTGCAAAAGCTTTTCAGTAGGATGAGATCCCATTTGTTGATTCTTTGTGATAGTTCCTGTACAATCTGAGTTTGCTCATAAAGTCTACACCAATGTCTTCAAGAGTTTTACCTACTCTATCTTCTTGCAGATTTATTGCTTCTGTTTTAATATTAAGATCTTTGATCCATTTTGATTTTAGCTTAGTACATGGTAAAAGATATGGGTCCTGTTTTAATCTCTGGCTTGTGTAGAGCCAGTTTTTCCAGCACCATTTATTAAAAAGGCTAACTTTCTTCCAGTGAATGTGTTTGACACCTTTGTCAAAGATATGATGGCTTAGTGTGTCTGCAGTTGTTTCTGCATCTTCTATTTCATTAATCTTTGGGTCTGTTTTTTTTTTTTTTTTTTTTTTGCCAATACCACACTTTTTTTTTATCACAGTAGCTTTATAGTATAATTTCAAGTCAGGGATTATGATGCCCCAGTCTTGTCTTTGTTGCCCAGGATTGCCTTTGCTATTCTAGGTCTTTTTTGATTCCAGATGAATTTTAGGATTGTTTTCTCTAATTCTGTGAGATATGCTATTGGAATTTTGATTGTTCACCCCTATTTTTCAAATATGCTTTTGGCACCATTTTTGGCTTGGTTTGTCCAATTCTTTGTTCAAGACAAGAAAGACCTGGAATGCTTTTGTTTGGTAAGTCATTTTTAAAGGAACTATCTGATGACAATAGGGCTGGAGATAGGGCTCAATAAAAGAGAGTTTCACACAGATGACATCCTGGGCTCAATCACAGTACTGGAATTAAAAATCAAGCAAAAAGCATTTTAACTATATGAACACAATATCTGACATTTAAGGTTGCAGAGGCAAATGCCAATTCTGAGGAGTGCTATCTTCTAGTGCTCCAAAATGTTTGGAAAGGTATCTCTATGAAAAGATATCTCATGGCATTCATAGGAAGCTGTTTATCAATTATGTTTCCCACTCACTCTGCAAAGTGACATTTACAGAGCAGGGAAGGTGGGCTTTGAGGCATGAGCTTCTTGATTATTGAAGCTTTCCACGACTAGCAGATGTAAGCTTATCTACCTCATCCTTTGCTGGGGTGGCATGGTGAAGCAGAAATCCTCACCTAACTGCAGTCATTTTTAAAAATAAAGCTACAGTCATTCTGTTCTCTGCCATGATCTCAGCTAACTCACATAATTTATCATTAAATTGAAACTTCTACAAATGTGCTAAAAAATTTTCTATGTGCAACCATGCTCACAAGACACCATAACGTTCAGCAAAAGCTTATCTTGTTCTTGTAACTTCTGTTTGCCACCTTATAAATAAGCTCTGTACTCAACATCTCAGACTTTGGAGATTACTCTTCTGGGGCCCA
Source organism: Cavia porcellus (assembly GCF_034190915.1). Classification (NCBI taxonomy): domain Eukaryota; kingdom Metazoa; phylum Chordata; class Mammalia; order Rodentia; family Caviidae; genus Cavia; species Cavia porcellus. The sequence continues at coordinate 100,394,902 of NW_026947487.1, forward strand.
CTAAGGTTAATAAAATTTTCTTTCTTCTTTCATGCTTTGGGGATACTGTTGATTCAATTTTTCCTGCAACAGTGAAAGACTCCCCATTAACCCATCTGGATGGTGATTTGTCTGCTTCAACTATTGCTGAAGGTATCCTATTAGCCCACCTAGGTGCTGGTTTCTCTGCTTCAGCCTTTGCCAGGGTGGCACTGGGAATATCCCATGGGCCTGACAGCCACCAATCAAGTAGTAGGTCCTCATGGCAACCCACTTGGGTTTTTCCACATCCTTGGTGAGAAGACATGGTAGTAACATAGTAGTACAGGAGAAATTGTGGGTAGCACTGATACTTGTAAGAAAGCCAGAACTGATTTTGCCATTTCTATTTTATGTATCATGATGCCACAACCTCCCCCTCTCATATGCTTTCCTGGCTAAAGTCCCCCTATCTACTTGGTATCCTAACCACAGCCTTGCCCTATCACTTCTATAGGTTCTGTAGGAAGGGATGCTTGTTGTAAAAGCCTAGGGCTTCTGTGGAACTAGCAGTAGCAGACCAGATCTGCACGCATTTGCACAGAGTCCCCTATTCTCACAGAGAGTTGCGAGAACACTAATGTAATTGCAATGGATCCAAGTCTCTGAGGATAAATTAGTCTCAGCCTTCTTAAACCAGTCCCAACTTCCTGGAATGCTTTTTCCTCAGATCTCCAATCTTAATAGCACTGACAGCTTTTTGTCCAGCTGTATGACACTATCTTTTCTTCAATACTCAGCACCTCAGAATGAGATGTCCATGAGAGGGTCCATGTGTGTGTCTCCATAATAGCATAATAAAGATGCCCATTCTCAAGGGCATCAAGGTGAGGTTCATACACAGGCCTTCAGCAGCTCTTCCTCAAACTGCTCCATTTCGGATGCAACTTGAGACCATACCCACTGAAATAAATAAGACACACATGTGTAAATATCATACTATCTCAGTATGAGAAGCTGAAACAATGTGTGTATGTGTATGAATATATTTTTTAAAAGCTCCATTTATTCCTTTAATGACAAAAGCACACTGGTTTTGCCCATATAGTTAAGGGTCTACAGGAAGTATCATTTTAAAAAAATGGCTACCATTATATTGGCCAGGCTTGTCTTAAATGACTGATCCTCCTGCCTCGGCCCCCAGAGTAATAGAGACTACAGCTGTATTCCACAGCACCCTGCTATGAAGGAAGCCCATTGGAGCTAAAGGGAAAGCTGCATTGATAAAGGTTAGGGCTTTTTAAAAACACTTGCCCAGAAAAAACATGTTATGTCCCTTTATCATTAACAAATTAACTGTTAGTGACTGGGAAAGCATGGTGGGCATGCAAAAGGAAATGTGCGCCTACAATCTCCAGCAGTTGGGTGGCAGGTGTATAGCTGTGAGTTTAAGGCCAGTGTGAAGTACACAGGGAAACCCTGTCTCAAAAAGAGACACACAGACACACAAAGTGATGAGGTTGTGTGTATACTGAGACCCCTTGTGCATATTTCTAGCCCAAGTTTACCTGCTGCAGTGGCTACCCAGAGCACAGATGAAAAGTCAGCATGAACATACATCATCCAGACATTCTCTTCCAGGCAGTCTAGACTGATGTCTGGTGGAGAACTGCACATTTGAATACTTTCCCTGCCATGGAAACCAGGCCTGTGATGTCATCACCATCCAGAGGTCACATTTGGAATCTGTGAGTTGGAGCCTCTGAGGGTCAACTTCAGGCCTCGTTTAGTGGAAGAGAGCAGGGAGAATGCAAGGAAGCCTTCCTTACCCATATCCTCATCAATTAGCCACCTCCTGTGGAGCACACCTGTAGGTGGGCACATCAGCAGTGAGCATAACGGGGCAAATGAATCCCAAACTCTGAGATTGGACAAAGCCAAGATTAAGCCATAGTTTGTGCAACTCTTGATCCTATGTATACCAAAGTTAGAGAGTACAGAGCTGGATAGATTAGGCTCAGAGGATGACTCCTTGGAGGTGGGCCTGAAGACTAAATGAGATTTAAACATGTACAGAGGAAAGATATTTCAACTGGGAAGAAATAAAAACATTTTCTTGGCTTTGTTCTGCCCATATGTACATCCACAGAATTGTTTTCCAGGTATGGTGGTACATGGCCATAGTTCCAGCACTTAGAGGAGGCCGAGGTAGGAAGGTCACCATGAGTTCTAAGGCCAGCCTGAGCTTCATATGGTAGTGAGTTCAAGACCAGCCTGAACTGCACAGTGAGACCTTGTCTCAAAAGCAAATTAAAGGGGTTGGGGATTTATCTCAGCGGCATAAGCACCTGCCTTGCAAGCAGGTGGTCGTGAGTTCAATCCCCGGTACCAATAAAAAAGAAAAAAAAAAAAAAAAGCAAATTAAAGAACTGATGTTTCAAAAAGAACAGATAAAGGGGCCTATTTAAGGTCACAAGGTAGTAGTTGTGCTCAACAGTAGGGCTTCATGTTGTTATTTTTTTTTTTTTCCTTTTTGAGACAAGGTTTCACTACACAGTTCAGACAGGCCTTAAACTAACTTTGTAACCCAAGCTGACCTCAAACTTGTGGCGCTGAGATACACTGCTTATTTGGGGGCTCCATATTTGTAGATGACAATAATGGGAAGATAAGCTCAGACTCTGGGAATGATGTTCAATATGTCCAAGGCAAAATGAGGGTCTCCAATGATTTTACAAATAGGAATGATAGAATTATTTTAACATGAAATTCAAAACACATCCATGACAAAATGACAACTTAATCATTTCACTCTCCAGTTACAAAAAGGCAAACAATTAGGCTGGGGATATAGATCAGTGGTAGAGTCTGCCTCACATGTCTGAGGCCCTGGGTTCAATCTTAGCATCACAAATCAACCAAAACAGATACCACCCCCTCTGAAAAATTAACAACAGAAAAACAAAACAAAACATGACTAAAGAAAATCTGACCTATAAAGTGATGGTTTGGAGGGCTGCTTAGTGGCATAAGTGCCTGCCTGGCAAGTATGAGGTCTTGAGTTCGACCCCTGATACCAAAAAAGTGATAGTTTGGAGTGGGGATCTTCTGAATTCTGCCCAAATGGTTTTAAAAAGGGAACCCATACAAAGATCATTTATTTTTAGAAATCACATGATACAAAATTAAAAATCCAGAATCCACTTTAGTTTTCTTGTGTCATATGAAAGACAACCTCATGGAACAGTTTATCTTTCAAAGCTACAAGAAGCTTACCACGTCCTCAGACAGGCAAACAACAAACCCAACACTTTGTTCTAACAAATGTGTTTACCCAACCAGAACAGGGAGGCCTGCTCCAGCATCACATTTAACCCAGCCCAAATCAGGCTTGCTGAGGCAAAGGCTCTCTCACTGAGGATACCAGTCCTGGTAGGCTTCTCCTTCGACGAGCAGCAAGCTCAATCTTCTGAACTAGGCTCACGTCCCAGGGATGGGTCACAAAGCTCATGACGGTGCCTGGCACATCACTTCCCACACGGCCCACCCTCCCTGCTCTGTGGATATAATCCTGCAGTGTGAGGGGAAAATCATAATTGACAACCAGCTCCACATGGGTGCTGTCCAGGCCCCGAGAAGCTATGTCTGTGCAGAGAAGTATGTCTTGGGAGCCCTTCTGAAAACGCTGAAAGATACCTGCCCTCATTGAAGCTGGCATTTCCCCCTGTAGCCTTAAGTGTTGAATTTTATGGTCATCTAAAATATATCCCAGCCAATTGACAGTGCTGGAGCTGTTACAAAACACTAGGATAGTTCCAGAGGGTCCAGACTTGTCTTTGTTATGCTGCTTGAGGATATGTACCAACTCTGTCACTTTGTCTGCGCCTTTCAGCCTCATAAATGTCTGTCTGACATGAGGCATGATACAGTGAAGCTTAGTGCTGGTGATGGTGGTTACAGAGTCTGGGTTGGTGACTTTATGCAGCAACGGTCCTACACCTTCAGGAAAGGTGGCTCCCACCAGCACTAACTGAGCTTTGGGACTGAAAAAGTCATCTAAGTCAGCTGGGCCTTCAGCTATATGGCTCTTTCCCAAGATGTAGTCCACTAGTTCTAGAAAGCTTTCATCCAACAGTGTGTCTGCCTCATCCAACACCATGAAGGAGAGCTGTTCCAGCCTGACCAGTTGACCTTTCAAGGCCTTCCACAGAGCTCCTGGAGTGGCGATTAACACATCTGCTGACGGCTGTTTCAACAGCTGCATCCTGATCTTCCGCATACCATGGCCTCCCCCTAGCTCCCGCACCTGCAGGCCCAAATTGTTACCCAACGGCTGGGCCACAGCCTGTACCTGCTCGGCTAATTCTCGCGAAGGTACAAGGACCAGTCCTCGGGGTGTGGGGATACTGTGTGAGTCCAGGAATGGATGGCGCATGAGCCGTTGGAGCAGTGGTAATAGATAGCCGAGAGTCTTGCCACTGCCTGTTTCCGCCGCGCAAAGGACATGGCGGCCGCGAAGCAGTGGGGGGATTGTGCTTGACTGTACAGTTGTGGGCCAAACTATTTCGGGTATAGCCTCGTGTAGTGCATGCAGCAGACGGGGATCCAGACCTAGGTCTTCAAAGCTGCACCCAGACGAGAAGTTCCGCAAAGCTGGCGGCTCGTGTTGCGCAGGTTCGATGGAGAAATGATCCCGACGCGAGCATCGGTGCCTCCAGCCACGTGAGGCGAGCGGCGCACATTCCCAACGGCCCAGCGTGAGGCGTGCGGGTTGGTTCAACTCTGGCCTCCGCGCCGAGATTAGCAGTGGTCCAGGTCTCACAAGCACTGGTCGCGGGGGCCTCCGACACCTGCTCTGTAGCTGTTCATGCCGCCGCTGTAGGGCTCGCGGAATGCGCACTACTGGCAGGGGTTCGTCGGGATTGCCCAATGCCAGCTTCCGTCTAGGCACCAGAAGTAACCGGGAGGCGAAAAGCCGAAACTTCAACACAAGAGCCATGTTACTAATGCTGGAGAGTCGCGCTCCAGTGACGTCACATATGCGCCACAGCTGCTTGTACGGAAGCTGGAGCGGCTCAGTGCGGCGTGTGGAGCGGCAGAATCGTCGAGGAGGAGAGAAAATCTATACAACTAAGAGGCCGCGAGGTCTGTAGGTTTAGATAGGTGACGGCGACATCAAGACCCAGGCCAATCTTGAAGATAGGGGTGCGGTGGAGGCAGGAACGGGGCTTGGCAATACGAGGCGACAGTAGGCCCTGGCCCAGTGGATCAGGTAGGTGTGCGACTGGCTGCTTACGACTGGGTTCCTAGTCCCTACGATTCTCCTTTGTCGTTGTTTGCCTCTACAATAGTCTGTTTAGTGTCAGTCTCCCCCTGTGAACTCTGAGGTTGCGGGTGCAGCGATGTTTTCCCAAGGACTGGTAATACATATTTACTGAGAGTCTAAATGAATGATAGAAGCTAAGGATTGAAACAAGGGGCTAATCTTGTAAATCTGGGCTCAGTACCAGTGCAAGGTGCTAGCTTTAGTTTACTCCCTGGCTGAACTAGGAAGTAAGATTCTTAGGCTTTCTTTTAAGCGATGTCATCGCTTCTTTACTCTTTTCCCCCCTACGCTAGTTTCGCTCTCTGCTTCTCATCAGAATCCACCATTCTTGCAGCCCGCTTGTCTTCAGTGGTTTTCAGATACCAAAATTGCTGAAGAGTAGTAAGGCATCACAGTGCTCAGTAAGGGTTCTGTTACATTTATGAAATGATAGGATATGTGGCTTATTTCACATGGCCCTTATGAAGCACAATATTTTATTTGAATTCAGATGTTTCAAATTATAGAAAACAAGCAGAAAGAACTACACAATTCATACTTTTTGAACAGATCTGAAAAACAAATGTCAGATCTTTTCTGTAGTCTGAGTGCCTGGGGTGGAAGATAAGGTAAATGTTTTGGACTGATTACATGGAAGGCTTTTAACATCTGGAGAAAGTGCTTTATTTTCATCTAATACAGTTGACTCTCCCTGTCCACATCTGGGCATCTATGGTTTCACTCAATAGTGGATTGAAAATATTTAGCTGAGGGTATAGTTCCGTAGTTGAGTACTTGATTAGCATGTGCAAGGACCTGAATTTGAACCCCAGCACTACAAAGGAAAAAAAAATGTGAGTTCTGAATATGTACACTTTTTTTCTTGTTCTAATTCCCTAACAATACAGTATAAGAACTATTTATATAACATTTACATTGAATTAGGTATTGTAAGTCATTTAGATTTGATTCAAAATATGGCATATGGGTGAATATATGGAGGTTGCGTGCTGTTTTATACTAAGAGACTTGAATAGCCTCTGATTTTAGTATCTGCGGGGTTCCTGGAACCAATCCTCAGTTACATACAGATGACTGTACCATTAAAAAGATTAAAACTTTTACAATTCCAAATACCATTGTGACACACAAATAGAATTTGTTTTTGGAGAGTTACCAGTTAAACCAGAAGAGGAGAGAGTTTTGTGTAGTGATGAGCGAATAGAGAGTCATAGAGTAGTGGTTCTAAAGTGAGGATTTTCTTCTCCCTTCCACATTTCAAAATGACTGGAGACATTTTTAAGTTGTCTCATCTGGGGAAAAACTACTGATATCTAGTTTGTGGAGACCAGGGATGCTACTCAACATTATACAATGCTCAGGACAGCCTTTGAACAACAAAGGATAATCTGGCTTCAAACACCAGTACAGACATTCCTTGTTAAAGACCTGCCTGTTTAATAACTGGATTTATAACTGAGGTACACTGTTCAGACTTATAACCACTAGTTGGTCTTATAACCTTTTCTTTGTTTTGTTTTTTGGTACTGTTCTTTACATCTTGTTGATAGAGTCTCAATGTCTTTTTTTTTTTTTTTTTTTGGTATAGAACACCTTTTTTTTTTTTTTTTTTAGTGCCCTGGATTGAACTCATGACTTTGGGCTTGCCAGGCAGGCACTTAAGCCACTGAGCTAAATCCCCAGCCCCAATAGTACACGTTTTTATACCATAACTGTAATTTTTGCTAGTTATACTCTATAATAGTATAGTTTTGTGTTCTGTTTTACATTACAGTTCTTCATGTAAGAGGTAAATAAAAACAGTCATCAAGCTAGAGTTTCCTCTGACCATTTCTTGGCCCTGAATCTTGTTTTGTGTTTGTGTAGTTTTTTGTTTTTGTTTTTTCCCTTTTTGAGACAGGGTTTCACTATGTAGTTTAGGCTGTCCTTTGTAGCTACTCACTTTGTAGCTCAGGTTGGCCTTGAGCTCACAGTGGTCCTCCTGTCTCAGCATCCCAGGTTCTGGGATTATAGGTGTGCACCACCATCCCGATGGTTAAATTTTGTAATTTATGTACTATGTACATTTACATACTATGTAATTTACATACTATGTAGCGACCAATTCATTTAATGACTGATTGCTGGACCTAAACTTGGTCACTAAACAAGGAGTGTCTTAGTGCATTGTTGAGAAACCTGAATAGAAGATGAAGGTGGAAGAGAGGCTGAGGTTCCTGCATGTGCTGTCTTTTTTTTACACAGGCATGTTTTCTAAACTCTTGCATTGGCCCTGCCTGGTACTTAGAATCTGTGACCATTGCTCGTCATATCCTTGGGATTAAGCACTGTGAGATTCCCTAGAAGGAGTGAATCAAGAAGGTAAAGCTGGAGAAGATATGTTTAGAAAGAGCAGATATCATGTGTTTGGGGAATATGCCAAGTGAACAACAGATGAGGTGGACTGTGGGTTATGCCATTCCAGAAGGCAGAGCAAGAGCCCATAAGTTACAGTGATGCAGATTCTGAAATTAATATAAAGAATTACTACAGCAATTAAAATCACCCAGATATGTCTTGAGAGTGTTGAATTTTCTGTCATTGAAAAGTTCAGTAAAGGCTGAATGACCACTAGTCAGTAATATGATAGAGGGTTGTTGATGTAAAAGGGTACCAAGCCAAGTATGGTAGGTTAACCTGTAACCTTAGCACTTGGGAGGCTGAGGCAGGAGAATTATGAGTTCATGGCCATCCTGACCTACATAGCAAGACCTTGTCTCAAAAACAACGAAAAAAGGTTACTCTAAGATAGTATGATTCTATGCTACTTTTATTATTAAGTTCATTCCAAGAACTTAGTGTTCCTTATTCCTTTTTTAAATAGTTCCTTAAATACCTGACCTTATAGTTTTCATCCATCTAAATGTATCATTATTTTTCAGATATATAAAGCAAAAATTGCTTTGCACTGATCTAGAACAGATACACTGAAGGGCTAATCAGAAAAGAATAATAATACATAGGTATGCATGTACGTTTGGGTTTTGTTCAAATATTTGGAGCAAGGTTTAACATACAGCTGCTTTCTTATTATGCTCCAGGACTTATGAATCTCATAGAAATTGGAGCTCATTTGAACCTGCCTGTACCCATTACCCCTCATTTGTTATCATATCATCAGACATTGCCTATGGTCTTTCTCCCTGTTTATGACACATGTTGAGTAACCTCTAATTGTCGTTGAGACGCATGGTTTATCATTGGCACTTTAGAAGCTGGAAAAGTTTACCTATTGCAAAAAGAAAAAAAAAGAAAGAGAGCTCCTGGAAGCTTGGTATGTTTTTTGATTTCAGGTAATAATGATACAGTTGCCCATCCATTCATTCATTCAACAAATGTTTTCTAACTGAGCATGGTGGCACATACCTGTAATCCCTAGTACTAGGGAGGCTGAGGCAGAAGGATCGCCACAAGTTCAAGGGCAGCCTGGGTTCCATAATGAATTTAAGGCCAACCTGGACTACGTTGCAAGAGCCTGTGCCCAAAAAGAAAAACAGTTTTTTGTTCTGAGTACCATACATTGTTAGACATGATTAAAATAGCAAAGAAAACTGGTAGAATCCCTGTTCTTGTGTATTGGTTTAGGGAAAGGCCCAGAAATGCCAACACTTTCCCTTCCCCTGATGCCACTGTCCCAGGATTGAACCCAAGTCTAGGCAAGTGTTCTACCATTGAGCTACACCCCTGTCTCTGGGAATTGGTATTTTTTTGAAACTTCTCTACTTCAGTGCAATGTGTAGTTAGGCTTAAGAATCATAGTTATAAATTAAGCACTTTGAGTATTAAAGGCATTACAAAAATTAAAAGTGATAGCCTGGCATAGTGATGCACTGCTGTAATCCCAGCACTTGGGAGGCTGAGGCAAAAGGATTGCTGTGAGTTTGAGGCCAACCAGGGCAACATAGAGAGTTCAAGACCAGCCTGAACCACAAACAGTCTGTCTCAAAAAACAAAAACAAACAAAAAACAACTGAAGAGGGAAGTCACTTTGTCATTGTGCTGTTATAAGGACAGGTAAGTATCTAGTAAATTGAGCAACATTGAGTCAGAGAAGTTTTGGCAGAGATAAAAGCTGGGCTGGAGTAGGCTGAGGAGTGAAAAGCAAGTGGGGGTACTATTTGTAACCAAGCAGAGTGTACTTGGGTAGCTTTGTGACCTTTTAGAGGAGACATTTAGTTAGAATAAATAAATTAAAGTTTTGGTTTTCTTTTTTGTTGCTATTGGCTGTCCAGAGTATACCTAGGATGTGACCACTTTTTACCACCTTTATTACAGCTCCCTGGTCTAAGTCATTGTCGCCTCTCACTGCCTTCTAACTGGTCTCCCTGCATCTACCCTTGTTACCCATAATCTGAAGTTAATACAACAGTCAGTCTATTGTGTGAAACCTGAGTCTGCTCTTGCTTCCCCTCTGCTTACAACACTTTTCTGGCTCATGCAGAAGCACCAAAGTGTTTTGAGTGTTCTCTAAGTCCCTGTGTTACATGACCACTCTCTCATCTTTCTACTGCTGTTACATTGGATATCTATTGCTCTGTCTTCTATTACTCTCTCTTCTCCTTTCTGTGGTGTAGCTTCCTTGCATATCAGCTTCTTTGCTGTTCCTCCGGTACTCCAAATAAACTCCTACCTTAGGGCCTTTGCACTGGCTATTGCTTCTGCTATGCATTCTTTCACTAATGCTCCTTTGTAATTCAAATCTTTGCTTAAGTTGTCTTCTGGGGCTGAGGGTACAGTCCTGTGGTAGAGCATGTGTTTAGAATGCATGAAGTTCTGGGTGTCTCTGTCTGTCTGTCTGTCTGTCTCTCAGACACACATACACACCAAACTTATCATTGAACCTGCCTTACTTCTCTACTTAAGATTGCAACCCAGCTAGGCAAAGTTTTCCAAACATACTATATAATTACTTATTTTTATCTTTTTGTCTGTGTTCCTTCACTAGATTGAAAGCTCTGCTGAGCAGGATTCTTTTTTTTTTCTATTTTGTTCTATAATGTATCCCTAGTAGCAGGCACATAGAGGCCTTTAGTGGATATGGCTACACAAATGACTGACCATGTGCACTTTTTATGATCAGAATAAAGAAAAGCAAATGAGCACTGAGTGGAAGGAAGAATGCCTGCCTCCCATGGACGACAAAAAGGACTTTCTCCTCTTAAATGTCTGACCCAAGTTTTCTCTTTCTTCAGACATAGCAGAGGAGGAATGATCCTGAATAACCTTTCTCTGTGCTACCAGAACAAGCTCATCTTAGCCCCTATGGTTCGGGTTGGGACTCTCCCAATGCGGCTGCTGGCCCTGGATTATGGAGCAGACATTGTTTACTGTGAGGTAAGGACCGCTGCTTTTCTGGGAGAGCTCTCCCACAACTGCAGCCTCCCTGATGGGTGCAGGGGTGGTCAGGAGATGGGAAGCTAAGGGGATGAATATGCATGACACTGAGTTCTTTAGGATCTGCTGAGGACCAGCAGCCAGGGGTATGCAGATGTGTTCTGGCTCATGCTGGACCAGGTGGGTAGATGAGCATCCTGTTGACCATTACCCTCTCCCCTAGAAATGTACATCTGTGCATAAACTCAGAGCTTAGAAAGAAGAGGAAAAGGACCAGATTCAATCTTCACTTCTTTAAGTTAGATGAGGTTGATTTTGGTAACCATAAGATTTTTTGATGGTGGAAACTAGTAGGTGTACTCACCCATTGCTCTGGAGAGTATTAGGTCTTTATTCCCAAGTTTGGAAAGATCTGTAAGAAAAAACAGAATTATAGGAATCCCTGATACTGGATAGTGAAGGAGTGTGAGCAGTAGCTTTCATTTGAGCTTGCAGCAGAATTAGCTGGGGAGCTTCCCTCAAACCCCAATTTTAATATGTTTCCCTAGTGAGTATGAGAAGTTGAAAAACCTACCATGCGGCTTTTAATATTGCCATCTTTTTTTCCCTTTCCCCCCCTTTTTTTATAGTATAGGGAAATCAAACCCAGGCTCTTGAGCATTCAGGCAAACGCTCTACCATTGAGGAGTACCCCACCAACCCTGGTATTTTCATCTTAAAAGCCACTAGGGCTGAAGCAGAAGCAAGGGGATCACTGTGAGTTTGAGGCCAGCCTGGGCTACATAGTGTAAGACCCTATCTCACACAAAACCAAAAAAGCCACTAAGGGTGGTAGTGGAACAGAGAGGTGACTGTGCCTGTAAAAGGGCAACTTGAGAACTCCTTGTGATGGAACTGTTCTGTGCCTTAGGTATATCAGTGTCACGATACTGGTTGAGATAATGTGTTACAGTGTTATAAGATGCTGCCTATTATTTCCATGGAGGCTGGGAAGTTTGTCTGGCAGCTGGCTGTCCAAAGTGATGCTAGTTTCCGCCTTATGGGAAGAAGAGCCAGGAAGCCTGGCAGGTGATATGTCCCTGGCTGGAGATTGGCTTGCTAGTGCCCACAACAGGGTGGGGTGGAGCTTTCTAGGGTGGCAGCAAAGTAAGTGAAGGTAGGGAGGGAATGTGTGGTCTCCAAAGGTTTAAGAAGCAGAAAAAGAGATTGACTTAATTTCTCTTTCCTCCTCCTTTTCTTCCCCTTCCCTCCCCTCTCCTCCTCCCTCTGCTCTGCTCCTTTCCTTTCCTTCCTTTCTTTTTTTTTTTCTTTATGTGTTTTTGGGAATTTACCTCCCCAGCACAGAAAAGCAGGTTTGTGAGTTCAAAGTTACAGAGATCCAAGTCCTAATTCTTAAGTAGTTTATAAAGAAAATTAAGAGCTGTTGGGTCGGACACTTAGAACATCACATGGCTGGGAGGAACCTGTTGTCTGGAGCAAGAACACAAGAGCATTATTCATCCTATCCAGCCTCTAGGTGTTCTTCTGAGGGTTAGGTATAGTTTCTCCCAACTAGCACGGTTCTTGATCTGCAGATTTTGAATTTGGAAAGGGAATGGGAGGAAGAATTGAGAAATCCTTGGCTTATAGCCTGTGGACTAGAGGTGAAAATGATCAAATCCTAGAGAATTTAGACAGTTGCTACCTTACTTGGCCTATGGTTACACTCCCCCAATAGTAACAGCGAACTACACACTAATTCCTCATCCACTTAGTTCCTGTTTACCAATAGGGTCCTGCAGGATGACTCAGACTTCAAGTGAAGCTCCCAGCTTCTTCCCTGCTGTCCAGTTTCATCTCTGTCCAGCTGCACTCTCCATGGTCACAAGGCTCAGGGTAAATGGTGTCCCTGCCCTCTCTATTTGTGCTTTGTATACTGTGTTCCCTGAATGCTTACCCTGATGTTCCTTTTGCCCTAATCCTTTGCCTTTACTAAAGTGAGACTCAGTCCATTGAGTGCTGATGGTTCATTTTTGCCCATGCCATGGCCGTCCTGCTGGTTCCACCTGTTAGATCAGGTGGTGGTAAAAGGTTTAGAACTTTAGAACTTGAGAACTTTAGAACTGTCAGCAAACCTTTTCAGAGTCAGGGTTCTAGGGTTTGCTAAAAGTGAGGTGTAGGTGGTCATGCCTACATTATCATTTACCTCCTTGGCCTTTGCTTTTCCTGAGACCTCAGAAAGTGGTTTTTGTTTTTGTTCTTTCCTAGAAAGATGTGTAGTGCAACACTGCGATAGAAGAGAACAATGTTTCTCACAGTACAGAGCCTGCTCTAGACAGTCATGCTTTTGTGACAGCCATTGACATCAGGGCTGCGGTGAGAGCAGAGCTGCCACAGGATGCAGAACTGTGCTGTGAGGCTTCGGCCTCCCATCAGCTTATTCCTTGAGCATTCTGAGGGTTGTATTCAAGCCCTTTAAAAGTTGAAGGCCCAGGATTTATGTGGTGACTTCAATATGTGGCCCTTCTAATTGGCCAAAGCTTGGTTTTCCTACTAAAAGTGACCAGTCTTTTATTCCAGTAAAGCTTATTCCTCAAGTTTGGAACATAGGAAATACTGAACACTTTAGAATTGTTTGAGATGCTCCATTTAGAGAGTTCAGATGGCTTAGGAACAAATATAGGAGTCAGTGTGGGAATCCCTTCTAGGCAGTCCTAGCCCCTGGGAGAGCAAGCAGTGTGGGCAGGAGGATAGAAGCCTGTTTGCCTTGCCTAGGTGACGGGACCACCTGAGAACTGGGTATGATATAGTGTAGTGTGGTGCCTGGTGCCCCCTGGTGGATCCAGAATTGCTCTGCAGACCAGTGTATTCTGATACCTGCTGCCTGAGTGTTCTTTCTGGTGAGTTCAGAGGTGGCATATCTCAGAGTTTTAAGTAGTCAGACCAGCCTACCTACCTGTATGGAACCTAGGGGTACACTAGGCATGCAGGCACTTCCTTAGTCCCACAATATCTGGAGGATATGCCTCTCAGCGGAAGTCAAAGGAGCGGTAATTCTTTGTCACTAGGGTTTGCTCTGTAAGTTGTCTACGTGTGCCCTAGAAATCATTTCTTTTCCTTTTTATAACAGCAGAACTTCAGTGGCCCCAACTGTGAGGGGATGTCTTCCTGTTAGACTTAAACCTTTTAATAAATAGGATCAAAGGAGAAGGTGGTATGTTCCAAAAAGGCCCAGAGCACCATAATAAGTGATTTTTTAAAAAAGTCTTTTTCCACCCAGGTGTGATGGTGTATCCCTATAATCTCAGCACTCAGAAGGCTGAGGCAAGAGAGTCACTATGAGTTTGAGGCCAACCTGGGCTACTTAAGTGAGTTCAAGGCCAGCCTGTACTACATAGTAAGACCTTGTCTCCAAAAAAAAAAAAGTATTTTTCTGGGCTGAAGGCTTAGGTCAGTGGCAAACTGCTTATTTAGCATATGCAAGGTGCACGACCTTGGGCTTAACCCCCGCCACTGTTACCACCACAATAAAAGTTTTGTTTGTGGTAAAATAAAAATATCCGTAACATATACCATCTTAATGATTTTAAAGTGTACATTCCCCATATTGTTAAGTATATTCACATTATTGTGAAGCAGGTATCTGGAACTTTTTCATCTCCCAAAACTAAAATTTTACCCATTAAACAGCAGCTTCTCATTTCCCCTCCCCTTGGCCCCTGGTAATGACCCATTTTCTGTTTCTATGAATTGGACAACTTTTGAATCTTCAATAATGGCACCATACATTATTTGTAATTTTGTGATAGGCTTATTTCATTTAGTAAATTCTAAAAGCTCACAGGTGTTGCAACATGTGGCAGGATTTTCTTCCTTTAAGACTGAATAATAGGGGGCTGGAGATTTAGCTCAGCGGCATAAGCGCCTGCCTTGCAAGCAGGCAGTCGTGAGTTCGATCCCCGGTACCGATAAAAAGGAAAAAGACAAAAAAAAAAAAAAAAAAAAAGACTGAATAATATTTCTTTGTGTGTGTACCACATTTCATTTATCTGTTCATCCATGGATAAGCGTTTGTGTTACTTCCTCTAATGATTTGTGAGCAGGGCTGCTATGCGCATGGATGTACAAATGTCTCCTTGAAATGCACCTCTCAGTTCTTTTGAATATGTATGCAAACTAATAGTTATTTATTTATTTATTTTGAGACAAGATCTCACTATATAGTTCATGCTGGCCTTGTACTTGCTATGTAGCCCAGGCTGGCCTCCAACTCATGAAGATCTTCCTGCCTCAGCCTCTTGAATGCTGGAATTACAGGCAGGTACCACCAACCTGACTTTATTTTTAATTTTCTGAGGAATGTCTGTATCTTTTCCTATAATGGGTATACCATCTTATAATTCCTAACAGTGTGCAAAGGTTTCAATTTCTTTGTATCCTCAACACTTATTTTGTCTCTCTGTAACAGTACTCACCCTACATGAGAGTTATGAGATGTATCTTATTGTGGTTTATTTCTCTGGTGATTAGTGATGTTGACTATATTTTCATATACTTGATGGCCTTTTATATGCTATCTTTGTGTAGAATGTATAGTTTTAAAAAAAATTTTAAAAGAAATAATTTCAGATTTACAGAAGTTGCAGAAATAAATAAGGGATATCCATATGCCCTTTATCCAGATTGACCTGCATTCAACATTTCACTTGATTTGTTTTATGATTTTTATGCTGTTCTTTCTTTATTATTTGAGAGTAAGTTTCATACATTGTGAAATCCCAATGTTTCCCTATTTATTTGTTTATTTATTTATTTTATTTTTTTGAGAGAAGGTCTCACTATGCACTTTAGGCTGGCCTTGAACTATGTAGCCCAGATTGGCCTTAAACTCACAGCAGTCCTCCTGTCCCAGCCTCCTGAGTGCTGTGGATTATAGGAGTGAGCCACCATGCCCTGTTTCATTCCCTTTATTGATATCTCCTAAGAATAAAGTCATTTTCTTATAAAACTACCACATAGCTACCAACTTCATGAATTTAACATAGATATGCATACCTTTTCTAATGTACCTTCCATATTCTAGTGTTGTCATTGACCCAGTTCATCTTACTATTTTGTTGTCTTTTTTGAGACAAGGTCTCACTATGTAGTATAAGCTATCCTTCAACATTCCATGTATGTATTCCAGGCTGGCCTTGAACTTTTGCATCTTCTTCCTCATTCTCCTAAGTGCTGGGGTTTCAGACATGCTCCACCATGCTAGACTTCATAACATTTTAAAATATGATTCAAATATATGTGTGCAATTTACCAACTTTAAGTGTGTTATTCAAGGGTTTTTAGTATATTTACAGTTTTTCATCCATCATTACAGTCAACTTTCAGGCATTTTCACCACATAAAAAAGAAACCTGGTTGCACATGGTGCTACATGTCTGTAATCCCATCTACTCAGAAGAGTAAGGCAGGCAGATCACAAATTCAAGGCCAGGCTAAGAACTCAGTAAACCTGTCGCAAAAAAGAAAAAAACAAAAAACAAACGGAAAAAAACGCTAAAAAACGAAAAACAGATAAGCAAAAAAAGAATGGATAGGCTAACACTGTAGCTCATTGCAGAGGCCCTGGATTTAGTTCCTAGTACCACAAAAAACAAACCAACTAAAAACACTCTCCTTTTGCTGGACGCATGCCTATAATCCCAGCACTCAGGGAGCTGAGGCAAGAGAATTGTCATGTGTTCAAGGCGAGCCTGAACTACATAGTTCAAGACCATCCTGAAGTACGTAAGTTTCTTGGATGGATGAATTAATGTTTTTTATCAAATTTGGGGAAATTTCTGCCTTCATTTTTTCAATCCTTCATATCTCTTCTTATCTCTTCCTATCTCTTGGGGAACTTCTACTATACTACATATATATTAATCATGTCCCATAGATCTCTAACGTTCTGTTTATTTTTCTTCATTTTTTCTTTCCAGTATATTTTTCTTTTTTCTGGAGGCCTCATAAGCAAATTTAATAGCTGAATTTATCTTTTCAGTCTAAAATGTGGCTGTCAGTTCCAAGGCCTGTCACCATCACCAGAAAGAACCCTTATAATGAGACTTGGCTGCCTGCAGGTGTCTGTGGTAGTTGCTAGAGGTGTGAATCACTTCTTGTGGGCTTTCAGATACCACTGACGAGACTGCAGAGAGTGTGAGTCACTGTTAGCCTATTCATTTTCAGAGATTTCATGGTTACCTGGCTGCATTGTTTCTGGGCCAATAGGGAGGCAGAACATCATGGTTATGAGGGTGTGTCAGAGGAACTCTGTTCATTTCTTGGCAGCCCAAGCAAGGAAAAAGAAATAGCTTCTTTTTGGTTTTTAATTTGGATAATCTCAATTGACTTAAATTTGCCAATTATTTTCTTCAGCCTGCTCAGATCTTCTGTTTGGTCCCTTTAGTGAATTTTTTTACTTCAATTATTATGCCTTTAAGCATCAGAATTTTTTTTCTGTTAATTGTTTTTTTTAAAATTTTATTTAAAGAAAGATAAAATGGGTAGAAATAATATGTTCAGAGAAAAAATAAACAGTAAGAAATCACTAGTTGATGTTTACATACTGCCTTTTCCAAATAGGTGTTCAAGATACAAAAGTTGAACATATAAAATGGGAATTCAAACAGTGAGACTGCAAACAGTTCTGTTCAACTATCCAACAAAAACTTAGTAATACAGTTGTCACTCCTATACACTTAAACATACATGCAGTTATCCATATCTTCATTTATGTTGAGATTAAACAAACTAAAGCAGGCTAAAATCATTCTGAACAAAGAATAATAGTATTGCTGGATTTCACATCATGACACTCCGGGATCAGCACTGGGTACTGTACTGTCTTTTTAAAAAAATTTTATTTAAAAAAGACTAAGCAAAACAGAAAGCAGGTAGAAATAATATATACTTTCTTTTTTTTTTTATCAAATTTTTTTTTTTTGGTCTTTTTCCTTTTTATTGGTACCAGGAATCGAACTCATGACTGCCTGCTTGCAAGGCAGGCGCATATGCCACTGAGCTAAATCCCCAGCCCCTATACTTTCAAAGAAAAAAATAAACAGTAAGAAGTCACCAGTTGATGATTACAGATTGTCCTCTTCCAAATAGTTATTCAAGATACTAAAGTAGAGCATATAAAGTAGAAATTGAAACAGTGAGACAGCAACAAGTTCTGTTCAACTAAGCAACAAAAACTTAGAAATATGGTTTTCAATCCTATACACTTAAACATACATGCAATTATCCATGTCTTCAATTATGTTGAGATTGAACACTAAACAAAGAATAATACTATTGCTGGGTTTCACATTATGACACTCCAGGATCAGCACTGGGTAGTTAAGTATCTCCTTTTCTTCAAAGTATTTGTTCATTTCATCATGTGTCATAAGATCAGTTCTCATAAACTGTTTATAGATTCTACACATGCATGAGTCTTAACATGTATTTCTATCCTTTTTATATTAGAGGGAGAAACAAAACAAAGCAAGACAAAACAAAACATTCCCATAAACACATGAAGTGAAAGAGACGTATAAGACATTGTACAAAGAGTTCTACTATAGTTCCTGTGTTGTCTCTTGTTATCTTCAATAGAATTGGCTATATCATCATAGTATAATTGAATATATCAGTACATAACTAATAAAAACACAACTTTGTATATAGTATAAAACTTCAAAAACAGGCAGTTATCAAACCAGAATGTATATCGTAGAGTCTTGTCATCTTCAGTGTAGTTGCCTATACACTTAGACTTGACACTATCAATCATATCAGTTTTGAATAAAATCTGTCGATACCAAACAGCAATCAAACAAATTAGATTTAACTAAGATCAGTCATGATAAAACAATGTAAGTCATACAGGGCTCCAGATTAAGATAATAGGGAATTAAAGATGATTACTGTGCTATATCCTGATGTTTTTGGGATAGCTGTGCTCTCAAATCTAATGCAAGTAGACAAATTGGGACAGAAAAAAATCTATCAAAAAAAAAGAATAAAATCTATCTAAGCGGAGTGGTGTGAGTAATGTGGGTTTTAAATCGTGATACACTATTAACAATATCTTCTGCCATCTTTTTTAAGACTCTCCCTCCCCTTTCACTTCCCCAGGATACACATTTTTGGGTCTGACCAACACCCTTGGTTTTAAATTGGTGGTGGTGGGGGGAGCAACCTGCTATTTACCTAAGTGATTCCAAACCTTCTCTCTCCTGGACTTGACCTCTAATTGTATTCCTTTACCTGTCTAATTGTATTTGCTTTGCCTGTCTTTCCAACCTATCCACAAATACTGGTCTAATTGCCCCTGTTACTCTCTGGTTCTCTGCCACATACAGCATTGTTTTCTCATATTTGATTTTCAGTTCATGTACTCTTTTTCATATTAATTATATTTCCTATAAATAGCATCTCGGTAGACCCTGCCTCCTGATATACTTCACGTGTTGTTGTTTTTTTTTAATTTAGTGTATCAAGGCCATCTATATTAGTGATTATAATCATCCTTCTCTGCCTCCTTTCTATTATGCTCATTTTTTGCTATCAGATGTCTGCTTATCTTCTTCATTCTGTTTTCTGCTCCATTCATTGAGGCCTCTCTGCCACTGTTCCTGGAATCCTAGTACTTTTCTCTCTCTCTAGTATGCTCTGCAGCATTCTCTGTAGAGTTGGATTGGTGGTTGCAAATTTCCCAAGTTCCTCTTTGTCTTGGAAGCATCTTGTTTCTCCATTAATTTCTTGAGACAATTTAGCAGGTTATATCAATCTGGGTTGGAGGTTATTTTCTTCCTAGGAATATTTCGCCCCAGACTTTTCTTGATTTGATGGTTTGTACTAAGAAATCTGCCAAGTTATTCTGATGGGCCTTCCTTTATAGGTTATCTGTTTCTTGTCTCTCTAACAGCTTTTAATATTCTGTTCTTATGTTGAATTTCTGGGATCTTGTTATTATATGCCTGGGTGTAGCTGTTTTGGTTGTAGGTGGCTGGAGTTCTGTATGCCTCATATATCAGAATATCATTTCCTTTTCCTATGTTTGGGAAGTTTTCCTTAATTATTTCTGTGAATAGCCTTTGTAGTTCCTTTGTTTGTACCCCTGCTTCTTCATTCACATTCTTTATTCTCAAGTTGTATTCTTTATTCTCCTGACATATTCTAGCCTTTGTATTGTTACTGCTTGCTTCCCTGTTAGTTTTCCCTTTCATAATCCCACATTACAAAACTGTCCTCCAGTTTGGATAATCTATCCTTAGTTTCTTTCAAGCAGACTTGCTATCTTTCCATAGAGTTTTTAATTTCCTGGTAATCTCTTTGAATCTGCTTCATGTATTCTATATTTTTTTATATTCTTCATCAAACGGTTCTCTCCTTTGTTTGAGTTCCTCCCTTCTTCTATCTGTGTCTGCTTGAGGGGTGCTTAGCATCTCTTTTATTAATCTTCTTATATCTTGCTTTACTTGGCCAAATATTTCACTTTTGAACTCGTCTATGAGGTCCCGAAGATATCTCTTTGTGTCCACTGGTGCCGTGTCTGATATTGCATGTTTGCTGTTCTCATTCTCCTTTGTATTTACCTGTCCTGGGACAATGTTCTCAGGATTGGGACCTGGGGACTCTTTGTTGTTGCTTCCTCTTCCCATCTTTTTTGTTTCTTCCAGGAGGCCCCAGTTTCTTTCTTTGTTGGTTACAATTCTGAAGCACACTGGCTAGGTGACCTTTCCCACTTCAGTGTGCTAGTGAGTTGTAGACAGGGGCAGCGTATGCTGGTCCGTCCCCTCCGGATCAGTCAAGCTGTTGAAGTCTTCACTGTATTACTGTGTACCGCCTCCCCTCTGGGTCAGTCTAACTTCAGGCCTTCACTGTGTTAGTGTGTGCTACCACTGTAGGGAATTGATTTCAGATAATCTATTGGGTCTCAGCCAGGTTGTGTGACCCAGGCCAAGCTCACTCCACCAATCCCGTTCAGGAAGGGAACAACTGACTGAAGTCACCGCTGTCCCTTGTACTTGCCAGTCCTGCCCAGTCCCAGAATGTCATTCAGCGCCCCCGTTTCTGTGGAACGGCGCCACTCCTATCACTCACCTCAGGTTGATGCAGGCTCCCCACCACCTCAGCTCTCCGTTCGGCTGGCCAACCCCTCGACCTCAGTGTGACTGCGCCTCCAGTGAATCGAAGCGGCAGGACCTCGGACAGCACAGCAAGTCACCCACTGTGGCAGAACACTGAACCTTTAGCTTTTCCAATAATAGCACCTGGACTGTATGTTTGATTGGTTCTTCTCACCTTAGTTTCTTCTTGGGACGAGAGAATTCATCTCCCTCTGTTTGGGGCTCCCCATGCTGTATTATGTTGAATTCTAAATTGACTATCTCAGGGAGCCTCTGTAGCCAGCTGTTATCTATCTGCCATCTTTGCTCGAATTGATTTACATTTTTAATATCTGAAGTTTTGTTACTCATTAAAAACTTTAAGCTTCCTGTTGTGTAAACATCATTGCACAGCTTGAGGGTCTCCTAGGGTATTTCCTATACAGACTGTAGCTTTTAGAGTTCACAGAAAGCAGCGCATCCAGCAGGGGTACACTCTGCAATGTGCTAGGGGAAAGTACTTCGGCACCATGACACCAGAAGATAAACATCAGAATCTTTATTTTATTCTTTACTGTTTCTTTATTCATATTTTTTTGGGGGGTGATATATTGTTCTTACACATTTCCTAGGGTTTTTGGTGTGTATTGGAGATTAGATCCACAGAGCACTGAGCTATGTTCCAGCCTTTCTCATTTTATTTTATTTTATTCTGAGACAAAGTTCTGCTAAATTGCACAAGCTGTCCTCAAATTCAGGACAAACTCCTGTCCTCCTGGGTACCTGGAACATGGATGGGCATGTACCACCATACCTGGTTGGCTCCTTCAGTTCTTAAGACATGGTTATTTTGTTTTTTTTTTTTAACTTTTTTTTTTTTTACCAGTACCAGGGATCGAACTCACAACCACGTGCTTGCAAGGCAGGCACTTATGCTGCTAAGCTAAATCCCCAGCCCCAGTACTTTGTTTTTGAACTTATTTAAGGTAGTGGATTTAAATAGTGTATATCTAGTAAGTCACTACTTTTTATTTCCTGTATATAGGTCATATTTTTTGGCGGCTTTTTTTTATGTCTTATAATTTGTTATTGTTGTTGAAAACTATATGTTTTAAATAATATAATGTGGCAACTCCGAAAATTAGGTTCATTCCCCACCCAAGGGTTGGTTGTGTTGTTTAGTGACTTCTGGTTTCGTAAAGTCTATAGTTTTCATTATTTATGACCAATGAAGTCTCTGCTTAGTTAGCTTGATGGTCAGTTAATAATTATCTAGAGATTTCCACATTGCAACCAATGAGTTTCCTAATCACTGCTTAAAGTCTTACCATGCTTTATCCTGCTTGTATCCCTACTGAAGCTCAGCTTGGCTAATGAGCTTCCTTTTTGAGAATAAGCCATTTAGTATGTCCCATTTGGCATTGTGCTTGTTCTTTTAACTAAGATAACTGGTTACAGGTACCCTGAATTGGGCTCTTAGCTGGTTCACCATAATGGTTCCTTGGGCTTGAATACCCATCATGTGTCTATACTGTGTGTTTGGTCAGACCTAATAGGCACAAGATTCTCGGTTATTTGAGTACTGCATGGAGAGAATAGCCACAGAACATCTTGGGCACATATTAAACTACATGGCAGATTTACTGAAAAGAGCTGTGTGGATGCCATAGGAGCCCTTTGCCATGTTATCCCTGATAGTCCATGTGTAAGTCAAGTCATTGTGTCCACCTGGCTAGGGTTATAACTTGCTGAGGTTCACAGGGAGTATGAGGATGAGCGTCATGGGTAAGAGTCTTCACATCTTCTTCTGGACACTCAGAGTCCCTGGGCATAAGCTTCTGGGCACAGTACTTGGCTCTTCTGACTTATCTTCCACATCTGCTGAAATGATTACTGAACAAAACAGAGCAGTGTTATTGCTAAGAGTTAAAGAATCTCAGTCCCCCAGGACACATGAGCATTCCCTTTATTTTTATTATTCAGATTTTGAAGAACCCCTTTTCCATTTTTCCTGAGTCTGTTTGAATATCTCCAGAGTTGAGGTGCTTTCCTTTTGTTTACTCAGAGTGAGCTATGTTGGATAGACTTTTTCTACTTGTTTCATCTCAAATCCTCTTCCCTATAAGTCTGTTTTCTAGTCTCAGTACTATCCTGAGAGCCCTTCACTGCCTGCCTGTTGCCTAGGGATTGAGGTAGTTCTTTGTGGGTGTGGCTTGAGCTGAGACTGGTAAGTGAAGAAAATGTCCTGGTGTCCACATCCTGAGCAGTTTTCTCCTTGCCTGTGAGTGGCTCATCCTTTCTTGGCCTCAAACATCACCAACCTCCCTAGGAAGGCCATTTAACTAAGGTTATGTCACTCAGAGCTCTGCTTATCTTGCTTGGATGGAAAAGGCAGCTCATCATGTTCCAAATGCCATGGATTGTTGTTGATGATAGAGTGACTGGCCAGCCATTACCCATCACTAGCCATGAAGGTCCTCCTCTTATACCTAGGGCCTAATGTCTAGGGCTGATGAGTGTCTTCTGATTCCTCTGCAGGAGCTGATTGACCTCAAGATGCTTCAGTGCAAGAGAGTTGTCAATGGTGAGTGTAATCCTGGCCCCAGGACTGTATGTGTGTACCAACTGGCTCAAGCAGTCCTACCGTTGCCCCTGCCTGGCTATATACTGATGTAGTGTAGATTACATGCTGTCTTGAAAGCAATGATTGCTGTTCAAAAAAAACTAGAAGTGAAGCAGGCTAAAAATGCCTCCTCTCTTTGGCTTGCTGGCATAGAAATGGTCCTGGATCTTCAGCATTGGATCTGACTCAGTCACTCAGTAGGTTTGTGTTTTAATCACCTTTCTGCCACTGAAACAAAATACCCAACACCCACAACTTAAAGGAGGAGAGGTTTATTTTGGTTCAGAGTTTCAGTACTTTCAATATATAGTCAGCAGGTTCCAGTGCAGAAATAGCATGGTTGAAGGACCTAGGTGAAGAACAGCTGCAGATACCATGACAGCCAGGAAGCAAAGAGAGAAAGAAGAAACTGGGAAGGAAGATATAATCTTCCGGGTCATACCACCAGTGACCCATCTCTAACCATGCCCCACCTCCTAACAAGTCTGCTGCGAATTCATCAGTAGGCTAATCCATTGATAAGTGGGAAAGCCCCTTTTCAATCACCTTCCAAAGTCTTGCCTCTGAACATGTGAGGCTTTTGGAGGAAATTCTGTTTTTTTCAATAGACATTTTTAAATTTTATTTTTACTAGTAGATATTTGTCATATGTAATGATTACATTACTGTGGGGGATTGGTACATGTACATGTGATTTTTTTTTTTTTTTTTTTTTTTTTTGTACCAGTGATCAAACTCATGACCTTATACTTGCCAGGCTGAAATTTAGGTCACTTAGCTAAATCCCGAGCCTCATACAATATGTTAATTCTTTTTACACTGGGGAGCATTCTAAACCTAAATCTCAATAATGTGTGACATTGGGCAAGTCACATAACCTCTGTATCTCATTTTCTTATACGTAGAATGGTTGGAAATTGAATTCACAACCTCGAGCTTGCCAGGCAGGTGCTTTGCTGCTGAGCTAAATTCTCAGCTAGAATGAAAATCATAAACCTTGCTATACTTCAGTCATAGCATGGAGTGAGAATCAAATAAAATAAAGTACCATTAAGTACTTTGTACAATATAAACTCTATGAAAATGGAAGAGGTTGTGTTGAATTGTGGTTTTTAATTTTTTTATTTTTATTTATTTGTTTGGTTTTTGGCATTGGATATCAAACTCATGACCTTGTGCTTGCCAGGCAGGAACTTATGCTGCTGAACTAAATCCCTGGCCCTGAATTGTGGTTTGGCTTATACTTTGTTGATTCAGTTTCAATTAGGGTTTTGGTGATCTTAAGGTTTTAAAGATAGATATATTATAGGCCTGATAAAAAATTAGTAGTATGTTTAATTTATTATAGTAAAAACACATTGCCATTAATCACTCCTAAAATACTCCATCAGGCTAAGGATATAGCTCAGTGACACAGTGCCTGCTTGGCAAGTACAAGGTCTTGAGTTTGATTCCCAGTACCAAAAACAAAAACAAAAAAAACTCCTCCCTGTCACTTCAAACACACTTACCCCTGTTCTTGCCACATTCTGAAGGAATTCTAAAAGTACTTTTGTGAGTGTCTTTACAAGTATGGTCACAAATGTGGCTGCCTGGTGCCATCCAACAGAAAGGCAGGCTCATAAAAACATTATGGCAGGTCCTTAGTCCACCTTACTCACTGGAGTTAGCACTGGATGTAGGATCTGTGCAGGTCTGGCTCTTTCCCAAAGTAACAAAGATCATGAAAGGTAGATAATTTGAATTGATTCCAGACATTGTAACAGGTATGATAGCAAGCATATGCTACAAGATATTCACTAAAGAACTTCCACAGCTGCATCAGCCAAGAACAAGAGTGTTCAAACTGTGTGTGTGGTGGTGGTAAGGGGGAGTATTTTGAGGGAAATTAATGGCAATGTATCTCTCCCTTAAAGTTTTTTTAAAATTTAAACTGTTGGGCTGAGGATTTAGCTCAGCAGTACAAGCTCCTGTTTGGCAAGCGTGAGGTCATGAGTTCAATCCCCAGTACCAAAAAAGAAAAAAATAATAATAATAATTAAACATTCACCATGTTTTTAGAGCATACCTCTTGTGTCTGTCTGTTCATAAAATCTAGTATAAACTCAAGATGTTTTGACTCAATTTTGTCTTTCAAATTT
The DNA here is from genome assembly GCF_034190915.1 of Cavia porcellus. NCBI lineage: Eukaryota > Metazoa > Chordata > Mammalia > Rodentia > Caviidae > Cavia > Cavia porcellus. The sequence continues at coordinate 100,420,438 of NW_026947487.1, forward strand.
TTATTTTTGTTTGTTATGAAAAATTCAATATTATAGATCTATATATTCTAGAAAATGAAATCTTTCACAACCCTACACCTAAACATAATCACAAAGAAGGTAATGCATATTTCCCTACAAATATAGTATGAATAATGCATATATCCTCTCTCTTCCCATTAGATCATATGGAACATGTTATTTTCCACTTACATTGTTGTAGAGGGGTGGGGTACTGATGTTCAACCCCAGGAGTGCTGAGCTACGTCACCAGCTCTTTTTATTTTAACAGTCTTACTAAGTTGCTCATGCTGGCATTGAACTTGTGATCTTTCTGCCTCAGTCCTGAGTACCTGAGGACTCAGCCTGGCCTGCACTTGCTTTTCTACTGGGACATGTGGCTTTGTTAAAATTGTTCTCACCAGTGCTTAAACAGAAGTTTTCAATATTTTGCTTTAGCAAGCTGCATTAGAAGCACAGCAAGTCTTTGTGATTCTTCAGAATTTCAGCTCTCTGTCAGGGATCACTTTGATTATTTCTCCCAAAATGAGCTGGGGATATAGCTCAGTTGGCACAGTGCCTACCTGTCAAGCACAAGGTCATGAGTTTGATTCCCAGTTTAAACAAACAAACAAAAAACCAACTCCCAATATGTTTTTGCCTTGCCTCACTCTTTTTAACCTTCTAATCTATTCAGTGCTTAGAAGATAATTATGGCTTCCCTTTATGGAGGTGCTTTATATGTTTTAAAGATGTCTTTTGTAGCTGGGGATGGTGGTGTAGCATTGTGGGAAGCTGAGGCAAGAAGATCACAACTTTGAGGCCACATAGGCAAGTTAGTGAGACAGTGTTTCAAAAAAAAAAAAAAAGTGGAAATAGCTAGGTATGTAGCCAGGACAAAGGTTCCGAGGTTAATCCTCAGTACTAAAACAAACTAACCATCAAACAAACAATCTTCATGTGGTACATTTTTAAGAACAATATTCCAAGTAGGCATATTCACTCATCTGCCATGTTGAATGTCTTTCATCTGCCATGTTAGATCTCTCATATAGTAGTCACCTTTGAAAGTTAATAATGATAGCACCAATTATAGAGCTTTGTTAGGAAGGGCTGATGAGATGCAGTTTATTTTTATTATTTGTAGTAGTTATGTTCTATAAAGTTGCTGAGAATACTGAATTTATGAACACTGAACTAACTGACCCAAGGGGGAGTAGAGGATTAAGTTCTTGCTAGCCTCTGATCACATTTCCATTGTCAGAACAGTATATAACATTATTTTATGTGTGTTTTTGCTCCAAGAAATGTGATTTATTTTGGTAGTGAGGATTAAACCCAAAGCCAATAACATGTTCTACCAGATATGTTACTTAATGTATACCATTAATTTATTAATATTGAACTCATAGTCAATAGCTCTATAACCTTATACTTAATCAAAGTTTATCTAATTCAAGTATTTTATCTGTAAGGCTAATCACAGCCTTCTTGTGCTTAGGAGCACAGGACAGTCCTTCAGTATTATGCTTGGAGCCATTTTATATTGTTTTATTTATTTATTTACTTTGGAGTATTAGGGATTAAACCCAGGGTCTTTGCACTGACCTACATCCCCAGCTCTTTTTTAAGTTTTTGTAAAATTTTGAGGCAGGGTCTTGCTCCATCACCAAGTCACCAATACTGGATTTGAATTTATAGTCCTCCTGCCTCAGGTCTCCAAGACTGCTGGGATTACAGGCATATGCACCATGTCTGGCTTCTTGGAATTATTTTAAACAGCAAGATCAACAAAAAGCACCCAGTTTGAAATTAAAGGACTAAATATACTATAAAAAGGGCATATTTTTATAATATGTAAACTGAAACAAAAGGATCTCACCTTGTTTGACTTCAACTGGAAATATGTACATAAGGTGATTCAAATTTCAAGCCACTTTTGTGCCTGTCCATGAATGACCAAAAACACCATAAGTATTGATTTAGGAGTTATAAATAAATTTTAATGAAGAATTGAATTTCCATATATGCAACTGTGAATACAAGAGTAAAACTTGATTGAAATATAGTAAACTTCCATTCCAAATACTTGATATATTATAAGTAATCAAGAGATGAAGTACTAAGCCTCAGATAATTTGAAACAAAAGTGAAAAACAAAGTTTCATATATGCATATTTTTATTTTTGGTTTCTGTTGTTGTTGGGTTTGGGATTTTTTTTGTAGTTGTAGTATATTTATTTATTTAGGAAATGAAAATTGAACCCAGAGTGTTTGCACTGAACTATATCCCTAGTCCTTTAGCTAAGTTGCACAAGGGCCCAAAGTAGGCTCAAACTTGTAATCCTTCTGCCTCAGCCTCCCAGAATGCTGAGATTTCAAGCATGTACCACTACAAAGGCAATTCAACATTTTAAAAATTGTAAAGTGTTAACAACCATTTAGAAGTGCATAAAACACAAACATGCAGTATGACAAATAATTGTAAAATGAATAGTCATCATTCAGGTGAAGAGATACACCATCATCTGTACCTTAAAAGCCTTCCATTTGCATACTTTTTAAAAAGTGGTAAATATCTGTAACCCCTTTGTTCCATTCAAGATTATGCTTTTGCTGTGTTTACTTCCAGAGCTTGGGTTAGGTTGAGAATTGTGTGGTCTGATATGTTTGTATTTTCTTACAGAGGTGCTCAGTACAGTAGACTTTGTTGCCCCTGATGATCGAGTAGTCTTCCGTACCTGTGAAAAAGAACAGAACAGGGTGGTCTTTCAGATGGTAAGAGACTCCAGTGTTCAGTGCTCTCCAGAGGTGCCTTACTCCCCTAGCCAGACAGCATCAGATGCTTGGTCTACATTGCACAGTGACAGCTTTCTAAAGACTTGACTTGAACATTTTTCAAAGATTCATTCATGAATGCTTACTCTGTTGGAAACAGTTTATGGAAACCAAGCTGACACAGTCTGTTAAATGACTCTGATCTCAGATTTAATTTACTTAAGTGTAAGAATTATCTTTTTGGCCTGACTTTCATATTTAATTCTTCATCCTTAGTATTATTTAGGTCATGATGTGAGTACTGGTACATATTTCCCATCATAAATTAGATTTTTCTCAAGGTAGGCATAGTATCACAAGCCTGAGGACCTAGCTATTCAGGAGGGTGAGCAGGAGTTTAGTTCATGGGTTTGAGACCAGCATGGATCACATAACCACTCCATCTCCAAAAAAAAAAAAAAGGCTGAGAATGTAACCACAGGATAGAGCACTTTCCTAGTATGCACAGAGTCCTGGGTTCAATCTTCAGTACTAAATAAATTTTAAAAAATTTTCTGAGGGACTGGAGTTTTAGATCAACGCCTGCCTGGCAAACGCGAGGTTGTGAGTTCAATCCCTGGTACCAAAAAAAAAAAATTTTTTTTTTCTGAAGAATAGCTAAAATGTATTAAAGTTATAAGGACTCTAGCTCTCCTCTCTTGGACATTACTGAGTGCTTTTTCAGAACTAGCTCCTGAATGATGTTTAAGTTTTTTGAAAAATTGGTAATAGTGGGTAGATATATAATAAAGCATATACAGCAAAATGTTAATTGCAGAAGCAAAGTGGTATCTGAATGTTCAATATAAAATTTGTTTGCATAATTTTTATGTTTGAAAGTAACCACAACATTGATGGCATTGTGTAGGCTCTCTAGGCCTACCTTTTTCCATTGGCAGTGAGTTAGACTGTTGGGGTAGCTGTTAAGAGAAAACTGGCCCAACTCACTTGTTGGTATGAATGGATGTGTGAGATACACAGGGATGTGTTTGTATATATACATGTACCTATGTCCAGCAGTGGTTGATAAAGGCTCCTGTGTTTCCAGGGGACTTCAGATGCAGAACGAGCCCTTGCTGTGGCCAGGCTTGTGTAAGTTTCACCCTCCTTCGAGCCCCCTTTCTCTGTCTTGTGAACAGTGAGGTCTTAATGTCACTAATGACCTTGGAAGTAGCCTAGCTTTCTCCCTCCTGGCCCATTACCTTCTGTTTTCAGGTGAAAAGTGCTTTCCATCTGTGTTTGCGGCGTCTGAAGGCTGGCCCTGCATTTGGGTATACCCATTATTCCCAGATACCAGATCCCTCTGATGGGGATCTGAGTTTAGTGTTTATTCATGGCTTTCCCATTCTAGGGACTGTCCTGTAAGCTCTGAGACTTGTTTCCTGAGTTAACAAAGCCAGAAAAGAATGTCATTGTTAAAATGATAGGCTTTGGAGTAAAGGTACACTTGAGTTAATGCTCTGGTTTTATTGCTTATGAACTGTGTGAGCTTAGGTAAGTTATTTAACTTCTTGGAGAACTTAGTTCCGTTATCTATCAAATGATACCAGTAGTACCACCAAGCTTTGGCATTATAGAGAAGAGTAGATCAAATAATGCATGTGAATATGTATAGCATGTGATACATCATGAGTACTTAGTGTTAGCTCCTGGGGTTTTTGGGGGGAGGGAGACTTTTTGAGACAAAAATCTTTCTATGCAATTCAAGCTGGCTTTGACCTGTTTTTGTAGCCAAGGTGGTTTCAAACTCGCAGTGATCCTCCTGCCTCAGCCTCCTGAGTGCTTGGATTAGAGGTGTGCACCACCATGCCTGGCTAGCTCCTGTTATTAATGAAAGTGATTCACAACAATTACTGCCTGAGTTACCTTACGTAGGCAGTAGTTGCTGTGGATCACAGATTTAACTTTGTAAAAAGCAGAGGGTGAGGTGAAGGTTCTTTCTATATCTGAGATTTGTTTTTCATAAATCAACTCTATAGCCCAACATTGAAGGCATTCATACACCTTCTTCCAAGTGCTCTGAAATGGGCTTTACTCTGCATATCACTTTTCTGCATTGACAAATGGTTTTCACTAGCCCAGTGAGAACTATAGATCAAGGATAGTATTCAGGGGCTGGGGATTTAGCTCAGCGGCATAAGTGCTTGCCTTGCAAGCGCACAGTCATGAGTTCGATTCTCAGTACCAACAACAACAACAACAACAACAAAAGGATAGTATTCACCATCCCTCAGTGTTTGAGTTATCTGATAACAATGTCAATGCAGGAGAGTTCTCTGCATCCAGCTCTTTTGAGATGTATATGCATATTATATCTTTCCTCTGGAGCTTTGCCCAAGTGAGACAGATTTCTTTCCTGGCTTTCAGCTTCTGTCATTGAGGGTTGGTGTAGACCTAAGGACACAGTGAGAGAGGTTCATGCATACAGACCCAGTCTTTGCTCTACTTTCTTCCATCAAGTTGAATATTTCTTACCTTTTTTTCCTTTGTGTTTTTCCCAGAGAAAATGATGTAGCTGGTATTGATGTCAACATGGGCTGTCCAAAAGAATATTCCACCAAGGTAAACAGATTTCTTTGTATTCTTCAGAAAAAATTAAAGAAAGCTAACAAGGCATGGAACCTAAGAACAGTATCTGACTCTGGACTAGAGCCTGTGCTGGATGGGGAAAACTGCTCAAAAGGATATTTGGAGGGGAGTACTGGGAATTGAACTCAGGTCCTCATGCTTGCCAGGCAGGTGGTGTCCCACTGAGCTAAATCCCCGGCTCCTCAAAAGGATATTATTAAAAAAAAAAAAAAAAAAAAGGATATTATTAGATCAATGAACAAAATTGGAATAGGAACCAAAATAGATCAGCTAAAAATACAATATTAAACTAAACTTATGAGTTTGATGACTTTTCTGTACTTACATTAGAGAATATGCCTACTTTTAGAAAATACACAATGAAATATTTATGAGTAGAGGACTATGATACAAATAATTTACCCTCAAATGGCTTTGAAAAAAATTTTTAATAGTTCTGGGAATTGACCCGAGGGATATCTTCTGCACGTTAAGCAAAGTACTCTACTACACCCAGAGCCCAGAAAAATTTTATATACCTACATATATACACTCACACATACACACACACATATATGCACGTAGAAAGACGGAGATAGTGTTGGCATATCCAAGTAAAAAATAAATGGTGAAAAAATAATGGAAACAGAAATTTTTCTTTTCATGAATAAAATAGAGACACATTAAGAAAATGGAACATGGGGGCTGGGGATTTAGCTCAGCGGCGTAAGCGCCTGCCTTGCAAGCAGGTAGTCGTGAGTTCGATCCCTGGTACCGATAAAAACGAAAAAGACAAAAAAAAAAAAAAAAAAAAAAAAAAGAAAATGGAACATGCAGTACAGTTATCCCATGGTCATGTCAGAACAGATCAGACTAGAATGTTATCATAATCCAGAGAAAGAAATAGAAGGCAGCCCTGAAAACTGGGATCTTATAGGGAAATATGGGCCTTGAGAGATTTGGGACCCTGCAAGCAGAGGGAATGGCACAGGCAGGGGGACCTGTTGGCCAATATAAATTTGAGACAAAACTGAAGGTAGCTCAGTTTAATTAGTGCTGGGAAGTGAGAGATCCAAAAAGCAAATAATCACAAGATTGAAAATCTTGGTTTGGGGCCTGGGGATTTAGCTCAGCGGCATAAGCACCTGCCTTGCAAGCAGGCAGTCATGAGTTCGATCCCTGGTACCGACAAAAAGGAAAAAGACGAAAAAAAAAAAAAGAAGAAAATCTTGGTTAGGATCAGGTCAGCAGGACTTGGACGTTAGGTATCTTTGGCTTTTTCTGGGTAGAAAAGCCATGTTATTGCTCTGTGCTTTAGAATACTAATCTGATGTGGTGGCACATGCCTGTAATCCTAGTTTTCGGACGGCTGAGGCAGAAGAATTGCCACAAATTTGAGGCCAGCCTAGACCACATAGTGAGTTCAAGGCCAGCCTAAACTATATAGCAATACCCTGGAGAGAGAGAGGGAGAGGGAGAGGGAGAGGAAGAGGGGGTAGGGGGGAAGGGGAAAGAGAGAGAGAAAGAAGAGAAAACATAACAAAAAGAATACTAGAGTGAGATGTGGTATCACACACCTGTAATCCCAGCACTTAAGAGGTGGGAGCAGGAGGACCGTGGTAAGTTCAAGGCCATCCTGAACTACATAGTGAGAATTTCTCAAAAAACTGGATTAAAATAGCAGGAGGCTAAGGTATAAATGTAGATAATGAGAGATGATACCTGGATTCACAGCAGAAACTAGGAATAGCTAGCAAATTATTAGACAGGCTAGCAAATTATTAGACAGGATGGGAGGAAGGGGGAGTAATAGGTGTACCAGTAGGGAAGACTGGCAGCCAGGAGGATAGTTGGTCTTCAGCTGTGATTGGGACTATTGAAGGACATGTTTAGAGCAGATCACAGGGCATCTTGAGGTTGCTGAGTGTGAGTCACTAGGATGGACTCTTGCAGCAATGCTCCTGGGATCTGATGACAAGGTGAGTGGAAGGTCTGCAGTGTAGGTACAATAGATGTCCCTTTGACTTGCCATCCAGAGTCAGCTACTCTGTTCTCTGGAATTATCCAATCTGGGAACTTAAGCTTTAGATCAAGAGGCTGCTAACTGCCTGCTTTCCTGAGGGAAAGGTGGATGCTTGAAAACCAAGCTGGGCATTGAGACATATAGTCCCAGCATTCACTCTCAGGGGCTGAGGCAGGAGCCAGGGCAGTTTACCAACTTAGCAAGATGCCATCTCAAATAAAAAATAAAACACAGGATTTGGGTTATAGCTCAGTACCAGGGTCCTGGGTTCAGTCCCCAGGACTGCAAAAAACACAAAACACAAAACAACCCACAAGGAATGGTCTCCCTAATATATTGTAGAGTGAAAAGAACATGATTTTTATATATCGTGTACTACCATTTACATAAGGAAAATAGAAAATAACACATATATATGTATTCACAGAATTATTTACTTATTTTTATTTATTATTCATTTTTTTATTTTGACACTGGAGATCAAACTCATGACCACCTCATGCTTGCCAAAAAGGACTTACACCACTGAGCTAAACCCCTGGTCCTATTTACTTATTTTTAAAAGACATTTATTACCAAGCTATAAATTAAAATGCAGCAGGGAGGGGTTGGGGGAGAACTGTCACATTTTAGGCATCTGCCCTTTTTTTCTGTCCTCCTGGGCCTGGATCCTGAGTTCTTTACCCAGGCTCTCCTTTGTGGATGACCTTTGACTGCAAGTAGAAGGAGCCACCACAGATCTGTCATTCGCCTTAAATAGGATTTGTAGTTTTTCTGGATATCCTCTGCACTCAGCTGGGAAATATTGAGAATCTGCTGAGCCTCCTGAAGACTGAGACCTGGAGAGGTTGGATGCAACAGCAGATTTGTCTTAGTTACTTTTTTCTCATTGCTGAGACAGAATACCTGATGCCCAAAGTTCAGGGAGGAAAGGTTTATTTAGCTCACAGATTGTAGAGATTTCAGTCTATAATCAGCTGGCTCTAAGGCAGGGTGGCACATGGCAGCGTAGCAACAGCTCATGGTGGCAGAAGACAGCAAAAGCAATGAGAGAAAAGAGACAAGCCTCTTGCTGCCCTTTTTATCTTATCCAGGCAGATATAAATCCAGTTAGTTAGCTGATTCCACAATCACCCTTCATTAATCCCAGCACCTTGAATCCTAGCATTGAACCATGAATCAGTCACAAACTCTAGATCCAGCTACCTCAGAAAAAGCCCCATAAAAAAATGCATAAGACTTTGGAGGGACATCTGGACACAAACCATAACAAGACTGGTGTCCCACACATTCTTGGGCATCAGCTGCTACCTACTTGACTGCAAATTCCTGCTACAAGGGCTCAAGCAAAAGTTCTATCTGTGTGCCTATCACAATGATCTGGGCCATGGCAGCTGCTCTGCCTCTGGGGTCGCAGAATATATTTAGGAAGACACACAAGAAACTAGGGACATGGGTTCCTTCTGGGAAAGGAAACCTGTTTTTATTTGGTTTCACAATAGGTAATAAATTCTCACTGCAATCATGCTACTCAAAATAACAACTGGCAAATACCTGATACCAGCTCATCAGAACTAGTATACTATAATAATACATGCTGGCCAATATCTTCTCCGTATGGTTCAAAAACTGAAGCCAGATTTAAAATGTAGATTGAAAATTCTTCCATTCCTCAAGGAGAAGGCTCCTTATTCTACTTAGTCTTTTTTTTTTTTTTTTTTTTTTTTTTTTAAAGACGGTCTCACTATTTAGGTTAGGTTGGTCTTACTCACTGTATAACCCAGGCTGGCTTTGAACTCAACAATCCTGTCTCAGCCCACTTAGTGCTGGGATTATAGGTATATATACTATGTCTGATGTCTGAACTTCTGTTTTTTACTCTTTACTTCATTGTTTTGCTTTGTTCAGTGTTGTAGATCAAACCCAGTTCCTTATACATGCTAGACAAGCACTCTACCATGGAGCTACATCCTCAAAACTTTTTTATTTTGAGACAAGGTTTTACTAAGTTGCCCAGGCTGGCCTTGAATTTGTAGTCCTCCTCTCTCAGCCTCTTGAGTAGCTGCGATTGTAGACATTTACCACAAAGCCTGGCCAATATATTCGTATTTTTAAAGGCAGTTCCTTCCCCTATTATAAAAGCAATGCATATCATGTCTAGAACTTGAGAAATGTAGATTATTTTTACAAGCAAGAAAATTATTGGTGAATAAACCCATTATCAGGTGACAACCACTGTTATTATCGAGATTGAAGTAGCTTTATGAACTGGTGTTTTCTACTTGTAGGGGCTTTTGTGAGAGTTTGGCATGAAGCTGGGTCTATAGGGCTGGGACATTTTTGCTGGCAGAGAAAGGCCTATATAAGGTTTGTGCCTCTGAGAGACTTTGCTGGTGGTATTGGTGCCAAGTGTTGGATATAAGAGTAAAAGGAGCATTTAATCTTATTGTAAAAGGAGATGTCTTTAATGGCATCAAAGGTAGTAGGGTTTAGTTTATTAAGACTCTGAGTATGGCATGAGAAATTGTGAAAAAAAATTAGTAGAACCCATTTCTAGAAACCCATGGATTTTGCCAGAGGGATCAGAATGATGACTTTTAGAATTTATTTAACTCCAGTCTCTGATTATGTGTGGTGAGTGCTGCTGTAGTCCTACTTGGTTAAGAGAAATGTCAGTTGCCAGTGAACCTTGACTACCAGTTTGCCATACCATGTTGTCACACCACAGGGAGGGCCCTCTTCCCCAGCCCTAAGAAGACCTTCTGTGTGCTTCTCCTTAGGGAGGAATGGGAGCAGCTTTGCTGTCAGACCCTGATAAGATTGAGAAGGTAAGTCCTGTATGTGTGAAAGCAGAGTCCTCAAGCATGGTGGTGAACTAGAGTTGCCTGGAATGCCTTCCTCCCTGTATTCCGGATTCACTAGAGTCCATCTAGCCTTCCTGTCTCGGGACCTGCAAAAAATATGTAAAGCTTCTCTGTAATTTTGACATGCAGTTAGACCTCAGCCAGCCTGCAACAGACTTAAGTTTCCTCAAAGCCTGGAGCTAGAGACTCTTCGACTGACTAAGAGGGCCTGAGGACTTGTCTGTAGCAGTCTCTACTGATTTGCCCCTCTGGGAAATCATGAGAGTTCAGGCCAGCCCATCTTGTATGAGGTTAGGCCTGATATCCATGTATGTAGAAGTAGGCGGTCCTCTCCCAAGGAGCTGGATATAGGCAACAGTAGGATCCCCATGTACTCATTGAATCTGCCACAGCCCTTTGAGAGCAAGCCAGGGCAAGATCATATGATGCAACCTGAACTTAATCTTCATTTGTTCCCTCTCCCTTGATGATTTTGTAGTTAGGCTTAATAAGGCCATTCTGTAGGCTGACAGGACATATAGGGAGGACATTTCTGGCATAACATATATACCTTTTACCTTCCCTTTACAGCCCACTAGCTCTCATTTTGTTGCACCTCTTTGCTCTTTCATTTTCCTTTCCATTCTTCATCTTCACTTATCCTTTTGATCAAGACTAATAAATGAAAGCACATAGAGATAAAAAATAATTTGCACAAGATCAAGTTACAAATAACTGGCAGGTAAAGACAACTTCAGAGCCATAGTCTTATGATTCCTATGGACTTTGAGCTTCGAGTGTTACCCACGAGCTAGAGTGACTTGGGACATAAACACAGTAAGAGCTCCCATGGCTTGCTCTGGCTGTTGCAGTTCAACTCTGAATACTTTTTCAGTCTATCTGTCTTTGAAACATAGAAGAATCACAATTGTGTGTTGGCTGGTTGCCTCATCATCCCCCTGACCTCCCATATGCAGCTACAGTTCAAAGTCCTTCTTTCTAATCTACCTATTCTTGCTATTTGTAGGATAGGGGAGTTTCCTTTTCTAAGTATGTTGCACTGTTTCATTTTGTTTACAAAACACCTTTGAAGTGGACAAGAAGAAATGTTAACTTTCTCTTTTTTTTTCTTTTTAAATAGTGTCTCACCATGTTGTCCACACTGACCTCAAACTCATGAGTTTAAGGGAGCCTCCCTCCTGCTTTAGCCTCTCAAGTATGTACCACTGTGTCTGCCTGTTATCCTTTTGATCAAGACTAATAAACGAAAGCACATAGAGATAAAAATAATTTGCACAAGATCAAGTTGCAAATATCTGGCAGGCAGAGCCAGGTTCAGAGCCATAGTCTTATGACTCCTAACCTAGCATCAATTCCCCTTCTCAATGACATCTTAAAGGTCCTAGGATTAAGTGTCTAGCCAGAGTTTAGAAGGTACCCAGACTTCCAGTCAGACTCCCCTGTGCATCATGGAGTACAAGTCAGAATGGTTACCACATGGAAGAGAGGGTGCCCCAGGAGAGTGGTTGTAGTTCACAACATGAGCACATAGGCATTTTCAGTATCTTCCAGCCTAATGTTTTTGGCTCTATCATCTCCGTTGCTTCTCTTTGAATTATGTGTGTTCAACCATGAGGTAGCAGAGATGCACTCTACCTCAGAAGTTTAGTTCATTAGTTTAGTTCATTCTGCTACTTATCTGGCGGGGAGGTCACAAGAGCCAGCTGGGACTAGTCAATGGAGTCACTTCCTGGAGTGGAGGTTGCAGAGTTGTAGGCTTCCCCAGTGCAGGTTGCAGACAGGGCTGGATTCAATTTAGGCCTGGACTGTGCTGACAAACTGAATAAGCAGGAGCTTTGTCTGTTCTCTAGACATGGTTTTAGATTTTTTCTGGTTCTGTCTGAGCATCTCAGGGCCACCTGCAGAAATTTTCTGAAACTAAAGATACTTGTGTAGGATCATAATAAACTTTAGAAATATACAGTGATGGGGGCTGGGGATTTAGCTCAGTGGCATAAGTACCTGCCTTGCAAGCAGGCGATCGTGAGTTCGATTCCTGGTACCGATAAAAAGAAAAAAGAAAAAAGAAAGAATTGTATAGTGATGATGATTGCACAACATTGTGAATGTAATACTACTGAATTATACACTTAAGAATGTCTAAATGGTATACAGTGGCAGATAGCAGTAATGTGAGCCACTCAGGAGGCTGAGGCAGGAGGATCAGTCTGGGCAATTTGGCATGACCCTGTCTTAAAATAAAAAACTAAAAAGGGCTACGGATGTAGTTCAGTGATGGGTTGCATGCCTAGCACCCAAAAAGCCCTGGGTTTTATCCGTAGCACCATCCCCCCTCCCTTTTTTTTTTTTTCCTTACAAGACTGGGGATTGAACCTAGGCCCTTCAAACTAAGCTATATCCTCAGTCTCTTTTTTTATTTTTTATTTTAAAATGAGTTCTAAGTCACTAAGTTGCTCAGACTAAACTCAAATTTACAATCCTCCTGTCAATAGCCTCCCAGAGTGCCAAGATTATGGGCGTCAGCCACCATATCTAGCAAGAAAAATAGTTTAAGGTAGAGCCACATAGGAGTACAAAGGTAACTTATGGATGGATGTCTTTGGTGAAAATTTTGTAAATTTGACCTTCACAAGTTGCTTGGATCATTTAAAATTCCCAGGTGTCTGAGGAGTACTAAAATACTGTAATTGCCTTTGGATAATTCATAAATACACATTCAAGACAAGAAAAGTTCAAGATGGAAAATTTTATGACATATTATTTTTATCTCTCTGTGCTTTCATTTTATTAGTCTTTATCAAAAAGATGGCTGGGGATTTAGCTCAGCAGCATAAGTGCCTGCCTTGCAAGTGCAGGAGTTAAGAGACTAAGGCAGGAGGGAGTCTTGCTTAAACTCACGTATGAGATTGAGATCAGCTCATGAACCTCTCCCCATATATATGTTTTATTCCAGCCTTTTAAAGAAAAGGAGGGGGACACTTGAGAATTTTCTATACCCTTGGAATAGAAAATAGTGGACAAGGGAGTGTCAGTCTTTTTTTTTTTTTTTTTTTCTTGTTTTTTTTCCTCTTGAAACAGAGTCTTGCCATGTAGTTCAGGAACACACTATGTAACACAGGTTGGCCTTAAACTTGCAGTGATCTTCCTACCTCAGCCTTCCAAGTGCTGAGATTGCAGACAGGCACCACCCTGCCTGGCTGGGAGTATTTTTTAAAAAAGCTTTCACAGGGTAATGCTAGTGTACCCACTATGGATTAAAAACCTCAGTTTTAGATTCCAGCTCAGTAATATTTCTTATTCCCACCTAAGCTTTTATCTACCTTCTGGCTGTCTACGTTATATTCTTGGGCCATGGCTACCAGGCAAGGACAGAAATTGAACTCAGATCTCACTGATTCTCAAGCTTTGCCTCCCCATCCTCCTATCCGCCCTTTCTACAACAACCAGGGGAGTTAGGCTTCTGCTTTTTCCCAGGTGGATAATGGATCTGGAGAGGCAAGCCTGTTTGGGGTAGATATGTTGTTCTCTTGCTTGGGATGAACTCATCTCTAGTCCTTTCCCCCAGAGACTTTCACAGGAACATGTGCTGCTGCTTAGGTCTGGTTTTTTTGTTTTGTTTTGTTTTGGTACCAGGGATCGAACTCGTAACCTCATGCTTGCCATACAGCTTAGATTTGGAGAGTGGGTATGGAGAAGAGCTTCATGCTGGAACCCTCTCTCCTTAGTGTGGCCCTCACAACTGGCTAGGGCCTTTGGTTAACCAGTTTCCATCTTGGTCCTTAGGATGACATGAAGTGAACAGGAGTACTGAAGAAAGTATTTAGAGATGCCTAGGTAGAATATACCAAAGAAAAATTCTACCAGATAGAATATCAGCTGGCATATCTTAAATCACCAAGTATCAGTGGATTCCAAGTGAGCACTTGCAAGGAAAATTTTGAGATATGTTGCTGTGAGCCTGAAGAATAGACAGAATGAGATTTATGTATTTTTGTGAAGTCTTAGGGATTGAGCTCAGAGTCTGCACACTGAGCTTTACCCTAGTCCTTTTAATTTTATTTTTATGTTGAGACAGGGTCTTACTAAGTTGCTGAGTTCCTTGGGTTGTACTTACTCAAATTGGTGATTCTCTTACCTCAGCCTCCCAGAGTGCTGAGATTATAGACATGTGCCATCATACCCAGGTGAGAGAATTTTTATGTTGTGTCATGGAAGACCTGGCAGTTCCCCGTAAAGGTTAAGTGTCCCTTTAAGCCTTCTTAGTATGACCATAGGACCTCAGGTTGAGTCTGCTCTCTGAGACAACACCTGGGGACCTGCTGTGTCTGGTGGAGAAAGCTCTGTCTTGCTCATAAACTGTCCACCTGTACCTAAAAGAAAGGTCTGCTCTTATTAGCTCTGGCATCTGGTTCTGTGCTGCTCCTGCCTGTCTAGACTCAGAGTTGGCAACAGCTGCTTGGGCATCTGCTTTGCTCTGCTGGACAGAATTCTAATTCTTAGACAAAGGCTCTTGAGATCAGCTTGCCTGGACTGAAGTTTTTGATGTGAGATGATAGTAAAGGCATAGGCATGCAGTCTCAGCTACTCCACCCCTCTCTTTTGCAGTATTGGATTTGGATCCAGGCGTGCTCTACCACTGAGCTACATTCCCAGCTCTTTTTATTTTATTTTTTTATTGTGGGACAGGATCTCACTAAGTTGCCCAGACTAGCCACCAACTTTTGATCCTGCAAATGTGCCAATACACCTTACTTGTATCTCTCTTAATCTCTGATTCTTCTGTGGTCTGATCTTACTACCTCCCTAACACTTTGCCATATGACTTTTTGATATCTCTTTGAAATCTTTTTCACTTATGATGGAATAAGCACTTTTTAATTTGTTGGTAAAAAATTTTCTTTTGGCAGTACTGAGGATTGAATTCAGGGCTTCATGCATATTAGGCAAGTGCTATACCATGGAGCTACATCCCCAGCCCTTTTTTATTTTTGAGATAGGGCCTCACTGAAGCCCAGATTGACCTCAAACTTGCAGTTCTTCTGTGTTAGTCTCTCAGAGTACATTGTAGGCATGTGCCACCACAACCTGCCAAATACCTTTTCTTTTCCTTTACCAGTATCACTCCTATATATCTGACTTCTCTCTAGAGAGGGGTGTATGAATATAAGGCTCAGGCGCTGAAAGACCTTCCTGCTTCCTTACTCTGCAGGCCCTAAGACAGCACTCAGGGAACATTCCCTTTCCTTCACCCAGGAAAGAAGCTGTCAGTATGTGTTCTTAATCAGAGCTAGGCCGCAGAATCTCTGAGGATGGAGTATGTTGGTCAGAGATTTTGGGAAATACACATTTCCAACCTCTGGCCCCTATAGACTCATTTAGGAAATCATAGGATAGGACCAAAGAGTCTATATTTCTTAAGCTTTCCAGGTATCTCTGATGTTTGCTTTGGCAAAGGATCACTGTTTCCACACAGGAATATATACAGATCCATTCACTCATTCTTTCAGTGTGTGTGTATGTGTGTGTGTGTGTGTGTGTGTGTGTGTGTGTGAGAGAGAGAGAGAGAGAGAGAGAGAGAGAGAGAGAGAGAGAGATGGAGAATCTGTCTATATATCTTTATCTTACTGGGGGCCAGGTAGAGAACCACTGGTGCTGGGTCTCTCACATGGAACAGAGGTAGACTCCCTGCTTCATGAAGTGTATACACATCTGTACATACCAGATACTGTGTATTCTTGCATGAACAAGTTGTCCATTCCACTGGAATGCACAGATCTGTAGCAGAGTTAATTGGTACAAGCAGTGTGGTGGTTTGTTCTGGAACAGATAGGTGCTCCTGTGTGCTTCTCTTTACAGATCCTCAGCACGCTTGTCAGAGGGACATGCAGACCTGTGACCTGTAAGATTCGCATCCTGCCGTCGGTAAGGATGGGGTGTTACATTTGAAGGTCAGTCCTCTCTGGTAATGTTGCACTTGGGGTTGTGAATAATTCATAAGGCACTGAATTAGCTATGGTGGGGGGCTGAAGCTGAGCCCACATTAAGGAGCTAGCAGCTGCTCCCCTGGGACCTCAGTAACCACACTGTAAATCTTCTTCCTTAGCTAGAAGATACCCTGAGCCTTGTGAAGCGGATAGAGAAGACTGGCATTGCTGCCATTGCAGTTCATGGGAGGTAAGGGGTCACTTTTCTAGTGACTGACTGAAGAGAGATTCCTCAGCCATTGATTCTCACCAGACCCCAGATGACAACCAACTTCTCTGTATTTAGACTACTTGTACCTAGCTACTCTCTGACATCCTATGAGTTGAAGGGATAATAAATGGGCCTGCATTTTCTGTATCATTCATGGAGCACCTATTATGCTAGGCCTGCTCTGAGCTTTTTTTTTTTTTTTTTTAAAGAAATTAAGACAAGAGTGCTGGGGATTTAGCTCAGCGGCATAAGCACCTGCCTTGCAAGCAGGTGGTCGTGAGTTCGAACCCTGGTACGGATAAAAATGAAAAAGACAAAAAAAAAAAAAAAAAGAAAGAAAGAAAGAAATTAAGACAAAAGAGGATATAACAAAGCAGATCAGAACAGAACAATGTAAGCAACACAGTATTTCACCACAAGACAACCTGTAATTAACAGTAACTACCATATGTCTCTTTCTTTGAAATAGTTGAGTATAACTTCATATACAATAGTATCAAACATAACAAAATAGTATAAAACAACTCAAGACAATGAAAGTATTACAGGGCATTCAGAACCAAATAACAGAGAACAAACAATGGCTACTATATTATCTCATTTTCCATAGAAAATTTGTTTATACTTTCACACATAATAAAATCCAATAAGATACAATATGATAGAACCAATGGAAACAGAAGAACAAAAGCATGGTAGGACTTCAGAGTAAGATGATATTAAATCAGCACTGGCTGTTATAATGTCTTGTTTTCTTCAAAATAGCTGTTCATACTATCACAGATAATAAAATCAAACAAACCAGGATAAAATCATTCCAACTAATGAATGCAAACATTATAAGGCTTCAAAGCAATATAATGGAGAATCATGATTACCATAAACTCTTATGTACTCTTACCATTTCTTACACTAGAGAGACTATATGGTATTTATACATGTGAGTTTGATTTATTTCGCTTATGAGTATGGTCTCGATCACATTGAGATATTTATTTTTTAATTTTTTGGTATTTTGTTTTGAGACAGGGTCTTACTGTACAGGTCAGGATGGGCTTGAACTCGTGTAGCCTAGGCTGGTCTTGAACTTACAGCAATTCTCTTGCGTAAGCCTTCTGAGTGTTAAGAATACAAGCATGTATCACTACCTCCAGCTTGCTCTGAACTTTAGAGACACAAGAGGAAAGAGAAATACCCTACGCACAGGATGTGGATGTGGTAGAGATGGAGTGATTTGCTCAAAATCATATCAGGAAGCCAGGAAGTGGTAGAATTAGAACTCTAGCTCTGAATTTCATTTTCTTTCCATTTTGTTGAGCAATGGCTTCTTCCTTGAATGCCCAAGTTATCCTTTTAAAGGCACTGCCTCTTTTGTCTGCCCTTGTTGGACTACCATTGGTTTTGATGACTTCTTTAAACAGTCCTTGTGTCTAAGGCTAATGTGCTATCTGCAGGCAGTGCAGGTGTTTCTGAAGGCTGCCCTTGGCATCCCAGTCAAATCTGTTCCCATTGCTCAAGATGTCCTTGGGTACAGGATCTTGGTCTGTATACTTCAGTTGATGGCTTTGATCCTCTGACCAATGTCCCATTTGGGCTGATAGATCTTACAGAAGCAGCCCAGGTTGCTGATTGTGTCTGTCACAGCATTTTCAGAGGACACCCAGAATTCCCACATGGAAAATAGAAAAGTAGGCATCTCAAGCCAGGAGGGGAAGATAGAACGGTTTTTTATGCATGTATTCTCCTTCCGAAGGCAGTAGGCTTTGTGCTCCAACTTTCTGTTTTCAAATCCCAGCTCTGCAGTCTATTAGCTGTGTACTCTGGGAAGGTCAATCTCTCTGAGTACCACTTTCCTCATTTGGAAATTAAGCTATTATAGTACAATTGTTGTGAAGCTTATATGAAATTGTGAATAAATGCCTTAGTACACTGCCTGACGTACAATATTTTCTTAAGAAAAGAAGCTGTTGCTTTTGTCAGGGTGAAAGACTAGGAAATCAGATTTGGGTGAGTTTAAGGAAGGACTTTCTGTCCATTAGAGCTGTTGAGAATAGGCTAAAACTGGCTGCTGGAAATATAGGAAGGTAGAGATAGAGCTGGGTTGGCAGGGCCTTCTGAAGAGTTGAGGAATATAGCAGGGAACATGCTCAGATGAAACCTGTCAGTTCCCTTTCCTGCTTGTCTCTGACCACAGGTCAGTTGAGGCCTCACCTCAGCGTCCCTAAGACTTGCTTGGTCATGCACAAGAGTTTCTTACAGTTGACCTTGGAGGGACCCCAGGTTGTGTCCTGTCTCCTTTGTGGCTTGTTGACTATCGCCTGCCCTGGCTGCTCTGGGAGTGGGGCCTACCTTGTGTCAAGTGCTCCTTTTCAGGGTCAGCTGTGCATCTTTGCCTCAGCATAAGCAGCTGCGTAGGAGTGGCCAGTCTGAGCAGTGGCAGCTGTTCCCAGTCCTTTGGGGAGGGGAGTACTGGGTCAGTAGGGGCAGCATTCTAACGGCAGTGTCTGTCATCTCTGACAAAGGAAGGGAATGCCAAGGAAAAGCTACATGACATTAGGCCACCATACTGGCCCCCTATAGTATTTCTCACCTCAGGCTTCTGAGAGCTGGACTTGCCTTCTTAGCACAAGCCTGTGCTGCCCTGTTCCTCACAACAGTGCTCTTCCCCAGAGGTCAGAGAGGCCATATCCTGCACCATCCGCCTGATGACCATATGGCTGCCTGAGGTTCATATGGAGGCCTGTAAGGTTTGGCTAAGGTAGTCATTTGTGAGCAATGACATGGCCTTGTGAGCAATGACATGGCCTTTGGCAATCAGCCCCATCTCTTTTCCTTATCTCCAAGGAAGCGTGAGGAGCGGCCTCAGCATCCTGTCAGCTGTGAAATCATCAAAGCCATTGCTGAAACCCTCTCCATTCCTGTCATAGCCAAGTGAGTGTCCCTCCTCATTTACTTGCTGGCACCCAAAAATATGAAATGAGAGAGCATTTAGAAATGACCATAATCACTGGGCATGGTAACACACACCTGTAATCCCATCACTTGGGAAACTGAGATAGGAGGAATACTGTGATATTCAAGGCCTGCCTGGGCTACATAGTGAGCTCAAGCCAGCCTGAGCTGCAAAGAACCTGTCTCAAAAAAAAAAAAAACAAAAACAAATAACAAATAAACAATGTTCACAAGGGAAAAGGAAGAAAACATAGGGTAAAAAATAAAGTTGGGAATGAGGCTGAAAAGTAAATAGCAAACACATCAGGTTGCTTCACCTCTGGTGAGAGGTTGGTGTAGGAGTGTGCAGAGGCAGCTTGGAGCATTCTGATGGATGGTCTGGGATAGGATTATTTAAGGTAGGGAGGGCAAAAAGGTGGCCATTGAAGCAGGCTCATAGTGCTATGACTCAGGGAACAGGGTCATAAAAACCTAGATGAGTACTGAATGTGGTGGCACTCACTTATAGTCCCAGCACTCAGGAAGCTGAGGCAGAAGGATCACCACAAGTTCAAGGCCAGCCTGAGCTACATAGTGAGTTTAAGACCAGCTTTCAGGGGCTGGGGATTTAGCTCAGCGGCATAAGCACCTGCCTTGCAAGCAGGCAGTTGTGAGTTCGATCCCTGGTACCGATAAAAATGAAAAAGACAAAAAAAAAAAAAAAAAAAGCTTGACTGGTGGGAGGGAGGCGTTAAAGAGTTAAGCCAGAGCCTGCATCCCCAAAGCAAGAAGTTTTACAGGGCAAGGGCAAGACTACTCAAGACCCTGGAACCTACTGCTTAATTTGTTACCTGAGGATCCACCCCACAACATGGTTAAGAAACTGAGGCTGCCACCTGATACCTGATAAAATAGATGAGGACAGAGCAGTTTCTGAGAAGGCCCTTAGAGCAGCAAGATAAAGGGAGAAGAATTATGACCCAACTGGACCTCCTTCATTCCCTTTATCGTTAACAGTGTATTCCCTTCCCCTTCTTTAGAGATTTGACCCAATCCTTGTTTGATCCAATCGCTTGTTTTCCGCCCACATTTTCAGAAGTAGCTTTGACCAGTGCTTCAGATGTGAGAGAAAAAAAGTAAAATTTCTGGAATACCTGTTATGTTCCAGACATGACTCAGGCTGTTTCCATATATTATCTCAGTTAGTGCTCCTAACCTCACAATGAAGAATGCATTATAATCACCACTTTGTTGAAGCTCTGATAGCTGAAGGGACTTGACCAAAGCTACCGTGTTAGTAGATTCTGTGATGCGAACACCCTAACCCTTCTGTTGCTTTTCAGTGGAGGATCTCATGATCACATCCAACAACATTTGGACATAGAGAACTTTAGACAAGCCACAGCTGCATCTTCAGTGATGGTGGCCCGAGCAGCCATGTGGAACCCATCTATTTTCCTCAAGGATGGTCTGCGTCCCCTGGAAGAGGTCATGCAGAAGTACATCAGATATGTACGTCTCTGTGCTTTTTCAAAACCACCATTTCTCACTATCTGCCAGCAATGCCTACTGTTGTTCTCCTTCTTCTTCTTTCCTTTTTTTTTTTTTTTTTTTTGTTAACACAGGTTCTTGTTGTGTAGCCCAGGCTGGCCTCAAATTTGTAGCAATTCCCCTGCCTCAGCCTCCTGAGTACTGGGATTAGAGGTGTGTGCCACCAGGCCCAGCCCCTTTTCTGTTTTTTTTTTTTTTAAGCTCGTATAATAAAGGATTGGGTCTCCCCAGCTGCCATGTGAAGAGACAACAGTGGTTCATGTTCTCCTGCCATCACCTACTTCTAAAGCTTCAAGAAAGAGGAGGTGATAGCAAAGACTTTCTGGATCTAGAGTGCTGCTGAGGCCCCAAACACACATTGTTCTCATTCTGTGTCCCAATGCAATGTGCACATGTGCCTGCACATGGACAGTGAAATTCTATGTCACTGAAGAGAGGCATGCTTCTGGGGTGGCACAGGTACAGGCCATAGCCAGGAGGTGCCTTTGTAGTTATTGTTGGGGTCAGATTATCTCCTTAGAGACTTCTCACCTGATTTATGTCTTCTGTCAGAATATAAAACATCCTCCTCCTCTGTCCTGTGCTGGGGTCTGAACCTAGAGCCTCAGGCATGGTAGCTATAGCTCACTTCTCTATTGCTAGCTGAGTGTGGTGGTACGTGATGATCCCAGCACTCAGGAAGCTGAGACAGGAGGATTGTTGCAAGTTTTAAGACAGCCTGGGCTACGTGGTGAGTTTAAAGCCAGCCCAAACTACATAGTGAGACCCTGTCTCAACTCCCTTTTTTCCCTCCTCATGAAAAATACTACTCCATTGCTGACTCCCAGAATGTTTTAGTGTGAGTTAGGAAGTAGCTCAGCTTGAACTCTCTTCATAGAGAATGTTGTACCCCAGAAACAAGCCCCGTGATGTTGTCTGTTGTCAAGAAGGGGGCAAGACGTCTTTTAAAAAGAAGCACTTTTATTTAAGCTGGTACCCAGTGGCACAGTACAGATGGAGTTTGCAAAGCTGTGCAACTGGGTTAGAATTTTGACAGGTTTTTATAGTTTATTTACGATTAGCTTATTGACCATTAAGTACATAGCGATGAGAAACTGAAACAAGGTGGGCCTTTGTTCCGCTTTGCTTGAGGTCAGAGGCATTTCACAGTGGGTGGTTAGCCAATTCATAGCCCTTAGTCTGCCAATTCCAGGAACATTTGTGTCTCACAAAGGGAACAATGGTTGACACAACATCATTTGTCTCTTACAAAGAGAACAAAGGTTGACACAGCAAACAGGTTACTCAGGGGGACACCCATATAGAACAGCATGATGATGCAGTCAGTTTATCTATAACTATGTGGTTGGTGTTTTAATTACATGGTTGCTAGGGTAATAAGCATAGTACAGAATGACAATTCTACTAATAACTATCTTTTTAACTAACTATTTTAGTTTTTTAGCATTTTAGTAATAATTTAGGAATAATTTTTTCTTGTGTGTGTGTGTGTGTGTTTTGTTTTGTTTGAGTAAGGGTCTCACTATGTTGTTTGGGCTGGCCTTGAATATGTAGTCCAGGCTGGTCTCATCCATGCAGAAATCTTCTTGCCTTGGCCTTCTGTGTATTGAGTTTGCAGGCATGAATCACAACACCTGCTAGGAATCACTTTTTGTAAAGCAGTTTCTTCTCACTGGGAGCTTGATAGTAGTGCCAGAAATATGTCTCCGCAGAAAAATTTTTGGTTTTGTTTTTTTTGTCTTTTTGAGACATTTTCACTGTGTAGTTCAGGCTGGTCTGAAACTCACTGTGTAGCCCAGGCTGTCTTAAAACTTGGAGCGAGCTTCCTGCCTCAGCTTCCTGAGTGCTGGAATTACAGGTGTATGCCACCACACCTGGCTTCTCCAATGGAATTTTTGGTGCATTCACCTGTCTTGTTTCATAGACACATCCTTGAAATTTGATCAATTTCACCTGTCTATAAGCAGAAACAGTGATCCTCAAATTCTTCAATGAGCTGGGCATCAGCAGAGGTGCATCCTTCACCCACCCAGTCTTACACAATCCTCTTCAGTCCTAGGCTTACCCATGTCTGGGACTGTCTATGGCCTCCCCAAGCCATGACTGCATAGTACATAAGTATTCTCAAGACTGCTTAAGATGCGTATGGTAGAAGACCCTGTACTTTGGGTCCAAGGCTAGGCAGTCTATCCTGGAGCCTCTGCTCTAGTGTTACAGTTTTTATCCCCTTCGTTCTGGGTATGCTTTTGGACAGGCTGGTGAGTTCTAGCTGTCTGTCAGTCTGGATCAGCATTGCCTCAGCCTAGGTCAGCTCTCCAGTTCTGGCCAACTGGCAAGTATGTGCTGAGCCTGCTCACTGAGTGAAAGATGACATTCTCACTGCTGCTGGGAAGATCTCAATAGGGTGAGTTGTCACAGAGAAAGGGAGTGGCCTCAAGTGTTACAGGACTGCTTCTGGTCTAATTCTGTTGTGGTCTCCTCCCACAACAAGCTGAATCATGGCCTTGCTGCCTACCATGGCTGACCCATTTATCATTTTTCCCCTTTGTCTTGAGCATGCCATGGCACCTTCCCAGACACTGATGACGTAGACTCAGCCAGAGATTCTGGAACAGTTAGGAACAAGGGGTGGGCATGGGATTCCAGAGGACCTATACAAGTAGTCTTCACCTGTTGCTGCTTTTCTGCCCTATCCTAGCCAGGCAGGTGTCTGTGCAGACCAGTTATGGTGAACCGTATGGCATATGTGACACAAACTGTTTGTATCATTCAAAGCTCTAAAAGGTTCACCACCACTGCCGTAGACAGGCCTCCCTGGGCCTCAACTCACAGGCTGTGGAAAGGGGTAACTGCTGCACCTCTTACTTGTTGTGATACAGGAACAGGCAGGTAACATGTGTGAACATGGGGGCTATGCCTTACCTATGTAAGGGAAGTTGGAAGGAGGCTAGTTAAGGTGTAAAAAGCAAAGGTTCCCACCCAGGTTCTAAAAAGTAGGAAAATTTTACCCGTATGGTAGGACTAGACTTCCCATGTTAGAATTTGATGTGTTCCCCATTGTCCCAGAAAATACTTAGCACTATGTTCTCTATTGTAACCTGTGGCAGCTGAAGCAGGAAGGGATCCCTTCCACTTCTATGTCTGCGGCAGGTTGTCTGGCAATTGTAGTCCTTGGCTGTGACCCTTAATCTTTGTACTGCTAGCTAGGGGACTAGGTGGCCAAGTGGAGGTGGCTCTTCTTAAGGGGTCACATTACTTTGGCTATAAGCATACCACTTGTACCCTCATTGAAGCCTACCAAAATATAGGCTCATGCTAGTTCTCCTCCTAGGCAGTGCAGTATGACAACCACTACACCAACACCAAGTACTGTTTGTGTCAGATGCTACGTGAACAGTTGGAGTCACCCCAGGGAAAGTTGCTCCATGCTGCCCAGTCTTCCCAGGAAATTTGGTAAGAAAGGCAATGGACTGTCCATCTGGCCTTACAGACATTGCCCAGGCTTAATTTTGAGCCCTAAGCTGACTTTCTGAGGGCTCAGGGACCCAGCTTCTGGACATGGATGTGGAGGAGTGGGTTACCAGTACAGGTCTGCCTCATAGAAGGAGATACCTTTAAAACTCTGGAATGTTCATTCCTAGACTGATTTCAGCAGCAGAAATTGGAACTAGGGCACCAGTAGGGTAGAAAAATGCAAAAGAAGTTTGGCAATTCCTGAGGAGAGTGGGCTTTTCCATTAATGGCACTGTCAATGTGGCCCTCCCAATGATTGGGAAAAGGAGGCCTGTAGAGTCTGTGGCCTGATCCTGCACCCATTATACTGCAACATGAGGCTGCCCATTGGTCCTCCAGATCTGGTGCAGGATCCAACTCAGGTGGTTGTCACTGGGGGTCCTTCATAGTTTAACCTAGTTCCAATTCCCACAGTTCCCTGCCTGCTTCTATATCTCCATATCTGTGCTCCTATGGTTCCTCTGCTTGGAAGGGCACACACATTGGCTATCTGTATCCTCTCTCCCCCAACAGGCCTTTCTGAATCACTGTCATCCTTAGAGCTCCATCTTCTTGGGTATCCATCAGCCTCTAAGATCTCTCCTGGGGGGCTGGGGATTTAGCTCAGTGGCATAAGCGCCTGCCTTGCAAGCCTGTGGCCGTGAGTTCGATCCCTGGTACCAGTAAAAATACAAAAAAAAAAAAAAAAAAGTATTTGCTCAAGTGGCTAAGATTTTGGGGCTAGGGATTTTAGCTCAGCCGCCTAAGCGCCTGCCTTGCAAGCAGGCAGTCGTGAGTTCGATCCCCTGTACCAATAAAAAGACAAAAAAAAAAAAAAAAAAAGATCTCTCCTGGAAGGGAAAAGCCATGGAAGAATCCTCCTTTCACCCCCGGATTATGGCATTGTTTCTGTCCTTGTCCCACTTAGCTTAAGCAACTGGCCTTTAAAACAGAGTGTAAATCTACAGCTTTGGGTAGTATCTCAGTTTAGGCTGCTTGTGGTAACTGCTTGTGGCCTGGTACAAAGCAAGGAACCACTTGTGGTCAAGCCTCTGTCTCTTCCTCATGCGAGCCACATGAGGATAAGGCTTAGTCACACCTGGCCAGGGACACCTACCTATTTAGCTAGCCTTGAAGAAAGGCTGCAGGTGGTGGGGTTGACCTGTAAAAACGTTTTTTCCAACCCAGTCTTCCTCAAGTATCCATGCTCAGAAATTCATATTCTCTCTCAAGCTTTTACTCCAAGTGGACTTAGGACATGGGGTGGGCAGATGGTATCTTCATCGCCCAGACCCCCAGTGGAATTTTGATGTATACAATACAGGAGTTCTCAGGGATGGGGCCCTTTGTTCCTCCAGCACCTCTGGTGCTCCTCTACTAAAGTACTTGTCTGGCTCTGGTGCTTTCTCCACAGTGAGGCCTTTGGCCTTGGTACCTTCTATGAGGAGACCACTCGGGAGTTAAATGCCCGAAGGACTGAGCTTTTGGCCAGGACTCCAGAAGAGGTTGGGGAGCCAGCTGAAGATACCTCTGGTGTCATTAAGTTGGCTGTCAAGTTTGATCGGTAAGTTTCTAGCTTGGCCTACACAGAACCAGGCTTAGTGCCAGGATCTGACTGAA
Organism: Cavia porcellus; assembly: GCF_034190915.1. NCBI lineage: Eukaryota > Metazoa > Chordata > Mammalia > Rodentia > Caviidae > Cavia > Cavia porcellus. The sequence goes on from NW_026947487.1 coordinate 100,446,478, forward strand.
GCAGCAAATTGGCTGCTATATGTGATTGATTGGTGGTGAAGTTAGGGACCACAAGTCTCCTTGGTTTGGACACTCGTTACTAGTTTCAGTTCCCTAAGAAGGTACTTGTAAGGAAAGCTGTAAGCCCAGGCAGCACTGCTGAGGGTATGCATGCTGTCCCAAGGATGACTAAATACTCTTTTTTCCTTATTACTTCCCTCCTGTTCCTGAAAAGTCTGTGTTTTCCCCTGGCCTTGAGGACTGGCTGTATGCATTGAGCTCCAAACAGCTGCCAGGAGCTTATTCTCATTTGGCTCTGTACCCTGCTCGTACCCATTGTCCCACATCCTGTGGTACCCTCTCCAGGCATAAGTAGCCTCAGACAGATTCTTGTCTCAGACTGTGACTCAGCTTTGAATGGTGCTTTCATCCTTATCCTCTGCCATCTGGATCTGAGCCTTTCTCCAGACCCCAGACCCAGATCTTGAGCCAGTCTTGTCTGGCAAGGACATGGGGTGGGAGTGGGAGAGGGAGTACAGCTGTTGGCCAGTCATATGCCAGAGGGAGCTCCCAGTAGAAAGTTGGAACATGTCCTTCCTACTCTTGTCTGTTGGTTACAGACTGTGAAGCCAGCGTCTATTGTGTCTGTGGTTGCAGCAGATGATCTTGACTCTGAGCAGATAGAATCAGATTATGCACTGAGCTAGACCCTGATATCATTTTATGACCATCTATGTTGCTTACTTGTACCCATTTCCTCTGTTCTTATCATAAGAGCTAAACTGGACCTTCTTTCCTAGCTGTTGACAATGGTTTTACAGGCTGGAGCTCAGAATGCTTTATCCTCTCCACCCAGTATACAAGCATGCTGAAACCCATCCTCCTTTTAGCTAGAACCTAGGCCTTAACTGCTAGTAAGACAGGAAGGATTTTGCAGGGGACTAGGCACAGGAACATTAAGGCAGCAGCCTGGTGTGTCAGTTCTTCCAGTTCCTGTAGCTCCTACCAGGAACTGAAGGGGTCCCTTGCTGAAGGAGGTAGTGGGGATGGTGAGTGGTCCCTAACTGCTTCCCTTTTTTTCTCCAGGAGACAATACTCACCCCAGATCACCCCAAAAATGTGCTTACTGGAGTGGTGCCGGAGAGAAAAGTTATCACAGCCTGTGTACGAAACGGTGAGTTATGGCTGTGGACTAACCTGCAGCCAGCCACAATGCTGGTACCATCATCCCTGCACACCCCCTGCATCTGCTTAGCAAGCTGCTTTGCTAGCATTTCACCTTGCCCTCCATCCTCAGACCTTGGCCTGTTGTCCAATTCAGGCATACATATCTCTGGACCCAGCCTCAGCCAATAGAGTATATAATTGGGGCCCAGACATGGAGCCTCTGAGTTGGCCTCTTGAGATAGTCTTTCTTCATTTCCTTTTGTCCTTGTAGGCTTTGTCTCTTCCTAACTAGCCTTCTGGCCTTCAGCCTTGTACCTTCTGGACCTTATGTCCTTTCTTACCTGCCACAGTAACTTTTTTGGATTTTTTCAGACAAAGTCTCACTGTGTGTTGCAGGTTGACCTTGAACTCACTATGTAGTCTAGATTTGCCTCAAATTCATGATCCTTCTGCCTTGGCCTCATAGATGTTAGCATTGCAGCAGGTACCACCACCCCTGGTGCCAGAGTGACTGTTCCAAAACAAACTCAATCTTTGTCTCCATTATTCAAGCCATCAGCTCCCCTGTACCTATAGGATCAAGCCTTAGCCCCCCACACCAGCATAGTGCACTAACCCTCTCCTCCTCCACATGCTTCCACTGCTTTAGGTCTTACTTACTCAGTGCTCTGCTCTAGCTACATACCTGGTCCCTCTGCCAGGTGTGTGCCTTTTCTATGCTCATGCTTGTCCTCTGTCACCCCTTTGCCATCTGATAAACTTCTCATGTGGAAAGACATCCAAATATCAGCAGGAGGAGGTCTTAATGTATGCAGCAAAAGGCTATGACAGCCCTTTGTTTAGATCTATGAGAGAAATGAGGACACCCTCAGTATCACTGTCAATTTATGTGTTGGTCTTTTTTCCATGTACCAGACATTTTTTGCATAGGAGGATATGTGATCAGTCAGCTATTTAACTTGGGTTGGAAGTACTTCCCTTTATCTACTTTTGACGAGAGATAGCAGGTTGGCCCCCAGGGCAGCCAGCCTTATTTCCTTCTCTCTCTGTACTAGGTTCAACGACCTCTAGATCGCCTATTCTGCTCCACTGTTACTGTTGCAGAGCAAAAGTACCAGTCTACCTTATGGTGAGTTTCTTCATCAGAGGACATGAGGTTTGGGATGGGGCAATCTGAATCTAGCATTGGCCTGAGAGAGTGGTATACATGAGCACTGGTGTCCCCACATAAAGCCCTTACTCAATTTCATCAGAATCTCTGCCAAGGGTATACACAGTTGACCTTCCAATCTCCAGGCTTGCAACTTGCATACCTATGTTATTGCCCTATGCTTTGTCTATCCAGGGACAAGTCCAAGAAACTGGCAGAGCAAACTGCAGCCATTGTCTGTCTGCGGAGCCAGGGCCTCCCTGAGGGTCGGCTGGGTGAGGAAAGTCCCTCCCTGCACAAGCGCAAGCGGGAGACCCCTGACCAGGACCCTGGGGGCCCCAAAGCTCAGGAGTCAGCACTGCCTGGAGAGCTATGCAAGAAGCCCTTTGTGGTGTTGCAAAGTGATAAAGAGAGCCCTCTGGAAGGCTGGTGACTACTACTGTTCCTGTCCTGGTGGCTCACTCCTTGGGCCTACCTCTGAGATGGCCTTTGGTACCAGAAGATAAACCAGATGCTAGTGGACAGTTCGCTAACCCTGCCTGGCAGGAGTCCAGGCCCAGGCCATTAGCCTGAAGCACAGGCCAAGGAGTACCCCAGGATCTCTTCTTTCCTGGGGGAAGTCTGAGTTATTGCGCCAAGTTTCTAGTGACCTGGGTGAAAACAGGAAGATTTTCAGGTGATGCCTCCTTAACCTGACATTGGTACAGTGCAATAAAAATACTAACCTCACTCAAGGATAACTGCTTCATCCTGGGGCATCTTCAAACACAGACTTATGTCCTGCCATAATTGTTCCATTCCCACCCTCTGCACAAAGATGGAGCTTCCTAAAGCATGTCCCACCAGGCACAGTGGTGCATGCATGTAATCCCAGTGCTTGGTAGGCTGAAGCAGAATTGCTGTAAGTTTGAGGCAAGCCTGGGCTGCATAGTGAATTCAAGGCCAGCCTCAACTACATAATAAGACCATGTCTCTAAAAAGAAGAAGAAGAAAAAGGAGAAGAAGAAGAAAGAAAGAAAGAAAAAAAACCCTAAGCATATCCCCGGCCCATTCTTAGAGGTTTATGGTGTTGGAAAGTAGAGGTGGGGAATGGGCTGTCACCTTTCGAGCCCACTCAATTTGGGCTAAGCCAGAACCCACTCAAGGAAACTTGAGATCCTGGGCATTAGTTGACTTTGTTGATGGAAATCTATGAAATCTGGGAGACAGATTAGGGCATTTGGAGCTCCACTAAGAGACCATCTCATTGAGTTCAGGGGGTAACCTGAGTATTTGCCTTGTAAACAGGAAACTGTGGCCCCTGAGTCTCTTAAGCCTGACTGGACTCAGACTTGATAAGGTACTGCTTTGGGCAGGGGGCATTGCAAGGTGCTGATGACAGCAATTTGGCTATTGCAATTCACAGTTTATGCACCCATCCCTCCCCCAACCCCACTTGGGGCCGGAAGGAAGTGGCAGATTCACTTTAATTTCCTCTTGGCAGTGAGAAACAAACAAACGGCTACCACCACCTCTTGGGGCCTCCCCCGCTTACTGGGAGGGGCATTCTGACCAAAGGTCCCGCCCTACCCACTGTTTCCTCCATTGTAAACATGCTGCCCTGACTGTACCTTTGCTAGGCAGCTTGGGGGGAGGATTCACCTCTGGGCCAAGGTCCTTTTCCATATATCTCCCTGTGGTGTGCCTCACGGATTTGTGGTAACCCAGCCCCAAGGGGTCAGGCCGGTATGTCACACCAGCAACTCCTGGCCCTAGTCTCTGGATCAGGGCTTTGGTGGGTGAGGCTTTGTCTGAGTCCTGGTGCTGCTCCTCCTGGTCACCCCACATGCTCTTCTAAGTGCATGCAGGTAAGGATACTATATTCCCAGCTACCTCCCACAGTGCATTACAGTTTGACTTTGGGCAACTCATTTCTAGCTCACTCTGCCCCTAGGGGCCCTTCTCTGACAGTGGGATCAGCTGTCCTCTGCCTCCCTGGCTGGAAGATAACAGGCTGGCCTGTGATGGAGTGGCTAATGGAGTCACTCCATGCCAAGACACTAAACTGGTGCTCCAGAAAAGACCCCCTCTGTCATGTGGAATAAAGTCCAGACCCACCTACCAAGCTTTAGGCACAATTTATTTCTGATTTTTTTTTTTTACTAAAAATGGTCTCAATCAAAATGATCCTTTTACCTTTCCTTGTTTCAGAACTAGATTTGGGTAGGCAGAGAGGTCCCATGGGCACCCCCTGTCTCCCAACCCATGCATGCCAGGGAGAACCCTGTGAGAACTTGACGTTGAATACTGAGATCTGTCTCTCTGGTGGGACTGAGTGTTGATCTCAGGCCCCTCCTTCCATCAGTGTGATTTTTCCTGGGGTAGCCCTTCCCTCTAGCAGGGTCAGGTTTATTTCTGGGCTATGGAAAAGGAAAGGCAAAGACAGAAGTCTGCCACTAAGATGGCTGGTACCTATGACACTCCATTCCAGCCACCTTGAGACCTTCCCCATAGTTCATCACATTTTGGGGATGAATGATTTTGATATGAACATGAGATGGAAGGGTAAGGCTAGAGAGGGTGGCAGGACTTCCAAAGGCACAGGAAGATGACTGAATTTGTGCAAAAATGAGGGGGAATCTCTTTAACCTCCTATGTGCTGCTGCTCAGAATTCTTTCCTGGCTCTACAAGACTGCCCTCTGGACCACATCCAGATCCCTTAGTCTCATGTTAGAGGACAAAGTGCTGACCTATCTTCTCAGCAACCTGTGCTGACTTCAGCAACTAACTTTTGGAGGTTGTAGTTGGCTGGCCTTATCCTCTTGGCCCAGATTGGGACCTGCTGAAGGGCAATGCTTGTGTCCTCTATGGCCAGTGTTGGCATGGGGTAGGGAGCAGGCTTAGAAGACTAAAATAAGACCACAAGGTAAGGAGATGCAAGGCATGGAGGGGAAGAACTTTTCTAAACTCCCAAGGTTCCTCCTGTGTTCCCTAGTTTGAGACAAGAGGACACTGGCATAGTAAACATGCCTGTAATCCCAGCAGTTGGGAGACTGAGGCAGGAGGATCACTGCAAGTTTGAGACCAGCCTTGGCTAACATAGTGGGTTCAAGGCCCACCTGAACTACATAGCGAGACCCTGTCTCAGGAAAAACGAAAACAAACAGGAGGCTAGGATCAACTAAGCTGTACCATCCCATTAGCTCTAAGGATATAGGAGGGCCTTCAGTAGTAAATCAGGAAGGCTAGGTTTGTTGGCTTTAGCATGAGGGGATTAAATATGTGGCTCTCCTTAATTTTCAAATTCTCAGGCCAGGCTGGTATTCGCACACAAGGAGAGGGAAAGTACAGGGACTCCCACAGTCCTTGTGTATCCTGCAGTTCTGTCAATTGTTCTGGTTTCTGTTTCACAACACTCAGGACTAGAAACTGGTCCGATGACCTGCAGGAGCTTTGGAATGAGGCTAAAAAGTATGTGCTTCAGTTTCTTAGAAAGTGATGACTTGCTTCCTCATTTAGCACTTGTCTCAGCTCTCATTACTTCATGTTAGATGATCAGTTTTCCCCATACCAAAAATTCATTCCAAGACATGGCCCTCTTAAGTACTCTTAAGACGCTTGGTGCCTGGGAACACAGATGTACTACTTGCAGTCCCTTCCCAGGGGTCGGAGGTATTGATAGGCCCAGGATCTACTTCCTGCCTCCCTTCTCCCTTGACTGGCTGAGTCTCAGATTCAGGCAAAGGCATGTCTGGAAGATGGCCTGGATAAAAGTCTATTTTCTCAGATGACAACATAAGAAGTATGTATGTGGGAGTGGGAAGGGAGATGTATCCTGAAGTTGCCTTAAGTTTTATGGAGGAAAGTAAACTGGCCAAGATTTGGAAACCCTAAATTATAGCAGAGTTGTGTTATAAATGGTACTAACACTTGGGTCCACAATCTGTCTGAGGCAGAAGACTTCAGAGCTAATGTGGCATTTGTGCTGTAAGTTTTCCAGTCAGGCCCTCAATGCTGAAGATCCTCTGAAGACAGGATAGCTTATTAAGGATTTTCCACTCATCTCAGCCATGTGCTCCCTTTCCTTGACTACCTTTAACAACCCTTCCATGGCTTCCTAATCCCCTCATGCTAAAGTCCAGGGCCCTCACAGTATCCTTCTGCACTCTGCCCATTCATCCAGCCTCATCTATCTTTGCTTCTGCCCACTACAGGTACTTTTTTTTTTTTTTTTTTAACAGTACCTTGCTACAAAATTCATGCTGGCCTTGAACTTGCACTGATCCTCCTGTCTCAGCCTCCTGAGTGCTGGGATTACAGGTGTGTGCCACACCTGATTACTGCAGGTACTTTCTAGTCTCCATGTCTTTGGAAATCCATTCTTTGCCTGGAATGAATTTTCCTCACCTTTTGTTTCCAATTCCTACCCATCTTGTTTCGAAACATTTTGGAACTGGCTGAGTTCTAATCTCTCTTCACAGTATTTATAGATTTGCTTTCCTTCCTGTCCAGTGCTCCCAGAAGGGAGAATAATTTATCTCTGTACCCCCAGGTTCAGCATAGGAATAAGCACAAAGCGCTGGGAAGGTAATAAACCTGTTCAAGATGACCATCTCACATGCTCAGACATTGCTGCTGCTTTTGACCTAAAGCTTTGTTGGGCTCCCCAAGTTGAGTTTCCTGTTAGCTGAGAAACTCACTCTACCATTCCCCTCTCCCAGGAGCTTTTGGGATGGTGTCGTATTTGCTGTGGGTCTTGTGAAGTGACATTTCTAAGGCCTCTCACTTGTAGGAAAGCCTGTGTGACAGCCCATGTTTGTAGAGCAACCTAGGGAACAACACACTTCGGGCTCTGTGCCCAAGGCATGTAGCTGAAGAAGGTAATCACTGAATGTCCCTAGACTCCCTATCTACACAAGGGCCTTGGTAGAGCCCAGAGTAAACATACCAGGCTCTGTGTCCCAGCCCCCAAGAGACAGTGTCTCAGGCTGTCCTCAGGGAAGGCACGCACCCTGGAGAGGTGCCAAGAGTGAAAATTGGCCTTTAGGCAACATCACTTTCCACAGGCAGCCACCAGTTTGGGTGTTTTGGTCCCTGCTGTTTTTGCATCTGTATAAGGATACAGAGCTCTGAGTGGTACAAATTTAACCAAGGGGCTATCCTGCCAGGGTGGTGGCATATGCCTGTAACCCCAACACACAGGAGGCTGAGGCTTGAGGATTGCCGTGAGTTTGAGGCTACCATAGGATACATAGTGAGTTTAAGGCCACCCTCAACTACAGAAGGTGTCTCAAAAAACAAACCCAAAAAACCAAAAGGCTTTCTAGCTCAGCTTGTTCCACTTGCAGCTGGGGACAGATCAGCTGCGATTAAATCTCCGCGGAAACCTCCAACGCTTATTCTGTTTTGAAGCGGAGCAGCAGCCTGGGTAGGCCAGAGGGGACAAAAAGGTAGGCCCCCAGGCAGGATGGGTTTCCAGTGACCGCGAGTTCCGAGTCGCAACCCAGGCCTTCTAACTAACTGCAGGCTCAGGTTCAGTCGTCAATCTTTGAAGAACTCCTCCATTGAGGTTGGGGTAGGTGGACGCGGGTGTGAGCGGTGTCCAAAAAATATTGGAGGCAGGGTGTTCTCAAAATACAGCCATAACCACGGCGCGGCCCCTACCACCAAACCCATAAGCCTAGCCTTCAAGTGCCCCTTCCGCGAAGGAGATCCACTCAAAAAGACACCTCCTCTTGTTGTCCTGTGGTGGGTTCCTCAATCCAACTGATGTGAGCAGTCAGTCGGCCGTACTCCCGTCGGGCTTGCAGGAAATGGCGGAGTGAAGACACTCGACTACAACTCCCAAGAGGCAGCAAGGGTCTTTGGCTCTCGGTGTTCACGTGACTTTCTTCTCGTCTGAGAGGGAGTCACGCGATAGGCTGGCGAGAGGGCGGGGCTCCCTGGCTTGTCCTACGCGCCGCTGGCCTATGGGCTGCTGGCCCAGATGGGCGCGCGGTAGGGGCGGGGTCAGATGCGCTACGCGGCGCGGGAGCGCGCTGGTGGTAGTGGTGGTGGCGGCGGCGGCGGCGACTGGGGGGGGGCGGGGATCCTGGATTAAGACGACGGTAGCTGCCTAGGCACCAGCGACTGGTGGTAGTAGTGGCTGCTGTGCGGCTCGGCCTACGGCCAACTTTTTAGATTGGAACGGAACGGAACGGAACGCTCGGCGCCACGGGCCCCGCCCGGAAAGTTTGCGGAGGAGCCACGACCTCTTGGCCGGCGCGGCCCGGCATGAAGCGGCGCTGAGGAACTGCCGCCGCCGCCGCCGCCGCCGCCGCCACTTGAGCAGGAGCGAGCTGCAGTACCCCGGACCACGCCGATGACTACTGCAAACTGTGGCGCCCACGACGAGCTCGACTTTAAACTCGTCTTCGGCGAGGACGGGGCGCCGGCGCCGCCGCCCCCGGGCTCGCGGCCTGCAGGTGGGTGCCGGGCCCGGCGGGACCGAGGAGCACCCGCTCTCCTCTCGCGCCAGCTCGCCTCTTCCTAGGTCCCCTGGTTGTCCAGGGACTGATAACGCCGACTGTGTGCGCGAGGTGAATGAAGATGGATGTAAATCGCCAAGGCGGCGTGTGGGTTGCTGCGACGCGGAGGTGACTGCAATCGAAATAGTGGGGAACTTGATGCTGGGACGACGGTGGCGGGTGGGCGCTCGGGATTTGAGGCCGAGGGTCGGGGCTGCTGCCGAAGTGGCATCTGGTTGTCGCGGCGTTGTGAGTGTGTTGCGGGGGAAATGTCTCTGAAGTACTTAAGCGCATTTGATTTTTCATCTAATTTTAGATGGTTCTAAAGTCTTTATTTGAAAGATGCACATTCGTTAAGTGTAGAATTGCCTTAGAATTCGCGTATATGCTTTTTAAAATCTTAAGAGAGTAGTGCTTTCGACTCGCAGTTGTACAAGTTTATGGCCCACAGTTAATTTGAAGTGTAAGTATAACGGAACTTTTCTGAAAACTGAGTTTTCATGCTCGAGCACAGTATTTCGCAAGTATTTTTTAAAGGAGGGATGCGTTTTCCTAGTTCTTCGAAGTTCACAAGTCGATTTTTGTTTTTACAAAAAAGCTCTTCTTAGAAAATAATTTAGAGGATCTTGTAAATTGCAAAAGCTGGGCACCATAATGCTTGCAAATCAGACCAATCAGGAAACAGAAACAAGATGACCGGGGACTGGAGCTCTCCTATGACCTGGTTTGGAATGCATTAAGTTCACTTTCCCTATTACATTTGCAGTCGAACTTCAAAAAGGAGATAAATAAGAATAATCTCTATTTATTCTTTCTGGGCGTTAGGTGAATTAATGTTTTTATATCGACGTTCAGTAGATCGTCCTCCAGATTTGCATTCAAAAACTTACATGAAAGTGAGGCGTGAGAATTTGCTGGGCACTACAGTACATTGCCTTACCAGTACTTGTTAGAAGTCTTTTTCAATGTAATATGTAATTTATAATACTTATGTGTTGCCTGTCTTTATTTTCAATTGCACCAAAACTGTTTAAGCACCCATGTAGAAGGTGCTGTTAAGTACTTTGTAGTATTTTATTGATGTAAAAAAGTCTGAGGATTCTAAAGGAGTTTGTGAAATAACTGTGTTGCTAGGCAGACTGAATTGTGTAGGATATTTTGTAATAGAGGAAGGAACAGGAAAAGTAGAATTTTTAGAGAGGCTGTCATTGTACTTAAGACAATCGGGACTGGACAAAATAAAAATCTTTGTATATTCTTAAACATACAATATTGTATGTTTACATACAATAAAAATTAAAATTGGAGAACAAAAATTTAAAAAGAAAATATATAATTAATATCAGTACACTTTTTCGCGGGCACAGACTTAGTTTAAAGCCCCCTATATACTAAATATGTGATCAATAAAGAGGTTAATTAAGCATGGTGTCACATGCCTGTGTTCTCAGTTACTCCAGAAACTGAAGTAGAAGGATCACAAATTTGAGATTAGTTGGGACAATTCAGTGAGATTCTCCATCAAGTAAAAGGGCTAGGAATGTGTAGGGACGTAGGTTAGTGGAAGGGAGTTCAATCCCTAGTATAGGGTGGAGGGAAGGTCATCTAGAAGGAATTCAGTTCAGGTTTGTAATTCAATTTATAATTAAACTCAAAGGTGAACATGAGCAGTTTTATTTGTGAGAAAAAAATCCACTTTAAAATATTATAGCAGGTAATTTTAAAGTTTTTTTTATTAGAGGGGAATACATACAAATAAGCTGTAATCTGTTGACACTCAGTATTGCGTGTGACCACTTTAGCCAGTTCCAAAACATTTTCTCCACCCCCAAAGAAAATTCTGTATCATGTAAACAGTTCTCTGTTATCCATTTTTCCCTGGCAGTCTTTGGCAACCAACAATCTGATTTCTGTCTCTATGGATTTACTTATTCTGGATAGTTTGTGTTAATGGACTCATATAATATGTGATCTTTTGTCACTTGCTTCTTTAACTTAATATAATGTTTTATGGTTTATGCACTTTTATTTTAAAGAGAAAAATAAAACAATTTCAAAACACAATAATTGGGGGAACAATGGTATATACATTGCATATTGTTATCTTCAAATCAGTTACTCAGTACAAGACATCTGCATTTAATCCTCTGAACAGTACTAGCACAAAGTTTTCTCTTTGATGAGCTCAGAGAAATTAGTAGTATAACAGTCTTGACTCTTGTATATGTAGTCTTTCAGCTTCTCACACTAGGGAGACAATATGGTGTTTACACATGGGTGTCTAATTCACTTATCAGTATGGTCTCAAGTTGCATCCACTTAAGCTATAAAAGTCTCAAGTTTATCCTTCTTTATGGCTGAGTAGTACTCCATTGTATAAAAATACCACCTCTTTTTTTATCCATTCCTCAGCTGATGGGCATTTAGGTTGTTTTCAAAATCTAGCTATTGCAGATTATTCTGCAATAAACATGGGTGCACATATATCACTGTGGGCTATGTACTTTGTAGCATGTATCAGTACGATAATATTCCATTGTGTACCTATATTTATACACACCATGATATTTATTCTTCCATCCATTGATGGACATTTAGGCTGTTTGCACCTTTTGGCTATTGTGAATAGTGTGCTACTATGAACACCAAGAGACTACATTTTTTTCCTTTTTTTTTTTTTCTCTCTTTGAAATAAAATGCATTTGCATCTACTTTTTCAAAGCTAAGTTTCCAGAATTAATTCACTCACAAAATTGGTTCTCATTTTAATAAGCATAAATAAGAGTATAGTATGTAATTTGAAAGAGTTAATTAGATTAACTGTGTTTAAGAAGGTACATAGAGTGAAGTAGGCCATGAAAATAAACTTGCTTAGTAGAATACACATTAGTGCTGGATTCTGTCAGTGTATTTACTTCATGGTGGGTTGTTTTCCTTTGGAATAGAAGTTCCTTGTGAGCATGGATAATGTCTGTATCTTGTATTATCAGTGACTGGCGTAATGCCATTACATAGCAGCCCCTGGTATTTGTTGAACGAATTAATAAATACCACTTAAATTGAATCAGTGCTCACTATTTTTTATGGTTGAGGAAGTTGATAAGCATTGTTTTAATTCTTTGGCTTTTATTGGTTCTGTGAAATAACAGATATTGGTAATTTTGGCCTATTGTGGTTTTATATCCCAGAAGGTTCAAGCATACTTACCCAATATCTACGTTTCTACCCTGGGGACAGAGTTGGTTTTGTTTTGCCCTCTTTCTTTCTTTCTTTCTTTCTTTCTTTTTTTTTTAGATAGTCTCACTTTAGTGCAGGCTGGCTTGCACTTACTATGTAGCCTAAACTGCCCTCAGATTTGCTGCAGTTCTCCTCCTCAGCCTCCTGAGTGCTGGGATTACAGGTGTGTGCCGCCATTCCGAGCATGGGACAGTTTTGGAAAATGGTTGGTGGGAGGAGGAGATGGAGAATAAGGATGAGCTAAAACACTGAATTTAGTAATTGTCCTTACGCAAATTTGTTAAAGTATACTTTAGGCTGGGTGTGGTGGTGGTACAAGCCTGTAATCCCAGTATTTAGGAGGTTGAGGTTGGAGGATCGCTATGAGTTTGAGGCCAGCCTGTGCTACATAAAAAGACCTTGTATCAAAAAAACAAAAATTAAAAAAAATTTTTTAAAGTACACTTTAGAGGATTTGTGTTACACTTTATAACACTGAATGAATCTCTTTGTTACTGACTTTATTTCGTTAATTGGATGCAGGACCTTTACATGGAGCTATATCCCAACCACTGCCCCCTCTGCCTCTTTTTTTTTTTTTTTTTTTTTCATTTTGAGACAGGAGCTCACTGAGTCACCAAATTGTCCAGGCTATGCTTAAACTTTTGATCCATTTGTCAGGGTACTAGTGGTATATACATGCATCACTATCCCTGGCTCTGACTTTTATTTTATTCTGAGATGTTTTAAGATTTTTTAAGACACTATAGAGTCTCTTGTTTTTTTATTTTTTAGTTCTTAGTGCTCTGATTTTGTTGTTGTTGTTTTGTTTTTTGAGACAGGGTTTTGCTATGCAGTTCAGGTTGGTCTGGAACTGGCTTTGTAGCCCAGGCTGCCTTCAAATTTGGAGTAATCTCCAGATGTGCACTACCACACCTGGCAGTGCTCTGATTTTTTAGAATTAAAAATTTTAAAATTAATCAAACTATCTTGTTAAACTTCTTGGTATCTGGCTTCAAATTATACCTTAGTAGGAAATAAGGAATTTAAAATAGGTATTTAATGTATTCCATTATTTGCCCTTATAAAGATCAACTTCTGGTACTCTATTTTAGTGTATTGATTGTATTAGCTCTAATGTAGTTTGATACTATAATTGCAAATCCAAAATTTCACTATTAAATACTGATTTTCTAGTCCTAAATGAGGGTCACTAGGAAGAACGTGTGCTATACTATTACTGTTTTCTAGAAGAGAACTGTCTTAATGCAATCTGTATTTTTGTAAGACATTTACTTTATTATGAAGGATATATAATTTTTATCATATAGTACTTTAATTTACAAGTTTTTCACATGTAAAGTTGAGAAACTTTCTAGATTATTGTCTATAGTTTACATATTTTTACTTTATCTAGTTATTGGTGAGTTGATCCATGTGTTTATTATTATTTACTGTCTCATGTAATTCTTATATGAAGTATAATTTGAATATATAATTTGTAAGTAGGATAATATATTTAAAGCTCTGGGCATAGTTCTGGTTCACTAATGCTCTTTAAGTAGTGGTAATATTTCTTTAAAAACACACACCTGCCTGCCTGGCAAGTATGAGGTTATGAGTTCAATCCCTGGTACCAAAAAACAAACAAACCATACTTACACACACCTTTCTTTAAAGACACACATAACTGGATAGGTGTTTTTTATTCCCTCTTTCCTAACCTTTACACTTGTATGGTGCTGCATAAAACTCTAAAAAAGCAGGAACAGATTAGAGGGCCTGTAATCCTAATTTACAGAATTTGGGTTATTTGGTTTTAGACATTTTTATTTTATCCTCTTAATTCTAGTCTTTTGTTCAGTGTTCTCATATTTTACAAAGTAACAAGATCATTTGGTTTGTTGGTTTGTTTGTTTATTTTTGTCTTTGAGACAAGGTCTTGCTATATAGGTCAGGCTGGCCTTGAACTCACTATGTAGCCCAGGCTGCCCTCCATTTTGTGGTTTGATTTCTGAACTCATGACAGCCTGCTTGGAAGGCAGGTGCTTATGCCCCTGAGCTAAATCCCCAGCCCCCTCCTCCATTGTGTGGTGACTCTCTTGCCTCAGCCTTCTGAGTACTGAGATCACAGGCGTGGGCCCCTATCCATGGTTAGAAGGTCATTTGTTTTTAGTATTGTTTTTCCACTTTTTAAAATTAGGTTGTGACTAACTGGTAGATTGTAAAAGATGGCTGATTTGCTAACCATTGTTAGTAAAATGAAATATTTAAATGAGGATGAAAAAGAAAGTTGCTTATTTGTACAGCCCATTAAGTACTATAAGGGAGAATTTGATTGTTGCTAATCCATATTTCCTTACCTTTGGCCAGCATTTTGTGTAGACTTGAAAGCAGTGAAAATGTGTATTAGATGCTTCAGTTGGTGGTAAACATTTCAATTTGACTTAGAAAAATAATTTAATACTGCTTCTTCAGTATATTTCCTGATGGGGGTTGAAGGATGCTCCTGGAGATATTAGCAAAACCCTTTGGTGGAGAATAGTGAACATATGTATTTTAGTAGGTATGAGGAAAAACCTAGGGGAGGAAAATGGCAGTGTCATCTGGGTATGATGGTGCAAATGTATAATCTCAGTAATATTCTGGGACACTGCGGCAGCAAAACAAGTTTGGGCCCAGCTTGGGTGATCTAGTGACTTAGGGAGACCCTATCTTCCAAATAAAACCTTTCAGAAGAAAGAAAAACCAATCTGGGGATGTAATTCAGGTGAATGCCCTGGGTTCAATTCCCAGTACTGCCAAGAAAATAAATTTTTTTTGAAGGATCAGTATCGTGTTGTTAAGATTCATCATTGTAAAAGTGTTGACTTTGTCTTGGGTTTCTTAGGTTTTCCAGTTTTCCAGTACAGAAGGGTATTTTGGCATATCCTCTGAAGTAGTAGAGGTTTTCTGTAGTTTTTGTTAAAGAAAACGTGTGAACGTGTATGAATAGTTAAAATGTTTGAACACACCCAAGACATTGTAGGGGTTCAGGAAGGCCTGTATCTTTATGGGCAATTTACGTATTAATTTAGGACAAGCTGTAGAACCATTTTCTTACTATATCTTTCTGCAGCAAAGGAAAATTTCTATAAAGTTGTACATGTTCTTATTGGAGGCATAGTCCAAGCTAGGTTGGTGGGTTGATTGGTTTGCTTGCTTGTTTGTTTTATTTGAGGCAAGATTTCTCTATATACTTAAAGCTGGCCTTAAACCATATAGCCCAGAAAATGTGAAGCAAATGTTCAAAGGAGAAGGAGAACAAGGGAAATAGGAAGGAGAAAGGAAAAAAGGGACAAGCAAACAACAAATAGAAAAAATGGGAAGTAAAACTTTTATAAATAAGCGAAAGAGGGATTGAAGGGAGGAGAGGGGAAGGGGGAAAAAAGAAGCGAGATATAGCATATAGAAGTACAAATTCCCTTTTTCATTATGTATATCTATAGTGTACCAATAAAATAAAAAACTGTGTTGCCCACGCAGTCCTCCTGTCTTAGCCTCTCAAGTGCTGGGACTACAGATTTGTACCAGCATGTGTGGCCCAAGCTGTTTTGGTGGCTTCCTCTCTTATTTATATTTTCAATGAGGTGTAATCAGAAGGATATTTTTGGTGAGAAAATTTAGTCTTAGAATAGTCAAATACTGATATATAAAATGGAAACCTTTTAAGAGATGAGTTGTATTCCTGATTTCCTTAGAATTTTTGCTACATGAGTAGCTTGATTTGCTATGATAATGTTAGGAGTAGGACCGACTGAGCATCAGGCTCACCAGGTTAGGCATTTAGCCCACCTGGCTGGCAAGCTTGAGGTTTCGGTTTCAATCACTGCCCCCCTCATAAATAAATAAATAGGAGTGGGATTTTTTTTTTTTTACATAATGTCTCTTTTCTTTGAAATAGTTGAGCATACCTTCACACACAATAATATCAAACATAACAATATAGTAAAAAAGATTTAAAAGAATGAAAGCATTGGGGGCTGGGGATTTAGCTCAGAGGCATAAGCACCTGCCTTGCAAGTGTATGGTCGTGAGTTTGATCCCTGGTACTAGTACCGATAAAACAGAAAAAGACAAAAAAAAAAAAAAAGAATGAAAGCATTACAGGACTTCAAAACTAAATAACAGGAAATGAACAATGGCTGCTGTAATACCTCATTTTCCTCAAAAAATTTGTCTATAACACCACACATAATAAAATCAAATAAAACAACAGGATAAAACCAATCAAAACAGAAGAACAAAAGCATGGTAGGACTTCAAAACAAGATGATAGTATATCAGCAATAGCTACCATAATGTCTTGTTTTCTTCAAAATAGCATTATACCATCTTACATAATAAAATCAAACAAAATAAAATCAGACCAATGAATGAAAGCATTATAAGACTTCAAAACAGTATAATGGGAAACCATGATTACCATATTTCCCATTATATTCAAAATAGCTACCCTGAAAGCATAAAATCTAACAAAAGACAGAACAAAGCCAAACCTAGTAAAATTGTGTAATCAATGCAAGAGTTCACAATAAGAAATTGACAGTAGTCTCCACTTTTCCCTCCCTTTGCTCTTTTTTTTAAAATTTTATTTAAAGAAAGACTAAACAAAACAAAATGGGTAGAAATAATACATACTTTCAAAGAAAGAAAAAACAGTAAGAAATCACTAGTTGATATTTACATATTGTCCTCTTACAAATACTTATTTGAGATACAAAAGTGGAGCATATAAAGTGGGGCTTCAAACAGCGAGACTGCAACCAGTTCTGTTCAGCAAAAATCACTCTGAGCAAAGAATAATAGTATTGCTGGGTTTCACATTATGATACTCCTGGATCAGCACCGGGTACTGTAGTGTCTCTTTTTCTTTAAAGTATTTGTTCATTTCATTATGTGTCATAAGATCAGTTTTCATAAACTGTTTATAGGTTCTACGCATGCATGAGTCTTAACAGGTATTTCTATCCCTTCTATATTAGAGGGAGGAACAAAAACAAAGCAAGATAAAACAAAACATATTCCTATAAACACATGAAATGAAAAAGACATAAGAGCACTGTACAAGTGATTGTACCATGGTTACTGTATTGTCTCTTGTTATCGTCAATAGAAGTGGCTATATCATCAGATATAGTATAATTGAATATATCAGTACATAACAGTATTAATAAAAACACAATTTTGTATGTAGTATACAACTTCAAAAACAGGTAATCCATCCAGAATGGGTATTGTAGCGAGTCTTATCATCTTCAGTGTAATTGCCTAAACTCTCAGACTTGATACTATCAATCATATAAGTTTTGAATAAAATCTGTCAATACCAAACAGCAATCAAACAAACCAGATTTAACTACAATCAGTCATGATAAACCAGTGTAAGCCATACAGGACTCCAAATTAAGTTAATAGGAAATTAAAGATGATTACTGTGCTGTATCCTGGTGTTTTGGGGATAGCTGTCTGTGCCCTCAAATCTAACGCAAGTAGACAAACTAGGACAGAATAAAATCTATCTAGGCATAGTGGTGTGAGTAATACGGGTTTTAATTCTTGATACACTATTAACAATATCTTCTGCCGTCTCTTTTTAAAGACCATTCTTCTTCTTTTACTTCCCCAAGGGGCACTGTGTATTTTTGGGTCTCACCTAGACCCTCGGTTTTAAATTGGGGGGAGCAACCTGCTGTTTACCTAAGTGGTCCCAAACCTTCTTCCTCCTGGACTTGATCTCTGATTATATTCCTTTCCTATTAACGCCTGTCTTTCCAACTTACCCACAAATACTGGTCTAGTTGCCCCTATTACTCTCTGGTTCCCTGTCCCATAGAGCATTGTTTTCCCACATTTGATTTTCAGTCCATATATGCTTTTTCAGTCCATATGCGCTTTTTCAGGTTAATTATATTTCCTATAAAGAGCATCTCAGTGGACCCTACCTCCTGATCTACTCTACCTGTGATTCTCTTTTTCTTTTTAATTTAGTGTATCAAGGCCTTCTATATTAGAGTTTATAACTCTTTGCTGCTTACTGTTCCACCATCTTCCCAGGATATTTTAGGAGTAGAGGCACCTTACTCTTTTTTTGCCTCATTTCTGTTATGCTCTTTTTTTGCCATTAGTTGTCTGCTTGTCTTCTTCATTTCTACCTTTTGCTCCATTGATTGAGGCCTCTCTGCCAACTGTCCCTGGGATCCTGGTACTTTTCTCTCTCTCTAGAATGCCCTGCAGCATTCTCTGTAGAGTTGGATTGGTGGTTGAGAATTTCTCTAATTCCTCTTTGTCTTGGAAGCATCTTGTTTCTTCATTAATTTCTAAAGACAGTTTTTCAGGCTATATCAATCCAGGCTGGAGGTTATTTTCTTTCAGGGTTGGAATATTTTGCTCCAAGCTCTTCTTGACTTGATGGTTTGTGTTGAGAAGTCTGCCATAATTCTGATGGGCCTTCCTTTATAGGTGATCTGTTTCTTATCTCTAACAGCTTTAAATATTGTGTTCTTATATTGAATTTCTGGGATCTTGTTATTATATGCCTGGGTGTAGCTATTTTGGTTGTAGGTGACTGGAGTTCTGTATGCCTCACATATATCTTAATATCATTTCCTTTTTCTATGTTTGGGAAGTTGTCCTTAATTATTTCTGTGAATAGCCTATGTAGTTCCTTTGTTTGTACCTCGGCTTCTTCATTCACATTCTTTATTCTCATGTTATAGATCCTCGTGTTGTCTTCCAGCCTTTGTATTGTTACTTCTTGTTTCCTTGTTATTTGTAAAAAGTTTTTCCTTTCATAATTCCACATTGCAAACCTGTCCTCTAGTTTGGATAATCTATCCTTAGTTTCTTTCAAGCAGTTTTGCCAGCTTTCAATGGAGTTTTTAATTTCCTGGCAATCTCTTTGAATCTGCTTCATGTATTCTATATTTTCTTTATATTCTTCATCAAACTGTTCTCTCCTTTGTTTGTGTTCCTGCATTCTTCCATCTGTGTCTTCTGGGAGGTGCTTAGCATTTCTTTTATTCTATTTATATCTTGCTTTACTTGGTTAAATATTTCATTTTTGAACTTATCTATGAGGTCCCAAAGATACCTCTTTATGTCCACTGATGCTGTGTCTGACATTGCATGTTTGTTGTCCTCAATCTCTTTTGTATTTATCTTTCCTGGATCAATGTTCTTAGGGTTAGGGGCTGGGTGCTTTTTCTTATTGCTTCTTCTTCTCATATTTTTTGTTTCTTCCATACAAGCATATAAAGAAGGCCCCGGTCCCTTTTTTTGTTGTTGTTGGTGATTCTGGTTCTTCTGAGATGTCCTGGCTGGGTGACCCTGCCCATTGCAATGTGCTATTGAGGTGCAAATATGTTGGCCCCTCCCCTCAGGGTCAGCCAGCCCAGGCTTTCACTGCATTAGTATGTGCAGCTGATAGACAATTGGTCCGGGACAGGTTATTGGATCCCAGCCAGGGGCATGACCCAGGCCAAGCACATCTCACCAATCCCATCTGGGAAGGGAGCAACTGACTGAAGTCTCTGCAGTACCTTGTTTCTGCCAGTCCTGCCCGGTTCCAAGATGTCTTCCCCTTTCCCGTGAAAGGGTTTTATTCCTGACACTCACCCCAGGCCAATGCAGGTCCCCTATTGCTCTGCTCTCCGTTGGTCTTGCCGATTGCGGACCTCAGCGCGGCCCGCACCCCAGCACTACCGTGGCTCCTTCGAGTCAAAGCAACGGTAACCCAGGCAGTTCGTTGAGTCCAGCCCTATGAGTTTGGACACGCCAGTCAGTGCAGTTCTCTGGTTTGCTGCTCCCTTCTGCCCTTACATCTCCTCACCAAGGCCTTCAGGCTTGTCCGCCACCAGCTTCGCTGTGCCTGTGCATCTCCAGGTTGCAACAGTGCTTCTAGCACAGTGGGACTGGCTCTAGCCACCAGCTACCGCCTTGTTCTGTTCAAGTTTTTCTTTTTAAAAATTCTTTCTGTGGGCTTCAGTTCTCACTTTAGTTTCTTCCTGGTCCAGGGGACCTACGACTTTCCTGCTTTTCCTTCTCCAGAATGCTATATTCCAGCCACTGGGCTGTTTCTCTCAGAGAGGCTTTTTACTTTGCTGCTTACTGTTCCACCATCTTCCCAGGATATTTTAGGAGTGGGATTGACGAAGGCCCAATATAGTAGAGGCACCTTACTCTTTTTTTTTTTTTTTTTTTTTGTCTTTTTGAGACCGGATCTCTTTATGCAGTTAAGGCTGGCCTCAAGCTCACTTTGTAGCTCAGACTGGTCTCAAACTCCCAAGGATCCTCCAACCTCTGCCTCCCCAGTTCTGGGACTACTGGTGTGTGCCACCACACCCAGCTATAAGGCACCCTACTCTTAAAAAATAGAAACTGAGTATAGTGGAAGCACATACCTATAATCCCAACACTTTGGGATTTAGCAATTTAGTAATTTAGCAATTTGATGAAACACTTTCAAATTTAAAAAGGGCGAGGGTGTCAATGCAAAGGCCTTGGGTTCAGTCTGCAGTGACCCCAAAAGGGAATGTACCTAACACACACACCTGTAATCTCAGTTACTGGGGAGACTGAGGTAGAAAGATCACATGTTGGAGGGGATGTTGCTCAGTGGTAGAGAACCCTGGTTTCAATCTGTAGTACAGAGATACTGAGACAGAAATAGACTCACCATGAGGGAGGGGGAGGGATTGAGGGAAGGAGGGAGGAAGAGAGAGAGAGACTTGAGTGTGTGTTTCATTTGATAGTGAGTGGTGGTTTGACTTCTCAGAGCAGTGGCATATATGAGGGAGGTAATGTCCAAAGCTGTCCTAGTGGGTCAGGGGAGTAGACACAGCAAACTGGCAGTAAGCCTGGCTTCTAAAACTAAATCCATGTCATCAAATTTGCCCAGGCATTCCACATGAACTTCAGTGGCATTTAAGAGGAGTTTTTTCAGGGAGGGTTAGGAGTTACAAGTAGAAGCCAGACTTTTTAACAGCTATCATTTTAACTCAAACATGGTGTGGATATGCACATGTTTCTGCATTTCTGGTAATGTTTATATATCATGACTCTTGCCTGTTTTGAGGAAGGTGTTTTTTTGGTCTTTTTGAACAGTTTCACTATAGAGTTCAGGCTGGACTTGAACTGGCAACAGTCTTCCTGTCTCACCCTACTAAGTGCTAGGGTCATAGGTGTGTGCCACCATGCCCAGCTTACCTGTTTGCCTGAATTTGACAAACTTTTAGAGAGTTTGTCAGGGTCTCCCATGCAGTTCAGGCTGATTTTGAACTCACTTTGTAGCCCAGGCTGGCCTCAAACTCACAACAGTCTTTTTGCCTCAGTCTCCCAAGTGCTGGGATTTCAGGTGTGCACCAACACAACCCCCATGAGCTGTAAGATTTAAGTAGTGTAGACGGTGCTTATCAATACTTGAGATTTAATTATTTGGATAATTCTAGTTAACATGCTAATGTTCGTGTATGAAAAAGAACTACACGTAGGTCTATGAAAGCCTAAAAATTCTGGGTACACTGGAGAAGTAATTTGAAGGCTTCATTTTCCTAAAAAATGTAGTTTCAGTGCATCTTATGTATATTTCAGTAGCAGGTGAGTTTTAACATCTGAAAATGTGTATTTTAATATCTTAAAATTTTTTCTTACTTTTGGGTTATGTTTTATTAGCATTACCATTTACCTTAATTAAAAATAGGGTTAATTTCAGATTAATTCTCATAACTTTTTTCTTTAATGTTGACTTGTATTAAAATATTTCTAAAAGCATTTTTCCCATATCAAGGTTCATTGGCTAAACATTTTAATGGACTGTTCTGAATTGTATTCAAGTACAAATATTTTTTAGTATTGCCTTTTAAAATTTGTACAGAATAGATTGTTAAAAATAGGGAGGAAAAGACATTTAGAAGTTATTCAAGGGCCAGATGTGATAGCACCAGCCTGTAATTCTAGCACTTAAAAGACTGAAGCAGGAGAATCACCACAAGTTCAAGACCAGCCTGAACTACATAATGAGACCCTGTCTCAATGCAAACAAAAAAAAAGACAAATTATTCAACAAATTATTGAAGCTAGATGATTGACAGATAGGCATATATAATAAAATTTAAAAACTGACACCAAAAAGCTCTTCAAACTCTAAGGTACTAGATTAGGATAGGAAAAATACTTACTTTAAAAAATAACATTGTGAAATCAAAATAAGCTTTACTGTTAAGTAAAATTTGTTTAAAATTTATAACATGAAGAAAAAGTAAAATTAGTAATGACAGATCTGATTTATGAAGCCCATTTATTCCTATTAAATGTTGTCAATTGAGCTTTTGATTTTATTTGTAATGAAGTGAAGCTGCAAAGGTTGCTCTTAATTTTAAGACATTTTAAATCTTAATATATAATTGATGGAGAATAACTCTTAATGCTAATAGACATAGAGCTGGGCGTGGTAGCTCACAGGTGTAGTAATCCCAGCACTTGAGAGGTTCTCTGTCTGGTAGGATCATGACAAATTTGAGACCAGCATGGACTATACAGTGAGATCCTGTCTCAAAAAAAAAAAAAAAAGGGTGAGAGATAGTAAACATAAATTATTTTGATTTATAAACATATCAAAACAAATAAAGTATGAATATATATCAGATTTTGCCATTCATAAGCTTCAGTGATTAGTTGCTTAAATCCTTTTTGCCTGTAATCTAGAGTTAAGAAATACTTTTGTTTAATCTAGTGCATATACATATTCTTTTTTGTTTGTTTGATACCAGAAATTGAACTCAGGACCTTGTGCTTGCCAGGCAGGGTCTGTGCTACTGAGCTCTATCTACCGACCCACATAATATGTACTTACGTACAACACAGCAGTTTCATACAAGATGATGTTTAGCTTTTAGTCCATGGCATTGTGCTCACAGTTTCTCTTTCAGTATATTGAAATTGTCATACCTCACTAACAGACCGCTTACAGCATTTAGTTTGAAAAACAAAATGCTACGAAATGATTTCATAGTTTTGATTAAAATTGTTAAGGATATTAAGATGTGTAAACTGATAAAATTGCTAAAGGGATATAAACTGATAAAGTATCGAGGACCTGGCCTAGATCCCTAATCTTGCAAATGAGTATACAAGTGTACAAGTGTATAGTGAAAGCTTAAATAAATGAGATAAGTGGTATGATTTTAGGGCTCCAGGAGGATCAAAACCCTCTACCTAGTTCAGGGGGCAGCCTGTATTTATTATTTTTTTCAAATAACATAGGAAGCTGAACAGACCTTGAGAGTGGTTCAAGGACTTTGCAAGTAACAAATTGTGTTAACAAGAAGTATGTTAGGAGAAAATCTCCATATTTCACTACAGGGATGAAATGCCTGCAGATACAGTCTTTCTTTAGTTAATTGGAGTTGGAGCCAGGTGTCCTCAGCCATTCTCTTATCTTGACCTTGGCCATGCAGCACCCTGCCCCTGTGTTCAATTTCTAGTTTCATTGGCTGCCAACATATATAAAGGGATGATTTTTTTTTCTCCTAATGGGCACAAGTGCTGTACATTGAGCCCCTTTTTTAAATACTGAATTAGCCTATCGCTATCTTTTTATGAATTGTTCGGTTAGTTTTGCCACATTTTCCTTTATTGTTTTTAATGATAGCAAAGTTTTATTAAAGGTAGGAAAAGAAACAGGCTCTTTAGAATGAGTTTGCACCAAGTTAAAGTAGGAAAAAAAGTACTGTATACTCTATTGTGTGAAGGTGGGCCACTGTGCAAGAGCAAACGCAGTGGTCAGGATTTCATGAAAATGATTTGTATCACTTCCTTTATCTCTTCCCTGTGATCAGGTTGATTCAATCCTTTTATTTTATAGGGGAAGACTCTGAGGCTGGTGTTGATTTACCTAAGGTCTTTTTTTGTTCTTGTTGTTGTTTTATTTTGATACATTTTAGTTGTTTAGTTGTTGTTTAGTTGATACATTTTAGATATACATAGTGATGACATTCATAATGGGACATTTATGCCTGTATATGATATATACATCTTGATATTCCCCCTCATTCCTCTACTCCCTTCAATCCTTTTTCCCCTACTTACATACAAAAACTTTTGTTTCCATTTCCTCCTTTTCTTGTCCCCCCTCCCCCATTCCACATCCCATTTAAACATTTTCTTCCTATTTCACAATATCTATTTGCGTTTTGGTCATTATTTACAGTTTCAGTTTCTCACACCAGAGACACAGTGTGGTACTTACACATGCAACTTACTTATTTCACTTAAAGGTGTGGTGTCAAGGTGCATCATTTATCTAGAAATGTCTTGTTTATCTTTTATTTATGACTGAGTAGTACTCCATTGTATTAAAAAAAAAACCATATCTTTGTCCATCAGTTGATGGGCATTTGGGCTGTTTCTAAGATTTAGCTATTACAGACTGTGCCTCTATAAATGTGGGTGTGCATGTATCACTGATACAGGATGCTTTTAATTTTGGGGGAAGGTACCAAGAAGAGGAATAGTTGTGATCAAATGAAACCTCTAGTTTTAGTTTTTTGAGGAAATCTCCACACTGAGTTCCACAGTGGTTTTATCACTCTGCACTTCCACAAACACTAGAGAAGGGTTCCTTTTTCCCCACAGTCCCAACCAGAATTTTTATTGATTTCTTGATAATAGACATTCTTTCTGGAGTGAGTTGGAATCTCAGAGTTGTTTTAGTTTGCCTCTCTCAAATGACCAGTGATCTCAAACATTTTTCATTGCTGTTTCTATTTCATCTGAGAAGTGTCTATTTCAGATGCCCATTTTTGGATTGGGTCTTTAAATTTGGGAAGGAGGGGTCTGATTTTGGGGTGGTTTTTTTTTTTTTTTTAGTTCTTTATGTATTCTAGATAAGGACTCCTTTGGGAACGTCTGGCAAAAATATTTTTCCCATACTGTGGGTTGTCTCTTCACTCTGTTGGTAGTTTCTCTTGCTGTTAAAAGCTTTTTAATAAGGTGAGATCCCAGCTGTTAATCCTTTGTGATAGTTCCTGTGCAATTGTGGTCTTAGCCAACACCAATGTCTTCAAGAGTTCCACTCTTGTCTTCCAGCAGATTGATGTTTCATATTTAGATAGATCTTCGATCCATTTCTACTTTAGTTTAGTACATGGTGAATCGTATCGGCCCAGTTTTAATCTTTGGCATGTGGAAAGCCAGTTTTCCCAGGACCATTTATTAACGAGGCTATCTTCCTTTCAATGAAGGTTTTTGGTACCTTTGTCAAAGATAAGGTGGCTAAATGTGTCTAGAATTGTTTCTGAAATCTTCTAATCTGTTCCATTGATTCTCAGGTCTGTTTTTGTGCCAGTACCATGCTGTTTTTAATCACAGTTGCTTTGTAGTTTAATTTCAAGTCAGGGATTGTGATGCACTCGCCTTGCTTTTGTTGTCCAGAGTTGTTTTTGCTATTCTAGGTCTCTTCTGGTTCCAAAGGAATTTTGGGATTGTTTTCTCTAATTCTGTGAGTTATGCTGTTAGTATTTTGATTGGAATTACATTATGTCTGTGTAACAAATTTGAAAGTATGGCCATTTTTATTACATTGATTCTTCCTACCCAAGAACAAGGGATCTTTTTCCATTTTTTGTTACCTTTTTTAATCTCCTTTTTCAGAGTACTGTAGTTTTCAATGTAGAGATCCTTTTTTTTTTGTTAGATTGATTACTAGATTTTGTGTATACTATTGTAATACCCAAGGTCTTTTAACTAGTTAGTATCATTACAAAGACCAAAGATTTATAACTTCCAGTCAGTTGCTCTCCTCCAATAAATTACTTAATCTCTTCTAGAAAATCGTATAGTTTTTGCACAGCCTTTTCGATCACTTTTGTAACTGTTCTTTTTTGCTACTCTGTTAGATAAATTCAGTATTTAACCCAGTGTTACCAAGTACCTGTTTTGTATAAAATGTTTTTAAATGCATTATTTGTAAGCCTTTTGATAACCTAAAGAGGAGGGCATTATTTTTGTTTCATACATGAGGAAACAAGTACAGAAAAATTTGAATGACTATGATATGAAATAATTTTGTGATGTAAGTCTTGGACTTTTTCTGCTATGCCTTTCTCTTGTTTCTGAACTTTCAGGAAGAATTTAAAGAGAAATAATTTGAGTTTTTGGTGAAAGTCATGTTGAGCATATGGAAACAGCTAGGGCTATATGCGTGTTACTGTGACTAGATTTTCTCTTTGTGGTTTAAGATGCTTGAAATGCTACTTGAGGAATGCTTCATTGATTCCTTCAAGGCAGGGTCTCGCTATGTAGCCCAGGCTGGCCTTGAGCTCAGAGCGATCCTGCCTCAGCCTCCCTTCCCTTGTTCTGGGATTATAGGTGTGCACTACCATGCCCTGCTTTAGGGATCCTTCTTTTTTCTTTTTAATTTTTTGTCTTTTTATCGGTACCAGGGATCCAACTCATGACTGCCTGCTTGCAAGGCAGGCGCTTATGCCGCTGAGCTAAATCCCCAGCCCCTTAGAGATCCTTCTTAACTCCTGCCTAACCCCCAAATTTTTAACATAGTAGCAGCATTATAGCCAGGCCAGTAGAACTATAGCTCTAGCTGTGCTAGATTTAAATTTGGTTCTTTAGAGCCTTTTCTCTTTGCTTTTTTTTTTACATCTAGAGGTATTACTTAGGGTTTTTATTAGGGGTTGGTGTACTTCTTTTGGTGCTGAGGATTGAACCAGAGACCTCACACGTGCTAAACATGCTTGCACCTGAGTTACACCTCTCAGCCTATTTTAGGTCTTAAATCATTTACTAATAAGAGCTTTAACTTTCTCTTTGGTACCCCCCTTTTTGTCCCATGTTTAGAGTCTGTTTTGCCGTCTTTCAGGCTTTTTATTTTCGTTTTCAGTGCTGGAGATTGAACTCAGGCCCTTGAACATGCTAAGCATGCATTCTACCTTGGAGCTACCTATCCACCCATAAAAATTTAGAACATTTTTAGCTGGGCATAGCTGCACATACCTGGAAGCCCAGCTGAAGCTGAGGCAAGAGAATGGAATATTTGACCCAGACCTGAGCAGGTTAGCAATTTAGTGAGACTTTGTTTCAAAAATAAATTAATGGGCTGGGTATAGAGGCAGTAGGATCACTGCCAGCTCTAGACCAGTTTAGGCTACTTGGTAAATCCAAGGTCAGCCTAAATTACATAGCAAGTTATCATAAAATAATAAAATGAAATATCTGAGAATGTAGCTTAGTGTGAAGGAAGTCCCTGAGTTCAATCTCCAAGTCCACCCTGAATATATAAATAAATAATCAAATAGGCTGGGAATATATCTCAGTAGAAGCGTGCTTGCCTAGCATGGGCCTGGATTCAATCCTAAGTACAAAAAAAGAAAAAAGGCATTTTATATTTAAACAAAATTGCCCTAAGGCAGGTATTGTGGGGCACACCTGTAATCCCAGTACCCAGGAGTTTCAGGCCAACCTAGGATACATAGTGAATTTGAGGACATCCTGTACTACAAGACCCAGTTGCACCAAACAAACAAACAAAATTGGCCCTAATGAGGGCAAATTGCAAAAAAAAAAAAAAAACCTTTCATTGGAGGTGTATGACTCCATAGAACAATGCATTTTTAACATCTACAGGGCTCTGGCTTTCATCCCTAGTGGTTTAGTTACTTTTCCTGTTGTTGAGACAAAATACCTGATACCCAAAGTTAAAGAAGGAAAAGTTTATTTTGGCTCACAGTTTGTAGCGGTTTCATTTCATAGTTGGCTGGCATGGCAGAAGGGAGATGCAGAGGAGAAGCAGTTCATGGAAGGCAGGAAGGCAGCAAACAGCAGTAGCTGGCAAATGACAGACAACAGCACCAGCCCATTTTCTGTCCATTGTATTCTACCTATCCTTAGTATTTATACCCAGGGTGGGGCACCCTTAATTTTAGCATCAATCCTAGCATCGCTTTCTTTATCACAACATCACACTGTAGATGCAGCCACCTCTGAAAAACCCCATTTATGACTACATGAGGTTTGGGGGGGGGAACATCTAGATACAAATCATAACACCTAGCACCCACCCACCCCAAAATAAAATTTTAATTTTTTTTATTTGTTTATTTTTGGTACTGGGAATTGAACTCACAGCTTTGCACTTGTCAGGCAGGTGGCTGTGCCGCTGAGTTGTATCCATAGCCCCAAAAAGTGAAATTTTAAAAAATTCTTGCTCATTAGTGAGGATAGTTTTTTACTTTTTTCAAGGTTAACACTTTGCTTTCACATGTTCAAAAACTATGGTTTCTATTTATTTAGTTGAATTTAGGACACAAGTGAAACTATTTTACAGCATATAGCTACTAACATTAATACACATTTTTTTTCCTTTGACATTTTGATCAATTTGTCATCTGCCATTTATTCTTATCTCCCAAGATTAGTACTGTTGGGGCTGGGGATTTAGCTCAGCAGCATAAGCACCTGCCTTGCAAGCAGGCAGTCGTGAGTTCGATCCCCGGTACGGATTAAAAAAAAAAAAAAAGATTAGTACTGTTCTTTGAACTTCTTTGTCCACTAGCTTTGCAGTATGCTTGTATACATACCTCATTGTCTCTGAACTTTACCACGGCTCTCCTTTCAGCACAAAGGCAAAGTCCTTTTGTTATATATGTTATGTAATAGACTGAGCACTACATTGGAACTCTTTCGTTCATTTATTTTTATGCTACTGGAAATCAACCCGGGGCACTGTATTGCCCAGTTATGTCTCCAGCCTTTTTTGCTTTTTGAGACAAGGTCTCACTAAGTTACCCTGGCTGGGCTCAAGTTTTCAATCCTCTCACATCACCCCATGAGTAGCTGATTTTACAGGCATGTACCATGCTTATTTTAGAACATTTGTTGGCCTTTTATCATCTGATCTTTATTTCAAAGAAATAGTAAAATGCTTTTCCCTTTTATTTTAAACCTATGCAAACTAATTGTATTTGGGCTTGATAGTTGATGATGGGGGAGAAAAAGACAGATATTGGCTTCACATAGCTCTTTATAAGAGTGTGAAAGATCTTTTCCAGAAATATTTAGCAAACTTAACCTTTTATTTCATTGATGAAAATCAAGTTATATTCCCTTTCCTAAATTAGTCACTGATAAAAATGGAAGGAATTATTAGTCAACCAGAACTCTCCCAGGGCTTGAGGATGTGAATGGCTTCCCCTAAAGCAAATGGCTACATGGGAGAGGAGTAGATACATGAACAAAATCTTTTTTTTAACTTTTTTTTTTTTTTTAATTTTATTTAAGGAGAAAAGGAAAAAAAAAAAGCAGGGAAAGGGTACAAGTTATACAGATTTACAGAAAAAAAATGAACAGTAGGAAATCACTAGTTAATGGATTGAACAAAATCTTTGAAAGAAGGGGGCAATAGATCCTGTGAGGAGCTCATCATAAAAATCTTTCACCTATACTACCCACAGTCTGCTAGAAATTCAGGAACTTTAAATTGTAAATAGTGCTTGACACAGTGGCACATTTTTATAATCCCAGCACTCTGGGAGACTGATGCATAAGGACCACAAGTGTGAGCCCAACCTGGGCAATATATAGAGATCCTGTCTCAAAATACAAAAACAAAAGAAAAATCCTAAAATATAGAGCTGGGGATATAGTTCAGTGCAAAGGCTCTGCGTTCAGTCTCCAGTATGGGGTAGGGGTGAGACATAAATGTAATTTCTACTAAGCAATCACTTTTTCTGAAACTTCTTTATCTTGTGTATTATCATAATTCTTATTCTGGTGGACTTGCAACCTAATGGTGACACAGAGAAAGTGAGAGTGGGAAATATGTCTGTTAATCTTGTCCTGGTAGTTTCTTAAACAGTGGATGTGGGATTTGGTAAGTGGAAAATGTGGGGCATCAAATGCATCTTTGTGTGGTTTGAGAGGAATTCATTGGTTAAATAGACATTACAGAAACTTAAAGACAGAGTTGTGCGTGATGGTGCATACCTGTAATCCCAGCCATTTGGAAGACTAAAATAGAAGGATCACAAATTTAAGGCCACATTGGATGATTTATAGTCCCTACCTAAAAATAAAGAGCGAGGGATACAGGTCAGTATAAAGGCCCTAGGTTCAGTCCCCAGTACCACACACATATAAAACAACAACAAAGGGTCAGGTATTTAGCTCAGCAGTGTAAGCACCTGCCTGGCAAGCATGAGATCGTGAGTTCACTCCCTGGTACCAAAAAACAAAAGAAAAACCAACAGCAAAACCAGTTTAATTAAGGCATATTTGATGTAATAAACTGTACATTCATTCATTCATTCCAGTGTTGGGAATTGAAGCTAGGCTTTTACATTGAGCTATATCCTTACCCTTTTTTAAAATATTAAGATATAATCTCACTAAGTCACTGATTTGCCCATGCTGGGCTCAAACTTGTGGTCTTCCTACTTTATTTAACCTCTTGTGGTGATTATAAGTGTGTACCATCATACCCAGCTAACTGCACATTTTTAAGTGTTTTTCTTTTTTGCAGTACTGGAGATTGAATTTGAGGAGTGTTAAGTACATCCTTATCCTTTTTATTTTTGAGACAGGGTGTTGCTGAATTGCCCATGTTTGCCTGAAGTTTGTAGCCCTCCCGCTCTACTGGAAGAGATGGGATGATAGGTATATACCATCACACCTAGTTAAACAGATTTATGTGTAACCTATGTACTATGTGTAGGCTCATGAAACTTTACCAAATTTAAGATATCCATTATCCCGGAAGTTTTCACATACCCCTGTATAAGTACTCAGTCACTCTTTTCTCCTTAATTCCTTTCTAGGCTATCCCTAGATAGCTACTGAAGTCACAGAAGTGATTATAGAGAAGTTATATAAATAGAATCAAAGTATGTATTCTTTTTTTAGTGTGGCAGGTTCCTTTGTCATTGTCAGTTTAAGGTTCATCCATGTTATTTGAGGCTATTGATAGATAATTAATCTTTTTTAATCCATTTTATTTCAAACGGGAAAAAAATTTCAAAATATGACAATCAGGGCTACAGTGGTACATGCATTGCACATTGCCATCCCCAAATCAGTCACCCAGAGCGCAAAACACCTGCATTCAATTGTGCCAACAATATCAACACAAATCATTTTCTTCAATGAACTCAAAGAACTCAGTAATGTAACTATCTTTGAAAATGTATACACACACACACATACACATACATACATACAGCATTTCTTTCACCTCACACTAGTGAGACAGTGCAGTGTTGTTGTTTTTTTTTTTTTTTTTGTCTTTTTCGTTTTTTATCCGTACCAGGGATTGAACTCATGACTGTCTGCTTGCAAGGCAGGCGCTTATGCCGCTGAGCTAAATCCCCAGCCCCGCAGTGTTTACACATGTATGTCTGATTTGTTGTACTTACCAGTAAGGTCTCAAATTGCATCCATGTACCTATAAAAGTCTCGAGTTTATGCCTCTTTATGGCTGATTAGTACTCCATTGTATAAAAATACCACATCTTTTTTATCCATCCCTCAGTTGGTGGGCATTTAGATTGTTTTCAAGATCTAGATATTACAAATTGTGCTGCTATAAATATAGGTACACATCTGTCACAGTGGTATGGTGTTTTTAATTCTGGGAATTACACCCAGAAGGGAAATAGCTGAGTCTAATGAGAACTCTAGTTCCAGCTTTCTGAGAAATTTTCACACTGATTTCTATAGTGTTCATACCAGTCTCATTCCCACCAACAATGGAGAAGGGTAACTTTTCCCCCGTAGCCCCACCAACATTTTTTATTGGTTGATTTCTTGATAATAGCCGTTCTTTCCAGGGTGAGGTGGAATTTCAGGGTTTTTAATTTGCATCTCTCCAATGACCAGTGAGTTGTACATTTTTCATATATTTATTTGCTGTTTGTATTTCTTCATCTGAGAAGTGTGTATTCATCTCAGATGCCTATTTTTGGATTGGGTCTTGTAAGTCTGGGAGGGCTGATTTTTATTATTATTATTATTATTATTATTATTATATGTTCTCCATGGTAACCTTTTGTCTGAGGAACAGCTGGCAAACACTTTCTCCCACATTGTGGGTTGTCTCTTCACACTGTTTTCCCTTGTTGTGCAAAAGCTTTTTTTTTTTTTTTTTTTTTTTTTTTCATTTTCCTTTTTATCGGTACCGGAGATCGAACTCACGACTGCCCGCTTGCAAGGCCGGCCCTTATGCCGCTGAGCTAAATCCCCAGCCCATGCAAAAGCTTTTTAATAAGATGAGATCCCAGTTGTTGATTCTTTGTCTTAGCTCCTGTGCAGTTAGAGTTTTGTTCATAAAGTCTTTTCCTATACCAGTATCTTCCAAAGTTTTACCTACTCTATCTTTTTGCAGATTTATTATTTCTGCTTTAATATTAAAATTTTGATCCATTCTGAATTTAGTGCATGGTGAAAGATATGGATCCGGGGCTGGGGTTTTAGCTCAGTGGCATAAGTGCCTGCCTTGCAAGCAGGCGGTTGTGAGTTTGATCCTGGTACTGATTAAAAAAAAAAAAGAAGAAGAAAGATATGGATCCAGTTTTAATCTTCAGCATATGCAGAGCCAGTTTTTCCAATACCATTTATTAAGAAAACTATCTTCCTTCTAGTGAATGTGTTTGGCACTTTTGTCAAAGATAAGATGTCTTAGTGTGTCTGCAGTTGTTTTTGCATCTTCTAATCTGTTCCATTGATCTTTGAGTCTTTGTTTTTTGTTTTGTTTTTTACCAGTACCGTGCTGTTTTTTCACAGTAGTTTTATAGTATAAACTTTTTTATTTTTATTTATTTTTTTTCAACAGATAACTGTGTCCAAATATAGTATAATTTCAAGTCAGGGATTGTGATGCCTTTGTCTTGCTTTTGTTGCCTAGGATTGCCTTTGCTATTCTAGGTCTCTTCTGGTTCCAGATGAATTTTAGAACTGTTTTTTCTAATTGTGTGAGCTATACTATTGGAATTTTAATTGGACTTGCATTAAATCCATGTGACAGTTTAGGCCATTTTCATTTTGTTGGTTCTTCCTACCCAAAAGCATAGGGTTTGTCTCCATTTTCTCATTTCTTTTTTCTTTCTTTCTTTTTCTTTCATCTTTCCGTCTTTTTGAAATAGGGACTTACTATGCAATGCAATTTAGGCTGGCCTTGAACTCATTTTGTAGCCCAGGCTGGTTTTGAACTCTATACCATCCTCCTGCATCAGCCTCTTTGAGTGCTGGGATTATAGGTGTGTGCCACCAAGACCTGCTATCTCTCCATTTTTTTCTTTTTTCTTTTTTTTTTTTTTTTTTTTGGTAATATCCTCCTCAGTCTCCTTTTTCAGAGTACTGCAGTTTTCAGTGTAGAGGTCTTTTGCATCCTTCATTAGATTGATTCTAGGTATTTCATTTTTTGGATGCTATTGTAAAAAGTATTGTTTCCCTAATTTCTCTCTCAGTGAATTTGTTATTTGTGTACCTATTGATTTTTGAGTGTTGACTTTGTATCCAGCTATATTACTGAAGTGCTTATTAAATTTGGTAATCTTTTGGAGTTTTTGGGGTGTTCTATGCAGAATATCATGTCATCTTCAAATAACAATAGTTTAACTTCTTTTTTTCCTATCTTTATTCCTTTTATTTCTGTCTCTTGTCTAATTGATCTAGCTAAAGTTTCCAGGACTATATTGAATAATAGTGGAGACAGTGGACATCTTTGTCTTATTCTTGGTTTTAGAGAGATAGTTTTCAGTTTTTGCCCATTTAGTATGATGTTGGCTGTCTTGTCACAGATGGCCTTCATTAGATTGAGATAGAGCATCTCTTCCAGTTTTCTGTAGGGTTTGTATCATGAATGAATGTTGGACTTTGTCAAAAGCTTTTTCTTTTTCTTTTCTTTTTTTTTTTTTTTTCCTTTTTTATCGGTACTGGGGATCAAACTCACGGCTGCCTGCTTGCAAGGCAGGCGCTTATGCTGCTGAGCTAAATCCCCAGCCCCGTCAAAAGCTTTTTCTGCATCTGTTGAGATGATCATACAATTTTTGTCCTTGTGTCTGTTAACATGGTATATTACATTTATGGATTTATGTATGTTAAACCATTCCTACATCCCTGGGATGAATCCCACTTCATCATAGTATATAATCTTTTTGACGATTTCTCAGCAAGCCAGCAGTAGCTTTTTAGCAGGGAGTGAGTAATCTCAGTGGGCCTGCCCAAGACCAGACTCATTGGGCTTGCTGCCATCCTAGCAATTTCTGCAGGTTTTAGCCCAGCTAGGAGCCACCAGCTGGAAGTATCAACAGTTCTGGGTTCTGAGCTTATCCAGTCCATCGCCAGGATGGCTTCTGGCCAATCACTCTCTCCCATAGGAGGACTAAGTCCTCTGCACTCACCACCAGCCAATGCAGTCCTTTACATCCACTGCTCCCCTCTACTGTGGCATCTCTCTGCAGAAGGCTTTGAGGTTACCAAACATCACTGTCACCATCACCATAGGTCTACAACTTCAAACCACTTCTCCTCGCACAGTGAGTCCCATCTCAGAGAAGATGCTGCTGGCTGCCTCCTCTTTCTTCATTGAAATTTCTCTCTTCACCCTCCCTATGGGCGTCAGTTCACGCTTCAGATTCTTCCTGGGTCCAGCGGACCCTCTTCTGTCCTATTTGTCATCCTCATAATACTATATTCTAGTGTCTGGACAGTGACTCTCAGAGAGGCTGTATTCTCTGCTGCTTACCACTCAGTTCTCTTAGTCTCTCCCCCAGTAATTCGTCTTTACTGTGAATTTTTTTCCATTATGTGTATATACCCCAGTTTGTCCATTCATTTATGGATGGACCTTTGGATTGTTTCTTGGTTTTGGGTGTTACAAATAAAGCTGCTCTGCATCTTCATGTACAAATATTTTTACTGTATGTATGGATACACATTTTCCTATGGGTTAATTCCTAGGAATAGAGTGGTTGGATCATTTGGCAGGTACATACTTAGTTTTGCAGATTAGGGTGATTTGTTTTGGGACTGAGGGATTAAATCCAGGCCCTTCACACTAAGCTACATTCCTTTTTTTTTTTTTTAATACTAAGTCAGTTTGGCCAGCCTCTTTTTTACTTTTTGAGACAGAGTCTCGATAAGTTCCCAGGGGCAGGCTTCAACTTGGATTCTGCTGACTCAGCCTCCCGAGTAGGATTCTCCCTTTTGGTTTCTAGCGTAGGTTTTTGTAGGTCCTATTTATGTGATTGAGGTTAGTAATATTCCCTTGTGTTTTGATTTTTTAAAAAATTTTACTTAAAAAAAAAAGCAAAATAGATAAAGAGTAGAAATAATATAGAATCTCAAAAAACAGTAAGAAGTCACTAGTTGATAAATTATATATTGTCCTCTTAGAAATAGCCATTCAAGTTATAAAATTAAAGCATACAACTAGGCATTTAAACAGTGAGACTACAAACAGTTCTGTTCAACAATCCAGCAAAAACTTAATAATATGGTTACCAGCCCTATACACTTAAACATACATGCAGTTATATCCTTTAGAGCACTTTTTTTTCTCTTTTTTACAATAACAATTAAATATTTTGGTTTTATTACTCCTACAGTTATTGTTTTTACACTAGAGAAACTGTGATATTTATAAATATGATTTTTATTTATTTCACTTATGCGGATAGTCTCAAGTTATCTCCATTTATCTATGAAGGCCTCAAGGTCATCCTTTTTATAGCTGAGTAATATTTCATTGTATAAAAATACCATATCTTTTTTATCCACTCTGTGGTTGATGGGGATTTTGGTTGTTTTTAAGATTTAGCTATTATAAATTGTGTTGCTATGAACATGGGTGCACATATATCACTGTGATATGTCCTTTTTAGTTTTTCTGGGAAAATACCCAGGAGGGGAATAGCTGGATTGAATGGGACTTTTAATATTAGTCTTCTAAGAAATCTGCATACTGATTGCCATAGTGGCTGCACCAGTCTACACTCCCACCAACAGTGGAGCAGTAGTCCTTCTTCCCCCTGCAGCCTTGCCAACATTTGTTATCAGTTGATTTCTTTCTTTCTTTCTTTTTTTTTTTTTTTTTTTGTACCTGTTATGGATTAAGAACTGGTGAACAACTTAATGCCAGCTGGATTACATCGGCATGGCATTGCGCGAAGATGCTCCACCTGAGGAAAGTTGCAGGATAAATAGGTGGAGAAAGCAGGGAGGTGTAGAGGGTTGAGGCATTAAGGAGGCATTGTGGGTTCTGAGTTGCTGTCTGAACTGTTGGTTCTCCTGGAGAAGCTTTGGTACTTACATTGAGCATTGCTTCCTGGCTTCGGAGGGGAACTTCTTCCTGTGCTGCTTGGTCTCCAGGATGAACTCATCACGCTGCTTCCTGGCATGTACCCGACTATGCTGTCGTCAGAGGAGCTCAGGGCCTCCGTGTCGCTGAGGACGGCTGTGGTGCCTTTTTCAGGATAGCCCTGGTCTTTGTTGTGAGTGTGACTTCTCGGCTGCGGTGTAGAACCCTCATCCCACTAGCACAGCTCCCTCATCCTGATGGCATACACTTTCTGGCTTCCACCGCTGACCCTTGGGTCTTCCTGGCACGGATACGTAAAAGAGACTGGCGTAAGTCCTTCTTGTGGGCTCTGGACCTCCAGTTGGACTCGTGGGAGACATTGTCCTGAGCTCTGGATTTTTTTTCTGGACTCATGTGGGACATTGCTGTGGGATTTAGGCTCTTGACTAAATAATCTATGTCTTTGGTGTTGCGGATAGATTTCCTGCATTTTCCTGTTTAACTCCCAGTGACCTTTATAAAAATAATATTATAAACTCCACATCTTGATCCTAATTATTCTCTGTGTACAACCCCTGACTACAACAGTACTGGAGATTGAATTCACAACCTCACATTTGCCAAGCAGGCACTTATGCCACTGAGCTAAATCCCCGGCCCTATCAGTTGATTTCTTTTTTTTTTTTTTTAATTTTTTATTTAAAAAGAAAAAAACAAAACAGTATAAGGGTAATACAGAAGTAATACAGAATTCAAAAAAAAAAGGTAAGAAATCACTAGTTAATAGATTACATATTGTCATCTTAGAAATAGTTGTTCAAGTTACAGGATTAAAGCATACAAAATGGACATTCAAAAAGTGAGACTGCAAACAGTTGTGTTCAGTGATCCAGCAAAAACTCAGTAATATAGTCATCTATCTTAATGCACCTAAAAACACTTGCAGTTGTATCCTTTAGAGCACTTTTTTTTCCTCTCTTTTTTTACAACAAAATTTACATATTTTGGGTTTTATTACTTACATAGTTCTTATTACTTTTTTTTTTTTGGAAGAGAATAAAACCAAATATGACAAAACAAAGCAGTCAGTCAAAACAAAGGATAGACATAGCACATGATGTAAAAACAGAGTACAAGGTTATCAACAATGGTTACCATAATGCCTCTTGCTTCCTTAAAAAGAATTGCCTATATCATTAGGTATAATAAAATTGAACAAAACAGTACAGAACAAGACCAATAAAACCTAAACATTGGAAACATTACAGGACTTCAAAAGAAGATGATAGTCAAACCACAATGGGCATCATAGTGAATCTTATTGCCTTCAAAGTAGTTGCCTATACCCTCAAACTTGATACTATCAAACAGAACGGAACAGAGTCTAATCAGTCAAAACAAGATAGTGGGAGTAATGCAGGGCTTCAAATCAAGTTAATAGGAAATCAAAAAAGTTACTATAATATATCCTAATTTTTTAAATTTTTCCCTTAATTAAAAAAATAATAAAAAATAAAAAAATAACTTTTAATGAATAAAGGGGAGATTGAGATAAAAGAGGACATAACATAACAATACAGGTCAAAGCATGGCAATTTCAGCAACCTAGTGCTTCACCACCAAATAACCCGACTTAATAGTAGTTACCATAGTGTCTCTTTCCTTGTAATATTTGAATATAACTTCATATAGTATAGCATCAAATACATCAAGACAGTGTGAAACCATTCAAGAGGATGAAAGTATTACAGGGTATTTAGAACCAGCTAAAGGAAAACAAATAATGGTTTCTATATTAGCTCTTTGCCTATAAAAATTTTTGTTTATACTATCACATATAATAAAATCCAGTAAGATACAACATGATAAAACCAATGGAGACAGAAGAGCAACAGTTTGGTGGGACTTCAAACCAAGATGGTATTAAATCAGCACTAGCTATTATGATGTCTTGTTTTCTTCAAAATAGCTGTTCATTTCATCACAGGCAATAAGCAGCCCAGAATAGAGCCAATTAATGAGTGAAAACTTTATAAGGCTTCAAGGCCACATAATGGGAAATGATGATTACCACATACGTTTATATATTTGAATCATTTCTTATACTAGGGAAACAATACGGTATTCACACATGTGAGTTTGATTTATTTCACTTATGAGTATGGTCTTAAGCTGTGCCCATTTATTTATAAATATCTCAATGTGATCCTTTCTTATAGCTGAGTAGTACTCTATTGTATAAAAATACCACAACTTTTTTATCCATTCCTCAGTTGATGGAAACTTGGGTTGTTTCCAAGATCTGGCGACTACAACTTGTGCTGCTATAAACATAGGTGCACATATATCACTGTGGTATGATGCTTTCAGTTCTTCTGGGAATATGTCTAGAAGTGGAATAGCTGGAACAAATGGGACTTCCAATCCCAGCTTTTTGAGAAATCTCCAGACTGACCTCTACAATGGTTGTACCAGTCTACACTCCCACCAACAGTGCAGTAGAGTTCCTTTTTCCTCACAGCCTCTCCAGCGTTTGTTGATGGTTTTCTTGATCCTGGCCACTCTTTCAGGAGTGAGATGGAATCTCAGTGTGGTTTTAATTTGCATTTCTCTAATGACTAATGATGCTGAACACTTTTTCATGTATTTATTTGCCATTTGTATTTCTTCATCTGAGAACTGTGTATTCATCTCAGATGCCCATTTTTGGAGTGGATCTTTGAATTTTGGGGGTCTGATTTTTTTAATTCTTTATATATTTTAGACAGAAGTCCCTTGTCTGAGGGAGAGTTCACTAAGATTTCTTCCCAGTTTGTGGGTTTTCTTTTCACTATGCTGGAGATTTTTTTTGACATGCAGAAACTTTTTAATAAGAGGTGGTCCCAGTTATTGATTCTGGTAAGTATTTCCCGTACAGTTTGAGTCCTGTTCATGAATTCTTTACCTACCTCTATGTCTTCAAAGTTTCTACCCAATTTGTCTTCCAATAGATTTAGTGTTTCTGTTTTAATATTCAGATCTTTGATCCATTTAGATTTTAATTTAGTACATGATGATAGGCATGGGTCTAGTTTTAGTTTTTGGCAAATGGAGAACCAGTTTTTCCAACAGCATTTATTAAAGAGACTGTCGTTCTTCCAGTGACCATGTTTGGCTCCTGTATCAAAGATAAGGTGGTTGAGTGTGTTAGTAGTTGTGGTTGTATCTTCTAATCTATTCCATTGATCTTCGGCTCTGTTTTGATTCCAGTACTATGTTGATTTTACTATGGTTGCTTTGTAGTATAACTTCAAGTCAGGGATTGTGATGCCTCCTGTTTTGCCTTTGTTGCTTAGAACTATTTTTGCAATTCTAAGTCTCTTCTCACTCCAGATGAATTTTAGGAGTGATTTCTCTAGATCTATGAGGTATGTTGATGGTATTTTTATTGGGATTGCATTGAATCTGTATAACAGTTTTGGGAGACTGGCCATTTTCACAATGTTTATTCTTCCTATCCATGAGCAAGGGATGTCTTTCTATTTTCTGAGATCATCTTCAATTTCTTTTTTCAGTGTATTATAATTTTCCCTGTGTAGATCTTTCACTTCTTTCGTAAGAGTAATTCCTAAATATTTCATTTTTTTGGTTGCTAGTGTGAAGAGTATGGCTTCTCTTACTTTTCTCTCTGTGATTTTTTGTTAGTGTATAGGAATGCTATTGATTTTTGAGTATTGATTTTGTATCCAGCTACATTACTGAATTTATTTATTATATCTAGGAGTCTTTCAGTGGAGTTTAGGCATTCTTCTATGTAGAGTACCATGTCATCTGCAAACAATGATAATTTAACTTCTTCTTTTCCTATCTTTACCCCTTTTATTTCTCTTTCTTGTCTAATTGCTCTGGCTAGTATTTCCAGTACTATAAATAGGAGTGGTGATAAAGGACATCCTTGTCTTGTGCCTGATTTTAAAGTAAAGGCCTTCAATTTTTGGCCATTTAGTATGATACTGGCTGTTGGTTTGTCATAGATGGCCTTTATTATATTGAGGTAAAGACCATCTATTCCAATTTTCTGTAAAGTTCTTATTATGAATGAATATTGGACCTTATCGAAAGCTTTTTCTGCATCTATAGA
The DNA here is from genome assembly GCF_034190915.1 of Cavia porcellus. Lineage (NCBI taxonomy): Eukaryota > Metazoa > Chordata > Mammalia > Rodentia > Caviidae > Cavia > Cavia porcellus. The sequence continues at coordinate 100,486,936 of NW_026947487.1, forward strand.
AATGATCATGTGATTCTTACTTTTGGCTTTATTGATATGGTGGATTACATTTATTGATTTATGTATGTTGAACCATCCCTGCATGCCTGGGATGAATCCCACTTGGTCATGGTGTATAATCTTCTTGATGATTTGCTGCATCCTATTTGCCAATATTTTATTGAGGATTTTTTCATCTATGTTCGTTAGGGAGTTTGGTCTATAGTTCTCTTTTTCAGTTGGGTCTTTCTCAGGTTTTGGTACTAGAGTAATATTTGCTTCCAGGAATGACTTAGGAAGGATTGCTTCCCTTTCAATTTCATTGAAGAGTTTTAGGAGTGTCGGCATTAGGTCTTCTTTGTATTTCTTGTAGAATTCTGCAGTGAATCCGTCTGGGCCTGGGCTCTTCTTTGCAGGTAAGGACTTAATTACATTTTCAATTTCATTAATAGAGATTGTGTTATTCAGCAGTTTTACATCCTCTTGATCTAGCTTTGGTACTTCATATATCTCTAGAAATCTGTCTATTTCTTCTGTGTTATCAAACCTTTGAGAGTAGAGGTTTTCAAAACAGGTGTTGATGATCTTCTGTGTTTTTATAGAGTCTGTAGTGATTTCACCTTTTTCATTCCTTATTGCATGAATTTGAGCTTTTTCTTCCCTTTTTAAAATAAGGTTGGCTAGGGACTTATCAATTTTATTTATTCTTCTTTTTTTAAATTTTATTTATTCTTTCAAAGAACCAACTCTTTTGGTTTTTTTGTTTTTTTTTTTTTTTCTCGGTCTTTTTTCCTTTTTATCGATACCAGGGATCGAACTCACGACTGCATGCTTGCAAGGCAGGCGCTTATGCCGCTGAGCTAAATCCCCAGCCCCAAAACCAACTCTTTGATTCATTGGTTCTTTGGATTCTTAGTCTCTATTTCATTGATTTCTGCTCTGATTTTTATAATTTCCTCTCTTCTTTTGGCTTTGGGCTTGACTTGCTCTTTTTTTTCTAGCTGTTTGAGGTGTAGCATCAGGTTATTTATTTGTATTCGTTCTGTTTTCCTGATGTGGGAACTCAGTGCATAAATTTTCCTCTGAGGACGGCTTTCATTGCATCCCACAGATTCTGGTAAGTTGTATCTGTATTTTCATTTTCTTGCAGGTATTGTTTAATTTCTTCTTTAATTTCCCCTGTGACCCACTGATTACTCAAGGGTGTGTTATTTAGTTTACATGTATTTGTGAGATTTTTGCAGTATCTTTTATCATTAATTTCTAATTTCAAAGCGCTATGATCCGATAATATGCAAGGGATAATTTCAACTCTTTTGCATTTATTTAAATATGTTCTGTGAGCTAATATATGGTCTATTTTAGAGAATGACCCATGTACTGCTGAGAAGAATGTGTATTCTGATATTGTTGGATGGAACACTCTGTATATGTTTATCAGTCCATTTGTTCACAGGTATGATTCAGTTCTGTTATTTCTTTGCTGATTTTCTGTCTGGTTGATCTGTCCCTGGTGTCAATGGTGTATTAAGGTCTCCTGTTACAACTGTGTTACTGATAATTTGATTTTTCATTTCTGTTAATACTTGTTTTATATAACTGGGCGCTCTGGAATTTGGTGCATATGTATTTAAGATAGTTATCTCTTGGAGTTTTCCCCTAACCAGTATGTAGTGAACTTCTTTGTCTTTTCTGATCATTATTGGTTTAAAGTTCACATTGTCTGCAAACAGAATGGCTACTCCTGCCTTTTTTTGGATTCCTGTTGCATGAAGTATTGTTTTCCATCCTTTGACTTTCAGTCTGTGAGCATCCTTCTGGGTTAGATGGGTTTCCTGTAAACAGCATATGGTTGGATTTTGTTTCTTGATCTATTCTGCCAGTCTATTTCTTTTAATTGGTGCATTGAGACCATTTACATTAATGGTTATAACTGTTATATGTTGGTTTATTGTGGACATGTTATCTTTCTGCTGTTGCATTTTTATCTTTCTGTTCTGTTTAATTATCTGCTTTGCTTAGTGGTTTTTTCCTAAGTGTATCTAAACTGTCTTTCAGTATTTTTTGCAGGGTTGGCTTGGTGATCGTGAAGTTCTTCAGCTGTTCTTTGTCATGGAAGTATCTTATTTCACTATCGATTTTGGATGATAGTTTTGCAGGATACATCAGTCTAGGTTGGAAATCATTTTCCTTTAGGATCTGAAATACTTCACTCCATGCTCTTCTTGACTTTATTGTTTGTGCTGAGAAGTCTGCTGTGATTCTGATAGATTTTCCTTTATAAGTGATCTGTCTTTTCTCTCTGACAGCTTTTAATAATCTATTCTTGTGCTGGATTTCTAGGTTAGTGATTACTATCTGTCTGGGTGTAGTTTTATTTTGGTTATGACTATTTGGAGTTCTATATGCTTCAGTGAACCTGATGTCAGTTTCCGATCTCATGCTTGGGAAATTTTCAGCTATTACTTCTCTAAATATCCTCTTGACGTCCTTTATGTTGTCCCCTTCTTTTTCATTAATCCTTATCAATCTTATGTTGTTTTTCTTTGGGTCATCTTGCAGTTGTTGAATTGTTCTTTCCTGATTCTTTGTTATTTTTAAAAGATCTTTCCTTTCCTGTTCACTAGCTGCAATCCTGTCTTCAAGGTCTGAAATTCTATCTTTACTTTCATTGAGGCGGTTTTTACAGCTTTCAGTGGAATTTTTGGTTTCCTGTATATCTCTGTGCATCCGCTTTATGTATTCTATTTACTTCTTATATTGCTCATCTAAGGATTCTATCTTTTTGTTTAGTTCCTCCAATTTTTTAACTGTGTTTTCTTTAGATATGTTCAGCATTTCTTTCATTTCATCATTTCTTCTTTTACCTGGGAGATTATTTCTAGTTTGAATTCCTTTAAAGCTTCCCACAGTTGATTGTTTATTTCAGTTGCTATTATGTCCAATATCTGAGGTGTATGGCATATATTTTCTTCTATATACATCACTCCTAGGGTTTCTTGGGATGTGCTGGAGGTTTAAGACTGTAATTTAGTCTTTTGTTTTGTCATTTTCCTGTATTTCTGTGTTTCAAGTGTTATTTGAAAGCTTTCTCAGGGTCTTTTGGAAATCCACTTCTATTCCCGCAGCTCCTGGGACTCTGGCACCCAGTTCCCCCAGGCCGCTGGGCCTCTGGAACCCGTGGAGCTCGCTTGCTTGTTTAGAACTCCACAGTTCAAAACAAGCTGGGCTCCGGGGAAAGTGGGCACCCGCCTGCTTGCTTAGAACACCACAGTTCTCCAAGCACAGCCGGAACAGGGAGGGGGATGCAGGCACCTCAGACCCACCTAGCTGTTCCAGTGTACCCGGAAGGCTCGAGAGTCCCGAACAAGCTGGGCTCGGGGGGAGGAGGCGGGGAGTGTGCTAGGCATTTACCCCAGGATGCCGGGCCTCTGGAACTGGTGATGCTCGCCTGCTTGCTTAGAAATCCACCGTTCTCCAAGACACACGGGAGGCGGATGCAGGCGCCCCAGACCCACCTAGCTGTTCCACTGCACCCAGATGTTGTGAGGGTCCCAAACAGGCTGCCAGTTGATTTCCTGATGGCAGCTATTCTTTCCAGAGTGAGATGAAATTCAGTGCTGCTTTAATTTGCAATTCTTGAATGACACTAGGCATTTTTATCTTGTGTATGCACAAGATAAAAATCTGTGTCCAATGATCTCGGTGGAGGACCTCCAAATGATATAGGGGAATGAAATTCTCGCTCTACTATGTCCAGTAAGAGCTCGTGTTCTCTAAAATTGAAGAATGAATTTTAGGACCAGTGGAGGTTAAGAGCAGAATATATTTACTGAGAGAAAGCTTCTGTCTGAAGAGAGACAGAAAGGGTCCCAAGCTGGTTGCCTGATTTTTTTAAAATCAGGATTAGATATTGCTCCTCTTCCCTCCCTTACTCTCCAGTTTTGGGAGAACATTTGTAAGTCAGATTCTTGCATATGTGACAAAGTGAGTCTTAAACAGTATACCTGTGAAAGTTTGTAACTCATAATGTGGGAACTTACTCTATTGTGGATATATTGATTTTTTTAAATACTAAACAAATTATGCATTCCTTGGATAAGTCCTGTTTAGTTATGACATTTAATGTATCCTTGGATTCCGTTTCCTAAAGTTTTGTTGAAATGTTTGCATCTATGTTCATGAGAGATACTGGAATGTAGTTTTTTGTAACATCTTTAGTGTTGGCATCATGGCTATGCTGGCCTTTTAGAATGCCTAGGAAAGTGTCCTAATTTGTTTTCTTTTTTCTTTCTTTTTTTTTTTTTTTTTTTTTTTTTTACTAGGATACAACATCTTACTATGTTGCCTAGGTTGGCTTTGAACTCCTAAATTCAATCTTCCTGCCTTAGCCTCTCAAGTAGTTAGGAGCTACAAGTGCATACCAGCATGCCTTGTTAAAGTATTCTAATTTCTTGAGAGTCTTTTGTTCTCTGAAGGAGATTTGTAGAATGGGTGTTATTTTTTCTTAAATATTTGAGATAATTCATTAGTGGAGCCATCTGAGCCTGTAATTGACTTGTGGAAAGCATTCTAAATGCAGCTATTCTAGGTATCTGGCTATTCTTGTTGAATGGGTATTGGTAGTTTGGGTTTCTGTCTGTTTAAATATTAAGCTAGACATGAGTTAGGTTTAGTCTCTCCAGTTTTGATCTTGTACTAGCTAGCTCCTTCTAGAAATTTGACTCAGCAAATAAATGTTACTGTGTTGGTTTCTAGGTTTCTAGGTTCTTCTCTTAAAGAGTTGGACAAAACTATCAAAACAGTAGCAGAGTTTATTTGGAAAAATAAAAGTTGCCCACTGTAGTGGCGCAAGCCTGTAATCCCAGCGCTTGGGAGGCTGAGGGAGGGGGACTGCTGTGAATTTGAGGCCAGCCTGGGCTACATAATGAGTTCAAGGCCAGTCTGAATTTATATAGCAAGATCTGTCTCAAAACATAAAAAATTTTTTAAAAAAGTAAATTTTTAACTCATACCACTGATGAGACAGTTTTACCAATTAGAGTTTAATGTTTAGGCACAGTGCCTTTTTTTCTTAGCCTTATAGTTTCTAATCAATACTTCATTTCTACTGAATGTAGTGGCACTTGCCACTTGGGAGGCTGAGGGAAGAGGACTACTATGAGTTTTAGGCTAGCCTTGGCTACAAAGTAAGTTCAATACTAGCCTGAATTACATAGCAAGATCCTGTCTCAGAATTGAAAACAAAACAACTTCATTTCCCAAAGTTACCTAGGCCAGGGAGTAAACCCCCTCAAGCATAGTAGGCAAACACTATACAACTGAGCTATGTATTCCAAGTCCCTCCTGGTTGAAGTTCTATATTTGTGATGTTTAGTTCTTTGGGTTTTGACAAATACATAGAGATCTGTTATCCCAGTAATATACAAAACAGTTATATTACCTTAAAAATTCTCTCATATTTTTAGTCACTTTATCTTCTGTTTATGTCTGGTTTCCTTCAGTTAAGTTCAGTTCCTTCAGTTAACAAAATGTGTGTAAGATTCAGATTTGTGTGAGATAATAGTCAGTCATTTTTATCATTGGAAAGTATTTTATTATATGAATGTGCCATAGTTAATTTATCTGTTGAAAGACATTGTGATTTCTTCTAGTATTTGACCAAGAATAAATTTGTAAAGAGTTGTGTATTAATTTTTTAGTTCATTTGGTTTTCTCAGACATGTTTTGTTTCTTTGATTTTTTTCTCATTTGTTTTTCAGTTTGCTTATTTTCTTTCATCTGTATTAATGCCTTTCAAAAAGAGGACTTTAAAGAAGAAAGAGTGGTTTCTCTCTGCTACTTCAGGGAAATTGATAGAAGTGAAGGCCAAAAGTTCATCTGAATTGGGTTTGGCAATTCAGATGACCATGGCCATTATTAGTAAGATCTATTTTTCTGGATTAATGTGATCTGAAGCCAGATGGCACTGAAAAGTCAGAAAGTGGAGACAGTGACAGTACACTAAGCATTTTAGAAATTCTGTTTTAGAGAAAGGCCTCTTAACCTTGGCATTATTGACATTTTGAGCTTGATAAATTTTTCTTGGGTATTGACTTGTGTACTATACTATAGAGTGTTTACCGATATCTCTGACGCCATCCACATTTCATGCCAGGACTATTCTAGTTTTGCCAACCAGAACAATGACAGACATTGCCGAATATCTCTTGGTGAACAAAATTATTTTCTGTTGAGAACTGTTATTTCAAAGGTCAAGAAAGAGAAAAGAGCCTATGTCTCAGGTAAACTTTTCTTTTTTTAGGAGTGTCTTTTATTATTACTATAATTAGTGACCCATTAATATATTAATTAATAAGATTCCTTAGGGGCTGGGGATTTAGCTCAGCGGCATAAGCGCCTGAGTTCGATCCTTGGTACTGATAAAAAAAAAGGAAAAAGACAAAAAAAAAAAAAAGGTTCCTTGTGGTAGTTCCGTATATGCACACATTATACAGTGATTATGTCCATCTACTCTTGTTTTGCTTTGAGTTTGCCCCTATCCTCACATCCTTCCTAGTTCATAAAAGTCCCTTGTAATTTTTTTTCTCCTCCCTTCTCTTCCTCATCTCTACTCATCATTCTTCTATCCATTGTGGTATTTGTCTTTCTCTGTCTACCTTGTTTCACTCAACATAGTGTTCTCCATTTCCATTTATGTTGCTACAAATGATAGAACTTTTTAATGGCTAAATAGTATTCCATTGTGTAGATACTTGTATACTGCACTTTGTTTATCCATTCATCTGCTGAAGGGCATCTGGATTGGTCAGCTAGTGTAAATAGTATTTGTTACGGTTTTGTGTTTGATGTCCCCCCAAATCCTCATACACTCATGGGGGCATGCTTTTAGAATTTGTGATTGATTCATGATCTAATACTGGGATTATGGATATGAGGGTGAGTGTGGCCCACATACAATTAAAAGACACAAAGAGTCTTCTCTTCACATTCTTCCCCCTTTGCTTTTGTTGCTTTTGCTGTCTTCTGCTGCCATGAACTGTTGCTTTATGTCATGTGCCACTCTGCCTGTAAGCCAGCCTAGTAGGACTGAAACCTCCACAAATTGAGCTAGATAAACCTTTCCTTCTTTAATTTGGGGCATTGAGTATTTTGTTTCAGCCAGCAACAAGAGAAGCTTAACCAACATAGTACTCCAATAAACATGGGGATGCAAGCATTTCTTTGGTATAAAGAAGCAGTAGAATTGCTGTATTGTGTGGTAGTTCTATTTTTAGTTTTTTGAGGAATATTGTATTGTTTTTCATAATGGCATACTAATTTCTATTTCCACCAACAGTAGATGAATTTCTTTCTCCAAATACTGTTTGTTACTTCTTGTCTTTTTGTTATGTTTTTGGTAACTGGGGTGAGATGATATCTTATTGTGGTTTTGATTTGTACTTTTCTGGTGATTTGTGAAACTGAACATTTTTTTCACATATTTGTTGGTCATTTTTATGTCTTTTAAAGTGTTCAGTTCTTAGCCCATTTTTTAATTAGATTGGGGGGGGTACCGGGAATTGAACTCAAGACCTTGCATTTTGCCAAACAGGCACTTATGACACTGAGCTAAACCCCCCGGCCCTAAATTGGATTTTTAAAAATATAGTTCCTTGTTTATCTATCATTCACAAATATTTTGTCCCATTTTGACCAAATGTGGTTGTGCGAGTTTATAATCCCAGCACTCAGGAGGCTGAGGCAGGAGGATCACTGTGATAAGGCAAGCATGGACTCTGTAGTGAGACCTTGTCTCAAAAAAACTAAAAACAAACAAAAGAACAAATACTTTATCCCATTCTGTGGATTGTCTGAGTTTATGGTTTCTTGTGTTGGGCAGGAGTTTCTCCATTGTTTTGTTTTTGATTTTTGGGACAAGGCTTCACTAAGTCTTTAAATTGCCTGGCCTGCCTTCAAATTAGTGATCTTCTTGTTCTGGCCTACCTAAACACTGGGATTACAGGTATGGATTATCACCATACCTAGTAGTGCTGTTAGTTTGTTGTTTCTTTGTTTTTATTACATTTTGAGATGGCTCTTGCTGTGTTGTGTAGGCTACTTTTGTTGTTTTGTTTTTTTTCCCTCTGGTCTGGTCTTGAACTCCTGGTTTTAAGTCATCCTCCTGCCTCAGCCTTCCAGTAGCTGGAATTACAGATGCATGCAACTTTGTAAGATTGCTGTTAGTTCTTAATTATAATCAATAGTTAACATGCAGACTTTTGAGACCTGGATTTATTGTTGTCCTACTAAGTCTTAGATATAATAGATCTTAACATTTAGTGTCGGTTCCAGGTATGATGCTAGGTGTTAATACATAGTATCTAGAATCTCACAACAACCTTTCAGTGTAGATGTTGTCTTCAGTTTGCAGATAAGGTAATTGAAACTAAGACAGATTAGTTGATGAAAGTCAGGTAGCTAATGAGTGGTATATTTCACTCTAAAGTCTATGATCTTCATTGTATTTTTCTCCTTTGCCCTCACCTTAAGTTTGTGATAGGTAATCCTATACTACCTCCTAAATATGATACACAACCCAGTTTTTGTCTAGTATGATCTTCAGTCATTCTACATTTGTGTTGGAATCCTAAACAGACTACATCCATTACTTTTTATTTTTAAAATTCCCTGCCCCTTGCTTCATTTTCAGTTTTGTCTTCTATAATACTAGCCATCGTGCATAATTTAATATGAATCATATGATATTTGAAAAGGTGAATGTTTAAACTTTATATAGTTATTCATAAATAATTTAAAAAGGATGTGTTCTAAGTGCTGAGATGTGTCACTCTTTTTAAAACAATAACTTACCTCCTGATGGCTGTTGTGTTTTCCTGCCCTGCTGGTAAGAATGTTACCTTGGATGGACTCCTAAGACGTCACTATAATGGTATGTTAGATATTTTTCACCTTCTTGTATTTCTCCATGTATTGGCTGTTGTATAAGAAAACTACTTTGACACTTACCTTTTATAAAATCGTAGTAGTGCATGTTCTGTGTTTCTTAGATGTCTAAAATTGTGACCTTATTTTTTTCCATTATGTGATTGTTAAGTTGTAATTGCTATACCATTTCTGTTTTTTGGTTTTGGGGGGTTTTTTTGGTACCGGGGATCGAACTCATGACCACATGCTTGTCAGGCAGGTGCTTACTCTGTTGAGCTAAATCCCCAGCCTTGCTGCACCATTTCTATGCTATTTTGTCCTTATAATCAAGCATAATAATGATACATCGCTGAATGATTCTTTTCTCTTTTTCTATTTTTGTGAGAATTATTTTTTTTCAGCAGCGATCGCGAGGAACTAAAGTCAGTGACATTCTTTGTCTTTTTTTTTTTTTTTTTTTTTTTGAGACAGGGTTTTGCTGTGTAGCCCAGCTGGCCTCAAATTCACAGCAGTCCTGCCTCATCCCCTCAAGCACTGGGATTACAGGCATGCTTGGCCTCGTTGCTTTTTTTTGTCTTTTTTGAGACAGGGTTTCATGTGCAGTTCAGACCATCCTTGAACTGACTTTATACCCCAGGCTGGCCTCAAACTCACAGTGATCCTCCTACCTCAGCATCCCGAGTACTGGGATTACAGGCATGCGCCACCATAGCCAGCAGTCTCATTGCTTTTTAAAACATTCTTTTCAGAAAATATTTACTTTCCATAGTGATGGAATACTGTAAAAATGAGTGTCTGAATGAAATTCTGTTGTCAAACTGCAGCATGAAGTTTTGGCTTTAACCAGTTGATAGTTAAATATAATTCCTATTTATTTTACAATGTGCTATTACTTATTTATTACAAGTATGATGCCATTCTAGGTCTTGCTTATGCATGTATACATTGTTTCTCTCCTTCCAATCTTATGGGTTCTTCTCTTTGTTCTTTGTGTTCTAATTTTTTGTATGTATCAGTATGAATCTGTTCTCATTGGCTATGCTACACATTCAGTATGTGTGCTGCAGAAGCAAGTACAATGCTAGACATTCAGTAATCCTTTATTTCTTCCTCTACACTTTGTGTTTTCTTCTGAAACTTTCAATTTTCAGCAGTGAGACCTATTCTAATATTGTTTTTTCTATATTCAGTTTGCTCAGTTTTCTATTTTCAGAGTTGTCTTCAATTTAATCTTTCAGCCACTATCATTTGCATATTGAATCCAGGACCTGCACTTACTAGGCATGCAGTCTACTGTTGAGCTATATCTATAAGCCATTTTGTTTTGCTAAATTGTCCAGGATGGCCTCAAATTTGTAATCCTTTTGCCTCAGCCTTTCACATAACTGGGATATAGATGTGGGCCAGTGCGTGGCTCAGTTTTTGACACTTTCAATCATAAGGCTTATAAATAAAATGGTATATTGTTTATGTTACTTGTGTATTAAACAAATTTTCTTTACTTTTCTTTTCTTCTTTGAGACAGGGTCTTGCTATGTACTCAAGCCTGAGCTTGAATGCACTGCATAGCTTACTCCTGTCTGAGCTACCAAGTGCTGGGACTAAAGGGATGCATCCCTGCACCTGGCTCACAAATTTTATCTTCCAGGAGTTCTTTCTTATTGTTGCTACTGCTGGTGCTGCTGCTGCTGCTGCTGCTGCTGTCATTGTTGTTGTTATTTTGAGATGAGGTTTCACCTTGTAGCTGGCTTTGAACTTGAAATCCTCCTGCCTCAGCCTTCAGAGGATAGGCATTTACAGGTGTTTACCACTATGCCTGGCTTGTTTGGTTTTTTTTGTTTGTTTGTTCTTTAAAAATAGGAAAATTTTTTGGGAAACAAATACCTCCTGAGAGACAAGAGGAGTCTCAAATGGATTGCCAATAAGCCCACTTAAGAAGCCTTGAGACAGAAGACTCCTCCTTCCTTCCAGTTATCTTGCTGGGTCCTCCAAAATGGTATGGAGAAAAATGTAGCTGTCAACCTGGTAAATGTCAGATTCACTGGGTTTATGTTCCCCAAAATTGAAGAAGGAACAATGGAGGTTAAGAGTAAGAAAATTGCCAAGGGTTTAGCTCAGCTGTGTAACTACCTCCTTGGCAAATGCCAGGTCCTGAGTTCATTCCCCGTTTGTTTTGAGACAGAGTCTGCGCTGTGTCAGTGCAGGTTGATCTTGAACTCATTTATGTAGCCTAGGCTGGCCTCAAACTCATAGTGGTCCTCCTGCCTCAGATTCCTAAGGCTAGGATCACAGGTGTGTCCCACCATGCCTGACTGCAGCATAGTGTTTTTTAAACTCCATCTAAATTGTAGTGTCTGTCAGATGCTACAGTGTTCCTTTTTGTATTCCATGAAAGATGCAACAGTTTGCTTATTTATTCATCAGTTAAGGAATATTTGAGTTGTGTCCACCTTTGGGCTATTATAAATAGTACTGCTAAAAACATTTATGTAGATGTTTCTGTGTAGACATGTTTTCTTTCTCTTACATATGAATTATACATTGTGTGTGGAATTACTCAGTCATGATAAATCTTTATTTAATTTTGAGGCACTGTCAGACTGCTTCTCACAGCATTTCTATCACTTTACATTGTCACCAGTAATGAGGATTTCTGTTTTTCCACATTCTCACTGATGCTTGTTGTTTTCTAGTTTTAATTTTTTTTAAATTAAAGCTATCCTGGTGGGTGTGAAATGGTATCATCTGAGTTTGATTTGTGTCTCCTTAGCAATCAGTGAACTTTTTTTTTTAACCCTTTCAATGTTTATTTCCTGTTATATACTTGAAGTGAGGCCAGTGTCTTTTAAACATTTCATATGCTTATTGATCATTTGTGTATCTTCTTCTTCTTCTTCTTCTTCTTCTTCTTCTTTTTTATTTATTTATTTATTTTTTTGTACCAGGAATCAAACTCACGACCTTGTGCTTGCCAGGCAGGCGCTTAAGCCACTGAGCTAAATCCCCAACATTTGTGTGTCTTCTTTACAGAAATGTCTATTCATATGCTTTGGCCATTTTTTACTTGAGTTCTTTTTGTCATTGCATTATGACTTCTTTATATTCTGGGTACTAAAAAGTATTTGATTTGTAGATATTGTTTTATATTCTAGAGTTTGTTTTATTTTCTTGATAGTGTCCTTTGATATACAGCATCTTTAACTTTTTACCATCTGTAACTTTTTTGTAACTTTTTGGGTCTAGTCTATCTTCTGTTGCATGTGCTTTTAGTATTAAATCTAATAATTCCTTGCCAAATCTGAGGTTGTATAACTATACTTTTACAGACTATATCTTGCCTAGTCGTGTGTGTGTGTGTGTGTGTGTGTGTGTGTGTGTGTGTGTGTGTTTCCATCCTGGCCTTTTTTTTAACAGTATCTTGCTAAATTGTCCAAACTGGGTTTGAATTTGCAATCCTCTTGCCTTAGCCTTTTGGGGTGCTGGGATTATAGGTGTGTGTCACCACACTTGGCTCTAAATTAATTTCTGAGAGTTTTGTAGGTTTTCTTATGTTTATGTAGTTGATCTATTTTGAATTAAGTTTTATATATAGGGTAAGGTAGGGATTTAAATGTATTCTTTTGTATGTGATCATAGAATTGCCCTAGTACCATTTGTTAAAGAGACTATTCTTTTTAAATTTTGAATGACTTTAACGTCTGTCTTAGTTACTTTTCACACTGCTAAGACAAAATACCCAACCTAAAGTTAAAGGAGGAATGGTTTATTTAGCTCACAGTTTGTAGACGCTTCAATTTGTAGCTGGCTGGCTCCATGACAGAGGGGCATCACAGAGGAGAAACAGTTCGTGGCAGGTTGAAGGCAGTAAGTGACAAGAGATCAGAGGCCCTCCTTCTATCCCTTTATTTTCATCAGGCTACCCACGCTTAGTCAAGATAGTACTCATGCCCCAGAGCAGGGCTCTCTCAGTCCTACCCAGAACCAATCAGTGAACTGATTTAGTAATCACACACTCTTGATTCTAGACACATTCCAGAGTCAGCTGCCTTCAAAAGCCCATGACCACATAGACTCTGGGGGGAAAATCTAGATACAAACCAGAACAGCACTCTTCAAAAATCAAATCATCAAGGCAGGTGTGGTGTTTCAGGCCTGTAATGTCAGCACTTAGAAGGCTGAGGCGAGAGAATCAATGTGAGTTCAGGACTAGTCTGGGCTACAAAGTGAGTTCAAGGCCAGCTCAACTGCATAGCAAGACTGTCTCAAAAAAAAAATCAAATAGCCAGCACCTACCCTCGATTCAATTTGTAGTACTACAAAAACAAAAAGCAGGTACATAACTGTTAATAGTCACACTCTAGGTGGCTGAGGCAGGAGGATTGCAAGTTTGAGCCCAGCCTTGGAAATTTAGCAACTTTGTGAGATCTTGTTTCAAAATTTTACATAAATAAAATAAATAGTGCTGGGATGTAACTCAGTGCAAAGGCCCAGGGTTCAGTCCCCAATATCACCAAAGAAACAAAAACATAGTAAGTCCTCTCTTCCTGTTTTGATGTGATCTTTCTGCACTGGTAATGTAGAAGTAGTTGTAGCATACCATATAAATCACACTTGCATGCAGCAAGTTAAAACTGTGTGATTGTAATTTGTTAGTATACTGAGTCACAGTATGGTACCCACTTACTTACCTGGTGTCTTTCATCTACTTGTCTTTATCCTTGTTATGAGGAAAGTAATCATAAATAGTATATGTATTGAATATGACCATGTTCCAATAAAACTTCATTCATGGATATCAGAATTTGAATCACATCATTATGTCATGAATAGTAAAAAAAATTTGCAATGATTTACAGTACATTCTTGTTTTACAGACTGTAGAAAAATAGCTAACAGGCTAGGTTTGGCTTGCAGGCTATATTTTGGCAGCCTTTTTATACTTCTAGCAAAGACATTAAATAAGCAACCTATGTTCTAAAGATTACTGTGTGCTTGGAGTAGGGTGAATGAGAGGGAGAGAGAGGGAGAAAAGGGTGAAATAAAGAATCAAGATGTGATATGTTTATGTCCCAGTGCCCCGCAATGAATATATTATATATCATAAACATATAGTATTAGAATGAGAGGATTACAGTATGCTTGCTTGGGGCTTTCTGTTAACAGCTAGTACATAGAACAAGTAACTCTTAAAATGGTCAGATTTCTGAAATACTATGAATTTGAGGATTCTATAGTACAGACCTAAGTCTGTCATAGTAACTTTTCAGACTATTTTTAGAGCTCGAACTTTGGTGATACTTAGGAAAAGATTGAAGGAGAACTTCTCAAATAACCACAAATTTGCAATATTTTTAAGGTAGGGATGTGTGTGTGTGTGTGTGTGTTTGTTGGGGTTACTTGGGATTGGACCCAGAGCCTTACATATTTTAAGACAACCACTCTACTGTGAGCTATAACTTTTTATTTTAATGTTAAAACTGTGTCATTAAACTGCCGATGCTGTCCTCCAGCTTGTCCTCTTTCTACTTTAATCTCCTGAATAGCTGCAATACTGCTGTGCACCACCATGCGTGGCTCCCAAGTCATCATTCTTATATTAGAATGTTTGCTTTATCTAAATTTGGTTTGGGGGAAATGATGTTGATTTCAGCATTAGTTGACCAGTGATGTGATATTAGTACAGTAACTGCATTTGAACCGGGGATTTAGCTCAGCCGCATAAAGCACCTGTCTGACAGGTGCGAGATTGTAAGTTCAATCCCCAGTACTTAAAAAAAAAAAAAAAACCTGCATTTGAAGGAAACTTCTCTTTGCTCAAAAACTTGAGATTTAATAAATTTTTGTTAATCAGGTATGTCAACTAAAAGTAATTTTTAAAAAAAACTGGGGCTGGGGATTTAGCTCAGCAGCATAAGCGCCTGCCTTGCAAGCAGGCAGTCGTGAGTTCGATCCCTGGTACCAATAAAAACGAAAAAGACAAAAAAAAAAAAAAAAAAAACTGTGAGTACATGATAGCAAAGAATACAGTGGCTGCTTGTATTGTGCTATTGACTTGTTTTGAACTAAGGCACAAGCATTTTTTAAAATTGTGGTAAAATATACATAATAAAATTTAGCCATTTTTAAGTATATGATTTAGTGATATTAAGTATATTTACATTGTTATATTATTTCAGGGGTGACTATATTAAATCTGCCTTTTTTTTTTAGGGGTACCAGGGATCAAGATGTGATAAGTTTATGTTACATCTTGAGCTTTGCCAGACAGGTGCTTATACCATTAAGCTAAATTCCCTGCGAATCTGCCATTTTTGACTCTTACCTTCTAAGTAGGACCCTAAAAATGAAACTTTCCTGTTCCAGTCAATTTTAGATTTATTATAGTGTTGATGAAATAAGTAAAGATCTGAAATTTAGTGTAAAAGGTTTGAATGAAGAGCTAAGAAATAGTTCTGTGAATTAAACATGCGAACTTTTTTCTGTGTGTATTGAGTTTTTAGAATCTTATTTTAACTCTGTAAATATGTTTTCAATGGATGACATTGTCATTTGAGTTGTAGAAAGTTCTTGGTTAGCTTCCCAATTCAACTAGACTGACAGCATTGTAAAGGAAAACATAAGGCTCAGAAATTCCTAATTGAAGATTCTGCTTCTACAGGGGAGTACTGCTACAAGCCACCGGGTTCGTGAGATTCCCAGGGTAAAGACCATGAAGGGCAGCAAGAAGGTGAAGAAATAGATGAGACACAGAAAGCTGGGGTCAGGTAGAACCCTCTTCAAAGGGGAGGAAAGGAATTGCTCCTTTACTGTACAGGTGTTTGTTCATACATTTAGCAACTTAATGTCATATGACACCTGCGTTGTCCTAGCAACCCACTGTTCAGATTGTCTTGGGGACTTCATATTCTCTGGTCTGAACCAGCTTCTTCAGATGGTTTGCCCCAGCCGCTCTTTGTTCTTGGACTGCCATGCCTCAGCCTTGCATGTTTGATCAATTTCCATCTCTAATGGCTCCTAACAGAGTACCATGAATTCTACAAGGGAAGTATTTTAACAATTTAGCAAGTAATTTATTACAGACCTAATATTGTTAGGGACTTGTTAAGTATACAACAGGGTATATAGCAGGCATAGTTATTCTCAAATAGAATTTCATGTCATTCTCTCTCTCTTTTTTTTTTTTTATTCTCCTTTTAACAAGTCAATATAGCCAGGCATGGTAGCACCTGCCTGTAATCCCAGCATTTGAAAGACTGACGCAGCAGATGTTCAAGAGTTGGAGGCCACCCTAGGCTCCATAGTGGGTTCTAGGCCAGCCTGCACTGCATAGTGAGACTCAGTCTCAAAAACAAACAAAGAAAACCAAAACCCTCAATGTGATTTCTAGTGTACTTTGAATTAAAAACAATAGTACCAAAACAAAACCCTTATCTTTGATTCGTAGAGGTCTTGCTTCTAGGTTTCCCTTTTTAGTAGTTAGCTATAGCCACACTGGGCTTTGACTTCCTCAAGAAACCAGGGTTTAGCCAGGTATGGCGGTGCATGCCTATAATCCCAGAACTTGGGAGGCTGTGGCAGGAGAATCTCTGTGAGTTCAAGGCCAGCCTGGACTTCATAGTGAAATTCTGTCTCAAAAAGACAAAAACAAAACAAAAAACATGGTTTTATCAGACTCAGAATGTTTGCTTTCTGTGTCAGAACTACTCTCTCTCGTTTAACCATGGCTTTTTGTTTGCTTGCTGGTTTGTATTATCTTTGAAGTTTTAGTTTACATGCTGTTTCTCAAAAAGACCATTTCTCTATAAAAACTCTATAAAATAAGTTCCTTACTTAGTCCTTTAAAAAAAAAAAGCAACAATCTTTTTATCACCAAATGTACACAGGGTTACTTTTTTTTTTTCTTTCTTTCTTTTTTTTTTTGGTCTTTTTCCTTTTTATCGGTACCGGGGATCGAACTCATGACTGCCTGCTTTCAAGGCAGGTGCTTATGCCGCTGAGCTAAACCCCCAGTCCCCAGGGTTACATTTTTAATCTGGCTGATAATGAAAACCGCATGTCTGTCCCATCCAGGATAGAGATTTGAGCCCATTATAGACATCTCTTTTTGTAAACAAGATTGAGCCTGGTGTGGTGGCATATACCTGTAAATCCAGCACTTGGGTGGCTGAGGCAGGAGAATCCTAAGTTTGAGGCCAGCCTGGGCTACTAAATGAGTTCAAAGTCAGTCTGAACTACATAACAAAAAAGGAAAAGAAAAAAATACATATCTACATAAGTATTTTATTTAAAAAGTTAAGTTCACCAGTAGCAGGGGAAAAAAAATCTCTCAGTGATTTCAGTCTAGTAAAACAAAATATAAAACAGCACTTGGCACCCTTTGCTACCTTAAACATCACACAGCTCCAGACAGCACTGGAAGAAAACCATCCATCCCTCATTAAAAACAAAATCCTCTCTTGCTCTTGTGTTCAATTTTCTTACTATATTTCCCTGAAAATAAGACCACATCTTATATATTAATTTATGCTCCAAAAGATACAGGGAAAGTCTTTTTTTCCAGGGAAAGTCTTATCTTTTTCTTGTGTAATAATCTACATTTATTCATGTACAAAAGTCTATAATTATTTAAAGCTGGACATGGTGGCACACTCTTGTAATTGCAGCATTTGGGAGACTGAAGCATGAAGATTATTACTGCAAGTTTTTAAAATACAATCATGTCATCTCCTGCAACATCATCATAACTCCAGATCCCAAATTCCAGCCTAAATTCCTTGCAAGTCCGTTTTAGATAAAACAGTTGGCCCCAATCTCTCATGTCCAGCAATAAAACTGTCCTTAAATGAGCATTTCGTGTCCATTTAGTTTGCTTGTAATCTGTTGGCAATGCAGCTATCAGTGATTTTATCCCATGAACTCTTCACTTCAAGTCAAGGCCTCTTGCAGGCTAGGCTTCCTAAAGTTTCCATTGAATTGAATGTTAATTGAACACTTACTGAGATAGGAGTGGCAACAAAAATGATGACAGTTATCCTTGGAGGCTGAGGCAGGATGATGGTTGTAATTTTGAGGCCAGCCTGGGCTACATAATAAGTTTACATACAGCTGAAACCATATAGCGAGACCCTGTCTCAAAAAAAAAAAAAAAAAAAAAAAAAAATTGAATAATGGTCCAACAAAAGTGTTAAATATTGCAAGTATCAAAATTTAGAGAATTTTTTGTATTTCACATGAGTGTATTGAGTACCTCTATTGCAGCACACAAGGTACTGAAATACGAAGATTTATGTTAGTACAACCACTTCCATTCATTATGAAGTGCATACGTTATTCATGTATTGTATCTGTACTGATTGTTTGATGGTAAATCTCAAATTCTTATGTTTACATAGGCATTTATCTCATTGAAAGGCACCCACTTGGATATTTACAAATAACTGTAATTTGTATTACTGTTTATTAGTCAATAATACTTATTTAATTACTATTACTTTTATAATTCATTATATCCATCGTATGTTGCAGTGCTTGTACTAGATGCATCCACCTGGCTGATGATCTTAACTGAGGCTTATTTTAGGGTTAGGCTAGCATTACAATTATCCTGAAAAATCTTGCTAGGGCTTATATTTTGGCTTGTAGATTTGAGAAATACAGTAGCACTTAGCACTCTTCCATCCAGAAATTTTAAGTGTTATCATAGGATGTGTCTAAAAATTTATCAAGCCATATATTTATGGTATATGTGCATATGTATTTGATAAAGATTAGAAATAACAAAAAAATGTTATGATCAGAGTGATATAAAGTATGCATACCCTTGTGTAGACCAAGAGATACATGAAAATGTCAAATACTAGGTGACAGCATTTGTTTACAGGTCTATATAATTTTTTTTTTTTTTTGTAATGGGAATTGAACTTAGGACTTTGTGCTTGCCAGGCAGGTGCTTTGCCTATACTCTCGAGTCCTGTATCAAAAGAAAAAAAAATTTAAGCCTATTTTTAAAATAGTGGTGAATACCTCTATTTTACAAATACCTCTCTGATACTGTGCTTTCAATTTTTAGGGGAGCATATATTCAGAATTACTGGATCATAAAGGAGTTCTCTCTCTCTCTCTTTTTTTTTTTTTGTGTGTGTGTGTGTGTGTGTGTATGTGTATGTGTTTTGGAGACAGACTTGAACTCACTTTGTAGCCCAGGCTGGTCTTGAACTTGCAGCAATCCTGCCTCAGCCTCTTGAGTGCTGGGATTATAGGAGTGCACCATTATGCTTGGCGAGAGGGTTTTGTGTGTGTTTGTGTGTGTGTGTTTGTACCAGGGATGGAACTCATGAGTGACCTTGTGTGATAGTGTCTTGCTAACATAGACCAGGCAAAACTTGAACTTGTGATCCACTTGCTTCACCCTCCTAAGTATTGGAATTCAGTTGTGCACTATTTTTAATTGTTTTGAGGAACTGCCATACTACAACTATGTAGAAATCACATCATTGTTATTGTTATTATTTATCTTTTTTTTTTTTTTTTTTTTGTATTGGGGATCAAACTCATGACCTTATACTTGCCAGCCAGGCACTGTGCCACTGAGCTATATCTTGGGCCCTGTTATTTGCCTTTTTGACACTAGTAAGAAGTGGTTTCACAATTTTAAAATGAGAACTAGGATTCATAGCATAACTAGGCACGCTGAAGCAGCCAGTACTGATAAAACGGCTGCTGAAAATTATATACACCACTTCAAAATGATGTACAGAGAAACTTTTTTCCTTTCATCAAGTATTCAACTGTGTTGAAACTGGCCTTTTCTGGAAGAAAATGCCCAGGAAAACAAATTACACAGTAAGAGAAGAAAATGCCAGGCCACAAGCCTATAAAGGATAGGCCAACCTTAGTGCTATATGCTGATGCAAGTGGTGATCTCAAGATAAAGCCTCTCGGGGCTGGGGATATGCCTCAGTGGTATAAGCACTTGCCTGGCAAGTGCGAGGTCCTGAATTGAATTCCTGGTACAAAAAAAAAAAGGTAAAATCTCTCTTGATTTATAACTCTGAGTTCCCTAGAGTGTTTGGAAAACATAAAGTCATAAAGAATAGTCTAGCGGTGATGTAGAGATTTAACACAAAAGCCTAGGTAACAAGACTACTTTTTCTTGAGTGGATTAGAGAGACTTTCTGTCCTATTGTTAAGAAATATCTAGGGAGCCAGGCATACATCTATAATCCCAGAAATTCCCAGCAATTGGGAGGCTGGGAAAGGAGGATTGCTGTGAGGTGGAGGCCAGCCTGGGTTACATGATGAGTTCAAGGCCAGGCTGTAGTACATAGTGAGACCTGTCTCAAAGAAAGAAAGAGGGAGAGAGGGAGACGGATTACAGGCATGCACCACTTCACCTGGCTTTTTTTTTTTTTTTTTTGGAAACAGGATCTCACTCTGTAGTTGACTTTGAACTCATGGCAATCCTGCCTCAGCCTCCTGAGTGGTATCATTATAGGCATGAACCAACAGAGCTGTCTCAATTTCGGTTTATTTAATATTTTTTCATTGTTAGATTGAGGTTCTATAATCCTGTTGCATGAGCTTCCCAAGTAGCTGGGATTACAGGCCTGTGTCACCATGCCTCATTCTGGATTTATTAATTATAATTCTTCTATAAGCACTATCCCATCTCGTTTATTCATTTATTTACTCAGTTGTTTGTTTATATCAGTGTTACAGTTTAGATCTAGTATGTCCCCCAAAAGGTTCACGTGATCAGAGGTAGGACTTTTAAAGGTGATTGGATCATGGAAATGCAAATATGCTCTTAAGAGGTTGCAGCTGGATCTGAAGAGAGAAATCACTGTAGACATGGCCTGGAAGGGTGGATCTCCCTTCCTGGCTCCTCTCTTCACTCTGCCATCATGAGTTGAGCACCCTTTTCTCTTTTGTTGCCCATCTGTCATTCTATTCCTCCCTTGGAGCCAACTGAACATGGATTAAAACTATGAATCAAAATAAACTTCTCTTTCCTTAAAGTGTAGGTATCAAGTATTGTGTCTTAGTGACAGAAATGTGACTACTGCTATCAGCATGGACTCATGGAAGCTTGTTTGATTCTGTGGATTTTGATCCCATATTACCTATTTTATTCTGCAATTTGTTCCCGGTTTGGTTGTTGAGACCCATTTTAGGTTAACACTTATGTCTTTCACATGACCTTATTCTTTTTGTTTTATTTTAAAATGTAATTTTTTTTTTTTTTGGTACTGTGGATCGAACTCATGGTCTCACGTTTGCCAAGCAGGCACTTACACCGCTGAGCTAAACCCCCAGCTTAAAATTTTAATTTTAAAAATTACAGTAAAACTAGTACTTTTTTGGTGTACAGATATGAATTTAATATGCATAAATTCATATGGTCACAGCTACAATCAACATACAGAATAGTTCTACTTCCCTAGCAAAAAGCAGCCTCCTTTTATAGACATATCCTACTTTCACTTCTTTTTTTTTTTTTTTTTTTTTAACTTTTTATCGGTACCGGGGATCGAACTCATAACCGCCTGCTTGCAAGGCAGGTGCTTATTCCGCTGAGCTAAATCCCTAGTGAGATTTTTCTGAATTGTTACATTATCAATAGCACATCTCTTTTCTTCAGTAAGTGTTCCAGTGTGTAAATACATTGTGGGTTTTTATTTTTTATGATTACAAATAGAATGATATGAACAGTTGTGTACAGGGTTTTATGTGAATATAGCAACTTTCTAAAGAGTATACACTCAGAAGTGAAATTGCTGCATCATATGTAAAGTGTGTTTTATTTTACTTGAAACTGCCAGAGTTTCTCAGAGTGACCATCCTATTTTCCATTCCTAGTAGCATTGTATGAATATGCGTGTTTCCCCACAACGATGTCTATAGAATTTTAAAATTTTGCTAATCTTATAAGCCATAAAAATACCTTGGTATCCTTGCTGCTTGGAACAGGCAGCTACTAGCAGGTGTCAGGAGTTATTCCTGCCACTGAAGAGGGCATCTCCTGGCATTTCTCTGTTCTCTGCTGCCAGCAAATGCAGTGTTACCAACTTTGGCCACTGGCTGTTTTTGGTACCAGTGACCTTTTAAATTACCAGCTGCTGGCCACTTGGCACCTGTGACATTTGGTACCACTGTTTTTTGATGCACCATGGTCTGCTCATGAAAGAAATCACTAATAAGCAAAAATATACCATCTGAAAGATACAATATTAGAATTTATGCTGTGGCATGGATTGACCTGCTAAGAGTGTGGAAAGATTGCTTAGTAGCAAAACAAATAGACTAGCACATGTACAGTGTCAAACCTTCTGCTAGTAGGGGTGAGGGAACCTTGTAGATCTGATTGAAGAGGACTGCAGAAGCTTAGAGTCATCTAGAGAGGCTGCCAGGCAGCTATCTGGGATAGGTTCTTTTTTTTTTTTTTTTTTGTACTGGGGTTCGAACTCATGACCTCACAGTTGCCAGGCAGGTGCTTATGCCGCTGAGCTAAATCCCCAGCCCCTGGGATAGATTCTTAACTGAAGCCTGCTGCAGCCAAAGCAAATCCCTACTGGAGCAGCCATGGGGCCCCTGTTGCACCTAGCTACTGGCAGGGAATTTGAGTAGACATCCCCAAAAGAAAAAAATATCTCTTGAAAAACATTGAACCCTTCTCTCTCATCTCAATACTGTAGTTCTGTTTTACATAGTTTTTCTTTTATAAAAGCATTTATTGGTTTTAGACTATTTTTTCATTATCATTTTTGAAAATGTGAGAAGAAAAATCATTACATGTGTAAATATGTAATAATTATGATGCATTTAAAAAAAATTCTTTTGTGGAGATAATGACATAAATTTTATGTCCCACTTTTTTCTCCCAAGATTACTATTATTACTTTCTCATCTAATTTATACATCTAAATTTTCTAATTTGTTTTTTTTTGCTTTTTTTTTTGCTTCTTCCCATAGATCTTGAACCAGATGGTTGTGCATCCATTTACATCCTTAATGTAGATCCACCTCCATCTACTTTAAATTCACCACTTTGCTTGCCACATCATGGATTACCGTCTCACTCTTCTGTTTTGTCACCATCGTTTCAGCTCCAAGGTCACAAAAACTATGAAGGAACTGGTGATGTTCCTGAATCTAAATATAGCCCATTAGGTGGTCCCAAACCCTTCGAGTGCCCAAGTATTCAAATTACATCTATTTCACCTAACTGTCATCAAGAAACAGATGCACATGAAGATGACATACATATAACTGATCCAGAAGGGGAATATTTGGAGAGGCCTTCTAGAGATCATCTCTATCTTCCTCTTGAGCCATCCTACCGGGATTCTTCCCTTAGTCCTAGTCCTGCCAGCAGCATCTCTTCTAGGAGCTGGTTTTCAGATGCATCTTCTTGTGAATCTCTTTCACACATTTATGATGATGTGGACTCAGAGTTGAATGAAGCTGCTGCCCGATTTACTCTTGGATCCCCTTTGACTTCTCCAGGTGGCTCACCAGGGGGCTGCCCTGGAGAAGAGTCCTGGCATCAACAGTATGGACTTGGGCATTCCTTATCACCCAGGCAATCTCCTTGCCACTCTCCTAGATCTAGTATCACTGATGAGAATTGGCTGAGCCCTAGGCCAGCCTCAGGTCCTTCATCAAGGCCTACTTCCCCCTGTGGGAAACGGCGGCACTCCAGTGCTGAAGTTTGTTATGCTGGGTCCCTTTCACCCCATCATTCACCTGTTCCTTCTCCTGGTCACTCCCCTAGGGTAAGTGTAACAGAAGATACCTGGCTTGGTGTTTCTGTCCACAGTGGATCTGGCCTTGGTCCTGTAGTTTTTCCCTTTCAGTACTGTGTAGAAACTGATATCCCTCTGAAAACAAGGAAGACATCTGAAGATCAAGCTGCCATACTACCAGGAAAATTAGAACTCTGTTCAGATGATCAAGGGAGTGTATCACCATCCCGGGAGACTTCAGTAGATGATGGCCTTGGATCTCAGTATCCTTTAAAGAAAGATTCATCTGGTGACCAATTTCTTTCAGTTCCTTCACCTTTTACCTGGAACAAACCAAAGCCTGGCCACACTCCAATATTTCGGTGAGTTGGTAGAGATGGCTGCTGATCATTTTTCCTGTTTATAGTTTATTGGTGGCATGTAAATACATTATCTACTTACAATTGATCATTTTTTTCTTTTCATCCTGTCCTTCCCTTCCCTTTCATCCTCATCTCCCTCCCCTTTCTTACCTCTTTCCTTTCCCCTTCTGTTTTCCCTTCCCTTCCTTTTTTATTTTCTTTTTTAAGTCTTTTGTTTCTTTGTTTGTTTTCATTTTTTTGTTTTTAAGACAAGAGTCTTGCTATGTAGTTCAGGCTGGCCTTGGACTCACCGTGTAGCCCAGGCTGGCCTCCAACTTTCAGCCTCCTGCCTCAGCCTTCCTCAGCCTGCCTCAGATTTACAGGCATGTGCCGTTACAACTGGTTTATTTTCCTTCAAGTTTTAAAAGTATTTTTAGATAGACTAAAGTTACAACTATAAAAGTATATAGGTAATGATATACTTTAGAACTGTTCTGGATGTGTTGCTTAGGCTATTCTCAAAATTGCCATCTTTCTGCCTCATCTTCCCAAATAGCCAGGATTACAGGCATGTACCACCAGCCTTGACCTTTGCTTTTTATTTTTTGTCTTTTTAAGTTTATGATTTGTTGTTTCTGTAAAGAAATTTTTATGTTTTTTTTATACTCAGATTTTACTTTATTGCTTATATTGTTATATTTGAAAATGTTAAGCCAAAAGTAGTGGTACACAAATGTAATCCCAGCACTCGGGAGGTTGAGACAGGAGGATCACTGTGAGTTCGAGGCCAACCTGGGGTATAAAGTGAGTTAAAGCCCAACCTGAACTGCAAAGCAAGACCCTCTCTCAAGGAAGAAGAAAAACAAAGAAAGTCTTATTCCATCCTAAAATAATTAAAAATAAAAATCTAGCTTTCACATGAATTTCTAATAAAGCTTTGTCTATGTTACTGTATGTATATGTATGATATTTTTATTTTTACCAGATAAATATTCGAATCCATTATTTTGGTGTAAGGAATGAAGAATAATACGAATTTTTTACTTTCTAAATAGATTTTTTAAAAAAGACGAAAAAAAAAAATTCTTTGGGCTGAGAATTTAGCTCAGCGGCATAAGCGCCTGCCTTGTAAGCAGGCAGTTGTGAGTTTGATCCCTGGTACCTCTAAAAACAAACCCCCCCAAATAAAATAAATAGATTAACAGTGTCAGTCTAATCTATAATTCATTTAAAAAGATAACTTTTATCATGTCTTAAATTCACATGTGAGAAAGTAAACAAATTCCATATGGAGTTGTGTCTGTTTAGATTTTGTTTGTTTGTTTTTGAGACAAGGTCTCACTGTGTAGTTCAGGCTGGCCTTGAGCTTACTTTGTAGCCCAGGCTGGTCTTGAACTTGCAATGATCATCCTGCGCAGCCTCCTGAGTGCTGAGATTTTAGGTGTGTGCTGCCATACACCCGGCTTGTTTAGGACTTTTTTTTTTTTTTTTTTTTTTTTTGGTACCAGGAATTGAACTCAGAACCTTGTGCTTATCAGCAGACACTGAGTTACAGCCTCAGCCTAGGAACTTTTATAAAATAATTTTTATTAGTATGAATAACTATCTCTGGAATCCTTATTTTTAGAAAACTATAATGTGGAATCTGTGGTGCTGAAGACAACTTCATTTTTTTTTCTATTGTTTTTTTTAGACAGGGTCTTACTATGTAGGTCATGCTGGTCTTGAACTCACTATGTAGCCCAGGCTGCGCCACCACACTTGAGGAAGACATCACTTTATTTCTGAAATTTACTTCCTATGGATTTGCTCATATCTGTAGAACAAGTACAGAACTAACAGTTGTTAAAATTAACCTATTGTTTTAGCCTAATAAAAATTAATGTCTTAGCCAATAATAGTGGATATTATCATGCCTATAATCCCATCGTTCTGATAAACTGAGGCAGCAGAATAGCAAGTTTGAGCCCAACCTGGGCAGTTTAGCAACTTGAGACTTTGTCTCAAAATTTAAAAAATAAAATAAAAAGACTGGGGATGTACCTCAATATGAAGGCCCTGATTTCAATCCCCAACACTACAGAAAATTGTTAAAAAATAATACTACCTTTCAGTTGTGTAGTTGAAAGATTTAAACTGGAGTAAATACATTAAATAAAGTACTGTATAATTTAGAAATTTATACTAGGAATGATACCATTTTAAAGGTTAGAAGATGCCTAGGCATGGTGGCACATGCCAGATATCCCAGCACTTGGGAGGCAGAGACAGGAGGATCACTGGGAGTTTGAGGCCAGCTTGGGCTACATAGTGAACTCAAGGCCAGCCTGAACTGCATAATGAGATCCTGTCTCAACAAAGCAAAGAAAAAAGGTCGGGGTGGGGGGGGTGGACAAGAGATGGAGGGGGGGAGAGGGAGAGAGAGAAGGGAAACTAAAAGCCCTACTTCACTGATTACTGTAACTTTTTTGTAGTTTGGGGTCCATTAATATTTGCCCTGTAGATATCTCACTCTTCTTGGTTTGTTTGTTTGTTTGTTTGTTTGTTATTGTTTGTTTAGGTGATTTTGTTTTGTTTTGTTTTTTGTGGTACTCAAGATAGAACCCAGGACCTCCATATGCTAGGCAAGCAGTCTACCACTGAGCTACATGTACCTCAGCCTTTTTTCTTTTCTCTCTTGCTCTTTTGTACTAGGGATTAAACCAAGAGCCTTTGCATGAAGCTATATCTCCAGCCCTTGTTTTAATTTTTTAATTTTGAGACAGGATCTCACAGTGTTGTTAAATTGCCCAAGCTGGTTCTGAATTTGTAATCCTGCCTGCCTGCCTCTCAGAGTGCAAGGTTTACAGGCATGCACCAACACAACTGACTTAATATGCTATTTTCTAATTCTATATCTTTAGTGTCAGTATATCTAAACAATCTTTAGGCCTTTAAAGTATTCAAATTATTTCATTAATCAAGTTTTAAAAGTGTCATTTAGCCATACGTTAGTGCCTACCTTTAATCCCAGCAGCATTCAGGAGATTTAGTAAAATTGCTGTGAGTTTGAATCCAGCCGAGGCCACCTAGTGAGATCAAGGCCACCTTGAACTACATTGCAAGACCTTGTCTCAAGTAACAAAAAAAAAAATTGCCATTTGACATGTTTATAGTAGGGCTATAGTTCAAAAATTTCACTGTTGGGAAGCTCTGAACCACTGGTGGTATACACATTACATGTTTCATTGGTGGTACAAGCTACCAATGGGACAGTCATGAATGTACGACTCGTGGTTCCGGCTGATGGGAATATGTCAAAGATGGTTCAGGTTTTTTCAGTTAAATAGTGAAATTTTTACCTCAAATTATAATATATTGCGGAATGTAAACCATTTTTCAGAGATGAGAAAAAGAATAATGGAGAAGAGATAGGGAAGGCAACATGCCTGACTTTCACTGATTCCTCCCAGGAAGGGAGATTTACTTAGTGAGACCGAGAGTAAGATTTTTAGATTCTTGGAGAGAAACAGACGCATTCAGAAAGGTGTATCTTTTGCTTTAAGGATCAAATTACTGTAGTTTTGGTGGCTTTTGTAATTATGTACACATAGTTGAGAAAATTTTAGTCTTCCAGAGTTTTAGAATGTCTTTTTTAAGAAAATAAAGGAAACCAAAACGTAGCTAAAATAGATTATGGTGTCCAGATTAAAGATTTATTAAGCACTTGGCATAATCAGTGTTATGATAAATGAAGTTTCATTTTGAAAGACTTTATTTCAGAGATGACAAGTATTGGCAGAGAAGTGATTTGAATCACTGTTTGGCAACAGTAGCATGATGTTTAGCATCTTTGTGTGTTTTGTTTATAGCACATCTTCATTACCTCCATTAGACTGGCCTTTACCAACTCATTATGGACAATGTGAACTGAAAATAGAAGTACAACCTAAAACGCATCATCGAGCCCATTATGAAACTGAAGGTAGCCGAGGGGCAGTAAAAGCATCTACTGGGGGCCATCCTGTTGTGAAGGTATGAGAGTTCTGAGGCTTGTTTTATAGATAACCATATACCTGTACTGGTAATACAAGTCTTTTCATTTAAGTATTACAGAGACCAAAGAGAAAACTGTTTTGTGTTCCTGGTAGTATGGTTACAATTCTGCATTGAGTTGTTTTTACTAGTCTAAAAGATGTTTTCCTGCCTGCTTTACCAGCTGGGAAAAGAAGATTACAGTGATTAAAGAGCTGTTTTTCCAATTACTAAAAGACTTTTTGTATTTATAGTATAATATATACTCATTTAAAATCTGATGTAACATGTGCAGTTATAAATTCTCTGTGATGAATGTGATCATTATGTATATCTAAAATGTACTAATAAAATCTGATTGAAGAAAAATAATACAGAAACCTAAAAAGAGTAAAGCAATAAATATCCAGAAGCTGTTTCCCTCAGAAATAAGCAACACTTGATAACGTTTGATTAATACTCCAGGTAACTCTCATGTAGATTTAGTAGAAGATTAGATGGATGGCTAGAAAAATGAATTGAGTTTTTTTAAGGATAGTGCATTAGCTTTCCTTCATGTGACAAATATACAAGACAATGAAATTGCAAGAAGAAGAGGTTTATTTTGGCTCACAGTTTCAGAGGCCAGTGTTTGACCATGGTCATTGACCTGTTATTTTTGGACCTGTGCTAAGGCAATACTATATATCATGGTGGAGCATAGAGCAGATAAAATGGCTTGGCTCATGAAAGCTGGAAAGTAGTAAAGAGAGGAAAAGAGACTAAGTCCCGGTATCTCCTTTAGTGGGTTCACAGCCCCATTGCCCTGACTTTTTCCCAATAGGGCCCCCTCTTATAGTTTCTACCACCTCCCTGTAATACCACAGGCTGGCAAACCAAGCCTTGAAATGCGGGCTATTGGAGAGACTCTTACATAACCCACCTCAAATAGGGTTATCTTGAAGTTTTATAATTAATGTACTTATTTGAATTTATTAAAGCTAAAATACAGTTTTAAACATAATACTGATAAGTTGAAATATATTAAGGTTTTGAATCATAACATGAAAATTAAAATATGGTTTAATTCAGCCAGGTGTAGTACACCCTTGTAACCCCAGCATTTGGAAGGCTGAGGCAGAAAGATTACCTCAAATTCAAGGCCAGCCCTGGGCTGCATACTGACTTCGAGACCAGCCTGAACTACATAGCACAACCCACTGTCTCAACTCCCCCTCAAATTACAGGCGTGTGTGTGTACACGCACACACATGCACACACAATTTTTTTTTAAAGTTTTACTTGAATAAAGCATAACATAAAGTAAAACTAAGAACTGAGTCTGGAGCTTGGCATGGTGACGCACACCTGTAATCCCAGCACTAGAAAGGCTGAGGCAGGAGAATCACCATCAGTTCGAGGCCAGCCTATGCTACATAGTGAACTGAACAGCCTGAGCTACATACTGAGACCCTGTCTCAAAAACAACAACAAAAGCTGCTGAGTCTTACATGTTGTTTTAATTTTAAGAATTCTTGAAAGATCTAAGAACAGGGCCAGGGATATAGTTCAGTGGCACAAGGTTCTGAAAACGTAAGGACAAAAAATACTAAATTATTATAAAATTGAGCTTACTGAGATCTAGAGTATGACTTGACCCCTTGCTTTGATAAATAATTCTCTCTCCCTCTTCTCTGCTATTTGTCACTTGAATTTTGATGTTTGTCGTTTTACTTTCAGAACCATTGCTGCCTTTTTTCCTTCTCTTTTCCAGTCTTAATCCTATATGTAGTTGGATTCAACGCTTACTCTTAGTTCTTTTTAATTTATCTATTTCATTAAATGCTTCTCGACTTATCATTGTTGCATAAATATGTTTCATACTACTTGACACAGAGAGATTTATAATTTAAACAGATTTTTAAATGATTTGTAACAAAAAATGTCAGGAAAACACAACCAAGGCAGTAATATCATTTGATCCCAGGAATTTGAGACCAGACTGAGCTACACAGCAAGATCCAATCTCAAGAAGAAAAAAAGAACAATTAAACAACGACAAAGGAATTCTGTCATTTGCTATTAGAGTCTTATTTTGTTGTTAAATGAGAGTTTGTTTCAATTTGATTAAAGAAGGGCCAGGGACTTAGCTCAGTGCCATAAGTGCTTGCCTGATGAGCGCAAGGTCGTGAGTTCGTTCCCCAGTACCAAAAAAACAAAAAACAAAAAATCAATTTGATGAAAGATATAGATTCTTAGTGTTCAGTGTCTTCGACATTTCTCAGAAAGATATTTGTAAGTGCAAAACTGGACAGAATTTTTTAGGTGTCCATGTGGTTTGGCTCCACAATTTTCCTCTGATTAAAAAGGGATTCTGAGCTCAAAGGGAGACTAACACTAATGGCATCATCAGTGTCTTTTTTTTTTTTTTTTGTCTTTTTGAGACAAGGGTCTCTCTATGCAGTTTTAGGCTAGCCTTTAGTTCACTTTGTAGCCCAGGCTGGTCTCAAACTTGCAATGATCCTCCTGCGTCAGCCTCCTCCTGCTTCAACCTCTGGAGTGCTGAGATTATAGGCATGAGCCACTACACTCTACTTTTTTTTTGGTGCCGAAGTTTTACATTTTTTAAAGGTAGAATAAAACTTATCAGAGTTAGTTTGGGCCAAGTAAAAGTAAAGAAAAGGGAAAAAAATATATTCTACAGGGTAGGGTGGGATACCATGAAGAGATCCAGTAGCCTGTTCTTTATGTAGGATTTTCTATACTGTATCTGTACACATTTCCTGTTTATTTGTTTTGTCTTTTACTTTAATGACTCCAGTTATTATTCAGATGTCGACTGGTATTTTTTTATCCGTGATAGCTAAATTCTAGCTTCTGGATGCATAACGCTGCTTGTTTTGTTTCATTTTGGGGGGGTACCAAGAATCAGAACTCTCAACCTTGTGATTGCCAGGTAGGCACTTGTGCCGCTGAGCTTAAAGCCCTGTGTTTTGTTTTTGAGACAGGGTCTCACCATATAGTTCAGGCTGTCCTTGAATTTATTATGTAGTCTAGGCTGGCCTCAAACTCACGGTGATCCTCTTCTCTCAGCTTCCCAAATGCTGGAATTACAGCATGTCTTGCTTTCCCTGGAATGTTGTTTCTTTTTTTGTTTTGTATTGTTTTTGAGGTAAGATCTTACTAGGTAGTTCAGGCTGGCTTTGAGCTCACTATGTAGCCTAGACTAGCCTCCAATTTTTGGCGACAAACCTGCCTTAACCTCCAGAGGGCTAGGATTATAGGCATGAGCCACCATACCTGGCTGTTTATTATTTATTGATTTTTGTTTATTATTATTGATATCAATAATAATATATTTATATTATAAAAATCAGTAATATATAAGATAAATGGTTATTGTTTTTTATTTTTTTAAAAAATGTATTAAATTAGCACTCTTTTTAAATTGTTGGGGTTTTTTGTTTTTTGGTAGTACAGATTGAAACCAGTCTTACATATGTTAGCTCTATCACTGAACTATATCACAGCCCTTTTTATTTTGTTTTGAGATAGATTCTTGTTAAATTACCCAGGTTAGATTCCAACCTGTGATCCTTCTGTCCTCAGTCTCTTGAGCAGCAAAGATTTCAGGTATATAGCACCATACCTGGCTTGTTTTGATTTGTAATTTGATTCCTCAGCTCCATTATTCACTCATTTCCCCTTTTTTTTTTTTTTTTTTTTTGGTCTCTTTGAGACAGGGTCTCACTGTGCGGTTCAGGCTGGCTTTGGCCTCATTTTGTAGCCCAGGCTGGTCTCGAATTTGCCACAATCCACATGCCTCAGCCTCCTAAGTGCTGGGAAGCCACCACACCTGGATTCATTTCCTATTTTATCATTGTGAGCTGGACGTGGTGGCGCACACCTATAATCCCAGTACTCACGAGGTTGAGGCAGGAAGATTGTTGTGAGTTCAAGACTACCTAGGCTACAAAGTGAGCTCAAGCCTGGCCTGACCTGCGTAGCGAGACTTTGTCTCAAAAAGAACAAAAACAAAACAAAACTATTTTATCATTATGTTTGGCTTTTGACTTGTAGTCAACTTTTTAGAAGTGTCAAAAAAGTGTCAAGCAGTCAGTTTCTGGAGTTCATGAACTGTGTGTTTTTTTTTTTATTTTAAAGATAATAAATCCCAACAAAATAGAATAAAGCCAATCAAAACAAAGCAGTGAAATTGGTACAGAACTTTGAAGCAGTATAATAGGAAATCAACAATGACTACCATAGTATTTCTTGTTATCTTCACAGTAGTTGTCCATTCCATTAGACATAGTAAAATCAAATCAAACAAAACAGGATAAAACCAATGAAAATAGAACATTGAATAAAATAAAACAGTAAATCAGAACAGAACAAAACAAAACAGAGGAAACTATATTGGATTTCAAAAATAGGATAGAAATCCCCGTATTTGCCACACTGCATACTGTTATCTTCCTGATAGATGCTCAGACCAGCGGCCCCAGGTTTACAAAGTCAACCAAACAGTTGAAGCATTCATTTGTCTTTTTGTATCTCAGTTGCTATCAATTCAGCTTGTCTTCAGAACCAGCTGGTTGCTTACAGGAGAGTGGGAAGGATTCTTGATTCTCAGCCTGCACACCAGTATGCTCATGGGAAGTGCTTCCTGGTTTTTCTCTTTCTGAACCCTGCATGGCTTGCGTGTGCGGTTTACCAGAGGATTCAGTTTGCTTCTTCTTCTTGATGGTCTCTGCACAGACCCAGCATGTCTCCTGCTGATTCATGGGAGGCACTTTGTGGCTTCTGTCTTCCTGGGCCCCGCATAGCTTGCTTGCGTGGCTAACCAGAACATCTTTGTGTGTGTTTTTGACAGGAAATTTTTGTTTTCTTTTCAGTTATATCCTTTAGACTGGGCATGGTGGCACACGCCTATAATCTCACTGTTTGGGAGACTGGCAAGAGGATGGCTGTGAGTTAGAGGCCAGCCGGGACTCCATAGTGAGTTCAAGGCCAGCCTGTACTACAAAGCAAGACCCTGTCTCAAAAAAAAATCCCAACAACAACAACAAAATGAAACATGTTCTTTAAACGTGTTTATATAGTATTTTACTTTTTTCATTAAGTAAAAATATGTGCAGAAATCTTAAATTATGATGACCTAATTGCCACACCTTTTATTTCTATTTTGTTTGAGAGCTTTGACCAATAGCCAGTGGAGATTAAAGAGGTAAGGAATTAGGTTAAGATAGTCCTTATTGGGTTTGGCTCAAGAGCATGGGTGGTATCATGTATTATGGCCTATTCCCAGAATTCTCAGTTACCATATTTTCATGAATGTTGCTTGCTCCCCCAGTACAATATAGCATTCTTGAAGGTGGTAATCCCCTGTGACCCTTTCTATTTCTGCCAAAGGCTCTGGGACAGAATGATGGTCTATTATCATTTCTTTTAATACAAAATACTGGGCAAGTAGTGTAATTGCCTAGCATACATAAGGCCCTTGGTTCAATTCCCACCACTGCAAGTGGGGGTTGGAGAGGCACGCAGAGGGCGGGCACCTAAATACCTGCATACTGAGGGAATAAGAGTTTTTGTTTTTTAATTTTTTCCTTTGAGCCTCCCCCACTGCACCACCCCAGCTCAAATGGTAATGCCATTTTACTTTCATAAGGAACTCCGTACTGTTTACAGTTGTGATACCAACTTACATCATCACCAATGATGTACAGTGGGTTGCTTTTCCCTGGACCCTTGCCAACACTTTTTATTTAATTATTTATTTTTTGAGACAAGGTCTTGCTAAGCAGTTCAGACTGGCCTTGAACTTACTTTGTAGCCCTGGCTGGTCTTGAACTTGCATCAATCCTTGTGGCTCAGCCTTTTGAATGCAAACATTACAGACATGAGCCACCGAGCCCATTTTAGCACTTGTCCTTTTTATGATAGTCATTCTAACAGTTATAAGGAGATATATCCCTGTGGTTTTAATTTACATTTGTCTGATGATTAGTAATATTGAGCGTTTTTTGAAAGCCTTGTGCCTTGTATGTCTTTTTAGGAGTGCCTATGCAGGTCCTTTGCCCATTTTTTAATTGTGTTATATTCTTGCTTTTGAGCTACTTCTATTTCATATACATATTGTATTTTAAAATTCACTTTAAAATTATCATTTTTCTTTACTAGAGTAAAAAGCTTTATAATTAATTGACTTCAATAAAATTTATGTTATGAATATTAGCATCTATAATTTGTGCATATTTTCTCTCATTTTGTAGATTGTCTTTTCATTCTGTTGCTTGTTTCCTTTGCTGTGCAAAAGCTTTTTAATTTGATGCAATTCTATTTATCTATTTTTGCTGTTGTTGCCTGTGCTTTTGTGGTTTTGTACACAAAGTTTTTTGCCCCAGCCATACTTAGGAAACTTTTTCTTGTGTTTTTGTCTAGTAGTTTCATAGTGGTAGGTCTTATATTTATGAGTCTTTAATCCATTTTTAGTTAATTTTGTATGTGGTCTGTAACAAAAGTCTTGATTTCATTTTTCTACATACAGATATGCAGTTTTCTCAATATCTTTTTATTGAAGAGACTGTTCTTACCCAATGTGTTCTTACCCATGCCTTTGTGAAAATCAGTTGGCTTGAAAGATCTTATTCTTGAGAGTTTTTTTTTATTTTCCTCAGAGGTGCCTACTTACAAGTTTGATCTACTTGCTGCAAACTATAGGGCATAAGTTAACATTCTCTGCAATGTATTTACTCACTTTTTGTTACTACTCTTCCTAGTGAAAAAAGGTGTGTATTGGTCAGTAGCTCTACTACTCTACATCAGAATCTTCTGTTTCATATTCTTTATCTCACCCAACGTCTTATATCACCGTGCTTTGAGTTTCTTAGATCAAAATTTGTTTGGTTTTAGTAGGAGATTTTTAGCTGTTTCCTAATTCCTCTCCCACATACATTTTGCAATTTTTAGGGGCTGGGGATTTAGCTCAGCGGCATAAGTGCCTGCCTTGCAGTCGTGAGTTCGATCCCCTGTACCGATAAAAAGGAAAAAGACATACATTTTGCAAATTTTAATTATTGGGAGAAGAACATTGTGTTATTACTTTATTCCACTGTTTTTATTTAAAAGTTCTCAATTACTATTAACAAGGGAAATATAAATAGCATGTATGAAAGCAGTTTATTTTAGATAGAAAGTAGAAGTGATGGTTGATTCTACATACTCTACCCCACTTGCGGAGTTGACTCTGTAGGGAATACTTTTTATTTGTTTGTGCCAATTTCTGAAACCACTTTTTTGCTACTAAACACATGTGACTTCTCCAGCTACTGAGAAAGCAGTTGTAGCTTTATGTGCTCTTTTTAGTGTTTTTAAGCTTCAGAAAGAAGAGGATGGACTTGGAATATCACTTGGGGATTAAGTGCTTACCTAACATGTGATCCCCAGAACTGCAGGAGTTGGGGGAGGCTGAATGTCACCGGCAATATCAGTAATCCTAACAGTTGGAAAGCTAAGGCAGTAGGATTGTGGGTTCCAGACTGTCTTGGGTTACATACCAAGTTTGAAGATAGCCTGGACTACATAGAGAAGCCGTGTTCCTTCCCCAAAAAGAAATGAAAGAAAATAGAAAAGACAACCAGTTGCCATTCCCCCGCTGTTCTGACCCTCACACATATAAATGGTGTACTTAGTTCTCAAGACCAGTATAAAGAGTGCCTTATTGTGCTCACTGTGTGCTTTTTGTTTAGTTTTCTTTTGTCTTTTTAACTTTATATAAGAATATATCAATAAAATACACAAACCTTAAGGTGTACACTTTGATTTTTTTTTTTCTTTTTTGGAACGAAGAATTAAATTTAAGACCTGTGATTGCCAGGCAGGCGCCTTGATGCTGAGCTATACTCTTGATCCTGCACCTTGGTTTTTAACTCAAACACGCATACCCACAAAACTACCACCCAAGTTGATATATAGAATATTTAAGAATCTCTGGAGGCGCAGGGCCAGGGATTTAGCTC
The DNA here is from genome assembly GCF_034190915.1 of Cavia porcellus. Lineage (NCBI taxonomy): Eukaryota > Metazoa > Chordata > Mammalia > Rodentia > Caviidae > Cavia > Cavia porcellus. The sequence continues at coordinate 100,522,945 of NW_026947487.1, forward strand.
TGCAGCGTTAAGTGCCTGCTTGGCAAATGCAAGGTCGTGAGTTCAATCCCCGGCACCAAAAAAAAAAAAAAAAAAAAAAAAAACCCAAGAATCTCTGGAGGCTCCCTTGTGCCCCTTGCCAGTTTGTATTAACCTAGCCTACCAGAAGTAATCATACTTCTCTGATCTCTTAACTACCATAGATTAGTTTTTTTGTTTCTTCTTTTGGGGTACTAGAAATCCAACCTGGGGCCTTGCACATGTTAGAAGGTACCCTACCACTCTACACCCCCAGGCCTAGATGAGTTTTCTTATATTGAATTTCAAGTAAATGAAATCACATAGTATGTCATATTTTCTGTCTAGAGTCTTTTATCAACATGACTGTGGGATTCATCCTATTTTTATTTTTGGGAGGGAATTTGTCCTTCTAAAAATATTTTTTTCTTTTTCATTGCTGTATGTTCCATTGTATAAATTTACTATAATTTATTTGCTGTCCTTTTCATAGGCATTTAGTTTTGTTTGGGACAGTTATAAATAAAGCTATGTGCTTTTTTGTTTTCTTATATTCTGTTTATTAAAATGACTCTTGAAATGGATTTGGAAAATAAATAAAACCAGATAAAACTTTTGAAAGAAAAAAATAAATGCAATGACTTTTGGGTTTTGTTTTTGGTTTTTGAGGCAGATTCCACTGTGTAGTTCAGACTAGCCTTGAACTCACTTACTAGCCCAGGCTAGCCTTAAACTTACAGCAGTCCTGCCTCAGCCTCATGAATGATGGGATTACAGGTATATACCACCATCTCTGACCTAAAATAACTTTTGGTGAATGAAGCTATGAGTTGGAGGCCAACCTGGGCTGCAAAGTGAATTCAAGGCCAGTCTAAACTACATAGTGAAAACCTATCTCAAAAAAAAAGGAGTATGTTTTGCACTTAGTAAATGCTTAGTAAAAATTAACTAATATTATTGCTTAGACTTCTTGGAGCAATTTTATCAGTATTTTATGAACCCTGATGAAGAGTCTGTAACAGAGTAAAATCTCTTATTGGCATTTTAAAACTCAACTAGATTTATTACTGACATTTGAAAGATCATGTGTGCAATTCATGACCTAATTTTGTGTCAAAGTGGAAAACTGCAAGGCATTGAAACACTAATTGTAGAGAACTTGCTAGTATTCTGCAAAGGACAATTTATATGTTCTCGATGTATTTTTATATTGAGACCTTAAAAATTTTATGAAATACATGTTTCTTAGAGTAATGAAGGACTTCAAACTGTGGAGCTGAAAATATACCTACCTCCTAGACAATTTGTATTCAAAATAAGTAATTTGATTCATTATTATGGTCAGAAAATAATACATTTAGAACAGCCTGCTTATTTTACACGGGGATTCACTGGGATAAATCAGACAGGTGTGCTTTCATGAAGTTTATAGTCTAGTGAGAATTGAAGATGAGATATATAACAATAAAGTGATAAAGTTTTGATGGTGGAAATTGAGATATCTATCATCATAACAAGAGAATTGAAACTCAGATGAGGGGATCAAACTGTGCAGTATTTATTTGAAGGCAGTTCCTAGCTAATTTAAACAGTATTATCCAGAGAAAAGGTGGATACCGAGGAGAAAGGGAAAAGAGCACAGCAAAGAGTTTAGAGCTTCCAGTAGCTGTTAGTCACATGTGGCTGACTGTGTGATTCAATGATAGAGTATATGCTTAGCATATTACAGGCCTTTTGTTGAGGCTTTAGCACCAGAAGTGGGAGGGAGAGGAAAACTACATTTAAGTCAAGGTATAAATTAGACTTCATCAACATTGGCACTTTTAGCTTATTAAAAGTTATAAAAAGGAAAAAAAATTTACTAACCATCTTTGTTCTAGATCTTGAATCTAGAATGTTATAAAGATTTCTCAAAACTCAACACTAAGAACTGGGGATTTAGCTCAGCGGCATAAGCGCCTGCCTTGCAAGTGTGCCGACGTGAGTTCGATGCCTGGTACTGATAAAAAAACGAAAAAGACAAAAAAAAAAAAATGTTGGTGGAAATGTAAGATGGAATAGTCACTCTGAAGTACAGTTTGTCAGATTCTTTAAAAAGTGAACTTGCACTTTCCACATTACTCAGAAATCTCATTTCTTTGCATCCATTACAGAAAAATAACCATTTGCATAATAACCTATATAACATCATTCATAAGAAATTTATTTTTGGTACTGGAGATTGCCAGAACTTTGCAGTGCTAAGCAAGGACTCCACCACTGAGTAGTATTCCTATTTCCCTGTTTTAAAATGTTTAAATTTTGACACAAAGTTTTGTTAAAGTTGCTCAAGTAGGTCTCATGCTTAGCATCCTGTTTCCTCAGCCTTCTGAGTAGCTGGATTATAGGCATGCATCACCACACCTGGCTGCAATTTTATTTTTAAAGGTCAAAATTAGAAACAGCCTGACAGGCATCATAGTGCGTGCATGTAATTCCAGCACTTAGGAGGCTAAGGCAGAGGGATCACAGTGAGTTCAAGGCCAGCCTGGGCTACATAAGTGAGTTCAAGGCCATCCTGCACTACAAGCGAGACCCTGTCTCAAAAAAATAGAAAAAAAACAACCCAAATGAATGAATCAACAATTGGTACATCCATACACTACACTAGCATACAAAAATTAAAGGAACAAACTATATGTGCAACGATTATATACTGTCTGATTCTATTTATATAATTTAATATGACAAAAACCACAGAAATAGAGAATAGCCAGGTATCAGAGACAGGTTGAGGGGTGTAAAGGAATAGCACAGGCCAGTTTATTTGTGGTGATGGAATGGTTTTTATATCTTTTGTTTTTTGAGACAAGGTCTCACTGTGTAGTTCAGACTAGCCTTGAACTTACACTGTGTAACCCAGACTTCTCAGACTTACTATATAGTGCATGCTGGTGTCAAACTCAGCCTCTTGAATGCTGGGATTACAGATGTGTATCACTATACCTGGCTAGTGCTATATCTTGATTGTGGTAGTGACCTAAATTTTTATATGAAATGAAGTTTAATAAAACCGAAGACACAAATGAATATATATATAAATTGTAAACACTAAGATCTATTGTATTGTTAATACTATCTTGTCAATTTCCTAGTGTTGATATTTTTACTACAGCTCAGTACTCTAGGTACATATTGTATTATACTTTGGGGAAGCTAGGCGCAAGATACATGAGACAATAGTACATACACTATTTTTGGAACTTCCTTTAAGTATAAATATTTAAGAATTACAGCTGGGGCTTATATCTCAGCAGCACAGTACCTACCTGTTGGGCTCAAGATTGTAAGTTCGATTCCTAGTACAAAAAAAATTACACAAACCTTGTATTAAACAAAGGTAAGAAAAAATAAACAAAGGGAAGATTTATTGAGGGTTTTTTGGGGGGTAGGGGGAAGGGGGATCAAATCCAGGAACATGTATGCTAGGCAAGTGCTCTGCTCCTGAGTTTCATCTCCACCCAAGACATAAATATTTTGAGTCTTACCCTGAAAATAACTGAAGTTTGAAAAATGAGGTTTGTGATTTTTTGTTTTATTTTTAGACTTTGTATTTTATATGCCAAGATCCATTTCCTAGGTTTTCATTTTAGTTGTTGTTTTATAGTATTGGGGATTAAACCCAGGATCTCTATCTACACTGAACTACGTCCCCAGCCCCTTTTTTTTGTTTTGAGACAGGGTCTTGCTTGGTTGTCCATGCTGGGCTCAAACTGTTGATACTCCTGTCTCAGCCTCCCAGAGTGCATTCTTCTGATTTTTGTGGGGGGTTTTGTTTTATTTTGAAACAGTGTTTCACTATGCAATTCAGACCAGCTTTGAATTTATTTTGTAGCCCAGGCTGGCCTCAAACTCACAGTGATCCTCCTGCCTCAGCCTCACAAGTCTGGGATTACAGGCGTGCACCACCACACCCAGCCTCATATTTTTATATGATATTATAGGTGCACTTTCAAACAATTTATGTAAGTTTAATTTTGTATTTTTTGTATCTCTACAGTGTTTTGTCATCTTTCTAGTATATTCAGATCCCTACATTCCCTCCCCAATTAATTTAGCAGAACTGATTAAATGATTTTTTGGGGGAGATACTAGGAATTGAACTCAGGTTCTTACACTTAACAGGCAGGTGCTTATGCTGCTGAGCTATATCCCTGGCAAGAACTGATGATAGTATTGCTGTTTATTGAAGTTGCCATATTGTCCCTTATAATGACCTTCAAGCTTTAACCCTCCAGCTTTAAATTAACTTGTGCTATGAAAATAATACAGAAACATAGTAAGTAGACTTGCTTACTTCTACAAACAAAGGGTACTCTGAAAAGAAGTATACTAGTACTAGGTGGAAGTTTCTAGAGAATAGTTTTAATACTAGGATTAATTTGTTTATTACCTAGATAACATAAATGCTTTTCTAGAAATGGAATGGGATAATAGTCTAATTGATTTGATCTGTCTTTAATTGAGATACTGAAGAGTAACCCTATTTTTCTTATGCTCTACTTGGAGTGGTGGATGTTTGTTAAAATGTTATGAAATATATATTCCCACTGAAATCTTATATGTATGGTTACTTTCCTTCAACAGTAGTTTATCTATATGTATATGGACAGGTAGCTTATTTTTTTGCCAAGGTGATATAAATATAAGGCATTTAATATGACTAGGATGCTTTAGTATATAGTACTTACCAGTGTGTTATGTAATATTTGGATAAGAGAGGCAGCAGTAACGTTTTTAAGTAGCATTTTCTTTCTTTCTTCTTCTTCTTCTTCTTCTTCTTCTTCTTCTTCTTCTTCTTCTTCTTCTTCTTCTTCTTCTTCTTCTTCTTCTTCTTCTTCTTCTTCTTCTTCTTCTTCTTCTTCTTCTTCTTCTTCTTCTTCTTCTCTCTCTCTCTCTCTCTCTCTCTTTTTTTTGGTACCAGGGATCAAACTCAACCGGCGCTTGTAAGACAGGCGCTTATGCCACTGAGGTAAATCCCCGGCTTAATTAGTATTTTCTGTTGTATATTTAACTGCGTCTTTGGTCAGCTACTTTAGTGTTTATAAGTATTTAAATAATGATTGAGTTATTTTGTCCCACTTAATTGTACTCTTTGATTCCAAAAAATTCATTCAACAAGAGATGGATGTCTATAATGTGCTAGACCTGGTAGTAGGCTCTGGGGATAAGAATACTGTCCTCTTCACAGTGTTTAGAAGCAAGTGGTAAAGTTTTTGCTGTTTCTTCTACCATTAGATGAACAGTTGACTTCATACAGTAATTTGAACATCAGCTGGGAGTGTTGGCACACACCTGTAATCTCAGCACTCAAGAGACTGAGGCAAGAGGATTGCTGCAAATTCAAAACCAGCATGGGGTACATAGTGAGATCAAGGCCAGGCTGAACTGCATAATCAAACCTTGTCTCCAAAAATCAAAATAGTAATAGTAATTTGAACATGTAAGAGCAAAGTTATTGTAGAAAAGAATGACTAATCACTTACTAGCCTTGTATTTGGGGAAGTTACTAGTCATTCTGAACTCTTAATTCTTCATGTCGAATTGTTTCCATCACATGAATCCTACCATTACAGAATTATCGTCAGGTGCGGTGGCTCATGCCTGCAGTCACAGTGCTTGGAAGACTGAGGCAAGAGGATCACTGTGAGTTCAAGGCCAGCCTGAATTACATACCAAAATTTTGTCTCAAAACAAAGAAGAAAAAAGTTTTAAAAAAAAAAAAAAGCAAATATTTTGTAATATCGCTTTATTAACCTGAAATAAAAATTCAAAGGTAATATAATTGAGAAGTATGTTTCACAATGAAAAGTCTTCCTAGTGACTGTGAGGGGCACAGTGAAATCATCAATTACACCTGAATAGAATTCGAGGTTAGCCTATACAAAGGCAGATATTGATCAGCAACCTACATTCTGTGAATGCCATTTTTGGCAGTGACATGATTTTCTGAAATGGTGAGCTCTTTATAAGGTAGTGGTATTCATGAAAAATTCATTTGTGTTCCATAGAACCAAAAATTTTGCATTTATATGTACGAAGGACTTTTTTCTAAATTCATAAAGTTAGCTTTATATATGAATATCTGATAGGATGTTCTGGAATTCTATGTAACATTGGCTTAGTCCTTCACTTTAAAGAACATTGTTTGTTCTTTAAAGAACTGAAGAGGAATTTGATACTTTGGCCTTTGTTCATTAAGTGTTTATAACGTACTTTACTCATCATATTGGTAACAAAAATGCAGAATACTCCCCACAGTCTTCTGTGCAGAATGTTATACTGCCCAGTTAAGAAATAATGGTCTAACCGGGTATGTTAGCCCGCGTTTGTAATCCTAGTACTTGGGAGGGTGAGGTAGGAGGATCTCTGTGAATTCAAGGCCAGCCTAGGATACACAGTAAGTTTAAGGGAAGCCTGAACTACATAGAGAAACCCTGTCTCAAAAACCAGAAAAACAAAAGAAAAAGAAAAAACAATAACGTTCCAGACTAGAGCTATCAAACTGTGGCTTTCTAGGCCAAAACTGAACCTCCATGTGTTTTATATAACTTGTTGCTAGTAATCATTTTTACATTTTACATGACTGGGGAAATCAAATATTCATAAGATTTTTTTAGGGACACAGCCATACTTATTTCATTTATGTATTGACTTCTGTGTTACTGTAACAGCATTAAGACAGAGAACATATGTGACCTTCCCGTTGCTCAGGACAGAGCAGGTCACAAACAGTGATATCATTAAAACTCAATAATGTTTCAAGTTCCACTAGCATTGCTGTACTAGGACTTTTAAAAAATAATCAGTGCCGGGGCTGGGGATTTAGCTCAGTGGCATAAGCACCTGCCTTGCAAGCAAGCAGTCGTGAGTTCGATCCCTGGTACCGATAAAAAGGTTAAAAAATAATAATAATAATCAGTGCAAACTCATTTCAAATAGGAAGAAGAGTAGATACCATTTTTTTTCAAGGCACAGTGTACTATGTACTATCCTGTTATCAAGTTAGACAGCAAAACATTGTGTTTATTGTGTAGTAAAAGTGTGACTAGTCTAAAATATCTATTACCTTGACTACAGTACATTGTTGTTTGTTTGGGATTTGTTTTGTCTTTTTGAGATAAGGTCTCACCATGCAATTCAGACTGGCTTTGAGCTTTGTAGCCAAGGTTGTTTTAGAACTCACAAGGATCTTCCTGTCTCCACCTCCTGAGTGCTGGGATTAGCAGGGTGGGACTGCAACATGAATACACTGACAGTATTGCTGTATCTCTCCCTAAACCTGTTCTACATCAGTAACTTCACTTTGTTTGCTTGTGATGCCATCATTCTCCTGGATACTGAAGCTCAGAACTTTTGTCTTGTTTTTGCTATTATTTTTTATGTAGTCACTTATAGAAATATCTTTAGAATCTCAGACCAGTTTTATTGTATTCATCTCCTTTTGTTCCTTTCTTTTCTTCCCTTCTCTTTTTCTTTCTTTATTTTTTAGATTTTTTGAGACAGAGTCTTCTCTGAAGTTCAGGCTGGCCTCAAACTCATAGAAATCCTGCCTCAGCCTTATGTTCCTCAATTATTAGTTCTACTGCCACCCTATTTTAACCTTTTAGTACTATGATTTTTGTGTTTCCTGTCTCTTGGTGAATTTGTGACTTCGTCATTTTTCTACTTTATAAAGCTTTAATTTTTATCATTTACTTGCCTGTATTCTGTATTATTAAGAATAGATTTTTGGGGGGCTGGGGATTTAGCTCAGCGGCATAAGCGCCTGCCTTGCAAGCAGGCAGTCGTGAGTTCGATCCCTGGTACCGATTTAAAAAAAAAAAAAAAAAAAGAATAGATTTTTGCCTTTCAAGACTTCTTTAATCCCTTAAAATTTGACATATTCCAGGATTGATGGTACGTGCCTATAATTTTAGCCTCTTAGAATGATGGGATTTTGGGATTGCAGACATAACCATCATCTCTGGCCCACTTGGTTATTTTTTATTTTGAAGGTAGTAAAATACAGCAGAACAAGACAGAACAAAGCCAACTGAGACAATGCAGTGAAATGGTACAGAACTTCATAGCAGGATACCGGGATAACAGTAATAGGTACCACAGTATATCTCATTATCTTCACAATAGTTGCCCATTCAATCAGGTACAGCAAAATCAAACCAAAAACAGAACGTTATAAAACCTACCAAAACAGAAAACTGAATAGAGCAAAACAATTAGAACAAAGCAAAACAGTATTTGCCTTCAAAGAGAATATGGAAGGAAATCCCCCATATTTGCTGTATTGCATACAGTCAACCTCCCAAAAGATGCTCAAATCTCTGGCCCCCCAGTTGCTAAGGGGAGGGGAATGTGTGATTCTCAGCCTGTGAGCCAGTAGGCTCATGAGAGATGCTAACTGGTTCTTGTCCTGGCTCGCCCACAGCTCACTCCAGCCTCAGCCACTTAATAGGAAGCTGAACTTGGTGTTCTTGCTCAGCTCCATAAGTTCTAACATGGCTGGATCTCAGAGAGATGCTGACTGGTTCTCTTGGCTCATGTCACAGCTGCTTACAAGGAAGGAGGGCATGTTGCTTTCTTGCTCAGCACCCTCCCACTTTGTTATTTTAATGTGTCTCCTAGATACATTCTTATATAATACTGACTTCTGCAGTAACATTTCAATAAGACAATTTGTGTAATAATGGAAAAGGAATTGAGTAATGAGCAAAACTGGTTTTTTGGGGTTTTTTTTGTTTTTTGCCTTATTGGGAACGTATACTGAAGAGTATAGAAAATAAATAATTACAGTGTGATAGTGGTCAATTATATGAAACATAATGTGCCGAGATAAGAGAATAAAGATGTGAATTTTTGGTAGTCTTTTTTGAGGGCATTGCTCTTTGAATATGGAGCACAATGAAGTGAATATGTAAGATATTATGAAGATCAGAAAGAAGAACATTCCAGAAGGAGAAAATTCTAAGTTTGAAGACTCTGAGGTTAGAAATGAGCTCAGATGGTTTATGCAGTAAAGCCATCAGTGGCTAAGGTAGACTGTGGAAGAGAGAGATAAGGTCAGCAAATTAGCCAGGGCCCCAAATCATGTAGGCCTTGTAAACCACCATGGAGAATTTAAATTAGTTCTGAATGTGGAGACTCCTGAGCAGGGGGTAAAAGGGTTAGGGTGAGTATAAAATTGCCCCGGTTTGCTCCTGCTTGTGGACAGAGAATGATGTGCATGAGAACAAACATGAAAATGGGAACTAGTTTTAAGGCTATTGCAGACTTTACTCGCTTCTTAATTAATGTTACAGGAGTGAAAATAATAGTAAACCCAGGCCTGGTGGTACTGCTGGAGTCAGGCAGTATTGCCATGGATGCCATCCTGGGCTACATAGTGAGTTCAAGGCAGCTTGCACTACACAGTGAGAACCTGTCTCAAAAAATCTGAAAGCAAAACCTGTGCTTTCTCATTTGCCCATGAAGTGGGCAAGTCAGTCAAGTTGGGGTGGCATGTCTACCCAGACTGCATCCACCATGTTGAAGGTTTCCTTTAAGATCATGCTGATTTTGGACCTGCAGCTGCTTTATAAAGTACTCAGTGTTCCTGAAATTACACTTTTTCACAGCAGTCTTACAGTTTGCAGCAGAAGTGACATAGGAATAAATCTTGCACAGACTGCCGGAAATGCATGGTTGAGAATTGCAAATTATCACTAGAGATCATGTTGGAAGTTGCTAATATTTGTTACTAGAACATACAGTTAATTTTGGTTATAAAGTACAAGAAGGCATTTAATATACAATGAAAACACCAAATTCAATGAAACAGTGAAAAGTGATTCATGTCTCCTCTTCTTGTTCATATTTTTCATGCAAAGAGAAAGTGGTAATGAATGGACAGTACTACCACCACAGAAAGTCATATATGGTGGTTGACTGCTACTTCACAAGTAAGGAGTTCACTTGTGGCAAATAGATTATGCAACTATTTTTTACCTGGGAGATAATTCTGATACTTTTTTCTGAGTACATTTGAGAAATTAAAATTTCCTATGTGTTACATAATTGAGTTAAAAAACAAAAGGATTGCCAGGTGTATGTATGCCTGTAATTTCCAGTACTTGCGAGACTGAGACAGGAGGATCACTGTGAGTCTGAAGCCATTGTGGGCTACAAAGTGAATTCAAGGCCAGTCTGAACTACATAGTGAAAAACTGTCTAAAAAGCAAAAAAAAAAAAAAAAGAAAGAAAGATTGATTGTGGATCATAGATGATAGTTTGCTTAATAGCATTTTAGAGACTCATATAGTTTGATTCTTAAATATACATTTTATAATACATGTGCTAGACTTATCAATTAATACTTAATTCTCTTTATCATTTTTTTTTTCAGTACCAGGAATTGAATTCAGGACCTTGTGCTTGCCATGCAGGCTCTTGTGCCACTGAGCTATATCCTTGGCCCCTCTTTATCATTTATAATTGAAGTTTTCAAACAGTATGACATACAAATTTTAATTCAGTATCAAAGAACCAGAAATTTAATTTCTTGATCTAACCATTATGTGCACAAACTAATGTCACGTATCAAATTGCTTTAACAGGGCTAGGGATTTAGCTCAGTGGCCTAAGCGCCTGCCTGCAAGTGTGTGGTCGTGAGTTTGATCCCCAGTGCCAAAAAAAAACCAAATGCTTTTTAACAGTGTTCATGTAGAATTTGTCATGGTGGGAGTTAGTCAGTACAGTAGAAGCTTCCTTTACTGAGATACGCATTTTTTTAGAGCTATGCATCTCTTTATCAGTTTCTTAATGCAACATTTTTATGACAAAACCCTAAGAAGTGACTTTTTGAAGATTTTCTGACTAGCATTCTGAAAGAATATTGTTACAGTGAAGATCTGAAATTCACCACAAAGCTTACAAAAATATCGATCAGAAATGCTGATGAATAATATTTATTGAAGACCTGATTATTGAGGAAGTGCTAACATGAGTCACCCAAGTGCATGACAAATCAGGAAAGGGAAGATAGGAAAGCTTAGATAGCCAGGCTTTGACAAAAAGGAATGAGTGACAAAAACAACAGTGAAAAGTAACAGAAAACTCACAAAATGTCACAGAATGCCAACAGATTGCACAGAACCATAAAGGGGATAGCAAAATGATATCTGTAACAAAAGATTTTATTTGTGTTTATAGAGGGAATCAATATCTGTGCACAGTTTGAAAGGTGACTTGAAGGCCTGTAGTGATTCAGAATCAGTGTGTGACCTACTCTATTATAAATGGTTAACTTCAGAGCGTGAGTTTTGGGTAATTCTTTTTAGAGCTGGATATGTAGACATTCAATAAATAATTCCGAGTTTATTCATGAAAAACAAGCAAACAAAAACAGCCAGGCATGGTGGCACATGCCTATAATCCCAGCATTAGGGAAGTTGAGGCTGGAGGATTGCTATGAGTTTAAAGCCAGCCCAGGCCACTTAGTGAATTTATTTGTGTTGTTTTGTCTTGTTTTTCTTTTTGAGACAGGATCTCACTATGCAGTTCAGGATAGCCTTGAGCTCACTTTGTAGCCCAGGCTCGTCTGGAACCCACAGTGATCCTCCCACCTCAGCCTTCCAAGTGCTGAGATTACCACCCTGCCCAGCCACATAGTGAATTTAAGATCAGCCTGAAATGCACAGCAAAAATGCACACCCTGTCTCAAAAAATCAAAATCAGCTGTGTGTGCTCATACATACGTGTAGTTCTAGCATTTAGGAGGCTGAGGCAGAAGGATCACTGTCAAATTCAAGACAAGCCTGGGCTACATAGTGAGTTCAGTACCAGCCTGTACTACATAGTGAGACTCTGTATCAAAACAAACAAAAACAGCAGAGTAAGTCTTTCTCACAGAGGAATTTGGAGCCAAAGTAGTATTGAGGATCTCTGAGAGAGCTCACCCTGAAGCTTGTTAAATTCTACCAAATACAAAGAAATTACATTCCAAGTAAGAGAAAGCATGGTGAGACCCCTCACTTCATAATTTTATCATTTAAAAGCTAGAAACAGCCTGAGGCACTCTAGGTTATCACTTATAGAAGGCTAGTATCAGAAGAGTTAAGAGAAATCTTTTCCAGAGCATTGTTGGAAGACCCAAGGTTGGATAAGAGTGATGAAAGAGATATCTGAGGCACAGAAATCAAAGAACTTATGGAAGACCAAAGAGAACTCCTTATAGACCCCAAAATCAAAAGGCCAGGTGGTAGATCAGAGAGAGGCTTTCTGACAGTTTTAAGGATGAAGACCAGCTGTGAAGCATAGGCAACTTTCTGGTTTCTGACCGATGCTCACCGAATTCCATACCCTGCTATGGAGAAAGACATATTGTACCCTCAAGGCCTTTGAAACCAATGCACTACTGAGTCAGACTGGAACTTCAGAAAAGTTCAAACATCTCGTAAGAACTATGACTTGACAAGAGAAATAGCATGTGCCTTTTTTTTTTTTTTTTTTTAAGACAGGGTCTTGCTGTATAGTTGAGGAGGTTTTTCAACTCACTGTATAGCCCAAGTTGGCCTCAAACTCCTGGCAATCTTCCTACCTCAGCCTCCCAAGTGCTGGGATTATAGGCTTGTGCCACTACACTCAGCAGCATATGCCATTCTAGAAGTAAATGTTTTCTGCTTCAGTCTTCAGTGTTTTGCTTTAAATGTAAGATACCTAGAATACAATAAATAAATGAAAACACACATATGAGAGAACAATGTTAGCAGATCTATTAGATGCTGATGATGTCAGATTGGTTCAGTAAGATAAGAATGCTGAATTATCTCCTAGAAATTGAATAGTACATATGGAATGGAAATTTTCTTAGGATCCTGAGTTAAAAAAAAAAAAAGTCCAAAGGATAATGAGGACAGAGATACAAGAAAGAAAACCACAAACCATAATCCTTTATAAACAAACATGTAAAAATCTTCAACACAATACTAGAAAACTAAATGTAACAACATCACATTATAAAAATTGTGCTTTTATATTACAGTGTGATATTTATCCCAGGGATGTAAGGGTAGTTTGGCAAATTCGTTGATACAATATACTAGTAAGAGAAGAAAGGAAAAATACCATGCCATGCAGTCATCTCAAAGAGCATTTGGACAGGGAGAGTACATCTCCCAACAACAAAAACAGTGTAGTATAGGCATAAAGAGACCAGTGGCATGAAATAGCCTAGAAATAATCCCTCACATGTACTGTAAATGGTCAGATGGTTTTTCCCCACTTAACAGAAGAAGGACAGTTTTCTCCACAAACCAGTCTTGAGAAACTGCATATCTACATGCAAAAGGATGAAATTGAACCCTTAGTGTACACTACTTACTCTGTAGGTTTGGTCTAAATGATTAATGTTGCTCAAGGTACAGAATCAGCATTTATTTGCATTGTTCACAGCAAGTCAGACGGCCTTGCAAAATTGTTGATTTAAATACTTATCCAACACCCTCACCCAAGTTTGTTCATAATATATTCCATTGTTTTTTAACTCTTCAGGTACTTAAGTTTAGAGGACTATTTGCTGATCTTTGTTGTCATTTTCTTGTTTGTTTGTTTTTTTTTTTGAGACAGGATCTCACCGTATAATTCAGGCTGGCCTTGAACTTAACTGTATAGTCCAGGCTGGCCTCAAATTCAGACCCATCATCATGCCTCAACCTCCAAAATGCTAGAATTAAAGGCGTATGTTGTCATACTTAGCGATGTTGTCACTTTTGAAGTAACATTTTGTATATCAATAATATATGATACAGATAAAATAGTCTATAAGTTTCTGAAATTCATGGATAATGAATTGGGTGTTTTTTTTTTTCTTGTTTTTTTTTTTTTTTTTTTTTTTTCTTCCTAATTAGCTCCTGGGCTATAGTGAAAAGCCGATAAATCTACAGATGTTTATTGGAACAGCAGATGATCGATATTTACGACCTCATGCATTTTACCAGGTGCATCGAATCACTGGAAAGACAGTTGCTACTGCAAGCCAAGAAATAATAATTGCCAGCACAAAAGTTCTAGAAATTCCACTTCTTCCTGAAAATAATATGTCAGCCAGGTATCTTGAAACATACCTCAAAGTGTGCATTTGTTTCTTTTCCTGAATTTCAAAAAATATATTTTTTAGTATAAAAATAAAATAACATAGTGTGGTGGTACACACCTGTAATCCCATGAGGCAGGATTGCCACAAGTTCAAGGTCAGCCTTGAACTATATAGCAAGACCCTGTCTCAAAAAAAAAAAACAAAAAAAAAAAAACCCAATCAATCAATCATAATTCTAAATTGACTGAATTTTTTTTTTTTTTTTTTTTTTTTTTTTTTTTTTTTTGAGACAGGGTGCAGTTCAGGCTGGCCTTAGGCTCACTTTGTAGCCCAGACTGGTCTCGAACTCACAATGATATGCCTGCCTCAGTCTTTCGAGTGCTAGGATCACCAGGTGTGTGCTACCATGCCTGGCTTAACTGAATGATACTATGTAAATAATTGTAGCACACTGCCAGGGGAGGTAGCATATTTCAAAAAAGAAAATTCACTCAGCAAACCATTGTGGGCGCTATACTACTAGCCAGACATTATTATGGGTGATAAAAAAAAAATGTGGATTTTTCACTGTTAATTACAATTTATTAATAGAGCATACAGTAAATGATTGCAATACAATTTTAATTATTAAGTATCCTTAAGGAAGACTTTTTTTTTTTTTTTTTTTTTTTTTTTGTCTTTTTCATTTTTTTATGGGTACCGGGGATCGAACTCACGACCGCCTGCTTGCAAGGCAGGTGCTTATGCCGCTGAGCTAAACCCCCAGCCCCAAGGAAGACTTTTGACTTCGCTCTCAGGCATCATCCATTGCCCAAAAAATGTGATATGGCTAGCCTTTGAATGAGACTGCAAATAGTCTTCTTGCTTTTTGCTTTAGGATCTTTTTCTATGAAGCATCAGAAGCATTTGGACATATGGTTAGTGAACTGTAGAGGAAAATTTAAAACTCAGCTTTAAACCTTTTTCTAAAAACTCAAAAAATTGATAGCGTAGGGGTGGGTGTCCACACATTCCTTAGGATAGTCAAAGCCAAACCAAGTTAGAAAATTGCCAGAAGCTTATTATGCTTCTTCATATAAGAAATAGCCATATGAATACTCAGTCTCAAATGATCTTCATCCTCCTAAGTGTGAAAACCACTACTAAAATTCTTGATATTTTTAGATTGGTTGTTACTACGTATATACAAAGACTCTTTTAAACTTGAGTGAAAAAAGTTGGTGTTTCCTAATGACCTGGAAGTTTTGCTCTGTCAGACAATAAAAAACATATAAAAACTATTTTCATTTACTTTTTGTGTTGGTTTTTAGGAAGTTCATGGTCAAGCTCAATTATAGTAATTAATAGTAATTTGTAGTTATGTATACATAGTGGTGCACACCTACAATCCCAGCACTTGGGAGGTTGAGGCAAGAGGATCACTGCAAGTTCTAAGACAGCCTGGGCTATGTAGTGAGCTCAAGGCCCATCTGAACTACATAGCAAAACCCTAGCTGAAAATAATGTAGAACCTAGGTTTAGGGTATATTTTTCCCTCTACTTTAATTTTTTTTTGTTTCTGTTTTCTTGGCCTTACTTGTATTTATATTTGTAAAATGCCTAATATTCTCTCTACTATAAGTAATATATAAGCCAATCATTGAAAACAAAAAGACTCTCTTTCCCTAGAAATGAGACTTGGCTGGAAAATAATCAGCCTGGAAAACTAGAGATCAAAATGCCAGCCTCAGTCAGCCTGTCCTTGCCTTACCTGCCGTCACTATTCTCTTTGTTTAGTGGCTACTCTGTAAAGCAGGTAGATGTTATTTTCAGCTAGATGTTATTTGGGGGAAATATGGGGAGTGTCTGAAAAACTTTATTTTACTATAATATGAGTACTTTTTTTTTTTTTTTTTTTTTGTCTTTTTGAACTTGCAAGATTCTCCTGCCTCAGCCTCCTGAGTGCTGGGATTACAGGCATGTGCCTCTACACCCAGCCAAGTACATATTAATAAAGAAAATAAAAGCATTCTGCTTCCTTGAAGACGTAGGAAAAAAAAGAAAAAATAAAAATTTTGTAACAAAATAATTAGGGAAATAGCAATGGCTAATATACTGTGTGGTTCAAATCCAAAATAGTGTAAAAAAAGTAAAACAATGAAATCTGAACATAGGTGCCTCTTCCATCTACCATGTGCCAGCATATAGAATAGACCTAACAGTCATGATTTATGTCATGTCTTCGCCTATACTTAACATTTACTGCTTTGCTTGGATCAGATCACAAAAGACAAAACTCCAGAAATACCATTGTCAAATGGGCATGGTGGTGCACACCTGTAATCCCAGCAATGGGGAGACAGAGACTGGAGGTTTGCTGTGAACTTGAGGACAGGCTGAGCTTCATAGTGTGGCAGTATATATTTGCCAGCTATTCAGGAGGCTATTGCAGAAAAACTATAAATTCAGGGGTATCTAGGCAACTTAAAAAGAGCTAGAGACATACTAACAATTCCCTTCCTTAAATTCCTGGTACTGCAATATAACAAAAAAAACCTTTGATGTGGCAATGTTATATTCTGACCTAAATAACAAAAAATGATTGGCCTGTTTTATTTTGTTTTGCTTTAAGGCTTTTTGAGATAGTTCTCATTCCAGTTCAGGCTGGCCTTGAACTCACAGCAATTTTTCTGTCTTGACCTCCCAAATGCTGAGATTGTAAGCATATACCACCACACCCCACATAGTTGTAGTTTTAAGGAGAATTTCTATTTTCATTACTGCATATGAATATCTCATTAGGGAATTTTGCCTTTTTGTTTTATTTTCATTTTGTGTTTTTGGTTTTTTTGGAAACAGTCTCACTATGCAATTTAGGCTGGCCTTGAACTCACTTTGTAGCCAGGTCTGGTCTTGAATCTGCAGTGATCCTCCTGCCTCAACCCTCCAAGTGCTGGGATTTGTAACAAGCATGTACCACCATGCCTGGCTGTATTTTGTGATTTAAGACAACTGTAGACATCTTTTTTTTAATGTACATACCTTTTTGACCTGATTTTAGGAAGGAAGTTCTTCCCTAACAAAGTTGGCAGTGTGTATCTTTGTAATTGAATTGTTTAGAACCACTGATTATCAGTTGATAAATACAATTTTTGTGTTTTTCTCATTAGTATTGACTGTGCAGGTATTTTGAAACTCCGCAATTCAGATATAGAACTTCGAAAAGGAGAAACTGATATTGGCAGAAAAAATACTAGAGTACGACTTGTATTTCGTGTACACATCCCACAGCCCAGTGGAAAAGTTCTTTCTCTGCAGATAGCTTCTATACCTGTTGAGTGCTGTAAGTAAATGTATGAAATGCTTGAAGAATTTATTTAAAGTAGTTTTTTTTTCTGTTTGTGATGTAATGTGTGCATTAGAAGTATAGACTGAAGCCTAGTGTGGTGGTACATGCTTGTAAACTCAGCACCAGGGGAGGCTGAGGTAGAAGGATTGCAACTTTGTGCTCAAGAGGGACAATTTAACAAGACCCAGTCTCAAAAATTTAAATTAGAAAAGAAAGGCTGGGATCAGTACTGGGGGTGGGTAAGTATTAGTAGAATGCTGAGGCTGTACCTTAGTAGTAGATTGCTTGCCTAGGAGACATGAGGTCCTAGGTTCAATTCCCAATACTCCCCTGACCCCTGAACAAAAGTATAAACTGAGACTTACATTCTGGATTGTTGGTTTGCTTTTGTCATATGGAAATGAGCCAACATGAAATTTAAAAGGGTTGAGGATGTTGTTCAGTGATAGGATACTTGCCTAGCCCTGGGGATATCCGCCTTGCCCACCCCCAAAGAAGAATACTGAGTAAAAAGTAAATTTCCAAGTCAGCCAGTTGTTCTTAGAAGCACATTATTACCAGCTTCTTAATTATCCTGCCAGTGTTCTGTGTATGTATAGACATGTCTCTGTTTTTTTTAACAAAGTTAATTAAGTTTAGAGTAGTTTGAGTTTTTTAGATGATATTGCTCTAAAATGATTTTCTTTAGTAGTAGGGGTTTGCATTTTTGAAGCAAACCCTCTACCAATGAGTTAGATTCCTAGACTAAAAAAAAAAAAAAAAAAAAAAAAAAACAGGTTAAGAGCAGAGCAGAATATATTTATTGATAGAAAGCAAGCTTCTGTTTGAGACAAAGACAGAAAAAGGGGTCCCAATGGGTTACCTGACCTCTTTTATTTTTTATCTTCTCTCAAGTTTTTTGTTTTTTTGGTATCATGAATCAATTCAGGACCTTGTACTTGCCAGTTGTGCTACTGAGCCTTTTATTTTTTATCTTGAAACTAGGAAGGTCTAGGCACGGTTCTATATACCTGTAATTCCAGGACTAGAGAGATTGAGGCAGGAGGATCACCGTAAGTTTGAGGCCAGGTTGGGCTACATAATGAGTTGAAGGCCACCTTGAACTATATAGAGAAACCCTTTCTCAAGGGGAAAAAAAAAAGAAAAAAGACAAGAAAAGTCTCGAGTGAAGCCTCAGAGGTTTGGCTGGCCCGGAGGGGAGGTGGTGCAAAGTAATACAGTAGTGCAGGCCACAGCAGCTTGACTGATCTGGAGGGGAGGGGCCGGCATACGCTGTCTCTGTCTCCAACGCACTAGCACATTGCAATGTAAAGGGTCATCTAGCCAGAGCACTTTGGAAGAATTTCCAACAAAGAAAGCAACTGGGGCCTTCTGAAAGAAGCAAAAAAGATGGGAAGAGGAAGCAACAACAAAAAGTCCCCAAGCCCCAACCCTGAGAACATTGACCCAGGACAGGTAAATATAAAGGAGAATGAGAACAGCAAACATACAATATCAGACGCAGCGCCAGTGGACATAAAGAGATATATTCAGGACCTCATAGATGAGTTCAAAGTGAAATATTTAGCCAAATAAAGCAAGAAATAAGAAGATTAATAAAAGAGATACTAAGCACCCCTCAAGCAGACACAGATGGAAGAAGGGAGGAACTCAAACACAGGAGAGAACCATTCAATGTTAAGAATATAAAAAAAATATAGAATACATGAAGGAGATTCAAAGTGATCACCAGGAAATTAAAAACTCTATGGAAAGATGGCAAATCAGCTTGAAAGAAACTAAGGATAGATTATTAAAACTGGAGGACAATTTTGCAATGTAGGAGTATGAAAGGGAAAACTTTTTTAAAACAACAAGGAAACAAGCAGTAACAATACACAAGGCTAGAAGATGACAAAAGGATCCATAACTTGAGAATAAAGAATGTGAGAAGCTGGGGTACAAAGGTTATTCACAAAGGTACTACAAAACAAAGGAACTACAAAGGTTATTCACAAAGGTAATTCCCAAACATAGGAAAAGGAAATGATATTCTGATATATGAGGCATATAGAACTCCAGCCACCTACAACCAAAACAGAGCTACACCCAGGCATATAATAATCAAGATCACAGAAATTCAATATAAGAACAGAATATTAAAAGCTGTTAGAGACAAATGGATAACCTACATCCCATTAGAATAACAGCAGACTTCTCGACACAAACCATCAAATCAAGAAAAGCCTGGAGTGAAATATTCCAAGCCCTGAAAGAAAATAACCTCCAACCCAGATTGATATAACCTGCTAAACTATCTCGAGAAATTAATGGAGAAACAAGATGCTTCCAAGACAAAGTGGAACTTGGGAAATTTGCAACCACCAATCCAACTCAACAGAGAATATCCAGGCGTTCTAAAGGGAGAGAAAAGTACTAGGATTCCAGGAACAGTGGCAGAGAGGCCTCAGTGAGTAGAGCAGAAAACAGAATGAAGAAGATAAGCAGACAACTGATGGCAAAAAAAGAGCATAACAGAAATGAGACAGAGAAGACTTTATTCAAAACTGATATTATTGTTAGTATCAAGTCTGAGAGTATAGGCAGCTACACTGAAGATGACAAGACTCTACGATACACATTCTGGTTTGATAACTGCTGGTTTTTGAAGTTCTGTACTATATACAAAGTTGTGTTTTTATTAATACTGTTATCTACTGATACGTTCAATTACACTATTTCTGATGATACAGCCAATTCTATTGGAGACAACAAGAAACAACACAGAAACCATGGTAGAACTCTTTGTACAACGGTCTTATATGTTTGTTTTGTTTCATGTGTTTATAGGAATATGTTTTGTTTTGCCTTGCTTTGTTTTGTTTCTCCCTCTAATATAGAAAGGATGAAAATACATGTTAAGACTCATACATGTGTAGAATCTGTAAACAGTTCATGAGAACTGATCATATGACACATGATAAAATGAACAGATACTTTAAAGAAAAAGAGACATTAAAATATCCAGTGCTGGGCCTGGGGGTTTAGCTCAGTGGCCTAAGTGCCTGCCTTGCAAGCAGACAGTCGTGAGTTCGATCCCTGGTACCGATAAAAAGGAAAAAGACAAAAAAAAAAATTCAGTGCTGATCCTGGAGTGTCATAATGTGAAACCCAGCAATAGTATTATTCTTTGTTCAGAATGATATTAGCCTGCTTGGGTTTATTCAATGTCAACATAATTGAAGATATAGATAATTCCATATATGTTTAAGTGTACAGGATTGATAACCATATTTCTAAGTTTTTGTTGGATAGTTGAACAGAACTGGTTGCAATCTCACTGTTTGAATCCCCACTTTATAAGCTCCACTTTAGTATCTTGAATATTTGTAAGAGACAATCTGTAATCTTCAACTAGTGATTTCTTACTGTTTATTTTTTTCTTTGAAAGTATGTATTATTTCTATCCATTTTCTGTTTTGTTTAGTCTTTCTTTAAATTAAATTTACAAAAAAAAAGACACTACAGTACCCAGTGCTGATCATGGAGTGTCACGATGTGAAATCCAGCAATACTGTTCTTTGTTCAGAATGATTTTAACCTGCTTTAGTTTGTTTAATCTAAACATAAATGAAGATACGGGTAACTGTATGTATGTTTAAGTGTATAGGATTGACAACCATGTTATTAAATTTAAAAAGACAAAAAAAAGAAAGGTCTCATTGACCTCAAATTTATAATCTTTCTATCTCATCCTCTCTAGTGGCTGAGATTAGAGATGTGTAACACAGTGCCAAGTTGATTGTAATTTTTTGTTAATGTTCATGACATTAATATCTGATTATTAGGGCTGGGGATTTAGCTCAGTGGCACAAGCACCTGTTTGGCAAGTACAAGGTCATGAGTGTGATCCCCAGGACCCAAAAAAAAAAAATCTGGCTGGGGATTTAGCTCAGCGGCATAAGTACCTGCCTTGCAAGCAAGCGGTTGTGAGTTCGATGCCTGATACCAGAAAAAAGGAAAAAAAAAATTATAAAAATAGAAGCTCAAAAAAAAATCTAATTATTATTAGGAATATAGAAAATGTAGCAAAACACAAAGAATTATGTTAATTTCTTTTGTATCATTCCTTAGATATAGTCACTTTTAATCCTTTTTTGCTTGGTACATGTTTACAGTACATAATGTTTACATTTCTAGGGTGGAGTTGGTACATGTGCATAATACATTTTAATTCTTCATTTTTATCCCTGTTCCCTCCCTCCCCCTTATCTTTATGCCCCCCATTTGAGAAAGGTTTATCTCCCCACTTTCTATTATCTGTCTTTTATTTTGTTCTTTATATAATATTTTGTTTCTCATAAGAGAAGCCATGTTATTTAAGCTTTTATGTCTGATTTATTAACATAGTCTCAAGGTGCATCCATTTTCCTACAAATGACTCATTTATCTTTTCTTTATAGCAGAATCGTATTCTCATTATGTGTAAATACCACATTTTCTTTATCAATTCATCTATTGATGGATTTAGAGGCTGCTTTCAAGTGTGAGCTATTATTTAAACTGGGTATGGTGATGCACACCAGTAATCCCAGCACTCAGGAGGGTGAGGCAAGAGGATCATGGTGAGTTTGAGATGAGCCTGGGTTACAAAATGAACTCAAGGCTAGCCTAAACTGCATAATGAGACCCTGTCTCAAAAAGATCAAAACAAACAAAAAACCAAAACATTGAGCATTATGAATTGTGCTGCTATAAACATAGTTATGTATCTGACACTATAATACGATGCCTTTATTTAGAGATATCTAGAAGGGGATTAGCTGGGTCAAATGGAATTTCTAGTTTTAATTTTTAGTGGAATCGCCACACTAATTTCCATAGTGGTTGAAGTAATTTGTATTACTGCCATCAATGTAGGTTTCTTTTCCCCCTAATGCCTTTCTAGTACTTGTTATTATTTGATTTCTTGATGATACCTTTTCTGTCTGGAATAAGATGGAATCTTAGTGTTATTTTAATTTGCATTTCACTAATGGCTAACAATTTTGAACATTTCTTCTTGTGTTTGTTGGCTGTGAAATGTCTGTTTATTTCACTTGCCCATTGTTTTGACTGGGTCTTTGATAGTCTGTTTTTTTCTTCTGGTTCTTTATATTCTAGATATTAGTCCTGTGTCTGAGTACTAGGTGATAGAAATTTGTTTCCTTTCTGTAGGTTGTTTCTTCACTCTGTTAGTTGTTTCCTTTGCTGTGCAAAAGCTTTAATTTTAGTGCTGCACATCATGGCGCATGCCTATAATCTCAACACTTGTTTGCTGTGATTTTGAGGCCAGCCTGTGCTGCATACTGATTCAAGGCCAGCCTGAATTATATAGGCCAGCCTGACCTTATTTCAAAAAAATAAACAAAAATGCTTCTTAATTTGATATAATCTGATTTGTTGATTCTTGGTACTATTTCCTGTACAACCAGAGTTCTGTTCAAACCTTGCCTCTGCCTTGAGAGTATTTTATTTTCCAGCAGTTTGTTTCTGCTTTAGTATTCAGTTCTTTGATCCCTCTTCTTTTTTGTCTTTTTTTTTTTTTTTTTTGTCTTTTTCATTTTTATCGGTACCAGGATCGAACTCACGACCGCCTGCTTGCAAGGCAGGTACTTTTGCTGCTGAGCTAAATCCCCAGCCCCTGTTTTGTCTCTTTTTTTTGAGGCAGGATCTCTCTATGCAGTTCAGGCTGGCCTTGAGCTCACTTTGTAGCCTAGGCTGGTCTTGAACTCACAATGATCCTCCTGCCTCAGCCTTCCAAATGCTGGAATTACAATTGTGAGCCACTACACCCAGCTTTCTTTTCTTTTTTTCTTTTTTAATTTTTTAATTTTTTTTTTGAAGACAGGGTCTTACTGTGTAGTTCAGTCTGGCCTCAGATTTGGAATAATCCTCTTGCCTCAGCTTCCTGAGTGCTTTATGTTTTGGCCCTTTTGTAAAACATTAAATTAGCCCTTCTTTGGGGAAGAAAAAAAATATATATATATATATTTGTGTTTGTGTGTGTGTATATATATATATATATATATATACACACACACACACAGTGCTTTTAAAATTGAATGTAATTTGATAAATTTTATATTTTACTATTTTCACTTACACTATGACAGACACTTTTCCATATTATTATTCAAAAATACTACGTTTATTACATGCATGATTTTTTAGTATGGCTACACCAACTGTGAACACATTTTTTCTATTTCTTAACATATCTATAAAAGCCAGTTTCTCCCTTAAATATGGTGCCTAAAACCTGAGTTGGTCTGCTCCCTACAGCAGTCATTGCTTATTTTTTTGCCTCTTCTCTGTGAGCCATTTAGAACAATAGAGTTGAATATTTTGTAAGATCTAGGTTGGTATTTGGTACACACCAAGTAGTAATTGATCCTAAATTCTAGACCCATCACCTGAGACAGTGTCTGCTCTCTCTCTTTGAGTGATTTAGGATCCCAGTTCATATACTTTTTGTGGCTATTACATAGAAAAGACAGCTGCCTTAGCAAACTGAGAGTACTTGCTTTCCTTAAGACTAAAAGTGTTCAAGTTTAAATTTCTCTAAAGTGGGCTGGAGGCATAGCCCTAGCAGCACAGCACCTTCCTGGCACGCTCAATGCCCTCAGTTCAATTCCCAGTACCAAAACAAACAACAGAAAACAATAAATTTCTTTTTTTTTTTCTTTTTTGTCTTTTTCTTTTTTATCGGTACCGGGGATCGAACTCACGACTGTCTGTTTGCAAGGCAGGCGCTTATGCCGCTGAGCTAAATCCCCAGCCCCAACAATAAATTTCTTTAAAGTGCCTATACTATGCTAGCTTAACAAAATATAGTTGACCTTTAAAGCCACCATTTTGCACCCTTGTACTGAGACTAAAAGGAGACCCTTTTTTTTTTTTTTTTTTTTTTTTTGTCTTTTTGTTTTTTTATCGGTACCGGGGATTGAACTCACAACTGCCTGCTTGCAAGTCAGGTGCTTATGCCGCTGAGCTAAATCCCCAGCCCCGAGACCCATTTTCTAAACATGCAGAACAGAGTACAAATCAACTTTAATTTGGAGAGAAACCTATGTATCTATAGACATTTGTCAACAAGAAACCATTAGAGAACCTAAATGATCAAAATAAATGATTTCTACAGTTTAAATCCCAACAAACTAAAAAAAGAAAAGAAGACCAAGTATGGTGATTCATGTCTGGAATAGCAGCACCGGGGAAGTTGAGGCAAAAGGATCGCCACAAAAGCCACATAGTATTCAAGAATAACCTGAACAGCATAGTGAGACCCTGTCCCAAAAAATTCAAAAAGAAAAAAGAAGGAAAAACCCTAAATAGAATCTCTAGAAAATATAACAGTTTCGACTCTGTTAATATCAGAATAAGGGGGGCACCAAAAATATGTTATAAAAATTGATCATGTAAATAATGACCCTGTACACTAAGACAAATAGATTATATTCTGTGTGTCTTATAAAGGTTCAGAATGTATGGTCACTAAGAAATATTTAATCATTTTTTAAAATTCAGTATTGAATTCAGCATGTTAAACTGGGCATAGTAAACATGTCTGTTATCCCAGCAATTGAAAGGTTGTTGCAGGAGGATTGCCAAAAGTTCTAAGCCAACCTGGACTGCATAACAATACCATGTTTTAAAACAAAACAAAGAATTCAATGTTAGATTTAAATTATTTATTCAGAAAATTGTCCAAATTGGATCCAGATGTTGCAATGATGTTGTATTTTCTTGATAGCCAAGAGTCACTTGCCAAGTCACCTGTTAGATATTTATACTCTTCTCTCTTTTTTAAATTAATTTTTAAATTTAATTTTATTTTTAAATTTAATTTTTGGAAAGCAAATCTCACTCTGTCGTTCAATACAAATCTGAGGCTGACCTCAGATTTGCAACAGTCCTGCCTCAGCCTCCCAAATGCTGGAATTACACGTTTGACCCATCTTTTCTAGTTTGTCTTAGCTTAGTTGTACATACATAATTATGTACTTTTAATTTACTTGACTTTATAGTTAGATTTATACATTTTTAACAAGTAGTTGCATGGAAAAGTATTTTAAAGATTTAAATTAGAGGTGAGTTGTAGTTTAGTAGTAGAGTACTTTCCTAGCATGCACAAAGTGCTGAGTTCAACTTCTCATCACAAGGAGAAAAAAAAGATTTAAACTACAAAGAAGAAAACAAGGCTGGGGCTATTCCTCAGAGAGGCAGTGCGTGGCAGTTGCGAGGTCCTGAGTTCGATTTCTGGTACCAAAAAAAAGAAAAATCGATGTGTAGGAGTCAATATCAAGTTGAAAATACTATTTTACAGTTACAGTCTAAGACAAATAATTTTAAAATTATATCAATTTAATATAGTTGTCTTGTTTTCTAGAGTACTTTGTTCTTTTAGTAAAAATTGTTACTACTCGTTTGAATTTTTAAAATCTGAATTAATCTCAAAGTCAACTTTTACTTTTATTTTATAGCCTGAGTTTATATGTGAAATATTTTGAACTAACTTTTTTTTTTTCTCGATTCATAAAAAAACAGCCCAGCGATCTGCTCAAGAACTTCCTCATATTGAGAAGTATAGTATCAGCAGCTGTCCTGTAAATGGAGGCCATGAAATGATTGTGACTGGGTCTAATTTTCTTCCAGAATCCAAAATCATTTTTCTTGAAAAAGGACAAGGTAAATAATATAAGTTGATTGACTTCAATCTAAGGGGCACAAGGATGTACTAAATCTTTTAGGTATTTCAGTAACATTAATCGTAACATAGATTTCCTAAGCTCATTTATATCCTGGATTTCATTGTAAACCAAACATTTATTAAATTTTCGTGTAAATGTCAAATTCTCCAGTTGGGTGTGATGGTGCATACTTGTAATCCTAGCATTCTGGAGGCTGAGGCAGAAGAATCACTGCATGTATGAGGCCAGCGTGGGCTATATTGTGAGTTCAAGGCCAGTTTAAATTACATAGAGAGGTCCTCTTTCAAGAAAAAAAAATCTCTTGCCAGGTGTGATGGTGCACTTCTGTAATCCCAGCACTTGGGAGGCTGAGGCAAGAGGATTGTTGCAAGTTGGAGACGAACTAGCTACAAAGTGAGCCCAAGCCTAGCATGAACTGCATAGAGAGACCCTGTCTCCAAAAAACAAAACAAAACCAAAAAAACCCACCTCTTTAAGGATCCCTTAAAAACAGAGGAATTCTCTGAGCATTTCTATTCTTATATGTATATACTAAAGAGAATTAAAAACATACCACATAAAAACATAAATATGAGTGTTTATGGAAACATTCATAATAGCTACAAATGGAAACAAACCATGTCTTTACTAATTAATGAATAAACAAAATCTAATATGTTCATATAGTTGGATATTAATAGGCATAAAAACTAATGTACATGATGCAACATGGATGAACCTTGATATTGTACTACTTTAAAAAGCCAACCCGGGGGCTGGGGATTTAGCTCAGCGGCATAAGCACCTGCCTTGCAAGCAGGCAGTCGTGAGTTCGATCCCTGGTACCGATAAAAACGAAAAAAGACCAAAAAAAAATAAAATAAAATAAAATAAAATAAAAATAAATAAATAAGAAGCCAACCCGAAGCTGGCTTGGTGGCTCATGCCTGTAATCCCAGCACTCGAGAGGCTGAGGCACAAGGATCGTTGCGAGTTCAAGACCAGCCTGGGCTACAAAGTGAGCTCAAGAGCTCAAGGCCAGCCTGAACTGCATAGCAAGACCCTGTCTCAGAAAGAAAAAAAAAAAAAAAAAGCCAACACGAGCCAGGTATGGAGGTATGGTAGTGCACGCCTGTAATCCCAGCATTCAGGAGGCTGAAGCAGGACGTTTTCCACAAGTTTGAGGCCAGCCTAGGCTACATGGTGAGAGCCTGTCTCAAAAAGAAAAAAGTCAGCACAAAAGACCACATATAAGTCAGGGATGGTAGCACATGCCTATAATCTCAGCATTTAGGGAGGCCGAGGCAGGAGGTTCATAAATTCAGGTTCCACGTGGACAAATTAGAACCCCTGGCTCAGAAAGTAAATAAGGGCCAGGTGTAGTGGTACATGCCTCTTACCCTAGCACTTGGAAGGCTGAGACAGGAAGATTGTTGCAGATTCTAGACATGTTCAAGTACAGACTCTGCTACATGGTAAGTTCAAGGCTAACGATCTACATAGCAAGACTGTGTCTCAAAAATAAAGAAAAATAAAATTTAAAAGAATAAAGATTGGGGATGTATCTCAGTGCTTCAGTTCCCAGTAAAACACACACACACACTGAAAGGCTGTTTGTTATATGGTTCCATTTACATAAAATGTCCGTAAAAGCAATCTGCAGATAGAAAGTAGCTTATAGTTGCCAGTGGTTGGAGGGAATTGTTAACTGGAGTAACTGCTGATCTTTACATGTTTCTTTTGAAGTAAGTGAAAATTACCTTCAATTACTGGTGATTATTTGTTGGGGACCACAAATTCAAAGTGCCTGGTTTTGCGTATTTCCCGATGGGATAAAAGGAAGAATTGGGATTATTGATACCACCTATTTGAGATTTCCCATTGGCTCTTCTAAACATAACATCATCATCATATTCTTAGGTCATCTCAGGATTATACTCCGGGTCCAGACACTTTCTAAACATAAGATTAATCTTATCAGTGCTCTCTGGGAGTTGGAGTCTTGGATGATTGGAATCCTTTGCTAGTCTTATCTGTCATTGTACACAGCTAATAAATAATGGTTGCTTTGGGAGTGGAGAGGTCAAATACAGAAACCTTAACTTTCCAGCCATTGTTGGACTATGATACTTGTCTCTGTTTTTTAATTTTTCTTGCCACATTCTTGAGATTGACAATTGGGACTCTTGGGCAGGTTCCTGATAATTATTGTATAACTTTGTGAATATACTAGCAAACTCTATCTTGTTTGTTTGGTTTTGTTTAGTTTTTTTCTTTATGTGTACTGAGGATTGAACCCAAGGGAATTCACACTAAGCTATGTGCCCAACACATTTTTTGATTTTTTAATTTTGGGCCAGCATCTCACTAAGTTAATAAATTGCCTAGACTAGACTTATATTTGTGATCCTCCTACCTCAGCCTTGCAGAGCTCTGGGATTCCAGGCATGTGTTATCATGCCTGATTTGCATTATATTGTTCTAAAGAATTAAATGTATAATATATGAGTTATATCAGGACCTCTGAAAAGATAAAGGTATCAAGATACAGTGTGTACAGGTACAAATTCCCTATGATGAATGTGATCATTATGTATACCTAAATTGTAACAATTTTAAAATAAGGAAAGCAAATCATACATTCCCAGTTTAAGAACAATTTAAAGACTTCTTGCTGCCCTCTTCTTAAGCAGATCCCTTGATTTTCTTTATAGCTGTAGTTTATGGGTTTTCCTGTTTGGGGGACTGCCTATAATATGACACATTTTTTTCTAAAAGACTGCTTTTTTCAGCGGTCGACATTAAATGTTTTAAGATTGATCTACATTAATCCATGTAACTGAAATTGTTTCACATTTGCTACTATATAGTTTTTTACTGTATGAATGTATACTACATTTTATTATCCTTTCTCTTACTAGACATTGAACAGTGGCTAATAGTGCTGCTGTGAACATTCTGGTTCTTATCACCTTGTGGACATAGGCAAGAATGTCATCATTCTAAAATTTGGTTAATTAATAGAGGTAAAATGAAATCTTAAAGTTTGGGTCTGAACTTTCCTGGTATCTATTTTATTGGTTTTGTTTTGTTTTGTTTTGTTTCGTTTCATTTAAAACAAGGTCTCACTGGGTAGGCTGGCCTTGAACTTGTTAATGGAGCTCGAGCTGGCCTCAAACTCATGCCTCAGCCTTCCGTGTTGGGATTACAGGTGTGCACCATCATGCATGGCCTATGGTTTTGTTGGGGTTTTTTGTTGTTGTTGTTTTGTTGTTGTTGTTTGAGGGGAATACTGGAAATTAAACTCAGGACTTCAAGCTTGCCAGGCAAGCCCCCTGGCCTATTGTTTTTATAGACCTTTGATGTTTCCTTTTTTGTGTTGTTGCCTGTTTTTTTCCATCAAGTTTTTCATTTTCTTACTGATTTAGAGAGGAATTTATATTTCTAAATGTCAAAGTAAGTTTAATGAAACATTCCATCTTTCTTCACTGTTTAAACACATCTGTTTTTGAGTCATTTGGTTTTCCCTTGAACATATGATCAACCACTAATTATATTTCAAAAATGGAATGGGTTACATGGTGAGGGAGGGGCTTCTCATCACTTGAGGCACACAGGTTAAGTTGCTCACCACTTGTTGGGCTGCTCCCAGAGAGCTTCCAAGTATCACTTAAATAGATGAGTAGATTAAAGTAGTTGGCCTGAAGTCTGTCTCTGTTTTCTCTGTTATTACACTTTCTTTTCATATTGGAAATCAGTGAGAAAAAGATTTTTTTTGACGTAAATGTGATACTGTGTGCATGAGATTTGTTTTATGTGGTTTCTGACTTGAATTGCTTTTAATTGTTTCTTTCAATAGATGGACGACCTCAATGGGAAGTAGAAGGGAAAATAATCAAAGAAAAATGCCAAGGGGTAAGAAGTTTGCCTTAATTCTTAAGAAATATGCAACAATCTTATGAGAAAATTAAATAATGCTGCTTTATGATATAGACAAGAATATTGAGAAATTTAAAAAGTAAATTAGAATTTTTAAAAAGTTTTAAAATTAAAGATTAGGAGAAATAAATGTGTCTTTCTGTTTTATATATTAGAAAGAAAAATTTGTCAGAGTTGTGGCACATACCTATGAGCCCAGCTCTCTGAAAGGTTAAAGAAGTTTAAAGCAGATGCCTGTAATCCCAGCACTTGAGAGGCTGAGGCAGGAGGATTACTGTGAGTTTGAAACCAACCTAGGTTACATAATGAGTTCAAGGCTAGCCTGAACTGCAGATTGAGACAGTCTTACAAAAAAGCAAAAAAGGCAAAAGCAGAAGACTCATAAATTTTTTGAGTCTAGCCTCAGCAATTTAACAACTTAGGGGGACCCTGTCTCAGAATAAAAAATTAAAAAAGATCTGAAAATTTAGCTCAGTACAAAAGCCTTAGGTTCAGTCCCCATTACTGGGGGAAGGGGGGAAAAATAAATGAAGTAAAATTGTATAGATTATCTTACTAATATTTTATTTATCTTAATTCATTGAAAAAAACAAAATAAATTTAGTAAAACACACACATAGTAGCCAAAAAGTAGGAAAATAATGTAGCTTTTTGTTGCTGTTTTTTCTGTACTGGCAATTGAACTCACAACCTTGTGCTTGCCAGATAGGTGCTTATGCTGCTGAGCTAAATACCTGGCCGTGATTTATATTTTTAACATACACTATACCTAACTCCTCAGATACCTTATTAAGCCTTTCAGAATTCCATACTGAAAACTGTGGTCCTTATATTCTTTGGAATGGAGATAAAAGTCTCTTCTGGGCTAAGAGATACCATCTCACCTCAGTGCTTACTAAAGCAATGTTTGAAGCTTGTGTTTGGTGAGACACTATAAAGATTTTCACCTTTCCCTGTATAAGACTTGTGGTACTGAGGATTAAATCCAGGGACACACTGTACTACTGAGCAACATTTCCCATCCCTTTTTATGATAATTTTTTGCTCTTGTCATTGTTGTTGTTTTCCTTTCTTTGAGACCAAGTCTCACTATGTAGTTCAGGCTGGCCTTCGACTTGTATTAATGATCCTCCTTCTTCAGTCTCCCAAGTGCTACGGTTAAGGAATGCACCACCATGCCAGGATTCTTACATATTTATATTTATTTATTTACTTATTTATTTGAGACAGGTTCTCATTAACTTGCCCAGGTAAGGCTCCACTTACCATCATGCTACCTCATCCTTCTAAATATCTGGGATTACAAGCATGCACCACTGACTAAAATTATTTTTAGTATGGATATAGATTTTGTATATTGTGAATTTAGAATATTTTCAATATAAAATGTATGATAGGTAATCTAAACCATGGTGCAGTATGAGAAATATTAAGCATGATTAACAACCAGAATGTTAAGATAAGGTAGGGCCAGGCATGTGGTAGCACACATCTGTCATCTCAGCACTGAGGAGGCTAAGGCAGAAGGATCACTATGAGTTCAAGGCCAGCCTGGGTTACAGCATGCATTCAAGGCCAACCTGGAGGATATGGTAATACTCTGTCTCAAAACAAACAAACAAACAAAAATTATATAGTAACTTGTAATATTCAGTAAAGCAAAATATTTTGCTACATTGCTACATAATACATGATAAAATTTTTTATTTTTAAGGCAACTAGAAACCCAGTTGAATAAGTAAAAAGCAATTTCTAAGCTGGGCATGATGGTGCATATCTATAATCTTGACTTTGGGAAAGCTCAAACAGGAAGATTACTTGAGCTTACTGTTTGAGATCAGCCTGAGCAGCATAGTGAATCCTCTTCTCAAAACAAAAATGCAGTCTTTCTTTTAATGATTTAAAGGTTTGTCTCAGTCAGTTGTGAAGTATCTGCATGTATAATAAATCTCTAGATGACTTATTGAGCAGTCAATGTACATATGTTGGGAGAGCCTTGCAGTTAGGCTCATGAGTTTCTCTGAATTTGGCAGGTGCATTTTATTTTTAGTTCTGACTGTAACACAATCTTGCTTTCCCTGCTCCTTAGGCTCACATTGTCCTTGAAGTTCCTCCCTATCATAACCCAGCAGTTACAGCTGCAGTGCAGGTGCACTTTTATCTTTGCAATGGCAAGAGGAAAAAAAGCCAGTCTCAACGTTTTACTTACACACCAGGTATGAGTTGTGATAGTTTACCTCAGTTTTCTTTCAAGAATAACAAGTTATTCAGTGAGTCCTAGATTAGAATGCCTAAGATAGATGATTGTACTCTGTATGAATACCCATACATGCTTAATAAAAATTTGTATTGACTTTAAATATTAGGTATGTCATTTATTATTTTATAGTGATTTACTACAAGAAAATTAGGAGATGCAGTATAGGTTTGAAGTCTTCTCAGAATGTGTCAAGAATCATCAACATTTTTGGGAAGAGCAAGTATTTGTGTTTGCTCCTATGTTGTGAACTGTGCTTGCACCATTAGCCCTACAGAAAAGCAACGTGTCCACTTCATCTTAATCCACTCAACCAAAATATCTTAGGGCTGGGGATGTAGCTCAGTGGTAGGATATTTCAAGAAACTACAAAAAAAAAAAAAATCCCTTGTGTTGTAATTCCATTGCACAAGCAACCGTATTATAGGCTGTGGAGAATATCAAATGAATATCAAAGTTCCTGGTTTTATAGCTACATACTAACAAAGGAGGTATCCAATACCTCTTTTTATAGCACTTGATGTGTGTATGGTGGAAAGGGGCTCTGGGGTTGAAGCAGGGGCCTTTATACACCCCCAGCCCTTTGTTTAAATTTGAGATAAATCTGGTCACATTGTCCAAGCCAGACTTGAGCTTCCAGTCCTCCTGCATCAGCCTCCCAGAGTGCTGAAGTTACAGGCATACACTACCACACCCAGCCCAGACATTTGTATTTGAGAGGGTACTGGTAATTAATAGTTACGCATTTGTTGGATATTTTAAAACTTCAAAACGTAAACTTTGAAAATATACTATTTGGAAATAAGATATTTCAGATATTTTTCTCTTTTTTTCTTTTGGTTTTGCTGTGCAGTCCAGGCTGGCCTCAAACTCATAGCAATCTGTCTGCCCCAGCCTTTCAAGTGCTGGAATTACAGGTGTGTGTGCTACCATGCCCAGCTGATAATTTACAAATAGAATATAATATCCTTGAAACTAGATTTGAGTTAGCTACTTCTTTTTTGTTTTTCTTCTTCTTCTTTTTTTACTTAATTAGTATGGAGAGTACAAAGTGGCAGGGCCTATCAGTCTTTTCTTACATGAATTTTGTAGTCTAGTGAGACAAACAGAAGTTAGTAAGTCACTAAATAAATACCTAGCTCATTAAAAACTGAAGGATTCTAAAAGAATTTCTGTAGGTTCAAAATCAAAATTTCCTTGCCAAACCTGACAGCTTGAGAAAAAGCTTACATGAAGAAGTTATCATTGAGATGATACCTGGAAAATAATAGTGTTATCATATAATGTTTGCTGTGTGATCTTACAGTATTTTTGTGACCCTTTTCTATATTAATTCATTAGTCATTATAATTGACCAAGTTCAGACTGGCCTTGAACTTGCAACTATCCTCCTGCCTCCATCTCCCAAGTATTGGAGTTACGTGTGTGCCACCACATCTGGATGCTGCTGCCTTTTTCTGGAATAGTCTTCCTTAATTTAACTCTTATGCTGTGTGACTTGAGCATTTTGTGAGGTGTGTTCTTATCCTGTTTTCAGATGAGGAAATGGAGTGGTTAAGTAATGTCTCAAGTATATAGTTCTTAGAACCAAGCTAGGCATGGCAGCACATGCCTGTAATCCCAGCACTTGGGAGGCTGAGGCAGGAGGATCACTGAGAGTTCAAGCCTGTGCTATGTGATAAGGTCAAGGTCAACCTAAACTACAGGTTACACCTGTAACCCCAACACTTGGGAGTCTGAGGCAGGAGAATAATTGTAAGTTCTAGGTCAGCCTGAACTACATTGTGAGACCGTGTCTCAAAAAACAAAACCACAAAAAAAGGACCACACACTGTGTTAGGGGGCTGGAGATTTAGCTTAGCGCCTGACTGAAGAAGTGCAAATTTGTGAGTTCGATCTCTGGTACTGGAAAAAAGCAAAAAAAAAAAAAAACAAAAACCGGGGGTGGGGGGGGGACAGGCAACAAATGAAGACCTTGTGGTTGGTGGGATCATAGAATTTCATGAGAGCTGCTAAGGGGTGAGTTAACTGGAAGTGACATGATCAAACGTGTGTTTCAGAAACCATTTCCCCCATATTTTGCTGGTCTCTTTAGTAGGTATCGATGACCAGTTTAACTTTTGTCATATTAGTCATTGTAGATTATGTGATTAATATAGCAGAAGCCCAAGAAAATTAAAAAGGTAATTTACTCAGCAGTGTTTTTAGCCAAGTATGTTGGCACAGGCCTGTAGTCTCAGTACTTGGGAAGCTGAGGCAAGAGAATCTGGAGCCAGACTGGGCTACAAAATGAGTTAAAGGCCAGCCTGAACTGCATAGTGAAACACTTTAAAAAAACAAAACAAACAAATAAAAATGAATGTCTTGAATGTACAGAAGACTGCATCAGTGATGATAAAGAATATCAAATTTCAGTTGTGAGTTCCATCCCTGGTACCGATAAAAATGAAAAAGACCAAAAAAAAAAAAAAAAAAAAAAAAAAGAATATCAAATTTCTAGGCCAGGAATTTAGCTCAGTGGTTTAAGTGCCTGCCTTGCAAGCATGAGGTCATGAGTTCAATCCCTGGTACAAAAAAAGGAATATCTAGCTTCTAAAAAAAGAAAAGGATAATATTTTAATACATAAAGATTGGAGTGCATCTTAGTAAAAGGAACAGAAGGAGAGATAAAGAAGATTGATAATTTGGCTGTGAGGATAGTCTATAGATTTAATAATGAAGAATTTAGAGAATTCTCAGATGACAGCTTCATTTGTTTTTTTTTTGTTTGTTTGTTTGTTTTTCTGAAAAGAATGACTTAAGGTCTTGTTAGGATTATAGGAGAATGTGGGTGATTTGGTAGTTAAGATCCTAGCAAAGTTTTGAAGTAGTTGTAAAGAAAGGGCAAGTAAGTTAGCCACAGAAACCAAGTAGATTTCTAGACCTGATTGGAAGTCACCTTTGTTGTTGCTATTCATGAATTTATAGGTCCTAACTAGTCCTGCTGTGTAACATTCTGAAACAGTGCTTGAATTGTTCATGGTAGATAGTAAAATATACATACTGGGCTCCTCCAGAGTGGCATTTATGCCAGACATATCGTCCAAAGGTATTATCAAGTGCTATTGGGATGAAGAATTATAGACTCTAACCTGACTAAGAAATAAGAGGGCTTCTGGAATTGTGGGAAGAAAAAGCAGTAAGGTAAGAAAATTAGAGGATTTGATTACTATCATAAAATAGTAGTAATTGAAAAGCAGGAGACAATGTACTGCCTCTATGTTATCACTTTGTGAATTGGAGGGAAAATATTAATGACAGAATCTTAGGCATTACACATAATGCAAATCAGTAGAACACAAAAGTGGAGAAAAAATGCTGAATTGTCATTACCACCACTATAGTTAATAGAAGTGAATAAATGATATACTCTAATTGAAGGAAAAATAACTACATATTAGTGTTAGGTAGTCTTTGTTTTTGTTTTACTATCCTTTCTCTAGCACTTCTTGTTTTGCTTTATTTATTTATTTTTTTTGAGTGTCTTGCTACATAGCCAGAGGAGAGGACTTGTCATTCATTGCAAATGACTCATTCTTTTACCTTTTTTTTCTTTTTAATTTTATTTAAGGAGAAAAAAAAAAAGCAGAGAAAGGGTATAAGTTATACAGATTTACAGAAAAAAATAAACAGTAGGAAATCACTAGTTAATGGATTACATATTGTCATCTTAGAAATAATTGTTCAAGTCACAAAGTTAAAGCTTGTAAAGTGGACATTCCAACAGTGAGACTGCAAACAGTTCTGTTCAATGATCCAATAAAACTCAGTGATATCATTTTCTATCTTATACACTTAAACATACATGCAGTTATATCATTTAGAGCACTTTCTTTTCCTCTCTTTTGTACAATGACAATTACACATTTTGGGTTTTGTTACTCCCACAGTTCTTATTACTTTTTTGGAAGGGAGTAGAACCAAATGTGACATAACAGAACAGAGTCAATCAAATCAAAAGAGTGGACATAATAGATAATGTAAAAGCATAATACAAGGTGATCAATAATGGTTACCATAATGCCTCCCGCTATCTCTAATAGAATTGCCTATATCATCAGATAATAAAATTGAACAAAACAGTAAAGAACAAAACCGACAAAACCAAAACATTGGAGACATTGTAAGTCTTCAAAAGTAGATAAAAGTCATCGAGAATGGGCGTCATAATGAATCTCACTATCTTCACAGCTGTTGCCTAAACTTTCGAACCTGGTACTATCCAGCAAAGCAGAATAGGGGGACATCAGTCAAAAACAAGATGGTGAGAGTAATACAGGGCTTTAAATCAAGATAATGGAAAGTCAAAGTGGGTTGCTATAATATATCCTGCTATTTTATTTATTTTTCCCTTAATTAAAATGATAAAAATAAAAAAGTAAATAATGGAGTGGAGATTGAGATAAAAGAGGGCATAACAGCAAAACAGCGCAGATAAAAACGTAACCATTTAAGCAGAATAGTGTTTCACCACAAGATAATCCTGACATAAAAGTAGTTACCATATTGTCTCTTTCCTTGAAATCCTTGAGTACAACTTCGTATATTGTAGCATTAAATATATCAAAACAATGTAAAACCATTTAAGAGAATGACAGCATTACAGGGTATTTAGAATCAACTAACAGAAAATGAACAATGGTTTCTGTATAATCTCCTTGTCTTTAAAAGTTTTTGCTTATACTATTGTGCATAATAAAATCCAATAAGATACAACCTGTTTAGACCAATGGAGACAGAAGAACAAAAGTTTGATGAGACTTCAAAACAAGATGATACTAAATCAGTATTACCTATTAAGACGTCATTTTCTCCAAAATAGCTGTTCCTATCATCCAATCTTCTCTGCCTCATTTCTGTTGAGCTCTTTTTCTGTCATTAGTTGTCAGTTTGTCTTCTTCATTTTGTTCTCTGCTCCATTCATTGTGGCCTCCCTGCCACTATTTCTGGATTCTTTGTATTTTTCTTTTTTAGAATATCCTGCAATACTCTCTGTAGAGTCGAATTGGTGGTTGCAAATTCCCCCAGTTCCTCTTTATCCTGGAAGCACCTTGTTTTTCCATCAATTTCCAGGGACAGTTGTGCAGGATATCTCAATCTTGGCTGGAGATTATTATCTTTCAAAGCTTGAATTATTTCCCCCCACGCTCTTCGTGATTTGATGGTTTGTGCAGAGAAATCTGCTGTAATTCTGATGGGTGCTCCCTTGTAAGTGATCTGTTTCTTGTCTCTGACAGCTTTTAATATTCTGTTCTTGTATTGAATTTCTGGAATTTTTATTATTATATGCCTGGGTGTTGCTCTGTTTGGGTTGTAGGTGGCTGGGGTCCTAATGCCTCATACATCTGAGTATCTTTACCTTTTGCTAAATTAGGAAAATTCTCCTGGATTATTTCTGTGAGTAGCTTTTGTAGTTTATTTGTTTCTGTCCCTACTTCTTCTTTTATGTTCTTAATTCTTAAGTTATGGATCCTCTTATCATCTTCTTGTCTTTGTATTATTGCTGTTTGTTTCTTTGTTACTTTTAAGAAGTTTTTCATTTCATTCTCCCATATTACAAATCTGCCCTCCAGTTCAGATAGTCTGTCCTTAGTTTCTTTCAAGCTGTTATGCCAGTTTTCGATAGACTTTTTAGTTTCCTGGTAGTCCCTTTGAACCTGCTTCACGTATTCTGTGCTTTCTCTGTTTTCTCCATCAAACAATTCTCCCCTCTTTTTCTGTTCTTCCATTCCACCATCTGTTTTTTCTTGGGTGGTGCTTAGCATTTCTCTAACTATTCTGCTTACTTCTAGCTTCAGGTCATTGATAACTTCATTCCTGAACTGATCTATGAGGCTCTCTAGATAGCGCTTTATGTCTATTGGTGCGGTGTCCACTATTACTGTTTCTCAGGATTGGGGGCCGAGGAGCCTTTCTTGTTGCTGCCTCTTCCCATATTCTTTGTTCCTTGCATATGCAAGCTTATATAGGAGGCCCAGCTTCCCTCCCTGTCAGCCACAGCCTGATCGAATTGCACCAGCTAGGTGTTCCCGCCCACCGCAGCACACCAGGAAGTTGCAGATCAGGCAGCCTACGCGGGGCCCGCTGCTCCAGGCCACCCTCAGGCTCTGGGATCTGGGTTGGGCTAGCCTACTGGGTCCGCCAGCAGCGTCACGTAGGCTAGGCCCTTCTCACCGCTTGAGAGGGTGATATGTGGCTGAAGTCGCCACAGCGCCCTGCTCCCGGAAGTCTGCCCAGTCCCAGAATGTCCTCCGCTGGAGTCAAACTGTGGTAGAGTGTCAGTTTCTCTCACTCACCTCACCACAAGTCAGTGCACGGCTCCTCGCCTGTCCCGCTCTTAACTCCGTTCACCGATTCCCGTTCTCAGAGCTTCCGCGCATCCCTCTCCTTGCCGAGCCGATGTAGACGCAGCCACCGCGCGGCGGGAAACCCAAATCCAGGCTTCCAATGGCGCAGGCTCCAGCCTCTACACTGAGGTTTTTTTGTTCCTGTTGTGGCACCAGGACTGCATTCCAAGTTGGTTTCTCTCTGCCCAGTTCGTTCCTGGGTCAGCAGAGCATATCTCCACCTGCTTATGACTCCTTACTCCGCACCATTCCTGAATTATGAGCCGAGTCTTTCAGAGAGCCTCCGTAGCTGCTGTTATCTGTCTGCCATGTTCTCCCGGAAGTCTTTCCTTTAATTCTTACTGTTGGTCGTACAAGGTCTGAGAAAGACCCAGAGAATCTCATAGGTTGTTCCTCTCTTTTTGTTTTCCTGCAGGGCTGGGAATAGAACCCAGAGCTTCATGCATGGTGGTCAACATTTATCCCTGAGTCCCAATTCCAGGCCCAGCCCGATATACTCCTCTCTTTACTACCATTATATAATTCTAATTCCTCTTTTTTTTTTTATTAGAGGTCATAAGTAACATTATTTTTCCAGTACTCACTTTATAAAGGAGGGACAGCTTCCCAGCATGTGTAATTGAGACACAAATTCTTCTAATTGCAGATGTTAATAGAGAATAGAACCCTATCCTATGACACTGTCAGGACTTTTGCCAACCCTGTAACTTCTGAGCTTCCACTGTGGGAGCCCCCACCTTACGTCAGCATCCCTGAAGCTGTTAAAGCAAAATACTTCCTTCTGAGGCCCAGCAGAATAGTTGTATTATAAGGTGCTGTCTGAGCTGTAGTTTTGGAATAATGTGGCTTTCAGCATTACAGCCAAACTTTCTTGACTGACATTGTGCCTGTGGGAAAGTAGTCTACGTGTTCTAAGTAGTTGATGGGACATGCCTTTTAGAATGTGGTTGTCTTGATATGGATGGGGACTGCTGTTCTAGAGGAAGGAGATCAAGTCTTAGCTCTGCCAGTGATGGTTACCTTTTAAAATCATAAAATTAAATTGATTAAAAAAATTTTTTTAACTTTATGTAAAGAAAGACTATGAGCTGGGCATGGTGGCTCACGCCTGTAATCCCAGCACTCGAGAGGCTGAGGTGAGAGGATCGTTGAGAGTTCGACACCAACCTGGGCTACAAAGTGAGCTCAAGGCCAGCCTGAACTACATAGTGAGACCCTGTCTCAAAAAAAAAAAAAAAAAAATTATTTAAAGAAAGACTAAACAAAACAGAAAGCAGGTAGAAATAATACATACTTTCAAAGAATAAAATAAACAGTAAGAAGTCACCAGTTGATGATACAGATTGTCCTCTTCCAAATAGTTATTCAAGATACTAAAGTAGAGCATATAAAGTAGAAATTGAAACAGTGAGACAGCAACAAGTTCTGTTCAACTAAGCAACAAAAACTTAGAAATATGATTTTCAATCCTATACACTTAAACATACATGCAGTTATCCATGTCTTCAATTATGTTGAGATTGAACAAGCCCAAGCAGGCTAAAATCACTCTGAACAAAGAATAATAGTATTGCTGGGTTCCACATTATGACACTCCTGGATCAGCACTGGATACTGTAGTGTCTCTTTTTCTTCAAAGTATTGTTCATTTCATCATGTGTCATAAGATCAGTTTTCATAAACTGCTTATAGGTTCTACGCATGCGTGAGTCTTAACATGCATTACTACCCTTTCTATATTAGAAGGAGGAACAAAAGAAAGCAAGACCAATCAAAACATTCCTATAAACACATGAAACGAAAAAGACATATAAGACCACCGTATAAGGAGTTCTACCATGGTTACCATGTTGTCTCTTGTTATCTTCAATACAATTGGCTGTATCATCAGACATAGTATAATTGAATATATCAGTACATACAGTATTAATAAAAACACAATTTTGTATGTAGTATACAACTTCAAAAACAGGTAATCAATCCAGAATGGGTATTGTAGCGAGTCTTATCATCTTCAGTGTAATTGCCTAAACTCTCAGACTTGATACTATCAATCATATAAGTTTTGAATAAAACCTGTCAATACCAAACAGCAATCAAACAAACCAGATTTAAGTACGATCAGTCATGATAAACCAGTATAAGTCATACAGGACTCCAAATTAAGTTAATAGGAAATTAAAGATGATTACTGTGCTGTATCCTGGTGTTTTGGGGATAGCTGTCTGTGCCCTCAAATCTAACGCAAGTAGACAAACTAGGACAGAATAAAATCTATCTAAGCATAGTGGTGTGAGTAATACGGGTTTTAATTCTTGA
Organism: Cavia porcellus; assembly: GCF_034190915.1. Classification (NCBI taxonomy): domain Eukaryota; kingdom Metazoa; phylum Chordata; class Mammalia; order Rodentia; family Caviidae; genus Cavia; species Cavia porcellus. Next base: position 100,563,992 of record NW_026947487.1, read on the forward strand.
TACACTATTAACAGTATCTTCTGCCGTCTCTTTTTAAAGACCATTCTTCTTCTTTTACTTCCCCAGGGGGCACTGTGTATTTTTGGGTCTCACCTAGACCCTCGGTTTTAAATTGGGGGGAGCAACCTGCTGTTTACCTAAGTGGTCCCAAACCTTCTTCCTCCTGGACTTGATCTCTAATTATATTCCTTTCCTATTAAAGCCTGTCTTTCCAACCTATCCACAAATACTGGTCTAGTTGCCCCTATTACTCTCTGGTTCCCTGTCCCATAGAGCATTGTTTTCCCACATTTGATTTTCAGTCCATATACGCTTTTTCAGGTTAATTATATTTCCTATAAAGAGCATCTCAGTGAACCCTACCTCCTGATCTACTCTACCTGTGATTCTCTTTTTCTTTTTAATTTAGTATATCAAGGCCTTCTATATTAGAGTTTATAACCAACCTTCTCTGCCTCATTTCTGTTGTGCTCTTTTTTTGCCATTAGTTGTTGCTGGTCTTCTTCATTCTGCTTTCTCCTCCTTTCATTGAGGCCTCTCTGTCACTGTCCTTGGAATCCTGATACTTTTCTCTCTCTCTAGAATGCCCTGCAGTATTCTCTGTAGAGTTAGATTGGTGGTCGCGAATTTCCCCAGTTCCTCTTTGTCTTGGAAGCATCTTGTTTCTTCATTAATTTCTAGAGACAGTTTTTCAGGCTATATCAATCCAGGCTGGAGGTTATTTTCTTTCAGGGCTTGGAATATTTTGCTCCAAGCTCTTCTTGACTTGATGGTTTGTGTTGAGAAGTCTGCCATAATTCTGATTGGCCTTCCTTTATAGGTGATCTGTTTCTTATCTCTAACAGCTTTTAATATTGTTCTTGTATTGAATTTCTGTGATCTTGATTATTATATGCTTGGGTGTAGCTCTGTTCGGGTTTGTAGGTGGCTGGAGTTCTGTATGCCTCATATATCTTAGTATCATTTCCTTTTTCTATGTTTGGGAAGTTGTCCTTAATTATTTCTGTGAATAGCCTATGTAGTTCCTTTGTTTGTACCTCTGCTTCTTCATTCACATTCTTTATTCTCAGTTATAGATCCTCTTGTTTTCTTCTAGCCTTTGTATTGTTACTTCTTGTTTCCTTGTTTTTTTAAAAAAGTTCTTCCTTTTTTTTTTTATATACCGGTATCAGGGATCGAACTCACAACCACGTGCTTGCAAGGCAGATGCTTATGCCACTGAGATAATCCCCAGCCCCTAGTTTTTCCTTTCATAATCCCACATTGCAAACCTGTCCTTCAGTTTGGATAATCTATCCTTAGTTTCTTTCAAGCAGTTTTGCCAGCTTTCAATGGAGTTTTTAATTTCCTGGCAATCTCTTTGAATCTGCTTCATGTATTCTATATTTTCTTTATATTCTTCATCAAACTGTTCTCTCCTTTGTGTTCCTGCATTCTTCCATCTGTGTCTTCTGGGAGGTGCTTAGCATTTCTTTTATTCTATTTATATCTTGCTTTACTTTGTTAAATATTTCATTTTTGAACTTATCTATGAGGTCCCAAAGATACCTCTTTATGTCCACTGATGCTGTGTCTGACATTGCATGTTTGCTGTCCTCAATCTCTTTTGTATTTATCTTTCCTGGATCAATGTTCTCAGGGTTAGGCTGGGAGCTTTTTCTTATTGCTTCCTCTTCTCATATTTCTTATTTCTTCTGTACAGGCATATAAAGAAGGCCTCAGTCCCTTTTTTGTTGTTGATTCTGGTTCTTCTGAGTTGTGCTGTCTAAGTGACCCTGCCTACTCCAGTGTGCTATTGGTGCAAATATGCTGGCCCCTCCCTCAGGGTCAGCCAGCCTGCTGAGGCCTTCACTGCCTTAGTATGCGCATCTGGTAGAGAACTGGTCTGGGATAACCTACTGGTTCTGAGCCCAGGGCGTGACCCAGGCCATGCACATCTCACCAGTCCCATCTGGGAAGGGAGCAACTGACTGAAGTCTCTGCAGTACCTTGTTTTTGCCAGTCCTGCCCAGTTCTAAGATGTCTTCCCCTTTCCAATGAATCAGGTCAATGTAGGTCCCAACAGTCAGGTCAGTGTAGGTCCCCTACTGGCTCTGCTCTCTGCCGGTCTTGCTGATCTCCGACTTCAGTGCACCTGGAGTTCAGTGTTACTGGGGTTCTGGCAAGTCAAAAGCGGCGGGAACCTGGTCAGCCTGTTGAGTCACAGCCGTGTGAGTTGGGGCGCACCAGCCAGTGCAGTTCTCTGGTTTGCTGCTCCCTTCTGCCCTTACATCTCCTCACCAAGGCCTTCAGGCTTGTCCGCCACCAGCTTCGCTGTGCCTGTGCATCTCCAGGTTCCAACAGTGCTTCTAGCACAGTGGGACTGGCTCTAGCCACCAGCTACCGCCTTGTTCTGTTCAAGTTTTTCTTTTTTAAAATTCTTTCTGTGGGCTTCAGTTCTCACTTTAGTTTCTTCCTGGGTCAAGGGGACCTACGTCTTTCCTGCTTTTCTTCTCCAGAATGCTATATTCCAGCCACTGGGCTGTTTCTCTCAGAGAGGCTTTTTACTTTGCTGCTTACTGTTCTGCCATTTTCCCAGACACCTCAAAATTGATTTTAAATTGTTTAGATTGTCTTTATTTTTCATATAAAGCTTTAAACAAAAGCCAGTGTATATGAAACAGAATTAAAGACAACTAAGCTGCTCTGTTTGCAGTGGAAAATAAAAAAAATAGAACTCCTGTACTAAAACCCCCATAGAGGATTCAGTCTCCTGTCCAGCAATATGGCACATAGATGCAAAAGGAAGACAAAGATAGAAAGATCTGGGATGACCAATATTCTCTGTGGAACAAAAGACCACGAGTCCAAAAACTCATGGCTTTTATTGGTATCAGTCAGGGAGTCATGGCAGAGTGCAAAGGAAGAGAAACTGCAGGCCTGACTGAAGGAAAAACAGCAATTTTGTACCAGGCACAAGGCTCTCCAGTGAGCAGTACAGTAGATAGCTTGATGTATGCAGGACTAGCACCTTTAATGCCAGGAAGATATAATTTTTTTGAGTCCCATGGCCTGTCTTAGCCCTGGAATATTACAGGCTTTTGTTCGAGCCGCCATTCAGGTTATTAGCAAGGGAAGCATTTCTTGCCCCTATGCTGCAATGAGACATCGTGGCCAGACTCAATCACATTGTTTTAGCTAATTAAGGGAACATCTGGTTCAATATAGCCAGCTCTGCATATCTCAGTGAGCAGGGTTGCAGTAAAGGTCAGGTAAAGATTGAGGCAAGAGGCTTGGCAGTCTCCCGTACTTCTGTTCTCTGAATCTGCTTGCTCCAAATCTATAATTCTAAGGGTAATATGAGGCTACCTGTGATTTGAAAGTCAGTAGACCAATTTACCAGTAGTTTTTCCTGGATCCCCTGCATACATCAGTATTCTAAATTTGAGAATGAGTGCATTTAACACAAAAGATAGGGTTAATTTGTTTCTAAAACTCAACTTGTTCTGAATATTATAAGATCCCTTTAACTGTACTTCTGTCCAAAGAGGAATAAATTACCATGAATAGACAAGCAATAAGTGCTCCTGTAGTTTGGTCAAGTTGGAGTATTATTTTCTTTTGGACAAAAATAGTTCTTGATTTGGCATAGTGGAACGAACACTCAATGTAGCAGGTTAAAGGTTTCAACTTTAGTTTGTTTATATGGATCAGGAACATAGTAAATATTGGATAATGCAGAAAAAGATTGGTATTATACTGTAGTTTTCAGTCCCTCTGTCTTCTTTTTAGTGCACACTTATGTAACCAAGGTCTCCATTTTCTCCATGAGGATTAGTTAAGGGATACAAGTAGCCTTTCTTGAATAGTTTTATTCCTTGTGTAGAACTAACTTGGGATATAGGAGTTAGTGTACCTTCTCTGACCAGAGTGGAAGAGGGAGCTAAGATAGGTAGACTGTGGGTGGAGTGGGATAAAGAAACTAGCAGTGTAAGAACACTGTTGTAGTTCTCTGAAAGTCAGAAGAAAAGTTGGTACATAGACATTAGAGAAGTCAGGAGCCAGTACACACAGTTATTGGTGTCTTGGTTGCTTTTCTTTTTGTTGCTGAGATAGAATACCTGACACCCAAAATGAAGAAAGGAAAAGTTTACTTAGCTTCAAGTTTTGTTTTGTTTTGTTTTGTTTTGTTTTTGTCTTTTTCGAGGGTCTCACTGTGCCGTTCAGGCTGGCCTTGAGCTTGCTTTGTAAACTAGGCTGGTCTGAAGCTTGCAAGGATCCTCTTGCCTCAGCCCCTGAATACTGGAATCACCACCACACATTTTTGTTTTTTGAGACAGGGCCTCACTGTGTAGATCAGGATGGCCTTGAACTCACTGTGTAGCCCAGGCTGATCTCTAAATTGCTGTGATCCTCCTGCCTCAGTCTTGTGAGTACAGTAATTCCCTGACTTAAAAATGAGTTCCATTCTGGGAGAACATTCATTAGTTAGATATTTGTTCATATATCCATAGATTTGTCCAAAATGTCTTCTACATCTTTGACACAAATATAGAATATATATTGCTTTGCACTTCCTAGCAGTTTATTCCATATCACCACTGCTTCTGCTCTTGCTTCAGGACATCCTGGGCTCAGATTGAGCATAGTACTAATACTATATGCTATTTCCCTGTACAGTAAGCACACAACATCACAACTGTGACCATATCCAGTAGATACATGAGCCACTTCAACACTTTGTTTGCATCTACACATGTTCATAATGTAAAGTCTGTTCATATCTGGGAAAGTTCGCAACTCAAATGTTCATAAATCAGGGACTTACTGTACTGGGATTACAGGTGTAAACACCATGCCTGGTGTACACATACACACACACTATTTTAAATGATTTGCATTCCCTGAAGTCATTTGAGTTTGCCATCCCTGGCTTGCTTCAGCTATGTAGCTTACTACAAAGACCTGTCATTATTGTATTTATTGCTTAACATTGATTTTAATCATTTTATTTTCAGTTTTGATGAAGCAAGAACACAGAGAAGAAATTGATTTGTCTTCAGTTCCACCTTTACCTGTGCCTCATTCTGCCCAGACCCAGAGATCTTCCTCAGATCCAGGGCTCCCACATGACAATGTACCACTGTCAGCACAGAGAAGCTTGGTTTTTCCTGTCCAGCAACCATATGCATCCATGGTAACCTCATCCCATTTACCACAGTTGCAGTGTAGGGATGAGGGTACTGGTAAAGAACAACATATGGCACCTTCAGTAGTCCACCAGCCTTTTCAAGTTATACCAACCTCTCCTGTGGGGTCTTCCTATCAGCCTATGCAAAGTAATGTTGTATATAATGGACCAACTTGTCTTCCTGTTAATGCTGCCTCTAGTCAAGAATTTGATCCAGTTTTATTTCAACAGGATACAGCTCTTCCTAGTTTAGTAAATCTTGGTTGTCAACCACTGTCATCCATCCCATTTCATTCTTCAAATTCAGGCTCAGCAGGACATCTCTTAGCACATACACCTCATTCTGTGCAAACCTCACCTAATCTGCAATTGATGGGATATCATTGTTCAAACACAGGACCGAGATCTCTCTCTTCTCCATTGTCCGACCAGGTCGGGGGTCAGCTTTCTCCTCAGTTGCAACTTATTACATATAGTCCTTCACATTCAGGGTCTGCTGCCACGGTATCCCAAACAGCCTCACATCCATTGGCTAGTTCACCACTTTCTGGGCCACCATCCCCTCAGCTACAGTCTATGCCTTACCAATCTCCTAGCTCAGGAACTGCTTCATCACCATCTCTAGCTACCAGAATGCATTCTGGACAGCACTCAACTCAAGCACAAAGTACAGACCAAGGAGGTCTTTCTGCATCTTCATCCTTAATATGTCACAGTTTGTGTGATCCGGCATCATTTCCCCCTGATGGGGCAACTGTGAGCATTAAACCTGAACCTGAAGATCAGGAACCTAACTTTGCAACCATTGGTCTACAGGACATCACTTTAGATGATGGTAAGTTCATGTGTGTATTTTTGGGGATGCAAGGGGTGTACTGGCAGTTGAACTCAGGACCTTGCATTTTCTAGGCAGTCATTAAGCTACTGTGCTATATCCCCAACCCCATCTATGTATTCTTAAAACAATGCAAATTCAGATTTTTCTTCTCAAAAGTTACAAAAAACTAAGTGACACACACCCTTAATCCCATCACTCAGGAGGATCCTTGAGAGTTCACTAGCCTGGGCTACAAAGTAAGCTCCAGGCCAGCCTAAACTGCAAAGTGAGACACTATCATAAGAAGACCAAAGGAAAAAAAATTATGAAAAAACTACCAGATCTTACTGTCATGTGGCTTTTTAAAGAAGTTGTAATTACTAGCCAAGGTTGTATATGCCTGCTTTCCTACCACTCGTGAGGCAGAGTGAGAAAGCTCCCTTGACCCCAAGAGTTTGAGACAGCCTGAGCAATATAACAAGACTCCATCTTAAACAAAAAACCAAAAACGTGTTTTGCAGAAGGTAGAAGGAAAGCAAAGAGCAAAAGGCAATGGCTATTAATAAAGAAAGTACAACTAGGGAAAGGAAGAATTTCAAGAATAGGTATTACTTAGCCTTTGAGGATCATGTGATTGCAGGGAGTGTGGTAGGCCTGGTGCAGAAATCAGTTCTAGCCCTGTCATAAGACCTGTTCATAAGTAAAAGTATTTATATAAAAAAAGTTGTTGCTGGGGATTTAGCTCAGTGGCTAAGTGCCTGCCTTGTATATGCATGGTCCTGAGTTCGATCCCTGGTACCAAAAAACAAAAAAAGTTATTAGAAAGATATATATAACTGAGCAAGGATGTGAAAATCTATGCTTACAAGTCTGTTTTACCACTAATGCTTCCTGCTGAACAAGGCACCTTTTCTTCTGAACATGTACTAAGGTCACAGAGTTAGTGTAATCCTTTTTCAAGGCATGGAGTAGATACTAAGGAATATTTAGAGAATACTAAGAAAGTATTAAGATAATCTGTCCTCAAGGAGACTTACACAAGTAAAGAACCTGGTTGCTCCCTTATGGCTGTGCCAACTTACAGAGCAAGAAAGTTGCAGTGAACTAATTTCTTGCTGCTGCTGGAGCTGTTGGTGCAAGGATAAAAAAACCTTTTTATAACGTAGCAGATTGTCATGCAAATTTCTGATTTTAGGGCCAAGGATATAACTCTGGCACAAGCATCTCTCTGGCAAGCACAAGGTTCTGAGTTCGATTCCCAGTACAAAAAAAAAAAATTCTGATTTTAAGAGACAAATAAATTGGAGAATTCAGGAATATTAGCTATTTCAAAAATTGAAAATTCCCATAGATAAAATTTTCAACTAAAAATTACAGAATTTATTTTTGGCTTTGTCACTTATATAGTAGTGAAATTTTAATTCAAATGTGTTAGCGCATACCTGTAATCTCCACACTCAGAAAACTGAGACAGGAGGATCACTGTGAGATCAAGGCCAGCCTAGACTACGAAGTGAGTTCAAGGCCAGCCTAAACTGCATAGTGAGACCCTGTCTCAAAAAAACCAAAAAAAAAACAGAAAAAAATAAATTTTGTCTGAGTAATATTCAATGAAAGCTATATGAAACTATTGCCCAGTGTGAAAGTTCTAAAAATTCTGGAACATGGATACAGAATTTTAGTTCTCAAATTCAGAATTCATCTACTGTAGGAAAATAATTATAGATAGATTTGTCTCCTTTTATAGAACTAGCAAGACGAGTTCTCTATGGTACTTAGTTGTGTGTGAAGCTAATATTAAATCCTAAGTCCTAAGCACAGGAGCAAAGAAAATAAATATTGGGGCTGGGGATTTAGCTCAGCGGCATAAGCGCCTGCCTTGAAAGCAGGCAGTTGTGAGTTCGATCCCTGGTACCGATAAAAAGGAAAAAGACAAAAAAAAAAAAAAAAAAAAAAAAGAAAATAAATATTATGTGGCACTATGACTCCTGGGGCTTTCCAGTCAGACCAGTACATGACTTAACAGTTTAAACAATGCAGCAATTCTGAGTCACTATAACCACAGTATGAAAGAAACATACCAGAAGATGTGTAGAGATATATGACAAATCCTTCCTAGGAAGGATTCTGCAAGGCTTCTGTAAGTCAGTGACATTTGAGCTGAGTCTTGGAAGGTGAGTATATGTTTCAGTAAATGGGGATCAGAGAACAACTCAGTAAATACAGAAACAAAGATACTCGAGAAAGCATAATTCTGTGACTATGAAACAAGATCAGTAAAGAATGATTTTTAGAGGCATAAAGGGGTCATTTGTATGTAACAAGATAAAAATGTAAACTAAACCAGTATCTTTGCATATCATTTTCTTATTTGTTATCTGATCCATTCTACCATTCCTCTGCCTCTGAGGTAAATAGTGACATTTACAGAGTTATACTGTCCAAAGATCACATAACTAATAAGCAGCAGTACTGAGACCTGGGTTCAGATTTTTTAGTCCAGTCTTTTGCAGCATGACAGCTGATACGCATTCACAGTAAACCATGGTGGTAGGAAATTTGTACTAAAAGGGATCCATCAAGGTGTTTTAAAGTCCTGGAGAATTGTGGATATTTAGGAATGTATGTACAGAATTTTACTACACTGCCAAGTGTGGTGGAACATGCCTGTAATCTTAGCATTTGGGGGCCTAAGACTGGAGGATTGCTGTGAGTTTGAGGCCAGCCTGGGCTACATGGTAAATTCCAGTCCCGCATGAACTATGTAGCAGGACTCCATCTGCAAAACAAGAAAGAAAGAATTTTACTTCATAAGTACATGCTCATAGCTATATTTGATCTGTCATACTTGTACAGGGAATACTTGGGATTCTGGTGTTAAGCATTTAATTGCCGGGCATGGTGGCACATGCCTGTAATCCCAGGTAGTCAAGAGACTGAGATAGGAGAATCACAAATTCAAAGTCAGCCTGGGTAGTTCAGTGAGATCCTATCTCAAAACTAAGAAGGGCTGAGATTGTAAGCTCAATGATAAAGCAATACAGTACATTTTTTTAAAAAAAAGGCATCTTGTACTGCTCTATGCACAGCAGCATAGTGTCATTACCTACATAAGGATGCCTGGAGGTTGAAAAGAAGCTACTGCTTTTATATAATACAGATTTAGAAATAAAGCCTTTTTTTAAATTGAGCATCATGTAATCCTAGCTTCTTGGGAGGCTGAGGCAACAGGATCACAAGTTAAAGGCCAACCTAAGCTATTCATTCATTCATGTTTTATTTGCTTGCTTGTTTGTTTGTTTGTTTTTGGTTTTTGAGACAAGGTCTCACTATGTAGTTCACACTGGCCTTGAGCTCACTGTATTATCCAAACTGGCTCTGAACCTGCTGTGATCCTCCTGCCTCAGCTTCCCAAGTGCTGGGATTATAGGTATATACCACTGTGCCCAGCCAACCTGGGGAATTTAGCTATACCCTGTCTCAAAATTTCAAAAGGACTAAAGCTGTTGTGTGGCAGGAAGCACTTGCCTATTGTGTATGAGGCCTTGAATTCAAACCCCAGCATCAAAAACATATTAAGTAAAGGTGTTTTCCAGCTACATGTAAACTTTTAAAATGTTACCTATTCTTTGGGCAGTTTTAGACTTACTATTTATACATTTTAGGCTTACTATTCACAGTACTTTTTACCTAGAAACAAAGGTAAGACCTTGAGTGATGACTCATCATCCATATGACGTAACTGTGAGGATCGAGATTTACTGAGCAGATCTCTAAGGAAGTTGCAGTTCATTTTCCTTATAAATGAAAGCACTTTTCCTTCTTAAAGGAAAAAGACAAAGCTGCAGTCTGGTCTTACTTACTACACATTAGATGACTTGGGGAAAAAGCATAGAAACAATCTAGAAAAATTTTGTAAAAACACTATTTCACTTTTTGAATATATGAAGATACATTGTGAAAACAAGATCTGGAGAGATGAGGTTATGTGATGATAGTCATAAAAGCAGCTTTATATTTTCTTTTACTATATAGCCAATGCTGGCCTGCAACTTGAGTTCATGTTGCTTAAGTCTCCCTAGTGCCAGGATTATTGACATGTGCTACCACCAGCACAAATTATTTTTGATATTTAAAATCTGAAGTGGATTTTTATAATATATATATTATAAAATTAAGTCTCTCTATATATAAAATTTTTATAATACATAAAATTATTATAATAATATATATAAATTTTTATAATATATATTATAAAATTAAATCTCTCTCTCTCTCTCTCTCTCTCTCTCAGACTTGTTAATGTTGTACCCCAAAAACAAGGCACCAAGATGTTATTCAAAAAAAACCAGGCAAGAGGTTTTTTTTTAAAAGGAAAAAGAGTGCTTTTATTTAAGCTGGCACCAGGGACACAGTGCAGATGCAAAGCTGTGCAACTGGGTTAGAATATTGACAGATATTTATAGCAATGCAAAGTAAGGAGTGATGTGAAGTGAGCAAGAATGCAGAAAGGTTTTGTTCCCCTTTGCTTGGGGTCAGAGATGATTGGAAGTTGGTGATTAGTCCTAATTCACAGCCTTTGGCCTGCTAATTCCAGGAACATTTGTTTCTCACAAAGGGAACGAAGGTTGACACAGCAAACAGGTTACTAGGGTGAGGGTGCATACAGAACAGTATGATGACGCCTCAGTTAATCTCTAACTGTGTGGTCAGTGCTTCAGTCAATCTTTTTAACTTTGCATTTTAGTTTTTTAGCATTTTAGTGTACAGTTAATTTGCTTTTTGAAACAGGATAGTAAAATGCTGGAATTGGAAGTCCCATTTGACCCAGCTATTCCGCTTCTGGTCATATTCCCAGAAGAACTGAAAACATCATATCAAAGTGATATATGTGCACTCATGTTTATAGTAACATAATTTGTGATAGCCAGATCTTGGAAACAACCTAAAACCCATTAACTGAGGAATAGATAAAAAAGATATGGTATATTTATACCATGGAATACTACTCGGCTATAAAGAATGATCACAATTAAAATTTTAAAAAAAGAATGATCACATTGAGATATTTTTAAATAAATGGATGCAACTTGAGACCATAAGTGGAATAAATCAAACTTCCATGTGTAAATACTGTATTGTCTCCCTAGTACAAGAAAGGTAAAAGTACATACAAAATCCTCAATAAATACAGTGAAAGGATCAGAATTTGCTCAAAAGGAAAAAAATAATATCTCAGGGAAAAGAAGGAAAAAGAAAAAGGAAGGGAAAAGAAAAAATATCTAAAATTGTATAAACACACTTGGGATAGCTAAGATGATTGTGCTACAAATTCCATAAGTTCTTGGAACAAAATAGCTAACATTCATAGGATTGGAACAATTTGCATGTTAGTGTCTGGTGATCTGAGGAACTCTTGAAGATCATTATGTAAAATAACAACCCTGCCACCTTGTTTTAAAGGCCTATGTCATTATTTTGAGCTCTTTGCTATTGTTACTTATTTGTCTTTTTTGTTTCATGTTTTTCTAGTAATTTGTTTTGTTCTGTTTGGTTTTTCCCTCTAATACAGAAAGGATAAGTATACATGTAGAGGCTTATATATGCATAGAACTTCCTCTAAACAGTTTATGAGAATCAATTATATTATGCGTGATGAAAGGAACAGCTATTTTGAAGAAAAAGAGATATTATGGTATCCATTGCTGATACCGTATCATCATGCTGTGAAATCCAGTAACGCTATCATTCTTTTGTTCAGAGTGGTTTTAGTCTGTTTTATATTGTTTAATTTCAACATACATGAACGTATGGATAGCTGATTTGAACAAGAACAAGAGATGTTATGACAGCCATTGTTGATTTTCCTATTGTCTGGTTTTGAAGGCCTATAATATGTCTTCATCATTCTGTTCTGATCAGTTTAATACTATTTGTTTTGTGTAAATTCATTGTGTGTGGAGATATAAACAACTATTTGAATTTTTTTTTATTTAAGGAGAAAAGAAAAGAAAAAAAAACAGTGAAGGGGTACAAGTTATACAGATTTACAGAAGAAAAAAATGCGCAGTAGGAAATCACTAGTTAATGGATTACATATTGCCATCTTAGAAATAATTGTTCAAGTCACAAAATTAAAGCTTGTAGAGTGGACATTCCAACAATGATACTGCAAACAGTTCTGTTTAATGATCCATAAACAACTATTTGGAAGAAAACAAAAGACATTATGGTAGCCATGGTGGATATCCTGTTATCTTGCTTTGAAATCTGTGTCACTTACATTGTTTTCTTCTGATCTACTTTGTTCTGTTTAGTTTTACCCTCTTTAAAAAAAAAAAAAAAAGAAAGAAACAGGGTAGTTCATGCTGACCTGAAATTCACTGTGTAGTCCAGGCTGGCCTTAAACTCACAGCGATCCTCCTGACTGCTAGGATTATAGGTGTGTACCACTACACCTGACAGTGAGTTTTTTGTTAAGTAGTGCTGAGGTTCTAAACCAGGGTCTTGCACATGCTAAGCAGGTGTTCTACCAGTGAACCACATCCTGAAGCATCACAGCCCCTGAAGCAAATTTTTTTATATTAAAACTAGAGCAGATTTTTGTTTTTAGTACATATTTGTAATGTATAATGATTACATTCATTGTGGAGAATTGCTATGTGTGCTACCAGGTTCCAAGGTGCTGGAATCTCCTTCTAGAGGTAGTTTGTAGGTTCTTTGTGTCCTGAACAGAGTCAAGACAAATACAAAGGATAGGAAGGTTTTGCATTTACTGTGTTAAAGATGGGGAAAAAAACAGGCTCTGCAGAACAAGTGGGCCAGTTAAAAACAGGAAACGAAGTATACATTGCAGCATAAGAGGGGACCATTATAAGAGAATACATGGAGCTTAAAGGCAGCCATCTTTCATATCTCCCACTCCTCAGACTAATGTCAGGTCTAGGCTGTCCTATCAAAAACCAAGTTCAGAAGTCACAAGAACTGAAGTTAGCATATTCTGATTTGAACTGTTCTTCTGTGCCTGTCCTGGCATATCTACCTGCTCAGCCAGCTGACCATGTCCTAATCTCAATTTTTTTTTTATCCCCTTCCCCTCTACCCCTTTAGAGTAGTTTTCTACTCTATAACCAGAGGACACTGCAACTTTTTAAAATTTGTACTGTACTATGGTTGATAAATATACTTACATTCTGATGTACACCTGTAATCCCAGCACTTGGGGAGGCTGAGGCAGGAGGATCATTGTGAGTTCAAGGCCAGCCTGACTCATAGTGAGACCCTGTCTCAAAAAGACCAAAATAAAAATAAATAAGCAAACAAACTTACAACTAACCCTAATAAAATTTGTTAACACTATTTCTAGTTTATTTTTGTCTGTCACCTTTGGCCAAATTAAAGATTAAAAGATGCACAAAATCCTTTTCCTTTTGGAGTTTTAAAATAAAATGAGGGGGCCAGGGATATAGCTCAGTGACATAGCGCCTGCCTAACAAGTGCAAGGTCCTGAATTCAATTCCCAGTACCAAGAAAAAGAAGGAAGCATGGGTTGAGGATGTAACACAGCATTCTAATGTCTGCCTGACAAGCATGAGATCCTGGATTTGATCTCTGCTACCAAAAAATGGGGAGAAGTAAGGGACAAATAAAATAAGGTAACCTCTATTAGGAAACATTCAAGTATTCCTGGACTGTTATCCTTAGAAATATAGACATCTTAGTTTTAATGTTGTTAATCTCTAACATTTTTAAACATCAATTTTGTTGTGATGGTATACAACTGTAATCACAGCACTCGACAGGAGGAGACAGAAGGATCCCTCAGAGTTCAAGGCTATCCTAGGACTCAAAGTGAATTCAAGGCCAGCCTGAATTGCATAGTGAGACCCTGTCTCAAAAAAAAAAAAAGAAAAGAAAAGAAAAAAGGTGTTCTACAGCATTAAATTATCAGTGAATTACTATTCTTGTGTTTGTGCCTGGATCTATAATTTTTTTTAAACCTTTCTGTGCATTATGGTACACATGTCCCATTTTTTGTGCCAAATGATGTACACAAAAATGATTGACTTTATGACAGATAAATTGTCACAGTTGGGCCAGTCATGGTAGTACTTGCCTATAATCCCAGCACTTGGGAGCCTGAGGTAAAGATTGCTATAGGTCCCAAGTCACCCTGAGCTATATAGCAAAATCCTGTCGCACAAAAAAGAAAAGAGAAAGAAGAAATGTCATAGATGTGTTTTAAGCATTTTAATTAAGATTGGATTTAGATTTGTAAAACTAGACTTAAACCTTTAAACATGGGCATGTTTAATTTGTAATTGAGCTAATTGAATCCTGTTACAGCTTTCTGTGAGAGTCTTCCCTTCCTTCCCTCTTGTCCTCTTTTGTTTACAAACCAACAGTGCCACAGCTGCAGCTCTTCATCAGTGAAAAGGATGCGTGTTAAATATAGCCTGACTTGCTACTGTGGTGAAAACTGACACTGCCACTTGCAGATTCTGTGTAGCAACAGGCTGATCCTGAATGTAGGTCAATTGCTAATTTGACAGTAAACAGGGTCTATGTAAGTGACAATCAGAGAACCTGCTATTGAGGAGGTTCTTTTTTAAAGTAAGAGAATGATAAGCACAAGATTCAGTGTGTTATTTGATAAGGGAGCACAAGAGGTTGATACAGAGAAGCAGAGATAAATATGTCAGTGTTTTGGTGCATCTATTAGGTAGTAGTTTCACTGATATTTACATATTTATATAATGATATTTAAACAGAAGAAAGTTATATATAACCAATAGGGAGAGTATGTCATGAATGATATCTTACAATCCAGTTATAGGATGTGAGGTACAGGGTGGTAATAATCTGAACTTTCTCCCTTCATTGGGATTCTGGGTCCTGTTTCAAGAAGCGTATGTGGATTGTCCAGCCTCAAACATATTTATGATGAGTAATTCCAAAGGCTGAAAGGTCTCATAAATTATGCCCACTTAGCCATTGAGTCATAGCTTATGCAGAACCTGGGATATGCAATAAGAAAACATCCCTAGACCCAACAAAGAATGAACAAGCATTTGGGAAGATTTTAATTTTTTAAAGTGTACCTGTTTACTCCATGGACAAAAATTAGTTATACCTTTTTAAAATAAAAGGACTAAAAAGTATTAAAAATGAAAGTATTGTTTTTACTTTTTATAACAAAGATTTTTTTCTTTGAAACAACTTGATACTAAAATTTGTACATAAAAAATTAAAGAAAACTAAGATTTGTACATAAGTGCATAAAATCCAAGAGAAACTACCATTGACTAGCCAGCATATTGGCAGGTGTGGTGGTGCATGCCTGTGATCCCAGCACTCAGGAGGCTAGCTGCAAATATGAGACCAGCCTAAATTACATAGTGTGACCCTGTCTCAAAAAACCAAAAATAAATAAAATAACCAGCATATAAAAAGTCCTCAAAGGGCTGGGGATATAGCTCAGTGGCACAGTGCCTGTCTGGCAAGTGCAAGGTTGTGAGGTTGATTCCCAGTACCAACCTCCCCCCAATCCTCAAAATAAATTTCCTTTAAAATGTATGCTTAGGGCCAGGAATATCACTCAGTGGCACAGTGTCTGCCTGGCAAGCACAAGGTCATGAGTTCGATTCCTGGTACCAAAGAAGAAAAGTATAACCTTAAAAAATAATGAATGATAGTTACTTTTTTTTTCTTTCTTTTTTTTCTGTACTGGGGATTGAACTCAGGGATGCTTTCACCACTGAGCTTTCCTATCTCCTCAACCATTTTCAGTTTTTGAAACAGGGTCTCACTAAATTGTCTAGGCGGACCTGGAATTTGGCTATCCATCTGGCTTAGCCTCCTAACTAGTTAGAATTACAGGCATATGCCACCATGCCTAGTTGGTTACTGTTTTCATAATGAAGCACCTATTTTATTGAGCACTGTTTGCTAGTAGGTCATTAATTCTGACAATGTAAAATGTGAATTCTTAGCCTTATTTGTGTAGACATGGTTCAGAATCTAAGCACTTTCATGGGGTTATATGACCATAAATACTAGGACTGACATTTGAACCCAAATCTGTGTGAAATTTGAATTGTCTTGTATTTGTTTGGTAGTTACTAAAATAGCTATAGTTGATTGCTTAAGTATGTATAGATGATTTTGTGTAGAGTTAGAATTTTAAACTTTTTTGTTTCTTATAATCATTTAAAATAAATAATATATTTATATGATTGAAAATGAAAAGGCACAGAATATATAATGAAAACTTTCTCCCCTAGGTACTTCAACTGTCCTCCATATGGACAGTTGGCATTACCAACATCTTGAATGTTACTCCAAAGCTATTTTATGCACTTATAAACAGCTATATGTACCTTTTGCCTTAATTGGATATTGGAAATTATGGTTCAGTATGGTGGCATACGTCTATAATCTCAGCACTCAGGAGGCTGAGGCAGAAGGATCACTATGAGTTTGAGCCCAGACAGAGCTATATACTAAGTTCCAGGCCAGCCTGAACTAACATAACAAGACCCTGTCTTGAAAAGCAAATTATGCTGTACTGTAACCTAAAAGAACTTCCTTAAAAGATTTATTTTGGGGGGACAATGATACTGGGTTTTTGAACCCAAGACCTATACATGCTAAGCACATGTTCTGCCTTTGAGCTATACTACTAGCCTGAAGGATTTTTATTTAAATAGTTCACAAAGTGTTCTATAAGATATCCCATTGTGTGAAATTAAAATGTTACATCATATAGATGTACTAGTATCTGCAGTTTTTATGTATGTCATTTCCTACCTGTCTACACCTTTATACATCTATGATGGGTTGTTTCAGTTTTTGAGACAAAGTCTCATTGCTGTAGTTTAGGCTGGCCTTCATCTTACAGTGATCCTCCTGCTTCAACATCCCAAGTTCTAGGAATACAACTACCACCGTGCATATCTGTGTGTGTGTGTGTGTGTGTGTGTGTGTGTGTGTGTGTGTGTGTGTGTGTGTGTTGGAGGGAGAGAGAGAGAGAGACAGGGAGAGAAATTCCTAGATTTCTAGACCAGTATTTTGAAAAAGATTGCCAAATTCTCCTTCATAACGGTTGCACAACTTACATTGCCACCCGAGCTGGGCTGGGTGGTACACAAGCTCGTAATCCAAGCACTTGCAGGCTAGGCAGGAGGATTACCACAATTTAGACACAGGACTGAATTCAAGGCCACCCTGAATTAATTATATAGCAACACTATGTCTCAAACACTAAAAAGAAAGTCTTACATTGCCACTCATACTGTAAGAGAATGCCTCTTAGCCTATACCGTTGATGCCAAACCTTTTAGAGCTTTCAGTGGTAACAGACAGCCTGCTGTGGAACTTGTGCCATAGGTTCACCTCTACTGAATCCTATGCTTTCACCAGCATACTCTACTCTGTTATCATATCTTATTATTTCCCAGTGGGGCATAGCTTCTCAGTGTGCTTGTAATTTGCATTTGATTTATAAGTAAGATTATGTGCATTTTTCTATGCTTAAGAGAAAAATGTGGGCTGGGAATTTAGCTCAGCGGCATAAGTGCTTGCCTGGCAAGTGTGAGGTCAAGAGTTCGCCAAAAAAAAAAAAAAAAAAAAAAAAAGAGTATGTCCTGTAGATTAGCTTGTTTTTTCAGATTATCGATCTTCATTGATTTGTAGAATCATTGTTAAATTTATTAGCTCATTGACAGAGGAGTTACAGATTTTTTTTCCTCCCAGTGTGTTATAGCTTTTGTTATGAAAATTTTTTAACCTGTTAACAATCTTCTATTTGTTTCTTGTAATTTAAATTTCGTTTGTTTGGTTGGTTTGGTTTTGTTTTATTTTTGTGACTTTGTAAATCTTTGATTCATCAGAAATTAATTTTGGTGGAATGTAAGAGTAATGAGTAATTAAAATTTTGGGGCTGGATGTAGTGGTACACACCTTTAGTCTCAGCACTCAGAACTCTGAGGCAGGGGGATCACCGTGAGTTCAAGGCCATCCTGCACTACATTAGTGAGACCCTGTCTCAAGTTGAGTAAGTAAGTAAGTAAGTAAATAAATATTTTTCAGGTAGCTATCAGGTTTGTCCTTAGTCTATATTTTTCCTGATTGATTGTTTTTGTTTTGAGATACGGTCACATTGTAATTCAAGCTTGCCTTGAACTGACTCATTATGTAGCCCAGACTGACATCAAATTCAGTGATCCTACTGCTTTAGCCTCCTGAGTGCTGGAATTACAGGTGTATGCCACCATGCCTGACACTTCCATTTGACTAATTTTTTTATTGGTACTTTTTTTCTTTGTCTTTTTGAGGCAGGGTCTCACCATCTAGTTCAGGCTGGCCTTGAGCTCACTTTGTAGCCCAGGTTGACCTCTAAACTCACAATAATCCTTCTGCCTCAGCCGCCCGAGTGCTGACATTACAAATATATGCCACCTCGCCTGGCAGTTGGTACATTTTAGATATACATGATAACATTCATCATAGGAAATTTTACATGTACATGATATACTTTGCTTCTTTTATTTCCCACTCTCCTCCCTTCAGCCCCACTTCCCTACCTTATTTACAAAAGCTGTGTTCCATTTCTTTCCTTCTGTTCGCCTTTTTTCCCTTGTCCCATCTTTCCTTTTCTCCTTCCCCTTGCCCTTGTTCATTTTCTCATTTGTATATTTTCTTACCATTTCCCAATACCTGTTATACATTTTGGTCCTTATTTACACTTTGGCTTCTCACACCAGAGAAATAATAGAGTATTTATATATGTATGTCTGATTTATTTCACTTCATAATCTCAAGGTATACTATTTAGCTTGAAATGTCTCAAGTTTATCCTTCTTTATGGCAGAGTAGTACTCCATTGTATTAAAAACATCATCTTTATCCAGGTATTGGTTGATGGGCCTTCGTGCAGTTTCTATGATTTAGCTACTACAAACTGCCACTATAAACATGGGTGTTCATATGATCACTAGGGTGTGATGTTTTTAATTCTTTCAGAAAGATACCAAGAAGGGGCATAGCTGAGTCCAGTAGAACCTAGTGCTAGTTTTTTGAGGAATCTCCACAATGATTTCTATAATAGTCGCACCAGTCTACACTCCCACCAACGAGAGACTGATTGCTTTTTATTTTGCTTTAATTGTTTTTCTTTTTTTTTGTTTGTTTGTTTTGTTTTGTTTTTGGTCTGCTTAAAATGAGGGTTAGCCAGATGTAGTGCTGCTGCACACCTGTAATCCCAGCATTCACAAGGCTGAGGCAAGAGAATCTCCAAAAGTTCAAGACCAGCCTGGACTACATAGCAAGACCCTATCTCAAAAAAACTAATCAAAAAGATGAGAGTAGCCAAGCATGGTAGTACATTCTGGTAATCCCCATTCTTGGGAGGCTGAGCCAAAAAGATTGCCACAAGTTCAAGGCCAGCCTGGACTTATCTCCAAAAAAAAAGAACTTGTTTTAAAAAAAATGATGAGGGTTTTAATTGGATGTGGTGGTGCACGCTTATAATTCCAGCACTCAGGCTGAAGCAGGAGGATGACTATGAGTTCAAGACCAGTGTGTGCTACAAAGTGAGTTCAGAACCACCCTGAACTAAATGGCAAGACCCTGGCTCAAAAAAAAGAGGATATTAATTATTAATGTTTACAGACATTATGTACAAACTATATTCTTCTCTCCAAAGTCAGGTTCTTTTGTTTGAAGTTGGACAACAAAACCCAATGATAATTCCTTAATGGCCAAAGGAGGTGGCTTTAGGAGCTACTATATTTTTACTCTAATCAAAATTAGTTTATTTAAAACTGAATTTATTCCTGAAAATCATAACTATAGTTTTTTAATTGCCTTTTTTAATTTTAAGAAGCAAGAAAGGCATGCCTATAATCTAGTACTTGGGAGGCTATGGCAGGAGGATCACGGTGAGTTTGAGGCCAGTGTATGCTACATAGTGAGTTCAAGGCAAGCCCAAATTGCATGGTGAAACCCTTTCTCAAAGACTAATAATAATAATAATAATAATAATAATAATAGTAATATATAATGAGATCCTGTCTCAACAAAACCCTAAAAAATACAAATAAAGGCTGGGGATATAGTTTAGTGGCACAAGTGCCTGCCTGGCAAATGCAAGGTCCTGAAGTTAAGTCCCAGTACCCTCCCCATAAAGATAAACTATCTGGACTTCAATACTACATTACCTAATAAAATGTGGAGGTCTGCAGTAGTAATTGACAGGTAAAGGACAGTTAAAGTCCACTTGAAAACAGGCTGGGCACTGTAATAGATAAAGTTCACCCTCTGGTTTGTTCCATTCTGTAGTGATGTTGTCTTCTTTGACACAGACCAGTTTATGTCTGACTTGGAACACCAGCCATCAGGTTCAGCAGAAAACTGGCCTACCCACAGTGATCTCTCATGTCCAGCTCCTTTCTGGAGAATCTAGAGGGTGAGTGTTGATTGAAACGTGTCATTGTTTTTGTGCCCCCGTCTGGTATTTGCATGCAGTGGCTGGATTTGCATGTGCTAGAGAAGAGGGGGTATGCACAGGCACCTTACTGGGAGGCCCACTCATTATCTTTGAGCTACACTTTGACTACAAGATTCTGCTTTTTATATTAACCACACTAAGGCTTATTAAAATTTTAGTCTGGATTTGACTAAAAAGCAAGTGTTTAGATCTTTTAAAATCAGAGCAGAGAGAGGTCCAGTATATCTGAACTCTATGGTGTAGGTACTGAGTACATTTGATTTCTGGTCAGTTATATAAGCCTTGTCAACTCTGATCAAGTACTTTTAAATTTTGATGTAAGGCAGTATGAAATGGAAATAGCACAGGAAATTGTATCCACTTTTCAAAGGCAAGCCAGAATGTTTATTTTTAACATGCTAGGCATGCTAGGCCCACGTTTGCACTCCTGGTAGTTTACCTGTGACTCCTCTTGGAATAAAGCTGTAGCAGTGGATCAGTGTCTATGATGGAGAGAGGTAGGCCTTAAACCTCTGGACTTTCGGCAGCTCATCAGGAACACATTTTCTTGTTGTCACATTAGATCCTTTCTTCAAAGACTTGGTCACTTATGAAAGTATGTCAGGTGTGGTGGGTGCACACCTATGGGAAGCTGAGACAACAGGATCACGATTTCAAGCCCAGCCTGTGCAATTTAACATGATGACCCAGTCTCAAAAAGGACTCCCAAGGTTTGGGGGTTTAGCTCAGTGGCATAAGTGTCTATTTGGCAAACACAAGGTTGTGAGTTCGATCCCCCACACCAAAAAAAAAAATGGGGGGGGGCTATAACTGAGTAGTAGAGCACTTACCTAGCATGCGTGAGGTTGTCCTAGGTTCAGTGTCCAGTACCAAAAACAGAAGAAAGGATTTTCCTCATAGGTAAGAAAAATCAGTTGCCAAAAACATTAGTAGATAAATCCTTTTGGTCACATCATAATCAAGCCAACACTAAATCTTTTTTTTTTTTTTAACCAGGAATCGAACTTTACCCGGCAGGTGCTGTGCTGCTGAGCTATAGCCCCGGCCCAAAAACAAAATCTTATTCAGTTTTTGGGGGTTTTTTTGTTTGGTTTTTTGTTGTTGTTGTTGTTTGGTTTTTTTGGTTTTTTGGGGTTTTTTTGGTACCAGGGATCAAACTCATGACCTTGAGCTTGCCAGGAGGCCCTTCTTTCAGTCTTTAGCCCATTACTCTTCCCATGTGTAAAGCAACAAACTACTCACTAATGATCTTGGTAATAAAGAATTGTTTCTGTGTGGTGAATACGAAGTGAGAATATAGAAATAGCAGTGTAAATAAAATTTTTTTTTTTTTAAATTTTTTTTTTTTTTTTTTTTTTGTCTTTTTCATTTTTATCGGTACCAGGGATCGAACTCACGACCGCCTGCTTGCAAGGCAGGTGCTTACACCACTGAGCTAAATCCCCAGCCCCTAATAAAATTTTTTTTAATGCTAGAGACTGACCTAGGGCCTTTGCAGTGAGTTACATTCTCAGCCCTTTTTATTTATTTTGAGTCTGAGTGAGCTTGAACTTGTAATCTTGCCTCTGCCTCCCAGCACAGGTTATATAGGCCAATGTGGGCTACATAACTCATTCAAGACCAGCTTGGTAAACTGTATAACAAGACCTTATCTCAGCTCTCTCCTCAAAAATAAATAAATAAATACATAAATAAATGCTGTTTAAGCCATGAAAAAAAGAGCTATAGGGCAAGATAGGTGATGTTTTTGTTTTCTTGCTTGTTTCTCTGAAGCAGAAAAATTCACCCATGTTAAACACAGTTGAGAAGGATCTATGAGAAGAGGTAAGCAGATTGAGACTGACCTGGCCCCCAGGACTAGGGCTTGAATCCAAGGCCTTTGTACTGATGTGCATCCGCAGCTCTTTTGATTTTGAGACAGGGTTTCAAGTTGCCCAGATGGGCTTGAACTTGGTCCTCCTACCTCACCCTCTCAGAACATGGTATTATAGGCATGCATCATTGGATGAGACCGATTAAGGTGAACAAAATTGATGGAGCAAAGTCATGAAAAGGATCCAGAGAACAAATGATAGAATGAGTTATAATATTTTTGGAGCTAAGTTTGGCCCCTAGTGATAATAGATTTGGGTGCTAACAGTAGGCAAGATACATCAGAGAAAAAAAGGGTGGGGGGATTGATTCTTCTGGAAATTTCAGATGCTTCCAAGGAACTGAATGCTCAAGCTGTAGGTTCAACCCCTGGCACAGGGTGAGGAAGTAGAGGTTTCTGGATCCCATATCATAACCCAAATTGAAAAGAAGTGTTAATGCTTCACATTTCAGTTTTTGCTCATATAAGAGACCACAAACAAACCAGGCTTGGTGGTGCAAGCCTGTAATCTCAGTACTCGGGAGGCCAAGAAAGGAGGATTTCCAGGAGTTTAAGGCCAGGCTGGCCTACAAAGCAAGTTCAAGTCCAAGCAAGACTACCAGGTCAGTTGAGACCCTGACTCAAAAATAAAACAACAACAAAAAGTGTACTGGTTACTCAGCTGGAGGTTTAACATTTGGTGAATGCTTTGTTATAAACTTTTAAAAGATCTGTATAGCATCACACATCACAAGTTTCAAAAAAAAAGTTTCGTAAAAAGAAAATCTTAACAGTATTGATGTGCCCCTTAATTGGCTTAATTGGGTGTGTTGCATTATCCTTTCACTGGCATTAGACCTAATATTAAAAGTGAAAATTGTGGTTAAGCTTGGTGGCACATTCCTATAATCCCAGCACTGAGAGGCTGAGGCAGAAAGATCACAAGTTTGAATGTAGCCTGGACAAATTAGTAAAACCTTGTCTCAAAAGTAAAAATAAATAAATAAAAGGCTGGAGATGTACCTTATTATAAAATTCCTGTGTTCAATTCCCAATACCAAAAAAAAGTGAAGGTTATCTTCTGATCATTGTGTATGTATATTTTTTTTATTGTTTGCTTTGGTTTTTGAGATACCTGTTGCTATTTCAGGCTGGCCCTGAATTCACTGTGTAGCTCATGCTGGCCTCAAATTCACAAGGATCCTGATGCCTTAGCCTCTTGAGTGCTGAAATTAAAGGAGTACACACCCACCTTGTGTACATATACACACTTTTTTTTTTTTTTTTTTTTTTTTTTTGAGACAGAGTCTCACTATGCGGTTCAGGCTGGCCTTGAGCTCATTTTGCAGCCCTGGCTGGTCTCAAATTCAACTTTCCCAGTGCTGGGATTATAGACATGCACCACCACACCTAGCAATATGTATGTATTTTTAATCTGATTTATGATTGGAATCTTTCTAGAGTTCACAGAGTGAAATTCAAAATAAGGGTTCAGTGGTAGATTGCTTGCCCTAGGTTTTATAGCAGTGAAAGCGCTGTGTGTGGTGGCACATGACTATAGTCTCAGCTACTAAGGAGTCTGTGGCAGAAGGACTAGCTGATACCAGTAGTTCACGGTCATCCTGGGTAATGTAGCAAGCAAGATGCCATTTAAATTTTTTTTTTTTTTTACTTTTTGAGATAAGAGTTTTGCTATGCAACTCAGGCTGGTCTTGAACTCACTTTGTAGCCCAGTCTTAACCTCAAACTTACAGGGATCCTGCCCCAGCCTCCCGAGTGATGGGATTACAGGCTTGCACCACCAAACCTTGCAAATGTGCCATCTGAAAAATATAAATTAATTAGTAAAATGTCTGGCATGATGGATGTATTGGCACATTGTCTGTAATCCTAGCATTCTAGGAGGCTGAGGCAAAATTGCAAATTCAAATCCAACATGGACAATTTAATGATTAGGGTAAGACCCTGACAAAAACTAAAGGGGAAAAAAATAATTAAAAGGTTGGGGACATAGTTCAGTGCAAATGCCCTGGATTCAATTCCTAATACTGGGGGCTGGGGATTTAGCTCAGCGGCATAAGCGTCTGCCTTGCAAATGTGCGGTTGTGAGTTTGATCCCTGGTACCGATAAAAAAGAAAAAGACAAAAAAAAAAAAAAAACAATTCCTAGTACTGAAAAAAATAAAAATATACCTGGCATAAAAGAGTTCAAATAGTTATCTTGCTGGTATACCTAAATATTCTTTATATGTGTTACCATTATGATGTTGTTTTGTTTTTATTAATACAGGCTAAACTAGTAAAATGGAAACTCTAAAGTATGGTAGCTTAATTACATCAGTACCTCTTTTAGCTGAAATCAGGCTTCATTTCAGTTTATTGTTTCTCTTTCTCCTATGTTTTGTCAAAGTGGAGTCACCACTTTGAGTCTTAGCTTAAAGTAAGGAGTGGGGGGACGATGAGGAAGAGAGATTTCAACCAAGTAAAGAAGTTATACATGGAGGCCGGGGATTTAGCTCAGTAATATAAATGCCTGCCTGCTCATGAGTTTGATGCCCAGAGAAATTTCACCGGCCATACCTAATTAAAAGAAGCTGGGAAATATAAGTGTGTGACTAGTTAAACCCAGTTCCTTGAGAAAAGAATGAATTGAGACATTAGTCTGACTTTTTTCTTAACCATAGATTTCTTTATTTTTTGGTGCCGGGAATGAAATTACAACCTTGTGCTTGCCAGGCAGGTGCCGTGCTGCTGAGCTATATCCCTGACTCTCTTTTAAATTTCAAGAACTTATTTCTGTCCTTATTTTTTTTCTTTTTTTTTTATATTTTATTTAAGGAGAACAAAGAAAAAAAAAAACAGAAAAGGGTACAAGTTATACAGAATTAGAAAAAAATTAAACAGTAGGAAATCACTAGTTAATAGATTACATATGTCATCTTAGAAATAGTTATTCAAGTTACGAAATTAAAGCATATAGAGTAGACATTCAAACAGTGAGACTGCAAACAGTTCTGTTCAATGATCCAATAAAACTCAGTAATATGGTTACTTATCTTATACACTTAAATATACATGCAGTTATGTCCTTTAGAGTACTTTCTTTTTCTCTCTTTAGTACAATTACAATTACACATTTTGTACAATGACAATTACTCCCACTGTTCTTATTACTATTTCTGTGCTCATTTTGAGAAGGCAAATCAGTCAGATTTTGATAAATGCAAATTAATTCATCCACTCTTGCATAAGTAGGTCAATTCAATGTTTCATGTATTTAACATGGTATTAAAACTTATCAAATAACTTAAAGCTAAATCTTAGCAAAACTACATTAGAGTAACAAACCATAAGGTAATACTAGATTTCTCATCCATTTAAAAATCACTACCTGGGGCCAGGGACTTAGCTCAGCAGCATAAGTGAGCATGAGGTCATGAGTTCAATCCCTGGTATCCAAAAAAAAAAACCAAACAAACACTGCCTGCTTACCTGGCAAGTGTGAAGTCATGAGTTCAATCCCTCTTACCAAAAAAAATCATTGCTTGAAAAGCCAGGCATGGTGGGGTACGCCTATAATCCCAGCACTCAGGAGGCTGAGACAGGAGAATCTTTGTGAATTCAAGACCAGTTAGGGCTACAAAGTAAGCTCAAGGCTCACTATGAACTGCATAGTGAGACCCTGTCTCAAAAAGACAAAAAAAATAAAAAAATAATTGCCTGGCAAGCAGGGGATCCTAGTACAAAAAAAAAAAAATCACAGAGTAGGGGAGGTGGGATGCTGTAGATCTGGAATCGCTGCACTCAACGTTAAGGCAGGAGGGATTGCCTTGAGTTCAAGGCCAGTTTGGGATATACAGTGAGTTAAGCCCAGTTTGAACTACGTAGCAAGAAAAAAATTTTAAGTCATTTAGTTAGTATTTCTTTCCATTGTAAATTTTTCTTTTCATTTCTAGTGAAACTCAGAAAATAATTGTACCTGCATATAGCTTTCATTTTATAAAAAAGAATATCCTCATAAAATGGTTTATGCAGGGGCTGGGGATTTAGCTCAGTTGCATAAGCACCTGCCTTGCAAGTGCGTGGTCCTGAGTTCAATCCCTGGTGCCGGTATAAAAAAAAATTGTTTATGCACAGAATTAATTTTACCTGCTTTGTTTTGTTTTGTGAGAGATAGGGTCTTGCTATATATGTCGGGCTGACCTTCAACTCAGGACAGCCCAGACTGGCCTCAAACTTTTTTTTTAATGCAGCGTCTTACAGTGTTTCCTTGGCTGGCCTTAAACTCATGGCAATCCTCCTGCCTCAGTGCTGGAATTACAGGCCTGTGCCACCCTCCCAGCTGAAACATCTCATTCTTACGTCCAGAAATAACATTCCAACAGACTGGCCTTGAGCTCACTCTATAGCTCTGACTGTTTGAAAGGATCCTCCTGCCTCAGCCCCCCAAATGTTGGTATTACAAGTGTGCTTCACCACACCACACCCAAAAATTCAATTTTTTAACAGCAAATATTGCTGGTAGTTCCAATTCTACTTTTGTTGTGGTAACAGCCAAGCCCAGATGTTGGAGTAGGAAGTATTTAAAGACAACAGCTGTCAGATGCTGTGACCTGTATAACTTGTTAGCACTGGTATTGACTACATACCAAGACTGTTTTAAAAAAAAATTCAGGCATGCCACCACCATGTAATCCCAGCATTGAGGAGCCTGAGGCAGGAGGATGGTCACTAGTTAAAGACCGGCCTGAATTACACAACAACAACTTCTTGTCTCAAAAAAAAAAAAAAAAAAAAAAAAAAGCCAGGAAAACTCATTGTGTGATTTGTGGTGATAAAGCACCATTTTATTTTCTATCAGCTTGTTTTTTGTTTTTGGTACCAGGAATTGAACTCACGACCTTGTACTTGCCAGGCAGGTGCTTATGCTGCTAAACCTAATCCCCAGCCCTTACCAGTTTGTTTTAAAATTTGAACAGTAAAATATTAATGGAAAACGTGTGTTTCATGGCTGCCTAAATATTTCTAATCACATATCCCTTGGAAGGGATATGTGATCACAGAAGATGACTTGAATATGAGTTGGATGCTTGGTTATATTTTTGGCTTTTTTCCCCTGCTGTAAAGCTTACCTAAAATAGACATTGGCAAAATCAGATGCCATGTGTTAGTCTTATAACATTCTCTGGTCTCCTTCCTACCTAATACCTAATAAACTTACTTTACAAGTTCCAAATAGCTTCCAAGTAATTCTGTAAAATTAGGATCCATTTATTCAGTCATCAAAATTTTTTTTTAAATTATTGAGAAAAAAATAATTATTATTGAGATGGCATCTTGCTGTGTTGCCCAGGCTGCACTTGAACTCAGCATCTTCCCATTTCACCTTTCCAAGTAGTAGGGTTAGAGATTCCAGGTCCAGTCTTCATAAATTAATGTTTTCTCAGTAGTAATGTCCTTGCCTTTCTGGATTTCACAATTCTTTGGAAACCAGAGATGGTGATGTCTACTAATAGGTTTTTGTTTTTTGAGATAAGGCCTCACTTTATCGTCAAAATTGGCCTTGAACTTACAGTGATCCTTCTCCCTCAGCATCCCAGCCAGGACGCTGGGATTATAGGTACATGCCACCAAGCCCAGATAATTTACTGATAATTTAATGTGTTAAAGAATGTTAGAGGGGGCCGTGGATTTAGGTCAGCGGCGGAAGCGCCTGCCTTGCAAGCACAAGGTCGTGAGTTCGATCCCCAGTACCCCCCCAAAAAAAAAGAATATTAGAGGTCAGGAGATTATGGATTATTACCAGACTAGCCTAGCTAGCCACAAATCCTTTGGAAAGCCACATTGAAAATACTTCTTAAGGGGACTGGGGATTTAGCTCAGTGGCATAAGTACCTGCCTTGCAAGCAGGTGGTCGTGAGTTCAATCACTGGTACAGATAAAAAATGAAAAAGACAAAAAAAAAAAAAAAAAATACTTCTTGCATATTATTCAGTTTGGAATAATAGGTATCAACAGTTACCTGGCTTACTTATGCCCTTTATATTTTCACATTATACTCTGTAGGAAGTTTTCCCAAATTATATTGATGAGGAAACTGAAAAGAAAAACACATTTTTTTTCCAAAGCTTCCTCATAACTTTCCATTTATATAAACTATTCCAGTGGTTGTTTTAGTTAGCCAGGAGTAAAATCAGGTTATATTCTTTGTAAACAATTATCATGAATGATCAATAAATTTTTTTTTATGGACAATAAATGTTTAACCTCAAAAATTTGCTTAAAAGTGATTTGACAAAGGTCTTCATATATCTGTATTGACTACTTTAAAACTGGTTTATGGATGATTATTGTCCAGCATTGATTAATCTTCATTCTTGTAATGATCCATCTGGCTTCTGGTTCCTACCTTCATATACATTCAGTACCAACCACAGTCAAGTTGTATCTTCATCTTTCATTGCCTTGCATACCTTTAGTTTTTTGAGACAAGGCCTTGCTGTGTAGCCCAGGCCAACCTTAAATTCATGGCAATCCCTCCTCAACCTCCTGAGTGTTGAATGTTACAGGTGTGTGTCACCATCACAGCTAGTTATTGTGTATATAGCCAGGAGTGAAATTAGTATAACATTTTTACTTGAAAAACAAGAAACAATTATTTGGGAGAGCAGAGATTTTCTTTCCCTTCTTTATTGGTTCCTAAAGATGGAAATTCTTTGCACTGGGTGTCACAGAGAATTATTCTCCCTGAATTACTTAGTGCATCAGAGAAATCACCAGAAAGAGCATGCAGTCACAAAGGACGGACACACACACACACACACACACACACACACACACACACAGAGGAAAGGACCACAAGCAAATGTCCCTACATCATAAAGCATAAAGGGTACTCCTATTGGAATAGGAAAACAAAACAGCCCCCAAATCTCTGGTTTGCTCTGGTCAAATCTTTTATGTTCATCTGCTTTATATAGAGGGTGGCACTATGGGAACCAGAAAACTTTTCCAAAGGAATTCAGATTAAGAAAAAGCTAGGTTGAGAGAGACACTTTACTTGAAAGGTATCCTGTGTTCTGTTGTAGAGCATGAGCCTTTGGAGTAAAGATAGGGATGTTTTCTGTTCTGTTCTGTTCTGCCAACATGCATGATGCATGTAATCACAGCTACCTCAAGACCCTGAGATCAAGGTTAGCCTGAAATCACCATCTCAAAAAAAAAAAAAAAATCCAAGGAGGGTGGCTTGCATGTCTATGATTCCATCACTCTGGAAGGCTGAGGAAGATCACAAGTTTGAGCCCAGCCTGGGCAATTCAGCCTCTTAGCAAGACCTTGTTTCAAAGTGAAAAATAAAGGACCAGGGGTATAACTTCGTGATCAGGTGTTAAATTCAATCCCCAGAACCTTTAAAAAAGAAAAGCCAGGCATGGTGATACACCACTGTAATCCCAGCACTCCAAAGGCTGAAGCAAAAAGATTGCCACCAGTTCAAGCCCAGCCTGAACTACATAGCAAGACCCTGTCTCAATGAATGAATGAAGTTTCCTATTCTCTCAGCCATTCCTCTTCCCAGCCAAACTGAATTGGGAGGGAGAGAAAGGAGTCTAGAACCTCTTGGCAAATGATACTGGTCTTGAAGGCCACTGAGCTATGGAGCAAGTTTCAAGTGCTGCCTTTACCTTTTCCAAAAGCCAAGGGGTACAAATAATAGAAAGCTCAGCATAGATCATATGGTATCACTCAGAGATCACTAACCACTCTGCCTTTTTTTTCTTTTTCAGTGAACGAGATAATTGGGAGAGATATGTCCCAGGTTTCTGTTTCCCAAGGCCCAAGGATTAGCAGAGAAGCTCCTCACCTGGGTCCTGAGTCCCTGGATTGAGGAAGATCTGACCGGCTCTGACAGTGCTTACTGCAGCCTTGTGTTCACCAACTTCTCAGCATGTTTCTCATTTGGACCTCGAGTTTCCAACTCTTTTCACCTTCAGGACTGGTGCCAAGGGTTGGACTCAGCATTTGTAGAGAGTGGCATTCCTCCACCTCTGGCCTTGGTTAGATTTTGTAAAAGAATCAGAGCAGCATGGGCTGTGGAAAAATGAGCTTTGCATTTTTTATATTTAAATAGGATACTTTTATATGATGGGTGCTTTGAGTGTGAATGCAGCAAGCTTTCCTTTTCAGAGCTGCTGCTTTTGCAGATGACTTGGTTGTGTAGCTGGGATTGGTGATTTGTATTTTCTGGTCATTTGAAGGGCCCTTTAGTTTTGATACTTTAAAAATAGGAACTTTTGATAAAACCTTCCAGAGGTAAATGGGAAAAAAAATTATCCTAAGCCCATTACTATGCCTCAGAAACTCAGCATGTGTCCTGAAGCCATAGATAGATTCATAGGAAAGAAAGCCAAATGTAGCTCATACTCTTTATAAATTGTTGGGGCTGGGGATTTAGCTCAGCGGCATAAGCGTCTGCCTTGCAAGTATGCAGTCGTGAGTTTGATCCCCGGTACCAATAAAAAAGAAAAAGACAAAAAAAAAAAGTAAATTGTTGCTAGATAAAATGACAAGAGACCATTCCATCATTGAAGTGTTGGAATATAAAGACATTCCAGAGCATAGCCATTTTATAACTTTCTAGGTCTTCTTCCTGCAGTCTCTCCTTACTGGCTCCATATTGAAACTGCTTTTTTTCCTTCAGGATTATAGGTAAAATGGCTACTTGCAAGGTGACTTTGAAAGCAGTCACCACGCAGTTTTAGCTTGGAAACTTCCATGTTTTTACCATCCTAAAAACTAGTGCTCTTTCTATTTGTGTTATCTGGCCCCAGATACTTTTCCAAGTGGGAACATCTGCCTTTGCAGGTTCTGTTACCTTTGAAGCCAGCCTCCTGATGGCTCAGTTATAACAGTTGCAGTTGTAACTATTCTAGAGGCCAACCTAGCTGTGTCAGGAGCTAAACACAAATGAGCTATGCATCAGGATGGGCAGAGAAAATGCAGAATGCCAGATGGGAAAGCATATCTCCCATTCTGTTTACAGCTTGAAATCATTCTGGCCTACCCTGTCCCATGTGGATGACCTGAAAACCAGCCTTTTCAGAAGACATTGAGGCATGTCTAAAATGAGGTGGCATCATAGACATTACCCTCCACACCAAAGATGCCCTGGTGCTGCTGCTGACTGGCATCCAAGGCAGGGGCCAGCAGAAACTCCAGTCTGCTATCTACCAAAGGAGGTGCCCAGGTTGGGCACTTTTTCCAAATCCTGCCCTTAAGCCTGCCTCCAGTGGGATTTGTTACTCATCTCCAGGCCTATTTCAAAAGCCCTGACATTTGTAGTACACATTTTTAAATGAAATAATATACTTTATTCAAAAAGCAAATTTTTTGAGTGCCTACACCTGAGACAGTGTGTTGGGCTGGTTGAAGACTTGATGGATTGTAGCCCTGGGTACCAGGACATTCTTTACTGAGGTCAAGTCAGGCCTGAGCAAAGAGCTGGTATGTTAGTCACCACCTCTAATCAGCCAGGTAGGAGCTGCTGATCCTGTGTGAAGTATGGCCTTTTTTTTTTTTTTTTTTTAAGCCATTTTAAATTTCTCCCATAAAAATAGAGAACAGTGTCTTATCATTCAACAAATCACTATGGCCTCTCTTAAAGATGTGTTTTAAATTTTCTTTGGAAGTGGATTATGTATCTGAATGTGGATAGTCAGATTTGCGTCAAGGCCTTGGTTGGAAGTCCACAGCTTCCTTTGGAAAGGTAGGAGGTTGGCCTCTCAGGTAAAGTTCCAGAGACATGGCCAGAATTGCTTCTATCCTCTTGTCCCTGGGGTAGCTGCCTCACATAGGGTCTTGCAAAACCCTCTAGGGGCTACTTTGCTGCCCTCAAGAATAAAAGCCTCTATGATCCAGAGTTGCTATGCACCAAATTTTGATGCCTTTTAAATACCTTGATGCCTGTAGCACTAGAAATGCTTTCCTATTTAAAATAAAAGTTAAATTTTAAAATAGAGCTTTGTATACTATGTAAGCAGTTTTATATTAGCTTTGTAAAAGCTTTCATGTAAGAGTCAATATTTTTTGGCTTTGTAGATAAAAAGTTAAATTTTTGTGCAACAGAGTGGTATTAAAGCACACATTCATTGGACTATGCAAATTGATTTCTAGTAGCAGCACAGCAATTGGGCATATAGTAGCACACACCCTTCCCTCTCAGACCTGTGCTATATGGGAAATGGAACAAGCAGCCTTCTGCTTACTAGAGATATACAGAGGAATATGGCTGAAAATAGCTTTAAAAGGAACAGATGTCGAGTTTGCATGTGGTACTGCTGCCCAGGGTCCATCCCACCCCACCCAGGGCCAGCCATTATCACCAGACCTCTGCTGGGCCTGGCCATGAAGCTGTTTGTGACATTTAGAACAGATGGTCATCTTAAAGGCACAAGTTGAAACCTCGTATTTTATAAAATGGATGTTTAGTAAAGAAACTGGTTTTCAGTTATGTTTACAGCACTTGAGATTGTGTTTTCTTGTACATTTTATATTTTAAAACCTTTTATAGAAGTTCAGTGCTCCTTACACAAATACAAAAGGAAGAGGCAGCTGTTCAAGCTCCTCGATTATACTGCTGAAATAATAAACAGTGACAGATCAACAGTCTCCATGAAATCTGAGTTTTTCTCCACCTGAGGCTAGTGTGGAGCCCTTCACTCACGGGCCAAAGCTAAGGGTTCTGTGGCTTTTTAAAAGTCCACTTGGTCAGGAAGTTTTGTTCATTTTACACTGGAGAGTAGTTTCAAATTCTTAAGGCTTGAGTTCTGCACCCTTTAATGGGTATAATGGACATTCCATGGTGTTTGCTGAACTGGCATTCCCAAGGAGTTGCAAGAAGTTGGCAGAAAAGCTGGGCTGTGGGGCTTGCCTGTAATCCCAGCTACTGGAGATGCTGAGGCAAAACGACAAATTCAAGGGCAATGCAGACAACCTACCAAGATCCTTTCTTAAAAAGGACTGGGGATGTTGCGCAGTGAGCAGCTGACTAGTATGTAGCAGGTCCTGGGTTCAATACCCAGCACAAAAAAGGAAAGGGGAAAAAAAAGCTAGCAGAAAATTTTCTTTAAAAATTCAAGCCTGAGTTTTCGTGTGGGGTCCTCCTGCCCCCTAGTGTTCTCTGACAATTCTGCAGCATAGTCCAGAATACTTTGTGGTTTTGCCACTTGGGTGTTTCTTGGGCCTGGTTGGAGTGGGGCTGCATCCTTAGGTGAGGCCACCTGTTACAATATGGTCTCTGAAATCTAAGTGTCCTGAGCACAGGAACTGCCTCTGCCCTCCTAACTCCTACAGGAGGGGATGGGGAAGAGATTATTGTGATACTTACTCAGACTTGGACCCTGATTCTATGGGAGTCACACATTGAAGGCACCAGGATTTAGATAGCCTGTAAGGCTCACATAGGTAAAGGCCTAAGCAGGACAAATCAAAGGCTGTCCAGGTGCTACTCAATAGGCCCAGTCATGCTGCTGGGAACAAGATATCCCCATTCCATCCCCGCCCTGCCTTCAGAGTAGTCATCTTTGGGGTGAATAAGCAGAGATTAAGCAGTGAATACTTAGAGGATGGTGCTGGGCTTGATCTTCTCTGGGTGCCTTCTGAGAGCTTTGACAAGCCAGAAAGAAGCCACTGGAGTGAAGATACTCTGGATGCAGGAAAAGTATGGTAGCTGAAGACATCAGCTAGCTCTTAGTTTGTGGCTTCCTCACCTACAAACACACCCACTCCTTGGGGGCTTGTAACACAGGACGAGGTGGATCACCAACCGGCATCAGAGTAGTGTAATCATCGGGGGCTAGCTGCAAAAGGGACATAGATTTAGGACAGGAGCTCTAGAGTCACCCAGGTCCTCAAACCCTCCAGCCATCCAACCTCACCTGGTAGGCCTGGAAGACACTGAGCAGATCCTTTATGCCAGCTGTGTATGGGACTCCCTGCATTCGGATCAGGGCTCCCGGCTGAGATAACATTGACGTGGAAGTAGAGCCCAGGGCAGTAGGGGGTGTGGCAAGGTAGCCCACGGTGGTAGGAGAGACTGGGGGGCTAGGATTGAAAGAGGGGTTTAGTAGTACATCCTACTTACAGCTCAGATCAAGATCTCTTCACTCTCTACCTTGTGCTTAATTCTTCCTTCCTAAAACGCCTGGCCTCTATACCATCATTTCCAATCTATTTTGTAGCTAGCATTAGCCAACCAACACCTGTCCCTTCTTTGTCCTATCAGAGTAAAAGTCCAATAGAAGCCGGGCATGATGGTGCACGCCTGTAATCCCAGCACTCAGGAGGCAGAGGCAGAAGAGTCCAGTAGACCTTAGGTTATCTGGCCCAGAAAGGACTTATGCCCCCATCCCACCCCATATGGGCAGCGGCTCTGGAGTTGTAGCAGAATACCTGGGGTAGTAGGCTGTGTAGTTCATGTAGAGTTGAGTGGCTGGCCCTGGGTAGTAGGCAACAGGGGTGGAGGCAGCAGACACCCTGGCAGCTGGGAACAGTGCTGAAGTGGGATACAGAGCTGCCGTCTCAGTGGGAATGAGGGCTGAGGTGGGCTGGAAGGTGCCATAGGTGGGTGGTGAGAGGCCTAGAGACAAGTAGAAAGTGCATCTGCATGGAGCCCAGTAGGCCCTGGTAGGGCAGTTAGAAATGAGTCCTCATCTGTAGCCTAGCCCCCACCATGTCTTCCTCTAGACCCTGAGGCGCTCACAGGGCAGCTTGCAGGGCGGAGGGGACATGCCACTGCGGCTCAAGGTTCCTCCCATCAGCACACGGCTCATCTCCTCTGTAGAACAGGGCACCACCTCCACATAGCGTTCCTTCATCATCTTCTTGTGGCAACGCTGAGCAGCTGCTAGGGCCCGCTCTGCCGATGTCATCTGGATGAAGGCATCGCCAGATAGCCGGCCCTGTGCACACCATCTTATAAACACTCTGTGGTGTGGAAGAGTGCCTTGCTCAAACACACCCCTTCCTGCCCGTGTGACCCCTCCTAGCAGTAGCCTCACCTGCTGGTTGAGTACCATATGTACACCATGGGGCTGGATGTCTGCTGCTGCCTCCCCTAGAAAGCTCAGGATATCTTCAATGGTGGCTGTGTAGGGCAAGCCTCGAAGGCGTACACAGTCCCTCCCAGTCCCAGCTGCCAGTGGAAAAGGGATGGGCAGCAGTGGAGCTGTCAGTGAGGGAAGAAGTGGGCTGGATGCATAGCGGTTCAGGACCTAGTAAGGAATAGAACAGGTCTGTCACATCAGGTAGCACCAACACAAGTGACCAAAAGTATAGCCTAGGAAAACAGCCCGCTAGAGGATGGGATCCCTGGGCACCTGGGCACTTACCTGCTGCACCTCAGCTGCAGTGCTCCGGAAGAGTTCAATGTACCGCTTACCCAGCATGCCCTTGTGCCTTCGCAGTGCAGCCTGTGCCAGCTCCTCACAGGCAAAGAGGGCAAAGGCATCACCAGTTGGCCTGCCATCAGGGTGGCGCACAAAGAGCAGTCCATCAGCACCCCCAGTCACTGGGCACTCTGGCCCCAGGAAGCTTAGCACATCTGTTGGCCCAGCTGAGAAGGGCAGTCCCCGAAGTCTTAGGATCACTTGGTCTTCCCGTGACAAGAAACGAGCTACCTCTAGTGATGTGCCTGTGTTGAGAGGCATGGGAATCATCTGACTTCATTTGTGCACTTCCAACCCCCACCCCAAGAGCAGAAAGACAGAGATGCCAGGGAATGGAACAACCGTCAAGAAGGAGGGAAGACAGCAAGGCATAGTGCACATGTGTATAATCCCAGCAACTCTGAGGCTGAGGCAGGAGGGTCAAAAGTTTAAGCTCAGCCTAGGCACCTTCGCAAGACCCTGTCTCAAAACGGTTTCGGATGTAGTTCAGTGAAATCCCCAGAACCACACAAAAAAATAAAAGAAGCAGGGAGAGTTAGATACTGCTCGCAGCACACTTACCCCCTGCAATCTTCACAAACTCTTCCCCTGTTGCTTTATAGACCTGTGGGTACAGTGAACAGCCCATGGGTCTCTGGCCTGACTCAGCTTTGCCCTGCTCCACTCCCTGCCCGAAGTCCCACCTCAATATAGCGGACACCCATGTGGTGCTTGTGTCTTTGCAGGGCTAGATCCCGCTGCTCCCTGTCTGTGAAGCGGATCAGGGCCTCGCCGTTTCTGCGGCCCTGGGCATTGAGGCAGAGTGCTACACCACCCCTACAAAGCCAGCACTGTTAGTACCTCCTAGGCAGACCTGCCCTCTCAGCCCTCCCACCCTGCCACACCCACCTGGCAATGTTGAGCCCTCTGAAGAAGCGTGCCACATCCTGGTCTGATGACTGCCAGGGCAACCCACGGGCCCGTACCACAGTCTCACTATCTACCACATCAGCCTTGCTGCTGCAGGGACAGGACACAGGGTCAGAACTGTCCAACTTGTGTCACCCCCAACCCTGCTCCCACACTCACCAAGGCCCCGTCTCATATTTCTGCTTTACCACCTCGGGCTTCAAAAACAGTTGACCTGAGAGGAGATGGCATGGGAGTCAGCAGGGTCTGGTGGAGGAGGTCTCCCCACCAAGCTCTGCAAAAAGAGGACAGTTGAGGGGGATGAGGTGACAAAGGGGCTTTGTGTTCTTTTAGAGAAATCACAAGTGAGCAAAAACACTGAGGAAATAATAGGCATTCACCCAACCCTGAGAGCAGGTGACAGACAGTAAGGGAACCTTACCACTGGGTCCTTCAAGCAGGTGGAGGATGACAGCCACCATTGTTTTCACTTCCCAAACCCCAAAGTCATCCTCTGTGGCATCTGTCTCTAATCCCAAGTCTATGAGTAGAGAAGTGACAATGAAGAAATCCCAGTGTAAGATGTACTGGGGCATCCAGTACTAATTACGATCTTAACTGCGACCAAGTCCCCTCCAGAGACACATGCAGAATCCCCGAAAACAAACATTTGTATCCATCTAGTCCATGCATGCACATGCAGGTCCCCAGCCTAGACACACAGACATATGCCCACATTCCAAATGCATTCCAGCTTCGACAGACACAGGCACCCTCCAGGATTCAGCAGACAATGCAGACTTGCCTTTATTTCTATACCCCACCCAGCAGCATGCACACCCTCCACCTTAACCCTTGTGGGTCAGATACCCTGTGCCATGCTGGCCACTGTGAGGTCTCTGGCAGAGCAAGTGCTCAGGTGCTGCATATGGAACTCTCTGCGGAGGTCGTAGAAGGAGAAGAAGGTGTCGGGGAGCACCAGATTCTGGGGGTACATGGGAGTGGGGATGAATGAGGGAAATGAGGAGTCCTGCCTGCCCCGACTATAATGGGAGCCTTGGGAGCCCGACCGCCATGTGCCCACAGGCATACCTTCCTGGAGGCCTCAGGATGCAAGACCTGTCGTAACAACTGTTGCCCATCCGTGCAGAGCACATAGGGGCCTCCACCCAGCAGGGCCACATCACTGTTCACCAGCTGTGAGAACTAGGGACAGAGAATGAGGAGAGGGACTTAAGCACAGACTCACAGCTGGGAAGGCAGGAACTGGGGTAGGAGGAGGATGCAAGCTGCAAAGCTGGTTCAGCCAGATGTTCAGCCCTACCCTGTTTGGGGAGGAGGAGGCCACACCTACTAGGCCTACCTCTGGGTCCTAGCCCAGCAATCTCTTACACCTATCCCAAGCCAAATCAGGGCAGCCACATATAACCCAAGCCCCTCTCACACACTACAGGAGTCTGGAGTGGGGCCAGAGCAAACACCTGGTGGAATCAGACAAGCAGGTGGGAAGGGGCAGGGCTAAGCAGGTTAAACCTGTCCCTGACTAGGCACCACCCTCAGACAGGTGGGGGAGGCCCAGGCCTGCCTGAAGGCCAGAAGGCTCATGGTCAATGGCAGCCCCGCCTCTAGGTCTGACCAACCATGGGAGGCAGAAACTCCAAGGACAGGGCTCTGCACTTGGACACCAGGGGCAGCATGAGCTTTGACCCACAACCTATGACCAGCCGGCACTGAGCTGTTTGCTCATAGAGGGGGTGCGCTGCGCAGGCTGCCCAGCCCCTCCCCCAGACTTGTCCTCACTCAGTATAAGTGGTACAATCCCTAATCACAGACTCAGCTGCCACCCCCATCCCTGCTCCTGCCAATTCTGGACACTTACAACCTGAGGCTGGTAGCGCAAGGCACTCAGCTTTTCTTTAGCACCCTCCCAAGGTGAGGGGCTAGGCCAGGAGCTCTCCTGAAACAGGCTCAGACTCGGCATCTTTGTGTTTCCTCAAGAACCACCCGTAAAAAAATTTACCTGTAAAGCACTTACACTCGTTACACTCAAAAGCTAGTCAGTCACAGGGTGAGTGCCGCAGTAAAGACAAGGCAAATCAGCAATGGAAACTGTCTCTCAGTTCAGGCAAGGTCGGGAGGCCACCCCAGGCCTTAATAATACTTTGCAGGTGGCCCCCAGACAGGGTACGGACAGCACCCACGCCTGGTCAACCCGGACAGGCCTAGACCAGCAGCTTACACCTGGCCGCGTCTGCCCCAGAGGCAGACACCGCCCGCCCTGCGCCCTACTCCAGCAGCGCCCAGGCTGGGGGCTGGTGGGTGGTCACAGGATGCGGGCGGCAAGGTCCGGTGACCTATGGCCAAGTCTGGATCCCCCGGTCCAACTGCTGCTGCTCTCCAAAATCTGACCCCGCAAGTTCTTAAGGAGTTTCAGCCTCCCTTCCCTGTTGGCTGGGGTGGAAGGTGAAAAGCAAGGCGCTGCCGGGAGTAGCCGGCGTACACGGGCACAGGCACAACATGCGGGAGCTAAAGTTTCGAATAAGATCCTGTCCTACCGCCCCGGCCAGTTGGTCGCGGCGCGCCAGGCCTCGCCTCCTGCCGCCTCTCTAGCCGAGAAACTTCCCGGCCCGGCGGCCCGGCTGAGCCTCCACCCCCGCTGGCCGCGGCGCTCACCTGCTGAAGCACCTTGTCCAGCGACTCTGCCCGCGCCAGGCTTTCTGCGCTCAGGCCGCTCGCCTCGCGGCACTGTGGACTCAGTACTGCTGCCTCGGCTCGAACCAGCGACTTGTGCAGCGTTCCCACCTGCGAGCCGTGAGGAAAGATCAGCCGCCGCGCTCTCGGGCCCTGACGTCTCCCGGCGACTCCTGCTAGCTCCTTTCTAGCTTACCTGGCGGCTTCGCGGCTCCACCACTTGCCACACTAGCAGGATTAAATCGGTCTCATCGGAACCCAGGTCGGGCCCCAAAGCGCCGGCTGTAGCCCCGAACAGAACAACCAGAGATCCTGACCCGGGACAGGGGTCTGCGGCGGAGTCTGCGGATGGGTCCGGGCCCGGGGGCGGCGGCGGCGGCGGCGGCGGCGGCGGAGTCATGGCCGCGGAGGAAGGGGGCGCTCGGCCACACACGCGGACCGACGAGGCGCACGCACACACCGTCCGACGGCCAGCACGGCTGAGTTTGGGCGGGACGCGGTGTGTTGGGGGCGGCACCTGCGGCCCCGGCTGAGGCAGTGGGCGCTGCTGAGACCCGCCCGCGGCGCCGGGCTGGGCGGATGCCGGCCTCCAGCTCTCTCCGAGAGTTACCTGGCGGCCCCGCGGGCCACGTGACCGGGGGCGGCCCCGGGATCCTTGGGGCAGGGCCAAAACCCAGCCCGCGGTTTAAGTACTCTCGCTCCCAGCCTGGAAGCGCGCTTGCAACCTGCCTTGGCCCTTCCTGCTCTGGTGCCGTCTGACTCCGGGGGCGAACCCACTCTCCCTCTCCCCTTCTCTCGCAGGGGCTGAGGGCCTCCGCAAAAGGACGTCCAAGACCAGAGCTTTCTCCATCTCCAGTTCGTGAGGATCACACTGGACCTATGGAAGCCACAGGAGGCCTTCTAGGTGGTGTGGGAGTCACGACGGGCAGCTTGGGGCCGGTGGAAGTCACCAAGCGTCTGAGGGGGCGGTGAGAGTTACCAGGCGTCTCCCAGAGGCCTGTGGGAGGAATCATCAGATGTTGGTGGGGGAAGAGGAGGGCGGCCGAGATCTGGGGACCTAAGAGCTGTGGGCGGTCACTGGAGATCAGAGGGAAGGACTTGCCCACACAGGTGCCAGGGCGTCCCTAACCTGGGCGAGTGAAGTGCCCGCGGGGCACAGCGCGGTTAGAGTGGGCCAGAGTGCCAAGGCCTTGACGTTGGGGAAGGGGCCACCGAGGAACCGCCTCTTCCCCGGGACCCCGAGAGCTGCAGCCTAGACGAGACTGAGCTGGGTGGTGGCGGCCTGGAGCCTCAGCCTTCTTCTACGTGGAGGGCCTGCCTCTTTGTGTCACTGTCGACCCTCCGGTCACCTGGGGAAGTGAGCTTACGAGCTACGGAGCCATCTCCATCGTCCATTCTCCAACACCCCTCTTTTGCCCCGGGCAGCTTGGTGATACACCTTAAGAGCGCGTTTCCGGGCTGTCCTGTACGGTCCCAAATTCTCCCATTTATATGATCGAAAAACTAGTAATTCGGCGGGAAAAGGGGCCTCCAGCCTTTCCCAAGGGGCAAAGAGGACATGGGATTGCCAAACTCGGCCTGAGTCTGAGGCTGAAGTCGCACCTAGTGCATGTGTAAAAGAGGGGCCGTGGACAAGAGAGCAGAACCCCTGTTACATGCCCAGCTCGCGCCCTGGGAAAGGGCCGCAGCCCGGGGTCAGAGAGCCTTGTCGTACAGCAGCGTCCGAGACGGAAGTGCCTCGCACCGGGACACGGCGATCGGGGATATATGGAAAGTGGACCTCTTGTCAAGTGGCCTCGGACTAACAGCACTTTGCCTTGGCCTAGAGAATCGCTCTAAAGACTGTCAATACCAGCACCGGCTCGCGAGTGCGTCCCCCACCCCCTCAAGCACTAAGCAATCAGGCGGAGGTGGGGGAAGGGGGGTGGTGGAGAGCTTCGCTTTTTTCGGCCCCGCCTCCAATGATCCTGGAATGTTAAATATTTACTCGCCCGGCTGGGCGCAGCCACGAGGTAGATCACCCCGCCACGCCAGACCGATCCTGCGTCAGGCCTGGGCCACGCTCCCCAGCCAACTTTCCCTCACCTGTCCCACCCAACCCCACAACAACCACCCGGTTCCTAAAACCCCTGGTGCGTATTGCTCCTCATCTGAGCATCCGCTCCTTTAGGACCGCTTCCGGGTACTTTACAGGCACTGTTTATCTCGGTCTAGCTCCACCTAGCGCCCTCATTCGTTGAACCTGTAGCCGTTGAGGTAGATTCTTCTTTGGTCAGCTCTGCTGGACGTCCAACATCCGGAGAACCCCTCCAGTGACCTCTCCATTGTGGGACCCCTGGTTGTCCTTATCTTTTTCCCACTGGAGAGACACTGACACGTGTACAGATCTTGGCTGGATGATGAGCCCAAAGTACCAAGTTACCAGTATAAGGCGATTTCCCCAACCTCTTATTACCAAGACTTCCCAATACAGTACTTGGGTGCCTCTTTGCTAAGTTCCTCACTTTCAAATGGGTTCTTTGAGTGGCCCTATTATTCCAAAACAACTATTATGTGCCTCTCTGCACATTATCAACTTACATCTTTCTCAAACATCTGATTCTGGAGGGCAGACTGACACCCAGTGAATGCCTGCCACTCAATGAGTGAATGGTGTCACTACCCCTGCCTTTGGGTGTTCCATCAGTAAGCCCCCTTCATAGCGGGCCTCTGCTTCTCCTCATTTTTACCTTTCAAGGTACCGGTGGGGAATGGTGATGCACACCTGTAATCTCAGCACACTATACCACAGGCTGATGCAGGAAGATCACTATGGTACAGCCTGGGCTGTATATCAAGGCTGTCTCAAAACAAACACCTCCCTCAGTAATAAGGATCCCTTCTGTAATTAGAAATTTCTATACTGCATTGATAAATGTCCCCTTCCCCCAACCTGCTTCTAAAGCTTCTTGGAGCATGAGTAGTAAGAGAGATAAGCAAAGGCCCAGTGGCCCAGCACAAGGCTTTTACGAACCGCACTCCAGATGGAGCAAAGGATCCATCATCCCATGGGCCACACATAGTCCTTGGGGCTAGATTTGTTTATCGGTACCAGGGATCGAACTCACGACTGCCTGCTTGCAAGGCAGGCGCTTACGCCGCTGAGCTAAATCCCCAGCCCCGGGGCTAGATTTCTAAAGGCAGTCTCCAGAGAAAGCCCGGACCGACACAGGGTCGGGGACCTCCTGCAATTTTAGTGAAAAGGAGTGGTGAAAAAGCACTGTCTGTCTTCCTTTGCTTTTTAGCCAAAAAACGCTTCCTAATGGAACAAGATTCGACCCCTAGGTGTTACTCTTGGGGCCCACACAGGCCGAGTCGGACCTATCTGCCGCATCTTAGCGGTCCAGCGGCTACCAGCTGACCTCACTGCTGCAGCTTTTGATCTGAGCCTGCAGAGTTGCTACCGCGCTTCTCTGCCACCCTACTCTGGTTTCCTATTTCCACGACTTTGCACAATCATCGCCAAGTGCCCACCAGAGGGCGCGCTAGCTCTGACCAACATCAGACGGCGAGGAGCAGTGCGGATAACCTTGCCCCCGAGGGCGTGCAAGACGGAGTACTTTAAGGGGAGGTCTTCAACAGGGGTGAACCACGATGTGTATTCTCCTGTCTGTCGGGTTACAGTATGAGCCATCTACATGTAGGTGAAGTTGGAGATGCTGCCCACCAATATTACCGCCTCCTTGGGGGTGGAGGAAAAGCAATTTACAGCTGTAAAGGGACAGATGTAGCTCCTGGTTTTATAGGCTTATAAGCATATTGTAAAAAGATCTTTAGGAATATTTTTGAGAGTTTCCTAGAAGAGAAAAAGATTTGAGTAACTTTTGTGTCTTAAGGCTACAGGGCTTTTTGTTTGATTGGTTTTGACGTTTTGTTTTGTTTGGCGGGGTGGAGAGTCTTGGTTACATTTTTCTGGTTACAGGGACAAAACACCCAACACTCAAAATTAAGAAAGGAGAGGTTTATTTAGCTCACAGTTTGTGGAGGTGTCAGTTCATAAATAGTTGGCTCCAAAGCAGCAGGGGCAACAGTTCAAGGCAGCAGAAGATAGGAAAAGCAACAGGAGCAAAAGGGGACAAGCAAGCTCTTTTCCTCCGTTAGGTTGTAAGCAGGGTAACCCCCACCAAGTACAGCACTCACACCATCTCCTGCCCTCCTCTTGCACACAATGAGGATGTCCACAAAGTAAAGACCTTAGCCCCATGCTAATTCCCTTAGTTAACTGGCTAAACTCAAGGTGCCACAATATATCAACCATTAAAGGGAGGGTTGGATTCTGGGTAACTTACCTTCTGTTGCTTTTTGGATTTTTGTTTTGTGAGACAGGGTCTCACTGTGTAGTTCAGACTGGTCTTAAACTCACTATACAGCCCAAGCTAATCTCAAACTCACAGAGGTCCTCCTGTCTCAGCCTTCCATGTGCTACAATTATAGGTGTAGGATTGCTCCGAGTTGAGGCCAGCCTGGGCTATCACGGTGAATTCAAGGTCAGCCTGAACTACATAGTGAGAACCTGTCACTAAAGTAAGGCTGGGTGTGGTGACACACACCTGTAATTGGAATCCCAGCACTTGGGAGGCTAAGGCAGGATGATTACTATGAGTTCGAGGCCAGCCTTACTACATAGCAACCCCCTGTCATACACACACACACACACACACACACACACACACACACACACACACACAAGCTGTTACAGTGGACCTGGCAGATGGGCAGATGAGTTTGTTCCTACTACCAGCCTTTGCCTAGCATGTAGCTTCCCACAAGAGCACCTCCTTTCTTTCCCGGGCTTGTCTTTAACACATGCAGGCCTACTGAGCCCTCACTCTAATCTCTTTAATCTTTTCTCGAGGTCTGGCAGGCAGCAGAACTCTGTCTTCTGTATCACTTGTGCATTCAACACATATTTAATGTCTGTTGTTGTAATATAAGAGAATGAGATTCCCAACCTATTAGATGTCCAAAATGCAAGTTCTTGTTCTCTAAAATCCTAGGCACAACAGAGATTAAGAGTAGGAAGAGTTGGCTTGAGCAAGCAGCAGGCGCC
Organism: Cavia porcellus; assembly: GCF_034190915.1. Taxonomy (NCBI): domain Eukaryota; kingdom Metazoa; phylum Chordata; class Mammalia; order Rodentia; family Caviidae; genus Cavia; species Cavia porcellus. The sequence continues at coordinate 100,608,450 of NW_026947487.1, forward strand.
CCATGGAGACAACCAGCCAGTGTCTCCCGAGATCCCACCATGTTGCAATTTAGGGTGCTGGGAAAGAAGACAACCTGTGCCTCCCTGGTAAGCAGCCGTGAGCCAACCAGCATGTGGGCTGAGAATCAAACATTCCGTCCTTTCCCTGCCCATCCCCTGCCCTGACAGAGGTCTGATCATCTCTTGGGAGGGTGACCGTATGCAACATACCAAATATGGAGGATTTCCTTCTACCATCTCTTTGAAGACAAATATTGTTATCACGGTTTTGCTTTGTTCTGGTTTATTGTATTACTCTATTCAATATTCTGTTTTGATAAGTTCAATAATGTTCTGTATTTGGTTTGATTTTGATATACCTGATTGAAAGGACAGCTACTGGACAACTACTGTAAAAATAACGAGATACACTGTGGCACCTATTACTGTTATGCCAGTATCCTGTTGTGATGTTCTGTACCAATTTCACTGCACTGTCTCATTTGGCTTTGTTCTTTCTTGTTCTGTTGTATTTAACTACCTTCAAAATAATTTTTAAAAATAAAAAAAAAAGTAGGAAGGGTTTATTGAGAGAAAGAAAGCTTCTGTTTGAGAGGGACAGAAGGAGGCTGGCAAATGGGCTGCCCCCAACCCCACTTGTTTTTTTTTGGACCTTTTTTTTATTTATTTAAAGAAAAAAAAACAGTAAAAGGGTACAAGTAGTACAGAATGTCAAAAAAATAAACAGTAAGAAATCACTAGTTAATACATTACATATTGTCATCTTAGAAATAGTTGATCAAGTTACAAAGTAAAGCATATGAAGTGGACATTCAAACAGTGAGACTGAAAACAGTTGTGTTCAATGATCCAACAAAAACTTAGTAATATGGTCATCTATCTTACACACCTAAACACACTTGCACTTGTATCCTTTAGAGCACCTTCTTTTCCTCTCTTTTTTACAATAACATTTACACATTTTGGGTTTTATTACTCCCACAGTTCTTATTACTTTTTTTTTGAAGAGAATAAAATCAAATAATACAAAACATAGCAGAGTCAGTCAAAACAAAGGATGGACATAGTACATGATGTAAAAACAGAATACAAGATAATCAACAATCTTGCTACCTTAAAAAGAGTTGCCTATATCATCAGGTATAATAAAATTGAACTAAACAGTACAGAACAAAACCAATAAAACCTAAACATTGAAGACATTACTGAACTTCAAAAGAAGATAATAGTCAAACCAGAATGGGCATCATAGTGAATCTTACTGCCTTCAAAGTAGTTGCCTATACCCTCAAACTTGATACTATCAAACAAAACAGAATAGAGTAAAATCAGTCAAAACAAGATGGAGAGAGCAATACAGGGGTTCAAATCAAGTTAATAGGAAATCAAAAAAGTTACTATAATATATCCTGCTAATTTTTTAAAATTTTCCCTTAATTAACAAATAATAATAAAAAAATCAAATTTTTAAAAAGGGGGGAGATTGAGATAAAAGAGGACATAATAACATAACAATACAGGTCAGAACAGAACAATTTAAGCAACATATTGTTTCACCACAAGATAACCCAATTTAATAGTAGTTACCATAGTGTTTCTTTCCTTGAAATATTTGAGTATAACTTTGTATACTATAGCATCAAACATATCAAGACAGTGTGAAACCATTCAAGAGGATGAAAGTATTACAAGGTATTTAGAACCAGCTAACAGAAAATGGACAATGGTTTTTGTATTATCTCTTTGCCTATAAAAAATTTTGTTCATACTATCACATATAATAAAATCATAAGATACAACATGATAAAAGCAATGGAGACAGAAGAACAACAATTTGATGGGACTTCAAAACAAGATGATATTAAATCAGCACTAGCTATTATGATGTCTTCTCTTCAAAATAGCTGTTCATATCATCACAGACAATAATATCAAACAGCCCAGAATAAAACCATTCCAATTAATGAGGCTTCAAAACCATATAATGGGAAATCATGATTACCACATATTTTTATGTATTTGTATCATTTCTTATACTAGGGAAACTATTCGGTATTCACACATGTGAGTTTGATTTATCTCATTTATGAGTATGGTCTCAAGCTGTGCCCATTTATTTATAAATATTTCAATGTGATCCTTCTTTATAGCTGAGTAGTACTCCATTGTATAAAAACTTTTTTATCCATTCCTCAGTTGATGGAGACTTAGATTATTTCCAAGATCTGGCTATTACAAATTGTGCTGCTATAAACATGGGTGCACATATATTACTGTGGTATGATGTTTTCAGTTCTTCTCGAATATGCCTAGAAGTGGAATAGCTGGAAGAAATGGGACTTCCAATCCCAGCTTTTTGAGAAATCTCCAGACTGACCTCCACAATGGACCCAACCTCACTTGTAAAAGGAGTTCGTTGAGCAAAGCCACAAGGTGAGAAGGACTTATAATCAATCAATAAGATTACAAGTATAGAGCCAAGGATTTAGCTCAGCAGCATAAGGGCCTGCCTGGCAAGTACAAGGTCTCCGGTTCAATCCCCAGTACCCAAAACAAAGCAAAAGAAAACAAAACAAAAAGATTACAAGTATAGTCACTTAGCTAATATTGATCCAATGGTAAATCAGGGTGGGTGTGACTTGGGACAAAACTGATTAATAATATACAACAAGCATAATCGGGGGCTGGGGATTTAGCTCAGCGGCATAAGCACCTGCCTTGTAAGCAGCGGTCATGAGTTCGATCCCTGGTACCGATAAAAAAGAAAAAGACAAAAAAAAAAAAAAGAAAGAAAGAAACAAGCATAATCGCTAGGGTAATATTGATTAAATGGGGATCAAAGGGGGAAGCAATTCATGTAGCAAGTGCACATGGGAGAGCTCCACCCCAAGGTGATTGATTCCTACTTAAAATATCAATCACTGCTCTTAATCCCTAGGGGAAGTATATGGGTGAGTGGTCCTTTTTCTTGAGGCCTGCGCTTCAGTGAATCTGCCTCCAGCCCCAGCTGACCTCTGGAGGACTCAGGCCTGTCTGACTGTCTACAGTATTTCTGCCTAACTCAGCTGTCTATAGTCGTTTGTACATCTTCGTAACACCAGCACTCTGGGAGGCTGAAGCAGGAGGATTAGAATTAAGTTTCTGAACTTATCTTGGGCAACTTAATGAGTGATTAAGTATTTTTTGGCACTCAATCTGAAGCAGCGCAGAGAAAATAAGAGCAATAAAAAGGAGGCAAAGGAGGAGGCCTTTAATTTGAGCATGGGAGAGCTCCACGGGGTGGCGGGTACAGAGGTTCTCAAAGGAGAACAAAGAAGTGGGACTACTTTTGTCAGTCTGGCTGGGGGAGGAGCTTGGGAGGTGGGCAAAATGACATTAACTGCTGATCTGAAGGAGCAAGCATCTGCCTGTGGAAAACAGGAGACAGAAAGATTTATGGGGGGCTGCGGTGGAGGCTTGAGTGTTTGTGGATTCTTGGGATTGGACAGGGCTCAGTGCATGCGCAAAAAGGGAGTGGGAGGTTTATCTCTGGAATGAGAATATAGAAGCTACTCTTGGAGAAGTAGGTTGTTTCTCTGGGTCTGGCACCAAGTCGGGAAGATGTAGCTAACCTCCAGGCTAGCAGAGCCTATCAATGAGACCTTGTCTCAAAATAAAAAACATAAAATAGGATGGGGATGAAGCTTACTGCAAACATTATAGGCAACTAAGTTAAATATAAATTAATGGATGGTCAGACAGGGCTAGGCCCTCAAAGGAGTCAGTGTACAAGACAACCATACGTCACAAGTGTGGCTGAAGGTGCATCCACTGAGTACCAGGCCTCAAGGCAAGCACGTAATAACCAGGCCTGCCCGCCTGCCTGAGGGAGAAGTCGTAACTTGGGACTATATTGTGACCAGGATCACCTGGTCCAGTTAAGTCCAGCTAGACATCAGTTACCCAGATGGGTGAGCAGAGCATTTGTGCCTATATAATAGACAGCTAAGTTAAGTAGAAATATTGTAGGTAGCCAGACAGGACTGGGCCCTCGAGAGGTCAGTGCAGAAGACCTGTGCCCGGAGGCGCATTCACTGAAGGCCAGGCATCAAGAAAAAGAGAAATTGGGGGCTGGGGATTTAGCTCAGCGGCATAAGCGCCTACCTTGTAAAGCAGGCAGCCGTGAGTTCGATCCCCGGTACCGATAAAAAGGAAAAAGACAAAAAATAAAATAAAAATAAAAAAGAAAGAAAGAAAGAAAAAATAAAGAATGAACAAACAAGAAAAAGAAAAAAAGATGAAAACCAGTAAAGAAAGGTAGAAAAGAAGAAAAAATGTCTCCTTCAGTGTGTGTCTGCCATCAGTGGTTGACAGAGGGGGCAGACAGAGCCCAAGTCTGTGTTGACTGATCCCAGAACGCCAGTAGAAGAATTCTGGTGGTAAAGAAAAAGACAAACTGCTCACCCACACATTTCCCCTAGGGATGAAGAGCAGTAGCTGATACTCTAGATAGACATCAAAGCCTTGGGAGGAGGACCAAACCGCCTTAACCCACCCTTCCAGGATGCTCCTTGTCGCTCCCATGTGCACGTGCTACACAGCTTGCTTCCTAATTTTTAAAAATTTTTTTTTATCTTTTTTCCTTTTTTTATCGGTACCAGGGATCGAACTCACGACCGCCTGCTTGCAAGGCAGGTGCTTATGCTGCTGAGCTAAATCCCCAGCCCTTGCTTCCTAATTTGATCCCCATTTAACCAAGGTGACCTAAGCAACTGTACTTGTAATCTTACTGGTTGATCACAGTTTTGTCCACCTTACATCCATCTTATGATCTGCCATTAGATCAATATTACTAAGCAAGTGTACTTGTAATCTTTTTTTTTTTTTTTTTTTTGTCTTTTTCCTTTTTTTATCGGTACCAGGGATCGAACTCACGACTGCCTGCTTGCAAGGCAGGCACTTATGCCGCTGAGCTAAATCCCCAGCCCAGTAATCTTCTTGATTATAGTTCTGTCCCACCTGAAGCCCACTTCACCTCCTGGCTTTGCTCCATAAACCCCCTTTAGAAGTGGGATTGGTGGGCAACCCATTTTCTGGGCCCCTTTTTGTCCGTCTTAGACAGAAGCTTTCTTTCTTCCAATAAATTCTTCCTACTATTTTTTTTTTTTTTTCGGTCTTTTTGAGACAGGATCTCACTATGCAGTTCAGGCTGGACTTGAACTCACTTTGTAGCCCAAGCTGGCCTTGAATGTGCAGCAATCCTCTTGCCTCAGCCTTCCAAGTACCAGGATTACAGGTATGCACCATTACACCTCACAATTTCTTCCTACTTTTAACCTCCATTTTTCCTAGAATTCATTTCTCAATTTTAGAAGACTTAACATGGCATTTTGGACATCTAGCAGGTTGGAAGTCATATTTCTGCTATATCACTTATTCTTTCCCCAAAATGCCTTTGCTCTTTCCATATACCCTTCTACGTGACCTACTTCCCTATTGGATCAATATTCACTAAGCCACTATACTCGTAATCCTATTGGTTGATTGTAGTTTGACTCACATTGAAACCATGCTGTGCCTTTGCTGTATAAATTACCCCTGACAAAGGACCTCAGTGGCAACTCACTTCCAGGACCCTATTTCTCAATAAACCTTTCCTACTCTTAGCCTCCTTTGTCCTTTGGAAAGAATTCATTCTTCAACTTCAGGGGACATGAATTTGGCACATCTGACAGCTAGCAGATTGGGAGTTACACCTCTCCTGTTATCACAAAGGCTTTGGTTCAGTTCTAGGTATGGAAAAAAAAAAAACAAAAAACTGTGTGTAGTAACTAGTAACCAAAGATATAATGGGAAGGGCAGGTAAAGAGCTTGCTCTCACAGTCATTATGGGCTAATAGAAGCCTAGCAGGGGATGCTTCAATTCCACTGGTTGCTGGGTTTGAGGCCTAAATGTAGAACTCACGAGACTCCCTAAAACTGGAGAATACAGGATGGTCTCATTCTAGCAGGTGCAGAAGAGCTGAGGAGCAATGAGGTAAACCTGTTTTAGGCAGCAAGGAAGCCATTGAGGCTGGAGATGAGCAAACTGCTGAAGAGGGAACAGAAGTTGGGGAAATAGACCCAGAGTTCTCTACAGCATCCTAATTCACCCAGGAGTGAGACATGCTGTGGGAGGTTGTGAATGGAGTTACAGGGAGAGTGACAGGATGTCTTGGCTACTTTTCTCTGGTTGCTGAGACAAAATACCTGGCACCCAAAATTAAGGAAAGAAAGGTTTGTTTATTTATTTTTTTATTTTCAAATTAAATTTAATTTTTTTGTACTGAGGATTGAATTCACGGAAAGGTTTGTTTAGCTCACAGTTTGTAGAGGTTTCAGTCCATAATCAGCTGGTTCCAAGGCAGGGTGGCATGGTAGGGGCAACTGTTCAAGACAGCAGAAGACAGCAAAAGCAACACACAAAATGAGGGCAGAGCAAGCCTCTTTTCCTCCCTTATATTGTAAACAGGATTATCCTCTTCCCCTACCAGGGCCACTGTAGCAATCACAAAATCCCCCTGCCCTTCTATTGCTCTGGAGGAGGATGTTTACAAAGTGAGGACCCTGACCTGCCCCCACCATTCCCTTAGCTAACTGTGTAAACTTCTCAAGTTGACATAGTGTACCAACCATAAACTAGGCCTGACTTAACAGTGACACCTGGAAAACAAACCATAGAAGTCAGAGCATAACCTGGGACACCAAGGAAGTGGTGACTGTGGGGATGATGGTACTTTGGCTCTCAGAGGGTGAGCTAACAAGACTTAGTGACCACTAGGTGGTGGATCTGAGAAGCAGGGAGGCACCCAGGGTGCAGCAGGACAGGGATCTGGAGACAGTATTGGATAGATGGCAGGGTTCTTATAAAGGGGATGGTGCTTACTTACTGACCCTTCCCTGTGGTGCCAGAAAGAATCAGTGCTGACTGGACCTTGCACCTCTCACCCAGTAATCATGATCTGGAACATCTGCCTGACTTGTGGGGTTGGGGCACTAGGGAACCCCTCCTGACAATGGTGATATTGGGGAAATGCTAGCTGCCAACTACAGATGCTGAATTTGTGTGCCCCAAAGTCGAAGAATGAATTGTAAGGAACAACAGAAATTAAAAGTAGGAAAATTTATTGGAGAAAAAAAAATGGGGAATAGGATAGCTCCTGACAGACAGGAGGGGTCACAAATGGGTTGCCCACAAGCACGCCCTCTCAAAGGAAGTTTTACAGAGCAAAATCATAAAGTGGCTAGGACAGGGATCGAAATTATGATCAACCAATAAGATTGCAAGTATTGTCCCTTATTGATCCAATGATAGCAAGGGTACATGGGTGATATCATTAATTTTGGTCAATTATCTATTTTTTTTAGTCTTGTTTTTAGTCTTAGTCTTAGTAGGTGGGAGAGGATGGCCCAACCCTAATGAGATGATGGGAAATTTCAAATGGGTGATACCAATAATCCCGAGCCTCTGTTCATTCCTTGGGGAAGTAGTAAAACTAGCCACAGTCAGCCGGTGTGGTGGTGCACACTGTGACCCCAGCACTCCAGAGGCTGAGGCTGGAGGATTGCTGCAAATTTGAGGTCAGCCTAAACGACAAAGTGAGTTCAAGGCCAGCCTAAAATATATAGTAAAATCCTATATCAAAAAAATTAGTAAAGCTGGAGATTTAGCTCAATTGGCATAAGCATCTGCCCGGCAAGTGCAAGGTTGTGAGTTCAATCCCAGTACAAAAAAAAAAAAAAAAAAAAAATTAGTAAATAAATGAAACTAATCATTGTGACTTTAATCTTCAGATGCGCCCCAGCCACAATCCTGCTGATGCTCATCTTTCACACTGACTTTCTCAAGGGCCCAGTCCTGTCTGACTGTCCGACTGCCTAAGATATTTCTTTTTTCTTTTTCTGTCTTTCTCTTTTTTTTTTTTTGAGACAGGTTTCTTGATTTATAGTTTAGGCTCATCCTGAACTCTCTATGGAGTTCAGGCTAGCCTCAAACTCATGGCAATCTTTCTGCCTCAGCCTCCCTACCTAGGATATTTCTACCTAACTTAGCTGTCTAAAATAATGGGACCACCCTTCTGGGGGCGCATGATCTCCTGTAACTATTATAGGCAGCTAAGTTACATAAAAATAAATACAGTCAAGGAGAGATTGCATGCTCAAGGAAATCAGCACAAAAAAGAAAGACATTAGAATCATGGCTGGAAGGAGCTGGGGATTTAGCTCAGTGGTATAAGCGCCTTCCTTGCCAGCAGGCAGTTGTGAGTTTGATCCCTGATCCCTGGTACCGATAAAAAGGAAAAAGACCAAAAAAAAAAAAGAATCATGGCTGGAGGCAAATCTGAAGAGAGCCAGGCCTCAGGATGGAAAAACAATAGCCAGGCCCACATGCCTCCCCTCCCTTGAGATAAATAACAATTTTATTTTTGATTTTTTTTGGTACGGGATGTTTGTTTTTTGAGACAAGGTCTTGCCTATAGTTCAGGCTGCCCCTGAACTCACTATGTAGCCCCGGCTGGCCTTGAACTTGCAGCAAACCTCCTGCCTCAGCCTCCTGAGTTCTGGGATTATAGGCCTGAGCCACCAACTTGGCTCAACAATTTGAGATTATACTGTAATCAGTACTCCCTGGTCCCATGGCCATCAGATATATAGGTGAATGATCAGAAATCTGGACCTACATTCCTTTCCTTTTCCAACAACTTTTTTAAAAAAATTTTTTAAAAATTTTATTTAAAGAAAGACTAAAAAAAAACCAAAATAGGTAGAAATAATACATATGTTCAGAGAAAAAAATAAAATAAACAGTAAGAAGTCACAGTTGATGTTTACATATTGTCGTTTTACTAATAGTTGTTCAAGGTACAAAAATGGAACATGTAAAGTGTAACAGCGAGACTGCAAACAGTTCTGTTCAACTGTCCAACAAAACTTAGTAACATGGTTGTCAATCTTATACACTTAAACATACATCCAAGAACTCTTTTAATATATGCACCCGTGCCATTCCTTTCCAAGAGATCCTGTGACCTTTACATATGCCCCTGTTATTATTTTTGACAGTCTGAGGCAGCACTAAAGAAAGAGTAGAGCTAGGTGTGGTGGCTCACGCCTGTAATCCCAGCACTCATGAGGCTGAGGCAGGAGGATCACTGTGATTTTGAGACCAGCCTAGGCTGCACAGTGAGCTGAAGGCAAGCCCGAATGGCACAGTGAGACCCTGTCTCAAAAAGACAAAAAAAAAAAAAAAAAAAAAAAAGAGTAGAAAGGCCTTCAATGCAGGTACAGGAGAGCTGCAAAAGGGTGCAGGAGCTCTCAGTGAGAACAAGAAGTGAAGCTACTTTTATCAGGTCTGGCTGGGGGAGGAGTTCGGAAGGTGGGCAAAATGACAAATAGCTGACTTAAAGGAGCATTTGCCTGAGCAAAACAGGAAATAGATTTACTGGGGGCTGGGGGTGGAATGCTTGTGTGGTTGTAGAGTCTTGGGATTGGAGAGGGCTGAGCACACATGCAAAAAGGAGCTCCTTCTCTGGAAGGAGAAGGAGAGCCTAGAAGTTACTTTTGGAGACATAAGTTGTTTCTCTGGGTCCCATACTAAATTGGGCAGGGGTCATGTTACAGATAGCTAAGCCCCAGGCTAGCAGAATCTATCAGCTATGTGACTGGCTTCCCTATTGGATCAATATTAACTAAGTGGTTATACTGTAATCTTCAGTTGGTTGTGATATAGGAGAAAATATAATTCCCAACCTGCTAGATGTCAGTTATATTGAGTTTGTGTATCCTGAAATCAAAGATTGAATTCCAAAGCACAAAGGAAGTTAAGAGTAGGAAAGTTTTATTGGGAAATAAGACAAGCTCCTGAGAGCCGGGGGCTCCTGGAAGTGGGCTGTCATGGAGGCCACTTCTCTGAGGGTGTTTCATAGAGCAGAATAATGAGGTGGATATTGATAAAGGGAAATGAAACTCCTAACCTACAATATGTCCAGTGTGAGTTTGTATTCTCTTTTTTTTTTTTTTTTTTTTTTTGTCTTTTTCGTTTTTACTGGTACCAGGGATCAAACTCACGACTGCCTGCTTGCAAGGCAGGCACTTATGCCGCTGAGCTAAATCCCCAGCCCCCGAGTTTGTATTCTCTAAAATCGAAGAATGAATTTTAGGAACAACAGAGGTTAAGAGTGGAATACAGTTATTGCGGGAAAGGAAGCTTTTGTCTCAGAGACAGAAGGGGACCCCAGCAGGTTGCCAAAGACTCTGTGGGTTTTTTTTTTTTTTTCTTTTTTTTTTTTTTGTCTTTTTGAGACAGGGTCTCACTATGCAGTTCAGGCTGGCCTTGAACTCACTTTGTAGCCCAGGCTGGTCTTGAACTCACAACGATCCTCCTGCCTCCACCTCCTGAGTGCTGGGATTACAGGTGTGAGCCACCATGCCCAGTTAGGACTCTGTCTTTTTTAGGGACTTTTATAGAGTAAAGTCATGGAGTGAGACAGGTTTAAGGTGGGAACAAATGGGAACCCACAAGGTGGATATAAGGCGGGACAGAACTGTGGTCAGCCAACAAGATTAACTGATCAGGTAAAATTGATTAAATTAGGAGCACATGGGGAGCAAGTCACATAGTAAGCAGGCATGCTTAGAACCAGAGACCTTTCCTGTGGGAGGCAGGGTGGGGCGCTGACTCCTGACTTCCTCAGGTGATAGAGAACTATTTGGACTGTTGGTCCCTAGGATATGATTGTATTTGCTTTGCCTTTTGTCTTGAGATCTGGCCCACAGCAAGAGGCGTTCGTCTCTTCAAAGGCTGCAAGGTATCTGAACTTTTGCTCTGGCTTGAGGACTCAGCCCTGTCTGATTGCCTGTAATATTTCTAACTAACTCAGCTGCCTGTAACAGTATGATATGGGTCAAACTATAGTCAACCAACAAGATTACAAGTATAGACACTTAGCTAATATTGATCCAACAGAGAAGCAGGTCATGTAGCGAGGGTCCATGGGAAGAACAAAGGCACTTTTGGGAAGGGATGGGTCGGATGCTCTGGTTATCCACCTGGATGACTGCTATCTATTTGGACTTTTAGTAGACCAGGTGAAAACCGTTATAGTTTAATTCCAAGTTATGGCTTAACCCTTAATGGAGGCAGTTAGGCCTGGTCATTGCATCTTTATCTTGAGGCTTGGTCTTCAGATTTGCCTCCAGTGATAATTTGATGTTTAGTTTTTCTGGTGACTTCCTTGACAGCACAATCCCTTTCTGACTGTGTATTAATGTCTATCTAATTTAACTGTCTATAATAATTGTAGACAGTTATAATAATAATAATAATGATTTGACCTACATTGTACTCACACTGTGATTTTTTAATTATTTTTTATTTTTTTGTCTTTTTGAGACAGAGCCTCTCTACACAGTTCAGACTGACCTTTAACTCATTTTATAGCCTGGGGTGGTCTTGAATTTGAACTCCTCCTGCCTCAGCCCACATTGATTTTACTGTATAAATTACCTGTGACAAAGAACCTAGGTGACAACTTACTTGGGACCTCACCTGAAAACCCAGAGCTATTCTCTTTCACTTTATTTCTAGTAAAACTCACAACTTCTTCCCTTGATTTGAGACTTCATTCCTTGATGTGAAACTATGAACTCAACATATTTGATGTCTAAAAAGTTAGGAGCTATATTTCTTTCTTACATGGTGGAGGGGCAACAGTTCATGGTGGCAGAAGACAGCAAAAACAATAAGGATGAAAAGGAGAAACAAGCCTCTTTCTGTCCCTTACACTGTGTATAGTCTACTGGGATTAGAGTGGTGCCAGTCCAGTGAGTGGACTAATCCTGCAATCATCCACCCTGATATTTTTTTCCTTTAGTCTTTTTGAGACAGAGTCTTACTATAGTTTGGGCACATTTAAACTCACTTTGTGGCCCAGGCTGACCTTGAACTTGCAGCAGTCTTTCTGCCTCAGCCTGTACCACTACACCCCCAGATGTAAGCACTCTTTTCCTCAGTATTAAACCATGTAGCAATCACATGTATCAATCACACACTCTAGATTCAGCCACGTCTGAAAAAAGTCCTATGATAGCATGAGACTTTTGGGTGGAGGGGACATCTAGATACAAACCATAACAGAGGCCAAGCAGGAGGATCAAAAGCTTAAATCCAGCCTGAGAAATTTACAATTTATTGAGATCCTGTTTTAAAATAAAAAATAAAAAGGTTAGGGGTTATAACTCAGTGGGAAGGTCTTAAAGGCCCTGCGTTCAATCCCTGGGGTGGGGTTAGTGGGGAATGAAGAGGGGAAGACCAAGACAATGATCCAATTTATCATCATCAGCTGTTTACCAAGAAGAGGGAAGTCGTGAGACAGAGGTCTTGGGACCAGGCAGGGATGACCTGGGTGAAGCTGGCCTTCAGGAGGAGTATATGGAGGATCTAGACTTGCATCCCCAGATTCCTGGTGCAGAGACTGGGTGTCCCTTGTGGATGTACAGGTCTGTAGGAGCAGTGTGTGAACACCAGCTCTTGCCCTCCAACTCTGGGGGTGCTGAGAGATGGGCCATTGTGCAAGGTCCAGGCTCGAGTTCATTCCCAACTCTGCTCCCAACTGTCTCATCTTGCGGGGTTACGCCACATTCCATGTGCCTAAACCCAGCCAACAGATCTTTCAGTAGAAAGAAAAACTTTGTTTCTGGACACTCAGGTTCACATGTTCAGGTTTTTGCTTGCCGCTGATCAAAAGAGGCTATATATTTTGGTAAAAAGGAAAAATTCTGCCTAAATCTAACTCTAAGGAGATGGAGGGGCCTATTTGCCTCAAATCACACCTCACGATGTACCGAAGGGGTGGGGGGTAAGGGCTTTTTACAGTAAGGAATAAAGTAGAACAAATCTCCACAGTTGCTTTTCCACTTCCAGACATTTTCTTTCCTGTAGAAAGAAAACCGAGCTCCAGGTCTTTGGGTGTCAGCACCTACACATTCTGCCATTTTTGAGGGGGTGTCAGCACCTGCATATGCTGTCACTTTTGAGTGGGTGAGGAGAGGGTGCTCAGCAGGAGCAATTTTGCCAATCTCTATAAGAAAACAAACCTAACAGTAAAGTTCCATTTTAAGGCGGGCCTGTGTCATGTGCCTGTAATCTCAGCACTCGGGAGGCTGAGGCAGGTAGAGTGCTGAGAGTTCGAGGCCAGTTTGGGCTACAAAGTGAGCTCAAGGCCAGCTTTAACTGCATAAAGAGCCCCTGTCTCAGTAAGACCAAATAAATAAATAAACTTCCATTTTACAATGCCAATTACAGGCTGACTTGTATTCTTAACTTCAAGGTATTGTGTGCAGGGGTCACAGAGCCGCCTGTGGCCTTACCTACGTGCCCTAGGGGGCAGATTTGTTGCTCAAGGCCCAAGGACTGCCAGGCCTCTCTTCTTTTTGCTTTGACTGCCCAGGCCTGTACTGCCTGCCCTCTCCGCTAGGTTAGTTTCTGATTTTCCAGGTTAGCCAGGCGCCTGGAATCCGGGCGAGGTCTGCGCAACGCGGACTTCGGGTACCAAGGGGCTTGGCTGCGTGCACAGCGGCTGTGAGCTCACGATGCCAGCTGAGAGCAAGGAGCCAGGACGTGCCAGCGTCGGCCGATCGATACACTCGGCAAGCAACGCGATTCGGAAAGCAGGCCCAGGGGTGGGCAAGGGCGGGGGGATGAGCTCAGACCGCAGAGACGCGCCGGGGGCGAGACCCTATTGGCAGGCCTGGTGCGGGAGGCGGGTCTTAATTGGCCGGGCGGCTGGTAGCGGCTGCTGGGCGCTGGCGATGGGGTTAAAAGCACGGCGCAGTGCTCTTGGCCTACGCGCTGGCCGGGAACGGTGAACCCACACACTGGACTTGCAGCCTCAGCCGCACGCCATGGACAGGCGCCTCTGTCTCTGCCGCGTGGCCGTGCTCCCGAGCGGCCTCTTGTTTCTTCTGCTGCTACTAATGCTGCTCGCGGACCCGGCGCTCCCTGCCCAACGTCACCCCCCAGTGGTGCTCGGTGAGGCGTGCGTCTTGTAGTGAGTCGGTCCTACGGGACTGGGAGCAGGGCAGGGTCGTCTTGTGTTCCGCATCTGTTTTAAGCCCGGAATGGAGGAGTGTGTCTATCTTGTCACCTGGGTCTGACCATCCACCTCCCACCATTCTGAACACGGGTGTGGCCAGCTGCCTACCACCTGACTCTTGTAAAACATGGGTGTGGAAGGATTACCGTCTGGTTGTGAACTTCGCCTTTTTTTCCCCTTTTGATCTAGGGCCTCATATGTATGTATACAGGCTGGTCTTGTACTCACTATGTATTCAATCTGACCTCAAACTTCCTGCCATCCTCCTGCCTCAGCCTTCAGAGTGCTGGGATTACAGGTGTGCCCCATTCAGCTCAGCTTCCACTCCACCTTTCTACATCAAGCCATGCCTTACTATGTGTCCATTTTTCAGCTGGTAAGACCGAGGCCATTCAACCCCACTCCGGACGGTTGATGGGGGGTGGGCAGGGTGGCGTCAGAGTTGGCTTCCACACTGACCAGGGCCTAACTGGGAGAGTATCATCCTGTACACTTCCAGGCCTATGTTTCCTTCCACGTTGTAGCGGGCATTACTGGAAGCAGCCTCTTTGGGAGAAAGCTGGCCACCAACCTCTTTCTGCCTCATCCTCAGCTTATCACATAGGTGACATTGGGCCTAGGATAGGAGACTTACTGAAAAAAGAATGGCTAAAGGCAGGGGAAACCATAAGCAGATATCAAAGAGTATGCATGTTTTTTTTTTTTTTCACCTCTTTCAAGCCTAATTAAACCAAGCTATGTTGGAGTTAAGTAATCTCTGCTCAATCCCTCCTTGGTCCTAGACCTGCCAACTGTACAGGAGTCACTGGGCTTCAGTGGCCCTTGCGGTGATGGGCCATGGAGAGACTTCCATCTGGGGAGTTGTGGGTGCCTCCTTCTTCCCATACCTTCCAATAGCGCTGGTGTGTTGGCAGTCAGCCACTCCTGATCAGAGGCACATACATGCTGAGTCTGCTGAAAAGTGACATCTCCCTTTTTTTTGGTTTTGTTTTTGTCTTTTTGAGGCAGAGTTTCACTGTGCAGTTTAGGGTGGCTTTAAATTCACTTTGTAGCCCAGGCTGGCCTTAAACTCCGCCACAATCCACCTGCCTCAGTCTCCCATATGCTGGGATAACAGGCATGCACTACCATGCCTGGCCCCCTGTTCTTTCTGTTGGGAATATTTAGATGGGGATGATGCAGACCACAGAAGGGTTGGGGTAGACAGCAGGCAAGGGGATCTGAGTAGGAGTTCTGGGCAAAGAATTGAATGATCAAGAGGGATTGTGGGCCCAGGTTCACCTTGGATATGTGCAGACTTGGCCTTTGTCCCCAAGCTTCCAGATTAAAACTAGTAACCCTCGGAGAAGAAGTCTGTGCTGGGGAAGCAGAGAATCCATTGAGCCTGTCTGGGTGAGTGGGTGTCAGCGAGGGTTTCCCCAGTGTGCTGAAACTACGGGCAGACAGACAGAGGGAGCTACATATTAGACAGGAGGTGAACAGTTTCAACTCCCTGGAATAGACTAGGGTGAGGAGTGAATTGTGCTGAGCTTATGATTAGTTGGGTCATCTGGACTTTACTCTGGAAGCTTCACAAGTTGTGCGGGGGCCTGAGAAGTTCTGAGAGTGAGGAGTGTGACACTGAGAAGGACATTGCACTGTCCTTTCGCTTGCATTGGTGCTAAATTCACTAATTAATTCATCCAGTCCTTGGTTATCCGAGGTTGCAGCAGAGGAGCCTGAGCAGTTGGAATCCTAACCTGCCAATCTTCTCTGGGAGAAAGGTTTCTTGATATGAACTTAGAGACCCCAGAGTGGGCAGTGGACAAGCTGCTCCTAGGTACACAGCAGGTTTCTCATCTTGAGGATCAAAATTCTTTAGGGGAATAGCTGGGGATGGTGGCACACACCTGTAATCCTAACTCTTGGGAGGCTAAGGCAGAAGGATCATTGCAAATTTGAGATCAGCCTGTGCTGCAAAGTGAGCTCAAGTCCAGCCTGAACTGCATAGCAAGAACCTGTCTCAAAAAGACAACGAAACAAAATTGTTTAGGGGGCTGGTCATGGTGGTACACAACTGTAATTCTAGCATTTTGGAGGCTGAATCAGGAAAGTCACTGTGAGTTTGAGGCCAGCCTGGGCTACATAGTAAATTCAAATGCAGCTTGAACTATTTAGTGGGACCCTGTCTCAAAAAACAAAACAAAACAAAAACAAAACCTTAGGTGTAGGTTCTGAGATGATGAAAGGCAAAAGCCATAGGTAACCCTGGGCAGAGCAAAGGGATTGTAGGCAAGCCATTCTTTTTTTTTTTTTTTTTTGTCTTTTTCCTTTTCATCAGTACTGGGGATCGAACTCACGACTGCCTGCTTGCAAGGCAGGCACTTAGCCGCTGAGTTAAATCCCCCGCCCCAGGCAACCTGTTCTTAAATCTCCCAGCCTTGGTCTCTGTTAAATGGGAGTAAAGTTGTATCCTTTGAGGATTAAATGAGTTAGACCCGTGGCTGGCTTTGTCTTAGCTCTAGATACAGAGGATCTCAGGAAGTGACCACACTGCTATTTTTAGAAGCCACATAGCCTGACCAGGTCAACGGGTATCTGGCAAAGCAGGTCTTGTGACTTCCCCTTTCATTTATTTCCCCTCTAATGGAGACAGTGATCTGCCCAAAGTACAGACATGACATCCAGAGGCTGTCATGCTAGGGACTCCAGCCCCTGCCCTCGCATCATGAAAGGAAGTGAAGGCAGGTGCTACGCTTATTTCCTGAGCCACCCTGAACACGGTGTTCAAGAAGGGATGCCCTGTGCTGAGTTGTGTTCCAAGGCAGTGTCCAGTGAATGCCTTGGAGATCCCAGTGTTAGCTGTTCACTAAACACATGGATTTTGGTGGGGGCAGTGAGACAGGATCTTGATACGTAGTTCAGACTGGTTTTGAACTCATAGAGATCTTCTTGCCTCAGCCTCCCAAGTTCTGCACCACCAGACCCAGGTGCAATCATGGATTTTATTTTATTATTTATTTATTTATTTTGTTCTTTTTTTATCGATACCTGGGATTGAACTTAGGACTGCACACTTGTAAGACAGGCGCTTATGCCACTGAGCTAAATCCTCAGCCCTTTTTTGTCTTTTTGAGACAGGGTCTCGTTATGCAGTTCAGGCTGGCCTTGAGGTCACTTTGTAGCCCAGGCTGGTCTCGAACTCCCAACGATCCTCCCACCTCAGCCTCCTGAGTGCTGAAGCAATCATGGATTTTAAATGGAATGTGTTTGTGATGTATCAGGAGCCTAATTTATGAGGTAGCTATACCTAAAAGGTTAATGGGAGTAAAAAGATTGAAGGGATTTAAGTGCCCCGCAGTGAAGCAGCAGGGATGGGCCTGAGAGTCACAAGGCGCAGGGCTCTGTGGACCAGGGGAGTTATCTGGAGAGAGTCAGGTCATCTTTGCGGTCTGGTCCCACCCACCGCCAGGGGCTGCGGTGGAATGAGGTGCTATTTCAGAGTAGTCATAGCAAACATAGGCTGTCAGCCCTCCAGGTAATCAGCCCTCTGGAACTTTGCTGAGCTGTGGTCTTTAGCAAGTTCTCAGGAACTTGGTAGGCAGCAGATAGTTTAAACTTCTCTCAGTGCTGTTTCTCTTCATGGCCTCCCTCCCACAAGCCTGTACAAGAATACTTTCTCTGGATTCAATTCCTCTAGTTCAGTGGCCCAGGGCTGAGTCCTGTTTCCCACTTCCTTAGGGTGAATAGGGCACTGTCTGTGTATTTATTTTTTATAGACTGTAATGGCTGTGGGTACAAATGGTTTCAATCCTTGAGGGTATATAGCTAATGTCAGGGCAATAGTTCTGGACAAACTCTAGGGGTTCTGGAAAATCCAGAAATGTCTCTAACCCCCTCCCAGTCAGAACTCTCCTCTGGATCTGTTAACCAAAGAAACCATAGGTGTATTGGTGAAGGGTGATTCAGGCTGAGATCTCATTTGACAGATAAAGAAAGTGAAGCCTAGTGAGGGGAAGTGACTGCAACCTGAGTCCCCCTCCAGTAATCTCAGTGGCCCAGGACGGTGCTCCAGTGAAGATTTAGTGGTAGTGGGCTATTTTTTTTTTGTATGTTTATGTTTTGAGACAGAGTCTCCATTGTGCAGTTCAGGTGGGCCTTGAGCTCACTATCCGGCCCAGGCCCACCATGAATTTGTGGCAATCCTTCTGCCACAGCCTCTTCAGTGCTAGGCTTACTGATGTGTGTCACCACACCTGAGGTCGTGGGGGGTATTTTGTCTGGAGTTGGGGAGAGTGTCCACCAAAACATCAGGCTCTCCCAAGGCCCCTGCAGAGGATGCGCCTGCAGGTTGCCTTCTCATTACTCTGTGTCCTACAGCATTAGCAGCTTCTCTGCCTGAAGATGATGCCCTGGCCTCAGTCAGGGTCCCTGCTCTCTAATTTTTCTGCTTCTGGCCCTGCCTTTGAATTTTCAGAGTGGAACTGCAAGGTGTGCTGTAGGGTCCCTGGCTTGGAAATCTTCTGAAAACTTTGTAAGTTCTTGGCGGGGGTCTCTAGCCTGCCAGGCCCAGCACTCACACATACATGTCCTTTGTCCCCCTGCAGTGCCTGGTGATTTGGGCAACCAGCTGGAAGCAAAGCTGGACAAGCCTACGGTTGTGCACTACCTTTGCTTCAAAAAGACTGACAGCTACTTCACCCTCTGGCTGAACCTCGAGCTTCTGCTGCCGGTCATCATTGACTGCTGGGTCGACAATATCAGGTGGGGGCCGGGCGACACAGGCGGTATCTCTCTCTGAAGGGGCTCAGTGGGGCTCCCAGAGTCTGTTCCCTTTTCATCTCTATTTCATAAGGTCAGTGACCCCGCACCCTCCCTCTCCAGACCCTCAGTCTGGTCTGGTCTGGTCTGGTTTGATTTGCAGCATCTCTGCACTGTCAGCAAAACTTTCTTCCTCTTCTTGCTGCTCTTGGCCCTGCTCCCCAGCTCAGCCTTTGGCCCTCAGGTCCTGCAGTTTCTGTGCCTTAGTCCCAGTCCACTTTCCCTTCTCCAGCTGGTTATGCTTTCTGGAGCATGTCATGTCTACATGTCTTTTCACACTGTTTTTCCCACTTGGAATCTACTTTTTTACATCTGTCTGTCTATCTATCTATCTATCTATCTATCTATCTATCTATGTTTTGGGGGGTTTTTTGAGACAAGGTCTCACTATGTAGCCCAGGCTGACCTTGAACTTGCAAGACCTTCTTGCCTCAGCCTCCTAAACACTTGGATAGCAGGTGTTGCACCACCATGTGTGCCAGCATGCATGTCTTTTTTTTAACTCTTGCTGAATGTCAAACTTTGCTTATATGGATGGTTCTATCAAATTAAATATAGGCACCGTGTATTTTATAGTCATGGGCTAACCAGCAATATTTTAGTCAACAGTGGACTACATGCATGATGGTGGCTCTGTAAGTTTCTAATGGGAAAACAGGTATGGTGGGAAGCTGAGGCAGAAGGATCACAAGTTTGAGCCCAACCTGGGTAAATTAGGAACTAAGTGAGGGCCTGTCTCAAAATAAAATTTAAACAATATAAAGAAGGACTGGGGGTAGAGCTCAGTGTGAAGGCTCTGAGTTCAATCCCTAGTATCATAAAAGACAAGTGTAAAAGATTATTTTGGTGCTGAAAAGCTGCAGGGACAGTGTCATACCTATCTAACCTAGTAGTGAAATACGTTTGTATGATGCTGGTGTAAATAACAAATGTACTTGATGACAAGATAACGTAAATGATTACATTACTGATGTATGTATTTATTACACTTTCCAGTGTTGTGTAGTAACACTAAAAAGAGGGTTCCCATAAAACAGTATGTTACACCAGCAGCCGCCTCACACGGCTTGTGTTCACTATGTCTCATGATTGCCTCAAGAGACCACATCCAGGGATTGACCTGAAGTACACACAATGAGTTCACCAAGTGGCACATTTTACAGAAGTATTCCCCTCAAGTGACTCATGACTACTTTCTTTCATTTTGTCTTCCAAGTCTGATGATGCGCGGTGCCATAAAGCCTGTCTTACAGAGGTGTAGCTTAGTGGTGAAATGCTACCCTGGCATACCTGGAACCCTAAGTTTGATCCCTGGCACTTCAAAAGAGACTAAGCACTTCAAAATAACTATAACTAAGGAAATCAGGAAGCTCGAAGAACTTACAAATTGCTTACAGCCATTCAGCAAAGTGGTGAAATCAGAATTCAGACCTAGCATTGTATAGCTGTCCATCCCACGCTGAGTTCTCTAAAAGCAGACTTTGTTTTATCTGTTTTACCTTTGTATCAAGAGAACAGGAAAGGCTGAGGGTTAGCTCAGCAGGAGAAGCGCCTGTCTGGCGAGCATAAGGTCACGAGTTAGATTCCTGAGGTCACAAGTTGTATTCCTGGTACTAAGAAAAAGAACAACAACAAAAAAACTACCAGAAAACAGGGAACACACTTGGTATGTAACAATACAGTGTATGTTTGAGATAACTCGAGCTTCTTCAATTAAATTTGTTTTCTTTTTAAAAAAAATTTATATTTTATTAAATTTATTGGTACATTTTTAGGTGTATATATATTGATCACATTCATCATAATTTGTACCTGAACATGATATAACTCAATTCCTTTTTTCTCCATTCCTCTACCCTCTTTTAACCCCTCTTTTCTTCCCCATTTACAAAAATTTTGTTTCTATTTTTTCTTTCTTTTCTCATTTTTCTTCTTTTTCTTTTCTTCCTTTGCCCTCCCCTGTCTCTAGTTCCTCTTCCCATTTGAACATTTTTTTCTTGTTTCACAATATCTTTTATACATTTTGATCCTTATTTACACTTTTGGTTTCTTACTGAAAGGAAACCATTTTTTTTTCCCCTACACCAAGGATTGAACTCATGACCTGACTCATGACCTGGTGCTTGCCAGACAGGTGCTTACGCTGCTGAGCTAAATCCTTGGCCCACCAATATGGTATTTACACATATGTGATCCAAGGTGCATCCGTTTAGCTAGAAGTGTTTCAAGCTTATTGCTTGTGGCAGAGTAGTATTCCACTGTATATTTTTTTAAAACTCCACATCTTCTTTATTTATCAATTGATGGGCATTTGGGCTGTTTTCAAGAGTTAGGTATTACAGACTATGCCACTATAAGCATGAATATGCATATATTGCTGTGATGATGCTTTTAATTCTTTTGGGAAGATACCAAGAAGGGGAAGAGCTGGGTCAAGTGCAACCACTGCTTTTAGTTTTTTGAAGAATCTCCACACTGATTTCTACAACGGTTGCGCCCTTCTGTACTCCCATCCACAACGGAGAAGGTTTCCTTTTTCCCTAAAACCCCACTAGTATTTGCTATTGAAGGACTTACTAGCCATTCTTTCTGGAGTCAGATGGGATTTCAGAATTGTTTTAATTTGCCTCTCTTGAATGACCAGTGATGTCAAACATTTTTTCATATATTTATTCACTGTTTGTACTTCTTCATTTGAGAAGTGTCTATTCATTTCCAATGTTCATTTTTTGATTGGGTCTTTCAATTTAGGGGACCTGATTTTTTTTTTTTAACTCTTTATACATTCTAGATAGTAGTCTTTGTTTGAGGAACAGCTGACAAAAATTTTTTCCTACGTTATGTGTTGTCTCTTCACTGTTGGTGGTTTTTCTTGCTGTGCAAAAGCTCTGTAATAAGATGAGATCCCAGTTGTTGAATCTTTGTGGTAGTTCCTGTGCAATTGGAGTTTTGGTCATAGTCTGGCTACACCAGTGTCTTCAAGACTCCTACCTATTCTGTCTTCCAGCAGATTATTTCCACTTTATATTTAGATATTTTTTATTTTTGGTACCAGGAATTGAATTCAGGATCTGTGCTTGCCAGGCAGACGCTGTGCTCTTGGACTATATCCTCAGCCAGTATTTATTTATTTATTTATTTATTTTTTTGATTTTTTTTTTTCCAGCCAGTATTTAGATCCTTGATCTATTTTTTTTTTTTCTTTTTGTGGTGCTGGGAATCGAATCCAGGCTCTTGTGTATGCAAGGCAAGAGCTGTATTACTGAACCGCAAACCCTGCCTGCCCCTGATCCATTTTTATTTTAGTTCAGTGTGTGGTGAAAGATATGGTCTAGTTTTAATCTTTAACATGGGGAAAGCCAATTTTTTCTAGCACCATTTATTTTGTTTTCTAGAACTATTTATTAAACAGGCTATATTTCCTCCAGTGAAGGTGTTTGGCACTTTTCTTAAAAATAAGGTGGTTGAGTATTTGGAGTTGTTTTTGTGTCTTTTAATCTGTTCCATTGATCCTTAGGTCTGTTGTTGTTTTTTTTTTTTCTATTGGTGGTACTGGGGATCAAACTCATGGCCTTGTGTTTTCCAGGCAGGCATTTATGCCACTGAGCTAAATCCCCAGCCCTTCCTTAGGTCTGTTTTATTGCCAGTACCATACTGGTTTGTTTGTTTGTTTTTGGGGGGGTACCAGGGATCGAACTCATGATCTTGTGCTTCACAGGCAGGCACTTAGGTGGCTGAGCTAAATCCCCAGCCCCCAGCCGTACTGGTTGTTTTTCTTTTTGTCTTTTTCCTTTTTATCGGTACTGGGGATCAAACTCACAACTGCCTGCTTGCAAGGCAGGCACTTATGCCGCTGAGCTAAATCCCCAGCCCCTCGTACTGTTTTTATCACAATAGCTTTGTAGTATAATTTCAAGCCAGGGATTGTGAAGCCCCCTGCCTTACGTTTGTTGCTCAGAATTGCTTTTGCTATTCTAGGTTGCTTCTGTTTCAAAATAAATTTTGGAATTGTTTTCTCTAATTCTATGAGGTGTGCTGTTGGAAGTATGGCCATTTTCACTTTATTGGTTCTTCCTACCCAAGAGCTGAGGAGTGTTTTTCCTCTTTCTTTCTTTCTTTCTTTCGTTCGTTCGTTGTTGTTGTTGTTGTTTGAAAACGGGGTCTCAGTATGTAGTGTAGGCTCGCCCTGAAGGAACTCATGATGGTTTTCCTGTCTCTGAGAAAAAGCTGAGTGCTGGAATTACAGGTGTGTGCCACTCTACACGGCTCCAGTTTTTTTTTCTGACTCCCATTTTTTGATATACTCTTAAACCTCCTTTTTCAGAGTTTTTTTTTTTTTTTTTTTTAAGTGTAGAAGTGTTTGACTTCTTACATTAGGTTAATTCCTAGGTACTTGAGTTTTTTGGAGCTCTTGTAAAGGGTGTTTCCCTAATTTCTCTCTCAGTGAGTTTGTTATTTGTGTACAGGATTGCTATTGATTTTTTGAGTATTAATTTTATACCCAGCTATGCTACTGAATTTGGTTATTAAATAAATCTAGAAGTACTTTGGTGCAGTTTTTAGGGTCTTCTAAGTAGAGTATCATGTCATCTGTAAGCAATGACAGCTTCCTTAACTTCTCCCTTATTCCTCTTGTCTAATTGCTCTGGCTAATGTTTCCTGAACTATATTGAAAAAGAGTGGTGATAGTGGACATTCTTGTATTCCTGACTTTAGAGTGAAAGCTTTCTGGTTTTGTCCATTTAGTATGATGTTGGCTGTTGGTCTGTCATAGATGGCTTTTATCAGATTGAGGTAGACCATCTATTTTAGTTTTCTGTAGGGTTTTTATCATGAATGGGTGCTGGACTTTGTCAAATGCTTTTTCTGCATCTATTGAGATCATATGGTTTCTGTCCGTGGCTCTGTTAATATGGCGTGTTATAGGATGAATCCCAGTTGGTCATGGTGTATAATCTTCTTGACAGTTTGTTGCATTCTGTTTGCCACTATCTTACTGAGGATTTGTGCATCTGTTTTCATTAAGGAGATTGCCCTGTGGTTCTTTCTTTGTTGAGTCTTCCTCTGGTTTAGTATTAGGGTAATGTTTGCTTCCAGAAGTAAATTTGGGAGTATTGCTTCCCTTTCAACTTCATTAAAGGGCTCGGGGGTTAGCTCAGTACACAAGCGCCTTGCCTGGCAAGCATGAGGGCCTGAGTTCGATTCCCTGTGCCAAAAAAAAAGTATCAACTTCATTAAAAAGGTTAGGAAGTAGCAGTGTAAGGTTTATAAATTTCTTGTAAATTGTTTTCTTTTTGTTTGTTTGTTTTGTTTTTTTGAGACAGGGTCTCTCTATGTATTTGAAGCTGGCTTGAAACTCACTATGTAGCCCAGGCTGACCTGGAGCTCCTGGTGATCCTCTTGCTTTAACCTTATGAGTGCTGAGATAACAGGTGTATGTACACCACCATGCCCGGCTTTAAAAGTTTTGCCAGAGACCTTGTGTTCTTGACGAACTGTGTCCTTCCCTGTTATTTGTGTTGCCTGTTTCATTGACTCTTTCTTCCTCAGTGTGTGATCAAGTTATTTCTGGGTTGTTGACCTGCATTTCTAATTTTGTGCTGGAGACATGGCCTCAGGTACTGCCAGTTTGAGGCGAGGGCTGATACAGAGAAGGGCTTGTCAGCTTTCAGTGGTCCTTTGGCCTATTTAGATTTTATGTCTTCCCACCCTCTCTTCCTTCTGTCCTTCCCTCTCTTGACTCTGTCTTTCCCTCTCTCTCCCTCCCTGTCTCTTCCTCTCCCCCTCTCTTCTTTCCCTCCCTATCTTTTTCCTCCATTTTTTCCTTTCTTTCCGTTATTTTCCCTCCCTCTTGCCCCTTCTCACTCCTTCTCTGCTGGGGATTGAACCCAGGACCTTGCACATGCCAGGCGTGTATTATACACTGAGTGCATCCCTGACTTCATTCATTCATTGTGGTACTGGGGATGGAAGCCAAGATGTTTGCACTGAGCTATATCCTGGCCTTTTAAAATTTTATTTTGTTTTTTAGTTTGAGAAGATCTTACTGAATTGCCTAGGTGGAGCTCAACCGTGTGATCTTTCTGCGTCAGCCTCCCAGAGTGCTGGGATTACAGGCATTCACCACTGCTCCTGGCTCATTGTATTTATTTTGAGATAGATTCTCTTTTTTTAAAATCTTAACTATTTTTATATACACATATACATATACATATACATATACATATACATATACATATACATATACATGTGTTGTTTGGTTTTGTTTTTTTGTTTTTTTTTTACTTCGAGGCTGGCCTTGAACTCACAGCAATCCTCCTAAGTGCTGGGATTGCAGGTGTGTGCCACCAGGCCTGGCAACTGAGTCTCAATGAATTGTTCAGGCTGACTTCAAATTTGCGATCCTCCTTTAAATTCTCATCTAGCACAGAGTTGCTTTGGCCTTCCAGAGCAGTTTTCTATACTTTTCTGGGTGGTCATCAGGATACATTATTTGGGTCATTGCTAGGAATCTAGTTATGTTTGTATGGGTGATCTTTAGAGGGGAAGAAAGACTCAAGGCCACCATGAACTTTGGGTGTTTTTCGGCATGTTTGCCCCTTTGGTGTCAGATAAAGACAGAGCAAGGTTTCTATCCTAGAAGCAGGTCTCCTCCTATGGGTCCCCATAATTTTTTTTTTTTTTTTTGTCTTTTTGTCTTTTTGAGTCAGGGTCTCTCTATGTAGTTCAGGCTGGCCTTGAGCTCACTTTGTAGCCCAGGCTGGTCTTGAACTCGAAACAATCCTCCTGCCTCAGCCTCCCGAGTGTTGGGATTACAGGCATGAGCCACCACACCTGGCTGTGGTCCCCATAATTTCTCCAAGGCTTTTTTCCCTTCATCTGAGATGGAAGGGTAGAGCAGCCATACAGGGATCGAACTCACGACTGCCTGCTTGCAAGGCAGGTGCTTATGCCGCTGAGCTAAATCCCCAGCCCCCATCTGTTTCTGTTTTGCAGTGCAGCAACAGAAACTGTGAGATAACATATGTAGTGTTAGAAGCTGCAAAATTCATGATAATTTGTTACACAATAGGAAATTAACAAAAGGCTATTTGGGGTCCCAAGTAGCTGGCATTCTATGTGTCATAGGTTTTAGGAACTTGCAAACTAAATTCTGGATCTGGAAGTCTGTTATCGCCCTGATACTGAAAAGATCATGTGTGATTCATTCCCTTTCTCCATGGATCCAAAGGAGGAGGCTGATTGCTGAGTCCAGTGCCAAGGGCAAGTCAGAGCCAGCTGTGGCCGCCTGGGTCTGCACGAGGCCTTTCCCGTCTCCCCGGCCTCTTTTATTCCTCTGTGCCCCATGCGCTTAGCCACACAGCAGCTGTAAGAGCTTAGGCCCTGAGGCGGGGTCTGTGGTTGTGTCATGTGTTGTATTCACCATCTCCTTTGCTTTGTGATGAAGTCTTGTAGCTGGCAGGATGTGGATCCATGGAGACAGAGCAATAGGAGGCTGCATGGGTCAAGTATGAAGTTCAGGGCCGAGCCAAGATGGGTCTGAGACTCATTCTGGAGTGGGTGACACTGCCCTGATAGGGTCCTGTGGTCAGTCTCAGGAGTAAGCTTGGCTAGTGGGGACCCTTATTAAGGATTTATAA